>NC_060124.1:493849935-496349935 GCF_021461395.2 Schistocerca americana | reverse complement strand
ATGCAGGCGGCTGGTCTACTCGGGTGTCTTAACAGCTAAAAACGCTGGGGGTGCTCAGCAAACTGAACTCGCATTCGGAAGAGTGTCGGCTGAAACAGGCGCCCGTCCATCCGGATTTAGGTTTTCCGTGATTTCCCTAAATCCCTCGACGCAAATGCAGGAAAGGCACGGCCGATTTCCTTCCTCATCCTGGAAACAATCCTGCTCCGGCTGTAATGACCTCGTTCTCTACGGGACGTTAAATCCTAACCTTCCTCCCGCTCATCCTTCCTTACTGAGTTGAGCTCAGATTGGCCGCGCGAATGTCGCTTCGTCGTCTGTGGATTGCTGCAGCTTTGAGTCTCACTTAGGTTTCCCATAAGTTTTTCTTATAGGGCCGCTTTCATTACCTTCGACTGTGAGCTGGTGGAAACCATTTCCTTAAGATCTGACATGATAAATATCTTGTGTCTTCGCATTGAAGTTATATAGCTATGTTTGATGTAAATAACGCGTGAGGGAAGTGGCAACAAAACGACTATTTGCGTTGGTGTGTCGAATATATGAGTGTGGCGATTTACCATCTGACTTTCGGAAAAGCATCATCCACACAATTCCGAAGACGGCAAGAGCTGACAAGTGTGAGAATTATCGCACAATCAGCTTAACAGCTGATGCATCGAAACTGCTTACAAGAATAATATACAGAAGAATGGAAAAGAAAATTGAGAATGCGCTAGGTGGCGATCAGTTTGGCTTTAGGAAAAGTAAAGGGACGAGAGAGGCAATTACGACGTTACGGTTAATAATGGAAGCAAGGCTGAAGAAAAATCAAGACACTTTCATAGGATTTGTCGACCTGGAAAAAGCGTTCGACAATATAAAATGGTGCAAGCTGTTCGAGATTCTGAAAAAAGTAGGGGTAAGCTATAGGGAGAGACGGGTCATATACAATATGTACAACAACCAAGAGGGAATAATAAGAGTGGACGATCAAGAACGAAGTGCTCGTATTAAGAAGGGTGTAAGACAAGGCTGTAGCCTTTCGCCCCTACTCTTCAATCTGTACATCGAGGAAGCAATGATGGAAATAAAAGAAAGTTTCAGGAGTGGAATTAAAATACAAGGTGAAAGGATATCAATGATACGATTCGCTGATGACATTGCTATTCTGAGTGAAAGTGAAGAAGAATTAAATGATCTGCTGAACGGAATGAACAGTCTAGTGAGTACACAGTATGGTTTGAGAGTAAATCGGAGAAAGACGAAGGTAATGAGAAGTAGTAGACATGAGAGCAGCGAGAAACTTAACATCAGGATTGATGGTCACGAAGTCAATGAAGTTAAGGAATTCTGCTACCTAGGCAGTAAAATAACCAATGACGGACGGAGCAAGGAGGACATCAAAAGCCGACTCGCTATCGCAAAAAAGGCATTTCTGGCCAAGAGAAGTCCACTAATATCAAATACCGGCCTTAATTTGAGGAAGAAATTTCTGAGGATGTACGTCTGGAGTACAGCATTGTATGGTAGTGAAACATGGACTGTGGGAAAACCGGAGCAGAAGAGAATCGAAGCATTTGAGATGTGGTGCTATAGACGAATGTTGAAAATTAGGTGGACTGATAAGGTAAGGAATGAGGAGGTTCTACGCAGAATCGGAGGGGAAAGGAATATGTGGAAAACACTGATAAGGAGAAGGGACAGGATGACAGGACATCTGCTAAGACATGAGGGAATGACTTCCATGGTACTAGAGGGAGCTGTAGAGGGCAAAAACTGTAGAGGAAGACAGAGATTGGAATACGTCAAGCAAATAATTGAGGACGTAGGTTGCAAGTGCTGCTCTGAGATGAAGAGGTTAGCACAGGAAAGGAATTCGTGGCGGGCCGCATGAAACCAGTCAGTAGACTAAGGACAAAAAAAAAAAAAAAAAAAAAAAAAAAATAGGTTCTCAAGAGCGAGAGCGGTTAAACGCATACCTGGAGTCGGGAACTGGGAAAAAACCGATGCGTCTGTGCGTTGGCGGAAGACATGGAAAAGTTAACCACCATGGCTGAAATGAGTTGCCAGTATAGGTATTAAATAAGTTTAAATTTAATTGAAACTGAGCCAGACTAGTTACAGAAAAGACATTAATGTAGATTTTATCAGCCGTCAGTTCTGTGAGTCTCTCATTCTCATCTCAGGGTAGCAGTGGCAACCTACACCAACCAGAACTTAATGATCACCAACGTACTATCGATACAAACTCGTCCAGGCGATAGCAGCATCGCCTGACAGGGAATGACTGCTAGTCAGACACACGCACGGTGCATGAAGCATCTGTGAGTGTGCTGTCCGTGTGCAGAATGGGGAAGGAGTTTGATCTGAGTTTGATCGAGAGCAGATTGTGATGCCCCAGAGGCTCTGCACAAGTGCTTCGGAAACTGGACGACTTGAGGGTGTTGGAGGAGTGCAGCGGCGAGTGTTTTCAAGACGTGGTGAAACCACGTCCAGTCGTGGTGGATTGGGTGACTTCCCCTCATCACAGATGTCAGACGTCGTACGTTGGGCAGAATTGTACAACAGAGCAGGTGGCGAACTGTGACGAAACTAACTTTCGACTTCGGTGCTGTGCAGAGAACAAGTGTGTCTGATCACACAGTGCACTGAACAGTCCTAACGATGGGCCTCCGCAGCCGATGAACCACGCATTTGCCAGTATTAACACCACAACAATGGCAATGGTCTAATAAATCCCGATAGCTTCTTCATCATGCCGATGCGGGGGCGTGAGTGCGTCGTATTTCAGTGTAACAGCCACATGACACCTGCACTGGGGGACGACGGTCCCATTACGCTCTGGGAAACATTCAAGTGGGGCATCCATGGGTACAGCGCAAGGCACCACGACGGCCAAGGAATATCGGACACTTGTTGTAGACCAGGTACACCCCTTCATGATGATCATGTTTCCCGAAGGTTGTGACATATCTTGGTAAGATAGTGCATCACGTCACAAGGCCAGGTGTTTGATGGAGTGGTTCAAGGAACACATTGGCGAGTTCCAGTTGAAGCACTGGCCCCCCAAACGCGCCAGATCTGAACCCGGTGGAAAACGTCTGGGATGAGTGGCGTCAGAGGTGACTTGGGTGTGCGGATGTGTTGCCGTTTCCCTACAGCTACCTACCAAGCCCTCATTGCTTCCATGCCACGACGCGTCGCAATTGTTATCAGTGACAAAGGTCGACATACTGGTGATTAGGTAGGTGGTCATAATGTTATGGCTGATGAGTGTATGTTTACAATTATTTGCTGGATGTATTCCAGTGTCTGTCCTCCTCTAGATGGTTCAAATGGCTCTGAGCACTATGGGACCTAACATCTGAGGTCATCAGTCACCTAGAACATAGAACTACTTAAACCTAACTAACCTAAGGACTTCACACACATCCATGCCCGAGGCAGGATTCGAGCCTGCGACCGTAGCGGTCGCGCGGTTCCAGACTGTAGCGCCTAGAAACGCTCGGCCACCCCAGCCGGCTCTTCGTCTAGTTTGTACCCTCTCCAGCTCCCTCTACTACCACGGAAGTCATTCACTGATGTCTTAACAAAACTCCTATTATACCGTCCAGTCTTGTTGATAAAGTTTTCCATTAATTCCTTTCCCTGCCGTTCTGCGGATAGTTTTCTCATTCCTTACCTTATCAGTCCACTTACTTTGCAACATTCTTCTGCAGCAACCACATTTCAGATGCTTGGATTCTCTTCTGTTCCAATTTTCCCACAATCCATGTACAATTCTTTTCTCTAAAAGTCCATTCTCAGAAATTTCGTCCTGATATTAAGGCCTGTGTTTGATACTGGTAGATTTTTCTCGGCCGGGAATGTCGCTTTGTCCGCAGCTCGTGGTCGTGCGGTAGCGTTCTCGCTTCCCACACCCGGGTTCCCGGGTTAGATTCCCGGCGGGGTCAGGGATTTTCTCTGCCTCGTGATGACTGGGTGTTGTGTGATGTCCTTAGGTTAGTTAGGTTTAAGTAGTTCTAAGTTCTAGGGGACTGATGACCATAGATGTTAAGTCCCATAGTGCTCAGAGCCATTTTTTTTTGTTTGTTTCAAGAGATTGTGGTCTTAGCCCTCTTCTGTTTTCTTTGGCCCTTGTTTGTTCCTGATGATTTTACGTTCTTCCTTTAATAATTTTGTTAGGTCACCTTTTATGTGGACTGTCAGGTTTTCACTGCCATACAGGACTTACATAATTATTCAAACATCATTTACCATCGCATTGCGGTTGGTCTCGTCCAGTATCAATATTTTCGTTATGATTTGTATTAAGACACCAGTCAGATCGCGATAGATATGGCAAAGAAGAATAGGGACTAAAAAGCTATTCATAACAGATGTTTTAAAGCTGGATTGGACACTATCTCCAAAATTTTGTCAAAACTGCTAAACATTTGGTCACTTCTTTCTTTACATTTAAAGCATGTCGAAACATGCTGAACAACACTGTCATGACTATCTTTCGCTCCAAGAATGAAAGAGAAGGAGAAAACTACAGGATATACTGTTGACTGAAAGCTTATTGCCACTTCCTTAGGAGCGTATTCGTTCATTTATGAAATGTGGTGCAGCAGAAATACACCGTGGCATGAGTTCTACAAATTCTTTCAAGTTATGTCGCAACAGATGGGTACGGAAGTTCCATAACTTACGGGCTGGCGATCTGTGCTCTCGGAACTCGTGCACGATTGGGTCCCATATGTGTTCCACAGGATTCAGATCAGGCGACCTTGGTGGCTGAAATATCTCTTCACTGTCATTCTACGGGAACCTCTATAGAATAGTTTTAGACTTTTGAATAGGAGTGTTATCACACTGGAAAATATTATCGTCGTAGGGGGATACCTCCAATATGAAGTGATACATGTCGTCCTCAATAATGTTCACTAAGTCGACAGCTGTCATGTTCCCATGGCAGCCCACGTGAAGGATGGAATCCCATTTCGGTTTCACAAACAGTTCTCTACTGCACTGGACTCTTACTTAGCTTGCATTTACGGCAAATCTCTCGCGCAGTTCAAAGCCCCACGCGACTGAAAAAAAAAACAAAAAAAAAAAAAACCCGCATGTGATTACTGTATAAAATAAGGGCGAAAGATTGGACCCACGAAATTGCTGACCAATATCCCTAACATCGTTCTGCTGCAGAACCCTTGAACATTTTCTCAGTTCGAATACAACAGATTTTCTTGAGACCGATGTCCGTGACTCAGCTAGGTTTTAGAAAACATCTCTCGTGTGAACCCAGCTCGCCCTTTTTTCACACGGTACACTGCGAACGAGGGCAACGGGCAGGTTCCATATTTCTAGATTTCCGAAACATGGTGCCCCACTGCAGATTATTTATGAAGGTGCGAGCATATGGAACTGTTTCCCGGATATGTGAGTGGCTCGAATTATTCTTAAGTGATGGAGATCAGTTTGCTGTTCTCGGCAGCGAGTGTTCAACTGAGACAAGTGGCGAGCTGGCGCCAGTCTTATTTTCTTCGTGTACTTTTGAGATCGATTGTGGTTGCGTAAGCTATCTTTGCTTTTCTCGTGTCTTATCTTGCAGCTTGGCAGGCGAAGCGAGTCGGTTGTTAGCCTTCGACTGGTAACCCTCGATATCTCGTCCCATTTGGGGAGACGAGTGTCAACTGCTACCGAACGAGCGTGATGACCGTTACACGTTGTGGTGTAAAATTGGTTGGGCGTTTTATCGACATGGGCAGCTGGGAACAACATTTGAAGGGAAGCGGTGAAGCTGTGAAACCCTCTCCGTCGTATTGTGTACCTGATATGGAGTAAGTCGTCGTAATTGTTTGTTCACCGACACACTCAGAGATTTTAAACTTTATTATTATGGTGAGACTTTTATAGTCGAACCTTAAGACGGTGTGGAATAGTTCAATTGGCCTAGTTAAATGGTGACCGTTATTGTAAATTTTCTCAGGAGTTTTACTAGTGCTTTGTGTCTCTTGCAATTAAACGATTTTATGTTGCCGTTTTTAAAGCCTGCACTCTATTAATACAGTTGTCCATGTGTAAGTGGGTCAAAGGTTCTGCCGAGTGTTTCTATGTTTCAGAGCAACTGGAATGTGTTTGTGATTCGGGGAGAAACTTTGATTGTGCCAGCGCCTTGGCGGGGAGTTGGTTGGTTGGTTTGGGGGATTAAAGGGACCAGACTGCCATGGTCATCGGTCCCTTTTTCCAAAGACATAGAACACCCACAGAGAACAAAAACGAGGAACAGAAGAGATCACAGACGATACAGAACAGGAGAGACAGAGACTGAGACAAAGACAAGACAAAACGAACGAAAACCACATAGAGATGGACGGTGGTTGGCCGACCATAGAAATAAAAAAGGAAAAGCCAACCACTGAGAAACACATTAAAAAATCAGTGTAAAATCATAGGCCAAAGGCCAGAGTCGACACAAAACAATAAAATAAAACAGAAACACTCAGATGAAACGATAAAATCCCCCTGCCCGAAGAAAACGTAAAACTAAGTCACCCATAGTGGAGTCGTCTGTTAAAAGGGCAGGGAGCGTATCAGGCAGCGCAAATGTCTGCCTGACCACAGCTAAAAGGGGGCAGGCCAACAGAATGTGGGCCACTGTCAAAGCCGCCCCGCAGCGACATACAGGAGGGTCCTCCCTGCGCAGTAAATAACTGTGTGTCAGCCGGGAGTGGCCAATGCGGAGCCGGCAAAGAACTACCGATTCCCTGCGAGTGGCTCGCAGGGATGACCGCCACACAGCCGTCGTCTCCTTGACAGCACGGAGTTTATTGGACAATGGCAGTTCGCGCCATTCCTCGTCCCATAGCGCCAAGATTTTGCGGCGGAAGACTGCCCGCAAATCAGTCTCAGGGAGGCCAAGGTCCAGAGATGGCTTGCTGGTGGCCTCTTTCGCCAGGCGGTCAACATGTTCGTTACCCGGGATACCGACATGACCGGGGGTCCACACAAAGACCACAGAGCGGCCGCAACAGGCGAGAGTATGCAGAGACTCGTGGATAGCCATCACCAAACGAGAACGAGGGAAACACTGGTCGAGAGCTCGTAAACCGCTCAGGGAATCGCTACAGATAACGAAGGACTCACCTGAGCAGGAGCGGATATACTCTAGGGCACGAAAGATGGCGACCAATTCAGCAGTGTAAACGCTGCAGCCATCCTGCAAGGAACGTTGTTCGGAACGGTCCCCTAGAGTGAGCGCATACCCGACACGACCAGCAACCATCGAACCGTCAGTGTAGACAACACCAGAGCCCTGATACGTGGCCAGGATAGAATAAAAGCGGCGGCGGAAGGCCTCTGGAGGGACTGAGTCCTTCGGGCCCTGTGCCAGGTCCAGCCGAAGGCAAGGGCGACGAACACACCATGGGGGTGTATGCAAAGTAGCCCGGAAAGTAGGTGGAACAGTAAAAACCTGAAGCCCACAGAGAAGCTCTTTGACGCGGACCGCTATTGTACAACCAGACCGGGGCCGACGATCTGGCAGATGGACGACCGACCGCGGGAACAGGAGACGATAATTTGGATGCCCGGGCGAGCTTAGAACATGGGCAGCATAAGCGGCCAGCAAACGTTGGCGTCGGAACCGCAGGGGAGGTACACCTGCCTCCACTAGTACGCTGTCCACGGGGCTGGTGCGGAAAGCACCAGTGGCAAGGCGTATCCCGCTGTGGAGAATTGGGTCCAGCACCTGTAACGCAGATGGGGATGCTGAGCCATAAGCCAGGCTCCCATAATCCAGACGGGACTGGATTAACGCCTGGTAGAGCCGCAACAGGGTAAAGCGGTCGGCGCCCCAGCGGGTGTGGCTCAAGCATCTCAGAGCGTTTAGGTGCCGCCAACACGTCTGTTTCAGCTGCCGGATATGAGGCAGCCAAGTCAACCGGGCATCAAAAACCACCCCCAAAAACCTGTGGGTCTCCACCACAGCAAGGAGTTCGTCGGCAAGATAAAGCCGCGGCTCAGGATGGACTGTTCGGCGCCGGCAGAAATGCATAACGCGGGTCTTGGCTGCCGAAAACTGAAACCCATGGGCTACAGCCCAAGACTGCGCCTTACGGATAGCGCCCTGTAGCTGACGTTCAACAGCTGCAATGCCAGTAGAGCTGTAATAAAGGCAGAAGTCGTCAGCATACAGGGAAGCGGAGACAGAGTTTCCCACGGCCGCAGCAAGACCGTTAATGGCTATTAAAAACAGACAGACACTTAAAACGGAACCCTGTGGCACACCGTTCTCCTGGACGTGGGAGGAACTATACGAGGCCGCGACTTGCACGCGGAAGGTACGACACGACAGAAAATTGCGGATAAAAATCGGCAGAGGACCCCGAAGACCCCATCCATGGAGCGTAGAAAGAATGTGACGACGCCACGTCGTATCGTACGCCTTCCGCATGTCGAAAAAGACAGCGACCAGGTGCTGACGGCGGGAAAAGGCAGTACGGATGGCCGACTCCAGGCTCACCAGATTGTCGGCGGCGGAGCGGCCTTTACGGAACCCACCCTGAGATGGAGCCAGAAGGCCCCTAGACTCCAGTACCCAATTCAAGCGCCGGCTCACCATCCGTTCAAGCAACTTGCAAAGAACGTTGGTGAGGCTAATGGGACGGTAGCTGTCCACCTCCAGAGGGTTCTTTCCAGGCTTCAAAACGGGGATGACAATGCCTTCCCGCCATTGCGACGGAAACTCCCCCTCGACCCAAAGACGGTTGTAAAGATCGAGAAGGCGCCGCTGGCAGTCCACTGAAAGGTGTTTCAGCATCTGACAGTGGATGCCATCTGGCCCAGGAGCGGTATCAGGGCAAGCAGCGAGGGCACTGCGAAATTCCCACTCACTAAATGGAGCATTGTAAGATTCTGGGTGGTTGGTGCGAAACGAAAGGCTCCGACGTTCCATCCGCTCTTTAATGGAGCGGAAGGCCTGGGGGTAATTCGCAGAAGCGGAACTCGTAGCAAAATGCTCTGCTAAGCGATTTGCAATGACGTCGGAGTCGGTACAAACGGCTCCATTCAGTGAGAGCGCAGGGACGCTGGCAGGTGGCCGATAGCCGTAGACGCGTCGAATCTTGGCCCAGACCTGCGAGGAAGTGACATGGAGGCCAATGGTGGACACATACCGCTCCCAGCACTCCTTCTTGCCTTGGCGGATAAGGAGGCGGGCCCGCGCACGCAGCCGTTTGAAGGCGATAAGGTGGTCGAGGGAGGGATGTCGCTTGTGACGCTGGAGCGCCCGCCGGCGATCTTTAATCGCTTCAGCGATCTCAGGCGACCACCAAGGCACAGCCTTCCGCCGAGGGGACCCACAGGAATGGGGAATGGCAGATTCGGCGGCAGTAACGATGCCGGTGGTGACCGATTGAACCACCGCATCAATGTCATCGGTAGAGAGAGGCTCAAAAGCGGCAGTGGAGGAGAACAAGTCCCAGTCAGCCTTATTCAGAGCCCATCTGCTAGGGCGCCCAGAACAGTGGCGCTGTGGTAGTGACAAAAAGATCGGAAAGTGGTCACTACCACACAGGTCGTCATGCACACTCCATTGGACAGATGGTAAGAGGCTATGGCTACAGATTGAAAGGTCAATGGCGGAGTAGGTGCCATGCGCCACACTGAAGTGTGTGAAGGCACCATCATTTAACAGCGAGAGATCGAGCTGCGACAATAAATGCTCAACGATGGCGCCTCGACCTGTTGCCACGGACCCACCCCACAGAGGGTTATGGGCGTTGAAGTCGCCCAATAGCAAAAAAGGTGGCGGCAATTGGGCGACCAGTGCAGCCAGGACGTGCTGCGAGACATCACCATCCGGTGGAATGTAAAGACTGCAGACGGTAACAGCCTGTGGCGTCCACACGCGGACAGCGACAGCCTCTAAAGGCGTCTGGAGAGGGACAGACTCGCTGTGCAGAGTGTGAAGAACATATATGCAGACGCCACCAGACACCCTTTCATAAGCTGCTCGGTTCTTGTAATAACCCCGATAGCCACGGAGGGCGGGGGTTCGCATTGCTGGAAACCAAGTTTCCTGGAGAGCAATGCAGAAGAAAGGGTGAAGGCTGATAAGTTGGCGGAGCTCAGCTAGATGGTGGAAGAAACCGCTGCAGTTCCACTGGAGGATGGTGTTGTCCATGGCTGGGAAAGGCGTGACGGGACTGGGAAGGCAGATTACGCCGCTGGGTCACCTGCTGCCTCCAAGTGAGCACCTGCGCCAGTGCTTTCCATGGCGCCGGAGGGACTGGCGAGATCGAGGTCCTCAGCGGACGCCAGGATCTCCACCTCGTCCTCAGACACAGAGTTTGAGGGTGGCGGTGGGACAGGTGCCACCGCAATGTCAGGTTGCTTGGGAGCCTTTTTCTTCAACGGCTTCGCACGCTGTGCCTTGGGAGGGTCTGGCTGGGAGGGCCCCACTGGGTCAGTCTCAGGGACGGACGACGACCGTGAAGCCCTATGACCAGCGACCGGTTGTTGTTTCAAAACTTTGCGGGTATCCGCTTTGACACTGGGCAAAGCCTGGGAAGGGAGGGCCCCAAGGGACCCCTTCCTGGCTGGAGTGGCCGAAGAAGCCCTACGCTTCTCCGGCTGGGAAGGGGGGACGAATGTCCCCGATGGTTGGGGTGGTGTTGCTCCTGGAGTAGATGGAGCAACAGTGGGTGAAGTGCCCCCAACAACCAAGGGGGCCGGTGCATTGAGACATGGCTGAGAGGCAGCAGTACGTGACGACACGGGAGAGGATCGGACTGCTTGTGCTGCAGCGGCATAGGTGGATATCATTGGCACGGGATGTAGCCGCTCATATTTCCGCCTTGCCTCAGTGTAGGTCAGGCGGTCCAGGGTCTTATATTCCATTATCTTCCTTTCCTTCTGGAAGATCCGACAGTCCGGTGAGCAGGGGGAATGGTGTTCTCCACAGTTAACACAAATGGGAGGCGGAGCACATGGAGTATCAGGATGCGAAGGACGTCCGCAATCCCGACACGTGATGCTGGAAGTACAGCGAGATGACATGTGCCCGAACTTCCAGCATTTAAAACACCGCATCGGAGGAGGGATATATGGTTTCACATCACAACGGTAAACCATCACCTTAACCTTTTCGGGTAAGACATCACCCTCAAAGGCCAAGATGAAGGCACCGGTGGCTACCTGATTATCCCTCGGACCCCGATGGACGCGCCGGACGAAGTGAACACCTCGTCGTTCGAGGTTGGCGCGTAATTCATCGTCGGACTGCAGAAGAAGATCCCTGTGGAATATAATACCCTGGACCATGTTGAGACTCTTATGCGGCGTGATGGTAACTGAAACATCCCCCAACTTGTCACAAGTGAGCAACCTCCGTGACTGGGCAGAGGATGCCGTTTTGATGAGCACAGAACCCGAGCGCATCTTGGACAGGCCCTCCACCTCCCCGAACTTGTCCTCTAAATGCTCCACAAAAAACTGGGGCTTGGTCGACATGAAAGATTCTCCATCAACCCGCGTACACACGAGGTACCGGGGTGAATATTCTCCACTGCCTTCTTTAGCAAGTCGTTCCTCCCATGGAGTAGCTAGGGAGGGAAACGATCTCTGATCCAATTTCTTCCCGTTGAGGTTAGACCTCGATCGCTTAGAGACTGCTGGTGGAGGCCCACCAGCGATAGATGATGTACCACGCTTCATTGCGGGTCATCCGCCCTGATGCCACCTACTCCGACCAAGGGCCCTCCCCACGGGCGCCACCCAGCCACAGCAAAGGCCACCTGGCAGGATGGCCGTTGCCGGGAGTCCCGATGCCCCAGGGAGATGGGCATCTACTCCTTGGCATACGTGGGGAGTGAACGGCGCAGGCATCAGTAGAGCGATCCCTGTGTTGTCAGGGGGCTACAACCAAGAGGGTACATGGCGACCCCACCACAACGGACTGGCTACCGTGCTGGATCTTAGGTGCAAAAATGGCCAAGGTCGTCGTCACAGTTAAAAGAAACACTGCAGAGTGCAGCGTGGTAATCGCCCAAGAGATCGAAAACGAGCGGGACACCATTGCAACGACGAGAAAGACGGCTATAGGTCGAATTGCACGAAGGATACAGTGCACCATGTAAGGTGCCCTTCCCCAATTGGCTCGCTCTTCGGAATAATTTAGATAGATGGAGGTCAAACCCGAGAGGGGACCATCACATAAGGCCGAAACGTTTGAGACTCCTTTTAGTCGCCTCTTACGACAGGCAGGAATACCGCGGGCCTATTCTTACCCCGGACCCGCAGGGGGGGCTACCGTGCTGGATCTTAGGTGCAAAAATGGCCAAGGTCGTCGTCACAGTTAAAAGAAACACTGCAGAGTGCAGCGTGGTAATCGCCCAAGAGATCGAAAACGAGCGGGACACCATGGCAACGACAAGGAAGACGGCTATAGGTCGAAATGCACGAAGGATACAGTGCACCATGTAAGGTGCCCTTCCCCAATTGGCTCGCTCTTCGGAATAATTTAGATAGATGGAGGTCAAACCCGAGAGGGGACCATCACATAAGGCCGAAACGTTTGAGACTCCTTTTAGTCGCCTCTTACGACAGGCAGGAATACCGCGGGCCTATTCTAACCCCCGAACCCGCAGGGGGATTTGGCGGGGAGTGAAATTTCATCCGAGGTCTAGGCCTGGCAGTGTTTAACAACCAGGCCGCTACCGGAGTTGTTCACATGTCGCCTTCCAAGGTTTAGTATTTATCTTCCTTCCGTCAAGGCGGGTTAAGCTGGTGTATATATATATATATACTGTATGAAACCTGTCTGTATATGAACTTGTTTTCTTAAATATTAGGGAGTGGCAACTGGCTAAACCTTAAACTGCATAGCATCTGCTGAGTTCCTTGTGCCGCTTTTTCTAGTAATTTCTTATTTACAGGTCTGAGAAAGTGAACATTTATTTTTTAAAGATCAGTGTTTCTGTTATAATTGTATTTATTTATTTAAATATTCCTATCATGTTATGTAATGGCATCTTTTCTTGGCGCTAGTGTTCAAGTGTTATTAAGTCAGTCTTTAACTGTATTTGTTTTCATTACATCTATGTTTAGGGAAGTCCTATATGGGGAGTTTCAAGTTTTCAGATTTGTCAGTAACCAATTTTTAAATTTGGAATTGTTTGTTAGAGTACTGAGTGCGTTGGGTTTCTAACTACATTTGCAAAGTTTTATCTAGTGGCTCGTCCACAATTTGTAATTGTCAATTTTTTTTAAGGAGGTAATGTCAATAAACTGTCTTAAATATAAATTGTGACTACCAACCATGATTTCATCCCGCTTCCACTTTTATGGTATTTAAGATACGGTGTATCTGTATATTGAGCAAGCAGTAAAGGAAACAAAAGAAAAATTCGGAGTAGGTATTAAAATTCATGGAGAGGAAATAAAAACTTTGAGGTTCGCCGATGACATTGTAATTCTGTCAGAGACAGCAAAGGACTTGGAAGAGCAGTTGAATGGAATGGACAGTGTCTTGAAAGGAGGATATAAGATGAACATCAACAAAAGCAAAACAAGGATAATGGAATGTAGTCTAATTAAGTCGGGTGATGCTGAGGGAATTAGATTAGGAAATGACACACTTAAAGTAGTAAAGGAGTTTTGCTATTTGGGGAGCAAAATAACTGATGATGGTCGAAGTAGAGAGGATATAAAATGTAGGCTGGCAATGGCAAGGAAAGCGTTTCTGAAGAAGAGAAATTTGTTAACATCCAGTATTGATTTAAGTGTCAGGAAGTCAGTTCTGAAAGTATTCGTATGGAGTGTAGCCATGTATGGAAGTGAAACATGGACGATAAATAGTTTGGACAAGAAGAGAATAGAAGCTTTCGAAATGTGATGCTACAGAAGAATGCTGAAGATTAGATGGGTAGATCACATAACTAATGAGGAAGTATTGAATAGGATTGGGGAGAAGAGAAGTTTGTGGCACAACTTGACCAGAAGAAGGGATCGGCTGGTAGGACATGTTCTGAGGCATCAAGGGATCACCAATTTAGTATTGGAGGGCAGCGTGGAGGGTAAAAATCGTAGAGGGAGACCAAGAGATGAATACACTAAGCAGATTCAGAAGGATGTAGGTTGCAGTAGGTACTGGGAGATGAAAAAGCTTGCACAGGATAGAGTAGCATGGAGAGCTGCATCAAACCAGTCTCAGGACTGAAGACCACAACAACAACAACAACAAGATATGGTGTGTAAGTCTGGTGCGATTAAGGAAACCACGTATCAGGAATCGTCTGGACTGCCCCAAGGCATAAACTATCCGGTGGACAGGATGGGCAGCAATCTGTGGTTACTGTGGTGTACCTGACGGCGTTTGAGTTGGGTGGCTGTATGAGGGTACAAGGTGACGTAGGAAAAAATTTCAGTTCGCGTAACCAATGATAGCTAGCACCTAATGTGCAAAAATTTAAGTAAATGCGGATGAGTAGGAAAAAAACCATCATGTTCGGATACAGCATTATTAGTGTCCTGCTTGACACTGACACATCGTTTGAATATCTGGGCCTCAAGTTGCGAAGCGACGTGAAATGGAACGAACACTTGGAAACTGTGGTAGGAAAGGCGAATGGTCGACTTCGATTTATTGAGTGAATTTTGGAAAAGTATGTTTCACCTGTAAAGGAGACTGCATGTAAGACGGTGGTGTGACCTATTCTTCAGTACCGATCGAATATTTGGGTTCCGTAGCAGAAGAATGCTGAAGATTAGATGGGTAGATCACATAACTAATGAGGAAGTATTGAATAGGGTTGGGGAGAAGAGTAGTTTGTGGCACAACTTGACCAGAAGAAGGGATCGGTTGGTAGGACAAGTTCTGAGGCATCAGGGGATCACCAATTTAGTATTGGAGGGCAGCGTGGGGGGTAAAAATCGTAGAGGGAGACCAAGAGATGAATACACTAAGCAGATTCAGAAGGATGTAGGTTGCAGTAGGTACTGGGAGATGAAGAAGCTTGCACAGGATAGAGTAGCATGGAGAGCTGCATCAAACCAGTCTCAGGACTGAAGACCACAACAACAACAACAGCAAGTTGGATTAAAGGAAGACGTATGCACAAAGCATTAGTAGTGGCCTGCTTGACACAGTCACGTCGTTTAAATACCTGGGAATTACGTTGCGAAGCGATATGAAATGGATAGAGCATGTGGGGATTGTGGTAGGAAAGGCGAATGGTCGACTTCGGTTTATTGGGAGAATTTTAGGACGCTTGATTCATCTATAAAGGAAACCGCAGATACGATGCTAGTGAGACATATTCTTGAGTACTGCTCGAGTGTTTGGGATACGCACGAGGTCGGACTGAAAGAAGACATCGAAATAATTCAGAGGTGAGCGACTAGATTTATTGTCGGGATATTTGATCAGCATGCATGTGTTACTGATATTCTTCTGGAGCTCGAGAGGGAATCCCTGGATGAAAGAAGACATGTCCTTCGAAGAGCAGTACTGAGAAAGTTTAGAGAACCGGATTTTGAAGCTGACTGCAGAAAGATTCTACTGCCACCAACATACATTTCGCCTAGGAATCACGAAAATATGATACGACAGTCTTTTTTCCCTCGCTTTATCTGTGAGTGGAACAGGACAGGAAACGACTATTTGTGGTACATGGTATACTCTGACACGCAGCGTACAGTGGCATACAGTGTTGTGTCAGTAGATGTAGCTGTAGATTCAGCGATACAGAGGCAGGCTGCTAGATACGTTACCGGTAGGTTCAAACAGCTCGCAAGTGTTACAGAGACGCTTCCGGGACTCAAATTTGAAACCATGGAGGGAAGGCGTTTTTCATTCCGAGAAATAGAACTGAGAAAATTTACAGATCCGGCAATTGAAGCTGAGAGCAGAACAATTCTGCTGCCTGCAACAAACACTGAAAGGACCACGAAGATAAGACACGAGAAATATGGCCTCATGCTAAGAAACACAGACGGTCATTCTTCCCTCGCTCTGTTTGCGAGTGAAACAGAAAAGGGAATGACTGGTTGTGGTACAGGATACCCTCACTCAGGCACTATGCGATGACTTGCGGAGTAGGTATTTAGATGTAGACGTAGAAGGCCCCCCGTAGTCCAATACCAACATTCCGTCTGGATTGCGTCACATCAGAACACGGCTATCGATCTGGTGTAGCAGGAAACGATGTTCTTCCGACTAGGTGACGTATTTCCATTGAGCCACTGTGCAATCCCGATGATACCGTCCCCACTGTTATCGTAAATCACCCGCGTTCAACAGTGTGACTTTGTGTGCTTGCAAGAGTATTGAATGCTATCGTCAGATGAGCTACATATCGCCGCCTATTCCGCTTTACAGACCGTGAAAGACTACGACCACCTCGTTCTGTGATGAAACGTGGTCGTCCAACGCCTGTCGCCATCTTGTGGTTTCACTCCAACACTTTCCACGTTGCTCACTACACTAATAAGAGACCAACTGGCCATCTCCGCGTCTCCGGGATGTCGGTTCCCAGCCGCCGGGCCATAAATATCTGTAGTTTTTCAAATTCGTTTATGTCTGTGTATTGCCCCGTTTTCGCACGGTATGGTCGCTGGAATGGTTTCTCATTGGTCTCTGTTTCCCTTACATACTTTCATCACCGCGTCACGTGTTGCATCAATGTTGCGGAGGGCAGTGATCATGATGTTCTGACTCATGAACGGAAGTACAACAGAACATTCTAAAACTCCCTCCGTAACACACTTGGCTTGTAACACAGAATGCTCCAAAATTCCCCTTACATACTTGTATCACCTGTATAGGGAACTCAGTGGACAATATTCTGAACTGGAATCAATGTACCGTTCCCGTGCTACAGCCGTTTGAAAATATGTTTGGTAGGTAGGCACGCATCAGGTTAGTCACGGTGGGGCCTTAGAGATCTTCAACCGTATCTCGTCGTTACTTCGTACTTCCGTATCCCACTTCTTTGCGTATTGATTCTTCCTGACTAATGTCTTAAAGTTCAGCCTACTCTTCATCACTACTATACTGTGATCTGAGTCTGTGTCTGCTCTTGGGTAAACCTTACAATCAAGTATCTGATTTCGAAATCTCTATCTGATCATGATGTAATCTAAATGAAATCTACCCATATCACCCAGCCTTTTCTGAGTATATCACCTCCTCTTATGATTCTTGAACAGAATATTTGCTATTATTAGCTGAAAATTGTTAAAGAATACAATAAGTCCTTCTCCTCTCTCATTCCTTGCCCCAATCCCATATTCTCCTGTAACCTTTTCCTCTACTCCTTCCCCTATAGCTCCATTCCAGGCCCCATCACTATTAGATTTTCATCTCCATTTACCTATTGTTTTACCCTTTCAGTATCCTTATACACTTTCTCTATTTCTTCATCTTCAGCTTGTGACATCGGCATGTATACCCGAACTATCATCGCGCATGTTGGTTTGCTGTCGTCTCTCATAAGAGCAACCCTGTCACTGAACAGTTCACAGTAGCACACTCTCTGCCCTGCTTTCCTATACATAACGAATCCTACTCCTCTTATACAATTTTCTACAGCTGTTGATATTACTGTATACCCGTCTGACAAGATATCCTGGTCTTCTTTCTACTTCACATCACTGACCCCTACTATATCTAGATTGAGCCTTTGCTTTTCCCTTTACAGAGTTTCTAGTTTCCGTACCACCTTCAAGCTTCTGACATTTGACATCTCGACTCGTGGAACGTTATCCTTTCATTGATTATTCAATCTTTTTCTCTTGCGAACCTCCCCCTTGGCAGTCCCCTTCCCGGAGATCTGAATGGGAAACTATTCTGGAATCTCTTGCCAGTGGAGAGATCATCATGACACTTCTTCAACTAAAGGCCACATGTCCTGTAGATACACATTACGTCTCTTTAATGCAGTGGTTTCCACTGCCTTCTGCGTCCTCATGCCGTTGATCATTGCTCACTGTTCCGCCTTTAGGGGCAGTTTCCCTCCCCTGGGACAAGAGAGTGCCCTGAACCTCCGTCCGCTTCTCCGCCCTCTTTGACAAGGCCGTTATGCCGGAAAATCAAACTTACTACACTACTTTGAGATTTCTGTTCCACTCTTACTTATCCGTCAGTGAGATGTCATTATGTTTCACTACCACTATATTAAACACACAGCCAATGCATATGAGCATATGATAAACTGTGGGAGATATGGATTGTAGAAAGTTGATACTGAAATTTGTGTCATAGAATTACGCGCGCTAGTACATTACTTTTAAAAATGCCAAAATTAGGTAATTATAATACCTTTCGTATGAGTAAGTATTGATTTGTATCTGCATCCTTTTTTGATTAGCACTAAAAAAATAATCATTTTATTTGTGGTATGATTGTAATTCACTTTTTTGCAAAACTTACAGTGAAGGAGCTTTCCATCTGGGATAACATTAAGTATATTAATCTCACTGTGGTCATTTTAACATGTGTTGTAAGTGTGTTACACATCTCCAAACCTAAATAGACGTATAAATTCGAGTGTAATCATGCTGCTGATGTCTTTAGTTGCTTAATGACAATTATGTTACCACTAGCCCACGATTTCAAATGCTGCCGGTAACCACTACGTTTCAAACAGGAAGTCAGAGCTTCGTCAACAGGAAGTTAGATCTTCGGTGCGTATGTTTACCAGGCAGAGAAAGAGAGAGAGAGAGATTCGGAGTGAGTGAGTGAGAGACAGATTTGGAGTGAGTGTGTGCGTGTGTGTGTGTGTGTGTGTGTGTGTGTGTGTGTGTGTGTGAGAGAGAGAGAGAGAGAGAGAGAGAGAGAGAGAGAGAGAGAGACAGACAGAGATAGAGAGAAGAATAGAACAGACCAAGGCTTATTAATTTTAAAATAGCTGCCCCTGTCCAGCTTTCGCCCTTTCGTCACCAAGTGTAGGATACTTCATTGTGTAGCTGTGACGTTCAATCAGTACAAGTCCACTTTCATAAATATGCAATTGTTCGATAACCCATCGTCGGAATAATTGATTAATATTTTTTCTTGAAATCCACTCTGTTGGTTTCACTTCTCCGTCCGGAACCCGTCGCAAATACTCGTTTACCTGTCTCACAGTAACTGCTGAGAGCTAAATCTCCAGTTGCCTAACATTTAAAATAAACAGCATTTAGGCATGCGGATTCAACCGTCATATCGCGGACGATTCCTGTCACGCTTTTAATTACTTCTGCCAGTTAATTTTTCAATATGAGTTCATCCACCAAAACACACCACACACATTCATCTTCGATACCACTCGCTAACACTTTTCAAGCAGATCAGCAATTGCCAGGTCTTTGCATGGCGGCTTTACTGAGTCCATAACTGCAATAGATTTGTTGCCAGCTAGTTCGAATAACACGTGTTACGGAGATGCTTCGGGATTTCAAATGTGAATCACTGGAGCGAAGGCGACGTTCTTTTCGAGAAACACTATTGAGAAAATTTAGAGAACCGGCATTTGAAGAAGACTGCTGATCATATCTACCAGCGCCAACATATACTCCGCGTAAGAAGCACGAAGATAAGATACGAGAAATTAGGGCTCATAGCGAGGCAAGACACAGTCGTTTTTTCCTCGCTCTGTTTGCGAGTGGAACAGGAAACGAAATGACAAGACGTTGTACAGGGTATCATCCACCACGCGTCGTTCGGTGGCTCGCGGAGTATCTATGGAGATGTAGATACAGAATACGAAGACTTTTACGATGACTAAAGTTTCCACCAGTTTGACAGCTAAGGTTTCGGCAACACTGACGTCTAAACGACAAATTATTGTGGAAGCAAGTATTTAAAAAATTAAAGAAAATACTTTTAGTGATGCTGTAAATTACAATTAAACACAATTTCAAACAAAATTTCTAGACATTCACAAAAAAAAATTGACTGAAATTCCAGTCCCTTTCCCTTTAGGTCTTTGGACTAACTATGGCGCATAATTTATCACAACAGAAATGTGTTAGTTTACTCTTATTTCCGGCCACCTTACTCCCACACTAGCTACCAGGCGTTTCTTTTCGATATGTCTTTGCTTAGAACATTCCGGTATTTAATACAAAATTCCTATCACATAATTTTTCTGCATCGATCTCCTCCCTTTATCTTGCTATGCTGTTCGACAGTTACTCCTCTTTATTACAGCCTATCGACAAGCGTCTCGTATGAATCATCTCTCTTATTCTTAAGATATGTCTTCCATCTGCGTGTTGTACATCAGTCTATTTCTTTCTCTTATTGCGCATAATTTTCCGCCACATAGGACCACTTCTTCCCATTAAACGATAACCTTTTTTATTTTAATTCCATTACAGTTCTGTCTCTAAAATGGTTTCTTTCTTTACCCGATCCATACGGTTTATTTGTTATAGGCATATAATGTTGTTTTTCCTTTCGATAATATTTATTGTTCTTGTTTGTCAAACACGCTGTCCCTTATCCTATGCGAGTCTTTCCGTTTTAAATTCTCATCTACGATTTACTATAGCTAGCTATCCGTGGTTGTGGACAATTTCTGTTGTGCTCTTCAGTCCAGAGACTGGTTTGATGCAGTTGTCCTTCTACTCTATCCTGTGCAAGCTTCTTCATCTCCCAGTAACTACCGCAATCTACATACTCCAGAATCTGCTTTGTGTGTACATCTCTTGGTCTCCCTCTAAGATATTGGTCTTCCACGCTTCCCTCCAGTGCCAAATTACCGATCCCTTAATGTTTCAGAGCGTGTCTTACCAACCGATCCCTTCTTCTAACCAAGTTGTGCCACACACTCCACTTCTGCCAGTTCTTTTCAGTACCTCCTCATTATTTGCGTGATCTACCCATCTAATCTTCAGCATTCTTCTGTAGCACCACATTTGGAAAGCTTCTATTCTCTTCTTGTCTAAACTATTTATCGTCCATGTTTCACTCCCATCCACGGTTACACTCCATACATATTCTTTCAGAAAAGACTTACCGACAAATTTATACTCGATGTTATCAAACTGCTCTTCTTCAGGAATGATTTCTTTGCCATAACCAGTCTACATTTTATATCCTCTCTATTTCGACAGCCATCAGTTAGCTCCTCAAATAGCAAAAATCATCTACTACTTTAAGCGTCTCATTTCCTAACCTAATTCCCTCAGCATTACCTGATGTTATTCAACTACATTCCATTACCTTAGTTTTGCTTTTGTTGATGTTCATCTTATATCCTTCTTTCAAGGTCCGTTGATGTCTCTGAATGAATTACAGCATCATCGGCAAACTTCAAAGTTTTTATTTCCTCTCCGTGGATTTTAATTAGTACTCCTGATTTTTCTTTTGTTTCCTTTACTGCTTGCTCAATAAACATATTGAATAACATCGGGGATAGGCTACAACCCTTTCTCACTCACTTGCCAACCACTGTTCCTCTTTCATGCCCTTCGACTCTTGTATCTGCTAGCTGGTTTCTGTACAAATTGTAAATAGCCTTTTGCTCCCTGTGTTTTACCACTGTCACCTTCAAGATTTGAAGGAGAGTACTCCAGTCAACATTGTGAATAGCTTTCTCTAAGTCTGCAAATGCTGGAAACGTAGGTTTGTCTTTCCTTAAACTATCTTCTACGACAAGTCGTAGGGTCAGTATTGCCTGAAGTGTTCCAACATTTCTACGGAATCCAAACTGATCTTCCCCGAGGTCGGCTTCTACCATTTTCCATTTGTCTGCAAAGAATATGTGTTAGTATATTGCAGCCGTGGTTTATTAAACCGATAATTTGGTAATTTTCACACCTGTTAATACCTGCTGTCTTTTGGATTTTAAATATTATATTCTTCTTGAAGTCAGAGGGTATTTCGCCTATCTCATACGTCTTGCTTACCAGATAGTAGAGTTTTTTCATGACTGGCTCTCATAAGGCTATCAGAAGTTCTAATGGAATGTTGTCTACTCCCGCGGCCTTATTTCGACTTACGTTTTTGAGTGCCCTGACAAATTCTTCACGCAACATCATTTATCCCATTTCATCTTCATCTACATCCTCTTTCATCTCCATCGGCAATTATAAGGTCCTGGTTCTTCTTTTTTCCACTCGTTGTTTTGAATTTTGATTACACTTCAACATTAAGCACTATGATTCACATTTATTACTTTATCTCAATATGCTTCCTTCAGCCATCGATTACGAAACATGAAAAATAATCATGATATACCATAGCTGAGATGATATCAAATCGCTATTATTTTCAAAGTCATTTCCTTCAGTTACATGTTAAACTCGTCTACACCTCACAGAAATCCGAAGAAAAATGTCCATTTCTAATTTCTCTCTCATGAATAT
Organism: Schistocerca americana; assembly: GCF_021461395.2. NCBI lineage: Eukaryota > Metazoa > Arthropoda > Insecta > Orthoptera > Acrididae > Schistocerca > Schistocerca americana. Next base: position 496,327,612 of record NC_060124.1, on the reverse strand, counting down.
CCACACGGATTTCGCTTTCAGTGCTCTATTTATATGTTTTAATTCTATATAAGCTCGTCTTTTGGATCCAGTCTATTTCACCATCTCTCACCATTAACTTCAAACGTACGAACTGGCTTAAAGAGTTGAAGTTGAGACCGACATAATGACAGGAATGTAAAATAAAGAAATCTGTGCAGTCAAACGACGGAAATACAATTCAGACAGTTGTAGTTGACTATAGATTGTTGCATTCTGGAAACATTAACGTCGTTACTAGTTTCCAATTACCAACTTATTTTGTCTGTCAATTTCCTCTCTTTCAAATGACGCCCCCCTTCCCCCCATTAGCTTATGCTCTTATCCGTTTAGCTTCATATCAAAATCAATTAATTTTTTTCTTTCAGGAGTACCATTTTTCGATGAAAATCATATTTCTAATTTTTCAAGTTCTTTATCGTAGAACATAATGCAACATAATGTAAGATAACAAGACGCAGAGAGACATACGTTTTACAACGCTGAACACAAATTACCTCTGTGATTTTCACAATTGTTGTGTAGCCTCATTAATAGTGTTCCTAATTTTTTTTAACAAATGCTCGCAGTAGTACTGTTGAAATTATATTTTACTTGCGGATCAGCTCACTTTCAGCAGCAGTAAACAAACGGTACGATGACTGTGAAATATATAAAATAAGTTTAAGCAGCAGAAGGCTTTGGAGTACTCTAACAGTCAGTGCTCCATTTGCTCTTTCCTTTATTAAAATTTATCAGTGCCAGTCGGCGAAAAGTCTACTAGTGTGTCTCAGAAACTATGAGAGTTTAGGACTATTTCATTTATTGCGCCTATCTTGACCGTCAAACAGCTTTTCCATTACACAGAGAGTTGACTGTAAATTATTCATGTTAATGCCTGAGTATCATGAATATCTGAAAGATCTAATTATTAATGTGTCATCCTTTAATTTTGAGTATCATATCATTAAATTATAATACAAATATTCTGGGTGACTAAGCAGCGTCATATTCCGATCTATATTTATTCTCCAAAACTTGACAGAGTACAACTAAATATAATTATAAGAGTTCTACGGAACAGACACTATCAAGAGATATAGTACAATGGTGTTGGGAATGAATTGCGTTTTGATCAGTATAAGAATTTGTAAACATTGTGAATATAAAAATGCATGAATCACACAATAACAACAAAAAAGTTAAATAGGAAAGCTGCTGAAACAGGTAGAAGAAATACAGAATTGATCAAATATGCATGAGCTTCCATTCATCACAGACTTTGACATCTTACCAGTAACTGCTGATAAAGGTGCAAAATCCCAGATTAGTGGAATATGACGACTATTTATTATCTTTCTATTCAATACTTATGTCAATGGAAATAAATGTTCAATATAACACGCATTAAGGCCAACAAAAAAGTACAAAATAATTTATCTTAACCTCATACAGATTCCTAAACCCATACAGATAATCCTGATAGTTTATGCTTCTGAGTTATTAATAGAACGATATTACTACTAAGATTCATAAAGAAAGACGTGGGGCGCATGTAAAGCGTAAGTGATAAGCCTCCAACTATTACATAATGTATGTGCCGAAATTTTCCTTAGAAGTCTTCCAACTACTGTATAGCTATCAAAAATTCACCATATTTTCAGGACTATCTGTACTGGGTAGGAAGCAGTTATAGGGTTGCAAAAATTATTCTATACTTTTCAGTCCATTTTAAAACTGTGCTGTATTAAAATTTTACTTAAATAACTAATTTCTGAAATCCGACGCTACCCGCAAAACACAATAGTCATGCATGGCCAATATTTTTCACACCATACCAAACAGGCCGTCAATAAAGCGATGCTTTGGCATCCTGTTCTGAGCGATGTTTAAGATTTCAAGTCTTTAGGTCATCGGGAACTTATTTTAAAATCAACTGCAATATTTGTACTGAACTGACAGACAGATAAGAAAGCGATATAATAAAAATTTGTGTAAGAGGACGACAACAGAATAACAGTTCTACAATCTCCCAGAATCTCTAAATGAAGCGTGCCGCTTTTGTATTGACTGTATTTCCACAAACAAAAGACACATAGGAAATCAAAAGTATACATTCGTCAAACTCTCATCTCTGCTATAAATCTGAACATATTTTTATATCGAGTTGGTTGAAATGACATAAAGACGGAAGAGAAAAGGACAAATTAAAAAGTCAATGAAGCAGTGGAAAAGGGCTCCTATCTTTCATTCACTCTTTTCAGCATTTATATTGGTAACCCTTAAAAATTCGGGGATCAGGTTATATCTACGATTTCAGTAGGACAAACACACCAATCTCAGAACATCAATATTTACAGATGATGGAGGAGTACGACAAGAAATTGAAGAGGATGTTGAATGAGCAGTACATCGACTAAACCAGATAAGTACAGAACACATAATTTCCTTACGTAAGACCATTGTTCCATCTTTTCAAAGAAAATACAAGGTACCGTCCAAAATAGTTATTAACAACTAAGTAATCAAACAGGCATCACATTTTAAAAACTGGATTGTGATAAAAGGTATAATTATGATAGTGATGTATGCAAAACCTCAAAGAATATATGAAATAAAAAACAGCACTTGCCTCCAAACCTGAAAACACAAAAAAATTAAATTTTGCTAGACTGTTACTGTTGTGTGGCAATACGAGTTAGATGATGAACCATGGGCATTACCGTTGGTGGGGAGTCTTGCGTGCCTCTGCAATACAGTTAGGAGTACCGTCGGTGCAACCACAATGGAGGGGTGTCCCTTGAGTGGCCACACAAACGTGTGGTTCCTGAAGAGGGACAGCAGACTTTTGTACTTTCAGGGGCAACAATTTGGATGATTGACTGAATTGGTCTTGTAACGTCAACCAAAACGGCCTTGGTGAGCTGGTTCTGCGAACGGCTGAAAGCAAGGTGAAACTACAGCCGTACTTTTACCCGAGGGCATGCAACTTTACTGTATGGTTAAATGATAATTGCGTCCTCTTGGGTAAAATACTCCGGAGGTAAAATAGTCCCCCATTCGGATCTTCGGACGGGGACTTCTCAGAAGGACATCGTTATCAGGAAAAAGCAAACTGTCGTTCTACGGATCGGAGCGTGGAATGCCAGATCCCTTAATTGGGCAGGTAGGTTAGAAAATTTAAAAAGGGAAATGAATAGGATAAAGTTAATTACAGTGGGAACTAGTGAAGTTCGGTGGCAGGAAGAACAAAACTTCTGGTCTGGTGAATACAGGGTCAGATATCCCGGTCAGGTAAATAACGGGTTATAAATACAAAATCAAACAAGAGTAATGCAAGAGTAGGTTTAATAATGAATAAAAAAAATAGGAACATGGATAAGCTACTGAAAACAGCATGGTGAACGCATTATTGTAGCCAAGATGGACACGAAGCCCACGCCTACCACAGTAGTGAAAGTTTATATTTCAACTAGTTCCACAGATGATGAAGAGACTGAAGAAATGCAAGATGCTATAAAAGAAATTATTCAGAAAGTGAAGGGAGACGAAAATTTAATGGTCATGGGGAAATGGAATTCGATAGTTGGAAGTGAAGGAAAAGTAGTATATGAATATGAACTGGGGGTAAGGAATCAAAGAGGAAGCCGCCTGGCAGAATTTTGCACAGAGCATAACTTAATAATTGCTAACACGTGATTTGAGAATCATGAAAGAAGTTTGTGTACGTGGAAGAGGCCTGGAGACACTGGAAGGTTTCACATAGATTATATAATGGTAAGACAGAGATTTAGAAACCACGTTCTACATTGTAAGATATTTCCAGGGGCATATGTCGACTTTGACCATAATTTATTGGTTATGAACTGTAGACTAAAACAGAAGAAACTGCAAAAAGGTAGGAATTTAAAGAGATAGGACCAGTACAAACTGAAAGAACCAGAAGCTGTAGAGAGTTTCAGAGAGAGCATCAGAAAACGATTGACAAGAAGAGGAGAACAAGATACAGTAGAAGAAGAAGGGGTAGCTTTGAGAGATGAAACAATGGAAGCAACAGAGAATAAAATAGATAGAAAGACGAGGGCAAGTAGAAATCCATGCGTAACGGAAGAGATACTGAATTTAATTGATGAAAGGAGAAAATATAAAGACGTAGCAAATGCGGCAAGAGAATAGGAATACAAACGTCTCAAAAATGAGATCACAAAATGGCTAAGCAGTCATGGCTAGAGGAGAAATGTAAGGATATATGTATCATGTATCACTATGGGTCAGATAGATAATGCCTACAGCAAAATTAAAACGAACTTTGGAGAACCACCTGTATGAATATCAAGAGTTCAGAAGGAAAACCAGTTCTAAGCAAAGAAGGGAAAGCAGAAAGGTGGAGGGAGTATATAGAGAGTCTTATAGAGGGTCTCTACAAGGGAAATGTACTTGAAGGCAATGTTATGGAATAGGAAGAGGGCCTAATTAAAGATGACAAGGGTGATATGAAATTGCGTGAAGAATTTGACAGATTAGAATTACTGATAGCCTTGGGAGAGCCAGCCATGACAAAACTCTTCCATCTGGTGAGCAAGATATATGAGACAGGCGAAGTATCTTCAGACTCCTGAAAGTATATAATAATTCCAATCCCAAAGAAAACAAGTGCCCGCAGCTGTGAAACATACCGAACTATCAGTTTAATAAGTCGCGGTTGTAAAATACTAACACTATTCTTTACAGACGAATGGAAAACTGGTAGAAGCTGACCTCGGGGAAGATCAGTTTGGATTCCGTACAAATGTTGGAACACGCAAGACAGTACTGACCCTACGATTTTTCTTAGAAGATTGGCTAAGAAAAGGCAAACCTACATTTCTAGCATTGGTAGATTTAGAGAATGCTTTTGACAATGTTGACTGGAATACTCTCCTTCAAATTCTGAAGGTGCCAGGGGTAAAATACAGAGAGCGAAAGGCTATTTACAATTTGTGCAGAAACCAGATAGCAGTTACAAGAGTCGAGGGGCATGAAAGAGAAACAGTGGATGGCAAGGTAGTGAAAAAGGGTTGTAGCCTATCCCCGATGTTATTTAATCTGTTTGTTGAGCAAGCAGTAAAGGAAACAAAAGAAAAATTTGGAGTACTAATTAAAATCCATGGAGAAGAAATAAAAACTTTGAAGTTTGCCAGTTATATTGTAATTCTTTTAGAGACAGAAAAGGACCTGGAAGAGCTGCTGAACGGAATGGACAGTGTCTTGACGGGAAGATAAAAGATGAACATCAACAAAGGCAAAACAAGGATAATGGATTTTAGTCAAATTAAATCAGGTGATTCTAAGGAAATTAGATTAGGAAGTGAGACACTTAAAGCAGTAAATGAGTTTTGCCGTTTGGGAAGCAAAGTAACTGATGAGTGTCAAAGTAGGGATGATATAAAATGTAGTCTGGCTATGGCAAGGCATGCGTTTTTGAAGAAGCGAAGTTTGTTAACATCGAGTATATATTTAAGTGTCAGAAAGTCTTTTCTGAAAGTTTGTGTATGGAGTGTAGCCATGTATGGAAGTGAAACATGGACGAAAAATTGTTTACACAAGAGGAGAATAGATGGTTTCCAAATGTTGTGCTACAGAAGAATACTGAAGATTAGGTTGGTAGATCTCGTAACAAATGAGGAGGTACGGAATAGAATTGGGGAGGAGAGGAATTTGTGGCACAACTTGGCTGGAAGGAGCTATAGGTTGGTAAGTCACGTTCTGAAACTTCAAGGGATCGCCAATTTAGCACTGGAGGGAAGCGTGGAAGACAAAAATCTTAGAGGGAGACCAAGAGATGAATACAGTAAGCAAATTCAGAAGAATGTAGGTTGCAGTAGTTACTCAGGGGAGTTTCGCACAGGATAGACTAGCGTGAAGAGCTGTGTCAATCCTGTCTCTTGACTGTAGATCACAACACCAAACAGTTAAAAAGAAAGATCATAGCACAATGCAGACAGTAGGGATGTAATTCTTGAGGATTGTTAAGGCATGCACGGAAAGATAATAAACAAGACAGATATTCGGAATAAGTGGGATGTGTCTATCATTAACGAGAAAATAGTTGACTACAAAGACATGAGAAAACAACGTGTAAACAGAACGGGAGAAAATCCTTAACTACAGTCCGAAAGAAAAGAAATAGGTCTACCCAAGAAACGATTGAAATAAACAGTGCAAAGACAGAACAGGCAGATATCTACAATACTGGCCATTAAAATTACAACACCACGAAGATGACGTACTACAGATGCGAAATTGAACTGACGAGAAGAAGCCGATTTCACATACACAAACAGCAGTTGACCGCCGTTGCCTGGTGAAACGTTGTTGCGATGCCTCGTGTAAGGAGGAGAAATGCGTATTATCACGTTTCCGACTTTGATAAAGGTCGGATTGTAGCCTATCGCGATTGCGGTTTATCGTATCGCGACATTCCTGCTTGCGTTGGTCGAGATCCAATGACTGTTAGCAGAATGTGGAATCGGTGGGTTCAGGAGGGTAATACGGAACGCCATGGTGGATCCCAACAGCCTCGTATCACTAGCAGTCGAGATGACAGGCATCTTATCCACATGGCTGTAACGGATCGTGCAGCCACGTCTCGATCCCTGAGTCAACAGATGGGGACGTTTGCAAGACAACAACCATCTGCACGAACAGTTCGACGATGTTTGCAGCAGCATCTACCATCAGCTCGGAGACCATGGCTGCGGTTACCCTTGACGCTGCATCACCGACAGGAGCGCCAGCAGTGGTGTACTCAACGACGAACCTGGTTGCACGAATGGCAAAACGTCATTTTTTCGAATGAATACATGTTATGTTTACAGCATCATGATGGTCGCATCCGTGTTTGGCGACATCGCGGTGAACGCACATTGAAAGCGCGTATTCGTCATCGCCATATTGGCGTATCACGCGGCGTGATGGTATGGGGTGCCATTGGTTACACGTCTCCGTCACCTCTTGTTCGCATTGACGGCACTTTGAACAGTGGACGTTACATTTCAGATGTGTTACGACCCGTGGCTCTACCCTCCATTCGATCCCTGCAAAACGCTACATTTCAGCAGGATAATGCACGACCACGAGTTGCATGTCCTGTATCGTTCAAAATGGCTCTGAGGACTATGGGACTTAACTGCTGTCGTCAGCAGTCCCCTAGAACTTAGAACTACTTAATCCTAACTAACCTAAGGACATCACACACATCCATGGCCGAGGCAGGATTCGAACCTGCGACCGTAGCGGTCACGTGGCTCCAGACTGTAGCGCCTAGAACCGAACGGCAGCTCCGCCCGGCGTCCTGTACGGGCCTTTCTGGATACAGAAAATATTCGGCTGCTGCCCTGGCCAGCACATTCTCAAGATCTCTCACCAACTGAAAACGTCTACTCTTGATGAATTGTGGTATCGTGTTGAAGCTGAATGAGCAGCAGTACATGTACGCGCCATCCAAGCTCTGTTTGACTCAATGCCCAGGCTTATCAAGTATTTTATGTGTGAAAGATATTTCGGTTTTTCGGTCTTTCAGCTGGAAAGTTTGTCGGGTTCCTAGGGTGGCTGCCCATGTATCTTTATTAGTGTTGCCTCATGTTACAGATGTTACTGCATATGTATTCTTGTCAAAATGAGCACTGACTGAAATTTCATGCAGTTGATTGTTAATATGACATTGTTAAGGTAATCGATATTAGCATAGAGACGAGGACTGTACCTCTCAGCCTTGACGATTTCTCAGTATTTTTCATAAGAGTATAAAAAACGAAAGACTAGAAATACAGTTATCTGATTTTTGGAATCTTCCGGAGCAATCTGACGATGAAGTCTGCTAGAGACACAGAGTGACAGATTTTAGCTCCCATTTCTTATTAAAACGTATCAGCGATCCTCTCACGATGTGAGAATCATTGCGTGTTACAGTGCAGATGGAACGAGCAAGCTATATTTCAGAAGGCAGTGACGGGGAAAGGCGTTAATTTATATGCGCATATCGAAGTGATCTCGTGATATATCGCTGCTGGACACTTCCATTTCTCCTTATCGACTATAAACTGGTATCATCTATCCCATCTCGGAAGAGAGTGACGGAGTGTTTGTGTGTGTGTGTGCGTGTGTTTGTGTGTGTGTTTGGATAGGGGGGAGAGTGGGAGTGGAGTGTAAGTTTGCGTGTGCGTGTGCGTGTGTGTGTGTGTGTGTGTGTGTGTGTGTGTGTGAGAGAGAGAGAGAGAGAGAGAGAGAGAGAGAGAGAGAGAGAGAGGGACCAGGCTGTGTCTCGAAGGCGGAGAGAAAAAATGATATCGTGAAGCAAAGAACAAAAGAGAATCCTTCTTCACAAGTAAATGTGAAATTAACTGGCATAGTTCGTTTAATCAAGTACATAACGCAGCCCTTGTTATCCTTGGTAAAGTAAATACTGTGACAGGGTCATAAAGACTTCATAAGTGTTTTTCTCACATGTAATTACCTCTTGATTTATGGACACTACATCATTTAACTGAAGACTCTGTGAAAGCTCATGTAACACCATAGCACAGTCACTATAAAGGTCCCTTAGGTCCTAAGGTCAGTGTAGTGCCGGTAACAAAATCGAATGATCAGTAGTTCCTACCGATAGCAAATTTTCCCTCCACATAATTGAAAATCGAACCAAGAGGAATGAAATCAATTATACGAATATGCAGCATCCTGGAATGATATCGGTGAAATACGTTATGAATTGTAAGTACTGAACCTCTAATGTAATGAATACTTCCCTCTATTCTGAAGAGTAACTACTGTCACAACGAATATTTACACTTCTTGTAATATCTGACGAAAGCATTCCTCGCAGTACATGATGTGTGGTCACTGTCTTCATGTTTTCTTTACGTTTCAAATTATGATCAGAATATATTAAACGACAAGGTCACAGCCGGTCTCTTCTGTATAAGACGTGTTTCGTGGACAATTATGTATTAAAAGACTTACAAATGATAAATAAAAAATATTTCTCTCTACTGTAGTTCGCGTCATCAACAGAAATATGTAATTCAAAATATTCTGTGGCAAACAGCGTTAAAAACTCATTAGCAGGCAATAGGGGAATGATTCATAAATAGAGCTGGAAAGTGTATAGAATAAGAGCGATCTGAACACATAGGAATACGAGAATATGACAAGCGTAATTTCAACTCAATTCGAAAGACAAACACTAGAGATTGTTTTAATTAATGCCTCTGTTTCTTAGCGAAAACTGCTTTCATGTTTTCTTTTTTAAACGTCTTTCATTCTTCAGTTGATTCTCTGCAGCCAGAGCTCTTGATATACTTGTGTGTGCTGCACCACATCTGTAAGGACAATGTGTTGTGGAGGGATCGCATGGATTCAGTTACACAGTTTCAGAAGTAACGATGTCGATTGAATGTTTCATATTCAACTGCATTTAAATATTTATCCACAGTTTCGATTGATTTAAACTGCGAAAAAGGCTTTACAACATTTAGCAGAGTCATCCTGTAATCGGTATCGACCAGTCGTGAAAACTATTTGAGATATCTCTTCGAAACGTGTGTCTCTGCCTTTGATGAGCCGCGTGGTCTTTAGCCAATCAGGGATGAGTACGGTCAACTGGGCTCCATGTGGCTGCGTGTATTTGCATAAGCACCTTGCTCTGGTCGTTTAAGCTAAGCAGTTAGAAGATGATGGGTGCAACGGTGGAGATTTTAGTGTGACTACATCAGTTATTTTGTCCTGTTTCTTCTTAGGAAACGTTTACATCATTCCATCTGTGTGATATAAGAATTTGCGAAGTCATATTCTATTGTTGTTTTCTTGAATTGTGTAACATGATTTGGTATTCAGGAGAAAACGTTATAAAGGCTCAGAGACAGTTAGCAATTCGTAAGCTGGAAGCGAATTATGTGGTCGAGTCTTATTTCTTCATTCTCATGCCTTACGCACCCTATCTTATCATCCACTCCTGCCATTTAAATATTTTACTGCTTTACTAGAAGACGAGGACTGAGAACATGGAACTCTTGATTTTACTAGAACTTCGATTCGTGTTACACGTGGTCAGAATCGCATACAGTTGATATGTCTGATAAATTGCTATGAGTAATGCTGAAGTCGGCGTTACTCATAGTTATTTTTGCTTCCTGTAAGCCATCCATGAAATTTTGAACATAAGACAGATCCATGCTTTATGTGACGGCGACTTGTCGTAACCTGTTGCTTAAATCCCCCTTTTCCCTTTGACTATTTTTCAGTGCATGTATAATCAAACAGTTCAATCATATACAGGTCTCCCACCTTCCTAGTAATAAATATCCCCTCTTTGCTTGAGTAATTCCAGGTACGGAAACTAGTTGCCATGGGAGACTTCGAGATTTGTATATAATACGTAATGTAGCATGTATATTAACGAGATATTTTCTAAAGCATTGGTTCTGATGCCTTTCACCTTTTTGAATAACACTTGGAGAACAGGTTTCTGAACTTAGTGCTGGTTCTGTTGGTTTGACGAGGTATTGTATGATAAAACTTCTTCGAGTCCCAGTTTCACAGTTACAGTCAAGAGGAATCAGCTACATTGCACAGCGTTTGGCTAAAGGGTGAGCGTATCCGCAATATATAATATCTGTTGGTTTTTATTAGTGATTATTTTCCGTTTCATGTTCAATTATACAAGCTATGCATATTTATTTTCCGGTGTGCATATTTGAATTAGTTCGTGTGTTACTGTGATTTCCAAATTGAATATTGGGTCATGAGCATTCATATAGCAGGGCATAACTTCATAAATTAGTGCTTCAGTTGCTCACTACAGCAGATCAGATCTCAACACACTACACGCCGCTTAGAAGGTGTATGATCTGTATGTCTGGAAAATAATCATTTCAGTGTTCGAGAGAAACAACATTGACTCACGTTTTTCGCTCTCTATGATATAATGATATTTATTTCAGAATTACTAAAAATTAAGTCCGCTCATTAGATTAAGTTTTTATACACAATATATGTTCTGATGAACTTAATATTAAATACTTGATGTACTGTGAAATATTCATGTTGCACACACGTAACCACAAACCGCATCTACCTCCGACATCTCCCTATTGGTTAACATAAAAACGTTGATGGATTCATATTTGGGAATCATGCAGGTCATGCACGTGGATCTTCTTGACTCCTCGACGTTTACTGAGTGTTAAGGGTAACTGAACACAACTGTCACGGAGATTATGAATATGTCAGAAGCTCTGCAAACGGATAGGTAGCGCACTATTATACATAGACTGCTGTTGCATTGTCTTAGGTGTATCTGGCGAATGCTTATAGCGGGACTCCGTATGTATAGGGATATGTACACATAGAATTGAAAAAACGATCCTTTAGTCTTACAGTATACAGTACTAGTCTAAACTAGGAAAAATGTTCCGTAAACATGTGTATGGAAATACACATGCCTGACATCGATATTGGTCACATACTTGCAACAAGCAAATGAAAAGACGTGAAAAATCCGATACCTAATAAAATTATTAAAACGTTTAAAGAATAAATGAAAACAGAAATGAAGAATAATGATAAGACTACAGCACATGTTTGAATATGAAATTAAAAAAGCGCAAATCGTTAGTTACGAAAACCAATAAATTCAACGCCGCAGTCAGGTGATTTATTTATTTATTTACTTTTTTTTGCAGACACTTGAGTAAAAAAAGTGAATAAGGACCCTACAGTACGACTCCATAATGACTTGAAACGTAAAATCCAAAATTCTAACACGTGTTTAGTGATATTGAAAAGAAACTATTTTATGTTATGAATCCGCAGATACCATTTGCGCGAGCACCTATTAAACTCCACACGCGGGACAGTTTCATGAGACGAATCTTTAACGCAGAACGGAGACCTAATGCACCTATTTGATGTAAACGGTGAATTTCTTTTATAAAATCAGTCAACAATCTCGTATTAAGAATACCTTTGGCTTTGTTGTTAGCATCAAACATATTGCTACAAATGTGTTGCTTCCGTCATTTGACGTAGCGAACGTGTATAAAAATGTGTTAATGGGCGAAACCGTCGATTTGAATTAATATTAGTATAATGTAGGAGAAACGATGCAGTTATCAGAGATATTACAACTGACGTTGGCTTCGAATTTTGCCTCTTTTAACGATAAAATTCAGCACCAATGATAAGGTTTAGCAAATTTGGTGTTATGGGTCAAATATTTATTAATCATATAGAGGAGAAATTTTTAGATGGAAATCCAGAATAGCCTAAGTAAATAATGTACAGCTGGTGATACGTTGATGATACCATTTTATTATTCAGAGATAACGTAAATGAAATCAGTGACGTTGCTTTGAAGCTCAATGCTTTTCACTCCTTGGTGAAGTTTGGCTTCGATCGTCAATGTAAAGGTGTAATCTACTTACTTTACAATAAGTTGGTAGCCATAAATTCAGAATTTTAAAGGAACCCCACATGCACGTATTACATTATAGCTTCTACATCATGGCATCCAATTATAAATAAAATAGCATGTTTTCATTCCTTAGTTTACACAGTGCAGATTGCTTCCGCTATTATTAAGTGAACGAGATAGGATGAATGAAACAGCCATTCTTAAGGAAGACACTATAAGTAATGGTTAGAAGACTGAAGATGTTATTAAGATGTTGTTAAGTTTATAGCAGACCTAACTCAGAGAACAGGTAGTATTACGATAAAAGATGAACATGAAGCACAAAAATCTGTGTAGATGCATATAGAATGTAGAGGAAGTTCGTAAGGTGCAATAGCGCGACAATTTCGGGAATCCGAAATAAGAATAAGGATCGGCACAAGAGAATACCTCCGTTCTCAAGTGAAACGTGATGCGAATGAATTGAATTTTTTATTTAGGGCTTTGAATGTGTATAAGATTAAGTGTAACGACTGTCATGAACAGTGTGTAGGTCAATTAAGAGAACTGTCAGATGCAATTTTAACGAACACATTGCAGCACGAAATAATGAAATAGCATTTAGAGGTCGTCCAACTGAAACTGAACACTCGGCAGGACTAACAGATACACATCTTGGTATCTTACACACCGAGCCTGGGGGACTTTCTTTGGAAGAGTCTAAAACGTACGGAAATCATCTGAAGTAACCAGATAAAATACTCAGTCTCGATCCTGACTTCAGGAATTGGTGTATTTGAAGAATTTTAATGACGTACCCAGGCGAGCTTTGCTGCGGCTCAGCTCTGAAGAGGACTAACAGCTAACCGCATTTGCTCGCCGCTTAGCTATGTGGTGGCGTGCTGTAGGCAGACTGACCACAATGTGCACTAACATAATGCCTCAGACGTCCTCTGGTGAGAACTGCACGCACTCGGCGTTTAAGAACAACGTCTTTATCTAATTACGAATTTCAGCATATGTTTCACGCATTAATGGTAGTTGGAGTGTCTAAACTGCTTCCTAGTTTCCAGTTAATTGTAGTACGTCTTTCAGGCAGTCCATTGTGACAAATGGTTCTCTGTTGTGGACAACTGCAGCTGATGTAGTCCATGTTTCTGAATTAAACCGCTTTCAGACGTACATTAACTTTTACAGGAACACGACCGATTTCGTGATTTCAGACCACATATTCAGGTGTTCGTCCACAATTTAGGAAACCCGCAATTGACATTATGATTTTTCGTAATAATCTATGCTCCTTGACAACCAATATGACATACTCACAAATCAGTAAAACGTTAAGCCCTGTTACATTTTAATACCGTACCACGTCAATGTTTTTCCTCTACCTCTTTCACTTTCTCTTCCCCTACCTTCCATCCACAGTGCATGACTCTGTATGATGCGCAGAGGGCCTTAGCAAAATGCCATGGAATTTTCTCAGAAGTGTATGATTGGGCTGTTCCCCATATTTTATAGCTATGACTATGTTCTCTCAGAATTTTTACATTTCACAACTAGTAATTAATCAAGTTACATTTTAATAATTTTAATTTTAAATAATTTCAGTTTTATGCCATCTACAATAATATTTGTTTATTTATGTTTTACTTAGGTTTATGTCCATGTCTGGAAGAGATCATTAAATTTGATAGAAAATAGTTATCAAGTATGGCTGTTTGCAGCTGAGGCTGTTACAACGAATATTTCTTGAAACGTTGGTATTTAAGTATAATTATTTGTCATTTTGACGTGTAAACAAAATCTGCCTTTGTCCCCTCGCCGACCCTTACTGCTATATACTTATATGGATATGGTGTGTTCTTACCGACAAGTCTGAAAGGACGGACACCATTGATGACCTGCAGCCGTGTAAAGAGAAATTTGAATTAAGTTAATACCTTCAACTGCTGACGGGCGTTGATATATATCAAAAGGGACAGGTGGAAAATGTGTACCCCGACCGGAACTTGAACCCAGAATCTCCTGCTTACATGGCAGACGCTCTATCCATCTGAGCCACTGAGGGCACAGAGGATAGTGGGACTGCAGGGACTATTTCGCACACGCCTCCCGCGAGACCCACATTCTCACCTTGTATGTCCACACACCACATTCGTAGTGTCCCACGCCAACACACGTATTACTCGTGGAAGACATTCTTACCAAGTCTCGTAAGAAAGTCCGAAAGAACAGATACCATATCCATATAAGTATATAGTTCCGGCAAAACCGGCCATGACCTTCCTCCTCTGTGCGAATGCACACATATTCCGCGAACTCTTACGGGACTTGGGAAGAATGTCTTCCACGAGTAAAGAGTGTGTTGGGGTGGGACACTACGAATGTAGTGTGTGTACATACAAGGTGAGAATGTGGGTCTCGCTGGAGACGTGCACGAGGTAGTCCCTGCAGTCGCACCATCTTCTGTGCCCTCGGTGCCGCCGATGGATAAAGCGTCTGCCACGTACGCAGGAGATCCCGGGTTCAAGTCTTGGTCGGGGCACACATTTTCACCTGTCCCTGTTGATATACATCAACGCCCGTCAGCAGTTGAAGGTATTAACTTAATTGCAATTTCATTCCTTAGTGCTATATTCCTACTTGCAGCCAGCCACCGTCCACACGTATCCAGATGCCCCACCATCTAGACACAAAGCTGCAGCGACAGATGTTACACTGCACACTTGCTGCTGCTCCGACAGCCGTCTGGACAACTACTGCACTTGTAAAACGAGGTCTGCTTGTGGCGCTATTAGGAAACACAACACCCTCACTACTCCATATTTATCATACAGTAACATGTGCTGAATCTTAATAACCCTGTGACGGGGACGCATCCGTATATTCGCTTTTTCGTGTCTTAATACGTCTGAATAATGCTGCAATGAATTCCAATTTAAGTCTGAGGAATGATACGCCGCGCGGCTGGCGCCAGTGCCCCTTTCTTTTAGTGTCATCTCCGCCATCGATTTCGCTTTGGCCGGCCACGAGTCAGTTGCTCATCGCTGGTTCGGCTATTTAAGTCTGCAGCATCGAGACCTCAGCCGTCACTGTGTGGTCTGTGGGTTGCGGTTACAGCACGGTTGACAGGTTGGCCCTTACGTAATGCGCATTGCGCGTGTATTACTGGAGTGCTGGGCCGAAGACGGCGGGAAGGTTTTAGGGTTCCGGCACGAGGCATGGTGTTTGGCTTTTCTCGCCACGCAGTGCAAGTTGAGAAGAAGAGCTTGCCGGAGCATGGCCTGGCATTAACCGTTCGCCTGGGCGTATGGTACAACTGTGTGCATCAGTGACGAGTCTGATATGTCAAAGTTACGCCACACGTGGCGTGATAACGGGGCTTTGGCTTTCCATCTTAGTTTCTTACCACTTGCCACTTGAGGAAGGATCTGTCGCTGTATGTAAGGAAACTGGTGAGTTCATTATTATTGAGCGATGGTATATCTAAAATTTTGTAACATTGGTGATCAAGTGCCAAAATTTGTACCTAAATTAACGAGTAATAAAATACTACGTTTTCACGTAAAAGTACATCAGATTCCATGAAAGTATAGGTCTGGTGGGCTCTTGCCCGTTTAAAGTAATACGCAGGTGTTGCTATTACGTTTCAAGGAACAATCTTATTTACGCGTGTATTGCAGTGTTTAAATGAATTCTTAAGTGTTGAATTTAAATATATATATATATATATATATATATATATATATATATATATATATTTTGGCGAGACTTTTTGTTTTGATGTCTTGTTTTAAGTTCAAATGTGTGTGAAATTTTATGGGACTTAACTGCTAAGATCATCAGTCCCTAAGCTTACAAAGCCGGCCGGAGTAGCCGAGCGGTTAAAGGCGCTACAGTCTGGAACCGCACGACTGCTACGGTCGCAGGTTCGAATCCTGCCTCGGGCATGGACGTGTGTGATGTCCTTAGGTTAGTTAGGTTTAAGTAGTTCTAAGTTCTAGGGGACTTATGACCACAGCAGTTGAGTCCCATAGTGCTCAGAGCCATTTGAACCTAAGCTTACACTCTACTTAACCTAAATTATCCTGAGGACAAGCACACACACCCATGCCCGAGGGAGGACTCGAACCTCAAGGGCCGGTGTGGCCGTGCTGTTAAAGGCGCTTCAGTCTGGAACCGCGTGACCGCTACGGTCGCAGGTTCGAATCCTGCCTCGGGCATGGATGTGTGTGACATCCTTAGGTTAGTTAGGTTTACTTAGTTCTAAGTTCTAGGCGACTGATGACCTCAGAAGTTAAGTCGCATAGTGCTCAGAGCCATTTGAACCAACTCGAACCTCCGCCAGGACCAGCCGCACGGTCCATGTCATTTCTATGTAATGTCAATGTGCAATTGCAAGTGTGCTGTTGTAGTTGATTTATGTTTAAGTTGTGCAGAGCGCATGTATTTCGTCCGGTACGGTGGATCTGGCGCCGGGGCTTGACGATTGGGCCATTGCCAATGGAACTGTGATTCGTTAGACTGGACTCCACGTTCCTGGCCTTCTGTTTCGATCTCGTCCTTAAGATGAATATTGCTGCTCTCTTTGCACCTGGCTCTGTCAGTTCGTTAAGCTTTGTAGCTCGTTCCTCCGCCGCCTTGGCGGATGCACCTCTCGCTCGAAATATGAATTCAAACCAACTGGTTCACTCTGTAATTAATGCCCAATGAAATTGCTGCAGGCTCCGCGTTATGAATTCTGTATTCCCTTATCAGCCATTTGTATCATATTTGTACGTTGTATGCTGATTGTGAAGTTCAATTTTTATAAAGGAGGGTTTCACGTGCTTTTGTTCTCAGGGAGTGTTTAGATGATGAAGCGCTGTTTTTCATTAATTGTTTGTTATTTAATTAGTGCCTGCCTGTACCGGCATCAACTGGATTATTGCTTAGTCAGAAGTTCGTGTGCCCGGTGTTTTCATGGCCGAGTGCTGAAGTTTTAGAAATTGCCCTATTGTTATTTGTGTGTCTTATGTTATGCTTTAATGTTATACCTTGGTATAAATTTATATTGTAAATGAGAAATGCTGAGTGCTATTGACAAGGGATTTGAGATCGATTGCGTATTCTTGGATTTCCGGAAAGCTTTTCACACTGCAACACACAAACGGCTCGTAGTGAAATTGCGTGCTTATGGAATATCGTCTCAGTTATGTGACTGCATTTGCGATTTCCTGTCAGAGAGATCACAGTTCGTTGTAATTGACGGAAAGTCATCTAGTAAAACAGAAGTGATTTCAGGCGTTCCCCAAGGTAGTGTTATAGGCCCTTTGCTGTTCCTCATCTACATAAACGATTTGGGAGACAATCTGAACAGCCGTCTTCGGTTGTTTGCAGATGACGCTGTCGTTTATCGAGTAATAAAGTCATCAGAAGATAAAGAAAAACTGCAAAACGCTGTCGAAAAGTGGCAGTTGATCCTAAATAACGAAAAGTTTGAGGTCATCCACATGAGTGCTAAAAAGAACTCGTTAAACTTCGGTTACACGATAAATCAGAGTAATCTAAAAGCCGTAAATTCAACTAAATACCTAGGAATTACTATTACGAACAACTTAAATTGGAATGAACACACAGAAAATGTTGTGGGGAAGGCTAACCAAAGGTTGCGTTTTTTTGGCATGACACTTAGAAAATGTAACAGACCTACTAAGGAGACTGCCTACAATACGCTTGTCCGACCTCTTTTAGAATACTGCTGAGATTTTTGGGATCCTTACCAGATAGGACTGACTGAGTACATCAAAACAGTTCAAAGAAAGGCAGCACATTTTGTATTATCGCGAAGTATGGGAGAGAGTGTCACAGAAATGATACAGGATTTGGGCTGGAAATCATTAAAAGAAAGGCGTTTTTCGTTGCGACGGAATCTTCTCACGAAATTCCATTCACCAACTTTCTCTCAGAATGCGAAAATATTTTGTTGATGCCGACCTACATAAGGCGAAACCATCACCACGATAAAATAAGGGAAATCAGAGGTTGTACGGAAAGATATAGGTGTTCATTCTCTCCACGTGCTGTACGAGGTTGGAATAACAGAGAATTGTGAAGGTGCTTCAATGAACCCTCTGCCAGGCACTTAAATGTGATTTGCAGAGTATCCATGTAGGTGTAGATGTACAGGATAGTCTTGCGGGTTGAGAGTTTGACAGGTTTTGATTGTATTAAGTATTTACACCAACCGAAACTTTGTTAATGTTTTGTGCATCTGTTATGCAGATTTCTACAGGGGTTTAAGAAAATTTTTTATTGTGCTCCCGTGAGGTTGTGAAACTTATCTGTCTTATTGTGTTTGTTTTGCAGCCTAATAAACATTGTTTAACACAATCTGTGTATGTTGGTCATTTTGGTACGGCTGCCGTATTATTGGACGCAAATAGCACGTTCCAAGAAAGGGTCTACTTTTTCCATGTGAGCAATTCTGGCTCCTTGCAGTGGCGATGTGCGCACATCGTTATACGGAGTGGTGGAGACAGGTTTCCACAGTCCTCTCCAGTTCCCTCTGAAACTCGCTAATGGAGGTTAGTGGCAGAGGGAACGGGGTCTGAAGTGCGGATGTGTGGAAGCGCGCTAGCCTAATACGTGCAACGCACAGCTGAACTGAGTGCACCTGGGACGGACATGGCTAGACTGGTGAGGCGGCGCTGATTTATTCAGGACTTTTGAAAGCACGAGCGGCGCCGCTTCTCGCCGCACAGCAATCAGGAATGCGCGCCACTAGCAAGTAGTGTTCCACAATAGCGCAGTGCGCCCTCCTCTGTGACTCTCTACTGGTGCCGACTACGGTGCAGCTACCGCCAGTATTAAATCATAGTTGGTGCCTGTATTGGTGCCGCTGCCGAGCAACGCCAACCCGGCTAAAGATGGAATGTTGAAAGTGGCAGTGCAGCAAGCACTGTGATTCACACTTAATGTACCGGGTGATCAAAAAGTCTGTATAAATTTGAAAACTTAATAAACCACGGAATAACGTAGATAGAGCGGTAAAAATTGATACACATGCTTGGAATGACATGGGGTTTTATTAGAACCAAAAAAAGAATAAAGTTCACAAAATGTCCGACAGATGGCGCTGGACAGCAAAACGTCAGTGACTGCGCATGAGAATCGTGTATAAAAGGAACTGTAATGAGAGAGAAAATCGGCCAAAGAGCGACGTAGTATGCTGCTGCAGGCCTGCCTGTAAACAGATTTAAAAATAACAATAAAGAAAGAAAAAGAGAGAGAGAATCATATGCGCCAGCAGCCGCAGCATGTTGACATTACCTGAAAAGGCGCTTTTAGTGAAGCTGTATTATCAGAATGGGGAATGTGCTAGTTCAGCGTTACGATCCTATCGCCATAGGAAGGGGATTCGAACGGGTAAAGGTCCGTTGACAAATGCATCTGTGGCAAGAATGATTTCGAAGTTCGAAGCCACGGGTTGTTTAGACAATAGACCCTGTAGTGGCTGACCGAGCACAAGGCGTAATGCTGCTGAAACAGTTCAGGAAGAAATGGAGACTGTAGCGGGTTCGTCTACGCACGGGAAAGTCAGCGCTCGTGCAGTCGCACGTCGCCCTGGCATTCCATACACTACTGTTTGGTTAGCACTGAGGCGTACCCTCCGATGCTATCCGAACAAAATCCATCGGCATCATGAACTGTTACCTGGCGATTTAGTGAAGCGGAGGGCATTTGCGGTGTAGGCGTTCCAAAAGAAGGCGGAAGATGACGATTGGTGAGTAACTTGCTTTGGGCCGACGAAGCTCATTTCCCGCTCCGAGGGTCTGTCAACGCCCACAACTGCAGAATTTGGGCTACCGAAAATCCTAGAACTGTCGTGGAAACTCCATTGTACGACGAGAAAGTCACGGTATGGTTTGAATTTACCACATCTACCGTTATCGGGCCTTTTTTCTTCGAGGAAATGCGTGATTATGGTTTTGTAACTGCTACCGTGACGGGTGAGAGGTAAATCGCATCATCCCCAGCCTGGCTGAGAAACACCTGCTGGAACGTACGATGTTTACGCAGGATGGTGCTCCACCCCATATTGCTAGACGCGTGAAAGATCTCTTCCGCGCGTCGTTTGGTGATGATCGTGTGCTCAGCCGCCACTTTCGTCATGCTTGGCCTCTCAAGTCCCCAGACCTCAGTCCGTGAGATTATTGGCTTTGGGGTTACTTGAAGACACAAGTGTATCGTGATCGACCGACATCTCTAGGGATGCTGAAAGACAACATCCGACGCCTATGCCTCACCATAACTCCGGACATGGTTTACAGTGCTGTTCACAACATCATTCCTCGACTACACTATTGTTGTGGAATGATGGTGGACATATTGAGCATTTCCTGTAAAGAACATCATCTTTGTTTTGTCTTACTTTGTTACAGTAATTATTGCTGTTCTGATCAGATGAAGCGCCATCTGTCGGAATTTTTTTAACTTTTGTATTTTTTTGGTTATAATAAAACCTCATGTCATTCGAAGCATTTGTGTCAATTTGTACCTCTCTATCTACATTATTCCGTGATTTATTCAGTTTTCCATTTTATACTCACTTTTTGAGTACCCGGTACTTCGCGAGACTCAAACGATATGTCCGGCGCTGCGCGGAAAACGATATCCGGGAGGCACACTCCAATCACATATGCGCCGGCCCGCTGCCGGGATTACAGAAGCTGACATGAGTTTTAGTAATACCTGACATTATCGGGAAATGGAGAAAACAATGTTAAGTACTTTCAGAAATTTCCTAATAAAATTTTGTTCAAAATCTCTCATTTCTCTAGACTGCAAACAAAATACATCAAGTTTGGTAACTAGTTTCAGTTGTTTACACAGTCATCCTCAGATCTGAAAGAAGCGGATATAGATAATTGCTTTAGGTAAAACTGGCTTACATAATCTTCAGGAACGTACATACACTCCTGGAAATTGAAATAAGAACACCGTGAATTCATTGTCCCAGGATGGGGAAACTTTATTGACACATTCCTGGGGTCAGATACATCACATGATCACACTGACAGAACCACAGGCACATAGACACAGGCAACAGAGCATGCACAATGTCGGCAGTAGTACAGTGTATATCCACCTTTCGCAGCAATGCAGGCTGCTATTCTCCCATGGAGACGATCGTAGAGATGCTGGATGTAGTCCTGTGGAACGGCTTGCCATGCCATTTCCACCTGGCGCCTCAGTTGGACCAGCGTTCGTGCTGGACGTGCAGACCGCGTGAGACGACGCTTCATCCAGTCCCAAACATGCTCAATGGGGGACAGATCCGGAGATCTTGCTGGCCAGGGTAGTTGACTTACAGCTTCTAGAGCACGTTGGGTGGCACGGGATACATGCGGACGTGCATTGTCCTGTTGGAACAGCAAGTTCCCTTGCCGGTCTAGGAATGGTAGAACGATGGGTTCGATGACGGTTTGGATGTACCGTGCACTGTTCAGTGTCCCCTCGACAATCACCAGTGGTGTACGGCCAGTGTAGGAGATCGCTCCCCACGCCATGATGCCGGGTGTTGGCCCTGTGTGCCTTGGTCGTATGCAGTCCTGATTGTGGCGCTGACCTGCACGGCGCCAAACACGCATACGACCATCATTGGCACCAAGGCAGAAGCGACTCTCATCGCTGAAGACGACACGTCTCCATTCGTCCCTCCATTCACGCCTGTCGCGACACCACTGGAGGCGGGCTGCACGATGTTGGGGCGTGAGCGGGAGACGGCCTAACGGTGTGCGGAACCGTAGCCCAGCGTCATGGAGACGGTTGCGAATGGTCCTCGCCGATACCCCAGGAGCAACAGTGTCCCTAATTTGCTGGGAAGTGGCGGTGCGGTCCCCTACGGCACTGCGTAGGATCCTACGGTATTGGCGTGCATCCGTGCGTCGCTGCGGTCCGGTCCCAGGTCGACGGGCACGTGCACCTTCCGCCGACCACTGGCGACAACATCGATGTACTGTGGAGACCTCACGCCCCACGTGTTGAGCAATTCGGCGGTACGTCCACCCGGCCTCCCACATGCCCACTATACGCCCTCGCTCAAAGTCCGTCAACTGCACATACGGTTCACGTCCACGCTGTCGCGGCATGCTACCAGTGTTGAAGACTGCGATGGAGCTCCGTATGCCACGGCAAACTGGCTGACACTGACGGCGGCGGTGCACAAATGCTGCGCAGCTAGCGCCATTCGACGGCCAACACCGCGGTTCCTGGTGTGTCCGCTGTGCCGTGCATGTGATCATTGCTTGTACAGCCCTCTCGCAGTGTCCGGAGCAAGTATGGTGGGTCTGACACACCGGTGTCAATGTGTTCTTTTTTCCATTTCCAGGAGTGTATTTCAGGGTAATATATCGCGCAAGAGGAATGGTGTATGAATCGTGGTAACGGCAGTGTGTCAATACGAAAAGGCCAGACCTCATCGTCTGCGTATATTGGTTAATCACAACCATTTCTTCAATATTTTTGATGAACTTTTTTAATTATATGCGGCTAGCATGTGTGCTGCCGCGACGATTCGACCTGCCAACGTCCGCTCGACGCCGATCTCTGCTACATTCATGTGCTTGCAAGTGGCGCTTCGTCCGCATTGGTTCTCTTTCTACCTCTGTTTGTTATTTTCGTTCCTTGTTCCTAACGTCTTTTATCCCGTATGCAGTTGTTAAATAATTTATATCGTACTCCTTGGCTTTAACATTAGCTAAGTATATTGCCTTCTGTTTGCAACTGTTCACTCTTAAGTCGTCATAACTCAATCACTACGATTTCGATATTATATTGTGACATATGTTCTTTTTGTTCTTAATCTTTACTTCTAATATCTATCACTGTAATTGTATTTGTTTTATGTAGCAGGTTGTGTAGCTGAGCGTACCTGCGCCACACCTGAAGGCTTATCTAGCGAGTCTCATCGGCCGAAAACACACGCAGCTGATAGTCTCCCAATGGATCGAACCACATCACGGACAAGTTTCGTCTGCTGTGCTTACGTGTCTGTTTTATATACTTGGTTCTTACAAGTTAAGTTTTATGAGGATGAAGCGAAAATTTTGTAATCAAGTGAAAATTTATAAGCATGCTAAGTATCTTTATTATTATTCACGCGACCTGCTTATCACGTATCTTTTATGCTGATTTAATTCGAGCTAGCTGAGCACCGGATATGCATTTACTCAAATTAGTTAATCCATCTCCGCCTTATCCCTCCACATTCCCTTCTCCCCCTCTCTTTGTATACCTCCTCCTCTTTCCTTTCTCTATCCGCTTCCCCCACCCTTTGACCACCTGTTCCTCCACCTTTCCTCTCTCTGTCTGTCGATCTGCTCCTTAATCCTTATCCTTACTCACTCCACGGTACCACACCGATCCCAATGCAAGCTGTTCGTTCTGATCCCCACTGTATTTCTTTTTTCTGGTAGTATGTTTGGCTGAAATCGATTCGGGGGATTAAGAGGAGCTTTCTGCCATAGGCTTTGAGCGCACGTGTCACATATATTTCATATATGTTTAAGGAATTTCATGCATATTTGTATAGAATTTCATTTGTAACTCAAGCGTATTCGCCTTGCGGTTTTGTACTGAGGCAGCTCAACGCTTATGACGTCATTAGTGATAAACTGTGTCGTACAGTGATATATTTTTGCTGGTAAACTCAGCCGCATATGCGAATACCGTCTGTGAAATGTCTGGCTAACAATTTTAGTAGCAAAGAAGTAATCTAATGAAAGTCACTTCCGATGTGGCAGATTTACTGCATGAAAATTGGAAATGTAATAAGTGGCAAACTTTTTTCCTTTCACCACCTTGTGGCATGTGTCAACTAGGTATTGTCTCGTAAAGGTTTTTGCAAATCACTAACAACTCTCACTCTCAAATAGTATATGACCATAGTGTAGCTACTTCCGAGTTAGGAACTACACTTCTTTCTCAGTCTTGGCCCCAACTCCTTTGAGAATCAGGTGGTTCTTGCTTCCAAGTGGTTCTTTCCAAACTGTAAATGATGCGTTACCATGCTTGGTTGAATTCGGTCCCACGGCTTAGAAGATACGGGACATGTACACCATATATGTCGTCCTGAATGGCCAATGTTCATACGAGACACGTGTATCGTCAGCAGTGCCCTAGAGAAGTATAGTAGGACCGTTGCTATTTTCTATGTACATGAATCATCTGTTGGACATCATAAGAGGCAGTCTGCTGGTCTTTGCTGATAATGCTGCCGTGTATGGGAAGGTGTCGGCGTTGAGTGATTGTAGGAGGATACGACTTAGACAAAATTTCACGTTGGTGTGATAAATGGCCACTAGCTCTAAATGTTGGAAAACGTAACTTAACGCGGATGAGAAAGAGAAACAAAGCCATGCTCGAATACAGAATTAGTAGTGTGCTGCATCATGTAACCCTGTCGATTGAATATCTACGGGTAACGTGGCAAAGCGAAATGAAATGGAATGAGCATGTAAGGACGGTAGCAGGGAAGGCGAAACATCGGTTTATTGGGAAAATGTTAGGAAACTGTGGTTCGTAACTAACGTATATGGCACACAATGTGACCCATTGTTGAGTGCTGCTTGGCTTTTGGGTTCCGCACTAGGTCGGATTAAAGAAGGAAATCCAAGCAATTCAGAGGCGGACTGTTAGATTTCTTACCAGCAATGCGAACAACTTGCAGTTACGGAGATGCTTCCGGAACTCAAATGTAAACCACTGTTGATGTGGGGGGTGGGAATTGGACGTTCTTTTCGAGAAACACTATTGAGAAAGTTTAGAGAACCGGCATTTGCGGCTGGCTGCAGAACGATTCAACTGCCACGAAGTTACATTTCACGTGACGACCACGAAGATAGAGAGATTAGGCCTCGTACGGAGGAATAAAGATAGTTTTTTTTCTTGCTGTATTTACGAGTGGAACACGAAAGGAAATGATAGTAGTAATGCAAGGTACGCTCTACCACTCACTATATGGTGGCTTGCAGAGTATGTATGTAGATTTAGATGTAGTACTTGCACACACATACACTGTTGTAATATGTAGGGATCTGTATTGAAATTCTATGTTTCTTTTCTCCCCACAGGTTTGGGACGCTCTTTTTTATCTCATTACTGACGTTGGCTCGTATTTGATATTGACGTGTCTTTCAACTCTAGCCATTCCTCATTTTTTGTAATATAGTAAATCGTTCATTTGATAATCGTTCCTTTCTTACGTGGTAATTTGATAATCGTTCCTTCGTTACGTGTTGCCAGGGCATGCAGACTAAGCGAAATAACCGTACTTTATACGCTGACTCAGAGTCTTTACGAGGGGCGTTTGAAAAGTCCGTGCAGAAATAAAAACTACTTACGTGTTTGAGGTAAACCTTTTTTTATTTTTAGACATAGTCTCCTTTTAGACTTATACACTTCGTCCAACGCTGTTCTAATTTGGTGATCCATACCGAATAATAAGAATTGTCTAAGTCTGTAAAATAGTTATTAATTGCTGCAATCACCTCCTCGTTTGAATAAAGTTCTTGTCCCACCAACCATTTCCTCAAATTGGGGAACAAATAGTAGTCCGAGGGAGCCAATTCTGGAGAATAGAGGGGATGTGAAACGAGTTGGAATCCTATTTCCATTAATTTTGCGACCGCAACTGCTGAGGCGTGTGCTGGTGTATTGTCGTGATGGAAAAGGACTGTTTTGCGGTCCGATAGCCGGCTTTTTCTTGCAGCTCGGTTTTCAAACGGTCCAATAACGATTAATAATATGCACCTGTAATAGTTTTACCCTTTTCCAGATAGTCGATGAGGATTATCCCTTGCGAATCCCAATAGAGAGTCGCCATAACCTTTCCGGCCGAAGGAATGGTCTTCGCCTTTTTTTGGTATCCCATTGTTTTGTCTCAGGAGTATAGTAATGTATCCCTGTTTCATGCACAGTGACGAAACGACGCTTAAGGTTCTGCAGATTCTTCCTGAACAGCTGGAAACCATCCTTGCAACACTTCACATCATTCTGTTTTTGGTCATGCCTGAGCAAACGCGGAACCCATCTTGCAGATAGCTTTCTCATGTCCTAATGTTTATGCAAAATATTATGTACCTATTCATTCGAAATGCGCACAGGACTAGCAATCTCACGCACCTTAACTCTTGTGTCATCCATCGCCATATCATGGATTTTATCAATGATTTCTGGAGTCGTTACCTCCACAGGGCGTCCAGAACGTTCAGCATCACTAGTGCCCATATGGCCACTCCAAAAATTTCGAAACCACTTATAAACTGTTCTAATCGAAGTTGCAGGGTTACCGTAATGTTTATCGCGCTTCTCGTTAGACTCCTGAGGCGTTTTGCCTTTCTAAAAGTAATGTTTAATCACCATACGAAATTCTTTTTCGTCCATTTTTTGACAATCACTCGACTTCCTTGATCCACACGAATGCCAAACTCAAAGAAATACACCAATATGGCTGAAACTTGGTGTGCGTTCTTTCCAAAGATGCTACTAACTAAAAATGACCTCGATACGCACCGGTGGTGCCATCTCTCGGACTTTCCACTGATTTTTCAAACACCCCTCGTACCATGATCGGCATTGAAATATTTTTTTTACGTCACTTTGCCTCTAAAAACGTATATTTTTCCAAACAGTGCAAGCCAACTGACGTTGCGCAATTTTCTGTTTTTGCTTGTTCTTTGAGATCTCAGAATGGTTGTGTGAAGAACTGAAACTAGTTATCAAATCTGACGTTGGATTATTATCGTTTGCAATCTAGACAATATTACTAGATTCGGTACGATATTGCAGTCTCTCGTTATTCCGAATTACGATGTAAAGCTCTTTTGTGCAATCAAGCATGTCCACAGGAACATGCATGCATGTCTAAAGGAAAAGGCATTGCGGTTACTACAGCCGTTATGAAATACATTAAATGTATTCGCAATTTCGAATATGGACAAACATCAGCTGCAGAATGGAATGTCAGCAGAAATTTGCGCCGAACCGGTACTGCAACCACCATTTCCCGCTTATTGCGAGTCTTCGCCTTAGCGTTTAGCTATTCGTGCACTACTCGCGGCTACACTTAAACTTTCTCATGTTGTCAGCCATGCGTCTGCAACCTGTGCTCGTACATCCATTATGCAGAGTCCCGTGCAGGTGAGACATTTTATTTGAAAGTCGTTTGCCCGGTGCCGGCGGATAAATTTCATGTTGCAGTGTTGTTCAGAATTACGATGCATGCATGTCAAAAGGAACTTCGCATCTTAATTCGAAACAACACAGGCCGCCGACCCCGGGAAAGCAACTTTCAATTAAAATGTCTCACCTGTAAGGGAATATCCGTAATGGATGAACGGGTACACGCTGTAAACGCATGGATGATGACGTATCGAAGTTTGGGTGTTGTGTGAGTCATACGCGGATAGATAAACAGTGAGGCGACCATTCGCGATAAGCGGGAAATCTGTGTTCGACTCCCGGTCCGGCAAAAATTTTCCGCGTCGTCATTCCATTATAAATCTGACTGTTGCCCACATTTGCAAATGCAAGTACGCTTAATGGACTGGTTTAAATTTTTAAAAAATTTCTTAAAATACTGATTTTTCTCCAGATAAACGATACAGCGCTATGGCTCCACTTGTGACACGCTGGCGTGCTGTGTGGTGCGTTCCGAACGAGTTTGCTGACCGCTAAGCTGACGCCAGAGCTGCAGGTAGCCCACTCATGCCCCAGAATGCGCGTGCAGGATCAGTGGAATGGGATCTTGTAGTATCGCGGTGAGTGTACAGACAAGAAATTCACTAACGGCATCCTTCATTAACCGTTACGTCCATACAGAAGGTCGATGAATTCACCTGGGGCCGGCAGCACCTAGTGGCCGCCAATCGAGTACACCGAAGCAGGATTGTGTTGCCGGAGCGTAATAGCGGCGGCGGCGGCGGCGGCGGCGGCGGCGGCGGCGGCGCTTGTGGCTTTGCTGACACGAGACGGCTGTTCGCTTTGAGCGGCCCTGGCGCGTTTGCTGAGTGATGAAATGTCACACGGCCCAAGGCGGTCGGCCTGGGCGAGCAGACGGTCTGCGTTGAACAGAGGATGATGACAAGCTATGGCACAGAATTGATGGTCCCGTCATGGTCGTGCTTGTTGGAAGCCTGGGGTAATCATACCTAAGAGACTTTTCGTAGACCACCGGCTTCTCCGAGTTCATGATGATGTTCTTTGAGAGTGCAGCTATTTGGCCATATACAGGGTAAATCAACTAACGTTACCGCTGGATGTATTTCGTAAACCACGTCAAATACTGACGAACCGATTCCACAGCCCGAACGTGAGAAGAGGGGCTAGTGTAAATGTTTAATACAAACCATACAAAAATGCACGGAAGTATGTTTTTTAACACAAACCTACTTTTTTTTAATGGAACCACGTTAGTTTTGTTAGCACATCTGAACATATAAATAAATACGTAATCAGTGCCGTTTGGTGCATTGTAAAATGTTAATTACATCCCGAGATATTGTAAACTAAAGTTGACGCTTGAAACCTCCGACGTTCATTTGCGTGTTGTAACAAACACGGGCCACGGTCGGCGAGCAGCATCTGCAGGGACATGTTTACGATGACGACCGTGTTTACGACTGTGGCTGTAGTGCACTGTTGTGGTTTGGTCTAGCTGTCGCAGTGTCCACATGTAGCGCTTGCTGCTATTGTTATTCTGCGTTCGTCTCCGCACGCAGACCAACTGTAGTACACCGAGTTACCAGACGTCTGTGATAGTGTAGTGTTGTAGGAACTGTGACCATGGTTTATTCGAACTCTGCAAAGGCGGAGATGATACTCATCTATGGCGAGTGTCGACGAAATGCAGCTGAAGCCTGCAGGGTGTATGCAGAACGGTACCCGGACAGAGAGCATCCAACGTGCCGCACATTGCAAAACATCTACCGCCAACCGTATGCCACAGGTATGGTCGTAGCACGCAAACGGGTCCGAAACAGGCCCGTCACAGGAGAAGCGGGTGCAGTTAGTGTGTTAGCTGCTGTTGCCATGAACCCACACATGAGTACACGGGACATTGCGAGAGCCGGTGGACTGATCAAAGTAGTGTCATGCGCATAGTGCATCGTCACCTATTTCACCCGTTTCATGTGTCGTTACATCAGCAATTACATGGTGATGACTTTAATCATCGAATGCAATTCTGTCACCGAGCGAGGTGGCGCAGTGGTTAGCACACTGGACTCGCATTCGGGAGGACGACGGTTCAATCCCGTCTCCGGCCATCCTGATTTAGGTTTTCCGTGATTTCCCTAAATCGCTTCAGGCAAATGCCGGGATGGTTCCTTTGAAAGGGCACGGCCGATTTCCTTCCCCATCCTTCCCTCACCCGAGCTTGCACTCCGTCTCTAATGACCTCGATGTCGACGGGACGTTAAACACTAATCTCCGCCTCTCCTCCTCCTCCAGTTCTGTCAATGGGCATTAACAGAGAATGCGTTGCAGTTCTACCTGTTTACCGATGAAGCGGGTTTCACAAACCACGGGGCAGTGAATCTACGGAACATGCATTACTGGTCCGTGGACATTCCTCGCTGGCTCAGAAAGGTAGAGCGACAGCGACCGTGGACTGTAAATGTATGGTGCGGAATCATTGGCGACCACCTCATTGGTCCTCACTTCATTGCAGGGGCCCAAACAGCTGCAACATACATCGAGTTTCTACAGAATGATCTGCCAAAGTTGCTCGAAAATGTCCTACTGAAAACGCGTCGGCGTATGTGGTATCAGCATGATGGTGCACCTGCACATTCCGCAATTAACACTAGGCTGACCCTTCACAGGATGTTAGACGGGCGTTCCATAGGACGTGGAGGACGCATAAATTGGCCAGTCCGTTCTCCTGATCTTACACCTCTGGACTTCTTTCTGTGGGGTACGTTAAAGGAGAATGTGTACCGTGATGTGCCTACAACCCCAGAGGATATGAAACAACGTATTGTGGCAGCCTGCGGCGACATTACACCAGATGTACTGCGTCGTGTACGACATTCATTACGCCAGAGATTGCAATTGTGTGCAGCAAATGATGGCCACCAGATTGAACATCTATAGGCCTGACATGTTGGGACACACTCTATTCCACTCCGTAATTGAAACCGGAAACCACGTGTGTACGTGTATCTCACCGCTCATGGTAATGTACATGTGCGTCAGTGAAAAACACCAATAAAAAGGTGTTACCATGTGGACGTAATGCGCTGTTCCAGTCTCTTCTGTACCGTTCCCTTTGGATCCCTACGTAATTCGGTGCTCTCCGATACACACGATCGAACAGCGGAGGAGTGGTACTCAAGCGTCAACTTTAGGTTACAATATCTCCGGATGTAATTGACATTTTACAATGCAACAAGCGGCACTGATTACGTATTTGTTTATAAGTTCAGATGTACTAACAAAACTGACGTGGTTCTTTTTTTAAAAAAACGTAGGTTTGTGTTCAAAAACACACTTCCGTGGATTTTTGTATGGTTTGTATTAACGAATTACACTAGCCCCTCTTCTCACGTTCGGTCTGTGGAATCGATTCGTCAGTATTTGATGTGGTTTACGAAATATATCCAGCGTTAATGTTAGGTGACTCACCCTGTGTTTGATCCATGGCTGGCACAGACACTGATGATGATGATGATGACGTTTGGTTTGTGAGGGCGCTCAAACTGCGCGGTCATCAGAACGCTTGCGAAGTCCCAACTTTTTCATAGTCCAATTTTATTCGCTGTCCAATCTAGCGACAGTCACCAGTGATGAGGATGATGAAGAAATGAAGTACATCATTAACACCAGTCCCCGGGCAGAGAAAATCCCACACCCGGCCGGTAATCGAGCCCGGGACCCAGTGATGCAGAGGTAGGCACAGAGACTGTTGCGACGTCGGTGACAGTAATAAGTCGGACGTGCTGCTATCAGCTACATGGAGAACATTTATGCTTGATCCAACTAGGTGTGTAAATTTTCCTACATGTGACCAGCTGCGAGCACAGGGGGTTGTCCTACAGGATGTAGCAACCCAGTTCACCGCTGCTGTAGAGCACTGCACTGCAGAGCTCTATGCTAACATTATTGTACCGTTTAGCGCTCACCTGTAGAATGACATAGGTGGCTGACTTTTACGCCCAATGATTCGTTGTCACTGCTTGCTTGAGGCCGGTGCCACAACAACGAACTCTATGAATGTAGTTCCAGTCGTCAAAATAATTACTTAATTTCGTCGTAAATGGGTTTGCGGTGTGTGTGTGTGTGTGTGTGGGAACAGGGCGGTCTGGGTTTTACTGCATGTAATATACTGCAGAGACAAAAGTCATTGGATAGCGATGTGCCCACGTGAGTATGGTTGTAGTATCGCGTACACAAGGTACAAGAAGGCAATGGATTGGCGGCGCTGTCATTTGTGATCGGGTGAAAAGTTTTCCGACGTGATTGTAGCCGCATGACGGGAATTGACAGACTTCGAACGCGGAAAGTTAGTTGGAGCTAGACGCATGGAACATTCCATTCCGGATATAGTTAGGGAATTCAGTATCCGATATCTATAGTGCCAAGGGCGTGCCGAGAGTTGCAGGCATTACCTCACATCACGGACAACGGAGTGGTCGACGGTCTTCACTAAACGAGCACGGGTAGCGGCGTGTGCGTGTAGTTGTCAGTGCTAACAGACAAGCAACACTGCGTGAAATAATCGCAAAAATCAAGTGGGACGTACGATGAAGGTACCCGTTAGGACAGTCCGACGAAATTTGGCGATAGTGGGCTATGGCAACAGACAACCGATGCGAGTGCCTTTGCTGACAGCACGACGTCTCTTGCAGCGCCTCTCCTTGACTCTTGACTGTATCACTTGGACCCTCGACAACTGGAGTTCCGATTTCAGTTGGAAAAAGCTGATGGTAGGGTTCGAGTATGGCGCAGACGCGACGAAGACCCAAGTTGTCAACAAGGCACTGTGCAAGATGGAAGTGCCTGCATAGTGTGGGCTGGGTTTAGATGGAATATACTGGGTCCTCTTGTCCAACTCAAACGATCACTGACTAGAAATCGTTCCGTTTGGGGACTTGGAGACCTTTTGTAGTCGTTCGCGGACATCATGTTGCCGAACAAGGATTGAAATTTTATGGATGACAATGTACCATGTCACTGGACCTTAACCTTTCGCGATTGATTTAAAGAACATTCCGGACAACTCGAGCGATTGATTACGCCTCCCAGATCGCCCGATATGAGATATAATCGACAGGTCAGTTCGTCTACAATGCCCTGCACTGGTATATCTTTCGCAATTGTTACGGACGACTATACAGGTAGCGTGGTTCACTATTTTTGCAGGGGACTTCCAACGACTAGTGCAGTCCATGTCACGTCGAGCTGCTACGTTTCACTGGGAAAAAGGAAGTTCGGCACGATATTAGGAGGTACCCATGACTTATTTCACCTCAGTGTAGTTCCTATCATGAGAATCACTTCTCAATAATATCATAAATATGTTGGCAATGTGGAGGGCGGGGGCGGGGGCTGGTTTTATGGTATTGTACTGCATGGAATAACTGTAGGGTTGTTTATTAGTAGTTTGTTCCTTGAATAGGCCAACAGAAGGTGTGGTTCAATGGGAAGTGCACACCACACTCCCATTTTGACATCATGTAGCGGCTATTGATGTAACTAATGAGAATTTTTAGAATTCCCAAGATGATTTTTTTTTTGGAAGTTCAGATGACCTTATATACCCAGAAAAAGGAGATTAAGAACTACATTACGCATCAGAGCTGTCACGGTGTATCTTATCAGAGAGGGTCGATTTCGGTCTAGGATCAGACTATCATTGGATCCAAAAATCATCTCAGCTATGATTAAAGAATCATAAAAATGGAGCATTCAAATTTAACCTGACCGCCATGTGTAGACAGCAGTAGCCAGTTGTATTTTTTGCCTCGGAAATACTCCCTGAATTGGTCATGTGTCGCACTGCTGTTACATTGTATCAGATTGAGCTTGTGCACGGTTCTGAATGCAGTCATTAGTGACATGACAAACCTGAAGTGCTAGATTGTGCATCGATATTGTCGGAACTTTTTCTGGGGCCACTCCTACCAAGTGCAGTTTGGTGGAAGTCTGTGAACTCTCTGTCCATCTGAGATATTTCTCCTTGGTACATAAAGAAGGCGAGAGAAGGATATATACAAATTATAGACGAATAAGTGTTATCCCTTCAGCCAAGTCAACTAACCATCCACACCCAATTCAGCCAACCATCCAAACCAACAACAGCTAGGTTTGTCTCCAGTGTTCTGTATCTAGCAAATATAAAACAATGTGTCGTCGGTTTTAAATGAACAGCAAAGTGGTTTTAGGCTAGGACGATCATGTTTTGATAACATTCACTGTCTTAGGTAGTTATTGGAGAAATACAGAAATAAAAGTAAGAAAGCATTCGTGACCTGCACAAAGAGTATGAAAATGTCCATAGAATAAAATTACAGGAAGTAGCGAGAAGAGTTGGTGTTAAAGAAAAATGAGTTAACGAGGCTAATAAGTCATGCAAGAACAAGTTAACGTTTAAAAATGAGGAGCAAGGTTACCTGAAGCATTTTCATTGACCGGAGAGACAGATAAGATTAGAAACGTCACCTAACCTATTTTACATTTATTTGGAATAGGCACCGAATGGCTGGTACAGGAAACGCCTTGGTTTACGATTAGAGACGGGTGATGATAATCTTTGTTTTATTTGCAAATCAGCAAACAGTATTCTCTCAAGATGAAGAGGATATGGAATACATGCCGAAAAATCTTAAAGAGGAGTATAGCCAAATGGGATATCGGAGTAAGTCGGGACAAAGCAGAGTGTATTGTATGGCACAAGATTTTCGAAAATTGACACGGAGGAAGGAGAAACGAAAGCCTACAGAAACTACAAACATTTGGGAACAATAGAAGATATCTCCTGTATATGTGACAGGGATATTAGTTCCACAACAACGACGAGGAAGAGTGTTACTAAAGCACGTAGTAACACTCAGGACACTAAGAAAAAATATTTCGCAATGTGGTGACATGACAAACCTGAAGTGCTAGATTGTGCATCGATATTGTCGGAACTTTTTCTGGGGCCACTCCTACCAAGTGCAGTTTGGTGGAAGTCTGTGAACTCTCTGTCCATCTGAGATATTTCTCCTTGGTACATAAAGAAGGCGAGAGAAGGATATATACAAATTATAGACGAATAAGTGTTATCCCTTCAGCCAAGTCAACTAACCATCCACACCCAATTCAGTTCTATATGGAGCTGAGATGTGGTCTTAAACGAGGAAGCTTGGGAGAAAATTAGAACAATGAAAATGAGTGTGTCATGCCTGCAGTTCCTAAGGCAAGACAATATATGGAAGGAGGATTTATGGAAACGAATGGAGATAACGCTTTCCATAGCAAAACCTTGGAAAAGAGAGCGCTTCAGTCATATAAACATGTACAGAGAATGCCTAACTATAGGTGACCAATGAAGAACATAGAAAGAAGAAGAAGAAGGAGGAGGAGGAGAGGAAGGCCAGCGCTGAGATGGGGAAAATATGGAGGAAACGAGGAAAAGAAATCTGACAAATTCCAAGGAAGGGGCGTAGCATCTACCATTTGATCAGGCAGTTCAGACACACCTAGGTACTGCACTTTGATCACCAGTATGAATGGTTACGGAGAGTGTTGTGTTGTCAGTAGCAGCAGTAGCAGTCGATTAGTTGATCAGGAGAGGTCAGAGACTTCGAACATGGAGTGCTCATTGCATGTCGCCTGAGTAACAAATCCACAATGGACATTTCAACCCTTGTAAACTTGCCCATGTCGACTGTTGGCAGTGTGATCGTAAAGTAGAGACGCGAAGGAACAGCCGCAGCTAAATCGAGACCATGCAGATCTCACGCACTGACATGGAGTGCGGTGGATGGTTGAAAAAAATCACATGAAATCAGCAGATGTGTTCTAACGTCATCTTCGCCCCACAACCAAACAGCCAACGTCACTACTCATTCTGGTTCCGGCTCTTGCGGAAGATTGGCTTCCATTCCTCCACAGACATTCCGACATCTCACTGGAAGTGTCCTCAACCAGATTCGTGGGGTTAGCAGGCGGTAGAGGGACACACAGCACATTAACGTTCACTGGAGGTGTCGGGACACTTTTGATCAGATAGTATATACAGGCTTTGCAACCCAGTACTCGGATAGAGATTTACACACAACACTTTCGTCATATATGGTATACCCTGTAATTTATTATTCGCAATAATCGCTTCGTAGTGTACAATTTCGGCAGAAATAAGTGTAGTTTTACATTACTCAGGCATTTTTGTCAAAACCAGTCTAATTAAAGCGTAGAATCTTAGATATCTGAAAGATCAAAGTGCTACTTCCTTGCAATCGAGACAGATAATGAAGTACCAACCCGAATCCCTTCACATATCACAATGCTTACTTTGAAACCGTTCACGGCGAAATCCTCGGTTAACAGACTTGATTTTTACGATTTTTCCCTTTTTATCGGGCTTGGCTACTTTGCAAAAAATGGTTCAAATGGCTCTGAGCACTATGGGACTTAACATCTATGGTCATCAGTCCCCTAGAACATAGAACTGCTTAAACCTAACTAACCTAAGGGCATCACACACATGCATGCCCGAGGAAGGATTCGAACCTGAGACCGTAGCGGTCGCGCGGTTCCCGACTGTAGCGCCTAGAACCCCTCGGACAAACCAGCCGGCCGAAGCACTGCAAGCGCAATGAAATGATCTTGGGGCCGTCAAGTCCTATATACAGTGTGCGTGAAAAAAATGTACACGCACTTTGAGCTGTCATAGAAAATTTATTTCCCTTTCTATAATGTTCAGTTTTTTGCAGAAAGTGATGGTATTTTTCTTCAACAGCTGGCAGCAGAGTCGTCTCCCTCGCTACTCAAACCATGTAGTGACAAAGAAGTAATTTCAAAATGGCGGACGTACGTTTGAGATTCGAAGCGCGGAAGCAGCACATTAAGTGGTGCATGTTGTTTGAGAATGTTGCTGCGGTTCCGAGACAGTGGAGAAGTGAGTATAGTCCAGAACCACCTTCAAGGTTTACAATTACAACTCTACGAAACAGCAAGGAACAGTGTCATAAAGGCGGATGAGGGTGATCTCGTACAGCCACAAGTGATAAATCTTCGGCTACGGTCTTGGAAGTGTTTCAGCGCTCACCTGAAACATCTTCAAGACAAGTGCATGTGAATGTAAGTGCTATTAGTGGACTACGCATTTGAAGGCAGGCATGTTTCATGTGGACTTCCCAAGGCTGGTGCAGCATCTAAGTGACAAGAATTCAGATCGAAGGTTAGAATTATGTGCATGGGTGTAGGAGATGGTGAAACGTGAACCGGGATTTACGGGAAACGGGTTAATACTCGATGAGCTTCATCTTCGCTAGGCTCTGTGCAAATATGTTGTCGGTTTCTGGGATGCACTAACTTTCGTAACCCAAGTTTCGTAAGGTGATCAGTCCATCTGTGTTTGTCGTTAACTCGGAATAATTTTTCATTCTTCTGGGGCCTGGATGAGTATGCATCTCCTGATACCCACCGACACAGATCGGTGATGAGTTGAAAGTATCGCGCGCAAAACAGAATCCCTTTCTTCATTTTGATGAGTCACGTTCTGTTAAATCAACATCACAGTATACCTTGTCAACCTGACTCAAGAACAATGAGAGGCACGTTGTCTGAAGGACAAATCCAGGAGCAGAGAGCCGTTCTGGGATCAAAGCTTTTCCAACTCAGCTCTGTAGCTTTTGCATAAAATAACGCGCGCGTCGCACGCTGCGTTGGTACTCGCTTTTTGCTCACATATTATGACCCTTACAGGGACTTAAAACGTCTATTTTAGCAATCAAAAGCTGTTCAGGAAACAATGACAATGTGAAACAAGTCTCGCTCTGTTCGTTTAAGAGACTCAAAGG
This sequence comes from Schistocerca americana, assembly GCF_021461395.2. Lineage (NCBI taxonomy): Eukaryota > Metazoa > Arthropoda > Insecta > Orthoptera > Acrididae > Schistocerca > Schistocerca americana. Next base: position 496,290,133 of record NC_060124.1, on the reverse strand, counting down.
GCAGTAGATTATTGTCAACCTGTTCTTTGACTACCGGAAACCGATGGATTCTGTTCCGCGCTGTCGCCGTACGAAAAAAAAAAAAAAGAGTGACTTGTTTTGAGATTGCATAGAGGACTTCCTGGCCAATAAAACACAGAGTGTCATTCCTAAAGGAGTGAAATTTTCAGACTTAACGATAACTTCGGGTATACCAAATGACTGTGTTGATAATACATTTCGCATATCCATAAACGACATGGTGGATAACATCGGAAATTACATGAAGTTCTCCAAATATGATGGGGTAATATACAGAGACGTCGCAAAGCAAAAAAATGCAGGAAAACATGATTAACGCTTGACGTAGGATCTGACAGCTGATCTTCGACATTGCAAGTAAATAGGTGAACGGCTGATGTATGATTATACTACAGCCAAGAATCATAGCAACAGGCACACCTGTTAAATATCTGAGAGTGTACGTAAGGTGCAGTTTATTTTTTGTTTTTGTTTTGGGTCATCAGTCTTTTGACTGGTTTTGATGCCACCCGCCACGAATTTCTCTCCTGTGCCAACCTCTTCGACTCACAGTGGCACTTGCAACCGGAATGCTCAATTATTTGCTGCATATATTCCAGTCTCTACATTCCTTCGCAGTTTTTTCCTTCTACGACTCCCTCTATCACCCGAAGTTATTCCGCGATGTCTTAACATTCTGTTCCTTATTCTTCTGAGTGTTCTTCATATATTTCTGTCCTCGCCGATTCTTCGGAGAACGTACTCATTCCTTACCTTATCAGTCCACCTTATTTTCAACATAATTCTGTAGCACCAAATCTCAAATGCTTGGATTCTCTTCTTATCTGGTTTCCCCCCCGGCAATGTTTCACTACCATACAGTGCTGTGTCCAAACGTAAACTATCAGAAATATCTTGCTCTAATTTACATCTACATCTACATTTATACTCCGCAAGCCACCCAACGGTGTGTGGCGGAGGGCACTTTACGTGCCACTGTCATTACCTCCCTTTTCTGTTCCAGTCGCGTATGGTTCGCGGGAAGAGCGACTGTCTGAAAGCCTCCGTGCGCGCTCGAATCTCTCTAATTTTACATTCGTGATCTCCTCGGGAGGCATAAGTAGGGGGAAGCAATATATTCGATACCTCATCCAGAAACGCACCCTCTCGAAACCTGGCGAGCAAGCTACACCGCGATGCAGAGCACCTCTCTTGCAGAGTCTGCCACTTGAGTTTGCTAAACATATCCGTAACGCTATCACGGTTACCAAATAACCCTGTGACGAAACGCGCCGCTCTTCTTTGGATCTTCTCTATCTCTTCCGTCAACCCGATCTGATACGGAAATGGTTCAAAATGGCTCTGAGCACTATGGGACTCAACATCTTAGGTCATAAGTTCCCTACAACTTAGAACTACTTAAATCTAACTAACCTAAGGACATCACACACACCCATGCCCGAGGCAGGATTCGAACCTGTGACCGTAGCAGTCCCGCGGTTCCGGACTGCAGCGCCAGAACCGCACGGCCACCGCGGCCACCATCTGATACGGATCCCACACTGATGAGCAATACTCAAGTATAGGTCGAACGAGTGTTTTGTAAGCCACCTCCTTTGTTGATGGACTACATTTTCTAAGGACTATTCCAATGAATCTCAACCTGGTATCCGCCTTACCAACAATTAATTTTATATGATCATTCCACTTCAAATCGTTCCGCTCGCATACTCCCAGATATTTTACAGAAGTAACTGCTACCAGTGTTTGTTCCGCTATCATCTAATCGTACATTAAAGGATCCTTCTTTCTATGTATTCGCGATACATTACATTTGTCTATGTTAAGGGTCAGTTGCCACTCCCTGCACCAAGTGCCTATCCGCTGCAGATCTTCCTGCATTTCGCTACAGTTTTCTAATGCTGCAACTTCTCTGTATACTACAACATCATCCGCGAAGTTCTGTGTTTGGTTCTAGTAGATTTCGCTTGACCTGGAATGCCCTTTTTTCCAATGCTAGTCTTGCTTTAATGTAAGATTTTTGAAATTTTTAAAACATAGTCAGCGTTCTTGAAAGTAGTTAAATTTAGTATTTAAAACAGTCTTGATCGCAATCTTGTTAAAATATTCTTTTTTATTGGAGTGGGTGACCGGTTTCGACTCTATGAAAGAGTCATCTTCAGGCTCCAGAGCAGTGGCTGGACACTGCTAGATGAGTTCCGTCGACCCACGACGCCCGTATAACTGCTCATCTAGCAGTGTCCATCCACCCCTCTGGAGTCTGAAGATGGCTCTTTCATAGAGGCGAAACCAGTCACTCACTCCAATAAAAAAATATATTTTAACAAGATTGCGATCAGCATTATTTTAAATTTTAACTTTAACTCCTTTTATGTCCTCCTTGTTCCGTGTGCCATGGGACATTTCCCTGCCGAGGCAGCGGTATTCCTGATCTTCGTCTACTTCTTTTCTAGCTGTTTTCCTTTCTGCTACTTCTCATTACTTTCGTCTTTGTTCGATTTACTTACAGCCCATATTCTGTACTGATTACAGTGTTCATTCAATTCAGCAGCTTCGGTAGTCCTTCTTCACATTCACTGAAGATAGCAATGTCATCAGTAAATCTTATCACTGATATTCTTTGACCTTGAATTTCATTTCCACTCTTCACCTCTCATTTCTCATTGCTTCTTCGATCAATAGATTAGACGGCAGGAGCAAAAGACTACATCCCTGTCAAGAACCCTTTTTATTCGGAGCACCTCTTTTTTGATCTCACTCTTTTACAGTTCCCTCAAAATGGCTCTGAGCACTATGGGACTTACCATCGGTGGTCATCAGTCCCCTAGAACTTAGAACTACTTAAACCTAACTAGCCTAAGGACATCACACACATCCATGCCCGAGGCAGGATTCGAACCTGCGACCGTAGCAGTCGCGCGGTTCCGGACTAAGCGCCTAGAACCGCGAGACCACCGTGGCCGGCTACAGTTCCCTCTTGGTTCTTGTACATATTACATATTATTCGTCTTTCCCTATGACTTACCCTCATTTTTGTCACACTCAGGCTGTTCTGAGAGGGCCAGTAGAGAATGTCCAACGAACAGTCTACTTAGTCACGGGATCATTCAGTGAGCGCGATTATGCCCCGGAGATGCTCAAACAACTCCAGTGGGTGATGCTACGAGAAATCATCCCAGTGTACTGTTAAAATTCCCTAGAGCGTATGTCCTCATAACAGTCAATCAATATCTTCTTTCCTCGGGCTCGCAAGACCGCTACGGTCGGAGGTTCGAATCCTGCCTCGGGCATGGATGTTTGTGATGTCCTTAGGTTAGTTAGGTTTAACTAGTTCTAAGTTCTAGGGGACTAATGACCTCAGCTGTTGAGTCCCATAGTGCTCAGAGCCATTTGAACCATTTTTTCCTCGGGCATATGGGCCACGAAAACACCATGATGGCAAAAGTAGAGCAAAATTCCCCTGACGTGATGAATACAGCTGGCTCAATCTTCGAAATATTGTACATGAAATGGCAACAACAAATCGCCCCAACACCTGGAAACACACTACTAATCAATCGTGACGAGAAAACGTAAGAGATATAAAATTAGAGAGATTGCCGCTAACTTGGAGGCTTACCGACAATAGTCCTTCTAGCAGATCATATGTGAAAGGAACAGGACGCAGATAGAAATGAGGAATGGCAATAGTACACGAATACACGAAGCACACGCGTCACACACCACAAGGTGGTCTACGAAGTGTGAATGTAGGTTTACATGTCGTTGCTGACTTATTTGCTCAAGCAGATGACACTCGTGTGCTGACTGACTTTTCCGGCTGAACATTCGCCAGCTGCTATCTTGTTTTTAGGTTTCTAGTGGTGCCTATCTAGTCCGATAAATGTGCTTCTAGAAAATTAACTGTATCAGATTTGCCACATTTATGGTTCATGTAGTCTCCGACCATCAACTGTTTATGTCCTCATGAGGGGTTGGGTCTCGTCCACGTCTGTTAAGACTTGAACAACACCGGTAAGTAATCTGTTCGCGCTCTAAACCCCATGACCCCATGATACACAACACATGCAGTGTCTTACTTCGAGATAAAAGCGGTGGCGCTAGTAGTGGTTACTGTGGGGGAACGAGATTTTCCATGATTTTATAAATAATAATTCCGATAAGTGTAGAGGGCGACTGGGAAAAACTCGTACTGTAGTAAGATATAAATGAACAAGCGTTACTCGCATTAGTGGAAAGAGGAGCTCGAAGATTAAACTTATCACTAGCTGGGATCATAGTTTCTTTAGGCCATGTTTCGTTGTTCTGTGGTTTGCATGTCTGAGGTATACCTTTTCGGCTGCGCGCGTCGCCGAGTTTGGTCGATGAACGCTGACAATTGCAGCAAAGTGACATATATCCGCCGAGCGTTGCTCTAAGGATTAACGATCACCCGAATGTCCAGCAGACCAGAATGTCGACGACCTTAAGAGCTTGTCTGTAAAACGCAATGAGAATGAATCGTTCTGTAAAGATTAAATCGCATTTTATCCACAAGTTGTTGAGTTCCTCCTTCAGCAGAGTTACTGATAATTACGATAATGAGGAACTAAGGTGATTGTTGATAGTATTTCCCTAGCTTGGGGCCATGTCATATAATACTGTTTAAATGAATGTTTCGCCATTTGATTGTATTGGTGTTTATTCTATTGTACAATCATTATTTCCGCCTTGGCCATTTTGAGATACCACAATGTTAAACATCATTAGAATTGTCGAAGCCACTGACGAAGAAATATATTGCGACCAATTTTAATATCTTTCGGCGATGGTTTCGTTTACAGTAGCCTGATACTGCTTAACAATGTGGTGTTCGAAAATTTCCAGAGGGCCGAAATCATACTGTACAGTAGCATAAACCATCAGTACAGTCAAATGGCGGGACTCTATCAAACAATAAGGAGAAGCTGTCGCGAGTCCGTCAACGTTCACTGCATCACAAGAATTTGACAGACATGAGGTCTGCCACTACGTCCAAGAGATGAGAAAAGCACTCCGTCTTCAGGCCACAAGTGGGCCATCTGGACCATCCGAAAGCCGTGTCATCCTCAGCTGAGGATGCGGGTAGGAGGGGCGTGTGCTCAGCACACCGCTCTCCCTGTCGTTATGATAGTTTTCTTTGACCGGGCCGCTGCTATTCTGTCGAGTAGGTCCTTAACTGGCATCACGAGGCTGAGTGCAACGCGAGAAATGGCAGCAGTGCATGGTGGCACGGATGGTCACCCACCAAAGTGCTGGCCACGCCTGACAGCGCTTAACTTCGGTGATCTGACGGGAACCGGTGTATCCACTGCGGCAAAGCCATTGCCCAGGAGATATAAGGCTCGTACCATTTTTCCACTGGGTGCCCCATCCTAAGGTATGTTCCTACAAAAGTTTAACTCTGCGATCAGACCTATGTGATGGTGTGGTGTCGCACGGCCACGGTGTCTCCCTTTGCTTATGGCGTCATTGGGAAGTGCTGTGTAGGCCCATGCGGTCAGAATACGACTCTCCTGGCCGTAATCGAAATTCCAAAGAGCTGCTGCTCCTCGTTCAGGCAGTACCTCGATAGTCATGACGAGAATGATTGGATCCTATTCAGTTTTCGCATCAAGGAAAGATCCCAGGCAGTACCAGTAAAAGGAACTCAGATTTTCCTCAAGGCAGGCAGATGCGCTGACAACGTTTGTTCCCAAAGTTCATTTAGTGCTTTCTCATATCAATGGATGGGAATAAATGTAGTAGAAGCAGCTTCTAACGGAAGAAAAATAGATGCTAAACTGAAAGGGTTGCTTTGAGTGAAAGATGTTCCGTAATCTATAGGAGTCCGAAGGCTATTATTACGCAGTACATGTAAAAAAAGAAAAAAAGAACTTAAATTGCGCTAATGCGATATTACGAATTAGTTACAGATTTTCATCGACAATACGATAAAATCTGTCAGTGCTGCGTATAATGGATAATACCTTGAGCTCCCAGCGAGCGGTACAAAAACGTTTAAGTAACTTAAAGCTCTCGTGGAAGCATTTGAATGAGGCACCACACAATGGCTAAATCCTATTCAAAACGGTAATGAATGACGTAAAAAGCTCGCGGTTTCAGTAGCAACACGAATTAATTTCGGTAGATTAAACGCGGAAGTGTGCCGGGAAACCCGCAAACAGCGCTGAACCCATCAATTAATCAACAGAAGAGACGTCAGCAGTTTTAGGGACGTAACAACGGGCCCCACAACATACATTTGTTCGGTTTTGTCTGTATACCCATGCATTAACGACATACAGCAGGCCGTTATTCAGATGAGTGTGTGTCATCTGGGTTTCCACTTTACAGAATCAACAGGAACGATTTTCGGTTACGCAAGAGTAGAGAAATATAAGAGTATACTAAACTGAGATTTTTGCACTGTTAAGGTTTGGCTTTTTACACTGCTCTTACATTAAAAAAATTACCTGGTTTATAGGTTCCTGCTACTGCTGACAGAGAAGAACGAGAGTTTTGGTTACGGTGTGATCAGTATAGCAGATAATACCGAAGTGTCTCAGTTCGAATCTGTGACATCGGAGATAGAATATTAATAACCTTAGTGTTCTGCCAGTTTTGGACATTGTTTACAGCAAACTGACTCTGCTACAGAATCAGGTATTCTGCGCTGATGGCTGGGTGAGATCAGATTGCGGTGGTTTATCACTACCTCCTTGGACCTGTTAGGAAAAATCAACTGTCTATCTGTGTCTTGTTAATGACTATGATTAATATTTGCACAGCGCAGTTTGTGAATGTGTTGTTACGAATGAAATACAATGTAATCAAATGGTTCAAATGGCTCTTAGTACTACGGGACTTCACATCTGAGGTCATCAGTCCCCTACAAATTAGAATTGCTTAAACCTAACTAACCTAAGGACATCAAATACATCCATGCCCGAGGTAGGATTCGAACCTGCGACCGTAGCGGTCACGCGGTTCCAGACTGAAGAGCCTAGAATCGCTCCGTGAACCCGGCCGGCTGAAATACAAGGTAAAAGGCGCTTGGAGAATCCCCTATAGCGACATCCTATTCTTCCATAATCACGCCAGTGGGGGGCGGGGAGCATCGAATTTAACAATTAATCAACAGAAGAGACGTCAACAGTCTTAGGGAAATGACGAGCCCCACAACATGTCAGATCGTCATATCAAATTTAAACATGGCTCAAAACAGCAGCGGTAAACAAATATCGTATACAACCAATCAGTTGCACACAGTTTATTCTGCAGCTTATTGTAAGAACAGGTACTGGCTTATTAGAGTAATCTTTATTTGGTTATTTGGCAACGTCAGATTGGGAGACAGGCGATATGTTATGTTAAAATGTGTGGATAGAACCCTAGGTCAAGATCGCTATAATTCAGTTATTGATTACTAGTTTCAGCTCACTGATGAGCCACCTCCAGAATTAATATGCAGAAAATTTTCAATAGTTTAGACCTGAATATGGCTCGTCAATGAGCTGAAACTAGCGGCCAATAAAGCAATTTTAACGATCTTGACCTAGGATTCTTGTCCAGAATCTCTAATGAACTGTATACAACCGATTGTCTGTATGCATCATTTATTGATAGATCTGCCTATATTTTCTAACATGTAATATAGTCTTTGTGAGTAGGTAGTAATACCCACAAATCACTTATTTATTTGGATCGTTTTTGGCGTCTTTTTACGCATGGTTGTCGGCTTAATTTGATCTATGAGGTGATATTATGCTTTGAATAAGAAGGAGAAGCTTTGCGAAATGTTGGTTTATTTTTAACGACGAATACTAAAAGAAATATTCATGGATCACAGCTGTATGGCTTCGATCAGTGTAGACGTTACAGCTATTTGGAACGAAAATATTGTGTCGTGTCAGGTAACACGTAACATTTAATTACCATCCTTGTTACCGTCAGATCAGACACTGCAGCTCTCACTGCTGAAACTCTGATGTAATTCTCCGTTTTCATTTGAAGGAAGAAATGAGACGAAGTACAAGCTCGTATTAAGGGAGGAAGGTGAAAACAGTTGGGTCCTTTCAAAGGTAGCATCCGGGCCTCTAACTAATGTCAATCCAGTGGGCTAACCACTGCACCGCCAAGCTCGTCAACTTCATATGATGAAGCTTATTTTGTACTGATGGTTCGTCACGTCAGTGGTGTGACGTGAACGAAGCCACATGTAATGACTACAAGTCTTTTATTGAATTTGTATTTCACTGTACATCTTAGTAAAATTCTGGTTCTGTCAACAGTTGGATTATTTTTGTGATATGTCAACTGGACACGGTGGACATGTGGATAAAATGGCAAAAAAATTCGGTAACAAAAACACTAAAAAAATATCGAATTAAAAATTGAAAGGAATATACTTGTTATGTATATCAAATTATTGACTATCATTAGCTGATAAAAAAATTTAAAGTGACGATTTTCAAGGCTTACTGATATTTTAATGAAGTATTAGTAATTAAAACTTAGTCTCTTCCGCAAAACTATTTATCAGAGTCGAAGTATATTGACCCACTGCTTCGACTGATATACACCCATGCTCATAAATTAAGGATAATTGGAGAATGTCGTGCCACATAACGTGGCACTACACAAAACTGGCGCTAATAGTATAGGCACATAGGGAACACACTACACAGATCTGTAAGTCCACGGTGTTAGAGATAAGTTGAGAAAACCGTCCCGGAACACACGTGCTACAAAACGCCAGTGTTTCCTGCACATGTACCCCGACATCAACATGGGATATGATCACCATGCGCACGTACACAGGCCGCACAACGGGTTGGCATACTGTGGATCAGGTGGTCGAGCAGGTGCTGGGGTATAGCCTCCCATTCTTGCACCGATGCCTGTTGGAGCTCCTGAAGTGTCGCAGGGGTTTAAAAACGTGCCGCGATACGTCGACCGAGAGCATCCCAGACGTGCTGGATGGGGTTTAGGTCTGGAGAACTGACAGGCCACTCGATTCACCTGATATCTTCTGTTTCAAGGTACTCCTTCACGATGGCAGCTCGGTGGAGCAATGCGTTATCTTCCATCAGAAGGAAGGTGGGGCCTACTAGACCCCTGAAAAGGCGGACATACTGGTGCAAAATGACGTCCCGATACACCTGACCTGTTACAGTTCCTCTGTCAAAGACATGCAGGGGTGTACATGCACCAATCATAATCCCACACCACACCATCAAACCACGACCTCCATACAGGTCCCTTTCAAGGCCATATAGGGGTTGGTATTTGGTTCTGGTTCATGCCAGATGAAAACCCGGCGAGAATCACTGTTAAGACAATACCTGGTCTCGTCCGCAAACATAACCTGGAACCACTGTTCCAATGACCATGTACTGTGTTCTTCAGACCAGGCTTTACGGGCTCTCCTGTGACCAGGGGTCAGTGTAATGCACCTTGCAGGTCTCTGGGTGAATAAACCATGTCTTTTCAGTCGTCTATAGACTGTGTGTCTGGAGACAACTGATCCAGTGGCTGCGGTAAAGTCCCGAGCAAGGCTACCTGCAGTACTCCGTGGCCGTCTCCAGGCATTTGTGGTGAGATATCGGTCTTCTTGTGGCGTTGTACACTGTGGACGTCCCGTACTGTAGCGCCTGGACACGTTTCCTGTCTGCTGCAACCGTTGCCATAATCGTGAGATCACACTTTGTGGCACACGGAGCGCCCGTGCTATGACCTGCTGTGTTTGACCAGCCGCCAGTCGCCCTAGTATTCTACCCCTCACAACGTCATCAACATGTGTTCTTTGAGCCATTTTCAAAACACAGTCACCATTAGCACGTCTGAAAACGTCTGCACACTCACTCGCTGCACCGTACTCTGACATGCACCAACACACCTCTGCGTATGTGGACTACTGCCAACGCCAACGTGCGACTACCGTAGGTCAAATGCACCGTATGGTCGTACCCCGAGTGGTTCAAACCCGCAAACCGCGTATCAGAGCGTTATTTCACCATGTATCAGCATTATCCGTAATTTATGAGCATGAGTGTAGTTGAACTGATATTTGTTTTATATTTCGCAGAAGTGAGTAGTGCAATGCTATCAAGCAGGTTCGGTGGAATAACTTCTTGGATACTATCTCATCACAACACCTATTATGCCTCTGCATAAAAGAGATGGTTTTGTGAAATAATACATAAATAAGTTTGGTGCATAACTTAAAAATATCCAGGTAAGTGCAAGTATGACTCCAGCAACGACGGTTATGTACTAGTACAATCGTTATTGTGTCCATAGTTCATCCATCACGGGAGTTGATACGTCCACCAGTCCCTACAACAAAGGGGTCTTAAGTGAAAGACACTCGGGGTGACAAATGACAAAAATATTTTTTCTTGTGATATAAATACAGGCGTTCTACGGATCGGAGCGTGGAATGTCAGATCCCTTAATCGGGCAGGTAGGTTAGAAAATTTAAATAGGGAAATGGAAAGGTTGAAGTTAGATATAGTGTAAATTAGTGAAGTTCGGTGGCAGGAGGAGTAAGACTTTTGGTCAGGTGAATACAGGGTTATAAATACAAAATCAAATAGGGGTAATGCAGGAGTAGGTTTAATAATGAATAAAAAAATAGGAGTGCGGGTAAGCTACTACCAACAGCATAGTGAACGCATTATTGTGGCCAAGATAGACACAAAGCCCATGCCTACTACAGTAGTACAAGTTTATATGCCAACTAGCTCTGCAGATGATGAAGAAATTGATGAAATGTATGATGAGATAAAAGAAATTATTCAAGTAGTGAAGGGAGACGAAAATTTAATAGACATGGGTAACTGGAATTCGAGAGTAGGAAAAGGGAGAGAAGGAAACATAGTGGGTGAATATGGATTGGGGGAGAGAAATAAAAGAGGAAGCCGTCTGGTAAAATTTTGCACAGAGCATAACTTAATCATAGCTAACACTTGGTTTAAGAATCGTAAAAGAAGGCTGTATACATGGAAGAATCCTGGAGATACTAGAAGGTATCAGATAGATTATATAATGGTAAGACAGAGATTTAGGAACCAGGTTTTAAATTGTAAGACTTTTCCAGGGGCAGATGAGGACTCTGACCACAATCTATTGGTTATGAACTGTAGATGAAAATTGAAGAAACAGTAAAAAGGTGCGAATTTAAGGAGATGGGAACTGGATAAACTGGCTAACCCAGAGGTTGTACAGAGTTTCAGGGAGAGCATAAGGGAACAATTGACAGGAATGGGGGAAAGAAATGCAGTAGAAGAAGAATAGGTAACTCTGAGGGATGAAGTAGTGAAGGCAGCAGAGGATCAAGTAGGTAAAAAGACGAGGGCAATGGAAGAAATATTGAATTTAATTTATGAAAGGAGAAAATATAAAAATGCAGTAAATGAAGCAGGCAAAAGGGAATACAAACGTCTCAAAAATGAGATCGACAGGAAGTGCAAAATGGCTAAGCATGGATGGCTAGAGGACAAATGTTGGATGTAGAGGCTTATCTCACTAGGGGTAAGATAGATACTGCCTACATGAAAATTAAAGAGTTCTTTGGAAAAAAGAGAGCCACTTGTATGAATATCAAGAACTCAGATGGAAACCCAGTTCTAAGCAAAGAAGGGAAGCAGAAAGTGGGAGGAGTATGTAGAGGGTCTATATAAGGGCGATGTACTTGAGGACAATATTATGGAAATGGAAGAGGATGTAGATGATGAAATGGCAGATACGATACTGCGTAAAGAGCTTGACAGAGCACTGAAAGACTTGAGTCGAAACAAGGCCCCGGGAGTAGACAACATCCCATTGGAACTACTGACGGCCTTGGGAGAGACAGTCCTGACAAAACTCTACCATCTGGTGAGCAATATATATGAGACAGGCGAAATACCCTCAGACTTCAAGAAGAATATAAAAATTCCAATCCCAAAGAAAGCAGGTGTTTACAGATGTGAAAATTACCAAACTATCAGTTTAATAAGTCACAGCTGCAAAATACTAACACGAATTCTTTACAGACGAATGTAAAAACTGGTAGAAGCCAATCTCGGGGAAGATCAGTTTGGATTCCGTAGAAACACGTGAGACAATACTGACCTTACGACTTATCTTAGAAGAAAGATTAAGGAAAGGTAAACCTACGTTTCTAGCATTTGTGGACTTAGAGAAAGCTTTTGACAATGTTGACTGGAATACCCTCTTTCAATTTCTAAAGGTGTCAGGGGTAAAATAGAGGGAGCGAAAGGCTATTTACAATTTGTACAGAAACCGGATGGCAGTTATAAGAGTCGAGGGGCATGAAAGGGAGGAAGCGGTTGGGAAGGGAGTGAGACAGGGTTGTAGCCTGTCTCCGATGTTATTCAATCTGTATATTGAGCAAGCAGTAAAGGAATCAAAAAGAAAAATTCGGAGTAGGTATTAAAGTCCATGGAGAAGAAATAAAAACGTTGAGGTTCGAGGATGACATTGTAATTCTGTCAGAGACAGCAAAGGACTTGGAAGAGCAGTTGAACGGTGTGGACAGTGTCTTGAAAGGAGGATTTAAGATGAACATCAACAAAAGCAAACTGAGGATAATGGAATGTAGTCGAATTAAGTCGGGTGATGCTGAGGGAATTAGATTAGGAAATGAGACACTTAAAGTAGTAAAGGAGTTTTGCTATTTGGGGAGCAAAATAACTGATAATGCTCGAAGTAGAGAGGATATAAAATGTAGACTGGCAATGGCAAGGAAAGCGTTTATGAAGAGGAGAAATTTGTTAACATCGAGTATAGATTGAAGTGTGAGGAAGTCGTTTCTGAAAGTATTTGTATGGAGTGTAGCCATGTATGGAAGTGAAACATGGACAATAAATAGTTTGGAGAAGAAGAGAATAGAAGCTTTCGAAATGTGGTGCTACAGAAGAATGCTGAAGATTAGATGGGTAGATCACATAACTAATGAGGAGGTATTGAACAGAATTGGGGAGAAGTGGGGTTTGTAGCACAAAATGACAAGAAGAAGGGACTGGTTGGAAGGACCTTTTTCTGAGGCATCAGGGAATCACAAATTTAGCATTGGAGGGCAGTGTGGAGGGTAAAAATCGTAGAGGGAGAACAAGAGATGAATACACTAGCTGATTCAGAAGGATGTAGGTTGCAGTAAGTACTGGGAGATGAAGAAGCTTGCACAGGATAGAGTAGCATGGAGAGCTGCATCAAACCAGTCTCAGGACTGAAGACAACAACAACACATAAGTACAGATTAACAATTTTCTGATTTTATCCCTTATTTGTACTGCGAAACCTTCCTTCTTCCCAAATTTCATGATTGCAGCTCAACGGGAAATACCCTGTAAATTTTGATGCGTCGCCTTAGCGATTATCAGAATATGTGACATAAATTTCCGTCACTTTCGACTGGATTGACTTAGAGGCTTAAAATTTTTACAGCTACGAGGGACCGTAGGGCTTAGTGAGCAATATAAATTTGAACTCCATACGCACACCTGCTCCTGAGGTCTTAACAAACAAGCAGTTGGGTAAAAGATGAAAAAACAGTTTTTTTCCTGTGACACAATTAGAAGCTAACAACCTTCGAATTTTTCGCTCTTGTTGTATTGTGAAACCTTGCTTCTTCCCAAGTTTAACGATAGTACGTCAACGTGAAGTACCTCAGAGGTTTTGATGAGTGAGTATGCGAGTATCAAACCGTGTCACATAAATGGTCGTATCTTTTGATTGCATTCATTTAGAAGCTTCAATTTCGTACACCGTGAGAGGAGTCTACTGGGGCACACTAGTATAGGCAACCAGATATGATAAGAATGTTAAAGTAAACTAAACTGAAGCTGTCAGTTGTTGAGTAACCTCAGAATATACGCAAACTGACTTGATAAAGAGGGTAGTTAGCTATTTCACTTTTTTAATGGTTCTAAGATTTGTTAACAGAGCTATATGCAATTTGATGATTTGCATTAATGTTGGATTAGTGAGGTTAGATCATACTTGCTGTTTAAATCTCTTTGTTTGTGAATCAATTGTGAGTAATGTAACTTCAGTTGATGAATGTTTTGAAAAGACGAACTTAACTTGCAACTTAATTTTGCTAAAAACCTCAGTGTTCGTAAGGCACCATAATCATTACCGCCTCCCTGTCCAGGTCATATACTTTTCCAAGAAATTGAATTTTTCTCAGATTTTTTCATTTATGAGCCAGAAGAATTTCATGTACATTTCAAAGTGTTAAGGCCAGCATTGCACACCGCTGGGCCTGTTGCTAGCTTATATTTTCATGAGAGATCAGAATATATCGCGTTCCACTGTTCTCTGCTTTAGATTTAAGACAATTTAATTTATTTTTATGTGCAATGGGGTCAAAGTGCCTAAGGGGCTGTATGTATTATGCAGTGACTGTATTTCTTTATTGATTAGATTAGATTAGATTAATACTAGTTCCATGGATCATGAATACGATATTTCGTAATGATGTGGAACGAGTCACATTTTCAAATACATGACATAATTAAGTTAATTTAACAACATACTTAAGTTAATATAACAACTTTTTTTATTTTTTTGTGGCTTTTTCAAAATTTCTTTTTATAAATTTTTTTCTTAATTTATATCTAAAAATTCCTCTATGGAGTAGAAGGAGTTGTCATTCAGAAATTCTTTTAATTTCTTCTTAAATACTTGTTGGTTATCTGCCAGACTTTTGATACTATTTGGTAAGTGACCAAAGACATTAGTGGCAGTATAATTCACCCCTTTCTGTGCCAAAGTTAGATTTAATCTTGAATAGTGAAGATCATCCTTTCTCCTAGTATTGTAGTTATGCACACTGCTATTACTTTTGAATTGGGTTTGGTTGTTAATAACAAATTTCATAAGAGAGTATATATACTGAGAAGCTACTGTGAATATCCCAAGATCCTTAAATAAATGTCTGCAGGATGATCTTGGGTGGACTCCAGCTATTATTCTGATTACAGGATTTTGTGCAATAAATACTTTATTCCTCAGTGATGAATTACCCCAAAATATGATACCATATGAAAGCAATGAGTGAAAATAGGCGTAGTAAGCTAATTTACTAAGATGTTTATCACAAAAATTTGCAATGACCCTTATTGCATAAGTAGCTGAACTCAAACGTTTCAGCAGATCATCAATGTGTTTCTTCCAATTTAATCTCTCTTCAAAGGACGCACCGAAAAATTTGGAATATTCAACCTTAGCTATATGCTTCTGATTATGGTCTATATTTATTAATGGCGTCATACCATTCACTGCACAGAACTGTATGTACTGTGTCTTATCAAAATTCAGTGTTAGTCCGTTTACAAGGAACCACTTAGTAATTTTCTGAAAGACAGCATTGACAATTTCATGAGTTAATTCTTGTTTGTCAGGTGTGATTACTATACTTGTATCATCAGCAAAGAGAACTAACTTTGCCTCTTCATGAATGTAGAATGGCAAGTCATTAATATATATTAAGAAGAACAAAGGACCCAAGACTGACCCTTGTGGAACCCCATTCTTGATAGTTCCCCAGTTTGAGGAATGTGCTGATCTTTGCATATTATGAGAACTGCTTATTTCAACTTTCTGCACTTGTCCAGTCAGGTACGAATTGAACCATTTGTGCACTGTCCCACTCATGCCACAATACTTGAGCTTGTCTAGCAGAATTTCATGATTTACACAGTCAAAAGCCTTTGAGAGATCACAAAAAATCCCAGTGGGTGGTGTTCGGTTATTCAGATCATTCAAAATTTGATTGGTGAAGGCATATATGGCATTTTCTGTAGAAAAACCTTTCTGGAAGCCAAACTGACATTTTGTTAGTACTTCTTTTTTACAGATATGTGAAGCTACTCTTGAATACATTACTTTCTCAAAAATTTGGATAAAGCTGTTAGAAGGGAGATTTGACGGTAATTGTTGACCTCAGATCTATCCCCATTTTTATGCAAAGGTATAACAATAGCATATTTCAGTCTATCAGGGAAAATGCCCTGTTCCAGAGAGCTATTACACAGGTAGCTGAGAATCTTACTTATCTGTTGAGAACAAGCTTTTAGTATTTTGCTGGAAATGCCATCAATTCCATGTGAGTTTTTGCTTTTAAGCAAGTTTATTATTTTCCTAATTTCAGAGGGAGAAGTGGGTGAGATTTCAATTGTATCAAATAGCATAGGTATGGCCTCTTCCATTAACAGCCTAGCATCTTCTAATGAACACCTGGATCCTACTATACCCACAACATTTAGAAAATGATTATTAAAAATATTTTCAACTTCTGACTTTTTGATCATAAAGTTTTCATTCAATTTGATGGTAATACTGTCTTCCTGTGCTCTTGGTTGACCTGTTTCTCTTTTAATAATATTCCAAATTGTTTTAATTTTATTATCAGAGGAGCTGTTTTCAGACATGATACACATATTTCTGGATTTTTTAATAACTTTTCTTAATATAACACAGTAGTTTTTATAATGTTTGATAGTTTCTGGGTCACTACTCTTTCTTGCTGTCAGATACATTTCCCTTTTCTGGTTACAAGATATTTTTATACCCTTAGTAAGCCATGGTTTGTTACAAGGTTTCTTACGAGTATATTAAACTATTTTCTTGGGGAAGCAGTTTTCAAATGCATTTACAAAAATGTCATGAAATAAATTATATTTTAAATTGGCATCAGGTTCACGGTACACCTCATCCCAGTCTAACTGCTGTAGGCTTTCCCTGAAATTTGCAATTGTTAAATCGTTGACTGAACTTACTACTTTGGAGGACTGTTTAGTATTGCTGAATGGAGCTATGTCATATATTGTAACTAGCTGTACACCATGATCAGAAAGAACATTCTCAACAGGCTGAGCATTTATCTGGTTAAACTTATCTTGGTCTATAAAGAAGTTATCTATCAGTGAGCTGCTATCCTTTACCACCCGAGTAGGAAAATCAATAACGGGTGTCAAATTGAAAGAACCGAGTAATACTTCAAGGTCATTTTTCCTATTACCCTCTTTCAGAGAATCTATATTGAAGTCCCCACAAATTATAATTTGCTTCCCCCTGTCTGACAGATAGCACAACAAGGAGTCCTAATTTTTCAGAAATAGATGAAAATTTCCTGATGAGGACCTATATACAGTTACAATTATAAATGTGCCTTTATTTAATTTAAGCTCAAAGGCACATGCTTCTATATGTTTCTCTACACAAAACTTTTTTGTTTCTATACTTTTTGCACAATGATAACTTTTGACATATATGGCAACTCCTCCTTTCTCCATATTTTCTCTCATTACATGCTCAGAGAGCTTATATACACTTACATTTACCTTATCCATATCAGTAACAATGTGATGCTCTGACAGGCATAGTATATCTATTTCATCCTCAACTTCTAAATCTTCTAAACAAACCAGAAGCTCATCTATTTTATTCTTTAAACTCCCAATAATTTGATGAAATATACTTACATGATTTTTAATTATACTTTTATGAGAACCTTTCCTTATTCTAACTTTTGAAGTACTCTCCTGTCTGAGTTTCTCATTGTGCTTAGGCCTAGTTCCTATACCAGTGGTCACATGGTGTTCAGAGAGGCATATTATGTCAACTGGGTTGGGTGACTTTAATTCATCAATCCAATTACCTAGGACTGAGATACAAGGTGGAGATAAAATTTTTGGTGATTGGTGAAAATTTATAATTGACAGCTGTGATTGGTGATCCAATGTGCTAGAATTGTGCTGTTTAATTTCTTTCCTAAACTGAAGATTTGTTTCAAATTTGACCTCTCGTAGAACTTGACATCGTTCTGTCTTACCTATCCTAAAAAATGTGCTGCTCCAAGACCTGTAACCACTGGTATTTTACCATTCATGGCAGTGGCTCCCCCCCCCCCCCCCCTTAAATTTTTTGCTATTACCCCAGCCAGTTTCCCCTTCCCTTTCCTGTTGAGATGTAGGCCGTACCTGGTATAGTCCCACCTACTGAGAGAATCAACAGGAACCACACCAATATGAGCCCCTGTACCTGACCCAAGCAGCTGTTCCAACTCCAAATTAACTCTCCCGACAGAAGAGTTCAAATGAGGCCGGTCATGGCGTCTCAGGACAGATACAAATTCAACATTGGTGTGTCTCGATGCCGACGCAATCTTTACCAGGTCACACTCTATACTGTATCCAGGATCTCTGTTGATGCTATTCCATGGCCCTCCCACAATAACCACGGTGTCTTCCATGGTGAATCCTTTACAGAGTGAACCTAAATCCTCTGTCACCTGATCCAGACTAGCACTTGGTTTGAAAAAAATTGTGACCTGGTATTCTGGTCCTAATTCCTCCTGCAGAAGTTGGCCTACACCTCTGGCATGAGAACTGCCTAACAACAAAACTTTCTTCCATTTCGATGACTTTCCTACATTCTTTTTCAATTTCCTATTGAAAGTTTGTTGTGTCCTGTCTACACCTACCTCTGCTTGAGGCTCATCAGTTTCTAACTGAAGCAACAGGTCAAACTTATTTTTGACATTCACCACAAAACTGTCAGACTTAGTTCTAGGCCTGTTCCTTCTGTTACCTGTTGCCACTTCCCACCTCTCTTCGCCCTTCTCCCTCCTTCACCTGTCCAGATCTTCCCTAGCCTGATCTAGCTCAGCCTGAAGGGCAGCAATTTTCCCCTCCTGTTCCACTATCTTCATATCTCTGCTGCAAATCCTACGTAACCACTGATGAGCCTGATCCACTTCCCCCGACACCCACGCCACTGCAGTCCCCCCAGTGAAAAAAACTACTGCATCCATCACACCAAACCCCGGAACTAACAATTCTACGGCAAGTCAGGCACTTCTCACTCATGGCAAAAATAATACTTTAGCTGGAATAAATCAATTAAATTACCGAAAATAAAAAAAGACGTTACAAGAATTAAGCCTATTCACAAATGTATATAAGCAAGTTTCTGATTTAAAATTCCGCTGTTTTTCTGAGATCTGTATTAAAACAATGAAGGTATACGCTATTTATTATATATTTCACTCGATGGAATGAAAAAAAGGACAATTAAACGAGGTACTTTAAGTTTGATTCTCCAAAAACGTTACGAGAATTAGGCCTATAAACAAATGTATATAAACAAGTTTCTGATATAAAGTTACGCTGTTTTTCTGAAATCTGTTTTAAAACAATGAAGTTATACGTTATTTACGGTAGTTTACTTATTTGCTACCGAGAAACTAGTTAAATTACCGTGAAACAAGAAACAAACACGTTTACAAAATTTGAGCCTAAGCGCGACTTCGCGAAGTTACGATCTTTTCGTGTTTTCCGAACAAATACGCAAAGAAAAGTCAAACCTTCAACGCCAAGCCTAACGATACACTAATGCACGTATTTAATTTGTTATCGGCGTTAAACTAAATTATATTCCTGTCTAAATCACTTAACTTTCTGGAAACAGTTTCTGGCGTCACTTACTCGGCGGCCATCTTGAATCTCCAATTGGGAGCTGCATTGCCAAATCAGTCAGTGTAATGTTTTTGATTACAATAACACAGAGTAAGGACACCACTTGAAGTTACAACACGATGCACGATAAATCGAGTTTAGTATTTATTCCACAGTTCAGACATTCATTCAACGTAATCCAAAGAAATGCGTAGAAAAAATTACTCTACGGCACTGGCCCCTTACCTAGCTTGCGTTCATCGTGAATCTCTCGCCCAGCGCAAAGTCCCAAGCGACTGGAAAAAAGTGCAGGTGGCTCCAGTATATAAGAAAAATTACAAAATTACAAAATTACAGACCAATATGCTAACTTCTGTTTGCTGCACAGTCCTTAAACACGTTATCAGTTCGAATATAATAAGCTTCCTTGAGGCTAAGTAGCTTATGTCCACCAGTCAGCATGGTTTTAGAAAGCATCACTCGGGCGAAACTCAATTTTCCTTTTTATCACATGATATACTGAGAACTATGGATGAATTGCAACAGACAGATTCCATATTTATATATTTCCGGACAGCATTTGACACGGTGTCCCATTGCAGGCTGTTAACGAAGATACGAGCATATGGAATAAGTTCACAGATATGTGAGCGGTGCAAAGACTTCTTAAGTAATGGAACCCAGTATGTTGTCATTCTGCAGAGGCGGGACTTTGCACTAGTAGGTTGGCATCCTCTACGGATGTTCTGAGCATCTCCTGCGTCGACGGCGTGCACATAGCATGGCACGTTTCATTTGGTCTCGTGTTGCTATCCAAACACAGCCGTCAGCATTCCGAAGCACGTACGTCAGGGCCTACACGCTAGTTGTCAGCTGATAAAACGCCCCCATCGCCTATTTCAGCACGTAATGCGAGGGGCGTCTTTGCCACACCGTGGTACCTGACTGTAGCCTCGTTAATTGTCATAAAGTTATTGAATTGTTGGTCCTGTTCTAATTAGCTGCCACCAGTTTGCATCCTCATCACAACCTTCCTTCACTGTCATATTCTGCACACAAGTGGTCTCAGCAGTCGTACCTTAACCACATCTACATCTACATTTATACTCCGCAAGCCACCCAACGGTGTGTGGTTGAGGGCACTTTACGTGCCACTCTCATTACCTCCCTTTCCTGTTCCAGTCGCGTATGGCTCGCGGGAAGAACGACTGCCGGAAAGCCTCCGTGCGCGCTCGAATCTCTCTATTTAACATTCGCGATCTCCTAGGGAGGTATAAGTAGGGGGAAGCAATATATTCGATACCTCATCCAGAAACGCACCCTCTCGAAACCTGGACAGCAAGCTACACCGCAAAGCAGAGCGCCTCTCTTGCAGAGTCTGCCACTTGAGTTTGCTAAACATCTCCGTAACGCTATCACGCTTACCAAATAACCCTGTGACGAAACGCGCCGCTCTTCTTTGGATCTTCTCTATCTCCTCTGTCAAGTCGACCTGGTACGGATCCCACAGTGATGAGCAGTACTCAAGTAGAGGTCGAATGAGTTTTGCAAGCCACCTCCTTTGTTGATGGACTACATTTTCTAATGACCCTCCCAGTGAATCTTAACCTGCCACCCGCCTTACCAACAATTAATTTTGTATGATCATTCCACTTCAAATTGTTCCGTACGCATACTCCCAGACATTTTGCAGAAGTAACTGCTACCAGTGTTTGTTCCGCTATCACATAATCAAACAATAAAGGATCCTCCATTCTATGTATTCGCAGTACATTACATTTGTCTATGTTAAGGGTCAGTTGCCACTCCCTGCACCAAGTGCCTATCCGCTGCAGATCTTCCTGCATTTCGCTGCAATTTTCTATGGCTCCAACTTCTCTGTATACTACAGCATCATCAGCGAAAAGCCGCATGCAACATCCGACATTATCAACTACGTCATTTATATATATATATTGTGAAAAGCAATGGTCCCATAACACTCCCCTGTGGCACGCCAGAGGTTACTTTAACATCTGTAGACTGAGAACAACATTCTGTGTTCTGTTTGCTAAAAAGTCTTCAATTCAGCCACGCAACAACTTTAGCTGGTGATAGCAACAGGATTGACAGCACCTACAAACGTTGAATGAAGAAGATGAATCGTGTACTGAATAGTTACAGATTCGTCAATACGGAGGGATCAGTCCAGGCTTTCTGTTGACGTTTATTTGGACTGTGGGTATTATGGAGATTGAATGAGTCGTTTATAAAGTGTGATAATGTTGTTTAGTGCAATACGTTGTGGATAGCCGCAGATTGCGTTTTATGGGTGCATAAATAGGAATGTTAATTTTGCAATACGTATAATTACGAGCAAGCGATGTGACTCATTGTCTAGGAGTATATGAGGCGTTAACCAAATGGAGTGAGTCAGGGGGGGGGGGGGGGGGAAGGTGAGTGCTGTCAAGAAGCATAAGTGGTTTTCAGTGTGTAACTAAGAGGTGGCAGCAGCCAGTGATGTGCAGTAATTGAGTTACAGTAAGTCAAATAAATTGCTTTTGTTTTGATTTTGCTGTCGTATTTATTAAGCAGAATATTCATGATGTCAGAATGTGAGAATTGTAGGAGACTGGAAGCACTTCACTGTAGGGGAAAGGGAATAGCTTTTCTCAATACTCCAGAGTATCCGGAGGAGGTGCGCAGAAGACTCAGCGACTGGTGGATTACAGCTGCGCCTCAGGACGAGAGGAATAGAAAGATTTTGGATAGGGCTGAAAGGAGGAAAAGAGAGGAAGCAGAGAGCAGGGAGAAAGTGAGTCGAAATGGAGGGGATTATGGTTGTGTCTAGCCTCCCTGTCCTTGCGAAGATGTCGAACTACCTTCGGTGTAGTTAAGCCTGTCAGTCCTTTGAAATGACGATTGATGGGACGCTATTTTAAGTGGGAAACTCATAATAGTTAAACTGAAGTGGGTACTACTGTTGTGCAAATACCTGAGAGTTTACGCAATAAGTAGAGTATTGTTGTTGTTTTTAAAAGACGTAACGTAAGAAGCATGAGCTCTCATATCATAGGGATTCGTGGAGTTTGAATAGCTCTATTGTCAGACGAATTTAACGTGCGCTGAGCGGAAGTGAACGAATGTGTAGATAGCAACATGAACTGAATGAAGTGCAGTAGTATACACCCCACTAGATGATAATAGGTGTAGTTTAGAGGCCATGCAGCCTGGGCCAGACATACGAAGAAGTACATGTGCCACCGATCTTTGTGTTGTGCAGTGGGAAATGAACAGGAAGCTGTTAATGTTGTTTTGAAGATGGTTCACAAATGGTTCAAGTGACTCTGAGCACTATGGGACTTAACATCTGAGGTCATCAGTCCCCTACAACTTAGAACTACTTAAACTTAACTAACCTAAGGACATCACACACATCCATGCCCGAGGGAGCATTCGAACCTGCAACCGTAGCGGTCGCGCGGTTCCAGACTGAAGTGCCTAGAACCGCTCGGCCACAGCAGCCGGCTGTTTTGAAGACCTTGTGGAACAAACGTTAGAGACGCATACAGTATATTTCCTAGGGGTGAACGTAGCAGAAGGAAGGGATGTGGTTGAGGAGCGTATGTGGGAGGTTCCGAATGTTACAATAGCGCAAACACTGGATTAAAGCCTTGCAGAGAAAGCTGTTAAACGCATCTGAGAACTGCTTACAACGCAGCCGCAGTCTCATGGGCGCAACGAGCGTAAAACAGATGAAGCGTAGGAGGCAAACCTGAGACAAACTTTCTGCCCGATCATCACGCCAAAAGTGACCTCTGTTGACGCCCGGTGAGAGTTAGAGGATCAAATTACAGCTGGAGGAAGCTGTCGCCAGTGGACTGCTGCTGCAAGATTCGTCCACGTTAAGGGGCAAGTTAGTTACAATGCGAACAAAATCGCTAAGGCTTAATATTGCATGATCAATTGCCACAAGGGTCCAGTAACTTGCTTTGGGCGAGCAAGGGTACCAGAAAGACGAGAACTTCGGGAAGGATTCGATACGTTACTGGTATTAGAGTGAGAGAGATATATGGGACTTCATGTCGACATTTTGTGAGTGGTAATATCGCAATTCATGTGCCTGGATAGGTCTGTGAATATGCGTTCTAGGAAAACATAAGGGGAAATGTCATCATAGGGACAAAAATCCAAAAAAGTTCCAAAACAAGGTTCAACAACCACCAGTTAGACTAAAGAGGTGCCGAGCACAAGAAGCCAGTGCAGCCAGACAATTTGCTGTTAAGGAAGGTTTGCTCAGGGTGATTTATTTAGAGCAAAATAGTTTTTCAGTATCTTTGTAAGTGGGAAGTATATTTCCTAGCATTTAACAAGAGAATTGCCGATGGGACATTTTTGTCGAATAGCAAAATGAGTTTTAATGTTTCTTAGCTTAGTTCACTTTGAAGTAAAAGTCAGAGTCGTCAGGTGCATAGTTTTCGAGACAAGATATACCTAGAAGTACCGAGGTGTTCTTTTTGTCCCATTGAATAAACTAAGTGACGTCTATTACAAATTGTTGGCAATCTTTAGTGGGTTTGCCGCTGCAATGCAGGTCTAAAGATATATGTGTGTTTTTTGCGGAATTAAAATTCATATTAATAGAAGCAACAGGCGGTGTGAGGTAGTGCAGCATTGCGCGTTGTCGCGGTCTCACGGACGAGTACATTTTAGCTTTCCTAAATAATATTGAAGAAGCTGAATCCAAACAAGGGTATATAGACATAATTCAACTGATTGTGATGTAAAACTGAGTACAGTCTGGGGCTCGGATATATCAGAGGACAGTGGTGAAGATACTGATGGATCTCCGTGTGTACATTGTACTGGAAATTGTTAGAAATAAAACATTTATGAGATCGTATATTTTTGTTTTCCCATTTTCCATTGCAGCTATTTTTCCTTCGCGAACAACGCTCATTTCACGTATCTGTAAGTGCCGCCTTATCCAAGGACAAATATGTCTTCACGGTAATGGGAAACGTAGCTGAAGCGGTTCCAATGAATAGTTCGTGGTTGTGCAGCCGTATCTACAACGGTAGGCATTGTTCAAGATAACAAAGATGAACGAAGTATAGTTACGGATAAATTACGCAGAATTAAGCCTTGAAGATACTGACAGGCGTTGTAATTAAGGTAAATATGCTTTCTCAGTAATTTGCTGGTACAAAGTCTTCATATAGACAATATGTGTATCCTGCGAAAAGCGGCAGTTGACTCTGAATGAGGAATAGTGTGAAGTCATCCACATGAATACAAAAAAGAAATGCGTTAAATTTGCATTACACGATTAATAGAACATATCTAATGGTTGTCAATTCAACGAAATACCTAAGAATCATAGTTATGACTAACTTAATCAGGAACTATCACATAGAAAATGTTGTGGGGAAGGCAAACCAAAGACAGCATATAAGATACAACAGGTCTACCAAATTGACTGCCTACACCTCGGTTGTCCGTCTCTTGCTAGAGTATTGCTGTGCAGTGTAGAATCCTTACCAGAAACATCGAAAAGGTCCAAAGATGGGCATTTCGTTTTGTATTATCGCGAAATACGGAAGATCTTTCTTTGCGGCGAGATCTTTTCGTGAAATTTCAATCAACATTTTTCGCCCCTGAGTGCGATAATATTGCCGCCAACATACAAAGGGAGAAATGATCATTGTAATAAAACAAGTGAAATCAGGGCTCATACACAGAGATTGAAGTATTCCCTTTTTCTGCAAGTTGTTATGGAATGGAACGGTAGAGGAATTGGCTAAAGATGATTACAATAACACTCCACCAGGCACTTACGTGTAATAAGCAGATTAGTCTTGTAGATGTAGATGCGGTAAGACGGTAATGAATTTCACATTGTAAAATAATTTCGAAAACTACGAATTTTGTAGTTCAAGCCGACTACCAATTGCAGAGTATAAATTTTTGTAAATACTGTACACTGGCATCCTTGCATGACTTCTGTTACAGACAAGTCCTGGATGGATACCCAGTGGCCGGGTCTTCCAAAGTAGGCAGGAAATGTAGCGATTCCGTGGAAGCATAACACTGCAGCATGGCAGAAGCCACAGGAACTGGTGGGCACAGGCTTTTAGCATCTCGATAACAGCAACAGAATTGTTTTCGTGTTGTGAGAGAGGTAAGGGATGACATCACAAACCTGCCAGCGCATCATTAAGGCAAGCTGCTTACATGATGAGGTACAGTGCTTTCTCCACAGCAGGGCTATGGAAATGTTGTCAAGAACATAACAAGAAGTGGTTTATCAGCACACGTGAGTCACTATGCCGTATAAATAGCTGTGACTTTTTAGCAGAGATGGTGAGAGCCCGCCAGACCGACAACGACGAGGGGCTATGCCACGCACCGTCGTACCATAGGACAGCAAGGGAACAACCTTAAGACTGGTCTGAAATGGTGATAATTATGGCGGCTGAATTAAGCCAGGAAAGACTGGACCAGCGGGGATTTTACACACTTCATTCATTGGTAGAACACAAATTTAGGAGACGAGATACCGGCAGAATTGAAGCTGTCGGTGTGGGTCGTGACTCGTGCTTGGGTAGCTCAGTCGGTAGGGCACTTGCACGCGAAAGGCAAAGGTCCCGAGTTTGAGTCTCAGTCCGGCATCCAGTTTTAATCTGCCCTTAAGGTAATCCCTTACAGCACCGACGGATTACATACAAGTATGTACGACTGCAAGACGTAAACCTTGCTTGTTCCCTCACACCCTTGCGTCATGCCCACGCTTAAAACAATCAATTTCAGCAGGCTTATGCAACAGAGAACAGAAGCGGTAATATAAGCAATTTTATTTTCCCTGACAGCATCTCTATACGGCTGCCTCAGGCACGCAGATAACAGCATAATTGCCTCTAATAATTTCAGCACGCGCTCTGAAAAAATTAGAGCGCATGCAATCCTGCAGAAGAATCACAGGGAATTTCCAATAACGCAGTGAACCTAAGCCCAAACAGACGGAGCGTAAAGGATCATCGAAATCAGAACAAAGTGCAATGCACAAATACATGAGTGAAACTTGTCACATCACTCCCGAGCAGAGAGAAACGCAGCGATCTTCCCGTCCACAATTAACTCCACACTCCATCGCACCATTCCAGAACTGCTGACAACACGGGCCAGCACTCCACGACGTGACCTCGGCGACACCAAAATGCTTGCTGTCGAGCTTAAGATCAACGCTCAACGCCCTCCCTCCCTCCCTCCCCCCCCCCCTCCTCCGCGTCATGCGACCCACCTCTTGCCTGATCCGCGACGCTTTAAGAAGTTATCACAGCGGTGCAGGTGCATAGCAAAAGCGATGCTCTGTTGGCAAGTATCGATACCACCAGATCAACTTTTTTGGCCATTTAATCACCATAGATGAGTGATACCGGTGTGGGCCGGAGGAAAAGGAGCAAGGCAAGTGGTGGACCATTACCGCTTGAAAAGGCTAAAATCCGGTTATCATTGGGCTAGATGGCACTGAGTGTTTAATGGAACTACCATGGTGTACTACTGATGGATTATGATCCTAAGGGGTTATGTTCGTTACGGGTAAACCGTCACACGAGATTTCTACAAAAATCTCCTGACTTACTTACGGCCAGCTGACAATGCAAAGCGCCACGAGAGTTATTCTGTGGACGCCCCGATTCATCCTGCAGAGGGCACTCTGCCACGCGAGCTGCTACCCTGGCGCATTAAATTTTGTGTCGCTCCCATTATTCTCGTAGCATGTTGCCCATGACTTCTTCCACTCTCTTTAGAAGAAGAGACCATTTAGTGGCAGGCGTTTACAGAAAGGCGACGAGATGATGTTCGAGGTGGAACGCTTCCTAAACAGCTCAAACGTGGGCTTTTACCACTACGGTGTCCGCCAAGACATTCATGATCGGCTAAAAAGAACTATTCAAGGGTGAATATAGAAGGATTGGCTTCAGCAACTCAGACCCGCGTCCGGCTATCCTGATTTTTATTTTCCGAGATTTCCGTGAGTCGCTTCAGGCAAATGCCTGGATGGTTCTTTCGAGAGGGCACAGCCGACTTCCTTCTCCATCCTTCCTTAAGCCGACGGGACCGATGCCTCGCTGTTCTGTTTGGTCCCCTCCTTCAAACCAACCAACCAACCTCAACACCAAATTTCATGGTCGTGGCTTCGTTTGTTTCAGTTGATACAACCTTATGACTTACAGCTAGGTGGCTCAGTTAGAGAGTGTCAGGCTATACTTGCAGAAGACTCGGTTTCGAGTCTCAGTTGGTCCCAGCATTTCTCCATGTCATTTATCACTTTGTTCATGTGAAAATTGCCGAGTTGCACCGTGCATCGGAATCAACTGCAACCCCGCCCCCTCCTTATTACTGGCTGGATAAGTCAGGTAAGTTGGAGGAAGGCAACGACATAGCATTTCCTAAAGGATCATCCCTCTTAATTCAATCGATTGTTTAGAAAAATCTTAAGATTGACGACAGCCTCACTTTCTTCTAACTCCACAATTTATTTTCGTATGTTATGGTACACGATCACTTCTACATCTACATAGATACTCCGCAAGCCACCATAAGGTGCGTGGCTGAGGGTATCCTGTACCACTACTTGTCATTTTTCCTCCTGTTCCACTCGCAAATAGAGCGAGGGAAAAACGACTGTCTGTACGCCTCCATATGAGCCCTAATTTCTCGTATCTTATCCTCGTGGTCCTTATCCGTGACGTATGTAGGCGGCAGCAGGATCATAGAATCATTCGGCAGTCAGTTTCAAATGCCGTTTCTTTTAATTTTCTCAGTAGTGTTTCCCGAAAAGAATGCCCGCCTTCCCTCCAGGGACACGCATTTAAGTTCCCGAAGCATCTCTGTATTATTTACCTTTTGTTCGAACCTACCAGTAACAAATATCTGACAGCCCTCCTCTGCATTGCTTCAATGTTTTCCTTCAATCCAATCTGGTACGGATCCCAAACATTCGAGCAGTTCTCAAGACTCGGTCGCACCAGCGTCCTATACGCGGTCTCCTTAACAGGTGTACTACTCTTTCCTAAAAGTCTCCCAATACACCTAAGTCGACCATACGCCTTCCCTGCCACAGTTTTCACATGCTCGTTCCACCTCATATCTCTTTGACTGTACCGTGCAGGACGTTAGTAATACTGTATTCGAACATTGCAGGTTTGTTCTTCCTATTCATCAGAATTAACTTACTTTTAACCACATTTAGGGCTAGCTGCCATTCATCATAATAACTGGAAATTTTGTCTAAGTCATCTTGTACCTTCCTACAGTCACTCAACTCCGACACGGTGCCGTACTCCAAGGCATCATCAGCAAATAACCACTGACTGCGGCCCACACTCTCCGAGAAATTATTTATGTATATAGACGTCCTATTACACTTCCCTGGGGCACTAATGACGATACCCCTGTGTCTGATGAACACTCGCCGTCGATGACAACGTACTGGGTTCCATGATTTAAAAAGTCTTTGAACCACTCACATATCTGTGAACTTATTCCATATACTCGTACCTTCGGTAACAGTCTGTAATGGGGCACCGTGTCAAATGCTGCCTGGAAATCTAGAAATATGGAATCTATATGTTGCCCTTCATCTGTAGTTCTCAGCATATCATGTGAGGAAAACGAAAGCTGAGTTTCACCCGAGCGTTGCTTTCTAAAAAAAGGCTGACTGATGGACATAAGCTTCTTAGCCTCAAGAATGTTTATTATATTCGAACTGAGAATGTGTTAAAGGAATGTGCAGAAAACAGAGGTTAGCAATATTGGTCTGTAACTTTTACTTTTCTTTTATACTGGAGTCACCTGCACTTCTTTCCAGTCGCTTGGCACTTAGCGCTGGGCGAGAGATTCACGATAAATGCAAGCTAGGTAAGGGGCCAATGCCATAGAGTAATCTTTGTAAAATCTAACTGAGATTCCAACCGGACCTGGTGATTTATTTATTTTAAAATCTTTAAGTTGCTTCTCTACGGTTGGTATACTTATTTCTGTGTCGTCCATACGGGAGTCTGCCCAGGTCAAATGACGGTATGTTTGCGCGGTTCTCCTGTGTGAAGTATTTCTTGAACGTGAAATTTACACTACTGGCCAATAAAATTGCTGCACCAAGAAGAAATGCAGATGATAAACGGGTATTTATTGGACACATATATTATACTAGAACTGACATGTGATTACATTTTTACGCAATTTGGGTGCATAGATCCTGAGAAATCAGTACCCAGAACAATCACCTCTGGCCGGAATAACGGCCTTAATACGCCTGGGCATTGAGTCAAACAGAGCTTGGATGGCGTGTACAGGTACAACTGCCCATGCAGCTTCGACACGATACCACAGTTCATCAAGAGTAGTGACTGGCGTATTGTGACGAACGAGTTGCTCGGCCACCATTGACCAGACGTTTTCAATTGGTGAGAGATCTGGAGAATGTACTGGCCAGGGCAGCAGTCGAACATTTTCTGTATCCAAAAAGGCCCGTACAGGACCTGAAATATGTGGTCGTGCATTAACCTGCTGAAATGTAGGGTCTCGCAGGGATCGAATGAAGGGTAGAGCCACGGGTCGTAACACATCTAAAATGTAACGTCCACTGTTCAAAGTGCCATCAATGCGAATTAGAGGTGACCGAGACGTGTAACCAATGGCACCCCATACCACCACGCCGGATGATACGCCAGTATAGCGATGACGAATACATGCTTCGAATGTGCGTTCACCGGGATGTCGCCAAACACGGATGCCACCATCATGATGCTCTAAACAGAACCTGAGTCGTGCTTGGGTAGCTCAGTTGGTAGAACACTTGTCCGCGCAAGGCAAATGTCCCGAGTTTGAGTCTCGGTCCGGCAAACAGTTTTAATCTGCCAGGAAGTTTCATAACAGCGTACACTCCGCTGCAGAGTGAAAATCTGATACTGAGAACCTGGATTCAAAAAATGACGTTTTGCCATTCGTGTGCCCAGGTTCGTCGTTGAGTACACCATCGCAGGCGCTGCTGTCTGTGATGCAGCGTCGAGGGTAAACGCAGCTACATTCTCCGAGCTGATAGTCCATATTGATGCAAACGTCGTCGAAATGTTCGTGCAGATGGTTGTTGTCTTGCAAACGTCCCCATCTGCTGACTCAGGGATCGAGACGTGGCTGCACGATCCGTTACAGCCATGCGGATAAGATGCCTGTCATCTGTGCTGCTAGTGATACGAGGCCGTTGGGATCCAGCAGGTCGTTCCGTATTACCCTCCTGAACCCACCGATTCCATATTCTGCTAACAGTCATTGGATCTCGACCAACGCGAGCAGCAATGTCACGATACGATAAAGCGCAATCGCGATAGGCTACAATCCGAACATTATCAAAGTCGGAAACGTGATGGTACGCATTTCCCCTACTTACATGAGGCATCACAACAACGTTTCACCAGGCAACGCCGGCCAACTGTTGTTTGTGTATGAGAAATCGGTTGGAAACTTTCCTCATGTGAGCACGTTGTAGGTTCCGTCACTGGCGCCAACCTTGTGTGAATGCTCTAAAAAGCTAATCATTTGAATATCTCAGCATCTTCTTCCTGTCGGTTAAATTTCGCGTCTGTAGAACGTCATCTTCGCTGTGTAGCAATTTTAATGCCCAGTAGTGTAAAACTTCAGCTTTCGTTTAGCTATCTTTGACTGTCACACCAGAATGAGTCTTTCCCGTCCTTTATCCACTTACTAGGAAAGTAATTCTCCAGACCAGAATTGAAGGGCTAATTTCAATAGTGGTACAAGTCCATTTTTGTTCATATGAAATACAGAGTCCTATAGTTAAATGATCGCTGAAATATCTGCAGTTGAGATACCAGAAATATTCAAGCATATGGCTTCTTGCTAGAGATATATCTTTCTTTCTGTTTGATTCGCTCATTTATTTTAGAAGCATTATCGTCAGAAAAGTGGAGGTAATGGACTTGTACCACGATTGAAATAAGCCATTCAATCTACAATCTGCTTAAACATTGCCCATAATTCCTCTACATCCATCTTACTGGTTCTAAGTGATGCCCATTCACTGTCTAAGTAAGACGTTAATTACGGTTTATGTTCTCTATCTAGTAGAAACCGTCTCCTAGCCTTCTTGACTGACTTTGTAATTGGTTCAAATGGCTCTGAGCTCTATGGGACTTAACATCTGTGGTCATGAGTCCCCTAGAACTTAGAACTACTTAAAACTAACTAACCTCAGGACATCACACACTTCCATGCCCGAGGTAGGGTTCGAACCTGCGACCGTAGCAGTCGCACGTTTCCGGACTGAGCGCCTAGAACCGCTAGACCATCGCGGCCGGCTAACTTTCGTAATTACAATCATCTTGTGGTGTTGCGGTTCTTCTTGTGTCCGTGCTTGCTATGAAAATAGGACGATCAATTCCGCTGAATGCAAGACACCTTTTCAGTTTCGTTTTACCCAGATATGTTTCAGCACTTTTTATGCTATCTTCAGTGGTTTATTTTATTTTCATACTGCAAAATTGTTGTTACATATTAACATTTAGGTTAACTTTTGGTATAAAATAGTTACAGTTGTGAATGAATAATTATTGTAAAATATTATTCATCATTTTTTACAGTTCATAGTCAAGAATATTTATTAACGACCTGATGCACTGTATGTCGTTTATTACATTATGTCTAAAATTCTAGTTATAGAGTAATTGTCGAAAGAGCGGATGTATGCATTACTTTACGTACCTTACATGAAGCTATTGGGTATTTATGTTGGTAGGCACAATCTACAACTTGTCACCATCAAACAGCAAAACATTTATCTGTTTATTATCCATTTACGAACGGAAATGAGTGTACATCACGTTTTTTGGTGTGTAACTTACGCCTTTGATATAGTGGTGTTTTCTCATATGTTTTGGCGACGGCCGGCCGGTGTGGCCGTGCGGTTAGAGGCGCTTCAGTCTGGAACCGCGTGACCGCTCCGGTTGCAGGTTCGAATCCTGCCTCGGGCATGGATGTGTGTGATGTCCTTAGGTTAGTTAGGTTTAAGTAGTTCTAAGTTGTAGGGGACTGATGACCACAGAAGTTAAGTCCCATAGTGCTCAGAGCCATTTGAACCATTTTGGCGACGTGAATACGCTGATTTCTGTGGCTTATGATCGGTTGACAACGCACTTCCTACCCCCATTACGTGTTGTTGTAGCTGTGTAGTAATTTGTTTCGTGGCGTGTTTGTTTGAGTAAGGTGTTTAAGTTTGAAATGTGTTTGGCGTTTGTAGTGGTTGATTTGTGTGTGTGTGTGTGTGTGTGTGTGTGTGTGTGTGTGTGTGTGTGTGTGTGTGTATTCAGGACACACACACACACACACACACACACACACACACACACACACACACACACACAGAGAGAGAGAGAGAGAGAATGGGTGTTTCTTTTTTTTTTGGGTAAAACGAAACTGGAAAGCTTTCTTGCATAAGGCGGAATTCCACGTTCTATTTTCGTAATTATAGTTGCTATAATTACATCATGGTCGCTAATCCCTGTTTCTATACTGGCATTGGCGATAAGGTAATCCTAATTGTAGCTACAATGTCTAAGATATTTCCATTGCGTGTGGTCAGCCGAGATAGCTCCTCAAGACAATTGTCAGAAAAGTGTACAAAGTTATTTCGCATGACTGTCTGTACTCCCCGCAACGAATCCTTGAACATTGCATTCTGTACTCGACACATTAAAGTGCCTCCAACTAATATTGCATGATCTGTGAATGTCGCGATTACTCATTCAACATGGACGACGCCACTTTTCTTACCAATTCTCTTACAACTAAGGTAGTATTCCATCAGTAATCATTACATAGAGGCAGGACGTTACACTGAAATCTGCTTTCCTTTATTCCGTAGTTTCCCTTAACATTGATTGTCGTAGCGGTGCTCGTGCATTCGCTTTAGGCTAACGTGCTGACATATTTGTGAACTGAGTGCTATCGATCACACCAAAAATTACCCATCTAGTCGTATATTGATTAAGACATTTTCTTAGCGTTTTTTCAGTTTCAAGGTTCTGTTCATGTCGATGATGTTTGTGAGAGTTCAGAAAGACGTAGAATAAAATTTCCGGAGACACTGTTTTCTACGTTCCATTAAATTATTCGTTTCCCACAATACAGACTTACATTCATATGGTTGTGGCAGTATCATTAAATATTTTCCAGGTCTTCACGGTCATTACACACTTTTTGACATGGGCGTAATTCAGAATAATTCTTGGATGTCACTCGATATATTTACTTAATAATTACCAATTGTATCAACTGTATCGAGGTGACTGGAACCTGGTGGTAAAGGAAGGTAGGATTCGATTACGACTGTGGACGGAGCCGTAACCAGCTACTGTTCATTCCCTTTTGCAATTACACACATTTATTTTAACACGGTGATTCCACACTCAGCAATAAATCAAGATATCAACGTTATTAATGAACGAATAAACAACCGTGTAATTAAGAGTGCTTTCAGAGCATTACAATTTACCAAATGAGCATAAAATACAGACACAGCAAATAATGTTTTAAGAAGAAGCCAGTGTGATCCTAATTAGAATTTTAAGGCAAGTAACCCCAGTTACAGCTGAAGGCCTTTAACGCCAAGAACGGCAATTATAAAGAAAATTAACAAACATACTGTAAATCAGCAATGCAATAGCAAAAGTTAATTTAGAAAGACAGGCAACTGATCACCAAACGGGTGAGACAAAATGATGGTAAACTTGGTAGCACAATCATTTAAACCTGCTGTAACTCCAAGAAGGGCAATTATATATTAAAAAATTAGAAACATACAATAAAACAGCAAATGCTATAATAAAACTCAAGGGCCAGTCACAGACGGTGCCCCAGGAATCAACCTCTGAGTAGGTCCGGGCAAAACACTTTCGCGAGCGAAAATTTAGGCAGCCAAGAGTTGCATTCACACCACAAGGTGGTAACTCAGACTCGTGGCAGTCTAACGAATGTCTAATGATAATCTGTCTGAGACTACCTGACGTCCAATAAACCAAATGGAAAGACGTAAAAATACGCCAAATCAGGAACCGGCGGACTGCACTACGCCCCCAGAATACTGTGCTTAGAGCGCCCGGAACGAGAAGAAAACCACTACCACCAGAGTAGAAGAATCACAAACTGCCTGCAATCAAGAAAGCTGTCGGAACTACACGCCTTACGCGACAGCAGCGGCAAGGCGAGGAAATGTACACCACCATAAACTAATCCCCAGGGCAGGTAATTGGGGCGTTAGCGGCCACCAGGCAGGAAAAATACCGCTGATTGAACTTAACAAATTGTAACAAGCTGCACGCAGTAAATAAGCAGTCGAGGAAAGCTAATCAGCTCCGCTTTCCCCAAGCACTACACTCGCTGCTCTTCGCCTCGGTGACACTAGGAGCAACAACACGAACCCAAGTCACTGGGGAATAGCGAGATGTCAGAATGGTGGAGGTTTCTCTACTTGAATTGAAATGCACTCATCTGAAAACTTGCTGGATCCGGTTTACGACGAGCTCGTGCACCCTCGTGACCACAGCCGTTCCATCTGGCAGTCTATGCGCGCCGTCAGCGGCCCCGCCGTGTTCGAGCACTGCGTGCACCTGGCTCCTCCTGAGTCCCCAACCGAATTGCACACTGACTCGACCCGGAAGAACAACGACGTCGCCCCAAAGATAGGACCGCAGCCACTACATATCGATAACTGCCGCTGCTGCCACTAGCGGGCAGGCAACGCTTGCGAAACCAAGTGGCGCCAGTCAACACGAGATACTGATCGCCACAACCCTCCAGAGTTACGACTTCAGTTCGTGACCACTCAACAATAGCTCGAGCAGTGAAGGCTTGCGACACCTGTGATACAATTCCATTGAATCTGAAGTCGATCCAGGGTTGCGGAACAGTTCGGCGCAGTATTAGGGGTCGGTGGAGAATCGTGACGAGCTCTTTATACTCACTAAACAGCGCCAGAAAGTCGGTCACTTCGTTGAAACTCATGAAGCTACAGTCAGCTGCTGCAGTGTGGCCCTCGCAGCACGGGGCGAGGTAGATAAGGGTTGCACGTGGTCAACTGGCGTCCAGGCTGCAGTTCATGACGCATGTACGCCGGAATGCTGCATGCTCTGTCCGGCTAGCAGCACTCGATCCAGTTAAGCGTGCCGCGCTGTGCGTGTACTGGCAGAGGCGTAGAAGACTGACAGAACACTTGCAGAGGACGCCGGGGTCCTGGTTGTAAGTCTTGCCTCACCAAGGGGCGTTAAGGGGCGCAACAGTGCCTACACCAGCGTAGAAGAGAGGGCAGTTGTACCGTTGCGGTCGCAGTCACCATCCACTGACCACTGACCAGGAATTGAAATGGTGCACGGTGAGCCTGGACTGGCACCACAGGGAAGCAGCACCAATATACACGATGCAATCTTGGCTCTAGTAAATGGTGCATTGGTGGCAGCTGTCCGTAAGTCGTGGCGGCTCTCTCGCAATACATCTATGTCACCATTCATACGATTTTTGACTAACATGTTGCAGTTGGAGCACAACTCCGGGGTGGTGACCGGTTTGGCGAGCTGACGAACGAAGCTCTAACAAGCCTTCCGTGGGGACCCGTCCCCGTGCTGTTAGCTTTTGGCGGGCGACTTAAATTGGGGTCATGTTACCCTGTGTTCATCGAGAACCGATGTGGCTTGTGCTGTGATTTATCACAAGGACGCCGAGCTGTTAGAGCACTGTCCACTGTCATTTTGGTCTGTCTTACGTTTGTTTGTTGGGTATGGATGCCCGTGTCTGCATGGTATTCGAAGGGCAATGTGATTCATTGGCTGATATCTCATTATAATTGGTTTTGTGTGTTAACCTTATGTAGCTGTGGTGGTTGTGGACCTTTATTCAGTGTTTGCCGTCGTGTTCCAGAAGAACGCTTATTTTGAATGTTGAGGGTGCACATTAGTATATGCGTTACCTGTTCTTGTACAACGTCCTTTAATTCTTCTGATTCTTGAAGTACATAGTTGGTCACTTAATTTTCAATAGGAGGCGCAGTGAAATGTTTAGTATTATCAGTTACCACGGATAATTAATTGTTCGTGTCACTATGTGTGTCTGTTTTGTTATTTTATTGGCCTATTTACAACTTGCTATTGTGTTCTGATTTCTTGGAACCTATTTCCAAAGCCCTATATTGTTTGCGAAATTATATAGTGCGCCGGTTCCATTGACGAAGCCCAGATAAATTTTAGTCTGCTCTAGGATGCATTTGTTTTCTCCGAACCGCTATGGTCTAGTGTGTGTGTACTGGTAAGTTTTGAATGTCATCCGAGTGTCCTTGCGGCTGCTGCATTGGTTTGACAAAAAGGAAAATTTTTCTGATATTATTATCTTATTGCTGAATATTTGTATCTGGTTGTTAAGTTGGCATGGTTTTTGGTTAAGAGCTCAGATTAATTAATTCTACGCTAAGGCGATTTATTTGATGCACGGCAGTGTGTTGGAATTCTGTCTAATTAAAATTATCTGTGCTGTAGGAAACAGTCGTTAATAACCCCTTGTACTCCACTGGCGGTACTGGTACGCGTTACCTAGGATCGTGTGCCACTTACGCCTCGTCGGCTTGTTTATCCAACTGTACACGTCATATGAGGTGCATACGCTCGGCAGCTCTCGCCGCTGACTGTCTTTCTCGCTGATTCCTGCAACCGCAGCGCACTAGTTAATGTTTCTGTTCCAGTTAAGTTTATACTTAGAATAGTTCTGAAATTGTATACGTTAGCTTGAGGCCTCCTACTTAAGCAAATTTTGATGTGCTTTGGGATCCCAACATATACCTTCACCTGTTGTAACTCAATTGTTCGCGTGTTACTGAAAAAACGGTATTAATTCCTCAAAATATGTGTTTTAAATTTGTCTTGCCTAGGTATTGGTGTTAAAATGTTCATTTTTAAGTATGGTTGTAGATTCTTTTACTCAGTCAAGTTTAAGCCATGTTCTGTTCCAACCATTTTATAATCAAGGCCGTTATGGTCTGGTCGGGTACTGTTGTTTAGTTACGCGTCTGCCTTTATTACGCCTCTAGCTTTTTACATTCTATGCCTTATATAGGGCGTGGCTTGCCTTATAGAACATCAAGTTTTTTTGCACTTAAAATTAACTTTAGAGTTTTCTGTAGATTATTTAAACTGGCGTTGAATTTTACATTAGTTTCTGACTTATCGCCCTTTTAATTAAGTAAAAAATTCTTAAATGCTGCTTTGTGATCGAAACTGCGTAAAATAAATTTCTGTTCTGGCAGTGAATGATTGTGTAAAATCCCCGCTGGTCCGGTCCTTCCCGGACAACTCGTGTCTACTTATTATGTAGCAGTCAGTGACGAGTTAGTAACGCTCACTCTGTAACATTTTCTGGTTTCCTTGAGTTTCCTACCACTATGCTTAACGCATTGTATGTTATGTATTTTTCGAAAGTGCGAGTTCCCGCTGGGTGACACTCGATAAAATTCATTACTTATGCCTGTGAATTACTTGTTCAACTTAACCGATAGCAGCTTAACATATTTCGTACTTTCTACCAGCCGTTGTTATTTGTTTTAGAATAGGGCCTTAGAATAGGGCAATGCCCGATGCCCAGTTTTGTGTGGACTGTGATTTTAAAAAATGGTGACGGCCCCATTATTTATCATTGCATAGACGATTACCAAGTTATCATAGTTAGATGGTTGTGCGATTTTAAAAAGACTAGGGTTCGTCAGTTCTGTGTGTATATATGTGTTGGTATATTTAACTGTACAAACAAGATCACAAAATCGACGGTGTCCGAGGTATGGGTTAAATTCGTGATCTACATTAGCTCATGGACCACTTTCAGAATTAATAGTTTTGCTAAATTTTTGAAGTTTTAATGATAATAAATTTTTTTTAAATGTTTCCGATTAATTCAGATTTAGCTAAGAACTTTATTTTTAAGGGATTTAATTGTTACAGAGTGTCTTAAAGCAGCAACTCAAAATTTGTCAAATATTTTCCTGCATTTTTGTAAGGTAGCAGCAATGCATCAAAGGGACTTAATCCCGGTGTCTAAGAGTATCTCACTGGATTGTGGTGCATTCATGCAAGTATATGTCTGTGTAAGGTAAAAGAGTTGTTGAATAAAAATTGTATCAAAGTGCTCAGAAGCTGCCCACTTTTGAACCAATGTGTTAAAGTCTGACTTACTCTAAAGGTTGCCTTCTGTTACCTGCACATGTTCTGAAGGTTTCAGAAGTCATCTACACTGGCCTAACATTTGAACTACTGTTTCCGGCCTCGCACTGTAGCGTTTGAAAGAGTCAACCCTGGCCGAACACTGCTCTAGTACGACGTAATGTGTAGGTCGCGGGCTACACGGGGAAGTGGGAGTTCTGGCTGCGGGCTTTCCGACGGTGGGTTGTGTAGCACAAGCGGTCACTGGGTCCATTGCTGTGTTGGCTGTGGAACCATGCCGGGCCCACTTTGCTTAACCCTGGTCGATATAAGCAGCAAGCGTAATTGGTCAGTATGTTCTCTAAACATTTTTCCACATCAATTCTGTGTTCTCGGAAGTATACTTACGGCAGCGCGAGTTTGTTTGGCAGTTTGCTTCAAGCAAGTTTAAGCCAGGATCGGTGCAGATATTTTGGCCATCCCTGTGCGACAACGCTAACCTGAGAGCTGGATTTTCCTGTCGCCTTCTTTTGCTTGAAGGTATTACGACGTAAATTACTCGTTTCTACGTGTAAAGACTCCGTTTAATTTATTCTACCTTAAAGTGTGAATTCTGCAGACTAAGATTGTCGGGTTCCTACTCAAGACTTACGATTCTTGTTGTACGCAAAAATGAGCGTACGGAGAGCAATGATAGAGACATTCAAT
Source organism: Schistocerca americana (assembly GCF_021461395.2). Lineage (NCBI taxonomy): Eukaryota > Metazoa > Arthropoda > Insecta > Orthoptera > Acrididae > Schistocerca > Schistocerca americana. The sequence continues at coordinate 496,250,706 of NC_060124.1, read as the reverse complement.
GACTCTAAAAGTAATATTTTTTTAACCGATCCGAGTAAAAGCCCTAAGAGATTTTGGTCTTACGTAAAGCAAGTATGCGGTTCGAAATTATATATTCAGTCACTCAGTGACCAAACCGGAAAACAAACGGATGACGGAGACAGGGCCGAAATAGAGAGTTCGGTCTTCGCAAATGGTTTCACTGCGGAAGATCCTTATACGGCCCCTCCTTACAATCATCATAACGAAGAAATGGCAGATATTCAGACAACAGATCGTGGAATAGAAAATCAACTACAATAGCTTCGTTGTGGAAAGGAGTAAGGCTGTACAAAGATTCTGCGAATAAACTTGCTCCCCTTTCACCTGCAGTTTATCGTAGATCGCTGGAGCAACGGAAGGTACCTACCGACTGAAAAGAAGCGTATATCATCCCGTTTTTCAAGAAAGCTCCCAATTATTACAGGCAAATATCTTAGACGTCAGTTTGTTTTAGCGTTATGAAACATGTCTTATGCTCCAAGAACTAAAATGGGCACTATATATGTCAACATGGACAACGGAAACAGAGATCCTGTGAAACTCTTGATGCCGTGTTCATTGATTTCAGGAAGGAATTTTCCACTGCCCCTCACTGCTGATTAGGGAAAAAACAAATAGCTTACCGAGTACCGGACAATATTTGAGACTGTAGTAAAGACTATCTTGCAGATACAACTCAACACATCGCTCTAAACAAAACAAATCGACAGAAGTAAAGATAGTTTCCAGAGTACCGCGAGGAAGTGTGATAGGACCATTACTGTCTACAGTGTGAACAAAATGGTGTAGTAGAAGGCGTCTAACGCTTTTTAAGACTGTTCGCAAATGATGCTGTTGTCTGTAAGAAATTAGCATCACCAGAAAATAGTAACTATTTGCAAAATGACCTCCAGGTTCTGGCAGTTGGCACTGAACGTAAATAAATGTAACATATGGCGCATACATAGGAAAAGATATCGAATAATGTACAGCTACACTACTGATGAAAAACCGATGGACACAGTACCTACCGTAAAATATCTAGGAGTAACTATCCAGAGCTACCTTAATTGGAGTGACCACGTAAAACAAATTGTAGGATAAACAGATGTCTGACACATATTCACAGGAAAAATCTTACGGAAATGTAACTCACCCAAGAAGGAAATGGCGGCCGCGCGGGATTAGGCGAGCGGTCTAGGACGCTGCTGTCATGGACTGCGAGGCTGGTCCCGGCGGAGGTTCGAGTCCTCCCTCTGGCATGGGTGTGTGTGTTTGTCCTTAGGATAATTTAGGTTAAGTAGTGTGTAAGCTTAGGGACTGATGACCTTAGCAGTTAAGTCCCATAAGATTTCACACACAATTTGAACAATTAGGAAATGGCGTACTCTTGTTCATCAATCCGGGATCCGGACCAAGTAGGACCGATAGAAGGGGTAGAGAAGATCCAAAGAAGAACGGCGCGTTTCCCAACGAGACCGTTTAACTGGCGCGAGAGCGTTGACGGTGAAGCTCATCAATCTCCAATGGCAAACGTTTCAAGAGTGATGTAGTGCATCACGGAGAGGGTGACTATTTCCGAGAATTGTCGGACAACATATTATATTCTCCCACATATATCTCGCGAAATGACCACGTCGAGAAAATTTGAGTAATTATAACCAATAAAGAAACTTATCACAATAATTCTTCTCACATATCAGTCGTGAGTCGAACAGTGAAGGGGAGATCAGTTGCTGGTAGCAAAAGTGCTGTGCACCACACGCCTTTATGTGGCCTGTGGACTATGGTGGTGGTGGTTAGTGTTTAACGTCCCGTCGACAACGAGGTCATTAGAGACGGAGCGCAAGCTCGGGTTAGGGAAGGATTGGGAAGGAAATCGGCCGTGCCCTTTCAAAGGAACCATCCCGGCATTTGCCTGAAACGATTTAGGGAAATCACGGAAAGCCTAAATCAGGATGGCCGGAGACGGGATTGAACCGTCGTCCTCCCGAATGCGAGTCCAATGTGCTAACCACTGCGCCACCTCGCTCGGTGTGGACTATGATGTAGAGTAGATACTACTGAAAAACTTCTTTGCAGCTATCACAAATCTCTTGGCGCATTGCATTAAGGGGCTCCGGAACGCCCTATACTTGCAATGTTAAAATAATGCTTATAAATTACATCTTTCCTCACAAAGTATTTGAGGTAGGAAGTTGAACTTTTTACAGATTATTTATTGGAATATGGGCTACAACGTAACACAGGGATTTTACAAAATTTTAGTTCAGTTATTAAAGATGTTTTTTTTTCAATTGTAATGAAAATTCACAACATTTTTTTGCAATTTTTTATTTATATATTCAAAAATATACAGTTTTTTGGAAAAATGCTGTGTTAAATTACGCAGAAGGTACTGTGTAACATTTACTGAAAGTTTGAAACAAATATGTTTGGAAGATCCTTAGAAAACATGTAATTAGTATGAGAAAATAAAAGTTTTGGGAATCGAGCGACAAAGATTGGATTAACTTTTTAGTGCATTCCAGGTCCATAGGATGGATTATCTTCATCCTCTGCAAACTTCTCCTCCAGCTTCCTCTTGTTCCTCCTCCTGTTTACTCTTGCTTGTATTTCTAGACTCTTTACAGCCCTGTCTGCAGCCCGAAGGCGTTCCTTGTCTAAAGCAAGCATCGCTCGTACCATGTTAGAACCTATCTTCATTCCCATATTTCTAAATACCTTGCACCTTACAATGTTGCCATCATTGAGAGTCGCAACAGTTTCATACACACCAAAGTGAAGTGTTTCTATTCCAACAAATACAGTCTTGGGGATTCTCGACCATATAACACTATTTACACTTTCATTGGGGTTTTGAGTTTTTCCGTGACTACACTTTTTCAACTGTTCAGGTGCTGCTAAGTCTCTGAAAATAGGTTTTATCACCTCCATTATTGCATGAGGCAGACTAAAATGTACCTTATGAACACGGACGTTAATAATAACACCATTTGAGAGCAGTTTAACAGCGCCACAGTGGGTCACGCCCATGTAGAACACATTTCAAAAAAAAATTTAAAAATAGTTGTAGTCTTCGGAATTGAATAAATTATATATCTATTAAAAGGAAATAGTCTGCAGATTCAGAAAACGCAAAAAAATGAAAATTGAACTTTTCATGATTTTGAGCCTTTCCGGAGCCCCTTAAAACAGTGGCCCTATTTAAACAGTAGATTAATATTATATTCTTTTGTTCCTTTTGGTGTGTGCAGTTAACACAGAGTAGAATTTCTGGTATTGCTAGAGGTCCCGCTTTTTTATATTTCGTTAATCATTGACGCATAAGAATCAGCAGAGTAATTTCCTTGGTTCCTACGTAAAATTGTTATATTAATGTATTGAGTGCCCTTCTGGGGTATGAAGTGTGGCTAGTGGCTGTGCTACATTTCATCTAAGATGCCAAAGAGACAAGACGTTCCAGACGAATATGAGAATGTTTTATTTAAAACAAAAATACTAATGATTCATGTGATGGCACATTGAAAAAGTATACTATCACCAACACCGCCTTAATTGTTGCGGCGTTGTTCCCAGTGAAGTTCAGAAAACTAATTAACGTCTTTGGTTGTACCGTTTTGTTTAGCAAACTCGAGCAGCGCGCCACGCTACGTAGCATGGGAATTTCGCTGTCTAACAGGAGAGCATATATGTACGTGCAAATAAACAAATAATTTCGCTGCGTAATTTTAAATTTTCCAGAGTTGACTAAAACTTTATGAGCATCCGTCGTACACTAGAACAGCTAAACGTAATTCGGATCAGTTTGAGTACAATAAAGACTAACGCACTTCATTTACTCGTGGAGAAGACGGAGCTTAGAACGTGGCGGCTGGTGGGGGTGATTCCATCGACAGGTTCCACCGAATGAAATACTTCTCCCTCATACAAAGACCTACAGGCAATCGAGAAGTTACCACCACGTATGAGAATTCGTTGTGGTGTAGCAATAGCGTTTTCTTCGACAGTGTACATGTAGTTGAAGCATTGAAGCCAGCACATGTCAAGATTATTCTTGACATCCATCCCTTCAGAGATCTCGGAAGGAAATTAGTATCCTGCATGATACGAAGGTATACTGAGAGGAAACCGAGAAATCTTATGAAACAGCGAAGATCCTTTTCCAAGTAGTGCCTCGTGGCATTACCTCCCGTCTCGCATCGATCTGTTATCTGTTATTGCGCCGAAGGATAAGCATTTTATGGAAGAATGATTTTCTGAGATAAACAGATGCAACCGGCGCCCTGGGGAACTTGACAGTCCAATAGTCGTAGTCTACTTACACCTGGAAAGCAGGGATGAAACTGACCTCAGTGATCTCAGTAGGCTGCAGATTAACGTGGGCGTCTGAAGCATACCTAGGTCCTCCAAAGAGAAGAGAGACGTCAGTGTGATATGAGGCTGAGTGTCATGTTTTTACGTATTTTCTTACATACTGTCACCAAAGGATTCCAGAGTATTTGACGGAGTAACTACCTCCAATTTTTTTTCGGTATCTGTGTTATTTATTGATTTTACCGCAGTTTCCTACAGCGACTCGAACAGTGACTATGCCTCCGAAACACGACAGGACATTTTGATCCATTTTTAAATCAAATTTTATAGAGTATTTCCACAGTTAAATGTCAAGTAGATGTGTTTTATTGGTGGAGACCCGCTTTTAATGTCAGAATAACGTCACCGTCTCACAACTTAATACAAATCTATCTGTCAGTTGCTCGAATTTTCCAGTTAGCTAATAAACTGCATGTTCCTTAGATCATAGATATTTTCTTATTAAAACGATATGGTACAAGACAGTTTAAATGCTGTGGATACACGATTTATTTGTCAGTAAGTCTGCACACTTGCTTGATACCACAGTGGCTCAGTTTTAAATAAATATGAATTTAGTTATCTTCCCCACTATCCATGTAAGGCAATAAAAATTTCTTAAGAAAGCACAAATTGATTTGTACTATGCAACATATCTGTTTAATTAAATATTCGTTTGCAGAACAGCACTATCCGGAAGACAAAATTTAAATTTACATTTAAAAGTTTGATTGTTATCTGTTAGATACATCCGATGAATTAAATATCGCGATGGAGCTTGGACCTTACACACCGTGGTTTCGTACAGAGATCGTGTTGCACTCCAAAGATGGTAACTCAAGTGGGTGCCATAAACATTAGGGAAGGCTAGCTGCATTCCTCTCTCTCTGAAGTCGATATAGTGCCGAGCTAACAAGAGAACTCTCCTCAGTTCGAGACCTCAGCTACAGCAGCATAATCGTCTAGGACCAACGCGATTGTTAAAACTTCTGATGGATTTGCTCATTTAAATATGGAACATTGTACTGCAACAGAACAGCTTATTAATCTCTGCATCAAGCGATGCTTTAATAGTCAGTAACATTTGTAACTTGTGAAGCTATCCTATGACAAAGAGGTGTGTCAAAGCTACTTTATTCATTTATGTAATAAAGTGAACCAATATTTCATCAGTTCTAGTTTGATGTACTACCTCACTGCGCAATCAAAGAACCCACGTCTGTGGCCGGACGAAAGTACTCTCACCTGGTCAGAACACTTAAAACAAATAACTGCAGTACAGGACGAAGGCAACTGAAAGTACAAGGGATAGAAAAAATAATGAGAGCACCTGTACTTACGTGGGAAAGGTTTATTAATAAGCGCTTGGACCACCATTTGCCCGTAATACAGCAGCGATTCTTCTTGGAATACTTGTATATGATGATTGTATGGTATCCAGAGGAATTTTATGCCACTCTTCGATCAGAACCTCTTCTAACCCCTGTAGTGACGAGGGCGGCGGAAATCTACTCCAGAGTCTGCTCTCCAATAACCGCCCACAAGGGTTCGATAATGTTCAAGTCCGAGGAATGTGCTGGCAAGGGAAGACGCTGTAGTTCAGTTGCATGTTCCTCATGCCACGATTGTACTGCCCTGGTTATGTGACTCGGTACATTATCGTCCTGAAATATGGCATCGTTGTTCGGGATCAACATTTGGATCACTGGGTGCACCTGGTCATCTAAACTGTTCGCATAATAGTTGGCTGTAACACGGCCTTTGAGAGTAATGATGGGATCAGCAGAATACTGTTATATGGCTGCCCACACCATCACACTTCCACCTCCATGTTTAACCGTTGGAATCAAGTAGTCAGGATTCTACGCTTCTTTTGCCGTTATCCAGACGTAAACGCGGTCCGATATTGGGGATAGCGAAAACGTTGACTGATCGGACCAAATGGCGTGTTTATACTGATCGGCTGTCGAGGATTTATGCTCCTTACACGTTTTACGTTTCTTTGCATTGGTTGTCGTCACTCATGGTTCCGGTATAACAGCTCTTCCATGAATATTCGCTTTATGGAGTTCTCTGCGGACAGCGTCGATAAATACGGGATCTCGCAGATGGCTATTGAGCTCTGCAGTTATTTAGCTGCCGTAGTTTTGTGTTTTGACACAATTCGTGTTAGCATACGACGATCTCTGTCATTAAGTTTTGATTTGTGCCCACTATCTCGTTTACACGATGAAGTCCTTCCACGTTTTGTGTAGACCGTCATGACTGTTGGAACAGTTGCTCTTGGAACATTCAATAAGTGGGCTGTCTTGGTTACTGATGCTCCAGCTAATCGAGCACCCACAATCTGCCCTCCTTGGAACTCTGTTAGGTCTTTCATTGGACATCGTACTCGGCCTCGGAAAATACGAAGTGTGCAGTATTCGTAAGCAACCTGCACTAATGCCTAGTCCGTACTGAACATGCACGGTTCAGCGCCGCAAGCGCTTTACTGCGTTGCTGACCGTCAAAAACAACCATCCCAATGCTACTACTGTTCTAATTATTTTGTCTATCTCCTGTAATAGGCAATGACACGAACGGGCATAAAACTTTTATCCAAAGACAATAATTATAGTGAAGTCATCGCGATTTATTATGGTCCCTTGGAGATTGATAAAGACGGGGCACGGTTCTAAATAGGTGTGTGATCACCACGCAAGCCGGGTGTTGAGGCCGTGCAGCTCTAGGCGTTTCAGTCAGGAACCGCGCTGCTGCTACGGTCGCAGGTTCGAATCCTGCCTAGGGCATGGATGTGTGTGATGTCCTTAGGTTAGTTAGGTTTAAGTAGTTCTTAGTTCTAGGGGACTGATGACCTCAGATGTTAAGTCCCATAGTGTTCAGAGCCACTTGAACCATTTTCACCAAGCAAGGTAGTGCATGATCTCTACGTGTTCCGATGCAGGTGGCATGTTTGATAAGGGGTGTGTCTCACAACTGCTGGATGTTCATCGTTGAAGGTGGACGTGCTGATATACGTCTTCCTATTACACCCCACACCTGCGCGCGGCCTTGAAGTGGTTACGCAATCGCGAAAACGCGTACTCGGGCCACTGGTAATACTAGGTGGCCCGGAGTCGCTTTCTAAAGAGGCCCCCACTGGGGCCACCGCAGCGGATGACTCTCCATCTCCGAATAGGTACGCTGGCAGGCGCGACATCGGCTGTGTGTCTGAGGACAGGTCATCCGGTGTAACATTTTATGGCAATAAAATTAATTATTCAGCGGCTGTAATTGTTCTTGAAGAACTTTGGTTTTACAAACCCAACTTGGAAGAATTAATTGAACAGTTTGGACAAGCATATAGAGAATTTGCATTTATGCCAAATGGTATAAGGTGCGCCCAGCGTTATTTTGACTTTCGACAGGGTAGATACAGACCTCTATGGTACACATATTAGAGCCACAGTATATAGGTACGTAAAGGGTGGGAGGAGTGGATGGGGAACCCCAGGACCATTCCATTAGACATATCCTCTCGTTGCAAGACCTCCTCCACTTGCTGAAATCTGTGACGTCTCATACTGTCAACCATAAAAATGAAGTCTGAGGCGGACGTACTGTAACCTCCCCACAAAAATTTAAAGAATGATATTACTCAAATGTAAATGGACATAGAGCTAAGTGTAACCTCCCAGAGAAATTTTGAACACAATAATTGAATGTTAACTAGAATACAACTTAATGTAACCTCCCAGCAAATAAATTTAATGACAATGACAATTAAATAAAAATTAGCAATCTGACCTAGGTATAAGCTGCCCACAAAAAATGTGAAAGTCAATTCAGTGATAATAAAATTTCTGTGACAATGAAAACACAAATAGACCGAAATGTCGATCTTAGGCCCTGTTCACTAATTAAACTGTAATTCTTACCTTAGTAAAAGTGCATCTGCTCTTATTTTTCGCCATAGCTTGGAGGAAATTCATTGCAAAAATTTTGAATTTAAGGGAAACTTTTCTTTAAGGAATAGCAAGGGAAATATTTCTCTCATTAAAGGATTATTTGTTGAAAAATTGCTTTGAAAACAAAATTATTATTGGGGCGATTCTTGGACAAATTAGTTACAGTTAATTTACATCATTAGCTGAGCGCAATGCTGCTTCATTACCTTATTTAAAAAATAATATACCTCGTCCTGAATCTTGACCAGAGTGCCATGTCGACGCCCGCCGACTCCTCACTCGCAACTGAACTCTCTCGCAACTCGATCGCAACTGCACTGAACTCTAGCGCGGTCAAGTGCAGACTAGGAATGACAAATAGCTCTCTGGTCAGAGACTCTGCAATGCCTCGCCATCGCCGCCACACAACATACGTGTTTCAGTACCCTTGAAAAATCCCACATGGGGAATGGCTACAGAGTCACGGGAACTTTAACCAGTTAGTGGACCGTGTTGAAAGATTTGGAGGTCGGTACATCCAAGCAACATTACTGTATGTGTCTCCACATCAAAGCACGTGTGTTGCGTATGCCAACATGGTGAGAAGTTCGAACGTGTAATTCACGCAGGACTTCTTCGAACATGATTGTTTCGTTGGTCCAGTGCTATGTTATGGAAATGCATAATGTTGTCTGGGTGTGCCGACACTGAAATCTTTGAAACGGTGCATTTACCTTCATAGTGATTGTGACAGTGTTTCACTTTCCCGTGTGCGTCTTTTCTCAGGTGTGCCTTCGGCCCTAACTGAAATTTTTATGGATGACAATGCGCGACCGCATCACCCACTAAGCAAGTAGAGGAGCTCGTGGAACGAGAGGATGCTGGGCAAATGGACTGGCGTACCAGTTCTCCCGACTTAAACCCCGTCGAACACTTCTGAGATGCGTTAGGGAGCACGTCCACATGTACTAAGGACCATTGTGCAATTATTAACAGCGCTATTGGAGAAATGGAACGCCCTAACACAGGAACTCCTTCCTAGCCTTGTGGCCAGAATGGGTTTCTGTCCACGGTGATCATATACCCCATTTAGAACCGTGTCCTGTGTTCAGTAGTAGGCAGGGGACCATCATAAATCGTGGTGAATTCCGTGCAATTATTGTGTTTGAATAAATGTGTCATTTGTATTCACCTCATTGCGTACGTCATTCTATTCGTCCTATATTGTAGCAGTTTTTTCCGTGTTTCATCGAGCTATGTTACCTGGCAGTGTCGCGTCATGTGAAAGCCACTTTCGTCTTTAACACACCAGTCTAACTTGATAAAAAAGACAAATGGTATATTTTTTTGAGGCAAACTTTTTTTTCACACACACACACACACACACACACACACACACACACATATATATATATATATATATATATATATATATATATATATATATATATATATATATATATGTGTGTGTGTGTGTGTGTGTGTGTGTGTGTGTGTGTGTGAAAAAAAAAGTTATGACTTTTATTGATCTCTAAAAAATCTTCCGTATATTGCCAGGAACGCACAAACTGGACTGCAAAGTCTATGTAAGGCTGGAAAGTTACACAAGTTACATTGTTATATACATACTAATTAGAAGTAATCCACTGATGTACAGACGCATATTATCGACATCGATCTCTTGTAGGCTTCTGGAACGTGAACTGTGTTTTCCACAGAGTCGGCTAAGTAGGGAACATATGGAGGACATCAACAAGACAAAGCGACAGGATGATAGGACATGTGTTAGACATACAGGAATAACATGCATGGTACCAGAGGCAGCTGCAGTGGGTAAAAACTTCACCAAATTCCAGCATGCTGGAATACGTGTGGGTCATCAACTTCTGTTTGTCAGTACAACGCAAAACCCACTGCAAAGTTGCCAATTTAATTTTTTGTTCACTCGATGGCTAGTTTTGGGCCGGAACCCATTTTCAAATCATAGTAAAATAATAAAAAATATTTACGAAAACGCCAAAACCATGTTGAAAATGTGCAAACAATAGTTGCACAGACTACTGTGTATACTCTCTGACTTTCGTTTGCATAATTTTGACATAGTTTTTGCATTTTCGGAAACACCACTTTGTGTTACGATTATTTGAAAATGGGTTCCGGTCCGAAGCATGTCATCGAGGAAGAAAAAAGGGGAGAAATTTGCAACTTTGTGCTGGTTTCTTCGTTGTACTGGTGGATGAAAACTGTGGAGAAGACAGAGATTGGAATAGATTCAATAAATAATTTAGTACTTAGGGTACAAGAGCTGGTCTCAGAAGAGCAATTTAGTACAAGAGAGGATAAACGCGTGTCTCATAAATTTAGTCAGTTGGTTGATGAATTAAAAAAATCTGTGAGATTTGTGTTTAGACGGTGTATACAATGTTCATATAACTTACGATAATGCAGCGGGGTGCCGCCGTCGGCTGCCTGCAATATTTCAACAAATGCGCAACCTGTCATTATCAAGCCAAGACTGCAGAGAGTGAAGTGCTGTGCAAGGGAGTTCAGAATCTCGTTTTGGAGAGCCATTGCGGAATGATAAAACGCACACACACACACACACACACACACACACACACACACACTGTAAACACGAGCGTCGACACACAACCAAAGACTACCGACTTCAGAAATTATCGACAGTGAAAATTAATAACGAAGGGCTCAGGCAGCATTAACTCTCTCTCTCTTTCTCTCTCTCTTTTGTTTTGACGAGGGAGAGAGCTAAATTGCACGCAGAATTTAAACAAAAACTCAGTTTCTATTTATTAGGTTGCTTTATAATTCAATTTCAAGTACTTCCTTAATAACACTATCCCAATGACAGAAAGAGCAAGCCCTCAGATATCTGTTTTGTTAAATTTCATAGAATTACCAGTGAAAAGACAATGTTCTGTAACGGTAGATTTGCTTTTCTGTTGTAAGCGCGTGTGACGCTTTTGTGTGACGCTTATGCTCAGTATACTTGTACTGCTCAGTCCTGATAGTGTGACCAATACACGACATGCCACAACTGCTAGGAATACTATAGGCAACAGCGTGACGCAGACCAAGATCATTCTTCACGGAACCTAATACCGGCGATTGTCGACGATATCACACTGCTGCATTCCTGTAAGTTATCTAAACAAAAAAATCTGTTATGAAATCCCGGCTGAACTGTCTATTGAGAAATTATCAATATGGATTCAGTGCTAGCTCTTTCTTGGCATGGAGTAAACTGTGTTACCGACAGGGGATCGTTTCTAAAGAGCTGCTTCCAATTAAATTACATGCCTGTATAATATTGTATCAGCTGTGCCATTCCGTTGGAAATTTCCTGTAATAAAGGTCGCAGTTCGCAATAACCGAGAGGAAGAAATCCAATGAAAGGGTAGCTCTATCCGGGATTCCTAAGGAACTGTTTGGTGTTCTTAACTACATAAATGACGTAGAGGACAATCTGAACGTCGCCCTTTGATTATTTTCAGGTGATGCGGTCGTTTACGACCCAAGTCCCCAGAAAATCAAGAATTAGCACAATGGTTTAGGCATCTTAATGGTGCGGAGATTGGCGACTGACCCTCTACAATAGGAGTATGGAGTCCTCCACACTACTCTTAAATTAACATAAATGTTAAATTAAATTTCGGTTAGGCGATGAGTTACATAACGTTTACGGTTGCCGATTCAGATGAGTACCTAGGGAATAATTTATGAACAACTTAAACTATAATAGTTATCTGCAAAGAAGTTTGTGATCAAGGCAGACATTCTTCCTGTTTTGAATTATTCATGTTAGATGTCTTCAAGGAAAAATCAACATGTTTTGTAGTATTAATAGCGGGTGGTGGAAGAAGGTTTTCGCATAGCCCAAATCTAGATTTGGAACTGTCATTTAACATTTAACATGCAGTGAAATTAGTAATTTTTCTTCCACGTTTTCTGGTTTAAACACACTGTATAAACATAACAAACAAAATTTCGACTCTACACGTAGCGAAAGCAATGATAGACCGAAATATGGGATAGTTAAGATCACGTTGTTGAAGGCATGCCGGAAGACGTCCTCATTGTGGGACACAAATCCCATTGTTAAAGCCCGCATCTCGTGGTCGTGCGGTAGCGTTCTCGCTTCCCACGCCCGGGTTCCCGGGTTCGATTCCCGGCGGGGTCAGGGATTTTCTCTGCCTCGTGATGGCTGGGTAATGTGTGTTGTCCTTAGGTTAGTTAGGTTTAAGTAGTTCTAACTTCTAGGGGACTGATGACCATAGATGTTAAGTCCCATAGTGCTCAGAGCCATTTGGAGCCCATTGTTAAAATTTAAGAAAACTTATAGAATAACTTGAATGTGTCTTGGCCAATGTGTCATCCCACTTCACATCGATGAAAAACCAGCGGCTGTGAAAACAGAATTTTAAAAGGCTCTGAGCACTACGGGACTTAACATCTATGGTCATCAGACCCCTAGAACTTAGAACTACTTAAACCTAACTAAGTTAAGGACAGCACACAACACTCAGTCATCACGAGGCACAGAAAATCCCTGACCCCGCCGGGAATCGAACCCGGGAACCCGGGCGCGGTAAGCGAGAACGCTACCGCACGACCACGAGCTGCGGACACAGAATTTTAAGATGTTACGAAAATAATTAATTATGCTGCAACATTCCTGATGATTTGATGTATTCTGTCTCTGTTTTCTGTCTGGCGGATATCATATACGACTGTCATACTAAACGAGCGATAACAGAACATTACTTACAGTTACACCGTAATGGCAGATTGTGATCTTACAAGGTGCAGGACTAAGTAATTGTTGTGACGTAACAAGACTGTTACGCCACACTGAAGTAGCCGAAAGAAAGGCACGCGTACACACACGCCGACTGGCGTCAAGTCTGGAACAAGATACGTGATGACTGCTATCAAGAAAATACGTAGCTTTGGAATACACTTAACTTTATTTATTCCTTGTGATACATCTCTCTTGGCTATACAAATGAGACTCGTAAGATACATGCACTGTTACAATTGGCGCCTTGCTAGGTCGTAGCCATGGACTTAGCAGAAGGCTATTCTAACTGTCTCTCGGCAAATGAGAGGAAGGCTTCGTCCGTATTGTCGCTAGCAATGTCGTCCGTACAACTGGGGCGAGTGCTCTATCGTATATCGAGACCTGCCTTGTGGTGGCGCTAGGTCTGCGATCACACAGTGGCGACACGCGGGTCCGACATGTACTAAATGGACCGCGGCCGATTTAAGCTACCACCTAGCAAGTGTGGTGTCTGGCGGTGACACCACAGTAATGCTGTTCTGGACCCGAAAGAAATTGAAGAACGAATTTCCGGATGTGCGTCTAGAAGACACAGTGGTTTCTCTCGAGAGTGAAACAGTATTTCCTTTCGTGGGAATCTGAGCTGTGTTCGGCCCTGGCGGGCTTCCAGGCCTCTCCGCTTTGTGGTGAGGTACGCACAAGCGCGCCCACGCAATATCCGTGGCGCCGAGGTCCTGTAACGTGGTGCCATCAGTGAGGTTCCTGATGCTATTTCGCGGAAACGTGAACGTTGGATTACGGGCGGAGGCTCTCTGGGGTAAGGAGCAGCGGTTCTAAGAGCATTGTCTGACCACGAGTATGGTCTAAAGAGACAGCCTGCACCACACAGGTTCCAGTAACAGAATGTGCCCTCACCGCATGCACTAAAGCGGTTAAAATTAGTTAATTATCAATTTCACTACTAAGTGGCTTATTTCGGATTGAAACACATTACTATATGGTTGCTTTAATTAATGTTTTAGCCAGAAGTAGCTACAGGAAAGATCTATTGCTCGGTGTTTCTTCTTCCAACGCGGGAGATAAGGGATGTAATGGGTTATTTATAGGTAGAGGAAAGTGTTCTAAAATGACCTTTTTTTGAGTTATCAGGCGCTACAGTCTGGAACCGTGCGACCGCTACGGTCGCAGGTTCGAATCCTGCCTCGGGCATGGATATGTGTGATGTCCTTAGGTTAGTTAGGATTAAATAGTTCTAAGTTCTAGGGGACTGATGACCTCAGAAGTTAAGTTCCATGTTGCTCAGAGTCATTTGAACCATTTTTTTTTTTTGAGTTATCAGTCTTTGGTTTTATGCGGTCCGCCACGAATTCCTCTCCTGTGCCAACCTCTTCATCTCAGAGTAACAGCCGGCCGCTGTGGCCGAGTGGTTTTAGGCGCTTCAGTCAGGAACCGCGCTGCTGTTGCGGTCGCAGGTTCGAATCCTTCCTCGGTCATGGATGTGTGTGGTGTCCTTAGGTTAGTTACGTTTAAGCAGTTCCAAGGCTAAGGGACTGATGACCTCAGATGTTAAGTCCCATAGTACTTAGAGCCATTTGAACCTTTTGCAGAGTAACACATGCAACCTATGTCCTCAATTGTTTGTTGGATGTATTCCAATCTCAACGTTCCTCTACAGTTAATGACCCCCTCAGCTCCCTCAACTAATATGGAAATCTTTCCTTATGTCTTAACATATCTCCTATCATCCTGTCCCTTCTCCTTATCAGTGTTTTCCACATGTTCCTTTCACCTCAGATTCTGCGCAGAAACTCCTCATTCCTCACCTCAGCCCCCTTTACTACCATGGAAGTTACTCTTTGATGTCTTAACAGATGGCCTACCATCCTGTCCCTTATTTTTGTCAGGGTTTTCCATCTATTCCTTTCCTCTCCGGTTCTGAGCGGAACCTCCTCATTCCTTACATTATCGGTCCACAGAATTTTCAACATTCGTTTGTAGCAACACATCTCAAATGCTTCGATTCCCTTCTTGTTCCGGTTTTACGACAGTCCATGTTTCACTGCCATACAGTGGTGTAATCCAAATGTACATTCTCAGAAATTTCTTCCTCAAATTAAGGCCTATGTTTTATACTAGCAGACTTCCCTTGGCCAGGAAAGACATAGACTGGTAGAACGACAACGTTGTATTTCTTACTACTGATACAAGAGGCAGCGACAGTATTGCGTCAGGAATGGCGTGGCCATTTGTTTAGATGATTACGTGTTATTTGAAGAAGCCGTACGCATCGGGTTTTAGACGTTGTGAAGAATTTCTGTGCCATACTAAACCTAGATTATTTGATTTACATTTTGTACGCATCAGATGAGTAAACACTTACTTTGCTAACATTTCATTGGTATTACTGGGCACTTACCCAACGCGTTTATGCGTAGTGTCGTGGTACAGGAAAGGCTGTAACTGATGGTAAAATTACATATCATGAATAGGGGCATAGCTATGTCATTTTTCCCACTGCCATGCTTCTGCTTCCACTCTTTCCATTCCTTTCTGTTTCTAATAATGTAACATGTGGTTACATATGAACTGAATTAGCACAGCAAATTGAAGACGGCGTATCGAAGCTAGAAAGGTGACATTTGAGTTACCCAAGAGGAATGGTATTGGCAATGATGATGATGATTTTACTTGTCTATATTGTCATAACTATTTAGTTACTGTAACCCAAAACAGGCATTTCACAGCTACCTTAATGCTGAATGCGGGCTCAGTAACAGTGGTGATGTTTTACAAAGGGCGAAGATGTTTACGTATTACATTTACAAATAACACTGAGTATACGATTTTGCTCATAGCCATAGTTAAGCAGCTACAGAATGTTTCAACAAAGATAAAAAATCAGTCAACATCAGCTCAAGAACACCTTTATTTGGTTCACTTTACCGGTTTAGACAGTTTAACCTGTTATCTTGAGAAGTGAAATAGGATCAAGACATCGGCAAGCCAGCGTCAAGATAAGTGCCACTAAGTTGGTTGACACATACTATGTACGATTTGGCATTTGACTGTAAATTTTTTGCCACTCATCGCAGGTACCGTATATTTTTAACGCTATCGATCTTTTTTTATTGACTCTGTAGCAAAGGACACTACTGTCCGATTCTTATTTTGACGTTCGTTTACCAATTGTTTGAGCCTACTTCTCTTCCGACGATGACAGCTTAAACTATCGAAACCGGTAAAGTGAACCAAATAAAGATTTTTCTTGTGCAAGTGACTTGTTGAAAACTGAATCTTCATAGAAAACATAAGAACATATCATTCTGCACAACAACTTTCATCTATGACATTGCGTAAGTTTTGTAATAACGGATTCTAATAACGATATAAGACGTAATATAGTTTTCTCTCACGAAACAATGTGTAGTTAATAGTTTTTAATGTCAACTTACGAAAAATAAAACTTATAACTAAAAAAATGTCCTCACAGTAGAATTTTCACGTAATGGTATGTCATTTTAGGACACCTTGCCCCTACATCTGGAGTTTCGGAAGGCTCCAAAAAATACAATTCATACAGAAAACCGACACATGTCGGCGGACAGACCATCTCTCGATGTTCTTAGTTCACATTACAGCTGCTCAATATGGTCACTTTTGTGATATGACAAATTTTAGTATGTGCTTGAAACCCAACGAAACAAATTGTTCTGGAAGGCACAAGAGCAGCCAGCTCTGCAATCTGTTGCCGATATGCAGGCGCAATTTCATTCGATGTCATAATACGATGCGTATTTACCGTACTATAATTTTTTAATATTTTGAGTTTTTATATTCATAAGGAGTGAAAATAGATTAAGGAAAGGCAAACCTACGTTTCTAGCATTTGTAGACTTGGAGAAAGATTTTGACAATGTTGACTGGAATACTCTGTTTCAAATTCTGAAGGTGGCAGGGGTAAAATACAGGGAGCGAAAGGCTATTTACAATTTGTATAGAAACCAGATGGCAGTTGTAAGAGTCGAGGGGCATGAAAGGGAAGCAGTGGTTGGAAAGGGAGTGAGACAGGGTTGTAGCCTATCCCCGATGTTATTCAGTCTGAGCAAGCAGTAAAGGAAACAAAGAATAATTCGGACTAGGAATTAAAATCTATGGAGAAGAAATTAAAACTTTGAGGTTCGCTGATGATATTATAATTCTGTCAGAGACAACAAAAGACCTGGAAGAGCAGCTGAACGGAATGGACAGTGTCTTGAAAGGAGGATATAAGATGAACATCAACAAAAGCAAAACGAGGATAATGGAATGTAGTCGAATGAAATCGGGTGATGCTGCGGGAATTAGATTAGGAAATGAGATGCTGAAAGTAGTAAATGAGTTTTGCTATTTGTGGAGCAAAACAACTGATGATGGTCGAAGTAGAGAGGATATAAAATGTAGACCGGCAATGGCAACGAAAGCGTTTCTGAAGAAGAGAAATTTGTTAACATCGAGTATAGATTTAAGTGTCAGTAAGTCTTTTCTGAAAGTATTTGTATGAAGTGTAGCCACGTATGGAAGTGAAACGTGGACAATAAATAGTTTAGACACAAAGAGAATAGAAGCTTTCGAAATGTGGTGCTACAGAAGAATGCTGAAGATTAGATGGGTAAATCACATAACTAATGAGGAGCCATTGAATAGAATTTGGGAGAAGATCGGTTGGTAGGACATATTCTAAGGCATCAAGGGATCACCAATTTCGTATTGTAGGGTAGCGCGGAGGGTGAAAATCGAAGAGGGAGACCAAGAGATGAATACACTAAGCCGATTCAGAAGGATGTAGGTTGCAGTAGGTAACGGGAGGTGAAGAGGCTTGCACAGGATAGAGTAGCATGGAGAGCTGCATCAAACCAGTCTTCCGACTGAAGACCACGACAACAACAACAACCTTAGGATGGGGCACACACTGAAAAAATGGTACGAGCCTTTCATCTCCTGGGCAACGGCCTTGCCGCAGTGGATACACCTGTTCCCGTCAGATTACCGAAGTTAAGCTCTTTAAGCTCTTTCCCAATGTTTAACGACCAGATGCTACACCCGAACCAATTTCATCTGTGAATAAGCTAATACTACAACTGTCTCGCAAGCAGAACCTCTTAATAAGTTTGATATTGAGGACGCTATACAGCCATTGGTCTGTAATCAATAATCAACAGTCCTTACTTTTTTGTTTCTAACTATGAAAAGTAATTGGATAAAAGAACAAAATCCACTTAACTCTGTTCAGCAGAGTTTACTAGTGACGAAGCTGAATATACTAATACATCACAGTGGTATTTCACATTGATTACAATTTGTCTTGCAGCGATAAACAGGAGAAAAATTTATTTTTTCAAAGTTAGACTCCTCTTTTTGAAAACGGTTAGAGACCCAGCAGACCAAAAATGTATTCGGAAATAAACTCTGCACACTCATTAATATCGTTCTCTTGTACTGCTACGTCACCTTATAAAATACTTAAAATACTAGAATATCCTACGTTTCGGCACTACTGTAGCGGCCTTCCTCAGGGCGCAGAAAAATTTAGCTGGAGAGTTATGCAGCAAATAACTGTGTCCCTAATGGGGTTATAACACAACTGACGTCAAAAGTCCTAGATTTAATTGACATTAAAATATCACTGGTCGTCGGTGGCGCTATTAGAAACGTAATATCTCTCCATATAAATTAGTCTACATCCTGAACAGGACCGTTGCAACACAGCTAAAACGATTGTATTTAATTCATTTGTGGTAAGTATTTCATAAGATGACGCTGTAGTAAACCCAGAAGGATTTTAATGAGGTTGGCAAAAGCAACAGGCGTCTACCTATTTAAATCCTTCCACTGGCCTGATCCGGACAGCTGGTCCAATTTTAATGATGTCTTTGTTGACGGAAGGTCACATCTTTCCATCTTGACAAGACTCTCTCTCTCTCTCTCTCTCTCTCTCTCTCTCTCTCTCTTGCGACTACTGCGCCTCCACAGTCAGTGCCACGTCCCAGACATTCGTCGTTTATCGATCCTCTGCAACGTTAATCCTCTTGAGATCGTTTGGAGAGTCAGTCTACCCTAATCCGGGATCATCCTTAATTCCCGTCTTCCAGAGGCTGCTGCGGGGAATTAACAAAGGAAACTGATCCTGTCAGCAACCCTAAATGATTATAAAAGTGTTTTGCTAGGCATAGTGCAGTTAGAGATGGTTCTCCGTTCCCTTGCTTCACTGAATTCACGTTAAGGTAGACTCCTGTCACGGCGGCGCAAATGTGTGTATTTTTTCGAATAACAATGCAATAAATTGGCTCAAATGGTTGAAATGGCTCTGAGCACTATGGGACTTAACATCTGAGGTCATCAGTCCCCTACAGCATAGAACTACTTAAACCTAACTAACCTAAGGACATCGCACACATCCATGCCCGAGGCAGGATTCGAACCTGCGACCGTAGCAGTCGCGCGGTTCCGGACTGAAGCGCCTAGAACCACTCGGCCACCGCGGCCGGCGCAATAAATTGAAATTAGTTATAATTTCCTTTCCTCGTATTACACATCCTTTCAACATACAGACAAATTTGAGGTTAGTGGTTTCTTTCTCTCTCTCTCTGGACTATGTCATATCGTTAATTGCCATGCTAGGATCTTTGAAGCGACAACTGTGTTACGGCACGGTACCTTTGGCCCATATTTCCGGTGTGTGCACGCAAAACGTGACCGGTAAACAACTCCAGTCTTCTTCCTGGCTTCGAAAACATCCAAACTGAATGAAGTATTGGGAAACCACAATTTGGAAGTTACAGGGAAAATTATCAGTGCACCATGTTCTGGTAATTAGTCTCAGTAGTCCTTGTTGTTACCACAGTTCATTTAGTTGAACGACAGGTTCTTGCATCGGCAACTGTGGTATCTATCTGTCATATCATATGCCAAGGAAGCGAGGACAATCAATCTTCATAACTTCTTGCAAGGCATAAAATGCCTTCTGTTTTCATTTATGCATAAATATGTGTAAAATGTTTGTACTTCACGTTCCCTTTTTGGTAAGAAAGCACCGCAAGTACTATTTCACGGCTAGATGTCTTATTTAGCGGTCAATCATCCCGGTTGTATGACCGCGTTCCATAAAAAAATTTCTGTTCCTAACTTTTCATCAAGATCTGCACTGGACGTCTTCAGAGGTGCTCCGTGTTCTACTGAGTACTGCCGAATGATACGTACGACGCTGGAGAGTGACATGAATTCTGTGGAACAGACTCGTGGTCGAAGTTTACACGCGATCGGGAAGAGACTTAACTATCGACTGCATCTGTCAACGTTAAAAATTAACTATCGAATTTTTAGAGCAACTGTCCTTGTACCAAAGTTTCATGGCTTCTTTTTGCCTCTTAAAAGTATTCTCAGGTATTTCGATAGCTTTCCAGTACAGCGGTGGATAACAGTTAGTCACCGAGCGAGGTGGCGCAGTGGTTAGACACTGGACTCGCGTTCGGGAGGACGACGGTTCAATCCCGCGTCCGGCCATCCTGATTTAGGTTTTCTGTGATTTCCCTAAATCACTCCAGGCAAATGCTGGGATGGTTCCTCTGAAAGGGCACGGCCGGCTTCCTTCCCCATCCTTCCCTAATCCGATGAGACCGATGACCACGCTGTCTGGTCTCCTTCCCCAAAAAACAACCAACCAACAACAACCAACAGTTCGTCAAACCTTGCTCAATGTGGGACTCGCGCTAGACACGAAACAGCATTTGTAAATGCTGCTAGTCTAACTGGTAAAATAATTTGCGGAAAAAGTGAGACATGAAGAAATGCAGAAAATAACTCTTGTCTGTAGAAGACCCAAATCGGAAAACCAGCACGTTAGTGCGACATTTACTACGGCATCTTGTAATACAGACCTGGCACTGGAAGCAGCAATACAGGGAAAAAAATACAAGGTGGCCACAGTAAAAATGGCATGGAAAACATTTGAAGCTACTCTAGGTAAGCAACGAAGTTTAGGTAAATTTGTCCAAAATTATAAAGTAAGAACTGCCACCGTCAAGTAAAAGAGACATAGTGATCTGTATTATTTATTACAAATTTTTAAGTCTTGATCTTTCCTGAAAATATAATCATTTGCTTATCTGTTCATATTCATTACATATGCTGATTTTCGTCCAAAGCGGACAGTTCCTTCAAGGTGCGGCAGGCCTGAGTGACCGAGCGGTTCTAGGCGCTTCAGTCTGGAACCGCGCGACCGCTACTGTCGCAGGTTCGAATCCTGCCCCGGGCATGGATGTGTGCGATGTCCTTAGGTTAGTTAGGTTTAAGTGGTTCTAACCTTTGGTGACATTAAAAGCAACGGTGGTAACATTAAGAGTGCAACGGGAATTCCACTGTTAAATGCAGAGGAGAGAGCAGATAGGTGGAAAGAATACAGTGAAAGCCTCTATGAGGGTGAAGATTTGTCTGATGTGATAGAAGAAGAAAAAGGAGTCGACTTAGAAGAGATAGGGGATCCAGTATTAGAATCGGAATTTAAAAGAGCTTTGGAGGACTTACGGTCAAATAAGGCAGAAGGGATAGATAACATTCCATCAGAATTTCTAAAATCATTGGGGGAAGTGGCAACAAAACGACTATTCACGTTGGTGTGTAGAATATATGAGTCTGGCGATATACCATCTGACTTTCGGAAAAGCATCATCCACACAATTCCGAAGACGGCAAGAGCTGACCAGTGCTAGAATTATCGCACAATCAGCTTAACAGCTCATGCATTGAAGCTGCTTACAAGAATATTATACAGAAGAATGGAAAAGAAAATTGAGAATGCGCTAGGTGACGATCAGTTTGGCTTTAGGAAAAGTAAAGGGACGAGAGAGGCAATTCTGACGTTACGGCTAATAATGGAAACAAGGCTAAAGAAAAATCAACACACTTTCATAGGATTTGTCGATCTGGAAAAAGCGTTCGACAATATAAAATGATGCAAGCTGTTCGAGATTCTGAAAAGAAAAAAGTAGGGGTAAGCTATAGGGAGAGACGGGTCATATACAATATGTACAACAACCAAGAGGGAATAATAAGAGTGGACCATCAAAAACGAAGTGCCCGTATTATGAAGGGTGTAAGACAAGGCTGTAGCCTTTCGCCCCTACTCTTCAATCTGTACATCGAGGAAGCAATGATGGAAGTAAAAGAAAGGTTCAGGAGTGGAACTAAAATACAAGGTGAAAGGATATCAATGATATGATTCTCTGATGACATTGCTATCCTGAGTGAAAGTGAAGAAGAATTAAATGATCTGCTGAACGGAATGAACAGTCTAATGAGTACACAGTATGGTTTGAGAGTAAATCGGAGAAAGACGAAGGTAATGAGAGGTAGTAGAAATGAGAACAGCGAGTAACTTAACATCAGGATTGATGGTCACGAAGTCAATGAAGTTAAGGAATTCTGCTACCTAGGCAGTAAAATAACCAATGACGGACGGAGCAAGGAGGACATCAAAAGCAGACTCGCTATGGCAAAAATGGCATTTCTGGCCAAGAGAAGTCTACTAATATCAAATACCGGCCTTAATTTGAGGAAGAAATTTCTGAGGAAGTACGTCTTGAGTACAGCATTGTATGGTAGTGAAACACGAACTGTGGGAAAACCGGAACAGAAGAGAATCGAAGCATTTGAAATGTGTTGCTATAGACGAATGTTGAAAATTAGGTGGACTGATAGGGTAAGGAATGAGGAGGTTCTACGCAGAATCGGAGAGGATAGGAATATGTGGAAAACACTGATAAGGAGAAGAGACAGGGTGATAGGACATCTGCTAAGACATGATGGACTGATGACATCAGATGTTAAGTCCCATAGCGCTCTGAGCCTTTTGAAGCTTCATGGTGCACCGTTAATATTTTTTCGTCTTAGAGTGTATTTTAGGTACGTTAAGATAGTCCATCTTCCACACCTGCTGCACATAATATAGTTTAAAATACCAATCATAACGTGCAAGAAATATTATCAATAATAAATTTTGCCGGTCGAAGTGGCCGTGCGGTTCTAGGCGCTGCAGTCTGGAACCGCGTGACCGCCACGGTCGCAGGTTCGAATCCTGCCTCGGGCATGGATGTGTGTGATGTCCTTAGGTTAGTTAGGTTTAACTAGTTCTAAGTTCTTGGGGACTAATGACCACAGAAGTTGAGTCCCATAGTGCTCAGAGCCAATAATAAATTTTAATACTCTTGTTGATAATAAACATGATCTGAGTTATACTTATATTCGATTGTGTTATGACCAACAGACTACTGCCATCCCATGTTACGCACACTATACCGAGTCTTTACGTGTGAAAACGGGCAAGGAGCCACCTGTGACAGAGTGGCAGCTGTACTCGAGGCCCATGAGGTCTCAGCGGGTGTTCTTCTTTCCTCACGAGTCAGCTCTGAATGCTACGTATCTAAAATAGCAGCTATGGAATAACAGGCAACGTTTTCGCAAAAATATTAAATACCTCGAAAAGAGCGAAGATTTGAAATAAGAGACGTTTCGCTTAGCGAATACTTCGTGGGACGTTTAGTGAACTAGGAAGATCTTAAAACGTGTTTACTGTGTAGTGACCCCTTAGATTGTCAAGCGCGATGCCGGTATTCTGCTTATTCCTTCGGGAGAAGCGCTCACAGTCCCCAAGAAGACAGAGGTGCCATAAATGAGAGTGCCTTGTGCTGTCGTAGAATAACGTAACGTCCGCGGATCTCAGATTAATGTAGAATATTGATAGAACTATTTAAGCCGTGGAAGCTACATTTACATGCAGACTATAACATCTCAAAATATAACACACCGAATTATATATTTCCCAACACTGCTGTTTTTCTTTCAACTCGTTCATTCATACGTTTACACATTGCCTCATTGCAGAAGAGCATCGAAGGCTTTACATGGTGCGACCTAACAAAAACAGGGAAATGCAGAAAATTTAAAAGTCGTAGCAGTAGCCATTTACATACGTTTACGATGAACAGAGCTGTTCCCTCCATGGAATTGTAATTGGATTATTCTTTAGTCACTGAATCCAACGCCTGCAGCATCAAATTTTATTTTACTTTCTTTAATCCACGCAAACGTTTCATTGCGCCAGTTACACTGACGGTATACACACCGCTAGTACAAACAAAACTTCGCTTCGCTGCCGGAACAGAGAGCCATACTTAATTAACAAGTTCGTAATGTCGGGGAAAACAGATAGATTTCATTTGCGGAGTGGACACATTTGTTGGTCGTGTATACCACTAAAAACATGTACAGGAATGAGCAATAACAGGTAAAAAAGGTCTGCTGCTTCAGTAAACGAGAGAGAAAATGTTCAGTGTGTGACCCCATTATTTCCTCTCGCGTGTTCTAAACATCCTTCGTACGCTATTGAAGTTTTCCAACGCAGCCGATTATTTGATAATGAAATCCATTTACTCTTCTTCCAACTTATTCACAAAAACGAAATAAAATTAGTTTTACAACGATAAAACGGCTGCACGCTCTTGATGAGTTCGTACAGGAATTTCTGTACGAATTTCGTGGACTGTATGCACACACCAAGGAAAATATATTCCATTCGAAGCAAGTCTTTGGTTAAAGTTATTTTTCATTTCGTATGATAAATATAAATTGCTATAAAAATTCGTTTATGTTTGATGGTTACATCTCAATCAATATTTTACAAGAGTGCTAAAATTTAGCTGAGACACGTAGCTGATACACAGAAATGATTAGCCAGACACTTTAAAGTAACAGTCAACATAAGCGATGACTTATCCACACATCCGGATCAAAAGAGGTGTATTTTTATTATAGTTATAGTTACAAAGAAAGGAAACAACCGTAGAACAGGTTTATGGTTGAGACTTAAATGCAGTCTAAATTTTTTTCTAAAATTAATGCCAAATGATTTTCTACAGTAATTTTTAGTACACCCATTAGTCTGATTTGTTGTATCTCTGTATTTTTGGTTGCTAAAAATGGTTCAAATGGCTCTGAGCACTATGGGACTTAACACCTGTGGTCATCAGTCCCCTAGAACTTAGAACTACTTAAACCTAACTAACCTAAGGACATCACACACATCCATGTCCGAGGCAGGATTCGAACCTGCGACCGTAGCAGTCGCGCGGTTCCGGACTGCGCGCCTAGAACCGCGAGACCACCGCGGCCGGCTTTTGGTTGCTATGTTGTGTATCAAGTCTGTTCAAATCTGCGTACATACTGCGAGACACATCTATTTGATCCTAATTACTCTAGTCAATACTTGGTCTACTTCTGCAAATTTTTACTTCCCACACTTCCTTCTATTAGTATTTTAACTATTCCCTAGTGCTTCAAACTGTCTCGCATCTGATGAATTGTTGCGTCACCACTAGGCTGATAACCAGAGAAGAATTCATGAATGGAATACGCCTAGAAATGGCATGTCTGCTGTCAGCCTGTCCCTTCTTTCAGTCAACTTGCGTCATAAATACCTTTATTTTATTCCGCAGTTCGATTCGGTACCTCTTCACTAGTTATACTCAGCTTTGTTTTTTAGTATCTGTCTGTTCGTTTCTCCCGTAGGCATTACAGATTTGAACACGTTACTTCTGTGGAGCCACCGATTCATTTCAGCTTGTGACGTCCTCTTCGTCTAGTGCCTTCGATTTTTTCCAGCATTATTGTTTTTTTCAGTAAAACATGTCTTCTCATGATACGTCCAAAGTAGCTCAGTTTTTGTTTTAGTATCACGCTTTCCAGGGACCACTCTGGTTTTATTTCCTCTAATACTGACGTACTCGTTGTCTTTGCAGTCCAGGTGACTCTCAAGAAGTTTCCTCTAACACCACAGGCGTTCCGCCTTTATAAAGTTCCAGGTGTCATATCCATACATTACAACTGGAAAGACCATAGCACTTACGAAGAGGATCTTTGTTTCCAAAGTTATATCTCTATTTCTTAAAACCTTGTCAAGTTTGACATAGTCTTTCTACCAAGCAGCAAGCGGGAGATTTGTAACTGGTCAGATACTACAACCAAACGCTACATTTCCGGACATGGGTTCCTTATAAAACCTTTATCTCAAAAGTACTCTCTAATAGGAGCTGTAAAACACTCTGTATAACCGATTTATCACCATCAGGTATGTCCAGATGGGACTGCCTCTTCAATTCTTTCACTGTCTCCTTTGCTACACTAATTGTCACAGCATAATCAGAATTTGATTACACTTCATCACTTTTTTCCTTTATTTGTATTAACCTTATAACTTCATTTAAAGCACTCTCCATTCTCTTGAGAAAAAGCGCTGTCCATTCTCTTCAGATCATCTTACCAGACCTATGCTGATTGAATTACAATGATGTTGGTAAAACTATAAATGTTTATTCCTTCTTTCTGGACGTAATTCACTTTCCGAATTTCTCCAAGTTCCTTTAACTGCTTCATTAAGCAGTAGGGGACCTGTTGCATTCATGTCTCTCTTCCTCTTCAGTTATTTGATCCCTACCACACAGTTTGGTTCAGAAGAACAGTTTGATAACGGTAGAAGATATACACTCAACTGTATTTCAGTCGGTATACTGAAAGACGTTTTCAACAAACGTTTTTACAAACTCTAGGTATTGTTTCAATCATACCGCTTTGATATGTTATAGGGCCTGTATTCCTTCTCATGCTCCTATATTTCTTCAGATTTTCTCTCATCTCGTCTTCACCTAGTCTTCCTGTCCTTCTGTAGGTAATTTATGTTACTTACAACTCATGCCTACCTTCTTTGGCAACAGGATTGAAAATCGAGACTATTTCATCACTCTGTTGTGTGGTCTGTATACCAGTCGGATGTCTTACCATAATTTGTTGTCCCTAGTGCCTTAGTAATTCTGAAGGAACTATATATAATATAGATCTCATTCTTTAAGTTTTTTTATAGCTTTGTCGTTATCTCCTCTAAGAAATGCATCCCCAACATCTTCTCTAACCATTTTCTCTTGCCTTTCTATATGCCAGTATTTATCAAAGTCTCTGATCACCCGACCCCTTTCGAAGAAAAGGAAATTGTGGCTATCCCAGAATCGTAATAAAAGTATGTCAATGATTTTAAAGGAACAGTCTTTAATTTTTTTCTACTGATTGTTGATACCAGACTGATAGAAAAATCAAGTTCACTGTGCAATGTAGTCCCAGCGATCTGCGGTCTGTGATACACTCTTTGACGCAGTGGAGGCGTGTGGGCAGATGGGGCATTGGTCGAATGGGTGCTCTTTTTCTCTCGCGTCAATCAGTTGTCGAGTACACCAGCGAGTACAGACGTGATTATTGTGTTTCTGCGCTTCGCTCTTAGCGAGCATCAAATAGAGTTTTTCAAAATATCTGCGCAGCCCTCCACATCCGGTACAAGTGGCAGTGGCGGACGCGTAACAAAATAAAATAAAATAAAAATAGATTTTACCATGTCATTTATTAGAAACATGGTTTTACTCTCACGATCAATAAACACCAGTGTGTAATTTGCGATGAAATATTATCACGTGAGAGTATGAAAGCATCAAAGCTTTTGCGTCACCGCTCAACTTAACATTATAAGGAAGCTGACAACCGTTATACTTCTTCAAAATGGCTCTAAGCACTATGGGATTCAACATCTGAGGTCATCAATCCCCCTAGACTTAGGACTACTTAAACCTGACTAACCTATGGACATCACACACAGCCTGCCCTAGGCAGGATTCGAAACTGCGACTGTAGCAGCAGTGCGGTTCCGGACTGAAGCGCCTAGAAACACTCGGTCACAGCGGCCTGCTGGACTTCGTCGAAAGGACACTGAAAACCCTGATCCAGCAGCAAACCACTGTGATTCAGGTAATAAGCTAGTATTGTTATTTGTTGATTAAGAATAATATAATGCTACTGATAACCATTTGTTTGTTTTCTGATTTAATAATATTTTTATCAGTTTTTGGGTATACCGTGTCAGCGAGAAAGCATTATTGGCTAGCTACCGAGTCGCATACCGAGCCGCTAAAGCATGGGAGCCACATACTGATGCCCAGAATCTTATTTTTCCAGCAGTCCAAGATATGGTTGAAATTATATTAGGTAAGCAGGAGCTAAGAAGCGTATCACTTTCTGATAATACCGTTGAACACAAAATAAACGATATGCCCGGTGACATTCGAGAACAATTAGTCAAAAAACTGCTGAAGACTCCGCGTTTTACTTTGCAGTTTGATGACTCTACTGATATTTCAGATTGTGCGCAATTTTTGTTATTAGTTTTGAAGCAGATGAGAGTATCACCGAAGACACACTATATATCAAGCACTTCCTGCCGTGAACAGCATTGGGCACTGTCTGTAAGATCAGTTTTTAGAAAGCACTCGGAACTACAAGACTGATTGTAGAAAACGTACAGACATTTGTAATGAAGTTGCTAAAGCCATGACTAACAACAAAAGTATGCTCGTTGAGAAATTAAAATCTTCTTGTTCAGTAAGAGACCTAGACTGGAAATATTTGTCTCTCTATCTCTAATTTCAACCAGTCAATTTTATCTTTCTTTACTTGTATCCACCGTAATATACAGGTACTATCAACGAGTTCATCAAGCCAGCTGCGTCCAAATTGTCCAACACCGCAATTACACTTCTGCGAAGTCACGCGAAGTGCGTGGTCGTTGTCGGCGTTCATGTCTCGTGATAAACTCATTTTAGCCAGATTAGCCTTGAGGTTGTATGGCTGCCTCTACTTCTCGGCTTTAGGTATTTTCACTAAAGCGTCTGTTCTTTATAACCATCCAGAGGACACGTGTGACTTACGGTATGTCACCTACGCGTCCTATCTTCACTGAAATTGGGCAAGTATGTCACTGGTATCACCCATCCCACGACCTAGACGCGGAAGCTTAGAAAAGTAAAGTGCGATTATTTGGATTACCCCAATATCAGATAACTGTGAGACGTTTGTTGGAGTTACGGTAAGAGCAACAAAGAAGGCAGTCCCTAGGAGCTGCCGAAACAATACATCGCAGGTTAGAATGAACCAACGAGAAACAGTTTGTTGAAATTTTAAAAAGCGATAGGCTGAGAGCAGCGGAGAACCTACTTCATAACCTCGATACAGCCAAACGTAGGCCTACTAAATGGACGGAAACTATTCGGTCACTGCAACATCAAGAAGAGAAGCATGTTCTTACTAAGGAAGTTGGCTGGAAACAAAACTGAAGTAAGGGGCAATAGTGACGCGTCAGCTAATGGGATTGCCTCACATTTACTGCGCGGATCCAGTGCACTGAGTCGTAAGACTCATACAAGATACATCACAGGCAAACTTACAATACATAAAAAGAATATTAATAACCAATTCGAGTTCTCAAGAACTTTCTCTGTATCTGTAATTTCTGCTATTAAAACTCTAAAACCTGAAACGACACAGGGATATGATGGAATCCATCACTAATTTCTACTGCATAGTGAGAACTGCGCAAAAAGCAGGCTGGCGGATTAATT
This sequence comes from Schistocerca americana, assembly GCF_021461395.2. Taxonomy (NCBI): domain Eukaryota; kingdom Metazoa; phylum Arthropoda; class Insecta; order Orthoptera; family Acrididae; genus Schistocerca; species Schistocerca americana. The sequence continues at coordinate 496,221,106 of NC_060124.1, read as the reverse complement.
CTCTGTTATTATCATTAGGTTCAGTCTCACAACAATGAAGCAACAAAAGCCATAGCAATGCTCAAACCCGGCAAGGCATCAGAGCAGCTAAAGAACTATACCCTAGTAGCATTATTCAGCACTATTTATAATTTCCTTGATAGAACTGTATACAGTCTGATTAGTCCCGCGATCTTTCAGAACATTCCTGTTGAGCAAGCTAGGTTCCGACGAGAACGGAGCTGTGCTGAGGAAGCCTTATCATTAACAACATTCATTGAATCAGCATACTAAATGAACTAGAAAGCATCAGTTGCTGTGGTTGATCTATATGTATAATTTGAAGCATTTTATAGGCATGGACTCCTTGACAAATTATTACAACTTGTTCCATGCAGACGCACAAGAAAACTAAGGTAACTGACAACATACTAACCGGAAGGACATATTTTGTAACTACGGAAAAGACACTAGCTGTCCAGAAGTACAGAAAAATGGCTCGCCACAGGGCACTGCCCTTGCTTCTCTATTGTGTAATCTTATACATACCTGATATTTCTCTAACATATTAAAAAAAAAATTGTACTGTGCAAACGACTGGGCATTACCTACCCCACAAAAAACCTTTGAAACAACTGAAGAAATACTAACATCTGATCTAGACATCTTAAGCTAATATTTTCGTAAACTGGGTTTACAACCCAATTTAAATAAAACTGAAGTTGTGTGTTTTCATCTGTTCAGTAGACTGGCACGTAGAGCCCTTGATGCCTGTTTTGAGGGAGGCAAACTTCATCATAAAGTGAATCCAAAATACCTTGAGGTCTTATATGACATTGTTCCAACTTGAGGGCGATTTAGATTAATACGAAAACAGAAATAAAATATGTCACACATTGACGATCGCTTTTTTAGAGCATTTACATAGATGATCCTTTTCGACAAACTATGTTGTCAACATCGGATCTTATCCGTTAAAAATCAGAGTTGTTTTACTTCTGACACTGCGCGGCTGGTCCCGGCGGAAGTTCGAGTCCTCCCTCGGGCATGGGCGTGTGTGTTTGTCCCTAGGATAATTTAGGTTAAGTAGTGTGTAAGCTTAGGGACTGATGACCTTAGCAGTTAAGTCCCATAAGATTTCATACACATTTGAACATTTACTTCTGACATGTCGATATACTACGCCTTGCATGTATTTGAAATGTCGTTTTACAAAGTTACACGATACTTTGAGTGCATGGAGGAAATTCTTTGAAGTATAATTCGTAAGGTCCGAGGACAGGAAGAAGTTCGCTGAAACGGTGATCCAAATAAATGCTCTAGAAAAGCAATAGTGGATGTCTGAAATAGTTTACTTACGTTTTCACCTTGGGATGACGTTAGATAGGACCCTTTCTTTTAAGCAGCACTTGACACAAACATCTGATAAGGACAGAAGCAAAAATAACATTCTTGATCAACTCTGCGGCACTAGCTGCGGATCACAAGTAGACACTCTTCTTGTATCGGCACTCGGATTGGTATACTCAGCACCAGAGCACTGTACGCTTGTCTAGCTTAATAGTCCATGTGTCAAAAACACATACGTACAATGTTGGATCTAAAATTGTGGTTTCATTATAGCCCTCTTTTCACCGTTGTTAAATTTTATACAAATCAGTGGATGTGCAGTGTTTCTAGATACATTTAAACACAATGTACTGCTGTGATACAACCTGAACAGCAATTATGTACATGGAGGGCACCATAGTCATATATGACGTACACTAAGGCCAGCTGTGAGCTAACTATAAATGGCAGGGTCAGTGCAGTTTGAACTCCAGTCGTTCATAGTTGAGGAGGGACTATGCTACATAACGGCTGAAATGAGTTAACTTTATCCGCTGGCGTGTAGAATTTATAGAATTGTACTTTGGTGATAACATTTATCTGATTGTATTCCAATTGTTCCTGTATTGCCTCTAACACTGAAGGTGGCCACTCAGTGAACAATAAACACATATTGCGACTGATTGCGGTACCTGTTTATTTATTATTACCATAAAAATTGGTAATTTATGCTACAATGAGCCACATCTGAATGGTCCATGGAAGATGCACATACACGCACCACAAGGGAGCAACTCGTCATCACCATCTTGCGACTGGCAGTTCCTCATGTTGTTTCAACATGTCCAGCATACGCCTACAAGCGTCAGTTCGAAGATTTCCTGACGGCGACGAGCGGTATGATAAAATACATAGAAGACGTTGGTATCCGTCTATAACTCTTGTTATTTATATTATGTTATGCTGGAAAGATGTGTTTAAATGTTGACATGCACTCGTTTAGTAATCTTTGTACATGTATTTTCATACGATAACTAATAGTCCGACCGGCCGCGGTGGCCGAGTGGTTCTAGACGCTTCATTCCGTAACCGCGTGACTGCTACGGTCGCAGGTTCGAATCCTGCCTCGGGCATGGATGTGTGTGATGTCCTTAGGTTAGTTAGGTTTAAGTAGTTCTAAGTTCTAGGGGACGGATGACCTCAGATGTTAAATCGCATAGTGCTCAGAGCCATCTGAACTAATAGTCCCCGTCAAAGAACAGGTCTTTCCCTCGATCCTACACATTTTCGTTGTATTCTTGTCCGGGCAGTAGGCAGATGAAATTGTCACCAAAGAGTTGACGATACGGTCCCACTCTTGGATGGAGAATTTTGCCCATGTACCCTAGAGCAGTGAGATTGCCCTCAACGGCCACGAGAGCTGTACGGTTGCCGCATGTAATCCCATCGCAGAACATCACTCCAAACCACATTATTGTACATGTGGGACACAATTTTGGATGCGTTGGCTATTACTATACAGATGTTGTCTGCTCTTATCAGGGTGCATACAGATCTAAGTTCCGTTGACAAACAACACCCAGCGACGATCCTGTGGCGTCCATTCTCCGTGATTTCTCACCAATGGTGTACGACGTGGTGCTCGCCGTGGTCATCGAGAACGGAAATTTTCATCATGCAACCAAACAATTTGATGTAATACATCACGTCGTGTAGCCACCATAAACGCCACATTCAGTTCTGGGCACACAGCCTACGGTTCATTTGACTCAAAAGTCGTAGATATCTGTCACATTGTGCAACTGCCGAACGTGGACGACAAGAGCTATGTACTAGGATTGCCCAGAAAGTAATGCACAGTGTGGTGTCACCGCCAGACACCACACTTGCTAGGTGGTAGCTTAAATCGGCCGCGGTCCATTTAGTACATGTCGGACCCGCGTGTCGCCACTGTGTGATCGCAGACCGAGCGCCACCACAAGGCAGGTCTCGAGATACGGACTAGCACTCGCCCCAGTTGTACGACGACTTTGCTAGCGACTACACTGACGAAGCCTTTCTCTCATTTGCCGAGAGACAGTTAGAATAGCCTTCAGCTAAGTCCATGGCTACGACCTAGCAAGGCGCCATTAGCCTTACATAGTTTGATAGTGATCGTATGAAATGTCTCATCAAGAACGTTGTATTCACAACAAGGATAAATAAAAGGTAAGTATTCGAGGAGCTGCATACTTTTCTTACTAGCTTTCACTACTTATCCTGTTCCAGAATTCACGCCCGTCTGCGTTAGATTTCGGCCTGCTCTATCTACAAGGTGTTGGCACATTTACCAGCACATGATACAGCATTATATTTTCTTCATCAGTTCTTCACTGAACATAATGAGAATTACACACACGAAAGAATGATGTCTTATCTACACACCCTATTTTTCCACCTAATCTCCACCCTCCAGTGCGAAACATGGGTGTATATGCCATGTCGATACCACTGCTTGTCCTGGTGGCGGAGCCTATGCTTCACTGCGTTATCACCTTCTCATCGTCCTGAAAATGTCTTCCGCGTATGGCACCCTATAATGGCCCAAACAAGTGGAAGTCCGAGGGGGCTAGGTCAGGTGTGACAGCCGTGGTTGGACTCTCCGAGCACTGCAAATCGTGGAGCTCCACCGAACCGCCTTCTGATGACCACATCGTCGGTGCCCAGCGACTAGCTGTACTTCTATCAAAGCAGATGCTCAATAGGCTTTGCACAAGCGTTTGTGAATATTTCCCACAGTTTCTTTCTCTACAGTGAAAAGTCAATTTCGACACGTTGCTTGTAACGTATATCGCCTACAGACGGCATTTTGAAACTGTCCTCAGCTACGCTACCCGTCAGTGGTGACGGAAACTTATCGCGGTCGCTCAGGAGACTAAAGATAATACAAACGTAACATTTCGCATTTTTAGCATTGTTTTCGGCTCAGAAAAAAAAATCTGGTGCATTATTTTCTGGGAACCCTTGTAAATCCTGGACACTACCTGTGCGCTGGAACCAACTGCATGTTCGCATCCCATCACTCTGATTCCGGTGCACACACTTAGAAATTTCCCTGTTGATGAGCCTTCTGCGAATGACGTGATGATACGGACCCGATCATTGGTCGTGATTGTCCTTCGTGGTATGATGGATTGTTCACCCTACTGTTCTATTGGCGTCTCTAATGTGTCCTTACTGGTGTTTTACTTTCGACTACGATGCTGCAATTCATTCGAGTAGGGTGTAAGTAATAGCAACACACCTGCATGACGTACAGGGTTGATACTTTTGTTGATGTGTGTTTCAAGTACATATCAAGTAATGGTACGACGCCTGATCCCTCATCCACACTGCTAGTTCGAAACAATTGATTAAGTGTACGGATCCTCATCAGAAACCACATGTTAGTTTGCCCTCTCTACAGACAACCTTCCTACGTGGTTGCAGCTACGGTATGATTCTCTGTAACACTGAAGCTGCGTGTGTAAAAAATATTGATATTTGCATATAACAATGGAACTGCTAGAAAGGCCTACGCAGGAAATCTCCCGTTGCAATAAAACGCAACAGATTTTGATTCACACCGCACGTCTGGGAAATTTGATGTACGTTTTCCGTCGTTTCCTAAATCACTAATGCGAAAAAGATTCTTATGAAAAGCACATAGCCGATAACCTGCGCCATCGTTTCTCAGTCCTAGGTTGTGATCCATACCTAAGGATCTCGTTGCAGTATAAGACGCTACAACCAAACGGTCATTACTTATTATACATGAGACTGTTCATAAATACTGCCTATACTGCTGGGAAAGAGCCAAATTAAAGTTTCGTGATGAATTTGACATTTTCAATATTCTTTATCACGTATGAGCACTATCATTCAGCCTATAAGCGACGGTTTGGAAGTTAGACAGCAGACGTCGTGCAGTCAGAGTATTCGGCGGTATTTTCAAAGCTGTAGGTTACCGGAAATGGAACCGAGTTATGCTAAGAATTTCGGATTCCATTTATCCCCTGGAAATCGGACGCAGCTTCGGAAACCTCGTTCCGCGGAATGTATGGGATCTGAGGGTAAACCTCTTCGGAGAATCTTCTCCGCAAATATCATTTCCGTAGGCTGGATATTTTTTCCCTTTCCATTCGCTTCCTTGCCGATTTGATATTTCTATTTAGTTTGTTAATATTCTCACGTAAATGCATTTGTTGCTCAGAAGGAATCGTACGATCAAAGTATGTTTCATTTGTTTTAAATAGTGTTGAAAATATTACACATAGTTTAATCAGACTATAATGACATATCGTTTTTATGAACTTCCTCTCACATTCTTCACAATTTTAGTTTGATGTTTTTCATTTGCGTGTATAAATTATTGAATTTTTGGAAAGTTTTGTTATTTAAACCTTCTTATTACAGGTACCACTGTGTCTGTTTAGTATTATTACGTCAAACAAGAGCTGTGGTTATCGAGGAATTTTCGGGAATGTATTATACGAGCGCAGTACAACGTTACACACAATACTCGTGGGCAGTGGCCATTTTTTTGCTTTAGTACACAGCTTGTACCGGATTAAAACAGTCCCAGTACCTCAAACCGCGGAATTTGCGCTGGAATCTTTTCATAGTGCGTTAATTACGATCCTTTTTAAACACTATGTAACGCGTGCGCAGTACCGTTGTTAACTTTGAGGAAACACTGAAGTTTGTAAAAATAGCAGCTACTTCTTTTGAGAGTGAAGCTGCAACTAACACATCATCATCTGGCATTATGAGATACAGAGCAAATAGTAATACTTGCGACAATTTTTGGCTGACTTCCCGTGTGTTGTGCAATGAAAACGATTCGTAGGAACGAATATCTGTGAGCGAAGTGTTTTGTAAACCGTAGTTATTTATTAAAAATTATCATTTGTGTCCACTCTTGCTTGCACAGTGTAACTAGATATTGCGTAACACGGTCATAAAGGATTGTCGTCCCTGTACAACTGCTGCCTGGTGAAATTAAGACGCGGCTCACACAGACCAGGTGAACAATTTCGCTACTCGACCCAACATAATTGGTATCTTCATGAATGAAGCGCTGTCCCTTTAATTAACTTTTTGCGTGTGCACAATTTGGCTTGAGACCACAAGTATCTCCCAAGAAGTACTTCGTCACTACCTGTCTGAGAAACAGATTTCTTTAGCAATCAGCTCAGTGTAATTGAGTAATAAATCCGAGTGATGCTTGTAACTTTAGAGGTACTCAATAAGATAACTGTGAAAGGTTGAATAGTTCTGTGAAAATTGTGACAATTGATACATCGAATATCACATTCAGGAAGAACAACATGATCAAAGAAGCCTATGTTTAATAAGTACTCTTCTGTTACTAGCAGAGATATCTGCAAAATTAATTTTTAGGGAACTAACGACTATTCCTCGCTGCTCTGCAGACGGTGTACCTTCAGATCATCAAAGATAAACATCCAAGTTACTACAACACTCCACCTCATTATGGCGTGGTCTCACATGATGCACTTGAAGGTCCGCAGTCATTTTAAACGTAGTTGCACAAAATCTGAAGGTCTAAATGAATAACACAATCAAATAAAGAAGTAAAATATTGTGATAATTTTGCGCTAAAGAAGTAGCGAGGTCTGGAACTAAAGTATCTCGTCAGGATATCACATTGGACCCGTTGTCTCACACAGGCGATGCCATCCATCAGCAGAAGAAATTTGTGTGTTCTAGAAATGATTTCGATCAGCAAACCGTTCCTCTGGAGCAATTTTTGAGGAAACACTTTTTAAGAAATGTAGTTAAGATTGAATAGTACTACATTCCTCAGGAGCAACAAAGCTGATGAGTAAGTCGTATGACATCATGAAAAATCCGACGTAGTCAGTCAAAAGTAACGAGATACATTGTAACCAAGCGGTTCAAATGGCTCTGAGCACTATGGGACTAAACATTTGAGGTCATCAGTCCCCTAGAACTTAGAACTATTTAAACATAGCTGATCTAAGGACATCACACACATCCATGCCCGAGGCAGGATTCGAACCTGCGACAGTAGCGGTCGCGCGGTTCCAGTCTGAAGCGCCTAGAAATGCTCGGACACAGCGGCCGGCCATTACAGTCAGAACTAATGTTCCATTATAACTTGAAAGTGTAGTGAAAGTAAATCTATAAACTCTATTTCTTTCCTTTCTGGGGTACCTAATTCTGTGATTATTAGTAGACGCAGAGATTCTGAATCTTCTGCTGTAGTTTGCAACAAACAAAGTATCAGGGTACAATGGAATAGCATAAGGTACAGCTATCAAGATGCGGAACAGTGTCACACAGCAAAGACGATACTAAAGACAGTTACTTTCTTTGTTTGTAATCATTATAGGGGGCAAGGCAATATGCGTCTTTACCGCTGATCTTAACCTTGCTGCAAACTGTATATGAACACTTATTTTGAAATGTATCAAAACAAATACGGATGTACATCGCAGTATGGCATAGACAGCTGCGTGCTGGAACTGTGATGAATCGCTATCATTTGCTGTGATAGTCGGTGACAAGCAGGGCAGCTCTCTATCGTATGTGAGAGTGAAATCTGCAAATGGACTCTGTACATATTTCTAGGTACTTCAATCACAGATATAATTTCTTAATTGTAGCGGCGTAATTCTTGTTGACGTTCCACACGAACATGGAGCATCGTCAGCGGATTTCTTCCCATTCCGAAAGCATATGGACTAGTCATAACTGCATTACCCAGTCACAGTTTCTCATGAGTCCACTGCTCTAGTATTATATGCGTCACTGTAAATGTTTCTTGCAATACATAATAAAACTTGTTTTCGTTGTTGTTTTCTGACTTAAGCTGCTCGTAACTGACAAGCATGCTACAGCTTAGTTTCTTCTACTCTACAAATCTCTGCGTGTACATCAAGCGTTGAAACGACATTTGTCAAAATAAAAAGTTATATTCATTGAACTTTTCAGGTGTCCTTTAAAACGTTAAAATATGTACTACAAGTAGACTGTTTGTTGCCTTGTGGAATGATGAGGGGCACGGTAAATTAACGAAATGATTATAACGTTATTATCTCTGTACATTACTTTATATTTTTGTGCGAATACTTTTTCACCTCAAAAGTTCCTCGCGCTACTCTTTCATTCTCTCTGTTTAACCATATGAAATTTGTCGCCTCACATATACCATAATTAAACTTCTATGACTCGATATGATGAATTTAATTAGATGAAAGGGGATATAACTTGGTTTTGAAACGTGCGGGGGAAGGAGGAAAAGAGGAAATTTAGGTCTAGGTTCGTTAGTGCAAAAGGAAATTAAAATTAATTCGATGAAAGAAAGTCAGAAGTGGTTTGCTCAGTGGCTGAAGTGAAGGACCGCATGCACTTTATAATCTGATGTGAAATCTTGAAACTGTGTGAGACCGCTGGAAAATGAACTATTTTCAAAATAATTTCAACTATACTGTCAAGAATTATTTTAGAAACAAACTAGTCAGATCCACGGACGTTAATCAAGTAAAAGCGACAATGCCCACATTCTGAAGAGGAGATAAATATCCTAACAGAGATTCTGACGCAAACAGTGAAACTAATTACAGGTGTGAAGAAAGTAAAATATGGACAGTAATATATGGAATAGAACACTCCAGTTGCTAATGAAAATGAGACAGTTCAAGACAAGCTGTTGTAGGGCCATGATAGATTGTGCTAAACAAAGTAGTTTTGGAAATCTCAGAAAGAGAATGCGAGAAGATCCAATGAAAACTTCATGAGAGAAAGAACTGTGAAGAAAATAAGCGAAACAGAAAATTTTGTTCGAGACACACGAAATTCCCTCGGATTAGATGGTACATGCCACACAGTGACAGTTTGAAAGCTGAACATGTATAACAAGCTTTACTTTATTGTTGTATAGTGAGTCGGTGAATCAGAAACATAGACACTGAATGATAAAAATTATGTCATTTCATAAGTAATTTAAGATGAAGAGTGTAAAGCAATTCCAGGTACGAGGAAAAAGAAATGCGATATAAAGGTGATACAACAGAAATGATGGCAGAAAAAAACTGCAGCAGAAACTTAAAGATTGTTTACACTATCACCGTGGAAAAGATAATTCTGGAAACTGATTCGTTGTTGGAAGTGTGCTACTTGGAGAAAATGAACAACAACAAGAGCAAAAAAATATAAACCCACCAGACCCCTCACTGTTAGTGTCCAAGATAGTCACAGAAACCCGGTAATAACAGCTCTCGAGAAAAGAGAAATATACTTCAACTATGTTACTACACAAAAGAATACTGTATATACATTCACGCTAGAGCTTAGATAAGATTTCCTCAGGGTACTGGAAACTTCAAAACCAAATGAGGCATGAGGCAATAAGTTTCTGTATAACTAAAGCACCATACAACTACTTAACAGTTTTTCGTAGTGTCAAAATGATGAAGGAATGTATTGTGCATTGTTTGAAATTATTTCAGTTATATTTTATGGGTAATCATCGTAATGCATGGACGAGGGACTTCAACTGATCATATATGTGAGAAAAGTACCACTACAGTTGTACCTTGAGAATGTCTCTATTCCATTACACTAGCAGTTTCGGCGGCACATTGCCACCATCCTCAGTCCCACCACTGCTAAAAGAACATCTGCTTTCCTTGGAGTATTTACTGCGTACTGGAGACAACACGTTCTTCAGTATAGACAACTGATGCGGTATTGGAGACAACACGTTGTGGTGTATAGACTCTGGATGAAATCTGACCCACGTGTGCCAGTAAAACGGATCCCACAGTAAGTGCGACAAGGAAATGAAATACCCCTATGTCAGTGTGGGGCCTGTGGATGGCGGTAATGTGCTGCTGAAACTAGTCGTACGATTGAATAGACATTCTGAAATTACAGCTTTTGGTGGTACTTTTCTCACATGTTACAGTTAACTTCGCATGCTGTTCACCTTTAATGCAAACATACTTCCGCGGCAATTAGGGAGAACTGAAATGAGGAAACAGATCTGAAAATCTATGTATAACATAGTCAATTCATCAGAAAGGAAACCCAAAAAACAGAAATATTCAAGAAATGAGCGATATAATCACTGAAGAGTGGCAAAACAGTAAACCAGTAACCTTGAGTTGCTTTGGAAAACTGCATAGAGTACTCAAATCAAAGACTGCAGTGCGTCTGAAAGGAAAATTTTTGTATTCAGCATGGCGATGCAGTGCCCGGGGAAGTATCGTCGTCGTGTGGTTGTAGAAGGATACAGGCTGATGTAGGCAGAATTTCTATTGGATTGACGTATGGCCACTTTTCTAGATCCATGAATGTATATGTTAGCGCAGATGAGATGGAAAATCGATCATATAATGGTCGAATACAGCATTAGTTATGTGCTTCGAATACAGTATTAGTGATGTGGTGCTTGTCGCAGTCACGTTGTTTAAATATCTAAGAGTAATATTGCAGAGAGACATAAAATGGAACTAGAGCGTAAAGAGGGTAACAAGAAAAGGTGAATAGCCAGCTTCTGTTGATTGGGAGAATTTTAGGAAAGCAGACCACATTTAGAGCACTTGTACGATCCATTATTGAATACTACTCGAGTGCTTGGGATTACTACCAGATCGGATTAAACGAAGGCATCGAAGCAATTCACAGGCGTGCTGCTGGATTTGTTTCGGGCGGATTCGATTAACAAGCGAGTATTACGGAAGTGGTCTATGAATGCAAACAGAAATATCGGGAGGCAAGATGACTTTCATTTCGCGAAACACAATTGAGGAGGTTTAGAGAACGAGCGTTTGCAGCTGACTGGAGAACATGTGTACTGCCCAACGTTTATTTCCTGTAAGGGCCGCGAAGACAGAATAAGAGACATTAGGGCTCGTACGAAAACATATAGAGTGTCCTTTTTCCCTCGCTGTAATTCCTAGTGGGATAGGAAATGAAATGACTAATAGTGGTACGTGGTACACTCACACCTGTAACATACACTCTCTGGTGTAAAGTGTGCGTAGAATGGTTACCTACCACTGAAAATCGCACAACAGTGACTGCCAGACTAATGATGATAGTTACAGTATTATGGTGTCTGTGGCATTAAGCACAACACTTCAACACTCATCGTATTCTTGAAAAACAATGGCGTTTACCAGCGACTAAACTCATCTCCCTGGAGCGTAAATTAATGTGTTATGGTACTTTAAGGAAGGTACTTTCAGTTTGATCAGATCCCCACATTAATAGTCGTTGTTTTTCAGATAATGATTCATAATCAAGCACTTTCTACATTCAAAAAACATCAGATCAGTGGGTTCTGAATGGTCACTCACAAGGAGGGGAGACAACCTGCCATTAGCGGAAGAGAGGTAGCGAGATGTTAACTGACACTTGACAACAACAAACAACTGCCGGAAAATCTCAGACAATTGCCGGAAAAGCTCTCCCTTATGCTACTCTGCATTCACCATTCACTACACCTAATGTCACCGCTCCTCACCTTCTCTGAATTGAAACCCAACTTTCACTATACGCACTCAGTTCTCTTATATATAAAATATATATGCCGTACATATTAACATAATTAAAACGACATAATGCAGAAATGACAAACCAAAGATGAAGATAAAATACTTAGATCAAGTGAAAATCAAATCTAGTTATTAAGTTGGCAACATTATACATACACTTTATACACCCCCCCCCCACACACACACACACACAGACGGAGACAACTCATTTAGTCAACATTGTGGAACTTAATACTAATAATGCTAAATAATACCTCAAAAATCTACAAGGAGACGACATTTTCTGACAGAAAATCTGACATAAAATGCTGTAACTGTTTTTAGATTTAAGAAGTATATCTCAACTACAAATCTGTTTCATGCCTCAGCGATACAAATAGTCACACTGTACGTGCAACCACTACGGAGGAGTATTTGTTGAGAGGGCAAACAAAGGTGTCGTTGCTGAAGAGGGTTCAGTAGTTTCCTGGGCAACAGTCAGGATGACTGACTGATGTGGCCCTGTAACAGCAACCACAACGGTCCTGCTGTGCTTGTACTATGAACGGCTGAAAGCAAGGGGAAACTACAGCCGTAACTGTATCCGAGGGTATGCAGCTCTACTGTATGGATAAATGATGATGACGTCCTGTTGGGTAAATAACTGCGGAAGTAAAATAGTCCTGCATTAGAATCTCCATGGGTAAGGGGAGGTAGGGAGAGGCACAACTCGGGAGGATGTCGTTATCAGGACAAACACAATTGGCGTTCTACGAGTCGGAGCGTGGAATGACATATCCCGCAATCGGGTAGGTAGGTTAGAAAATTTAAAAACGGAAATAAAATGGGTAAAGTTAGATATAGTGGAAATTAGCGAAGTTCGATAGCGAGAGGTACAGGACTTCTGGTCGAGTGAATATAGTGTTATAAATACAAAATCAAATATCGGTAATGCAGGAATGGGTTTAATAATGAATAAGAAAATCGGAACGGTGCTAAGGTAATACAGACAGCATAGTAAACGCATTATTGTAGCCAAGATAGACACTAAGCCCACACACCCCACACCAGTACAAGTTTATATGCCAACTAGCTCCGCAAATGATGAAGAGGTTGAAGAAATTATGATGAGATAAAAGAAATTATTCAGGTAGTTAAAGGAGACGAAAATTTAATAGTACAGGGAACGAAAGGCTACTTAGAACTTTTACAGAAACCAGATGTCGGTTGTAAGAGACGGAGGGCATGTATGGAATGCAGCGGTTGAGAAGGGATTGAGATACTGTGTAGCCTATCCCCTATGTTATTCAATCTGTACACTGAGCAAGCCATAAAGGAAACAAAAGAAAAATTGGGAGTAGGAATTAAAACCCTAGGGAGAAGAAATAAAAACTCTGAAGTTTGTGGATGACGTAGTAACTCTGTTGCAGACAGCAAGGGACATGGAAGAGCAGTTTAACGGAATGGACAGTGTCTTAAAAGGAAGATATGGGACGAATATGAACAAAAGCAAAACAAGGATAATGGAATGTAGTCGAATTTAATCAGGTGATGTTAAGGGAATTAGATTAGGAAATAGGAACATAAAGTGGTAGGGGAATTTCACTATAGTGCAGAATAATAACTGATGATGGCCGAAACAGAGAGGATATAATATGTAGACTGGCAACGGCAAGAAAAGCGTTTCTGAAAAAGAGAAATTTGTTGACTTTGAGAATAGAGTAAGTATCAGGACACCTTTTCAGAAAGTATTTGCATGAGGTGAAGCCACGTAAGGAAATGAAACATGGACAATGAACAGTATAAACAAGAAGAGAATAGAAGCTTTTGAAACGTGGTGTTACAGAAGAATGCTGAAGATTAGATGGGTACATCATGTAACTGATGAGGAGGTACTGTATAGAAATGGCGAGAATAGATATTGGTGGCACAACCTGACTAGAAGAAGGAATCAGTTGGTAGGACATATTCTGAGATGCCAAGGGATCACCAGTATAGTTATGGGGGGGGGGGAAGTGTGTGTGTGGGGGGGAGGGGTAAAAACCGCAGTGGGAGACCGGGAGATGAATGCAGTAAGCTGACTCAGAAGGATGTAGATTGCAGTAGTTACTCGGAGATAAAGAGCCCTGCACAAGACAGAACATGATGTCAAATGTCTACGTGTGATAGATCACGTCTAGGATACAACTTTTGGTAAGGACAACATGTTCGCTAAGCCTTCGCAACAAAGTTATGGATGCTTCAGTATTCACTACCTGTTGAATGACAAGGTATCAAAGATTTAACAGCGTCTACTATCCATGTGTGCCTCATAGTCGCTAAAACAGTAAACTGATAAAAACTTTAAGAACTGTATTGAGGTGCCGTTCGCAGAACGATGTCTCATGCAAAAGTAGGTAACTGAAGACGGCACCACAAGAACCTTAGTAGCTGACAAATGCAGCAACGAATCGATGATGTTGGCGTAGACACGTCACCAAGTGTTTCGTTCGCCGCAGAGCAGAATGCCCCTGCGCACACACTCTATTGCTCTATGTACTCAGCCAGCAATTGTAATCACCGATTATGACGACAGCATCGTCGTAGCACAGAACTGGCTGCGTGTGACAATAGATTATACTGAACTTATTACCAATTACTGACTATTTTTGTTCAAAAAATGGTTCAAATGTCTCTAAGCACTATGGGACTAAACATCTGAGGCCATCAGTCCCCTAGACTTAGATATATTTAAACCTAACTAACCTAAGAACATCACACACATCCATACCCAAGGCAGGATTCGAACCTGCGTCCGTATCAGCCTCATGGTTCCGGACTGAAGCACCTAGAACCGCTCGGCCATCGCGGCCGGCACTATTTTTGTATGAAGTGAAAATATCATTCTGAAAATAAAGTGCTAAATGTTATAGGTATCAGAAACAACACCGATTTCATGTCACGTGTGTGAATGCCCCTTGTTTCTAAAATGAAGTATGTACCATTTTCATGTTTTAATAAATTATTACTAATTTCTGTGAGTGTGCTGTAGTATCTGCTCGACATCCTTTTCAACCAGACTTTCTACTGCACGCCACAAGTATCTGAAACACGAAAAACGTATTTTAGAAGCGAATCACGAACTTTAAATTCATTGTTCCCAACAGACTGGGTAGAATTTTGCATTAGTATACTCGAATTCGGATGTACAACCTCGGGTTCAAGTGTACTTTTTTCCTAGTTTTGATCTACCAAATAAACTAACCTTGATTCCAATACTGATCTGTTTACATGCCTGCAATAAATACATTTTTTAAACGTTGAACATGCCAGTTTTTGGCTACACATGCATAAAGAGTAACGTTCAGCAAAAAATATATGTCTCCTGTCATAGAACAGCAAACAGTATCATAGAGGATATATTAAACACACTCATACAAACCACATTCAGTAAGCGCAGCAGGTTCTAATACTTTGAATGAACTATGTGATAGCATTTCACAAAACAAGGCAACGTCCCTGCATTTCAAAACATTTAACGACTCTCTAGATCACGTTTCTCTGAACTCTTCACCTAAAACAGGAATAATGACACCGATTATAGAGACATTTCTGTGTTGGTATATATAACTGCACGTGTTCTGTTTGAGGCCCTCCATTTTATTCCACGCCATTACCCCTGCCGGGTAGTCCACCATTCTACCTCGGCGATACGTCAGGGACTCCGCATCAAGGCGACGACCACAGTGGCGATGTCTTCGGCGGCTGCCGCAGAAGCCACCAGCGGCGACCGCACTATTTCACTACGCCTCGCCAAGTGCGCCAGCCGCTCACGGCGATGACGTCATCCCGCTTGGGGAGGTAACGAGAGGAGCGCACCGGCCAATTGCGCTCACTGAGTGTAGTGATCGGCACAGGTTTATAGCTCGCAACCCGGCGAGTCTTCGGCTGTTCATCAATGGAGTGGAGAGTTCGCAGTCCTCGGAAACAAGCAGTTTATTATCGGCAACTAGAAGTAGTCGTCTGTAGTTCTCATCAGACGACATCTGCTACACAGTTCACGCTAGGAGCAGACAACGGAAAGGAGCCGCTAATCTGGAACCAGCAGTCCACCATAAGTAACCATTCCGGTCAGGAACTGCCAGATCCTTAACAGCGACTTTGTCCCTGGACGTATGTTTACTTCGGGAAGTGACTGGTTATTTATGTCTTTTAGTTCCCAGCCTTGTCAGTTTCATACTTTTTAATCCTAACTGGATGTACGTTTGTGTGAGATTTGCATTAAACAAATGTAGTGTACTCGCTCTAATTACACTGATATGGCTACAGTCATGGGATAGCGATATGAACATATAGGGGTGACGGCAGTATCGTGTGCACAGCTTATAAAAAGCAATGCGGTGGAGGAGCCGTCAATTGTACTCAAGTGTTTCATGTGAAAAGTTCCTCATGATGATTATGGTAGCAACATGGGAATTCACAGACTTTAAGCAATGTTAGTCTGAGATAGACGCATGAGATATTCCATTTCAGAAGTCGTTAGAGAATTTAGTACTCCGAAATAGAATAGAATAGAAAGAAAGATCCTTTATCATTTAGCTACAATATACCAGGTCAGCAACTGGAAGCAGTTAATTCCATAAACTATCTGGGAGTAGGCATTAGGAGTGATTTAAAATGGGATGATCATATAAAGTTGATCGTCGGTAAAGCAGATGCCAGACTGAGATTTATTGGAAGAATCCTTAGGAAATGGAATCCGAACACAAAGGAAGTAGGTTACAGTACACTTGTTCGCCCACTGCTTGAATACTGCACACCAGTGTGGGATCCGTCCCAGATAGGTTTGATAGAAGAAATAGGGAACGGAGAGCAGCGCGCTTCGTTAGAGGATCATTTAGTAATCGCGAAAGCGTTACGGGGATGATAGATAAACTCCAGTGGAAGACTCTGCAGGCGAGATGCTCAGTAGCTAGGTACGGGCTTCGTTGACGTTTCGAGAACATACCTTCACCGAGGAGTCAAGCAGTATATTGCTCCCTCCTACGTATATCTCGCGAAGAGACTATGAGGATAAAATCAGAGAGATTGGCCCACACAGAGGCATACCGACAATCTTTCTTTCCACGAACAATACGAGACTGGAATAGAAGGGAGAACCGATAGAGGTACTCAGAGTACCCTCCGCCACACACAGTTAGGTGGCTTGCGGAGTATGGATCTAGATGTAGAAATACACAGTGTCAAGGGTGTTTTATCGACAATACCATATTTTAGGTGTTATCTGTCATCACAGGCAGCGCTGTGACTGGCGGTCTTCACTTAACGACCGTGAGCAGTAAAGTTTCGGAAGTGCTAACACACAAGCAACACTGCGTAGGACGAGCGCAAAAATCGGTATCGGACAGTAAGGGACAATAAGGCAAAATTTCGCGTTAATGGGCTTTCTGAGCAGGGGATGGGTGCGAGTGCTTTTGTTAACAGCACGACATCGCCAGAAGCGCAACATCAGTTGGACAATTGAGTGCTGTAAAACCATGGGCTGGTCAGATGAGTTCCTATTTCATTTGGTAAGAGCTAACGGTAGTGTTCGCGAAGTCATAGACCCAAGTAGTCATCAAGGCGCTGAGCAAGCTGATGTTGGCTCGATAATGGTGTGGGCTGCGTTTACATGGATTGGAATGGGTCGTCTGATCCAACTGATCTGATTATTAACAGGAAATGGTTATGTTCGGCTTAGACACGATTTGCAGCCATTCATGTACTTCATGTTCCCATATAACGATGGAACTTTTGTGAACAAAAATGCCCCATGTCACCGCGCGAGATCTGTTTGCGATTTTTAAATGATCACACCGCCATTTGACTGTATTGTTGTTTATTTATTTATGACCCAGGTTTCAGCTTCTTATGCGATTTTCAAGTAATTGATTTTATATCATTAACACTTTACAGGACATAAACTCAGTCACTTGAAAATCGCATGAAAGGTCGAAGCTAAGGGCGTAATTAAACAAACAACAATACAGTCAAATGGCGGTGTGTTCGTTTAAAACTTACGAAGGCCGAAACTAAGGGCGTAATTAAACATACAACAATACAGTCAAATGGCGGTGTGTTCGTTTTAAACTTATTGTATGACTGTTGCTCAGCAACAGCAAAAATTGTTTGCGATTTGTTTGAAGAACATTTTTGACAATTCCAGTGAATGATTTGGCCACCCAGATCGTCCTTCATGGAACGTAAACGAGAGGTCAGGTTGTACACAAAATCCAGGACCGCCAACACTTTCGAAGTTATGGTCGGCTATAGCGAGGCTCAGTATTTCTGCAGGTAACTTCCTAAGACTTATGGAGTCCATGCCACGACGAACTGGTGAATTACTTCGGGAAACAGGAGGTCATACAAGCTATTAGGACTTTTATCACATCAGTATAGTTGCTGCATAAGTGTTTGTGGCCACATACCATATCAAAGAGTCCAAATTTAGGAAATTAAAAAGTAATTACACTTAGACCAAGCATCGAACTCTTGATCGTGTGTAAACTAACGCAAAACTCTACCCACTGTCCTACTGCCAAACTTTATTTCGTTGACGTCCATTTTGTACAGAAAATATCCACGGGAAGAAATTTTATGGAAGTCATTTCTGTATTTAGAGCATGCAAGGATTAGCACTTTGACGGGATAGTAGTGAATATTCTTTCATCCTATACGTACAGCGCGGATCACATATAACTTGCACCACAGATGTTTCGGAAATTGAAAGTTCTCTTCATGTATGGTTTTCCCAGAGCGGTTTGGTAGTCAAGGGCTCGTATTGTTAACAAATAAACAGATTGCAATAATACTTTGGTATAAGTTTCTTGCAAAGATACTCATTTTTAAATATGACAATGCCTATTGACACTAACAAATCAAAAATAAGGTAGATTAGATTGTCAGTCGTGATTGTTGTAAGATTCTACTACGAGTCTTTTAGTAAATAAGGTATCTTGAAAGATTTCCACACCGACATATCTTGTGACATACAGTCTGCGTAGTTGCTAGGTACGATATTGTTATGTTTGCATACAGTGTGCTTGTGTGTTCCCTGAGTGCACTGCTGCTTATAAGTCAGCTAGTGTGTCACAGTCTAAGCGGTAAGTCGTGAATGGACGATGGGATTCACCATTGCAAAAAAAGCGGATATGCTCATTGTGTTGGAAGAATGGAGTTCGTTCTTCGACGGTGTATGCGGCAAGATTTCCCAAAATACGTCAAACATCTCGGCATTTATCTATCAACCGCTTCAAGCAATTACGTAAAAGGGTATTGTAATACCTACACAACATAATGGAAGGAAATAAGGTACGACAGAACAGGCAGGAAACAATATTCCTGCTGCTATTGCAGTTGATCCGCACTTCAGCTCCTGCACGATCGCACGAGGAAGTCGCATGCGTCAGACAAGTACCCTACGTATTCTCCATCGACTTAGATTCCATCCCTATCGTATATCTCTCTATTCCATCCCCATCATATTTCTCTCCAACAAGAGCTCTATGGAAACGAAAATGAGAATCGTGTTAACTTCTGTACGTGGGCATTAAGACAGGATACTTCATACGTATCATGTATGTCGTTTAGTAATGAAGCCACATTTACCAAGCATGGCCAGGTAAACCACCAAAACGTACACTAATGATCCGTTGATGATTCCAGTTGGCTTCGTCAGGTGAAGCGTCAGAGTTCATGGAGTTTAAACGTATGGTGCGGGATAGTAAACCGTCAGCCCGTAGTCGCATTTTTTACAGACGGAATACTGAACGTGCAAATACATCGATGCCTCCTAACATACCACCTTCCACGAATGCTCTAAGAGGATCCTCTACAGGCTAGGAGGAACCTGTGGTACCGACATGAGCGCTATCCAGCCCATAGTGCACGGAGTACTACAGCTTGTCTTCACGAATTGTTTTCTGGACTGGACGCAGTGGACCTGTACCTTGGCTGGCCCGTTCACTGCATTAGACGCCTGCAGACGTTTTTCAGTGGGGAAAGCTGGAAGACGCTGTCTACAAGGATGTATCAACTACATCCGACGTTATGCAACGACGTATTACTGCAGCCTGCTCGGAAATCTCCGCTGAAATGTTAACACGTGTGCAGCATTCGCTCCGTAACAGACTGTAAGGGTGCAGTGCCACTGGCAGTGGTCATTTTGAACATATTCTGTGACGGTCAGTTGTCTCGTCACTTGTCAGAATCCACATAACTAGTGTATGCACTTGTTATTTATCATTTGCTGCCACAGGTTTTCTACAAGTATCTGTGTGGGAACTTTCCAGAATACGACATCCTACAACAAACACCAATGACATTCTGATTTACCCTAGTGTTAGTGTGCTATGTTCAATAGGCATTGTTCTATTTAAAAAAGTGCATGTTTATGGAAAAAGTACATTTCATATACATTATTACTGTCATTGATTGGCTAACAAAACGAGACCCTGATTACCAATCCATTCTGTAAAACCACACATCATTATTACTTTCCATTTTCGCAAGATTTTCTGTGCAAGTTTCATGTGATTCACCCCGTATGTATATAATGTAGGGGCCATTTAAGAATGAATTTTTCCATATTCCATCCTTAAGTCCATGAAATAGAGGATGAAAAGATTTTTGAAAATATGTCACTACTAAGGCAATTTTGAAGACCTACGAAAATTGACATTTCGTTTCTCGGTCAGTAATAAATAAGTATGAAATTCAGTATTTTTGGAAATTTATTACGTATTAGATGAAATAGTTTTTGAACACTTTCTTTCAAAATACATCGTCATTAAAGAATTACTAAAGAATTCTTAAGGCAAAAAGAAATAAAAAAATACGTGTTTCACACTTTTTGGAACGACAAACCCATAACGGAGTGATATAGGGGATGAAAAGGTGTATGAAATTATTTTATTATGAAATTTTCATAGCTAAATCGATAAAAATTTGTATTTGGCTGGTCTGTTAGAAATAAAAAAATTCGTGTTTCTTTTTCTTTTCTTGGAAATTTGGCACCTAAGAGGTGAAATGGTGGAAATAATGGATGAAAATTTTAAGATAATATTTCGTGATATTAAAATATTTTAAAGGTAAATCTGTGAAAGCTGGTATTTCACTTCTCGATTAGATATAAAGAAATTTGAGATTTTGGATGCATGTTTCTATGGAAGTGTCACCACAAGACCGCAAGAGGTACTATTAAAAAATATCTGGGGCTCCAGCTATCAGAATCGTTTTTTGGTCACAAGCACTTTCAGAATCGTTTACAATATGTTGCAATTTGTGAACATCATAATCATTCGATTAAAGAAAAGCAAGAAATCTGTGCAAGTTAACGCTGTCTATACGCTAATGTCTTGTAATTAAGGACGAAACAGTCTGTTTCAAAAGTAATTCGTTATTATACCATTACTCGACACTGTATGTTGATGGATTATTTTTTTTTTAGGGATGTGTTTCATAATGGTCGTATTCATACTGCACATGCATGGCTCTCTCTAGCGTTGCACTCAACATTCTTCGAAAGTATTGTAAACTGAATTATGAAAGTGAAAATGTTAAATATTTTTACGAGTATTGTGATAATGTGCTATATGTATATATCCGGCAATTTATGGTCCGGTTCATGCTTTTTCCGGTGCACCTGGATGTTGTGTGCTCGAGTGCTCTTAACTGTGGACAAATTAATTTAGAACAGTTAGCGTGCAAAAACAGTGTTTTCAATCTCCTATGGGGATAAAAGCTACCTGCCAGAACAATGTGATTTGTGTTTGAGAGCTGGCAGCATGAATTACTACACTCGTTGTATACTATTTACGTTTTACATGTGCTAGTACTAAAATGTTAACTACTTATGAGATTAGCATGCTTAATGTTATATTTCATATTTAATTTCTTGGCGACCGTCAAATCGTTCATTGATCGTTATAGTTTCGGGAATGCGCACCTTAATCTGGTGGCAAATTTCTGATAGTACAAGTGGAACATTGCAGCGCTGTAAAGGGTCATTTCAAAGACACTCTAAATCTAGGCACTGTATTAATGGTTTGTCTGTATTCGCTTTATCAGAAAACAAATATTAGATGCAAATTCCTTATAGGTTACGCACTCTACACGCCAAACACCGATTCTGGTCTGCTGCGGTTTTCGAAAGATCACTTTTAATTACTGCAAGTCGTGAGTCAAGCCCATGTCCGTCACTATGTATATGAAATGAAGCCACAGTAGAACTCGCAGTGTAGTTACTCAGTAAGAGAGTAGCAAGAATGTTTGTTGCAAGGGTGTAAAAAAACGAAATATACGTATGGCATTGCTAAATGGTCATCCCCTTCTACGCATTCGGCCACTTGGTACTAGTAACTTTATTGACACCACTTCGGCGAACTGCATCATCCATGATGATGAAATAATGAAGAGGAAAATGCAATACACGAACGCACGACAAGCGCGCACACCCATCCACCCACCCACCCACACACGCACACACACACACACACACACACACACACACACACACACACACACACACACACACACACACACACATCCTCGAACCAGCACGGAGTGGAACCTAAGCGCCCAAGATCGGGAGTGAAGCTGCTGGTTTTAGGAATGTAAAGTTGGTATGCCACTGGCGTGTTGCGTCTATGTGGGCAGCTTTATCATGCTCCGGAGACTACACTATCGCGCCAACTGACCTGACATGACATGTCGGAGGAGGGTCTCTCTTCAGACTGTTGGTGTGTGCTCGCCGGCTTCTGCGAACGTGTGTCAGAGCCATTTAATAGTCTCACTCTCAGAGTCGTTATATGATTTACAGGCCACAGCTTAAAAAAATTTATGTAAGTAGAAATGAATTTTCCATATGCCACGTTTCTATGTCGAACTAAAACGTATAAAACTACATCTGATTATTCAAGCGGTGCGTTGCAACGCCGAAGAGGACCGTTTCCAAGTTTCCTATACGCCATACAGATAGTCCTTAAAATATGAGATTGCGTATTTGTAATAGCTATGAAAATAATAGTAAGATTTAGAATGAAAAACGTGGGACACATGCAATAGATAACAATAAGGTGGTCAACTGTTTATGCATCAGTTACTAGTTCCACAATTCAAGCATAAATTACCAGGTAGTGTGATAGCAACAAGGTGAACTATTCATTCCTCAGTATTTGTATTGCATGTACCCCATGTCTTTCGTTTTAAAGTATTTTACAAGTATTTTCAAACCTGTTGACAATTAACGATCACCAATATTCAGAACTATCTCTATAGGCTTACGAATATGTGTGAGAGTAGCAGAAATTAATGTTCACATTTTAGTCCGATTTAAAAGATTAGCTCATATGTTGTAAATTCATTTTTAAATAATCATTTTCGACGTTTTAGTCTTTTGTATGTGAAATTTTTCAATCGCTTTCAAACACTTTAATGAGATTATAACAGAGACATGTGGCAAATTTCAGGTTTCCTTTTTTTCTGTCCGCTTCACCTGACCCACTTGGAGTACTGCTACTCCCCAAGTACAGTATAGCCCGTGAATATAACGTGAACGTAAAAATTTGAAAAATTCGAGCTCATTTGGAGGCTTATCAGCAATCGTCCTTCCCGTAAACCACTCGCAACTGCAATAGGAGAAAGAGTAAATTGCAGTGGTACACAAAGAACCCACAGCATACACCACACAAGAAAGCGAATTAGTATTGAACTGTCGTACAGTTCTCAGCTGTGTTGACAGTTTCAAGCCTCTAGGTCACTGGGATATGACAATGCCAACAAAACACCCTAGACCATACATCAGAGAAGAATGTCAGTTAATACTGCACTGTCATCCAGTTCTGGGTTATGACTAAAGTTTCAAATCTTTATTAATTGGAAGGATAGTTTTAAAACAGATGCAAATTCGTAGAGAACAGATAGCAATAGCTGTCACCGCTCCTAACCCCCCCCCCCCCCGGTCCCTCCCCACCAAACTCTGCTCAGCCTTTCCCATCCGCTGACACACTGCCTGTAAAGCAATCCAATACTGCTCACACGGAATGCTGGTCCTACAGGGCAGACGATATCAATAGACAAGAAAACGGATTAATAACGGATTGTCATACAGTATTCAGCTATAAGGGACAATGAAATGAAAACTGCCCACCCGCACTCGCCGTAGTGTACTCTCTGCGCGACAGGTGGCTCGCACTGTTGTTACGTTTCGATACTGTGGTGTGGGAACGTATAGAGTCACACCACAGATGCGTGCAGCTATTGCGGTACGACCTTGCTTGTTGGCGGACTCGTCTAGTAGGTTCGTCCAGCTGTTACGGTATCGTATGGCTGACACCTACGAACTGATTACCATTCAGACAGCTTTGTAGCGGCTGTAGCCTGTGAACTCTGCCCACTCGCTACACAGACTCCGGCATTCACACTGAAACAAGTTCATTGGGCGTGGAGCCACAATCATACGAAAACTTAGCTTCAGCAATTTGTTTGGGAAATACTGCAACAACCTCCGTACATCCTGGATCATTCACGGTGTGATTTTCTCAACTTTGGCGACCTGAAGAAAGACATTCACGAATGGCAGTTCCAGTCGTACGAACAAATCCAATTGTGGATGCGGTTGTCGATACGCCAGCACCAATTTCGTTCTACAAAACACGAATTAATCGTTTAGCCTTCCAGTGAGATAAATGTCTTAGTGCGTGTGGATATTACTCATGATGGGAGTCATGTCATACTCCAGTTGTGACGGGTGTTCGGTTTTCATTTGACTGCCCTTCATTTGTATAAAACTTCAACTCTCTCGATCATGGTGAAGCTATTTCAAATGAGCTGCAGAAGTAGTACTTCTAAGGTCATTAGTTCCCTAGAACTTAGAACTAATTAAACCTAACTAAACTAAGGACATCACACATATCCATGCCCGAGGCAGGATTCGAACCAGCGACCGTACCAGTCGCGCGGTTCCAGACTGTAGCGTCTAGAACCGCTCGGCCACCCCAGAACTGTTTCATCAGATAACGAGTACGGTTTCTAATGGAACTGACTGTAAAATTTAGGACTGATGAAAGCTCTGTCTGTTATTTAGTCATTCATTTATGGCTCTGAATGTTATGTACTGGTCAAACCAGTACATACCTAGCACTGGTCAGTGTGCATTACCTCATTAGACTTCGACAGCTAGTGGAGCGAGTGCGCGTGAGAGTTTGGCAGCACTCTGGCGGATCCCCCGGTTGCCCCTGCTTCGACAACAGTGTGTGCTCGGCAGCGCGTGGTGCCGGACAGCGAGTTGGCCGGCCGGCTGTCCGGCCAGCGGTGGAGCGGCTTAACGCCGCCTCCATTACGGGGCGAGATTGCCGACGCCGCTGTGCCACGCCGCGTTGTGCAGCGGCGGTCGGCGCCGGCCGGACGCCTGCCCCGAGACCGCACAATGCCGGCGCGGCCTTTTGTTCGCCGGGTTGCCGGGTCGCGCCTTCCTGCCGCCCAACTCGCAGCCGCCAGACGGAAGTCCGGCGATACAAGTGCCTGTCGGGGTCGCCACTTCAGCCGAAACGTCCTGTCGGCAATCGGCGAGGTGTCCCAGCCGTACATCCACTGTGCGTTTGACGTAGCAGCCACACCTACTCTGGCCGCAGATCTCACAGACTTCCTGACGTCTCATGTCGTGACAAACCTAGCGAAGAATATTTCGCCTTTACGCCTTTTGGTCGGACTGCAGACAAATTTGGATTCTTCGTATCTCCATAATTGAAATGGACGACTTGGGACGTCAGCTAGTTTAGTATATGTTAAAAAATGACGAAATTCCTCCAGCTGTATTAAGGCGTTTGTTTTATTGGCAACTTGTTTCAATTTTGTTACGTCATCTTCAGGCCCATACTTGTCGACAGTAACCATATGTGCCTAACACTAGTAGTCAGTGGTGAGATGAACACAACTATCTCACTATTAAATACTAGTGTTAGACACATACGGTTACTGTCAACAAGTATGGGCCTGAAGGTGATGATGTAACAAAATCGAAACTAGTTGCCAATAAAACCAACACCTTAATACAGCTGGAGCAATTTCATCATTTTTAACACAAATTTGGATTATCCTAAAGTACGCCCGCCCGGTTACCCGTGCAGTCTAACGCACGGCTTTCTGGAATGGGAAGGAGCGCTTGGTCCCCAGCACAAATCCGCCCGGCACACTTGCGTCGAGGTCTGGTGATCCAGCCAGTCTGTGGATGGTTTTTAGGCGGTTTTCCATCTGCCTCTGCGAATGCGTGCTGGTTCCCATTATTCCGCCTCAGCTACACTATGTCGACGATTGTTACGCATACAATTTCTCCACATACGCTTACACCACCATTACTCTACCATGAAAAACGTAGAGGTTACACTCGTACGTTGTGAGACGTTCCCTGGGGGGGGGGGGGGGGGGCGTCCACCAGAGGCCAAACTGCATAATAACCCTGAGAGAATGGTTTGGTGTGGAACGTCGTTTCTAGGCCCCCAGGTGACATACAATACAATACAATCCTAAGGCACAGGGAGAGCAAAGTAACAAATTACGAAATAAGAAAATACACAATGATAGTACACTAAACAATTACCACCTATGTGAATTCATATAATTTTTCACAAAAGAAAACAACAGACACCACTCATTAATATAACTGATACACCTAGCTGGGCAATGGTTCTTCAGCGCGGATGCACAAATACGTCCGACCTCCTGTGGGAATCTCCTAGTAACGAACAGTGAGTATAATGGACAGGGACTGCAGATAGATGGCGCTCGGTGGGAATGTGGATCGGATCTGAGGCGTGCCAAGATAGGCGCAGTAGTTGTGATAACGCTGTATCACGGATGACCCAGTGCTTGACGCATCTGCCTGTTAGAAGGAGATGCAATGTTCGAATCCTACAAGTGACAGTATCGTATCGCCACCGCTGATTCCGCCTGATGCTCCACTGCAGCTGACAGCAGTGATCCCCTTCAGTTTATATGTAATTACCACCTGCTTAATAACTTGCAGAAAATAATGCAGCGCCCTCTGTGAAGCCAGCGTATAACTTGTGCACCCACATTTTTGCCTGCTGGCAGTAATTGTGCTGACTTTAGAGGTGAATAGTGTTTGTAACATTGATTTTAGAGTACAGCCATGCCCCACTAACGAGTACTTACTGCTGTCAAAGATCTTTAGCCATTTCAATGGGATCACGTTGTTGGTGTATGGCAATCTGGAGGGATGTATCGGCAGATTGCTGCAAAGTGTACCGGTGGTGTGTCCCTGCTTTCAACAATGGTCTGTGGAACATTCCCATACCTGTAGAATAGGCTCTGGACGTCCATGTAGTACATACAGTCGTCGAGATCGACGCATTGTCTGAACAACGACCGAAAAATCTAGCGCATACTCCGCAAAATACCTAATGGTGTGGCGGAGGGTACTTTTTGTACAATCAACTGAGCCCTAAAACCCTGTTCCACTCGCAAATAGCGCGCGGTAAAAGTGGCTGTCGGTGATCATCTGTAGTGGTTCTAATTTCTCGTATTTTCTCCTCGTGGTCATTAGGAGACAGATGCAGGGGGAAAGTAATGTACTGTACTACTCTTCTAGGAAAAATTCTCTCTCGGAATTTCAATAGTAACTAGTAATACAGATGGTCGTTCCTAGGCGCCTGCCCTTTGTCAAAATTGTTTGGTCGAAGATTTCCCAACCTGCGGCCCGTGTCGTCACTAGAGTAAAATCCCATTCGCCTCTGCTCTGTTTATGCAGTGTATTCTAAAATTTCCGTAGCAAACTTCTAGGAACTGTGAAGGCTAGTGAATGGACAATATTTTCAATTAGAACCCATGTCCAGAAACGTACTGGTTCCGTGCTACAGCCGTTCGAAAAAGTGTTTGATAGATAGTTATGCGAAGTGGTAGTCACAGTGGAGGATTGTTCAAATGGCTCTGAGCACTATGGGACTTAACAGCTGAGGTCATCAGTACCCTAGAACTTAGAACTACTTAAACCTAACTAACCTAAGGACAGAACACACATCCACGCCCGAGGCAGGATTCGAACCAACGACCATAGCGGTCGCGCGGTGCCAGACAGAAGCGCCTAGAACCACTCGGCCACACCGGCCGGCCAGTGGAGGATGCGTATGTCGGATCGTCTGATGTCATTTGACGTCTGTTCTACCTCTCTGACCTATTTCTAGTCTCATTCACGTGGCTGTGAGTGTTGGACCAACATGGTTGAGTGCACGTTTGCAGGGTACACTGACATGATCGTTCTGTGTAGCGAAGCACACAATAATGGAAAAGTTGCTCGTCACCTTTATCAAGATCGTTATTCACAACGACCGAATCCATCGCATACTCTTTTCGCCCCAATTACACAATGGGTTCACCGTCCGCATGCGTGACTGGTGCTTCAAATTGACGCCGCGTACCAGAACTACAAGAAACCGTACTGGATCACGTTGAAGGGAACACGTCAAGAAGTACATGAGCAACTGTGCGTGCAATGGGTGTTGCTCCCAGCACCATCTCTTACATTCAGTATGACCAACAACTATATCCGTTCCACCTCCAAAGGATACAATGCCAGCTGATTTCACACCATGTGTTGAGTACTGTACGCAATTGCTGCGCCGCTGTATCAACGAGCCGCTAGTACTTCCACGGTGCATTCTCTTCACAGACGGATGCAAATTTACTACAGACTGTATTCTCAATGCTCGAAACCGCCACGTCTGGGCAGACGGAGAATCACATACCACCAGCGCATATTTAGGATGAGTGTCTGGGCAGGTGTTCTGAATGGTCATGTGAATGGCCGTATATGCTTCCACCCAACCTCATGGGCCCATTCCTACAGCAAGATTTGGGCATGTTGTGGGACGCTGTGTCGTTGAACTCCGTCAAGACATGTGGTTTCAGCATGACGGTGCATGAACTCACTTTTCACGTCATGTTCGGGAACACCTGAATCAACGATTCTGTAACAGACGGGTATGCCAAGATGATCCAATCGCAAGGCCTCCACGACCGCCGTAAGTGGTCGCTGCAGAATAGACTGCAGAACACCAGATGTGATAGAGCGTGTGTACCACAACACCATTCGTAGGATGTACCCGAACATGACGAACGTCTCATAGAGCCTTACTGGCAGTGGATCAGAACGCTAACTCTCGTTTGAAAAGGACAAGAACGGGTTGTGTTTAACTGTAAACCACAGTGTTTATGAAAACTGATCAAGTATCCTTTTTGTTGTTGTGGATATTAATGAATAAAATTGTAGGACAAGTGATGTTCTGGGTCACACTTAATAAATTACGTGTTAGAGGGCATGTTTCCAAATGGTTGTAGTACGGAAACGGAAAAGATAGGTATTCGAATACGGATTCCAGTTCAAGATATCTTCCAGTCAGTCCTCTCTACAAGTCTTACAAGTCCTAGAAGTCCGTCTGTACTTACCCGCATTACTCACCCGCTGTGACCACTTCGTTATGACTCCGTCAGAGTTGCAGCTCATCTCTTTTGTTGTTCAACTTAACTGGTGTAACCGAAAATCTGAAACTGGAGCCGTGAGTGCCATTTCTGATGTACCTGTCTCATTGGTCAGTGAACGTCAAAGGATGCGATTTCCTAAGAGAAAAACATTTGCCTTCGAGGAGGTCTGTACGCTTTGAACGACGCGTCTATAGAATCCTGTCACCTAGCCAAAATATCGGGTAATTTAAAACGAGGTAAGAGATAACTCTTTACCAATATAGTTCTGTAGTGTCCGTAAAAAACTTTGAAAAGAGGGACAACTTTTAGCAAAGAGTTGTAGCTAAACAGCTATCAAGTAATGCCTAAAGTAGTATATTAACTTTTTTTTTAAATTTCACTGAAGCGTACAGTTAGGTATAACAAATGTAATGCTAACCCGCCTAAAAAAATTCAATACCATTAGCTACCTCCACTACTTGTGTGCTGAAAATTCAGGTTTTTCCAGTGTAGCGAGACACATTTGATTGTTTTTCTCACCAAAACAATGTAATCAAGCTATTTTCAGGGCTGATTTTTGTGTTATTTTAACTTTTATTAGGATACAAAACAGAGCTCAGAAATTGTATACAGTTATCACCGCGAAAATAAAGCACGCCTTTACGAAGACACAAAAGGCAGTCAATATAGTGCCTAATCATACTGATAAATATTTTCACATATTTATGTGTATTTTTTGGTTTGGTTGGTTGGTACACATACCAAGATGCTGGTACAGTTCCAAAACCGGTAGTAATAAATGAATGTTATTACTGTTGGGTAGTATACATTCCAAAAGAAAACCAAAATGAAAATACTTTTAATAAGAAATTTCATTTAAATGAGCGCTCGTTTTTGCAACGCCGACCCACAGTGCTGATTCACCAACAACTCACAGAAAACGATGGGCGGTAGTGAGACAAAATAGATCAGAATCAGATGCACTTCCACACTGGTGTCACCACATTCACAAACTCTATAAATTAAAGGAAATGTCTTGACTGATTAACTGACTTGTCATCACCCAGCCAAAACCGCTAAAGATAGAAACGCGAAATTTGGAGAAGTTGGCGGTCATGTAATGTAGGCATCGTTTAAGAATGGATTTTTCGAAATTACAGGCCTAAGGGCGACTTTCGCTGAATGATTTCAGTTCCCATAATCGTCCCATATTTCATGTAAACCCTATACCGGTTTTTTGCCGTGAGTTGATTGTAATTCCTTGTGGTGTGATTTCCGAGGGAGCCATTCATGATTTACGTTTAGTTCACCTTTATAGGGCGGAAAGAAATACATTACGCTGATGTATTAGATGATTAGGGTAATCTAATTGATTACGAAGTTGGTTAATCTGTAAAATGCTATATTCTTCTCTCTCTGCTAGAAGTAAAAGCTTTATTACTAACGCCTTATGACAAATGATGATGATGATGATGATGATTAGTGTTTTAGGGCGCACAACAACGAGGTTATCAGCGCCCGTTCCCAAAATAAATGTTGACGAGTGCAGCGATGATCTGTTAAACAAAGATAAATTCAGAGCCGATCTTTGCGAAAATTGTAAATGCTCAAATTTCAAAATTGTACACAATACATCAAAAGAGGTAGATAAAACTAAAAATACCAGTACGAAACAGGTAAAAATAATTAACTGTGGCTGAGTGACCACTTACAAATAATGGGTGACCAAACCACTTTACAGCACATTAAGATCTCAATCACAATATTTTGGGATGAAGTCCAGACATCACATGTTGTTGTTGTTGTTGTGGTCTTCAGTCCTGAGACTGGTTTGATGCAGCTCTCCATGCTACTCTATCCTGTGCAAGCTTTTTCATCTCCCAGTACCTACTGCAACCTACATCCTTCTCAATCTGCTTAGTGTATTCATCTCTTGGTCTCCCTCTACGATTTTTACCCTCCACGCTGCCCTCCAATACTAAATTGGTGATCCCTTAATGCCTCAGAACATGTCCTACCAACCGATCCCTTCTTCTGGTCAAGTTATGCCACAAACTTCTCTTCTCCCCAATCCTATTCAATACTTCCTCATTAGTTATGTGATCTACCCATCTAATCTTCAGCATTCTTCTGTAGCACCACATTTCGAAAGCTTCTATTCTCTTCTTGTCCAAATTATTTATCGTCCATGTTTCACTTCCATACATGGCTACACTCCATACGAATACTTTCAGAAACGACTTCCTGACACTTAAATCTATACTGGATGTTAACAAATTTCTCTTCTTCAGAAACGCTTTCCTTGCCATTGCCAGCCTACATTTTATATCCTCTCTGCTTCGACCATCATCAGTTATTTTGCTCCCCAAATAGCAAAACTCCTTTACTACTTTAAGTGCCTCATTTCTTAATCTAATTCCCTCAGCATCACCCGACTTAATTAGACTACATTCCATTATCCTTGTTTTGCTTTTGTTGATGTTCATCTTATATCCTCCTTTCAAGACACTGTCCATTCCATTCAACTGCTCCTCCAAGTCCTTTGCTGTCTCTGACAGAATTACAATGTCATCGGCGAACCTCAAAGTTTTTATTTCTTCTCCATGAATTTTAATACCTACTCCGAATTTTTCTTTTGTTTCCTTTACTGCTTGCTCAATATACAGATTGAACAACATCGGGGAGAGGCTACAACCCTGTCTTACTCCCTTCCCAACCACTGCTTCCCTTTCATGTCCCTCGACTCTTATAACTGCCATCTGGTTTCTGTACAAATTGTAAATAGCCTTTCGCTCCCTGTATTTTACCCCTGCCACCTTTAGAATTTGAAAGAGAGTATTCCAGTCAACATTGTCAAAAGCTTTCTCTAAGTCTACAAATGCTAGAAACGTAGGTTTGCCTTTCCTTAATCTTTCTTCTAAGATAAGTCGTAAGGTCAGTATTGCCTCACGTGTTCCAGTGTTTCTACGGAATCCAAACTGATCTTCCCCGAGGTTGGCTTCTACTAGTTTTTCCATTCGTCTGTAAAGAATTCGTGTTAGTATTTTGCAGCTGTGACTTATTAAGCTGATAGTTCGGTAATTTTCACATCTGTCAACACCTGCTTTCTTTGGGATTGGAATTATTATATTCTTCTTGAAGTCTGAGGGTATTTCGCCTGTTTCATACATCTTGCTCACCAGATGGTAGAGTTTTGTCAGGACTGGCTCTCCCACGGCCGTCAGTAGTTCCAATGGAATATTGTCTACTCCGGGGGCCTTGTTTCGACTCAGGTCTTTCAGTGCTCTGTCAAACTCTTCACGCAGTATCATATCTCCCATTTCATCTTCATCTACATCCTCTTCCATTTCCATAATATTGTCCTCAAGTACATCGCCCTTGTATAGACCCTCTATATACTCCTTCCACCTTTCTGCTTTCCCTTCTTTGCTTAGAACTGGGTTTCCATCTGAGCTCTTGATATTCATACAAGTCGTTCTCTTATCTCCAAAGGTGTCTTTAATTTTCCTTTAGGCGGTATCTATCTTACCCCTAGTGGGATAGGCCTCTACATCCTTACATTTGTTCTCTAGCCATCCCTGCTTAGCCATTTTGCACTTCCTGTCGATCTCATTTTTGAGACGTTTGTATTCCTTTTTGCCTGTTTCACTTACTGCATTTTTATATTTTCTCCTTTCATCAATTAAATTCAATATTTCGTCTGTTACCCAAGGAGTTCCACTAGCCCTCGTCTTTTTACCTACTTGATCCTCTGCTGCCTTCACTACTTCATCCCTCAAAGCTACCCATTCTTCTTCTACTGTATTTATTTCCCCCATTCCTGTCAATTGCTCCCTTATGCTCTCCCTGAATCTCTGTACAACCTCTGGTTCTTTTAGTTTATCCAGGTCCCATTTCCTTAAATTCCCACCTTTTTGCAGTTTCTTCAGTTTTAATCTACAGGTCATAACCAATAGATTGTGGTCAGAGTCCACATCTGCCCCTGGAAATGTCTTACAATTTAAAACCTGGTTCCCAAATCTCTGTCTTACCATTATATAATCTATCTGATACCTTTTAGTATCTCCAGGGTTCTTCCATGTATACAACCTTCTTTCATGATTCTTAAACCTAGTGTTAGTTATGATTATGTTGTGCTCTGTGCAAAATTCGACCAGGCGGCTTCCTCTTTCATTTCTGTCCCCCAATCCATATTCACCTACTATGTTTCCTTGTCTCCCTTTTCCTACACTCGAATTCCAGTCACCCATGACTATTAAATTTTCGTCTCCCTTCACAATCTGAATAATTTCTTTTATTTCATCATACATTTCTTCAATTTCTTCGTCATCTGCAGAGCTAGTTGGCATATAAACTTGTACTACTGTAGTTGGCGTGGGCTTCGTATCTGTCTTGGCCACAATAATGCGTTCACTATGCTGTTTGTAGTAGCTTACCCGCATTCCTATTTTCCTATTCATTATTAAACCTACTCCTGCATTACCCCTATTTGATTTTGTGTTTATAACCCTGTAGTCACCTGACCAGAAGTCTTGTTCCTCCTGCCACCGAACTTCACTAATTCCCACTATATCTAACTTCAACCTATCCATTTCCCTTTTTAAATTTTCTATCCTACCTGCCCGATTAAGGGATCTGACATTCCACGCTCCGATCCGTAGAACGCCAGTTTTCTTTCTCCTGATAACGACATCCTCTTGAGTAGTCCCCGCCCGGAGATCCGAATGGGGGACTATTTTACCTCCGGAATATTTTACCCAAGAGGACGCCATCATCATGTAATCATACAGTAAAGCTGCATGCCCTCGGGAAAAATTACGGCTGTAGTTTCCCCTTGCTTTCAGCCGTTCGCAGTACCAGCACAGCAAGGCCGTTTTGGTTATTGTTACAAGGCCAGATCAGTCAATCATCCAGACTGTTGCCCTTGCAACTACTGAAAAGGCTGCTGCCCCTCTTCAGGAACCACACGTTTGTCTGGCCTCTCAACAGGTACCCCTCCGTTGTGGTTGCACCTACGGTACGGCTATCTGTATCGCTGAGGCACGCAAGCCTCCCCACCAACGGCAAGGTCCATGGTTCATGGGGGGGGACATCACATAAAAACATAAAATTGTAGCCACACTTGCCTCATTATTAGTTAAAATAGAGGGCAGGTCTGGTGGGAAACTTAAATCTTCCCTCAAACCCGCTTAATGTCGTATCGACAGCTGTGCCCCACATGTCTGACACGTTGGTGGCTCCTCACGACGTAACAGACAACCATGTGTCAACGGACAATGTCCTATTCTAAGCAGTGTAAGGGCTACTTTCTCAGCGCGTCGTTGTCGGAAGGAGGTAAGCCACGGTCGGACAGAATCCTTCACCGCTCCCAACTTATTATCCCTCACATCCAGCCACTGAGCGTCCCACCAACGCATGACCTTTCAAGTCACGTACACGCCAATTTTGTGCACAGGCAGACGACGAATGTGTGTTTACTCATTCGGAAGTTCTCTGTGCAACTTGGTGCGGATTATTTAATACGAGTTGTCGGGCTTTGCATTTTTTTTTTCTACAACGCGAATGGTGTAGTTAGGTGTTGAGAGAAATGTTTCGTTAGCATTATATTGCGTGGATAATATTTCTAAACACATCTTCTTGAATAATCTTCTTTTCTTCCTTTTAACGAGTTCCTTGTCACTCGAAAGGAAATCGTACTATATGCAAAAAGGAGGCGAAGGTACTGGAAACCACTGTGGTGCGTAAATGTAAACAATTGGCTTCATGATACTACTGATCTGGAAGAACTGACGTCGGAGAAGTGGCATTTGATTCAGGTAGCAAAATCAATATAGGCATTATAAGTAGCGTGCTTGACATTGAATGGATGTAATATGCTGTGATTAACATGCTAAGCAAAAGGAATCTCAAAGTGATGCCGAGAAAATGTTTGACCTGTACTACCAGCTATGAAGCAAGGAAGTCTACAAAGCGTCGTGTGGCTTATGATTTTCGTTGCTGGTCACCACAACAACATCGTCACGGTCTCTGCTAAATGCCTTCTTCCCAAGGGGGGACTTCGTAACTTGCTACAGCTGGATCATCCCGTCATAACCCAGGGATTATTGTCGGACGTGAGTAGGTCCTGCGATGTCCGCAGAACTAGCCCCATTTGCTGATAATTCTTCTAACACAGCTAAAGTGGCAGGAAGCAATACGGATAGCGGGCAGCGATGATCGTACCATCTCCAAGGGCAACCGAGGTCTTCATAAAAGGAGAAACTAATCACGAAGGTACAGCATAAACAGAAGCCGCCCTCAGTGATATAAACTCAATGGCCGTTCTAGACATCACCTTATTAGGAATCATGCTTCTCCTGGCGAACAGCTGTAGCGGGATTTTCATATTCGTAAAGTGGGAAAAAAACATTTACATGTTCAAAAATGTTCCAATTCTGGAATACTGAATGAGTTTAAGAACAATATTCATAGAGCTACACTACAGCTGTGTTAGCTTAACACAGAGAATGCATGATAAGCTACCACCTTTCTTACTTTAAAAATTTTCTTCTGTGGCCTTAAACGGTTTATAAGCTCTGAATATACAGGGCGAGTCAGGAGGAAAGGTATATGCTTTGACGGGTGATACCACCGGTGATTCTGAACAAGAACCTTCTAATAAACATATGCCCTTTTCTTAACCGTCTCCGGGTAAACCAATGAATACAGCTAGGAACGGGAAAGGTTCAGGTGACGGTAAATTAAATTACTGTTATGTTATGGTTTGTTTAATTGTGTACGTTTCCTCGCAGACGATATTCGAACAGTCCAGAGTCAACTTCAGTCCAGGTTGCTGCTCTTCTAGACTGATGTGGTGTCGCCGAGCTCAGCTTTGCATTCCTTTACCTGGGTACAAGCATGTAAAATACAAGCAAGAAATTCCTCTCCTGTGTCCGCACTGCGATTGACGCTCTTCAGCCACCCCCACAAACAGTAATCCAATGGGATAAGATCGGGTGACCTCGGTGGCCAAGCAATGAATCCACGGCGACCGACCCAACGACCAGGGTACGTTGTGTTGAGATGCTGGGTCACTGGCCGTACGGAATGTGTAGGAGCTCCGTCATGCTAAAAGTACATACGAGCTCATGTTACCTCCACGTATTCTGGTAACACATTTTGCAGAAACTCAAGGTACCATGTCCCAGTAAGACGGTTATCTAAGACCGAGCGAGGTGGCGCAGTGGTTAGACACTGGACTCGCATTCGGGAAGACGACGGTTCAATCCCGCGTCCGGCAATCCTGATTTAGGTTTTCCGTGATTTCCCTAAATCAGTCCAGGCAAATGCCGGGATGGTTCCTCTGAAAGGGCACGGCCGACTTCCTTCCCCATCCTTCCCTAATCCGATGAGACCGATGACCACGCAGTCTGGTCTCCTTCCCCAAACCAACCAACCAACCACGGTTATCTAAGACAACTGGACCGATGAGTTGGCCATCAATAATACCGCAACACACGTTGACTGAGAAACGTCGTTGAAAATTCGTCTCCACAGTAGCGTGCTCATTTTCATTTGCCCATACATGAGAGTTGTGCGTGTTGTTCATTCCGTTACGGGTAAATGTTGACTCATCAGTGAACGGAATACGTGGAATTAATCGATCACTGACAATGATTCATCGACAGAATTCTTGCCGGCCGGCATCGTCTCCTTCATGCAAATGTTGTACTCTCTGCCGATGAAAGGGACACAGACCGTGCTCGTGTACTGTGCGTATCACTCGTGTTTGTTGAATACCAAGTTGGGCAGCAATTCTTCTAGAGCTAGTAGTAGGGCTGCGCTCCACTGCTTGAAGCCTGTTCTCAGTTTGTTATACGCTACGTTCAGAGACAATATTTACGCTGGGAAGCGAACCACGCTCACGCAATCCGTGAAATATCCTGCTATCTGGCACTCTGCGATTCGGAAATCGTTGTTGGTATTCTCGCACAACAGCTCCAGAATTCGCACTGGCCAAACCATAGACAAACACCGTGTCAACATACTCTGCATGTGTGAAGATCCGTGACATTTTCACTACACAAAACTGTATTCGTCGCTCACGTAACAACACTGTAGTACCGTGCACTACCGAAAGCACAGTCGGACTGAGACTTGAGGTAAACAACTGCACCATGCGCAAGTTAACTGCGTACTGACACGGTTAGTAAGGACGACGCTACACATTTCCCGTTCCTAGTTGTTTTCATTGGTTTACCCGGAAACGGTTAAGTATGGTTCAAATGGCACTGAGCACTATGGGACTTAACTTCTGAGGTCATCAGTCCCCTAGAACTTAGAACCTCTTAAACCTAACTAACCTAAGGACATCACACACATCCATGCCCCAGGCAGGATTCGAACCTGCGACCGTAGCGGTCGCGCGGTTCCAGACTGTTGCGCCTAGAACCGCTCGGCCACCCCGACCGGCTAGTACAGTTTGTTTAACATCAAACTTACACCTTCGGCATTGTTGTAAGATTCATTGGTCATTTGTAGTCAACCACAAATTGTTATGCTTACAGCGCTATCTCTTGCTACATTTTGTAATTTGACGTCATTTTGACCAGCGGTGTTATTTCCGCGACGTTTTGAAAGTTTAACTTTAATTATAATCACACTGTATTTCCACTTTTCTCCTTAGTGGGAGGTTGTTTTCCACCTGTGACGTCTTCGTCGTCTATGAGACCTTAAATCAAAATTACCCGTCATCTTACTGGTTCTCAGGCATCACCACCACCACAACCACCACCACCACCACCATATCAAGCTAAGGATTTAGGCATCCTTGCCTGTTCCAATATCAAGTAGATTGCAGCTTGCAGTTTATCTCTTCTTAGGAGGCCTAACATTCCTTTTTCCTTCAGGTTTATATTTAAATATTGTTTTACATATTCGTTGTTCTAGCATCCTTAGAATGTGTTCATGGCATTTCTTTCTCTAGACCCCTATTTTCTGAAGTATGGTTTTGACACCTATTTCATTCCCTATTTCACTATCCGATCTATGAGTTTGTAGGTTTTAGGAGTCTAACCTTTGCTGCTTCAGCCGTGTGACTGGCTGTTAGAGCCGAAGTTTCTGACCCACACAATAGAACTGGTACTGCCAAAACTTTAGTACTGTCTCTCTTCTAACTTTTTTGAGAAAAGAGTGATCTAAAGTGCCAACTAACTGCTGGAACTTTGGCAGTTTGCATTCTGGATCATTGTGCGATATATGAGACCCAACATCCCAGATATTTAAAAGTATTTATTTGCGTTAGCTGCTATTCGTCATTATTATTTTTGCTCATAAATGCACCTTACAATGGAATGCCATTATCTTAGTCTTACTTTGCGATATTGTCACATTACAATCATTTGCTACCTTGTGCAAGAACCAAATAGCTCTCTGTAGTTTACGTTCTGCGCCCACTAAGGTTATTTGATCATCTGCAAACAAAATAACGCTGTTGCTTACTATGAACGTGTTTCCCCCGTTTTTTTCCAATACACCGTTACTGGCTGTAGTAACAAATATCCATCAAAGCATCAAAAGAGCGTAGGCAGTTATATTTGTCCAAAGGCGCCAGACCCTGTAAACTTAACATCACGAAGTTCTTCCTTCAGCATTTGCTTCAAAAGCATGCAGTGAGATAGCTCTCCAAAGGTGGTTCTCCTATGGCTAGTAGACTGGTTTTCGATACAAGTCTAGACAGAACTCATGGAAACTGCCAGCGTCACAATCCGCAGGTACGCCACTTGGATCCGAGCCTTGCACTCCATATTGGTACAACTTCTCACTGATGTTCGTAAGAACAGGGAAAATTGATAATAATATAAGGAATTATTTAAATCGTTATATTAATTGTGAGCCGTGGTAATTTAATGATGGTAGCACCAATGTGGAAGTGCAAGAGGGCTTCGAGATTAGTGACGTTACTGCTAATGTCAGATGTCCCACCGCCATTGGATAATCTCTCGCCTGTATCCATTCGCTGGGTCGCCGGCCTCAATATCGAATTCACCTACTATCTTTGGACTGCTTAATTTTTATTCTACTATGTGGGAAGTCTCTGCCCGATTTGTTCTTATATTCAAATTTGGTAAGCACCCTACGCCATATTTAATATTATACAATAAGTGTACAGCATAACTGTAGTTATTGTTCGGGCTTAGGCCTCAGGCAAGTAGTCGCACTCATTCAAGACGTATGCAGGCCAGACACTACATAATTCTGCAGGTAACACTGCAATAATGCTGACTTAGTGCTCCACAACCCAATGACTGTAAGGAGTAGTTAAACGGAAAACGAATACCCTCCACATCGGGTGCATGGAAGGTTTTATTCAAAAACAATCACCACACACGTGAAGACATTTATCCCATTCGGTGACGAGATGACCAATTCGTGCTTCGGAGAACGCGATTGGCCGCTAATGGATCCTCAACCACACTCGCTCTTGCACATCGTCGTCCGCCTAACACCGACATTCACGCATGTCTTTCTTCAGGTTGCCAAAGATGTGAAAATCTCATGTTAAATGGTCCGTGGCTGTACAGTGAATGTTTAGCTGTTACCCAACCAAATCCCTTCAGGGTAGCCTTCGTCCGATTTTCATTGAAGTGAGGAGCGCAAGCGATGTCGTGCAATTTACCGCAAATTGTCTGAATAGCTTTGTATTTCACTGGCGGGGAAGATGTGGGATGTTCGCATTGTCGGCTTTGTTGTTTGCCCTCTGACTCGAAATGGTGGCACCAAGTGAGGTCATGCATCTTCGATGACCCTCCTTCATATCTACATCCTCAAATATTTGCTGGGTGTATTCTAACCTCTGTCATCCTCCGCAGTTTTTGCCATCTGATAGTCATTCTCTGATGTCTTAATAGTTGTCCTGTCATCCTGTACCTTCTCCTTATCAGCGTCTACCACACATTCTTTCCTCTTCGATTCTACGTGGAACCTCATCATTTCTTACCTTATCAGTCCATCTAATTTTCAACATTTGTGCCCGCATCTCGTGGTCGTGCGGTAGCGTTCTCACTTCCCACGCCCGGGTTCCCGGGTTCGATTCCCGGCGGGGTCAGGGATTTTCTCTGCCTCGTGATGGCTGGGTGTTGTGTGCTGTCCTTAGGTTAGTTAGGTTTAAGTAGTTCTAAGTTCTAGGGGACTGATGACCATAGATGTTAAGTCCCATAGTGCTCAGAGCCATTTGAACCATTTTTTCAACATTTGTCTGTAGCACCACATCTCATATTCTTCGACTCCCACAGTCCATGTTTCGCTAGCATACAATGCAATGCTCCAAACGTATATTCTCAGAAATTTCTTCCGCAAATTAAGGTCAATGTGTGATACTAGCTGACTTCTCTTGACCAGGAATGCCCATTTTGCCAGTGCTAGTCTGCTTTTGATTTCCTTCTTTCTCCATCGGTCACTGGATAGTTTGTTGCCTAAGTAGTAGAATTCTTTAACTTCATCTACTTCGTGACCATCAATTCAGATACTAAGTTTCTCGCTGTTCTCATTTCTGCTACTTCTCAGTACCTTCGTCTTTCTTCCATTTACTCTCAATCCATACTCTGTACTCAATAGGCTGTTCATTCCATTCAGCAGATCATGTAATTCTTCTTCAGTTTCACTCAGTACAGCAATACCATAAGCGAATCGTATCATACATATTATTTCATCTCCTAAATCTTTCTTTTATTTCCATCAATGCTTCGAACAGTAGCGGCGTAGGCTATATCCGTCTCTTACACCCTTCTTAATCCGAGTACTTCGTTCTTCGTTGCCCACTCTTATTACTCCCTCTTGGTTTTTGTACATATTGTATATTACCCGTCTCTCCCTATAACTTACCCCTGCTTTTCTCAGAACGTACTGTGTAGTAATTGTGAAGCGCCATGTTGTCAAAACGTCCTGGAATTCCGTCGGCCGCATCAATGCTGATGAACCACTACCCAGGCCTGCGTTCTGCCAGTGGGACGCAGGCTACGCACTAGCGATTTTTTGGGAAACACGCAACATCCTGCGTACTGCCCAGATCTTTCACCGTGTGATTTTCACATCTTTGGAGACCTGTAGGAAGGCGTTCGTCGACGTCCGTTTCAGTCGGACGAGGACGTGCAAGAGTGAGTGCAGTTGTGGTTCCGTCAGTAGCCGATGAGCTATTAACAGCAGTTCCACTGAGGCCGTGCATTCGTGGGGCGCAGTCTGTGGGCCTAACATCAGCCGAATGTTGAACCAAGCAGTTACAGCATCACCGTGTAGCATCAGTAACTAGACAAAGCCGCTGATCTATGAGGTATCAGCTCACCTTGGTTATTTTGGCATCAACCGTCAGCTACCATCCCCCCCCCCAGGATGCAATCACCTGGCACTCCATTCACTCTCCAGTAGGTCCTGGGTTCGACTGGTTGACAGCACAACCCTGTCATCGGGATTCGCTCGCCTGCAGCAGTCTAACCATCCTTGCTGCAAATGGAGCAGCTGTTTTGCGTCAGCAAGGCCACGTCTCCGCCAGCTGATGTTTCAGTGACACAGCATAAGGCTGTCTCAGGGGACTCACCCGTTGCCGCCAGCCAGGATCAGCACTACGATGCAGTCGTCAACCTGCAGTATGAAACGATCGTGTAATGAGGAAAATGTTTCATTGAGCAAGCATTCTTGACTATGGACTCGCTACGTTACTGAAAGATCCAATCTCGCAACTTCCGTACACGCCATTTTGGGGCAGAAGGAGCCATTCTCCAGCGCTCGTATTGGCTAAGTGGTATACGAAAACACACCATTACATATTGTATATGGTACTTCTAAGGACCATAATATACTTTTTGCTAATACGACACTACTTTGCCTAGTATTTGCGAAGTTCCTATGCTATGATCTATATACTGTTTTAAACGTATTAAATAAGTCTGGTCACAAAGACAGGACTTAAAATCACTTGCTTGCGGCTTCCCACTTTCAACAGAACTTGGCCAAGAATAAGAAATAGAATATACGCAATCCCGTCAACAGCAGCGGAAGTCACGTTTCGCTGCGAGTTAAGGAACCTGAAGGAACAAGACATTGTGAGACCTCGTCGCTAACTTGACGGTATGCCGCAGACTGTGTATTTCGTGGCCAGAGCACTCTTATTCTGGTTCGTCAATGATGCGGCCGATCAGTCACAATGGTTAGCACACATGTGCTGACATACTGACGATGTCCCTTTGGCAGTTATAGGTGGAGTCCATGAAATAAGAGTCTCCGCTGGTGGACAGTGAGTAGTCGTTCGAAAAGAACGTCCGAGATGCCTTATAGTATCGCTGTATAATCACAAGTGATTGGGAGTATCGAGTAGGCGGATAAGACAAAATATTACTGTTTGTTTGCTATAGGGCGACAACTAATTCAGACTGCACGACACTTTACTATCTTTTCTGAATGTAACTACAATACATAACTTTTATGAGAGTCATACGAAAAGAACGGCAACAGACAATTACAGAGCACTTGCCCGCAAAAGGCAAAGATCCCGAGTTCGAGTCTCGGCCCGGTACACAGTTTTAATCTGCCAGGAAGTTTAATATCAGATTTTGATTCGAATGTAAGCCAGCTTCGTAGTCAAATGAACGTGTATCTTTAATACATTTTGGCATAACGTCGCCAGAGCAGAGGTAGCATTACTTTAAATGTGTAACAGTTAAGCCAGCATTTAACTTCCGATTTCAAAGAACCTTTTGTACTAGCAGTCACTGTATTATCATACATAGTAATTTTACAACAGTAGTGTCAGTTGTAAGTATCGTATGGGCGCGGAACTTGCTACATATGCTAATGGGTTAATGCACCCCCGATTTACGCTCGAAAAAATTAGTTCCAATTTTAGCCACCAGGTGGAAATTTAGTGTTGTACAGCATCTCAAAGATTCCTACGGTGCTCATAAAGAACAAACTGTGGAAACTGCAGATAATAATCAAATCAATATTACACCTCTTTCACTTGTTTGGTCCGCAGCTCGTGGTCGTGCGGTAGCGTTCTCGCTTCCCGTGCCCGGGTTCCCGGGTTCGATTCCCGTCGGGGTCATGGATTTTCTCTGCCTCGTGATGACTGGATGTCGTGTAATGTCCTTAGGTTAGTTAGGTTTACGTAGTTCTAAGTTCTAGGGGACTGATGACCATAGCTGTTAAGTCCCATAGTGCTCAGAGGCATTTCAACATTTTTTTTCACTTGTTTGATCTTTTCTGCCAACGTCACGTTCCTAATCCATTACATATAGAAATATTATTAGTAAGTCTTTTTTGCATTCACGGCCGCAGATTTTCACCCGGTTGCCAAAACTAGAACTAATTATTTTCTAGAAATATCTACCAAATTTCCCTTCCGTACGATAATTACAGCCCACACTGGACATCTGCAGTTTAGTTACAACCAGGAGATATGATGGTCTCCAGAATAATACGCCTAAATGTTAAAAATCAAGTAATACTGGCTAGGTGTGTTGAAATACCAAAAGGGTGAAGCAAGTGTTTCGACAAAATGCGGCAGGGCGCAAGGACACGGTTGAATTAAGTGATCGATCGTTGTCACTGAGATTTACTTTTTCACAGTAGGAAATCAATATAGGACAGCTCATTCTGGCAGTCAGATTAAAAGATCATGTATTTCTCTCATCAGGACTATGTTCAACGTCCAGAAACCTTCAAGCACTGGCTCAACACGAAAAAAAAATTCTTAATGTGTTTAGAGGTAGTTTACGTTGTACAACACACATTCGAGAAATTCTGAAGCTATTCATCCACGTTTGTTACGATATAAGATAAAATATTTTCAGTAGTTCCCTGACCAATGAATATTTTATCACATCTGAGTAACGGTAGTAGCGTTTAAAAGCCAAAGTCATCAACAAATGTTTCCGAACCCAATGTTGCAGGTTTATAATAGATGTCTGGCACATGTTAATATCCAAGCCGTATTCTGAACAGAGTTTTGTAACTAAAGATACATATTAAAAATTCACGGAAAAAATATACTAGAACCAGAATACGCCTTCTACACGCCCTCAGAATGAGACGTGAGGAAGGTCAGTAAGTAAATTACATCCCCGACCCATGATGATGCATCTTATTCAGAACCGTGGCGTTATCCACATGTATTTCGCACGTAAAATATACATCCTTAATGATAGTGAAGTGAGTTTCAGAATAGTTGATTTCTCACCGTAAATCATCCAATCCTGATAACGGATAATCTGTAAGGTAACGAAACGTTGTGCGAGATCTACGATTGCAATTGAGAGATGGTTACAGAATATCAGAAATGTTTGATGTGGATAGGTTATGTTACGAACAAGTTTGAAGTTTCGAAAAATGATATCCACTTGTGTTGACTTACTTACTGATGCTTGTTATTGCGCTGGCTCTGAATCTGGTGGCAGGAGGGGGACTAGATCTAAAACCTCTCCACAATCAGGTTTAACGCCAACTGACGCTTTTCGAGATCAAAAGTGCTCACAATGGCACGTGATCTTGACTCCCATTGAAAACACGCCACCATTATCGTCAACAACA
Source organism: Schistocerca americana (assembly GCF_021461395.2). NCBI lineage: Eukaryota > Metazoa > Arthropoda > Insecta > Orthoptera > Acrididae > Schistocerca > Schistocerca americana. The sequence goes on along the minus strand of NC_060124.1, from coordinate 496,176,200 downwards.
AGAGAAACAATAGCAACTATTACAACAACAAATTAAACAAGAAAATCATTTAATCATTTAAAACGGAAATCACAATAAAGACAAGCCCTCATTCACTGTGAAGGAAGGGTAAAAAAGGACTCAAAAGAAGAGTCCTATCGAGCAGAATGACTCCTTGTTCGAAACCAACTAGGTAATAATGGTTTACTACGTTACTAAAATTTAAGAAAGATGCCAACAGAAATCGTTGAGAGTTGGGTTTGGTATATAAACGTAATGTGCCTTCCTTTTTTTACACTTATATATATGTATATTGTGTGTTTGGTGTGCAAAGCATTTCCGAAATTCAATTCCTTACACACACGGGTACGTATTTCTTTACCACGACGAAAAAAGCCGCCGACGCATAACTTATAAATCAGAACTGTTTTCCAGCAGCACAAACGGCTTTCGAATTTCTTCGAAAATTGATTCCAAGCAAAATGAAATATATTTCACAAATGGGGAAACTCGTCTCCCAGAGGGACGAGGCGGTAGCCTCGAACAGAACGACGCAATATAACTTGCGGGCGCTAATGCCTGTCGCAGTTGGGAACGCGGCCTCGTCCCCTCCCAGAGCAATCCCAAGTCCGGCCGATCGAGTTGGGGGAGCAAGTGCTGTCTCCAGAGCCGCTGGCCATCCCTCCCCCTCCCCTTAACCCGACAGCTTCCGACTGACCCACCCCTTCCACGTGCCACAAGAGTTGGACATTCGTTCCCCAGTGCGCGCGTCTGCTTTCCGCTGTTTTGCAGGCGGTGTTTTGCACTGCGTTCTAGCAGAATTCGGCAGTGCCGACGTGGGGGATTACACGTCGTAATATAGCGCCTCCTTGCCGCACCCGACTAAGGAATTGGCTTAGGCCTTATGGGCCCTTATTGAATATTCAAGCACCGGAAGCTGGTGCCGATGTTGGGAGGGGGAGGTGATTGCGAGGTTGCTAACTACCGAGCGCGACCGTTGCATTTGGGTGACTGCTTCCTTCGCCGAATAAAAGTGTTCACTTTTGCTAATTTTGAAGGTAGTTAGTAATGCGACTTTCAAATGCAGTTGTTAAGCGTTACGATGGACCACAAAAATGACACGTACCTCTGGCAAAACATGCGGTCGAGGACACATTGTGATAAGCTATAATAAGCATTCTAATTATGTAAGTGTCGATAAAAATTTTCTGCTTGATGACGTTGCTGCGGCATATATGCAACGCACTTACATGTGGGTATATAAGTACCGACTTATAGGCAACGGGTTCGGGTGGCATTCGAATGGAAACTTTTTGGTCGCCCCCTATAATAACTAGCAGACAACTTTCAGTAAAGTGAACCGACCGCAGAAAAAGTGAACATGACCCCCACTAATATAGAGATCAAGGAATGCTAACCATAATGAATGAAAGGCTCGTGATGTAATGCAGCGTATCTCGTCATTCGGATGGGCTACGATATTGTGTAGCATGAAGTGTACTCTTTAACTCTGTGTATAGTCGTTTATCGTACGTTGTCTAAAATGAACTTTCCCGTACTATGTATCTTCACAGGAAGTGCTTTAATTTAGGAAGACTTTATTACTCCTTCCGTATAGCGACTCAGACCACAGGATATAAGATGAAGATATATTTTCTTTGTAAGCGCATGTGTAAATTACACAGCCCAGTGATGAAAATACTTTTTTAATTAAATTAACTTCTTCTTCTGATTTTTGGTAGGCTGTATACTTGTCTCGTTAGAAAAAAGCTGAATCACCAACATCTCTTTCTAATAGGATACTCAAACATTTTCAACAAATATGTTTTGGTTTCTGTATACTAATTCAATTAATAAATTCTGTACTACAGCAGGAACAGAGAAGGTCAACTTTATATCCGTTTTGTAGATAAAAAGCTGAAAAATGTCGTTGGTCGAGAATAAAGAATCTAACAAGAAAATCTTTGAAGTCTGAAGACATAGCGAATCGGAAATGGTATTCTGTTAACCTGAAAGACAAAATGGAGGATATTTCAACTAATTCTCACTGGAGTTTCCTCATCTGAAGCGAAATTCTAAAACAATAGAAAACTGATATTCGACATCAAATTTCAGTAAAAAATTCAAAGAGTGAGATGGAGGTTATTGTGATGTTCTTAGTGAGCGACAAGGACACACGTCTTTGTGCTTGTCAGTACGCTAGAATAATTCAAGAAACTAGGCTTTTCAATGTGCTTCAAGATTCACGACTGTCAACTGTGGTGGGTGAGTGATTTGTGGATGCTTATTTCTAGGTTGTGTCCATCTTTGGCAAAGTCCAGTACATTTTCACTTTAAACTGTGCATACGGTCGAAAGTAGCCAGTAGCCCCTAATAAAGTAGTCGTTTAAACCAGTAGCCTAGTTTCTATCATGCCATTCTTTGAATTTATCGAAGACTTGGGATTCACTGCAGAAGTCACTCGAAAGTGTGGAAGATTTTTACTAAATCCAAGAGAACAGTTGAAACAAGTAACAGCTTTGTTTGATCGAAACGAAGAGGCTTAAAACTTAAAGAAACGTAGCTGCCATATTTTATACTAAGGGAATAAGGTATGACAGTCACTCAGAGGAGATTTTATTCCACTTACTGATCCTTCAAAATTCCACTTCTTCCAAATCAATGTGTGTCATAAAAGTAAGAAAGATTAGGCTGCAGCGTTCCGTCGACGACGAGGTCACTAGAGATAGAGTTCGCATTTTGGAATTCCGAGGAAAGAAGGTAAGGTGTGACTCCTGGCACTACCCAGCTGTGCGGCCTCTGTTCAGCAACATGCTCTCATATTTCTTAAACGTAATACGTTACTTCAGTGTAACATTCGGAAGCGTTTAACAAAAAAATTATTTAATTAATGCAGCATGATAAATCAGTGCATCTCTCTGCATCCTTCGATTAAGATAAACTTCTTGGGTCACAATCTACTTAGGCTATATACTTCATCCAACGGTTGACAATAGCTCTCACTTACATCGTCATTATTATTGTTGAGAACGCGAGTCACGTAGTCGCACCACCACTGCGAAGTAGCTATCCCTCCAGGTACGCCGGTTGTGCGGGTTGCCCGACACGCCAGGCTGAACGAGACAGCTAGTATTTCGAGCGGCCTAAAATAAAGGTCACCAGTATAATATGAATTATTTTTGCGTAGCGCGTTATCTCTCTCGGTAGCGTGGGTCAAGTAATGTGCAGTTTCGTATCATTGCACGGACGAAGATACAAGCTGCGGTCCGATACTTAGTGAGGAGCTCCGGTTCCATTGGGATCAGCGGTGTCACTGCAGGTCACGTGCTGAGAAGAACTGACCTGTTCCCCAAAGGAACAGTGACTCACACGGACAACGAATCCAGCGGGATATCAATAGCCCGGTGCCAACGCAAGACATCTCCATGGAGCACTGTCTACGTCGGGAAGAAGTTAGTCGTAGTACCTCGTTGGACTTTGTCGCTGCGTGGCATTCATGCTACATACGAAAGCAAGCAGTTAGGATCAGTAGCAATCCCCATGCCATTAAACGACAGATGATCACGGAGTGAGAGAATGTAGGCGAGGACAGGAGCCGTGCCATACCAGAGTGAACAGGGAATATGGTGTTTCTGACTGTAAGCTTGGCGGCAAACGCATAATTTTGCTTATTAATATTAGCAATTTAAATGTTTACATAAAATTCAAACTTGACTATCGAGATTATCTAGCTGATTAACCATGGCTTCAGTAACTTCAAAATCAAGTTCACATTTTAATCAGATTTTTTGTTAAGGGAGGTAGGACGCAGCAGGATTTTGAGCACGAGAGGCTCCAAAGGTCATTTTAATTTCCAGTGTCTATACTTTTACAAATCAATCCATAAAACCTTGTCAGCATGACCAGGAAGCATTCAGGATTCATACTCGTAGCAGTTGAAGCTCAAAAACATAACAAAATATTTTTTTTACATGTAAAACTTCATCTTTTTTTCACTTGCTGTTGGCTGCATTTGTTGCTGTTGGTACACTTTTCGTCGTAAGTAAAAGAGATTCTTCGATGAATTTGGCGCAGCATACAAAACATATTTACAGGTTAAAATCATAAAGATTGTAGCAACCAGTCGCGGAAACATAATTTATTTATCTTGTTGCAAATCGATTTCGACTGGTCTCCGGTTCCAACCAGATAAATAAATTATTTCCACGACTGGTTGCTACATTCTTTATAGCTTTATATGCCACGGTCGCTGCACAGAAAGGGAACCTTATGGAGCCTAACATTCAATACTTACAGGTGAATGAAAGTCTATAATTTTCCAATTCTATTAAAAACTGTGGTAAAAATAGAGATAATTAAATATAAAATTTGAGTTTTTTCTAAACACGAAGTTTAAAGTGTAACAGCTAACTCATTTTTTTCATGAATTAAATTCTAAAGTTTCATACACCTGTAAGTATGGTTTGTATGTTGTACAAAATTAATCGAAGAATCTCTCTTACTTATGAAGAAAAGTGTACCTATATCAACAAATGAAGCCAATAGTGTGTGAAAAAGTGATGAAATTTCACATATAAAAAAAAAATATTTCTTATGATTTTGAACTGGTATGAGTGTGAATCCTGAATCCTTCCTGGTCATGCTGACGAAGTTTTATGAAATTATTCATAAAAGTATAGACAGTGGAAATTAAAACGTCTTATGGTGCCTCTCCTCCTCCAAGTGGATCCCTATCACGTCCAACCCCCCCCCCCCCTCCCCACTTAAGACTGTCAGTCACTGGATGACTAAACCGAGCAATCGGAAACGCATCCTGTGTAGGCAGGCACGTGCAAAACGCCAAAGCTAGCTTATTAGACGCTTTTGACTAGTATTCAGGCTGATAACACGCACTCGCTAAGAGTGAATATTTATTTCTGTTAAAATTACGTTAACTTATTCGTCAACTTCAATAAACGTATACGACACAGTCTCGGGCTAGTTTCTGGAGAGGCATGAAGTATGTGCAATGATATGAATATGGTCTTGCATAAAAGTGACCTGGTGCGTTAAAAGTGCCTCGGAAAACATTTCTATACGAACTTGCGGAAGTGTGGCTTCAGGCTGTCATTTAATCCGTTTGGAGGTAATTTTAGGAACTTGAAATGGTTCTCGATATGTGATGAATATAATCCGCGTAACTTCATTGAGGTATTACCCTTACACTGGTTCTAAAGGCTGTTTCCCCTTCTCTTGATTTTTCTATTAAAATCAAGTTAGAATTCAGTTATTTCGAGATTTTCATTAAAGTAGCTTGAGATTTACCGCTTGCCATCCAGTTATTCATAGTCGACTGAATACTCGTGTGGAGTCCGGACAGGTGGACAACAAGACCAACTGGGACATCGGGGTAGCTTTACATGACACGAGGTACGCAAACCTCATAATGATAAATCAGGCAACTTTCAGGTATGCTGTTCTTTCTCATTGGGAACTGGTCAATGTAGTCCTCCACATGCAACAATTCGCGTGATACCATTTGCGCTGTTTGCATGTTCGTCGCAGTATGTGTCACTAGGAACACTCCAACTTTCACACCGATAAATTAAACAGTAAGGAAGACGTGGGAACGGCTCTATCTGAAAGAGACAGTGACACAGGCTAGGAGTATTTGCACAACGATCACATGAAAGTAGAGTATTAGTGTTACTGAATAAATCAGTGTTTTAGACATAGCCATGTGTAGTTATCTCAGAAGTTGTAATATTTAAATGTTTGCGTGACTATACCGTGTTTTGGGAGCTGCGCCTCTGTTCACACAGAAATATCTGCGGCACCTCGTAGACTGCTGCCAACGTATAGGAGTCGCAGTAGCCAAATAGACTGGGGACGAAGTGATGTTACAACAACGATAACAACTGAGACAACAAGAGAAATAATAACGAGACATTACATTTTACACCCACTTATTACTGTGACCCACCAAACGGCTAGTAGGAACAGTACCACAGCTGCTGCTTGATCTTTCTTACATCGCTCCAAATTTCAGCAAGTAGATCTGATAGCTATCCGTCGTGGAAACCCGTGGCTTGTACGGACTGCCTCTGAGTCGTCTATAAATTATTACAGATCATGTTAAAAGTAAATATGTGGTATTATAAACATAATATACCATGCATATATAACCCAAAAAAACACAAAGATAAACCCTGGAAGAAAAACAGAGATGAAGATCTGTACAGTGTCATAGGAACTATAACAGACACAATGAGGAAGATGAGATTAAAGTTTCACGGTCATTTTTGCAGAATGAATGAGAACAGGCTAAAGAAGAAAATTTTTAACTTTATCTTCAAATTAAAAAGCTACATGGGATGGCTGGAAACGACAAGTAGGGAATTGAGAAAACTTCATGTCACAGAAGAGAGGACAGGGAAAATTTCAACCTGCTGATCAGTTTTGTAAGATTTCCTATTCAACAACAAAAACCGCTACCCAGGAGGGTGAGGTAAAATAAACAGAGGCCCATACACTTCACCTGCTTGCGTGTCACGACAGTTTATTTCTAGTGAAAACTGTGCAACAACATTCCTGACAGGGAAGTAACATGCAAAAAATTATTGCAAAGTTATTAAATCAAATGACACTGATATCTTCTGTTCCCCTTCCATGCAATAGTACTAAAAGCGGATGCAGGCTCATCTCACAAACGCAGTGAATTTCTTTAACTTACTGTGCTTGAGGCAACTACGCATAAAATAAAATCGGTAACATCTGTGATTTTCATCATGATCAATAAATGGCATTCAGTAAATTTGCGTGGTTTCAACTTGGTCATGCGAATGCCAGAGAAATGCGGACATAGAAATATGTGGGCAGCAGGGTTTGCCAGAACTTTGTGGACACTGCATGTTGTAGGTGCTTTTGGCACCCGGATCTTTATCGGGTTCGCTGTTTCCGCAAATCCCCACTTCCAGGCCGTCATGCCCGCGTCTTTCCCGACATCGCCAGTACATAAAGGTCCTTCACACATTTAGTGTTTACTGACAATATTCTATCGTCGGTACTGAAGCCACTATCACACGATCAATGATTAAGTCAATATTTCCATATGCTTATGTTATTTCAAGTTGTCGAGGAACGATTAAGCATTTGTTGCTGTTTTACGAACCGTGAGTATAAAAAAAAAAAAAAATGGAAATACTGTATACAGCACTTTAGTGCGCTCAATGAAATCCAGTGTCTCTTGGGGCGTATGAAAAATCTTTAACTATGCCACGGGAAAGAACGGATGGATAAAACATGGTAAGCAATTAAATAGGAAATTTCAGCAGATTGAGGATTAGGAGTAACTTTAGTTTCTACTGACAGTAAGGTCATTTGAGTCACGTTTTGTATTGTAATATAAGCAACCACCTGTGGTATTACTCTCGTAAAATGCTTCTGAGCAATTATATGTGTCATTTAATAATGTTCTTAGTTGATTAAAGGAAACTAAATAAACAGTTTAGCTTTGTGTTTTGTGATTAATATTTGAGTGGCATGAAGATCGATGCTACCGTAGAGTAATATGGAAATATAAACAAATAGGGATAAAAGTCTAAAATATATACAGATTTAGATTCCAAAGGGCGCGTAACTATTGATGTAACTGGATGTACTTTCTCAATGATATGTGGTAATTTCGCGCGATTAACAAACTGTAAGTTTTTTTGGAAAATGTTCGAGGTGGAAGCAATTTTCCATAGCTGCAATGTGGAATACTACTGTGCTTAACTCGACAAGCTGAAACCCGCCTTAGCAGTTAAATGAAACAGTAACCCCAAGAATTAATTGTAAATCATATTATGAAATGTTACATGAACTGCTATTGCATAAACGAGTGGTACCTAACAGCTTTATACTCAAATGCTATTTTTTGTTAAATGTGTTGTACGAGGACAGTAATGGATGCATATAACGCTATTTCAGTCGTATTCTTACGCAATTAAAAGCTTTCTGCTTCTTTATAGACTGTGAGACGGACTATTATTTGAACAATTGGCGTTGTTCGTAATAAATACCGTCATGTCCTGCCGATGCTACGGAAGTAACGTAAGCACAGGGGTCTGTGTTTCCACGTGCGCGACATTTACAAAGCTTTCGAGGGGCGGGGGACAGGCACAGTGTACCGAGAGATGGCGTGGGAGGGACAGGGAAGCGCCAACTCATCCCTTTGACCACGGTAAATCCTTCCGTGAACCGCTTGTGTTCACAAATCACTTGTGTCTGCGAATCTCTGTGACCGTGTGTTCAGATGGTTCAAATGGCTCTGAGCACTATGGGACTGAACATCTGAGGTCATCAGTCCCCTAGACTTAGAACTACCTAAACCTATCTAACCTAACGACAGCACACACATCCACGCCCGAGGCAGGATTCGAACCTACGGCCGTAGAAGCAGCGCGGTTCCGGACTGAAGCGCCTAGAACCACTCGGCCACAACGGACGGATGACCGTATGTGTATGGACACTGAAATAATCACTGTAGCATTAGTATTATTAACATTCACATTCGATTCTCCGAATGCTTTTAAACCCAACCGTGACAGAATAACCATTTCCTCTTATTCGCTGTAGTCAGGTAGCGCCCTTTGAGACTTTTACAATTAGAAGGTGTTCTTCGAAATCGCAGAAAGAAAACACGTGTTACCTCAACACCGACGAGCGAAGCAAGAAACTCCGATAACGGACTCCTACTGAATTTATGTGACTCCTGAGCTGGGAATGTGTTTAACATGTGACTGTTCCTGAGTGGAAGATATGTATAACGCAGTGCCTCTGGGAAAGGCTAAGAACAACACAAACACTAATTATTGCATTGGAAAGGGAAGAATCATTTTCCCCCTTCAAGGTGAAAGATGTAGCTTATTTAGAACTACTATAATATGATAAATTAGAGAAATGTATGACTAGTTATATAAAAAAAATGTATTCCAGAATATAGTATAACAACGCCTATAAAATCACATATTTCAGTTATATTTGCTACTGCAATATCTGCAGTAAATGCAATATAAGTTAGGAGTATTTCTCTTTCGATAACTAAAAACTGCGCCATTAACTAAAGGCAATACATTGTTGAATATCGCCATCTGTACCATTCACTTCCCACATTACTATTCGTAATATGATGTTCTCGGCCTGTCTTAATTTTTCCAATGACATTTTCGTCATGGGTGACTTCTATAGATTCGTTACGGAGCATTACTTGCTTAATAGCATTATTTATTTCACATATATTGTGTTAACGAGTTTAGTAAAAACATGGTTAAGTACAGTGATATTTGAAGGGCTTATTTCAATAGAGGTACAAGTCCATAACCTTCACTTTCCTGCCTATAATGCTTCTGAAATTAATAATCCAAACAAACAGGAAGAAAGGTTCATCTCTTGTAAGAAGTCATATGTTTGAATATTTCTGGTATCTCAACTGCAGATTTTTCAGCGCTCATTTAACTTTAGGGCTCTGTATCTCAATATAGACAAAAATGGACTATTGAAATAAGCCCTTCATTTGTTTCAGGCGATTACAGTAAATGTGCCTTTCAATAAGTAACCAATCAGTTTATGTTTCCCCACGTTTTTGTGGACAGTATTTAATCAAATTCGGAGATCGTTGGGTATTTCTGAACAGGTCGGCGGGTAAACTGAAAGTTTGTGCTGGAAATGTGCGTGTTGGGTACTAGATGAAAGCTCTTAATGAACTGCGATAAGGCCGCTATCTCCCTCCGTCCGTCCCTCCCTCCCTCCCTACCTCCCACCCTCCCTCGCTCCCTCTCTCCCTCCCTCCCTCCTCCCCCTCTCTCTCTCTCTCTCTCTCTCTTCTCCCTTGCGTCTGTCTGTATGATTCCACAGCCCATCACAACGACGTCTAAAATATTTCACAGGAATAAGATGATGATGGCCTTTCGTTTGGCGCGAGATAAATGGCTTATCGTTTCTTTTGTCGTGAACGTCAGAACGTCACTGCTTCTGCCTCTGACTTCAGAACAGCATCATTTTTCAACTTCTTGCCTTCAACTGAAATAAAAACAATTTCTTGCGCAGAGTTATCTACACATTTACCGGATATCGCATAACGCACGCCTCAAAGTGATATCTGAAACTCACACTGCGAGCTTTGATATCCTTGCCTTATTCTGGTATCAGCGGCAGCTTGTATGTAAGTGACTTTCAGTTATCATCCTGAATGACACAGAGTGTGTGGTTCTTGACTGTTTACAGCTTGACATGTAATTTATACGAATAGCCATTAAGTTTTAAAGAATAGACAGAAACATCGTATTAACGCCATGATATTAAGGAGGGAGAAGGAATACAGCGTATGTACTGACTATTTGTAGAAACAGAAGCATACCTTACCATGTCTACAGAGGCCCCAACTCGACAGGTAAGAATTATACACAAGCCAGGGAAATCAAAACTGGTTAGTTCGAGTTACTGAACTAATTGTCGGAATCAATATTTAGTTTCCCATTAACACAAACACCGTACTCCAGATAGAAACTACTTCATCACAAGTATTAAAAATGAAGGTGTATAGTCTCAGCTCACTTTCAGAATTGAACTCTGGGGTTTTGCAATTTCAGTTCGTTCGTCAGATACGTCGATTATGGAAATGACGTGGCGGATTTTCCCCTAGTACTCTCCACAGTGTACTGTGCGACGTGTGCATTTGATGGTCCCTTACTGATCAATTTTCACCCGTATGAACCAACATATTCTCAGTTTAGGCTGTGCGATTTTTTTTTTGTTGGGAACCTCTTCCAACTGCATGTGGTATGAACGATTCAGCTTTTCGTACATTTTCCTCCGCGGTGATAAATTTCATCTTCAGAACCTGATTCCTGCAGCGAAACATTGCTCTGCGGGTCCGTTCAGTCTTCTGGCCACAACATCAAGCTGCATCATGTATTTAATTCATGTTTTCATATTCCTGTAACGAGTAACACTCTATCTCCCACAATGAGTCATTAAGCACTCACCGTCACTAACCTGTGGAATCATCATAGGCGTATGACAGCAACATCAATGTTGCCTCAGTAAGTTGATCTTTATGAAATAAATAGTTTAGAAAAACGTTCTTTACATTACTGCTTAACTCAGTTGTCGTATCTACCGGATTATTCTTTTCCGACTATGAATTCCATATATCAGGACCTAACGTGATCGAACAGTGGCTGCTGGACTCTCCTTTGGCAGGGCGCCAGTTGAAATCTCCGACCTGCCATTCAAACTTCGAAACTTCGATTTTCTGATTTCTCTAATTCCCTTGAGCCAGATGCTGGGATGGTTTCTATCAAAGGACATTGCTGACATATTACCCCATCGTTCCCTAATCCTAGCTCGTACTCCATCTCTAATGACCACGTCGTCGCCAGGAAGTTAAATTTTCCTTCCTTTCTTCCTTCCTTCCAGTCTCAGGAAATTGAAATTAGGATCCGTGAATTTACTTCTGAGAGTAGAATTCTGGGGCACACTGTGTGTTTATTTGTAGTACATGTGGTGGTCATAGATATTTAATTATCACGTGGAAACAAATGAAGTTACGTAATTTTTCTTTTTTTATAGTTTACAGGTTTGTGTCTGCAAACCTCTACATGCATTAATATCTTCACGTCACATTTCAGAAGCACGCAACTGGAGCTGCCACAATATGCTAGAGTCCACTGGTAAAGTGAAATATCGTGTCTTATCTCGTTTGATGCTGCAACATACGGCAATAATGCACCCTCGTGTCACACAATAGGGAAGTGACGCGGGCACTTTCTGTCGGATCATTGGTTATTAGGCTGATCAGACATGACGCTGCCATCACGCCGCTAAAATGTCAGTCTTATATAGTAGCTCCAGATTGACCACCAGTGGGCGATTTTCTCGCTCCAGAATCTCCGCAACGCCACAAGACAAACGAACGGCGCTACGTTTGCAAATAGGTGACAATAATGGCCACGCCCTCAACTAAGGTAACAGTATTAATATATGATAACTGGGCGTGAGGATCCGGGAGTGGAAACCACCGGGCCCATAGAAGCAAATATAATAATAAATTTTATTTCTCGCAACAATTATTGCGTACACGTTAGCAAGAAATACTCTTGGCCACGTAAAGATAAAACAGAGAAAACAACACATCTTAATTAGCGTTAAATTTCACATCCGGGTGTAAACACACATGTATCAGTTAATCAATGTATCCTTTCGGAGCCGGCCGCTGTGCCAGAGCGGTTCTAGGCGCTTCAGTCCGGAACCGCGCAGCTGCTACGGTCACAGGTTCGAATCCTGCCTCGAGCATGGGTGTGTGTGATGTTCTTAGGTTAGTTAGGTTTAAGTAGTTCTACGTCTAGGGGACTCAGATGTTAGGGGACCGCAGATGTTAAGTCCCATAGCGCTTAGGGTCATTTGAACCAATATCCTTTCGGGAAGAGCATTTCCAAAACAGTAATAAAATGGAACACCTACAGCCGTCCCTCCGATATGTTATTTATTATATGGCTACCAGTTTCGGTGATTCAGTACAGCATCTTCAGGTCTTAACTGACCTGAGGAGATTAATAACAGTCTTATATACGATTCCAACAGTGGCCATCATCTATGAAATTGTTTCCTTAGATGTAACAACAATGTTGTGTCTCCAACCATCAACCACCAACTGACTCAGCTGGCAGTTTGAATGCAGGAGACAAAAACCTCGAAGAAACGAATTTAACTGTAACTGAAATCAATAACATAATTTCTTGAAGAACTTGGATAAACGATCTGAAATGGTAACTCGAAATGTATCTGAACAAATCACTTACGTCTGCAGACATAGTAATGTGATTGCTGTAGGTTAGTGTATTAAACAAAACTAAACTCCGCCCCAACAGGCCATAAAAGCCCAATGGTACCGACCGGCCGCTGTGTCATACTCATCCCAAAGGTGTCACTGGATGTGGATATGGAGGGGCATGTGGTAAGCATACCCCTCTATCGGCTATATGTCAGTTTAAGAAACAGGAGCCGCTACTTTTCAATCAAGTAGCTCCTCAGTTTGCCTCACCCAAGGGCTGAGTGCACTACGCTTGCAACAGCGCTCGGCAGACCTGATGGTCACCCATCCGAGTGCTATCTCAGTCCGACAGCTCATAACTTGGGTGATTTGACGGGAACCGGTGTTATGTTGGTACATAGAAATCGAAAATACTAGTGAAGGATATGCATATGCTTTTATTACTGAAGCTGAAAACATGTTGAACTTCTAACTGTAAATAAGCATGTCTTTGAAATGAAAATTCGATTTAGTAAACTTTGACTTTCCCTACTGTTGACTTTGCTGTTGCAGTCGGGTGTCACTGCTTAGAATTTTCTAGTGGTATCATTAGCTTGGTACCAACAATATGTGTCTGCATACGTTAATAAGTATTAGCTTGGCACAAACAACCTATCTCTGCCTACGTCGATAAGCCATTGGTTCGGTTCCGTGTCTCTGCCTATGTCTGTTGTGAGTTCTACCTGAGACAAATGAGATCCTCTCTTTCCAAAAGTGAAGAAGTTTCAGAGGAACCTAGAGATGACGTCAGGAAGTGGAGGTCTGAAAGCTAAGGTTTTTACCTGAGGTTACTGTCTGAAGAGCACTTCTAATATGGAAAATATTGAGCTCAGAGTTTCTCAGAACTGTGTAATTTTGATTGGCAGACTGCTGATTCTTGTGAGTGCTGGCCAGTAAGATGCTGTCTTTCAAGAACCTGGCCTCCGTTCCTTACTAAGATTTCAAACCAGTTAAGGAACTTGCTCTGGGTTCCAAAATGTATACGGTTTACTTCCTCTATCGGCCTTTCTTCAGGAGGTGGCCAATACGTTGAAATCTCTGCAAGCACTGAGGGTGTCCTCTTCTTGCATTCCTTGATTGTTTATATGAACCAATAGGTGCTGTCGTGACGTTTAACATTCGTTCAGTTTGGAGACACCTGGTGATGGGTTGGCTTCTCAGGATCTGCAAAGGAGTCTCTACTTTTCGTTAATGGTCCACTAAGATTTTATCTTAACATCCCTTGTTTTTTCGGTAAAGTTCCACTTTCCGCTATTTCTTTCCACAAAAGCGGTTCTTCTGGGACTGGCAATTAGGCAGCCAACATCCAGCTGACACGACCTGTTAAAAACAAAACTCTGTTTTTCTCCAAATTCCTGAGATTGTATTGATTGTCGGCAGGTGCACGGCGCCAGCTGTGCGGGTGCGACCTCTTCCTTTCTCTCTCTCAGTCAAACATTGCTCTGGACGACTGCACCGGCCTCGCATTTCCCGCCACACAGGGAGGTGAGCGGTGGCTTTTCGAATAGCGCTGGGGGCGGACTCCCTGGGTTTTAGAGCCTACAGCAGTTTTCTCGCTCTCAGCGGAGTTCAAACTGAGTCCACTTTAGCCCCTCATTTAGATAAGAATGCCGTTTAACATAGGAAATTAGTCCTGTATTGACAACGACTAATACTAATTTATATTTCATTACCTGATGGGGCTTACTTGATTGCAGCGTAATCTGACTATCTCATTACCCATGCAATACCGAGGGGGGTGGAGCGGCTTAGGCGCATCTTTTGATAATACTGTAATCTAGTCAGTTTGTATTTTAAAATTAAAAAAATATTGATTGTGTTTTACGAAATTTTCTACCAGATTACACACATATTTCGAATTTTTCAGTTACATTCAACCCAAAAATTTAAATCTCAGTACTAGATGAAACTTTTCCAGTGAATCTTGTTTCCAGTATTTCGAGGTTAACGGCATTACTTACAAACCTGTATCTCTTTAAAGACTATTTTGGGACAAAAATCCAATCGCATCAGATTTTTCCTTATTTTTCTTTCTTTTTGTGGTCATAAAGTCGGTAGAACACGCTACTGAAAGTACATTAATGCTGTTAAGAGCGGCGGTTACGCCTGTGGCTGTTGCAGAAGTGTTCCGTAGATCCACTGTTCACATCCAATGTATTATTTACCGATGAGGCACGGTTCACAAAAGACGGTGTTGTGAATTTGCGTAACCGGCATTTATGGCAGATGTAAGTCACCAAGCAATTCAGGAAAGAGAGCATCAACACCGATTCTCAATCAACGTACGGGCAAGAGTACTTGGCGATAGAGTAATAGGGCGCTATGTGCGACCAGAAAGGTTAACTAGGGTGCATTATCAGGACTTTCTTATTAATGTGTAACAACGAATACAAATGTGGTTCATGCTTGAAGACGCACCAGCCCACTTCCGTCACAATGTGTGTGAACATCTGGCGTGACATTTCAGGACCACTGGGTTGGTTGGGGGCTCCACACCTTGGCCTGCTCGTTTCCCAGACCTCAGCTTCCTAGACTTTTGGTTAAGGGGACATTTGAAGGAACTAGTCTAAGCCACGTTAATCAACGATATGCGGATACTACAGTGTCGCGTTTTCAGTGCGTCCCAGCAGGTAAAACAACGACGGGGTATAGTTCAAAGGATGCGTCATTCTGTACTCCTTACGTCGGAGGTCAGAGGGGTCTATTGACATTTTATTAATCTCAGAAAGTATTCATTCCGTACCCATGCTTACTGGACTTCTCTCAGAAGGTACGCATTTTCGGACCCGCGTTGACTGAACTTATTTTTGGCCGGCCGATGTGGCCGAGCGGTTCTAGGCGCTTCAGTCTGGAACCGCGCGGCCGCTACGGTCGCAGGTTCGAATCCAGCCTCGTGCATGGATGTGTGTGATGTCGTTAGGTTAGTTAGGTTTAAGTAGTTCTAACTTCTAGGGGACTGATAGCCTCAGAAGTTAAGTCCCATAGTGCTCAAAGCCATATGAACCATATTTTGAACTTATTTTACCTGTTTCGATGAGTACTACCACCTCGCAGACAATTCGACACATTTTTTTAAACACCCTTTATATTTGAAGGATGAGTATTTCTTCCGGATAAAACAACATGGTTCTGCAAACAGAGATATTTTGAAGTTCATCTGGCTCTATTCGTCTATGATACGTGGAGCGCCGTAGACAATTCAGTTGATGCTATATTCGACATAGTTGCACACTGTTTAAGGATCAAAGTACGACCTTGGCTAGTATCGGACCAAATTTGTGACTAGATTCAGGACTTACATGCTGTAGTACTCAGCACGTCACTGTCATCGGAACAGAATCTATAGATATAAAGGTGATATCAGAATTCTGCAAGGAAGTGTGATAGGAGAGTTTGTGTTTACCTTACGTATAAAAGATTTCTAAGATAAATTAAGCTGATTCTTGTGTTATTGTTAATTGCGTTTACTTAAACTGACTATTTTCGGATTCACAAAAAATTTATTTTTATCTGTTATTAGTTTTATGTTGTAATTTTACGCCACATTGCTCCACAATTTGATACTACGTAACTTGACGTGTAAATTGATAAATAAATAAATAAAAGCAAAATTGAGTTGTTCTCAGAGGACGCAGTTGTCCATGAGAAGTCAGCGACAACAGCAGACTGTATCGAATTGCTGCAAGACTTTTAGAATATCATGGGAGCAGGGACTGACAGTCAGGTTTGAACGAAGCTAAGAAATTTTGACATTGCCCTCACAGTATGTATTTTCTTTAATGTCGTTTGTTGTTAGCAATATTAGCTTATTCCCAAGAGTTAGCAGCTTTCACTCAGTTAATACTAGGCAGAAATCAAATCTGCATGTGGAATGCACTTCCTTGACTCTTGTGCAGAAAGGAGTGCAGTATTCTGCTGCATCCGTTTTCAATAAGCTACCACAAGAACTCAAAAATCTTAGCAGTAGCCCAAACACTTTTAAGTCTAAACTGAAGAGTTTTCTCATGGCTCACTCCTTCTATTCTGTCGAGGAGCTCCTGGAAGAGCTAAAAAATTAAGCAAATTCCAGTGTTACATTCTTGATTTTCTTTATTTAAACTAACGACTTGTCGCCTGAATATGTTTCTTATATTTCATTTTATCTGTTTCTACAATCGTGTTATAATT
The DNA here is from genome assembly GCF_021461395.2 of Schistocerca americana. Taxonomy (NCBI): domain Eukaryota; kingdom Metazoa; phylum Arthropoda; class Insecta; order Orthoptera; family Acrididae; genus Schistocerca; species Schistocerca americana. The sequence continues at coordinate 496,159,222 of NC_060124.1, read as the reverse complement.
TCATGTATTGACTCGTTCCATGACCATGGAGACTTCTCCTAAATGTGGTCCCACGGAACAATAAATAAAAAAAAAAATAAAAAAATAAAAAAAAATTCACTACAACGCGATTACACTCGCACTATTGGTGACAAGTTATTGGAAACAGTAATTAACATAAAATAACCATCCGGATTTATCTAAAGTGGACTGACCACGTCGAGAGACTCCTAAGAAATTATACTTCATCCACAAAAGAAATGGCTTACAAATCGCCTGCTCGACCGTTTCAAAAAAATGGTTCAAATGGCTCTGAGCACTATGGGACTTAACAGTTGAGGTCATCATTCCCCTAGAACTTAGGACTACTTAAACCTGACTAACCTAAGGACATCAAACATACCCATGCCCGAGGCAGGATTCTAACCTGCGACCGTAGCGGTCGCGCGGTTCCAGACTGTAGCGCCTAGAGCCGCTCGGCCACTCCAGCCGGCCTCGGCCGTTTCCTCAATGGGTTTCGCCACTCTGGGACCGTTATTAGGTAGGATCAATAGAACAGATATACAAGCTCCAACAAAGAGCGCTCGTTTCTTCACCAGATATTTTTATCGGACGGAAATGTTTCTCAAATGCTCTACAAATGCCAGTGGTAAGCACTGCAAGACAGCCATTGTGAATCACGGAGAGATTTTATACTGAACTTTCGAGCGAGAATGTGCTGAGAAGAGTGGGCGACATGTTCTTTCTTTTCAGATTCGTCTCAATATATGACTACATTTATTTATTTGTTTCTTAAGTAAAGACATGCTACCTGTTGTTAAATAGTAGGTGGTACATTATGCGATTTTCCATGTTATGTTAGAGAAATTCAGTTTTATTTTCGGCATTGTTTTTTGAGAATTTTACAAATGAATAAAATTGAAATAAAAATAAAAAATAGAAAAAAATAAAAAAATTATGTATATACACAGTTTTCTTTAAACTTCTTGCTATCTTATGTAATGGTGATAAACAACATACATAATGGGATGTGGATGTAGTTTACAATTAAAATTGCAAGTTTATTTAGTTGAAGAAATAAGAGATGTCTATCTGACTTACTTATGATATGATACTTCTTCCCTTTATACCTTCTACGTGTATGGTTACATCGGTTAAAAAATGGTTCAAATGGCTCTGAGCACTATGGGACTGAACATCTGAGGTCATAAGTCCCCTAGAACTTAGAACTACTTAAACATAACTAACCTAAGGACATCACATACATCCATGCCCGAGGCAGGATTCGAACCTGCGACCGTTGCGGTCACGTGATTCCAAAATGAAGCGCCTAGAACCGCACGGCCACACCGGCCGTCTTACATCTGTTATATATGTTCTCTTGACTGTGATAATAATTAAAAGGGCGTAATGTTCTTGTTGATCATCTTTTGATGTTTGTGTCTGCAGGAGGCAGAAACTTTATAAATTTAACAAAATTTTGGAAAATCGTAACTTGGCTTACAACCATATTTTTGGGAAAAATAGAAACAGAAGGTAGGAAAGGTGACAGTGGAAGAATGACGACAAGTTAACCCGATAAATTAAGCTAATTTGGAGGCAAAATCTAACGAAGATCGGCACATTTCTTTACGAGATTATTTAATCCGCGTGAGAGCATTACGGAGATGCTCACAAACTCCAGTGGCAGACACTACAAGAGAGGCGTTGTGTATCACGAAGAGGTTTACTATTGAACTTCCGAGGTAATATGTACCGGTAAGAGCGGGCAACGAACTACTTACTCCCATAGCCATCTCGATAAATGACGACCACAGGATAATCGGATAAAGCAGAACTACTACGGAGGTTTGCAGGCAGTCTGCTGTATTGCCCGAACAAGAAACAGCCAGGGCAAAAGCAGCACAGGCGCGAAGACACGAGCTGGTGGCAGTGCCATAGAGACTCGCAACTTGGGCGAGTTCCATCAGCGCCACGGGTGGTGCTGAGAATCAAGATATCGACTACGCCTTGGCCAGTTGCCGGCCGAGTAAAGTACGCTAATGATCTAACGACAACGCACAGAAGCCTAGCCGGGAGACAGAAGAGCAGCTCTCAACCAGCTCTCCAGGGCTGACTTATATAGCGAACGTCGTGTAATGAACTCTTAGAGGTGAACAGACTGTTGTTGTAAATTGTATTTGCTATGTCCTGTGAAGTTTACCTGCAACTATTTGCACGTAGCAATTGAGGGACTTTTTTTATCTTATATTACCATGCAGTGCTGCAGACTTCGTTATTCGACAAGTCACAAAGATAAGCGAACATTTTAACTCACTTGTGTGACTTTACAACTAATTGGTGGGAGTGTTGTAGAACCTTCGTTCACCTGTCCCTTATATGATAGTGGCAGGGAGAAATTGTCTTAGCGGTGTACTGCGCCAGAAGCCGTTTGTAAGTAGGCTGTTTAGGTTTTTATATTGGTGACGCCACGTAGCGCTCTGTATGAAAATCACTGACTATGCTGTGTGCAGTCTGCGGCTGGTTTGCATGGTTGGAATTTGCTATTGTAGTGTTGGGCAGTTGGCTGTTAACGGCGGGTAGCGTTGCGCAGTTGGAGGTGAGCCGCCAGCAGTGGTGGATGTGGGGAGAGAGATGGCGGAGTTTTGAGACAGGATGATCTCGACGTGTGTCCATATATTATAGCTTTTCAACACTATTAAGGTAAATACATTGTTTGTTCTCTATCAAAATCTTTCATTTGCTTAGTATGCCTATCAGTAGTTCGTGCCTTCAGTAGTTAGAATCTTTTATTCAGCTGGCAGTATTGGCGAATGCTGTATTGCAGTAGTTTGAGTAACGAAGACTTTTGTGAGGTAAGTGATTCATGAAAGGTATAGGTTATTGTTAGTCAGGGCCATTCTTTTGTAGGGATGTTTGAAAGTCCGGTTGCGTTGCGCTAAAAGTATTGTGTGTCAGTTTAAGCACGGTCATTTATAATTTTTCTAAGGGGACGTTTTACGAAGTCACAAACTCGGCCTACCGTAACAACTGTCGTAACTCGGCCTCTACAGCAGTAGCGACGAGGCCTTTACAAAACTGGCCACGAAGGTTCACAAAACTGGCGACGAGGGTTTAGAAAACTGGCAACAAGGAAATTGATCAAGTAACCCCTAGAAAGATTGTAGTCAGAGAAGGACCCTCCTTAACAAACCATCAGGTGGTTCAGGATATAAGTACGTCTACTCCCTACGCAGTATTCTGTCGACTTTTTCGCATTACGTTCCGTTTCCCACGTAACTCTCTTGCAATGTATCACTTGATGTTACCAAAAGCTATGCTAAAAATTATATTTGATAGAAACTTGTTACTTATTACAGATTACTTTTAACAGCAGCTTTTGGTGTTACATTAAGTAATTTCTAAGGGTTTCCTCCCACTGTGGGATTCCCAGTCGCTGACGTTGGGATTAGGAAGGATTAGGGAGAAAATGACAACACTTTTGTTTCTTCGTCAAGCATTCCATGCTGGCGGATACGGTGTAGCCATCGCCCCGGGCACAACCTTACCACGACGGCATCTCCCCAGTAACAAAAGGACTTTCACGTAGCGCTGGGGAAGCAACCTGACCAAGATAACAGCGGCTGGAGTAGACGCGACCGCAGCGTGTTGTCGCAAAGCCCCAGAGGTCACGTGTGCGGAGCGCAGCGCCCTGTGTGGAATTACGGGGAGCTGCCCTTGTCGTGGGACGTGGTAGCAGGGCGGTCTGGCTAGACACGTTTCCCTAGACAGGGCAGCCGCTCTTTGAAGTGGCCTTTCCCGGGTAACAAAGCGAAATCCTCAACGTGTAACCCTCAGCTCGAATAGAATATGGCTTACCGTCAGACGGGGTTTAATCTGCCCATTTACGGCAGGCTTCCAAGTTTGGCTTCTTCCAGCTTCAAGTTAGCAAACTGTTCGACGTACAATAACAACATCCTCTACAAAAAAAAGTTGCCGAATACAGGATGAACGAGGAGTGGACCGAGGAAAGTTTCGAAGTTGTTTCGGGAGATTTTATACGTATTTTGAGACAAGTGCGTGCGCTCTACAGCGACTCAGAATTAGAGTAAATGCGTTTCGTTTGATTTCTGACCTCCATATATCGCTGACCTCCATATTGGACGCCCACGCATGAGATACTTGGACAATATTCAAGACGATCTCAGAAAACTAGGACATGACAGACAGTGGCAAATTACTTGTAAAGACAGAGCAAAATGGTTCAACATTGTCCATTCTGCAGCAAAAAGCCTTCATGGATTGTAATGCTTAATAATAATAATAATAATAAATCGCTGTATCTGCATTCGACTGAAAATACCAGAACAAGAGGGCAGACTGCGGAGTGTGTCTTGCATGGCAAGTGCTTCCTCCATATTAAAACTACTACTATGTCCACTGTTGGCTGTCAAAAATTCTTTCATGCAAATGAATATTTGTTGCATCCATAGTGCATTGCTGATGAGCCTGGACTTATCTTCAGATGCCTGCAATATCCAACATGAACGACATAATAGAATCTAAAAAGCGAAGACTTCGCTACTTTTTGCAAAATAAAGCTTCTGTTATATTACTTAAACTTATATCGTTGTACAAATGCATGTATGTATATATGTATGTATGTGTACTCTACATCTCCTCCCAAAACATATGACCAATTTCAACCAAACATGGTACACGTATCACCTACTGTCTGGACAAAGCCGCAACGGGGGTAAGAGACTGCTACTTGTCAAATGGGTGGGGTAGGAAGTGAAAAAGAAGTGTAGTGCATGACGCCCCAGTACTTAACTGTTATTCACCCAGTGTTTCAGAACGAGAATAACTTTACACATACTTTAAAATCGTTACGAAACTTTTTTCGCTGTCAATCTGTACAAAATTATGAAAATAAGGATGTTTGTCGCTTACTACCTTTTCTCAATTCGTACAGTAAAACTACCGCATCCAACGTGTCGTTTTAGTGTAATATTTCTTTACTACAAGCTATTTCCGCGACAAAATTTGAAGACAGTATTCACATTTACCATTGGATGTGCCTGCAAAATTACATCATTGTCCAACATATAGTTCACGAGTTACAATGTCATGAACATTGTGCTGCGTGAAAACGAAACAGTAGGGCGAAATTCGGTAGAGATACAGGTGAACTATGTCTACAAATATGTGTGAAATATGTTAGATACATGTGAAGTACGTGAAATGTATGTATTCGGGCAAATCCACAGGTAAAAAACTCCTACTTAGCCCTGTATCGATTTCAACCAAAACTGATACACGCACTACTTACTACCTGGAAAGAAAAACTGAGGGGGTGGGGAACAGCAATCTAGTACCGGGATACGAGTGATAACATGGAAAAAGAAAGAGGTAGGAGGAGACGCATGCAGATAGAGGGGAGGCGTGGATGATAGACAGAAATTTGGGGAGGGGATAATGGACAAAAGAGAAGAGAGGAAGATAAACACGGAGTGAGTAAAAGATGAATGAAGAAAGGAAAGAGAAGGAGATGGACTGAGAGAGTGGAAGAAGGAGATGGACAGAAAAACGAAGAACGGGGAGATAGTGTTAAAAGGGATGGGTAGGCTATAAAGGCGTGAGAAGGGCATGGCCTTGGGGGGGGGGGGGGGGGGGAAGAAATGGACAGGGAAAGGAAAGAGTAGAATATGGACAAAGAAAAGGGGGGGGGGGGAATAAAGAGATGGACAGACGTCACCAAAGACTAGATTTACTCTTCAAACAGGGGACGCGATTATTGAAACCGTTCACCAGTCACCTCTGCGAAGAGGCCATGATACTGCAAGGCAGATCCAGGTATCTCAAAGACTAGTTGTTGAAATGTTGTATGATGAAAAACTGCATCCAGACCATATTCGACGAGTACGGTTCTGAGAACTGCTTTTGCACAAGGTGGCTTTTTTACAAATAACGTGATACAGACTGACGAATCAAGCTTCACTCTCGAAAGTATTTTCAACCTTAATAACAGCCATCGTTGTTCGGAACACAGCCCACATGTCATCCTTGAACGTGGCTTCGAGGCCTTTTTTTTCATAAACGATTTTGAAAGCTTGCACATAGGATTAAGACATACATCTGAAAATTGCAGGTCATACCATAGACCTAACAAGTTAAAAAAACATCTCGAGAAAACTCAGATAGAAGTCGTGGAAATATTAGACAGCAAAGCGTTCCTACAAAAGATGAACTGTAGGGTAATACAGCCAGACAGTGAGGTTCCTAAAAACAGAATCAGGAGGAACAATGAAATAAAAACGGAGAGAGAAGATAGGCGGCGTATTTAAGATTAGAAAAACTAGTGCAAACGCGCTGGATGATCCAACAGGGCCATACGCAAATAATAATAATAATAATAATAATAATACGGAAAAGAAGGCCAATGTCAACTAATCCGAAGGGACTGTTAAAATTTCGGAGATGAGAATCACTGATTAAACGTTAGAATAATATGTAGCTTTTGGAATCCTAGTATCGAAGTCTAGATTTACTGACGAAAATATAAAAAAAAAATGTAAAGTACACTCATGTTCAGAGAACACCCAGAATACCTTCAGCGACTAGACATAGGACTTTCATTTTCACAGGGTCTGTACATAACTATGTTCTGCAGAAATGATTAGCATTTCAACTATGTCAGCCCTCGGGTTCAAGGTCAGCACTGACATCGCTGCGCCTACTGGTAAAATCTGCCCTTGGCTCTGGTTGTCAGTATAAACCGTAGGTAATGGATCAGTGTGACTTTAGCAGACGTGCAGGATGCCTCGCAGACGTATGCCCAAACCGTATCGTCGGATCTGTGAGTCTGAAAGAGGGCGCATTGTTGGAATGACAGAATGTGAAGCATGAATCTGAGACGCTGCTGCTTGTGTGGGGCGAAGTGTTTCGGCAGTGCAACAGGTATGTGCAGAATCGTTTACGAAAGGCGGTAGAACACGACGAGATGGATCAGGCCACACCACCCAGACCACACCCCGAGAAGATCGACACCTCATCCGAAAGGCGCTGCAGGACAATTCTCCTTCCTCCTCGGCTCTGGCGCCACAATAGGACAGTACAACACTTCGTACACTATCAGGGGTGACAGCCCGTCGTTGTTTAGTATGGCATGTGGCGTTCACTTTTCCACCTACCTCCGACGAATGTGCGGAAACATGCTAGACAACAATGGTGTGTGGAACCACATCACTGGGGACAGGAATGGCTCAGATAATGATTCCAGACGAATCGAGGTTCTGTTTGTTTGAAAGTGATGGCCACGTTTTGGTTCATCGCAGACAGGGGGAGCAGCATCACAGTCACTGCATTTGCACAAGACATACAGAGACAATTCAAAGCCTTATGGTGTGGGGTGCTGTTGGGTACAACCACAAATCACAGTTGGTGCATATCCAGGGCACGGTGCCCAGTGTAACCTACGAGAATGACATCTTGCGACCTGAGGCCATACCCATTCCGCACATCATCTCATACGCCATTTTTCATCAAGACAATGACGCAGCACATGTTCCTGCACGAACACGTTTCTTCTTGGTGTGACAGGATGCCAGCCTTTTGTCCTGGCTCGCCAGATCACCAGGCTTGTAGCCAATTGGAAATGGGTGGAATGTGGTGGAACGATGGGTGTAACGCTGTGACCCAATGCCAACCACCACAGATGAACGTTGGAACCTTGTGAACCTGCATGGACGGCTGTACCACAGGACGTCATTCGCACCATATAAGCGTCCATGCCATCATGCTTGGAACAAGTCATCAGGGCCCACGGCGGACCGTGTGCCTACTAGGCAACTGCACACATGATGAACCGAGGTGAGTGAAACGCTAATCTCTTCTGCAGAACATACTAAAGCACATGTCCGTGTAATACGAACGTCCTACCTCTTGTCGTTCAAGGTGTTCTGTTTCTTCTGAACATGTGTGTAATTACAGGAAGATGGAGAAATAAACGAATTGAATTGCTGCATATCTCACTTACAAATATAAGCAAACTATTAAAAGGAATATCGGTTGGTAGGACATTTTCTGAGGCATCAAGGGATCACCAATTTAGTATTCGAGGGCAGTGTGGAGGGTAAAAATCGTAGAGGGAGACCAAGAGATGAATACACTAAGCAGATTCAGAAACATGTAGGCTGCAGTTGTTACTGGGAGATGAAGAAGCTTGCACAGGATAGAGTAGCATGGAGAGCTGCATCAAACCAGTCTCAGGACTGAAGACCACAACGACAGCATTAAAAGGAATAACTGGAGTAAAGGAAAAGCAAAAATTAAATTTTGCACCACCAGGTGCATAGAGCTGTACAACACCGAATGTCCTCTGTGCCACCGAGCTACGTCGTTTCTGCACTGAAATAGTAGTAGGAACATGTGCCCGGCGCAGTATTCTTACAACACCTACTAGCGGCTTTACAAACTGGAATCGTTATTTCTCTGTCAGTCACACCTCAATTTGTCTTTATCGTGCTTAATGGACAAAGTGTTTATCTCCCCACGAAGTGAAAACTCCTGTCGTAGCTACGGCGTTAGGACCGTGACTTTCACAACGTATTTACTTTCGCTAACTGCAACGGACTGTAGACATAAAACCTCTGTCGAAGAAGTACAGAAATCACACAGATGTAACTGATGTAGTGGTAACCACTGTGGCCGCAGTTTATAAGGACACCAACGACGAAATATCATGTGCCTCGTCTCTATTTCCATTGTGACGTTCTCCTGTCTTTAGTGTCCCCTTTGGATCACCGTTCATCGCTAGTCCAGTACACATACAGTTCAGTCTTCAATTATACAGTCTGCTTATTCAGTCTAAATAGCTTTATGTATAGTCAAAGAGTCTGATCGAACTGGATATTACGATTTATTTGTGAGGCTGTTTTCAACAATAGCATACTTATTACAGATTTTCGTACCAGCCGTGCCGGTAATGTTACGCACAGTTCCGTCAAGCTACCCGAACAAGACTTTCCCACGTAGATACTGTCACATTCACCTAAAATATTATAATCGCCGGGGACCATGAGGCAAATAATATATTAATCTTTCACTGGGTGCAAAATGTATTTGAGTTTCTTAGATAGCATTTTCTTATGTAGCCGAAAAACGTTTTCAGTGCAATGTCTCTTTAAGATTCATCCAATTTTACACCAGGTTGCTGCACGTGATAGAAGGATCGTCATATGCTAATGGTGTGTTGCTTAACCAGATTAGAATTTGCGTTTCCGTAGTGAGCTGACTCTATTTCTTGCGCCCGGTAGCCATTTTGTCTGAACTCGTAAGTCACACGGTACATTCAGTTTTCGATATTCGCATAGCTCTATGTTTCATGGTGTTCTATCAGCTCTCCTTGAAAGCAATAATTGAACGTGTCGCAGTTGAGATAACGGTCTGAGTGAGTCAATTTACCATACGCCAAGTGCCCAAGTCGACCATCTGACCACTGTTTACCTGAAACGTGTGCTTGTGCAGTACCGTTCAAATGTTGTATGCTGTATGCTTTTCATATAATAAATGAACTGTTGCAGAGTATTCCTTCCAAGAGATCACAGCAAAAAGATATCATCGACAAAAAGTAGGATGGGCAAAGAGAAGCACAGTTTATTCCACCTCTCAAAAAATTCGAAAATGAATATTTGGGTGATTCCTTTACTTGTTCGACAGTCAACCGCGTTCCTTAGATAGACAATGATGGCTATAATGGAGTGCTTGGATTTTTATGACAGTTTACACCACTGGAACCCCTTTTAAAATTTTAAAATAAAGTGATCGTATGCAAGTATGACTTTAGTATATGGCAGTGAAGCTGATAGGTCCGTAAATACAGATTACTTCTTTAAGTACGAGGTATGTTACGTCATACAACTTTCGTGTTGTAACTAGGCACTATTTCTTTCACCTTTCCAGCGGAATAACCACATAATTAGAACCGGATTGTAATTCATTTTTATTTTTTATTAGGTTTGGAGATGGGCGACGTAGCCCGAAATCGGTCATTTTGAAATAAAAAAACGGCAGTCGACAGGTGGAAAATAATTCTTGTAAAAAGCAATACCTTGCTCAACTGAATCTCTTTTTTTCTTGGCGCATTAATAGTTTGGTATGGAAAGAAATAAAAATTTCAAATAGAGTGCTTCCTTTTTAAAGTCCTGTGTGTTACAACTGTGATGCGAAAGTAATCGTTTGTATTATTTATTTCATTTTGAACTCTCTTACGTTAAATGCACAATAAGTATTTTTTAAAAATATTTAAAAATTACTAAACGGAAGTCTAGAGACTGATACTGTTCACGGTTAAGGCCTGAAAGAGCCTTATGGGATCTTATGGCATGCGATCTAAAATTCAGTTCTGTTCATGTCACCTTGCGGCTAGGTGGTTTTAACATTTACCCTGTATCTGTTTTAGCATATCTAATTTGACCCGAATAAAGGGACCGGGTGATGTCTGGGCTATGCTCAACTTGTTCAACTTTTGTAAGTGCCTGGTTATTAACCAAATGTATTTGATTTCAGCTCTTCGAACTGTGATTTAAAACTGTAAACATTACCATTACTTACATATGAATTATGCATTTCATTAACTCACCTACTGAATAACAGAAATTGTCGTGAAACTTGTAATTTCTGTTCATATTGATTCTCTCAGCGTTTGTGGGAGTTAAAACTCATCTGTGCAATATTTTAAAATTTTCTTTAAATGTCTACAAGAATAACCTAAAGTGTCATTTCGATTATGTAATTCATCAACAAGTTTAGGGTGGCTCTTATAACGCCTATTTTGGAAGAAGTAAAAATAATTCTGTGTTAACTGAAATATTATCAGCCGTCCGCTGTGGCCTAGCGGTTCTAGGCGCTTCAGTCCGGAACAGCGCTGCTCCTACGGTCGCAGGTTCGAATCCAGCCTCGAGCATGAATGTGTGTGATATTTTAGGTTAGTTAGGTTTAAGTATTTCTAAGTCTAGGGGACTGATGATCTCAGATGTTAAGTCCAATAGTGCTTAGAGCCATTTGAGCCATTTGAAATATCTTCCCGAGGAATTGGATAGTTCTTTATTGTCAGTATTGTTTGAATGCCCCAGAGGGGAATAAAAGTTGTAAAAATATTCTGCTTTTTGGGTGTGTTGAGTTCAGTTCCTTACCATTCCTAGCTCCGATTCTGTCTTCCATGTCAAAGGTTTTTGGTGAAAGATCATAAAAATCTGAAGACGTACATTGATACGTCTCGGAGGCAATACCGAGGTGATAAACGTCATGGGATATCGCCTAATATCGCGTTGGATTTCCTTTTACCCGGTGCCGTGCAGAAATTTGTCGCGGCTTGGACTCAACAACTCGTTGGAGGTCCCCTAAAGAAATAATGAGCCACGCTGCCGCTGTAGCCGACCATAATTGCTAAAATGCTATCGGCGCAGGCTATTTTTCACGAATTGACTTCTCTACCGTGTCCCATAAATGTTCGAAGGGGAAACCAAATCGATCGCTCGGGTTGTCCTGGATGTTCTTCAAACCAGTTGCTAACAACTTTAGCATGGTGACACGGCATGTTTTTAACTACAAAAATTCGATTATTTGGCAACATGATGTCCATGAGTGGTTGAAAATGTTCTCCAAATAGCCGAACATAACCATGAATCAGTTGGACCAGAGGATCCAGTACATTCAACGTAAACATAGCTCTCACCCTATGGACGCACCACCAGCTTGCACAGAGCCTTGCTGACAACCTGGCTTCGTGGGGTCTGCGCTACACTCGAACCCCACCACCAGCTCTGAAGAACTGAAATCGGGACTCGTCTGGGCAGGACACCCTTTTCCAGTCGTCTAGTAGCCGATCGATTTGGGCACGAGCCCAGGAGGGGTGCTGCAGGAGATATCTTGCTGTTAGCAAAGGCACGGAGACTGCGAGAGCTGAAAAGTGCGAAAGCTGTCGCACAATCAGTAATTTAACACTTCATGCATCCAAGTTGCTGACAAGAACAATACACAGAAGAAAGGAAAGGAAAATTTTTGTTACACTACGACAGTTTGGCTTTAGGAAAGGCAAAGGCGCCAGAGACGCAGTTGTGACATTGTGGTTGATAATGGAGGACAGACTAGAGGAAAATCAAGACTCGTTCCTAGGATTCGCCGAATTGGAAAAACCATACGACAATGTAAAATGGTGCAAGATGTTCGAAATGCTGAGGAAAATAGCGGTTAACTATAGGGAGAGACGGGTGATACACAATATGTATAATAGCCAAGAGGTAAGAAGATGAATGGACGACCAAGAGCGATAAGCTCGGCCTAAAAAGACTGTAAGGCAGGGATGTAGTCTTTCGCCCATAATGTTCAGTCTCTGCATCGAAGATGCAATGATGGAAGTAAAACAGAGGTTCAGGAGTGGGATTAAAATTAAAAGTGAAAGGATATCAATAATACGATTCGTTGATGACTGTGCTATCACGAGTGAAAGTAAAGATGAAGTATATGATCTGTTAAATGGAATGGACAGCCTAATGAGTACAGAATATGGACTGAAAGTAAATCGAAGAAAGATGAAATTAATGAGAAGTAACAGAAATGAGAATAGTGAGAAACTTAACATCAGGGTTGTGGTCACGAAGTAGATGAAGCTAAGAAATTGTACTGACTAGGCAGCAAAATAACCGCCGAACGGGGTGGCCGAGCGATTCTAGGTGCTACAGTCTGGAACCGCGCGACCACTACGGTCGCATGTTCGAATCCTGCCACGGGCATGGATGTGTGTGATGTCCTTAGGTTAGTTAGGTTTAAGTAGTTCTACGTTGTAGAGGACTGATGATCTCAGAAGTTAAGTCCCATAGTGCACAGAGCCATTTGAGCCAGCCAAATAACCAATGACAATGACGGACGGAGCAAGAAGGACATCAAAATCAGACCACCACTGGCCAAAACGGCATTCCTGGCCAAGACAAGCCTACTAGTATCAAACATAGGCCTTCATTTGAAGTAGAAATTTTTGAGAATGTACGTTTGGTGCACGGCATTGTATGGTAGTGAAAGATGGACTCTGGACAAGTCGAAACAGAAGAGAATCGAAGAATTTGAGATGTGGTGCTGCGGAGGAATGTTGAAAATTAGGTGGACTGATAAGGTATGGGATGAGGAGGTGCTGCGCAGATTCCGAGAGGAAAGGAATATGTGGAAAACACTGACAAGGAGAAGGGATAGGGTGATAGGACATCTGTTCAGACCTCACGGAATGGCTTCCATGTTAGTAGAGAGAGCAGTTGAGGGTAAAAACTGTACTGGAAGACAGAGACTGGAATACATCCAGCAAATAATTGAGGAAGTAGGTTGCAAGAGCTACTCAGATGGAGAGGTTGGCACAGGAGAGGAGTTCATGGCGTGCCGCATCAGATCAGTCAGAATGCAGAGGATTAAAAAAGAAAAAAAGAAAATTAGCAGAAGCATTCTCGTCACTCTCGTCGGTCGCCTGCGTCGTAGCACATTAACGCCATAACTCTCCGCACTGTCGTAACGTTTAGATTCGTACTTCTCACACTGCTTTCCATGGTTATTTTATGCCTATTAAGAGTGACAATTCTACGCAAACGCCGCTGCTCTCGTTCAGTAAGTGAAGGCCGTCGGCCGCTCCGGTGTCCGAGGTGAAAGGTAATACCTGAAACTTAGTGTTCTCGGCACACTCTTGACACAGTGGTTCTGGGAATATTGAATTCAGTAACGATTTCAGGAACGGAATATCCCATACCTCTAACTCCAACTAGCCTTCCTCGTTCACAGTCTATTAATTTCCGTCGTGTGCCCACAGTCACGTTGCAAATCTTTTCACGTGAATCACCTGAGTGCAAATGACAGCTCCGTCACTTCACTGTCCTTTTATACTTTGTGTACGTGACACTGCCGCCATCCGTATACTTGCATACCGCCATCCCATGACTTTAGGCACCTCAGTGTCCTTCTGGTCTGTCTAATCGGTTGCTGTAACACCTGTTCTAGAAGGTTGGCGCTTTCGTATGATATTCCACTGCCTCGTAGACCACGTTACCCGCTTCTTCTCGACAAATCTAGAGTAGTCTATCGTACTGGAGCTGGAATTGTTACATTAAAGAATGTACTATGGCCGTAAGAGAGATGACAAAAATTAATGCCCCATTGATTTAGTGCTACTATTGTGATATCAACCGTAGATTCCTGGCGCACCTAGAGAGTGGTTTCAGTACTACAAGGTGTAAAAACCACTCCGTCTACAGGCCACAAGTGGCCCATCGGGACCATCCGACCACCGTGACATCCTCCGAGGAGGATGCGGATAGGAGGGGCGTCGGGTCAGCGCACCGTTCTCCCTGTCGTTATGATGGTATTCTTGACCTAAGCCGCTACTATTCGGTCGAGTAGCTCCTCAATTGGCATCACGAGGCTGAGTGAACCCCGAGAAAACGTCAACAGCGCATAGCGGCCTGGATGGTCACCCAGCCAAGTGCCGACCACGCCCGACAGCGATTACCTCGCGGGAAACGTGTATCCACTGCGGCAAGGCCGTTGCCTACAAGGCGTAAGAAGGTCGAAATATCATTTCTGGTTGTTTGAATACAGGAAACTGCACAGCGCCGCTTGAGACAGGTAAATATTAAGAAAAGCTGCCGCGTATTTTCGCAACAGCAGTTCTAATGTGTAACAAGAAACTAAGCTAGGAACGAAACTTTCGCGCTGACAATATATCGAGTCAAATTAAATTTGAGGGAGCTGCATGCGGCATTCGCAGCTACAGCCGTAAACAAAATACCTCTTCGTTCGCCACCTGCATCCACCTGTTAATATCGCAGGACGTCCCTCGTCGTTAATGGAGCCCGGGGCCGCATTCCTTCCCGCAGCCGGATACAAGTTTCGCACTTAACTGGGAACACGCGTGCACCAGATTTGCCTGCCTGCTTCATATCGCGGCCATTTCTTTCCGCGTTCCCCAACTTGCAGCCCTAAAGCGGCCCGGTCCACCAGAATACGAATGTCCTGCTTAATGCCTACACGTTCTGGCCGAACTCCTGCTACCACGGCACAAGACTCGTTTTCGTTTCGCGGTCTGAGGCCTTGCATCTCTTTCCCTACTGTACGACCCACTCCCAAGAGGACGCAATATTTTCACACCCCTTATTAATCTGGCAGGAAGTGGACGTTATAGATCCACGCAGAAAGTTTTCAGCAATGAAAAACTGGCCCGATGGAACAATAAATCGCCTACTGCAATGATGACATAAACGCTGCTCTGATCGAACACAGAGGAACTGCAGACTCCAGGAAGATGCAAGGGGTAATGATCTGCCACACTGACACTGATTTCAAAGCAACGCTGAGAGATCATTACCCGGCAAGACGAACGACATAATCAGAAGAGACGGAACACCACAAGAGTGTATCAGATGGATGGTAGGCGGCGATCCCCCCACCTTCCAAAAAATTCGATTTACGAAATTGTTCTTGAAATTAGATCGACTTAAAAAACGTGGTTCGGTGACGAAGCTGAGAGCCTTAGCGTGGACTGAAACAGTATAAACATTGCTGTTGGTCGGACCTGCCCCCAAGCAACTCAGAAAACAATAACTGTTGGCTAGCGAAATTTCAGCTGTTACAAAATTGTGAAAAACTCGTTATAGCTAAACTTTAGTACTTGAAAGAGGTAACGGTTATCTATGGAGAGAATAATTATAGTCAAGGTATTAACAACGGTAACAGTAGTATTATTAACTGGTTAATGGGTTACTTTGTAACAGCTGTACATATTATTAAACCAATCAACTTCTAACAACTATATGTTGACGCAATGGCCATTCGTTCCTGCTTTCTACTGTACGTACACTCTAAGTCACAAAAAAAGACGCACCACTTATTCGGATAATTCCTTCGTGGTCCGTCCTTTTTTTTTTCTTAGAGATTAGTTTCGAGATTATGTTATCTGTTATTGTGCTTCGTTTCTTTCCTCTCGTCATGTTACTTTGTCAAACATTTTCCTTTCACTGTGTTTATCAAAAAAATTCTGTCTAAATAAATTACATTAGAATTTGGTTCTCTCTTTTGAACAGATACTACGGATTTCTTCATTAATTGATATCCTTTAGTTGTTTCAGAAGTCTAATATCGATTGACTGTACACGCTTTCTGTCTGTCTTGAAGGGTTGATTTTTCACATCCATAGTTGAGATGTCCGTCTCGATAAAATTTTCAGTGAAGAACCCTTTGTTATTAAATAATTGTGTCCTTTCATTAAAGTACTTTATCCTGTTAATATTCTCTTTCTGATTTCCATGTAGCATCTATTATATCTTGAAAGTGGGATAATGACATTTATCGACGTTTCCACTTTCATTTCTTTCAGATTGACCTAAGGTACTCTTTTCATCTTTGATTTAATTAATAACATATCTTTCATGATTAATTTTGAGTTAAATCATTTATGGAATCGTAGCAAGTTTATGAAGTACACATTCTGCGTATTGTTTTAAGTGAAAGTTATTAGGGCAATATCTTTGCAATATGTATGAAATCGATACACGAATTTTTCTTACGACAATGTCTTGCTACGCTTCATTCTCACGGATTCGTTGTATTGCCGTGCAGAACTGCCACAGGAGATTTTCATCAGCGCTTGACAACCTGAAATGGACTCTGAAACGTGACTCAGCTAATCTGCACTATCGTGGTCTATGGGTCTTGGTGTAATGGGTTGCTTCAGCTTCGTTTATATTATAGTGGAATTCAATTATTCCGGGTTGTTGGAATCAGTTTAAACAGAATTGCGGTTTCTGGTCACTAAGTACTACCATAGTGTAAGTATCAATGTACTGCAGATTACAGCCACCACCGTAAGAAAATCTTATCCTGTGAATCGGATGCCCTACATACAAATGCCAATTGTTCAATACCACGCAGCAGAATCAAAGGTTCACTTTTTAGACATCCCTCAAATCTCTGCCTTTGGGACGCGTGTTTGAAACTTAACTCAAAGGTGCCTACATCGTTCCTTTCCAACGGTGCAAAACCGAGGCGTCCTGCGACGTCACACTCCGCGTCGCCGACACTTCAAACAGCTAGGTTGAGACACCTACAATAAAAGGTATATGCTACACCCTGAGGCCTTTTCGTTTAGATTCAAAGCGGAGGGGTCCCTGAAATGTTTGCCTCGGTCACCCATAAGAAAACAGCGTGATTGCAACGGTGGATTCCACGGTTGTGGCCACCATCGCTATGACGTCAAAAGAAGGGGTGAACTGTCTGTAAGAACGGCTTTAACATCTCTCCTCGTATGACACGTCCACGGGCAGAAATATGGGGAGAATTGGTGACATCACTAATCCACCTTACAGCTGAAATGAGCTTCTTAGCTGTGGCCTTTCATCGCAAGTGTCGACACCTCGCTGTTCGAAGCATAACCGAATACCAGTGTGGCGCAGGATGACACGCCTTTGTACCGTTCCAGAACAAGTTCGGAGGCACCCATGAGCCAAAGTTCAAACCTATGCGTCTCAATGGGACAAAATTACGGGGTGTCGAAAAAGCGATCCTTGATTTTCTACACCTACATCTACATCCATACTCCGCACGCCACCTGATGGTGTGTGGCGGAGGTTACCCTGAGTACTTCTATCGGTTCTCCCTTCTATTCCAGTCTCGTATTGTTCGTGGAAACAAGGATTCTCGGTATGCTTCTGTGTGGGCTCTAATCTCCCTGATTTTATCCTCATGGTCTCTTCGCGAGATATACGTAGGAGGGAGCAATATACAGCTTGACTCTTCGGTGAAGGTATGTTCTCGAAACTTTAACAAAAGCCCGTACCGAGCTACTGAGCGTCTCTCCTGCAGAGTCTTCCACTGGAGTTTATCTATCATCTCCGTAACGAATGAGATTTTCACTCTGCAGCGGAGTGTGCGCTGATATGAAACTTCCTGGCAGATTGACACTGTGTGCCCGACCGAGACTCGAACTCGGGACCTTTGCCTTTCGCGGGCATGGTAGAGCACTTGCCCGCGAAAGCCAAAGGTCCCGAGTTCGAGTCTCGGTCGGGCACACAGTTTTAATCTGCCAGGAAGTTTCATCTCCGTAACGCTTTCGCGATTACTAAATGATCATGTAACGAAGCGCGCTGCTCTCCGTTGGATCCTCTCTATCTCCTCTATCAACCCTATCTGGTACGGATGTTGTTGTGTGTGTGTGTGTGAATTTCTATAGGACCAACCTGCGTAGGTCATCGGTCCCTAGACTGACGCTCTACTTAATCTAACTTAAACGGCCGGCCGAAGTGGCCGTGCGGTTAAAGGCGCTGCAGTCTGGAACCGCAAGACCGCTACGGTCGCAGGTTCGAATACTGCCTCGGGCATGGATGTTGGTGATGTCCTTAGGTTAGTTAGGTTAAGTAGTTCTAAGTTCTAGGGGACTAATGACCTCAGAAGTTGAGTCCCATAGTGCACAGAGCCCTTTTCTAACTTAAACTAACTGATGCTACTAACAACAGGCGCACCCATGCCCGAGGAAGGACTCGAGCCTCCGGCGGGAGGGACGCACTGTCGTGACATGGGGCCTCTAATTGCGCGGCCACTCCACGCGGCTTGAGTTTGTTGCGCAGTGTAGTTTTGAAATGGAAGTGTTCATAGTTGTAAGGGCTTAACTAAACAGCAACATAGCTTAATCCATCTCTAATTTTGTCTTCACATGTTAGTCCATTAATATCCTCACACTTTGAGTTCCGTGTCAGTTTCATTTTGTTGATTTGTATTCCCAAAATGAACATAAGCACAATTTTTCTCCATAACGGTGCCAAAAACCTTCTCTAAATCAATAATGACTATGTCCAGCACTCATCTCCGCTCTAGCAATTTGATCGATAACTGCAATTACTAACGTAAATACGGCGCTAACACATCTGTTCAAAAATGGTTCAAATGGCTCTGAGCACTATGGGACCTAACTTCTGAGGTCATCAGTCCCCTAGAACTTAGAACTACTTAACCTAATTAACCTACGGACATCACACACATCCATTCCCGAGGCAGGATTCGAACCTGCGGCCGTAGCGGTCGCGCGGTTCTAGACTGAAGCGCCTAGAACCGCTCGGCCACTTCGGCCGGCTAAACACATCTGTGATAGTAAGACTTTTGTTTTGTCACTAATAGAATATGCTGTAATTGTAACACACTAAATAATTATAAAAGATTAATCTATTAGGTACTAGGTGCGTTTTAACTGATGAGCAAAAAAGAAAAAAAAATTACAACCACCCACGTAACAGAGAGTTGGTCCAACTTTCTAACGCAATGTAGGAGGGACTCTGGGTGACATTGATTAGAGAGCTTTTTCATAGGATCTCGAAATAAATAAATAGCCTGCTTTGGATGTTATTCATTTCTATTCTATTTTTATTTAGTGTTCTACGATGTTTCGGCTGTGTACCCATAGTCTAGGAACTACATACATATGAAAACAATAATTGAAACACACGGTACAAATCAGCCATTGTTGATAGTTGTAACAAAATATGAATATTAACAGAATAAAAAGAGCAGTTAGAATGTTTGACCCAATAACTAAATATGTTCCGCATTACTGTTTATCGGCTGTTAGTGAATGCCCTGATACAGAATATGTGGTGTCACCGCCAGACACCACACGTGTTAGGTGGTAGCCTTTAAATCGGCCGCGGTCCGTTAGTATACGTCGGACCCGCGTGTCGCCACTGTCAGTGATTGCAGACCGAGCGCCGCCACACGGCAGGTCTAGTCTAGAGAGACTCCCTAGCACTCGCCCCAGTTGGACAGCAGACTTTGCTAGCGATGGTTCACTGACTACATACGCTCTCATTTGCAGAGACGACAGTTTAGCATAGCCTTCAGCTACGTCATTTGCTGCGACCTAGCAAGGCACCATATTCAGTTACTATTGATACTGATATTGTGAATCATGTACCTTCAAGAGCGACGTTCATCATTAATGGATTAAAGTTAAGTATGAAACCAATTACGTCCGCTTTCTGAATTCTAATTCCTTGTCATGTTCCAGACTTCACGTCAGTGTAGTTCTTCCTTCCTCACGCCAGCCAGCGTGAGCTAAAACGCGTGCATTTCGGCCTCCACTAGTAACACGGTGTTGGCTCTTCTGCCAACACAACAGAATAAAGAAAAAGAAAAATTACACCCGACATAAGTACAGGTAAAAGTACGAGGTACTGAAAAGTAATGCCTCCTAATCCTTTCTGCGAAACCCCTAGAGCTTTCTAAATTGCACGAGTTTTATTGATATTCTACATGTTTATTCTTCAAGTCTACATATGGCGACGATCATGTTTTTCTCAACGAGGGGCCAGTTTGTTGTTGCTGTCACTACAGAACGTTTGACTTTGTTGACAGCCTCAACTCTGCTTCCACCGCTTCATCACTATCAAATTGATGTAAAGTACTCCGTGCAGTTGTTTAAGATCCGGAAACCAGATGACAATCGGGTGTGGCCAAGGCGTAACTTTATGGAGGATTATCGATGACAGTGAACCCCAGGCATGAGATTGTTGCAGGTGTAGCAGCCATCGTGTGTGGTCTGGTATTATCACGCTGAAGGAAAGGGTGCTCAGTGTGAGAACGAACTCTTCGAATTCGAAACTCGATTCCAACATGCTGTTACTCATGCACCACACAGCTGCATTACACACCGTTATGTTACATGCTACAATTAGTAGCCTTCTGGTGGAGAAGGGTCTGAACTTGCGCCAGTGATGCAGGAAATACGACCGATTAATATTAATGACGTGGAATATCTCAACCGATATTGAGAACAGAATAAGGAATTGGGAGGCATTACATTCCAGCAAATTCTCATAGTAACTAGGCATTAGGTACTTAATATTTTTAGCTGAAATTACATAGGGTTAGTCACCTTTTCAACGTATTTTATAAAGTTCCCAAACCAACAGTTGTACAATACCAGTGGTAGCATACACTAAAAAATAACGAAAGAGCATTCTCCAGTTACGTGGATTCTGACAGTAACGAGACAACTGACGGTAACAGGTTGTGTTCAAAATGGCTACCGGAAGAGGTAATGCACGCCAACATTCTGTTATGGTACAAATGCTGCACACGTGCTAGCATTTCGGCGGAGATATCCGCACGAGTTGCATTAATACGTCGTTGCATATCATCGGGTGTGATTGGTATGCCTTGTAAACAGTGTCTTTCATTTTTCTCCTCTTAGAAAAGTCTTCAGGATCCAAATCGCGGGAACAGATCCTCAGCGTCCAGTCCAACCGTTTGGAACAGTATGGGCTGGACAGCCATGATGTTAGTACTACAGCTTCCTCATACTCGGCAGAGGAAAGTCCTCTAGCATCCTTGGAACATGGTCTGCTGTGAGTCTGCGATAGTAGTACGCGTTAAGTGTTCCTTATACGAAACACGAGCTTATGAGCTGATGGTTCACTATCCAACACCGCTCATTTACACTACGTGTACGCTAAGTAGACCCTGACGTTCCACTTAACAAAGCCAACGGGCATTCGGTGGTTTACACAGCGCTCAGCAAACAACTGTTTTTAAGATTACGTACTGAAACCCTTGCAGTTTCCAGAACGTTTCTACTCGCCATCCCTTGATAATGCCTTTCGTTTCTGCATCTACATCTACATACATACTCTGCAAACCATTGTACGGTACATGGTGGAGGGTACCAAGTACAACTACGCGACATTTCCTTTCCTTTTCCGTTTGCAAACAGAGAGAGCGAAAAACGTCTACAAGCATTCAAACGGGCCCAAACTTCTCTCATCTTATCTTACTGGTATTTACGTTGGCGGCAGTAGAATTGATCTGCATTCAAATATATACGTCTGTGCTCTTAATTGCGCAATAGTGCCTCGAGAACAGAGCGTTGTACCCCTTCGCAGATTCCCACTTGCGCTCTTGAAGCATTTCCGTAATACTTACGTGTTTATCGAGAGTACCACAACATATCACTGAATTGCTTCGATGTCTTCCTTTAATACTCAAGAGTGAGTCGCACTACCACCCTATACGACGTCTCCTTTGTAGGTCATGTACACTTTCCTAAAATTCTTCCAATAAACCGAAGTCGAGGAGCATTCGCTTTCCCAACTACCAGCTTGACGTGATAATTACAAATATGGTTCAAATGGCTCTGAGCACTATGGGACTCATTTGCTGAGGTCATTAGTCCCCTAGAACTTAGAACTAGTTAAACCGAACTAACCTAAGGACATCACAAACATCCATGCCCGAGGCAGGATTTGAACCTGCGACCGTAGCGGTCTTGCGGTTCCAGACTGCAGCGCCTTTAACCGCACGGCCACTTCGGCCGGCGATAATTACATTTCGTATCGCTTTGCAACGCTACGGCCAGATATTTAATCGTCGTGACTGAATCAAGCAGCACACTACACGTTTCAGGATTTCTTTTCTTACCCACCCACATCAACTCATATTTTTCTACATTTAGAACAATCTGCCACTCATTAGACCAACTCGAAATTCTGTCTAAGTCGTCTTATATCCTCTTACAGTCACTTTTTAAGGACGACAGTTGTCAGTTCACCACACCACAAGCAAACTGGTGGAAAATTGTGTTCATCTGCCCGTCAGATCATTTAAATATATAAAGAATATATATCCGAAGACAGAAACTTGTTCTCGAAAGAGCAGTTACTGTTGATGACCGTGCAGCTTTTCCCTGGAATAAATGATGACTAACTGAAAACCTCAGCTGCCGACCGGTGTTGTTTATATACCTCGATGTGGACAGCTGAAAATGTGTGCCCCGACCGGGACTCGAACCCGGGATCTCCTGCTTACATGGCAGACACTCTATCCATCTTGTTTTTCCTTTATTTTAATATAAGAAATGAAATGTCTTCTTCTTCAGTTTATTTTTATTTTTTTTTTATTTTGCAAGTAGTAAATAGAAATTTTATGGTGGACAAAAGACTATCACTTCATTGTTGAAGGAAAGTTGCTCTGCTGCTCTGCGAGAGAAGCAAAATGTTAAAACGAAAATGGGAAAGAAAAACATGCCTTCTGCATTGGTGAGCATCTGAATAGTATCTTAAAATTCCGACAAGAACTAAAGTCCCAGGTAGCAAATAGGATTCATACATACAGGTCACTGGCAACCTCTGTTATCCGAAATATTGTATTTGAAGCATTTAACCGTTAATTATGATTTTCAGCATATTTACAAATATCCTCCCGTAGTCACAATGCTGGCTCATTTTAAAGTGTTCAATTTCTATGTAAGAATAATAGTCTAGGAAAGTAGCATGCCTATTCAGCATAATAAACGATGCTGTGTGGCCCACGATCCACGTTGCGGCGTTGTTTTTTGCTCGTGGATATCTCAGTTTTTGTGGCTGAATGATCTCTAAAAGTTCTACACCACTGGGCGTCGTACGGTCTATCACCGACAATCGTTGACGAAGAAATGTAGTAGTTTCTTCTGCATGTCCGCACGTGAACCTATGAATAAGCGTATCGACTCTTCCGCATGCGTCACAATTGGGCGTTGGATGAAGGCCTATTTTATGTAGCTTTTCATTCGTTGCTACTTTATCGTTGACTGTTAGATACCAGTCGGCTATGACGCGTGATGGTAACATGTCGCTGTGCACATTCCGCCATACTATACTCCAATGTGTATGTGGATGGTTTTCTTCGAGACGATTCCTGTGGTTTGTTCTCATGAGAAGGTCATAAAGCTTCCTGTTCGTCAGGCTTCCGTTATCGACGATGTTGTGTCGAATGTAGCTCATTTCGATGTAGTACAGTCGCACATGTCGATAAGAAAGTGGAATGCCGGCGATATTAACGGTTGGGTCAAGGCTTTGAGGCTTCCACCGCTGAATGAGGTTGCTGATGATACTTGCCCTCCGGGTATGAAACTCCTTCCTGATGCGATTTAGGAGCAGGGTGATACATTTTTTGTGTACTTTAATGAGGTTAAGGTCACCTTTGGACGAAGGTAAGGTTAAGGTATCGAATCGAACTTTGAAAATGTGCCCCCTAAAAAGAAACCAACATAACGCTTGTTGCATACTCTTGGCTAGATGGTCGGAGATTGGAAGAATTTGCGCCAAATAATTCATCTTGCTCGTAAGGGCGATCTCGATGGTCTTAACTTTCTGTAGTATGTTCAAGTCACGGTCAGAGTGAAGTATCAAAGCAGCACGTAATTTATTAAGCATGTGTGACCAGTTCTTCGTCAGGAATTTGTCTGGTTTGGCCTCAAAGGTAACACCGAGCGTTTGTGTGATAATCCTTAACCTTGCACCAGGTAACATGGGATATGTCTCCGATACCGCCACCGATCTGCAAAGCTGTGGTTTTATTTCAGTTTAGTGTTGCTCCTGGAAGAAACGTGAATGTTTGTAAAAGAGTTTCCGCTGACAGAAGTTGTTGCGATGATGACACAGTTACGCAGATATCGTCAGCATACGCAATGCATGGGATAGCGACAGACTCGACGCTAAGCCCGATCCCGCTATGCGCTAAGTTGTTCAGTAGTGGCTCTACTGCAATGGCGTACAAAAACATTGACAGAGGACATCCTTGGCGGATAGATTGCTCAATGGAAACTTCTTTTGTAAATTGGCCATTAATGAGAATCCGTGAAGAGGCGCTTGTAGTAAGTTTGCGAATTAATTCTATGAGATGAGATCCAAATCCTAGTTTCTTCATGCTTTTAAAGAGGACGTACACGGTCATAAGCTTTCTCAAAATCTAGAAAGATCAGAGCGCCCTGCCCTTTGGTTTCAGCATATGAACAGATGATGTCCTTCAAATCGCAGGCAGCTGAGATTGCACTTCGGCCTTGCACCCTGCACTGTACTGGTAACTGCCTAAAACATTGTACATAACGGTTGCATCCTTAGCTTAATCGATCTGGTGATGATTATGAAATCGGCATTCAGGAGTGTGGTGGGTCGCATGTTTTCGACCTTCCTGCTGTTCCCTTTTTTCGGTAAGGGCAGGATGATACCTTCCGTAAATGCCTTGAGTATGACTTCCAGGTGCCAGAGTTCATTCGCTATCTCGAGGAGTTTCGGACCGAGGAGGTTCCAGTATCGCTGGTAAAACTCAGCGATGAGACCGTCGGGTCCTGGTGATTTCCCTTTCTTCGCACTGTGGACCGCCAGTCGGATTACGTCCTCTGTGAAAACAGATTCCAGATTTACATTATCCTGTTGCGACAAGCGACAGCTCAAGGTCCTATGAAAATCGTCGCACGAGTGCTCATCAACGGATTGCTTCTTGTACAGTTCACTATAATGGTCGTAGAAGTACGAGATGATGTCACGTTGCTTCGTGATGGCATTCAATCAACATGGCTTTACACCGTTTCGTCGTTCTCAGGATGTGGTACAGAGAGGCCCGTTCTTCGGCGGCAACGTCCTTGCGGTGGGCTCGCACGATGATTCCTTGTATTCGTTGGCGTTGTATCGCAGTGATTATCGCTTTATATCGTTTGATCTTTACGTCGATATCGCGAGAAGGATTGTTAGTGCGACTGTACAGTTCTCTCAAACAACGATAATAAAATTCAATAGTCCGTTTCTGCCAGAAACTTTTTTGTCGTAATTTAGGCTTAGCACACTGAATCCATCACTGTAGAACGCTAGCGTAACGGCGTCGGTGCCGCTGGAGCTGTTGGCCGGCCGAAGTGGCCGTGCGGTTAAAGGCGCTGCAGTCTGGAACCGCAAGACCGCTACGGTCGCAGGTTCGAATCCTGCCTCGGGCATGGATGTTTGTGATGTCCTTAGGTTAGTTAGGTTTAACTAGTTCCAAGTTCTAGGGGACTAATGACCTCAGCAGCTGAGTCCCATAGTGCTCAGAGCCATTTGAACCATTTTTTTTGGAGCTGTTGCCACGTTATGTTCACCTCCTCTTCAAATTGGGAATCCTGCAGAAGGCTGACATTCAATTTCCAGTAGCCTTTCCCGCGGTAAATTTGCTGTCGTTTTAGGTTAAGCTAACACTGATATGCACAATGGTCGGAGATGTTGACAGGAGCTATGTCACAGTTGACAGTGTGTCACTGGAGGGCATCGGACACACAGATCCTATCCAGCCGACTGGCAGAATGACTGGTTACGAAGGTGTACGCTACCCGTTCACCGTTCAGTTGTTGCCATGTATCGTGAGACGCATGCCATGAATTAAATGTTCGATACATCTGTTCGTGTTAGGAGTTTGGTCTCTGTCGTTAAGCACACAATTGAAGTCACCACCGAGGATGAGATGTGCACGATAAGCGCTAAGAAGAATGGCAACCTCATTTTTATAAAATTT
Organism: Schistocerca americana; assembly: GCF_021461395.2. NCBI lineage: Eukaryota > Metazoa > Arthropoda > Insecta > Orthoptera > Acrididae > Schistocerca > Schistocerca americana. Next base: position 496,132,897 of record NC_060124.1, on the reverse strand, counting down.
TGAACGATCTCTCTTATGAGTGCTACCTGAGGGGGCGTACACGTTAACAATCTGCACACCATTCACTCGAAGAGAAATGCCACGACCGCTGCACATCCATAAAGGGTATACCGTCGCGCAGAAGTATGGCAGTGCGTATAGCGTCCTGGAGATTGATGTTATCAATAAGAACGTAACCGGGCACTTCTAATACTGTGACTACCTCCTGTAGGAGGGCAATGTCAACGCGGGTACCATACAAGAAATCAGTTAGCGAACGGAGTTTCACCGCACTTTGAATTCTATTGATGTTAAATGTGGTAATGTTGTAGGTTTGGCTGTCGCACATGATGGTTCAGAGGACAATGAGCTCTGAGTGTTGGATCGTCCTTCTCGACGGCTTGTAACCAAATTCGTTGGTAACGTCTGGAGTACGAAGCGAAATGTCAAAACCAATAACGGGTCAGGGAGTGGAAAGGTCGCAGCGCAGTGGTCATGCGCGAGAGCAGCTACTGCAGCATCTCCTCGTCCTGCCGCCACCACGGCTCATTGCTGTCGGGGTGCTTCGCGGTGCGCGCGCCGCCCTGCCCGCCACCGCCGGCTGAGTCTGTCAACGTGGCCGCACCCGCCTGGCCACCTCGCGGGGCTGCGACTGACGTCACCGAGTTCCTGCGGGAGCGCTGCTGCAGCTGCTCGCTACTCTGTTCGCTCTTCCTCTTAGCCGTTACGGTGCTCTGTTCCCTCTCAGCGCTCAGTAGTGCCTTCAGGTGTTTGGTTTGTTCACGAATGCGTTCTTGCCTCGCGGTGTCCTCGCAGCGCACGGAGCAAGATGATTGAGGTTCAGTCTCGCTGCCACTTTCTGACATGTGTACGGGTCTCAAATCATCCGACTTTTCCTCTTTGCTACTATTCCCTTTGATTCTCCTTCGGCAGCCTTTATTTATTTCTGCTGTAGTCTCTACCGATAGGGGTGGTTCAGGCAAACTGATCTGCACCCGCTCCTGTATCTCACACAGCTTAGTGTCAGAGGTGGCTGGCGCATCGTTGGTATCCAGCGGTAACTGCCCCGGTGAGGATTACGGTGCCGAATCGACGTCCGTGCTACCGCGAATGTCTTTGACACTGCATTCCACCTGAAGTGGCAACTCCGCCTCGCTAACAATTTCCGGCTGCCTAGGTGGTGGTACAGTCCCCGCGACTACCTCACTCAATAGCGGAACAAGCTTTTCACTACCGTCTGCAGGACGTTCCCGTGGAAGTTGAAATGGACGTCGACATGTGCAGTTCATCCGCAGATGTTCTGTTGAATGGCAGATAGAACAGGTAGGGGGTTGTCCAATGTAAGTTACCTGTGCGCGACAGCCGCCAATGGTAACATACAAAGGTATAAGCTTTTTTAAGTCTACACGTACACTTCGCACCCCGCTGTTAACTTGGTAGCGATATGCACTCGACCATTTTTCATTTGTAACTGACAAAACAGCGCCGTACAGTGACAGAGAACGTGCGATCAGGTCATTACGGCACTCAGGTGGCACATTAAATACCCTGACGGTTCTCACTCCGTATCCTGAAGGCACGATTTGGTCATTACTAATACTGCCATCATTATGACGGAATGGTCTCACACCAACATGCTCCTCAGCGAATTTCTCATAAGTGTCACTCGAAATAAATTTAATAAATAACGAGTACCGCACAAAGTCCAACTGGAACGTGTCGACTATATCTTCGGGCAATTTCAAATCCTCAAAAATCCACTCATGAATTTCAAACGCCGTCGGTCGCAAGGCAGTGCGATCGAAAACACACTGAACGCTGTTCGCTCTGTTAATTGTCGACATCGTACATACAACAGTGGTACAGAAACAAACATTAACAGCGCTCGCACACGCTGCTCAGCTCTCCACCTCAGCACTGCTCGCGACGTAAACACCGGCCCGCGCTACCGCCCGTCACCGCGCGATGTGCATTGGCCGAATGCCTGAACACGACGATCTGAGCCACCGAGGACACAGATGAATAGCGCGACTACAGGGACTTACCCTTCCACGCTTCCCGTAAGACTCACATTCCCAACTGTCCACAATTCTACATATGTATTGTACCTTATAGACATTTGCCCACCCACTCATTGTCTTCGTATATATAGTTTAAGGCTACCCAGCCATTGACCTTCGTCTGTGCGAATGTGCACTGTTTGCCCAAACTCTTACGGGAATTGCCAAAGCGTGCGCGAGTAATGAGTGGGTGGGCAAATGTCTATAAGGTTCAATACATATGTAGAATTGTGGACAGTTGGGAATGTGAGTCTCACGGGAAGCGTGCAAGGGATAAGTCCCTGCAGTCGCGGTATTCATCTGTGTCCTCGGTGGCTCAGATGGATAGAGTGTCTGCCATGTAAGCAGGAGATCCCGGGTTCGAGTCCCGGTCGGGGTACACATTTTCAGCTGTCCACATTGAGGTATATCAACAACACCTGTCGGCAGCTGAGGTTTTCAGTTAGTCATCAATTATATAACGAATAGGTGTGGTCCTGTCACACTTGCCTGTAGCACTCATGAACTTGTCTCTGATGAAAACCTGGCTTCGAGGATAACGTACTGCGTTTGTCACTGAAAAAGGCCTCGTAGCACTCACATGTTTGACAACCTAATCCGTATACTCTAACTTCTTTTAAGCTTTCGGGACGTGCACATCCAGTCATCCCAAGAGTGGAATGTCAGTTATGTCGGTAGGTACGTGAGAACAACACACGACCCTCAAAATGAAGAAATTTCCGAACCGCTCGGGAATCGAACCCAGGCTGCTAAGGTTAACAACCCGCAGAGCTGATTCCGCAGCTATTGAAGCAATCTGTTCACTTTCGTCAACAGGCAGCATGCTGAGTTTCACATGTACGATGCTTTCTAAATTCGTACTGATTTGTGGAAAGAAGTTTTTCTGTCCTAAGGAAATTCTTAATTTCAAGGTTCGCATAGTTCTGTGAAGTTTAGGAAGTAGGACATGAGGTACTGCCTTGTGTGAAGCTGGGTGGACGAGTAGCGAACTATGTTTGGGAAGCTCTCTCAATAGAGCACTTGCTCTCTGAAGCACGTTCGAGTCTCGGTTCGGCACACAGTTTTAATCTGGTAGGAAGTTTTCGAATTCATTACCTTCGAACTAAGAATGTGTTCAATAATTCCTGCAGCAAGCTACTGCTAATAATATTGGTCTGTAATTAGCCGGGTCCGTTCATCTATTTTACTTATTTACAAGAATCATCTTCACATTTTTCCAGTCTATTTGTAAAACCGAACTGAGATTCCATCTGAATAAGGTCACTTATTTGTTTCAAACTCTTTCAGTTGTGTTGTGTACATACTTCCGCGTAGTCAGCGCGTACACAACTTTCCCACTAGAGCGCGCCCCGCTAAGCACAACAGCGCAGGCGCAGTGCTCGTCCGTCTCCGCTCCACGAGATGGCGCTGGCATAAAGGCGGACCAAATTCTGCTTCCGCCGATCCGCGTATTAATATGTAACGCAGCCGATGACATTGCTGCTAACGTAGAACCTTTTCTCCTCGCGGATCACACTCGCGCAGTGATACCCGAACGCGCGAGGTATTATAACGAGTGTACAGACCTCCGATTAGTCAGTCTGCCTTTGTTTGCACCAGTCTGCATTAGTCTGTACCACTCTATAGTCAAGTTTCAGTCTGCACCTAGGAAGATTATCGTATTCCTGTACATAGCCATGAAGATAAATGTATAGACACTTTTGACAAGTATCAGAGATATGTGAGAATAAGATTAACGTACCAAGACCAAAGGAACTTCAGATTGTCAATTGTAAATAGCATCCAGAACCAAGTTAAGTTATTTTCATGCTTGTTATTATTTTAATAAATGTGTGTGAAAATTAATCAAGTTCTGTTTAAAGTTGGTCACCGTCAATCTGCTACTCTAAGCGTGCAAGTGGCATTTCTATCGTCTAACCTAACGGCAGAAGATAAACACGCCACGATAAGACCACGAGACATATTGCTGACACTCGCCTACTTCGTTAGAGCGAGTCAAATAATCTGATGGTGTGTGTACGCACACCACAAGTTGCTTGCGGGGATGCCTATATCTGTGTCTATCGTGCTGAAGTTGTGCGACAGGAGGACGACAGTACGTTTATACGACCCTCCTGAGGGAACTATTTCTTAAAAGCGAAGTTTAAAACTTCAGCATTCCTTTTGCTGTCTTCTTTTGCAGCAACATACTGGTCGGTGAATGACTTGATAGAAGCCTTCGACACTCTTACCGACTTCACATGTGATCAGAGTTTTTCGTGTCTTCGGCGAAATTTTCCCTATGGAATGACGGTGGAAGCTTTGTTCACTGAGCTTCCTATGGTCGCATGAATTTCTAGTACTGCGCATTTATATCTGAACCGAGAGTGCAACAATCTCAGTTTGCTCAACATTTTTCAGAGTTGATTATTAATCCACTGTGGGACTTCTCCACACTTAATCCACTTAATTAGCACATAGGCTTCCAAAGTGGAATCAACAATCTGTTTAAATGTTGCCCATAATTCCTCTGCGTCCGTCGTATTGGAACTAAATGATGACCATTCATTTTTCTAACTATTTCTTATCTGCTTTTTTTTTTTTCTAGCACAAATTCTCTCTTGGTTTTCTTGATGGATTTATGAACTTGAGAAAGTACTGTCGCCATGATGACGTCATGATCATTAATCCTGTCTGTATATTGTCTCTTCGATATGTCAGCCTAATTACGTCTACATCTACACACACACTCCGCAGGCCACAGTATGGTGCCTGGTGGAGGGTAGCCCGTCCCCCTGCTAGTGATTTCCATTCCTTGCCTAGTCATTTCCCTTCTCTCATTCTGGAAAGATCCCCCAGGCTGTGGCTAAGCCATGTGTCCACAGTATCCTTTCTTTCAGGGGTAGTAGTTCTGCTAGGTTTGCAGGAGAGCGTCTGTGAAGTTTGGATGGTAGGAGACGAGGCACTGGCAGTAGTAAAGCTATGGGGGCTGGGCGTGAGTCGTGCTTGGGTAGCTCAGACGGCAGAGCACTTGCCCGCGAAAAGCAAATGTCCCGAGTTCGAGCCTCGGTTAAGCACACAGTTTTAATCTGCCAGGAAGTTTCATTTCCTTTCCTGTTCCACACACGAACAGAGGAAGGAGAAAAAACTATTGTCTGTTTGCCTCTGTACGAACCCTAATCTCTCTGATTTTATCTTAATGTTCCTTACGCAAATTGTACGTTGGCGGCAGTAGAATCTTGCAGCTACGAGTTCACAATATTTCCACAGCATGTCAGCTTTCGAAGTAGTTGTCGAGGACGGTTTTCGGATAACGTGTTCAATAGTGCATCACAAGAATTTCTGTCAGTATCACACGTCCCAGTCTATATCCGATAATTAGTCCCCTCCAACTAATATTTCATGATCTCTATCTCCTCAAGGCCGAAAACAGATTTTCCTTGATTGATTCTATAACTGTTACGGCTGAATCAGGTGACCGGTAAAATCATCCAACTTGAGTACACCTAGTCCTGCTGTTCGTGTCGAGGTAACTTCACAGTCAGACTCAGGTTAGACCTCGACAGAATTAATGTTTTTGTCGACAGCAATGAACTCTCCCCCTCCTATGGCGTTTATTCTGTCCTTTCGTACAACCGGAAGAATGTTACAATGTACTCTCTGCAAATAGTACCATACACAGTCAGTGCCTTTAAAAAAAGGCATCATGGAACGACAATAATCTGCTGTGACGAGGAGTTAGCACAAAAAAAGACGTCGGTCGCGTGATTAAGTCCACGAATTAATATAACAACAGGTTGTATACCAATATACAGCTGCCAATACCGCTATCGTCTTGTGCAACCCGTAGTATTACAGCTGACCTTCATAAAAAACTAGCAAGATTTTCCTATTATTTCACTCGCTGCGCGCGAACTAACAGTCCTATAGGGAAAATGAGTACGACATTTTTGTGGGAAATTTAATGTAGTTAAATTTTGTACTGCTATATGTTTTCACTGGGGGCCACGGTTTTCGAGTCATTCAAGAAGAACGTATAAATGTAACCTCCAAACACACCTCCACCCAAACTCATCCTCACTGCTCTGGACTTCTAGCGTTTTGTTAGTGGCACTCGCTCCTACCACTGTAAAAAGAATCCGAGTGTACAAACTATTCCCGATATTCGACCTCTTTTGGCGTTCATTAATTGGGCTGTTATGCCACCACCGAAGTCGGCTACTTCGTTAACTTTATTAATTTAAACGTGCCCGTGAGGGTAATGAGCGGAAAACGAGTTGCCATGGTTAAGCTAAAACTAATTACGTTGACAGTTCGACCCAAACTTAACTCTAAGAAGCACAGCAGGACTAACGAACACAATGATGTGATAGCTTATCTTGTGCTATTAAAATTCACAAAATCTTTTGATAAATTTTACACAAACGTCAATGTTACAATTTCTGAATGTTCAACTAAGTCGGTGGCACCTAGAGGCCAATCAATGAAGATCAAATAGATCGAATGTATAATTCGTACAGTCGCAAATATTTGTACAGGGATAGGAGCAAATGCCGTGAAAAACATACTAGTGAATGTTGGGGGCTGATTGTGGGAGTAGGGGGAAGTGTGAAAGTAACTTTTGCACTTTTTTCGTGAATAACTCGAAAATTATGACCTCTGGCGAACCATTTTCCACTACAAAATTTAACAGCATTACATTTCCTACAAAAAGCACCTGTTCATTTTATGCAGGACCAATAATTTGCACATAGCGAGTGAGTAAATATGAAAATCTAGAGCGTGGCCTTTGAAGGCCAGGTGTAACATCGCGGGTTGCATAAAACGACATCGGTAGGAGCAGTTGGGTCACCCACGTGTGTATATTACATACCTGTATGTGTGACAGGCGCTATGTATTTGACGTCAAGAGGCCTTCCTTTTACTTGATGCAGTGTTAATCCGTGACTTAAAGAGACGCATTAGAGCAGATTTTCTTGCTCAAAGGTTCAGTTCTTCAGACGTCAGGATGTGTTGACGAAACATACTGCAAAACTAAAGAAGATCTAGGGAACTATACGCATAGAATAATATACTCGGTATAGTAAGGTATTCATCACCCGCCAGGATAGCAGAGAGCACTAACGCGCTGCTTCCTGGACTCAGGTAGGCGCGCCGGCCCCAGATCGAATCCGCCCGGCGGATTACCGCCGTCGGCCTGGATGTGGTTTTTAGGCTGTTTTCCACATCCTGCTAGGTGAATACCGGGCTGGTCCCCACGTTCCGCCTCCGTTACACGACTCGCAGACATTTGAAACACATTCACACACTATTTCACGATTTACACTAGACGCAGACAGCTGGGGTACACTAATTCTATCCTGGGGGGGTATGGGGTGGCGGCAGGAAGGGCATCCGGCCACCCCTTAAAATTAATCATGCCAATTCGTACTTAGCCCTGCCGACCCTGCGCACAATGCGGGATACAGGCAGTAGCAAAAGAAAGAAAGAAAGTAAGTAAGGTGTTCATGATACAGGTAATATTTCCTACAGAGAATCTGTAAACAAAGCCAACATTGATATTACTGAGTATTCCGTGTCGGTGGAATTTTTAATAAGTACATTGTGTGATTCTTCTGATATTTTTCAGGACTGACAAGCACAGTGGGAGAGATAATGCAGAATATGGAAAGAAAATGGCAGCAAGAGCTAGTGGGAACAAGACGAATTCATAGTATGAAGAGCTTGATTAAGTAACTGCTTTCCGTGTTGGTTTTTGTGAAATAGGTCATGAACTGTCAAAGTAAATGCGTCATGTAATAATGATGTGCTGTTGGACAAAGCCTGTAAGCTTGAGGGTACTCTAGATGAAAATCTAATATTTAATCTTCATCACTGACAGTCATTTTTAAATGCTAAACCCATGCCCTGCTGCTACTGGATATCCAACGGCTAGAAAATTCTCTAACGAGCAACAGCTCGTTAATTGAAATCTAAGTCCTAAACAATTGTCAACGAGCTATAACAGTGCTTTCATGTGCTTCGTTGAATATTGGGAAACCTTCTACCGAATAAAATAATCACTCTCTAATCGAACATCTCACGTAAGTTGCACGAGATTGGGCAGACACTACCTTCTAACAGAGAAACTATTCAAAAATGTTGACATCTCCCAAGAGCGAAATTCTCCCAACAGTCGGTTAACATCCAGCACTCTCTAAGAAAGAGAAGGAAAATACAAAAAGTCGTTAAAGTTTGAAACGTTTTGCTTTCGGTGTTCCTCTAAAATGTAATTTTCTTTTCCCTGCAGCGCGATCAGTTTGATTTAATGCTGACCTCAATTTCTTCCAATACATCATCTGTTAGGACTCAATGCACCGTACGTTCTTGACGCCAGCGTAGCGTTTTCCAATCACTGTGTTGGCCTGCGCTTCTCTTTCCTTCTTCTTCTTCTCTCATCGTGAAATAAGTTATCAATAACTCAGAAGAGATGGCGTATTACCTGAGCCTGATACTGTAACAAGAAACTTACCGTACAGTAGAGCCTAGAAACGGAAACAAGAACAGTTGTAAAGGTAAAGCAACTCTTCGAAATATGTAACAAAATTCACAACTGCACGAATTCTTGGCAGTGACAAGGCATGCTCCTAATAAGAGATTCCTATTGGTGGTCGTATATATTTCTGAAAAACGGTTCTAAAGGCATTAATGAGAACAGCTCACAGCCTCATGGCCTATTAGTCACGATGCGTTTCGTAGTCTATCGTTCGCCTTTTGGTATTAATGTCTGACACAGCATGCTTTCAGTGAACGTCGTTCGTGACAGATGGCTTTGTCCCAGTCCGATATTGCCCATGAATTTGAAATTCCTTTAGTTTCTTGATTTTCCTCTTCTTTCTTTAACACTAATATGTCGTGGAATCTGTCAATATCTGCACAAACATAAAGTAATGTCTGTGTCGTAATGTAACACACTAAGAAGAGTTTTTCTTTTTCTTTTTCGTTTAACTTGACGCTGTTCATAACTTTTGTTATAGTTCCAACCACCAGGTCACCCAATAAAGACTACTGGAGTCAATTTAGCTACTTGTTAATATAATAAAGCGATATTTGAAAAAGCAAGCAAGACGTACTATTTCAACGAAATAGATGAACATATAACACGCTTTGGGAACTAATTTCTGTATTTGGTTGGTTGTTAGTAGTATGACGATTTCGAGTGAAGCCCACTTTCCTCTTAAATGACGTATCGAACCTTGTACTACCACTGACTTCAAGTGCAAGGATTTGAGTGGGTCGCTTACATGCAACAGAAACGTTACAATCTTGGATTGCTGCAAGTCCCACCGTCCTAATCAGTGATGTCATCATCATGTGACAAGCCACACCCTACTCTCCGAATCCACTCTCCTTCCTCCAGTTTAAAATTTAAAAACTATGCATCATAGTGGTGAATGGAAAAGTGAAAATATCCAAGAGGGTGGTGTCGAGAATTTTAAAAATATGTAAGATAGCAATAACTTATATAGCCAATTTCAGCCTAGAAGGTTCTAGTGGCAACAAGATGTCTTACAACCAAGGACAGCGCATTACACAGTATATTTTTTACAAAATGCCACCATATTCTAAATTGACAATTATACTACACTGTTTCCACAAGCTACTGCGAGTGCCAAGAGTAATCCATTATTTATCAAAAATTTTGTAAGTACACACACACACACACACACACACACACACACACACACATACACACCCCACACACACACACACACACACACACACACACACACACACACACACACATTCCTATTACTTACCAAAAAATTTGTAAGTACCTAAAATTATGTTTCATCAGTAAATTTCTCTTTGTATTGTACTTCACCTCTCTCTCTCTCTTTCTCTATACGGTGACTTCAATGAGACGTCGACATTACACTATATTAGAGAGAGGAACGGGGAAGAAAAACCAGACAAAAATTTTCTAGATGCAGATATTATTATATTTTGTATTTTTTTACTCGTACGATAAAACCACAGATAACTTTGACTTGCAGCACAAACTATTTCGTTTTATGTTGTCACGCAATGGAAAGATACGAGTTTGATATATATATTAATCAATTTTCAACAGTTTTTGCACTGTTATATATTGTAAAAGTAGGTTGTTGTAATTCGCATAAATATTTGAGATATCTTCACCAGCTAACGATGAAAGTGAAATGGCACTGACTGGCACAGTGGAGGAAACTATGCACCGAATGAATACCTGTGCGTTTGCTAAGCTTTCACCTTCTGCGACAACCAGTTTGTAATATTTGCTCTATAAATTTGCCTATGTCTTCAGTTGTCCTCAGAAATCAAATACGATACCTCTATATAGGTTCCCAAAATCCAATGATGCGGTTCAGTGAGTGAAACTCCGAACAATAATTAAGTGAACTCCATCCAAATATTTCGAATTAGAGAAATTCACCTATTATGGATGCCTTTTAACTGAAGGGATTTTCTCGTATACAACTTCCCAGTCTGCGATTGAGACTTCCACTTTATTATTTTCGACAGTCACTGTAAACTTCTAGCAATAATAGATGCGTCTTCAAGTTCATCTTCAATAGATATTACTTCAGTATCATGTGAATTATTTCCTACCGCATCCAAAGCTAGCAAGAAAACTAATCGCCCTACCAATTCATTTCAGTCATTCCAGTGAACAAAATCGATACAATCTGGCAATTTGCTGGAGACTGCATTCTAACCATGAGTGTCATCTCCTTCAACACAATCATCGTCTTCCTCTTTAATCATTCTCTTGCTCTTCTTCATTATCATCATCATCTTCATCATAATCATGCATATTGGGTATCATCACCTTCATCATAATCATTCTTTTTCCTTCTCATTCATTATCTCAACCATCTATTTTCATTAATACACTGTTTCCTTTGGCTGTAGCATGTTAGCCTTCTTGATCTTGGTAGTCTTCGTATCCTTTCAGAACAGCTGCCTCAGTCTCTGTAGTGACTGAGAAAAAGGTCTAATGGAAAGATGGGTGCGTGCTTCTTGAATCGCATCTTCTCTTCTAACAAAGTCTGGCAGTACTTCTTGTTTACAACCTTAGTCACAGCTCCATTAGGTTCTGAAATTGAGAACTGTATTATATGTCATTGATATCGCCATTAAGTGGTGCTAATAGACTTTATAATTATTGTTTTAAAAATTACATTGTGTATTATTTCACTACGTTTGTGATGGCTGTTAGAAATAAATCAGAAAACTAAACCATGTTAAAATATTCTCTCAATTTCTTTATACAAATTAATGTTATCTTGGCTAATTAAAGTGTAGAATTAGCGTAACTATACATGTCATTACCAGAAGAATCAGTTTTCGTTTATAGACAGAATCGCAGTATCATCATCAGATTCATTCCATATATATTAGCAGCCTTCCTAAGAGAAGAAACAGCTAATACTCCTTTTGAAACTTTGTTATATGTTTCTGACATATTTTTCTCGAAATATTTTGGGGATTCCAGCGGCGTTGCTATGACTAAGTTTTCTGGCACGCTGCAAGAGTATTTTACTGCTGATTGGGCTGTTTGGAGACGTCACGCAAGTGTGAAGGTTGATGATGGGCCGGACAATGGTGGGCGGTTCGCTAGCATCCGGGACACAAGGTTGTCCTGGACAGTGGAGACTGTTGATTTGGAAGGACAGCGAGTTTTCCTGTTTATAGGTGGCTACGTGAAGCATAGCCACAGGCAAAGTTGTTTCCTTCAAGGCGTCTCAAATTGCTGTTGTGGGAAAATCAATTTGGTGGGGCAAGGTTATTTCACCACGAAGGTGCCATTGGGAGACCGCGTGGCCTTTATAACCATCACACAGATGAGTTTCTTTGTGTGCTGTATTAGCTAATAAACTGAGGTGCACCTACGGCGACTGAAATTAGCAGTGCTAGTGCCCCATCACTGCTGTAAATTTTTTAAAAAAGTTCTAAGGGAGCGTCTGCGGTAATGTGTGTGTGCTTTGAGTGATTTAACTGTGGCAAACTATTGCACCAGTCAGGCGGTATTTTTCCATAAACGGCCTCTTCTCTAAGATACCAGAGTTGCCATTCAGTTAAAGGCGTGCTATTTGATAAAAGGGGACATGTAACAACCGATTATTTATTGCTAAATCCGTCCATGCAATTAAGCGATGCGAAACATACATGGTTGTTTATTTACCTTAAATTATTTGCAGTTGTGTCTAAGGCATTTGTATGAGTGTTAAAATAGTTGTTTCGCTATTACAGAGTTTCAAAACTTAAATCAGTTTATTCTATCGGAATTAGCAAAAAGACCTGTTGGGACTAGTATCCAATGTAAAACCCAACTTTCTGAAGGCAGATTCTCAGGAAGAAGTCTTGGTGCTTGTCAGTTACTGTCTGAGGATTTTGGTACACAGTAAGCCCTGTAATTTAATCTTTGTCACTGGCGCCTTTAATGTTTTGAAGTTCAGTGTATTTTAATTGAATTCTTAGAGTCTGTATTTCTGGAAGGTCACGCTCTTCCACATATTTGGGGTGACGCTATTAAATGCTTTTGATGTGACATTGTTTAACTGAATCCTTGTGCCTTTAAATTATTTGGGAAGTACATGGCCTTCACTTATTTTGGTCACTTTTAGCTGGTGTTTTGTGATCTGATGTAATTATAGTATTAGTGTTTGATTTAAAGATTAAATGTCTTCAGGTTACCAATATGTGCCTTATGAAAATTGTTTGTCATCCAGTAGGTTTGTCAGTTTTTCTGGCGAGTATGAGCTCCCAAGTTTACCATCCCCAGATCATTGTATTCTATATCATTTCAGCTTCTTTCTGCATTTTACTTCTTCTTCTTTTTGGAATGTCCTAGGCTACGTTCACATGGCAAATGAACGTTATGAACCTGCTTATGATACTGGCAAATATGTAACAAACGTAGTGATTTGGCCGTATATCATCTTCTTATATTAGGATACAGAAAAGAATAAAATGAAACGAACTGACCCCAATACCTAACTACTTTTAGATTGAAACAGTAACAAAATTCTCATATGTTACAGTAAAACTGTAACACGTTTCCCATTTTACAGCGAAATTGTAGACTGTTCGCTCATGTTACAGTAAAAGGTACTAAATTCCCCAGCACTACCTGATCGAATGTATCCAAATGCCTATTAGTAGACATTAACATATGCCGTATAAATTCTTTGCGTGACAGCTTCCAATCTGCTAAGGATGGTTTTAGTGAGGTGTCTCACTGTCTGTGGAGAAGGCAGGAACCACTGAAGGTCGCGATGTTGGACATTTTGATGTGCAGTCGACAAACTAACTGATCCAGAAGCTGTTCCATGGGACTGAGTTCTGGTTTGGGCAGACCACTCCATTTCAGAAATGTTATTGCCCACAAACAATTGCTTCACAGATGCTGATTTATGACAGATGCATTGCCATGCTATGCATTGCACAGAATGATGTAAAATGTCTTCCTCTGCTGCTGCATTTTGAGTTTTCGTCGGCACGTTAAGTGGACCAAGCCACGAAAAAAGCCTAATACTGCAATACCACTGCCAATGCACAGTATTTCATTGGCGATACATTCACGTAATGATAGATAACGATTTACGCTACATAACATTCCCACTGGTTACAGCATGTACATCACTTTAAATTACTCATGTCCAGTAATCCACTGCCTGGTAACATTCCTCTTAACACCATTCCAAGACTGCAAAAATGTCACTGAGCACTCCTAAACAACTCATTCTGCTGTTGCTGTGTCTCTACTGATAACACAATACTCCCGACCTCCCTTTGTTTCTTTTTCTTTCTTTTTATTTTTTAATCTCATTTTGGTGGTCGCTTTTGTTCATTGAATCTGCTCGGGGCGGACGTCGTAAGACATCCGTTTAAGCTCATTGTTGATCGATGAACTCAGATTTTTTTATTACAGAGGGCAGCTAACCCTCTAACCGAACACGCTGAGCTACCGTGCCGCCCACTTTGTTCGAGTGGGTCACCTGTTGTGACACGCGGTAGTCAATTCCGCACTGCATTTGTGCGCATACGAAATGAAATGATCACATTGACTCAGCCATAGTTAAAGCAGGTGCCTGACTCTGGCTCCTTGGAAGAATGCAACAGAGGTGCAATCATTCTTCGAAAGTCTTGCATACAAAACTCTTGCTAGAATATTACTCATGTTTGTGGACTCAGATAAAACAGGGCTAAGAATAGGCATTTAACAGATGCAAAGCAGGGCAACATGAATGGTCACAGGTTTTTTTAAGGCCTGGGAAAGTGTCATGAAGATGCTGAACTGGCATACATTCCAAAATACAAACTACCTTATGAAAACCTACCTAGAAGCCATCTAGAACCAATTTAATTGATAAATCTAGAAATATATTTCAATCCTCTACTTACCACTCCTACATAGGTTGCGAAGATAAGATTAGACTAATTATAAGCTCCTACGGAGGCATTTAAGTACTCATTCTTCCTATTCTCTGTCTGTAAAAGGCGAGGTAAAAGACTTAATAACTGGTACACTGGGGCATAGCCACTACCACATACTTGAGAATGGGTTGCAAAATAGAGCTGTACAGCGAAATTGTAATAAACTTCCCTTCGGGTTACAACGAAATCGTGACAAATTGCCTCCCTCTAACAACCTGACCCACGTTACAACAAATCTGTAATAATTTGACCTCCATAAAAGAGCAAAATTGTAAGAAACGGTCCACGCTGCAACAAAACAACAATAAATTCCTCATCGTATTACAACAAAACTGTAACGACCTGTCCTCTATGTTGCTGCAAAACTGTAATAAATTACCAAGTTGCACCAAACCTGTCGCAAATTTCCCTCCTTGTTAAAGTAAAACTAGAATAAATAATCCCTGTTACAACAAAAAAACTGTAACAACTGCCTGTCTCCAGCGAAGCAAACAGATGTGAAGTGATTCACAAGCCATACGCTGAGATAAAAAAAGTCATGGGATACTTCCTATGCCGTCTACAAGAGCGGAAATGTTGCCGGTGCAGGATGTTGTGCACAAATTGACATCTAGATTACGTCCCAGAAATGTTCAACAGGATTCATATCGGGCGATCTCCAAATTGACCAGAATGTTCTGACAGCGGACGTAGTCATCCATAATAATTCTACTGTTGGGTGAACGTGAAGTCCGTGAATGCCTGCAACTGGTCTCCTGAAAATAACCGATTCCAGTCATTGAAGAGTTCACTTGGACCAGAGGAACAAGTCCATTCCGTGTAAACATCGCCCACACCATCAATGAGTCACCACCAAATTACGTAGTGCCTCGTTGACAACTTGGGTCAATGGTTTCATGGGGACTGCGCCACACTCAAACACCACCATCCGCCGGCCGCTATGGCCTAGCGGTTCTAGGCGCTTCTGTCCTGAACCGCGTTTCTGCTACGGTCGCAGGTTCGAATCCTGCCGCGGGGATGGATGTGTGTGCTGTCCTTAGGTTTGTTAGGTTTAAGTCTAGGGGAGTGTTGACCTCCGATGTTAAGTCTCATAGTGCTTAGAGTCATTTGAACCATTTGAAGCACTACGATCCACTCTCACCAGCCGAAATCAGGAGTCATCTGACCAGGCGACCATTTTATAGTCGTCTAGGTCCAACCGACATGTTCACGAGCCCAGGAAAGGTACTGTAGGCGATGCTGTCCTGCTATCAAAGGCATTCGTGTCATTCGTCTGCTGCATAGCCCATTAACATCAGTAATCGACGCACTGCCGTAAAGCATACATGCGTTATCCGTCCCACATTTATTTACGTACACTACCGGCCATTAAAATTGCTACACCAAGAAGAAATGCAAATGATAAACGGGTATTCATAGGACACATATATTATACTAGAACAGACATGTGATTACATTTTCACGAAATTTAGGAGCATAGATCCTGAGGAATCAGTTCCCAGAACAAACAACTCTGATCGTAATAATGGCCTTGATACGCCTGAACATTGAGTCAAACAGAGCTTGGATGGCGTGTACAGGTACAGCTCCACATGCAGCTTTAATACATGCTGCTTTAACACATCAAGAGTAGTGACTGGCGTATTGTCAAGAGCCAGTTATTCGGCCACCATTGACTGGACCCTTTCAGATGGTGAGAGATCTGGAGAATGTGCTGGCCAGGGCAGCAGTCGAATATTTTATGTATCCAGAAAGGCCCGTACAGGACCTGCAACATGTGGTCGTTCATTATCCTGCTAAAATACAGGGTTTCGCAGGGATCGAATGAAGGGTAGAGCCACGGGTCGTAACACATCTGAAATGTAACGTCCACTGTTCAAAGAGCTGTCAAGACGAACAAGAGGTGACCGAGACGTGTAACCAATGGACCCCATACCATCACGCCGGGCGACACGCCAGTATGGCGGTGACGAATACACGCTTCCAACGTGCGTTCACCGCGATGTCGCCAAACACGGATGCGACCATCATGATGCTGTAAACAGAACCTGGATTCATCCGAAGAAATGACGTTTTGCCATTCGTGCATCCAGGTTCGTCGCTGAGTACACCATCGAAGGCGCTCCTGTCTGTGATGCAGTGTCAAGGGTAACTGAAGCCATGGTCTCCGAGCTGATAGTCCATGCTGCTGCAAACGTCGTCGAACTGTTCGTGCAGATGGTTGTTGACTTGCAAACGTCCCCATCTGTTGACTCAGAGATCGAGACGTGGCTGCACGATACGTTACAGCCATGCGGATAGGATGCCTGTCATCTCGACTGCTAGCGAAACGAGGCCGTTGGGATCCAGCACGGCGTTCCGTGTTACCCTCCTGAACCCACCGATTCCATATTCTGCTACTATTCATTGGATCTCGACCAACGCGAGCAGCAATGTCGTGATACGATAAACCGCAATCGCGATAGGCTACAATCCGACCTTCATCAAAGTCGGAAACGTGCACAACGTTTCACCAGGCAACGCCGGTCAACTGCTGTTTGTTTATGAGAAATCGGTTGGAGACTTTCCTCATGTCAGCACGTTGTAGGTGTCGCCGCCGGCGCCAACCTTGTGTGAATGCTCTGAAAAGCTAATCATTTGCATATCACAGCACCTTCTTCCTGTCGGTTGAATTTAGCGTCTGTAGCACGTCATCGTGGTGTAGCAATTGTAATGGCCAGTAGTGTAGTTATTTCGCGCAGTGTTACTTGCGTGTTAGTATTAATCGTGCGATTAGGTATCCCACACTAGCACCTCCATTGTATGTCAGAGTGGTATCACGTAGTTCAGGAAGGCACATAAAATCGGCATATGTACCCTACTATTGCTATTTTACACGTCAGGAAAGTTTTGTTATAAAGTGCACTGAAGCGATTCCCGTCCAGTCACGTTTTATGGGAGATCATCTCCACTCAAATGCAGGGAGCCTCCGTCTTAGAGTGGTTGACGTTGTTACGCTACCAATTTCAAGGTGCTGGAATCGATTCCCGATGATCACCTGTGATGCTGCTATGATGGAGAGGTATGGAGCAGGTGACGCCAGCCGTGAGTCCAGATAAGAAACTGCTGACCAGCGACACTGATTTGTAGGCAGACAAAGTGGCATCAAGCCGAGAGACCTGCGACATGCTTGGAGCCATAAGGCTGTTTATCGTGTGGCCATCTGCCAAACACTACCGCAACCTGCCTATGAACTTGGGTGCTGTGGAATAGCTTTGGAACAGAGATTAAATTTCTGGACTGGATTAAAACTCGGGTTGAAACAACATCAGTCATAACATTCGCTGAAGACTTAACTATCGAAATTGAAATTGAGGAAGAATTGCACCACCTCATAAATGGAATGAGAAGTTTAATGAACATAAATTGAGTGAAAAAATAGCGAAGGCTTTGACAAACGATAGAAAAGAGTTTAGCGATAAAATTAACATCAATTTTGGGGGTGTAAAGTAGAACGAATTGAAGAAATTCTGCTACTTTGGAAGAGAGTAATACATGTTGACGAAGTAGGGAGGACATAAAAGCAGACTATCACAGGCAGAGAGGGTACTAATGTTTAAAATGACACACATTGGGACCGACCGCAGTGGCCGATCGGTTCTAGGCACTTCAGTCTGAAACAGCGCGACCGCTACGGTCGCAGGTTCGAATCCTGCCTCGGGCATGGATGTGTGTGATGTCTTTATGTTAGTTAGGTTTAGGTAGTTCTAAGTTCTACGGGACTGATGACCTCAAATGTTAAGTCCCATAGTGCTCAGAGTCTGGTTCAAATGACTCTGAACAAACATTGGGCTAAATTTGACAAACGTGTGAGAGTGTACGTTCGGTGCGCAGCATTGTATGGTAATGAATCAATGGACATGCGGCAAGCCGAAAAAGAAGAGAATTGAAGCGTTTGAGATGTTGTGCTTCAAAAGATGGTGAATATTATACGGACGTGTAAGATTTGAAATGAGGAATTTCTTCATAGAATTGTCAAGGAGAAGGATATGAGGAAGATAGTAACATGAGGAAGGGAAAGGATGTAGGATATGTATGATGACATCAAGATATAATCTTCATGGTATTTGACGGAGCTGTAGAGGTGAAAAGTACAGGAAAAGGAAGATAGAAAAAATAGAGATGTTTGGCACAGGAGAGGAATGCGTGGAGAGAAGCCGCGGTCATAATGCAGTTGCAAAAAAAGGAAAAGAGAGAGAGAGAGAGAGAGAGAGAGTGAGAGAGAGAGGGGGGGAGGGGGTTGGGGTTGGGTTGTTTGGGAAAGGAGACCAGACAGCGATGTCATCGGTCTCATCGGATTGGGGATGGACGGGGAAGGAAGTAGGCCGTGCCCTTTGAAAGGAACCATCCCGGCATTTGCCTGGAGAGATTTTGGGAAATCACGGAAAACCTAAATCAGGATGGCTGGACGCTGGATTGAACCGTCGTCCTCCCGAATGCGAGTCCAGTGTCTAGCCACTTGGCCATCTCGCTCCGTGAGAGAGAGAGAGAGAAGACCTTTCTGTTGTCTGTTGTGTGGATAAGTCAGTTGAGGGTCACATCTTTTGGGGATTCTCTCAAAGGTAGAAAAAGGATTGACGATTTCCTAGACAGAAACCAGTAAACCCTGAGTCCTCAAAGATGTCTTCAAAAATGAGCTGAAGTGTTACGTACCTTACGTTAAGCACTTAAACTAGAAAAGCGTAAGAAACATTTGCAATAATGTTTCAAGTTTGTTGTAAATTTCTGTGTGGCCCCTTTATGAAACTCTGGATGTCAACAAACCGACAGCTTGCACTCCATTTTAAGCGAAAGCTACTTTTTCAAGCATTTAAATGTTTATGAAGTCTTCTGAATTATGTGTCGTGGAATCATGTAATTTTGCAGATACATTCAAAGATACAAGTGGGTACAGTCTGTAAAGCGTTTTACCAATGGAATTAGTAGTAAAGACGTCAAAAATTAACACGTCATGCGTGATGCTGAAGTTTTACTACGCGGAATTTCAAGAAAACACTTGTTTTTCAAGCATCTAAATGTTTATAACTTCATATCACCTAAGCTATGGATCGTACAATGATGTAATTTGGCAGGTAGAGTCGATGGTATACGTGAATTTTTTATGCAAGCTCTGTTGTATATAAATTTAGTAATAAAGAAATAATAAACATAAAATATCATGCCAGAAGCTGCCGTTTTACTGCACGAACAGCTCAAATGTCGTAGGCGATGAATTTCTTTTACTTTTAGCATTCTGCGTGTGGATTGTCAGCAAGAAAAAGTTTCGAAAAGATTTGAAATTAAGTGTAAAGTTTGATTGACGGCGCTGAGTGCTCTCATTCTCAAACAGTGAATGAGGAATATCAGAACATTTCCGTGCCGTTAGTTACGCGACCGCGAGATAAACAGTGTCTATACTTGCTTTGTCTCTTAACATATTAGCATAAGATTATCTCTCACAACGAATAGCTTAGGACAACATTTCTATCGATAACGAAGCAAAACATTGAATTCAGATTTTGGTAGCCCCATGAAGCCGTTAGATAGGCAACCTGTAAATCAGTTGTTTATCGAGCCCGTTGTTCCCGCATAGTCGTTTAGTTATACACGTGGGACGTTCAATAAGTAAGGCAAAATATTGCCTTTCTTTCTCTCGATCAATTTCGGTTGAATAAATGCGAAATTTTTTGTAGGTGCTCGTGGAATACTTTCGCTTCTGTCCCTATAGTTTCATGATGTTCCCATAAAGTTCCGACTGGTGGAGGAACTATACGGCGTCTTTAAAGGAGATGCATTCCAAAGAGAAAACTGTCTGAGTCTCTTACGGCGGTAAACCAGCGCTTCACAGATTTTCGTAGGTGCTTGCAGAATGTCCTCGGAGACCTGGCAGTGAACAAATGCACGGCCGAATGGCTGGGCTTCTGTGAGCATCGCACAAGGTCGAGCCAACGTGTCCCATCTTCCGCGTGCTGGCCGGCCGCACGAAGCTGTGACTCCTGCAACGATGGAACTTGCGAACACTATCATTCCACGTGATCGACGCATCACAATCAAACACCTCACTCCACAACTGGACTTCTCTGTTGGTAGTGCTGGCACACTCGTCCAGCAGTTTTGCATATTCAAAGGTATGTGGAAGCTGGGTTCCCCGCCGCCTAACGGAAGACCATAAAGAGCAACGAACGACCATCTGTGCGGAATTGTTTGCGCATTATGAGGCTTATCGTGACAGTTTTTTGTCAAAATCTTCAAAGGCGATGAAAAACCGGTTTGTCACCTCAAACCAGAAAGAGAACGGCAATCCATAGACTGGCGCCACACTACCTCTCCTACGAAGAAAAAGATAACACTCTCCCTCAATCGGTAAAGTCGTGGCCACGGGCTCCTTGTATTCTGAAGGGGTTTTTCTGTTTGAGGTCATCCCTCGTGGTGCAACTATCGACTCTGAAGAGTACTGCGCTAACCTTAAGAAACTTTACAAACGAATTCTTCGTGTTCGTCGCCACAAAAGTGCTCACTGATACAGCATGATCCGACATCGATTGGTATGGTGGTACCATCCGGGAACACAGCCCCCCCCCCCCCCCCCCCCCGTCCTCCCACTCCCAGCAAGATGAGGTCGTGTCATTGAAAGGATATTATGATATTATGCTGAAAAACAGTATTTTGTAGCCAGGGGAATGGAGAATAATACGGTGTACTGGAATTCTGAACAAAATGAACCTGTTCTCAGAAAAGAAAAATTGTGTTGCTTTTCTTATCGAACTCCCCTCGTAGATCAAATTTTATTAACTGGGAGAAAGGCAAAACACACTCTATCATATTTAAATGATTAGTTTTTATTATAGCCTGTTAGAGGCTAGTCATTAGTTAGGTACATGCGCCACCGATTTTGTTCACAACAAACGTTATTCGTGTCAAATAAATGAACATAGAACAGATACTTCAAAATAAAAAAAGTTTAAAAAATATTTGTGTCGGTATAAACTGGCCATTTACAGCTTCCTTCATGTGCAGGTAGCTAATTATTTCCATTCAGTAATTCCCCTATTGCGTGCTAGGAGTCTTTAAGGGAAAACGTCTTTAATCTACGTTTGAAAACTATTTCGCTACATGTCAGACTTTTACTTTTAGTGGATACGTTACCAAGGAAGTTTTGTTGATGCTATTTCTACCTTATTTCTTAAGAGCAGTGTAAATCATTTTGTTCCTTGTTGTGTCCTGCTTATCATTATCCCTGTTACTCTCCAAGTCTGTGAACTGTTGTGATTCTTCAGTTTCTCCCGGCGTCCACGGGTGTATTGCCGGTCCATAGTGCTCAATGGGCACAATATTTCGGCGTTCAGACATGTCGCCACCATCCTCAGGAGCTCAGATCGTCAGCGCACCTGACGATGGCGACATGTCAACGAAATATTGTGCCCGTTGGACACTATGGACCGACAGTACACCAGTGGACTGTTCGGGCTGTGAACTGTTGATAAAAATTTTGTTAGCTAGTGCATGTACTCCGAGGCTGTGGTTAATATTCACAGCTGTTTAAAGACATGTCTTTAAAATGTACGTTTCTGAACACCACACGTAATTACAGTTATTTCTTTTATGAAATGGTCAAGTTTCGCCTAGGTGAGAAATTACCCACAGTATTATCTCACAAGACACCAGTGAGGGAAAATATGAAAGTCCGAATTCCTGAAGTTATCCTTAAGGGAAGGTAGTCGGATTTAAATATTTTAGAAAGTGTACTACATGGCTTCACTAGCTAAAGAAAGAGTATTCTACCTTAATTGTTGCATCATATTGCTATAATCGAGTAGTGAGAGATCGGGTTTTTTTGACAGTACAACACTAGATTTTTGCTTTGCGGAAATTAACTCCAGGCGCTGTTTGCTATATATGACTGTTTCATTTGTATTTTATACCCTGAGTAGACATTCTCAAGCAAGTGTATTAAGTATCAGAAAATCGTAATTAGAATACAAAGCACAAAACAACCATTGGTTATAGCCACCAGAATAAAATCCGACCCTCATCAGATTCCGCAAGTAGTATTCAACACACCAAATTTATAAACAGTGTATAGGAAAAGATTCGCTGTAACGCGAGAGATGCGTCTCTAAGTATTTCCCCAGGCGACCAATAGATGTCTACACGGATTCTTGCTAGTTTCAGCAACTTTGCTCAGACTGACGAGGTAAAGCATTGTTTCCTGACTTCATGTAACAGAAGCACACAAAAAGATGTTGAGATGGTGTAAGTATTTATTTAGGAGAACTTAATTGCAATGTGTAAATTATTACTATGGGTGTAGTGTGTGAGATAAATACTACTTTTAAATATGTGACCACATTAATACTACGAAGTAATATTTTGTACTGTGCCACAATGGAATTTCTTACTCCAGTCGGACACGAAATGATGGAATTAAAGCATATCACAACGTAAACCGGAATATATGTCTCAAAATATATTTATCAATAGTAAAGCATTATCTTTATTGTTATTATATAAATGTGATATTTATTTTTTACACTAATAATTACAATTACAGACTTCTTTCTCGTTGAAATTAATCATTTTCTTCTTCTTTAGTGTCATAAGCTTACACCCTTCAAGCACATGAGGGATCTTTAGAGTTCAATGGAGACATCTCAGAACTTTAAAGCGTGCGGAATGATGAACAGCAGAATGAAGATATTGTTTTATCACCAGACGTTGGAAGCAACAGTGATTGATGTGACGTTACTTCAGATACTGTGACTGAAAAATGTG
Organism: Schistocerca americana; assembly: GCF_021461395.2. Lineage (NCBI taxonomy): Eukaryota > Metazoa > Arthropoda > Insecta > Orthoptera > Acrididae > Schistocerca > Schistocerca americana. Next base: position 496,109,627 of record NC_060124.1, on the reverse strand, counting down.
GCAGACAGAAGTGTTCCCCTTTGATGCCGTACAAATATGTCTGAGCCACTACCTCATGCTCCAGCATTTGAAGAAGTACTTTGGCAGAGGAAGACTGACACAAGAGAATACCTTCTTAATTATATATGCCTTACATGTTTTTAGTTCTTGTCCACCTGTAGCGGACAATCTTTTTATATACACACGGAAGTAACAGAATACTACCCCTCAAGAAATTATGACATTACTTAGAATTTCAATAGAGATTCCTCACTTGTCTTTCCAAATGAAATATGAATTGGGCTTTAGAAAGGTGACAAATAGTAGAGAAAATGCGGTGTACGCGGTTTCTGGCAACCAAAAGTGAACTGAAACTAGTTACAAATAGTGATGTGGTTACTAAACACTGAGCCGGCCGGTGTGTGCTCAGAGCCATTTGAACCATTTGAACTAAACACTGTCAGAATAACCTGTTTACTGAACCGTATAACAAGGAAACGTCCACTGATGAATAGGCCGGCCGCGGTGGTCTAGCGGTTCTAGGCGCGCAGTCCGGAACCGCGCGACAGCTACGGTCGCAGGTTCGAATCCTGCCTCGGGCATGGATGTGTGTGATGTCATTAGGTTAGTTAGGTTTAAGTAGTTTTAAGTTCTAGGGGACTGATGACCACAGTAGTTAAGTCCCATAGTGCTCAGAGCCATTTGAACCATTTGAACTGATGAATAGATAATTCTTATCTACAACAAGACAATGATGTGCCAGTACACTTGTGGAAAGCCCTATCCGTGTGTCTTCAAAAATTTCGGTTGCAGATTTGCTGACGGATTACCACTTGTCTGATCCGTGTACGAAGGGGAACGTGACACTATGTTCGAGGGCTACGATTACTTGAACATTCATTGAGAAGTACTAACACGATTGAAAGTTACGCTACTGAAACCAAGAAGTGTTCCGGCAAAACTTCCGCATGAGGCTTAAATGGAACAGTAGTGCTGCTCACATGCCAGCGATCACAGGTGATGGGAGATCTCTTCGCTGTAGGTGACTTGCATGTAAAAGTGTAAGAGCACGAGCCTTTTGCGCAGAGTCCTATATTCATTTTTAAAGGGAACGAAATGTTTTCAGGATTTTCTCAAGCAATGTCCTCGATGAGAAAAATCCGTATATGTTAGCACAACGTTTTTTAAATGTTTACATACTGTTATTTTACAAAATTCTGTAGCAAATTTACCGAGTAATGAATGTCATAACTTGCAGGTTCACATACATTTAGTCCACAATTGTCTGCCTCGAGAACCAATGTGTCACATGTGTTACTCAGAAAACCAGTAAAAATATTTCGAAACGTACAATGTTTCATACCTAATGTAGACCGTAATATCCGTATGGAACCGCAGTTCGATTTTCCGAAGAGCATTCTATGGTATTGGTCCCTTACGTATCTTGCATTTATTGTGCATCTCTGGCCAAGCGCCGGCCGGAGTGGCCGTGCGGTTCTAGGCGCTACAGTCTGGAGCCGAGAGACCGTTGCGGTCGCACGTTCGAATCCTGCCTCGGGCATGGATGTGTGTGATATCCTCAGGTTAGTTAGGTTTAATTAGTTCTAAGTTCTAGGCGACTGATGACCTCAGAAGTTAACTCGCATAGTGCTCAGAGCCATTTGAACCATTTTTTTGGCCAAGCGCGAACTCCCAAGTGACTGGAAAAAAATGTTGGTGTCTTCAGTATATATGTGAGGTATGTGTATGGACCAGTAAAATTACAGGTCAACATCCCTAACTTCTGCAGAATCTATTAACAAATTCACAGTTCGAATATAATAAACTTTGTTGAGGCTGAGAAGCTTATGTGCACGAATTGGCAAGGTTTTCCAAAGCGTCACATGTGCGAAATTCAGCTTGCCCTTTTCTCACATGATATTCTGAGAACTATGGATGAGGGGCAATAGGCAGCTTCCATATTTCTAGATTATCGGAACGCATTTGATACGATGCTCCACTACACGCTGTTGACGAAGATACGAGCATATGGAACAAATTCAGAGATATGTGAGTGGTTGAAGGCTTCTTAAGTAATAGAACCCAATTTGTTGTCCTCGGTGGTGAGTACTCATGAGAGACAAGGGTAACATCAGGAGTGCCCCAGGAAGTGTGATAGAGCAGCTGTTTTTCTCTATATACATAAATGATATGGCTGACAGGGTGGACACCAATCCGCGGTTGTTTGCTGATGATGCGATGGTGTACGGCAAGGTGTCGAATTTGTGTGAGTGTAAGAAGATTCAAGACGACTTAGACAAAATTTACAGTTGGTATGACGAGTGGCAGCTAGCCGTAAATGTGGAATAATATAAGTTAATGCGGATTAGTAGGAAGATGAAAGTTGTAATGTTTATACAGTATTACTAATGTCCTGCTTGACAAAGTCGTTTAAATATCTGGGCAAAACATTGCAGAGCGATATCAGATGGAACGAACATTTGAGAAATGCCGGCCGGTGTGGCCGTGCGGTTAAAGGCGCTGCAGTCTGGAACCGCAAGACCGCTACGGTCGCAGGTTCGAATCCTGCCTCGGGCATGGATGTTTGTGATGTCCTTAGGTTAGTTAGGTTTAACTAGTTCTAAGTTCTAGGGGACTAATGACCTCAGCAGTTGAGTCCCATAGTGCTCAGAGCCAGCCAAAGGCGCTTCAGTCTGGAACCGCGTGACCGCTACGGTCGCAGGTTCGAATCCTACCTCGGGCATGGGTGTGTGTGATGTCCTTAGGTTAGTTAGGTTTAATTAGGTTTAAGTTCTAGGCGACTGATGACCTCAGAAGTTAAGTCGCATAGTGCTCAGAGCCATTTGAGCCATTTGAGAAATGTGGTAGGGAAGGCGAATGGTTGACTCCCGTTTATTGGGAGAATTTCAGGAAAGAGTGGTTCACTTATAAAGGAGACCACATATAGGCCGCTGGTGGGACCTGCTCTTGAGTTCTGCTCCAGTGTTTGGGATCTGTACAAGATGGGATACATCGAAGAACTTTAGAGGCGGGCTGCTAGATTTGTTACTGGTAGGTTAGAACAACTCGTAACTGTTACGCAGAACTCAAATGGGAACTGAGATGGGAATTCCTGGAGGGCAGGTGACGTTCTTTTCGAGAAACTCTATTGAGAAAATTTACAGAACCGGCATTTGAAGCTGAATGCCAACCGATTCTACTACTGCCAACATACAGGGTGCTCCATTGATCGTGACCGGGCCAAATATCTCACGAAATAAGCGTCAAACGAAAAAACTACAAAGCACCAAACTTGTCTACCTTGAAGGGGGAAACCAGATGGCGCTATGGTTGGCACGCTAGATGGCGCTGCCATAGGTCAAACGGATATCAACTGCGTTTTTTAAATAGGAAACCCCATTTTATTACATATTCGTGTAGTACGTAAAGAAATATGAATGTTTTCATTGGACCATTTTTTTTCCCTTTGTGATAGACGGCGCTGTAATAGTCACAATCATATGGCTCGCAATTCTAGACGAACAGTTGGTAACAGGTAGGGTTTTCAAATTAAAATACAGAACGTAGGTACGTTTGATCATTTTATTTCGGTTGTTTCAATGTGATGCATGTACGTTTGTGAACTTATCATTTCTGAAACGCATGCTGTTACAGCGTGATTACCTGCAAATAGCACATTAATGCAATAAATGCTCAAAATTATGTCCGTCAACCTCAATGCATTTGGCAATACGTGTAACGACATTCCTTTCAATAGCGAGTACTTCGCCTTTCGTAATGTTGGCACATGCATTGAAAATGCGCTGACGCATGTTGTCAGGCGTTGTCGGTGGATCACGATAGCAAATATCCTTCAACTTTCCCCACAGAAAGAAATCCGGGGATGTCAGATCAAGTGAACGTGCGGGCTTCGACGACCAATCCACCTGTCATGAAAAATGCTATTCAATACCGCTTCAACCGCACATGAGCTATGTGCCGGACATCCATCATGTTGGAAGTACATCGCCATTCTGTCATGTAGTGAAACATCTTGTAGTAACATCGAAAGAACATAACGTAGGAAATCAGCATACATTGCACCATTTAGACTGCTATCGATAAAAGGGGGGTCAATTATCCTTCCTCCCATAATTGCCGCACTATACATTAACCCGCCAAAGTCGCTAATGCTTCACTTGTCGCAGCCACCGTGGATTTTCCGTTGTCTATTATGCCAGTTTACGTTACCGCTGGTGGTGAATGATGCTTCGTCGCTAAATAGAACGCGTGCAAAAATTCTGTCATCGTTCCGTAATTTCTCTCATGCCCAGTGCCAGAACTGTACACGACGTTCAAAGTCGTCGCCATGGAATTCCTGATGCATAGAAATATGGTACGGGTGCAATCGATGTTGATGTAGCATTCAACACCGACTCTACTGAGATTCCCGATTCTCGCGGAATTTGTCTGCTACTGATGTGCGGATTAACCGCGGCAGCACCTAAAACACCTATTTGGGCATCATCATTTGTTGCAGGTCGTGGTTGACGTTTCACATGTGGCTGAACACTTCCTGTTTCCTTAAATAACGTAACTATCCGGTGAACGGTCCGGACACTTGGATGATGTCGTCCAGGATACCGAGCAGCATACGTACCACACGCCCGTTGGGCATTTTGATCACAGTAGCCATACATCAACACGATATCGATCTTTTCCGCTGTAAAGGATGAACCAGTCAATAAGGGATTTTACTTTATTATATGAGCCTCAAACCGGTAACTTCGTTTTTCCATTACGGCCAAGCCACGGCCGGCAGCGTTAGCTGCCTGTAAAATCTTTCGTCCCACGGTTTAGTAACAGGAAGTCAGCACCGATGAAGGGCACCTTGTTCACGCGCCTCTCTCATGTGCTGACGAGGTAACGCCGCCCCAGGCGTCGCTTAACAGGCAACGCTCTGGAAAGTTCCATGCCGCCCGCACGGTTTGCTCGGTCCTGACCAATCAGGGCGGAGGAAGCCGCGTGGTGCGTCGAACACACCCGGCCGCCCGTCGCCGGGCTCGCCCTCTTGTATTCTTGCTCACCTACGAGTCGGATGCGCGCCCTGTAGCATTACACATCTCCCACTTCTCCCGGTGCTGCGGCACTGTGGACTTAGTTTTGGCAGACAACCACTTTCGGTAGCTTCGCGAACAATGTTCGCCAAATTGTAAGTTCTGGCTCACCCTCACCTCCCTAGGCCTATGTAGCCCCTTTTCATCATGCTTTAGCCAATAAATGGCCTTTCTCTAAAAATTACCCTATTGTTCCACAACGCCCACCGCCTGCTCATACCCGCCATCCTGTACACCGCAATTGGTAAACGGTCAATTTTAACACGGGTAATGTATCACGAAGCAAATACCGTCCGCACTGGCGGAATGTTACGCGATACCACGTACTTATACGTTTGTAACTATTACAGCGCCATCTGTCACAAAGCGTGAAAAGTGGTGCAAGTAAAACATTCATATTTCTTTACGTACTACACGAATAAGTAATAAAAAAATGGGGTTCCTATTTTAAAAAACGCAGTTGATATCCGTTTGATCAATGGCAGCGCCTTCAAGCTAGATGAGTTTCGTTCTTTGTAGTTTTTTCGTTTGATGCTCATTTCGTGAGATATTTGGCCCGGTCACTATCAATGGACCACCCAGCATACTGCACGAAAGTCTTGCGAAGATAAGATACGTGATATTAGGGCTCCTGTGGAGTCAAACAGACAGTCGTTTATCCCCCTGGCTATATACTAGTGGAATAGAAAAGGGAATCAGAAGTAGTGGTGCAGCATACCCTCCCCCACGCACCGTAATCTGGTTTTCGCAGTATCTTTTGTAGATATAGATGTAGATGTAGAAAAGCAATTCAGATTTTTACAGGAAAATTGAATGTATGTGGTAGTGGATCTGAGGAGGAAAAAAAAATAGAATATGAAGAGCATTTACGTTGTTTAACACTTAAACGACAGGTACATATTTTTTGGTTCAAAGTTATTTTTCAGCCGGTCTTTCAGTTCGGACGTGCCATTTTATGTTGCTGTGGCACCGGCACGTCCTACGGCGTGACAGTGGCAGAGAGACATGGTAAGTGCTTCCGACACACCGTGGCTGAAAGTGCAGTGTGCAGTTGTGGGTCAATAGAGCGCGCCCCAGGAGGTCTGCCCAAGAAGCGCTGGCATGGGTGGCGCTGGGGGCGGCTGGGGGCGGCGTCGGCGGTACCGTCCCAGGGCGGCCGGCTATTCCCGGAGGCAATATTTATGCCGTATTGTATGCACTTGGCGTCCGCGCCGTCGCGGCGCAAGCCGGCCATTTTTCCCCCCAGCCTCTGTACGGAGAGCGGGCACGGAGCGCCGAATTTGTTCCCGCAGGCGAATCACGCCCCTCCAGCAACAGCTGGCCCTGCTGTCCAACACCGGTTTTATTTTTTTCCTTTCTCATTCCTTTTGTCTCACATTGGGTTTTCCCAATGTTTTGTGATACAGTTACAAAATCGTCCCCGAAAATAACAAACGAAACGAAACAATCTCGGCTCAAAAAATATCCCGCTGTGTACTGCCACATTTCGCACGCGTGCTCTCTCTGGGGAATATAACCTCCAGGTATGCGGTTCAGAGAATTCACGATTTCAGAGAACTCTCATATTAATAGAAAAATAGCACGTCCACGGGAGAAGCAAAGCATCTGCTAATTGAAACGGCATCTGGCATTTGCCTCCTACCTTCGTTAATGGTTATTTCCGTAATATTTCCTTCACTATAACTGTTTCTCATCTGCAAATTCTCCTAAATGCCACACTGTAAAATATTACCAGAATGTTCTTTCTTTGACGCGGCAGATGAGTAATGGACTGTGCGTAGCACCACTTCTTTATGGGAATAGCTTTGACAGGTATATCGTAAATAGAGAGCGATAACATGAGTAATTTTCTAGCTTATCATGAAATTTGGAAACTTTCAGGTAGGCATTTACTGAACACCGTATCGGCCAAGTGAACTACGTATCCATCTACCTGCCTTGCATATCATAAATGTCTGCTCACCACGAGGAAGGAAGATCAATAGAAGTAGTCGAGTGTGAATCAGAACACAAACAAACATACACAATCATGTATTTTAGTTTTTAACTAGCATATGCAAATATAATACAGACTGTTTACATTACTTATTTTTATGCAATGTTCTTCACCGATAAAGGGTGGCATTTCTCATATAATTATGTTAGTTTCTATGTAAATTATTTTAGATTAAGGGGCCACAATGACATCCGTAATAGTTGACCACGGTCCATGGTGTAGAATGGAATTTTCATTAATCGTTTCCCACCGCTCTTACCCGACACACTGACTTTCAAAAATGTTACATCTATGGCATATAACACACGTTCTGTGCAAGTGTCTTGTTTCCAGTTCCAACGGTGTAGCCTGACTGTCGAGGTGCGAAACTAAAGACGCTCTACGTCTCGGCACAAGCAATGTAGGGCCAATTTCTCCTTCTTAGGGGCTGAATTTTAGAAAATCCTTCCTTCGAGGAGGCCTCTTTTTTTCTGAGTCATTAGTCTTCTGACTGATTTGATGCGGCCCGCCACGAATTGCTTTCCTGTGCCAACCTCTTCATGTCAGAGTAGCACCTGCAACCTACATCCTCAGTTACTTACTGGATGTATTCCAATCTCAGTCTCCGTCTACAGTGATGCCTACGTTACATAAATAATTTTCCTTCAAAATTTTATGTTTCTATAAGCAACGGTTTACACTTGTCGTCGATTCGGTAGACAAACATTCAATTCATTCATCAACATTCCATTATAGATTTAAAATTTCTAGTTCGCAAATGTGCGAACGTCCAAAAATAAATAATGGGGATTACGGCCATCTCGAAGCGTAAAAGGGAACACGGTAAAAGCGTGAAAAGCAGGAACATAGTGAATACCAAATAAATAATTTATAAAGATATTTTTAAAAAACGCATTCTAGACGCTGATGGAGAAACCATTGCTGGAACAATTTTGCATTTTACCTCAAATGTAGGTAGCCTAGAGAGGAAGCGTTGCTGGTGCCAGTGTTAAACTAACCGTAAGATACAACCTGGCCTACACGGCAAGTCGTATATGCGCAGTCCCGCAAACAAGATGTAACGAGTTTCCCCCACTGAAATGTTGGGAAGCTGGATGTATATTTTTAAAAACAAACTACAGTAACCAGAAATACTACATTCTGTTTGAGTCGTTTGTGTCCAAATTACAATTATTGTTAATTTCGAAACATTTTCAACTACTATCTAAGCTCCTATAGGTAATTAATACCCAGTGCGATTCACATAAAATCCATAATCATTCACGTAGATGATTTTTTTCAAATATTTACACAGATGAAATTTTTTTCCAACATGATAAGAATGGAGGCATGCCACTCATTTAAGTAACAACATTGACTAAGACGTTTCTGTGACGAAAATTAGTCTGTTAGTTGAAGGCATTTTCATTGGCTCTGTTTTAGGGCGCGAAATATCTCAAGTTTTTCTAGAATATTTAGAGTATCACCATTTCTTTCCCGCGTATTATTTGGACTTTAGTGGTAATATCGGATATTGTGTGTCCTGTCTCCTGAAAGTAATTGGGCTGAAGCGAATGTCATGAAGATACTCCTTAGCATTCCAGTAGATGTTACTAGAGCTTAAGGCGGGGGTGGGGGTACGGCGACTGCTGTAGCAGCAATACAGTGCACTGACGTTCTGCTGTTGGGGAGCGGTAAGCATTAGGATAACACTACTGTACATGAGAATCGGAATAACTTCGACACCGCTATTGTTGTGACGAACATTCGATTGTCCTATTGACCCATACCGAGGTGTTAGTCTGATTGGCTATTCAGATGTGGGTATGACAGTTTGGCCCATGACACATCTAGCGTAATGATATGGCATCAGAAAACATTTCCTTTGCGGTCATAGCTCTCCAAGTGGTTACAGCCGTCCTCGTATTGTAGCTAAGAGCGCTATTCGGAAAGTAAGGTACGATCAGGCGCGATAAGGAAACCACCTTGAAAACCTGACAAACCTTAGTACAGATGTGTTGGGCAAAATACCTAGTATGCCCGTGCATCGCGTCACGTCGCTCTTTACAGCGTACTGTGAGCACGTAAAGGTGCCGAGATAAGTAGTGTCTCAAGTATGAATGCCTATGAGAGATTTCGCCTGATGCCATGCAGCCCACATAACATAACTGTCATGCATATCCTCCTTCAAGAGAATTCCAATTCTCGGCCGCACGCTGCAGGGGCAATGAAGATGCTCCCGCAGCATTTTCGATGGAATGTGTATGGTCACTCACCATACACCCTGGACGTGGCTCTGTCTCATATTCTTCTCTGCTCACATGAGCTGCCGGCTATAAAGACAACATTTTTCCACAGACAACGAACTGTAGACCAGCTTAGCGAATTGGCGGAAAGAACAGGCGGCTGCCACTGTGACGAGGGTATCAGGCAGTTGGTACAACTCCTCAGCGTCTAGGGGTGCCAACATCACAGACAGACATCACCATCTGTCGCAGCAAAGACTGCTGTCGGCAGGACAACATTTTGCAACGCCAGGTTATGTGCTCTCACAGCAACATGCGGACATAGATCTGCTCCAGTCTTTTTAGGGCACCGCTGGACCGTACTAAGTCAGTTACGCCCAACGCCTCATGTCAGCCGCATCAGCACTGCAGTTGCAGCCCTACCAGCTGGCAGTACCAGCAGTTCGTTTCAGTGCTGCATTGCTGCAGACCCGGCCCTTTTCGTCCCAGTCTGCACCACTAGCACGTCAGCAGCCACACGCCGGTAGCACCAGTTCAATAACGTCCCAGATCTTCACGCCGCCACCTACCACGACTCCAAGAGTCGTCGTGTGAACACCTTACAGACCGCGTCACACGAGAGAAATTTCTCTTGTATGCAGATGTGTGGTTAATCATCCATGGACATTACAACTCAGTTTCGTTTTGTTAATAAAGTTTTTCTCATGAAAATATCTTCGATCACTCCTCATTACGAGGATGCTTAAGAATCAATCGTGAAGCAATAGTTCTTGTACCCAGCCGTCCCTCCAAAATGTGAAAGAGACCATTTTTCACTGACTAAGGGGCTACCTGTCCGAAGAATGTTGGACACATTTTGATGCTCCTCGTTGAAAGCTTTTATCTACATTGCCTGTGTTCTGTCAGGCAGTACAAATTACACCAAAACTGTCGAATACCTTGGTGACACTGTCGTTCTGTAAGTTCTATGGAACATTCTGTTTTTATCCCTCACCGTTGCTCTTGTTTCGTGACAGCGCTAGATTAGTCCATCCGCTACAAGGCGCTCTGTTCTCCTCGTAACTGCACACGCACGTCATGTGGTAAGGGTGTTATAAGCGACATCATTTTGATTCCTGCGCTTTACGTCTCTACGACACTTTTTATGCCGTCAATTTTCCAACTGCCGATCCCCTTTAGACATGGACACCATCCGATAAATATATCCGGGTACCACTATCTAATACGCAGTTCATAACGTAGAGTATTAAAGGAAGTGGGGAGTACTGTGTTGTCATTAGAGAAACAGTGACAGCAGAATAAGTCTGTAAGGGCAGCTCAGTGGCTTCACGGTGAACTAGGATGTCAAATCAAACACCTTCCAGCCGTCTAGTTTCCAAACTTATTTTATTTGGCTACAAGATTCGGCGATTTACTACACCATCTTCAGGCCCCTAACCGACATGTAGAAAGATTCCACCTCGATTCTGGTCAAAACAGGAGCCAGCAATACTGGTATTAGTAGATTTCTGCTTGCCATAACGATCACTTCAATCATCATCTGCCACCTGTTGGTAACTAGACGGCTGAAAGGTGTTTGATTTGAGATCCTGTATCGAACAGCCGAGTCTCGCAACCGTCTCTGAAAAGATGGACCAATAGAGACCTGAACGTGGGCTAGTTATCACGTGGAACTCAGAAAAAAAATTGTACTTTAAATTGTTTACCGATATTTAAACCCTTCTAAAGCGGCCGAGATCGACTGTTGATAGAGTGCCTGTGATGTGGAAACTTGGAGGAACAACCACAGTCACCAGCAGATGTCATGTACGACGGGCAGGGACCGACAAACTTTACGGGGGTCACTTTAAAAAAATTGGCCAGGTGCGAGTAGAACTGAAGCTCTCGGGGTTCCGTAAAAACTTAATTATGTACATAGACAGTTTATCAATCCCATGAATCGAGAATATCCACGATTTTTGCCTCTTGTCGAAATTGACATTGGCGAGTCATCACGGGAATTCCAAGAATATTTTGAAGTCGTAAAACAAATGACGGAAGAAAGATTTTTTTTTTCAAAATGGTTCAAATGGCTCTGAGCACTATGGGACTTAACATCGGAGGTCATCGGTCCCCTAGAACTTAGAAATACTTAAACCTAACTAACCTAAGGACTTCACACACATCCATGCCCGAGACATGATTCCAACCTGCGACCGTAACGGCCACGCGGTTCCAGACTGAAGCGCCTAGTACAGCTCGGCCACTCTGGCCGACAATTTTTTTTGTGATATAATTATAAATGAAAAATTTTCTCATTTTTTCTTTTAATTGTTCTATGAACCTTTCTTTCCGTCAGTTATCGTTAAGTCCAAGCCAACAGGAACTGCCCTATTGGTTTTGACGAGTGAGTTTGCGAATAACAAAATATGTGGCGTAAATGGCTTTATCTTTTGACTGTAGTGACTTAGAAAATTCTATTATTTACATCGCCAAGGGACAATAACCCTTAGTAAGTGAGATAAATTTTTACTTGATACGTCTATCCGTTCGTGAGAGAAAAGATTCCTAGCAGACGGAAGAGAGACAGTCGGCAATTGAAAAAGAAACATTTTTCGTGCGAAATTGTTACAAATTGTCACTTTCCTCATTTTTCCTTTACGTGTGCTGTGAAACCCTGCTTCTTACCACATACCTATATTCTAGGGCAACGTGCAGTACCGTATAAGTTTTGCTGACTGAGATTGTAACTATGAAAGTATGTGACTGTCTTTTGATAGCACTATGTAAAATTACTTCTTGACAAATTTTATGATTCTAGATCAATGGAAGTACGCTGTAGGTTCCGATCAGTGAGTCTGAGAGTATGAGAATATGTGATATAAAAGGCCGTATCTTTTGACTGAATTAACTCACAAGTTTAAATTTTTTGCACCTCCAAGGGAGCGTAGGCTTGATACACTCCTGGAAATGGAAAAAAGAACACATTGACACCGGTGTGTCAGACCCACCATACTTGCTCCGGACACTGCGAGAGGGCTGTACAAGCAATGATCACACGCACGGCACAGCGGACACTCCAGGAACCGCGGTGTTGGCTGTCGAATGGCGCTAGCTGCGCAGCATTTGTGCACCGCCGCCGTCAGTGTCAGCCAGTTTGCCGTGGCATACGGAGCTCCATCGCAGTCTTTAACACTGGTAGCATGCCGCGACAGTGTGGACGTGAACCGTATGTGCAGTTGACGGACTTTGAGCGAGGGCGTATAGTGGGCATGCGGGAGGCCGGGTGGACGTACCGCCGAATTGCTCAACACGTGGGGCGTGAGGTCTCCACGGTACATCGATGTTGTCGCCAGTGGTCGGCGGAAGGTGCACGTGCCCGTCGACCTGGGACCGGACCGCAGCGACGCACGGATGCACGCCAAGACCGTAGGATCCTACGCAGTGCCGTAGGGGACCGCACCGCCACTTCCCGGCAAATTAGGGACACTGTTGCTCCTGGGGTATCGGCGAGGACCATTCGCAACCGTCTCCATGAAGCTGGGCTACGGTCCCGCACACCGTTAGGCCGTCTTCCGCTCACGCCCCAACATCGTGCAGCCCGCCTCCAGTGGTGTCGCGACAGGCGTGAATGGAGGGACGAATGGAGACGTGTCGTCTTCAGCGATGAGAGTCGCTTCTGCCTTGGTGCCAATGATGGTCGTATGCGTGTTTGGCGCCGTGCAGGTGAGCGCCACAATCAGGACTGCATACGACCGAGGCACACAGGGCCAACACCCGGCATCATGGTGTGGGGAGCGATCTCCTACACTGGCCGTACACCACTGGTGATCGTCGAGGGGACACTGAATAGTGCACGGTACATCCAAACCGTCATCGAACCCATCGTTCTACCATTCCTAGACCGGCAAGGGAACTTGCTGTTCCAACAGGACAATGCACGTCCGCATGTATCCCGTGCCACCCAACGTGCTCTAGAAGGTGTAAGTCAACTACCCTGGCCAGCAAGATCTCCGGATCTGTCCCCCATTGAGCATGTTTGGGACTGGATGAAGCGTCGTCTCACGCGGTCTGCACGTCCAGCACGAACGCTGGTCCTACTGAGGCGCCAGGTGGAAATGGCATGGCAAGCCGTTCCACAGGACTACATCCAGCATCTCTACGATCGTCTCCATGGGAGAATAGCAGCCTGCATTGCTGCGAAAGGTGGATATACACTGTACTAGTGCCGACATTGTGCATGGTCTGTTGCCTGTGTCTATGTGCCTGTGGTTCTGTCAGTGTGATCATGTGATGTATCTGACCCCAGGAATGTGTCAATAAAGTTTCCCCTTCCTGGGACAATGAATTCACGGTGTTCTTATTTCAATTTCCAGGAGTGTATGTGACGTAGATTTCTACTCGTTACTGAGAAAAATGTTTTTTAGTAGTTGGACATGCAAACAGACTATCAGACAGGTGGACAGCAAAGTGATCCAGAGAGGTTCCGTTTTTAACTTTTGCGAAAGAATCGGTTGTCAATCCTTCACTGATACAGGGACACCTCTTCGTGTTCCGTCGTGCAATACCAGGTCCATTAAATTTTGGGCATGCAGTCGCAAACATTCTATTCCCTTTTTAATAAACTCTCCGTCCTTTTAAACACTCGGACTGTGCTACTGCTCATGCAGCTGCACATACATGAACTGAATCTGTGGCTATGCGATCGACCCACGCTGGAAAGTCGATGCGTCACAACGTGCTTCACTGTATCGACGACTTTACAAGCTTCTTAAGAAAAGTGTCGGGTTCCATGAAAGGACGAAGGGTATGCACAGTCGTTATTGACATTAGTTGGAATGTTTACCATTATGAACATCTTTGTGTGTCTGAAAATATGGATGACACGCTTCATTGGCTGCCAGAGGTTGCAGCTCTATTGAGTAGAGCTCGTGCGAGCAATGTCGGCCAAAGAGGCAGTGCTGTGTCATCGCAGAATGAGAAACTTGGATGGCGGACATGCTGCATAGAGAATGAATTTTTATTTGAGGTGCCGCCTGATGTGAATGAAGTTAACGAATGATTCTGAGATGATTACACAAATATACGACGCTTTTGGAAGAAGGTAACATGCATGAAGTGTGTGTGTGAATTCCCGAGGGACCGAACTGTTGAGGTCATCGGTCCCTAGACTTACACAATATTTAAACTGACTTATGCTAAGAACAACACTCACACCCATGCCCAAGGGAGGACTCGAACCTCCGGCGGAGGGGCCACACAACCCGTCACATGGCGCCTCAAACCCCGCGGCCACACCGCGCGGCCATGCATTAAATTTTATTTCCTGTAAGTGCGAATCGCGAAGTATTGTAAGGATTTCATTGCGCTTAACAATAATTACTTGTTGGTATACAGGGTAAAATGTCAGTCATGTGTTCATTATTCTAATGATCTTACTTCCTTCATTGTTAGTTAAAAACACAATAGTAAATTATATGTATTATAAATTTTCTGTGGAAAATGCTAAGGAAAGGTTTCTGTTCATGTTAGTTTGAGCTGCTTTTGTGACATTAAAAGGATTAAATATAATGACAAAGTATTTTCTTATACATTTGTAAATATTTCATGAACTTACGTCCACTATCATACGTAACATAATCGTGATTAAACACGCACTGTCCGCCATGGATACTTTGGCTTACACCATGCAGCGGGCCACTTGTCTGGAGCTTTTACTAGGGTTCGTCTCGGCATTCTGTAGAACTCGATCCTCCAAATCTGATGCACGCACAGTCTGCTTCCTCCCTGTAGGTTGGGCTATCTCAAAGGATCCATATTCACACAAACGCTCAGAAAGGGCTTCAAATGTTGTGTGATGTGATTGGTGTCTGAGATGATACTTCTATTTGTATAGCCGTGCTGCCTCTGGACCGTTTCCATCTGCTTGGCTATACACAAACACCGTCTCGGCAAGTCCCCGACATGAATATTGAACCACTCTGCTGCTTACAGTGTACTGCGTCAACTGTGCAGCCTGCAACACCCGAGGAACACACGGCATGTGGTCAGAGGAACTTTCATTCGTCACCGCCATCTACGATACATTTCCGGACACATGTCCATAGGACAGGAAGGGCATCCGACCATCCTCTGAAACTAACATTGCTAACCCAGACCTAGCAGTAGCTGAAGCGGGATCTGGATACAACAGCAACCTTCGTCTTCGTCTTCACAAGGCTATTCTGAATCAGAATATGTAATCGGAATTTAAAAGTCACGCTATTTCCAAGTAAAACGTAATAGCTGTATCACTTCCACTCAGTTTCAGTAATATAACCTCGTACAGGGTAATTACAAATAATTGAAGCGATTTCACAGCTCTACAATAACTTTATTATTTGAGATATTTTCACAATGCTTTGCACACACATACAAAAACTCAAAAAGTTTTTTTAGGCATTCACAAATGTTCGATATGTGCCCCTTTAGTGATTCGGCAGACATCAAGCCGATAATCAAGTTCCTCCCACACTCGGCGCAGCATGTCCCCATCAATGAGTTCGAAAGCATCGTTGATGCGAGCTCGCAGTTCTGGCACGTTTCTTGGTAGAGGAGGTTTAAACACTGAATCTTTCGCATAACCCCACAGAAAGAAATCGCATGGGGTTAAGTCGGGAGAGCATGGAGGCCATGACATGAATTGCTGATCATGATCTCCACCACGACCGATCCATCGGTTTTCCAATCTCCTGTTTAAGAAATGCCGAACATCATGATGGAAGTGCGGTGGAGCACCATCCTGTTGAAAGATGAAGTCGGCGCTGTCGGTCTCCAGTTGTGGCATGAGACAATTTTACAGGATGTCCAGATACACGTGTCCTGTAACGTTTCTTTCGCAGAAGAAAAAGGGGCCGTAAACTTTAAACCGTGAGATTGCACAAAACACGTTAACTTTTGGTGAATTGCGAATTTGCTGCACGAATGCGTGAGGATTCTCTACCGCCAGGATTCGCACATTGTGTCTGTTCACTTCACCATTAAGAAAAAAATGTTGCTTCATCACTGAAAACAAGTTTCGCACTGAACGCATCCTCTTCCATGAGCTGTTGCAACCGCGCCGAAAATTCAAAGCGTTTGACTTCGTCATCGGGTGTCAGGGCTTGTAGCAATTGTAAACGGTAAAGCTTCTGCTTTAGCCTTTTCCGTAAGATTTCCCAAACCGTCGGCTGTGGTACGTTTAGCTCCCTGCATGCCTTATTCGTCGACTTCCGCGGGCTACGCGTGAAACTTGCCCGCACGCGTTCATCCGTTTCTTCGCTCACTGCAGGCCGACCCGTTGATTTCCCCTTACAGAGGCATCCAGGAGCTTTAAACTGCGCATACCATCGCCGAATGGAGTTATCAGTTGGTGGATCTTTGTTGAACTTCGTCCTGAAGTGTCGTTGCACTGTTATGACTGATGTGAGTGCATTTCAAGCACGACATACGCTTTCTCGGCTCCTGTCGCCATTTTGTCTCACTGCGCTCTCGAGCGCTCTGGCGGCAGAAACCTGAAGTGCGGCTTCAGCCGAACAAAACCTTATGAGTTTTTCTACGTATCTGTAGTGTGTCGTGACCATATGTCAATGAATGGAGCTACAGTGCATTTCTGAAATCGCTTCAATCATTTGTAATAGCCCTGTATATACAAATTTCCCAGTGGTATGTCAATTATATATCTTCTGAATAGCCGTGATAAGGGTTCGGTCGCCGGTAGGTTGGACCATAGCAGTTCAGGCATTGTGGTCTGCGCACACTGATGAAACGTACAGCTTGCCAACGACAACACTCTCACAGCACCGTATCTTTCTATTTGGGATTGCGTCCCTGGAGGGCGCAGCAGCCGGTGGAGCGAGACCTGGAACCCGTGACCTGGGAACTTCCACCTCCGGCACTTTCCTCAGCCCCCACACACCCCCAGCATCTGCCCTTCTCTTCCGCCCCCCTCTCCCGCACGCTACCAGACACCGGACAACCCAGCGGGCCGCACGTGCTGTTTCCCAGCGGTGTTTGCTGTCGAGGCCCGGCGCAACAAATTCCTCCCCAAGGAGTCGCCCTGAGTCGCCCGGGGTGGCAGGCAGCCACTAAATGCAATTTTGTGGGCCAGCGGCGGTCCGCCTTCCCGGCTTTGCAGGGCCAAGACGTTTAGGGCGGAGCGTTAAAGCTGACTGCGCTTCTAGGTTACGAGACATCGGCATTCGTTAGCAATGTACCTCTGGCTACGTCGACGGTGACGGCAAGGATTACTAGATCGCTCATCTCGAATTGCTGTAGAAACTGGAGGAACATCGTTCAGTCTCTTAATATCCTGCGTCGTATACTTTTAAGAATACTTTTAAGGAATCCTTGGTGGAAAGTAACTCGTACCAGCATCTCGATGTCGACACAGTGCACCACACAATATATTCATCTGTTAAGCCCAATCAAGGATGCACTGTACGGGATGTAGTATGTGCGTTATAGGGAAGACGCTGGAACCGAAGTCGACGAGTAGAGTGGTGCTACGTGAGCATACAGGCGCTCCCAGTAAGGTGGCGTAAGGCTGTGGGGAATAATACGATGTATTTAATAAAATCACCTTGCTTTCAGAAAAAATTGCGTTGCTTTAGCAGCTGAACGCCCCTCGTACTAAGCGGAAACAAGACTCTAGTTCAGTTGTAATTTTCCTAACGCCTTTTGGAGGAGGAAAACGATGCGATGGTATTCCTCAACTAATTATTCCGTCTTGTGCGCAAGACAGATGAAACAGGCGAAATACCATCAATCTTCAACAGAACTGTAGTAATGCCGCTGCAAAGAAGGCATGTCCTTACAGGTGTAAATATTACCGAAATGTATATTTTTTTTAAAGACTGACACAAATCACTTAAAGATCTGAGAAAAAGAAGTTGACCTCGGGGAGCACAGTTTGGGTTCTGGAGGAATGTAAGAACACACGAGGTTGCTGGGAAACAGCTATGAGAGACGCAGAGAAATAGGAGAAAACATTAAATCTGGTGTCCGCCCCGATAGCGTACAATGCTGAACAACAGTGATGTGAAGACTGATCCATTTCCGTTGCACCAGAAACTGGAAAGATAATGAATTTTGTACTGTGTCAAGTATTCATCCCCTGTAACATAAGTTTAATCACCTAAGGTCTTACGTACCAACTGAAATGACGAGCGCTGTCATTCACCTGCCTCCTCTTTGTTGTAGCATCTACCACTACACTACCCGGCGCCAGCTGGACGTCCTACGTTTTTGCGGAATATCGTTTGGTTGGTTGCGTGTGGTTTCAGTATTCCGTGGAGCAGTGCGTGACGTGTGTTTGGTAGTGAGCGACATTCGGGAGCAAGGAGCTACATGTAATGCCACTCTGATCGGTGTGTATAAAGGGCTAAAATACACTGGAAAACAATATAACACTGTCATATCGGAAGTACTGAAGATTTCTGTTACTGAACTGATCGATAGCGATGGAGCCACGAATAATACAACACCCAGTATTCCTGAATCCTATGTATTCCGTATTAATAGTGGAGGAATATCGGCAGAACCCCTAGCTGTGAGCACGTGTATTAATTCTCCAAAACAGGGATAAAACTGAAAACAGAAATTATATCATTTGATGACTTTGACAAAAAGTACGTGGAATTACACTGAAGAGCCAAAGAAACTGGTACACCTGCTTAATATCTTGTAGCCCCCTGCGAGAATGCAGAAGTTCCGTAGCACGACGTGGCATGGACTCAACTAATGTCTGAAGTAGTGCTGGAAGGAACTGACACCATGAATGCTGCAGGGCCGTCCATAAATCCGTAAGAGTACGAGGGGGTGGAGATCACCTGTCAGCAGCACGTCGCAAAGCAATCCAGATCACTCAATAATGTTAATGTCTGGGGAGTCTGGTGGCCAGCGGAAGTGTTTAAACTCAGAAGAGTTCAGCAATACTAGACGAGTGGGCCGTCGCATTGTCCTGCTGGAACTGTCCAAGTCCCTCGGAATGCACACTGGATATGAATGGACGCAGGTGATCAGATAGGATGCTTAAGTACGTGTCAGCTGTCCTAGTCGTATCTAGACTCTTACTGCACACGCCTCGCACCATTACACAGCTTACACCAGCTTGAACAGCCCCTGCTGACACGCAAGGTCCATGAGGTTGTATCCATATCCGTACACGTCCATCCGCTCTATTCAATTTGAAACGAGACTCATCCGACCAGGCAACATGTTTCCAGTCATCAACAGCTCCAATGTCGGTGTTGAAGGGCCCAGGGGAGTTATGAAGCTTTGTGTCGTTCAGTCTACAAGGGTACACGAGCGGACTTTCGGTTCTGGAATCCCATGTCGATGATGTTTCGTTGAAATATTCGAATGATGACACATATTGATAGCCCAGCCATGAAATATGCAGCAATTTGCGGAAGGCTTGCAATTCTGTCACGCTGAACAATTCTCTTCAATCGTTATTGGTCCCGTTCTTGCTATATCTCCTTCCGGGTGCAGCGATGTCGGAGATTTGATGTTTACCGGATTCCTGACATTCACAGTACACTCTCGAAAATGTCTAAGGAAAAATCCCTACTTCTTCAACGCTATCTCGAATATACTATGTCCCATCGCTCGTGCACCGACTGTAACACAACGTCCAAACTCACTCAAATCTTGACAAGCTGCCATTGTAGCAGCAGTAACCGATCTAAATATCGCGCCAAGCACTATTTATATATTTGAATATGCATGCCTATACGACTTCCTTTGGCGATTCGCTGTATATTTCGATATTACGACAGAGGACAGTATCCGACAGCTAGAAAAACGTACAGTGATCTCCGTGAAAAAGAAATTTTATTCTGGATCGGAGAGCACCTTTCCTTTTCTTCTCCGCCCACATGGCTCTTCATTCAGAGACTACAAAGACAGACAAAATTTTTTAACGAATTGCAGAGACTTTCCAGCAGCTAGAACGAAGTTTTGTGAAAAATGCACTTACAGGGTGTTGAGGATCATAGTCTTCTAATATGCTTCGATAAATCTTGGATATCACAAAATCTCACGCAAAAATATATTTTGCTCGAGCTCAACGGGAATATTGCCCTGAACGTTCCTACAGTAACTTCTGTACAGAGTACATCGGCGATTTGGGTGATGGTTGCCGTGACGAAGAGTCACTAAGAGCCGAAAATAAAAAAATTTCGGGAGGTAGGGAATATTTTCGGTCAAATTACGTCGAGCCATCTAAATTGAAATCCCGGTGGAGGCATACAAGTACTCGCATTGTATACTAGCGTAAATAAAATGTGTTCATAGGTGACACGATACAGTAATGATGTCACAGATGATACCAAAATTAATTTCATAATTTTCTGAACAACTTTCTCGCTAGAAGTATCTAAAATCCCAAAGGAAGCAAATTTAGCAGCGCAACATTTTACGTTACTCAGGTGGACCAGTCTTATACATCTTACGGTATTACACCTTTTATCTCGAAACCCTCTGCCAGGCACTTTATTGTGAATAGCAGAGTAATTAAGAAGATGTAGATGTAGAATACTTTTACGTTTTCACGATAAAATATGTATCAAATGCATCTATAAACTATGAGAATTTTCGCATTTAATTTTCAGGCCAAAAATATCAATGAGTGTGTGTCTTCCACAGGTTGATGTAAAGGAATATTTTTCTCCAAAATGTCTTGTAATTTAGTTTCCATTTTTGTCGTAGTAGCTGGCAAACTTTTTTTTTTGAAAGTGTTCCATCATATCCCGGAATAAAAACATAGAAATCAAACATTTTTTTTTTGAATCTTTACTAACATTTGACATTATCACCAAAGTAGCGCTGTAGGACAGATGTATCACCTTGAGGTGCCCATTTTCGTAACGCTCGCTAGAAAAGCACAGTTGCACATTGTTTCCTTTCTGGGTTCAAATGGTTCAACTGGCTCTGAACACTATGGGACTTAAAATTTGAGGTCATCAGTCCCCTAGAACTTAGAACTACTTGAACCTAACTAACCTAAGGACATCACACACATCCATGCCCGAGGCAGGATTGGAAACTGCGACAGTAGCAGTCGCGCGGTTCCGGACTTAAGCGCCTACAACCACTCGGGCACCGCGGCTGTCTCCTTTCTGGGTCCCAGCTTTTTCACAAATCCCAGCATAATCATTCAGCGTTTTATGGGACAGTCAGCGTGTAACGTCTACGTCTGGTAGTTGGGGTGCATGGCAATGGCCTTTGCATTAGGTAAGTCATATTGATGTAAGTTGTGTGTCATGGCTCTTAAGTAGGCTACTGACTCATTTATCTCCTGTATACATTTAATCTTACCTGCATCCTCAAATAAACCTTAGGTTCCAAAGAAGTACAATGCATTGCTGGTGTTTCAAATTCCAACGGTACTAAGATGGTTTGCTACATGCTTAGAAACACAAATGGTTACCATTTAAGTGGAATGACGGAAACTAGATGGGAGTAATGCCATCAACATTTTGTATACAGGGTGCCTGAAGCCCTTTGAGTCAAATGGAAACAGGTGATACTGGGTCCACAACCGATTATGTTGAGATAAGAGACCAATGGTCGGGGATGCATATTTATTGTGTTGTGAACATGTTGTTGTTGTTGTTGTGGTCTTCAGTCCTGAGACTGGTTTGATGCAGCTCTCCATGCCACCCTATTCTGTGAAAGTTTCTTCATCTCCCAGTACCTACTGCAACCTACATCCTTCTGAATCTGCTTAGTGCAGTCATCTCTTGGTCTCCCTCTACAATTGTTACCCTCCACGCTGCCCTCCAATGCTAAATTTGTGATCCCTTGATGCCTCAAAACATGTCCTACCAACCGGTCTCTTCTTCTCTTCAAGTTGTGCCACAAACTCCTCCCCAATCCTATTCAACACCTCCTCATTAGTTATGTGATCTACCCATCTAATCTTCAGCATTCTTCTGTAGCACCACATTTCGAAAGCTTCTATTCTCTTCCTGTCCAAACTATTTATCGTCCATGTTTCACTTCCATGCATGGCTACACTCCATACAAAAACTTTCAGAAACGACTTCCTGACACATAAATCTATACTCGATATTAACAACTTTCTCTTCTTCAGAAACGCTTTCCTTGCCATTGCCAGTCTACATTTTATATCTTCTCTACTTCGACCATCATCGGTTATTTTGCTCCCCAAATAGCAAAACTCCTTTACTACTTTAAGTGTCTCATTTCCTAATCTAATACCCTCAACATCTCACGACTTAATTCGACTACATTCCATTATCCTCGTTTTGCTTTTGTTGATGTTCATCTTATATCCTCCTTTCAAGACACTGTCCATTCCGTTCAACTACTCTTCCAAGTCCTTTGCTGTATCTGACAGAATTACAATGTCATCGCCGAACCTCAAAGTTTTTATTTCTTCTCCATAGATTTTAATACCTACTCCGAATTTTTCTTTTGTTTCCTTTACTTCTTGCTCAATAAACAGATTGAATAACATTGGGGAGAGGCTACAGCCCTGTCTTACTCCCTTCCCAACCACTGCTTCCCTTTCATGCCCCTCGACTCTTATAACTGCCATCGGGTTTCTGTACAAATTGTAAATAGCCTATCGCTCTTTGTATTTTACCCCTGGCACCTTTAGAATTTGAAAGAGAGTGTTCCAGTCAACATTGTCAAAAGCTTTCTCTCAGTCTACAAATGCTAGAAACGTAGGTTTTCCTTTCCTTAATCTTTCTTCTAAAATAAGTCGTAAGGTTAGTATTGCCTCACGTGTTACACAGTGTAGATCGCATAACAACACTGTAGCTCTTAAGAGTTGTTCAGAGCGACGACCGCCAGTCTCAATGCGTGTACTGCAACGGCTCATGCAGTTCTGTCGCACGCTCGCAATGATCCAAGGAGTGTGTTGTACACTGGAACAGGCAGCGGGTGGTAAACAGCGTACACACCGCGCCCCGACCATCAAACACTGTACTGTACACAATTTAGCTCATAGCACTAGTGTCATGTGACGACCGCATCCATCGTTCTAACGCATTAACCTGTAACCCACGCACGCCACTATCCCTGGTTTCGGCTGCCCATTGCATCAGATAGCTTGAGAAGTGACCGTGGTGAGATGTGTCACTGTGTACAGTGCATAACGGGTACCCAAATATGGGTCCTTAATCGTCACGAGATTTAGCAGACACGCTTTTAATGTGCGGTACGGCAGGATGTGGACCCGTAAAGCAGCACGAATGACGCTTTCCCAACAGGAGTCATCCTAATCGAAAGAAGTTCATTTTCGTCGATATCAGCTTACGAGAGATGGGGTCGAGCCAGCCAAGGTTCCCTTCAAAGACGTGTCCGATCACCAGACTTTGGAGAGATGGTGTTGGATCGTGTGACTGACCACGGAACAATAAGCACCCGCCATCTTGCCTGTCAAACGTACAGTTCGAAAGATGTAGTGCGGAGATTACTATTGGAACAGGTATTACACCTCTGTCTTAAAGAACGTCTACAAGCACTGGGACCAACGGAGTTTGAGCTCTGCTTTCACTTCTGTCAATGAATTATCCACCACAGTGCTATAATGCCGAAATTCGTATAGTTTGTATTCTTCACGGATAAGGCTTCATTCACATTTGATGGTATTCTCAACAACAGTATCAGCAATGTTTCGAGTGAAGACAATCCCCATACTGCCCACATACGTGGCCCCCAGCCACGATTTTCTACCAACGTATGGGCGGTCATTGTCCTAATACCTTATTTGCTGCCCTCCCGTGAATGGTCTGCGTCACGTGGTGTTCCTGCGAGATGTGCTGCCACAGTTCTTGGATGTTGTACCCCTCGTTGTCCACAAAAGTGTGTGGTTTCATCACGACTGTGCCCCTCCTACTGCTTGACGCCAAATTCTGTTGGGAACAGTGTGCACCGTGACCGTATTATTCTCAATGTATTTTGGATAAATGGCAGCGTCGATCGCAAAGACTGTAATCCTTTATTTTACACAGTGACCCAAATCGATCTCTCAAATAAAGAATTTCAATCCTTACTACCGATACTGCCGTTTATCTGAAGTACATCGGCCTTTCTACTCCGATATTAATTTTCGTGAGCGAGTGGACTATACGTTCCCTCATCGTTGGACAGGATGAGGTGGTCCTGCCCTATGGCCAGAGCAGTTACCGGATCTCAAACCTCTGAACTTTTTTTTTTCTAGTGTTATGTCAAGGCATTGGCCTGTGAAATCCCCGTATAAACAGTTGAAGACCTGCTTGCGAGCTTCCTTTCTCCTAGTACAAGAAACACCGGGAGTCTTTGAGAGAGTACTACAGAACTTACTGCACCGTTGCTACGCATGCATTGGGATAGTCAGTCGTCACTTTGAGCAATTACTATGAGCTACACTGTTGTTATGCGGTCTACGCTGTGTATGTCCATAACATAATAAATATGGATTTCCGGCCATTCTCTAAATATAGTCTGTTGTGGATCCAGTACCACCTGTTTTAATTTCGCCCAAAGAGGTTGAGATATTGTGTACAAGGAAGATTACTCACTGGATTTCTTCTTCGGAAGCCTCATTTGAGTGTTCGACGCCTGCGAAAATACCGTGTTTCACCTCCCGTAAAAGGAAGAAAAGTCTAGAAGCATACGTTGAACCTCGATAATGGTAGGATTGTGACCTATAGAGACTGCAGTTCATCGTTTGTTGAGCCAAGACAATATGACCAGTGCACGTGCCTAGACTGAATGCTGCTTGGTGGCGTTCAGGACAGATGTGGCTCAAAAATGGTTCAAATGGCTCTGAGCACTATGGGACTTAACATCTGTGGTCATCAGTCCCCTAGAACTTAGAACTACCTAAACCTAACTAACCTAAGGACATCACACACATCCATGCCCGAGGCAGGATTCGAACCTGCGACCGTAGCAGTCGCGCGGTTCCGGACTGAGCGCCTAGAACCGCTGGACCACCGCGGCCGTCAGGACAGATGTGCAGATAACCAAAGTATGCAGGCAAACAAGATACGAATGGGAAATAATTCTAGCTACGATATGGGACATAAGGATCCTGGGCTAAAATCAGATTCTCGCAGCCGAGATCCTGGGAGCAATCGTCTCGGAAACAGCGAAGCTGTAGAGCGGTTTGCGTGCTACTATCGTCAAAGCGGTTAAATGAAGGTGAAACTCTGAATTGACGATAAGTGGTTGAATGACCACGCCTCATCACAGAACTTGGAGGTCGGGCCATTGACAGCAGTGTAAAGCAGAACAGGTGGCTATCAGTGGCAGACCTTTCGGCAGAGTATAACGCTGGTGCAGGAATTAGTGTCTCGGAGCAAGTGCGCCCATACGATGGCTTGTATTGGATCTTTGGCCGCGGGTAGGGGGGCGGGTGGGGGGTGGCGGGCAGACTAGAGCAGTGTTTTTAAGCGACGTTGAAGCAGCCATAAAAGAGTTCCATTTCCAACCCTGTTAAAAACGTGAATAACAATTACTTTTAAATCATTCTCTTGAAGGAAAAACACGTGACTACGCCATACATTTTCCTTTCCCTGAGAGCTAGAGGAGGGATGTGGGGTGGCGCAGCCCCCTCCCCAAGGTATGTGCGAACTTGTTTCTGAGCACATTATACAGCAAATAACGTTGGCCATATGCAAGGCGGTCACTACCTTTTCACCTGTCGACCCAACGACGTCAGTTTCGACTGTAGTGGCCACGCGATCATTGAGATTGGAGGTCTATCAACAGAAACGTGTCGCCTTATCGGATGAACCATGTTTATTGCTGCACCAGATCGTTGGTCGCGTCCCGATGCGCCGTCATTCAGTGAAACGGCTGTCGAAACATACAACCCGACACAGTTGGAGGCCGTCAAGGTGAGTATTACACTATCTGGGCTTTCATGAGACCTATGACAGCAGTCGACTTGTTGGCTACCTAAACACTGTATCATACCACCTACGTCTGTTAATGCCTGGTGTCTTTCCAACGGCATCTTTCAACAGAGTAAGTGTTCTTGTTACAAGAGCACTGTTACGTGGTTTGAACGGTTTTATAGTCAACTGGTGTTGATATCTCGGTCACCGGACTCTTTTAATCTTAACGATGGAACGCATTTCGGACACTATCTGGTTCCAGCTCCGCACCCGAAAATCACCGTCTAATGCTTTACGGGAACTGCTTGATCCGTTTGTAGTCAACTGAGGCCACAAACGAATCACTTGTCGAATCCGCGACAAATATAATCACAACTGCATTCCATTGGAAAAAGTGTATCAACGCGCTGCTAAGGCAATGGCCGTAATGTTTTGACTGAAAACTGCATGTTGTTCGCTCAGACGTGGAGTGTTCTACGACCACATTACATACCTTTAGTCGGAGAGAAGGTATATATACACCATCCACAAGAACAGTGCGAGAATATATGGAGCGCTACGGATTCTTGGCACGGCTTCCCTTGATGCGGCGCAAAGAGTGGACTCCGCCAGCGGAGCGTGCAAGGACAAAATAGAACGCAAGAATGACACCACGTCGCCTTTTCAGATGAATCGTGTTTCCTCGTACAGTACCTCGAAGGTCGTATCCACTGTGGAGCTTCCGAGAAGCTCGAAGGTTGTCAGATTGCATTTATAATTGTCATAATACTACAGCATTAAGAGTTAAAGTGCGGAGTGCCATCACCTCTGGTTCCCATATCCGGTACTTTGAACGGTAGACCTTACATTTTAGGGCCAGTGCCCGCATTATAGGTACGAGCTAACAACGAGTTACTTTTCAGCAAGGTATGGCAGAACGCATTTTCCACAGGCTTTCCTCACCTGGCTCGCTACAGTGGGAGGTCGTCTGTGGCCAGTGTCACCATGTTCTCCAGCTCACTCACCCACCGAAAACACCTTGCAAGCGCTCCTAAGAGACTAGCACAAACCATTCGGCAGCCACTAAGATTAATGAACTGTGGCGTAGGTTTATACCTAGGCGTAGCGTCTTTGATTAGTGATCACAAACCCTCGGTCCCGGGTGCGAACCCCTCCAACTGTTAACTTCGGGTGAAAGAACTCACCCTCATTTAGCCAATGGCCGTGTCAATGAGGACAGAGGGGTGGAAAGAGGTTCAGGGCCGTTCCTTGCCCTTGTGGTACGAACTGCCTCTTTTGATAAAAGCATCAATAATGATCAATGGCCATGAGGATAGAAAAGGCAACGGAAACCACTGCCTTAAAAACACATAACGTGTGTCCACAGGAAATGTAGCCTCTAATTGAGAAACTATCACCGTTGTCTCTTCATCGGCAAGAGATTCCACGCAAGTCCTTCATGCGGATCTCCGGGAGGGGACTGCCAACGGCGAAGTGACCATGAGAAAAAGATTAAATAATCAAGGAAACAGTAACGTTCTACATGTCAGGACGTGGAATGCCAGGAATCTGAACGTGGCAGTGAACCTAGAAAATCGAAAAAGGGGAAATGTTAAGGTTCAATCTAGATTTAGTGGAGGTTAGTGAAGTGAAAGTGGTCAGATTGGTGTAGGGTAATATCAACAGCAGTAGAAAATGGTACAACGGGGGTAGGAATCTATGAATAGGAAGGTAGGGCAGAATGTGTGGTACTGTCAACAGTTCAGTGATAGGGTTGTTCTCATCAGGATCGACAACAAACCAACACCAAGAGCGATAGTTTAGGTTTACATGTCGACGTCGCAAGCCGAAGATGAAGAGAGAAAGTATATGCGTATTTGTACTGTATGTATTGTATGTTAACCGGGGGCTTAGAAACGACGTAGAGGCTCCGCCGCCACCGCAACCGCAGTGGTTCACAACCCCACGACGACTACCGCAGTCCATTCACCCCTCCGCCGCCCCACGCCAAACCACTCTTTCAGGGTTATTGTGTCGTTCTGCCCCGGTGGACACCCCAGGGAACGTCTGACACCAGACGAGTGTAACCCCTATGATTGCGTGGTAGAGTAATGGTGGTGTACGCGTACGTGGAGAGCTTGTTTGCGCAGCAATTGCCGACATAGTGTAACTGAGGCGGAATAAGGGGAACCAACCCGCATTCGCCGAGGCAGATGGAAAATCGCCTAAAAACCATCCACAGACTGGCCGGCTCAGCGGACCTCGACACAAGTCCGCCGGGCGGATTGGTGCCGGGGACCAGGCGCGCCTTCCGTATCCGGAAAGCCGTGCGTTAGACCGCACTGCTAACCGGACGGGCCAAGTATATGAGTATACTGAACGCATAAACCAGTACGTCAACGGAGATGGTGGATTGGATTGCGGTGGTAGGGGAAGGAGTAGAAACAGGGTTACGAGTTTACTACGAATTAAAGAGGAGAAAGGCTAGTAGAGTTCCGCAATAAATTTCAGCTATTAATACTCTGCTCAAGAGTCACTGGAGGCGGAGGTATACTTGGAAAAGGCAGGGAGATACGGGAAGATTTCAGTTAGATTACGTCATGATCAGACATAGATTCCGAAATCTGATACTGGATTGTAAGGCGTAGCCAGGAGCAGATACAGACACAGATCGCAATTTAGTAGTGATGAAGAATATGCTGAAGTCTAAGAGACTGGTCAGGAAGAATCAGTGCGGAAAGAAGAGGGATAACGAATTACTAAGGAATGAAGAGGTACGCTTGGAGATCTCTGAAGCTATAGATCCTGTGATAAGGAACAGGCAGTTCAGTTGAAGAGGAACTGACATGTCTAAAAAGGGTGAAATGGTGCCACTTTTTCCCTTGCACGGCTGTCTTCTTCGACAGCAATGATACGATTTATGTTTTCAGTTTTATTTTTTCTGGCGGATGGTTTGGACGATGAATGGCTTGGTGTGCATCGTACGCTCAGGTGATAGAGGAAGCATTCATATAAGGTGCTTGTACAGTTCCAAGATGTTGCTAACTTCACTTATCTTCCAGGGATAGGAAAGCAGTACTGAGCGGTCAAGATGTGTATGGTTCTGTAGGTGTGATAGGTCATGGCTGGTAAGAAGTTCACCCCCAACATTTTAACATGAGCTCCGCAAACGTTGCTGACGGCGAGGAGATTTTGTATGGAATATTTAGGCTGCATTACACCCTAATCCATTCTTCTATAGCAAATATTATCAGTAAATGAATTGATGGTATTGTTTTAATTTACTTGCGTAGGAAAACTGATTAGGAATGACTTAATAAACCAGGCACCTTTATATTAGTCACAGGACAAGCTTTGCAACCAGGCTTGCTAATGATTTCTGCGTGTGCTAGTTTTAAATAGAGATTAGATGCGTGAGGAGTGTAGAATGAAGCTGAGTTTACTTGCATGTGATTTCCTTTCAGTAAGATAGCATAATTATATGCTGAGCACTTGGAAAATCCATTGTCTGCAGTGTACCGCATGGTGGGTGGCTGCACACACAACATGGACAAAGCGTGCCTGATCCGAACTCAGCCGAATACAGGTGGGGCTTGCGTGTGTAGATAACAGGTTGAGGTTATTTCGGTGTAGAGCGTAGAATTAAGCTGTGTTTACTAGCATATGTTCAAATGGTTCAAATGGCTCTGAGCACTATGGGACTTAACTTCTAAGGTCATCAGTCCCCTAGAACTTAGAACTACTTAAACCTAACTAACCTAAGGACAGCACACAACACCCAGCCATCACGAGGCAGAGAAAATCCCTGACCCCGCCGGGAATCGAACCCGGGAACCCGGGCGTGGGAAGCGAGAACGCTACCGCACGACCACGAGATGCGGGCTTGTGCTTGAGTATTACATTCCTAGTCTGCTGTTCCTTTCTTCTTCAAACCTTAGGGGATGTAGACGACGTTAGGGAGGTAGTTAGTATCTGAATATATGCGAATGTTAAATTGAAGGGACATCCTTTCGCCTTTCCTAGGGCAGAAAAACATTGTGTTACATATCTACTGTTTCATCGAGGACGTGAATAAACATATTGTTTCCAGCAAGTGTGGGATTTGGTAAAACAATTCTCAGTAGATTACGATATGCCTAGGAGACCGGTAGGTTTAACAAACGAAAAAAGAGAGTTATCTGCACTGAAAAGATGTGAAGAAATCGAAAAAGAAATTATTGTTGCAAAAACTGACTCAGCATACAGAGAAGTCAAAACAACCTTTGGTGACATTAAAAGCCAGGGTGGTTAAATGCAGAGGAGAGAGCGGATAGGTGAAAAGAGAGAACACCGAAGTCCTCTACGATGGGAAGCCTTGTCTGATGTGCTTGAAGAAGAAACAGGAGTCGAGAAGAAAGAAACAGAGTATCCATGAATTTAACAGAGCATTGGAAGACTTAAGATCAAATACGGTAGAAGGGATAGATAACATTCTATCAGAATTTCTAAAATCACCGTCGGATGTGGCAACATAACGACTACTCACGTTGTTGTGTGGAATGTATGAGTCTGTCGATATGCCGCCCCACTTTTGGAAAAATACCATCTACACAATCCCAAAGACTGCAAGAACTGACAAGTGCAAGAATTATTGCATAATCACCTTTACAGCTCATCCATCAAAGTTGATGACAAGAATAATATACAGAGGAATGGAAAAGAAATCTGAGGATGCGTTAGATAATGATCAGTTTGGCTTTAGGACAGGTAGAGGCAGCAGAGAGGCAGTTCTGACGTTGCAGTAGATAATGGAAACAAGGCAAAAGAAAAATCAAGACACGGTCATAGGGTTTGTCTATCTGAAAAAAGGCGCTCAACAATGTGACATTGTGCAAGATGTCCGAAATTCTGAGAAAAATTGGGGTAAGATCTAGGGACAGACAGGTAATGTACAATATTACTGTTAATTGGCAGTGGGAACAGTAGGTGTAAAATACCAAGAACGAAGTGCACGGATGACGGGTTAAAAGGAGTGTAAGACACGGATGTAGTCTTTCGCCCCTGCTGTTCAATCTGCTCATCGAAGAAGCAATCATGGAAACAAAAGAAAGGTTCAGGAATGCGATTAAAATCCAAGGTGAAAAGCTGTCAATGATACGACTCGCTCATGACGTTGCTATCCTGAATGGAAGTGGAGTTACATGACTTGCTGAAAGAGATAAACAGTCTAATGAGTACAGAATATGGACTGAGTGTAAAGCTAAGAAAGACGAAAGTAATGAGAAATAGCAGAAATGAGAACAGGTGGGAAATTAACATCAGGATTGATAGACACGAAGTGGATGAAGTTAAGAGATTCTAGGCAGCAAAGTAACCCATGACTGGCGGAGCAATGAAGACATAAGAAACAGACCAGCACTGGCAGAAAGGACGTTCCTGGCCAAGAGAAGTCAGCTAGTTAAACATAAGCCTTAATTTTGGGAAGAAATTTCCGAGTAAAGGAATATATGGAAAACACTAACAAGAAGAAGGGACAGGACGTTAGTAGATTTATTAAGACATGAGGAAACATCTTCCATGGTATCAGAGGGGAAAAATGTAGAGTAAGACAGAGACCGGGATTATCCTGTTGATAACTGGGGTCGTAAATTGCAAGCGTTACTCTGAGATGAAGAGGTTGGCTCAGGAGCCTAATTCGTGGCGGGCGGAAATATATCAGTCAGGAGACTGATGACTCAGTAAATAAATAAAAGATTTAAAACAGCAATCTGAACTCCAGCGCTCGGTTCAAGTATTTTATGTACCGTCCCAGCTCAGTCTGACTCACTGGCCAACCAAGTTGTTGCCGGACGTGGCAGCTCCTTGTACCAAATGTCGCACCCAGTATACCACCCGATCAGTTTCAAGTTAACTCACGTATTCTTCCTTCTATAACGCTGATGACAGTAATTAAAATTTAATTAGTTGCTCTACTTCCTGTTTTACAATTGTATAGAAAAGCAGTGTCTAAATACTGAAATGTATTTGAATATATCTGTGTCACAGTGTTTCGTAAAGGAAAGGAAAATACACCGGAGAGAAGACGAGGTGGGCAGTTCCGAGTGCCGCCTCTCTCAGCAGGTGGTGCCAATGCTGCGGCAGCAGAGGGCGTGCGGAGAATAGAACCAGCCGCCGACAGAGCCACCCGTGTCGACAAGCTAACGAGGAGTGGTTTGTGCGGCAGCGCATCACCTGGGACGTATAGCCACCACGGCGGTAGATTATGGACGGGTGCTGGCTGACAGCATACTGACAGGGGAACCTCCCCATCGCACCCCCCTCAGATTTAGTTATAAGTTGGTACAGTGGATAGGCCTTGAAAAACTGAACACAGATCAATCGAGAAAACAGGAAGAAGTTGTGTGGAGTTATGAGAAAAATAAGCAAAATATACAAACTGAGTAGTCCATGCGCATCATAGGCAACATCAAGGACAATTCTGAGCTCAGGAGCGCCGTGGTCCCGTGGTTAGCGTGTGCAGCTGCGGAATGAAAGGTCCTTGGTTCAAATCTTCCCTCGAGTGAAAAGTTTAATTTTTTATCTGCAGGCAATTATCGAAGTTGAGGCACTCACACATAATCAACTTCGCTCCCCAAAATTCCAGGACATGTTCGGATATGCTTGGACATATGCAGGATTTGACGGTCTACAAAAGAAAAATTTGAAAACGTTAAAAACATATGTTTTGACAGAGCACAAGGAAAACTGCGCCACTGCGAAACTGTTGCATTAAATTTGTTGCAGTTTATGGGACACACTCTTATGTTTTCATCACTTATTGGGAGTGGTTATCACATCCAGAAGAAAACCTAAATGGGGCAAGGTAAAACCTATTCGCTAAGTGTACAAGTTAGGTGGGTCGATAACATTCCTGTCATGTGACGCACATGCCGTTACCAGTGTCGTATAGAATACACCAGACGTGTTTTCCTCTGGAGGAATCGGTTGACCTATGAGCTTGCGATCCAATGTTTTCGGTTCCCATTGGAGAAGCACGTCCTTTCGTCTACTAATCGCACGGTTTTGCGGTGCGGTCGTAAAACACACACAAAACTTATTACAGTGAACAGAAAAGTCAATGAACGAACGGACAGATCATAACTTTGCGAAAATAAACTTTTCACTCGAGAGAAGACTTGATCCAAGGACCTCTGTTTCCGCAGTTGCTCACGCTAACCACGGGACCACGGCGATCTTGAGCTCACAGTATCCTTGATTTTGCGTACAGTGCGCATGGACTACTCAGTTTGTATATTTTGCTTATTTTTTTCATAGTTCCACACAACTTCTTCCTGTTTTCTCGTTTGATCTGTGTTCAGTTTTTCAAGGCCTATCCACTGTGCCAACTTATAACTAAATCTGAGGGGGTGCGATGGGGAGGTTCCCTTGTGAGAGCGACGTGGAATTCGTGG
The DNA here is from genome assembly GCF_021461395.2 of Schistocerca americana. Classification (NCBI taxonomy): domain Eukaryota; kingdom Metazoa; phylum Arthropoda; class Insecta; order Orthoptera; family Acrididae; genus Schistocerca; species Schistocerca americana. Next base: position 496,076,063 of record NC_060124.1, on the reverse strand, counting down.
AGTGTGCGCCATCCGTTGTTGCCTTGGTTCTCTCGAGTCGTTGTTCCTGAGTCTTGTGTCGGTAAGAGGAATGGTCGGAGCTAGAAGCTAGCGCCAAGGAAGACGACGGCTGCCAATTCCACACCAATAGCGGTGTCGAGTGCACAAGGGCTGTGCGCTTCGGTGTCATCCTGGTCCCTGACTGGTCTGTTTTCGTAATTTGGAGCCACGTTCCAGTTGGTGCCTAATGGCTTGAGAGAAAGCGACGCCGAGTGCTTGGGGTACGTTCTGGCTGGTGTCGTTTATGGCTTCCGGGAAGACTTTGCCACGAGTGCATAGGCGTAACTGCGTCTAGTTCTGTCTACCCCTTACACTGGAATGCTCAAGGAAGTTTTCATGCCGTGAAGTGTGCAGTTAACAGTTCCTCGATGCCGTTTAACCTCTCCTTTGGCGTATCATCATGACCTCACTTGCGTGCAGGTTGTGTTCTGGAGAATGCATAGCTTATTGCAGACTACCTACTCATAGTCTGTTATAGTGGGACTATCTGCAGCCCTAAGTGACCAGACTTACTTCGATCAGTGTCACTGCAACTTCGTTGTTGAGACGGTTTCGTGGCAGATTAATGTTGATAATGGTAAAATATTGTATCTTAAACTGGGACAGGAGCTGCGCTAGTTTCCTGATTGTTATAACTCTTATTAAGCCTTCACAAACTCCAGCCACTTCTATTCCACAGCCTATATTGCTACATTAAATTTCCTCTGCATCATCATGCAAAACATAGATCTTCACGGTCGAAGGTAGATATGAACTTTTTCCTCCCGAATACGAGTTCAGAGTATTACCATTTCGTCACCCAGCTCGATGGAGAAGGAGAGGAGTCACATGTTAAAAGAACAAAAAGTCTGCTTATTACTGTTTAGCTCCCCGGCCTGCAGATTTACTCCCTTGAAAAATGGCACTATCGCACAGTACACTACTGCTAAACTTCTAATTTTCTTGTTGATAATTTTACACTATGGAGCACTATAATACCGTGAGTTGTAACCAAAATTTTTCATGAATGAAACAGTTCATAAATACAGCAAGATGGTGCGAAGATATTTCTCGTCCCATCCCATCCCAGGTATGCTCAATGTGTGACAAATTAGCGACTTGGTAGACCAGACAAGAATCCGTATATTCACCTTTGTCGCGTGAATTGCACTGTCGTTTCTTGTATTACAAAGGTGAAAATGCCATTTAGTACCCTGTCGTGATGGGTGGAAATAGGATTTACCGGTATTGCGACAGACAGGTGACAATTTAGTATCCCCTCAACAGTTACTAAATCAGTGCTGTTGTCACATCCAGTAGCTCTCCACGCAATGATTTCAGTAGTTGGACATATACGTGGCCCGTTGGCTGGCGAAATGTGTGACTTATTTTTTAAATTTTGCGTATGTGAGGGAGAAATTAGCAAATTCTACATATACCTGTCGAAATTTCTAGCCACTGTATACCGATTCCGTGCTTTCTTTGTTTTTTTATTGTTGCTCTTCACCTAGTGCCCGCTCCACCTTTTCATACTCGCCCTTTTGCAGCTATAGTCATGCTACCTTCTCTCCTTCTCTCTCTCTCTCTCTCTCTCTCTGTCTCTCTCTCTCTCTCTCTCTGTTGCTCTCCCCCTCTCTTTTTCTTCCATTCACTCGCAGTGCTAGTTCTAGTGGTCGAATGCTTATTAACACCTCACTTGGTATGCTACAATACTCCGATGTGCACGCCGAAAGATATGTGCGATCCTCACTTTCTTGCTCTGTGACGCCACAAACATGTCCTACAGCTCACAATAGTGATAATGATTGCCTTTTGGTATGTTCAAAAATGGTTCAAATGGCTCTGAGCACTATGGGACTTAACATCTGTGGTCATCAGTCCCCTAGAACTTAGAACTACTTAAACCTAACTAACCTAAGGACATCACACACATCCATGCCCGAGGCAGGATTCGAACCTGCGACCGTAGCCCTCGCGTGGTTCCGCACTGAGCGCCTAGAACCGCTAGACCTTTTGGTATGTTCTTTGTGCTCTTAAAGGCAGATGAATGCTTCTTTGGAGGGCTTATGCTATTTTGACGAGTATTTTAAATGCTTCTCTGGGAAACAATATCCACGTGTGTTTTAAAGTTCTGTTCCTCGTCCGTGTCTATACTATGATACCCGTGTAATAATTTTCTGTTCATTGGCTGATGACTTATTTTGATTGTGTAATTTTTCGCCCTTCATAATGTTTTTTTTTAGGCGTATAGAAATGGTTCTCTTTGCTGCAACCGTTAATTTATTGTCTTCGGATGAATCGCTTGGTGTTCTCAGACCTCGACTTCCATTTTCTTCTAGGTATGCCCTCATGGTATCTGCTGCTGTTTTTAGCGTATCATCTCCCCATGGTATAAGGCTTCTGGTGTTCGTAGTACCGTAAATATCGTTAGGTAGTTGCATACCGTCAACATCTCATATCAGTAGACCGCAGTGCATAGTGTAAATATAACGTCTATGAAACATTTTAACATATAAACCGTTTGCTGGCCGATGTGGAGCTTCTCGAGTGGCCATCGCAGTGCCGACTAGACTTCTTATGATTTTTTCCCGCACTCTGATGTGGTGGGTTGGGTATAGGCAGAAATGGTCTATCGATTGGATGTGGGTATTGAAATATCAGGGCTAGCAGGCCAGAGCGGATTAGGTTGTGGAAAGGGGCCAAAATGGGTCCCTGTCAATTTCACTCAACATACAAACTGTATTTGTCCACACACCATATTATACAAGAATGCAAAACAGTCAAAACCTTAATCGACATCTTATAACTAACTTCAGATCGGCTGAAGGCCACAGTCAAGTTCCAAGACGCAAGACCAAAGTAAAAAGTTAAAATACAAAGTTCTTCTGGATGTTTGCCCAAAACATTTTCTAAATCTTTAATCTGAACAGGCTGGAGGCCTTAGCATATTAATTTAAACGGAACTCGGCTAAAGGCCGCAAATTAAGCAATAAGAAGTGTCTGAATCAAACGGCAGAAGGCCTTATCTTAAAACATTTCCAGCAAATTCGGATGAAGGCGCCATAGCAAAGCATCACAATCTTAGGAACATCACTGTAATAGATATTAAACTCGGCTGAAGGCCACACATAAACACAATAATTTAACGGCTTAAAGCCTTAAAATATTTCATGTAAACTTCGGTAGAAAGCCCCATATAAAAAAATAACAATCTTATGCCTTAACGGCAAGACAAGAACATAAATTCAGGATAGATTAAAACTCTGCTGAAGGCCACACATTAACCAAAACACTAAAACTCAAACAGAGAAGTTACTATGTAACAGACACGAAATGGCGCTGAGAAGTTTCCAAGGGTCAGCCTGAAACAGTAACACTCCGCCCCTTTTAGGCGAGACAGGCAGCCTGACAACAATCTGTTAATCGGAAGGCAACCCAACCGACAGACAGCCGACGAACCAACCAACTACCTAATTTCGGTCACCAGAGCAACGGCACTACAGCCAAAATTTCAGCGAGGCGAAGAGACCAGTAGCACCCGTCTTCAAATATTGGTGCGGTAATAAGCCAAGGCACAATAACCATTGACATACATAAACATCGCAACGGCTGTGGAACTCCACACCGTGATGGACGGCACCAACGCGGTAAGAAAACATTCACTCGCTGCTCTGTCGCAACCGACCAACTGGCTACTGCAGTACGCAGACAGCATTACAGCATTTAAAGCATTGCTCAGTCGAGCTGGCACAGGGTACACAGTGTTCCAGCCGCTACGGTCGCAGGTTCGAATCCTGCCTCGGGCATGGATGTTTGTGATGTCCTTAGGTTAGTTAGGTTTAACTAGTTCTAAGTTCTAGGGGACTAATGACCTCAGCAGTTGAGTCCCATAGTGCTCAGAGCCATTTGAACCATTTGAACAGTGTTCCAGGAAACAGTGGCACAAGAAACTCGAATACTCGTAAAACGAATCACTGATGAACAACTAGAACATATCACAGGAGGACACACGCACCAAACCGAAAGACGGTGACTAAACACATGACGTATGACCAGACGACCGACCATCAACCAACCACGGTCGTTGCCACTCAAACCATGTGTGTGAGCAACGGTCGGGCGACTCTAGACTATCCGGAGCTCACTGCAGCTCCAACTCGACTCAACCCGATGTCCATCTGGAACTGGGAGACACAGCAATCCGGGCACACTGGCTCGGACCCAATCATGCAGAGGTAACTCTTGCCCATTGGCCACGACATCTCTTCACAAGAAGGAACCGAGCTGCATCCAGCAAGATTACCCAGTGACGAGACCAAGAAACGGTGAAAGACCAAACACACATCTCCCAACGGTGGATCATGCTGCCATCTTCGTCCGTCGGACAATTGAGCCTGTGTCGTGAGCGGTCGGCGGCTACTGGCTGCCCGTGCCACCCTAGTCCAAATGGTTCAAATGGCTCTTAGCCGGCGGCTACTGGCTGCCCGTGCCACCCTAGTCCTAATGGTTCAAATGGCTCTTAGCTTTATGGGACTTAACTTCTGAGGTCATCAGTCCCCTAGAACATAGAACTACTTAAGCCTAACTAACCTAACGATATTACACACGTCCATGCCCGAGGCAGGATTCGAACATGTGACCGTAGCGGTCACGCGGTTCCAGACTGCAGCGCCTAGAACCGCTCGGCCACTCCAGCCGGCGCCTCTCTTCTGCTGCATTCAAACTCAACGACTGCCAGGTCCGAACTATGACACATCACGACCGGGAAGTAATAGCCATCCAGCAAAGATAATACGCTGGGCAAATATCGATGCGCGCTGCTGCTGCCACTCGCGGACAGTAACTGAAATTTAAAATGACAAGGCGGCCGTACGGTAAAACAAGATGTTACATAATAGATGGCACGAATATGAGCCACGCAAGGCTCAGGTATGTTGTGATTAAGAGTGGACACACAGAGCACTTTTAACATTGAAGAAGAACTTTGAGAGATTTTTTTTATAAAGTGGTTCATTTTATCGTTGTGATTCACCCTTACTGAACCAATGTTATGAAATGGTTAATGAGTTTTTATTTAACCTGTTAACTGAGTGACTAAAAGTCATGGGAAGTGTCTGTGTCACGAGTTATTCGTAGGCTACTGAAGCCAGCACGCAGCATTTGTCTGTGTACAGTCGTGGTGATAACACCTTCTTGACAGACCCCATTCAAATCGGAGGTGGTCTGCATCGTGGTACACCATTTATCACCTCCTACGGATCTGTCTATCTGATGCAATGTCCGTTTCTCTAGCACCAGTGGAGAAAGTCTCTGTTGTACTGAGGGTCTCACGAACCCGAATCTCTGTCTAATCTCTGATCTGCTATGACCCATGTATCCTGCCCCGATTATCATACCATGTGCGAACTCTTCGATGTACTCTTCACTGTACATCTACTGTTATATCGCATCTAGAAGCCCGCCTTTGCGTATACCCGCAACATTCAGGCGCTATATACAGTATATTTTCAAATGGGACGGTCCTTTCCGTAACTTTTAGTCAGTCAGTGTGTGTTACAGCATTTACTGGGTCTTAGTTGGCCTTCATTGTTTCGATGGTAGCAAGAAGCGAGATGAACTGCTGGGCCACAATCTACAGCCACACTTAGAATCTACAGTCTGAGCGTGTGTCTGTGTGTGTGGGGGGGGGGGGGGGGGAGGCGGGGGAGGAAAGGGGTAGTGGGGGGGGGGGGGAGAGGATGAAATGGCGGAAGTGCCGTGTTTGTAAGGTGTCCACATTTTTGGGCCTTACATAAGCTGCATAATGACGATAGGGAATAAAATCCCCGGAAAATAACGATATTATTGACTACAGGAAATAATTAGGGCCGTCTCATGTACGGAATAACAAACTATTTGCCATTTTAACGACAGGGGCATGGGTAATATACCAAAGTGAACGCAGCTTGGAGACGGACAGGGTGTGTGGCTAATGACAATAGAACGACTCAATTAGCTTTACAAAAAGAAAGCCCAGGTGCACTGCAGAAAGAAATAAGGGAAAAACCAATATAATACCTATCAGATTAAACACGGGCGAGACGCAAGTATGTGGCCAGAGTACATTAACAAGTGGAGACCCGGGCAAGAAAAATAAAAATTTTACTTTAAGGTGGGAGCGGTCGGCTGAAGCCAGACGTGTGACGTAGTAGAATCAAGGTGGGGATGATAGCGTTATATAAAAGCACTCTGAGAACTCAATTAAGACACAGAGACAGAAAGAGCGGGTGCTCACGCCTAGCGGCGGGCCACACACCTGCGTGTGGTAAAGGCGCCACTCTGACTCCACGTTTGCAGAGTGAGGGTGATACACTTCACATATCATGGCGACAAACGTAAAGCGAGAGTTAAATATTCCTGTGCGAATCTCTTGTGGCTGAATTTTGCGCACGTCGCTTCAACATAGCGCGAACGTGCAATTGCCATTAATTTCGAGTAGGGAAATTTGAACGTTCCAAGGAACGCATATCGTTTGAGACTACTTTCAGTCAAGGCCAGAGTAGGGAATTAGCATGGAGACAACGCCGCCGCAGTTGCTGTTTGGTAATGCATGAGGCGCTTTTGGCGAAATTAAATGTTGAGTCCAATTTTGCGAGAGTTGCATACTCCAACATGCGTATGCTTTGAATAGAGAAATCAGGAGCTAATTACTAACCTAACCTCCAATGAGTACATGAGAATAGATTAGATAAAGTCATCCTCGCCATCTTAGTTCATTGTACAGCTGGTGTAATTTTCATTGCTAAAGATTTGCTTGTTTCAGTTGATAACATTTTCACATACAGAGATACAGTTTGATTAATTACATATTCAATGTTGAAATATTAGTTGATTTATTGAGAGAAGAAGTAATTAAATTTACTTATTGATTATAACTTGATTCTTGAGAGCTTTGGTAAATTAAATGTAATATGGAAAAAGGAGAGATTGGTTAAATCCGAAACTTGTCATTAATATCAATTTATGTACTCTTAGAATGTCACAGTAGCATTTTTGAGATAGGACCAGATTTAAGAGCTTTGTGGAATGTCTCTTTACCACCCTGGGCTTGAGAAGACAGTCAGAACGTTATCCTTTGCCACATTCAAAATTAACAAATCCAACGATACATTAGATGTTTTAATGACAATGCAGTGGCACTGCATGCGACTTTATTTCAGATTTCATATTTCTCAACAACATAGATCAGAAAAAACACAAATTTTCAAATTGTGGAATGTAAGGTCCGCCACTTATGCAAAACACCATTTTTTCCAAGTTCGCAAACACGTTTCAGCACCACTGTGCCATCATCAGCGGGTTTCCGTTTTATTTAAACTGTAATGTGAACATCACACACACACAAAGATAAAATGCAAACAAAATTCAAATTAGGCCCCGAACTCACCGGTGAACAAATGAACACAGACTGTGCTGGGACACATAACAAACACAATTACACTGTGTTTTGGTGAAATTCGAAGTGTTTTTACGGCCTTATTTGTGAAAATACTTGTTATATTTCGGTGTGCATCACAATACTTGACCATGATGCTGAGAATAAAAGGCCTTGCCACAAGGAAACGCAAGTAAAAACGAATATAGGCGCGAAATATCGCGACAAACTAAATTACGTTTAGATAATAGGTTAACTACCAACAAAATTTCTCATCAACACCGTTTGGTTGCAGATGATAAGCTACCTGTAATAAATAATACACAAGTGGTTCTGAAAAATAATGCACAAAAAGCGCAAAGGTATTAACAAAAAGAATCGAATTATTGTTTGAACTAAATATCCATTTAATTTTGTAATCATTTACTAAAAATCTTCCAATTACTGATTAAATAAAACGGAAGTCCACCAATGATGGCACAGTGGTAATGAAACACGATTGGGAACTTGGAAAAAAACTGTGTTTTGCATAACTGGAGGACCTTACAGCCTACAATCTTAACTGCAAACACGGGAAACACAAGGAGCTGCAAATACTAATGATGAATATCTCGTCGCCCAGCCAGGCATTGCCCAGCAAGCCCTAAAACAAATATAGGAACACCTTAATTAAGCTTCAGAAGACAACCCTCAATATACAGTTTAATAAAAATTGCCTAGCTCATAATGTGATTCCAGACTATGTCAAAAACTCTGTTAATAGCATGTCATATGCACCAAAGAAAGTGAAAAAGGAGGTGGGTATCTTGTGGCTAAAGCACAACATTATGGAATTATATCCTACAAAGCAATCATTAAACATAGAATTTTACCAAACACATTTAGAATTGGCCTACAAATTTACAATACGACCTCACTTTGAGGAAATAACATAGAGAGAAAAGGCATACATACAGATATTAATGCAAGAGAAACAGGAGGAACAAATCAGAAACATCAACAGAATAATTCACAGCACAGACACACCCACTGAAACAATCACAACCAACAATATAAATTCCATGACAGAATCATTAATCTAACTGTCAAAAATCTCACCAAACAAGGAAAGAGCCTACTAGAAAAAAGAACCGAAACACAATATTAACACAAATATATCAGACAAATCAATAGAAAAATCTCATAACAGAATGAGAACACCTTATAAAGGAACAAGAAATACTGAGCACACCAAATAGTAATGCAAACTTGATAAAGAATTAGTAGCTGCAGAAATAACACAGATAATCAGAACACACAAACCCACAATTATTTCTAACCATAGAATATCAGAGGAAAACACAGCCAACAAGCTAAAACAAAAATTAAAACAGAACAATGCCACAGCAACAAGAGCAGGCAAACGGAATATTACTATAACTATGGATGAAACAGAATACATAGAAAAAACAAAACACTAGATTTTCTCAAAAACCACAACATTGCAAAACTGGCCAGTGACTCAACAGCAGGGTACCAGAAAAACTTTCAACAGACACTGAAAAACGTCATAAATACGTTTTCAAAATGCCAGGTAAAAAGTATAACACAGAAATACTACTTAATTATTTTTGTCACACTAGGTCATTTTTATCTGAGGTAAACTGTCGGCATACGGACAGACTCAAGAAATTTTCACAGATTTTACTCTCAGGTTGCTAAATAATCGTGACTTGTTTAGTTTCATTACCGAAAAATACGTTTCATACACATATGATGAGCTAAATACTTACTCGCATTTTGAACCACACTATGAAGACGTGGAATCTCTTCCAAAGGAAAACAGCGTATGTCTTCTGGACACTTAATGTAAAAGAATTTGTCTTTGAAATGGGAATTACATTGGAGATCAATCAGTTCCATCTGCACGTGTACAGAGATGTTTACAACGGTCTCAAAAACAGCTCAAAAACACGTGTAAGATGGTCTGTGTCCTCAGAATCCTAGTAATTATTTCAAGGCCATAGTGAATTCTTCAAGCCTCGTATTTTCTTTAACGCTGGTGATCATAAGGAAAGGGATGCCCCTTCCCCAACAATATGCATCCCCATCAAATGAGGAGTGTTTATCGCCGTGCAATGCCTTTGTGTGGGCAGAAGTGCAGTCACATCCACTTACAACGTGATAACTGTAATCCATTCAGGAGTTTAAATTTCCGTTCTTATTCACCTTTTTCCTTCATAAATTCAACAATAGCAAGTTAAATCGAAAAATCAATCCAGTTATGCCCCTTGCTTTAACCAACGAGTTTTGCAGTTACTTTTTCTTTTTTGAATCATACTTCTTCTGGTCGGTTTGATACAGCATATCACAGATTTTTCTCCTGTGCCAGCCTTTTCATCTCAGTGTAGCACTTGCAACCAAAGTCCGCAATTATTTGCTAGATGTTCTCAATTCTGTGTCTTCCTCTCAGTTTAGACCCTCTAAACTTCCCACTAGTACCATGAAAGTTATTCCCTGACGTCTGAGCAGATGTTCTGTCATCCTGTCCCTTCATCTTGTCAGTATTTTCCATATACATTGCTCTCCTCAGCGATTCTGTGGAGAACGTCTTCATTTCTTACCTTATCAATCAACCTAATCTATCGCTTGCGCCTGATCCAGCGATTACGCAGGGTCAGACATGGTTAATCGGATTTGGGATGTTAATTTAAAGGGGTGGCTGGATGCCCTTCCTGCCGCCACCCTGTACCCCCAGGACAGAATTAGTGTACCCCAACTGTCAGCGTCTAGTGGAATCCTTGAAATAGTGTGAATGTGTTCATATATCTGGCAGCTGTGTAACTGAGGCGGAACGTGGGGACCAGCCCGGTATCCACCTAGCAGGATGTGGAAAACCGCCTAAAAACCACTTACAGGCTGGCCGGCACACGGGCTCTCGTCGTCAATCCGCCGGGTGGATCCGATCCTGGGCCAGAGCGCCTAACAGAGTCCAGGAAGCAGCGCGTTAGCGCTCTCGGCTACCGTGCCGGCTTCTTATCAATCAACCTAACTTTCAACATTCTTCTGCAGCACCACATCTCTAACTGTCTTTAATCGACCGCTAAATATTAATTCTTTTTGCAGGGTTTTGTAATGTCGCTTCACTGCATATTTGTGGTACCTTTCGATTATGTAACTGTATTTCGCATAACAGGTACTGAGATTTCTTCTCGTTCTCTTCTCTCATCCCCATTCATTGTTACAGGCTTGTAATGATAGATCGCTAGATTGCCTCTGTTTCTGCAAACAGTCGCTCGATATGTGAACCTCTTTTCTTTATACAGCGAGCAAACAGCGAAGGGTAGGCAGTGCTGACACCACGATTTTGTCCAACTGAAGGAAGTCGTGCCCATCGAGAACTGTAGCATCGTAATGCTACATCAAATGCCGCGTTGTGCCGAGAAATTCCGAGAGTTGCCGAGCAAAGCCGAGACAACACGATCTTCGGTCCACACACAGCTGTCATATAGTTGTCCACGATTTTGCTGAACTGAAGGAAGTCGTGCCCATCGAAAACTGCAGCATCGTAATGCTACATCAAATTCCGCGCTGTGCCGAGAAATTCCGAGAGTTACCGAGCAAATCCGAGACAACACGATCTTCGGTCCACACACAGCTGTCACATAGTGGTCGCGTGCTTTTTAGCACGCCGTGGCGGACCTTGTATTGTATTACAGAATCACTCCTTATTGCTCTCATTTGTCTCCCTCCATCGTCAAGTGCCATGGTCCGTTGCTAAATATTATCGTTTTGTAGTCTTTTCTAGCTTACTGTGCTCATCAATCAATGAAAAAATTTCTAGAATGAGTCCGTAGCGAAGTGCGCGCTCATATGAAACTTGCTGGCAGATTGAAACTGTGGGCCGGACTGAAATCGGACTCGGGGCTTTAGCCTCTCGCGGGCCAGTACTCTACTATCTGATTAACCCAACCACAACCCACGACCCGTTCTCACAATCTCTGTTATCTTTGGAAGATAGGAGACGAGGTACTGTCAGAAGTAAAGCTGTGAGGACGGGGCGTGAGTCGTGTTTGAGCACTTGGCTGCGAAAGGCAAAGGTCTCAAGTTCGAGTCTCGGTCTGGCGCACAGTTTTAAGTTGCAAAAGATTTGTAGTTGGTATGATGAGTGGCAGCTAGCTCTAAATGTGGAAAAATGTAAGTTAATGAAGATGGTTAGGCAGAGCAAACCTATGATATTCGGATATAGTACCACTGGTTGCTTGTGTCAAATCATTTAAAATTTTGGGTGTAATGTTACAAAGCCATACGAAATGGAACCGCCATCTCAGAACCGTGGCAGGAAAGGCTAATTGTCGACTGTGCTTTAATGGCAGAATTTTACGAAAGGTTGGTTCACCTGTAAAGGAGACTGCATATAGGAAGCTGGTGCGACCTATTCTTGAGTACTGCTCACGTGTATGGGATCTGTGTCAAGTCGAGTTGAAGGAGAACTTCGAAGCAATTCGGAGGCGGGCTTTTTAGACTTGTTATCGTTAGGTTCGAAGCACATGTAAGTGTTACAGAGATGTTTCGGGAATTCAAGTGGGAATCCCTGGAGGGAAGGCAACGTTCTTTTCGAGAAACACTGATGAGAAAACTTACAGAACCGGCATTTCAAGCTGATAGCCGAATGATGCGGCCAACAATGCAATTTCGCATAAGGATGACGAAGATAAGATACGAGAAATTATGGCTCATACAGAGGTTTTTCCCTCGCTCTATTTGCGTGTGGAACAGGAAAGGAAATGAGGAGTAGTGGTACGGTGGCTTGATGAGTATCGATGTAGATGAAGAAACTTAATAATGATTGCTTATGAACACGTTTTCTCTCGAGTAATTTCAAAATTCTCTGCGAGAAAAAAAAAGTGAATCACCTACGAAACTTAACAATCAATACTGGTGAACACATTGTCTCTACGATAACTCTAAAATCACACTGCCTGACAAAAAAGGTGAATCGCTCAGAGGAAAAGGTCGGATATCAATGTAACTTCCTTCACACACACACCATCGGCTGGTATGTAAATGATTAGAATCACAACTCCCTGTGGCAAGCAGAATGTCCAACAAAGTGCACTAGTGTTGTTTGTGTTTGGTGTTGTTAACTGGCCTACCAACATATGAAGAACATCACAAGCTTCATCAGAAACTGATTTTCCATTGTGAAGGACAGGAAGGTGGCACATAATCGTCTGAGAAAGCGTTATCAGCTCCTGAACGATTTTGAAAGGGGCTTCATTTTGCCTCCCTTTAAGGCCTGGTTGGTGGGCCGCGCAACATCAGTATCTGAGAGGCATTATGATGTGACAATGGTCCGATGTTTGATTACATCGAAACGTGGAAATAGGAACACTGGTCGCCTACGTTCTGTCCGGTCGCAGCTGTCGACCTTCAGGGAGTACCTCTGTCGCGATATTGTTAACGTCGGGAGATAATTCTTTTCTCTGTATATTTTCCTTAGCTTCCTTTTACGCTGTACCAATATCATTGATGGTCTTTAATAGTTTTTGTTTTGTTCTGCTCTGTGAAGAGTGACTATGTTTTGCTGTGTTTCTACTGCTACCAGATTTCCTCATTAATTGAGTAAGTAAAATTTCAATACATGGTTGACCGTCTTTGTAATGCTTTTGTGTAATGCGCTGTGGAGCACAAAATGTAATACGCAGCACTCTACTATGAAATGTGATGTGAGAGCGACATCGGTAGTTGCAGTCGAACAGCGACTGTCGGTGGGTGTGCAATGGCATCGTGTGCACGCGGGTTTACGTTGTGTAATTGTGACAGACATTAACACACGAAAATTTATGGCCATGTTCTTATATTTCTGTCATTGTTTAAACTAAATTTCGACACGGACGTTTTGAAACTGTAAAGGGACATCCTCCTCTAGCGTAATCTTTCCTCAACTGTAGTTCTGTGGCCGATTAAGTATGTGTATAGAAAGTTTATTCATTTCGGTAATCGAGCATCTCCACGATTTTTACCTATTATCGCCATTGATACAGGCGAGGTATCCACCCTGGAGATTCCAAGACTATCGAGAACGTTTCAATTTCGAAACTGAATTCGGATAAGAAATGTCAAAAGAAATATTTTTTCATGTGATGTGTAGACATTAATAATTTTCGGTTTATTTTCTGTTTTTGTTTTACTTGTACTGAGACTCCTGGCTTCTTGCTCAATTTCATGATACTAGGTCAACAGGAACTACCCTACAGGCTTTAATGACTGAGTGTGGGAGAATCAGAATGTGTGACCTAAATAGCCATAGCTTTTGGCTGAATTGACTCAGAAGCCTCAATCTTTTACATCGTCTAGGGACCGTAGACAATATTATGAGACAGAAATTTCAATTTGATACGTCCATCTGTTCCTGAGAGAGTGGAGTCTAGACAGACGGATGGAAAGACAGAGAGACAGTAACATAACAAATGACAATTTTTTTGGTTGTGATACAATTAGGAATTCACAGTTTTCAGAGTTTTCCCTCAGACTTCCTGCCAAATTTTATGGTTCTAGTTCAACTGGAAGTACCCAATAGCTTTCCATATTTGAGTTTACGAGTATCAATGTATGTCACATAAATAGCCGTACCTTTTGATTGCATTGACACAGAAGCTTCAATCTTTTAGATCGACCAGTGATCACAGACCCTATTATGTTACATAAATTTCAACTTGTCTACCTATAGCTGAGAAAAGGGATTTCTGACAATCGGACGGACAGACAGGCAGGCAGACAGTCAATAAAGTGATCCTGTAAGGTTTTCGTTTTTACCGACTGACGTACAGAACACTAAAAATGTTGAAAATTGCTAAATTCGCCAGGCGCCAGGCGGCTGGAGGCACGTACGCCATTAGTGTAGTTGTAGGACACAAGCGCATGCGCAATAGGGCAGGCATATATCGTTGTTTGGCACTTCGGTAAACTGATAGCACGGCACAACATGATCATAATTTGTAAATCGAATTACAGTTTCAGCCGATATTTTCACTTACACAGTCGTTCATAATTACTATTCGCTCTAATTTTCATCTGATTTAATAACCATAATAGTTAAGAATTGCATTTGGGTATCGCTAGTTGTTAACAATGGAGGTCAAACTGAACTGACTGACTCTGTGTTTTCTTTGAATATGCTTCCTGACAGCATTTGTCTTTGTGCAGGTTCCAGGGTTAGACAACAATGTGGTATCCAAACAATTGCAGAACGTATATACAGCCACTTCGGCAGCAAAAAATTTTGTCTGTTGCCCATTGTTTCGATTGCACTAGGGAAATCTTCATCAGAATAAAAAATTACGTGGAATACATGTAATCACACCATGGTTTAAAACGTCTGACCTTGAGGTGATTACATGCATCCCACGTTGCTTTTTATTCTGATGAAATTGCTCTTGTCCAATCTAAACCGTGGTCAGTTGACAAAATTTTGTGCAACTGAAGTGGCTGTAAATACGTTCTGTAACGAAAGAGCGTACTGTTGTTGGATCACAGCCAATAAAATGTTCAAAATTTTAAGTATCCAAACAATGTTTTCAAGTTCACAAAGATAAAACAAGGAAAACGTGGTATGCAATTGAAGTCACCTACTTCTTCTGAAGACCTACATACGTGTTATTTATTAATTACTTTCTTGAAGATTCATTTCAATGATGCCGACATTTCGTTAGAAATTGTGGGAATTTGAAGAAAAAGGAAGTAACTGACGATCCCGTGATTTGTGGTTCGAACGATGACTGTTGGTTAGTTAAAGTATCTTCCTAACTCAAAGGATACATGGAGAGTAATGTCCGTCAATGACAAAGAAAATGCTATAACTGTTTGGTTAAACGAAGGAGCGAAAAAACCCTTAAGGGATGTAAATTGTCTAAATGAAAGAAAGCTTTACATGCAGTACAAAAAAAAAATATGCCAAAGTGAAACTCGCAAAACAGTGATAGCAAAACTATTCGAAATATTTAGAGCTGCTCGTGGGAGCCAATTCACGTTACCAAAGGAGTAATCATACCATTAGGACGTCTTCAGGAAATATAGATCTTGGTTACATGTAATGACGAAATCTTTAGCAGTTTCCACCCACACACACACACACACACACATTTGTGTCATTCAAGGTAAGTATGACAAATGAGGAATTTATCTTCCTGTTACGCACATCACGGTGAATCACGATGTTAACATCGCTGACATATTCAAAATCGTTCCTTTCGTAAGTTAAGGTATCTGCGGTATCAGTCTCCATGACAAAAAACATTACGCAAGAGTCTGTCGTACACGCACTGTGATTTTTATCAAACTATTCAACAAAAGAATCGTTAATAATAATAATGTAAACAAGAAGAACGAGAAACGAACCCGTAATTCTGGAGCGTTACTCTTCGTTTCTAGAGCAGCTGACTGCGTAAGAAAAATCCTCAGGACGAGAGGGATAAGAGTTGCATTTTGTAGTCAACGCTAAATATATTCTTTTCAACCCACAACGGACGTATATGATCGTCTCTACGTAGCGGGAGTCTCGTAGCGACGTGCGTGTGATTGTGGTAACGTGTATAGAGGAGAAACTGGAAACACAATAAAAAATTGCATTAAAGAACATGAATATCAGACTCGTATAAGACAAAGTATTGTTTGCTGTAGAGGAGCGCTATGCAGGATTTTACCAGATTACATATTTTAATAACACACGAATACTTACCAAAAGGATTAATATTTTATGAAGTCCGGTAAACAGCTGAGATTTCGAAACGAGTGGAATTTTAACAGAGATGATGATTACTCGCTTCCGGCTCCCTGTGTTCCAGCCTTCAGGGCAGTAAATACACAGCCACGAAGCGCGAGTAATTAGTCGACCACAGTATTTTTGCACCTGGGCGCGAGGGCGCTTCGGTTGGCTCGTGTATTTACCTCTGTGCTTGAAGCCGACCACAATGAGCTCTGCTGTTCTAACGAATAAACAACTTGTTCGTGAAGGTGTTCGGAGATCCATAGTGCGTAAGTCAATAGAAAAAATTGATATCATTTTCATTAAATGTAACGTCACCGCGGGCTTCCGATAACAGCTACGGGAAGTCTAATGTAATAACATCGTGGTTTATCTTTCAGGAAGCCACGTCGATGGCACGAGAATAGAGTACTGTAATAGAATTCTGCTTACCTCCATCTGGTATCAATAGGTATCCAATGATGACGGCCCATTAGAGGTTGTAGGGAAAAAATTAGCAATCTTGAAGCATATCCCTACAGAGGGATCAACATCGGGATACTTCAGAATTATGAAAGGGCCTAAAAACACAGAATATATTACCTCAATGCAGAAGGCTGGTGTTAAGTGGTTGTTTGACCTTCTTGCATTTTCATTTTGAGCGAGATTCATCACATTAGCTTACCCGTGGAATAATTGTCAATTAACGTGGTGACCATGTAGAAACGCAATGTGTTCAAGAATAAGAAACTCTGATTTTCTGAAAAATTCTTTTCTCGAGTAGGACTTTCTCCTTCAGTTTTAGACTCACTCTCGTGTTCAAATATCGCATAACTGACTAAATTTATTCGCACTTAGTGAAAAAAAGAGCCGCTGCGGCCTGAAAACGGACCCCAGACTTTTGAAGCAAGCTTATCATGACAGTTGCCCAAAGCATTAAATTCTTCTCTAAGTGCCGTCTGAATGAGATTTAAAATTCCTTTACTTCACGTCTATGGCCACAAATTTTTTGTAATGAAACTATCGGTTTCGGTCTATGAAAACATTTCCTAATGAACTGGAGCCATAGTGGCATCGTGAAGGTGGTCATTATAGACCGAAACTGATGACAACAAATTTGTGACCATAGACGTGAAGCAAAGGAAATTTATTCTCTATTCGGGTCACTGTTCAGTTCGCGACCATGTTGCAGCTTGTGAATGATATTTGGTGACACGATTCACAACAGTGATTGTTATGAAGTGAGGACACGACGGTATAGAATAAAACATGAACTGCGCAACAAAAGTCAAGGACCACTTTTTCGAAACACTGTAACTGTCTGCCATTCGGAAGCAAAAGTTCGAAATTAGGCTCAAAGATGCCTGTAAACTTCCTCTGCAATGATGCAAAAGTGTGACGCCCAGTGACTTCACTCTCGGGTTTGAAGACGCTTCAAACCGCAAGGTGTCGATACATGCGTAAAAAAGGCCACAGCTCAGAAGTTCATGTGAGATGTCAGGTGGTTTGATATGTCATATTTGTACGAAACTATACCACACTTCTGTTCAATACCATCACGCGTGTGTCACGCGATAGGAAGGTCATACCAAACCCTCTTACCGACATTACTGCCTTTCGTTTGACTTCTGTGCGGTGGAGGTCAGAACTGCGACTACCAGTGTTGTAATCAGGGGTTTTTCTTATGAGCAGCCGAAAATAGACATTTCAGATACACCGATGTTCATAATCGAGACGAAAACGTAGTAGGCGGCATAGAGAGCAGCACTAAAACCACCCCTTCACTTGGGACGTTGATTACCATACATTTCGTTGCATTAACCGACAGTTCGTTGTGCATTTGGCGACAGGTTGACGTTGTTGACAGTATTGCGCACTGCCAAAAACCCTACTGAATGTGATCTGATCCGCTTAGAGTGTAGTGCCGACCGCATATCTTGCTCTGCTGTACAGCTTGGAATCATGAGCGACTATTAAAAAAAGCTGAATGTGATCCGAAGCAGCAAAGTGCTTATGTGCTTTGTCACCCTTCGTTTCTCGCGCCCTGCCAACGGCCTTGCCACGGTGGTAACACCGGTTGGAGGGGTGCGAAGAAAGAGGGGTTCCTCTGCTGTTTCGGATCACGATGAGAAATATTCGAATGATTTTTAACAATCGCTAATTACTCCAAGCCGTACACCAAAGAAAACAATACAGTCCCACTACACTCCAAAGGGGTAAGATCACTTTCGATGGGGCTGAAGCCTACGATGTCCTTGGAGTGGAATTGAAACGCCCAAGGGTGGAAGCGGTGTCGAAATTGTCAACAACGTCATCTTATTGCTCACTGGACACTGAACTGTTTTCAACCGCGAAATATGCGGCCATCAATTCCGCAAGAGGAGAGGTGTTTTCACTACGTTGTCGTATATATTCCTGACCCTTTTTTCCTCGTGTTTCAAAATTATTTTCTTGCTGTTGATTGTGACAACACTGTGTGAACGATTCTTATTTTTAAATGAAAGAACTCCTGTCATATTTCTGTAGATAACATCTGCATCATGATGACTGTAACACATTAAGTGTGCTACGATTGATTACATGTTCCTACACGTGTCGCACTTCGTCATAAAATAGCAGTATCCCTCGGAGATATTGTAATAAATGCGCTTTGTCTCTCTCTGTCACGCACGATGTGTTGCAGTGGCTTGATGAAACATTGTTTGCATTTCTTTTAACATTAAGTTTCATATTACTTTACGTAGTTTTGTAACGAATGAATACTCTTTTCCCTGATACAGGCTGGTCAGAGATGTACTGTAATACGTAAGTTGTAACATCCGTGCATTGACGCTTTACGTACCACAAAGTTTTTTCGGTATCAGTAGTTTATTCTAATTCATGTACAGACTGGTGTAAAATTAGATATAGTTGAATTAAGTGATATGTCCTTTTGTCATTGGCATTGACAGTGTCACTAACAGCGCACAGTGTCAAAGAGGTTTACCATGCAACGTGCCGTACAACTTGAAGTAGTTTGTGCACTGACGCTATGAAGGAATGTTTAAATACTATGCATCGAAGTGTGACATGTAACTCACCACGTTATTGTCATGATGTTTTCCCTACTTCGGCTCATGTTACAATTTAATGTAACAAATACGATCATGGTGATACAGAAACGCAGTGAGAACTGGGAAATAAAGAAAATATATTTTTGGCACCCAAGACAAGTGTAATCATTAGTGGAAAACAATGAGAGGCACCACTTTTTCCAGCCATCTGGGTTTTCCTCCGAATGCTTCTGAGAAGCAAGGCTATGAAGAAACTCTACGTTGCCTGAGATTGTCTTCTAACTGCAGAATCGGCGTCTCTGATCAATGCACGACGCAACATTCAACCTCCGTCAATGATTTACTTTTAATGGGAAACGCCATCTTGGCGGGAATTACTAACTTTTTAGATAAATGAAATAATAATCCACCACAGGGATAGAAAGAGTACCTTTCGTCTGCATCACGCGCATGATTATTAATAATCATGTTACGGTCGAAGCTCTTTAGTGACCCGCGTTTGCTTCCTAATGCAGAAGAAGGAAGTGTGGTCCTGCCTTGAGCAAACACAACTTTCCTTGTTTTACTTCCCACACATGTTTCGGAAAATTTTCTCCTTCTTCAGTGAGTTTTAATTATTATCTGTTGAACAAAATAAAAAAAAAAATGCGTTGTGATATTTACCAGTTTTTGAGATTATAGTATTTAGATTACTATGACAACTGACAGAAATATTACCATGCAGAACAAACACGTACGTGATTATTATATGTTGGTGTCAACAAGTCTGGCAATAATTCTGTCATGTTATGTTGCTATCTAAACAAAGATTCACTATTGCTATCTAAACAAAGATTCACTATTTAAGAGCGTTGTAACCTAAAAGATTCTAGTCAATGAGTAAAATAGCGAACCATTGCTTACAAAGTAACATAATACACTTCTGGCCATTAAATAAATGGTTCAAATGGCTCTGAGCACTATGGGACGTGACATCTATGGTCATCATTCCCCTATAACTTAGAACTACTTAAACCTAACTAACCTAAGGACATCACACAACACCCAGTCATCATGAGGTAGAGAAAATCCCTAACATCGCCGGGAATCGAACCCGGGAACCCGGGCGTGGGAAACGAGAACGCTACCGCACGACCACGAGCTGAGGACAGGCCATTAAAATTGCTACACCAAGAAGAAATGCAAATGATAAACGGGTATTCATTAAACAAATATATTATACTAGAACTGACATGTGATTACATTTTCACGCAATTTGGGTGCATAGATCCTGAGGAATCAGTACCCAGAACGACCACCTCTGGCCGTAATAACGGCTTTGATACGCCTGGGCATTGAGTCAAACAGAGCTTAGATGGCGTGTAAGGCACAGCTGCCCATGCAGCTTCAACACGATACCACAGTTCATCAAGAGGAGTGACTGGCGTATTGTGACGAGCCAGTTGATCGGCCACCATTGACCAGACGTTTTCAATTGGTGAGAGATCTGGAGAGTATGCTCGCCAGGGCAGCAGTCGAACATTTTCCGTATCCAGAAAGGCCCGTACAGGCCCTTCGACATGCGGTCGTGCATTATCCTGCTGAAATGTAGGGTGTTGCAGGGATCGAACGAAGGTTGGAGTCACGGGTCGTAACAAATCTGAAATGTAGCGTCCACTGTTCAAAGTACCGCCAATGCGAACAAGAGGTGACCGAGACGTGTAACCAGTGGCACCCCATATCATCACGCCGGGTGATACGCCAGTATGTCGATGAGCAATACGCGCTTCCAATGTGCGTTCACCACGATGTCGCCATACACGGATACGACCATCATGATGCTGTAAACCGAAACTGGATTCATCCGAAAAAATGGCGTTTTGCCATTCATGTACCCAGGTTCATCGTTGAGTACACCATCGAAGGTGCTCCTGTCTGTGATGCAGCGTCAAGAGTAACCGCAGCCATGGTCTCCGAGCTGATAGTCCATGCTGCTGCAAACGAAACGTCGTCGAACTGTTCGTGCAGACGGTTGTTGTCTTGCAAACGTCCCCATCTGTTGACTCAGGGTTCGAAACGTGGCTGCACGATCCGTTACAGCCATGCGGATAAGATGCCTGTCATCTCGACTGCCAGTGATACGAGGCCGTTGGGATCCAGCACGGCGTTCCGTATTACGCTCCTGAACCGACCGATTCCATATTCTGCTAACAGTCACTGGATCTCGACCAACGCGAGCGGCAGTGTCGCGATACGATAAACCGCAATCGCGATAGGCTACAATCCCACCTTTATCAAAGTCGGAAACGTGATGGTACGCATTTCTCCTCCTTACACGAAGCATCACAACAACGTTTCACCAGGCAACGCCGGGCAACTGCTGTTTGTGTATGAGAAATCGGTTGGAAACTTTCCTCATGTCAGCACGTTGTAGGTGTCGCCACCGGCGCCAACGTTGTGTGAATGCTCTGAAAAGCTAATCATTAGCGTATCACAGCATCTTCTTTCTGTCGGTTAAATTTCGCTTTTGTAGCATGACATCTTCGTGGTGTAGCAATTTTAATGGCCAGTAGTGTATAACGACAGTAATGCTATAGAGAGAAGAAGAAAACCGATACTATTATATCAGGCCTCATAAAGGTGTGAGAAATTACGTAACAAAGCAGTGACAAATGTTCAATAACTGCAAATGTCATACTTGAAGGCAATAATTGTGGTCGTGCTGCAAAAACCAGACTAGTGAACACCAATATGTAATAAGGAGGTATATATTTATTCTGAATGTTAATATTTCTGTCAATGCTTATAGCAACGTAAATACTACACTCTAGAAAACTAATAACATCATATTGTAGAGCAGATAGTAAATACTGGCACTGAAAATGGAGAAACTTCTCCGTAACACGTAATTGTCTTTGATAGAGGCAGAAAAACATGTTCTTATTCCGTATTACTAACAAAAACTATACATTCATTAACAAATTCAATTTAATACGATACCTATGGCTTCAGTGCTTTCCTGTCTTTTAATGACATTCATTAATTAGTCAATTCTGCCACCATTAGAGCGTGTGGCATTGCAGCGCCTCGTAATTTTTGGACGACAGACACAGGAATAACGGGGCGGACATATTTCGCGATATGTTGTGATACAGTATCTATTCAGCTGCCATCCATAGCTGCTCGTGCGGGAGCCTAATTTTCGCCGACAATCAGGGTCACGTTAAGAGAGAGCAAGTGCGCGCGAGAGAGCGGCCGCGCGGGGAAATTGGCGTCAGAACTGGCGCCAGTCGGCTAAATTGGCGGCAGTTGAGACCCACCCTCAGTCCTCCGCCTCTGTGGGGCGTTTAAGCGCCGTGGCTCGCACCAGCCGGCACGGCGACCACTGAGGGTCCCGGCCGACAACGTGCGCACGCTCGTGTAGGCAGTGTTAACAGCGGCACATAACCGACCCCCGGGAGCTATTCACAGCGTCTGTGTACCTCGTTCCAGTTTGGAGCTTCCCGTTATTGGCTTCACGGAACGGCGTCGCTTAGACGTTTAAATAATCGTAGACTACGTGACCCGGCTTACAAACAATTCAAAAATTGTTTTGCAACATCGACACGACCTGAATAATAAACCCCTCTCAAGAAATCGCCACGTATAGTCACCAGTGACACGGAGGTACCACCAAACTTGCATCGTGAGGACACCTTATAAGGGGCCGTACGAACTTACCCTCACCGACTTGATTCCTGCTGACAAGGTGTGTGCGCCACGATTAGTACTTCAGTATGTACAAATAGGAAAAGGTAACACTCAACCGGTTTGGAGAAAATCGAGCTAGAAAACTTTAAGCATGTTTATACATGGTGTAACAAAAATATACTGCTGAAATTACAGGATACACTCCTCACATACAGGGTGAAAAGTATTTAAACCGACAAATTCTGGGAGGCTGTAGGGGGCATCAAAACAAATATTTTTCCCTAATGTCATTTTTTCCTATTACTTAAACCGGTGGAGGCTGTATTACGCTCTTCAGTTGTTAGAGGCCGTATTGCGATCTTTAATTGTTAGAGGGCGTATTACGCTCTTCATTTGTACGCAACTGCTGTCCACCAGTGTAGTAGTGCATTGTCTCTGTTTACCAATGGAGCGATACACCTGGAGTGAGAACACTGATATGGTTGGTGCGTACTACGTAGCGCACGACAACGGACGAGCTGCACAGCGGATTGATTAACAACAAGTGCGGTTCTTCGTTAATGTGTGAGTCGGTGTTGTTGGGGACTGTTTCATTGGGCCGTATCTGCTACCTAGGCCATTAAATAGCAGGCACTATTACAATTTTCTCGCCAGATCATTGCCAGAATTGCTGTAAGACGTCCCGCTCCCTAGAAGACAACGCATGTGGTTTCAACATGACGGGACGCCAGCACATTTCGGTCGTCGTGTGCGTTGATTCCTGGACCGACGGTTCCCAAAAACGTGGAATGGCAGAGGTGGTCCTGTACCATGACCTGCTCGATCCCCAGATATGTCCCCTCTGGACTTTTTGTGTGGGGAGAGATGCGCAACCTTGTTTACGCAACTCCAGTAGCATCAGAAGAGAATCTGGTAGCCCGGATAGTAGCAGCAGCAAGAACAATTCAAGATACCCCTGCGGTTTTTGCCCGTGTCACACAGAGCATGATCTGACGGTGTAAACTTTGCTTACATGTCAATGTAGGCATTTTTGAAAATCTTCTATAATTCAAATTGGGTTGTGTTAATGTGTTGTCTCTTGGTCATAAAAAATGGAAAAGTGTTTGTTGGTTTAATTAATTTGCCGCCAGAGAAATCTTCCTGTACCGGTTTAAATATTCCTCATAGGAAAAAATGACATTAGGAAAAAATATTTGTTTTGATGTCCCCTACAACCTCCCAGAGTTTGTGGATTTAAATACTTTTCACCCTGTATAGTCGAAGAAATTATATTACATGAACATGGGTCTGGAAACGCTAGGTTTCCTTGTTGCAGATCATTTTTTCCTACTCGTCTTAATCATGAGAAACACCCACGAACAGAGCGTACCAGCATACCATCTCCATCTATATGGATACTCTGCAAATCACATTTAAGTGCCTGGCAGAGGGTTCATCGAACAACCTTCACAATTCTCTATTATTCCGATCTCGTATAGCGCGAGGAAAGAATGAACACCTGCATCTTTCCGTACGGGCTCTGATTCCCTTATTTTATCGTGGTGATCGTTCCGCACTATGTAGGTCGGTGTCAACAAAATATATTCGCATTCGGAGGAGAAAGTTGGTGATTGGAATTCCGTGAGATGATTCTTCGCAACGAAAAACGCCTTTGCTTTAATGATTTCCAGCCCAAATCCTGTATCATTTCTGTGACACTCTCTCCCATATTTCGTGACAATACAAAACGTACTGCCTTTCTTTGAACTTTTTTCGATGTACTCCGTCAGTCCTACGTGGTAAGGATTCCACACCGCGCAGCAGTATTCTAAAAGAGGACGGACAAGTGTTGTGTAGGAAGTCTCCTTAGTAAGTCTGTTGCATTTTCTAAGTGTCCTGCCAATAAAACGCAGTCTTTGGTTAGCCTTCCCCACAACATTTTCTATGTGTTTTTTCCAATTTAAGTTGTTCGTAACTGTAATACCTAGGTATTTAGTTGAATTTTCGGCTTTTAGATTAGACTAATTTATCCTGTAACCGAAGTTTAACGAGTTCCTTTTAGCACTCATGTGGATGACCTCACACTTTTCGTTATTTAGGGTCAACTGCCACTTTTCGCACCATTCAGATATTTTTTCTATATCGTTTTGCAGTATGTTTTGATCTTCTGATGACAGTCGATAAACGACAGCGTCATCTGCAAACAACCGAATACGTCTGCTCAGATTCTCTCCCAAATCGTTTATATAGATAAGGAACAGCAAAGGGCCTATAACACTACCTTGGGGAACGCCAGGAATCACTTCTGTTTTACTCGATGACTTTCCGTCAGTTACTACGAACTGTGACCCCTCTGACACGAAATCGCAAATCGAGTCACATAATTGAAACGATATTCGATAAGCACGCAATTTTACTACGAGCCGCTTGTGTGGTACAGTGTCAAAAGCCTTCCGGAAATCCAGGAATACTGAATCTATCTGAAATCCCTTGTCAACAGTACTCGGCACTTGATGTGAATAAAGAGCTAGTTGTGTTTCACAGGAACAGTGTTCTCTGCCGGCCGAAGTGGCCGTGCGGTTAAAGGCGCTGCAGTCTGGAACCGCAAGACCGCTACGGTCGCAGGTTCGAATCCTGCCTCGGGCATGGATGTTTGTGATGTCCTTAGGTTAGTTAGGGTTAACTAGTTCTAAGTTCTAGGGGACTAATGACCTCAGCAGTTGAGTCCCATAGGGCTCAGAGCCATTTGAACCATTTGAACAATGTTCTCTAAACCCATGTTGACTGTGTGTCAATAGACATGCAGCTCTTTCGTACACGAGGCGTTCAACATGCCTTCCGTGGACATTGAGACATGCATCGACCCACCGCCAAAGTTAATTTCGTGTGCGCTGATACATCCCTGGAGTATCACGTATGCTTTCGCAGCCTTCACAACACGAGCATGGAGACTGACCGTCTTGTACTTGGGTTCCATACACAAGAGCTTTCAAATGGCCCCACAAAAATGCCGTGGGTCTAGGTCCGGAGAGCCTGGAGGCCAGGCCGTTGTTCCCTCTCCGCCTAACCACGTGTCGCTGAATCAGTGATTTTCAAGGCAATTGACATTAACACTAAAATGAGGAGATGTTCCATCGCGCATGAAGTACATATTTCGTCGCATATGTAAAGGCACATCTACTAACAAATCAGGTAGAACATTCTCTGCGAAATTGTGACAGGTTTTTTCGTTGAGACTGGGTGGAAGAAAGTGAGGCCCTACCAAACAGCCACCAACAATTGACAGAAAATATTTAGTGATGACTTGCTTCAACAGTTGCGTGAGGAATGACGTCTGCCCATTCATGCCGATTCTGAAAAATTTACAATGTGGTCTCGCTGAAACGACGGCTCATCAGTGAACAGTACCGTTGCACTAAAATTAGGTTTGACACTTTGTTGAATAAAACATTCGCAGAAGAGCACACGTGCAGGACAATCAGTGGCTGATGGCGCCTGCAGGCGCTGTAAATCGGATGGATACAGCTGGTCCTCATGTAACACTCGAAAGACAATCATGTGGTGAACATTCAGTGTTGCACCTACATGTCGTGTACTGACACTAGGGTTGTCGTCAACTGCACCAAGAATTACCACCTCCCCCCCGCGGTAACGAGTATCAGGCTCAAATGCTCCATATTCCCTACCCCCACGTTTTCGTGTCGGGGTACTTCCGTTCTCGAAATCTCTCCTGGCACAAACGTTTAGCGCCAACGCCATTGCCGTCAGCTAACCTGTGTATCAAATGGGCATCGGCCATCTCTTCATTAGCGTACAATACCATTGCACGAGCCAAGTCTGTGATTAGCTGTACGGAGTATCCCGTGTTCTTGCAGTGGTCGCTTGAACAGTTGATATTTTCTGTAAGCAAGCCATAACGTACGTCAGATGGCAACAGGGACATAAAAAAAAAAACACTTGTGTACAACGATACCAGACGTCACCAATATTACGTGTTCCCCATGATTCTAACGTTCTGTTCTCGTGTTTTTCCCACGATTACTGAGTTGGGAAAATGAGATGTAACACAGAAGCAAAGCGTTTGCAGACCCGTGTTCATATAAAAGATTTCTTCGTTTACGTGTGAGGAATGTGTCCTGCAATTTGTGTCGTGAATTTTTGTTACACCCAGCATATTTTGTAGGGCCGGTAGTATTGAAGAGGATCCCAGCCGGGCGAGTAAGTGCTTGGTTACATAAACGCCAGGTCTCTGGATCGAATCTCGCTGTCGGTAGCATTTTTATTACTACGTAATTCTAACAATATAATTATTACGACAGTGAAAATTAAGAATAATTTATTATTCATCTATTATTTCCCTTGGTTTGTCCTAGTAAAAGGGAACAAGTTTTTTGTTAAGGTAACTGGAAATAAGAACACGATACTCGAGAACTTTCAAACAGGCAAGTACTGGCATTTCATTTACATTACTACATCTGCATCTGTGACAAGTATAAAGCGTAAACTATGAAGGATTGCACGGATCAGGATGATACTAATCGTAGAAATATGTAAATCAATAATTATTGCGACATATAACATATGTAATGAAAGCCAAATTTTTGCATGTACATGATTGTTTCAATGTATTTGTTGCAAATCAAACTTGGTTTACATTCATAAACGGTTCGGGGTCGTTTCGTGGCTTACCAAGAATATCGAAGAATATCACTGGATACTAGCACACGTAACTCACATAGTAGTACCGGCAGCGCCAGTCGATCCCGAAACGGCAGGCTTATAAAGCTAAGGGCTTACTAGCTCGGGGACGTGCACTTAAGAGTATTAGCAGCCATACACAATATGTCAGAACGCCTAAATTTTCAAACTCGATGTTCTCAAAAACGGTTGAGAGTTGGGTCTTCCTGTTTTCACATGTATAAGTCCACGAAGAGACCTACACACTCCTTCAAAATGTATCAAACCGCTAATGGGAAGTTCGCACGGTCCCCATGTTAGCTGAGCGTGATGTGTATCCTGTCACAAACGCGAAAGCATGAGCTGATGTGCCCTGTTCAGTCCAACAAGACATCCAAAAGAGCCAGCGTCTCAGTTCCTGGCCGCACGCGCTAGCTAATGCTGGGCATTATCATGTACGCAAGCGCTGCTTTTCTGGTTCCTTGGAAACGGGAACTATTCTCCAGTCTCGAGACAATGGGCCAGCCTTTCCCTAATCCAGTTGGTGGCCTGGTTTGATCCTACCGCCTTCAGTGGTGAGCCGTTTCCATGGGGTGGCCACTGTTTCCTAATAACCTTTGGGGAAAAAAATCTTCTCAGAGAACTGGCAAGAATCAGTACGTTGCAGCAAGTACTCATTGTATTAGCTGGAAATTACCAATCGATGTGCCTACATTCTGTTGTAGAGATTCATTGGCCGAAAAGTCTGTATGCGAGGGTAGGTGGGGCTCATGGACCAACCGGACAGAGCTGAGGTTTAAAAGCTGCATGTATGACGTCAGGAGTGAATAATCATTTGCGGTCAATATAGTATCTTTCTAGTTTTTGTGAGAGTGTTAGTTAGTTAGTTTCATGTTCCATAGATCATTTTGCACGATAGATCGTTATGATGTGATACGAGTAATTTTATATTCATATCACAAATTATTTTGTACGTATGGTTACATATTGAACATGAGTGCTTTTTCTTTTTTTAAAAAGAAAAGAAGATATATAGACATGAGTTACTAATTCTTACCCATCTTCTACGGAATATGAGTTGTCAAGGAGAAAATTTCTATGTTTTCAAATTCTATTTGCTGCCTCTCAGACGTTTTATATCAGTGGGTAAGGAATTAAAAATTTTTGTTGTAGCATTGTGCATGCCTTTCTGTGCTCATGGCAACCTTAATGTAGAGCAACTTAATGCGTGAGCGCTTTCTAGAGGTATTAGAGTAGAACACGTGGACATCAGCAGCTACCTGGAGGTATCAGTCGATAGCAACGAGGCGGACTTGGCAAGGTTTTATCAGAATACAATAAATTCCAGTTGAAACTGTTGTGGACTGGCAAGACAGCCAATCCACTAGGAGGAAGCCGAAAGGCACGCGTTTAAGCTCACGCAGGCTGGCGTGAGGTCTGGAACAGTTAAAGGAGTTGAGTCTAGTAAAAAAAGTACGGAGCTTCTGGAATACTTAACTTTAATCCATAATTGGTGAACATCGCTCTTGACGGTACATGTTTTATAGCATCAATAGTGACTGGTAATGGCGCCTTGCTAGGTCGTAGCAAATGACGTAGCTGAAGGCTATGCTAACTATCGTCTCGGCAAATGAGAGCGTAATTTGTCAGTGAACCATCGCTAGCAAAGTCGGCTGAACAACTGGGGCGAGTGCTAGGAAGTCTCTGTAGACATGCCGTGTGGCGGCTCTCGGTCTGCAATCACTGATAGTGGCGACACGCGGGTCCGACGTATACTACCGGACCACGGCCGATTTAAAGGCTACCACCTAGCAAGTGTGGTGTCTGGCGGTGACACCACAGAAACTTTAGCTGGTTTTTGAGAGAGTCTTTCTCCCTTTCAGCTTAGGCTATTATCCAGTTATGTGTATGAAGGAAATAATATAAACCAACTGTCGACGATGTAATAACTGCGTTGACCGCTGTCCAATCCAATGGTCGGCTTTGGGAGAGTCTAGAAAGTAGGACAGGGTACTGATTACTTGTACAGCAGAACTGTTTTCACTGTCTCACCAGTCAGATATAGACTGGCGACCTCTGTTTAGCTGCCAACACATCTTTTTGGATACAGCTACTGACCAGTACTTCGCATAATTTGTTTCGCGCAACTCACAGTGCTAATACTGTACTGATTGTGGCCGCGACAGCGAGTGCGACTTCAGGAGACGCTAAGCAATCTCCTAGATGACAGAAGAAAAGGAACGTTTCACCCGTTGAAGCCTAGACCGCATATTTAATTAAGTAGGTACACTGTCACTTTTTACCCCTACATAATTTCTTTGCAGTGCACATTTAAGTGAGAAAGACGGCAATATGTTCGCAGTACATCCTCACTCTCTCCTAGTTACGCAATCATACGGACGTGTATAGTTAAACCCGTGTTCGCTTTCCTCACAGTCGATCTGTGTAGTACCGGACGTCTTTGATGCCTGATTTGTGGTATGCAGTCTGTTTGGCTTTGTCTGTAAGCGGGGAATCTGAAGGCAGATTCCTCTGACCTTAACGCAGGTAAAGTCTTTGTGCGAACCAGACACTGTTCTGGTAGTCGCTAAAGCTTGAGGAGCTGTCTCTAGCGCGTTACATGGACTCCACTACGAACAGTGGAGCGGATAACAAAACCTTTCATAATTGAGGTACATGTTTTGATCCTTAAACCTACCGCCCGTTCAACGTAAGGATATAAATGTTGTGTTTTGTTGCGATACCAACTAAAGGGTTTAGTAGGTCTACGGTGAGGAACCACTAAGGTATTCAAAGAGCCATTATTGTTCATAGCCGTGTTGCATCTTTATGATACTGTCTGAGTGACTCTAAAGTCACAAATTGACTGGATTATAGATTCCAGTTGTAGATCACACTGTTTCGTGTCATGTAAAATACTGTGATCTTAAACAGGAAATAAAAAATAAAAAGCCCTTCCTGAACCAGATTCCATTTCGCCACTATTATGTCGTATTTCGTGGACAGATTATGGTTGTGTGTTTACACTTACTTGGTGTTGCATCGAGGATTATACAAAGATAATGACTTTCGGCTCAACTGAATGGTGCTAATGTTGAAACCAACTTGAGTTCTCATGTCGATAGCACTCATGATGAAGCAGTTGCATTGTACATGAACGAAACCTTCCGATTTCGTACTGGTAATGTGGCCATAGATCGTTGTGTTCGAGGTATTTCATAATATTAGAACACGTATGTTCCGAAGTCGTACTATAAAGCGACAAGATATGCTGTCAACACTTACATTGCCCTCCAAATTATCCTACGCTACAGCGATGATATTGTAACTTTCAGTCGGTATCGTCGGACACAAATTTCTGAAGATCAGTCTCATAGAGTTCACCCACAATAAACGACAGCAGCTTGTGGCCACTACCTACAGATCCCGGCTGTGTTCTACACAGAGTGGACTGGAATCGCTCTGCTCGCGACCCAGTTTACAAACACCTCCAAACGATGAATTTGACTTCGAAGCGTCCACTACCGTTCATGATACTAACTCTCATGCGTCACTGTGCACGATGGTGGTGGGAGAGAGAACAACAAGAATCGAACGTGGTAATATCACGTCGGTCCCTCTTCACTGACGATTGCAGGTGCTGTCTGAATGCTGATGAATGTCGTGGAAGTGTATGGAGACAGGCAGGAAGAAAAGCTGATTTCACTCACCCGGTCCGATAGATTCAGAATGGACATATGCCAGTCATATTCTGGGCTAACGTCATTTGTGAATTTTGGGCGTCTCTCGTCGCTATCGTTAGTAATTTGACTGTGCTGTATCAGGACAGGTTCATTCCACATGTCGTCCAGCCTTACAGTCAGTATTTCGGCCACGAATTTGTCTTACTTGAGGATAGCACACGAGCACATTACACTCACTTAGTGAGTAGTTTTGTCCAGGGAGCAAAAATTAAACGAATGGAAATACCCCGGGTATTTGCTGGCACGAACCAACTGAGCCCGTTTGCAGTGTGCACTTACACACGTTCACCCCGAAAGGGTCGCCAATGTAGGGTGGGACAGGCACCAGCATAGTGTGTCAACTACGCTGCTCGCAGCGGGCCAACGCAAGATTGTAACAAGACATGAGTAGACCTAAATGGTAGTCATCCCACAGGTATACACTTTAGAAACGGCTGATATAATTTTGCTTCGTGTTGTTTTGTTTTGGTTCAAATTTACACTCGGCCGGCCGAAGTGGCCGCGCGGTTCTGGCGCTGCAGTCTGGAACCGCGAGACCGCTACGGTCGCAGGTTCGAATCCTGCCTCGGGCATGGATGTATGTGATGTCCTTAGGTTAGTTAGGTTTAACTAGTTCTAAGTTCTAGGGGACTAATGACCTCAGCAGTTGAGACCCATAGTGCTCAGAGCCATTTGAACCAAATTTACACTTCTTGATCAAGTAAGGTTTATTCTTTCAGAATGTGCTCCCCATAACCGCAAGCCTCCATTCGTCTCAGATACAAAATTGTCGTAAAATTACTTATCGGGAATTTATAGTGAGAGTGACGAAGAGTGAGCGACAGCAGCATGTGACGGGAGCAAATGCTAAAACCTGATTATACTGCAGCCGGCCTTCTTTCCCTGAACTACTGTTTCTATGTAATCAGTTACTACCGGAGATTTGCACCCTAAACCAAAACAAACTACAGGAGAATTTCAGATGGCGGTATTAAATTAAGCTACATGTTGTTACCAGCGTCTGACAAAGACACAATATTTACTCCAGTATTTCAGTGTCGGCAATGTTCTGAACCGAGTGTACGTTAAGAATGTTTAACATGTTGCAGCCTGTCAGCAACTGTGATAAATTAATATTTCGAAAATCCGCCTCACTTATGAAATTTTACTGGTCTTTACCCAGGTTTCGGCTAGAGTAATCTAGCCTTCTTCAGAAACATAGAACAAACTAATACATGCCAGAATAAGCCACCGTCAAACATAAAAATCTAAAGTACTGTGGTACCATATCTACGTTATGTGATCACAACTACCTCGACAAATATTGATGAACATTAGTATGGGGTGCGTCCTCCATTAATCTTTATGATTGCTTGAACTCTCCTGGGAACTGTTTCAACAAGGCTTCTGAATGCCTGTGCCTGAACGGTTGCTGATTCTTCTTCAATAGCCGAAATCAGAGAAGGTACTTACGTTAACAGCAGCAGTGTGGAGTGAACGAAACGTTCTAACTGATCCCAAAGATGTCCCATTGGCAACCTCTGATCAGACCAGTCCAATTGCGTCACAAATGCTGCTTTATGAAATGATGCATTGTAGAGTTGCCTCTTTTACCGTACTAAGTACACAATGCTCTAAAATTTGCTCGTATCCTTCCGCATATAGCGCTCTTTAAGCGAAATAAGAGGGTCACTCAGAAAAACAACCACATACTACAACAACACCTCCACTGTACTTGATTGTTGATACTACACATGCTGTCAGCTAAAGCTGTCCAGGCATTCGTCAAAGCGAAACTTTTCAACGTATTTCCAAACGCATTTCCTGATTCATCATCCCAATCATTCTTTTCCAGCCATTCACTGTCCAGTGGCACCACTCTTGACCCGCCCTCAAGGGTCGCTTAACATTTACAGAAATTTTTGGATCATGAAGAGATGCTCGACCATACTAAGGCATTTCTTTAACTCAACACGTACAGTCATTTTGGTTGCCGGTCTGCTGGTACCGCTATGGAACTCACGAGTGATTCCTTACACTGATTTAATGCGACTTGTACACTTCGCAATTTTCGACTTCCGCAGACCGTCAGTACGTGAGATATACGTTATCCTGGTTCAACAGTGGCTGTTCGTTCAATTTTTCACCTGATGTTTCACATCACCAACGACCGACTTGGGCAGCTATAGAAGCGTTGAAATGTCCCTGATGCATCTGCTATTCAGGTGACGTCCACTGACCACGTTGGAGGTTACTGATCTCCCCTGATCCATATATTCTGTTTTTACTGCTTCTCTACTGAGAATACGACATACCCGACTTTGTTTTATGCTGGTGGCTGTGCCTCCCGTGACGTAGTCAGTTTCGCATTACACATACAGTGGTGTCCAAAACTAAAGCATCAAACGGAAATTTTGCAAGCTCGCTTTTATTTTGCCACAAAACCGTATAAACAGTTGATAGTAAAGGAGAAACAATGTAAGGAATTCATAACATAAGCAACTGGAACTGTATAGTGGTAGACAAAAAAAATTCTTCGTTTTTTCCAAGCTAATGGATTTGCACACGAATTCCGACTGCTCGTTAATGAGCTCAGTAAGGGGTGTGATGGCCTCTGGCAGCAATACAGGCCTGACAACGATGGAACGTGCTGTGGATGATGTCATCGGTCTCATGCTGAGACAATAATGCCCATTCTTGCTGCAGAGCTGCTCACGGTCTTCGTGAGTGTTTGGTGGATGTTGACGTGATGCAAGCCATCCCTCTAGTGCATGCAACACGTGTTCTAAAAATTGGTTCAAATGTCTCTGAGCACTATGGGGCTTAACATCTGAGGTGATCAGTCCCCCCAGAACTTAAACCTAACTAACCTAAGGACATCACAGACATCCACGGCGAGGCGGGATTCGAACCTGCGACTGTAGCGGTCTCGCGGTTTCAGACTGAAGCGTCTAGAACCGCTATGCCACACCGGCCGGCCACGTGCTCTATGGGATTCAAATCGCGAGAGTAAGCAGGCCACGCAGTTTTCAAGAAAACATCAACCACCCGTACTCTATAAGGTCGAGCATTATCTCTCATCAGTACCAGGTGTGGGCCCATGGCAACTTCGAAGAAAACGGTCTATTGACACACAGTCAACATCGGTTTAGAAAACATCGTTCCTGTGAAACACAACTAGCTCTTTATTCACAACAAGTGTTAAGTGCTATTGACAAGGGATTTCAGATCGACTCCGTATTTCTGGATTTCCGGAAGGCTTTGACACTTTACCACACAAGCGGCTCGTAGTGACATTCCGTGCTTATGGAATATCGTCTCAGTTAAGTGACTGGATTTCTGATTTCCTGTCAGAGGGGTCACAGTTCGTAGTAACTGACGGAAAGTCATCGAGTGAAATAGAAGTGATTTCTGGCATCCCCAAGGTAGTGTTGTGGGCCCTTTGCTGTTCCTTATCTATATAATCGGTTTGGGAGACAATCTGAGCAGCAGTCCTCGTTTGTTTACAGATGACGCTGTCGTTTATCGACTAATAAAGTCATCAGAAGATCAAAACAAACTGCAAAACGATTTAGAAAAAATATCTGAATGGTGGGAAAAGAGGCAGTTGACCCTAAATAACGAAAAGTGTGAGGTCATCCACATGAGTGCTAAAAGGAACTCGTTAAACTTCGGTTACACGATAAATCAGTCTAATCTAAAAGCCGCAAATTAAACTAGATACCTGGGTATTAAGACTACGAACAACTTAAATTGAAAGGAACACAAAGAAAATGTTGTGGGAAGGCTAACCAAAGACTGTTATTTATTGGTACGACACTTTGAAAGTGTAACAGACCTACTAAGGAGACTGCCTGCATTACGCCTGTCCGTACTCTTTTAGAATACTGCTGCGCGGTGTGTTATCCTTAACAGATAGGACTGAAGGAGTACACTGAAAAAGGTTAAAGTAAGGCAGCACGTTTTGTATTTTCGTGAAATATGGGAGAGGGTGTCTCAGAAATGATACAGGATTAGGGCTGGAAATCATTAAAAGAAAGGCGTTTTTCGTTTCGACGGAATCTTCTCACGAAATTCCAATCATCAACTTTCTCCTCCGAGTGCGGAAATATTTTGTTGATACCGACTTACATAGGGAAATCAGAGCTCGTACGGAAAGATATAGGTGTTCATTCTTTCCGCGCCATATACGAGATTTGAATGATAGAGAATTATGAAGGTGATTCGATGAACCTTCTGCCAGGCACTTAAATGTGATTTGCAGAGTATCCATGTAGATATAGAACTCGCAACAATCTCGAATGAGATCCCAAGATCTCGTCACGGTACTTGACAGGAGTGAAACCCTGCCGATTCACCCGTCCAATTTCATGAATTGGGGCTCGAGTGGTAAACATGATCCCTGTCCACAACATTGGTCTCTTTCCACAATATATTTCTCCTGCAATTGTGTTCCATGTTCCTTCCAGATGAAAATCCACCGACAATCACTCTAAAGGCTAAATCGGTACTCATCTGTGAAAACAACATTGGCTCACTGTTCGACCTCCCAGGTGGCATGTTGATGACTCCACTCTAAACGTTCCCTTCTGTGAAGACGCGTCAGAGGTACACATTCAGCACATCTCCGGCAGTAAAGGCCACTCTGCCGAAGCCTTCTGCAAACCGTTTACCTCGATACAAAGCGTCCAGAGGATGATGCGAGCTCACATGCCAGATGCCGTGAACGTGTAATAAAAAACTGAGTTACTCGATCAACAACGAACTTAAACGGGTGTCTTACGACGTCCGCCCCGAGCAGATGCAACGAACGAAAGAGAACAAAAATGTGATTAAAAAAAAGGCGGTACTGTCGTTTGCTTATAGCCAAATGACGCTCCTCTCTTCGGAAGTCACACCTGGTGGCCCTGCCCTGGTCTTCGGGATACAGTTTCTGTCTCTATAAACTGTCGCCACATCTGAGAAACATCAGAACTGTTCACACTAAATCATCCGGCCACATCAGTTCTCAACTGCCCTTTTTCTGTTCTCTCTGTTGCCCTCCACTGCAGAGAGTCTTATAGCCATCTTGTTTGGCCATACTGCACCGTCGGCGACAGTGTACACAGCTACTGCGGATGTGGATCTAACCAGGAAACACTGTCTCGTTTCATAGCTACTCTGACGTCATTGCTGGCATGGTTGTCCATTGACAGGAATGCCTTCTTCCGTGCAGAACAAGATCGTACGGACGTCTAGTTGACAGTGTGTATGGTAATATCGTGAATTAGGACTGGGAAATAACGGTTTATTGCTTCAATTTTGGACGGCAATGTAGGTGTCCGAATTCCTTCAGCTGATGAAATACGTATATGCAGTACCGCACTAGTTCGTCAGCAAGAAATGTAGTGGTCCGATCAATATAGAGCACAGTGAAGATATATCGATCAACATTAGTTCACATAAAGTTATAAACCTTTGTGGCGCTATTATCTTCCGTCTGCGGTGAGGTAGTACCACGTGCAATATTGTAGAGTCAGCACTATATGTCTTTGCCACCATAGATCTGATCAATTCAGTTCATGGCTGCACTCATAAGGTATGCCTGATAATAAAAATTAGTCGAAATTGCATTTGTGACAAAATTAATTGACTTCTGTAAGAGGAAATAATCAAGTTCAAAAGTTCTGTAACTCATTCAAAAACTGTTGTCCATGTCAAGTTTCTTGAGATAACGAGGATTGAGGGAAATCGATCAACCGTGGCGCTTTGTTGTACTTGGTGTGACTCGCCTACAGAGTCACCACAGAAAATAAAATGGTACAAATGGCTCTGAGCACTATGGGACTTAACTTCTGAGGTCATCAGTCCCCTAGAACTTAGAACTACTTAAACCTAACTAACCTCAGGACATCACACACATCCATGCCCGAGGCAGGATTCGAACCTGCGACCGTAGCGGTCGCGCGGTTCCAGACTGAAGCGCCCAGAACCGCTCGGCCACCACGGCCGGCGCCACAGAAAATGATTGCCATGAGTTGCAGTAAAGAAGGGCCATCTGACAGGAGCGCTGCTACTGCTACATGCGTTGCGACTGTGTGCTTTCGCTCCACGAACAGCATTTCTCATGCAGAAATGTAAATTTCTGATTTTCTCTTTAGTTGCAGGTTCTTTCCGGAGAGTGTTCGTTATTAGTATCCACATAATTGGCAAGTTTTATTTTGCAATCATTTAATAGTTCTTGATTATTCGATTTTCACGTTGCCGTAGCGTTAAACACATATGTCCATTTTCTCGCCAAAATAGAGAATTCTCAGATTCAGTAATTCATTAATGAAATAAAAGGTTGTGCTTCGATTTTTGCTATGCCTTTTCCTTCCTCTTTTAAATAAATTTAACGTCTTTGTAAAAGTTGTTATCATTTTCGGCAGTAAATATCACAAATTAAAAAGACGACTAGCTCCACAGTATCATTGCCATTTAAAACGTCTTTCAGCTTGCGAAATAAATTAATGAAATAGTGAAATTATTATTTTATTTCTTTCCACTAACAAATCATTTATTTGTGTCTTCTGCACTATTACTAATCACAGAATTAACGTCCTGCTACAACGTAGATCATATGTCGCACAGATTTTCTGTGATAGATAGAATACGGAATGGATTATTAGAATTGTTGAATTCGGACTGTTTTTCCTGTTAACTTTTCTTTCTTTCATATTACAATGTTCTGAATAGTGCTCACAAGTAATGAGATCAATACGGTGATATTTGCTCACAGTTATTGTCCATCGCCTCCCAACCACGTAAAAGAAGCAGTGTCGCTCAGATCCTCGCACTTCAACATGGATTACACAAAATAAACATTTCGTTGTTTTTACCCAAATCAGAATGGGTAAAAACTCATTAGAAATGTTTTGGAAAGAAATGTTTGCGTTAAGTAGCCCACGCGGCAGTAGCGGTGTTTTTTTAAACTACTGTCACACTAAATCCTCGGCCATGCATCTGGGGTCTTCTTTGTCTAATTTAGAAACGTGGTGTTTTTTTTTTTTCTTTTTGGACCATCGATCTTCGGAGCGGTTCGATATGTCCCGTCACAAGTTCCTCTCCTGTGCCAACCTCTTCATCGGAGAGCAGCACTAGCAAAATATGTCCTCAAATATTTGCTGAAAGTATTCTAATATATGTCTTCCTCTATAGTGTTTGCTACCTACAGTACCTCTACAGCACCTCTAAAATCATGGAAGACAATATCTGATATCTTAG
The DNA here is from genome assembly GCF_021461395.2 of Schistocerca americana. Classification (NCBI taxonomy): domain Eukaryota; kingdom Metazoa; phylum Arthropoda; class Insecta; order Orthoptera; family Acrididae; genus Schistocerca; species Schistocerca americana. The sequence goes on along the minus strand of NC_060124.1, from coordinate 496,037,561 downwards.
CGTATGTCCCATCGCCCGCCCGGTTAGCCGTGCAGTCTAACGCACTGCTTTCCGGGCGGGAAGGGGTGCCGGTGCCCGGCCCAAATCCGCCCGGTGGATTAATGTCGAGGTCCGGTGTGCCGGCTAGTCCGTGGATGGTTTTTAAGGCGGTTTTCCATCTGCCTCGGCGAATGCCAGCTGCTTCCCCTTATTCCGCCTCAGTTACACTATGTTGGCGATCGCTGTGCAAACACTTTCTCCACGTACGTGTACACAATAATTACTCTACCACGCAATTATCTGGGTTACACTCGTCTGGTGTGAGGCGTTCCCGGGGAAGGGGAGGGGGAGGGGGAGGGGGGGGGGGCGCTGGGGGCCGAACGGCACAATAACCCTGGCTTCAGTGTGGGGCGGCGGCGGGGTAAGTGGACTGCTGTAGCCTGTTGTGGACCACTGAGGGCTACGGCGCGGACGAAGCCTCTCCATCGTTTCTACGTCCCAAGTTCCATAATATACAACATGTCCTTTCATCCTGTTCCTTCTACCTGTAAGTGTTTTCCACGTATTCCTTTCCTCTCCGATTCTGCACAGAGCCTCCTCATTCCATACCTTATGAGTCCACATAATTTTTAACATCACATCTTCACACCTCAAATGATTCGAATGCCTTCTGTTCCGGTTTTCCCACAGTACGTGTTTCATTACCATTCAATTCTGCGCTCTAAACGTACATTCCCAGAAATTTCACAGATGGTAAACTGGTTTCCTCATTCTAATTCCGGTAATTATCACTCGAACTACCTGAGTGACTTGTGCTCTCGTAATGTGAATCTAGTGAGCACAGACATTACTTTGGATATCCATTCTTCGCGCAGTTCCTCGTGTAGCACAAAAAGTCGGCGAGACAGCAGACCTTATATGATGTCAGTTACAACAATATAACATTAAATAGGTTAAAACGAAACTGTGAAATTATTTAATTTTTTAAAGTGGTAGTACAGTGATTCTAAACGGCTGAAAATTTTGATGGGTCATCAAGTTTGTATTCCGACTCAACATCTATATCCATACTACCCAAGCAACCTGACAGTGTGTGCCGGCCGGTGTGGCCGTGCGGTTCTAGGCGCTTCAGTCTGGAACCGCGTGACCGCTACGGTCGCAGGTTCGAATCCTGCCTCGGGCATGGATGTGAGTGATGTCCTTAGGTTAGTTAGGTTTAAGTAGTTCTAAGTTCTAGGGGACTGATGACCTTAGAAGTTAAGTCCCATAGTGCTCAGAGCCATTTGACAGTGTGTGGCGGAGAGTACTTTGAGTACCTCTATCGGTTCTCCCTTCTATTCCAGTCTCGTATTGTTCGTGGAAAGAAAGATTGTCGGTATGCCTCTGTGTGGGCTCTTATCTCTCTGATTTTATCCTCATGGCCTCTTCGCGCGATATACGTAGGAGGGAGCAATATACTGCTCGACTCCTCGGTGACGCTGTGTTCTCGAAACTTCAACAAAAGCCCGTACTGGGCTACTGAGCGTCTCTCCAGCAAAGTCTTCGCTTTCACGATTACTAAATGATCCTGTAACGAAGCGCGCTGCTCTCCGTTGGATCTTCTCTATCTCTTCTATCAACCCTATCTGGTACGGATCCCACATCGGTGAGTAGTATTCAAGCAGTGGGCGAACAAGCGTACTGTAACCTACTTCCTTTGTTTTCGGATTGCATTTCCTTAGGATTCTTCCAATGAATCTCAGTCTGGCATCTGCTTTACCGACGACCAACTTTATATGATCATTCCATTTTGAATCACTCCTAATGCCTACTCCCTGATAATTAATGGAATTAACTGCTTCCAGTTGCTGACCTGCTGTATTGTTGTTAAATGATAAATGATCTTTCTTTCCATGTATTCTCAGCACATTACACTTGTCTACATTGAGATTCAATGGCCATTCCCTGCACCATGCGTCAATTCGTTGCAGATCCTCCTGTATTTCAGTACAATTTTCCATTGTTACAATCTCTCGATATACTACGGCATCATCCGCAAAAAGCCTCAGTGAACTTCGGATCTTATCCACAAGGTCATTTATGTATATTGTGAATACCAACGGTCCTACGACACTCCCCTGCGGCCGGCCGCAATGACCGAGCGTTTCTAGGTTCTTCAGTTTGGAACCGCGCCACCACTACGGTCGCAGGTTCGAATCCTGCCTCGGAAATGGTTGTGTGTGATGTCCTTAGGTTAGTTAGGTTTAGGTAGTTCTAAGTTCTAGGGGACTGATGACCTCAGATGCTAAGTCCCATAGTGCTCAGAGCCATTTGACCTATTTTTCAACTCTCCTGCGGCACACCTGACATCACTCTTACTCCTGGTGCGATCAGATATTTTGGATTACGTGTGACGAATTGTAGTCCCTTGTATGACGACATACCAGTTCATGAGTAAATGGAATTTTCGGACACCACTTTCTACAGTAATTTAAAATGCAAACACTTCTGCTTCCATGCAGCTGGAAAATGTGTAACGTGATTTACGCATAGTGTTTCCATCACGACCTCGCGATGGGTCTTCGAGTTTCAGATTTAGGCTATTCTATTAACTTCCTTTCGCTTTCTGCGGCACGAGAAGTTAATTGTATGTGTAAACTGCAACAAAACGCTGGGCACACACGAGTATTATGCGTGTCGAGTTAATGAAGGTGGCTTACGTAAACGATCCTAATTGCTGCCATTGCCGAGAGACGAATCCGCTTCCATCGTGCCAGTCGCCGTGTTTGCAGCAATCGTCTCTCAGGTACGAATTTACTGCTGCGAAAATATCAGTAATGCGTTCTAGAATGAAATGTCATTAGCAATAAAACCAATTTATTGTTGATTTGTGTTTTTTTTTTCAGGTTCCGATACTGCTGATTGTAGATAATATTGTAAAGGTTTCCGCTCGGTTCGCTGGAGCTCGTCAAAGAACGCAAATTGCCGCTTTGTCCCCAGCCGCACCGCGGAGCACGCTGCCAGAGATAACTCCACCCTCACACCAGTCCAAATATTTTGCTTACCTGTTATTCTTTTTTCCCGGTAACACAAAGTGTAGATGTTTCATACACGTGTCCGTTTTTCGGGAAAATTGGCTGGATTATTATCTCGTAACGTTTTACGATTTTGATAGCATAACAGCGGTTAATTAACAGTGAATAGCATTGTCTCGGTTGAAAATTTGGTCACATTGCATTCTGTACAACCACTGAACTCATAAGTATAACAGAGGTACTAATTATGAAACGAGAACAGGACATAAAGTGTGTCGTACATAACGTGAGCGTACACCGCTTGTTCTGAGCTCGAATGCAGTACATAAATTTATTTATTTACCTACTAGGGTAAAACGAGTAGTCCCTAAGCAAAACCTGCTAAAAAACTGCAAGAAAATTTTCGGTACTGATGAAAAACCTGAACGAACTATTGTGAACGTGATAGAGATCTGATCCCTTTTTGCAAAAATTCTGAACAAAATAGCTTAATAAATGTATATTATAGCCCATAATCACATGAACATTGGTAATCGGCTATTTAAATATTTCTTGAAATCGTAGCAGGTTTTGCAACCGGATAATGCTTTCAGCAGGATTTGCAAGACAATGGGTAACGTTTAGTTTTTCCCTCTGATTTCAGAACTTGTTATTTTTATGACGAGAATTTGGAACGCACAGAGGTGGACTAGTAGACACCAAATATCTTAAAATTTGTTGTTACTATTATTATTAATTTTACTGTCATTACTAAAGCCAGCTTAACATGCATCTACAGGTAAACTACTAGCAATTCACAAGTAATAGTTTAAGAAATAAACAATACTGTGTCATCAAAATATGATGAAGTCAAAATTGCTGTGATATGCAAGCCACGTCATCCTTTTCCATTATATGAACACTGCTCTGTTCATCATTTTCTCCATCATCATCCACGCAGTCTTCCTCCGTAGCAACATTATCAGGAATGAGTGTTTTGTAGAACTGCAACTGTACGTTTGCATCCGCTTTCACTAAAGTGAGGGCATAAAAGTTGCCTGTCATCTTCAGTTTAACGCTTTCACTTGAACATCTTCTTCAGTACCTTCAATGCAAGTGTTCTGCCTGAAGTTTTCTCCGTTTTAGTACAGGTTTTTATGTTCAATTATTTCTTGTTGTAAAATAGATCTCTTGAACTAAAGTCACCTTCTTATTCTAGCAACGTTTGATTGCAATTACTTTTGCCTTTTGGAATCTGAAATTCCATTGGCCTGGTTATTTGAGGATACGACCAGAGTAAGGGTTAGCTTTGTCCCAAGTGGATAGCATTACCGATTTCGAGGTGGCGCGGCGGTTAGCATAATGGACTCGCATTCGGGAGGACGGTTGTTCAAACCCGCGCCCGGACATCCTGATTTAGGTTTTCCGTGACTTTCCCTAAATAGCCTCAGGCAAATGCCAAGATTGTTCTTTTGAAAGGGCACGGTCGACTTCCTTCCACGTCCTTCCATAATCCGATGGGACCGATGACCTCGCTGTTTGGTCCCCTCCCCCGAATCAACCAACCAACCGAATGTAGCATGCCTTTCTGTCAGATTTCTGTACTCGTTAGGGCTCTCAACCACTTCCCGGTGGCCTGAACTCTCTTCCCAGTTTACCGAAAATTCTATCTGGTGGAATGAATGAGTGTCCAATAATGGGGAACCAAATATTAACAGTTTATTGAGGAGCAACGAAAAGCAGCCACAACATTTCCAACATTTCTGTGTTCTTATTCTGACCCCTAAAACAGTCAGAAAATAAACGCACTGTTGAAAATTCGTCTACAGCAGAGTTGAATAGCCTGTGACGCAGTGCTGAAACAATCAGATTGTAGACTTTGGGATACACTTTTTTCTTCTTGTTACATTAATGAAGGTTCTTCTGCTTCCGTCAAGCCCTTTTCCACTCTATTACGCAACACGGCTCAAGCTCATAAAACCAGGTAAATGACACTATCAACAGAAGAGCAGAACACATTGTCAGGTGCTTCTATCACTCGACATATCCCAAGAAAATAAAATCTGGTTCACGGCACGATCAACAGATGAGAAAATAGAACTGTCAAGTGCGTGTTTTTGTGGGATCTTGAGAAGCTGTTTCCTTCACAGAGTAAAAAAAAACATCATCTTCGCTCGCTGCCTGCTCCCGTTCCTGACCGTAGGGTAAATATTAACTTTTATTCTCACAGAGAAGAGATCACGGTAGTATAAAATTAACACCTAGCATCTGTAAACTCAGTGAAAACGCGATGTCCATAACGCCTGCGGTGAATATAAAGGGCTTTTACAGCTCCACATGAAGGTAGCTGGCTTTGGAAGTACGTGGCTTACACATATACTGCATTTTACAACTCAGTGCAATTTTATTTTAGCTTTTTAGAAGACTTTTATTGCGTTTCCCAAAAGACAGTTGATGTAAAACGTTAGAAAACAGTGTTTTAATCGATAATTTGGTCGTACTGGAAGCTGCAGTGCAGAAACGTAGAATATTACATTCCATCGTTCATATGCCGTACAGGAAACATCAAATGGCATGGTTGTCCAGCAGAATATTTGCCTCGATGGAAATCAAATTCATTATTTATGAGCGAGAGATAATGTTTCACTTTCTCAAATGTACTGTTGTTAAGACGTATGTACGTGAAATTGCAAAGGATTTTTGAGCAGATGAAAGGATGAAAATATCCCCGGAACACATCTATAATATTCATTTATGGAGGTGATCTGCTATGTGACCCCAGTTCTGCAGTGTTTGCTGAATTTTGAGAAATAAATACTACTACTGAGACGAAGAACCAGTCGTAGTAGGGGAGTGTGTCGTGCATTGGGATTCATTTCAGATTTTCGCCTGAAGCCAGTTCCATACTTGAGGTTTAACATTTTTTTATGATTCCATTCCTAGCTGATGGCATTCCCTCTTTATGTACTGCAATCTTTTCATGAAATTACAAAAATTACTGCAGAAAATGAAGGTCTTTTCAAATGTGAAAACATCTTCCAAGGCTCAACATGGCCATGGAACAAATGTTCGGCTGAAATTTAAAAGCAGTGGTGAAAATCTTGTCAGTAGTGTACTAGTAGTCTATGTGTTAGTTGTCATTCTACTACACATACGTTGTGAGTGAGTTTCACCTAATAAAGCACAACTATTATCAAAATCCAGTTACAAGTCAAATACATTAAGAATCTAACGCACTATCAGTTAATTAACAGTTATCCCACTTTCCATATTAAAGTACCTCCCCCTTTTCAAGGTACAAGACGTAGCACGACTGCCATGTACGGCTTCACTGTCTATAAGTTGTATAACTTGTTTTAAAAATGGTTCAAATGGCTCTGAGCACTATGGGACTCAACTGCTGTGGTCATCAGTCCCCTAGAACTTAGAACTACTTAAACCTAACTAACCTAAGGACATCACACACATCCATGCCCGAGGCAGGATTCGAACCTGCGACCGTAGCAGTCTCGCGGTTCCGGACTGCGCGCCTAGAACCGCGAGACCACCGCGGCCGGCATGTTTTAAAAATATACGTAATTTTGCTTGCAGTAAAATCCTGTAACCGAATCTAATCAAAATAGCTGTAGTATATAATCCAGAACTTAAATGTGTGGAAATATTTTCAAATGGTACTAACGTCATATCTAGCAACAACAGAAACTGCTTATGGCGGTCACTAGTGTGCAGTCGTTCGTGTGATTGATTCAATAGACTTAAGTAAAAGGTAAGTAAATTTTCACGTTCTAGTCCCAAACCTGTAAAACGGTCGGGACCGACCACCATGTCATCCTTTGCCAATTGTGTCATCGGATGCTGTATGGTGGCGCATGTGGTACGTCGTCGGGTTTCTTAACTTAAAAAGCGCTACTAATCGGCGAGTAGCTCCCCATTCGGCTGAGTGCAACCCGTGCCAGTCCTCTCATCAAGGAAAAGTATTGGGTAGTACTGGGACTCTCACCGTGGTCCCCCACATAGCAATCAGGCACGCTGAGAACTCAATTACGGAGGCGGACAGCAGGCTGAAGAACTGACCAAGAAACGTCATGTGTTACTAAGTACACTATGCTCAAGCTACAATACTTTTCCTTACTAAGAGGGATCTAATGAATAGTTACTAAAATTGTTGGACCATCAGTTTAACTCTTACTTCCTATACAGCTAGCTAAAATAAACCATAAAAGAATAGGGCGTAATCCTAAAGAGCGAAGGGCCGAATAATTACTTTGCTTGAAAGGAAGTAGGCCCTATGTAAACGACACGTATGAAACCGCAATTACTTTGCGTAAGTGAAAGGAATGTTGCGAAACGTTTGCCGACTCACAGAATTTTGTTGAGAATATACAAGTAAATATAATATTCGAAATACTGACGGGGGTAGGAATGAAGTACAAAGTAATAGCTGGAGAATATATCCGGAGAGCAAATTGACGTCTCAAAGAGCGTACGATGAAATATGCAGCTTTCTCGATTTTTGTTTCATTACCACGTCTAGGAGACAAAAGACAAGTATAACCCGTTTTAGCTGAAAATATGTACAGCGAGGGGATGTAATTATTGTCCGTAGTGCATCGGACTTGAAAGTAAGAAAGACTGAAAAGAATTTAGTGATAAACTAGAGTAGCACAATGAGGACGTCTGTAGAAGGAGGAATAACCAGCAGGTAAACACAAAAAGAAAGGAGGTGTCCTATAATGAAGTTAAAAACTGTAGCAGATGAGAGAATTACAGATGCTTTTTGTTATATATTTTAAAAGTAGGAATGCTTTCCTTACCCGGCATGTTGTTGGGGCGGTGAAGAGCTACTGAACATCCATTACGGATAGCTGGAGGTCAAATCCGCATTTCATTGCCCACAGCCTTAAGGGGCTTCTGGATGTTGATCATTCTCGTGGACACTGGACAGCGGCTAATAACATAAGTAAAGAAAACGCACCACCACAGCTGTATTTCAGACGACTAGAATTGTAAATTATACATTCAAACCTTCCTCGTTAATTAGTCTACTAATTGGTATAAAAATACCTACAGTAATTTCTGAGATTAGCCTTCATATACAGACAGAGGAACACGGCAGGGAACTTTTCATTTATAGTATGTACGTATTGACGATCACGTAATCACTTTTCAAGACGCTATCTGTTCCGTCCATTTGGTTTTTCCAAATCCTTGGACGTCTTTGACGTAACTGCAATGTAATAAGCACTTATTGACAGTTCTCCCTCTGAAAATTCCCGCAAACGTTCCTATACTGATTACTCATTATACACTCTGAGTAACGTGGTTGATAGATCACAACCTTGTCTCAATCGGTTCTCAATTACGCCTTTCTTTGATGTTCTTCGTTTCACCTGCATGGTTTTTGCTCGACATGTAGCTACCTTTTCACTCTACATATATCTTCTCCGAGAACATGGTTGTCTTTGCAAATACCTCCTTAGGTTCCTTGACCGATCGCTCAATGAGCAATTACATAGCGTCATTGATAGACAACACCGTCTCGATTACTGGCTTCTTATTCATGTTCATCCTTTTCGCAGTTTGGTTTCTGTATGAGATTAACGTAATTTTTCATCCTGTGTTATGTACCCGTAACAACTTCAAATTTGGAAACATTGTTTAGCAGTCAGCACTTTAAATACTCTTTGTTTTACTCTGCAGATACTACAGATTCAGGTTTGTCTTTCGTCAATCAGTCTTCTGAAGTAACTCTTAAGGTAAACTTTGACTTGCGTCAACCTACATTTCATCGTTCCATAGGTGTTTTCTCCTTCTTAATGACGTTTATAACAATGAGAATTGACCTAAGCCCGATTGCAACGAAACCTAAATAATAAATTCATCAGAAAATCGTAACCCGTCAGTCTCAGCGTCTTCTTCAATTGCAAAACGTTGCGGGCACAATTTCCGTATTAGTATAATTCTGTAATTTTAATTTCCACTTCCAAAAGTAGAGTTGACTTTATATTTGTTTTCATTTGCAATTATGTATCTGTAGTCTCGGTGTTTACTAAAATCCACTCGCGTCACTACCCTAGCACGCCGATGGAAACCATGTCCACTTTGTCAAAAGATTTCGCGGATTCGTTTTGGTTCTCTAGCGGCTTGCTATGGTATTTTCACACGAGGGTATCAATGTACTGCAGGCACGCACCTGTAAATAAACAAAACATAAATTGCGTAGCTTTAGGTTTTCGATGTTATTATTAAAATTTAGTGACGACCCTCGAAGCTATGCTCAGACACGATCGCCTTTTACTGCTCCTTGCCACACAGCTAGAGCTAACTGCAAAGAGGAAAGGGAGATTTGGAAGCACAATAGTCAAACATGCTACTTATGTGGAGCTCTGCGAACCGGAAGCATAGTGTAAAGAAGAATAGCGGCCACTAGAAACTATGTTCCGCCGGGCGCATCCGTCACGCTGTCACACACAGCATAGCGGCCGCTCTGCGGTATGACAATGCATTTCGCGGTTGTCAGCGTCGCCGCAGCAGCACGCAGTAACTCAAATGAACAGCGAACACAAGGGAATTCCACGACTATACGTTTCACGACCACTGTGTTGCTGCGGCATCATTTCGTTTTTTGTTCTGTTTTTTTTTCTGTCGTTGGTGGTTGTACGGACAGTTACGACTGTATACACATTGAAATAGCTGACAAAGGTTATTGTAACCAGAAGTATTGATTCCACTTCCAGAGGCTACGATCTGTTTTTTTTTCAAAGGGTGGATATTTTTAGCGTCTTTCATATCTTGGGTCCAGTGCTGCCGCTGACATTTACGGAACTATTTTGGCAAAAAAAAAAAAAAAAAAAAACAGTATTGCTCGTAAATTGGGAGCAAAATGTGATTCCCAGGAGACAACAATGTCAAAAAGAACCCAAGGGCAACTGGTATATTTAAAATACTGTAGATAGCGTAATGATTAAAGTACAAGATGTCACCTTCAGCTTAATAACGTCTTAGAAAAACTATTTTTATTTGTCGTTTGGCTAATCTCATTTTCTCCAGCAGTATTTGCACAGGTGTTACGTTATAAAGACAAGTTGAAATCGCTCTGAGCACTATGGGACTCAACTGCTGAGGTCATTAGTCCCCTATAAAGACATGTATTTGATACATGTAGGTCAGATGGTTCAAATGGCTCTGAGCACTATGGGACCGGCGGAGGTTCGAGTCCTCCCTCGGGAATGGGTGTGTGTTTTTGTCCTTAGGCTAATTTAGTTTACGTAGTGTGTAAGCTTAGGGACTGATGACCTTAGCAGTTAAGTCCCATAAGATTTCACACACATTTGAACATTTTTGAGCACTATGGAACTTAATATCTGAGGTCATCAGTCCCCTAAAACTAACTAACATAAGGACATCACACACATCCTTGCCCGAGGCAGGATTCGAACCTGCGACCTTAGCGGTCGAGCGGTTCCAGACTTAAGCGCCTAGAATCGCTCGGCCACATCGGTCGGCACATTAGGTCAGTTGGACAAAACTGCATATGACATACAGTATCAATAATTAAAACAAACATTCTTCAAATGTGACGTAATTGAGTTAAAAATGATGCCATTATCTATAAAAATTTTCTGTCTTGATTGTATGTAAAATACAAGCTCTTGTCTAGTTACAGCCTCTGAAATTCCTCCAAACACTACAGCTGAAATTAGAAAAGTAAAGCTGTAAAAAAAAATGCTTTTACTAATATGTACCCTTCCATTTACTAATCTCAGTGAGACAGATGAGAAATAAGAAATTGCTCTCCCATCTAACCGTAATATGGCATTTTTAAAACGGTTGTAGTGGATGCCACTGGTGTAGAAATAAGTGAATCCCCAAATGGTAAATTCGTGTCACACAGAGCAAGATCATGAGCGATAGATTTTTGTCACTCGTAATAGCTTTTAAAACCACTAATTGTCTTTTTGTGTATGTAAAAGATGCACAAAAACCAATTTCTAAGAAACTGCGCCTTGGAGGTAGGGTGCATTTCTTTACATCTGCACTCATATGAAACAAACAAACAAACAAAAAATAGTTTCGTTTACCATCCCATCGATGACGATATTAGAGTATTAGAGACGGGTATAAGCTCGACAGAACAAAGATGAATGAAGGAAAGCGTCGTGACTTTTTAGCAGGATCCATCTAAGCATTCGCCTTGAAAGTCTTAGGAAAACACCAGGAAAGCCAGAAAGTACGTCGATTTGAAACCTGCAACCCTCCTCAACCGTTTAAAAATCTCCAGTCATGCGCCTCCCCCCCCCCCCCCCCTTCCACTGCCAGGACCCCAACCACGCCACAAAATCATTTTCTGATACTTACACCGGTTTGTACCTCGTGCCCTCCTGCCATTCACCACTTCCCATGTTGTCTCTTAAAACCGTGGGAGACGTGCCACGCGATTAACTCCAATCTATGGTTACTTTGGTGACCATGAAAACACTGAAGTGAAAGAATCCTCCACATTTAAAATCATTCCACCCTGCTCCGCCAATTTGGTTTTCTCATAGAAAATTTTGGCTGGTGTTTCTCATGTCTTGATACGTCTGCTCTTTTTTAGTTTTCCAGGATAGCGGCAAGTCGGGCTCATTATTTTTTATAGGTCAGTAATGCTCGATTTTATAAGCTCATTGTCAGAATCTATGGAATTTTCACTTCAAAGTAGTTTGCTGATTACATTGCCCTGAGGAAATTAATTTCAACAGTTGCTGTTTTCCTGCAGACAGTAACTGCTCTCGGTAATTCTGCTCTTTCTGTCAACGTACTTATGGAGCTTTTCTTCACACAGTATTCTGTTTGATAACACAGCGGAATACTTTTTCCCACTTACCTCAAACGACAGAGTATAATGAGGGCAAAAACTCGGAGGTTTTATCAAGAAATAATTTCCAGTGTATTATGGATGCATTATCTGTCGATGTGGTTATGGTTTCTCTTGACAAAAATACTGTTGCCTCACGGTACAGTGTCCAATTTGTTCATTTCTCTGTGAGTTACGAGTTCAGTATAAATATTCTCTGACCGCTGGAATCTGAACATTTCATTTACTGGTACTCTTAATACGACCATGCTTGCACTAGCTGTACCACATATTGCAACTGACTCAGTGACAGTTATGTTCTCTTTGACGAACGCTTTGACACTGCCACTTCTCCCTGTTGTACGGACATTGTAACAATAATGCCTTCGGGCTGCCAATAATAGCATATGCATGTCGAAAGGAAACTGCTGCCACATGACTTTGTCCAGTGTTTTCCCTTAGACGATTTGAACAGTTCTGTATGCACTTTTAAGATATAGCGTGTTTAAGGAACATTTCTTCACTTCTACTACTTTCTTTTAGACTGGTATCCAGATACAAGAACAGACCAAGCGCTGCACATGAATTGACATGAATGTAGCACATAATTTTTTATATATTTTCAAATGTGCTAATATAAGTAAACATTATGATGTTTAAATGTAAACCTAAAAGGATATCATGTGCCTTCGTACAACTTCCTGTGGTAAAAGTTGTCACAGTGTTGAAGCTACTCGGGGCCACTTGGTAGTGCTTCTTGCAAACTGTGTTACAAACTAGTTTTCAGTGTGTCTAAGTTACGACTGACAGCTGATCCCTCCTCTCTCACTCAGAAAACGTAGAACATTTATATACTTATACATATCCGAAAGAACAGACGCCATTGATGACCCGAGCCGTCTAGAACGAAATTAGGATTAATTTTTATACATTCAGCTGCTGACAGGCATTGATATATATCAACGGGGACAGGTGAAAATACGTGCCCTGACGGGACTCGAACCCGGGATCTCCTGCTTACATGGCAGACGCTCTATGCATCTGAGCCACCAACTGCACAGAAGATAGTGCGACTGCAGGGACTATTTTGCGCACGCCTCCAGCGAGACCCACATTCTCACTTTGTATGTCCACACACTACATTTGTAGTGTCCCACCCCAACACACTCATTACTCGTGGGAGACATTCTTACCAAGTCCCGTAAGAGTTAGGGGAATATGTGTGCATCCTCACAGAAGAAGAAGGTCATGGCCGGTATTGCCAGAACTGTATACTTGTACGGATATGGTGTCTGTTCTTTCGGACATGTACTCGTAGAATATGCACCTTCGTTTAAAAATCTGCATCATGCATGAATCGAATCTGAGCCGTCCACTTGTCAAGCAAGCAGAATACCACACAGCCATGTGGCCATCAAAACATCGTCCATGCTTTAGGAAATGAAGATGCTTAAAAATTCGACGTTGTTCTTCTCTAGTATCTTTGAGAGCTGCATATAATTGCTTCGGGAATTTCATAGACGAGTTCTGAAGTTGCCGTACAACAAATATAAAGAATAACATAAAAACGATTACTGCGTGGTCTCTTTGTCAGTGCTAGCAGCGGGGCTGCAGCTAACAGTGGCAGAGTCTGTAGTTGGAGACAGGTTGAATCATGGAGAATCGTAGACTCGTACAATGGTGAACCATCACACGCACCAGCTCGGAGCTAGTGGCTGGCAGAGTGCCATCTCTCTGATTAGAAATGAATACCTTCTTAGTCTCACATTGTTTCCCTAAAGCGTCAGTTTCTGTCACAAAACCTGGAGTAGGACCATGACTCGGACGCGAAACAGTCATGTCACCTACGCCACAGCTGCTCTGTTTTTCCGCTGCGTCGTGTTAGCCGAGGAAGGTCACTTAAATTTTACACAGCGGTGCCCAGTAAAATATTTGTGGTGCATCACTGCTGCATCGTTCTAGAAACTAGTCTGCTGTTCCCACTGCATGAACAGTGCGACAGGATGGATAATGGCTGAAAGTGCGGTACTAAGGTTCTATCACGTTATCACCAACATCTCATGTTTACGCATCCTGCGGTCCCCAGCAAAAAAAGAAAAAAAAACCATTAGTTCTACAAGACTAAGTTTATATAAGGCAAAGATAGAAAATTTGTATCTGGATGTAGATGTACGCTCTGCAAGGCACCATATGGTATGTGGAAGACGGTACTTCTGGTACCGCTGTTAATGTGAATGTTGCCTGTGGTGGATTACTGTCGGTAAGACAGATTTTCCCGTCATGATGCTTCTGCGAGACGTGAGACGTATGTGAGAGGCAGTAGTACGGTCCAGTCACTTATAACGTTGGCTCTTGCAAATTTAGCTCTGACACAGCAGTTTGCTGAGCTTCTTCGAAATGCTTTCACACTTAGTAAGGGAATATCACTTCATAATTTTGCGAAGCCAATGATCAATACTGAAGAAGAAATAGGAGGAGTGTTTTTTAAAACACTTCCTTTCTGGATGAATTACGCATCTTTAAGATTTTTCCAACGAGCTCAGCCTGGCATCTAATTTTCCTACTACTGGGATCATATGATTATTCTAATTTACATCACTCCGGACGGTTACTCCTTGGTATTTCGTCCCCGTAAAGACAACGTGTTGAGTTGTGCGTTTTAGGAAATCAGGTACGATCTCCTGAGAGGAAACAGTCGCTCTATGTTATGGGGAGAGCTTCTGTCTCAGCTCTTCGCTTCGTTATAACACATAATAGGTTAATGAGTTCAAAAATTTGGTTATTCATACAGGACTGAGAACTTCACATGTAAATAAAAATTTTGTTATACTCTGAAGACACCTATTCGCAGAAACTAACTCCGATCTTTTCTTCATTCCACAGGGCTGCATTTTGGAAATGTACTTTAGTCGGCACTTATAGTTTCGACCTTTATTCAGCACTTTTTCGGGCTGGCCAATTTTTAGAGTTGCGGTCTAACAAAACTATGATTCTGTCGTTTCACTATGATACATAAATGACGTAGCAAATGATAGGACTGCCGGTAGTATTAGTGAATTTGGGAGGGAAAGAAACATGTATAAATGTTTGAGGCACAAACTGGGAGCCGATGACCTCCCCTTGTTTCTTGTTCGCGTCTCGTGGTCGTGCGGTAGGGTTCTCGCTTCCCGCGCCCTGGTTCCCGGGTTCGATTCCCGGCGGGGTCAGGGATTTTCTCTGGCTCGTGATGACTGGGTGTTGTGTGATGTCCTTAGGTTAGTTAGGTTTAAGTAGTCCTAAGTTCTAGGGGACTGATGACCATAGATGTTAAGTCCCATAGTGCTCAGAGCCATTTGAACCAATCCTTGTTTCTTGTTCGTTGTGCATGTAATCAGCGGTGCACATCCTTCAGTGCTAGTCCATTGTGAACTCTATACCATTGCAACATATATATTACATTTCAAAAGAAATAAAAATCACTTCATCGTGTAACATCTGCGCTTTTAGGTAATCAAAGCAATTAATTGTGATTAAAGTTCAACTAACATGCATGAACATGAAAAAGTCTCTATTATTGTTCTTCTTTTTTGTACTCACTAGAACGTTCTTCAAGGAAAGACATTCCTGTTATTATTGATAAATGCGTAAACAGTTTATGAGTTACAGAAGCATTTTTAATACTACGTCGATAAAGTATTGAAGATACGTTTGATATGTTTTTGTTTGGCATTTTTTTAATTTCACCTTTTTTGTAGAAATTGCGTTTCATGGTGCTACATGATAAATCTGTATTGTTTTTGTTTCTATTTTTACTACAACGTCCCTCTGTTTCACTTTACAGATCAAAAATTTTCTTATAATGCCCAAATTAAATACTAAAATTTTCAATTTTGTTAGAAGCACTGTTTATTTTTAAGCAACAGCACCCAATTCTCAACAGCGTCTGCAACAAGTACGTCGTTTTCGTCTCGTGATACAAAATTCACATGCCCAGCATATTTTTGATGTATCCACATCTGTTATAAATCCACTAGGAAGAGGGCCATGTCTGACACTATTAGTGCTGAATAAAGTACCTGAATCATATCTTCCCTCACTGTAACTATGAGCTTACCACGGCTCCTCTTGTGTCACAAACAATTCGCTCCATTTATAAACGAATGATTAAATTGGCTACGTATCTGAATCGAAAATGATATTCATTAGTGCTACCCACATTTGAAGTGGGTAAGTCAGGTCCTGAGGTCATGATACATTCCATATTACATTGCCAATTCCTGGACGATAGTATAAGGTGTGAAACAGATTAACAGGCAAGTAGTGTGAAACAATTCCTGCAAGAAAGATCGTATTCCGGTCCTCTAACGTAATATGTTGCACACTTTCTGACTAATAGCTCTCCGTACATGTAACTCTTCATAGTTTAAGAATCAATGCTACTTTCTTTTCTGTGAGAGATATCCGCGTTGAGAACATTTCTGGAATGCTAAAGAAATTGGGTGACTGCCTACAAAGGTTCAAACGCCTATACGTATTTCATATCTGGAAAAAAATATTTATTTTCTAGAAAGAGGGCGCTATGTTCCATGAAAAGCAAGTAAAACAGCCGTCGATAAACACTCAGAAACAACGGGGCAGACCGTTTTTACGGTATTCCAATGGCGAGGCACCCAACTGCCAGGGCGAAGAAGGAAAAACAGCTCCCGTATAACTTGATTTGTTTCGCAGCTCTGCCTTTAAATCATACTTTTTCGTTTTTCGGTCGGCTCTTCTCCCAACGCCTTCCTTCCGCCGTCTCCCAAGTGCTGCGGGTCCCCTCTCGCTTCCACTGCGCCTGTTTTCGGTAACAGCGTCAGAGCCGTTGAATGCCTGCTGCTTCGCGAAATTGTGTCCCGGCTTGCCTTAACGATTTGAGAGATTGAAGCGTCAGTGCACATTGCTAGTGGATATTGGCGAACGGTCCCAGTTAAGTGACAAAATCCGCGTCTCTTTTAGGATGCAGTTCCTATATACGTGTATGGTGCCGCTACTGCTCTCAGAGAAGTTTGTATTATTCAGTATAACGTGAGGCAGGTTTCGCAGATTATTCATTTCTTCGCTGTACGTCCGTTTCAATTTATGTCACACTTATGCCGCATAATGACCGGAATCACATACGTAAGGTGACTGACTTCAGATTTTTCACAGTCTCATAGTTTCACGCAGTTTCCTTTGTGTGTGAAATCACTGCTTATACCGTTTTACTGATTAATATTTCCTGTGTTTCAGAGACGAATGACCATAACTACCCCGTAGTTATAATTAGTAAGTGCAACTAATCACTGAGGTCCAGTGTGCGCGGAAATTGTGGTACGGCAGCCAAACTTGGTAGCTACTCTAACGCGTTAATGCGCAACCGATTTACTCTGGAAGAGACATTAGTTCCAGTTCTGGCCACCTGGTGCAAATCCCGTGGAAGGTTTCATTAAGCAGATCTTTCAATGGGCGAGCGACTTGAGGTGTCGGCCCATCTTGCATGAAAACAGTAGTTCCCACAAGCTGCACTGTTCCAGAGCAGGAATGACGTACCATACAACGAGGTCTTGATAGCGAGGAGACGTCACGGTACAATAAAGGTGCTGCTGCATCCACAACACGCAGTCGCATACTCTTCGCACACAACACTCGCTTTTACTTACTTGTGGTAGCGGTTCTTCTGGATTTTCAGCTCATACAGTATGGGAGGTAATTCATGCAGTCTTCAACTTCATGAGTAACATCAGACGTCTTACAACCTTATAAGGTCCAAAGTAGCGCCTGAGGAGCTTCTCAGACAGACCAACCTTCCGAACAGGAGTGAAGATCCAGACGAGGTCACCAGGCTGGTAGACAAAGGGGCGGTGGCTCGCGTCATACCTTCGGCGATCGTTTTCTTGAGCCTGCAGCGTGCGGAGTCGAACTAACTGCCGAGCTTCCTCAGCTCTGGTTAACACGTGGCCGATGTAGTCGTCGTTCACGTCATCAGGATGTAACGGAAACACAGTGTCCATCGTCGTAGTTGCCTCACGCTCATGCGCCATAAAAAATGGCCTAAATCCTGCGGTGTCTTGTTTGGCGGTGTTGTAGGTAAACGTGACGAAAGGTAGCACCTCATCCCAGTTGCTCTGCTCAACATTGACGAACATTGATAGTATGTCGGCCAAGGTGTTATTAAGGCGTTCAGTAAGCTCGTTAGTTTGCGGACGGTAGGCAGTCGTCATGTGATGAGTAATGTTGCACCGAAGGTTTGTCTCTGTCACAAGATTTAACTGAAAAATTTTCCCTCCATCCTTAGTGAACGACCTTGGGGTACCATGTTTTAATACAATGTCTTCCACAGTGAATTTGGCTATCTTGGATGCTTCAGCTGTTTTCAAGCCTATGCCAAGGAACCATCGGTAGACAACTGTACGGTACAATCGGAGCGTGGTATCTAAGTTCAAGTCCCTACTATTGAGGAGACGGGCTGTTATCCATCAGAGCTCCTAGATATCAATGGAAATTGGACACAACCAACAGTGATGTTGTGGTAGAGGATAGAGCCTCGTTTGGTGAAATAGACGGCCATAGTTGTTACGGCACTGAGGGAAATATTGTTTGAACGACATCAGGAGACTTTTGCGTCCACCTGCCCGTGAAGACGAGCGTTGTGCTGGTCGGTGTTGCGGCCAGTCGAATAGAGCGCGGTATTGTCGGCGTATTACACTGGTCTCAGTCAGGGATGACTGCCATATCATAAACATGAATGTTAAAAAGGATGGCAGACAATACAGGGCCTTACGGAGCAGCAGCGATATGCGGAATATGCTATCGTGTTTTTCTTTATGAGCAACCAGGAAGGTCCTATCGCTGAGGAAATCATCTACAATCTTCATATAGATGTCCGAGATGGTCTTTGTGTCACCATTTTGTTGACAATATTGTCCTGCCATGTCCTGTTGTAAGGATGGCTGGTGGACTGCTGTCACTTTAGCCGGTTCCACTTTGGAGGGAAAAGACCAGTCGTGAGACAGTGGTTCACAGTGTTGGTCAATAAAAGCAGTAGCTTGCGTGGGAGCTAACACAGGTGTTCATTTAAGATGCCATCCAATATTGGAGTCGATTCCCCACACTTTCAGTGGAGGATCCACTGTAATTCTAGTAGTGAAATAAGGTATTCACCTTGGGGTTCTTCAGGCGTGCGGTTCTGGACGAGCAGTTGATTCTGGGCTTCAAATGCATCATCCAGAGTTTCCACCACATGGACGGCATCATAAGTTAAACCAACCGCAATGCAGATGGGATTGTGGGTCCTTAGCGTGGGATGCCTCAGGACTCGGACAACAAGTCCAGTTGTTTCGTTTTCCTATCAGTGAGGCACTGGCAGAGTTAACATTGGAGATGTCTCATGCAATGCCTGTCCCAAGAGTCACGCAGTGGGGTTATGGCCCTAGATACAATGGAAGTAGAGGCCTTCATTGCGTTCTGGATTTATGTTATTAGCTAACCGACAGTCCTGACAAAATTGGCAGGCGTTGTCAGATTAAGGTCTTGTAGACCATCCTGGAAAATTTATTTCAACCCGTGATCGACAAGATAGAGTGGACGTGAAAGGACAGTGGTACATTGGGAAGATGCAGAGGCACTGTCTCGTGGTCTGACGCCAGTTTGTGGAGCGTTTCCAATGAAAACTGCGCCGCGATATTCTTGAAAATGGCCACATCCAGACTGTTCGGCTGGCAGTTGGAGTTGGACTGGTATGTGTGTGGGAGTGTGGGGACACAGGAAGTTCCAGAATATCTTTCAGCTCGACGAATATCTTCAATATACACTCCTGGAAATGGAAAAAAGAACACATTGACACCGGTGTGTCAGACCCACCATATTTGCTCCGGACACTGCGAGAGGGCTGTACAAGCAATGATCACACGCACGGCACAGCGGACACACCAGGAACCGCGGTGTTGGCCGTCGAATGGCGCTAGCTGCGCAGTATTTGTGCACCGCCGCCGTCAGTGTCAGCCAGTTTGCCGTGGCATACGGAGCTCCATAGCAGTCTTTAACACTGGTGGCATGCCGCGACAGCGTGGACGTGAACCGTATGTGCAGTTGACGGACTTTGAGCGAGGGCGTGTAGTGGGCATGCGGGAGGCCGGGTGGACGTACCGCCGAATTGCTGAACACGTGGGGCGTGAGGTCTCCACAGTACATCGATGTTGTCGCCAGTGGTCGGCGGAAGGTGCACGTGGCCGTCGACCTGGGACCCGACCGCAGCGACGCACGGATGCACGCCAAGACCGTAGGATCCTACGCAGTGCCGTAGGGGACCGCACCGCCACTTCCCAGCAAATTAGGGACACTGTTGCTCCTGGGGTATCGGCGAGGACCATTCGCAACCGTCTCCATGAAGCTGGGCTACGGTCCCACACACCGTTAGGCCGTCTTCCGCTCACGCTCCAACATCGTGCAGCCCGCCTCCAGTGGTGTCGCGACAGGCGTGAATGGAGGGACGAATGGAGACGTGTCGTCTTCAGCGACGAGAGTCGCTTCTGCCTTGGTGCCAATGATGGTCGTATGCGTGTTTGGCGCCGTGCAGGTGAGCGCCACAATCAGGACTGCATACGACCGAGGCACACAGGGCCAACACCCGGCATCATGGTGTGGGGAGCGATCTCCTACACTGGCCGTACACCACTGGTGATCGTCGAGGGGACACTCAATAGTGCGCGGTACATCCAAACCGTCATCGAACCCATCGTTCTACCATTCCTAGACCGGCAAGGGAACTTGCTGTTCCAACAGGACAATGCACGTCCGCATGTATCCCGTGCCACCCAACGTGCTCTAGAAGGTGTAAGTCAACTACCCTGGCCAGCAAGATCTCCGGATCTGTCCCCCAATGAGCATGTTTGGGACTGGATGAAGCGTCGTCTCACGCGGTCTGCACGTCCAGCACGAACGCTGGTCCAACTGAGGCGCCAGGTGGAAATGGCATGGCAAGCCGTTCCACAGGACTACATCCAGCATCTCTACGATCGTCTCCATGGGAGAATAGCAGCCTGCATTGCTGCGAAAGGTGGATATACACTGTACTAGTGCCGACATTGTGCATGCTCTGTTGCCTGTGTCTATGTGCCTGTGGTTCTGTCAGTGTGATCATGTGATGTATCTGACCCCAGGAATGTGTCAATAAAGTTTCCCCTTCCTGGGACAATGAATTCACGGTGTTCTTATTTCAATTTCCAGGAGTGTATATAAAACTATATAAATGAAAGTTCCCCACAACAGTTTGTTTCTCTATGATCGAGATATCTTTAGGAAACAGTTGTCAGGCCGACGCGCGAGAAAGTTAGTGTATATAATTCATAAATATTTGTGCAAACTGCGTGACTCATGATGAATTAATATCTGTCGCTGAAGTTAAAATGGTGCCACGGCCGTCTAGCCTGATAATCATATGGCTCCTAATCGACCTGCTGCGTAGTTCGTATCATGTAATAAACTACTGAGAGGAGATACTATGGTACAGAGTTATTTTCTTAAGTGTACGAAGGTGAATTCAAGAAAAATTAAGCCAGGAAATGCAGCTCGTACAGAACTGGCACTGGAATGCAGTGGCCAGCAAGTGTGAGTAGTTCATGGCAAACAGACACTACAGTTACGACTAACAAGCGGATCGTGCAGCGTGACAGCTCACACCTCCCATAATTGACATAAGCTCCCAGTCGAAATGCCAATTAAATATTGAACACATAACATTCATGCCCTTTGTGAACTTTCGTCGCATGCACACCTTTAATCGCAAGCTGTACCAAAGTGATGATACTTAAGTAAGACGTCGAGGTCTCCTGACCTTCATTGCTTACGAATTCCGCCCTCACAATCATATTCCGCACATCAAGACGCTTCATTCGAACCCAAACTCGATAAGAGAAAGTCAATGTTGTATGAATTCATGTAAACGATATGCAAATAACTAACAAATAACAAGTAAGCGCACCGTGGTTGAAATACTCGAGGATGGCGTAGACACATACATTCCAGACACTGCAGTCACAGGAGCTTTTAGTTAAGGAGAGAAACCGCACACCAGGAGGCCAGTCCCAACCTATCTATGTTGGCCAGTGACCGCCCTTAGAGCAGGAAACGTTAGCCCGAGTGAAAGGACGACCCTGTGTTTGCCTTAAAAGCAAATTCCGCTACATTGTGTGGGAGCGCCCAGCCTACTCATTCTTTACAAACAGAGCATGCAGTTTCAGAGATTTTCACAGGGAGACAGCAAACGCCAAACGACGATGCTACAGCTTTCCGGATTGGTCGCCTTAAACGATATTTCTGACGCCTTGAGCTCAAGGAGTAACGGAAGACACCGAAAGATATACCCCTTCACGTCTGGCGTGGAGAGGGGCTGTTCCGTCGTCGCTCTTGGGGCGAGAACACGTAACGAGAGCGTGTGCGCTCGTACGTGTACTCAAAGAGCGAGGAACAAGTCTCTCCTCAGTACTTCACTGGGAGAGCACCTCTGGCTAAAGCGAATGAGAGTGCGACTCTATATTGAGTCCTTGTGATTAAGTGTTGTTCACTGTGTTGGCCACCACACTTACTGTGTGGTGTGAACGGACAGAGTTATAGTTAAACGTTTGCGAGCGAATTTTGGCATCACGGTGGACTCGTTGTGTGACCGGTATACCACGCCAGTAGTTAGACTAGGGGCGAACAGGAGTCCTTGACTTCATCAAGGCCTTGGGAGAGTTTGATTGGCGAAGGCCAATCCAGATAGAACGAGAGTTATCTTATTTGTCAGCAGAGAGCAGCGCAGACAGCAGTCATCGCAGCTTACGGTGTTGTGCGCTACAGCTCTTGCGAGCCCCATATTTCGTCCACAACAGTACACTTCACAGCATTTTACATGCAACAGCTTCGACCGTACCTAGCAACATTCTAACGGATAATTATTCAAGTTGAGTAGGCGCGGCTGTCAGCCATTCTGCCCAGTCAATAACAATTTGTGTAGAAATTTCATTAGCGAATCCTATCCTTAAGAGGTAACTTCACATTCCGAAAAGAACCCGGAAATAACTTGTTAATTTCATAATTAAAAGTGCCATTGTCATTTCTCAGAATTTTTGCAAAAATAAATAACAATTTTCGTGAGTTTCATGTTTTTCTTACACTAACTAGCACTACTCCAGTACTCAAGTATCCCACTAGTTACATAAGAAATTTTTGTGAATTTTTGTGTCATTTCCTTACAGCAGACGACCCCAGAAGATATTTCTTGCTGAAAGTTTTTCAAGCATTTCACTTTCAACATTAGGAGCATCTGTCTGACTTCTGTAGTAGTGTGAGGGTGGAAATTGCATCTTGCAGGAGCCCCAGGATAAATGGTACATCTCAGGTTAATCCGTTGCACAGAACGACAGAATAGCAATCCTACACGCTCACACTCAGTTACCTAATGTTGTTCCCTGACTATTAATAATAACTCTGTACAGTGCCATGTAAACAAAAGTACCGCTATGCCACACATAATGTCTCGCTATAAGCACTTAGTGCTATGTGTGTGAAGTCACGATGGGTATTTAATAAAGATAGAGAAAATAACAACAAATAAAAAGAAGAAAAGACCAAATGACTAAACCTGCAGTGGGGAAGTGTAAAGGGAGTATATGCTACATCGAATTTATTTATGTTTTGCTGCTACTAGTAACATAATGTTCACAAAGTGTTTTGTTCCACATGTCGACACAGCAACGCCTTTCAATCATGCTTTGTTAATCTTCGAATATGGCTGCTAATAAAAAAGTCTACAAGCTATATAAAAATATAATCTAGAATGAAATGTTCTGTTGTAGTGTATATAGGTGTAGCCTAGGGAAGAGGGTTACTGAAGTCCACTGGTGCCAGCTGGTGTAGAGCAGGTGGACACTTCTTGATGAACGCCATTGTTTGTACAATACCACCAAACAGCAAATTTTGAAAAATTTTTTGAAGATCATTATTCATGTTTAGGGAGAAGATTGATACACTTGAAAAAACGCTCTTTTTGCTACTTTTCTGTAAGTGCTAGGATGTATGGAAGTGCTTAATTTGTAGCCGTGTCATTGTTAGTAGGTTGGCAATAAATGCCAAAACACAGCTGGTGTTCCCGTCTGGGCGTTTCCACATCAAACAAAGGTTACAGTTCAACTCGTTTCAGGTTAAATTAAACACTTAAATGATGTTTTATGGACACTGGTGAGTGTCCTGGAAAGGTCTCTTCCACTTGTCATATAGAAGTGGTCATCTACGTCTCTCCTTTCTTTTATGACCTACTGGGGACAGCATTCATGCTGCAGTTTGTTATTCCTTAAATGAGCTTTTTGAATATTTGCTCTTCGAGAACGTTGTGCTTAGGGAAACATGTTCATTTTGTGGATTTTCGACGCTACACATTCTTAACTATGGGGGTTTCTTAGTAACAATTGAACTTCCTGGTGTATTTCACGTAGTTTAGTTTCATTAAGCTGATAGGCCCCAAAATGAAAAACTGGCCAAGTGCAAAAAGGACTTCTGCACTGAGGCTTCCGTACAAACTTTAATTAGGGGCATGTGTATAGTTCATGGATCCTGGAAATCGAGGATCTCAAAGATTTTTGCGTGGTTTTTCCATGGGTACCGGCAATATACACGTCGAGAAAATTGCAGGACCGTATCAAAATCTCTACATTATTTCCTCAGCCCAGCCCATAGATACGAAAGAAAGTGAGCAAGGGACTTTTTGGCTTAATAAACCAAGTAAAACTCGGTTGCTGAAGTCCACTGGTGTCAGCTGGCGAAGCACTGGTGGACGCTTCATGATGAACACCATTGTTTGCAGATAAGCACCAAACAGCAAATTTTGAATGTTTTATTGACTATCCTTTTTTATGTTTACGAAGAAGATTTATACACATTGAAAAAAATTCTGTTTGTTACTTTTCTGTAAGTACTAGAATGTATGGAAGAGCGTAAGTGGTAGCTGTGTCATTGTTAGTAGGTTTGCAGTAGACGTGAAAACAAAGCTGGTGTGTCCGCAGTTCGTGGTCGTGCGGTAGCGTTCTCGCTTCCCGCGCCCGGGTTCCCGGGTTCGATTCCCGGTGGGGTCAGGGAATTTCTCTGCCTTGTGATGACTGGGTGTTGTGTGGTGTCCTTAGGTTAGTTAGGTTTAGGTAGTTCTAAGTTCTAGGGGACTGATGACCATAGATGTTAAGTCCCATAGTGCTGAGAGCCATTTTGAAAGCTGGTGTTTCCGTTTCGGCATTTCCACTTGAAGCAAAGGTACAGTTCATCTCATTCCAGGATAAATTAAGCAGTTTATTGGTGTTTTATGGACACTGGCGAATGTACTGGAAATGCCCCTATGTCAATTATCTCTTCCACGTACCATTTAGAAGACGTCTTTCTTGTACGACCTACTGGGGCAATATGCTTTTGAAGCATGATGAGAGCAATGTATATTCTAATGGTGGAAAGGTATTTTTATATGTTATAATTGCAATTTAAACATTTTCAGACTTCTTAATTGTACGGCTAAACCTTGTTTCTTGCCATATTTCATGATTCTAGGTCAACGTAAAGTACCCTATAGATTTTGATAAGTGAGTTTAGAGTGTATGACGTAAATGGCTGAATCTTTTGTTGCACTGAGTTAGAAAACTTCAGTGTTTTCCACCGGCAATGGGCCATTGACCCTAGTAAGAGACATAAATTTGAATTTCGTCAGACTGTTCAGTGGAAAAAAATCAAAACACACGGACAGACACACAGAGAGACAGATGAAAAATGACAAAATATTTTTGTTTTTATTATATAATAATTAAGTCACAATTTTCAATCTAAACACACGGACAGACACACAGAGAGATGAAAAATGACAAAAAATATTTCTTTGTATTATATAATAATAAAGTAACAATTTTCGGATCCTTTGTTTATCTGTACTGTGAAGCCTTGCTTGTTGCATAATTTCATTATTCTAGGTCAAAGGGAAGTACCCCACCGGTCTTGATAAGTGGGTTCGCGAGGTTCAAAATATGTGACATGAATGGCCAAATGTTTTGAATGAATAGACTTAAAGGTTTAAATGTTTTACACCGACGAGGTATGTGACATAAATCTGGACTTTATACGCCACCCTTTTAAAGGGTAACAGGGGTGTTAATGGACAGATAGACAGATGAATGAAAAAGAAAAAGAAGTATTCTTTTCGTGCGACGTGATTACAAATTAACAATTTTCGGAGTTTTCTCTCTACTTGTAGTGTGAAACGTTGCTTCTCGCCAAATTTCGTGATTCTAGATCAACCGATGTACCATGTAGCTTTTTATGTGTGAGTTTTTCAGTATCAAAATATGTGACATAAATGGTCGCACCTTGTGACGGAATACACTTAGAAGTTTAAAATTTTTATACTGCCAGGAGGCCATAGACCTTAATACGCGACATGAATTGTAACTTGAAATGTGCAGCCGTCAATGAGAAAAAGCATTCTTAACATGCGGACAACAAAGCAATCCTTTAACGGTTCTGTTTTTTGACACACAGAATACTAAATATAACTTCTTCGAAACGTGTCGCCATGTATTGAATTAAAGCATATCTGATAAACCGGAACATTTTGATCATTGCCGTCCACAAAGTTTAATGCCGCCTGGTGGCTTTGTAGGCACGTCACGCCGTAAGCAAAGCGCGGCAGGGGGAATTCAAGTGACGATCGCGAAAAAATTATGTTTCACAATGGGTAGTGTCGCCTGGTCGTTTGAATCCTGTTTCTTGTTGCCCTATGTCGATGCACATTTCCAAATACGCCGTCACCGCTGGCGAAAGGTTGATTGAAAGATTCGCCCAGCCTCGACCTCAAAGAATTTGGTGGGACCAATGGTAATAAAATAAGGCACTATGACAACTATGAACTACAGATATTATTGTGGACCACATGCTTCTCTTCATGTTTCACGTGTTTCCCGACGGCGAAGACATCTTCCAGCAGGATAACTGTCCATCGCTGGTTTGAGGCACGCGGTCGTGAAATCACGTTGATGTCTCCTGACCTGAACGTCTGCAACTCTGTTGTGTGCCACATCCGCCCCCACAAACCATGGTTCCGTAACTTACGGGAGTTGTTTTCTCTGTGCGTAGACATCTGTTGCCACAGACCTTTTGAAGCCTACCAACGACTTGTCGAATAGATTCCATTCAGAATCTCTGCTGTACTGCGTTCCAAAGTTGGCCGAACCTGCTGTTCAGCGGATGGTAATAATGTTTCGGCTCATCGGGGTAACATGCACACGCAGGAGTCTTTCACATGTAACTAAAAACAGTGTGAGCAAGGCACAATACACCGTTGCAAAATATATTTTCGGAGGTTCAACTGTGGCTCCTTTCGGATATAACTCTGTCTTTCCTGATCAGTGATTTGCGGAAAACGAGCTCAAGTAGTGTGGACGGGGAGTCGACGTTCCTGTGTCGCTTTCCTTACAGTTCGCTAATAACAGAGCCACTTCACCAAAGTTATAGCCGTAAATATTTTTATAAAAATCATTAGTAGACATAACTTGAGAAACTATCTTTCATATACGTATGTTATTTTGCCAAATTAAGGAAGCAGAAAGGCTGTTAGAATTACAGAACTTCGGATCCCCAGGAGGCAACTTCCCATAGGGAGGTGATCGTTGGTAGGGAAGCTAGAAGATCTGAAAATGGAAACGCATAGACTGAGTCTACATGTAGTGAGTGTCAGAGAAGTGAAATCTAAAGAAGATATAGTCAGACGAAACAGGGTAATCAACAGCACGAAAATTCGTTTTTAATAGGAAGGTACGGCAGAGAATGTGTTACAGCGAATCTACATCTATACTCCGCGAGCCACCTTACGGTGTGTGGCGGAGGGTACTTATTGTACCACTATCTGATCCCCCCTTCCCTGTTCCATTCACGAATTGTGCGTGGGAAGAACGACTGCTTGTAAGTCTCCGTATTTGCTCTAATTTCTCGGATCTTTTCGTTGTGATCATTACGCGAGATATATGTGGGCGGTAGTAATATGTTGCCCATCTCTTCCCGGAATGTGCTCTCTCGTAATTTCGATAATAAACCTCTCCGTATTGCGTAACGCCTTTCTTGAAGTGTCCGCCACTGGAGCTTGTTCAGCATCTCCGTAACGCTCTCGCGCTGACTAAATGTCCCCATGACGAATCGCGCTGCTTTTCGCTGGATCATGTCTATCTCTTCTATTAATCCAACCTGGTAAGGGTCCCATACTGATGAGCAATACTCAAGAATCGGACGAACAAGCGTTTTGTAAGCTACTTCTTTCGTCGATGAGTCACATTTTCTTAGAATTCTTCCTATGAATCTCAACCTGGCGCCTGCTTTTCCCACTATTTGTTTTATGTGATCATTCCACTTCAGATCGCTCCGGATAGTAACTCCTAAGTATTTTACGGTCGTTATCGCTTCCAATGATTTACCACCTATGGCATAATCGTACTGGAATGGATTTCTGCCCCTATGTATGCGCATTATATTACATTTATCTACGTTTAGGGAAAGCTGCCAGCTGTCGCACCATGCATTAATCCTCTGCAGGTCCTCCTGGAGTACGTACGAGTCTTCTGATGTTGCTACTTTCTTGTAGACAACCGTGTCATCTGCAAATAGCCTCACGGAGCTACCGATGTTGTCAACTAAGTCATTTATGTATATTGTAAACAATAAAGGTCCTATCACGCTTCCCTGCGGTACTCCCGAAATTACCTCTACATCTGCAGATTTTGAACCGTTAAGAATGACATGTTGTGTTCTTTCTTCTAGGATATCCTGAATCCAATCACAAACCTGGTCCGATATTCCGTAAGCTCGTATTTTTTTCACTAAACGTAAGTGCGGAACCGTATCAAATGCCTTCCTGAAGTCCAGGAATACGGCATCAATCTGCTCGCCAGTGTCTACGGCACTGTGAATTTCTTGGGCAAATAGGGCGAGCTGAGTTTCACATGATCTCTGTTTGCGGAATCCATGTTGGTTAGGATGAAGGAGATTTGTATTATCTAAGAACGTCATAATACGAGAACACAAAACATGTTCCATTATTCTACAACAGATTGACGTAAGCGAAATAGGCCTATAATTATTCGCATCTGATTTATGACCCTTCTTGAAAATGGGAACGACCTGCGCTTTCTTCCAGTCGCTAGGTACTTTACGTTCTTCCAGCGATCTACGATAAATTGCTGATAGAAAGGGGACAAGTTCTTTAGCATAATCACTGTAGAATCTTAAGGGTATCTCGTCTGGTCCGGATGCTTTTCCGCTACTGAGTGATAGCAGTTGTTTTTCAATTCCGATATCGTTTATTTCAATATTTTCCATTTTGGCGTCCGTGCGACGGCTGAAGTCAGGGACCGTGTTACGATTTTCCACAGTGAAACAGTTTCGGAACACTGAATTCAGTATTTCTGCCTTTCTTCGGTCGTCCTCTGTTTCGGTGCCATCGTGGTCAACGAGTGACTGAATAGGGGATTTAGATCCGCTTACCGATTTTACATATGACCAAAACTTTTTAGGGTTCTTGTTTAGATTGTTTGCCAATGTTTTATGTTCGAATTCGTTGAATGCTTCTCTCATTGCTCTCTTTACGCTCTTTTTCGCTTCGTTCAGCTTTTCCTTATCAGCTATGATTCGACTACTCTTAAACCTATGATGAAGCTTTCTTTGTTTCCGTAGTACCTTTCGTACATGATTGTTATACCACGGTGGATCTTTCCCCTCGCTTTGGACCTTAGTCGGTACGAACTTATCTAAGGCGTACTGGACGATGTTTCTGAATTTTTTCCATTTTTGTTCCACATCCTCTTCCTCAGAAATGAACGTTTAATGGTGGTCACTCAGATATTCTGCGATTTGTGCCCTATCACTCTTGTTAAGCAAATATATTTTCCTTCCTTTCTTGGCATTTCTTATTACACTTCTAGTCATTGATGCAACCACTGACTTATGATCACTGATACCCTCTTCTACATTCACGGAGTCGAAAAGTTCCGGTCTATTTGTTGCTATGAGGTCTAAAACGTTAGCTTCACGAGTTGGTTCTCTAACTATCTGCTCGAAGTAATTCTCGGACAAGGTAGTCAGGATAATGTCACAAGATTCTCTGTCCCTGTCTCCAGTTCTGATTGTTTGACTATCCCATTCTATACCTGGTAGATTGAAGTCTCCCCCTATTACAATAGTATGATCACGAAACTTCTTCACGACGTTCTGCAGGTTCTCTCTGAGGCGCTCAACTACTACGGTTGCTGATGCAGGTGGTCTATAGAAGCATCCGACTATCATATCTGACCCACCTTTGATACTTAACTTAACCCAGATTATTTCACATTCGCATTCGCTAATAACTTCACTGGATATTATTGAATTCTTTACTGCTATAAATACTCCTCCACCATTGGCGTTTATCCTATCCTTGCGGTATATATTCCATTCTGTGTCTAGGATTTCGTTACTGTTCACTTCCGGTTTTAACCAACTTTCCGTTCCTAATACTATATGCGCACTATTTCCTTCAATAAGAGATACTAATTCAGGAACCTTGCCCTGGATACTCCTGCAGTTTACCAATATTACGTTAACTTTTCCTGTTTTTGGTCTCTGAGGACGGACGTTCTTTATCAACGATGATAATGTCCTCTCTGGTAAGCCGTCAGGTATTTTATCGTTTCGCCCAAGGGGGGGTCCCTCTAACCTAAAAAACCCCCGTGTGCACGCCACACGTACTCTGCTACCCTAGTAGCTGCTTCCGGTGTGTACTGCACGCCTGACCTGTCTAGGGGGGCCCTACAGTTCTCCACCCAATAACGGAGGTCGATGAATTTGCAACCATTATAGTCGCAGAGTCGTCTGAGCCTCTGGTTTAGACCCTCCACACGGCTCCAAACCAGAGGACCGCGATCGACTCTGGGCACTATGCTGCAGGTATTAAGCTCACCTTGCACTCCGCGTGCGATGCTGGTTGTCTTCACCAAATCAGCCAGCCGCCGGAAGGAACCAAGGATGGCCTCAGAACCCAAGCGGCAGGCGTCATTCGTTCCGACATGTGCTACTATCTGCAGCCGGTCACACCCAGTGCGTTCAATAGCTGCCGGAAGGGCCTCCTCCACATTACGGACGAGACCCCCCGGCAAGCACACCGAGTGCACACTGGCATTCTTCCCCGACCTACCCGCTATTTTCCTGAGGGGCTCCATAACCCGCCTAACGTTGGAGCTCCCTATAACTAATAGGCCCGCCCTCTGTGACTGTCGGGACCTTGCCGGAGAATCGGCCACTGGCCCAACAGGCGAGGCATCCTGTGGTGGCTCGGAAACGATGTCATCACCACTAGGAAGCACCCCGTACCTGTTGGAAATGGGTAAGGCAGCTGCCACGCGGCCAGATCCCACCTTTGCCTTTCGGCCAGGCACGCGCGAGCCCACCACTGTCCGCCATTCACCCTGGAGTGATGGCTGACCGGTAAGATGCTCACTGCCGGAAGACGCAGCGACATCAGTGGTTCCATGCGATTCCAAGGCCACCGAAGTAGGCATAGGTCTCACCACAGTTGCCCCAACGCCACTACGAGCCGACGCCTGCGCCTCGAGCTCGATGAGCCTAACAGACAAAGCCTCCACCTGCCCCCGAGGAGTGGCCAATTCTCCTTGCGTCCGCTCACAACAACCACAGTCCCTACACATGACTATGTTTACCCTACTCTATACGGTGACAAATTCCCAAGATAATCTTCTGATGAGCTACTCTGATAATCAAGAAACACTCACTGAAATACGAGACGCGAAAACTACGCTAGGTTTTCCCAGAAAAACTATTTAAAAGCTAAGCGCAGCAAATAAGTACAAAAACGCTTTATACAAACAGTACTCGCTGCTGCTGGTGCTCTCGCTCTGGCTGTCACAAGACAACTGCTGATTCAAGTGACTAGTGGCTAACGGCCGCGAAACAAACAAAAGACGGTTTTAGGGCGCTTTCTGTTCTAAACGATCAAGAAAACACTAAGAAATCTAACACGAAAACTACGTAAAGTTTTATCAAGAACTGTTAGTTACTATGCAGAGCAGATAAACACAAATAGAATCCCTTCCTTAGTGGAAGGTCGTAAACAAAATGCAAAATAAACGCTTTATACAAACAGTACTCGCTGCTGCTGGTGCTCTCGCTCTGGCTGTCACAAGACAAGAATAGTGCAGTTACTAATGGCAAATATTATACAGTTGGAGAATCTCAAGAGGAGGAGATATACTTGGAAAACACCTTGGAATACGGGAATATTCCAGGATTACGCCATCCTCAGACAAAGATTCTGGGTGTTGAGACAAACTTTGGGCTTGCATCTGGTAGTCATTTAATTCATTGCACGACATTTTGACTGGGCACCTACTAGTCATTTTGAGGTGAGCCTTCGACGACTGACGAAGAAAATTCACAGATAAATCGGAACCAGGTACTGGAGTGTAAGACGCACTCAGGAGCAAATATAGAGTAACATCACTATTTAGAAATGAAGTTTCGGATAGTCTTAGGTAAGATTCAGTGTCGAATCATTTGCGATTTTCAAACAGACGGAAAAAGGAAGTAGGCTATTATGTAGAAAAATAGTGGACATGTCTATAAAGGGTAATCAGAGATGTTGGAACGAAAAACATAGACACAAGGAAAGTAATTGAACAAAAAACTTCGCCAATTGAAGAAATAATGCAGTTTAGTGACGACAGAAAGAAGTAGAAAGAGGCGCAGGCGGAGACAGGTAAAAAAGGAATATAAATCTCTTATGAATCAAATAAATAGGAAACAGGGCCAGTCAAGGCGAATTGGTGGCAGAAAAGTGTGAAGAAATGGTAATAGAAATGATCGTCAGGACAACTGAGCATAAAGAAGTCAAAAAACCTTCAGTAAAATAAAAAGCAAAGGTGTTAACATTAAGAGTACAAAGGGGAATTCCGCTTTTAAACGCAGAGGAGACAGCGGTTAGCGGATAGCTGGCAAGAATGCTTTGAAGGGTTCTGTGGGGAGGAGGAATTATATGATGACGAGGTAGAAGAAGGAAGCTATATCGAAGAGACATGGGTCTAAGCATTAGAGTCAAAATTTAAAAGAGCTTGGGAAAACTTGAAATTAAATAAGAATGAAGGGACGGACAACATTCCATTCAGTTCCCAAGACAACTTAAGCAAGTAAGTGCGAGAGCAAGTGCACAATTTGCTTAACAGCTCAACATTCAAAGGGTGCAGGACGAACACAGGAAGAGGATAGACATACCAACAATAAATATTGTAGCTCTAAACTATCGCAGCTGTCTTAGGAAAGAACCTGAGGTCCAAGAACTAATAGAAAGCACTGAAACTTAAGTCGTCATGCTCATCGAAAGCTGGGTAAAACCGGAAATAAGTTCAGTGGAAATTTTTACAAAAGCCAAAGGCGCTTAGAAAGAACAGATTCAATACATTTGGTAGCGGCGTCTTTGTTGATGTTGCAAGTAATTTATCATGTAGCAAAATTGAAGCAGATAGCTCAAAAAATGTTCAAATGTGTGTGAAATCTTATGGGACTTAACTGCTAAGGTCATTAGTTCGTAAGCTTACACACTACTTAACCTAAATTATCCTAAGGACAAATACACACATCCATGCCCGAGGGAGGAGTCGAACCTCCGCTGGGACCAGCCGCACAGTCCATGACTGCAGCGCCTTAGACCGCTCGGCTAATCCTGCGCGGTGAAGCAGATTGTTTCCGTGAGTTAGTATGTGTAGAGGCTGTACTTGTTAATCGAATAATTTAATAATTAGTTCCTTTTACTGATCCTTCGGCTCAGATTATACAGCTGCTATACAGCTCAAAGGAAACTCGAGTCTCATCACAAATACTGACACACAGAGCGCATTCAGGAAATACTTTCCTTGCGAAACACAAGTAGCTGTTTATTTGCTTCCAGTAACGAGAGCTGTCGACAGGGAATCTCAAATTGAGTCCATATTTTCAGATTTTCGGAAGGCTTTTGACACTGTTCGTCATAGGAGGCTCCTAATTAAATCGAGTGCCTACAGAGTATCGCTTTAGTTGTGCGATTGGATCCTTGATTTCTTCTCAGGAAGATCACAGTGCATAGTAATCGACGGAAAATCATCGATTAAAGCAGAAGTGATGTCCGGCGTATGCCAAGGAAGTGCTATGGGCCCTTTGCTCTTCCTAATCTACGTAACCGATTTACGAGAAGACACTGTCACTTACCGTCTAGTAAATCAACAGAAAATCAGAATTAATTTCAGAACTACTTAGGAACAATATCAGAATGGTGTGAGAAGTGGCGACAGTTTCTCAATGAGGAAAAGTTTGAGGTCACCCTCACGAGTACAAAATTAAAACTGTTGAATTTCAATTGCACGATGAATCATACAACTTTAAAGGCTGTCAAATCAACTAAATACTTCGGAATTATAATTACGAATTGGGCCGATTGCATAGGTAATGTTGTAGGGAAGGGAAAGACTATGTTTTATCGGTAGAATAGTTGGAAGATACACTAAGTCTAATGAAGAGGTAGTCAAGACTCCGCGTGTTCGTCGACTGCTAGAATATTGCTGTGCTGTACGAGTAAGGAAATTGTTACCAGGTTGTAATTGAAGGAGGACATCGAAGAAGTGAAAGAAAGGTAGTTCGTTTTGTATTATCACCAAACAGGGGAGAGAGAGTCAAAGATATCAAAAGTAAATTGGGACGCAATAGTTAAAACAAAAGTGGGATCTTTTCACGAAATTTATTCACCAGCTTTCTTCTCTCAATGTGCAGATATTTTATTGCCGTCAGCATCAATAAGGCGTAATGGTCATCGTAATTAAATAAGAGAAATCAAAAGTCGTACGGAAAGTTTGAAGTGTTCATTTCTCCCACAAGCTGTTAGACAGTGTGACCATAGAAAAGTGTTTCGAAGAACCCTCTGCCTGGCACTTAAATGTGAACTGCAGTGTAGTCACACAGATGTTCATGCATACAAGTTGGTGGCAAAAGTAATGCACAGAAGAATGGAAAAGAAAACTGTGGAACCATTAGACGATTATCAGTTTAACTTTAGGAATTATGAAGACGTTGCTCTAGATAAGGGAAGCAAGAATGAAGAAAAATCACATTCATGGGAATTGTCGGCCAGCAAAAACCGTTAGACATGGGAAAAATCTGAGTCACCTATAGGGAAAGACGAGTAATACACAATATATACAATAACTAAGAAGTAACAATAACACAGGAGGACCAAGAACGAAGTGTTGGGATTTAAAGGGGATAAGATAGAGACGTAGTATTTCGCCCGTACTGTTCTATCTATACATCGATTAAGCAGTGATGGAAATAAAAGAAAGCTTCAATAGGGGGATAAAAATTCAGAGCGAAACGGTATCAACGGTACGATAAGCTCATGACGTTGCAATCCTCAGTGAAGGGAAAGAAGAATTACAAGATCTGTTGAATGAAAAGAACAGTCTAGTGAATACAGATTATTAATTGAGAGTAAAGCGGAGAAAGCCGAATATAATGAGGAATAGCAGAAATGAGATTAGCGAGAAACTTAGCATCGAAATTGTTGATGACAGTGTAAACGGAGGTAAGGAATTTTGCTGCATTGTGAGAAAAACTATGGGCGAATGAGAGAGGACATTTAAAGCGTGCTAGCAGAGGCAAGGAGGGCATTCATCGGCAAAATAAATCTGTTAGTATCAAAGATAATCTTAATTTGAGAAAGAATTTCTGAGAAAGTACGATTGGAGGACTGTAGGAAAACGGAAAAGATGGGAATCGAAGCACTTGAGATGTGGTCCTATGGACGTATTTTGAAAATTAGGTGGACTGATAAGCTCTGAGCTGGTTCTCCTCAGAATCGGCGAAGAGAGGAACATATGGAGAACACTGACAAGAAGAAGAGACTGGATGGCAGAACATATGTTAAGACGTAAGACATGAGTGAATGACTTACATGGTACTAGGGAGAGCTGTAGAGGGTACAAACTGTGGAGGAAGACAGTAACTGGAATATATACAACAAATATTGGAGGACGCAGTGTGCAACTACTACTCTGAGATAAAGAGGATGCACAGGGGAGGATGTCATGACGGATGTAACAATACAGGTAATACCACCTCCATAAAATTCATTTCTTTGTGTTGGCTACATGGGCAAATCACTAGAGCTTGTGTCTCAGTGTAAACTCCCAGGTGGCTCTCAGCTTTGTGCACGCTGACACCGTCTAGCAACAGCAGGAGGAGTTAATGGGGGATTATACGGTAGGTGGAGCCGTGTGATGCTATACGGTGCTACCAGCTAGTGACTAACATTTAAATAATTCGCTACATAGTCAAATTGTATTTATTCATAAAACATTTGATGCTTAAATAATATTACGTATATAGCAAATAAGTAAATGTTATTATTCAAGTATAAAAGGAAATAGCTGGAGTAAAGGCTTCAAGGAGAATATCATTGTAGCTATGTTACTTAGGGGAAGCACCATTAAACAAGAACGGGTTACTAACGTACAATTTCACGAATCTATATTGTTAGTCTTCTTTGTCAGTCGTAAAGGGTGCATGTTACGGAGCAGATATGGACACAGCTTCTTATTGACGTGTGAAATATTGCTGCTGTTGAGCCGCCAATTACGTCGCAGCTTCAAGCCCGAACGGAATATGTCAGTCAAATTTCTACAGGGGTTTAACATTCAGAGCACGTTAATCTATTAGTGTCAAACAAAATCTCCATTTGAGGAAGAACGAGAAATGATGAAATGGACATCACAAGTTGGGTGTTGGCTGGCTAGCTGCATAAAGGTATCAGCAGATTACTTGGACTATGAGGTGTTAGATCGAGCCAAATACCTAGCTAACTGCTGCTGTCGATGTTACATAGTATCTTCAATACAGGCATAAAACTATGCACTGACATAATTGCAAATCTTAAGAATGTTCATCAC
Source organism: Schistocerca americana (assembly GCF_021461395.2). Lineage (NCBI taxonomy): Eukaryota > Metazoa > Arthropoda > Insecta > Orthoptera > Acrididae > Schistocerca > Schistocerca americana. The sequence goes on along the minus strand of NC_060124.1, from coordinate 496,000,749 downwards.
AAAGATGGTGAACTCGTTCCCAAGATGCTAACATGTGAAGTTAAGGGTGAGTATTTTAAAGGCAAGGTATTAACTGTAGCTTGGTACAACAGATAGGACGAAGTCCAGTTTACATCTAAGTGACACATTAAATTAGTTGTTCTTTTTCATGTTAATTACTGTAAAGCGAGTTACAAAAACCCCCTTTTTTTTAAGTCGTCAGTCTTCTGACTGGTTTGATGTATTCCGCCACAAATTCCTCTAGTATGCCATCCTTTTCATCTCAGAGTGCTACTTGAAACCTACATCCTCAATTATTTGCGGCATGTACCCAAATGTCTGCCTATTTCTACAGTTTTTACCCTGTACAGCTCCTTGTGGCACAATGGAAATTGTTCCCTGATGTCTTAATGGATGTCCTATCACCTGTCCTTTCTTCTTGTTAGTGTTTTCCGTATACTCCATTCCTCGTCGATTCTGCGGAGTCTTCATTTCTTATTTTATAAGGCCATCTAATTTTCAAACGCTTTTTCTCTTTTGCTCCGGTTTTCCAGCAGTCAAACTGGCATACGATGCCGTGCTCCAAACGCACATTCTCAGAAATTTCTTCCTCAAATAGAGGTCTCGGCTTGATGGTGGTAGACTGATCTAGGACAGGAATGCCATTTTTGCCAGTGCTAGTCTCCTTTTTATGTACTCCTTGTTCCGTCTGTCATGGATTATTTTGCTACCTCATTAATGATCACGAATTATGATAAGTTTCTCGCTGTTATGACTTCTGATACTTGTCATTACTTTCGTCTCTCTTCGATCTACTTTCAATTCATACTTTTTACTCATTACACTGTTCATTTCATTCAACACATCGTATAATTCTTCCTCACTTTCACTGAGGATAGTAGTACAATCAGCGAATCATGATACTGATATCCTTCCACTTTGAATTTTAATCCTACTCTTGAACTTTTCTTTCATGTCATTCCTTCTTCGACCTGTAGATCGAACAGTAGCGGAGAAAGACTGCATCCCTGACTTATAATCTTTTTAATCAGTGCACTGTTCTCTTTGTCTGCCACTGTTATTGTTCGTTCTTGAGTCTTGTACATATTATATATTACCCGTCTTTCTTTATAGCTTACCCATACTTTACTCAGAATTTCGAACATCTTGCACCCTTTGACAGTGTTGAACGCTTTTTCCAGGTCGACAATCCCTATGAATATGTCTTGAGTTTGTTTGAGTATTGATTCCATTATGAACCGCAACATCAGAACTGCTTCTCCAGTGTCCTTACCTTAGCTAAAACCAAACTCATTTTCATCCAACAGATCTTCACATTTCAGTTCTTCGGTATATTACTCTCGTCATCAACTTGGATGAATGAGATGTTAAACTAAGTGTGCGATAATTCTGACATTTGTGGGCTCTCGCTGTCTTTGGAATTGTGTGGGTGATGCTTATCCGCGAGTCTGGCGGTATGTCGCCAGTCTCATGCATTCTGCACACCAACGTGAATAATAGTTTTGTTGTCACTTTCCCAATGATTTCGGAAATTGCGATTGGAATGTTGTCTACCCCTTCTTCCTTACTTGATTTTAAGTCCTCCAAAGCTCTCTTAAATTCTGATTCTAATAATTTATCACCTGTCTCTTCTCTATTGACTCCTGTTTGTTTATCTATTCTGTCATCAGATAAGTCCTCCCCTACACAGAGGCCCTCAGTGTACTCTTTCCACTCTCTTCTCTGCATTTAACAATGCAATTCTCATTGCACTCTTAATGTTACTGCCATTGTTTTTAATTTCTCCGGAGGTTTCTTGACTTTTCTGTATAATGAGTCAGTCCTTCCGACAATCATTTCCTTCACGGTTTCTTGACATTTTTCATCGAGCCATTACGCTTTACCTTCTCTGCATTTTCTATTTACATCATTCTTAAGGGGCTTGTAGTTCTGTGTTCCTGTAGTTACGTGAACATTTTTTTAACTTCTTTCTTTCGCTGATTAACTGAAATATTTCTTCTCTTACTCATTGTTTCTTCGCAGTTACCATCCTCGTAAATATGTTTCTCTTTCCAGCTTCTGTGATTGCTCTTTGTACAAATGTCCGTTCCTCTTCAAGTGAACTACCTACTGAGATATTCATTTTAGCAAATGTATACTCTCACAGAACTTCCAGCGTATCTCTTCAATATTTAGTACCTTTGTAATTCATATCTATGCACATTGATCCTTCCTGACTAGTCTCTTAAACTTCGGCCTACTCTTCATCATTACTAAACTGTGATCTGAGTTCATATCTGCTCTCGGTACGCCTTACAGTTCAACATCTGATTTCCGAATTTCTGCCTGATTTCTAACTGAAATTTTCCAGCATCTCCTAGCCTCTACCAAGTATACCTTCTCCTCTTATGATTAATGAACAGAGTATTCGCCATTAATATCTCTAATTTATTGCAGAATTCAGTTAGTCTTTCTCCTCTCTCATTCTCCTGTAAGCCTTTCATTTACTCCTTCCCCTACAAATGAATTCCATTCCACTTGACTATTAGATTTTCGCATTCCTTTACGCACTGAAATACCAGTTCAACATCTTCTACACTTTCTCTATCCCTTCGTCTTCTGCTTGCGAAGTTATTAATTTGCCAATTGATATAGAGGGTGAGTCACGAACTATAGCCACGAAGAATAACTTCGAAAGTGTGATAGCAGCTGAAACGTTTGTGGGGCAAATGTTGCTTGGGACAACAGGGGCCCTAATATGAAGTTGGTTTTTTGTTGCTAGGTGGGATCGCTTCAGAGATATGAAGGTCAATTTTGTTTTGTTTTCTTTTTTTTTTTTAATTGGATGTCAACAGTTTGGTACTTATGTTCTGATAGAGGCTATCGAGACGAATCCAATGATGTGTAACAGTAAAGTCTTTGAAGGTCTACGAAGGTCACAAAGGTGGCATGAACGTCCATTGACACAAGGTGTACGAAGCGATGGCCATTGGTATCAATGCAGTTCTGCAGTCTTCTTATCATGGATTGACTTGTATTCCTTATCACATCGGCACTTACCGAAGCACATGCTCTGACGATTCTCCCTCGCATATCTTCAGGTGTAGTTGGAACGTTTTTATAAACAATGTGCTTTACGAATCCCCACAAGAAAAAATGCAGAGGCGTCAAGTCAGGCGAATAAGCCGGCCACGACACATCTCCTTCGTGTCCGATCCAACTATTTGGGAACTGTATCTGCAATTCATATCTAGCCAAAATTGTGCCAGACACCCACCGTGTTGATATCTCATTCTGTTCCTTGTTCCTCAAAGTATTCCTTCCAATAACAGACCTATTGTTTTTTGCAGGAATGTGGTGTACTTCCTACCTTTAAGATTTCCTTCAATGAAATAAGGTCCTACAATTCTGTACTCCAGAATCCCATGCCATACATTCACCTTCGACAGCTTTTGGTGTGCAACTTGCCGCAGCAAACATGGATGTTCAGTTGCCCAATGATGCATGTTATATGCAAATTAACATTTCCATGGTTCGTCAACGTAGCCTCGTCAGTAAATGAAATCAGATTAATAAATGTGTCATCCCTCTGAATCTGTAGGTGAGCCCATCAGTAGAATTCAATGCAACGCTTACAATCCATACTGGTTAATTCTTGATGGAGACTGATATGGTAAGGATGATATTTATAGCGATGCAGAATACGAACAACACTACTCTGGCTCATGCGAGATTCCCTTGCGATTAGACGTGAACTAACGCAAGGAACTTGTACCACAGTGGCAAGAGTGCCAATTTCCGTTTCCTCGTTAGTAACTTTCCTTTGCCGGATATGTTTCCGATGCGTTAAAGATCCAGTTCTCAATTTATCATACAGATATTAAAATGTATCACGTGTAGGGTGAGTACGTTGAGGATATCTTTCAGCGTATGCGTCTCTAACTCTCATTGAATTTCATTGGCATTCTCCAAAAATGAGAAACTTGATCTTCGAAGGAATACATCATCCACATTCGCTTGATTCGACGATACTAGTCTTATCGTTCCTATTAGTGTTTTATTGCGAAACTGTCACTGGTGTTTACATGCCAATGGCACGTTAGATGGATACGCCGCATTCGGCCAAAGACCTTACTGTTACACATCACTGGATTCGTCTCAGAAGTACCAAACTATAGCAGCCCAAAAAAAAAAAAAAAAAAAAAAACAGTTGACCTTCATAACTCTGTTGCGAACCCAACTAGCAACAAAGAAACCAACGTCATATTATGGCTCCTATTGTCCCATGCAACATCCCACAAACTATTCAGCTACTATCATACTTCCGAGTTATTGTAGGTGGCAGTAGTTAGTGACTCACCTTGTGCTGCTCATACAATTATTCAAATGACCAGTCACCACGATGTGCATAACACTTTGTGTACAATAGAGGTTTGCCATATATTTACTTACTGTGTATTTTTTACATAAATGTTCTTTTTTATTGTGGGTATGACACGGTAACATGTGACTTGAGTGTACAAGCTCACTTTTTATTTTACTCCAGTTGATATTGTAATAGCCACATAATATTTTAAGTGTTGAAGCTCGTATATACTATCGTGCCTTTAGGTCTATAGTGTACCATGTTACTACACGCAATCGTTATAATTTCAGTTCACTGCTTCACGGCTAAGTGAATGTCATTCCTAACTGGGAAAGGACTAATTAACTCAATGGGAGAGCTAGCACCGCACGGGCAGCATCAAACGATTCAGAAGGCCAGTGACTAAAAAGAAAAAAGAAAAAAAATGTATGCCCGCACGCTTCATTTCACCTATAGACATTTACATTACCTTTGTTATTCATAGTATCCTCAGCTTGATCACCACGCATGGAGTAATCCACCGTGTTACGTATAACGCCGGCCGAAGCGGCCGTGCGGTTCTAGGCGCTGCAGTCTGGAACCGCGAGACCGCTACGGTCGCAGGTTCGAATCCTGCCTCGGGCATGGATGTGTGTGATGTCCTTAGGTTAGGTAGGTTTAACTATTTCTAAGTTCTAGGGGACTAATGTCCTCAGAAGTTGAGTACCATAGTGCTCAGAGCCATTTGAACCATTTTTTACTTATAACGACGTATTTGACTGAAGAACATGAAGGCATATGACGGAAACTAACCAGAGACTGGTTTAGTTAGGAAGGAAGGACTTCTCCAGAAATCAGCGTGCATTATCAGACGCTCTTCCTCATTTATTAAACACAGTGGAAAAGCTGATTGTTTTGCCCGCTACAAAAAAAAGTGAATCAGGAGTGCGGACTCGTCAGAAAAAAATCGCTGATTTGGGAAATAGTGTTTCAACTACCGCTTCTCGTCCCATGTTCTATCAGGTAATAGCGTCTTATTTTTTCTTTTCTTTCTTTTTTTTAAGTCGAGAAGTAATTTGAGAAACTCCTACGGCCGTTCTATTTATAAAAATGTCAAGTGCGCAGATGCTGCCAGCAGAGAGAGGTAGGTTACTTCAGACAGTCAAATGATTCACGGGAGACGCCGTAATGAGAGGAATTATTATAAAGGAATTTAACGGTCTCACCAGAGTTTCTGAGCTTGCTCTGACATCTGCGACCCTGGTGGTAAATCAAGATAACATCTCCTGTCATTCTGCAGTTCACTAACGATCGTCCCATTCTAGTAACTTTACGACAGGCAATAAACCTTCCATAAATGCGCTGGCCTTCCGTTAACGTTCGGTGCTTTGAAAAGGAGGGACTGATTCCTCTACGTGTTTAGTTTAGTATGACAGGCGTTTCACTTTATCTAACGCATAAACCTTTATGAATGTACTCTTACACGTAAGTAAACTGCTATCGTGTATGTTTGGACGCGTCAAGTTCATTAGGCTTATTGAAAACCTTTTTCTCCAAAAGTCGCGATCTAGCACGATACCTGTAGGTCGCCATAATAAACCGAGTTTTCGTCAAGCAACAGACCATGCTCACGCGTTTTAGAAATAACATTCCTTACTGGATTTGCTCATAATCATGAAGATTTATATCGAGTTCTGCATTTCAAACTACTAGCATCAAAACAGTTCAATAGAATGAAGCACCCGTTTTATACATTAGGCGATATATTAACGGGGCCAGATTATTGCACCAAACATATTTCGAATCTATTCAAAGTCCTTAAATTATCTCATTTTAAAGACACTATAAACAAAAAAGTAACTTATTCAGTTGTAAAATTTTTAAAGGAATTTATTTTCACTGTAATCAGGAAGCATGTACGGCATTACGCAACTCCCAAATGCAGCTTGCGATAGTAACATAGCCCAAAACAGAAACTCCAGCGTAAAGTTAGTAAGTCCACGTATCAACATATGTGCTGAATGTCGTGCTATTTTAGTTTGAAAAATCTTAAAATAATGAGGGCTTAGATAGATAATCTGCATACTCGTGCATAGAGCATTTAGCGATTGTAATGTTAGCTATTTCGAGATCTCTTAGTTATTAATTACATAGCTCTACGCCCAAATCAATAATTGAAGAGATCCTCGAAACATATAAAACATGACGCATGGCATTAAAGTGTACGTTGAGTTGAGTCCTGATGTGACACGTAACTTTACGACAGGCAATAAAACTTCCATAAATGCGCTGGCCTTCCGTTAACGTTCGGTGCTTTGAAAAGGAAGGAATCATTCTTCTACGTGTTTAGTTTAGCACGACAAGCGTTTCACTTTATCTAACGCATAAACCTTCATAAATGGAGGACTTATTTCAATAGTGGTATAAGTCCATTACTTCCACTTTTCTTTCTATAATGCTTCTGAAATTAAACAGCCAAAGAAACAGAAAGAAAGGTTCATCTTTAGCAAGAAGCCATATGCTTGAATATTTCTAGTATCTCAACTGCAGACTTTTCATTGCTCATTTAACTTTAGGACTCTGTATCTCAATATGAACAAAAATTGACTTGTACCAGTATTGAAATAAGCCCTTCAAATGTACGCTTACACGTAAGTAAACTGCTATCGTTTATATTAGGACACATCAAATGAAAATGGATTTTCGTGTGTTGTCTAATACTGAAATGTCTCTCAGTATTTTAAACTGTATAGACATGAAGCGAGCTGTTCATCAGGCTTATTCAAAACCTTTTCCTCAAAAGTCGCGGTCTAGCACGATATCTGTAGGTCGCCATAATAAACCTTCGTGTTTCCGTCAAGAAACAGACAATGCTCACGTGTCTCAGAAATGTCATTCCTTACAGGATTTGCGCATAATCATGAAGATTTATATCTCGTTCTGCATTTCAGATTAATAGAATCAAAACAGTTGAATGGAAGGAAGCACCTGTTTTATACGTTAGACCATATGTTAACGGGGCTAGAGTATTGTATCAAACATGTTTCGAATCTATTCAGAGTACTTAAATTATCTCATTTTTAAAACAACATAAACAAAAAAAGTAATTTATTCGGTTATAAAATTTTTAAAGAATTGATTTTCACTGTAATCAGGAAGCATGTATGGCCAAATATTGCGGATTTCCTAGATACAGCTTGCGATAGTAACGCAGCGCTAAACAGAAACTCCAGCGTAAAGTTAGTAAGTCCACATATCAAGATACATGCTGAATATCGTGTTATTATAGTTTGAAAGATCTTAAAATAATGGGGGCTTAGATATATAATCTGCATACTCGTACATAGGGCATTTAGCGATTGTAATGTTAGCTATTTCGAGATATCTAAGTTAGTAATTACATAGCTCTACGTCCAAATCGGTAAATGAAGAGATTCTCGAAACATATAAAACACGACGCACGGCATCAAAGTGTTGAGCTGAGTCCTGATGTGACACCTGACATAGAAATGAAAATACAAACACTTTATTGACCTTGTGAAGGGCAGGACGTTGCGGTCTCCCTTCGCCAGCGGCGTGCGACGTTTGATGCCTTTGTAAGGTAAAAGAAGATGGCTAGTAACTTCCTATTGCGTGGGTCGGAAATCTCTTGTGTGAGCCGTAAGCCATTTCCATACGTCTGCCTCGAGCGCCATTTGTATGCGGGATGATGGTGGTAACCAATTACGCTGCGGGAATCTTCCATATTGTGTATAATTGTAATACAGTTTACAACGATTGACGTAGCCCAAATTACGATTCATACAGCCCCACAAATTTTTAATTATTCCTTTATTTCAACATTTTAAATTTTTTTGTTTACTGTGACGAAGAATAGATCATACAAAACTCGTAACTATGACTACTACTATTTAACATGCGCAGCGAAATATTTACACCCCTTTCGGGTCCACAGAGTTGAAATGACTCATCTAGCCTCACCTTACCCTATGAATGATTTACTACAGTCCCAGTCAGTGTCTCAGTGTACACGGAACGTCAGTGAACGACCATCCTTTCTAAGCTAATGCTAAATACTTGTGTTAGTCGTGGTTTTTGTTGTGCTGCTTAACTTGCATCACAGTCTGCTAAACATTTAGTAAGTTCACGGTTACAACGAGGATCAAAATTGGTGCCCTAGTAAGGTAAAAAAAAAAAAAATCCAAGATGTCATTGTAACATTCGTCCGAAATGACTTGAGACAACTAACATTAACGTGTTCATTTTTATTGAGGGAAATACACTATTGGTCATTAAAATTGCTACACCAAGAAGAAATGCAGATAATAAACGGGTATTCATTGGACAAGTATATTATATTGGAACTGACATGTGATTACATTTTCACGCAATTTGGGTGCACAGATCCTGAGAAATCAATACCCACAACAACCACCTCTGGCCATAATAACGACATTGATACGCCTGGGCTTGAGTCAAACAGAGCTTGGATGGCGTGTACAGGTACAGCTTCCAATCCAGCTTCAACACAATCCACAGGTCATCAAGAGTAGTGACTGGCGTATTGTGACGAGCCAGTTGCTCGGCCTCCATTGACCAGACGTTTTCAGTTGGTGAGAGATCTGTAGAGTGTGCTGGCCAGGGCAGCAGTCGAACATTTTCAGTATCCAGAAAGGCCTATACACGACCTGCAACATGCAGTCGTGCCTTATCCTGCTGAAATGTAGGGTTTCGCAGGGATCGAATGAAGGGTTGAGCCACGGGTCGTAACACATCTGAAATGTATCGTCCACTGTTCAAATTGCCGTCAATGTGAACAAGAGGTGACGAGACGAGTAACCAATGGCACCCCATACCATCACGCCTGGTGATACGCCAGTATGGCGATGACGAATACACGCTTCCAATGTGTGTTCACCGTGATGTCGCCAAACACGGATGCGACCATAATGATGCTGTAAACAGAATCTGGATTCATCCGAAAAAATGCCTTTTTCCCATTCATGCACCCAGGTTCGTCGTCGAGTACACCATCGCAGGCGCTCCTGTCTGTGATGCAGCGTCAAGGGTAACCGCAGCCATGGTCTCCTAGCTGATGGGCCATGCTGCTGCAAAAGTCGTCGAATTGTTCGTGCTGATGGTTGTTGTTTTGAAAACGTCCCCATCTGTTGACTCAGGAATCGGGATGTGGCTGCACGATCCGTTACAGCCATGGGAATAAGATGCTTGTCATCTCGACTGCTAGTAATACGAGGCCGTTGGCATCCAGCACGGCGTTCCGTATGTCCCTCCTGAACCCACCGATTCCATATTCTGCTAACAGTCATTGGATCTCGACCATCGCGAGCAGCAATGTCGCGATACGATAAACCGCAATCGCGATACGCTACAATCCGATTTTTATGAAAGTCGGAAACGTGATGATATGCATTTCTCCTTCTTGCACGAGGAATCACAACAACGTTTCACCAGGCAACGCCGGTCAACTGCTGCTTGTGTGTGAAAAATCGGTTGGAAACTTTCCTCGTGTCAGCACGTTGTAGGTGTCGCCACCGGCGCCAACCTTGTGTGAATGCTCTGAAAAGCTAATCATTTGCATATCACAGCATCTTCTTCCTGTCGGTTAAATTTCGCGTCTGTAGCCCGTAATCTTCTTGGTGTAGCAATTTTAATGGCCAGTAGTGTAGTTGCTAGATGACTGTACTAGTCAGCACATCTTTTTCTCGCGGGACATCATATGGGTGGCTACTCTGCGTTCAAAGTGATTTTGAATTCTATTTGTCGCACAGCGTCGTGATTCCATTACTTGCGAATACGGCTGTGCTCTTGCGCACGGCCTCATTACAGGCCAGCGTGCGTTCTGCATACTCCCGCGACTCGTCCCACACACTGCCGCAGCCACTCTCATTCAGCTCCAACCCTCGCTCCACTACCCTCCCCCACCTACTCCCACCTAATGTGCATAGCAATCAGCCCCACCTCCAAATCTCCATTTACACGTATACACGCCTACTCTGCAACCCACGTATTGTAGATGACAGCGGTTACTACGTTCCAATGTTAGCGACTCTCTGTGTACAACTCCATTCTCCCAGATACGTGTGGTTGTAATAGTTAACGCGCTGGACTGAAATTAGGCATAAGCACTATTTAAACTTCCTTGCGGCCATCCAAATTAAGGTTTATCGCAGTTTCTCTAAATGGAGATGAAAATCTAATAATCATGGAATACTGGAAGGCGATTATAGGAAGAGAAAGGGTTACGACAGAACACGTTCTAGGTGGTAGGAATGATTGGAAAATCTATTTGAGTTCTGCAATAAATTTCAGATGATAACAGCCAATATTCTGTTAAAGAATTACGAGATGGGGAGCCATACTTGGGAAGCAACCGGAAATATGGCAAGATTACAGACTGATTATACGTATTACTTGGAACGAAAGAAATAGGAATTACAGGGAAGCTAAGGCGAAACGGAAGCATGAAAAATGTTAAGATATCGAAAACGAAATGATTGTAGGAAGGACTGATTTAGCATACAGAAAACTCAAAACAACATTTGGTGAAACTAAAAGCAAGGACTGCAACATTTAGAGTGAAATGGAATTTCACTGTTAAACGCAGAGGAGAGTGCCGATAAGTGGAAAGACTACAATGAAGGCCATAATGAAGGGGAGAACTTGTTTAACGACGTAGCAGAAGAACAAACTAAGTCGACAGCGAAGGGATAGGGGATCCAGTATTAGAGTCAATACTTAAAACAGGTTTCGGCAGTTTAAGATCAAATAAGGCAAAAGGGGTAGACAACAATCCACAGGAATTACTAAGATCATTGCGGGAAGTGGCAACAACGACTATCCACCTTGGCGTGTTGAATGTATGAGACTAGAGATACACCATCACACTTTCGGAAAAAACATCATGCAGAAGATAGCAAGAGCCGACAAGTAGTGGGTTATCGCACAATACGCTTAACGGCTCATGCATTTGAATTTCTGGCAAGAAAAATGTACAGAAGAATAGGAAAGAAAATGAAGGTTTGTTAGCTAACGATCAATTTACCTTTAGCAAAAGTGAAGTCACCAGAGAGGCAGTTCTGACTTTGCGCTTGATAATCGAAGCAGGATGAAGAAAAATCAAGATACGTTGATAGTATTTGTCGGTCTACACTAAAGAGCCAAAGAAATTGGTACATCTGCCTATTATAGTGTAGGGCACCCCATAGCACGCAGAAGTGTCAAGTGCCGCAGCACAAAGTGGCAAGGACTCGACTAATGTCTGAAGTAGTGCTGGAGGGAACTGACACCATGAATCCTGCTGGGCTGTCCATAAATCCGGAAGAGTGCGAGAGCCTCGATATCTCTTCTGAACAGCACGTTGCAAGGAATCCTAGATATGCACAATAATTTTCATGTCTGGGGACTTTAGTGGTCAGCCGAAGAGTCTGAACTCGGAAGAGTGATCCTGGAGCCACTCTGTAGCAATTCTAGACGTATGGGGTGTCGCATTGTCCTGTTGGATTTTCCCCAAGTTCGTCGGAATGCACAATGGACCTGAATGGACATAGGTGATCAGACAGAATGCTTATAAACGTGTCATCTGTCAGAGCTGTATCTAGATGTACCAGGGGTCCCATACTCATCCAACTGCCCACGCCCCACACCATTACAGAGCCTCCACCAGCTTGAACAGTCCCCTATTGGCATGAATCTATGGATTCATGAGGTTGTCTCCATGCCTGTACATGTGCATCCACTCGATGCAATCTGAAACGAGACTCGTTTTACGAGGCAACATGTCTCCAATCATCAAAAGTCCAATGTCGGTGTTGACGGGCCCCAGCGAGGCGTACAGCTATTTGTCGTGCGGTCATGAATGGCACACATATCGATGATGTTTCGTTGAATGGTTCTCACACTGACACTTGTTGATGGCCTAGAATTGAAATCTGCAACAATTTGCGGAAGGGTTATACTTATGTCACATTGAACGATTCTCTTCATTTGTCGTTGGCCCCGTCTTGCAGGATTTTTTCGGCCGTAGCGATCTCTGAGATCTGAATTTTTACCTGATTCCTGATATTCATGGTACACTCGTGAAATGGTCGTACGGGAAAATCCACACTTCATCGCTGTCTCGGAGACGCTGTGTCCCATGGCCCATGCGCCGACTATAACACCACGTTCAAACTCACTTAAATCTTGATAATCTGCCATTGCAGCAGCAGTAACCAATCTATTAACAGCGCCAGAAACTTGTTGTCATATATAGGCGTTGCCGACCGTAGTGCCGTCTTCTACCTGCCTACATATCTCTGTAAAGGATGAGCCAGACAGTAGGAAAATGGCTGAGCACTATGGGACTTAACATCTGAGGTCATCAGTCCCCTAGAACTTAGAACCATTTAAACCTAACTAACCTAAGGGCGACACACACAACCATGCCCGAGGCAGGATTCGAACCTGCGACCGTAATGGTCGCCCGGTTACAGACTGAAGCGTCTAGAACCGCTCGGCTACACCGGCCGGCAGACAGTATGAGATTTTAATTTATTATATTAGCTTTCAAACGATAACTTCATTTTTATTGTTACAACCAAGCCACGACCGGCAGTGTTAGCTGCCTGTAAATTCTTTCCTGCCACGGCTTAGCAACGGGAAGTCAGCACCGAGGAAGGACACCTTGGCCACGTGCCTCCCTCACATGCTGACAAGGTAACGCCGCCCCAGGCGTCGCTTAGCAGGCGGTGCTCTGCAAAATTCCATGTCGCCCGCACGGTTTTTTCGATCCCGACCAATCAGGGCGGAGGAAGCCGCGTGGTGCGTCGAATATACCCGGCTATCGCCGAGCCCGCTCTCTTGTATTCCTGCTCACCCGCGAGTCGGATGCGCGCCCTGTAGCATTGAACATCTCCCGCTTCTCCCGGTGCTGCGGCACTGTGTACTTAGTTATGGCAGACAACAACTTTCTTTACCTTCGCGAAATATGATTCGCCGAAACCTATGCTCTGGCTCACCCTCACTTCTGTAGGCCTATGTAACCCCTCTTAACATGCTTTTGCCAATAAATGGCCTTTATCTAAAAATTACCCTATTATACCATAACGCCCACTGCCTGCCCATACGCCAATCCTGTACATCTCTGTATTTGAATACGTACGCCTATGCCAGCTTCTGTGGTGCTGCAGTGCATCTTGTCTATACAGTCTATACTACGATTAGTACAAAAACTCGGACGGATATAAGGATACGATAATACACAGAAACAAAAATGTTACTGTAAACGTATGTTCACAAGTGAGACGTTTGCTAAATAATTCAGAAAGTGGGGATAGGTGCCGCCGCTGACACTGTTACGAAATATTGCCCTAATCATTACAAATATATTTGGTATTTAAAATTTTCAATTAAGTTCCCATCTGACTGAGCTCGTATTTCACCATTGGTCTTAACAAGAAATAAAAAAAAACTATTACACGACGTTTCATGCTACAATGTACTTTGAAATGTTGTTACATTAAGATAAATGGCAATTTTGTCTGTGATATCGGCCACAGTAAATACTTTTCCTAACTACATTTATAAAGGGGTCTCCCTTGATTCCAAAGCTAATTTTGTTGTCAAATAGTCAGCATGGGTACGGACTTCCATGTCGAGCGTTGGCTGAAGTAGACTTTCGTATTAGTGTGCAGGCCTTATTTCTAAGTGCTGTTGCTGCAGCTTCATATGTATTAAAAAAGGTAATTTGCTGCGTGCGTTAGATTTGCAGTAAATGGAATATCGTATTTAAAGAATCTTTTCACATTTGGTTTCTAAATTTCTTAATTTGCGTTGTTTTACTATTACGATTCTACTGTACCTATAGACTGTAAACGTATGTACTTAGAAGAACACCACTTCACTCTGTCCCACATTTCCATTTTAAATACTAAACGCGAATGTTGTTTAAAGAATTAATTTTCTGGAAAGTTTTGTCTAATGAGTTGACTTTGTAAGCTTATTGTTCAGTCCCAAATTTTAAGTATTTGATAATAACAATATCCTATGATGTAGGTATTCTCTTATCTTCTGACTTCTGGTAATGAATACAGACTCGAAGTGCAATTAATTTCGAGATGGAGCCCCCATATCTCACTTGCTATTCAAAGTCTTTTAAAACAAAAGTTATTCAGAGTCACATTGCAGCTAGTAAGATCTGAATATTATTATTCTGAAACTGAATCTTGCTCGCACTTGTCAAACGCGCATTGCATCCGGCAAGTTGTATATTTGGTAATGGCAAACTCAATGTGATTTCTTTCAGCTTGTCTCAGAAATGTGTTACATAGCAGCTGCCTGATTAACCGTTGTCGCACAAGGTAAGCCAATGATTATTAGTGCTACAATTAGACATTGTCTTGTACACGTAGGAAACACTGACTGTCAATTCGGATCACTCTCAGTGAAACTATAACTCGTTTGACATACTTTCTGATATTATTGAATTTTGCTTTGGAGATTCAAGTACTACGATTACGTGTAAAGTTTATACAGAAACATAACAATCGCATGTTGTACATCAGATACGTTGTGTTCATAATGATTGCACATAATGGACGTAATTATGTACGTAGATATTTTAAACGGAGAAGCTTGACGTGAAGTACAATTTATGGGTACATTGAGGCCCTACTCAGCATGAAGTGACATCACGTACACATACAGCTTAGAGACTGAAGGATTCAGTGAGACGCAAAAGTGAAACCTCTCTTCGTACACAAAGTATTATACTTGAAAAAATTACATTAGCAGGATAGACTGTTTTGAAAACTTAAACTGAGTACAGAAAGTGTAAAAGTTACAACTATACGTTTCGTGCTTGTTAAAGAAGGCGCTAGTTGGATGACATCTTGTATAAGCCGGAGCACCATCGTGCGTCTATTACATTCTCCAGCGATGTGCAGGGGTGACTACCTCAAACAATTCTGGAATTTCCCGACACGGAAACAAAATGCTCTTTCTATAAAGTTTTGTATGAATACATTGTCAGATAAGACGATCATCTAGTAATTATAACCAAACGATCAACGAGAAAGGGTGCTTACATGTCGCCTACGGAGCGGCACGTCCTTGCATAAATTTGGTGCCGAGTCAAATCAGCAAATCCAGTTCGTAAACCGCTTAAGATACGACATCTACTGTGAAATACATTAAAGAATTATACCAGCCCTTCGATATAAGCACACGTGTAGGCAAGGTTATGCCCTATCCCCAAATAATTTTAATTTATATCCGGAAAGAACAGCAATAATTTGGAGTGAATAAGTTCAAATGGTTCAATGGGCTCGGAGCACTATGGCTTAACATCTTAGGTCATCAGTCGGCTAGAACTTAGAACTACTTAAACCCAACTAACCTAAGGACATCACACACTTCCATGCCCGAGAAAGGATTCGAACCTGCGACCGTAGCGGTCGCGCGATTCTGGACTGAAGCACCTAGAACCGCTCGGCCACTGCGGCCAGCTATTCATTGGACAAATAAATTATACTACAACTGACATGTGGTTACATCCCCACGCAATTTGGGTGCATAGATCCTGCGAAATCAGTATCCAGAACAACCACCTCTGGCCGTAAACACGGCCTTGATACGCCTGGGCATTGAGTCAAACAGAGCTTGGATGGCGTGTACAGGTACAGCTGCCCATGCAGCTTCAACACGATACCACAGTTCATCAAGAGTAGTGACTGGCGTATTGTGACGAGCCAGTTGCTCGGCCTCCATTGACCAGACGTTTTCAATATGTGAGAGGTCTGGAGAATGTCCTGGCCAGGTTAGCAGTCGAACATTTTCTGTATCCAGAAAGGATCGTACAGGACCTGCAACATGCGGTCGTGCATTATCCTGCTGAAATGTAGGGTTTTGCAGGGATCGAATGAAGGGTACCGCCACGGGTCGTAACACATCTGAAATGTAACGTCCACTGTTCAAAGTGCCGTCAATGCGAACAAGAGGTGACCGAGACGTGTAACCAATGGCTCCCCATACCATCACGCCGGGTGATACGCCTATATATCGATGACGAATACAGGCTGCCAATGTGCGTTCACCGCGATGTCACCAAACACGGATGCGACCATCATGATGCTGTAAACAGAATCTGGATTCATCCGAAAAAATGACTTTTTGCCATTCGTGCACCCAGATTTGTCGTTGAGTACACCATCGCAGGCGCTCCTGTCTCTGATGCGTCGTCAGGGGTAACCGCAGCCATGGTCTCCCAGCTGATAGTCCATGCTGCTGCAAACGGCGTCGAACTGTTCGTGCATATGGTTGTTGTCTTGCACACTTCCCCATCTGTTGAACTCACCGATTCAGTATTCTGCTAACAGTCATTCGATCTCAACCAATGCGAACAGCAATGTCACGATACGATAAACCGCAATCACGATAGGCTACAACTCGACATTTATCAAAGTCGGAAACGTGATGGTACGCATTTCTCCTCCTTACACGAGGCATCACAACAGCGTTTCACCAGGCAACGCCGGTCAACTGCTGTTTGTGTATGAGAAATCGGTTGGAAACTATCCTCATGTCAGCACGTTGTAGGTGTCGCCACTGGCGCTAACATTGCGTAAACGCTCTGAAAAGCTAATAATTTGCATATCACGGCATCTTCTTCCTGTCGGTTAAATTTCGCGTCTGTAGGACGTCATCTTTGCGGTGTAGCAATATTAATGCCCAGGAGAGTATTATGTAGCCTGCATTATGACAAGGAATGCTGATAGACAAAATATAATCGGTCTGAACGTTAGAGAAGTAAAATATAACTATCAACGAAGAATTTTTATCATGCCTTACATCTTTTTGACATATAGTGTGTCTCTCACTAGAGGCGTCAGGTGCATTTTCTCTGGCGTTTCGGTAAATATTTGCAGTTTTGTTCTTGTATCGTGTAGCTGGAGTCAGCCGAGACAAAAATTGCTCGTGACGTCTTCATGAGACGCCCAGTGTCTTTGGAAAGCATCGTTATGTTTCCCGTTACAAGCAAAATGATTTTCAGAGCAAGAATTTTACGTGCCCATTCCACAGAGCTAGCCCAGATTAGGGTAGCACGATGTTAGTTTTATCTATATATTAATAGGGACAGAAAAACTCGAAGAATAAACAGGCACCGCGGCAGCGACAGCGCAGCCCTAGCCCGAGGTGACAGCTGCAACCAAGCATGCAGCGCAACTGAGTCGCTTCTAGAATGCTGTTTACTCTACGTGTTTTATTGTTAATACGCTCTAAGACAAAAAAGCGACGCACCATGAAGAAATTATCTAAATGGGAAGGACATCAGTAACCAGACAAACAACTGACTAGAATTTCGGAAATAGTTGATGATTTATTCAAGAAAAATAGCTTTACAAATCGGTCCACCAATGGCGCTGATGCGAGAAGTTATTCGGCTTGATACTGATTGATGAAGTTGCTGGAATTCCTCCGGAGGGTTATCGTGCCGAATTCTATTCAATTGACGCCTTAGATCGTCAACATTTCTAGCTGATTGAAGGGCCCTATCCATAAACATCCAAACGCTCTGAACTGGGGAGATATCGGTCACCTCGCTAGCAACGCGGGGTTTTGCAAGCACGATGACAGGCAATAGACACCCTCGCCATTAGCGGACGAGTTTTACGTTCATGAAATGTAAGCCCAGAGTGGAAGGGCAGCAAAGGGAGCGTACAATATCTTCGGCATACTGTGCAAGTAATGGTACCGCAGATGAAACCAAAGGGGCCATTCTAATAAACGGTGTGTTACACTTGAATCATTCCTAGTTTTTGGGCCTTGTATTGGGCGACTGTCAGGTTGGTACCCCTTCGCTGTCTGTGGCATCTCGAGACACGTCTTCACTGCTCATCGGGATTCCGTTCGAAGCGGGACATGACTGAAGACAGTTCTACTCCAGTCAATGAGGCCAGCCGGTGTGGTCGAGCGGTTCAGTCTGGAACCGTGAGTCCGCTAAGGTCGCAGATTCCAACCGTGCCTCGGGCATGGATGTGTGTGATGTCCTTAGGTTGGTTAGGTTTAAGTAGTTCTAAGTGCTAGGGGACTGATAACCTCAGATGTTAAGTCCCACAGTGCCGAGAGCCATTTGAACCATTTGAACTCGTCAATGACATTCCAGGCCGAATGTGAATGACACGTAGGTCACTGGTGGTGGACGCAAGGGGCGCCGTGACTCAGCTTCCTTTAAAAAATGGTTCAAATGGCTCTAAGCACTATGGGATTTAACATCTGAGGTCATCAGTTCTCTAGACTTAGAACTACTTAAACCTAACTAACCTAAGGACATCACACACATCCGTGCCCGAGGCAGGATTCGAACCTGCGACCGTAGCAGCAGCGCAGTTCCAGGCTGAAATGCCTAGAACCGGTCACAGCTGCCGTCTCAGCTTCCTTTCTACTAGCTGTCTATTAATGGTCCTTGAAACATTACTTCCACGTCAAATTGATGATAATAATCAATCTTGGGCTCAGAGTGCCTTTCTAAGGATTCGTCGTTCCTCGCATTCTGTTATATCTCTAGGTCGACTGCTTCTGTCTTGATGTTGTGTCCAACCATGTTTCACCCGTACTTGCCAACATTGTCGAACAGTGGCATCGCTACTGCTTAAATGTCGAGCAATTCGTCGACTACCCCAAAAGGTGTCTTTGAGCCCAGCTACAAATCGTCTCACACATGCTTACATATGTGTGTACGAGTACTGTTAATGAGCCTGTGAGGCATAGTAACTATCCACTTGAGAACAAGGAATGAAATTCGTAAAATTCTTATGCTCTGGTATCCACATTGTTATGATATGAAGAACTACAATCGTCTGGTCATGACTGTGGGACCTGTTATTGCTCCGGGAGATGGCTGATCAGAACTGCCAAATATGAAAAATGAGCCACGCGCGGCTCGTGTTCGTGCTGTTTATTGCTTGACATCTAGTTTTTGTGGTACTGCCATCCCGTTCCTTATTCGATTTAATGGTGTCACTAAGTCGCTGGCTTGCCTGCCTATGAGTGGCAGTAGCAGCGGTTATCGGTAAGAGCACCGTCATACTATCTTTGGAGCGACTGCTAGTATTTGCAATTCGTCATGTGTCGTGAGTTCAGTCGAGACGGAGCAGCAGTCAGGTCCGAGCGTTGCTGACACACAAGACTTGAGTGGCGACGACTTGGTTGGTTGTTCGTTCGGTCACGTCATCGGACGACGTGTATTTGGTCGCTGACCGCTTCTGAGTTCTCTGCGTGTGTCGACTTGTGATTCGTCCTTGTTATTCCACAGTGACTGGTTTTTAGTTTTGTTCGAGTTGATTGTGGAAGTGTTTTCGCAGAACTTTGTGTAGCTTGTGTGGCTTGGACTGAGCAGTTATTTTTAATGCTGTCTGTGTGTGTGGTAGTCAGTTGGTTGGGACGGAGCAGCCAGGAACTCTCCTCGGCGCGAGGCCAGACTGGGACTGCCGGCAGCGTGCATGCGCTGTCGGATCGTGAGGCGCTAGCTGTGGGAGCGACAAAGTTCGTTGTCCACCAAACCTGGACGCTGAAGTTGAGTGATCAGTTAACCTGTTATAAAAACTCAACTATTGTGTTATCTCTTTGTTCATTTGTGGGTTGTTGCTCCCTTGGCCATTCGGGCTAGCAGCAACGTATGATGTGTTGGGGTTGGCGAAAACGTGCAGCCGTCCTCCTGTATTGTGATCAGTTATTAAATTGAGTGTTATCTGTGAAGTGCGCCAGGGTATTTTCTGCCCTGTGGTCATTAACGCCCCAGTTACCTGCCCTGGTCATTATCGTACCTTTCCTGCAGTGTGCCCTTCCTCGTCGTGTTGATTCTGTCCGGCACGGCATGTAGTTCGACAGCCTTTTAAGTTGTTTGGTTCATATCTGCTTAGAGTGGCTTTTGTTCCGTTGGCTTTTTTCAAACGCCAATTTCTGAAGACATAGTGTTGTTCGTATCCTTGTCCTCGGCTCATATTTTCCATCGTTTTGCCGTTCGTCAGGCGGAAGGGAATTGGTTAAACTGTTGGTCGGTCCTTGGGCTGTCCCTGGTTTGGGTTGCCATCCGATCGTTTAACTTCAGCTCTTGCCTGCCTGTCTCACCTCAACTTACGTTCGAGCTACCTTCTCAGGCTGACCCTTGGAGTACTTCTGAGAACCACTTGTTCTGTTTGTTCTAGATTGTGATTTTAATTTCAGTTTGAAGTATTAACTGAGTTGTTTTTAAATTTCACATAATGGCCTTCAGCCATATTATATTAAAATTTTGGAGATTTTATTTTAAAAAAGAAAATTTTTTTCCTTAAAATAGGTTCCATCTGAAATTTTTTGTATTGCAGGCCCTAAGCCATTAGTTGTTCGATGTGTTTACGTGTACCTCCTTTAATAAGGCCTTCAGCCGTGTGTATTCTTTAAAGGAAAATTGTATATAAGAAGGAAGGGGTTTATTTTAAATTGTTTGTCTGACTTGTTGTTCAGGCCTTCAGTCATTGTTTCAAATTTGTTTGTGGCCTTCAGCTGGCTGCTGTGGCCGAGCGGTTCTAGGGGCTTCAGTCCGGAACCACGCTGGTGCTACTGTTGCAGGTTCGCATCCTGCCTTGGGCATGGTTGTGTGTGATGTCCCTCGGTTAGTTAGGTTTAAGTAATTCTAAATCTAGGGGACTGATGACCTCGGATGTTCCATAGTGCTTAGAGCCATTTTAGCTATTTTTGTGGCCTTCAGCCATGCAGTACGTTAATATTTCTTTAGTTACGCTTTTGGCCATACTGTTGTAAGTTTAAAAAGAAATTTATTGGTTGGAAAAATTGTTTAATAATGTGTTTTAATTGTAGTTGTCCTTCAGATGTGTTGTGCAGGCCTTCAGCCGCTAATTGGTTTCAATTACATGTTTTTTAAAGGAAAATAGTTTTTACCTTATATTTTTAATTGCTTTTGATTTCTAAGCCAGGGCTTCAGCCATTCAAGTTCTTTAACTAGGCGTTCAGCCATGTTGTTTAGTTGTGACCTCTTCAAGCAATGTGTAAATGAGTGGTTCTTAGAAAAATAAAGTTGTCTGTTTGATTGTGCAACTCACAGTAACTGTTCATGGCCCCATCCACAGTCATAACCTTGTCCTGTGCGCTCTCTGAGTATCTACCAGTCCGGTTTCAAAAAATTAGTTCACTTTACTATAATAATGATAAAATATTTACTGAATTTCATACACTCGATTGACACAGCAACGTGTTGAATATTTAGAACTGACATTGAACAATAAAGCATCACTTGATGCACACAGTTACAAGCTATTCTCCTGAAAGTTCTGCATTCATGCAGGTACAGTTCCATCTGAGACGTGAATGGTACAGATGTCCTATTTAGATGATGGTGACTATTTCATCAGAGGTCACATACTGGGCCGAGCGAGTCACGATCGACCTCCATGTCGTGGTGCTGCGGTGCTGTGGGAGAGGGCGTGTCTGTGGAATAAATGCACGTTGCCAACTTTTGTGTGACATCGATATCTTTGGACGATACCACATACACTCACCTCTTTACTATCTTTGCCAGCAGTGTGGTGAAATTGCGCTGCAGCATCACACATTCATCCATCCGCCGCAAAAGTTTACACTCTTGAATTTTCCGTCGATACCCCTAGGAATATCAATTTGTGACCAGTTTGCATAGATGCTTCTTTGTGCATAGTTTTCTATGTCTTAGAGGGTATGTATTGATAAAACTAATACCCAATTAGACTAATCTCTGAAGCACTCTACCAAATATGCACGTAAAATTCCACTTAAAAAATCATTTTGCTTGTAACGTGAAACAAACAGACGCTTTCTGTCGAAACTAGGCGTCGTATGAAAGACATGATGAGCAGTATTCGGTTGGGATGATACCAGCTACAAGATGCAAAAACGAAACTTCATATATATGCTGAAACACCAGAGCAAATGCACCTGACGACTTTTAGGAGAGATGTGTTCAACTAATCGTAACTTTGTTTAGCAGAAGAGCATCTTACTTAGGATTTCCAAATCACATCACATAAATACTATACTTATTTCATAATGAATGTTTCTCCTGTTTCCAGCACCGTCTGCATCTGTTTAGCGTTAAACAAACGTTGATGACATATCCTCCAGCATGCACAACAGTGAAAAAAGCAGCAACAATTTATTGCTGCTCTCGTCAGACTTGATTAGTGAGTTTCGTAAAATGA
Source organism: Schistocerca americana (assembly GCF_021461395.2). NCBI lineage: Eukaryota > Metazoa > Arthropoda > Insecta > Orthoptera > Acrididae > Schistocerca > Schistocerca americana. The sequence goes on along the minus strand of NC_060124.1, from coordinate 495,978,198 downwards.
TATATCTGGCGTTGTTGTTCAACATATATATAACTCATTCAAAACATAATCTGCTATGAACTCAATGTGTTCGATTCAGCTGAAATCTAATATTTTCCTTCCTTAACAAGGACATTGATGTGCAACGATTTCCAGCTGTTCCATCTGCAAAATGGTAAACATGACACGAGTAGAAATAATTCTTTCGAAGCCATTTGTTTTCGAAGAAGAAGGCGGCAGGGGGTCAACTGTATCAGAAATTAGTTACATTGACTCAAATCAGCAAGGTTTTGCCATCACAACGAATGGAGGTTTCGAAGCCGCCACGTATCTGTGCGCTGTCGGGAGTCGTTTCTGCTTAATTTCAATACGCACGTTTTCTATTTCATTCCTTTCCATTTTGAAGTCATGAGTCCCTTTCAATTTTGGTTTGCCTAGTGTTATAATTTTAAATGATACTTGAATCGACACCCTAGCTGCAAACAGGCGTTGATGTACATCAATGGGGACATGTGGTAATGTGTGCCCCGAGCAGGACACGAACCCAGGATCACCTGCTTACATGGCAGACGCTCTATCCATCTGAGACACCGAAGGAACAGCGGATAGTGCGCCTGCAGGGACTTATCCCTTGCACGCTTCCTGTGAAAGCCACATTCCCAACATGTCCACACCACTACATTCGTAGTACGCACACGCTATGCCCCAACTCGTACATGACTTGGTAGATTAACTGCCACGAGTAATGAGTGTGATGGGCAAACATCCATTAGGCGCACTACGAATGTAGTGGTGTGGACATGTTGGGAATGTGGGTCTCACGGGGAGCGTGCAAGGGATACGTCCCTGCAGATGCACTATCCTCTGTGCCCTCAGTGGCTCAGATGGATAGAGCGTCTGCTATGTAAGCAGGAGATCCCGGGTTCGAGTCTCGGTCGGATCACAAGTTTTCAACGTCCTCACTGATGTATATCAACGCGTGGTGGCAGCTAAGGTGTCGATTTAAATATTTCATTTTAAAGAAGCTACACGGTCATCAATGTTATCTGTTCTATCGGGAACAGATACTACCTCCATATTCCATATAGTTGTAATTTTAATTTCAAAAATTTTAATAAGCGAAGTAGATTGATGTAGTATTTTCTGTTTATCTTTTCCAGAGTCAGCTATTACGGAAATATCAATGGCATATCATTTGAATGGTAAACCCGTTCAGTTTAAGTTCAGATATTTTTTCTTCCTTACAGCTTTTTCGATGTAAGGTAAACAAAGAAATAATGAGCTTACTTGTCTTGCTCGTTTCTAATTTTTGCTTTGCAATGTTCTGCATTAATCTCTATGCTCACCTGTCGGTTTTTCTACGTGTTTAATATTGGTCTGTCTTTGTAGTCTATGTGAATAACTTTCAAGATACTGGGTAGTTCCTTCCGACCAATACGGTATAGTAGCTGTTCCAGTGTAATAAAGGCTACTTCACTCAAACTTTGCAAGATACGAGAGTTATAACAATTTCTTTCGTCCCTAATTTCAATCTACTAGCGATTTGGTGCTCTTCAAGCACCAGTTATATGTAGATATTTTGCATTTTGTTCTGTTCTTTTATTAATGATGCCACTATTCTTGCTGCTTACGAAATTATGATTATACTTCTGTTATTGAAGAAATATGTTGTACCCTCTTGCTACGAATGAGTATTGTTTTATTTTATGCAAAATCATCTGAAGTTATAACAGCGCTTTTTAATTTTCAAATGTTCATGTCTCCAGTACTTCCGATTCGTCTCTTCTGGACTTTGAACATTGTGTCTTCTTGGTTCTTTCAGTGCTTCCTGAAACGCCATTTTCATAATTGGAGGACCTGCTTCATCTGCTGGCACCTGTTTGGCGATGCGAGACTATACGGTAATTTTCCTTTCTATATTTCCTTATCAGTGCGTTTCAAGATAAAATGTGTTCAAGCTTACGAAGTGATGGATCTACAGTTTGATTAAAAGCAATATTGCTCAATTGCCTTATATTTCAAAACATAGACGTGAGTCACTGCAATGAGAACATTTAATCAAAGGTGTAACGGTTTTTGTCCCTCTCTGGACGTGTAAGGCAGCGTTATCCACGCAGTGCACTTCTTTCGCTCTAACCCCTTTGAGGAAATGAGCGTTTATTGACAGCCGTTCATCTATACCGCTAGTTTGGAGTCAATTGAGTTATTCATTTGTACTGAAGTATGTAGCTCGTAATAGACATCGAATGCTTTCTGTCTATGAGATCCCCAGACTCACTTTAACGTCTTCGAAAGCGATTTTGTGATTTTCTGTACAATTAATCTTTCATTAACACCGAAGACGTGTATTTTTAGATTAATGCTGAGACAGTGTAACATGCTTACTTACCATTGATTGGGTATAATCGTTCTTCCAGTTCTTCTAGCACAAATAAATTTATGATTCCGAGGCGGCAAAATGCACTTTCCCTTTTACGAGACGAAAGAATTCTCGGAAAACCTTTTTTGCTGAAATGAAATGCTACATCTCTGTTGCGCCACGTTAGTCCGAAAACATATACCGTCGGGCTTCATGTGTGACTGGGTTCTGTTTCCTGCTGCTCACCTTGTGGGCACGATAACGCGTCACATGACGGAATGGACAGAGAAAGGATATTCACTGGGAAATAGAAAAAGCTTTCATTCACATCTACCACTGTTTCTCCGTCCAGTATGCTCGAACACAGTGGTGTTTTGCGTGAATGGTAGTCACAGTTTGACAAAGCGTACGTGGACAGCACCTGCTGCATAGCGACCTCAGATAGTTTGATTGGTGTTTACACCGTGAGGCTATTCCTGTTTTCAAAGTTTGCCTGCTGACGACGTGCAAATAACCACTTCAGTATCGTGTTTTAAGCTGATGGCCTTTAATATCCTTCAGACGCATTTCATTGTTACAAAGTGAGTTAATAAGTTTCCAAATGTGAGTCATCAGTTTTTACCTCTGTGGTAAGTTGTTACTGTATGAAAACCAAACTGATACAGCATCATTTCAAAACTTGTGGAACTAATATAACTGAACGCTGCTTTCATCAAATCCAAAAGTACATACATATTTGTGGACAGGGACCCCATTTTCTACATTTACGACAAGAGCCAAGCGAGTGTCTGCATTGAACTTCGTGAAAATCTGCTCACTTCCTTCGAAATTTTATATGATCCCCTAATTTAATTACTGTTGAATATCGCTACAGTATCTTTAGGTGAAGATCTAGGATTTGCAAAGCACGTTCACATTTGTACTCAATTTATAATGATGAACACATAAATTACAGTCATCCGAATGTTAACACAAGCATTCGGAAGGATGACTAAGACGTTAACTACGCATCTCACAGGCGCATGTAGCATTACACTAACTTTCCACTGTCCCACCGTTACTGCTCCTATCTGTAATCAGTTTTTCTGCTGTAGAATCTGTGTTAAATCATTTTCTACGACGCTTGTTCTCTCTAAAGTTGAACTGTTTGGAAACAAGGCTGTGCATCTGAGGCCTGTGACATTTGTGTCACCTTGAGAATGAATCAGTGAGAGCAGAATTAACCTCGTCCAGTTTTCTCTGAGGAAAAAAGTGTTATCAATGATTGGCACGTAATACAGGAAACTACTGTGAAAGGTATCATAGCAAATCGCTCGGCCCTCCTATACGCCTATACCACAAAATTTCTGCCGGAAGTTGCACTAAACGGAGAAGCCAAAGTAATAACAAGTTGGAACCCAGTAGTTCCTCTGTAACTTACCGAGGAAACTATTCAGCTTTCGAGGATTAATCGTCGGCCTCCTCTGATCGGAAGTTCTACGGGTAAATTTCGCATTGGCAACGCCACTTGGCAACAGCGGAACCAAAGTTGCGGTCAACATAATTTGAATAAGATGTTAACAATATCTATTTAGTACATTTTCTCTTCGTTGTGCAGAAATACTTAATCAAGTACTGCACTCAGACCATCTATGAGTATTCTAGAGACAGATGTTCTTGTCTTTAAAAATCAAGCGGCAGTGGAGTGTACTTAATTTAGGAAAAATATTAAAACCTGAAACGTTAAAAGTGGTTGTCATCTACGAGTGCTTCGTTATAGGAATGTGATTGATTATATAAAAGTGGCCCATGTGTGTAGATTGTGACGTGTATGGCTGACTGTGCAGAAATGAAATGAAATAAAATCGTGTACGGAGCTGTGAAGTCACTCACAGCACGCTGCGATATAAGGACACTGTATCAGTTAGGAAAAAGTTTGCGACTGAAAGAAAATACCAGTGCAGCCACACGAAGACCTAATTGATTAACGCTTCAGGGAGTAAAGATCATTACACCAAACCACATGTGTTAATCCATTTCTTCCCTTTTTGGAGGGATGTTAGGGGGGATAAAATCATAATATATGAATGTCTTGCAGCTGTGCTTCATTGCTATTAAAACAATTGCCTCATACAACGTTTTTAAAGTAAATCGTCTAGAGACAGAAAAATTATAAAGACACTTGCCTTCCGTTAATGGTTAGGATGATGTTTAGGGAACTCAGCTGAAAAGCTGCGGACAAATTTGTTGGTGGGGCAACCGTAGCTACGAGTATCCGTTTTGGGTAGTAATAACCAGCTGTATTATTGTCCTTTATTGATGTTGCACTATCGGTTTCGTGGCGTTAAAGCCACATGTTCAGGTGACATATGATTACAACATTAGAGTGGAAAAGCTCGGAATCTTTTTTCCCAACATTCGTCGCCCGTCAACACAAAACACAGCTAAGAGGCGGATCAGGTGAAAACAGAGGAAATTATTTGGGGAAACTGCAAACTTTCACAATGAACGCATATTTCTATAAAAACTGGCATCAGCATGCAACGAAGAAGATCCTAACGCTATCGCTTGCTGGTGTCTGACTGTTGCATGAAATAATCTTGAACTAAAATCCCTTATGTTTGTGGAATAACATATAAAATTGAAGAAAGGAGAGGTAGACTTAACAGATTCGTAAGCGCATCAACACAGAAAATGTTAAAGACAGGCAGAAATTAGATAATCACTTTACAGGAACAATTGCGGGAAAGAGAGTCGTACCGACTGACATCACGTTAACAATAAATAAAACAAGCCCGAATGCGACATGTAATAAGAGAACCGCAAAACTGCTGAGTAATTTAGCAACTATAGCAAGCACGCGATTTATCAACAACGCATGAAAACGTTCGAAAAAGAATAACAGGAAAAGCTGAGGACTTGACCTGTTCGTAGCAACACAAGGTGTACACAGGCAAATAAAGTTTCATAAACGCAGATGTTCTGAATTAATTTTACACTCGAAAACAGTGTTTAAACAACTAATTCAGTGTAAAAGACGATTAAGATTGGAAATAAGAAAATATGGTGCTGAAGGCTCATTGAAAAAATATGAACACGTGGGCCCAGTGGGACAGAAAACTCGAGTAAATATCGAACAACAGCAACAAATAGAATTACCCATACACGAAGACAGACTTACTTAAGCATTCACACTAAAGAAGGAAGTATTCTTACATAACTAATGGTCACTAATTATTTCACACTTGAAAACCTCGAGGTCCCTGTGGAACAAAGCAGGTCCCTGAATAAATCAATATGTCAAGAAAATTCTACCATTCCTTGCTCTAAATAAATCAGGGAACGTGTTGCTAAAACCAAAGCTGCAAAGGACAACGATTAAATATATCAGTTAGGCCGAAGACGTAGACAAGAGCATTACGATTCTAAGCTACCCAGTGCACTCACCAAGACATGGGAGCAGGTTGCCCGAGAATGCTTGATGACTACTTTCCCAGGTAAACGGAAGTAACCGAAAGTGTCCCTTCCGTTAAAAACCTACCAAAAATCAAACGACTTACACAGAGCGGACGAAACGCTTTGACTTGTTCGACCTATTCAACGTTCGCCATACATTAAAACGACACGAAAAGTCACTCACTTACGTGAGTAACACTGGAGAGAGAGGAAGCAACACAGGAATACAAAATACAAGTAATATAAAATACAGCTGAAATTTAAGTGGGAAGCAATGGATGATAGTTGTACACGCATAAACATGTTTTAAATTGAGGCAGAACACATTCGCTTGCATGGTAACATTAACTGTGGCTGAATTAAGTCAAGGAGTGCACCAGCAAAGTGGAACAACGTCTTATACCAGGCAAAATATTTTGAAACAGTCCTTACAGAGACGCTCAAACCTTCTCATTACACTGACGGAAAAAATAGTGACACCAAAAAATTAATTGTGTACCGTAACGAAATTTCGGAAATACATTTGTGTAGGTAAAATACAGGGTGATTCAAAAAGAATACCACAATTTTTGGAATTTAAAACTCTGCAACGACAAAAGGCAGAGCTAAGCACTATCTGTCGGCGAATTAAGGGAGCTATAAAGTTTCATTTAGTTGTACATTTGTTCGCTTGAGGCGCTGTTGACTAGGCGTCAGCGTCACTTGATGCTAAGATGGCGACCGCTCAACAGAAAGCTTTTTGTGTTATTGAGTACGGCAGAAGTGAATCGACGACAGTTGTTCAGCGTTCAGCGTGCATTTCGAACGAAGTATGGTGTTAAACCTCCTGATAGGTGGTGTATTAAACATTGGTATAAACAGTTTACAGAGAATGGGTGTTTGTGCAAAGGGAGCACATCATCACTGGCCTCCAAGAGGCCCTGATCTTACCCCCTGCGATGTTTTCTTATGGGGGTATGTTAAGGATATGGTGTTTCGGCCACCTCTCCCAGCCACCATTGATGATTTGAAACGAGAAATAACAGCAGCTATCCAAACTGTTACGCCTGATATGCTACAGAGAGTGTGGAACGAGTTGGAGTATCTGGTTGATATTGCTCTTGTGTCTGGAGGGGGCCATATTGAACATCTCTGAACTTGTTTTTGAGTAAAAAAAAAACGTTTTTAAATACTCTTTGTAATGATGTATAACAGAAGGTTATATTATGTTCCTTTCATTAAATATACATTTTTAAAGTTGTGGTATTCTTTTTGAATCACCCTGTATTTTAGTTATTAACATTGCAAGATCGCAGGTTAATGTAAGCGCGAGATACGCCATTGCCATTGTTAATTGTTGGTGCATTAATAAACGGTGTACCCGCCATATGTTGAGTGTAAGCATGCTAATGCTGTTTGTGGATGACGCTGGAGATGTCGTCCAAAGATGTCCCATAAGTGCTCGACTGGAGTCTGATCTGGTGATCGAGCAGCCAAGGAAACGTGTCGACACTCTGTAGAGCACTTTGGGTTGCAATAGTGTTTTGTGGGAAATCAGCACCCCAGTTGCGTGTTCCTAATGAATGGCTGAACAACCAGTCGAATCACCAGACTGACACACAGATTTGCAGTCAAGGTACGTGGGAGAACCGCGAGGGTGCTCGTCCTGTCATACGAAATCGCACCCCAGACCGTACCTCCAGTTGTAGGTGCAGTGTGTCGGCCACGCAGACAGGCTGGTTGCAGGCCCTCAACGGGCCCCCTTCTAACCAACACACGGCCATCACCAGCACCGAGTCCCTGCCTTTTAATGACCTCTCGCTTGACTCCACGGAAGCAGCAATTGACGGGGGTTGGGATCAGTGGAACTGAAGCTACAGGGCTTCTAGTTCGGAGTTGTCCTTGAAGTAACCGATTTGTAACAGTTCATTGTTTCAGTGCGGCGCCAGCTGATGATCAAATTATTTCTGCAGGTGTAGTACGATACGCCACATCCATACGCCGAACACCATGGTCTTCCCTCTAGGGAGTGCCACATGGCCGACCGGAGGCCGGCCTTCTTGCGGCCGTACATTGTCGTCACGGCCACTCCAAGGAATGATGTACATTGGCTAAATTTCTGCCATGGCTTTCTGCAGTATCGCTGAACGAACATCCACCTTCTCGTAGTCTTATAACACGATCACGTTCAAACTCACTCAAGCGTTGACGGTGGCGTCATTGTCACCTTAAAGACATTTTTAACTAATATAAAGTTTCATATGTACGTTTGGTACTAGAAACACTCCCAAAAAATCTACTTGCGTAGGTGGATTGTCATGAACTGATCTCTGCACTGCCAGCGTCCCTATTACGCCACTGGCGCGAAGTTCAGTTTCAGAAACACGTCTACCAACTTTTCTTTATGTCGCACAACTACATCTACATCTACATGATTACTCTGCAGTTCACTGTTAAGTGCCTGGCAGAGGGTTCATCGCACCATTTCCATACTACTTCTCTATCATCCCACTCTCGAATGGCGCGTGGGGAAAAGGAACACCTAAATATTTCCGTTCGAGCTCTGATTTGTCTTATTTTATTATGTTGACCATTTCTCCCTTCGTAGATGGGTGTCAACAAAATATTTTCGCATTCGGAAGAGAAAGTTGGTGCCGGCCGAAATGGCCGTGCGGTTAAAGGCGCTGCAATCTGGAACCGCAAGACGGCTACGGTCGCAGGTTCGAATTCTGCCTCGGGCATGGATGTTTGTGATGTCCTTAGGTTAGTTAGGTTTAACTAGTTCTAAGTTCTAGGGGACTAATGACCTCAGCAGTTGAGTCCCATAGTGCTCAGAGCCATTTGAACTATTTTTTTGAGAAAGCTGGTGATAGAAATTTCGTAAATAGATCTCGCCACAAAGAAAACCACCTTTGTTCCAGTGACTACCACCCCAACTCGCGTGTCATATCAAATTGTTCAAATGGCTCTGAGCACTGTGGGACTTAACATCTGACGTCATCAGTCCCCTAGACTTAGAATTACTTAAGCCTAACTAACCTAAGGACATCACACACATCCATGCCCGAGGCAGGATTCGAACCTGCGACCGTAGCGGTCGCGCGGTTCCAGACTGAAGCGCCTAGAACCACTCGGCCACAGCGGCCGGCGCGTCGTATCAGTGACGTTCTCACCCATACTGCGCGATAACACCAAACAGGCTGCCCTTCTTTGCACTTTTTCGATGTCCTCCGTCAATCCTACCTGCCACGGAGCAATATTCCAGCAGAGGACGGACAAGTGTGATGTAGGTTCCTCTTTAGTGGGTTTGTCGCGTCTTCTAAGTGTTCTGCAAACAAAGCGCAGTCTTTGTTTCGTCTTCCCCACAATATTATCTATGTGGTCTTTCCAATTTAAGTTGCTCCTAATTGTAACTACTAAGTATTTAGTCGAATTTGCGCGATTTATGATATACCCAAAATTTATCGGATTTCTTTTAGTACCCATGTGGATGACCTCACACTTTTCTTTGTTTAGTGCCAACTGCCACTATTCGCAGTATACCGAAATTCTCTCTAGAATAGTTTGCAATAGGAATTCATCGTCTGATGATTTTAGTAGACGGTAAATTACAGCGTCATCTGCAAACAATCAAAGGGGGATGCTCAGATTATCACCTTGATCATTTATGTAAATCAGGAACAGCAGAGGGCCTATGACGCTACCTTACGGAACACCAGATATCACTTCTGTTCTACTCGATGATTTACCGTCTATCACTACTAACTGTGACCTCTCTGAGAGGAAATCAAGAATTCTGTCACACAGCATATGCACGAAATTTGATTAACAGTCGCTTATGAGAAACGATATCAAAAGCCTTCTGGAAATCCAGGTATATGGAATCGATCTTCTTGGAGTTGCGCCTTTTTCTCCATCAGTGTAGATAGAATACATGTGTAGGACTCTTTTTAAGTACTTGCTGTGCCATAAATCACATTTTACAAGAAGTGGTTGCACCATTGTGATGTGAGTTTTTCTAACAAGTACAGTGCCCATGAATTTAATTTAATTATTATTTTTACCACAGTAATACCGTTTAATTTAATATGTCAGAAGCCTGTCATGCATTTCCCTGCGGAAGATGTACGCGGGGTACTAGAACCAGTCCACAAAATTTACTTGCGTAGGTGGAGTTCTTATAAACTGATGTATACAACATTATCAGATGGCCTTGCGGCAGTGGTGACACAAGTTCCCGTCGGATCACATATGTTAAGGGCTGTCGGTATAGGCTAACACTTGGATGGGTGACCGTCTGCCAAGCGCTGTTGGCAAGTGAGCTGTAGTCAGACCTTATGAGACCGATTGAGGAGCTACTTGATTGAAGAGTTGCGGCTCCGGTCACGAAAAGTGATAATGGGCGGGGGAGCGGTGTGCTGGTCACATGCTGTTCCACATTCACATCCGGTGACGCCTAATGGTTGAGGATGACACGGCGGTCAGTCGGCGAAGTTGGGCCTTACGAGGCCTGTTCGGGCGGAGTTTTAGATGTCTACAACATTCATGCCCTTCGATGAAGGACATAGCTGATGCTGATGAGGTCCCAATAATCCGAAGAGCGTAGGGAACTATGTGGGAGACCCGCACGGCGGACTAGGGTAGGTCATAGCGGAGGTGGTTGGCCATTGCCTTCCCCCGACCGTAATGGGGATGAATGATGATGATGAAGACAACGCAACAACACCCTGTCATCTCGAGGCATGGAAAATCCCGGACCCTGCCGGGAATCGAACCCGGGACCCCGTGCGCAGGAAGCGAGAACGCTACGGCAAGACCACGAACTGTGGACTACATGTCTGAAACGTAGTGTAAAGTCTATCGTGGAAAATGCACTTCGACAACTATGCTTACACATGCTATTCTTACACCACGATAATAATTGTCATGAATTTTGTTTTTCGAAAGACACATACAAGGCTTGAGAACGTTAATCAGTCGCTGTGACGCTCTCCAGTGACGCGGGAGGAAGGTTAGCCAATACAGGCGCACATGAAGCCCGCTAGTGGTGTGACGATGACTGACATCTTCCGAGTACCCACATTATCTCAGTAACCGGGTAGGTTGCGGGCGCCATGGGTGGAAATATCTGCATACTACGATCAGTCTGTGCAGTAAGCATAAATGTCGGAAACAGTTAGCTGAACAATGGCAAGATACTACAGGTTTGTAGACCTAGGGCACGCTCATTTCAGCGGCAGCAGCGACAAAAATGAAGGTGACAGTGAGATGTGATCCAGAAATTTAAGGAACTACTTCAGAGCTGTTCGCCAATTTTGACGTAAAAGTCTCTGTGGTGTCCTTCATATAACAGAAGCCACGAAACATCCGTTTTTCTATGTCCCTCTTTACTGTTATTTCAAGATACAGTACCTGTAACTATATAGGATACAAATAGCCACTCTTCAGCCAAGCGCTGCACTTCATAAGAATTTATTTTCCTTACGAGAATGAGGACATGTAGCCCATTATGAGTGGCATCTAGTGCAAAGGATAACTAGCTGTGTGGTTATCTATGTCGGTAACGCAAGAACTTTGCGTACACTAAAGTATAAATAGAAAATTACTTATGTACTATGCACGTCTACATCAAACGATATGCCTCTCAAGGGCTTAAGACGGTAAAACTGCTGTCTACTAAGAAAAGACTGAAATATTGAGAATATTTAAAATCTATTTGTAGCTCTGTTCATAACCATGCCTACATAACCACGGTAGGGCCTGTTATTTGTGCTACAAACCTTACCTTTTCATTACATATGAGGGGTGTTTGAAAAGTCTGTGCAAAAATAAAAACTACTTATGTGTTTGGGGTAAACTTGTTTTATTTTTCGACATAGTCTTCTTTTAGTCTTATATACTTCGTCCAACGCTGTTCTAATTTGTTGATCCCTTCCGAAAAATAGGAATTGTTCCAGTCTGCAAGATAACTATTAGTTGCTGCAATCACCTCATCGTTTGAATAAAATCTTTGTCCCGCCAGCCATTTCTTCGAATTGGGAAACAAATAGTAATCCGAGGGAGCCAAGTCTGGAGAATAGGGGGGATGTGAAACGAGTTGGAATCCTATTTCCATTAATTTTATTAATTTTGCGACCACAGCTGCTGAGGTGTGTGCTGGTAAATTATCGTGACGGAAAAGGACTTTTTTGCGGTCCAATCTCCGGCGTTTTTCTTGCAGCTCGGTTTTCAAACGGTCCAATACCGATGAATAATATGCACCTGTAATAGTTTTACCCTTTTCCAGATAGGCGATGAGGATTATCCCTTGCGAGTCACAAAAGACAGTCGCCGTAATCTTTCCGGCAGAAGGAATCGTCTTCGCCTTTTTTGCTGCAGATTCTCCCTTGGTAACCCATTGTGTAGATTTTTGTTTGGTCTCAGGAGTATAGTAATGTATCCATATTTCATCCACACTGACGAAACGGCGCTTGAAGTCCTGCGGACTCTTCCTGAACAGCTGCAAACCATCCTTGTAACACTTCACACGATTCCGTTTTTGGTCAATCGTGAGCAATCACGGAACCCATCTTGCGGATAGCTTTCTCATGTCCAAATTTTTATGCAAAACATTATGTACCCGTTCATTATAGATGCCCACAGCACTAGCAATTTCACGCGCCTTAACTCTATTGTCATCCATCACCATATCATGGATTTTATCAATGATTTCTGGAGTCGTAACCTCCACAGGGAGTGTAAAACGTTAAGCATCACTTGTGCCCATATGGCCGCTCCGAAAATTTTGAAACCACTTATTAAACTGTTCTAATCGAAGTTGCAGTCACCGTAATGTTCATGAAGCTTCTCTTTAGCATCTTGAGGCGTTTTGCCTTTCATAAAGTAATGCTTAATCACCACACGAAATTCTTTTTCGTCCATTTTTTGACAATCACTCGACTTCCTTGATTCACACGAATGCCAAAAACAAAGAAATAGACCAATATGGCTGAAACTTGGTGTGCATTTTTTGCAAAGATGCTACTAACTAAACATAACCTCGATACGCGTCGGTGGTGCCATCTCTCGGACTTTGCATGGAGTTTTCAAACGCCCCTCGTAGAAAGATATTCCTTCTCACTTCGCCTACGACACTCCGAAGCATCATAAAATGTAAGGGTGATGATGTGTTGTAAGAGGTATGCGCTATATGCGCTGCCTGCAATAGGCAAGGGATAGGAGAGTCTCTGACCAGAGAGCAGTATGTAGTTAGTTGTTGCTTGTCGCTAGTCTGCAAGAGTCTGTGCTAGTGTGTAGTAGTCGACAGTAGTCTTTAGTAGTCTGCGTGAGTCGGCAGTAGTCGGCGGTAGTCGGCGGTAGTCGGCGCGTGTCTGCGCTTGTGTGCAGTCTGCCCTGGTCGGGACTCTGAACGATGAGTATTATTGTAGAAGGTAAAGAAGCAGCCTTGCGCATGTCTAGTAATGTATGTTAAGTGTCATCCAATTTCTTTAAAAAAATGCCCCAATAATAATTTTTATAATGTAAAGTAATTTTTTTTAAAAAAAAGCATTCATTTCAATTTAAAGAATATATCCAATGCATGATCATTCCTTTGACGAATCACAAAAGTATAGGCCAGCATTGCACGGAGCTGTGCCGAAAATTTTTTAGGTAAGAGCAGATATATTCGCCGTTTTTTTATTGAGATAAGAATTTTTGCTTTATTATTCAGAATACAGGTCCGAGGCGCAGCGTTGCTGTCGTCGTAGAATTTACCAGGTTACTGAATTTTCTTTTTTTATTATTTCAGTGTTTAGGAATTGAATTTTGTGAGTACATCAAATGTGAATGTATTTCTGCACAGAGATTATAAATGGGAACCAAATTTTGTTCAGAGGTTACATTCAATTAATACTTAAATTCATTTTATTATTTCTGTGGGGAGGTTACACTTGGCGACATCCGGCCAGGATCGTATTTCTTTGTGAATCTCTGAGAAGTAGTCATATATCTGCTCTTATTTACTTAAATGTAGTTTGCATCTGGCGCAATGCATTTACTAATTTGTCACTCTTTCTTTCACAGATCATTGGCAATTTGTTGCTCTTTGTTGTAATTGTGTTTGTTGCATTTTTGCATTGTCCTTGTTTCATTTGTGCTTAATTTTGATTTGTGAAAAATGACGCGAAAAACTGTTAACAGTACATCGCGATGTGCAATGAGTGAAATAGCTGACTCGAATAATTTGACCGATAGTACTTGCGACACTTAGTGTATTGATGACAATCCTCCATATACAGACAATCAGTGCGTACCGACCACTAGTAATGATTTTGATCCTAATGATGAACAAATAAATTCAATTGTGTCCTCTGTTAATTTAACGACAATTGATGACGCGGTACGTTCTGTTACAATGAACGCTGCCCAGTTTAACACACCCGGTTTGCAAAATTTGCATTGTGAACAGATAAATTTTTCTAACGAAAATGAACAATGTACTCAAAGTACGTCAAATTTATTTGATTCCGATTTAGTGACCAACAGTGCACATCCGATTAGCAAACATTTTCAAGAATCACAGAATAACCAAATGCTTACACGAAACATGATAATTGCAGGTATGACATCAAATAGCACAGAGAATAGATCTGATAATTTTGACTGGGATCAAGTTATGGCATTATTACGACAAATGAATGAAAAAATAGAAAGCAACTCCAAATAGTCGAATGATAAGCAAGACAGCAATCACAAACAACTTAGTGAAAATTTCAAACAACTTAATGAAAAACATGACAACCTTAATGAAGAACTAGACAATTCCAGACAGCTTAGTGAACATATTACAGCCGTTGCCGCGCAATGTCATGGTGCTAAAGAACAATTACGTGAGGAAATTAAGGCTTGTGATAGGAAAAGTAGTGAAGAAATTAGATCTGTTGCTCAAGAATTAAGGAATTCCTATCGCAATGCACCGTATAGAAATGACTATCATGACAGACGTAAAAGTAATGAGCACAACAGAATCACTTAGAGACGAAATTAGTGCAGTCGGTAAACAATGCTCTGAAAACGCAACACAGTTACGCGACGAGTTTTAATTAATGTCAGCAGAACTTTCGCGCACACTGGATGCAAAAATAGACGTGAAATTCGGCCAACAGAACAGTCAAATTGACGAACGTTTTAATCACCACATACGAAACAGTGAAACGCGTTACCTTAAATTCATACAGGAACAAAATAAAGTAAAACGACAAGTCATGGAAACAATTACCGCACAGAGACAGGAACATAAACGTAAATTGTTTACGAAAGCAAAAACATACGTAGACAACAATGTTGCTACCGTATCAGACGAAATTAATACTATCAAGCAGTTGAACATCGAATTGCGTGATGAAATTTCCGATCTTAAATCAAAAACAGATACACACACAGTAAATTTTCAGACAGTGACCGACAGACTTAAACAATTAGAACTAATTCAGGATTCCGATGTCATCAAAGCATATGTTAAGAAATTGAACGAAACCACACGTAAAATACAAAAAACAAATTAATGCTTGTGACACTAAAAACGACGATCAGGTAAAAATACTGACTGAAAAATATGATGAATTGGCCAGTCGTACTGATGTTATCGAAAGTAATAATGACAGCAAATCAGACGATACTTCACCGATTTCGTTAAATCAAACACCTGAATTCCAAAATTTACAACAGACAATCAGTGAGATAGATTCGTCCAATAATACATTACGTAGAAATTGTCAACTTTACAGCAAGAAGTGACAGAGGTGAAAACTGTTTCAGTCAATAACACGTCACAGCATACAGCACATTCCGAACATTTGTCACATTCACAAAGCCAGTACAATTTTAGGTAATTTACAGGGAGTACGAGACTTAGATTCCGAACAATCACAGACAAATAGATTCTCACACAATCCTGAAACTGTTCAGATGTACAGAGACGATAATTTTGATTATAAACATTTTCTACCAGTGAGAAAATTTAAAGTATTTAAAATTGACAGAACACAGATTCACCCATTGGATTAAATACAACAATTTAGCTTTGCTTTTCCACCGGCTTGGCCTGTAACACATAAACTTGAATTTATTTGCAGTTTTTTGGAAGGCAAACCGGCAACTTGTATGAGACCGATCGCGAGACAATGCTACTCGGTAGAAGAATTTCAGAATGCTTTTCTGTCACCGTATTAGTCGAAGACGACACAGCGCGGAATCAAGGATCAATTAATTAGTTTACCGAATTATGAGAACTCAAATTTTTCCACTGTTACACAATTTTTTGAACACATGGTCCAACAAAACCAGTACTTGAGTGAACCATACAGTGAATCTGCACTTATTCAATTATGTATTTCTAAATTACCACAGTCATTAAGAGTGTTACTTTTAACGGGTCAACAGAAAGAAAATACTTCGGCATTCAGAGATCTGTTACAGCTTTTGGAAGTGCAGCAATCGGATTATTCATTTATAAACAAAAAATTTTCATTATAATAACCAAGGTCAACAAACATACAGCAATTACGATCAGCCACGCAATTTCAATAGCAAAGGTAATAGGCGCTTCAGAAACGACAACCACCAGAACTTTAATAACAGACAAAATTTTAATTATCAGTATCGACAAGATTATCAGCAACAGCGAACGCATTTTGGTAATAATAGAGTTTTTTCGCAACAACAGCATGAAAGCCAACCAGTTAGCATACCTAACCAACAATGTAATGTACAAGGTCAACCAAGCTTTAATGTTTCGCCGTCTACACGTATGGCATCAGCTCCAACAAATAGTAACGCACAGCAACAAGGGAGTCAGTACGTACAGAACACACACTATTTCAATTCCTATCGCAATGCACCGTATAGAAATGACTATCATGACAGACGTAAAAGTAATGAGCACAATTTTCAGCGTACGTTTAAGAACAGTCGGTCTTATCAGCAGCAAAAATCATCCGGAACAACATATTATCATGAATGAACCAGACAGTAGATACCATCCCGAACATAATACGTCCGGACGAAATAACAGAACAGTTCAAATAGTGGAAATGCCACAGCATCCTCCCGAAAATAATAGCACGTCAGATAGAATTTGACTAAATACAGTACAGGTTGCATCTTACAGTAACGCAAGCAATACTTTTGACACGCAGAATCTTGTTCACGAAAATGATATTACTTTTGACGACATCCGAGACACTCTTTTGCAGGAAAAACCAGTCATTCAAAAAACCATTTCACACCCTGTTATTGAAGTAAAAATTAGATCATCCAAATTTTCAGCAGTAATCGATTCTGGATCACCTATGTCAGTCATAAATGAAGAAACTTTCAACGAATGTAACAAAGAGAATACCTATCCTATGTTACCATTAGGCAAAACGAAAGTAAAAGGAGCAGTATCTAGTAAAGGAGTAGATGTAAAATTACAGACACATTTATCATTTTGTATTGCAGTCATACATTTCACTCAAATTTTTGGATTGTTCCCTTATTGACGACAGACGTTATTTTAGGTACGAATTTTCTGGTACAACACGATGCAATTATTGACTTTCAAAACTACTATTTAATGTTAAAGGATGAAAATGTACAACTGGCTTTAGAATTTCAGCACTCTTTATATGCAGAAGAACAAACAATTAATCGTACAGAGGTCATTTCCGTATCACGTAACATAGACTGTAATTCCACATTAATCACAGATATGTACGTACACAACTATAATACTGAAGATGAAGCCGACTATGACGTTATACAGATGATTTCTGATAAAGTTAAACGAAGCAGTGCAAATACAGACGACGAACGCATGCAACTACGCAAAATTCTTTTACAGCAAGCTCCAGTTTTGACAACGTTCCTGGTACTATGTCCGGTTTTATGTATGAGTTTCAAGTTAAACAGCACGACACATTTAAAGCCAAACGTTATCCCATTCCGTATATTCACAGAGAACAAGTTAAGAAAGAATTGCAAGCTATGCTTGACCAAGGAATTATTGAACTGGCAGTTAGTCCGTACATAAACCCGCTCCATATTGTTAAGAGAAAGGATGGTTCACTTCGCCTCGTACTTGATTCGCGTCACATCAACGACATTATTATTAATGAAACAGATCGCCCACAGACACTAGAAGAACTTCTACAGAAATTTCATGGTACTGCTATTTATTACACATTAGATTTGAAATCGGGATTTTGGCAAATTCAACTCCATCCGGACTGCAGAAAGTACACAGATTTTCTCTGTTTTGGTGACTGTTATCAATTTTGTAAATTACCGTTCCGTTTAACTATTTCTTCAGCAGCATTTATGCGCGGTTTGAATACAATACTTCCGACAGAACTTAGACAGAATCACAACGTATGTAGACGACATTCTAATTGCAGAAGCGAACTGGTCTGAACACAATCTGATTCTTGAACAACTGTTACGAACTTTTCGTGCACAAGGACTCACAGTTAATCTCAGTAAATCGCACTTTGGTAAAACTTCTATAAAATTTCTTGGACATGTAGTTCATCTACATCTACATCTACATTGATACTCCGCAAGCCACCCAACGGTGTGTGGCGGAGGGCACTTTACGTGCCACTGTCATTACCTCCCCTTCCTGTTCCAGTCGCGTATGGTTCGCGGGAAGAACGACTGTCTGAAAGCCTCCGTGCGCGCTCTAATCTCTCTAATTTTACATTCGTGATCTCCTCAGGAGATATAAGTAGGGGGAAGCAATATATTCGATACCTCATCCAGAAACGCACCCTCTCGAAACCTGGCGAGCAAGCTACACCGCGATGCAGAGCGCCTCTCTTCCAGAGTCTGCCACTTGAGTTTATTAAACATCTCCGTAACGCTATCACGGTTACCAAATAACCCTGTGACGAAACGCGCCGCTCTTCTTTGGATCTTCTCT
Organism: Schistocerca americana; assembly: GCF_021461395.2. Taxonomy (NCBI): domain Eukaryota; kingdom Metazoa; phylum Arthropoda; class Insecta; order Orthoptera; family Acrididae; genus Schistocerca; species Schistocerca americana. The sequence continues at coordinate 495,959,506 of NC_060124.1, read as the reverse complement.
ATCTCCTCCGTCAGACCGATCTGGTACGGATCCCACACTGATGAGCAATACTCAAGTATAGGTCGAACGAGTGTTTTGTAAGCCACCTCCTTTGTTGATGGACTACATTTTCTAACCACTCTCCCAATGAATCTCAACCTGGTACCCGCCTTACCAACAATTAATTTTATATGATCATTCCACTTCAAATCTTTCCGCACGCATACTCCCAGATATTTTACAGAAGTAACTGCTACCAGTGTTTGTTCCGCTATCATATAATCATATAATAAAGGATCCTTCTTTCTATGTATTCGCAATACATTACATTTGTCTATGTTAAGGGTCAGTTGCCACTCCCTGCACCAAGTGCCTATCCGCTGCAGATCTTCCTGCATTTCGCTACAATTTTCTAATGCTGCAACTTCTCTGTATACTACAGCATCATCCGCGAAAAGCCGCATGGAACTTCCGACACTATCTACTATGTCGTTTATATATATTGTGAAAAGCAATGGTCCCATAACACTCCCCTGTGGCACGCCAGAGGTTACTTTAACGTCTGTAGACGTCTCTCCATTGATAACATCATGCTGTGTTCTGTTTGCTAAAAACTCTTCAATCCAGCCACACAGCTGATCTGATATTCCGTAGGCTCTTACTTTGTTTATCAGGCGACAGTGCGAAACTGTATCGAACGCCTTCCGGAAGTCAAGAAAAATAGCATCTACCTGGGAGCCTGTATCTAATATTTTCTGGGTCTCATGAACAAATAAGGCGAGTTGGGTCTCACACGATCGCTGTTTCCGGAATCCATGTTGATTCCTACATAGTAGATTCTGGGTTTCCAGAAGTGACATGATACGCGAGCAAAAAACATGTTCTAAAATTCTACAAGAGATCGACGTAAGAGATATAGGTTTATAGTTTTGCGCATCTGCTCGACGACCCTTCTTGAAGACTGGGCTATCTGTGCTCTTTTCCAATCATTTGGAACCCTCCGTTCCTCTAGAGACTTGCGGTACACGGCTGTTAGAAGGGGGGCAAGTTCTTTCGCGTACTCTGTGTAGAATCGAATTGGTATCCCCTCAGGTCCAGTGGACTTTCCTCTATTGAGTGATTCCAGTTGCTTTTCTATTCCTTGGACACTTATTTCGATGTCAGCCATTTTTTCATTTGTGCGAGGATTTAGAGAAGGAACTGCAGTGCGGTCTTCCTCTGTGAAACAGCTTTGGAAAAAGGTGTTTAGTATTTCAGCTTTACGCGTGTCATCCTCTGTTTCAATGCCATCATCATCCCGGAGTGTCTGGATATGCTGTTTCGAGCCACTTACTGATTTAACGCAAGACCAGAACTTACTAGGATTTTCTGTCAAGTCGGTACGGCAGAAGGCATTGCGCCTGACCCGGAAAAACTTCAAGCTTTACGTAACATTACTATTCCTACGACGAAGAAACAACTACGCAGCTTTTTGGGTTTAATTAACTTTTTTCGTAAATTTATTCATTACTCTGCTTTAGACACCCCTCGATTATGTCAATTGACAGGTAAAAACACTATTTGGTCCTGGGATAGGCAAGCACATTCTGAATTTGTGAACCTGAAAGAAGCTTTGTTGAATGCACCACTTTTATCACATCCAGATCTTACTAGAAATTTTTCCATTGCCACCGACAGTTCTAACACCGCTTTAGGCGTACACATTTTTCAGGAAATTGAAGAAGATGGTTGCACAGTAATTAAAAACATCGCCTTTGCGAGTCGCATTTTGTCACCTGCTGAACGCAAATATTCTGTTACAGAACTTGAAACATTATGTGGTGTATGGGCATTTACGAGATTTCGGCATTTTCTTTATGGAAGACATGCGATCGTTTACACAGATCATAGATCGATACAGTTTTTACTTTCCGCTAAATTTACACACGACAGATCAAGTAGATGGAAACTTTATTTGCAGGAATTTAATTTTACAATTGTTCACATTCCCGGTACACAAAATGTTGTAGCAGACGCACTATCCCGTTCTCTCAGCAACAATCAGCAAGACATCGCAACCAACTTCTGCAAAGCAAATTTCAGCGTCATGTACATTCAAGAAGTTGCATTTGAGAATTTCATTTCGTCGTCATTACAAGACATAGCACAAGAGCAGAGGAAAGACAACGTATGGAAAGAAATTAAACGCATTTGGCAAGATAGGAATAATGTTACCATTAGAAACCATTACACTGTACGCAATAACATTCTGTTTCGCCGCTCTCACCCTGACAGCAACAATTGGTTATTATGCATTCCTGACGAACTTGTTAACAAATTAATTCGATATACTCATTTAAGTTACGCACATTACGGAGCCACAAAATGTTTTCTTATACTGAGACACAACTGTTATTTTAGCAACATGGAGAAACGTATTCGACGAGTTTTAGCGTCATGTAAAATCTGCCAGAAAGCTAAGTCAGATACGACTTCACATATTCCTCCATTACATCCCATTGTACCTGTTAAATTGAGACACATGGCCGCTGTAGACATTTTTGGTCCGATTCCCAGAACTAATAGAGGTTTTTGCTACATCTTTGTCGCTGTTGAACTCACTTCGAAATCTGTTACCTTCACTCTGTTACGCAAAGCTACTGCTAAAACTGTTTCGAAAGCATTTGTAAAACATTTTCTATTTCATGTAGGGCATGTGTTCAAAGTAATTTCCGACAATGGACCACAGTTTCGATCTGCTATATGGACACGTATGTTACGAGCTAGAAACATTTCTCCGATCTATATATTCAGGTACCATGCTGCTTCGAACCCTTGTGAACGATTAATGAAAGAAATTGGTAAACTGTGTAGAATATACTGCCATAAAAGACATATTGATTGGGACACACACATACTCTCATTCAGGGATGTAATTAATTCCATACCAAATGAATCTACTATGCTATCTCCGTCTGTTATACTGAATAATGTTGAACTACCTAACAAAATTAAAGAATTAGTAACCTTTCCTACATCTCGTCGACTACGACGCCATGAAATAATTGACATTGCGCTGAACAACATCAAACGTGCCGCAGAGCGCTGGAGAAGACAGCAAAAACAGGCTTGTACACGCCGTGACTTTCACATTGGACGGAAGGTATTAGTACGCACACATTATTTATCTAATAGAGGAAAAAGTAGATGTAGTAAATTAGAGCTTCTATACGCAGGTCCATATCGAATTCGCAGCATTCCTCACCCCAATGTAGTACACGTCGAAACTCTGAGAACCACAAAAACCAAAGGGAATCACCATATGTCCAACATCAAACCCTTTATTGAATGAACATACTTTATGATTTATCGCACTGTAATGCCATTTCTGATTTTTTTATGACCACTTATGCAATTATATTCACATGAACACTTACTGATGATTATCATATTTTTTCTTGGCAAGTGCCCAGCTAGGTAAGTTTAGCAGGTCGCTCTTCTTGTCGTTACACATCAGACTGTGCACATTTTTCATGTATGTATGATTGTTTTACTGTTTTGTTTGCATGCACTATGAAATATTTAAGATGTAACAAACACCAGTTGATTTTGACGTTTTGCCTTGTGATATCTCAACATCGTGGCTATTTTACATTTTTTTGCTGCTACATTGTGATACTCTGTGTACATTTTAGCACCTGCACACTGTCTATGTTTTAGACATATTACGTCTTCTGTGATGCTATGCTGTATGCTCAATTATATCACTATAAACCAGCTTTTATTTAATGGGTATATGATTTAAATGCAAGACAATTATCATTGTTCGTCATTTTCGGAAAGAAACAAAGTGTAAAAGAAATAAATTATGGGAATTTCACCTTCGCAATGAACGAGAGTAGATACAATACCTCGTCACAAAGAGTAAATGGATCAGAATTAACAAGCATTAACAAGAATATACTATACACATCGTATGATAGCAGTCTTAACTAATTTTTTCTTTCAGAATACGAGGCGATTGATGCAGACTGTCAGACAGAACTACACATCTTAGTTTTAGTGATGAAATATGCTAGAAATAAGGAACTCTATACTATGAATAGTTGTATAATGAACAATGAAGTGACTTTTTTGCAGATGATAATGAATGATGATGAATAGGGACGCAGAATATTCTAATACTGATAATGAAGTTTTTCTTTGCAGGTGATGATAGTAATGATAATGAAGTTTTTCTTTCCAGATGAGGATAATGTTGAACTTTATGTATTTATGCTATGTAGTTATTTAAGTATTTGTTGCAGTTCCTTTTGACAGTATGTCTTATATCGCATGGTATGATGACTGAGGTTTTTGGAAAGGACAGCTAGAGAATATATATATTTAATACACGTTTCATTACCTGTTAATTCGAAGTTCACTACTTTTCAGCATAATATGCGTTTCTTCTTTCAGCTTAATAATCCATTTTGTATTTTTTGCAGGAAAAATTATTCATGAAATTAATGTGCTATAAGGAGTTGGTCATTAAACCTGTGTCATTCGTGAATGTGATCACATATACTCTATTTGTTTCATAACCTTGGTACAGCTGACTCATGACGAATGACGTTACACATCTTCATTTGCAGCAATAAGTCAAACGCAAATATTGTTATGCCCCCAGCAATTAATTATCGATCCCAACGCAATGCATTGCTAGCACCAAAAAAAAAAAAAATGTATTACCAGTCACAAATAATGATACCAATTTAAAAGAGTTATGAGGAATACTGAATGATATTTTTCCAACCACAGACCTTGAGTAATAGCTACAGTATGTTACATTTTATTTATGTCTTATGTCACTTAAATGATGAGTTCTGAGTAATATTGAATGATATTTTGTAATTATGCATGCATGTGCTACACTCATTAGCTCCTGTTTTGACTGATGACTTCTGATGATTTGTAACTGGCCAATGAGTGCCAATAATTATTTTTAAATATGTCATATGTCACTTGAATGATGAAAAATGTTTTGTAATATTCAATACTTGCTGGCCAACGAATGCCACTGTTTCTTATATTTTAAATTTATATTATGTCACTTTCATGCTATATATATGAATACTAGTAGCTTGATGCTACACTCATTAGCTCCTGTTTTGATTGATGACATATGATGATTTGTAACTGGCCAATATCTATTTGTAAATGTGTCATATGTCACTTGAATTATGAAAAATGTTTTTTAATATTCAGTACTTGCTGACCAACGAATGCCACTGTTTCTTATACTTTAAATTTATGTTATGTCACTTTCATGCTATATATATGAGTACCAGTAGCTTGATGCTACACTCATTAACTCCTGTTTTGAATGATGACTTCTGATGTTTTGTAACTGGGCAATGAGTGCCAATGTTCTCTGTAAACAGATTACTTATGAACATTATTCTGTAATACTTCTTACATGGTACATAAATGTTCAGTAACTGGCGATGAGTGCCACGAATTAGTCAAATCAGTTGATAGACTAGTAATTATCAATGGTGACTGGCATAAGACTTAATGTCCTTCACCTTCTGACCTAATTACCAGAAATTACTACAATATCCGTTTGTCCTGTCTATCCTCATGCTCATGGAGCACTATATTTGGTTTTTGCACTAATTCTACGTTGGTGTACCTTACAAGAACGTGGTGTTGACACGACATGCTATCCACCACCTTGAGCGATGAAGATGTTATTATGGTCCCACTGTTTGGTGTACTTAATCTACTACCAAAATGATAACATGGGATATTAATACGACATTTCAGTGTCTTGGCTACACTGATTAATACTTCAGGGAAAAGAACTTCAGATTGTCTCACTTGGTGTTGTGATTCTGTAGAAAGATATGGACTTTCAGTGCAGCTGCGTGCAACCTAATGTGCTACAACCATGATGCAATCCTTCCCTTTCCTATCCTAGTTCTTGTAAAATAGTAAAAAAACTATAGTGCGTGTGCACTTTATGCCATTTGTTAACATGATTTGTAATCATTGCCGATACATTTTGTAATTTCCTGACATGTTCTGTACTACAGTGCGTGTGCACTTTGTCATTTGTTAATATGATTTGTACGCATTACGTATACATTTTGTGTTTTCCTGATATATTCTGTACTACAGTGCGTGTGCACTTTGTCATTTGTTAATATGATTTGTACTCATTGCGTATACATTTTGTCATTGCTTGATATGTTCTGTACTCAGTGCATGTGCACTATATTTTATTTCATGTTCTGCACTTATATATATGTATATATTCGGTGATTGTAAACTTAGTTAAGCAAGAAAAATTTGTTGCTCATGGCAAGTCCAATTGACTCACCATCGCTGCCAAATTTTTGCCCCCTCCCCCTTCCCCCCCCCCCCCCCCCCAGTGGAGGGTTATGTAAGGGGTATGCGCTATATGCGCTGCCTGCAATAGGCAAGGCATAGGAGAGTCTCTGACCAGAGAGCAGTATGTAGTTAGTTGTTGCTTGTCGCTAGTCTGCAGGAGTCTGCGCTAGTGTGTAGTAGTCGACAATAGTCTTTAGTAGTCTGCGTGAGTCGGCAGTAGTCGGCGGTAGTCGGCGCGTGTAAAGAAGCAGCCCTTCGCATATCTAGTAATGTATGATAACTGTCATTCAATTTCTTTAAAAAAATGCCCCAATAATAATTCCTATAATATAAAGTAATTTTTTATAAAAAAAAGCATTCATTTCAATTTAAAGAATATATCCAATGCATGATCATTCCTTTCACGAATCACCAAAGTACAGGCCAGCATTGCACGGAGCTGTGCCGAAACTTTTTTAGGTAAGAGCAGATATATTCGCCGTTTTTTTTATTGAGGTAAGAATTTTTGGTTTTTTATTCAGAATACAGGGCCGAGGCGCAGCGTTGCTGTCGTCATAGAATATACCAGGTTACTGAATTTTCTTTTTTTATTATTTCGGTGTTTAGGAATTGAATTTTGTGAGTACATCAAACGTGAATGCATTTCTGCACAGAGATTATAAATGGGAACCAAATTTTGTTCAGAGGTTACATTCTATTAATAATATTTAAAATGCATTTTATTATTTTTGTGGGGAGGTTACACTTGGTTCATTTTTTAATATTTTGTGGGGAGATTACAATGCATATCCCAGACGTAAGATATTTGTTTCTGCCGCGACTACTATGATTGGTCATTGTTATGCACAGGGATGTAATTTGACTATAATTATTCACGTGGACTCTACGTTTTCTAGGTCGACATCATCTTTAATCATCCTAAAGATTTTATATATAACAGACAAGTCATTTTATGTAGACGTGCACGCTATGTAAGCAATACCTTGTTTAGTCTTGAATGTGTACAAACTGTTCTTGTACTATCGTCATAGGTATGCATACTTTCGTTATTTATCCTTTGTATTAGATCAGACTATATGCCCGGATACTGGTCTGGCAAAAAAATACTTCTGAGGAGCCGTACACGGTGCACAAGAAGCATCCTTTACGGATTATGCACAACCCGGAGAGCACCCAGCGTACGAGGTCATCAGGCAAGTGGGGCAGCTGGCACGACAATTTGCTACGATTTGCTTCAGTTTGCACTTGTGTCGTGAATATTGACGTGATACTATGTGTCTAACGATCAACTGACACAAACTGCCTTTGAAAACGACGGAATGTCAAAATGTCAAAGGTGTTTTTGGAAATAATAAAAGCGTGATCAAGACATAAGAAAAGTTGTTAAAGACAATTTCCTAATTGCTTTCGAATTTTAAAGTAGAGGCGATAGTATGGACTCAGCAGAAATGCATCCAGGAGGAGAAAGATTTCAAAAGTGCCAGTTTTCATATCAATGATCAATTGAGTATGAGAACGTGTCATGCCCCAAGTAATGAAATTGATAGGAAGTACACCAATCTTACTGTATCTTAAGTGCTTGAAACTTATGCAGTAATATTCCTTTTAAGACTGATTCGTGTCGTACCATATAGGTAAGCGTATTTCATTAGCATATCCGAAGTACATGTTTTTATATTGTTTATTTGAATTCTTTAACAGCCTAGAACTGAACCAAAATTGTCCTCGCCACCCCCCCCCCCCCACCCCTCCAAGTTACTCTGGTGCCATGGTAACTGGACAACAGAACTCGTCGCTCTATTGCTCGGTAATGCACTTGTTAGCAGGCCACGTAGTTCAACGGCCATGTAGATTAAGAAGGTCTATACACCTTTCCAAGCTTAATATTTCACAGTTTTTCCTCTTGTCAAGAGTAGAAATAGGTGTCTTTTATGTATCTGGGTCTACAGATGAAGTATCTTTGAACACATCTACAGCATAGACTGCCCAAATTCTTCATAATATAAAAGCTATGTATCGTGCAAAACCGAATGAAGACTTGGAAAACCTTGGGGGGTTTAAAGAAAACCTAGTGATGAGATTAAGGTGAAAGGGCTATGATGGTAGGAACTGGGTGCAGGGCCGGTATATTGCAGCCATCTTTGTGCTGTGCTGGGTACTCGAGCTGACCTTTTCTGTATGTAGCTCGTTAGGGGCTTGGCAGTGAAGCGACGGAGGAAAGATCGGTTACTCAACTGCGGCAGTGTTCCGTAAATGTTCATATTCCCCAACATTAAAAAAGGACACCGAAGCCGCCAACTGACAAGAAAACTGTGTAATGTCTCATGACCAACGTGGCAACGGAACATGTTGTGGTTACTAAGCCACAGAGTCTCCGTTGAATCCATCTGTGCCAAACCTTCATTTTGATAGAAATAAAGACAATCACGCCTAGAAATTTTTGACAGTTCTGAAATTAATTAAATTTCTTCACAGATTCCTGGAGAGGGAGGGTCAAGTGTGCCCTGTTGCCCTCCTTGCGGACGCCTTGCCGAAAAAATAAAAGCTGTGTAACTTCCGTTGCACATCCAATGGTGCAAACCCTTGTGGATAGTGTTTAAAAGGCACTGAAAGCCATGAATTCGAAGTAAAATTCCCCACGGCAGATAAACGATTTGGAGTGCATAGACAGTGGACCTCAACACTGAAGTCTGGCATTATGAAGACTGACAGGCATTATCTGAGGTCTGTTGATCTAATACAGAGAGAAGCGTCCTCCTTTTGTTTTGGAATACAGATGGGAAGGACAACATTTAGGAACGGAGCTGCAATAGTGAAAGCAATAATCTCAAGCGTTCTCGTCAGCGCAGCTAGGGGATTGTACGAGGGCTTGCTGAAAACCACTGCCTCCAAATTCTTTATGGGAAGACTCGTAAAATTTTTCAAATCAAACAAATATTAACATTCTATTTGTTCGCCCTTCATGACCACATATTCATCGTGTCTACTGAACTAAAATTCAAGAACATTAAAAGAAGAAGTACATGTAAATGGGATTTGACAAACCTGAAAAACGAAAATACACTGAAGCACTATCAACTAGAAACAGACAGGAAAACAAATACACAGGGCTACAATGACATCCAAAGCAGCTGGGAAAAAATAAAAACTGGTATTTTAGAAGCAGCAGAAGAAGTAATAGGAAAAGAAAGGACAGAGAAAAGGAAGGAATCGATCACTAATGACCTACTAAATATGATGGAAGAAAGAAGGAAATTAAAAAATTCTTTGAAGAAGGAAGACCAAGAGAAATACAAGAGTCTGAAAAACAGAATCAACAGAGAGGCAAAACAAGCAAGAGAAAAATACCTTGATGATCTCTGTATTTCAGTTGAGGACAACATGAGCAAGGGAAATATCGACAAGGCCTATAAATGTGTGAGACATTGCTTTGGAGACAGAAGAAACTAATGTAGGGGTGTGATGGATGAAAATGGCAATATGTTGGATGACGATGATGAAGTTGCAAGAAGATGGAAACAATATATAGGAAAACTGTACAGCGGACCAGACCTGTCTGAAAACATCATGGAAGAAGAAACAGAAGTAGATGCACACAACATAGGTGAACCTATATTAAAGGTAGAGTTTGAACTAGCTCTGAAAAATTGAAAAACAACAAATCCCCTGGTATAGACAATATCCCAGCCGAACTTCTGAAATCTGGAGGAGCAAAACTGAATCAGGAGTTGTATAATCTTGTTTTCAACATGTACGAGCAGGGTAAAATTCCTACAGACTTTGAGAAAAACATTATGGACCCCATTCCAAAGAAGGCAAATGCTACAAGGTGTGAAAATTATAGGACACTCAGCCTAGTTACTCGCGCCTCTAAAATATTAACCTCAATTATCCAAAAACGCATAGAACAAAAAGTCGAAGCTACACTCTCCGAAGACCAGTTTGGATTCCGGAAAGATAGAGGAACCAGAGAAGCAATATTTGCTCTAAAACTAATTATAGAGAAACGACTAGATAAGTACCTGAAAACATACATAGCTTTCGTAGATGTAGAGAAAGCCTTTGATAATGTTAAATGGGATAAGATGTTTGAGGTACTCAAAAAAGTAGGAGTAGACCATAAAGATAGAAAAATGATATGGAACCTGTACAAAAACGAGACAGCAGTTATCCGTGGACGGACAAAACAAGAATAGGTGCAGATACGGAAAGGTGTCCGGCAAGGTTGCGCACTATCCCCTGTTATCTTTAACGTATACATTGAAGAGGCACTGAAAAAAGTAAGGGAAAATTCACAGACAGGTGTAGTAATTCATGGCCAACGAATAGATATGATAAGATATGCCGATGATATAGCTGTCCTGGCTGAAAGTGAAGAAGATCTTGTAGTCCAACTCAATAGAATGGATAAAGTTATGGGTGAAAAATATAATATGAGAATTAATAAAGCAAAAACAAAAGTACTGGCATGCAACAAAGAAGATCAAGTGAAAGTCCGAGTTCATGTAGGCAATGAACTGCTTGAACAAGTTGATAAATTTACTTATCTGGGCAGTAATATTACCAGGGATGGAAGGAGCAAGGCAGAAGTGAGAAGTAGAATAGCTCAAGCAAAGGCTGCTTTTAACAAGAAGAAAAACAAATTAACATCTAAGAGCATCAGCCTTGAAACCAGGAAAAGATTTTTGAAATCATATGTGTGGAGTGTGGCATGCTATGGGTGTGAAACATGGACTCTCGGGACAGAGGAACAGCACAAGCTAAATTCTTTTGAAATATGGTGCTATAGACGCATGCTCAAAATAAAATGGATCGACAAGGTCACAAACCAAGTGGTTCTGGAAAGAGCAGGTGAGAAGAGAAGCTTCTGGAGTTTCATTGTTAAAAGAAGAGTGCAATTTACAGGCCATCTATTAAGACATAAAGGACTCCTGAACACAATCATAGAGGGATATGTCGAGGGAAAAAGACCAAGAGGAAGACCACGACTGAGGTACATGGATCAAATCGTGAAAGATGTGGGATGTAACACCTACAAAGAAATGAAGAGAAAAGCTGGAAGACGCACAGAATGGAGACAAGCTGCCATTGTAGCTGTTGCAAACCAATCCTTGGATTGACCACTACACAAGAAGACATATTCTGCCGCTAGGGGGCTCCGCATTTTAGCGCGTAATATAGCGGTGAGTAAAGTAACTATATCAGCACGGGGGAAACAGCGTGCTGTAGCTGAGATTCGTTATCGAAGAGTGTGCACACACGCGGAACATCCTCTTCTTCAGCATGACAATGGCAGACCACACACGAGCGCTACGATATCTGCGAAAACACTAAGCCTAGGATATGCTGTCATCTATCGTCTTCAATACAGTCTCGATTCTGCTCCATCCAAGTTTTATCTGTTTCTAAAATTGAAAGAACACCTTCGAGGACTTGACATTCATAGTAATGAAGCGATGCAAGCAGAGGTGAGGTTGTGGCTCCATCAACAAAGTCAAGTGTTCTACAATGACGGTATCAACAAACAGGTCTCTCGTTCGGAGAAATATGTTCGCCGCCAAGTTGACTCTGTTGAGAAATAAACACATAAACATGAAGAATAAAGATGTAGTAAGCTAACAACTTTTGTTTTATTTAAAAAAGCTGTAAGAGCTTTCACAAGAAAAATTCGGATGCATTACTACTCATCGCGCCCTAGTACTAGTCTCTATGGAAGAAGTAATGGTCTAACAACAGATGCAGAGACTCCAGGCTAAGAAGCAAACGATAACGGCCGAGAAAATCGTGTTGTAATCACGACATTGTCTACTATCTGTTCCATACTGTGTTTGCAAGACGATCATCAGAAGGAGATGATTTCGCGTCGTCTCCAGAGAGTAATTGTGGAATTATGTCATCTCTTCTCTCTAAAATATGACAGAATAACTAAGGACAAAAGTGCTGCTGAGCCTTCGAAACGGCAGCAGTCCACAGAGAATCGCCTATGGCCTCTGCAGTTGCCAATGGAGAGGCGCTAGCCACACTCGTTTCGTCACACTTCTTTTTCATTCACTACCTGACATGTGTGTGTCTAAATACATATTGCCAAGTGTGAGTCGGTGAATCAATCTAACTCATTACCCGGCGAATCCCATTTGTCTGTACACTTCTTTAAGTGCGAGGGTAGAGTACAAAGAGAATTAATATACATTTATAAACGAATATCAAAAATACATATTTCCGCATTATCGACGTACATAGCAAGGAACTGCTGTAGCCCAAGAGAAATATGACTCTTGAGAAAGAGATCAGCTTTGTAGAAATATATGAGGCATTATAGTTATAAAGACGTTATCAGGAGTTCAAAATGGTTCAAATGGCTCTGAGCACTATGCGACTTAACTTCTGAGGTCATCAGTCGCCTAGAACTTAGAACTAATTAAACCTAACTAACCTAAGGACATCACACACATCCATGCCCGAGGCAGGATTCGAACCTGCGACCGTAGCGGTCGCTCGGCTCCAGACTGTAGCGCCTCGAACCGCACGGCCACTCCGGCCGGCTCGTTATCAGGAGTCTGCAGTGAAACTGTAATGTGGTTCTTGGGAAATATCGTCAGACGTAAAGCAGAAATCAATTTATCTTTCCAATAATACTCGAAATCACTCGTATGATTAACTGCCTACACTGCCTGGAATGTAGAACATGAACAGTGAGCGAATGTGAAGCCGCCTGGACTTTTCTTGTTGTTCTTTTTGTCCTTTTTCAGCATCCAAGACCGAGTGTTCACTCTCACAGTGTATACTGCCGCTTCGTAGCCTCTAGTGTGAGAGATCGTCAAGTATGTGGAACGTGTAAAATGTTTTATTCACCCGTTTTCGTGTCAGTAAGAAGCTTACTAAGAATATTGAAATGTATGCGCACCGTATTGCGTAACACAATGAGTTAGCTATTGTAGCCAAATATGGTTAAAATAAAATCGGTTTACAAAACTTATACAAATTTTTGTAGAGCATTAAATGTGAAGCATTACTTAACATTCATCTTATGCGCTATAGTGAATATTATGTATAGCAGTTGGTTGTGGTATAAAATTTATTAATAGCGTTGTTTAGTATATATGTGTTTAGATTCTTATTACATTGTACTTTGTTCGTAGCCTGAGCCCCATGACTGATAGCAACAGATAGAAAATTTGTATTCCTGAATATGGGCCACTTTCCTGAACCAAAGTCTTATGAAGGTTATTCTCATTATTTGAGTTGATTTCCTGAACTGTCTCGTTGGCCTGTGGCAGAAATATATCCCTTTTGATAAAACTGGTAAAAGAATAAATGTGCTACGAAGCAGTAGTACATCAACTTTGAGACTTTGTGAACAGAAGTAAATTTATCGCGCTAGAAGCAGAATGCCTCCGAAACAGCGCTGTATCGGCAGCCTTTTGGGAGTTAGTTATCACACAAGTTGAAGAGCAATTAACTGTTGAATAGGCTACACAACAACAGAGAAATCACGCTCTCTGTTCACAAGTGGATACAACACTCATAATATGAGTACCTAATATAGCAGGTGCATATGCAGGGCAGGAAAGAGGAACGTCATGGACTTCATCATGGGTGTAGTTCATCCATGGAGGACATTAAGGGAGACGGAAGGCTAACGGGATCAAAAATCCGGTTTTAGATTTCTGCGTATTTGACATGCCCCCTATTTCCTGCGCAAAACCGTTTTTGTTTCAAATAAATACAATTGTTTCGTAGTTTATGATGGTTTCCCTGACGCTCTATGCGAACTGACATTTAAATGACACTACTTCTTTGCCTCGTGCAGAGATAACGTACAGATCTCTTTTATTCCTTGTTTCTGATTCTGAATTAGAATGCTTTTGGTATGACGAGAAGACAACGGGGTCCAGATTGAGAAGGCTATTAGTACTGGAAGATGGTAAGAGATAGTAAAGATCGCCTTACAAACGTTGAAATAGATTACAGAGTTAATTAGTTCTACCACAAGAAGAAATGTTAAGAATTTAGAAACTGTGAAAAAAAGCTACATGGGCTACATTTTTCCATTAGCTTTCCACAAACCAAAATCCTCAGCACTATCTTTGCCCGAATGATCCTGACACTTGGTGCAAGTACAGGAGAAGTGCAACATATGACCACAAACATTCTTTACCTGCAGTAGTAATGAATGAAATTAAACATATATTTAGAAATGTTTGTAGAGATACTTTGCTGAAGAAATTTCTTCATAGGAAAACGCAAGATTTAAATCAATTTGTGAATTCTGTCATTTGGAGCCGGTTACTGAAATCTGTATTTGTTCAGATTACAACCCTCAAATTTGGTGTTTATGATACTAGTTTCTGCTTCAATTATAGACAAGAAAACTAGATATTTTGGAAGTTCTGGGCATAAAATCTAGTTTAAGTACTGCAAAATCCTTGGTGCAAATAGACAAAGAGAAAATCCTGAAAGTACAAATTGCTAATTTAAAATGCATAAAAGAAAATAAACTGAAAGAAGATAGACCACAAAAACAAAAGATCAGTGTGATTGAGATGATGCTCAATGTGGTGCAGGAAAATATTAGTGGTGAGTAATTCTCATCAATAACTATACTAAAATTTCAGTGCTAAACTTTAAATTGATTTTTCTCAAAACTACATTTTTTGACTTTCAGGTACTAGTAATTTTTAAACTAATAATTAACCCACGAAATTTCGTCAAATCTCGTCAGTTTGTATCAGAATCGTAATAGTTATTACAAGTAAATTGAAAACCAGCAACCCAAGAGAAACTGTTTTATAATAATTCATTTATTAAGAATTGAAATTTTATTAGTGAAAGAATAAAAAATTCTTCAAATCCATAAGAGGCATTTTTTTTTTTTTTGCATTTTACTTGTTAACCTAAGCATATACGTTACGTACATTCAGTAAAAAACAGTGTTTTAACACTTACACTTCTTTTGATAAATGTACCAATCCAAGTGGTGAAATAGCATTGGCAGAATAGGGATAAAAATTGCCTTCCGTCTTCTCTTAAGGACTGCTACGCTGTATCTTAAATATTGCAATAGACCTAACGAACTACAGCCAACGGTACAAGTGAACATGCATGATGATATCAACAATCAACAGTATGAGTAGCAGTAGTAATAGTAGTAGTAGTATGGGGAGCTCGACGAATGGGAGGAGGAGAATGAGGAGGAGGAGAACAAATTGGAAATAAATCATAAATTTCTGTACCAGTTACTTAAGGGTGTTTACGTAAAGAGAGAATGTTGTACCTGCACCTAGCAACGCATGTTGGTACCTGGTTAGTGTCTCGATCTAGTACCGACTGTAGCATCACATGGAGGAACCGGCACAAAGACAGTCATAGGCATTTTTCGGCATTTTCTACTGTTTTGTTGTTCTGAGACATGAGGTTGTGTTTTATGCAGCGTTTGTGAACATTACAAGTTCTATATATTTAACTACTGTATAATACAGTTAAGCTATCCAGAGGATATTCTTAATTTCTGAATTACAGAATTTTATGATTAGTAAAATTCTGTTCATTTTTAAAATTAGATAACTAGGGACGATTAAGCAATAGCTCATCAGTCACGCATCATCTCATATATTGGAATAAAAGCTGTCATGGAACACGAGGCATTTGCAAATGAACTCAGTTTCTTTAATGTCTTTTTTCTTTTTTTGCTCTGTTTTAAAGACCGAAATTTATATTAGTTGCCAATAGCTTCAATTTCAAAATGTTTTTAACTTATGACTTATTTTGATAATGCTTCTTCTTAATTTGGTTTCACTTATTGATTACTGGTTTTTAGCAGATTAATAAAGTAACACGTATATTATTTAAAAACAGTACTAACAAAACTTTTTTTCGAATGTAGCACTTTTAAATCTGTGTATTTAACCATGTAGTACGTCAGAACAGGTTCAATATTTGGGAAAACATTACTTTTCCGGAATAATTTTTGTAATTTCAAAAAGTCTGCGGCAAACAGAGTGAATGCTACAATTTCAAAATCGAATAAGAAAGGTTCTATTACTGGGCTGGATGAAGGAGAAGATCTGATTTGTATTCCCCATATTGCAGTGGCATCTAGCAATAGTTCAGTTGGCGGTGAGACAGCAGTTCAGGCAACTATAGCAGGTGCAGACAAAGACTGCAGTGTTCAAAACATATTTTAGTGGCGTTTGGTTGTAGTAGATCCGTAGAGATGGACACATTAGCATAAAATTGGATAAGAGACGTTAAGCAGTCAATTTACGACTTAAAAGGAATTTAGAAAAGATCTACAGACTAATTTAAAGAGAAACAAGACGTACACACCGTTTCCAGACAGAGCAGCATTCTGAGTATTACAAAATTTACGGATGTGAAAATTGTAAAGATGCACTGCGGGTGCAAGTTCACGTTAAGCTAAAGGTGCCCCTATAACTAGTTCTCGCAGTTCAGAGGTCAGAGGAAGCCAAAGCCATGTCACCTGTAGTAGGCCCATGCCTTGTAAAGCTAACTCATGTAACAACTATCCCTCGGTCTGAAGATTGTCCATTACTTACGTAGCTTGTTTTAGTTGCAGAACATAATTCTGAAGCCAGTCAAAAGCTCACAAGTTGTACAAAGACTGTACATTCATTATTTCCTGTACATATATCAATCATAATTGATTACAACATTAGCAATAAAACCAGTTCATTTAAGGGGCTTACATTAGGACATGTACCAGCTGGGTACAGTATATATGTGATCTCCATTCTAATGATTTGTTTTAAGTAGCTCTTCACACCAGTCTATCCTGCGTGATTGTATCTATCTTTGCATATATAGGACAACCTAAATCCAATTTAATCTGCTTACCATACTTAACCCACTATTACCCTTTACAGCATACATTTACCGCTATTACTAAACAGACGGTAGATTGATTACTTAGAATCCGTCAAATTAGTGGAATTGTATCTTACATGATGGAATTGTATCTTACATGATGTGCTGCAAAGCGGCTGTGAACTGCAATGCCAGTTAAGTTGCAGTTCACAGCCGCTTTTGCAGCACATCATGTACGATATATATATATATATATATATATATATATATATATATATATATATATATATATATGCGACACATTCTTTTGAGTCATCAGCCTTCTGACTTATGCGGCCCTCTACAAATTCCTCTCCTGGTTTATCCTTCTCATCCCAGAGTAACAACTGCAACCAACATCCTCAGTTATTTGCTTGATGTATTCCAATCTCTGTTTACCTCTGCGGTTTATAACCGCAGTAGCTCCCTAAGTACTGTGGGAGTTACTCCCTAATGTGTAAACAGATGTCCTATCATCCTGTCCCCTCTTCTTGTTACTGTTGCCAATACAGGGTGTTACAAAAAGGTACGGCCAGACTTTCAAGAAACATTTCTCACACACAAATAAAGAAAAGATGTTATGAGGACATGTGTCCGGAAACGCTTAATTTCCATGTTAAAGTTCATTTTAGTATCGTCAGTATGTACTGTACTTCCTCGATTCACCGCCAGTTGGCCCAATTGAAGGAAGGTAATGTTGACTTCGGTGCTTGTGCTTGTGCCTTTATAAGTACGACACAACATGTGGTTCTTGCACGATGGAGCTCCTGCACATTTCAGTCGAAGTGTTCGTACGCTTCTCAACAACAGATTCGGTGACCGATGGATTGGTAGAGGCGGACCAATTCCATTGCCTCCACGCTCTCCTGACCTCAACCCTCTTGACTTTCATTTATGGGAGCATTTGAAAGCTCTTGTCTACGCAACCCCGGTACCAAATGTAGAGACTCTTCGTGCTCGTATTGTGGACGGCTGTGATACAATACGCCATTCTCCAGAGCTGCATCAGCGCATCAGGGATTCCATGCGACGGAGGGTGGATGCATGTATCCTCGCTAACGGAGGACATTTTGAACATTTCCTGTAACAAAGTGTTTGACGTCACGCTGGTACGTTCTGTTGCTGTGTGTTTCCATTCCATGATTAATGTGATTTGAAGAGAAGTAATAAAATGAGCTCTAACATGGAAAGTAAGCGTTTCCGGACACATGTCCACATAATATATTTTCTTTCTTTGTGTGTCAGAAATGTTTCCTGAAAGTTTGGCCGTACCTTTTTGTAACACCTTGTATATTCTTTTCTCGCAGATTCTGTAAAAGAACCTCCCCATTGCTTACATTACCAATTCACCTAATTTTCAACATTCCCTTCTGTAGCTCTACATCTCAGACGCTTCTCTTCTCTTTCGGTCGTTGCTAGTCCGTTTTTTATGTCGTCCATGCTCCGTCAGTCATAGCTTATTTAGCTGCCTAGGTAGCAAAATTCCTTAAAATCATCTATTGCCCAACCATTACTCCTATTTTCTTTATTTTGTTCTCATTTCTGCTACTTCTCATTACATTCGTCTTTCTTCGGTTTACTGTTGCCATACTCTGTTTTGAATAGGCTGTTTATTCCAATCCACAGCTAATACAATCCATCACTTTCACTGTGGATGGCAACGTCACAAGTGAATCTTATCGCTCATATACCAATCTTGAACCTTTCTTTCACTTCCGTCATTGCTTCTCCGACATATAGACTCAAAAATATGATCTCTTAGAACCTTTTAAATTCGAGCCCTTTGTTCCTCGTTTTGACCTCGTATCATGGGCATAATGCGAGTTCGGGAAGGTGCAGGACATTAATCACATCTACCTCAGATGCACTCGATAAGAAAGGGAATCCGAATGGTTGATTACGAAGCTAGTCGACATGGACCAATCTCTTCCTCCTCATGTGTCACTATTGCTGTTTACAAAGAATTTTAGTATTTAAAATTAATAGTGGTGTTTGCTACTGTAACGATGAGGTGTGTGTGTGTGTGTGTGTGTGTGTGTGTGTGTGTGTGTGTGTGAAGGTGCTCTTCCTACTCGTTAAGATGCCGACGTATTCATTTCAGTATTATTGTAATACGTTGGACTGTCTGTATGGGTGAAACTGAAGGACAATAAATGCACAAAACATGAAGATGAGCAGGAAATACTATCCTTAAATGTTCGAATAAAGTATTAGTGGTGGGTGTGCTGCTTGTCAGTGCCACGACCATTGTACACCTAGGTGAACATTTGATAGCAATATGAAATGGGACGAGCACGTAAGGAGGGTAGGAGGAAAGGCTAATGGTCGACTTCGGTTTACTGGGAGACTTACAGTAAAGTACAGCCCATGTATAGAGAAAACCGCATATGGAGTACTTGTGCGACCTTTTCTTTGGTACCGTATTGTTAGAGTGTTTTGAATTTTCTGACGGTTAGATTAAATGGCCGCGTCGAAACAATACCGAGACGTGGTGCTCCATCTGTTACAAGCAGGTTCGATTAACACACGACGTTTCATGATCTCAAATGGGAATCGCTGTTGGGTAGATGAACTTTTCATGGGAAACTATTGAGTAAGTTTAGACATGCAGTTTCTGGGCTGACTAAAGAAAGATTCTATGCTGCAGACGTATATATCGCATAAGGATCGTGAAGATAGAAATTAGGGAGCACTCGGAAGCATACAGATACTCGTTTTCTCTTCGATCCATTTGCGTGTGGAACTCAAAAGGACTGACTAGTAGTGGTACAAGGCACCCACCCCAAGCACCGTGTAGTGGTTTGCATAGCACGTATTTTGATGTACTTGTGGATATAGACTGGATTCATTAACCACATTGGTTATCCAATCTCCGAATCACCTAGATTTATATTCGACATTAACTGTTTCTCTGTTTCAGTGTCGATTTATTGCTAAGCACATTTGCCCAAATTTTCAGAGCTTATTAAATATCTGGGAAATATATAGTACACTGAATTTTACCGCATTCAACAAGAGATTACCATTTTCACATTACTGTGATAAAAAGGAGACAAACATCCTGTAAAATATCTCTCAGTGTTGTCATACGATATCAAAAATTCAAATGGCTCTGAGCACTATGGGACTTAACATCTGAGGTCATCAGTCCCCTAGAACTTAGAACTACTTAAACCTAACTAATCTAAGAACATCACACACATCCATGCCCAAGGCAGGATTCGAACATGCGACAGTAGCAGCCGCGCCGCTCCGGACTGAAGCACCGAGAAGCGCTTGGCCACACTGGCCGGCCATACGATATCACTTACGTCTAATTGTTTAATATAGTAACAGAGAGAAGGTAACATTTTTATGCAAACTGACTGTACTTGTGTAAGCATACGCTTCCGCGGCCACTGCCACAGTCAATAAAATCATTCTGGGTATATGACCGCACTGCAACGTTTCGGCCACTGTTGCAAAAGGTCTTCCTCAGGGTGCTTGCAGAAAACTTGGGCTGATTGTATATTAGTTTATTTGGCATATTCGTATGGCTCCGTTCAGGTTGAGAGTATCTTCAGAGTGGTACTTCCAATTCATACATGTAGAGTTCATATAATGGGTATTATAAGATAGAGTAACTGTAAGTCATTGTGTTGTTCTGTTCATACTGGATATGTTCATCTGTGACTTTCTCTACTTTTACCCTGCGCGTGTAATTTCCTTTGTGTGATGTAACGTAATCCACAATTCAGAATTTGAAAATTTTTTCCGAAACATATGATTGACGACAAATGATTAAAAATCGGGAATGGTAACAACAGTTTCAGAATTTTAAGAGACATCTGTAACTAAAGAAATAAAATTAATCCACATGTCCTTTACACGTTGTTACACATAAATCTTGGTACATTTGTAACTATTTGTAACATGGATATCAGTGGTTAAGAGGCAATTTGGACAATCAATTTGTGCTGCCACTCTTCCAGATTTTTCTCTGACCACTAAAATAATTTGATGGGAAACAATAGCAGCTGACAGGTTTTTTTTTTTTTTTTTTTTTTTTTTTTTTTTTTTTTTTTTTTTTTGCCGTAGTCCCCAGCTCCGGAGCGGAACTAGGTTGTTACGAGCGAGAAGACAAGTGGGAGTTCGGCGGGATAGTACACCGGGGGCGCGGCAGGCGCGGAAGCGTCGCGCCGGGACTCCCCTGGGGTCCGGACAGCCCGGCGAATTTATGCGAACGCTGCTTCCCTGGGACTGCTGCACCACGCCGTAGGGACACGCCTGCCAGTTTTTATTTCATTCGCCCGCTGGAAATTGCTTACTCTTTCTCTTTACTATTTTTGCGCTGACACTACAGAGTAGAAAGCAATATACAAACAAGACGAGAACAAGCCGCCTGCGTTTTTACGGTAAAAATCGTGCATTGTTGTTTTAAAAGTCGAACCTACGCTGTGAAGGGTCTGTACCCATACGTAATCCTCAGAGCACGTTCAAAAAATTACAAACTAAAACAGTGGCAACATTACGGTTCGTTGGTTTTTGGGGACGCACATAAAAGAAAAAGATATTAATATCTCCAGAGCTGTTTTGCACACGACTGTCACTGACCTGTACTGAGGGCTAACTGGGAGTCACCGGAAACCTTTTGTTTAGCCTTACTACCGGAAGTGTAATTAATTATTTTCTTTCATTCTACGTCCTGTCATAGTTTCCATTTAATTTTACACAACCTAAGTTACATGGAGTTTTACAGAAGGCCAATGTAGGAAGCAGATTACTTTTCATATTTTCCCCCTTTCTTCCTCCTGAGGTTTGACTACATCAGTTACATTAAATATGAGGATATTTAATTTTCATGTCGTTGCCGTGGTCTGCAGTGAAGAGACTGGTTTGACGCAACTCGCCATCCTATGGTACCCTGTTGGAAGTCAGTTCCTCTCTGCATCAATAATTCAGTCTCCGTCCATTTCAATTTCCTTACTGTATTAACGCTTTTATCTCCTTGAAAATAATTTCAACTATCAGTCATCCTTTCGAAATTCTACTGGCATATCTAGATTTCAGCTAGAAACTAACCTATCTCATTGTACTATCATTTTTGATCAAAAATTATAGTGCATTGATAATGGCTAATTTCTAGCTGAAATCTAGATCTGGCAATAAAATTTATAAAAGCCGACTGATAGCTGAAATCTATTATTTACAAGTCAATATAACAGTCGTTGCGTGCAACAGCCTCTGAATGGAGGGTAACCTGACTTTTATCTCCTTCTACAATTTTCACCAACCACATTTCCCTCCATTTCCAAACTGACGAGCCCTTGATGCCTCAGGACGTGTACTATCAACCCATCCCTTGATTCAGTCAAAATTGTGTCCATTTTTTACCTATTGCGGTTGAGTACCTTCTCATTTCTCTACCTTTACATCTACTCTTTGGTATTCTCTCGCAGCACAAACTTAAAATGCTTCTAATCTCTTCTTCTTAGACATGTTTACTGTGTGCGTTTCGCTCTAGTACAGTGCTACATAGGAGAAAATGTCGTGACAAGCGACTTCCCAACATTGAAATTTATATTCCTAATTTATATTTACATTCGATTTTTTATTTTATGGTTAAAAATGGGGAAAGCTAACTGTGTACCACAGAGTGTTACATAGTTAATTTCTGCTCGAGAAAATACAATTTTGGTGTAAATTTTCGCTTATGCATAGTAATACCCACTCCACATATGCAGAGCATCTAATGAAAGTAGGTCACCATGACACTGTGATAAAAAGAGGCTCCGCCGTCTTATGCCATAACAACAAAAGAAAGGAAAAGATTACGCTATGGACAGAATATTTCATAAAGAAAACCACAAATGGAAAATGAAAACACGCTCAGTGACAAGAGGAGTAACAGCGGAACACTATTCATACTAATTCACAGTTTACCTTAAAAAAGTGACACAGACACAGACACAGACACACACACACACACACACACACACACACACACACACACAGTGCCTCGCCACACCCCTCCCACTGCCCCACCCCCACACCTTACTCCACTCTCACGTTCTACACATCACATGATCCCTCACTCAGTCAAACCTCATGTGAGTAAGAACGTGAACTGTGTGCTACAGTGTAGGATGTGTGTGGAAAAATGCTTCAAAGGGGCACATCAATTGGATGAAACCTCTATAGAGCATTTAGATCATCCAGAACAACAAAGTGATGCACGAATAGAATATAAAATGAATGTAAGAAAATCGAAAAAGAAACTACGATGTAGTTGTAAACAGAAATAGGTGCGCTTAAATAAGCTGCCAAGAATAACTACAGATCTAGTATAAGAATACGTATAACTAAGTAATGTTTTTGTGTTATAGGCCACTACAGATGCGTAGAATGAGTAGGCGAAACATGTTTCAGCCACACAAATAAATGTAGCAGCAGAAGATGAAAATTTTCTTAATTACAAGATAAAGCATAATACAAAGTTTCTATTTTTAAAAGAATTGTCCGTTATTACAAGGTTATGTCCTTCACATGCACCCAAATAAAAGCGTGGAACTTTTTTACTATTACTGAACCGTGGCGCCATTGAGTTAGTAGACTGTTCTGTCTGTTGCCTCTGGCTTAGGTATAGTATCGATTATCCCTCTTGCGGCCCCATGGGCCAATATCTATGAGGAAGAGTTGGTATCTTTGGTTGCGTCCTTAGAAGGTCTTTGCTTGCCGATCCGATATGCATACGGCGTTCGATGGCCCGAGAGGGAGGACGAAGTTTGGGGATCGACGGTAGCGTCACGACAAGAGGTGGTTACGAGGTCCGAAGCCACAAGCTGCGCAAGGAGGGCCTGCGCAGAGCGAAGATACCCGAATACTTTACCTGGGTCAGAGTCGACTGCAAGGAGCAGGCCGACATCCTGTCGGTTGGTTGGCTACATTTGTGCCGGGCCCGGCTTTCATCGGCACCACTCAGTAACAGCTGCGACGCACCGTTGATCCCAGGAAAGGCTTGCTGATAAAGGGGAGTAACAATCTGCAATCCTCGTGGTGACTTGTTTCGTTGTCTCCCTGCTCTCCTTATTATATTCTGGTTTGTACCCGACCCTCAGAGTTTTGCTCGGTTGGCTGTTTTCTCGTAAATATAAGCTGTAGTATTGTCCTAAGACACTAGTTGTCGTTCGAAAATTTGTCCCAATGTTATATTGCCTTTCCTCTCTGGTTTGTATCCGATCATTAATGTTCTAATGAATCACCTCCTGGTCGTAAATACAGCCGGAACAACTGTACTAAGGCACAGGTTGCCGTTAAACGGAAGAGGGACCTTCCTGGTTAGATATAGATGGTAAGCGGTTCAATTCTTTGATTGTAATGGATTTCTGTGTCACTAGTTATAATCTGAACAACCTGTTGTACTAAGATATTCGTTGCTG
Source organism: Schistocerca americana (assembly GCF_021461395.2). Classification (NCBI taxonomy): domain Eukaryota; kingdom Metazoa; phylum Arthropoda; class Insecta; order Orthoptera; family Acrididae; genus Schistocerca; species Schistocerca americana. The sequence continues at coordinate 495,934,892 of NC_060124.1, read as the reverse complement.
TATTTTAGCTGTATCTTATGGTTCCGCCGAATGAATTCTCTTGTAATAAGTGTTCACAAGCAATGTTTTAAGACATTCCTTCAGAGCGGTCTTAATAACTGACAATCAGTTTAAGTTTGAAAATATTAACAGCCAACTGTCACCAGGGCTTTAGTCAGAATAAAATTGTGAGAAGCGACGGGTTGGGATCCTGTCGCACCTTGGTGGCCGATTGAGATTAAGATGTTTGTTGCTTTTAAGTAAGCCTTATCCTAGCCATATTGTTTCCTAATCTGTTTAACCTTTAAGAACAGGTGCGCATCTTAACCCCGAACCTTTCGACGTACAGCATTCAAATTAAAAGTTACGTCATCTGTTTAGAGTAATTGAATCACTCTTGTTAATTAATGGTGCTTATATAGTTTTCATGTATTGCAGAAGGGCATTTAATAAGACAGACTGTGTCCAGTGCGATAGTAAACACCGCTGTTTCACCCGATAACGGGCGTGCTGCAGGTCCGGCAATATTGTAATCATTATCATATTTTTTCCTGTTTCGCAACACAGCACTTCAGAATTCTTTTGCAAAAGCTAATTCAACTTAAGGTTTAAGATTAAAAAAATGTAGCAAATTTGTTCATTAAGTTAAAGAAATATTTGTACACTCCTGGAAATGGAAAAAAGAACACATTGACACCGGTGTGTCAGACCCACCATACTTGCTCCGGACACTGCGAGAGGGCTGTACAAGCAATGATCACACGCACGGCACAGCGGACACACCAGGAACCGCGGTGTTGGCCGTCGAATGGCGCTAGCTGCGCAGCATTTGTGCACCGCCGCCGTCAGTGTCAGCCAGTTTGCCGTGGCATACGGAGCTCCATCGCAGCCTTTAACACTGGTAGCATGCCGCGACAGCGTGGACGTGAACCGTATGTGCAGTTGACGGACATTGAGCGAGGGCGTATAGTGGGCCTGCGGGAGGCCGGGTGGACGTACCGCCGAATTGCTCAACACGTGGGGCGTGAGGTCTCCACAGTACATCGATGTTGTCGCCAGTGGTCGGCGGAAGGTGCACGTGCCCGTCGACTTGGGACCGGACCGCAGCGACGCACGGATGCACGCCAAGACCGTAGGATCCTACGCAGTGCCGTAGGGGACCGCACCGCCACTTCCCAGCAAATTAGGGACACTGTTGCTCCTGGGGTATCGGCGAGGACCATTCGCAACCGTCTCCATGAAGCTGGGCTACGGTCCCGCACACCGTTAGGCCGTCTTCCGCTCACGCCCCAACATTGTGCAGCCCGCCTCCAGTGGTGTCGCGACAGGCGTGAATGGAGGGACGAATGGAGACGTGTCGTCTTCAGCGATGATAGTCGCTTCTGCCTTGGTGCCAATGATGGTCGTATGCGTGTTTGGCGCCGTGCAGGTGAGCACCACAATCAGGACTGCATACGACCGAGGCACACAGGGCCAACACCCGGCATCATGGTGTGGGGAGCGATCTCCTACACTGGCCGTACACCACTGGTGATCGTCGAGGGGACACTGAATAGTGCACGGTACATCCAAACCGTCATCGAACCCATCGTTCTACCATTCCTAGACCTGCAAGGGACTTGCTGTTCCAACAGGACAATGCACGTCCGCATGTATCACGTGCCACCCAACGTGCTCTAGAAGGTGTAAGTCAACTACCCTGGCCAGCAAGATCTCCGGATCTGTCCCCCATTGAGCATGTTTGGGACTGGATGAAGCGTCGTCTCACGCGGTCTGCACGTCCAGCACGAACGCTGGTCCAACTGAGGCGCCAGGTGGAAATGGCATGGCAAGCCGTTCCACAGGACTACATCCAGCATCTCTACGATCGTCTCCATGGGAGAATAGCAGCCTGCATTGCTGCGAAAGGTGGATATACACTGTACTAGTGCCGACATTGTGCATGCTCTGTTGCCTGTGTCTATGTGCCTGTGGTTCTGTCACTGTGATCATGTGATGTATCTGACCCCAGGAATGTGTCAATAAAGTTTCCCCTTCCTGGGACAATGAATTCACGGTGTTCTTATTTCAATTTCCAGGAGTGTAGTTATATTTTGTTAAATACACATGTGTGAAAAGAAAATCATATTGGTGGGTCCTCCCTTCCACGTTTTCCTTAATTCCAGTAAGTCCCACGTATCAGTTGCGTTTAGTATCGAACTTTACACTGACCTTTCACAAATGTACAGTGTGCCTCCCACCGGACACTAGGGAACCATGCGGAAGACACGATAGGTGCCATGATGTGGTGCTCCGTGCTACTGAAAAATGAAATTCTCGGTAGTTTCTCGTAATTGTGGAAAGTCAGATCTCCAACCTATCCAGACTCCTGTAACCAATCGAGCCGCAAGCGAGTGCAGAATATGTGCCAAGCAAATCATATGACCTGGTAAATTACATCTGGTGCCAACGTAAAACTGTAGTTTGCTTCTGTAAATTGAAATTTAGCCTAAATTTCTATCTGGCGGCTTTTAGAAGATAGTCTTTTGAAATGGGATACACACTTTTAAGACCCCTATTTTAATATGTAATCACACATTGTATTTATATTACGCATTTTGAGGTGCGAAATCGGTGTACTACGGAACATTGCATTGACAGCAACTAAATGTATATTCGGTAAACAGGCAGGGCTGTAGCAGCTAGACTGACTGAACATGAACGTTGCTGGACGTTAGGTAAGTCAGACTCCACATTTGCTGAACTTGTGTCGAAGGAAGTTCATAAATCCAAAGTCAGCACAGAAGTGCTGCATATAGGCATCAAGGACAAAAGAAGTTAACCTAGTAGAAGTATTTGAAATAAACGTTTACCCAAAAACCCATGTCTGGTTCAAAATGATCATAAAATAATATATTATTTCCAGGAGATTCGGAACGATAGCTAGACTGTGTCCAAATCGGTCACTGCGAAAATAATATAAATATTACAACACACAATCTAGGCTGCCATATATATTCAATTAGGAATGGTCAGTTGCAGAAGATCCTCACTCTTAAGGTCACATGATCCAATCAACAAACCACACACTGCCACAAATCAGTCCTAATGACCACCGTAGAATCGTCATACACCATACTTAGTTCTTTTTACCATCCTTAGTATGCCATTCGTACAACTTGTATACTTCAGTTCTGCATGTTTCCTTTAGATGTTACCTACCTTTTCAGCTGTAATTTGTGGTTTAATATTTTTCGTGCATAACATGAATGATGAGCCCTCAGTTTGACCTTTCTCACCTAATGTCACGCCCACAAATTTTGTGTTTGTTGATGGCATCTTTGTATATGTTTCATTGCCTCCGCTGGAAGCTTGTCAGTTGTTTCAAGACGATGGTCCACCTTGTCGAAAATCAATTCGAAATTAACAAATGTTAGTCGAGCGTAAACAGCGGTTGCTTGATTTTCAACGTTAAGTACGAAATTGTTCTACCAATGATGTAAGATTCCATACATATGGTAATATTAGTTTTACAGTTGCGACAGATGGTATTTCCTCGTTCCTCACCTGAAACAATATAAATTATTAGCTGTTAAAAGCACCTTACTTACGTTTCCTTTCAGGTCCCTTTCCGTATTCAATTGACTTACCACAAATACTGCACGTCCAAGGTAAAAGCAGCTCAGCATCAATTGTACGTACCTGAAATCACAGAAAATTATCATTTTAGTTGAAATTACAATATTTTGTTAAAATTACAACAATTTAAAAATTACAAACCGTTATGCCATGAAATAACATCGAAACTCAATTTACACAGGATTGTAATATCACTTACTTCGCTACCTCAGCGTACGATATCCGTCAGTAGGTCAACAGTTTTATGGTCATTCTCGTACTCTTTCTTGTTAAATATACCACAGATAAAAATCAGAAGCAAACAAAACCATCGAATATGGCGGACGCAAACGTTCGCTAATTGTGAGTACTTCTGTGCAGGTTTCATGAGTACGGGACATTTGATTGACGAGACCTTTGGCAGGTAGCTCTATCTTCTTGCAAACTGAACATTTTTACTTTATTGAGAGTGGCAGCTCTCGCAACTTTGGAGATAAACATTCGTAGTCACAGTGATTTCAAAGAACATCAGGCCGCTAATTAGACTATCTTAAATTGTTCACCAAACTCTAGATTATTTTATGACACGAAAAGGAATTTGATGCACAAGCGTGGCTTTTCTTCGTACCAGTAGTGATTACTCAAACTGTTCACAGAATCAGAAAGGTGAAACGAAGCTTCGTCAGACTGGAAATACAGAAGTGGATTAAACTCACTGTTCACGAACTTTTAAGAACTTGTAGTACGCTCTTTTACCAGCTGCAAATAATCTCCGAACACATGAGACGTGGTGTCAGATGTAAGGAGGTAAATACTGAATAACAAGATACACGCTCAACATACGGTAGTTTTTTCGGATATGCAGCTGGAAGTGTTAGATACGTCTTTGATTTATGTATCTCTACATGAGTTGGGAGTCACTCACATGCTTGAAAGGTTACGCATTCCTCGCTCTGGTCTCCTAGGAATTCGTCTCTTTCGAAGTATAGTGCAAAGCATAGCCGCGAGCTGAATTTTGAATACAGAGCCTTTTCGAACAATCAGGCTGCTTGGTTCAGAGTTTGAAGTTGTAATAGGGCCATGTTGCTGCACTTACACTCTTGCCGTGGGCACCAACGAATTCAGTCAAGTCGTTCTGCAAGCCGACGATTGGTTATGGTCAAGCATGTTGCTCTGTGCATTACGAAGATGGACGTTTCTAATCTGCTGTGTTCAATATTTAAGGTATGACTTTGCTTGCTGGCGCTGAGTTGGTATAATTCTATATTATATCATAGTCAGGTTTGCAGATGTATCCATGAGAGCGAGGTCAACCCCTCTTTCAGTTTTTTTTTTTTTTACTTTATTGTTATTTTAAAACCTGTACAAATCAGGTAGGCTGGCAGTGGCACAATACGCCGCTCTTCAGCCATAGTGTTTACAATAGTATACGGAGAACGATAATGAACAAAGTGACGGGTAAAAGAGAGAGGTCACAGAGACACAAAAAACACGGAGTCGTTCACACGTGACGATAACAACACTGAAAACACGTTGGCACCTCGCACAGAACACTGATGAATCCGACGGCACAAGTGAACGTAGTAGTGGGACGGCGGACACCCGAAACACTAAACGACGTCACACACACGAGACACAGAAGGCGATGATCTCCGGCGCGTGAATGTTCACTATGCATGTGCGAGTCTCGGGACCTGCCAAGAGAGGAGGAGGAGGAAGGGGAGTGGGAGAGCGAGAGGGGGGAGCAGAGATGCCACGGGCTGGGGAGATAGGGGGGAGGGGGGAAGGGGGAGAGGAAGCCCGGGGGAAGAGGGGGGAGGGAGGGGACAGGAAAAGGAATAAGAAGGGAAGAGAAGAGAAGGGAGGGAGGGTGCTGAAAGGAAAGGGCACGGGAAGTGGGGGGCGGGGCAGGGTCAAAGTTCATAGGAAGGGTAGACGGAGGGGACGAGGACATCATCAGGGAGAGGGAGCTGACGGAAGCCACCTTGCGAGAGGGTAAGGAGGGTGGATAGATGGAGACCGGGCAGGACGTGGGAATACAGGCGCGGCAGCGGGCGGGGGTGGGAGAGGATCGGGGATATGAGCGGGTGAGGAGGATCAAGTTTACGGGAGGTGTACAGGATCCGTATCCTTTCAAGGAAAAGGAGGAGGTGGGGGAAGGGGATGAGATCATACAGGATCCGTGTGGGGGAGGGGAGACGGAGGCGATAGGCAAGGCGGAGAGCATGGCGTTCAAGGATTTGGAGGGATTTGTAAAAGGTAGGGGGGGCGGAGATCCAATCCAGATGGGCATAACAAAGGATAGGGCGGATGAGGGACTTATAGGTGTGGAGGATGGTGGAGGGGTCGAGACTCCACGTACGGCCGGAAAGGAGCTTGAGGAGACGGAGTCGGGAACCTGCCTTTGCTTGGATTGTCTGGAGATGGGGAGTCCAGGAGAGGCAACAGTCGAGGGTGACGCCAAGGTACTTAAGGGTGGGAGTGAGGGCGATAGGACGGCCATAAATGATGAGATAGAAATCAAGGAGGCGGAAGGAAGGGGTGGTTTTGCCTACAATGATCGCCTGTCTTTCAGTTTGTGTCTCCACATGATTTATCGAGAATCAGCCCCTATTTCTGTTTGAGAACTTAATTTCTCACTCACGAACTGGTATTATGGTCACATGAAAGCATTTCCCGTATATATTCTGCTTTGTGAATGAGTGCCATAGCATCTGCATGTGACCTTTTGGAGGGCAATTGTTCTGCTGGTTGTGAATTGCCATTCTTACTCGTTGAATAATAAGTGAAATTAATTTTAAATAGCTAATGAATTATTTGTCTCGTAAGCTCATCTCTGAGACATAAACCTTTATGTTCAAAACACGTATGCTAGTTTAGTCTTTGTTCACGTGAGTAACTGGAGGGAGCACAACTTACTGCCGATGAACTGTCTTCAGCAGAATTAATAATTCTATAAACTGTCCTCAGCAGACAGACTTTTGTCTTCTTTGCATGCAATTTTTGATTCAAATAATGTAGATTTGATTTGCAGAGAAATGCAGCACACGTTTTGCATGTTTGTGATTCGTAGTTCATGTTAGGCGCTAAACAGTACAACGCACTCTCATATCTGCAGTGCGCAGACCTCTGCAAGACGACAAACATCTTCACTTATAAGTTATATCAGAATGTTCGACAATCTTAATTATGGCTTGTTCTCCTTAAATTGCTGTTTGTCCCTTTTTTCATATATCGCTGCGCTATGAAAGTATGCTTACTACCTAATACTTCTTCAATATTATGTAGATCTTATTGTTTTTCACTCATTGGTAAAGGTTTATGGTAAAGGGGAATATTTTCACGGCATTAATACCGGAGTCAGAATTGTTACGCACCTAGGTTAATTTCTAACTAATAGTAGGTGCCTTTCACCGCAATTTTGTGAATAATGATTGAAATCGCTTTCGGGGACCGAAATGAAAATTTACAGTTACACTTAAAATTACGATTACCGCCTCTGGACCATTTTGTTGTCAGATTCTGAACCTCACTTTTTGTAGTCGTACTGTATATCGTAAATTCTTCGAGAACAATTTCACAAGGTTTTTAAACGATCCAGTGCGGATGTATGGTTGTACAACAAGGGCGTTCTTGAAAATTACGCCTGGAATTTTTTACGGAAGAACTCTTTGACCTTTTTAAATAAAACAAATGTTATTAACATTCGACACCTTCACATAATTCCTTCTTAATTGACAAACAATTTCGCACTACGTCCTCTTTAAGGACATCCAGGAGCGGCTGCCAAGCTGAACGGGGAACGTGAGAAAATGATTGATTAACCGACGAAAGGACAACGTTCTAGGAGTCGGGACGTGCAATATCAGAAGTTAGAACGTGGTACGGAAGCTACAAAATCTGAAAAGGGATATGCTAAGACTCAGTCTAGATTATAGTGGTGGGCACTGAAGTGAAATGGAAAGAAGTGAAGGATTTCTAGCCGAATGAGTACAGGGTAACAGCAACAGCAGTGCAAGATAGTGTAATGGGAGTACGACTCGTCATGAATACGAAGCTAGGACAGAGAGCAATTTACTGTGAGCATTTCAGTGATCGGGTTATTCCCATGAGAAGCGACAGCAAACCAACACTGACAGCGATGTTTATGGTATACATGCCGAAGTCGCAAGATGTAGACGAAGATATATTGAAAGCATATGAGGATGCTGAACGGGGAATTCAATACATAAAGGGAGATGTAAATCTAATGGCCATGGGGGACTGGAATGCAGTTGTAGAGGACAACTAGAAGAAACAGTGACGGTAGAATATAGGCTTGTTACTAGAAATGACAGAGGAGAAAGACTAATGGTGTTCTGTAATAAATTTCAGCTAGTCATAGCGAATACTGTGTTCAAGAAATCAGGCCGGGAGATACGGAAGATTTCAGTTAGGTTACATCATGGTCAGACAGATTTCAGAATCAGGTATTGGACTGTAAGGCGTACCCAGAGAATGTAGACTCAGATCACAATTTGGTAGTGGTGAAGAGTTATCTAAAGTGTAAGAGACTTGTCAGGAAGAATCAATATGCAAAGAAGTGGGATAGGGAAATACTAAGGAATGAAGACATACGCTTGAAATTCTCAAACGCTGTAGATACTGCGATAAGGAATACTTTCGTAGGCAGTGCAGTTGAACAGCAATGAAGAACTCTAAAATGGGCAATTACAGAAGTTGGAAAAGAAAGCAAAGGTAAAAAGAATGTAAATTCGAAGGAACCATGGATAACAGAAGAAATACTTCAGTTGATGAATGAAGGAATGAAGTACAAGAATGTTCAGGGACATTCAGGAATACAGCAATACATGTCGCTTAGGAATGAAATAATTAGAAAGTGAAGGGTAGCTAAGGCGGACATCGTTGGATGAAAGATGTGACGATATCGAAAAAGAAATGTTTGTCGGAAAGACTGACTTAGCATATAGAAAAGTCAAAGCAACCGTCGGTGTAATTAAAAGCAAGTGCAACTGGAATTCCGCTGTTAAACACAAAGGAGAGAACGCGTAGGTGGAAAGAGTACACAGAAGGCCTCCATGAGGGGGAAGACTTGTCCGGTGTGATACACGAGGAAACAGCGGTCAATAGGGAAGAGAAAGGGAATCCAGTATTAGAATCAGAATTTAAAAAAAGGTTTAAAAAATTTAAGATCAAACAAAGCAGGAGGGGTAGATAACATTCCATCAGAGTTTCTAAAATTGTTGAGAGAAGTGGCAACAAAACGACTATTCCCTCTCGTGTGAAGAATTTTAAAAAAAGCTTTAAAAAATTTAACGTCAAACAAAGCTGGAGGGATAGATAACATTCCATCAGACTTTCTAAAATCGTTGAGAGAAGTGGCAACAAAACGTCTATTCACTCTCGTGTGAAGAATGTGGGTCTGCGGTATATCATCTGACTTCCTGAAAAGTGTCATCCACACAAATCCAAATACTGCAAGAGCAAGAATTACCGCACAACCATATTTCCAAGTTACTGACGAGAATAATATACCTAAGAATGGAAAAGAAAATTGAGGCTGTGTTAGATGGCGATGAGTTTGGCTTTAGAAAATGTAAAGATACCAGAGAGGCAGTCCTGAAGTGGCGGTTGATAGCGGAAGGAAGACGAAAGAAAAATCAATACACGTTCATAGGACTTGTCAACCTGGAAAAAGCGTTTGACGATGTAAAATGGTGCAGCATGTTCGCAACGCTGAGGAAAATAGGTGTTACCTACAGTGAGAGACGGGTAACATACAACTTGTACAATAGCCAAGAGGGAATAATAAGACTGGGAGATAAAGAACGAAGAAACCGGATTATTAATGATGTAAGACAGATGTAGTCTTTCGCTGCTGCTGTTCAGTCTTTACATCGAAGAACTAATGACGAAAATAAAATGAAGGTTCGAGAGCAGAATTAAAATTCAAAGTGAAAGGAAATCAGTGATACGATTCGCTGGTGGCACTGCCATCTCGAGTGAAAGTGAAGAAGAAATACAGGATATCCTGAACGGAATAAACGCTCGAATGAGTGCAGATTAGGGATTGAGAGTAAATCGATGGCAGAGAAAAGTAGTGAGAAATAGCATAAATGAGAACGGCGAGGAACTTAACATCAGGATTAACGGTCATAAAATAGATGAAGTTAAGGAATTCTGCTGCCTAAACAGCAAGATAACCCATGGCGGACGGAGTAAGGAAAACATCAAGAACAGACAAACACTGGCAAAAGGGGCATTCCTGGCCAATACAAGTCTACTAGTATCATAGGCCTTAAACTGAGGAAGAAATTTCTAATTATGTACGTTTCGAGCTCAGCATTGTATGGTAGTGAAACATGGACTGTGGGGGAACCAGAACAGAAGAGAATCGAAGCATTTGAGATGTGGTGCTACATGAATGTTGAAAATTGGCTTGGCTGATGAGGAAAAGAGTGATGAGATTTTGTGCAGAATTGGAGAGGGAAATAATATATGGAAAACACTGACAAGAAGAAGTGGCAGGATGACAGAACAACTGTTAAGCCGTCAGGGAACAACTTCCATGGTACTAGAGGGGGCAGCAGAAGGTAAGAACTATAAAGAAATACATCCAGTAAATAATTGAGAACACAGGCTGCAAGTGCTATATTGAGATGAAGGGATTGATGCGACAAAGGAATTCGTGGTGGGCAGCATCAATCCTGCCAGAGGACCGATGAACCAAAAAATAGAAAAAATAAAATCTTTGACGTTGTTGAAAGAGCCACCACGTCACCTCTGCATGCACCACTTCATCATCATCAAAATTGTTTCGTTGTTGATGGATCAAAATGGGATTGGGCGAAATCGGGACTGCATGAACGATGATTGATGATAATGAACTCAGGGTTTCGGTTTGTTGCAGATACCGCAGCACTCGTGTCTGGTTTGTTACTATCATGCTAGGATGCACCATGTGTGGACGATCTCCTCGAACTCTAAACTCGATAACAGTACGCTGTTTCCCACACACCACCACATTACACCCGACAATATGGAACTTTCTAGCGTCAGAGAGCTGCAGGTATGTAGACATGACGAATAAAGATGTAGAATTTTGATGAAGTTTGTTTTATTTAAAAATCATAGTGAGTTTTGACGTAAAAAATTCGGAGCCGTTAATATTCACAACGCTCTAATATACACGCACCTTCTTTCGTAAAATACGGCGTAGTATACTTGAAGTCAGAGAAATGCTACGCCATTCACAATATCAGAAGTTTGAGCGTGCGGTGAACAGGAAAATGCCGACGTCTTGATTACAGAAAGGGGACACTTTTATCTTGGTCCTTCTGTATTCATGCGTTCCTTCGACATTCATGTTTTATGGCGTACGATAAATCTCATAAAATGTCTGCTCTGTATTAAGCATCAGTGCCTGAATGGACACCTTTTCATTGTTTGTGGTAACACGTTAACTTCCGGTGCTCCTGAAGTGTCAGATCGGTGAGGCGGTGCAGTTTTTAGCACGCTGGACTCGCATTCGGGAGGACAACGGCATAAATCCGCATTCGATTATTCTGATTTACTTTTTCCACGATTTCCGTAAATCACTCCAGGTTCCTTAGAAAATGACACTGCTGATTTGCTTCCCCATACTTGAAACACTCTGAGCTTGCGCTTCCTCTCTAATAATCGCGTTGTGAATATGATGTTAAAGCCTGATCTTTCTTCCTTCCATACTGTACAGCTTTCAGGTTTAAAAAATATACATCAGAAACTAATCTTTGACCGAATTTTGTAGAGAAATAGGTTATCTATAGTTCGGGCAGTAGTGTGTCACTCCTCAGTGAATACATCGAAAGCTGCTGTTTTTATGACCTGATACATTTCCCTTCCAGTGAGTGAATCTGAAATTCGGCTACCGTGTTGCAGTTCACTCACTTCCCATGTTGGATACACATGATATTTCATAATTTAATTTATTTATTTATTCTGCTTATTCCTAAGAATAGATCTTATAACTAAATATATTCCAGTCTCTGTCATCCCCTACATGGCTCGAACTAATGCCATGTAAATTATTACCTGATATTTCAGCACATGTACCACAATCATAACACCTCTTTTAGTTAATGTAATTTGATTTCATGGCAACAGAATTCCTTCCAATCATCTATTACGTTGTCTACAATTTTTAGGCACATTTCATCGCAAATCTCATTTCTGTTACTTCTCATTACCGTCGTCATCCTTATGTTTGCCTTTTACCCGTGTTCTCAATTTCTTACACTATTCGGTTCACTCAATAGGTCCTGTAATTCTGCCAGAGTTTCACTTAAGGCAACGAAGACGTCATTGAATCTTTTAATTCATATTGTTCTGACATAAATTTTATTCCCACTCCTGGAACTCCATTTCATTTCCTTCTTAGCTTCTTCGATGTGCATAGCGAACAGTAGGGTAGATAGTTTGCCTCCTTGTCTTGCATCCTCTTCAGTCCTGACTGATCCATCTTGATACTCCGTATTTATGGTTCCCTATTGGTTTCTGTACCTATTGTTTCTTGCCCGTCTTTTCCTATTACCACTACACACTTCTCTGTATGGTGTACCTTTTTAGACAACGAATGCATTTTCTAGGTCGACAATTCCTAAGACAGTCATGACTTCTCTAATGTCCGTCTCCATTATCAAGCCACAGTGATCGTCATTTAATACATTTTCAAATTTACGTCCCGGTCTCTGATATTCTTGTCAGCAGCTTGGATGCATGAGCGATTAAGCTCACTGAGCAAAGATTTACACTTATCTATGTTTTATATTTTCGGAAAGCTTCTGATCTCACACATTCTGCACACTAATTTGACCGTGGATTCGTCCACAAGTCCTCCAGTCATCTTACAAATATCAGAGAAATATTATCCATCAGTTTTAGTTGAATAACAATCATACAGCCCCTGCAAATCGAATTTTAATAGAAAATCGTGTATTGCTTTACTGCTTTCCGAAGCATACATCTAATGCCTCGCTTGGTATTTTCAGAACTGCTGTACCGCGTCCTGAATGCACAGCGGTACTCGTTGAAGTGTTGAGTCGATATCTTGCGCAAAGCTCCCCTGGTTGATCCGTTCTCACATTCGACAACTGCCGAGGGCTCCAAATCGCTGTCGGGGTCTCTTATCACAGGCTCGCCTTCCGCAGTCACTCGCACTTTCCCGTGCGGAACCTCAGAATACGGCATACTTTAGACCGAGGATACGTGCCGCAATCTTCTTTATCTCGTTGCCCATACCATCGCGTGCCAAATAGCCATTACCGCGGCTCGAATGAAATCAACCCGGCGCCTCTCTGGCCGTTTAAAAAGATCGCGCGGGCCGAACCATCGCGTTACCTCCCATGCGTGCCGGGAATAAATTGCGCAGATACTCCATATCGGCTGCGTGTCTCTCGGAGATGAGCTGCTCCGGTCCTTATAGTAAGACTCGATAGCAATCTCTCGACGATGCATTGCGAATCGAAGATAGTAATTATAGTGCCACGCAAGCGCGGCATCATGTTATTATGCGGGTCGGAAATGATGAAGAAATAAAACAGAAGAACAAGAACGGCTCCGTAGCAGTGGTTACCTCGAGTACATTTCGCGAGGACTAAATATTATCTTTATGCAAGGACTGCAGACCGGTGTTGAAGTGCTTTGGTATTCTAACTTGGCCATCTCGCTTTATATACTTCCAACACGCAATTTGTGGTTAATAATACGGACTCATTCAAAATGAAATGCCAGAAATATCCAGCGAGCGCTAGATGGATAAATGATATGTGTTTCAATGACACATCGTTGATTAGGCCAGAATGCTGTGCACTACCTTGGAAGGTATATTTTCAGTAGGCTTTCAAAAGCACTGTAAATATTTCAGTGACAAACTACATATTTCCAAAGACTCAAGACTCCATCTTTACTGTACATCAGCAGAATTTTAGCGACCTGTACTGTAACTAAATACTTGCAGAATGGTCTCTCTGGCTGATCAGAGACGGGCAATGAACCTTTCTAGCTCACTAGCTCAGATACTAGAGGACGATGGGTTGGCAGCTACCAAAATTCTAAGATTCCTGAGGGAAGTGGATTTTAAAACAGTTTTATGCACCTCCTCGTTTGGTGTTGCGGGCGATTTAGGGAGGAATATCTCTCGCTGCGGCGAGTGTCATGTGTGGCCTAAGGTTACTTTCTTCTTCCGCAGTGTCGTGCTTTATGAAAATACGACAATACGAAATCGTGCAAGACGTTTGAAACTACAGGGAAAGCCAATGTGATACAGATTATGTACGAGAACCAAGAGGGTACAATAAGATTTGAAGACCAAAAACGAAGTGCTCTTATTAGAAAAGGCGTAAGACACTGATGCAATGTTACGCCTCTATTGTTCAGTCTATACATCGAAGAAGCATTGATGAAAAGAAAAGAACGATTTAAGAGAGGTACTAAAAGTCGGGGTGAAAGGATAAGATTTTCTGGTGACATTACTACACTCACTGAAAGTGAACAAGAATTACAAGTTCTGTTGAATGGAATGAAATGTGTAACGAATACAGAACATGAATTTTGAGTAAACCGCAAAAGACAGAAGTAATGGAACTCCATGTTACTAGAGGAAAGTGTAGAGGTAGAAACTGCAGGGGAAGACATAGATTGGAGTACATCTATCAAGTAACTGAGGCTATAGGGTGCTAATGGCTTGCACAAGAGAGGAATTCTTGAGGGGGCTGCATGCATCAAACCAGGCAAAAGACCAACGAATCCAAAAAAGCTAATATTATGTTTAAATTTATCCATGTTATATGGATGTTGTTTGAGGTCTGTGACTGTATTACGAGATTATGTGGAATAATTTATACTGCTGTTTACTAATATTTTATTGGTACAATGCATTTCGGCAGCATCGTGCCATCATCAGGTGCATTATACAGTTACTTATAAATCAGCTGATATGTTATGTACATTAGCTGTGTGTGCCAGTGGGGTTAAGAATCGAAAATTATACATTTATGTTGGCGATTTCATTTTCTGGCACACAGAGCACAGTAACAGGTAAATCGGAACATAGCATTTTCATTAACATGTTTGTGAAAAAGCTGCTGCATCTCTTAACTTCGACCAGTTTTGCCACTTGGCGGCCGGCGATGTGATTGTTGCTGACGCTCGCTGTACGTACGGCATCGTGCGTCGGCAGCCTGTGATATAGGCCGAAAGGCCAGTCCCATCTTCCAGGCTTTGACGAAAATCAACACGGCTCTGATTTCGTCTATGCTGAATTGCTTACATCAATCAGTCGAAACTTGACTTTCGCTGTGTGATGGAAGTGTTTCTCTTGGTTCGACTATATTGTGATTTTCAGTTTATCTAACAATTTAAAATGAATAAAATAAGTGATTTTATTTTCTTTACAGCAAAATATATGAAGTATACAAAGCAACTTATACCGATAAAAATAAACGAAATATACAGGACGAAGCTAATACCGTATGGTGGAGTTTGAAAATTTTGAAGGTGAAGTGGATTCGAAAATCAAACAAATGTAAATAAAGAGACGAAAATAAAGCGACTGTTTATTTTACTGGAAAATTTGTTCATCGTCAAAACCGTGCAAGTAACTAGAGCCCCTGGGCGTAAAAGCTCATTTAAGCTGCATGTTTAAAATTTAGTTCCCCACCGCTAAACATATACTTAAGTGTTCCGTGGTAAATTGAAAAACTGAACAACCCAGATGTTATTCACTAATTACTATAAAATAAAATAGGTCACCGTATATTTCTGTCTGTCTGTCTGGCGTAATCTCGGAAGGTACAGGGTCGATTTCAATGCGGCTCTGAGTATCGTGTAGCTGGATCTTCAGGGTGGTTTATTACACATACTGTGTGGACCGACCATATTCAATATTTTACATCCCTATTTTTAATTTGAGAAGAGACCAAGCAGGACTTACCAGAATCACCAAAGATGTTACGAAGGTTTCCCAGAAAGTAATGTACGCATTTTTTTCCTCAACATTTCTTTATTGTGCATAATGACAATTACCCACACGAAAGAATGGTGTTTTATCTACACACCCTATTTTTTCCACGTAATCTTCGTCCCGTTCTATGGCCTTCCTCCAGCGCGAAACAAGGACGTGTGTGCCCTGTCGGTACCAATCCTCGCTCTGGTGGCGGAGCAAGTGCTTCACCGTGTGAATCGTCTCCTCATCGTCCTCAAAATGTCTTCGACGAATGGCATCCTTTAATTACCCAAACAAGTGAAAGTCCGATGGAATTAGGTCAGGGCTCTAGGGTGAATGTGGTAAAACTGTTCGACCCTGTTTTTGCGAAGTCTTCAGCTGTCTTCACACTTGTGTGAAGCCGAAAGTTATCGTGTTTCACATAACATGCCGAGGGTTGCTGTAGGGTCGAAGTCGCCGGAAGTGCGTCTTGAGTTTTGTCACTGTCTTGGCATATGCTTCTGAATTAATGGTACCGCCTCTTGATATTACATCAATGAGAATCACACCTTCACAATCACATAACACGGTCATCACGACCTTACCGGCAGAAGCAGTTGCTTTGTATTTTATCTTCTGTGGGCAGTAGGAATGGCGCCTTTCCATCGACTGTCGTTTTGTTTCGGGCTCAAAATGGTGAACCCAGGTTTCGTCACCTGTCGCAGTCTTGGGCAAGAAGGTCACCCTCCCAGCTTCAACAACACAAGACACTGTGCTGTTTGTGATCCACCTTTAGACACCACGAGACCCACCTTGCACACACGTTTGAGTATCCAAGAGTGCGGATAATTGCATCCACACTTCATTTGCTGATTGACAGATGCAGCGACAACTGCTGAGTCGTAATTTGTCTGTGCTCTCGAATGACATCAGCTCGTTGCAACATGTCAGGTGTGACAGCCGTGGATGGCCTCCCAGACCGCTGCAAATCGTGGAGCTCCGCCGAACCGCCTTCTGATGACCTCACCCTCCGTACCCAGCGACTAACTGTACTTCTGTCAACAGCAGATGCTCCATAGACTTGGAGAGAGCGTTTGTGAATATTACCAAGTTTCTTTCTCCGCCGTGAGATATTCAATGACGCCACGTTGCTTGTAACGTACATCAACAACAACGACATTTTGAAACTGTCCTTCAGCTACGCTATCCGTCGGAAGTGACGGAAACTTGGAGCGCTCACTCAGGAGACTTCAAATAATACACACGTAACGTTTCGCATTGGTAGCATTGTTCTCGGCAGAGAAAAGAAATGTGGTGCAGTACTTTCTAGGCTACCCTCGTGGTATGCAACCAAGTGGAAGCCAATTACCCCAAACAAAGCCTAAATCAATGCCTAGTCATATCACTTCTAGAAACAAAACTGCAGTACTAGGGTGTCAGCTCAACAGCTTGTCGTTAGCATGTGATGCTCGCATGAGGACAGAGGAAGCAACAAAAAAGAATATCAGCATTACAGAGAGACAATCAACAGGAAATAAACATACTGAGTAGAAAGACCAGCGAGGTCGAACGACAGAAAAAAGCCGTGATTCTAAAAATCAATAATTCTAGAAATTTCTGAAAGTTATTCCGACTTAGCAGCAGCTCTTAAAATTGGAAATACTGTCGGTCGGCCTAGAGTAGAACAAAATGAACCCGGTTTACTTCAAGTCATAAAGAAGACTGCAGTTTTTGATGGTGGAACTGATGATCGACGTCGAACTGAAAGTAAAAGTTGTGAGAAAACACTGGACGACTTACAAGCCTAGCTATGTAAACAAGTACATATGGAGGGCTTATTTCAAGAGTGGTACTAGTCCATTTTTGTTCATGTTGGGATAGAGAGTCCTAAAGTTAAATGAGCTCTGAAAAATCTGCAGTTTAGATACCAGAAATATTCAAGCATATGGCTTCTTGCTAGAGATGAACCTTTCTTTCTGTTTGTTTGGCTCATTAATTTCAGAAGCAATATAGAAATAAAACTGGAGGTAGTGGACTTGTACCACTATTGAAATAAGCCCTTCATATTATCAGTCTTTCAGGGTCAATTCAGAAGAAGGGAAAGGCGTGGTAACTGTTCCTGTTAATTTGTACAAACCAGACTCTACGCTTCATGCAAAGCACAAAGATGGCATATTCTGTACAGCTATTATAAGAAACCTTGAACTTTTAGCCTCAATTTGCACTCTGGTCAAGTATTCATTTATCTATGCATGACAAAGCACGTGTGCCATTACGTATTGTAGCAGCAAATGCTCTCGCACCATGTAAAATTACCGGATTATGATTTCATGATCGCTGAAGAAATAAACTTGTTCCTTCTAATTGTGTAGGTCTGTAATAAAGAAAGGTGGTGAAGGGAAACATGAAGTTGCGACACTCTGGTCCAACATTTGTAGCGATTCCTAGTGGGAAACATTCTTCCTACAACGCAGTGAATCATGCCACAGACGTGCAAAGAGTATGTAAATTATCAGCTTTGGAAAAGTTAATGAGATCTCGAGAAGGTTTCGTAAAACCTGTGTTTATATCCACTTGCAATAGTGATCGTGACGAAAATCCATGATAAATGCGAGATATAGTTTCAATTGTACAACATTTTGAAGATTTTAAATTGGCTGTTGTTTACATTGCCACAAACGTTCAAGGAAGAATTGCATTTTACAGAATGGAGCAACGAATGGCGCGTCTTAGTCGCAAACTTAATGGTGATGTGTTAAAACATGACAGTTTTGGTTCACAACATGATACCAGTAACCCAACTCCTGACTTAGAGCTACAAAAACGGATCGTTGAGAGTACAGGCATCGTGATGGCTACTATTTGGAACCAAATGCTCATAGACGATTTCCCTGTGGTTGCCGAAACATTATGACAACAGATATCAGACTTGATATCGTACAGGCTAAGACATTGAAAAACGATTCTACTCTGTACGCAAATCACGTACGTTGATCACAATATATTTTACAAATTGTAAAAAGTGAGCTTGTTGCGTGTTAGGGTGTGCAACTATTTAATATGTGGTGATTATTGCTAGAGCAGTTTTTACCACCACCTTTTCTGATTAAACAGATCCGCAGGAAATGACGACTCCGAAGAAAGATTTCCTCTGAAGTTACTACGGCTACCTTAGGACCTCCGAGAGCCGTCACATCTGCAACTTCCGAACGATAACTATTGTCGCCTTGTGGATGCATACTTATTTAAACGATCGTGTGACACCTGTAACCTATATTTTTTACCATACAAAGCCACTAATGAACACATGCAATCGGATAGGAGCCAGCAAGAGGTTTTGCCCATCACAAACATTCATCCTCAGTGAAACGCACCTGGACCTGCCATGGTAGTTCTTTGTTTGACTAACGATAACGATGCTGTACGGTTGTATGAAGATGTATACATCGAGTGCTCCTAACATTATCCACGTCGAGAAAGAAGTGACTGCTGTGCCAGTCATAAATAATATAAAGGTATGGGTTCAAAGTCCTTAGACATAAGATGATTACATTTTTGTATCGTTCATTTGATTTCTTACGTTTTGCAAATTTTCTGAAACGTTGGCTTGTTCTTGATTTTAGGAAAAAAGATTTGGTATGTTAATGTATAAATGATTTTTGAAGTGCTGTTTTAATTTAATAATATCTAAATTTTTAACTGCAAGGGCCGGCCGGAGTGGCCGTGCGGTTCTAGGCGCTACAGTCTGGTTGCGAGCGACCGCTACGGTCGCAGGTTCGAATCCTGCCTCGGGCATGGATGTGTTTGATGTCCTTAGGTTAGTTAGGTTTAATTAGTTCTAAGGTCTAGGCGACTGATGACCTCATAAGTTAAGCCGCATGGTGCTCAGAGCCATTTTGAAACTGCAAAAAAATGTTACTTCACAAAAGGGAGGGGCATTACACAACACACAAATGTGACCATCAGTGACAATGAGCTGCGGGAGGACAGGAGCAGGACTCCAACAATCATTAAATTCTTGTGATGCGCTTTATGGGAGGACTCTTACATACAGGAGGAGGATATAAAATAAATAAAATAAATAAAAAAATGTTATTTTGAATATGTTAATTATGCTATCTGTATGATGGTGATTGTGATTGCAATTGTATTTGCTTATCTGGAACATGGACGTTTAATTATTCGTTATCAGACGCTTGACAATGGCTTTTTCGTAAAGGCAATGTTACTCGTAGTTGACCGTGAAATAAAACTGAATAATCGGACTTCGTAATTAAATCGTTTCCAAAGACTGCTGCGGTAGGTGCGGACTCATAATCTAAATCTCAATATTACAATAATTTGCCAACCATGCCAATACGTCGTACAGAGGTGATTGTCTACTAAACATAAAAAAAGTTACACAGTTAGTTAAATCAGATATATTCAATGAATAAGCCTACAGTTCATAATCCTACTTACTTTTATAAATATAAATTCTTTACAGAATCGAGTGCCTAGTGTGGTTGCAACTCGCAGTATTCTTCTATAACATGAAATATGGCGGTGTGCCAGACAATAAAATAAAAAAAAAAAATACGTGCTTCTCGCACCACTTCAACCAGAGCTCTCCTTTTTTCTTAATCAAACATAAGAGTAACGTAATTGTGCTTTTGTTTTATCAGCGACACAGCGCTGCAGTTGTGTGCCATAGGCTTTATTTATTTGTCACTGATTATTTATTTAATTAATATTTCGCGTTTCCGAGGAAACTCACGCTCGGCGTGCAAATGTGCCTTTATATTGCCCCCTGAATTGCGAGGCGAAAGGACACACCCACAGGCGAGCAATTCACCTAAAGGCACAAGAAAATCGAAGTTATCTACAACTATTTACATGACTTACATTACACATTATACACATTATATACAAAATTTGAATGATGCGGGTGCGCCGTAAAAGTTCTTATGTTGGCAGATAGAGTGCGCGCATGCGCAGAAGCGTCTGTGCAACTGCGGCACTGCCGTTATATCGTACAGTTAGATCACGCGGCACAGTATTGCAGTTCATATTGTTCGTGTGCGCGCGTTTTTCAGTCGTTGCACAAAGAAAATATTCAATCAAGATTACATATGAAGACTACATTCTATGACAGGTAACTTAGTTTTAAATTTACAATATTTGTTATAACACAATACAACTTAGATTGTTGAATGTTCTTAGTTACATAGTATTGTTTTGAAATACTTCAAAGAAAAATGTCCGTATTTTTCAGGTGCGTTGACCTATACACATCGTGTCGTTATTACAGTTCATATTCATCCGCTGCACAATAATTTTTTACAGGTTAGTATCGTCGTGATAAAGTTTTTTGATCACAGTAACATCGTTGTATAACAACGTGATTAATACATAAGCGTGTCCATTTCTCATTTCCATTATAGTCGTAGTGATGCAGTTCGTTGTGACTAAAAGCATTGCTTATTACAGATCAGACGTGACCCGTCGAGTAATTGGTCCACGTGCAGTTCGTTTTTTACATTCCGTGGAAGCTTGGCTGCAGAACCTCGGACGGCACATAGCTGGCGTCGATCCTTGGACAGTCCAGGTAAGAGTGTCCGTCACATTTCGAGAACATTTCATTCCCTGAAGTTCCAACCAATGCATAATGAATGGCATTAACAGTTTCCTTCACATAGGTTTCCGCACAGTTGCAGAGTTAGTAATGTTCGTTAATGTCCGTGAACAGTGGTTCACTATGCAATGTCTTTTTGGCACTCGTTTTGTTCAAATTTTTACATAGTAACAGTTGCAATATACATCAGTTAAAAAAATAAGTAATTATACATACACACGTCACATATTTTCTTAGCATAAACATAATATAGTTGCACATAAACATGTTTACATCATCATTACATCGCTATAGGTTATTACATTGTGTCACATTTGATTACATGAATTGCAGATATTTACATCCTCTTTAGCGGTTTTGCTGGGATATTATCGATGTTCTTTGTGATGTCATCTGAAATTAAGATAGGTTAGACACAACATTCATTACATCAGTAGGCAAGACCAGGCGTTTTCACTACTCAATAAATATTCAAAATAGTAAGAGAGAGAAAATGTTCGATTCCTCGCGTTTTATGCGTGTGTGTAGAGTGTCTGTGTGGCCTTGACTACTGATAGATGCTTTTCGTGTTGAGAGATGTGCGTCTAATCTATTTCTCAAAGTAAAAGATCGCTTCACAGATGACGTCTGTCAGTTCGTCAGGTGTCACACCAAGTCAGTGGTACCTTCAGTAACAAATGTTCCGTGAAAAATTAATATGTCATCCACTGCTACGTAATCATAAATTTTACTTTAATATTCCGTCTTTCAGGTGGAGGCGCGCGCTGAAAGAAGAGTTCTTCTGTCTTCAACTGCGTCACTGGAACCGCTGAAATGAAAATTTCTATACTACTTATTATCTGTGTTGTAACAACAGAGTTTTTCGAGTTGCTTAGGAATATTTTGATGGGTATGACCTTGACATTATTCAGCATGAAATGCTCTAAGATCTCGGTGTGCGTATAGCCCAATAATTTTGATAGTTCTAGGATGTTGTAACAGATACGCACCAGGATGCGGTATGTTAACAATTATATAAGGTCCTTCATATAGCAGACGCCACTTAGCGTTGCGTCGTTTGAGTGCTACAGATTTATGATGAGTACGAAGTAGTACAAGCATTCCTACCTCGAATTTTTGTTTTCTTTTTATTATGTTTCTGTGATGTTTGTTTCGTATTTGTGCGTGATGTGTCAATGTAGTCAATACTTCTTTTATTTTCTGTTCAGGTGTGATTTCCCTGTCTGACAACTTAGGTAATGGTTCTATCCACTGATCGTTCTGTTTGCAATTGAACATGATCTCGTTAGGTGTGTAATTCGTATCGTAAATATTTAAGTTATTGTGTACGTCTTCGAAAAGACTTAGGTAGGACACCCAATTAGTATGTTTTGATGAAATATAGGTCCTCATGAATCGATTTAATTCTCGGAAAAGTCTCTCAGTCGCGTTACATTGTGGACTAAACCTCGAAATAAATATACTTTTAATGTTATTGTCCTTCAAGAAATTTCTCCATTTGTACCCAGAGTAGTATGCTGCATTATCTGATAGAATTGCTTTAGGTTTTCTCACGTGCGTCAGGTAATCACTTGAGAATCTTCGTATTATAGCATTTGCAGTGGCGGATTTTAAAGCATAAAGTTTTACATGTTTAGAAAATATATCGTAAAAAGCTAAGATATATTTGACGCCTCCAGAGCTTGCTGGATGCGGTCCACTGATGTCAGTACACAGAATTTCCAAGGGTTTACTAGGTAAAATAGAATGTAAATCTGTTTTTGTGGATAAATTCTGAGGTTTTGATTTTTGACATATGACACATGTTTTTAGTTCCCTGTAAATTTTTCTTCTCATATTGCTAAAATAACAGTATGTACTGAGCTTTGCCAAACACTTTTTCGTCCCATAATGACCCCAAACTAAGTGTGTGTGCCAAATTAGATTACGTTCAGACTCTTTGGGAATGCATACACACCAGTTAGTAGCATTTGGATGTCGGCGGTAAAATAACACATCATTGTGTAACTTGTAATACTTAGTCAAAGGATGATTGTGTTTTTCTACCAGTAATGTTATTATCTTATACCAGTGAGGATCAGATTTTTGTAATTCAGCCATGTTTCTGCACATATCAATATAATATTGGTGATACTGCTTGTCTTGCATTAAGAGAATCCTGTAGTCATTTATATTTTCCAAGTCACTGTTGGTATCATTCATACCTTGTGGAAGTCTAGACAAAGTGTCTGCAATGGTGTTGTCCTTACCTCTTATGTACTTAATTTCAAAAGAGTAGTTCTGAAGTGTAACTGCCCATCGTGATAGTCTCGGATGTACAAGTTTACAAGTTAACAAAAATGTCAGGGCCTGGTGATCGGTGTAAATTACTGTATGCAAAAAACGTCTGAAAAATGAACATAGCCCAAGGAATGATTTTAACTGCTTTTTAGTTCGAGGGCTAGGAAAGTTTCTGATAGCATCTAATTTACTGGGATCCGGACGTATGCCCTGTGAATTAATGATATATCCTAAATACTTTATCTCACTGCAACCAAATTTTGATTTTCTTAGGTTGGCTGTGACTCCAGCTTGTGCAAATTTTTCTAAAATTCTTTGAAGAGTGTCAACGTGTTCATTCCAAGATTGTGTAGCTATCAGTATATCATCTACATAGTGTGTGACTGTCTCAACTAAATCGTCGCCAAGCACGGTATCCAGGGCTGTAATGAATACCCCAGAGCTGACATTCAGTCCGAAGGGTAGAACACAAAACTGATAGGTTCGCCCCCCCGAACATAAATGCAGTATACTTCCGAGAATCAGGAGTGATACCCACCTGCCAAAACGAATTAGCGAGATCTATTGTGGAAAAATATTTTGCATCTAGAAATTTCTGTAATTGCTCTTCTAAATTTTCAGGTTTTGTGTGAACCGGTAAAATTATTTCATTAATAGCTCGTGCGTCTAACACTAACCTAATGCTTCCATTTGATTTTTTGACAACAAGTAGAGGACTACAATAAGGTGAGGTGGATTGTTCAATGACCTTCCAGTCTAACATTTGTTTTAATTCTTGCCACACAGCAGGTCGTTGAGATAACGGTACGTTATATGTCTTATGGTAGAAGATCTTGTGAGGCTTAACTTCAATCTTGTACACATACGTGTTGATAACACCTAATCGTTTGGTAAAAACTTGTAAATATTTGGATAACACTTCCTGTAGTTTTATACGTTCATGTGCACTGAGAGCTGTAGCTTCACTTATCTTATGATCAAGCAATGTTTTCAAGTCCATTAGCTCTGTGTCAGATGAGTGTGTTTGCATGTCTTGAATGTCATTGTCAAGTACTAACTGAACCTTGTACCCTGTACAGTGTTTGTCATGCTTTAGAGTTCTCCTGTCCAAATCAATAATAATTACACTGCCTTTATCATTTAAAATACATTTACCTTTGGAGAAGTCTATAATGCAGTCCTTCTCGCTCATAATATCTATTCCTAATATGCAATTTGTCACAAGGTATTGTACAGCCAGGAATGGCCATTGTACGGTTCCATTACCTATTTTAACGTTTACAAAAACTTGCTTCGTAACCCTACATGACTTATTACCTAGTGCAGTAGTTATTTTACAGTTTTGGGCAGGAAACTCAGGCACAGGTTCCAATTCACACATATTTTTATAGAAATTAAAAGACAAAACGCTCACAGCTGCACCTGTATCTAGGATAATAGTAGTTGGAATCCCACCTACTACACCAGTAGTAGATGCTAAAACAATTTCATTTGTGTTTAAACGACATTGTGTACTGTCTTGTAAAAGTTCATCTGATATATTGTTATTGTGGTTGTATCTTATAAATAAAACAGGTAGTTTTTGTTTAGAATTACTCGGCATATCATTATTCTGTTGTTCAAGTGTGGTGTCAAATAACTGATTAACATTGAAGTCGCCCCCCAAGAATTCTTCAGCCACGACCTGGGGCAAAGTAGTGACTGTTTCTAGTTTGTTGGATTAGCATTTGTACTAGGTACTGACACAGATTGAGGTTGTGCATCAGGTGTCATTTCTATTATATTCACATTCGGATATTGCCTATTATGATCTCCAAACTTTTGCGGTTGTTGTTGCTGTTGCGCATTATAACTTACCTGTCGGTCGTAAGGTATGCTCCAATTTTGACCTGGTGGCTGCTGTGGTAAAGCAGAGTTTGAATGAAAGTACTGATCGTTACGAGTCCAACCTTGATGCTGTCTTGGCTCGTAGTTATTATTATTTCTATTTCTGTTTGTGTTTTTGTTATTACCTTTGTATCCGTTGTTACCGTTGTAGTTATTACCGCGGTGCCTTTTGTATGGATTGCCGCATGAAATGTTATTACTGTTGTAACTATTGTTTGTATTGGAATACGCGTGTTGATTTTGATTTCCGTACTGAGACGGCATGTGAGTTTGCTGTTTTTGTTGTACCGCGTATCCAACTGTGGGCGCGCCAGAATTGTGTTGGCAAGCCTCCATGTTTTGCATACCACTAGTGTAAACATTGTGGCTGCTGCTTTGCCGCGCGAAGCGCTGATCTTCAAGTAACATGTCAACCGAATCTAAAGCTGTTAAAAAATAATCTGAATCGTCATCCGGGATATGTAGAAGTTTTTCCTTAATGTTGAAAGGCAATTTGGCCTTCAACGCACGGAGTATATCACGCGTTGCGATTGGTTCGTCTAAAAAATGTCCCATGTTCAAGTATTTTTCAAAATATCTGCGTAAGTTACCATTTTTACTGTTAAAAGTTTCAGGTTCTAAAATTTGTCTTCTGAGTCGCTCCTGGACGGGTTGCGACCAGAATTTGTTCAGAAAAGCACGCTCAAACTCACTGTACGTGGTACATACGTCAGCTTGACTGTATGCCCAGACAGCTGCATCGCCTTGGATGTAACCGACAATATATGAAATCTTTTTCCGGTCACTCCAAGTGCGTGGAAATGCGTTACTAGAAGATTTAAGAAAAATCACCGGATGAATGGTTCGTTTTTCTGGGATAAAAATCTGAAATTTCCTGTGTTTCATTAAGCTTTCATCTTCCTTCGCATTGTGATATGGATTTATTCCACTGTAATTACTGGTATGTTCAGCTGGCGAGTAATTACGATAATGTTGCTGTGGTTTACCATGATAATAGCTTGTGTTTGTGTGTCCACATCGTGGTATGTGTTGTAGTCGTGGTGTGTTTTGTTCTTGTGTATTTGTCGTGTGCGGAATGTGTGTATCATACTCGAATGTATATTGGTTTCTGAACTGTACATTTTGACTGATATTTTCGTTACATTCAGACTGTAGTTG
The DNA here is from genome assembly GCF_021461395.2 of Schistocerca americana. NCBI lineage: Eukaryota > Metazoa > Arthropoda > Insecta > Orthoptera > Acrididae > Schistocerca > Schistocerca americana. Next base: position 495,908,415 of record NC_060124.1, on the reverse strand, counting down.
ATCGGTGAATTGTCTCATGGGTGCAGTGACGGATTGTACTGCGTCACTGATCAGCTGTTTGTTATTAGTAATGTATTGCGCTACGGAGTCGTGCACAATTGTTGGTAAATTTTCACGTAAGCATCTATCAAAATGTTTGTCTTTGTTCTCAACCCAATCATGAAATTCTTTATTAATATTTTGAAAATGAGCTGTGGCATCTGATTGTAAGATGTCAGTCAGGTGTTGTTCAACATTGTCAAATTTATTCTGTACGTCAGTAATTCGTTTTTCAAGATTGTCATGTACTGAAGGATATGTTTGAATTTGTTCAGTAAGAACTTCACACGTGACATTAAGGTTTTTTACTTGTGTCTGTAAAAGTGCTACGTCAGTTGTAGTCTTTTCTTGTCTCGTATTGAGCTGGGAAAATTTAGTACTGAGTTCGGTCATCTGTTTGGTCAGTGTGGCGTCTATAAGTTCCACACGCTTACATAAAGTGTCATTACCTATCTTGATTGCTATGAGATCAGATTTGATTTCGTCATTTTGTGTTTTTAACTGTTCATTTTGTGTCTCTAATTGTGCCTTTAAGGTTGCCATGTTTTCGGCGTTTTGTTTCATTAGCATTTGTAACATGTCGGCAATGTTTACCGTTTGCAAGGTCTCTGCCCCCGCCGCGTCATTAGACGTGACGTCATGCATTAACATGGGCTCTGATTGAGATTTTGAAATTTTTGTAGTGGACGGCCTATCGTCAAAATTTTCAACACTTGCGTCAATGTTTGATGAATCGTCACTACCGGTTGCTGTCGTAAAGTCATTTTCTAACACTTGTCTCACGTCCGAGTCGGATTGCGTCTGAATAGTACGTCCTTGATGTTCCATTTTTGCGTATTGTTTTCTAGTTATTACCATGCCACACGTGATATATGTTTCAAGAAAATTTTTGACACTGATTTTAAAATAAAATGTAGTTGAGCATGAATCGCTATTAGCAACAATGGCTGTCTGTTAATTTAAAAATATAAACTGAATTTGAGATTATTGGTAATGGCTGCTGGCCATGTTACATGATATCGTACAGAAGTCGGCCATATTGTACACTCGTGTATTGGTATTGTTGCATACGTTATTGTTTAGGGAGAAGTACTGAGAATGAAATTTATCACTGAAACTGTTATGCAGAAAAGAAACACTACAGAATTTACTGAAAAGCTAATACACTGAATTATACGTCTGGTCAAGCCTACCAATGCAAAGATGCTGCGTCTTACTTTATTTTGCTGGAAGTTTCATTGCGTCTTCCCGCAAAATTTCAGAATTGGAAAATATCTTCAGATTTTGTTATCTCTCATACATTGACGTCCAGGTCCAGAAAGTTGATTTTTTACATGAAACAAAGAGAACAATGTAACAAATGACAAAATAACAAGTCCGACACGCAGTCGACAATATAAAATAAATAAAATAAATAAAAAAATGTTATTTTGAATATGTTAATTATTCTATCTGTATGATGGTGATTGTGATTGCAATTGTATTTGCTTATCTGGAACATGGACGTTTCATTATTCGTTATCAGACGCTTGACAATGGCTTTTTCGTAAAGGCAATGTTACTCGTAGTTGACCGTGAAATAAAACTGAATAATCGGACTTCGTAATTAAATCGTTTCCAAAGACTGCTGCGGTAGGTGCGGACTCATAATCTAAATCTCAATATTACAATAATTTGCCAACCATGCCAATACGTCGTACAGAGGTGATTGTCTACTAAACATAAAAAAAGTTACACAGTTAGTTAAATCAGATATATTCAATGAATAAGCCTACAGTTCATAATCCTACTTACTTTTATAAATATAAATTCTTTACAGAATCGAGTGCCTAGTGTGGTTGCAACTCGCAGTATTCTTCTATAACATGAAATATGGCGGTGTGCCAGACAATAAAATAAAAAAAAAATACGTGCTTCTCGCACCACTTCAACCAGAGCTCTCCTTTTCTCTTAAACATAAGAGTAACGTAATTGTGCTTTTGTTTTATCAGCGACACAGCGCTGCAGTTGTGTGCCATAGGCTTTATTTATTTGTCACTGATTATTTATTTAATTAATATTTCGCGATTCCGAGGAAACTCACGCTCGGCATGCAAATGTGCCTTTATAAGGAGGAGATTAGTGTTTAACGTCCCGTCGACAACGAGGTCATTAGAGACGGAGAGCAAGCGCGGGTGAGAGAAGGATGGGGAAGGAAATCGGCCGTGCCCTTTCAAAGGAACCATCCCGGCATTTGCCTGAAGCGATTTAGGGAAATCACGGAAAACCTAAATCAGGATGGCCGGAGACGGGATTGAACCGTCGTCCTCCCGAATGCGAGTCCAGTGTGCTAACCACTGCACCACCTCGCTCGGAGACTCTTACATACATTATGAGCATGTAATAATAATGCTGTTTCTGAATCAAGTCATCAACTTAAGTTTAACTTCTCCAAATCAGTGATTGCCCAAAGTTTCGTAAATGTAAAAGGTAGTGTGCCATTTTATAGCCATAAATTATTGCCAGCACTATAAGAAAACAATTTTCGTACATTTCTCATACAATAGTGAATATTCAACTACTTGGTTTTATTCAGTTTCTGAAAACGAGTCACGCCCGGAAGCTGCTAATACGTTCAGCACAATTTTCATTCGAATGATTTTCGTAGAATGACATTTATTACAAATCTACATCTACATCTACATTGATACTCCGCAAGCCACCCAATGGTGTGTGGCGGAGGGCACTTTACGTGCCACTGTCATTACCTCCCTTTCCTGTTCCAGTCGCGTATGGTTCGCGGGAAGAACGACTGTCTGAAAGCCTCCGTGCGCGCTCTAATCTCTCTAATTTTACATTCGTGATCTCCTCGGGAGGTATAAGTAGGGGGAAGCAATATATTCGATACCTCATCCAGAAACGCACCCTCTCGAAACCTGGACAGCAAGCTACACCGCGAAGCAGAGCGCCTCTCTTGCAGAGTCTGCCACTTGAGTTTATTAAACATCTCCGTAACGCTATCACGGTTACCAAATAACCCGGTGACGAAACGCGCCGCTCTTCTTTGGATCTTTTCTATCTCCTCCGTCAACCCGACCTGTCATTGCGACGACAGCGAAAACATGATCTGAGCACACAGTATCACAAATGACGATTCAGTATATCTCTCACCACTTTCCTTACCAGAACTCATTAGAAGTCATTTTTCTCTAGTTTTCATTGTATCGGAAATATAACTGATGGTAACTTTTTGTAGGATAGGTACTCGTATTTATACTTAAAAGACAAATGTGCACTGTATAGCGGCGGAAGACTCAAATGAATTTTCCATTATGTTTGCTTTTTTTTACATTATTTGTTTCATTTATTTCTAGATGCGTTGTATATCTACTGCACTTCATATTCACCTTCGTCTGTTACATCTACTGCATGATGTGACGGTACGGTCCCGAAGAAGGCACCTTGTAGTCTATGGCAGTGGGCGCGGGGGAGAGTGATGAGTTTATAACGCCCTGTGTGACAGCTGACGACACCCGAGCTGACATTTGATAGATAAGAGGAGGTGGTAGCAAGCGTGGGCACCCACAGGGGCAACAACTTTGTAGTTCGTCCTCTAGATGTCGGCGCTCTTGAGCTCTGCTAACTCAGCGAAGACCATGAGAAATTCTGGTGCTAGCAGACGACTAACTCACTCTGAAAGCTCGTGGCCGCTATTACCAGTGCTCGAAAGCCGTTGGGCAGAAAAGTGGTAGAAAGGGCCGCCATGAGAGTCTAAAGGATCTTGTATTACAGACTCAAAGATAAGATATGTTGTAATAAATGTGAACCTAGTGAAGTACTGGAAATCTTGGACCGCAGAAATAAAGGGAAAATTCCAGCGAGTACGAGGGAATTAGTGCACCCTCGGTGTGACAAATAGTTTTTAAGATATTCTGAGTTAAACAACTTGTAAACTGTATGAATTAAATAAATTTTAACTCGGTGACAACTAAACCGATTTTCATAAACGGAGTGCCAAAGGTTCAATCTCGTAGAGGCCTCTCAGAGAATTAAACCAAAATTGTGATAAACATTAACATATTTGGCTATAGGCCAGAATGTGGATTCCTTGCTGATAAAATCGTCGAATTTACCCACAAGATTAACTTGTATTGTAAAAGTAGTGGTAGAGTTCAATAATAACGATATTTAGGGACGTAAAGATAGCTTTATAATTGTTTAATTGTAACAACAATGTCACCAAAAGTAAAGTTTTTTTACGTTAATAGCGTAAAAATTGAGAAGGTGATAACATTTTGAAGTGATGTCGTGTGTAATACTCGTATATATCAATAGATTTAAATTTTTATACGAACAGGAAGCAGATACTGATCCTACTCATGTGACCTACGTGAGAGTATAAATTCTCGACCGCCTTCTTGGCTCAGGTAGGCTGGTGTGGGCAGTATTCACTTGCAGTCTCTGAGTGAGTAGGTTGGCAGCGAGTTGGTCGTTTCGTGAGAGTGTTGTGGTTTTACTAAGTCCCGAGTATGGACTTCAAAAATTTTCGCGTCAGTCGCCAGTGAACATTTAGTAATATTTTCGAGCTGTGGTCTTACAGTATTTTTTCGTCAGGGGACGATTCCGAACTCTAAAATTTTATGGGGTGTGGATTCTGATGAGTGATTTTAGCCAGTTAGCATCTGTGAACTTTAACTTGAATCTGAAGCAAATTCGACAGAATATCTCGAGGCTTTGCAGTGAGTGGGGACGTAGCTGGGTTACTGCCTAGTCATTTAATTTTCGCATAGGATAAACATTCAGACTTGGAAGTTGATTTAACTTTTTACTGCGGGTTGGTAGGAAAGTAAATGAAACTGTTTCTTGGAACACAGATCCTTGTGAATTGTGAATTTTGTTACGTAAATACCTGCCTGTATTCTGTTGAATGATCTACGCAAATAAGACGAGTGAATGGTTGGTCCCTAGAAGGTAACGCAGCCAGAATTTAGAAAAATCCAGCCTGTCACTGTGGCCCTTGATGGTGTGCTACTAACCACTTTAATAAATAGATAACGTACACAGTAATGTTGCGACTGAGAGATGTTTCAGTGATCTATTGGAGATTGACATTCAAGTGTTGTTTATTCAGTTCAGTACTTCAGTTTTGCTGTTACATTTTCAGGTTAGATAGTACACATAGGAATTAGCGGGCAGTATAGTGCAGTTGCAATGATATCTATGCAACTTTTAGTATGTTACAACAGTGCTATTAAAATTTAGAGTGACAAAGGACCAGGTGTGAATCAAAAGCGTTTAGATGAATTTTTATGACAATATCAAAAATTTGTCTTCATTAAAATTTTCCATTCGGTACTAACGTTCAGATTCATCTAGTCGAACATATATCCATACATACGTAAGTAAATCGATGTTTATAATATGCATAGATACATGATTGCCGATGGTTTGTTAAGTTTGATAGGCCAAGTTCAAATATCATTCTCAATGTGGAATTCATATGAGTGGTACTATTTATACTTTTGCATTTTACTGTTCAGATCTAATTTTCTGAGGCGATGTAGTTTCAGCTTAATACGTAATTCAGATTAGTAGATTATATTTTCGGTCAACTACGTAGCATGAAGACTTACAAAGCATTCAAAGACAGATGAAAGGACCTTGTGTTTAAAAAAGATTAAATGTCCGAAGAGATTTCCATTACCAAGGCTTTCAAATTCAGCAAATGAAAACTATAAAAATACATTACATACACGGATGGAACCGGAAAACCAAAGACATTGATGAATACAGGTCACAACAGTGATATGAAGTTGAACAGCTGAAAAAAGGTTCATGAACCAAGTTGCTTGAGCTCGAAAGAAATTTCGATTATAAACCGGTAACAACTTAAATGTGGAGAAAACTGTTCGAAACAGTGAACAAGAATGACTGAATACATATAAAACATAGTATATCACAAGTAAGAAATTGGCAGTATTGTTGAACGTGTGCTAGCTGCAAAAGTGGATTTTCCTCACTCTGTTCCTGTGAAAATAATAGCAGCAACTAAAAAAAAGCTAGTGATTTAGGTAATATGATGGATTTATTAATAAAAAATGCAATGAACTGAAGCGTGCGTGTACGGATTGATGGAGATCATATCGTTCGATATATTGGGCTTGCATTCGACGGGGCAAGTACAGCCATCCATGTAACGGTAATTTAGTGACACACTACGGCCACTGACATTTTTTGATGTCCAGTTCGAACTATTGTCAAATGTGAATGACCCCATTCGACAAGACATTAATCTCTGATGTTCTTTTGCTTCATACTGATGTGCAGAGTGTTTCTCCTGCAGAAATCGTTTTGACTGACGTTAGTCTGCGTTAATAAGGCAATGGAATTTTTGTATTGGTCTGAGCATTCTGTGACGGCCTGATGTTAAATTTGGAAGAATTATTACCTGAAAAGAAAAAAAGAAGCGATAGAAGATAAATGTTAAATAGTTTCTTTGTCATGAAACTCGACCCAAGATAGTAAACATGACGAAAAATCTGCAGAGTAGGAGAAACCAGTCTTTTTAAATAACAAAAAACTGTAACTCAGATCGAAAAATGTGAATTGGGGAAATTTTAGGGCTTAAAAGATCTACTTAATGCATTTTTATGTTCCGAGATACATCGAAAAATGTTAAAAATTTGATTCTCAATAACTCTTTAACATTCACGTCCCCTTAATTGCCTTTTAATCTAGATAGAGCCCACGACATGTCAAAAAAAAAAAAAAAATTATTTGAGAATTTAAAAGAAACGAAAATTGTTGTTCGAGATACATCGAGTTTTCGAAAAAAAGTGCTCTTGATAATTGGCTAAATCTCGTCAGTGGGTGGTCCTACAGTAATGGTTTTTAGGCTTATTTGCAAGGCAAACAACTGTGCTGAACGCTATCAAATAATTTTTTACGTTTTTATTGAAGACATTTCTTCACGTATTAAAAAAATGACGGCCTTCTGAAGGGTGTAGCTGAAATGAATGTAGAGAATAAGAGGTCTGGCAGAATGGGTCATAACAAGCACATCTCCCATAGCAACTCATGTCCGTATCCCTTTGCGCACGGCGCTAGGCGTCGTTGAAAGCGTCGCGCGCCGCTATAGGGGAGGCACACAACACGCCTACCGAGCTGTTATGGTATCAGGTCTGAAAGGCCACGATTTCAATGTATTTTGTGACATCTAGGTAAAAGAGACGTCGTGTTGGACTTTTATGACCTTTATTTGCAAATGCGGTAGTCGACATTGTTGCGGATATTGTAAGCGGTACAACATTACGTTTTTTCTGCCTCTTACTGTGACGTTAACGCGTTGCCTTTGGCTGTGCAAACGCCTGTTTGATAGGTGTTGCATAGACTGCAGCATCTGTGCACACCGAGTCAGTTTGTCATCGAACATGGACACAGTTGTGTTTGTTACTGCGAGGAGCGGACAGGAAATGGAGCGCTATTCTAGGGAAGAAAGAGCAGAGATGCACTGTGCTTACGGGGCGGCGAATGGGAAAGTTCACTCTGCCCAACGTTTCTACGTTTGGCGGTTTCTGAATCGTCGAGTGGCACAACCACGCACATTTACTGCCATCCACAGGTCCCTACGAGAGACAGATACACTTGTACTTTCTCGTAATGGCACGTGTGTACTGAAGTTCTACTTAGAAATACAGTGTATTCGTCCTGTGTTATAGTTGCGAAAGCCTGACGGACACTGTCGTCAACGCACAGTGTATACACCACGGCTTGAAGAGGCAGAAGGGGGAGAACAGGAGTTCGCTCGCTCTGGAAACCTGCATAACCTGATGTTTCGCCTTCTGTATCCCTTACAAAAATCCTATTGTATATGCCCTGGGGTAGCTCGACAAAATATACATGAATGCGATAGTCATTTTCGCCTTAGAAGCAAAATGGAACGGAAATGAAGTCCCATGCGTCTTGACAGAGCGCAGGGGAACAATGAGGGAGACCCGCAATACCTGTCTAGGCAAGGTCCTAATGGAGGTGGTTTACCTTTCCCTTCCTCCGACCGTAATGGGGATGAATGACGATGGTAATGATGACGAGAGAACACCCAGTCATCTAGGGGGAGGTGAAAATCCCTGACCCCGCCACGAATCGAACCCGGGACCCAGTGCTCGGGAAGCGAGAACGCTACCGCGAGACCACGAGCGGTGGACAGAATCAAAAAAGCCCAACGAATATTTCATTTTTATTTTATTTCTATGTACGTTTATCGTCCTTTTAATAAATTTATTACGACAGTACCCTTCATGTAATACCTTAAATGTTTTACTTAATTCGTGATAGTTACGCTATGTATGTTGCTGGTTTCTTTAAAGTTGCTTCATTAATTCAGATCCTAATTATTTTTTATACTAAATTTGAAAAAAAGCAACATACCAGGATAAGTTTAAAGTATTTTATTTACTTACACAAATATTTAATAATAAAACTATCAAGAAACTATGTGTAAGGTCATTAGCAAAAAACAATGTAGAGCACCTTGCGCCACTAGCGAACTTCAAATGTACAGTACGATGTTTGTCTCTGGGCTTAAACATCCACGAGAAGACGGAAAACACGAGTGTTTGAATGATCGGTACCTTTTTGCTCTTCGTTATCGCTCTGTTCTGCCAGAACCAGAATAGCTTCTTCATACCCGTTCGCCATAGAGTGATCCATCCTCTTATCTCACCTTCACAACTACCTGTGTCACAGAAACTTGACCCCAAGTAGACGAGAGAAAGCAAGGCTACCAGTTCCAATAATTGACCTGTGAGTTGAACCTCTGCTCCTCGATCAATTAACACGAGTTCTGTCTTAATGAAACTGATGTCTAAGTCACATAATAGACTATACTATTTTTAGCAGCTCGGCTAGTTCATCTTCACTGTATCATCGGTAAATAGGATATTCTTAGTAGTTCTTCAACCAACTGAAGTGTTTTTAGTACAGTCATCAAAAGCTTTCCTAATGTGACGTTTGGCAGAGATATTAAACAGTTGCCGGAATAGAACACAACCCTGTCTGACAGCTTTCTATACTCTAATGAAATAAGACTTGCCAGTACTTATCTTCATAGCTAGGAGCTTATTATTGCATAGACTACGAGTGAGTGCCAAAAGTATAGCGGGGTCACCGATCTCGGCCACCACCTACCACTACTTTTCCCAGACAATCCAGTCAAAGATTTTCCAATAGTCAATAGAACAGAAGAAAATAAGAACAGAGAACTTACGCGAGGTCTCAATTATTTTTCATGTACGAAGCATCCCTTCACCAGTTAATTTTCCTTCAACAAATTTGATTGCTCTGTGACTACTTTACTACTTTCAGACTGTTCAAATGACTTAAAAGCGATATAATAACCAGGTAACCGAACTAATTTTATAAAATATGCAGACCAAAAAATTTCACAATACCAAAACGTAACTCATGTGGGGTAGCGAAATCTTGGGTGTACATTTGTCTAGTAACATATTTAAGTGATTAACGTTGCAAGATCGCAGGCTGAGACAAACCATTGCAAATGTGAAGTGCTGGTGCATTAATGACAGGTGTGACTGCCAGACTGTTGAATACAAGCATGCAAACGCGAATGTATTGTGTTGTACAGGTGACAGATGTTAGTTTGGGGGATGGAATACCTTGTCTGTAGCACCTGGTAGGTCAATACAGGGAACGCTAATGCTGTTCGTGGATGACCCTGGAGTTGTCGTACGATGGTGTCCCAAATGTGCTCGATTGGACACACATCTGGTTATCGAGCGGGACAAGGCAAGATGTCGCCACTCCGTAGAGAACTTTGGGGTGCAATAGCGGTATGTGAGCGAGTGTTATCTTGTTGAATACATCGATTGGAGTGCTGTTCTTGAATGACAGCATGACAGGTCGAATCGCCAGACTGATATAAAATTTTGCAGACAGGACATGTGGGATAACCACGAGAGCGCTCCAGTTATCATAAGAAATCGCAGTCCAGATGAAACTCCAGGTGTAGGTCCAAGGTAAGTTGCACGCAGACAGGTTCGTTGCAGGGCCTCGTTCTATCCAATAAACGGGCGGCACTGGCAGCGAGGCACAACGAGCTTTCTTTCATCACAAAATACAACGGGCCTCCATCCTGCCCACCAATGAGCTATCACTTGACACCACTGCAGTCGCAAATGGTTGTGGTTTCGGGTCGATGGAATGCGCGATACAGAGGCACCTTGCTCGGAGCTATCCTTACAGTAGCAGATTTGTAACAGTGTGTTGTGTCATTGTGCCAAGTGCTACTCACATTGCTATACGTCGAACACGGTGATCTTCCCTCTCTGTAGTTGTAAGTGACCGTCTGGAGCCCAGCCAACTTGCGACTGTACATTCTCGTGACCACCGCTGCCAAGTCTTTCCGTAATATCGCAGGAGAAAAATCCTGTTGTGTCCTCGCCAATGGACGCAAAACGGAGCTGGCAAGATGAGACAGTTTCCGACTGGCGCCAAGGGCGGAACTTTGAAGTTGGTCGCCAACCACAAGGACGGTCCAATCAGCAACCTCCGCGATGCCGTCAGTGAGATAGACTTCCGCGTTGTGATAAGCGACGGTCAGAGAGAGCAACGGACGGTTCGTGTTCGGTGCTGGCGTACGACACTTCTAGTAGGTCGAAATTAGAGTTATATTAATACAGTCAGCTGCGTACGGGCGTTGATATAGATCAACGGAGACAGGTGAAAGTGTATGCCCGACCGGGACTCGAACCCGGTATCTCCTGCTTACATGGCAGACGCTCTATCCATCTGAGCCACCGAGGGCACAGATGATACTGCGACTGCAGGGACTACCTCGCGCACGCCTCCCGCGAGACTCACATTCTCACTTTGTATGTCCACACACTACATTATTAGTGTGGTGTCACCGCCAGACACCACACTTGCTAGGTGGTAGCCTTTAAATCGGCCGCGGCCCGTTAGTATACGTCGGACCCGCGTGTCGCCACTATCAGTGATTGCAGACCGAGCGCCTCCACACGGCAGGTCTAGAGAGACGTCCTAGCACTCGCCCAGTTGTACAGCCGACTTCGCTAGCGATTGTTCACTGACAAATTACGCTCTCATTTGCCGAGATGATAGTTAGCATAGCCTTCAGCTACGTCATTTGCTACGACCTAGCAAGGCGCCATTATCAATTGCTATTTATCTTGTGATGCATGTACCGTCAGACCGATGTTCACCACTTATGGATTAAAGTTAAGTATTCCAGCAGCTACTTACTTTTCTTGCTAGTATAACTCCTTTAACTGTTCCAGACCTCACGCCAGCCTGCGTGAGCTTAAACGCGTGCCTTTCGGCTACGCGTCACTGTGGATTGGCTGTCTTGCCAGTTCACAACAATTAGTGTCCCACCCCAACACACTCATTACTCGTGGAAGATTACACATTCTTCCAAATCACGTAAGAGTTCGGGGAATATGTGTGCATCCGCACAGAAGAAGGAGGTCATGGCTGATATCGCCAAAACTACACTCCCGGAAATGGAAAAAAGAACACATTGACACCGGTGTGTCAGACCCACCATACTTGCTCCGGACACTGCGAGAGGGCTGTACAAGCAATGATCACACGCACGGCACAGCGGACACACCAGGAACCGCGGTGTTGGCCGTCGAATGGCGCTAGCTGCGCAGCATTTGTGCACCGCCGCCGTCAGTGTCAGCCAGTTTGCCGTGGCATACGGAGCTCCATCGCAGTCTTTAACACTGGTAGCATGCCGCGACAGCGTGGACGTGAACCGTATGTGCAGTTGACGGACTTTGAGCGAGGGCGTATAGTGGGCATGCGGGAGGCCGGGTGGACGTACCGCCGAATTGCTCAACACGTGGGGCGTGAGGTCTCCACAGTACATCGATGTTGTCGCCAGTGGTCGGCGGAAGGTGCACGTGCCCGTCGACCTGGGACCGGACCGCAGCGACGCACGGATGCACGCTAAGACCGTAGGATCCTACGCAGTGCCGTAGGGGACCGCACCGCCACTTCCCAGCAAATTAGGGACACTGTTGCTCCTGGGGTATCGGCGAGGATCATTCGCAACCGTCTCCACGAACCTGGGCTAGGGTCCCGCACACCGTTAGGCCGTCTTCCGCTCACGCCCCAACATCGTGCAGCCCGCCTCCAGTGGTGTCGCGACAGGCGTGAATGGAGGGACGAATGGAGACGTGTCGTCTTCAGCGATGAGAGTCGCTTCTGCCTTGGTGGCAATGATGGTCGTATGCGTGTTTGGCGCCGTGCAGGTGAGCGCCACAATCCGGACTGCATACGACCGAGGCACACAGGGCCAACACCCGGCATCATGGTGTGGGGAGCGATCTCCTACACTGGCCGTACACCACTGGTGATCGTCGAGGGGACACTGAATAGTGCACGGTACATCCAAACCGTCATCTAACCCATCGTTCTACCATTCCTAGACCGGCAAGGGAACTAGCTGTTCCAACAGGACATTGCACGTCCGCATGTATCCCGTGGCACCCAACGTGCTCTAGAAGGTGTAAGTCAACTACCCTGGCCAGCAAGATCTCCGGATCTGTCCCCCATTGAGCATGTTTGGGACTGGATGAAGCGTCGTCTCACGCGGTCTGCACGTCCAGCACGAACGCTGGTCCAACTGAGGCGCCAGGTGGAAATGGCATGGCAAGCCGTTTCACAGGACTACATCCAGCATCTCTACGATCGTCTCCATGGGAGAATAGCGGCCTGCATTGCTGCGAAAGGTGGATATACACTGTACTAGTGCCGACATTGTGCATGCTCTGTTGCCTGTGTCTATGTGCCTGTGGTTCTGTCAGTGTGATCATGTGATGTATCTGACCCCAGGAATGTGTCAATAAAGTTTCCCCTTCCTGGGACAATGAATTCACGGAGTTCTTATTTCAATTTCCAGGAGTGTATATATTTATATGAATATGGTGTCTGTTCTTTCGGACATGTCCGAAAGTCAGACACCATATCCATGTAAGTATATAGTTCTAGTAGGTTGTCCCAGAGTTGCTGTTCGTAGCTATAGTTCATGGTGGAGACTTAGTCGACAAATGGAGTCACCTACAGACTTCGCATAAGCACAGGTATACACTATAGCGATTGACAGTTTGACTCCCAGGACGAACATTGTATTCTTGCTTGACAAGCCCCTGCTTAGTAGTATTACCCCGTAAGAACATCCAACGTGTTCCCGTACAACTTTAGTGAAGTATCGCAGCGCAATAAAGTGTCTTTTTGTGTGCCACTAACTTCTTTGCACCGTCACACTGCATCCGTCCACCTCGGAACATCTAAACCCAATACGAATTGTGCGAGCCATCCTACGGAGATGATCCGTGCACATCACATTCAGCTTCTCGTAAGCCGTCTTATGCGACCTCGTTTAAACTCAGTGAGGTATTGATAATGGCGTCCTGACTAATGTAAAATCACCACGTCCAGTCTCAAATGTGACTAAAGAGAGTATGTTTAAAACGAACTTAGAACTTCCTGGCAGATTAAAACTGTGTGTCGGACCGAGATTCGAACCCGGGACCTTTTACTTTCGTATCCAAGTGCTCTACCAACTGAGCTACCCAAGCACGACTCACGCCCCGTCCTCACAGCTTTACTTCCACCAGTACCTCGTCTCCTTGCTTCCAAACTTTACAGAAGCTCTCCTGCGAAACATGCAGGACTAGCACTCCTGATAGAAAGGATACTGCGGAGACATGGCTTAGCGACAGCCTGGGAGATATTTCCAGAATGAGATTTTCACTCTGCAGTTGAATGTGCGCTGATATGGAACTTCGCAGGAGAGTTTCTGTAAAGTTTGGAAGGTAGGAGACGAGGTACTGGCGGAAGTAAAGCTGTGAGGACGGGGAGTGAGTCGTGCTTGGGTAGCTCAGTTGGTAGAGCACTTGCCTGCGAAAGGCAAAGGTCCTGAGTTCGAATTTCGGTCCGGCACACAGTTTTACTCTGCCAGGAAGTTTCATATCAGCGCACACCCCGCTGCAGAGTTGATTTACATTCTCATAGTGGCGTTTGTAGCGCCACTCTTACGCGACTGGCGCCAGATTTGAACAGGCAACATTTTTCAGATGTATAAACTGGTCTACCAACTTTCGTTTACGTCGCACAAATCATTTTTGGTGCTGTGACTATTTTCATTCAGTGTAGAATAGTTAAGTGTGCCAGGATACTTTTCTCTTTGTACTTAGAGTAAGAAGCCACCTGTATTTCCACATATCCACGGTTCCACTACGCCAGTTATAGAACAATATTAACCGGTGTTTCGCGTGTTCATGGCACCGCGCCGGCGTTGGCGGCAGTTCGCGTCAGCCAGCGATCGAGAAGTGTGATTGGAGTTGCACGCGTACCAGTCTCTGCCGCCATTAATTTCGTGTCAGCGATCACCCAGGGAAGCAATTTCTGAACTATCCATTTTGTTCACAGCCAATATATCGCTGCAGGCAGCGCGCTTTGGTAACCACCCGGGCGAGATGCAGCGTGATGCTGCTGCTGCTGCTGCGTTTGACGCGCTCCCACAAACGGCGAACTCATGTGGAGACACGACTCGAACGCAGCCAGCCGTCAACAGAATGAAATGACGTCAATTACAGTTACGATCTAAAACAAGCAAAACGGTTGAACGAAAATGCACTAGTTCACACGGATGTCATTTAGTGCCGTTGATTTGTTTAACGACTCGGTTCAGATAGTTTCATGTTCGCGACATCATCTGAACGATTTTTAATCGAAATGATGCGGAAACGGTCAGTTTACAGACTACGTACAACTAATTAATTTTAACATCAGTAATCATTTTCTTTTCGGTATTACATTTCCAGCTTCCCTTAAGACTCTCTGGGGCAAATGTTATAAAAAGCTGGTGATGCATTTGAACTTCATGCTGAGCCACTGACAGCTCTAATAAAGATTAATACCGGTCTCTTTTTTTCCTTCCAGCGTTGTGGGTACGGACATCACTACTATTTGCGACGGACTGCATTAGCCAATACTGTGAGGTTCAGCTGCCCCCTGCCACTATCGTTTTATGCGATCCGCAGTGTTATATCTGGACTTCAAAACTCACTCGCGAGATTTTCATATTCTCTCGTTCGCTACTCGTAAACTGTTAGTCGTACAGGAAAAAATGCACATGATATTTTTGTAGGAAATTTGATGTGCTCAGATTTTGTACTGGGATACAAGCTGGAGGGCATAGGTTTTGAGTTATTCACGAAAAACGAACTTAAGTGACCTACAAACGCTCGCATACTCAGATCCAACCGATCAGGATTTCTAGAACGTTGTCCGTGGTACTCCTACCACCGTACAAAAATTTACGACTGCACGATTATTTCCCACATTCGACCTTCTGTGCTTCATTGACTGGCCCTCTTACCCTACCGGCTTAGGCGATCGCACAAAAATTGTTAAATTAACGTTTGCGTAAACTTTACGTAACTGTTTTATGAGTTTTAACAATTACGTCGACATATTCCTCCGATCTTCTAAGAAACTACTGTGCTTGTGAGGCCTAATTTGGCTCGAATTCTCAACGTAATTCATTTTAGCGTAACGTTTAGAAAAGTCGTTTTTCCCTCATTGTCTTAAATATAGTTAACGAAAAAGCAGGCTATGCTGGTGGCGTAATAGCCATACAATACAGACTAAAAAAGTTCGAATATCTGGAGCAGTTCATCTGGTCGGTAATTTTTATACACTCGTAGGCGGGAGTTCCACGAATAACATAATAGAAATCCTGACTGGTGGGGAATTACTGTGAGTGGTGGAGTTTCGTTGGAAGCTTATCTTTGTACGTGTATCTTGAGTAATTCGAAAACCGTGTCCTCCAGCGAAAATGTATTCCAGTAAAAAATACAACTACATCAAATTTTCTATCAACAGTGGTGTTTGTTTTCTCTGTAGAACTAATAATTTACGCGCAGCGAGCGAAAGAATATAAAAATGTCGCATGTGGATTTTGATGGCCAGGAATAACGTTGTGGGTTGCATAAAATGACAATTCTGGTAACTGTTATATTTTCAAATGAGCTAACGAAATTCGGATTTCCTCACTGGGTAGATTTGTTTCCTCAATATGCTGAGCTTGTTCGTAATATTTTTTATACCTTACAGCGTTTCTCGTTAAACTCGTGTCGTACAATTAAAATAACAGCCCTCTTTGCTTTCTGAGCTTACTGCGTACCATGTTTATTCCACCGTTCTATTAGCCCTTCTACTCCTTCCTCCTTGACATGTTCATCTCCTCTACCACCTCTGTAGCTCCTACACCCCCACTCCTGCTCCACTCTCTCAACATCTCCCCTTCCTCTCACTTAATTTCATCTCCTCCTTCCCATCCCTTTGTCCACCTCCTTTTTCCCCCTGCCTCTGTCCATCTCCTACCCACCTCTACTTGTTCATCTTCTCCTCCTTCCTCTCTCTCTCTATCTCATCAACGCTCTGTTCTCTACCTATCTCTTACTCTTCCCACTTCCGTCTAATTTCTCTTCTCTCCTCTCTCTCTGTCAATTTCCTTGTCCTCTGTGTCCATTTACTCCTCCCCTTCTCCACGTTATCACCCCCATCCCAAGAGTGTTGCCTCTCACCTGCACAGTATTTCTTTGCAGATCGTAACTAATAGGTGCACCAAAATTGATAAAAATTGTTCTGGGGTTTTAGGTTGAGCTTTCAACCCGTAACTTTGGTCGTGTACATGTGTATATACAACACATTTTACGTATATTTCAGAAATATCACACTACCTGTACACATATTTCACCTGCATATTATTGCATGTACACTCAGCCACATATGACTATATTGTCTGTGAAATGTATTCGAATGTAGTACTGGAGAAGTAGTAAATTAAAAGCGAATCGAATTGGTAGTGGAGAAGAAATAAATTAAAATATCATTCATGATACGTTTTCCAAGCATCTCAACATTTCACGTCATATCTCCTGAACTGTATCATCAATCATCCGTCTGGTTTGACGGGGTCCGCCATGAATTCCTACCCAGTACCAACCTTTTCATCTCAGAGTAGCATTTGCAACCTACTTCCTCATTTATTTACTGGACGAATTTCAAATAGTTCTAATGGCTCTGAGCACTATGGGACTTAACATCTGAGGTCATCAGTCCCATAGAACTTAGAACTACTTAAACCTAACTAACCTAAGGACATCACACACACCAATGCCCGAGGCAGGATTCGAATCTGCGACCGTAGCGGTCGCGCGGTTCCACACTCAAGCGCCTAGAAACGCTAGGCCACGCTGGCCGGCTGGGCGAATTTCAATCTCTGTCTACAGTTTTACACTCTACAGCTCCCTCTAGTGTCATGGAAGTTATTGCCTGATGTCTTAGCATGTGTCCTTTCATCCTGTCCTCCTTATTAGTGGTTTCGTCATATTCCTTTCGTTGTCGATTCTTCGCAGAACTTCATCACTCCTTACTTATCATTCCACCTAGTTTTCAACATTCTTCCGTAGCGCCACATCTCAAATGCTTCGATTCTGTTCCGCCCCAGTTTTTTAAAAGTCTGTGTTTCACCGCTACACAATGCTGTGTTTAAAACATTCTCAAACGTTTTTACTCATACTGAGGTCCATCTTAGATACGGCTAGATTTTTGTAGTCCAAGATTGTCATTTTTGCCAGTGTCAGTCTGCTGTCTATATCCACCTAGCTCCGTCCGCAATGGATTATGTCACTGTCTAGATAACAGAATCCCCTGACATGGTGTACTTCATAATCACCGATTCTGATGTCAAGTTTTTCGCTTATGAGTGGTGTGCTCCATGTGGTTCCCAAGTCGTGCAGCGACCGTAAACTAGAAAATTACCAAATATGCAGCAACCAATCGCAAAATCATGTTTTATTTATTCACGTCTACAAATCGATTTCTTCAACCAATCTGTGCCTTGAGTAGTAATACTGTCTTAAGCTGAGGTCAAACAAAGTTTGACCTCTGAGGTCAAACATAAAGTTTGACCTCAGCTTAAGACAGTATTACTACTCAGGCCACATATTGGTTGAAAGCACCGATGATGGCTGTTAATCAGTTGAAATCGATTTGCAAAAGTGAATACATAAAACATGATTTTGCGACTGGTTGCTGCGTGTTTGGTAAGTTTCTCGCTGTTCTCATTTCTGTTCCTTCTACTTTAATTTTTCCTCGATTTACTCTCACTTCATATTCTGTACCCATTAGAGTCTTCATTCCAGAGAGCCTGTAATTCCTCTTCACCTATGATAGCAATGTCATCAGCGAATCGTTTCATTGATTTCCTTCCGCCTTTAATCGTGAATCTTTCTTTTATTTTCATCACTGCTTCTTTGATTGTACAGGAGATACAAAGAACTACATCCGTGTTTTACACATTATTTAATCATTTTGTCTTTTAATACTACTGTTTCCTCTTTTTTCTTGTAGTTACTGTTTATCAACCGTCTCTCTCTACACTTTACCCCTACTTCGAACATATTGCACCATTTGTCAAATGCTTTCTTTGGTCTTGATTCCATTATCAACGGCAACTTCACATCTGCCTTTCTCGTGCGACATTCCTAAAGCCAAAATGACGCTCATCTGTCAGATCCTCAATTTTCTGTTCCACTAATCTGTATATTATTCTTGTCAGCAACGTGGATTCATGAGCTGTCAAGTTGGTTGTGCGATAATTCTGACAGTAGTTGCTTCTTACTATCTTCGGGACTGACTGAATAATGATTTTCCTTAAGTCTGATGGTATGTCGCCAGTATCATACTTCCTGCACACCAACGTGAATAGGCGATTTGCTGCCACTTCTGCAATGATTTCAGAAATTCCGATGGAAAGTTATCTTTCACTTCCCACTTACTTAATCGTAAGTCATCCCAATTCTGCCTCTGATCCTGCCTGCCCTAACTCTTCTCCTTCGACTCTTGTCATCAGGTAAGTCCTCCGCCATATTCAGTGTAATATTTCCACTGTCTGCAAAATGTGTTAGCTGGTAGCTAGGAAGTAACGAAATTTAAACGTCAGGCATCTCAGATTTTATGACGTCATATCTGGCGAAATATGTGTCGTACATTCACATTAGTTTGCACATACAGTCAGTGGTATATGCGAATCCTCTCTGCAAAGTGTGACCGGAATACAATAAATAGTAAAGAATATTTCTTTATATTAAGGGGATTATCAGCGAGAGAAGTTTCGTAAAGGTTTGAAATTATGTGGAAAGTTTGTTGCAGGTTACTATGTGCTCTTTCTCGAATTATGGGTGAACAAATTATAGATGCTCGTCGTGAGCTACAGTGCTTCTTACCCTCACAGCAATTATCTCCAGACAGCAAATGATTGTTTATCAAGTACCATTCGAAATCTATCGAGCGGTTTAGGAGGAGATGCGGTACATAAATACAGTAAATACACACATATGCACGTATATACATTTTTATATTATGTATGAGTGCAACAGTAAAACGATATCAATGTCTTCTTTTAGCAACGTAAACTTCTTCCGGCAAAAAAAAAAAAAAAAAAAAAAAAAAAAAAAGAGAGAATACATTTCAATGTCTTCTTTTCGCAACGTAAACTTCTTCCGGCAAAAAAAAAAAAAAAAAAAAAAAAAAAAAAAAAAGAGAGAATACATTTCACAGGAATGAAGTTATTTCCTGAACACAAATGGGAAGAGAGCTACAGTGCGGAAACAAAAATTCTTTCTTCTGCTCGAACGCCTTAAAAATCAGCAAGCGAATTCCATAACAAATGCAGGCAAAACAAAAACATCGACCTCTCTACTTTGCATGCCATCTGTCGGTATCTTGTCAGGAGTGTCTGTAATACCGTTATTACTACTCCGCATTCGTCTTGGATGTGCGAACAGTAGTAGAAAAACTGCCGGGAAACCATCATGTGGCCTCTAATTTATCTAATTTTCTCTTTATGGTCACATTTCGAAATATATGTTGGAGGAAGTAAGATGTTGCCTGGCTCCTCTTGGAAATTTAACACAATTGTAACATAGAAAGATAACATGTCCCTGCGTATGTTATTAGTAGATATATTTTTCTCAGTCTGAGCAATAACTTCATGTTTGTTTTTCTCTTACAGTGCTCAAGATGGCTCTAAAGCTGCAACCATCAGGTTATTTTTTTTATGTGTTAGGACCGTGAATTCTAAGAATTATTTACGTAACTGCTACACTCATAAAACTTATCATTGGAACTAAATGCTGCGAGGGATGGGTCTGATAGGCATAATTACGCAGTCAACGGAATTAGCATCTTCCTCAAGAGCAGCACTGTCTGATGCAATACTCTTTTACACTACATGAACAATTAACGTTTCTTACGTCAGTTACATTTCACGCCAAAGAGACATTTATTATTCATGCATCTTATAACCGTCTTAAGGAAGATATTAGTGAGCGTAATGTCTCCGACATTTTAAATAAGTGATAGAGTATAAAATGCGAAAAGAGACGCCGTCTGGGCTGCTTGGTGTAGGTGTGTTGTTGCAGTTGCGTCATTGTGAGATGAATTAATTATCTTAATTTAATTTTAATTATGGGATTTCATTTACTTTACCGGCACAAAGTGGAGCAAACTACTGGGAGAGTCTCTCCACATTATCAGCGTAGGAGTTCTAAAAATTATAGTTTTCTTGAAATTGACCGAGCCAGGTGGCGCAGTGGTAGCACACTGGACTCGTATTCGGGAGGACGAAGGTTCAATCCCGCGTCTGGCCATCCTGATTTAGGTTTTCCATGATTTCCCTAAATCGCTCCAGGCAAATGCTGGGATGGTTCCTTTCAAAGGGCACGGCCGACTTCCTTCCCCATCCTTCCCTAATCCGATGAGACCGATGACATCGCTGTTTGGTCTCTTCCCCCAAAACAACCAACCAATCTTGAAGTTGCGAGGAGATCTGAGAAAAATATTCCTTCATAATCTCACGTAGTGCTGTTCAGATTATATTCGATGCATTTTTTGCCAACATCCCACAGCGGGTATACCGTCATGATTATGATCAGTATGTATGTAATTTACACAACAATTAATGTTCCTTATTTTAATAAACTTACAGGTCATTTGAGACGTCGTTTCCAAGTACGCAGAATAATAACAAGAAACATTAGTGACTTCAATTACGAGTTCGAATGACATGCAGATACGAAGTTACTGTGAATGTTACCACTGATGGAACGGTCTGAATGTCGGTTTTTACGGTGGTTTTACTTTCCAAACAATGCGCCCCCATGACCAGAAGAGTTATTCTAAAATTTAAATTGGTCACGGAGGTCTCCGCAGTTATAAGATGATATTATTAATTATAAATAAATGCAGAAGATGTATTTAATATCTATCGAATTCTTTCAACAAGCTTCTTCAATGAAGTGTTGATATGACATCACAACTCCCACTAGTTACAAGGCCTTGTACTCTGAAAATTCTAGCTTGACTTAAAAGGCTACTCGGTAGCATGAAAGACAGTATGGTTGCCTGAGGAGATGAAGGGGCGTATCGCAAGTGATTACGAGACCTCTCAGGATTTCCAAGGGTTGTTGGAAGACTTAAGTGACACTCAGGCGCAAGATTACGTCTTATCTGCTTCCTTAGATTTCGTAACAACATCACTCTGCATGAGTACAAATCAACGTCGTATATAGATTTCTACAAATATACGACCATAAGTTAGGAATGGGGCCTGGGTTTACCGTTTGCAATTAGGACACAAAATACACTCCTGGAAATGGAAAAAAGAACACATTGACACCGGTGTGTCAGACCCACCATACTTGCTCCGGACACTGCGAGAGGGCTGTACAAGCAATGATCACACGCACGGCACAGCGGACACACCAGGAACCGCGGTGTTGGCCGTCGAATGGCGCTAGCTGCGCAGCATTTGTGCACCGCCGCCGTCAGTGTCAGCCAGTTTGCCGTGGCATACGGAGCTCCATCGCAGTCTTTAACACTGGTAGCATGCCGCGACAGCGTGGACGTGAACCGTATGTGCAGTTGACGGACTTTGAGCGAGGGCGTATAGTGGGCATGCGGGAGGCCGGGTGGACGTACCGCCGAATTGCTCAACACGTGGGGCGTGAGGACTCCACAGTACATCGATGTTGTCGCCAGTGGTCGGCGGAAGGTGCACGTGCCCGTCGACCTGGGACCGGACCGCAGCGACGCACGGATGCACGCCAAGATCGTAGAATCCTACGCAGTGCCGTAGGGTACCGCACCGCCTCTCCCCAGCAAATTAGGGACACTGTTGCTCCTGGGGTATCGGCGAGGACCATTCGCAACCGTCTCCATGAAGCTGGGCTACGGTCCCGCACACCGTTAGGCCGTCTTCCGCTCACGCCCCAACATCGTGCAGCCCGCCTCCAGTGGTGTCGCGACAGGCGTGAATGGAGGGACGAATGGAGACGTGTCGTCTTCAGCGATGAGAGTCGCTTCTGCCTTGGTGGCAATGATGGTCGTATGCGTGTTTGGCGCCGTGCAGGTGAGCGCCACAGTCAGGACTGCATACGACCGAGGCACACAGGACCAACACCCGGCATCAAGGTGTGGGGAGCGATCTCCTACACTGGCCGTACACCACTGGTGATCGTCGAGGGGACACTGAATAGTGCACGGTATATCCAAACCGTCATCGAACCCATCGTTCTACCATTCCTAGACCGGCAAGGGAACTTGCTGTTCCAACAGGACAATGCACGTCCGCATGTATCCCGTGGCACCCAACGTGCTCTAGAAGGTGTAAGTCAACTACCCTGGCCAGCAAGATCTCCGGATCTGTCCCCCATTGAGCATGTTTGGGACTGGATGAAGCGTCGTCTCACGCGGTCTGCACGTCCAGCACGAACGCTGGTCCAACTGAGGCGCCAGGTGGAAATGGCATGGCAAGCTGTTCCACAGGACTACATCCAGCATCTCTACGATCGTCTCCATGGGAGAATAGCAGCCTGCATTGCTGCGAAAGGTGGATATACACTGTACTAGTGCCGACATTGTGCATGCTCTGTTGCCTGTGTCTATGTGCCTGTGGTTCTGTCAGTGTGATCATGTGATGTATCTGACCCCAGGAATGTGTCAATAAAGTTTCCCCTTCCTGGGACAATGAATTCACGGTGTTCTTATTTCAATTTCCAGGAGTGTAATTATTTGCTTCAAATTGCTTCCGATGAAGTAGGTCTTCCAATACAGTGTCCTACGTTTCTTGACTGTCATCTGAAATGCCAAATGTAATATTAAATTAAAACAGTCACGGGCTCTTGATATACGTTTTGGCCAAAATGTAATTGCCTCGGCAAGAGTGACCAAATCAACAGAGAAAATACAACGTTTAACACAAAATAATTTAAATAACACATTGACTTCCATGTCACGTGTAAACGCCAGATATCATCGCATCCCATTCAGTCGCTGTCAGACATAAATTTCTATCCATTAACTGTTGCAAGCAGGCATAAGTTGCAATTTTTTCATATTCAATGATAATAAGAAAGATCTTAAAACACGAAGATCATTTTTTCAGCAAAATAATGCATACATTGACACTGTAAATATTCATTTCTGTGACATTTCTCCAAACTCTCGGAGCTCATAAATGCCTTACGAATACAATGTGGCTAAACACGAGACCTCTATCCGAAAGTTTTTATTTTTTGGTGTTCTCCTTCCTTTTATCTACCTCAGTTGAGTGTTTCCAAGAAATATGCATAGTAGATACACCAGTTTACCAGAAAAATCACTTTGTTGTAGTATCTCTCATACTTCATCAGCTATTTCGATTCTACTCTGTAGACACGAAACGTTGGTGCAGTTCCCTTCTACACTCACTACAACAAAAGGCTAATTTGAACTGAGGCAACAATTACACACAACGACCGCATCTTACTGCCTACCAGTTTTCATCATTGTGATGACAGGAGCTGTGGTGCCGTGTTGAGAGGTATACAACAACATTTAGGTAGATGTTTATTAACAACTTAAACACCGAAACTGGCTGATAAAAAACAGTTTGGTAACACAACTTGCAATAAATACTACTCTGGCCGTAGACGTGCCAATCTCGCCCGAGAGACAGCTATGTCGCTCTGTGACAATGCCGTCATGGAATGCTGTATGGAGAGGCATGTGGTCAGCACGTTGTACTCCCGGCCGTTGTCGCGTTTCTTGATCTTCTAAACACTGCTAATCGGTCTAATAATTCCTTAGTTCGCCTGAGGAGGTTGAATGTAATTTGTACCAATCCTTCCAAGGAGGAAAATTCCCTTGCAGGACCAGTAGTAGAATCCTGGTCCCCAGTACGTCAGTCAGACGCACTAACATTTCAGCTATGGAGGTCGGCTAACAATCCAACGTACGGCCATTAGAAAAGAAATATAGGACAACATCACTTCTACAGACATTTGCCTCGGCAAGAGTGACCAAATCAACAGAGAAAATACAACGTTTAACACAAAATAATTTAATTAACACATTGACTTCCATGTCACGTGTAAACGCCAGATACACAGTACGAGACTACCAGTGTCAAATAAAATAAGTACCATCACGATATCCAGTCTATGATGCCACTTAGACTTCCATTACAATAATCACGTAACACACATTTGTACGAGTACGTTAACCACCTGTTCACAGTTGTTACTACACCACATAATTTTGGTTGCTCCAAGCATTCAAACCCTTACGATTTTAATACGCCATACTGGACCCTCCAAAAAATGAACCCCCAACAGGAATCACCACAGGTTTGAGTGAAATCTGTCCAGTATAAATGGGGCCACCCAAAGCGCGCAATAGCAAAAGCATTCACTCTCTTGGCTACAGCCACAAGTGTCATTCAATCAGCAACGTGAATTGACATGGAGCTTATGTCTATTATTCAATAAAGAATAGCAAAAACATAGATACAAATTTTAAAAAAAGACACACAGAATTACCTTAGAACTTGACAACACTAACGCATATGAGTCTATGTCCAGATCTCAGTGTGACATACCTCAACCAACAACAAAGTTTACAGGACATCCCGCAATCCAATTCTTCTGCCAGACATAATGACTTAGAGTTCATTTGATACAATTAACCTCCATTTCATACTTGCCGAACAAATCCAATGCCAACTCAAGCTAATATGCCGGCGGCGAATCCTGTTAATGAGTCCAGTTTCTTACCAGATACAGGAATGTGAGATTAAACCCACCAACCGCCGATAATGTGCCCTTGCTGATGCCTCGACACGGAAGACCACACTCGGAAAAGCCGCGCAGCCCAAATCGAACCCCGGAACGCCCACTATCTGCGGCCAGGACGCGTCAGAGTCGTTAGACGCGTGTTCAGTTAGCTCGATGACGTGACGGTGTGCAACCGTCACAGTCATACATATCTGAATGACACGCTCCGCATCCGAAAAAATCCACGCGCCTTCATAGACATTCTGGAAGCAACTCTAAAGTTCTTCGTTGAGGGTACCTCGTACCAATACTATTAACTCATTTTTTCTATTCCATTCTCTTATTAAGTAAGATAAAGATGTGTATATGTCTCTGAAAGTGATTTTTTTGGGTCATTAGTCTACTGCCGGGGTTTGATGAGGCCTGTTACTAATTCCTCTCCTGTGCCAACCTCTTCATCTTAGAGTGGCAGTGGTAGCCTAAGTCCTCAGTTCTTTGATGGATATATTCCAATTTCTGTTCTCCTCTACAGCTTTTACCCTCTACAGCTAACCTCTAGTACCGTGAAAGTTAATGAGTGTTATCTTAACACATGTCCTGCCGTCCAATTCCTTCTTCTAGACATTTTTTTCCATTCCTTGCCTCACCGATTCTCTTCAGAACCTCCTCATTCCTTACCTAGTCATTTCACCTAAATTTCAACATACTTCTGTACATCTCAAGTGCTTCGATTAGTCACTGTTCCGGTTTTTCCATAGCCCATGTTTAACTACAGTACAATGTTGTACTCCAAACGTGCCATGATCAGTGTTGTTCTCATGAATCTAAGCGAAATATGCGATGGTTGCTTCGAACACACAGTTGAAGAAGCTAATCAGCAGGACAGTTCTGAGGCGACCACTTCAAGTTGTGCCATTACCTTTGGTCCACTGTTCGTCCGGATGGCGCTTTCGCAGTCCTTGTCTTCAGATTCGGCGTACCTGGCAAAGCGCGGCTCTGACCGTCAGCCAGTGACAGAAACCTTTTGTTGACGGACTCTGATCAGAACGGACTGGAGAGGAGATGGCCATGAAACCGGGTAGCGTGACAGAGCAGCAGTCAGCAGTGGTCAGTGCAGGGCTTGGGCACCTGTATGCGGATATCGTGAGAGGGGTAGTGGATGGGGTCTTCTTGTCAGCGTTCAGCAGAGGACGGCAATTCAGTCATCAGGGAGGAACGGTGGGGGAATTGGGTATAGCAGCACGGAGCAGAGAACGTAGCGTCATTTGCTTTCAAGAATCATAGCTGTAGGTGGTAAGCATTACGAGATTTGGTAGATTATAGTGCAGCATTATGCACGAGGTAGGTAAGTCGGTTTGCGTGTCTGTGTTTGTGTAGAAGCACGGCGAATTGTCAAGTTAATTACAGAATTGAACAGTTATTTCATGGCACAAGAAAGTGATTGTGAGTTATATACACAGCGACATCGTCGCCCGACGATAGATACTAGTGATAGTTATGTATTGCACTGTGTAGTGTCCAAGTGAACAGATATATAGAAAATAATGTAGGATATAAAATACTTTCTTTTAACGGAATAGATTTTTCAATCAAAGAATGAAGTATCGTCGAACTTTTAACTGTATACATTTACATGTAAAAGAAACGTAATTAGGCTTTGATCTTATTTAGACTTCAATTACACACTTACTGAAATAGTAATTACTATTTCAAGAGAGTTGCTGGATTTTCTCTCAACATACGTGCCCGCATGCAGACAAAAATTTGACAACTCTACATTTGCAGATGTCTGTCTCCAACAGCAGTATTATACGTGGACTGCCACAATTGCAAGCAAGTAGGATATCCGATGTCAGCATAGAAAATTACAGGTACTGGTGATTGCATTCGTTGTACAATAACCACCAAAGTGATTACTCAGTATATTTTACCTTAATTTTAATGCCTTCTCGTATATGGTGCTCCACACAATACGTTTAACATCACCGCCCCTGTTCCTGACCTAACAGCGTAGCGTTTATGCAAATCCACGTGCAATAGAAACCGTAAAAAAGCAATGGCTAATATCGTGCAGTTCCTTCCGTGCAGCGAAAACAGTGGGCGACCAATCTGAACACAGAATGAAAACAGGCAAGGAACGAAATCGTAGCAACGGTAATGTACTCTTCCTCTGCTCTTCTCTGAAGTTCAAAGCTATCTTGACGTAAATAAAATTAATATTCCATAAAAATAATTAGTGGTATTATCCTGATTTCTTATGGTCCTTGTAGTAGTTAGTTCCACGTAGCTGTGATGTCTGTTGGAACTGCCCTGGGAAATGCATTAGAATGGTGGATCAGTTCGTTACATTTTGGATTCCCATGTTTTTATTTCGGTTGTTATGAGTTTATTTATCGATTTTCATTTTTTATTTATAGTTCAATGTAACTATTTGAAATTACTTATCACCATTTTGTCATTTGGAGATACTGAATGGAGCTGTGAACGCTAGAAAATGGAGTGCCAAGTCGAGAAATCGGAATATGTTCGACATATTCTTGTTTTAGTTCAACCGAGGCTTGAAGGCAGGAGAGGCAGCAAGAAACATTTACGCCATGTATGGAGATAATGTCACTGGGTAGCCGCGCGGTCTGAAGCGTCGTGTCGCGGTCCGCGCGGCTCCCACCGTCGGAGGTTCGAGTCCTCCTCTGGGCATGGGTGTGTGTGTGTTGTCCATAGTTTAAGTTAGATTAAGTAGTGTGGAAGCTTAGGGACCGATGACCTAAGCAGTTTGGTCCCATAAGATCTTACCACAAATTTACAGTTTTACAGTTTGTGACTGGAGCACGGCATGACAAGGGTTTTGTCATTTTAAGAAGCATCTTTTTGACATTAGTGACTCTCCACGTCCGGGAGACCTTCGGGCATTGATGAAGATCGCTTACACGCTTTAGTCAATAATGATCCATTGTACTCGAGAACCGACACATGTGGTACACTGTGATCATTCCATCATCGTGCGACATCTGCATGCAGTACGGAACGTTCAAAAGTAACACATGAGTGACGAATGCTCTACGCAAAAATCACAAAACTCTGTGGTTGGATTAAGTGCATCTCTGTTTTCTCGAAGTCAATTCGCAAACTGTATCGTTACTAGTAACGAGAAATTGTGTCTCTAAGTAAACATAAGAAAAAGAAGGGAATGTTTGAGCCCAAACAAGGAGAAACGTCCTGTACAAAGGCTTGCACGCATCTACAAAAGGTAATTTTCTGCATCTGGTGGAACAGTGAAGGTCTGGTGTACCACGAATTGCATCCAAGAAGTGTAACCAACACTGCTGACGTTTATTGTCAACAACTGAGACGTCTTGCAGACGAAATCCGAGAATAATAGCCAGGATGACTGCGTGAAGTAATGCTAGTCCACCCACATTCAGCTACACTGACAGCAGCGCCGCAACATTCGCCTAATTCAATTCTTTGGAATAGGTCACAATGTCTAGTCGGTTCTTATGAAGCTACGTTTTCATTACTAACTGGATGGTTCAAAATACAGAACCAAAACATTCCTTACAATATCTAAAAGTATAGCAGCGGACCCCCCCCCCCCCCCCCCCATAAACCATGGACCTTGCCGTTGGTGGGGAGGCTTGCGTGCCTCAGCGATACAGATGGCCGTACCGTAGGTGCAACCACAACGGAGGGGTATCTGTTGAGAGGCCAGACAAACGTGTGGTTCCTGAAGAGGGGCAGCAGCCTTTCCAGTAGTTGCAGGGGCAACAGTCTGGATGATTGACTGATCTGGCCTTGTAACATTAACCAAAACGGCCTTGCTGTGCTGGTACTGCGAACGGCTGAAAGCAAGGGGAAACTACAGCCGTAATTTTTCCCGAGGACATGCAGCTTTACTGTATGATTAAATGATGATGGCGTCCTCTTGGGTAAAATATTCCGGAGGTAAAATAGTCCCCCATTCGGATCTCCGGGCGGGGACCACTCAAGAGGACGTCGTTATCAGGAGAAAGAAAACTGGCGTTCTACGGATCGGAGCGTGGAATGTCAGATCCCTTAATCGGGCAGGTAGGTTAGAAAATTTAAAAAGGGAAATGGATAGGTTAAAGTTAGATATAATGGGAATTAGTGAAGTTCGGTGGCAGGAGGAGCAAGACTTTTGGTCAGGTGATTACAGGGTTATAAATACAAAATCAAATAGGGCTAATGCAGGAGTAGGTTTAATAATGAATAAACAAATAGGAGTGCGGGTAAGCAACTACAAACAGCATAGTGAACGCATTATTGTGGCCAAGATAGACACAAAGCCTATGCCGACTACAGTAGTACAAGTTTATATGCCAACTAGCTCTGCAGATGATGAAGAAATAGATGAAATGTATGACGAGATAAAAGAAATTATTCAGGTAGTGAAGGGAGACGAAAATTTAATAGTCATGGGTGACTGGAATTCGTCAGTAGGAAAAGGGAGGGAAGGAAACATAGTAGGTGAATATGGATTGGGGGGAAGAAATGAAAGAGGAAGCCGCCTTGTAGAATTTTGCACAGAGCATAACTTAATCATAGCTAACACTTGGTTCAGAATCATAAATGAAGATTGTATACCTGGAAGAATCCTGGAGATACTAAAAGGTATCAGATAGATTATATAATGGTAAGACAGAGATTAAGGAACCAGGTTTTAAATTGTAAGACATTTCCAGGGGCAGATGTGGATTCTGACCACAATCTATTGGTTATGAACTGCAGATTGAAACTGAAGAAACTGCAAAAAGGTGGGAATTTAAGGAGATGGGACCTGGATAAACTGAAAGAACCAGAGGTTGTACAGAGTTTCAGGGAGACCATAAGGGAACAATTGACAGGAATGGGGCAAAGAAATACAGTAGAAGAAGAATGGGTAGCTCTGAGGGATGAAGTAGTGAAGGCAGCAGACGATCAAGTAGGTAAAAAGACGAGGGCTAATAGAAATCCTTGGGTAACAGAAGAAATATTGAATTTAATTGATGAAAGGAGAAAATATAAAAATGCAGTAAATGAAGCAGGCAAAAAGGAATACAAACGTCTCAAAAATGAGATCGACAGGAAGTGCAAAATGGCTAAGCAGGGATGGCTAGAGGACAAATGTAAGGATGTAGAGGCTTGTCTCACTAGGGGTAAGATAGATACTGCCTACAGGAAAATTAAAGACACCTTTGGAGAGAAGAGAACCACTTGTATGAATATCAAGAGCTCAGATGGCAACCCAGTTCTAAGCAAAGAAGGGAAGGCAGAAAGGTGGAAGGAGTATATAGAGGGTTTATACAAGGGCGATGTACTTGAGGACAATATTATGGAAATGGAAGAGGACGTAGATGAAGACGAAATGGGAGATAAGATACTGCGTGAAGAGTTTGACAGAGCACTGAAAGACCTGAGTCGAAACAAGGCCCCGGGAATAGACAACATTCCATTAGAACTACTGATGGCCTTGGGAGAGCCAGTCATGACAAAACTCTACCATCTGGTGAGCAAGATGTATGATACAGGCGAAATACCCTCAGACTTCAAGAAGAATATAATAATTCCAATCCCAAAGAAAGCAGGTGTTGACAGATGTGAACTATCAGTTTAATAAGTCACAGCTGCAAAATACTAGCGAGAATTCTTTACAGACGAATGGAAAAACTGGTAGACGAGGACCTCGGGGAATATCAGTTTGGATTCCGTAGAAATGTTGGAACACGTGAGGCAATACTAACCTTACGACTTATCTTAGAAGAAAGATTAAGAAAAGGCAAACCTACGTTTCTAGCATTTGTAGACTTAGAGAAAGCTTTTGACAATGTTATCTGGAATACTCTCTTTCAAATTCTGAAGGTGGCAGGGGTAAAATACAGGGAGCGAAAGGCTATTTACAATTTGTACAGAAACCAGATGGCAGTTATAAGAGTCGAGGGGCATGAAAGGGAAGCAGTGGTTGGGAAAGGAGTGAGACAGGGTTGTAGCCTGTCCCCGATGTTATTCAAGCTGTATATGGAGCAAGCAGTAAAGGAAACAAAACAAAAAAATTCGGAGTAGGTATTAAAATTCATGGAGAAGAAGTAAAAACTTTGAGGTTCGCCGATGACGTTGTAATTCTGTCAGCAAAGGACTTGGAAGAGCAGTTGAAAGGAACGAACAGTGTCTTGAAAGGAGGATATAAGATGAACATCAACAAAAGCAAAACAAGGATAATGGAATGGAGTCAAATTAAATCGGGTGATGCTGACGGAATTAGATTAGGAAATGAGACACTTAAAGTAGTAAAGGAGTTTTGATATTTAGGGAGTAAAATAACTGACGATGGTCGAAGTAGAGAGGAAATAAAATGTAGACTGGCAATGGCAAGGAAATCGTTTCTGAAGAAGAGAAATTTGTTAACATCGAGTATAGATTTAAGTGTCAGGAAGTCGTTTCTGAAAGTATTTGTATGGAGTGTAGCCATGTATGGAAGTGAAACATGGACGATAACTAGTTTGGACAAGGAGAGAATAGAAGCTTTCGAAATGTGGTGCTACAGAAGAATGCTGAAGATGAGGTGGGTAGATCACGTAACTAATGAGGAGGTATTGAATAGGATTGGGGAGAAGAGACGTTTGTGGCACAACTTGACTAGAAGAAGGGATCGGTTGGTAGGACATGTTTTGAGGCATCAAGGGATCACAAATTTAGCATTGGAGGGCAGCGTGGAGGGTAAAAATCGTAGAGGGAGACCAAGAGATGAATACACTAAGCAGATTCAGAAGGATGTAGGTTGCAGTAGGTACTGGGAGATGAAGAAGCTTGCACAGGATAGAGTAGCATGGAGAGCTGCATCAAACCAGTCTCAGGACTGAAGACCAGAACAACAACAACAACAACAACAGCAGATCATATTACAATGAGTATACAGCACGTTTTCCTTGTAAACATCAAAGCACGTATGTCTCACGAGATGAATGTTAATCTATCAAAAGATAAGTTACCTTCAACCAAAGCGTTATATATAAAGACATCGCAACACTAGAGAATTTCTGTTGAGGGCTGGAGGACAGGCAAAAGATAAATGCTTGATTTATTTATAAAAGTTGACAATCAACATATACAAATGTAACAAGCAATGCTGCCAGAGGAACATCCGCAACTGACCTTTATAGCAGAGATTGAAAATACTGCTTCACTTGTAAGGACCTTTTCATTTAAAATGTGACCGCTTTCGGGCACATCACCATCAACAGGTGTTGTAATTTTATGCAGTGACCCTGAGTGCCGCGTTGGACAATTACAGGACCACCGTGCTCTGCGCTCGCTGGTGATACACTGCGGTCGGTACTCGTCCACTGTGGCGCTCGGGTTCCAAGCAGAAGGTTACAACACCTGATGATGGGCATGTAATAGCCCGAAACCGGCCGTGTTTTAAATAAAAAGTACCTTAAGACTGAAGCCCTATTTTCATCGCCTGATATACAAATGTATAGTGCTGCAAATAATTAGACGGAGACAGTTGTTATATCTTGTTATAAGACTGCTGAAAAATCATTATCCTTCACGTCCGTTAGATATATGAAGTCCAGGTAAATTAGAAAAAATGGGGGAAAAATTTATAAACTTTGGAAACTTTGGGAAAACACTCTTAGGGGATGTAGAAGCAAAATCCAGAAAAGTTCCCTCCCCCATGAGGGACCTTACCCCTCCCCCACCCCTTAGTGTAATTTATTTTTCCTTTTACAAACTTTACGAAGAACGGTTCATTTAACGAAGTTATCTATATGACGGAAAATATTTCTGTTCTACTCACAGGAGGTCAAACGCGTGTTTAAGCAAGGTAATTAGTTTATGAGTGCTAAAATTTGCAGGCAAAAAGAAAAGAAATTTCCTTTGAAACATACTTTTATTTATACAGAACAATTTTGCTTTATAGTATTTTACTTTAGATTTGTGCAAATTAAATGATTGCAATGAAAATCATTTTTCATCAAAACCAAGAATTACTGTAAAACTAATCAATAATTACTTTTGCTGTGATATACACTCTTGGAAATGGAAAAAAGAACACATTGACACCGGTGTGTCAGACCCACCATACTTGCTCCGGACACTGCGAGAGGGCTGTACAAACAATGATCACACGCACGGCACAGCGGACACACCAGGAACCGCGGTGTTGGCCGTCGAATGGCGCTAGCTGCGCAGCATTTGTGCACCGCCGCCGTCAGTGTCAGCCAGTTTGCCGTGGCATACGGAGCTCCATCGCAGTATTTAACACTGGTAGCATGCCGCGACAGCGTGGACGTGAACCGTATGCGCAGTTGACGGACTTTGAGCGAGGGCGTATAGTGGACATGCGGGAGGCCGGGTGGACGTACCGCCGAATTGCTCAACACGTGGGGTGTGAGGTCTCCACAGTACATCGATGTTGTTGCCAGTGGTCGGCGGAAGGTGCACGTGCCCGTCGACCTGGGACCGGACCGCAGCGACGCACGGATGCACGCCAAGACCGTAGGATCCTTCGCAGTGCCGTAGGGGACCGCACCGCCACTACCCAGCAAATTAGGGACACTGTTGCTCCTGGGGTATCGGCGAGGACCATTCGCAACCGTCTCCATGAAGCTGGGCTACGGTCCCGCAAACCGTTAGCCCGTCTTCCGCTCACGCCCCAACATCGTGCAGCCCGCCTCCAGTGGTGTCGCGACAGGCGTGAATGGAGGGACGAATGGAGACGTGTCGTCTTCAGCGATGAGAGTCGCTTCTGCCTTGGTGCCAATGATGGTCGTATGCGTGTTTGGCGCCGTGCAGGTGAGCGCCACAATCAGGACTGCATACGACCGAGGAACACAGGGCCAACACCCGGCATCATGGTGTGGGGAGCGATCTCCTACA
Source organism: Schistocerca americana (assembly GCF_021461395.2). Classification (NCBI taxonomy): domain Eukaryota; kingdom Metazoa; phylum Arthropoda; class Insecta; order Orthoptera; family Acrididae; genus Schistocerca; species Schistocerca americana. The sequence goes on along the minus strand of NC_060124.1, from coordinate 495,874,309 downwards.
CTGGCCGTACACCACTGGTGATCGTCGAGGGGACACTGAATAGTGCACGGTACATCCAAACCGTCATCGAACCCATCGTTCTACCATTCCTAGACCGGCAAGGGAACTTGCTGTTCCAACAGGACAGTGCACGTCCGCATGTATCCCGTGCCACCCAACGTGCTCTAGAAGGTGTAAGTCAACTACCCCGGCCAGCAAGATCTCCAGATCTGTCCCCCATTGAGCGTCTCACGCGGTCTGCACGTCCAGCACGAACGCTGGTCCAACTGAGGCGCCAGGTGGAAATGGCATGGCAAGCCGTTCCACAGGACTACATCCAGCATCTCTACGATCGTCTCCATGGGAGAATAGCAGCCTGCATTGCTGCGAAAGGTGGATGTACACTGTACTAGTGCCGACATTGTGCATGCTCTGTTGCCTGTGTCTATGTGCCTGTGGTTCTGTCAGTGTGATCATGTGATGTATCTGACCCCAGGAATGTGTCAATAAAGTTTCCCCTTCCTGGGACAATGAATTCACGGTGTTCTTATTTCAATTTCGAGGAGTGTATTTGGTTTCCAGAATTGAATGGCAGAAGCTTCAAATAAAGCCACAGTGCTATATGAAGAGCAGAAACCGATATTAGAGACAGTTTCAACAATGTTTTTGATCCCCCTTAACGAAACAAGTACACTGCAAGACCAAGTTGCAGCGGTTAGATAAATGAACGAAGCCTGGCAGCTGACACAATAGCATGGGATACTGCTGTACGTTTTTTTAAAGGGGACTGTTCACTGCTATTCCTTTTTTACAAAACCACACCCTACAAAAATTCGCGTAAAGTGTCAGGAACCAAAACTTCAGCATTCTCTGTCAGGTCATTGATGTCTGGATAATCGGCAATACTGTAAGGAGTCATTCTTATATCTTCACGGATGATAGCTGCTCAGGCTTATAAAACTTTCACTCATCTTTCTCATTAACAGCTCGTTCATTGTACCACTGATTCAAAAGTTTGTGGCCACTGCCACGAAAACATAGAACTTGAGGATTTTTTGGCTTTGTGGCAAACATTGTCTTTCCTTCTGCGAGACATTCATTAGCTTTCTGCAACAAATCGAGCACTGAAACTTGACATTCCTGTGAACTATCTATATATTTGCATAATTCATGAAAAGCGGCATCAAAGTTGGTATCTTGAGCACAGCCTCTTTTTTCGAACAGAGGAGGGGCTCGACACTAATTTAGCATAGCAATCTTGATGATAACGGGCTTCTGCAGCTACTAAACACAAAACACTGTTGATGTGTTCCGCAACTTTTCTACTGAAATCATCATCGCGTTTCTGTGCTTTCTCAAGCAGCCTATGTTTCACAGTTCAAGAGCGAACTTCGAACACTCAAAGGCGTTTTTGTTGAAGTTTCCTTATATAACGTTCCTTAAAATATTCACGTCGACATACCTTATGCACTTCAGTCAGTCCAGCGTTCTGTAGAAGATTATAAGCCCTATGCTTCCATTCCTTGCTGACGGGTATCAGTTTCCAAGCTCTTCGTCACTATTAGTGTCTCTCCTTCCGAAACAGATTTACTAAAAATAAAACTAGTAGTAGGGTCCAGCATTATTGGTTCCTCAGTCCAGACAGAAGAAATGAGACTAAGAAGAAGCTCATCGTAACACCACAAACTGATACAATACTGTTACAAAAACAGAACTCTCTTGCACTACTTTGACAGTTCACAACATTAACTCAGCTGGACACTGGACAGGGAGAAACGGCAGCGACAATAGTGATAGGGAGGCGCTGAGTGAATGGGAAGGGGAATTTGACGTTTCTATTGTTGGCATGTAATCCAGATTTCAATAATACTGATCGCAAAAAAAGTATCATCAAATAGAATATATAGACTACGAAATATTTCCATACAGTAAATCACGCTTTTCATTTAAATACTTTGCTAAGTAACGGAAACTGCAAACTATTACATTAACAGATTGGTTCAAATGGCTATAAGCACTATGGGACTTAACATCTGAGGTCATCAGTCCCCTAGAACTTAGAACTACTTAAACCTAACTAACCTAAGGACATCACACACATCCATGCCCGAAGCAAAATTTGAACCTGCGACCGTAGCCGCAGCGTGGTTCCAGACTGTAGCGCCTAGAACCGCTCGGCCACAACGGCCGGCCGTTAACAGAATACTACTCCAACTATTATACCTCAAATATCATTCGTATAAACAAAAAGATGCACAAGATTTTTTTCGTCCACAATTTTGCGAGGAATACATTTACTAAAGAGAGCTCTGTTCGAAAACTGAGCCTTTTGCGTGTACATTAAAAATATGGTACAAAAATAATTCTGGAGGGGATAAAGGGGGGGCTCGCCCCCCTTACGAAGAGGAACTTTTCTGTGCGTGTATTCCCGAAGTTTCAAAACTTTAAACATTATCCCCCACTTGCTGATTTTCTTACTAATTTGCTAGGGGTAAGGTGTAAGTATGCATACGTAGCGACCCCAAGCGTAACGATCGAATAAAGAAATCATAGGCAATGTAGCTGCTATATTAACCTTCAAGAAGTGGAGTTCACTCAATTCGGGTTTGGCGAATACTTGATATGAAACTTCCTGGCAGATTAAAACTGTGTGCTCGACCGAGACTCGAACTCGGGACCTTTGCCTTCGCGAGCAGGTGCTCTACCAACTGAGCTACCGAAGCACGACTCGCGCCCGGTACTCACAGCTGTACTTCTGCCAGTATCTCGTCTCCTACCTTCCAAACTTTACAGAACCTCTCCAGCGAAACACTTGATATATCTCCCTGGTTTTCGCCCCTTACCAGGTAGAACTAATAGATTAACAGGAGACCAAACACGAGCACTGCGTTTCGAAATGGGTTTGTTTAGCAAGCACGAAAGCATCACGGCGATGCTCACCCGTATCTGGTGAAAGATGTTGCAATGTAAACGTCGTGTATGACTGCGTGGTTTTCTGTTGAAATTCTGATAGCGTACGTTCTTAACAACTGTCAAGCCACATCTTGCTTCCACCTAGGCATAGCCCGCGAAAAGATAATGAAAATTAAGATTGAGAGACATACCCACAGTCGTTGCTAGAGTTCCACAACAAAGACCGAAATACAATGGTACGCAAAATACTCTCCGATAAACACCGTTTGGTGGCTTGCGGAAAGAGACCTAATTTGTTTAAAATAACACAAGTAACTAGCAATGGTTTTAATATCTCGTTCATTGTGGGGACAAATGTTCTCCACCTGTGCAAAAAGTTCTATATCATTCCTCCAGAAATGGAAATGGAGGTGAATGCTTCATTTTGAGCCTGTTTTGTGTTTACACATCTGTTTGAAGGCGCCATCGCGCGCAATTTCGGCGCCTGTGCTTCATTGTTCCGCCTTCTCTTTTACGACTGCACGTAATTTAGCCAGAGTTTCGAAATGAAACAGAAGGAAAACAATAAGCTGAATATCCTCGTGGTAAAAGCAGAGACTTTCCGAGACGTCGCAGTTCATCTGTGCTTCTGTTTCTCTGTTGCCGATTGCTGCGGGCAATAAAAAGAGTACGATAATCTGCGAGGATGAAAAGACGAGAGAATATTTCATATGTATCCTTCGAATTTCATCTAAAAGAGAGCACTAATATTGTATTATGATTCTTCTGTCTAGTCAAGAAATATAATACCACTGATAAGGTGACTCCGTTGTAAGTGAACATGCATTAAGCATTTTACAGCTATCCTTATTCCCTTTTAATTACCGGGACATTAATCTCTTCATTTTTGCCCCCATTCCACAGTTTAGTGTGAATTCAACTTATGAAATCCCTCTTTGAAAAATCAACCAAATTTATAGTAAAACTTTTCCGCTTGTGTCGTGGCCATAAAACACTTTTCTTTTTGTCTTTGGACACCTATGACAATATGCAGCTGTTTCATTTGCAGCTTCTGTTTTCATCTCTATGGTATTTAACTAGACGATGCCTCTGTAGTATGTCATATACCAACGAATTATTTGCACCTCAAGTATTTTATAAATATTTAGTGAATATAATGAAAGTTTTATTAAATCACTAAATTTATTTTAATTCTGTCTCTGCAACTACAAGAAAATTTGTTTTTTTTTTTTCGTCAATCGCATTTCGTGTTATTGAAGTACAGCATCATCAGTAATTTGTAGTGAAGGCTATGTAAAAACTGGCTTCTTTTTATGTACGGAAAACCAGTTCGTTTACTTACAGAATTTTATGCCTGGTTTACCGTCAACACGGAAAAACCATCAGCTTGCAAGTTTTTGATTTATATATGTGTTTCGCACAGTTGATCCTGGCATAATCCCGTAGATATTTGCAGAATTATGCATTCCTGATGTGTAAAGCATCACAATAAACACCACTAATGTCTGTTTCTGTATCTTTCCGGCTACATATGCCATGTATGTTTTGTCAAATGTTGCGAACTTTACCGCTAGTTTTCTCTTTCATGTGAAAGTGTTGTCTTTGTCCGTTATTCGTGTTGCGTGTGTCGTGTCCCTTAAATTGTGTATGTAATGTGTAAGAGGATTGAGGTGTAATGGAGTTAGAGATTTTAATGATAATCTGTTAGGAGGGGGAGTGGAGGGGAAAACAGAGGTGGAGGGAGTGTAAGATTTTGAACAGTAAATGCCAAATAGTGGAATTGAGTGTGTGTCGTAGGAAAAGAACGAGAGGTGAAATAAAAAAGGGAGACCCAAAATGAGGGAAAGTTAGGAATGGAAAAAGAAATTTTATTTTCTTACTACATGGTTTTTCAGTTATTTTATGTAGTTTCCGGTTTCCATCATTTTTGTTCATTTAGAAACTATTTGGTTTCTGCTAATGCTTTTTGTATACAGAAGTTTCCTTGTAAGAGAGGAGATGTGTGTCTTTATCGATTTTTTAATGTTTATATCTTTTTTATTGTGCTTTGCCTTTGGTATTCCTTTTTAAGGAAGCAAAGTGAAACAAAACATTATTATATCAACTAAAGTTTTTCTTAACTTTCGTAACACTGCACTAAATGCACGAGGCATATATAGCCAGAAAGAGACAAACAGATAGTAACCATGATATATTGAGGTATAATGCATATCTGGAAGTGCGTACTTCTGTATATGAGTACGAGATTAGGCCGGAATTAACGGTGCCATTCCAAAGAATAACTCAAAAACGTTATTATTACTATTTTCACCATTTGTGGCAGCAGATGCTGTAGTACAGGGTGGGGAAAATAAAAGTGGCGCGGTCGAGTATATACGACTCGATGTGAATAATCTTATAAGCACACCCCGTGACGCGCACTCCACGTGTACGACAACCACGTAATCCAATAGTGCGGGCTGTGTCAGTATGAGTGGAGCAGTGCAAAGATGGATGATGCTCACAGGGTAGCTGCGGATGTTCATTGTAGAAAGTTATCTAACAACCAAATCATGGAAATGGTATGGTCAGTTGTTTGGTAAGAAGTTTAATGGTGTCAAAGTGTCGGCAAAGAGTGCCATTCAATATAAAGTCCGAAGATGACGTCAAACACGATCTGTTTTTTAAGAAGCCAAAAACATTCCAAAACGGGCCCGCACACCTGAAAATGTGGCTGCAGTTGACCAGCAAATGCTTCGAAATCCTACCAAATCATCCCGACGCCTGTCGCCAGAGATCGGCGTATCACGTCGATCATGCGGACGAATACTCCACCTGGACCTGCACATGCAACCCTACCGAGTATCTGTCATTCATGCATGAAAACCAGCAGATGCTACTAAGCGCGTCCAGTTTTGTGAGTGGCTGTTCACTACAAATGAATGGGTTGGATATGAATCTGTTCTTCATGTGTGATGAAGCCTGATTCCATCTGAGTAGTTATATCAACGCACAAAATCACAGGTCCTGGGTAGCGGAGAATCCGCGTAGCTGCCACGTAGCAGGACTGCACGATGAGAAGGTTGGCGTTTGGTGTTCAGTGTCTGCACGCCGCATTATTGCTCACATCCTCTTTCACCAAACGCTAACCTCGGCGCGTTAAGAGGCCAACATTCTGAAACAATTTTTGGCATCATTAACGGAGGAGGGAAAGATCTGGGTACTTCTAACAGGATGGAGCAACTTCCCATACAGTCCGCCGACAAGCTGTTAGCAGAGATCCGTCTGGTCGCGGCTCTAGCTGGCCACCCATGTCACCTGATCTATCGGTGTACGATTACTTTGTGGGGAGGCCTAATGCTAAAGTGTTGGAACAACCGTTTAACAATTGCAACAGACCATTTTGGTTGAGACTGCAGCCGTTCCAGCAGTCCACCTTCGATACTGCTTCAGGAACTTGCTGATCAGGCCCAAAAGTGCCAAGAGTTGATTGGTAATCAGTTTAAAGATATGCTATAGTCAGGTTAATACTGTGTTTCCTTTCCTCTGCTGTTTTTTTTTAACTTCATTAGATCATAGTATAATTTACACACAGAGCCACTTTAGACATCAAAATCATTTTAATGCGAGTACTAGGGGTCTTATTAAAATTGTTATTCCTTAGATAAATATGATGTAATAGATACAGAAAATGTGGCCGTCCCATACAGAGCGATGAGGTTGCGTAAGACGCATCAAACGGTACAGTTCATCCAGGTGCAAAGACGAGCAGTGTGACTGGAAATGGATAAATCACAAAGCTGGAAATTTGGACAGCTGTTGCCAACCTGGCCTTTGTGCAGGAGATGCACCAAAAATAATGGAATGTCAGGCAATCTGACAGACTGTTTCTTACAGGTCTTTGGGAATCTGTAATAATTTAGTCAAGTATTAAAGCACATCTGAATACATTTGCGATCTCAGAAAAATGAGGTGCATCCAGTGCCACAACAATATCTGAAATATCTTTAAAACTACAGAAGTTAATATTTCACAACAAAGAAACATTTCCACAATGAACTCTGACTTAAAACTTTTAAACGCTTCATGCTATTTCAACACACGATGTCTCAGATAACACCGATGCACGATGGCTGTCACCCTAGAAAGCGACTCACCTTTATCTGCTTCATATATCGACTTACGACGTCGTTTATAACTTTTTTATTACTCAGCTGTCTGTCAGCATATCGTATTCTCCACAGTTATACAGCATATGTACATAGCATGAATACGTCATATTTTGTCGTTCTTGTTTCTTTCTTTCATGAACAGTTTACTATTTTGCCAGTAACTTTATTCAAATGTCGATTGCAAGTGCTATTAAAATACTGTGCTAACTTACAGTCACATGTGTTAGAGAACAACACATCTGGACTCCTTCTGTCCAGCGTATCCTCTCCATTCTCCTCCAGATTTACATCTCAGAGCTTCTAGCCTTTGTTATCCTCTCGTTTTAATGTCCTTGTTTCAACCCCACAGAGTGCCACGTTCCAGACAAAACTCATCCTAAGACTTTTACTCAGACCTTTATCTAGTTTGCAACATAAATAATTCCTCTTTCTCTTGAATGCCTCCTTCGCGATAGCAAAACGAGTTTTCACCTCTTGATTGCATCTCAAGTCTTCAGTAATCGCATGAGTACTTCCAAGATAATTAAATGCTCTTACTTGGCTAATAACTGTTTCGGGGTAAAGTCAAGCGCCGACGCGGCAATCGGAATCGAGAGAGCAGAGAAGGCTGCGAAAAAGGCGTCAGCCAACTGTACGCTTTTAGGTTCTGTCCTAACAATATTCCTACTTCGTTTTCATCATTTTTTATTTTGTCCGTGTGGAAAAATTTATAATCACCACTTTCTACCTCTCCGTTCTCTCGCCATCTTACTTCACACATGTCAAGCGCATCTAATCAGCTTCTTTTCATCTCCTGATTTGCATTTTCCAATTTTCCTGCTTGCAGCAGTGTTTGGACATTCCATGTTCCTATCCTTGTCGTTTCTTTCTTCATTCTCCCCTTCTTTTCGTATATTTTTCTTCTCAAAGTTCTTCGTCTCCCAGAGATCCTAGTGATAGAATCTTTCAACTTTGGACTCTTTCACAGGGAGAAACGTAGCATGTACTCCTTGGGAAATGAATGTAGTGGTATCCCGTTACTTTCCATACAGGCAGTAGATTACCCAGCCTAAAACCAGCCTCCCACTAACGGTGAGACACTGTCTGTAGCCACCCCTATAGGGTACAGTCGCTAGTTGTTCACTACATTCATCCAAGGAGAATAGGTGCCTCTTCCGCCATCGTCACCATTCCGAAAGACTCTTTCTCCGATATCGCTATCTTTAAGTTCTCCACTATTAACACTGGCAGGTAGCCCTTACATGGTTCGATCAACGACGAGGTAGTTGAATCAAGATTTTTTAACGAGGTATCACTCCTCCTTCCCCATTACGTGCAAAATGGGGTCTTAAGTTTTGTCAAAAGAGCGTATGTAACTGTTCAAACAAAATTTAACTACAATTCGTTTTCATTTAACGTGAGCGCACTTACGTAAGGGTACTAGCTTACTCATTCATGTACAAAGCATTTTATTTGTAGATACTGTGAATGATCTGAGTGTAACCGAATATGTATAACATTTCTTTACTTAAATACTGTTGTAATATGCTAGATAAGAACGGAAGGTTGTCATGTTGTGTCAGATGATGTCTATAGAGCTTAAGAACGGTGTCTTTTTGTTGCGTACAGCCTTCAGCCAATGGTAAACAGCAGGGGAACACTACGTTATTTTGAGAGGTCTGAATGTGCTCCAGAGTAGTGAATTTTGAGCTTTTGAATATTTTGTATATTGTGATTAAGAAATGGACTTATTTTTAGCGTATATTTCGTTTGGAGATTTTGCTACCATTCTTGAAACACTCTCAATGTACTTTCATTGCGTTTTTCCGTCCGAACAGGCCTTGGATGGCCCAACGGTACCGGCCGAACCCCTTGTCATCCTCAGACCACGGGCGTCTCTGGATGCAGATATGGAGGGGCATGTGGTCAGCACACCGCTCTTTTGGCCCTGTGTCAGTTTACGAGACCGGAGCCACTGCTTCTCAATCAAGTAGTCCCTCAGTTTACCCCACAAAGGCTGAGTGCACCCCGCTTGCCAACAGCGATCGGCAGACTGGATGGTCACCCATCCAAGTGCTAGCCCACCCCGACAGCGCCTAACTTCGGTGATCTGGCGGGGACCGGTGTTACCACTGCGGTGAGGCCGTTGGATTTCATTGCGTTTCATAAGGGTATTTTCTGTCCGTGTTTTACCTGAATATCGTAGGACCACTTCCCCTTGATCTGATGATGATTATGGTTGGTTTGTGGGGCACTCAACTGCGCGGTCATCAGCGTCCGTACAAAGTCCCAATTTTTACACAGTCCAATTTTTTACACATGTAGATCTATCCACTGTCGCGAATGATGATGATGAAATGGTGAGGACATAGAAAATCCCGAATTAGGATGAGAATCGAACCAGGGATCCCGTGATCCAGAGGCAGCAACGCTAGCCACTATACCACTAGCTGCGGACCCCTCGATCTGAACTATGCTTCCGTGAATAAACGTTATTCAACATAATTCTCTGACGTAAACATCAATTACAGACGTTAGAATAGCTCCCACGTTATTAAATTATTCAGGAAACTTTTCTTTTGTAGTTCTGCGTAATTCATTAACTCTCAGTTCTAGCCAGTGCACAGGCAGTATGAGTGCAGGATCACAGCTATAGGTTATTATTGGCAGAGAATTAGATGCTGTCCACGAAAGTTCAAAATGGCTCTGAGCACTATGCGACTTAACGTCTGAGGTCATCAGTCGCCTAGAACTTAGAAGTAATTAAACCTAACTAACCTAAGGACATCACACACATCCATGCCCAAGGCAGGATTCGAACCTGCAACCGTAGCGAGCGCTCGGCTCCAGACTGTAGCTCCTAGAACTGCACGGCCACTCCGGCCGGCCGGTCCACGAAAGTATACGTGCGCGATGCGACCCCATGACTACACATGCTCCTTTTGAAAAGAGCTGTCCATAGCCGAAGTACCTAAAGTACCGGTAAGCACAAGTAAAGTCACAACAGTTTTGCTTGTATGAGATGCTGTCTAGAAGAGCAACTCAGCAGCAGTGACCGTTTGGTACAGTAGCAAATATAAGGAAAAGATCTTACAGCCCCGCAGGGATACTCAAACCAATAAATACAAGACTTAGATTTGTAGTTTTTGTGTTCTTCATTCCAGAGACTGGTTTGATGCAGTTCTCCATGCTACTCTATGCTGTGCAAGCTTCTTCATCTCCGAGTAACTACTGCAACCTACATCCTTCTGAAACTGCTTAGTGTATTCATCTCTTGGTCTCCCTCTACGATTTTGCCCTCCACGCTTCCCCCCATCACCAAACTGGTGGTCCCCTGATGCCGCAGAATGTGTCATACTAACCGATCCCGTCATCTAGTCAACTTGTGCCACAAATTCTTCATCTCCCCGATTCTATAACGTACTTGATCTACCCATCTAATCTTTTGCATTCTTCTGCAGCATCACATTTCGAAAGCTTTTATTCTCTTCTTGTCTAAGCATTTTATCGTTCATATTTCACTTCCGTACGTGGCTACACTCCATACAAATACTTTTAGAAAAGATTTCCCGACACTGAAATCTATACTCGATGTTAACAAATTTCTCTTGTTCCGAAACGCTTTTCTTGCCATTGCTGTCTGCATTTTAAATCCTCTCAATTTCGACAATCATCAGTTATTTTGCTCCCCAAATAGCAGAACTCACGACTACTTAGTGTCACATTTCCTAATCTAATTCCCTTAGCATCACCTGATTTAATTGTGCTACATTCCATTATCTTCGCTTTGCTTTTGTTTGTGTTCATCTTATATCCACCTTTCAAGACACTGTCTATTATGTTCAATGGCTCTGCCAGGTCCTTTGCTGTCTCTGACAGAATTACAATATCATCGGCAAACCTCAAAGTTTTTATTTCTTCTACATGCATTTTAATTTCTACTCCAAGTTTTTCTTTTGTTTCCTTTCCTGCTTGTTAAATATACATACTGAATAACATCGGGGATAGGCTACAACCCTATCACACTCCCTTCCCAACCTGTGTTTCACTTTCATGCCCCTCGATTCTTATACCTGCCATCTGGTTCTTGTAAAAATTTTAAATAGCCTTTCGCTCCCTGTATTTGACCCCTGCCACCTTCAGAATTTGAAAGAGAGTATTCCAGTCAACCTTGTTAATAGCTTTCTCTCAGTCTACAAATGCTAGAAACGTAGGTTTGCCTTTCCTTAACCGATCTTCTAAGGTAAGTCGTAGGGTCACTATTGCCTCACGTGTTCCATCATTTATACGGAATCCGAACACATCTTCCCCAAGGTCGGCTTCTACCCGTTTTTCCATTCGTCTGCAAAGAATTCGTGTAAGTATTTAGCAGCCGTGACTTATTAAACTGAAACTTTGTGACTTTCGCAATTGTCAACATATACTTTCTTTGGGATTGGAATCATTATATTCTTCTTGAAGTCTCAGGGTATTTCGCCTGTCTCGTACATCCCGTCACCAGATGGTAGAGCTTTGTCATAGCTGGCCTCCCCAATGCTATCAGTAGTTCTAGTGGAATGTTGTCTACTCCCGTGGCCTTGTTTCGACTTAGGTCTTTCAGTGCTCTGTCATATTCTTCACGCAGTACCATGTCTCCCATTTCATCTTCACTTACGTCCTCTTCCATTTCCATAACATTGGCCTTAAGTACATCGCCCTTCCCCCTTGCCGCTTTCCCTTCTTTGTTTAGCACTGGATTTACTGCTTGGAACTAAATTTACGACAAGCAAAATAAACACCATTTTTTCACCTCCGAGTTCTTGAATAAGATAAATTCTTTGAATTTACAGTACGACGAAGCGAAGAAATTGTGTACGGCGCTATAACCAACTTTCAAGTCACTAAGATTGGGTGAGTGGCGTCCGTCCTGTCGGACATGCCTGAGATCTGTTTGAGAAAAAACTTTCAGTGCCGATGTACAACGAACGCGCGAATTCCTACGGGAACCAAAAATCTGCAAGTAGCGGGTCAATTGACGGGGGTCGTTAGGGTGCGGTGAGCGGAAGTTGGGAATTTGGGTATGACGGAAATCGTGTCCGGATAGCCTATGCGGTTAAAGCAACAGTTCTAATGAAACCGAGCATACGGCATCAAGCCCCAGTCCGGCACAAGTTTTCAACTCTCGCCGTTGCATTGCCGCAGTGCCCTGTGCAGCTGGCCTCTGTGGCCGAGCGGTTCTAGGCGCTTCAGCCCGGAACCGCTACAGTCGCAGGTTCGTATTCTGCCTCGGGCATGGATGTGTGTGATGTCCTTAGGTTAGTTAGGTTTAAGTAGGTCTAAGTCTAGGGGACTGACGACCTCAGATGTTAAGTCCCATAGTGCTTACAAGGGAACCTCCCTACCGCTCCCCCTTCAGATTTAGTTATAACTTGGCATAGTGGATAGGCCTTGAAAAACTGAACACAGATCAATCGAGAAAACAGGAAGAAGTTGTGTGGAACTATTAAAAAAATAAGCAAATTGGGGAGGTTCCCTTGTGTGGTGTCACCGCCAGACACCACACTTGCTAGACGGTAGCCTGTAAATCGGCCGCGGTCCGTTAGTATACGTCGGACCCGCGTGTCGCCACTATCAGTGATTGCACACGGCAGGTCTAGTCTAGAGACTCCCTAGAACTCGCCCCAGTTGTACAGCCGACTTTGCTAGCGATGTTTCACTGTCTACATACGCTCTCATTTGCAGAGATGACAGTTTAGCATAGCCTTCAGCTACGTCATTTGCTACGACCTAGCAAGGCGCCATCTTCCTCAAGAATGTATTCTGAACAGATAATATTGTGAATCATGTACTGTCAAGAGCGATGTTTATCATTAATGGATTAAAGTTCAGTATCAAATTAATTACGTCCGCTTTCTGAACTCTCATTCCTTGTCATGGTCCAGACCTCAACTCAGTATAGTTCTTCCCTCCTCACGCCAGCCTGCGTGAGCTAAAACGCGTGCATTTCGGCCTCCACTCGTAACACGATGTTGGCCCCTCTGCCAACACAACACCTTGTTAGAGCCACATTAACCATAGTGCCCTGTGAGGCAGGAAATAATTATTTCCTTCCTATCTTTCCCATCCCGTTTCGTTTCTATCCCTTCCACCTCAGTTATTCATGACTAAAGGAAGTATTACCAACCTGTGGTTTTCCATTTTACTACACGCAAGCACATAGCCCCATTCCTATGCACGGACTGATCAATGCCAACCTCACGTCACCAGTGTAACTAAACCTCAACACGGCAAATAAATTGAAAGATCCCATCCGATTTTTTATTCATTGTAGACTCTGCACGACAGGAAAGGCCTCCACCAGACAATAGCAGTGTTGTGTCGTTTCCACACCCATCTCCACCATCAAGAACACAGCCTAGACTGCGATCAGAACTAGAGTGTAATGGAATGGCCGGTTCGCTTTCAGACTAGCAGAGCAGCGTGGCCTGAAATGTTTGAACGATTCCCATTGCTCTCAAGTATCCTGACTCGCCAAAGACGTATAATTGCATCCGTGACCAAGCAAATTTGTTTCACATAGATTAATCGAAACTGATTATGGCAGACTAGCGTGGAGTATGGCAAAGATAAATAACGCGATCTACGACAGACAAAATGTAATAGGAGGAAAAGAAAGTGTCAAGTGAACAGCTTGTTACCTATTTCTTTCAGAGATCAATCTCATCAGATTGATCATACATCATGTGTGAACCACACATTCATAGGCTGACCATTTTCTGCCACCAAAAAAAACCAGTAGACTTCGTGAGTGACAGGCAGAACCACCAAAACCCTACGAGGCTAGGGCGAGACGGGAAGGGAATTGCCGTCCGGTGTGGCCGAGCGGCTCTAGGCTCTACAGTCTGGAACCGCGCGACCGTTACGGTTGCAGGTTCGAATTCTGCCTCTGGCATGGATGTGTGTAATGTCTTTAGGTTAGTTAGGTTTAAGTAGTTCTGAGGTCTAGGGGACTGATGACCTCAGATGCTAAGCCCCATAGTGCTCAGAGTCATTTGAACCATTTTTGAAAGGTAATTGATCTCCAATAGGAGTAAAATGATAGAAACGCTGGCTGCGTGGATGTAAATGTGTGAATGGAAACAGTGTTTCCCCCGTTTACGGGCATGCAAAGTCATCGTCTGCAGAGCTGTGATCAGAGTCGTAGAGGCAGGTGAAATACTGGTAATGATTCGTGCACACTTCGTCTTTCTATTTCGAAAGCTACGACGTTGTCAAAGTTGTGAGAATTTATTGGTGTTGTACGTGTTGTTACACGTCAGCTGCATGACATATGCAGCTTTCAGTTTTTCAGAAAAAAGTTGTCCGGAATGAATATTTCTCTAAACTGAAATTTCTTTGATGTGTTGCTGAAGCGATTCGCTACGTTTGTTTGGAACACCATGGATACTGATGGTGTGTGTGTGTGTGTGTATGTGTGTGTGTGTGTGTGTGTGTGTGTGTGTGTGTGTTTGTGTGTGAGTGAGTGAGTGAGTGAGAGAGGGAGAGAGAGAGAGAGAGAGAGAGAGATAGTGAATGAGTGATCGAGAGGATGAGCGAGGAAGAATGAAAGAATGTTTCGGATTATCTGAACATCCTCAAAACAATATACAAGCAATAATATAAAGAAAAAACAGAGTTGGTACAACTTAAAGAGAATCTGAATGAATTTCACTTCTTTTCTTTACCAGATGAAAACAACTCAGTTAACTTTTTTTTGCATCTGTTTCCCCAATGAAAAAAAAAGTGCTACTACTTATCTTAATTGTATTGCATGAAAATTAAAAATATAAGGGCGATCCAAAAGTTCCAGTTCGGAGGTCGTACAGTCCAGAAGCAGTACGCCAGTCAGGCGGACTGGCCGATAGGATTGAAGTAATCATCCCACCGACAAACTAGGTTGAAGACACCTGGGTGGTAAGACACCGTGCCCTGCTGCTTGTTAAAACCGGAAATGCCTGCTGCAGATCCTCGATCCACAAGAATCTTCCACCCTTCAGGGCTTTATTAACGGCCCGAAGGCGTGATAATCGCACTGGGAGAGATAAGGACTACAGGGCGGGTGCTCAAGTGTCTCCCAATTGAGTCTGCGTAAATTACGCGTTACGACATTATCGGGACTTGCGTTATCATGGAGTAGCAGCGCCTCTTGGCACAGTTTGCATGACAGTTTTCGACAGACGTTCTGCCACATTCACATTCGCCATTCTCTGCTGGATGTCTACCGATATTTTTCCGGCGGCGCCCAAGAACGGAAGAACAACACGTTGTCCTGTTCGGTAGCGCTTGGTAATAACATCGCCATAGTTCACGTTGTCGCATATACCACACGCACATCGGAAAGATACGAATGCTACACTAATCTCTTGTTTACATGTTGCTGTTTCTGTGTTCTGTGGCTGACGCCCGAACAACAGGGAACTGACAGGCATCGTGGCTAGAAAATAGTGCATTGATAATGGCTAGGCAATAGCCGAAATCTGGATTTGCCAAATAAAACCTGCGAAACAAGGACGACTAATTGCTGCGTTCTATAATTTATAAGACATTATGTTTCTATGGGGAACTGCGTTACGGCAGGGTAGGAGTGGGTGAGTGTTTCTGTGTGGATGAGGGTTTCTCTTCTGTAGGTTGGCGATGGAGCAAGCAAAGAAGGCAGCCAATCAGTTCATAGCTTTGCTGATGAACACGTCCAGGCATGGTCCAGCACATCTGAAACAGACCGAGTACAGTCGATAGGACGTGATCCTCGAACACCTGCACGTGCAGGCGTGCTAACACAAGCCTTCTTCGCGGACGTTAGCAGCTGTCCGGCTACCACATCATGCTGTTGGAAAATGGCGGATGATGTCTACACTGCAGTGGCACGGCAACAATGCGATGTCCCTGTGCTCAGCTTGGACACTAAGACAACAGTCATTGGTATGCTCTCCGGGAGACATTGTCGTAGAAGCGGCAATGAGCGACAAAATCTGGTGTCATTGAATTACACAGCCTGACGACTTGCGGAGGGTTGGTCTTGCTTGTCTAAATCCCATTTTCACATGCCGACAGTTTCGGAAGGCCCCTTGTATCGAGGCCGCGTCGAAACACCTGGAGCGATCTCGATGGACTGGTGTGGTGTAATCGGGAGGTCAGTTGACCATGCAACAGGAGTCCACGTGGCGTCCCTCAAGCGGAAGCGCTGGCTGCGAAAGCCGTGTCTGCTGACGCTTCTGAGCTGGTAGGGCACTGGCCTGTAACTGCAGCCCGGCTTTGGTTCTGTGCTGCTGTCCCGGCTGTTTGTATTTAAGCTATATTTGATAACATACCTGACTGGATATCAGAAAAACTGAGTAGTCTCTAAAAAACAGGTACTAGTTATTTTTGGTGCATTTATTCTAAATGACGTGTTTCAGGCTCTGTCCATCATCAGACTTTCTTGTGCAAACTCATAACATATAATTAGTCATACATTTTTTTAAAACACCAAATGTTAACAAGGAAGCGCGAATTCGAAATAAGTGTCGGTACCAATACATACCACTTCATATCAAAAATAGCTTGGACAGCTTGTTCTTTATCCACACATTCACCACCCAAAAGGTGTTACGTTTAATTTGAACTTCATTGAACTTAGGTTTATCAATAGTTCAGAAGGAAAATGTGTTCGGTTTCCACGTTTGACGTTTTGTCAGCAAGTGCACTGACCAGACAAATAAATGTTTTAATATGCTGAAAGGTACAATCTCGTGCCCATACACTACAGTCATGATCCTTTTATTGTCCTTACGTGCAAGCACACTGCATGTATTTTTGTTGTGTTTTACTGTTTTAACTAGCAGTAAACATCTGCCTTATGGATAGCCGCAAAAGTAAATAACAATATGGGACATACGTGTGAAGATATTATGTTTGACGAATAACAAAGAGTGTGATTGATAATCTAAAGAAGTGTTCTTGTAATCTTCGACATGTCATGTCTTTCCCAGAAAAAAATATTTGTCTGATATGTCCGTTGAGATGTTACGGGTTACTGTTTTAAGTTTTAGTAAACATATAGGCATTTGCACAGCCTCAATGCTGGAAGGTGGCCCCCTGCTCCACTGCGTATTTCACATAGCAAGTGCGAACGCACTGAAGTAACAGTTTTACGTTCTCCTTCTCACAACCATAATTTCCAGTCTCCAAGTTTACATTATATGTAACACCTGTTTGTTTGTGAATTTATAAGTAAGGAACAACATGTCAAAGTTATTTGTGGTATTGGTTCTTCGATTTTGTGGTTTCCTGTTCACATTTGTTTTTTTTAAATTTGTGGCTATTTGTTATATTCTTTAGATAACAAGCCCGAAACTAGTCATTTGGAATAAATGCACCAAAAAAACTGGCACCTGTTTGATTGCGACTATGCAGCTTTTCTAAAATCCCATCAGTTATTTTAACAAGTACTACTATCGGCAGTTTCAAGCCGACATACGATTATACATTTCACAAGGAAGAATCTCGAACAGGAGCCAGTGATAGAGGTCCTGCGATTGACACACGAGATGCAGGAGCTTACTGGAAGTTGGTCAATGTCCCAGACCCGTGGCAATTCGCCGGGGAAAAGTCTTGCTGCTGCAGGGGCTGTTCTGCAAGCAGGTCGTTGACCTTTGCTTCTGACGGAGATTGTGCCCCTTTGGGCGGGTCTTGGCTGTGGCTTTTTTCTGTGCCATGGGCCCTGATAACTCATTCCGTGTATGATGGTATCGATGATTATAAGGCGCGAGAGGTGTTCTCTGGTATAGCCATTCATGCTGCATTTATCTAGTTCCAAAATCGGTCTGTGGTGAAACTTCCTGGCAGATTAAAACTGTGTGCCGAACCTTTTGTATCCCGCCTGGAAGGCGGCACGTGGGTCTGCTCCCGAAAACTTAGTTGGCTGAATGAAGGATGCGAGTAGTAGCACAGGCCCCATTCTGTATCGTTCATACCGATCGGTGTAATAGGTTAGCCTCGGTAGTGACGTCATTTTCGGTTCTTTATCGAAATATCCTATTACCGAAATATCCTGTTACCGAACGGTCCTCCCACCGATTTTACGGCAATTGTACTGAGAGGTTTTGGATTTCGGTGTGGCCCTGTCGATCGGTGAGCTGTGGTTTATGTACACCTATAATTTGTTATTTTAAACATATTTAGCGGTTTTAGCTTTGTATTTAGTGATTACGTTACTAAAGAATCACCAGAGGGTGCATCAACATATGGCTCTGAGCACTATGGGACTTAACATCTTAGGCCATCAGTAACCTAGAACTTAGAACTACTTAAACCTAAGGACATCACACACATCCGTGCCCGAGGCAGGATTCGGACCTGCGACCGTAGCAGTCCCACGGTTCCGGACTGCAGGGCCTAGAACCGCACGGCCACCACGGCCGGCGAGGGTGCATCCAGTTGGAAAGTGAGTTCATGATGCACTATTTTCCTTTGTTAGGGATATGGTTATGTTAGGTTGTTACTGTGAATGAGTACATCCAAAATAGTTTTCGGTCAACATTCTCTCAAAATACGTGTTATTTTTTTATGCATATAAGAGTTTGAAGATGATTAAATATCAAGACATCGGCTCTGCTTACGTATATTACATGAGAGTGAACTGACGTTACTAGTGACTTTGTGTACTTTTTCCCCACAAATGGTTTAGTTAGGAACTGTCGAAACGTGTTTACAACTTTCAAGTAACACTGGAAAGCAATTATGTGAAGTCTGATATTGGAAACGATCCAAACTATCACGCATTTATGACTTACGCAGCACCGTTTGGCAACGAAGTCAGCCTACGTTCCTCTACACAGTAATACGAGATTTGAGCGCCATGTTCCTGTTGTTTGTCGTGGCTTATTGGTTAGCGCGCGAGAATGTCAAATGAAAGGACACGGGATAGCGCTCGGATGAGTAAAAAAAATTTTTTTTCTCTTCAAATATGCAACACTTTCTGAGACTTTGTTATTCGTGTAAGATGAGATTTTTCTGCAATATTCGTTATTACTTACATGTAAGACCACACTTCCTCAGTAATGATTTCGTGATTTCAGTGTGTTTAAAAAACGAAATATGAAGTTGCTGTGAGTGAAACAACCGACAGTGGCCATTATATTTTTTCTTGTCAGAAATAGTTCACTATATTTTCCGAATATTTAGCGATTTCCGAGTTGCGGTTAGACAGGAATCTAAGAGCACAACTTAAATTACTGGGAATATAACTAACAGCAGTCATCTTCATAATCTTGCTTGTCACAACTATTTATCTGCGATCGAATCCTCAACAACAGTGGACAGAGATGAAAGATCTCCGCCGTAATATTTTTAGACTGTAGCACCATATACGAAACATTTTCATTCATGATATGCATATTATAAACTTCGATGAACTGCAGGAGCTCTCGATAATGTGTTTTTTTCAATTTTGTTTTTAAGACCCAAATCGTTGACGTATCATACAGGGAAGTTGGATACTTAATCATTTGGATCTCTAGAAGCGAGCTATAACTGCATTCTGTTTATCTTCTTATCCTTTGAAACTTTCAAAATAAATTTTTCAGGTGCTTTTATAGACGAATTAGTACAATGTGGTACGTCATACTGTTCCTAATTCATTTTCCGAAACGTAAAATCCAAAACATGATGTCAGTGTGAATGAGAATAAGATGACATAATTTAGGAAATCTGCAGAATACAGTCAAATATACAATCGTTATTATTCATGCATGGAAACATGCGGTAAGGGAAACTGTAAAATTTTCTATGCATTTCAGCCGAGAATCATGGAAATGGACATACTGTGCCTGATACTGTTAAGGAGGAGACAAGAACGATGAAGGCGGGCATGTCAACTCAATGGAATTCCGCGTCATGCGTTATGGCAACGTAAACGCAATTTTCTGTACTTGGAAGAATAGCGCACCTGTGTCGTCTGCTAGCCACTTTGTGTTCGTGGCGCTGTGCATGCTGCAGTGCGCATGCGCGAATGTGCGGCCACTTGTTTTTGATTGGCTGGCACGACACGAATCGACAAAAGCGCTTCGGTTCTCTAGACCCGAACGGATCGCTACCGAAATGCGTACTGAATAATGCACGGGCTCTAAATCGAGTACTAGACCATTCGGTACTCTTGAGTACCGAAAGGATAGGCACAATCGCGGTAAGATACAGAATAGACACCCAGGTGAGGTAAATCACATCGGTACTGCAAGTAAGTAAAAGGGGTTTACTGGTGTATGAATATATACAGAGGCATACATAACTTTGTACAGATGAGCACGTAGGTGCGAAGCCTTAGACCCGTCGTAAGTACTGCAAAGTCTCTACACCAAGTCAAGCTGAAGCGAAGTGTCCCGGCCATCTGCTCTTAATGAAATGGGCGAAAGTGGAGCGGCGCTCATAGAGCTGCTCATCGTCGGGTAGAGGGCGCTGTGGTCGGCGAAGAACTTCTGCTCTCGCAGTGACAACCTAAGAAAGGGCACCTACGCTGTGGCATCGTAGCTATCGATACCACAGAAACGAGACTCGAACTCGTGACCTTTGCTTTTCGAGGGCAAGTGCTCTACCGACTGAGCTACCCAGGCACGACTCACTACCAGCTGTCTCAGCTTTAATTCTGCCAGTACGTCGTCTCCTACCTTCCAAACTTCACAGAAGCTCTCCTGCTAACCTCATAGAACTAGACTCCTGGAAGAAAGGATATTGCGGAGACATGGCTTAGCCACAGCCTGGGGAAGTTTCCAGAATGAAACTTTCACTCTGCACCGGAGTGTGCGCTGATATGAAACTTCCTGGCAAATTAAAACTGTGTGCCTTCTATCTGTGCTATCTGTGGTGGTTACACCCTTCATTTCACCGTATGACTCGCATTTTCTGGTGAACTTGGTGGCCAATGCAAAAGGCCGAAGTCCTGTGTCACCAAGAAGGCACGTGTTCGTATTTTTTTTTGGTCACGTATTATCTTGCTGTCGTCTGGGGTGTTGTGCAGAAAGGGTGTGGCTATGTGTGTTGCAGGATGCCATTCTTGTAGGTCACACTGGTCACAGTTCCCTGCATAAATACCAACTGTGATTTGTGGCTGTACCCAACAGCATCCCACTCCGTAACGCTTTGAGTTTGCGCTGTATGTCTTGTGCGATTGCAGTCAGTGTGATGCCGCTCCCCCTGACTGAGGCGAACCAGAAAACGGTCATCTTATTTGAACAAACAGAATCTGAATTCGTCCAAAATGCTATTGGATACAATTCATGTTCCCAGTGACGTCGTTATATACACTATTGTCGTCTATCATGTTTCTTCACACTCCTCAGAGGTGGGTGGAGGACGACAAGCTCGTAACTCACGCCGTAATGAACGGACGAATTGTCACCCCCGATAGTGTAAGGTGTGTTCCACTGTTCTACTGTTGCGTCAGAGCCGAAGAGGACGCAGATCTGTCCTGCAATGCCATTCGGATCAGGTGTTGATCTTCTAGGAGGGCCGCAGCCTGACCTATCCTGTTGTGTCCTACAGACTTCCGTGAACCGTTCTGCACACACCCGTCGCACTGCCGAAACACTTTGTGCCACAAGAGCAGAAATTTCTCTTAAGGATGCATCACGTTCTGTTATGCCAATAATGCGACCTCTTTCAAACTCACTTATTCGACGGTACGCTTCGTGCATATGTCTGCAAGGCACGCTTCACGTATGCTCCGGACACACTGAACATTACCTTCGGTTTATAGTGTTGTGGACTGGCAAGACAGCCAATCCACAGTGACGGGTAGCCCAAAGGCACGCGTTTAAGCTCACGCAGGCTGGCGTGAGGTCTGGATCAGGACAAGGTCTTGAGACTAGCAAAAAAGGTACGTAGCTTCTGGAATACTTAACTTTAATCCATAATTGGTGAACATCGGTCTGACGGTACATGCATCACAAGATAAACAGCAAATGATAATGGCGCCTTGCTAGGTCGTAGCAAATGACGTAGCTGAAGGCTATGCTAACTATCGTCTCGGCAAATGAGAGCGTATTTGTCATTGTGATATCGCTAGCAAAGTCTGCTGTACAACTGGGGCGAGTGCTAGGACGTCTCTCTAGACCTGCCGTGTGGCGGCGATCGGTCTGCAATCACTGACAGTGGCGACACGCGGGTCCGACGTATACTAATGGACCGCGGCCGATTTAAAGGCTACCACCTAGCAAGTGTGGTGTCTGGCGGTGACACCACGTTAAGCCCCGCCGTTTTGGCTACAAAACCCTATTTTTATAATAATCTCCGTTCAGTGCAACAGCTTACGCCACCTTTCTGGAAGGGCATGTATGCCCACACAGTTCCATTCTACTGGTGGACGTCGGAGCCAACATCTTACTGCATCATCCACATGCTGCGTCCCGGTGAGTGCACGTTTCATTCAGCCAAACACATGGAGGGTGCGAGATCCGGGTCGTAAGGTGGATGAGGAAGAACAAATTAAGTTTTCTTAGTTCCCCTCAGGTGCGCAGACTTGGGTGGGATCTTGTGTTGTCATTGAGGAGGAGAAATTCGCTTGCAGTTCTGTGCCGAAGAACAGTTCAAGACTCTTCAGTTTCCTGACGGTAACACAATACACTCCACATTTGATCGCTACACCATGATGGAGGAAATCCAACTAAATAACTCCTTCAGAGTCTCAGAAGACCGTCGCCCTGACTTTACCCGCTGAGAAAGCGGCTTTGAGCTTTTCCTTTGGAGGAGAGGTGGTGTGGATCGACTCCATGGATTGTCGTTTTGTTTCCGGTTCGAAGTGATGTCGATGTTCGACAAACAATTGTCACCATCTGCCTCGTAACGCGCAAGCACCTCCGCACGGATAGTCCTTTAATGAACTTCATGCTCTAGTCTTACGCGGCAAGGACGATTAGTTGAAGAGTGTGTCAGCACTATCAACAGAGATGTTGAATTGTCCAGCGACATGATTAATTGTGACCTCTCGATCACCTCGAATGAGTGTGTCCGCAAGTTCCAACACTGCAGACGTCACAGTTGAATGAGGCCGGCCGGCACGCGGGAGACTGGACAGGTTTTCGCGACCTTGTTGCACTGATACGAAAGAGTGGTTTCTCTCCTTTCCAAATGAAGAGACACCACGCATCTGTATAAGTGTTTAGCCCCTATGGGAAATGAATCCACAAGCTTCAGTGCCGATGCACATTTCGTCCGGCTTCCAACGGGAAACTTACCATTCGCGGAGGCACTACGGATAGGTTGCGCGAATGTCAGTTGCCGGGGAGTGTGGCAATATAGTCCGAGAATTCGTGAAAATCACTATGTGTCAGGGTGGCGCAATGGTTAACGTGACTGGATAACAAGCTGGAAGTCCCAGATTAGAGTCCTGGTGTGGCACATATTTTCACTCCTTGCCGCTGATTCCGCACAAAGCCCCGATGCATCCAACCGATATCATCATTTTCTACGCTGTCCTGTCCTTTCCTTTCCGTTCCTTTCCTTTCTTTTCTTTTCCCGCCCCCCCCCTCCCCCCCCTCTTTCCGCCTTCGATTATGTAAATGGTTGGATGTCGACAGACGCCTCGCCAAACGACTTACAGTTCTTTTGTTTACTGACAGGTCTCCACTGACATTCTACAAGCGCCTATGAATATCTAAGGTTTTCTGCTTTTTCACCAATAGAAACACAATAACAGTTCTCTCCTTGGAGCGCACATTAGTTACAGACGCTATTTTGAAGGCAACGTCTAGAGCTGCACCCTATCGGCTGACGACTGGTTATCTCTGTTCTTTATATGCAGCGGGAGGTTTTAACTGGTTTCGATACATCAGCAACAACACATTATGTTGTTTGTCGTTGCCAGAAGCCAAACGTTAATTATAAGCAGAGTGCGCTGCGCACTGAATGTAACCACAAAGTTAAACCAGGATTATTCCGAAACTAAGCAGGATCGTTATAGACGGTCTGGTATGGTGATTTAATGAGTACTTCATCAGCACGCTACAGTGGAAGAGTGGCCGCCCAGCTGCCTCACACGCTCAGTACTATTGACAATAATACTGTGTCAATACAAAGAGCGGAAGTGTGAAGCCGAGAACAGCAGAAACAATATTGCACAATATTTATGTCTAAGACTTAGAACTCTTGTCTTCATAGCGAACATGTCAATGCTCGGCGATGTGAAACTTGTATGTATTGTGACTGAGTTGCTTGCCTCGCAAAACGCATGAATAATTTCTGCATAATGTTCGAAACAAGTCTGAAAAGTAGTAATTTTATCTGTTTTCAGTCTTTCCCTTTGTTGCTGTAAATTCCAGGAGGTATCTACGGTCTGTGCATCTATAGAAGGCAGTTTCGCTTCTATTATTTGGGAAGCATCATCAGTGGCCTGAAATGCATGTTTCCTTTGTACACACAAGAAACGTATTATGTGGTTGATGTAATATGCTGCTATATTACATTTTGCCGTGTTTTTCTCTTGCTTTTTAGGTAAGAAGCAACTTTTGTAGCACAAGTTCCGTATTATGAAAGTATCGTTCAGTGTTACTTACGATTTCCAGCGCTGTTAACACATGTGTGTTGTCCTGAAGATATATTTGCTAGTTTTCGCACTCCAGCTGGTCGATTTCTTGCATTCTTTCATCCACATTTGTCATATCGCATATTTTACCATCACTTTGCATTTGGTGATAAACATGTGTGTGTTTTTGGAGAGTAGGGCTTCTAACTGTTGTTGTGTGTTTGTCTGTCTTTTGTTTCTGTTGTGTTTTATGTTTTTCATTTAAGGTGTATATATATATATATATATATATATATATATATATATATATATATATATTTGTGTGTGTGTATTCTGCTTCTTTTTAATATGAGTTTGTGTGTCTGTACTTTGCTGTGTTTTTTTTATAAATATGAGTTTATTTGTGTGTGTCTGTGTTCTGCCAACTGTTGCTAATAAAACAGAACAATTATTTACTGATTGTTAATTGATAGTTTACCTGACCTTCCTCATGCGCTGTAACAACTATTGCATTAAATGTAAAGGTGTATGCTCGCTGTACAGCTGATATGATGTCATTTGTCACTCCTGAAAAATGCCAGCTTTCAAGCTCAGTCAGGAATTCCGTTTCTCGTAGTAACGCATAGTTCTTTGATATACATATTCCACCTCATTTCCAAATGTATTTGTTATTTCTTTGTCAGCTATTTGCGGAATTTTTGTCGGAGTGAACTAAATTTGTGAGTCTGTCTCGGCAGGAACTGCCGTGTATTGCGAAATACCATCCTTTTAGAGTAAAAATATTGCGCGAACGACAATACTTTTGAAACGGTGTAGCCACCTTCAGCATATTCCGCTGTCCATCAATACTACTCTCAAATGGTCAGTATTTTATACGGCACTCTTTATTGCGCAATAAATTAAAATTCCGTAAAGCATTCTCGATCGCAACACATATTTTGGTAGGGAACCGGTTTCGGTCTGTATCGAGAACTTATATACAAATATTCCAATCGATGAAGCCTTACAGATAATAAAAACTGATCTATTACGTAACGGGTGTCTAGGCAAAGCTGAAGTTGTAGAACTGATTGAAATATTGCAGTTTGTTCTGTCGTATAACTACTTTCTATTTAACAATAAATGTTACAGACAAGGCGATGGACTCACTATGGGAAACTGCTTAACAGGAACAATAGGAGACATTTTTATTAACCAGCAAGAAAAGACTTCCTTCGACACGAATCCAGAGATTCTGACGAATATAGTATATTACAGAAGATACGTCGATGACTCAATTATTCTGTATATAGAGAGAGTAAATCGCAAATAAAATATGTGGCACAGAAGTTAAGCAGTATGCATTCCAACGTGAAATTCACGACAGAAATTGAAGTAGCCAAAAAGATAAATTTCCTATATCTGACGATTCATAACAAAAATAGTAGACATGAGTTCCAAATATTTAGGAAACCAACCTGTACGGACGTGATTATCAACGCCCAGTCCAATCACCCACTACGTCAGAAATATGCATATTTTTATTCAGTGTTAGAATAGTAAGACTTCCATTATGTCAAATTGAAGTGAAAAAAGAACTTGACATATTGAGACAGGTCTCCCTTGCATATGATTATGACCCAGATATCGTTAACTCCATGCATAGCAAAATTAAAAACAAGATAAAAAGGAGCGAGATACGGCAGGTAAAACCGACATCCGAAAAGGATAAGTACGCCACTATGAAATACACTCCTGGAAATGGAAAAAAGAACACATTGACACCGGTGTGTCAGACCCACCATACTCGCTCCGGACACTGCGAGAGGGCTGTACAAGCAATGATGACACGCACGGCACAGCGGACACACCAGGAACCGCTGTGTTGGCCGTCGAATGGCGCTAGCTGCGCAGCATTTGTGCACCGCCGCCGTCAGTGTCAGCCAGTTTGCCGTGGCATACGGAGCTCCATCGCAGTCTTTAACACTGGTAGCATGCCGCGACAGCGTGGACGTGAACCGTATGTGCAGTTGACGGACTTTGAGCGAGGGCGTATAGTGGGCATGCGGGAGGCCGGGTGGACGTACCGCCGAATTGCTCAACACGTGGGGCGTGAGGTCTCCACAGTACATGGATATTGTCGCCAGTGGTTGGCGGAAGGTGCACGTGCCCGTCGACCTGGGACCGGACCGCAGCGACGCACGGATGCACGCCAAGACCGTAGGATCCTACGCAGTGCCATAGGGGACCGCACCGCCACTTCCCAGCAAATTAGGGACACTGTTGCTCCTGGGATATTGGCGAGGACCATTCGCAACCGTCTCCATGAAAGCTGGGCTACGGTCCCGCACACCGTTAGACCGTCTTCCGCTCACGCCCCAACATCGTGCAGCCCACCTCCAGTGGTGTCGCGACAGGCGTGAATGGAGGGACGAATGGAGACGTGTCGTCTTCAGCGATGAGAGTCGCTTCTGCCTTGGTGCCAATGATGGTCGTATGCGTGTTTGGCGCCGTGCAGGTGAGCGCCACAATGAGGACTGCATACGACCGAGGCACACAGGGCCAACACCCGGCATCATGGTGTGGGGAGCGATCTGCTACACTGGCCGTACACCACTGGTGATCGTCGAGGGGACACTGAATAGTGCACGGTACATCCAAACCGTCATCGAACCCATCGTTCTACCATTCCTAGACCGGCAAGGGAACTTGCTGTTCCAACAGGACAATGCACGTCCGCATGTATCCCGTGCCACCCAACGTGCTCTAGAAGGTGTAAGTCAACTACCCTGGCCAGCAAGATCTCCAGATCTGTCCCCCATTGAGCATGTTTGGGACTGGATGAAGCGTCGTCTCACGCGGTCTGCACGTCCAGCACGAACGCTGGTCCAACTGAGGCGCCAGGTGGAAATGGCATGGCAAGTCGTTCCACAGGACTACATCCAGCATCTCTACGATCGTCTCCATGGGAGAATAGCAGCCTGCATTGCTGCGAAAGGTGGATATACACTGTACTAGTGCCGACATTGTGCATGCTCTGTTGCCTGTGTCTATGTGCCTGTGGTTCTGTCAGTGTGATCATGTGATGTATCTGACCCCAGGAATGTGTCAATAAAGTTTCCCCTTCCTGGGACAATGAATTCACGGTGTTCTTATTTCAATTTCCAGGAGTGTATATAGGCAAAACATCAGATAAAATCTAACATATATGCCGAAGAAACTGGGTTAAAATTGCATTCAGGACTTCCGATAATTTAAATAGACTAGTCCGTCATAACTTGCCACGAAAAAGTAACAAATATAGTAAATCTCAACAACCTTTAAGGCGGAGGAGCGTGCCATCCACCTGCAGCAGAGCACTACACTCGTCGTCCTGCCCGTGTCTCCCTGCCGTACTAATGGACAACGGCATAAACAGGCAACAGCCGGAAATACAGCGCCATCAGGCTTCAGAAATACATTCTACGAGTGCTACTACTGTTTTCATCTATAGCAATGTTTTGTCCTTGTTGTGAAATGTTATTTCACTGATGTAACGATCTGTTCTGTAATTTTAAATTTTATGTACATTTGACCTAAATATTAGTAGTAAATTTGTCACATTTTAGGCTTTTGAAAAATAGAGACTGTCTTATAGAGGATGCGCGCTTCTAGCCCAAAGAGGGGGAACAAAATCCAACAAATTTTTATATCTATGTAAGACCGGTGTTTTACGTTTTATAACTAGTTTGACAACGCATGAGCCTGTGTTCAGTGTATGCCGCCTTTAGGTATGAATTATATGTATTTCTCATAAATTCAGTTAGATTACTTATCAGCCCGGTTAAATATTGCACTTATTTTTAGGTTTTAATAAAAATTTTCTTTTGTATTGTTATAGAATCTGAAGATGGTCATTATATGGCCGAAACCGGTTATGACTGTGTCATAATTATATGATTGTGCCTCTAAATAAACAAAAAATTTTTAGGAAATAGTCAATCACTCACTCCATGAACAAAATGTAGTTTTCTTCAAATTCACTTTCATCAGCAAGATGGCCCCCACATTCTCTTCCCATACTATCAACGACATAAATGCATTTCTGCGTTGCAGCGCCTTCATGGGCCCATTGTCATGGACAGTTCTCACATTCTCTAAATTCTCTACATTTTATGCTGCCAATGTGATCTGCCTCATCCATGTTGCGCTGTTTCAGCCAGTCTCTAACGGCCTAGGTAAGAGATCTGGTACAACATTCAAAACACAGACATCCAAACTTTAATACCCTCACTCTGTGGACGCCGCCCTCACTCAGTGTCCTGCTTCTTATGGAGACACACTGCAAGAATGTTGTTTGCCCACTGAATAACTGCTTGTGTGGCCACGCAGTTCCCAACTCTCCATTTTCCAACCGTAGGTCGCAAACCCCCTCCACAGTGTCGCCACCACTGCTTTACCTTAAAAGATCCTGTTTACTCACTCCCCTTCTCCCCAGTGGCTGCTTTATTATGCACCTCATTGGTCATACCGTGCCAGAGATCTAAGTGCAGGATTGCACCCAGTGTAGAAAATACATGTCATGTTCAGACACTTTGGAGTCCCATTTCTCCCACAGGAAATATTACATATCTCTCTGTTCCACAAAGGCAAACCAGCTTGGAGCCTCCCACATCTGCCATCACAGTGGTACCTCCATTGGCTGATATGCATCAACATAATATGGGCATCGGACGTCACAACGCCACCATGGACACTGAGCCTGCTCGTAACAGAGGTACATCGCTGAAGATTGACATCTGCCTCTACCACTCCACCTTCTCCAATGATGGAATGGGGGAGGGGCGCAGAGGAAGCTGTAATGATGTGGACAGCAGGCGCTGACGAAACCACATGCAACATATACGCAGTGTCGTGCTTGTTGCAGAAAGCTCAGTCCCTA
This sequence comes from Schistocerca americana, assembly GCF_021461395.2. Classification (NCBI taxonomy): domain Eukaryota; kingdom Metazoa; phylum Arthropoda; class Insecta; order Orthoptera; family Acrididae; genus Schistocerca; species Schistocerca americana. Next base: position 495,844,878 of record NC_060124.1, on the reverse strand, counting down.
CAATTGAAACGATGCAGGACTTTGCAACCTTGAGCTCAGTGGCCAGGTCAGCAGAGAATGTCAACAGCTCTCCCAGAAGTCTATCAGGCGCCATAAGCCCCGAACGGTGGCTTGCGGAGTGTGTACGCAGATGTAGATGTAACAAAGCACCGTTGTGGAATGATGCGCAACGAGAGGTGCTGCTGCTTTGTGATAATTCACATCCCCATATCACATATTCTGTGACGCAATAGTTGCTTCAACTCGAATGAGAGACACTCGAGTGCCCACCCTGTAGTTCTGATCTCACCCCGCATAATTATCATGCCTTTGTTCCCTAAGAAGAGGCCATGAAGCGTCTACGACTCCTATAGGACGAGGATGTGCAGCAGGTGCCTTTAACCTGGTGCAAAGGTGGGATGATTTCCTCAATGCTCATTGCGACATTGCCCGATTCTCAAAACTATTTTGGACTATACAGTCTTCAAACAGATAATTTTTGATTGCCCCTGATAGCATACAAAGAACTTGGCAGTATGAGCCTACTTATCAGTACGCTATGGCGCCCCCTCTGTTCTGGATTCCTTTGGCTATTGTAATATTCCAATGTGGCAAGCTGACCCACAAATGTTGTAACTGGTCTTTGATATCCCAGATACTGGCACTGTTACGGATTTGACATCTGAGCTGTTCCTACACCAGTTCTTTCAGGTAATGGTCTGGCAATCTTGCTGGCCACGAAAGTACCTCAATATCACATTGGCAGTTCGGACACATGGGCCATTTATGGACGAGAATTGTCTTATACAAGACTGTCACCATGACAATGCAGGATATCGATGTGGTACCGCTGGGCTGTCGTACTGCCACCAGTCACTAGCAGCTATGACCTGAAATCATAGCCGATGGCTCTCCATACCACCACAAGCTTCCCCAGGTGGCCACTATGCCCACCATACACAGAGTTGTGTAGAATGACGGTTCATCTGTGATCACAATGCGACCCCACTGTTCCCATTCCATGTTTCCAGTCACGGCACCACTCCATATGCAGCCATTTAAGTCAGTGCGCTACAGAAGCCTATGTATAGGGCTGTTATTCATTAGTCCCACTGTTACTAGTCTCCGAGCAATGGTGAAATATGGTAGAATGTTGGAGGAACCCCCTTGCTTGTTCTCAGATGCCAGGCTCAAATGAGGAATCACGATGTCGTTCGGTCGGAACATGGCGATCTTTCCTTGTGGTGATCAGACTTGGTCAACCAGAACCTTGATGAAGAGTGTACGTGCCCTCACATTCCCGTACTATCCAACATCTGTCCACTGTCACATACTACTGCCCCAAAAGTCAGGGTATGAAACAGCTGGCCAAATGGAGAACCAAAAGGATAATCGCTTCAAAGGTACTGATAATACTGCGCTACAATCCACCTCCGCATCATTCACAGTGATCTTTCAACATCTGTTACTGTCCACGCTCAGGACCGAGACAACACTAAACACGAACAACAGCAATGCACTGTGGTTGCCGTTCTACCACTTACAGAGACTTGCATCTCTAATCATGAACATTCCAGCCGATGGTATACTCATGTACCAGTTGTACTGACATTCTACCACATCGTCAGGTGCTTCCGTTCTTTTCGTTTCGCCGGGCAGTGTATGTCAACACACTCATATGGTAGTGACTTCGTTTCGATTTCTGCTATGATGATGCTCTGCAGATTTCCTCCAGTAATCTGCACACTTTGCTGTCGTTTACGTCATGAGTATTGACATTCAAATTGTTACGAGGGCTATTCGGAAACTAAGGTCTCACTGGGCGCGGAATGGAAACCACAGTGGAAATCCGATGAAGCTTTGCACAGATGTGTTGGACAGTGTCTCATTTCCATTCTGTGCTCAGAGTGAGCACCAAAAGATGGCTGAAAAATGGTGTCTCCCGTCAAGTATGAGGGCCTCCTGAGACATTTGCCGGATGATGTGAGGCCCACGTAACATTAACTGTCATGCACTTCATGTTCATTCTCCTCCTCGGCCGCACTCTGCAGGGGAATATACATGTTCTTGCAGCGATCAAGGTGAGAAGTGTTGATCACCCACCATACAGCCAGTAATCGGCTTCCCATGAATTTCGTGTCTGCTCACATGAAACGCTGGCGATGAAGGCAACCATGTGGCACACACAACTAGCGTAGAGAATTGGCGGGAAGCGCAGGCGGCTGCCTTCTATGACGAGGGTCTTGGAAAGATGCTAAGACAAATGTCCTAGTCGGAGCGGGACTATGTAGTTGCGGCGGATACAGAAAAACCTCAAGGAGGGGGCGCTAAAGATATCTTGTGCTACCTTTACTTTTACCGTAATAAAAAATAATCAAGTCACACGCAAAGCTTCAGAAAGTTTCATTTAAACTGATTATACACATATAGAAGACATGCCAGCTTATGATATAAAAAAGTTACAATTGTTGTTCCCTTCCATACATGATGGATTCTATGCACCTATTCTTCCTGACTAATTGGTTAATTACATCGTCAATAGGACAAACAATGTTAGGGTGAGTGTCCAACAGAGCCAAGCAATTAAGTAGATCCCTATGTGCCAGACGGAAACGTATAAAACACGATGACACGGACCCGCATGCTATGTACATACGAAAGTACAACTACACGATAACTTGATTCAGTCGAGTCGACTGACACTGACGTAAGAAACGAACGGGAGCGGTGCGGGTGGCAATGCTGGCGGGCTCGCAAATGGGGCGGGGGGGGGGGGGGGGAGGGGGGACGGGACGCGCGGCCCCCACATGTATCCGCCACAGCTATGAAGAGAAATAGCTGGAAGCTGTAGTTTGTAACGTTTTTTCCTACGCATACATCCGGAGTAACAACTTCTATAAACCGCAGGATGTCAAGAGCATCTGCTGGATCCGCAGTATCTGAGGCTTGTAGTGTGCTTGGAGCACTAGCATGACAGTTTATGATAATATTAACCACTGGTTGCAGCTGCAAAAATCTTTCAGTCGTGTTAATACTGAACATGCACACTATGCGCAAATACAGAGGAATACAAATGAAAACAGCAATACAAATACAGAGCTAAGCTACATTACTGTAGTACTAGTTTTATTGTTGACATTTGCTTTTGTTCTGCAGTTTTTTTTTCCATGATATCGTTTGTGGTTTTCATCGCACACTTCATACCCCAGCCAGACTGGTGGAATCTCTCGTTTTGGCATAACTTGTGGTGGAATCATGTGTAGCATATCGTGTTACCACGTGACTTCCTATTTTGCCTGTATCCACTCTTCTGTCGTTATGGTGTGAGTTGAGTAGAAGTCCTTCCAGACAGAGTTGTGTTTTTCTATGTGTATTTGGCGTGTGATATTGTAGGCCTTGTTATTGGCCAATAGCATCTGCATACTAATACATGCTGTAAAGGAGGTTCCTTTCAAGAAGACGTGAGCCAATCATGGAAGTGCTAACTTCCCGAAGCCCAGGATTCGCTACATAAAGCAGGATTCGACTTTGTCCAGTAACTAGATCATTACCTTTTAGTTTGTCCTCGATTTTCTTCCAGCCATAAAGTACGCTGAGTTTCATCTTGTACATTTTTCTTGAATTAGCTTACGCCTGATTCTTTTCTTGCTCATGACTTGCTGCTATATTTTGTTTAAACCGCATTACAATCCTCTGACAGCTGTAATCACCTCACACAGATTGTTAGTTTTTTCAACATCCTTCTACGATTTCTTTTTGCTCTCAAATTGAACAAGTGAAAAAAAATCTGTTTTTCATTAGACAACATTGAGGTGCATATTTTGCCTTCAACAACGAAAGACTTCAGTTTTGATATTGAAACAATGGTATTTAAACAATCAATTATGATATTTTGAATACACCGATAACTATATAACTTCTCAGACTGGCACCTTATGAACATTTTTAATCCTATATATCCGATTTAAGAGCTGTGAACTTAATGTTATTATGCATTCAACTGTAGCCTTCAATGATAAGGCAAGTGTTTACGTTGTTATTGCCTACCGTGGCCTGTTCAGCTGACGACGTACAGTGTAATACATTGAAGTTCCTGTAGTGCTGTATGCAGAATAAGTTGATGTCTAATTTAGTTTCCAAGTATATTTATACCCACTTTCTTAGTTTTCTTAAGAAGATGATCTGTAGACGACTTCTTAATAAGTCAAAATCGAGGCTGAATCGTAAAATAACGTATACCCAGGCGGAAAAAACTGCGGCATCAAGAAGCCATGGTGGGATGTTAATGCAAGTTCGTACACGTATAAAGTATAGCCCTGTCCGTAAATGGTAAGAATTGTAATTCACTGTGAGAGATACAGCAGCCAACAAACTGTTTAGTGTTTATTGTCGTTACAAGTCCATGTAGGGTAAATAGGGGGCTTGAACAGTGTCAGATTTTGGGGTGAAGGATACGGAGGGACGCCCTTGTGGATCTCCACTTGTAGGCCTGGTAGAATCGAGCAGTATCCAGACTGGTGGAGCATTTTGATAGGTGTCCAGTCTTGTACTTGATGGGTGCGCCAGAGCGGGTTACGATTGTTGACGTCTGACCACGGCACGGGAGGATCGCCGTACTGTGCACCAATCATAACAACTTTTCATCTGCGCTCGCCTTCCGAGGATGAATAATGGACGCCCTGTAACATTCTGCGTCATTCTGCAACTTCGGGCAGAGACTGGGAACAGCCACACTAGATAATTACCGTTCCATGTGCAGGCGCCTGTAAACAACACAACAAACGGTTCCGTTTGTAATGGCGCCATGATCGGGAAGCATCGACTGCTCGTTAATAGCGTCTCACAGTGCTCAGCGATGGATTGTCTTTCTGCACTACCTTGGACGACTATCGTCTGAGAGTGTGGCGGTGGCTTGGGGGAGGTCACGTACTGCCTTTCGCCTGGCGTTGTGGGGCCCGTGGGGTATTTCAGATAGCATTCACAACGTCTTCAACGTGCTACGTCTCTTGACACATGGCATATGTATCTATGAACTGTCGGTGCGATGTTGAGGTACTTCTGTGACTAATAAGATCCAAGTGACCTGTCCCGAATACAACGTTTGGGATCAGTTCCGACGTCAACTCCGTCCTAGTGGCAGTATCCAGCGTATCAAGGATTAGTTACAACTGTTGCTGGCCAGCCTGCCCCAGTAGAGGCCACAATGGCTCATTTCACTCTTACCAACCGAATCAGTGCGAGTATCCAGACCAGTGGGGGTGAAACCATAATGCTAAGTGCTTCGTAAACGAGGCCCGATTTTGCAACTCCTGGTTTAATATAGCGTACTCTTTCAACTTCCTGAAGTTCCATTTCGATTGCTTCTGCTCCTCTGGGTACTTCACTTCTCTGTCAGACAGTGTATTGACTGAATCTTATTCAATGTCTTTCGCGAAGGCAACATACCAGGTTTCTACAAGAATTTACTTCTTCATACTATTTGATTGAAAATGCGAAATTGGTACAAGAAATTCGCACTGTTCTCTGATGTCTGGCTGTAGAGGTCCTAGTAACAGTGAAGTTATTCATTCAAAGTTAGTACTTCTGGCTGCACTGTGCTTCCTCATTGATATTTTCGAACTCATAGTCACGGGAATCAAAAGGTAATGAATGCTATTTCGTTCTTCTAACTTTTAGTAGTACTTTTAACCTTACTTAACACTGTCTTGATGATCGCTTTGTTGGCAGCGTTTCTCAAAGATAACCGAGCCTCCGTTTGAATCTCCAGGTGAAAAGGGCAATAGGGGATTTACGTTGTACGAAGCAACTTATGTAATGAAATGCTTGAATGAAGAGATGGATGGACGAATTCAAAAAGTCCAGAAAAAAGGAAGTTAAGGTATGAGATTGTTCGTAGGTTAATAACACCAGCGTTAGTGAACTGTGTGATAGGTGTTGATATCGTTGCGACCTGAAAGATAATACGAGAGTAACGTGGTAATCACATGACTGCAATATATCGCCACAAGTTTCCGGAAATTATTATCTGTTCGATAAAATTTGTTCTCGACAAAGTTGAAGCTGCAGTTCTTTAAGTGGAAGTAGAAATAAAATTAAAACGTCGTTTTACATAATATACGAGAAACAGAGTTTAAGCGTGGACCAAGTTCGGAAAAGAATTACTCTTGGGAAGGGAGACCACATTCCCTGATCGTTTAATCACGAGACTCATAACAAGAACAGAAGAAAGAAAACGAGATGAATTTCCTTCTCCTACTGGAAGCAGAGATTATCCGTGGGGCCGCTGTTCATTTGTTTTTACATTGCTTCCGTAAGTCTGTATGCAGAGCACGAGACTCTGCGACAGTGGAGAGCCGGAGGGACTTCCTTTGCAGTTGGTGTTATCCCACAGTTCACGCCGTATACCGTACACTACTGTCTTCTGTCTGTTGAAGACTTCGTTCTTTCGTTGGCAACCTAGATTTAATATGTTATCGCGTTTTTCACTTTCCTCACAGTCACATACTCTTAAATAATTTATCATCACATGGCTCCTCGTTCTGGCCGTGATGGACCACTTCGGACCGACCGAGTGCCATGTCATCACCAGCCAATGGCAGGATACGATATAGAAAGGTGTGGCGTCAACCCACCGCTCTCACCCTATAAAGTACTCTCGTTGTGGCGGAGAAGAAGGAAAGGAAGAAAGATCATTATTTATCGTATTAATGACGATGAGTTCAGATCGAGCTGAGATCGGGTAAGTGTATAACCATGTCCAGCCAAATGAATCAACGACGGACGAAGGAACCCTTGTCCACTGTCTTACCATTGCAACACCGCTCTAGATCTCGCTGAAAAGAAATGTTCCAGTCGCATTTGAACGTGTGGTGAATCAATTCTTGCTTCCTTGAAGTATTCTGATGGAAATAGAAAGTTTCGCAAGATTAAGCATTCGCCCGATGTACACTCCTGGAAATTGAAATAAGAACACCGTGAATTCATTGTCCCAGGAAGGGGAAACTTTATTGACACATTCCTGGGGTCAGATACATCACATGATCACACTGACAGAACCACAGGCACATAGACACAGGCAACAGAGCATGCACAATGTCGGCACTAGTACAGTGTATATCCACCTTTCGCAGCAATGCAGGCTGCTATTCTCCCATGGAGACGATCGTAGAGATGCTGGATGTAGTCCTGTGGAACGGCTTGCCATGCCATTTCCACCTGGTGCCTCAGTTGGACCAGCGTTCGTGCTGGACGTGCAGACCGCGTGAGATGACGCTTCATCCAGTCCCAAACATGCTCAATGGGGGACAGATCCGGAGATCTTGTTGGCCAGGGTAGTTGACTTACACCTTCTAGAGCACGTTGGGTGGCACGGGATATATGCGGAAGTGCATTGTCCTGTTGGAACAGCAAGTTCCCTTGCCGGTCTAGGAATGGTAGAACGATGGGTTCGATGACGGTTTGGATGTACCGTGCACTATTCAGTGTCCCCTCGACGATCACCAGTGGTGTACGGCCAGTGTAGGAGATCGCTCCCCACACCATGATGCCGGGTGTTGGACCCGTGTGCCTCGGTCGTATGCAGTCCTGATTGTGGCGCTCATCTGCACGGCGCCAAACGCGCATACGACCATCATTGGCACCAAGGCAGAAGCGACTCTCATCGCTGAAGACGACACGTCTCCATTCGTCCCTCCATTCACGCCTGTCGCGACACCACTGGAGGCGGGCTGCACGATGTTGAGGCGTGAGCGGAAGACGGCCTAACGGTGTGCGGGACCGTAGCCCAGCGTCATGGAGACGGTTGCGAATGGTCCTCGCCGATACCCCAGGAGCAACAGTGTCCCTAATTTGCTGGGAAGTGGCGGTGCGGTCCCCTACGGCACTGCGTAGGATCCTACGGTCTTGGCGTGCATCCGTGCGTCGCTGCGGTTCGGTCCGAGGTCGACGGGCACGTGCACCTTCCGCCGACCACTGGCGACAACATCGATGTACTGTGGAGACCTCACGCCCCACGTGTTGAGCAATTCGGCGGTACGTCCACCCGGCCTCCCGCATGCCCACTATACGCCCTCGCTCAAAGTCCGTCAACTGCACATACGGTTCACGTCCACGCTGTCGCGGCATGCTACCAGTGTTAAAGACAGCGATGGAGCTCCGTATGCCACGGCAAATTGGCTGACACTGACGGCGGCGGTGCACAAATGCTGCGCAGCTAGCGCCATTCGACGGCCAACACCGCGGTTCCTGGTGTGTCCGCTGTGCCGTGCGTGTGATCATTGCTTGTACAGCCCTCTCGCAGTGTCCGGAGCAAGTATGGTGGGTCTGACACACCGGTGTCAATGTGTTCTTTTTTCCATTTCCAGGAGTGTATATGAAACCCTGGGGACATGATCTTCACATAACGAGCATAAATTACTAAACTTCCATTCCATTTGGAGCTGATGTCCATCATAAACATCTGCATAAGGTGTTACGCCCACATCCACGAATACAGTAACACGGAAGGGAACAGCCTTCAAATATCATCTTGAAGAAGTACTACCAATCACTTAAAGCCTGCTTTTGCAGCCAGTATTTGTGTCCTTCGTCTACTCTGTTTGATATGCAGTAGACCGTGTTCCTAGGCGCATATGTCTGTGCCAGTAGTTTCGGCTCCAAATGCTGGAGACATCATAAGACGACATTAAGACATGGACAGAAATTGCAGCCTTAAACAAACTCAGCAAGCTGCACTGGCTACACTTGCCTCCGGAACAGTAAGGTCTTCCGTTCCATAGAATTACTGACTCTGTTCAAGTTTGAAACTACTTTTTCTTTATACGCTCTAATGATGTCTTCAGTATGAAGAAGCTGAAACCTTAGGCACAGAAATATGCACCCTGAGACACGGTGTAGTCTTCATAATAAATGCGGGGAGTGAAACGTTAAATTTTGTTACGTGGCTTCCCTGTATTTCAGAACCAACCGTAGCAACAGACATGAAACTTTTGCATGACATTATACGTAATGCATTTAGTCTATTAAATTAAAATAATTGCTTTTCCCACGAAGAATAACTCCGAAAGTATGATAAGAGCTGAAAAGTTTGTGGGACAAAAGTTGTCTCGGACAATGGGGGCCATAAGAGTATGAGGGGGCGGAGATCTATTTTGAACAGCACGTTGCAACGCATTCCAGATATGCTCAACAGTGTTCATGTCTGGGGTGTTTGGTCGCCAGCGAAGCGTTTAAACTAAGAAGAGTAATTCTGGAGCCACTCTGTAGCATTTGTGGACGTGTGGGTGTCGCATTGGAATTGCCCAAGTACGTCGGAATGCACAATGAACATAAATGGATGCAGGTGCTCAGACAGGATGCTTACGTACGTGTCACCTGTCACATTCGTACGTAGACGTATCAGGGGTCCGATGTAACTCCAACTGCACATGCCCTTCACGATTACAGAGCCTTTACCTGCTTGAAAAATACCCTGCGGACATGCAGGGTCCATGGATTCATGAGGTTGCCTCCATACCCGTACACGTCCATCCGCCCGACACAATTTGAAACGAGACTCGTGGGCGGTGGTGATGGGCCCAGGCGAGGATAAAGATTTGTGTCGTGCAGTCATCAAGGGTACACGAGTAGGCCTTGACTTTATGAAACGTCCCCTTTGAACAATTATACATGACTGTGCTTAAACTGACACACAATATTTTGTTAGCGCAACGCAATCTGACTTTCAAATTTCCCTACAAAAGAATGGCCCTGACTAACATTAAACTATACCTTTCACAAATCACTTACCTCACAAAAATCTTCGCTGCTCAAGCTACTGCAATACAGCGAGCGCCACTACTGCCAGCTAAATAAAAGATTCAAACTATGGAAGGCACTAACTACTGATAGGGATAGTTAGCAAATGAAAGATATTAATAGAGAACAAACAGTGTATTTACCTTGATATCATCATATATAAATATAGCAGTTCATGACAAATTTCAGAACTCTGCCATCTCTCTCCCCACATCCACCACTGCTGGCGGCTCACCTCCAACTGCGCAACGCTACGCGCTGTTCACAGCCAGCTGCCTAACACTACAATGGCGAGTATTACAACAATGCAAAGCAGCCACAGACTGCACACAGCACAGCCAGTGATTTTCATACAGAGGTGGCGTTACCAATATAAAAACCTAAACAGTCTACTTACATAGCCCCCATGCTCCCCACAAAAAATTTTACAAATTGGCTTGGGCAGTGGCCAATACAGATTTGAAAAAAATTTTCATAATTACAATAACAAAGAAATCAAATGCACACACTTATTGATACAATGTTGGTCAAAAGCTCAAATTTTCTCACAGAATGTACACACTTATTGATACAATGTTGGTCAAAAGCTCAAATTTTCTCACAGTCCATAAAGACAGTCCTGATCGTTCATTACGGTAAAATAGTAGTGTTTTTCTCAAAGTCTGAGCAGTAGAAGAAAATGCACACAGAAGTAGTGGATTTCCATGCTGTCTTGAAGAAGTAGTGTTGTCCTTCCAACGGAAAGACAGTGCTGACTCTCGACATGCAGACAAGTAATGGGTCACAACAGAGCAAATCCACAGCAGAGTCATTCGAAGTTTTGAAGAATATTGGTAGGTAGGTCATCACAGAGCAGACCCACTGTAGTCCTGGTAGAGATTACGGTGGGGCCACCCGAGGTGCAGACCCACTGCAGTCCTTGTAGAAATAATGGTATTGATGGATCATCAAAGATGTAGACCCACTGTAGTCCTTGAAGAGATGGCCAGCAGCCATCTGTTGTGACTGTGCAGGTGCACAATCACCACTGAAGAGTCTTGCGGACAATATAGCAAGTCCATAAATCACCACTTGTGCACTCACAAAGTTTTTGTAATTGTCCTTAGAACCAGCAATGCTGTTATCCAGTCCCTTGCTGAATCATTAACACACGTGCAAACACTATCAGTCCCTACTTCTCACATATTGTCCATATACTATGACCAACAGAAACGTGTGCAGTGAAATGTAACTAACAAGTTAATAATATCATGAACTGGTGACAATTACAATTTTATAACATAAGAATACAATAACAAAGGTACAAAACACATCATTAAAAACATAATAATACAGATAACATTTGTAGTAATAGGGGCTTTATAAAAGAATAGAAATAAACATATACATCAGTGTTACAGGAATTATGACATAAGTAAATACATAAAAGATCAGAATAACTTTTGAAACATCAACTTTACACATGAGCATTAAAACAAAACAGAATTAATAATGTCTAACATCTTTACAAAGTAAATAACATATTATTAATGCAAATTATATTTGAGGATAACAGTATTCCTCATCATAGTTCATGTAGCTGAGTATGAGAAAAATTCTACAACAAAAGTCTGATGAGGTAAACATATAAAGACAGGAAGAACATATATACGCAAGGGTACCCAAACACATAGTGGGATAGCACAAAAGGAAAGGACAGGGTTTGTTTCATTGCAGTATTTTGCAAACAAAACTTTCTTTGCTTCTTGGAGATCTCCCTTCATTCATCATTATTCCCAAAAGTCCTATCTAAGCCTGCCTTCTGTACTTTTTTCGTTTAACTTCTCAATGCATTTCTTCCAATTCATCACAACTCATTCTCTTATATAGTCTACCCCCTCTTAAGCTAACTTAAATCTACTGAGCTCCGATGCTAAACTAAGGGACGAGGCAATGCAGCAGCACAAAACAAGTAACACAAACAGCAAGAACAAAAAAAATCAAATTTGCAAAGCAAACTACAGTAAATCTAAATTACCAAGCAATTCAACATTACAACTAATATGAGGCAATGTGCAGCGAACAAGAAAAATAAATCTGGCTTAGCAGAGTAACACAAATTAAAATTCAGTTGCACTACGCCTGGCAAACAGCAGCTTATATCTAAACATGACATACCTCAAGCAGAAAAAATAGTACACTAAAGATAACAATGCAGATAAGGGAAATGTATAATCACATCTTAATATCTATGTAATTAAAGTGGTGCACCACAACAACTGATTGTAAAAAGAAATATTACTATGTACTTGAAAAGAAAATTATGTGTTACTGTTACTAGTTCCTTCTTATTGTTCTTTCCTTTCCAAGTGCTCCTTTTTTAAAGAATGTGGATCATAAAATAATTATTTAATAGATCTGTTGACAGAAAGTGTTCACATTAGCAAATGCATTTCATTTTATAAAAGCAATGCTGCAACACAGCTGGAAACCAGATATCAAATGAAATAAGCAACTATGAAAAGCAAAGCATAAAAATATCATTCAGTAGTCATGTGACATTTCATAAGTTAGTAGAAATTCTCTCAACTCTCATAGAAAGACGCTTGTCATAATCAGGTGTGCAGATGTAAAAATATTTCTTGTCATTTTATTAGGCATTTCAGTAAATATCATAAATTACGAGCTCCACAGTATGCTTTCAACAAGGAAATGTCAGTAGCACTGACAATGGCCTCCCCCTTTTTTTTTTCTACCTGTGCGGCTGAAAGGCTAATGGCTTTTTTTTTTTTTTTTTTTTTTTTTTTTTTTTTTTTTTTTTTTTTTTTTTTTTTGTGCGGCTGTCGCCCCGGTGGGTGCCCGCGATGCATTACGTGCAGGTGGTCACTTAACTTTCTTACGGAAATATTTACGACAGCAGTTTCCGCTACAGTGACAGTCTCACATAAAAATATTTCACAGGTCAAGAATTAGCGATGCAAATCTGTAGAAACAAAATCCTATAAATATAAGTGTCCAAAAAAATTTTCGCCAGCATTGTGATACATTCACGCATTTACACACATTTCATAACTCTTAAAGTACGATTCTTGGTTTCCAACATCCTGTTTCACAAGTCAAGAGTCCCTACCCACTATTCATTACTCCTTACCTTATTACACATATACGTATCCATCGACACTCGTCAATATTTCGTCATTATAAATATGAAGCATAATCAAATAACTCATTTAGCCTCAGCCTATTAATCATAAACATACCTCAGCAGCATAATACACATCGTCGTCGTAAAAATAACATCATAACACCTCAGTCAAATTTCAAAATCGTCGTAGCTTCCTCCAATAGTTAAAAAAATTCTCTGCTCATGTCAAAAGTGTCAGCTGCCTCAAACGTACTTCAAAAATCATGAATTCATACCAAATACATCATTCAAAGCTCTCATAGTATCACAATGGTTCCAAAAAAATATGAACAGTTCACACAGTACAGACAAAATACAATTTCATAAGTGTGAAGTTATCCAACTGTGTAATTGCGTAAACATCTGTCACTAATGTAATAAAAAAAGTTTATCTCTCAGTTACATGATCAGATAGCTGTGTAATTTGTGTGTTAGAGAAATATGGTACCGATGTGTAAAGTTGTATAAGCAAATACCATATTACCTAGGGTTCCTTGTGGTTGCCACACACATGGTACACAAAGTAAGCCTGTACCCCCCTGAGGATTATTGTAATTATACCCTCAGGTGTTACAGATTACAGCAATGGAATGAAATGTATCACGGAAAACTTTCTTTGTAATTCAAAAATCTTTAAAAATAAATGTTTTAAGTACAAAATTAATCACTCAAATACGTGTCCTGTAGCGCTAAATATGCGTCTTGCTGTAAGATAATCTCTGTGGAAGTGTCGTAGTTATCGTCCTCCGAAAGCTAAGTTCTGAAGAAGACAATGTACTTACCTCATGATAAACGAAAGTGAAATGCTTTGCGTATAGATATCTTAGTTATTACGCTTATTGTTGTGGTAAAGAACGTACTGTGCTGTAACGTATTGTTGTGCTACGGAAAACCCTGTCTCATTGTAGCTATACTACAAAAGTTACTACTAAAACATGTTTTACTTTCCAGAATAAAACAGAAAAACTGTGCAGATATAAAACAGAAACACCGCAAAAGCAACATTGCATATTGTCACTCATTAGTAGCGTCGTGATAAAATCGTGTAGCTGTCACATAAACTAACCACTGTATCATCTGGTATCTCACAGAAAGTACTTTAAATCCAGAATATATTTTCAAGTAAACCAAAATGTTGCATTAAAATCTCATTAGCAGTACCAGTATATGTTTTAAGTATGTGAGCCTTATGGTAGTTACGTAATCGTGCCACTAACAAACAAGAATGTACACACACAATAACGATGTGTCGTCAGTTCACTATAACAATGCATTCTTAATTTCTGTTTAAATAAGTTCTCTTGGTTCTTGACTGGATATTTAACCTCAAACATTGTTGCATATTAACAGATTCTAAGTCTGACAAAGCATACTAGTAATGTAAAGTGAAAAGTTATATGGTAAAGACAAAGTTAAAAAAAGCAGATTATCTTTCAATAAACGGTTTTACATGTGAAATGTGGTGTAAACCTTTACTCTTCCCAGTACGCAGAGTTTCAACTTCAACGCAATTATCATGTGGTATACGTCGGATTCTGTAAGGTCCATTGTAAACTAGAAAGAATTTGTGACTCAAGTGTTTCTTCTTATGTGACAATGAATGAGCTTTAATGAGAACTTTCTGACCAATATACAGTTTCTTTGCATTTGCTTTACCGTGTAGTTTTCTCCTTTTGTCTGCTGCAGATATTATATTTTTAAGAGCCAAATCAATTATGTCTTTGTGTCGAAGTTTACGTGTATTTGGGAAAGGTACAAGCTCTCTGATTCTGTTCGGTGGTTCTTCATTCTTTAGTACAAGAGTAGGTGGCAAAGCAGTGGAATCATGAGGCGTTTCATTCAGCACATTTTGAAATAAGTGTAAAGATCTGTCCCAATGCTGATGCTTTCTGTGACAATAAAGTCTGCAAAGCTTATTGATTTCTTTCATAATCCGTTCAGACGGGTTACAATGTGGTGAGTACAATGAAATAAAAACTGGTTTGATTTTATGATTCCGAAGCATGCGTGACCAAACAGCAGATCTGAATTGAGGTCCGTTATCTGAAATGACTTTGCTAACGTGTCCAACTTCACGTAAGAAATTATTAACAAAGGCGTTGGATACAGATCGTCCAGTGGCTTTACGTAACGGAGTGAAAGAAACAAATTTTGAAGTAAGTTCAACAGCGACTAAAACGTACGAAAATCCATTAGATGTTCTGACAAGCGGTCCCAAGAGATCAACAGCAGCAAATTCTTTTAATTTAGAAGGAATAATAGGAAATAACGGAGCACGATGTGAGACAGTAGATGGTTTCGCCTTTTGACAAAGTTCACAAATAGACAAGACTCTTCGAATTCTCTTTTCCATATTGTTAAAATAACAAGTCGTTCGAAGAATATGATAACATTTTCGTGGACCAAAATGTGCGTAGCTGAAATGAATGTACCAAATGAGCTTATTAACAAAATCGTCTGGAATGCAAAGTACCCATAGCTTGTCATCAACAGTGCAGCGTTTGAAGAGTATGTTGTTTCTAACCAGGTAATAATGCCGAATCTGTGTGTGTGTCTTTTCATGCCATTTGCTCTTGATGTCTTTCCAAATCGGATCTTTATCTTGTTCATGAGCAATGTCCTTTAAAGATGTGGTGATGAAGTTTTCAAAGGCGACTTTCTGAATGTAAAGAATACTGAAATTTTTCTCGAGGTTGCCTTCTGTGTTACTTTTCTCAAGCCCAGCCGGTGCGCGTGACAGTGCGTCCGCAACAATGTTCTCCTTGCCGGGAATGTAGACTATTGTGAAGCGGAATTCTTGCAGAAACAATGCCCAACGTTTTAACCTCTCATGATTTAATTTTGAAGACATAAGAAATTGTAATGCACGATGATCACTGTATACTTTTACGTGCTTACCAGAAAGAAAGAAACGGAATTTGTTAAATGCCCAAACGATAGCCAAAGCCTCTAATTCAGTAACGGAATAATTTTTTTCAGATTTTGTTAGCACTCGGCTAGCAAAAGCAATGGTTTTCTAAACGGTAGTGTCATTTTCTATGGCTTCTTGAAATAAATGGGCACCAAGACCGACTTTAGAAGAATCCGTGCTAAGGCAGAAATCTTGTGACAGATCTGGATGAGCTAGTATTGGCGCGTTAAGTAGCGATTCTTTCAAAGAATTGAATTCCAACTGTGCTTGTTCGTCCCAGTTCCAAATAGTATTTTTTCCAGTGAGAGAACAAAGTTTTGGTGTAACAAGAATTTGCATATTCAGAAAACGACGGTAAAAATTTACGAGACCTAGAAAACTGCGGACTTGTCTTTTTGTAGATGGAACTGGAATGGCTCTGATTGCTTCTAACTTTTCAGGATCCGGCTGAATGCCTTCAGAAGAAATAATATGTCCCAAAAACTTCACTTTTGTCCTACCGAATTCAGACTTTTCCAAGTTAACTGTAATTCCAGATTCTGCAAAAATATGTAACACGCTGTTGAGGATGCGATTGTGTTGTTCCCATGAGACTTCTGCTGTCAGAATATCGTCTACATATAAGGTGATGTGACGTTTTAAGAATTCAGGTAATATGGAATTTAGCCCGCGAATGAATGCTGCTGAAGAAATGTTCAAACCAAAAGGAAGTTTCCGAAACTGATAACAAACGCCGAAACAAAGGAAAGCTGTGTATTTTCTACATTCTGGATGAAGTTCGATCTGATAAGAGCTGGATCTGAGATCAATGGAAGACAACACTTTTACACCATTAAAATTTTGAAGAAGTTCTTCCATCGTCTGCGGCCTGTCTGTTTCAGGAATAATGATAGTATTGATTTGTCTCGAATCTAAGACAAGCCTGATCGATCCATTTTTCTTCTCAACAACATGTAACGGATTGTTGTATGAGCTTACTGCAGGCTCAATAATGCCCTCGTCAAGCATAGATTGTATTTCTGTTCTAACATGGTCCCTATAATGTGCTGGAATTACGTGTGGTCTAACACAAAATTTAGTATGCTCACGAACACGAAATTGGTATTGAAATCCCTTGATTGTTCCTGTTTTGTGAGTAAAAACTGTGGAATGTGCTTGTAAAATCTCAAAAAGGTCCTGCCTATCAGTGTCATTACAATTCTGAATTGTTTGAATTTTATTCTGAATTAACTTATTAGTGTCAAATGCGCCGTCGATATCATCCCTGTCAGTACTTGCAGAATGATTGTTAGCGTCAAGTTCCGTCGAAAATTCCGAACTGTTGTCTAACAGGAGGTAAAGCCGATTAATTTCTTCGTCATGGTTTGAGAGCCAATCTTCAAATTTCAAAGCTACTGACTTACCTTCTTTTTCTAAAGTTATTTCAGCATCGTGAAAGTTTAAGATTGCTTTGTATTCATTCAAAAAGTCT
Source organism: Schistocerca americana (assembly GCF_021461395.2). Taxonomy (NCBI): domain Eukaryota; kingdom Metazoa; phylum Arthropoda; class Insecta; order Orthoptera; family Acrididae; genus Schistocerca; species Schistocerca americana. Next base: position 495,827,559 of record NC_060124.1, on the reverse strand, counting down.
ACTCCCAGTATAATTTCCGTCGACAATAATGGAACAATAAGAAAGTTCATAGAGAAGCTGTGGCTTTGACAAAAGAATTCTAAGTTGGTTTGTTGGCGTACATCTACACTTTTTCCAAAGATTGCACCTTGTAATTTAATCTTACGTAACGGAAGTGTGGGGCAATCGTTCGATTTGTTGCAATTGCTAAAGGCTGTTTCACTGTTTGCTGAAATGGGACTGCCAGAGTCAAGTACTGCCGTAAATTTTACGTCATTTACTGTAATGTGAATCACAGGATATGCAATGTTGTTATGTTTTACGTCGTGTTCTTGGAGTAAGATGTCCCTAATGTCTTCCATTTTTACGTAATTACTAGCTACGGCAGCTGCGTCGTTAGTTTCATACGTGCGTTTTGTGGCTGCCTGCGGTATGAGTCATTGCCTATTGTCTCTTTGTTGGCGCGCGTCGTTATTGGGATTTGGAGACCTAACTTCTACAAATTCACCGTGACGAGAGGGCCCTGCCCTGTTTAAATCCCGCCAGTTCTGATTCAATTCAGGTCTGTCGTTACGATCACATCGTCTGTCGTCATGTCGGTAGTTCCTGTAGTTTCTTTCTTGTCGGTTAAGTGGTGGAGAATTTCTCCCTGAATCGTAACTGTGCGCTGGACCATTGCGTCTTAAGTTATTCTGTCTCCCATAATAATAATTATTTTGGTTCCCATATTGTCTGTTTCTCTGATTGTCTCTGTGATAGTCACTACCGCGGAAAGGTGATTTTTCCCTGTAATTATTACTACTCTGCCAACGGTTGTCATACAGGTGGTGTCTATTTTGGTCACGATTTGCGTTGTAAGAATAGACCTGTCGTGTCCAGTTATTGTTTCTGTCGTCACAGAATTGTGACGGATGTGACCTGTAGTGATTGTTTTCCTGTTTTCGCATCCCGCAACTGTCTGTGTCAATTTCCAGTTCTTGTAACAGTCCCTGAAAAGCCTCAGTGTCTTCTTTGCAACGTCCTGCTAAAATAATATGTCGTAAATGTTCAGGCAATTTGAGTAAGCAAATGCGGATGAGTTCTGAGGGGCTGTATGGGTTTGAAAGATACTGATTCTTATGCAACATGTCTTCAAAATATTTCACAAGACTGGAAAATTCAGATTGTTCGAAATGTTTCATCATTATGATGCCATGTTTTACTCGGTCTTGTGTGGCTTGAGACCAATATGCTGAGAGGAAGGCATGGTAAAATTCTCCTTCACTGTGGCAATCGTGAATGACCGATCGCATTCTTACAGCTAGTTCATTCTCTAAGTAGCCACACATAAATTCTAATCTGTGTTCTAACGACCAGTTGGGAGGAAAACAATGAGAGAATTGATGGAGCCATGCTTGTGGATGAATGTCGCTGCCAGAATTCTTAAATGTTTTGAATTTACGTGTAGTAATGAACAGCTTATAGTCAAAATCGTCATGTCGGCGAGTCGCATGTCGGTCATTGTTACTTCGTTTCGGCGGTTCCATCTCAAAATCCAATGCGCCTTGCCAATTTCATTCATAATTTCCGAAGTGTCCTGTGTTATTATTTTGTGTTTGTTCCGTATTTCTATGTCCCTCTTCCCGTATTGGAGCGCGAGTGTCCTCTGAAATACGTAATTCTTGTATTACCTGCGTCAACTGATCTTGTACTTCCCGGATTTCTCTTTTGTACTGTGTATTGATTTGATTTTGAATTTGTTTGAATTTTCTAATTTGTTCATACTCTTCAGTGTCCGTGAAGGCTACAGGTGTTGTGTCATTCAGATCATCATCTACCTTTGTAGATAAATTAGTGAACTGATCCGAAAGTTTGGCTACTTTCTTCGATAGTGTACTTATTTCCTCAGTGTGTTTTTCTGGACCAAGTTTCAGAGTATCTACTGTGTTCTTTAAGTTTTCCTGAGTTTTTGCAAGTTGCGTAACCGAATCGATAGATGCAACTGAGTCAAATTTTGCTTGCAAGGTCTCATGATTTTCATGAACAATAGTTTGCAGTTTTTTTATGGCTGCTTCGTGATTCTGTAATGCATTTTCATGCCGCGAAAAAATAGGTTGAAAATGCTCACAAATTTGTGTTTTTACGTCATTACAGACTTTTTGACATTTCGATTCAATGTTATGTAACTCAGTGGTTACATCTTCACGTGTTTGTTCAAGTGTAGTGTCTAACTTTTTGAGATTTTGTTCCACTGTGTCTAACTTTTTGAGATTTTGTTCCACTGTGTCTAACTGTTGCTGTGTTTGTCTCTGGTGTTGTTCCATTGTGTCTAACTTTTCAAGCTTTTGTCCCATTTGTTGCATTAATTGTAATAACAATGCACTGGTGTCTGAAACAAGTTCCTCAGTGCTTTTCGGCAGTGAAGTTGCACCGGCAACATTCACATTTTGACAAGCAGAAAATGTGTCTTGACTCATTTGAGAAAACGGTGAGAACCCAAGACCTGAGTCTACAGTATTTGCAAAATTGTGTCCTGTCATTCCCGATTCCAGAGGCAAGCTGTTGCCGACCGATCGATCGATAATGCGTCCCTCTTCACTAATTGTTTCACTGTCCACGCCATTGTTTGCCGCCTGCTCCATTTCCCTATGCACAGTTACCAAATTACTACTTTGAATGTCTGTTAATTCATTACTCTGCGGCGCTTTCACACTGCTTTCGTCTTCACTGTCATTTCTCAGTTTACTTTGGAGCCTAGTATTACGTTTTTCCCACGCCATTATTGTCACAATATTTCACACGACAACACAGAAAAGCACAATTTGAAGAGCAAAAATAAGAGAACACATTAACATAGCACTGAAAATAATATTTAGTTAATTGCAAGCGCAGCTGCGAAAAACTTGCTGCAAATCTACATGCATGCCACAACTGTTTTACTGTACAACAATGAAAAACTACAACTACAAAGGAAATTCTCTCTATAATTACGCGCTAGCAATAAACAAAAGCTACACTAAATACACAAACTACAAGAAAAGAATCAGAAGATTCCAGTGAGGTATCCTAGGCTAAGGGTCGACATATGAAACGTCCCCTTTGAACAATTATACATGACTGTGCTTAAACTGACACACAATATTTTGTTAGCGTAACGCAATCTGACTTTCAAAATTCCCTACAAAAGAATGGCCCTGACTAACATTAAACTATACCTTTCACAAATCACTTACCTCACAAAAATCTTCGCTGCTCAAGCTACTGCAATACAGCGAGCGCCACTACTGCCAGCTAAATAAAAGATTCAAACTATGGAAGGCACTAACTACTGATAGGGATAGTTAGCAAATGAAAGATATTAATAGAGAACAAACAATGTATTTACCTTGATATAATCATATATAAATATAGCAGTTCATGACAAATTTCAAAACTCCGCCATCTCTCTCCCCACATCCACCACTGCTGGCGGCTCACCTCCAACTGTGCAACGCTACGCGCTGTTCACAGCCAGCTGCCTAACACTACAATGGCGAGTATTACAACAATGCAAAGCAGCCACAGACTGCACACAGCACAGCCAGTGATTTTCATACAGAGGTGGCGTTACCAATAAAAAAACCTAAACAGCCTACTTACAACTTAAAAAGCCCATATCGATTATGTTTGGTTGAATGATTGGCACGCTGACACCAGCATTGATATCAACAGCAATTTGCGGAAGGATTCCTCTTCCGTCACTTTGAACAATTCTCTTCAGTAGTCTTTGGCCCCTTTCTAGCAGGGTCCTTCTTCGGCCGCAGCGATGCATCCACAGTTTGGGCAGTGGTTCGTCACGTGAGCTTTAGAAACTTGCATGTTACAATTTGAACACTTCATAGGTTGCCATTTTCCATTTTTTTATCCAACTTCATTGGCAAAATTTGTATCTGACGTTTTCAGGGTTCACCGTCGCCGTAGCTTGGTGTTGAAGAATTTATTGGTTGTATTTGTTCATCAACGGCTCATCAAAAAGAAATCTGGTCGTTATTATATCACACAGAAATTACTATTTTGGGTGCATGAACTGCGTCCGCACTGAACAGTTGACGAAGCTTTACTGATAGCGACAGTGGATAAAAATGGTTCAAATGGCTCTGAGCACTATGGGACTCAACTGCTGAGGTCATTAGTCCCCTAGAACTTAGAACTAGTTAAACCTAACTAACCTAAGGACATCACAAACATCCATGCCCGAGGCAGGATTCGAACCTGCGACCGTAGCGGTCTTGCGGTTCCAGACTGCAGCGCCTTTAACCGCACGGCCACTTCGGCCGGCTACAGTGGATAATTTGAACGTAATAAGCTGCCGGTATTTATGAGTAACTTCAAACGTTTCCACAATAAGGAAGCAAAGAATGCATAGTTAAAAAAATAATTCTACATATCTCTCAAATGTGAATAAAAATATATTTGCTAGCGGGATTTCTACGTGATGTGAATTTTTAAACATCAGTTTCATGTAAACTGAAGGGATGTAAGTATAACTCATCAGGCTATAACAGGGGGTATAAAACCTATTATTGTTACTGAGCCTTAAGCTATTTAGAATCTATAGAAAACACAGTGATTATGCATGAAAACAATAATAAAAGAGCAAAGTCCTTTCCTGTCATATTGACCCAAAGGTAAAACTAGAGTTAATTTGCGAAAGAAATTTCTGAGAATGCGTATATTGTTGAAAGCTGAATCTTCTGAGATGTAATGTTACAGAAGGCTCATGAGAATTAGGTAGATATTAGGCGCTTCTTTGCAGAATCGGGAAAGAAAAGCGTGGAAAGCACGAACCACATGGAGCAGGACGATAACACATGTGATAACATATCATGGAATAGCTTTCATGATACCAGAGGGATCCCCAGAGAGCAACACTTCAAGAATGTATAATTTCCTTCTGTAACGATGACTCTTCTCTGGTCTCCAGCCGAGACAATAGTTTTAAATCTTACAAGGTTCCGACCAAGTATTCTTCAGCAATTGTAAAGTGGAAGGACTGCCGATTGGCTGCTGGTACGCTGTTATATACTGGAGCTGCCAACTATGACGTCACTGGTGCGGGAAACAACGACTTCGAAGATGAGAAGCTGAGGCGACAGGAGCGAATGCGGTGTCGACGGGCGACCATATATGGCGATATCGCGGGCATCAAAAATGCCAGAGCCTTTCTGACTGCCTTTCTAACTTCCTGGGATCCTAATCTGGTATGTATACCTTGAGATGTCATTTTTCAACTCTTATAATCGATTCTGATTTTTGTCGGTTACCGCGCCATCTATCAAGCAACGAAAAAAAATGCTAAATACAGAAGTTACGTGATTTTTCCTGGAGAACCCCAATCCCCAGTCCGCAAGAATAATGGGATCCCTATTTTAGATTTCAACATTGGTGGCCATTGGGTTGGGGCAAGAACATATTTTGTAAGAGAAGCAATCTGAAAGTACCACAAATTATCATTTTGAAGACAAGTAAAATTGTTAAGACTTAATGAAAATAAATTCATTTCGAAAAAGACGTCTTTCTTTTCAAGGCGCAAGATGGTCAATGACCGACGAATAACGGGTTAACCGTTCACGTGTTATGAAACTAGTTTTAAAAATTTGTAGAATTTTAAATTCTTCATAATTAACAATGTCTTGTAGATAGTTTTAATATGTTATATAGCGCTTGAAAAGGTAGAAAAAAGGGTTCAAATGGCTCTGAGTAGTATGGGACTTAACATCTCATGTCATCATAGATCTACTTAAACCTAACTAACCTAGGTACATCACACACATCCGTGCTCGAGGCAAGATTCGAACCTGCGACCGTAGCAGTCGCTCGGTTCAGGACTGAAGCGCCTAGAACCGCCCGGCCACCGCGGCCGGCTAGTAGAATTCAAAATATTAACAAGTACTTTAAAAACCAAAACCACATGTTTCAGAAGAACGTAAGCAGTAGAAAATTTCGGTAACTCCTTATGGCGGCCTCTAGTGCGCATTCCTTCCAGTGATTCTAAAATCAATCACTGCACTGAAACATCGTCCAAGAAAAATCGGGTTTTCCTAAGTACACTATCCGCAACGTATTAGGGACAGTCAAATGAAAATGAGCAATATGGAAGAAAATTAAGGAAACTGATTATCATTTCAAAAGTAATTCCCATAGCTGTTAGTATATTTATCAGACTGTGAGACACGGCGGTCAATGTCTTCAAGAAAAAATGTTTTCAACTGACTGTGCAGAATGATTATACCCATACGTGTTCTTCTTCGTTCGAAGCAAAGGGTCGGCCACAAATGCCTTTCTTCAGGGCTCCTAAAATGTGGAAACCGTATGGGGAGAGATTGGAACTGTACCGCAGGAAGTATAAAGGCTTCCTAAAGTAACTTCTGCAGCGTGGTCGAAACAGTATTGGCAACATGTGGACCCTCTCACGAATAGGTGCACGCCTGAGCAACAGCAAACATTTTCCCATGAAGGCATTGACCGCTTCATCTCACAATGGGAGAAGTGTACTAAGAGTTGTGGTGATTAATTTTGAAGTAATAAACAGTTTATTTACTTTTTTGCATCAGTCTCCCTTTCCGTTGACTGCCTTTAAAGAACACTCTCCCCAACTTGGTCCAAAGTTCGTGGCAAATTTTTTCCGCTTGACCGGGCTGGAAGTCCGAAATTTGTTGATGATATTTGAGATGAGTGCTTCTTTGAGCTGGAAGCTTGGCGAGAATAATGCGGTAGGACATTTCAAACCACTCAGGAGACACATACAAATACCGACGAAACCATATTCCAGAGATTGATCATTACACCCGCATCCAAGTCTTTCAGATGTGGATGACCTATAGTTTGACGTCGATGAGGCAAAGTAACTTATGTTTTTAATTTCCGTTTGCGGGATTTCGGAGACTGATAACTTAATATGACATTACAATCCTCTTTAAAAATCTCTCATTGCCTACATGCTGTTGTGAACGAACACCCACGGAAGGTGGATTCGTTCGCATTTCTGTAGCCGCGTTTTACAGTTTTCACTGTCTTTAGTGTTCTTTAGTGGGAGGAAGAGAGGCGGAAAGAAGTGGTCGGGGAGGCGAACGAGCCGGCTGTGGCCTGACTTGCTTCCACCAGTGTTTATCAGGGGACGACCAGGGCCCGGTTCTGTACAGGGCAGCATCCTCCGACACACCGCTTTTTACGGCACCCGGCAGTTTGTGGTGCTCGTGGTTTACATATTTCAGAGTGTTACATTTTAACAGCTTGATTTTTTTTTTACCCTCTGACAAGGGGCTGCAGTAAATTTAGCTGGGTTGGGGGTGAGGAGGGGGGAGTGAGGGAGGTTTGCTCTCCACTTTATCTGGCGGCGTGGAGAGTGTGGAGAGCGCGTCAAAACTTTGTGGTCTTTCACACCTTTGAGATTCATTTAGGGTGGTTGTTTAGTATTCTGCAGACTTGCTGGATTCAGCTGTCAGCCAGCAGGTGGTGTTGGCCGATCAGCCTCAGCACCAGAAATGAAAATATTTGTGTCATAAGTAGGGTGTTTAGTCAGTACTGCAACCATTTCTTGTCTCGGCGAGTTTCAGTTGAAAGAATGCGGAATTTATTGTGGGACATCGTGGAATATTCCCGCTTCAGCCCCTTTAGTTTCATGAAATTCCGGTAGGAGTCGACGCTGTACACTGCCTTCATATGGCGTCTGTAGCGGAGGAGCTTTCCAAGCAGAGAGCTGTCACTGAGTCCATTTTGGCGGAAGACAGAGCATCATAAATATTCATAGACGTTCGGAGAATGTCTACCGAGACCTGACAGTGAACAAAAGCACCATGAGTGGTTGAGGGAGGCATCTGCCGTCACCGGAACAAAAACCTCCAAACCTGTCCGCTCTCACGTGTCACCTAGCCCGTACGTAACCTCAGGAAACTGAAGAAATGGCTTGAACGGGTTCGTCGCAATAAGAATGCAAACGAACTTCACCTTGTCCATGACAACGCAAAGCCTTACACACGACTGGGCATCTGTGAAGAGTTCACAAAACTTTACTGGATTGCTTTCTTTCACCCATCCTACAGCCCTGATATCACACCTTTCGACTTCCACCTGTATGACTCAAGGACGGGCTCCACATGAAGCAGTACACTGATGATGGGGAGTTTATTGATGCAGCAAGACGTTGGCTCCAACGTCGACCAGTAGAGGTACAATGCGAGCATACAGGGCCTCCCAATAAATGGGTTCAAATGGCTCTGAGCACTATGGGACTTAACTTCTAGGGTCATCAGTCCCCTAGAACTCAGAACTATTTAAACCTAACTAACCTAAGGACATCACACACATCCATGCCCGAGGCAGGATTCGAACCTGCGTCCGTAGCGTTCGCGCGGTTCCAAACTGTAGCGCTTAGAAACGCTCGTCCACCCCGGCCGGCGCCTCCTAATAAGAATGCGTTAAGTCCCCGCAGTGAACGTAGATTGCAACACTTTTAACTTGCGTATTGAGGCATTACACTTATATGCAACAAACTGTTCTATTTATGAAGCTTTGATTCTTTAGATACACGAGGGTCGTTCAATGAGTAGTTCAACACATTTTTCTCTGAATGCAGGTTGGTTTTATTCAGGATTCCAGTCCACCATATTATTGCCAAATATTTGGGAAAAAATGTGTTGAACTACTTATTGAACGACCCTCGTGTATCTAAAGAATCAAAGCTTCATAAACAGAACAGTTCGTTGCGTATAAGTGTAATGCTTCAATAAGCAAGTTAAGAGTGTTGCATTTAACTGAAAACCTGATTACATTTAACTCCACTGAAGATAACTCAATTATAGAGTTGTCCCGAGGCGCAGCCTAGAAACTAAAGATATGGTATTACTTGGAACTGAATTTTAACATGTTAACAACATTTAACGTATTGCTGTTTAAAGGCTTATTTGGTCGACATAATGTTAGTATGGAAAACTCTTTGCATAAGCGGCCCATGAACTCTGCCCGCATGCTATAGTTTCTGGGGTGGTACCCTTGCCCATAAGTGAACGACTACAGCCATACTAAACGGTTATCACGACCTTCATACTTGGCAGTATTGCTGTCCTCGGACAAACTCTGTGTTGGTATTGGGAATGAGATCTGTCTCTTTATTGTGTGGTTCCTGAGAAGAGAAGACTAATGTCTTTCAAATGTTTCGGTGTATTAAGTGACAGTGATGTCGCATCTGTGAGACATTGGACATAAAATGGGGCAGCGCGTTTGATTGCTATCAGATCATAGCGTCAACGCATGGGACACTGCAACTAAGAGTTCACACAGCTGCTAGAGTTTTAACGTGCCACTTTTTAAAGAGTATGGAAAGTACCTCGGTACCTCGAGTCGAGGAAAACAGTTGCCTCCACAGCAAATTTCCGTTGGCATGAATATGTTGATGAGTGCGGCTATCGTCAGTAATCCGCAATTTTACATCGTCAACAAGAACAAGCAAGCAAAAAAAAAAAAAAAAAAAAAAAAAGGTTCAAATGGCTCTGAGCACTATGGGACTCAACCTCTGAGGTCATTAGTCCCGTAGAACTTAGAACTAGTTAAACCTAACTAACCTAAGGACATCACACACATCCATGCCCGAGGCAAGATTCGAACCTGCGACCGGAGCAGTCGCGCAGTTCCGGACTGTAGCACCTACAACCGCTCGGCGAAACCCGGACAAGGTTTGGCTGTTTACATGGGATCCAGTGTGCCACTCATACGTTTCATAGTACTTGATGACCAACGACCGTTACAAAAAACCTACTCTCTCACTATGTGAACTCTTTTATTCGTTTACAGCACCTCACGGGCGATCAGAAAATACGATCCGCCACCCACTCGCCTCAGAACTATCATACTGGTTTGAAGAACGCTCCACGGATAGCAGCCCACCTGACCTCCATCTTATTTGGCATATAGTTTCGATCTTCATGAGTTGTTCACAGCAGTTTTGCGATCGTAGTTCAGGAATGCTCTATAACCTTCAGAAGTATCCTACTCGTACCTCAACCACCGTCAGCCGGATGAGTTGCTATATGCTGATAATTACTATAGTTTAATTTCTACTGATTGCTTTTTCCGCTAACCTATCCTCCGGAGCCTAACCGTGACGAAATCCTTACAGTAGTCTCCTGTAACAGTCCAGTTTCTCTGCTGCTGGGCCGGTGAAATGTAATACGACTGCTGTCACTCCCGTGTAATTACACGGACTCGTTTATTTTATTCACGATTTTCTGCTAATAACTAGTCAAATTATATATTCTCATATGTTTTATTGATGACGACCCGTTAATAGCAATAACTGCGTCAGTTGGCTTTAAATTTAATTATACGTTTTCCCATGAGGTCTTGTGATTATACGTTTCCACTGGGATATTAGCGATTGAAAAATATGAAACAGGTTTTACCGCACACGGAAGCGCGCCGTCAATGTTGTTCGTGAAATCATATGCGATTGCCCTTCATCTCTCGTGACAAACACAGGAAGTTTGCTGTTACAAACGCTCTGTAAAGTTTCTGCCTGTTATCTAATGTATGAACCCCTAAAACGCTCACAAATTTACAGAGGCAAGTGGACTGTCTAACATCTTCCAGGAGCAATAAAAATTTGATCTCCAGTACTTTATACATTGCTTTAAAATATTCAAAATGCTATTACAATCTACTCATTAAGGGCTACCTGTATTATGTTACATGTTTAATACAATAAGCTCAGTATTAACATCAGAAATTGTTTACTACAATAGACACTATAGTTCACGACGTTCAAATTATCCGCACTATACTCATTCAGTGTTCTATAATGACAGCACATAAAGAGAACACTTTGCAACTTGCAGCAAAAAATCAACACAAAATCTTTTCTTAACTGTTTCTCGCTAACAGTCCCATAAATTAATGAAAGGAAAACATTTAATTTTCTTACTGAATGTTCATTGTTCATTCGGCTTGAATTCAGCATCAGCTACGACGTTTACGCATGACAGTCCGATTCTTTAAAGAATCGGGAGGTGGATTACTGGTTGACTCCTAGTGGCCAAATACCACCCATTCCTAGCTTCGGAGGGAATTCCTTGAGAAAGAAGAGGTATTTTCCACTATCGATATACTAATCGTCTATGTAGAAACAGCAGCTGTAGGCGTGAGCTGGCGTGGCTTAGGAGCACCAAGTTGAATAATGCAGACGTGAGCTTTCAGGACTGGTACATTTGTGTTCAGTTGATTTTTTGGGAAACTCGCACACAGCTAACCGCTATGTCTGCAGTTCGGTGCAAACGTTTACGCAAATTTCATTCGTGGACAGAGAGGGCAGTAGAGTATAAAACGGAAAGTTTCAAATTTCCCTTAACTGAAAACAACGTTTCCCTTCCAACAGCCGCTTTCATCGGAACGTGCTCAATGTTCCTGTTCTCACAAACGCCGTTGTTTCTCTTTTACTGTGAGAAAAGCTCTGTTTTACTTTCAACATTTCTATTAAAGGGCAACTAGCAAAAGTATACGGTAACTAGTTAAAATTATGGTTATCACGGTTATTGCGGATGAGAAATTATATTATTGCAAATCATCTTCCATGGACGCATGGAACAAATTGACACCTAAGACCTTTCGTGTGATCTCTGATGTCTCTTACTTTATCACGATGGTAATTTTCTCCTGTGTAGGCGAAAGTCAACAAAATGTGTGGACATTTGGGATAAAAGGTTTGTCATCCAAATTTTGTGAAATGGCCTCGCCGGATGGATAAACACCTTGGTTTTAATGACTGCTACTGCCAAATTGCTTTTCATATACGACGCACGAAAGTAAAACTCATGCTGCCTTTCTATGAACTTTTTCGCTCTCCTGGTGAGTCCCATCTAGTAAGGATCGCACACTGCCCATAAATCCTCCAGATGGGCACGAACAGTCGTAGCATAACATGTCTCACTGGTATATTTGTACCTCTAAATTTCTGCCAAATAAACGCAGTATTTAATTCACCTTCTCAACAATGCTATTTCATCGTTCCAATTTAAATTGCTCGCAATTGTGATCCCAACGTATTTTTCCGACTGTTGAACATTTAAATTTGTACCAACGTATTTGCCTGAACATAGGACATTTACATTTTTATTATTTATAGTGTGGATTTACGGTATCTATGTGGAAGAGTCGCACTTTATAATGTTTTGCAGGAATTTACACTTTTCGCCCACGGCCAAACGCAAACGACAGTATCATCTGCAAATAATGTAAGAGCACTACACAGGTTGTCTCCTAAATCATTTATAAGGATTCACAACGCCACGGGGCGTATATATACATTTATATTTTTGGCACTTTTTACGATATCTGGCATATTTTTAAGGCAGCTACAACACTTTGTTAACAAGTGAACCGGAGACGGACTGCCGTGATTGAGTTTTCTGACTATCGTGGTACTCGGGTGCATGATGTTTCCTGTGATATTTGATCATTAGCCGACTGCTATAGCCTATTTCCCCGAAACTGAACAACTACATTGTCACTGTCATTTAATTCCTAGGCGCACGCAGAATGCAAAAAATTGTCTTTCACATTTCTGGGAAAAAAGCAAAATAAATGAATACGGGTCTATTCAAATTAATTGCTTTCAAGCATCTTCACATATGTTACCAGCGATCTGAGATCCTTCTCTCAGTTTTGCCACATGTCTTGGTCAAATGAGCAATATCGAAGTGTTATTACTTCATACCATTTTAATGTAACGCAGATAATGCTTCAAGCAAACGTCTGAACTTCATGAAGATAATTTTTCACTATCTTTCTAACGCACTTATATAGACTTTTACATTTGTAATTTTATTCTCGAATAATCTTCAATCGCAGGTTAAAGTTCGTCATCAGCGGCTTAAATGAAAGTGCCAGCAGTACAGAAAACACTAGATGTTGGTGTATGATATATCTACAAACACAGTTTGCGTCTAGCCTAAACAAGAGTGTAGGGGGGTAGCTTTTCCTGTGGTTATTTAGTAAGAGAAATACTCTCTCCTTGCAGCTAAAGTAGCCTCTTCTTATTGGTCGAAAATGCTGGTTCCGGCTGCTTATAATGCCTCAACATCACGAGATAAAATGTTGTTGCGATAAACTGATCAAAAATAAATTATTACAATTTCGTAATCTGATGTGTCCTTTATGAGCGAATACTTCTGAAAGCCGACTCGTCATAACTATTCCGTAAATGGAGATAATACGTCATTTCTCTGCATTAGCAACATACCATTTTCGAACCAGGTGGAAGAAATTTCTAAAAATGGTTCAAATAGCTCTGAGCACTATGGGACTTAACATCTGAGATCATCAGTCCCCTATAACTTAGAACTACTTACACCTAACTAACCTAAGGACATCACACACATCCATGCCCGAGGCAGGATTCGAACCTGCGACCGTAGCGGTCTCGCGGTTCCAGACTGTAGCGCCTAGAACCGCTCGGCCACTCCGGCCGGCGGAAATTTCTACTTACATTCTTACATTTCAGCAGGAGACATTATGTCTCAATATAAAGAGCATGTAAACACCTGACAATGATTGTATAGGTGACCTATACTCTGTAACTCTTCTTTACATTGTGAAAGCTCTCCATACGATTAGTGCAGTGGCCAATTAACATTAGAAGCTTAAACACTCCTAGCAGGGCTGAACCTGATCCATGCTCGGAGAGTCTGAATTTTATTGCACCGACCATAACTTTTCCTGTAGAGTGGAACCCTCTCGTCGGAACATTTCCAGAGCTCGGTAAAATGAGAGGTACTTCATAATCAACTGAAAGACAACGTTTCGGAGGTTCAGTATCGGACATCAGAGGAAGCACCAGAACCATAAACTCTGGGCACTTTCCTAAACGAGTACAGCTAGTTCCTCAATAGGAATTCCGTAGTTTGTAATTTTTTATACTGGAGGCGGTTTCACAAAGTTTCTGAAGGCATTCTTTTAAGGGAGAAGAAATTTTACGTCTGTATGTCGCTAGTGCAAAGATCCAGGAAACCCTCAGCCGTATTGTCTCCGCTGATGTTCACGATGTCCATCGTAGACAGGCAGCGAACCTCAGGTGTAGCGTACAGTGTGCACGTATACCTGAAGATTATTCGTTACACATGGAAAAAATCTACAGGAGAACTAAATCAGTCATTGTATGTCAAATGCAGCGTAAATCGTAAAGATGAAATTTGTGATTATGATATGACGTGCTATCAACGCTGACCTTTTTAAGCCCAAGCGGAGCCCAGCATCATTTCTTCCATTGTAGTATTACCTTTTCATTGAAGCCTCACATGAAGCACTGTCCATTATCCTGAACCCAGACTGAGATTTTCACTCTGCAGCGGAGTATGCGCTGATATGAAACTTACTTGCAGATTACAACTGTGTGCCGGACCGAGACTCTAACTCGGGACCTTTGCCTTTCGCAGGCAATTGCTCTACCAACTGAGCTACCCAAGCACGACTCACGCCCCGTCCTCATAGCTTTATTTCTGCCAGTACCTCGTCTCCTACCTTCCAAACATTAAAGAAGCTCTCTGCCCGCGAAAGGCAAAGCTCCCGAGTTCGAGTCTCGGTCCGGCACACAGATTTAATCTGCCAGGAAGTTTCATCCTGAACCCAGTTTACTATCTTCTCTCACGCAGAAGGAAGGAACATGGTCACAGAGTCCTGCAAACACGGGATGATGACGTAACCGTGTGATAAAGGATTTAAAAGTAAGGACAGTTGGAATGTTGTTTCAGGGTGATGCATCCAGATTAATCGAATGCATTTTGAGAATCTAGAATTAATATCTCACTTTCACTTATACTGTAAGGCAGAGATATCATATAGAAACACAGATAATCGTGTATTCAGAAGTATGCCTCTTATGACGTTTTATGTACGTAACATTATTTCTTATATCTAGCACTAAAAGTTACAAATTGCATATTTAAACACGATAGTCTCAATATTTTAGCCTAGTATTCGGATTTGGAATTCCACGAGACTTGTTGTGGGGCCGGCCGCGGTGGTGTCGCGGTTCTAGGCGCTCAGTCCGGAACCGCGGGACTGCTACGGTCGCAGGTTCGAATCCTGCCTCGGGCATGGATGTGTGTGATGTCTTTAGGTTAGTTAGGTTTAAGTAGTTCTAAGTTCTAGGGGATGGATGACCACAGCTGTTAAGTCCCATAGTGCTCAGAGCCATTTGAACCATTTGAACTTGTTGTGGGCCATAAGAAACTTATACAATGAAACTAACTTTGTAACAAAAGCAGGGAACAAAATACGTAAGGATAGCTTTATAAGTAACCAAGGGGTAGAACGAAGCTGTAGTCTCTATGCAGTTATAGTCGATTTGCGCAGAAATCACACAATTAAAGGAAGGAATGATGAAACACAAAATAACAAAGGAAGAAAACTAGATGACGACCATTCTAAGCAAAAAATAATAATGTACGGTGACGACCGAAGAACTGTTACCAAGAGTTAGTTTTAAGTTAACCATATCGGCCAAAACTACAATTTAACGTTTTTTTTTTTTTTTTTTTTTTTGAAAAGACATAAATAATGGCATTTCAAGGAAAACAACAGTTGTGTTCAGAGCTAGTGACAGAAAACATAATCACTACAGCATTTTAACTACCACGTTTAAAACATTTCTTTTGGTTATGATAAAGGTGTAAGGAATTAAACAGTAAAATTTCAGTCGTCTAAATAACAATAAAGAAACGCAACTGAAATCTATAAAATACGAGGTACTGCAACGCTACTTTACGGATCTGAAGCTTGTATAGCAAACAAGAAAGACATAAATCGATTAGTGACGTAAGAGATGAAAATCGTCTGATTATTTAAAGGACGTAAACTACTGACAGAATAAGAAACGAAGATATTACAAACGAGCTTAAAATTTTTCACTAGAAGAAAAAAATCGGCAGATACAAGTAGAACTGGAAGCAACATGTAGACAGACTGCAACAAGGGGAGACATCGTAAAAACAATTTTTGCATTATACACGCTGAGGGATAAGGGGTATAGATCGACTGAGGAAGTAATGGAAGTAAGACGCTTAATGCAGAACATGTTCCTTCAACATAATCCACATAATATAAACTACTTTTGTCAGAGACAAAATGTTATCTGACGTTTCCTCGTGATGCTAGGTGTCTTTACGTATTAATCATGTCCCTGTAAGATAGCAGAATATAGCCACTCCAAATATGAGTAAGCAATGTACGTTGCCTATAATGCATCATCTGTTCTGCGTGAAAAAGGACAGGTCGGGACAAAAGTCTTGATACGCTTCTAAAATATCTTTCTCTGCTTTGACACTAATTCTTAAGGTCTTCTTGTTGAAAATCACTCTTTCAATTCAGTTGAATAGGTAGTGTGCTGAACAGCTCGTTACTAGAATCTGCTGATTCAGTGGCATCTTGTTGTCCCAGGACCGGCGAATACTAAAGGATGCCTAGCGTCACGGGGAAACGTCAGCAATCATTTTGTCTGTGACAAAAGTTGTTTCCCATGACGTCATCTATTACCACTAGACATTTTATGCAAAGACTTTGATACACCGTATGTATGCAGGGTGCATCATGTAAAACAAACACCGCAAATTTTGCGACAGTGGGAATTGCTATTGATGTGCGTTTCCACAGAATGGACTGGTAGTCAGGGTCAGCCGATAAAGAAATTGGAAAATATTTTGAAAGTGTGTTTTTTGTGCAAACATGCTTTTTTAAAAAAAAATGACGGAATTGCTACTGACATTAACAGACTAAAAGTAGGGTAAATTAGAATGTCAAGAGCGTTTGTTGCAAGATTCCAGTGCGAGTCGTTTATGAGACATCATATTTTAAAAGGTTTGTACACCGACACTTCTCTGTGGCATTCAGCCTACGTGGTTGCTAGGTACAATGTTGTCATTTTTGCTAACAGTGTGCTTTTGTGTTCGTTATGTGTAATGCGACTTGCTAGTCTGTTAGTGTGTGACAGCCCAAGTAGTAGGTCGTCAGTGGACGATCGGATTTACCAGTGCAAAAAAAGCCGACATGCTCATGGTGTACAGAGAGTGTAGGAAGAACGCAGTTCGTTCTTGTGTGGTGTATGCGTCAAGATGTCCCAATAGACGTCAACCATCTCGGCAGTTGATCCGCAAGTTAGCTTACGCGCAATCACACGAGGAAGTGGCGTCAGTCAGGCACGTGTCCTTCGTATTCTCCATCGACATATATATCATCCTTATCACATCTCTGTCCATCAAGAGATGCACGGAAACGATTACGAGAACTTCTGTATATGGACTTTAGGACAGGATACTCCAGATGTGCCACGTATTTTGTTTAGTGATGAGCCCACATTTACCAATCATAGTCTGGTAAACTGCAGACACACGAACCATTGGTCTGCTGACAGCCCCCTTTGGCTTCGTCACGTGGAAGTCAGCGCCGATGAAGTTTAGACGTGCGGTATGGGATAGTGAACCGTCAGCTAATACGCCCGTTTTTCGCACACGGAATACTGAAGACGCAGAAGTATCGCAGCATCCTAACGGACCACTTTCCACGGATACTCTTCAGACGAGGTGGAAATATTGGTACCAACATGGTGGCTGCCCACACCACAGCGGCAAAAGTACTACAGCAAGTCTTTTATTTATTTATTTATTTATTGTTCCGTGGGAGCAAATTAAGAAGAAGACTCCATGGTCATGGAACGAGTCAATACATGGAACTATAACACGATAGTAGAAACAGATAAAATGAAATACAAGAAAGGTATTCAGGCGACAATTCGTAAGTTGAAATAAAGAAAATCAACAAGGTAACACTGGAATTTGCTTAATTTTTCAGCTCTTCCAGGAGCTCATCGACAGAATAGAAGGAGGGAACCATGAGGAAACTCTTTAGTTTTGACTTAAGAGCGTTTGGGCTACTGCTAAGACTTTTTAGTTCTTGTGGTAGCTGATTGAAAATGGATGCAACAGAATACTGCACTCCTTTCTGCACAAGAGTCAAGGAAGTTCATTCCACATGCAGATTTGATTTCTGCCTAGTATTAACTGAGTGAAAGCTGCTAACTCTTGGGAATACGCTAATATTGCTAACAACAAACGACATTAAAGAAAACATATACTTTGAGGGCAATGTCAGAATTCCCAGACTATTGAATAGGGGTCGACAAGAGGTTCTCGAACATACACCACACATAGCTCGAACAGCCCGTTTTTTAGCCAAAAATACCCTTTTTGAATCAGAAGAATTACCCCAAAAAATAATACCATATGACAGAAGCGTATGAAAATATGCGAAGTAGACTACTTTTCGTGTTGAAGTGTCACTTATTTCAGATACTGTTCTAATGGTAAATAAAGCAGCATTTAGTTTCTGAACAAGATCCTGAACATGGGCTTTCCACAACAGCTTACTATCTATCCGAACGCCTAGGAACTTGAACTGTTCCGTCTCGCTTATAATGTGCCCATTCTGTCTGATCAAACAATCAGTTCCTGTTGAATTGTGAGTTAGAAACTGTAAAAACTGAGTCTTAATGTGATTTAGCATCAAATTATTTTCCACAAGCCACGAACTTATTTCGTGAACTACATGATTTGATAAGGTTTCAATATTACACACAAGATCCTTCACCACCACGCTGGTGTCATCAGCAAACAGAAATATTTTTGAATCACCTGTAATACTAGAAGGCATATAATTTATATAAATAAGAAAGAGCAGTGGCCCCAGCACCAACCCTTGGGGAACACCCCACCTAACAGTGCCCCATTGGGACTGAACATCACTACTACTCTCAATATTGCGGAGAATTACCTTATGCTTTCTGTTCTTAAAGTAAGAGGCGAACCAATTGTAAGCTACTCCCCTTACTCCATAATGATCCAACTTCTGCAGTAATATCTTGTGGTCAGCACATTCAAAAGCCTTCGTTAAATCAAAGAAAACACCAAGCGTTCGCAACCTTTTATTTAATCCGCCCAAAACCTCACAGAGAAAAGAGAATATAGCATTTTCAGTTGTTAAACCAGTTCTAAAACCAAACTGTACATTTGCCACAAATTATGTGAATTTAAATGCTCCAGTAACCTTGTATATACAACCTTCTCGATAACTTTAGCAAACACCGATGGCATAGAAATAGGTCTAAAATTGTCAACATTATCCCCGTCTCCATTTTTATAAAGTGGCATCACTACCGAGTACTTCAATCGGTCAAGAAAGCGACCACTCCTAAAGGAAAAGTTACAGATATGGCTAAGTACTGGGCTAGCATACATAGAACAATACTTCAGTATTCTGCTAGATACCCCATCATATCCATGAGAGTTCTTGGTCTTCAGTGATTTAATTATTAACTCAATCTCCTTCTTGTCAGTATCATGGAGGAGCATTTCAGGTAAGAGTCTCGGAACACTTTTTTCTACGAGCGCTATATGATTCCCTGTTGGGACTAGGTTTCTATTTAGTTCACCTGCTATATTCGGAAAGTGATTATTAAATACTGTACATATATGAGACGTATCAATAACACGGACATTCCCACTACGCACTGATTCTATATCCTCGACCTGTCTCTGCAGGCCAGCCACTTCCTTTACGACTGACCATATGGTTTTAATTTTATCCTGAGACTTAGCTATTCTGTCTGCATACCACATACTTTTTGCCTTCCTAATAACTTTTTTAAGCAGCTGACAATACTGTTTGTAATGGGCTGCTGCATTTAGATTTTGACTGTTTCTAACGTTTTGATATGATTGCCACTTTGTTCTACAGGATATTCTTATCCCCCTAGTCAGCCACCCAGGCTGCCTGTTTGTACTACTACCCTGCTTTGAACGTTCTAACGGAAAGCAACTTTTTGGATAACAGAATGCCCTTCTAGTAATGAGGAATGAACAAAAATGTTGTCTATGGTTGTTCTACTGTTCCCTTACACTCGTGTTGGAAAGAATACGGATTGCATAAGATTATATGAATTAAGGAAGTCTACCAGCATCCTTTTCCTTGCACAATCACTTATACAATTAATACTGAAGTCACCAGATATAATTAACTTTTTGTATTTCGCATAAAGTAAACCCAGGACCTCCTCTAGCTTTAGCAAAAATGTGAAATCGGAGTCTGGGGATCTATAAATAACAAATTAGAAATTTAACTCCACTAAATTTAAGCACACCTGCACAACATTCAAACACCTTTTCAGTGCAGTACTTTGAAACATCAATTGACTCAAATGTGGCTACTCCGCCACACTGCAAAGAGCTCCTAGAAAAGCTGCCAGCCAACCTGTATCCTGGTAAAGGAAGCCTCTGAATTATCTCCTTATTTAAGAAGTGTTCAGCTATACCAATAATTTCAGAGTCAAGCAGTTCACTAAGTTTATCTGTAATACCTTGTATATTTTGATGAAATATACTAATTCCCTCATTACTCAGATACCTAAGCTTTGTTGAAAGTAGTTTCTTTGTTAGAGAATCTTCACGAATTGTTTCGAAATCGTTGGATGGGACGTAGAGGACTTGTACCGTGGTCGGCCCGTCCCAGGGGTTTGACGACTGTAGACATTTTTCTGTGAAGAACGATGAAAGATTTTGTCTACAGGACCAAAATGGTTCAAATTGCTGTGAGCACTATGGGACTTAACAGCTGAGGTCATCAGTCCTCTAGAACTTAGATCTACTTAAACCTAACTAACGGCACCACACACACCCATGCCCGAGGCAGGATTCGAACCTGGGACCGTAGCGGTCGCAGACTGAAGCGCCTAGAACCGCTCGACCACATCGGCCGGCTGATAGTATGACAACGGGCTCGTTCTTTATTGTCTAATAAAGATTATTTGCTTTAGAATCGAGGTATTAAGACAAAGATCATTTTTAATGAAATAGTTTTATATCGGCAGCCGAAAGCGCTTTAGAAATGATTATTAAGATTGAGACTCATTGCTGAATAATCCGATAAATATTCAAAAAATTAAAGGTATGTCGGCCGGGATCGGATATTGCGAACAAGCTCATGCCAGGCTACGTTTTAGTTGTCTACAGTGCAGGAATAGTGGGAAGTGTGTCGTCTGTCGGCAGGTCATTTCTTAAACGTTGCTTGCATGCATACATGTACACCATTGAGACGAAGGCGGACAAGCTAATCTTATTCGGTGAATGTAAAAGAAATGCTGTCGAAACGTGCGGCGGTAAGCGGCCATCTATCCCGATCGTCACTGTCTGACGCAACAGGCGTGAATTATTAGGTTACTACTGCGAACTGGATGCTTCAGGCTCAAATAGAAGACGAGGACGGAGACTGCATCGTGAGGAAACTGTTTTGGTTACGGCGCTTATCGCTCCGCATGATGGCATGGGGAAAACTGCCATGTAACATGATGTCAGCCACATGAGTGTCATTCGCATCTTGCATTGACATTTATTCCACACTTGACATTCGTCACTACATTACGTACTCGGAGAATGTGATTTCGAATGACGTATGGAATTTTTTTCAGTTTGCTTTGCAGCGCATGGGCAACGTCAAGGCGTCTTTCAACGTGTGCTCTTCAAAGACGAAGCAACATTTATTAACTACAGTAATATAAATTTACGTAACATGCTCTACTGTGGAGCTGAAACTCAGCACTACTTTCGTCAGGTATAACATCAACAACTGTGTACGACCTTATTCCGTCCCAGTGAATGGAAACACGTACGTGCACTTTTCTTATATTTTGCCTGTCCTTCCACAAGAGGTACCACAGAAAAAGTAATCGTGTATGTTGTTCCAGCAAGAAGCAGCTCAGCTCACTCTCCCCTTGTGGCAACGCAAACACTGAACGAAAAGTTTCCTGAACGATGCATGTGACCAATGCTGCAGTACAATGGATGACCGGGTGCCCTCCCCTTGGTTCCTGTCTATGGGAAGCACTGAAAGATGTAGCCTATCTTGAAGACCAAAATGCAGCAGACTATATGTGCCGTCCGATTGCCACAACATGCAACGCCGTGTCATCCAATGTAATTCCATTTGTTAAATCCGTCTCTCGAACGGTGATTCCAGATGTGCGATGCAGCCGATGGGAATCAAGTTTACACTGGAATAGTTGATTTTGTCCACATTGCTTTGCAGTTCTAATACTTTCCTCGGTTTATTTTGCAAAATGCTGCTTTTTAACAAGCGCTAAATCTCTGTTTGGAGGCGTTAATCCATATAGTTAAGAAAAGAATACGATTCCACTAAGAAAACCATCTTGTTCCGTAAGGGGTGTCGAAGGGGTTGCCTAACCTCAGGCGTTAGAGAAGCCGAGACAATAAATTGGTATCGAAGTTTCAGACTCGTACATTTTTAAAGTGCTCATCAAAGGTGAATGTGTACCACCGAGAGTGTTGCCGAAGGCGGTGGTTTTACAAGGAACCTTTGTCATTTTATTCACACACATGATAGTTCAGCACCTCCCCCCCCCCCCACCCCCAAGCATCCCACTCCCTCCCTGTGATTACGCCAAAGGAGAGGACGAAACAGAAGTGCTGAAAAACCATGAACACTCGTTGCTGCTTCAGATCGCGTTCCGATTTCGTGGCATGATTTTTAACAGTGCGTGATGGTTCCACCCTGTATACCAAAGTGAAAACTGCGATCGAACTAAACTCCAAAGTGGTTAGATCACGTCCAGTGGGATTATTGCCCAATGACGTCGATTGAGTAGGGCTGACCAGGAGGGGTCAGCAGTGTTGAACGTTTTTCAAGAACGTCGTCTATTGCTCATCGCACTTCAGACTGTTGATTTCAACGGCGCAATGTGTGGGAATCAACGCTCCAACGGAAGGGGTGGTTTCGTTGATGCCATTTTATGCAACTCCCTGATCCTTTCTCAGATCGATACTGTCTGGCGATGTGTCGGCAACCCGTAAGAAAAGCAGCGAGATTTCAGCGCTGCGTATCGTATTTCTGATCAACATTACAGAGATGGAAAAGAATGGTTGAAATGTGGATAAGAGAGGACATGAGGACCTCCCGACTGAGCGAGACATCCACGGAGGCGTTGGTGAGAATTGTGGTGACATTTGGTGCCAGTGTGACATCATCAACCCACGTTAAAGTCCGCGTGAACTTCGGAGCTGTGGCCTTTTTATCGCATCTTGTTGTTTGATGTGACGCTCAGCCAGAAGGTTACGTCACAAGGCTCACGCATTTGCACCATTGCACGGGAAGACTGTAGCCACTTTATAAAACTACCTGTTATTACTAATTTAGCAATACTTCTGTGAAAGGACTTGGAAATGAACATGACAAGCGCTTGTTAATAGTAGTGTTTGGGAGTTTCGCAAAAGAAACCAAGAAAAATATTAAAACTGGAATGCAATACAGCCAGTATGGGACAGTAATTCATTTCGCGAAAGATTTCTGTCGAAAGGACGCAGTAGCAGAACATACAGGATTCAAACCAAGATGCTATTAGCTATAGGTAAACTGCAGCTACGTAAAAGAAAGCGATCGCCACCCAGATTAGGCAAAGTTTCACCAAGTATTAGCAAGGTTCACAAAAAAAATGACTATTGATGTTTATTTTGCTAGATACTGAAATTCTGTTTTTCAAATAAGAAAGAAGACAGTGGTACACGTTAGCAAGCGGTGTAACAGTACTTTGGCATGAAGAGCACAGCAGGAATATTAACCGCTTTTGTAGCAACTGGTTCTTTATCTTTTTTTCGCGCTGGTAAGTTCCTAAGGGACCAAACTGCTGAGGTCATGGGCCCCGAGACTTACACATTACTTAATCGAACCTAAATTAGCTTACGCTACGCCCGAGGGAGCGGCGCGGCTCGTGGCAAGACACCTGTGACGGCGCGGTTACCCCGCCGAACGGCTCTTTATACACTTATTATCTGTATAACGAACATCAAAGTAATTGTCATTACAAATAAGAGCTTTCTTATGGTGGGGCACTACTAACTTGGACATGAGGTTCTTTTATCGGTTGAATTATTGAAAAATACTGTCACTGAAATGGTTTACAGGCAAATCTATTACTGATTGTTGTTGTTGTTGTTGTGGTCTTCAGTCCTGAGACTGGTTTGATGCAGCTCTCCATGCTGCTCTATCCTGTGCAAGCTTTTTCATCTCCCAATACCTACTGCAGCCTACATCCTTCCGAATCTGCTTAGTGTATTCATCTCTTGGTCTCCCTCTACGATTTTTACCCTCCACGCTGCCCTCCAATACTAAATTGGTGATCCCTTGATGCCTCAGAACATGTCCTACCAACCGATCCCTTCTTCTGGTCAAGTTGTGCCACAAACTTCTCTTCTCCCCAATCCTATTCAATACTTCCTCATTAGTTATGTGATCTACCCACCTTATCTTCAGCATTCTTCTGTAGACCACATTTCGAAAGCTTCTATTCTCTTCTTGTCCAAACTATTTATCGTCCATGTTTCACGCCCATACATGGCTACACTCCATACGAATACTTTCAGAAATGACTTCCTGACACTTAAATCAATACTGGATGTTAACAAATTTCTCTTCTTCAGAAACGCTTTCCTTGCCATTGCCAGCCTACATTTTATATCCTCTCTACTTCGACCATCATCAGTTATTTTGCTCCCCAAATAGCAAAACTCCTTTACTACTTTAAGTGCCTCATTTCCTAATCTAATTCCCTCAGCATCACCCGACTTAATTAGACTACATTCCATTATCCTTGTTTTGCTTTTGTTGATGTACATCTTATATCCTCCTTTCAAGACACTGTCCATTCCCTTCAACTGCTCTTCCAAGTCCTTTGCTGTCTCTGACAGAATTACAATGTCATCGGCGAACCTCAAAGTTTTTATTTCTTCTCCATGAATTTTAATACCTACTCCGAATTTTTCTTTTGTTTCCTTTACTGCTTGCTCAATATACAGATTGAACAACATCGGGGAGAGGCTACAACCCTGTCTCACTCCCTTCCCAACCACTGCTTCCCTTTCATGCCCCTTGACTCTTATAACTGCCATCTGGTTTCTGTACAAATTGTAAATAGCCTTTCGCTCCCTGTATTTTACCCCTGCCACCATTAGAATTTGAAAGAGAGTATTCCAGTCAACATTGTCAAAAGCTTTCTCTAAGTCTACAAATGCTAGAAACGTAGGTTTGCCTTTCCTTAATCTTTCTTCTAAGATAAGTCGTAAGGTCAGTATTGCCTCACGTGTTCCAGTGTTTCTACGGAATCCAAACTGATCTTCCCCGAGGTTGGCTTCTACTAGTTTTTCCATTCGTCTGTAAAGAATTCGTGTTAGTATTTTGCAGCTGTGACTTATTAAGCTGATAGTTCGGTAATTTTCACATCTGTCTACACCTGATTTCTTTGGGATTGGAATTATTATATTCTTCTTAAAGTCTGAGGGTATTTCGCCTGTTTCATACATCTTGCTCACCAGACGGTACAGTTTTGTCAGGACTGGCTCTCCCACGGCCGTCAGTAGTTCCAATGGAATATTGTCTACTCCGGGGGCCTTGTTTCGACTCAGGTCTTTCAGTGCTCTGTCAAACTCTTCACGCGGTATCATATCTCCCATTTCATCTTCATCTACATCCTCTTCCATTTCCATAATATTGTCCTCAAGTACATCGCCCTTGTATAGACCCTCTATATACTCCTTCCACCTTTCTGCTTTCCCTTCTTTGCTTAGAACTGGGTTTCCATCTGAGCTCTTGATATTCATACAAGTCGTTCTCTTATCTCCAAAGGTCTCTTTAATTTTCCTGTAGGCGGTATCTATCTTACCCCTAGTGAGATAGGCCTCTACATCCTTACATTTGTCCTCTACCCATCCCTGCTTAGCCATTTTGCACTTCCTGTCGATCTCATTTTTGAGACATTTGTATTCCTTTTTGCCTGTTTCACTTACTGCATTTTTATATTTTCTCCTTTCATCAATTAAATTCAATATTTCTTCTGTTACCCAAGGATTTCTACTAGCCCTCGTCTTTTTACCTACTTGATCCTCTGCTGCCTTCACTACTTCATCCCTCAAAGCTACCCATTCTTCTTCTACTGTATTTATTTCCCCCATTCCTGTCAATTGCTCCCTTATGCTCTCCCTGAATCTCTGTACAACCTCTGGTTCTTTTAGTTTATCCAGGTCCCATCTCCTTAAATTCCCACCTTTTTGCAGTTTCTTATGATATGTATTCTCAAGGATGATTCACATCCTTATACTATTTGGCTCAAATGGGACATGTGGCACTCGGATATGATATAGTTTCAATAGTTGTAGCCTGTTGCTTACTATGGAACACCGGTGTTTGGTCTGACCAGTGCACTTCATTTGTGATGTAGTTGTAGTGCAATATATAAATCTGGCTCAACAATTAGCTTGGAGACCGAGAAACTAATGTCATTAGGCTCAGATCGAGGCTGAACATGTTAATCACAACGCAGTATGAGAAGCACTATTAACTACATATATATGACATTATAAACACTGTTACTTCCAAACCGCCGAGCGGTTCTAGGCGCTACAGCCTGGAACCGCGCGACCGCTACGGTCGCAGGTTCGAAACCTGCCTCGGGCATGGATGTGTGTGATGTCCTTAGGTTAGTTAGGTTTAAGTAGTTCTAAGTTCTAGGGGACCGATGACCTCAGCAGTTAAGTCCCATAGTGCTCAGAGCCATTTGAACTTCCAAACCTGCCCAACAATTAATCCTTACGCTGGCCCTTCAAATCTACTAGCGAGTAAATACTATGAATCATCACAGTTTTTGCTGCTGTAGTAAGAACCTTTAAGCTGAATACTTTAAATCTTTTCATTGTTGTTGTACATTGGTGAAACTTTAACTACCATTTCATGAAGGAATAGTGGAGTATTTCCAAAATTAGACCCACAAGATATGAAATTTACCATTCCACATTTGTTAGCTTTTGTTAAGGAAGGTAATTATTTTTCAGTCAAAAAATAGCATACTCGGAAATATCGTAGCACTTGGAATTGAACTCCATCCAGGTACGTGTGTAGGTATAAATATACGGGTGCTCAATAAAAAGTTTAAGCATCACAGTCCTAATATTGAGTGAGAAACTGCATAAATGGTACATGCATTTTTAAAGTACTTACTGATTCCTTGACATGAAAGTGGCGATAATGTCGATCCTTAGTGGATATAACAAAAACGCGGAGAAAGAACCCATGGTTTTCACTGTTCAACAAAGTCTAAAAATTCTCTTCTTAGCGTCCGATTTTCATTGTACGGAGCTAATCGAAGTATGCCATTTATAATAACCCAAATTACTTCCACGTCCGAGGCTGTATTAGAAAATCTCTCTGCTGTTCTTGCCTCGTTCAGTTAACAAAAGCCGACCGGTGTGGTCGAGCGGTTCTAGGCGCTTCAGTCTGGAACCGCGCGACCGCTACGGTTGCCGGTTCGAATCCTGCTTCGGGCATGGATGTGTGTGATGTCCTTAGGTTAGTTAGGTTTAAGTAGTTTAAGTTCTAGGGGACTGATGACCTAAGATGACAAGTCCCATTTCAACCATTTTGAGTTACCAAAATGTGGACACTTTGCCTGCTACGCACCGCCGACCATCTCCTTTCACAATAGAGCCTTGCAGGTCGACAGCCAAACCCAGCTTTCCTGTTCACGTCAAGTCACTTTCGTTGCAGAGAGACTTCCCTCCATGTTTTACCTGATTGCAGAGCTATGTGCCATATCCATAAACCAGTATTGCAAGTAAGTATGAAACATTTCCATTCTTTTAGAGTGCATTGTTTCTGAAATTACACCCATAGATTAATTCCAATTAATAAATGGTCATAAGTAATGAATACGAGCTATG
The DNA here is from genome assembly GCF_021461395.2 of Schistocerca americana. NCBI lineage: Eukaryota > Metazoa > Arthropoda > Insecta > Orthoptera > Acrididae > Schistocerca > Schistocerca americana. The sequence continues at coordinate 495,799,756 of NC_060124.1, read as the reverse complement.
TGCCATATGCATAAATCAGTATTACAAGTAAGTATGAAACATTTCCATTCTCTTAGAGTACATTATTTCTGAAATTACATCCATAGATTAATTCCAATTAATAAATGGTCATAAATAATGAATAAAGATTTAAGTAGATGTTATATTAATGAGTATGGTTGTACAAATGTCCCATTATATAAAGCAGAAGGAGAAGTAATATGTACAGAGAATATAGATGTTGGCGTTACAACCTTTGAGATGAATTTCAAAGCTTTGCATCATAATGGAAGACAATGGAAATGAAATGAGCGTATGGCATCGTTGGCCGGGAGGCCCCGTAGGGGGAAATTCGGACGCCAAGTGCAAGTCATATTTCATTCGACGCCACATTGAGCGACTTGCGTGCCTGATAAGGATGAAGTGACACAACACCCAGGCCCCGAGCGGAGAAAATCTCCAATCCGGCCGGGATTCGAACCGCGGCCCGCTTGAATGGGAGGCTAGCACGTTACCACCCAGCTAAGCAGGCGGCCAATGGAAGACAACTACGGGGTTTCGAAGAGGTGATCCTTTAATTTTTTCGCAGTTTTTATATGCTGAGGAAGGCTGCTGCAACGTGGCTGAAACGCTGGTTATTTCTGGGTTTTGGCTTTTTAATTGGCGCACAGACAAATGGTTCAAATGGCTCTGAGCACTATAGGACTTAACATCTGTGGTCATCAGTCCCCTAGAACTTAGAACTACTTAAACCCAACTAACCTAATGACATCACACACATCCATGCCCGAGGCAGGATTCCAACCTGCGACCGTAGCGGTCACGCGGTTCCAGACTGAAGCGCCTAGAACCGCACGGCCACACCGGCGGGCCGTACAGACAAAGCAACGGTAAATGCAGAAGGAAGCTTCGTTAGAGGCCTCTGTGTAGTGTTTCATTTCATTTTTCGTTAATGGAAGAGAAGTTCCTTGGGCGTCGCAGGCCGGTTCTGTGTACTGCGTCGCTCACTTTTAGCTCCGTGCAACTTAGAGGGCCGCTCATCCGAGACGATAAAGCGGCAACACCTTCCTGCGCACTAAGCTACGAGCTACGGAAATGGAGGAGCGCCGAAACAATACCCCTTCCAGTCCTTACGTCGTCACGACGTGGGTGCGTGAACCGTTTTTCACGGGTGACGAACACACCTGTTCCCAGAACGCTTTATATTTACTTCCATTACGGCGTTCGCGGCGCTCTTAAAATGTGAGCTTCGACCTGGAGCACGACGGTTTTCAGCAGCAGCGGCAAGAGTGGAGGAATTTGAAACACGGAATATATGAGACGGGCCGGGGGAGAGGAGGAGGGGCTGAGTCGGGAGACAATGTGTTGGCGGAGAGAGGTGAATGTGGGGAAAGTGCAGAGTGAAGGAGGAGAGAGAGAGGAGAGGTATTGGGAACAGTGGGAGAGGGACACACGGAGGGAGGTGGGTGGTTGAGGGATCGAGGTGGCGGACGGAGAGCAGAGGGTGGGTTTGGCGCGGCTGAGCGTCCCGGCGCGACGCGGCGGCACGCAGGGCGGCTTCCGGCGCTTTGTGCTCGCGGCTAATCAGAGCCGCGCGCGCCGCGGGTCGCGCCGGCTTTCTTCCGGAGCCGCGGGTGCGCCGCCACAGCCGCCGGCAGCGCGCAGCGGGGGCGCACAGTAGCGGCGCGGGAGCGTGTCGTACTGCCCGTTGTGCAAACTCCTGTTAGCGAGCCGCTTTGCTGGCTGCGGTCGAGCCAACTGCTGGGGAATCCTCCGTCACTGCCCTAATTCTGCCTCAGGTCACTCAAGCATACACTGTTCTTGCTGGAATAAAAGACCAGCGGAAAAAAGCTCCTATCGCAGCACGAAAAACCTGACTCTGTTCCCGTTTACTTAAGGGGGAACTGCGGGATGAAGCACGAAAATACAGCTATTTCCTGTACATGGCCGTCTTGGAATCCTCGGCTCGTCCTCTAGTGACGACAAAAACACAGTAAAAAAAAACATTTTTTAGGGATTTTCCGAGGAACGGCCGATGAACTAATGGTGTCTCTACAGTTTTCATCAAGTCACAGGGAACTGCATCAAACAGAACCAACCGATATGCTCCATTTGCCTCAGCAAGAAGAAGTGCGTAATATTCGTGTTTTGAACCTGAAGTGTAGGATACAGAGGCTAAAACGATCCTTCTTTTGGGTCCTTAGCTCAAAGGCTATCCAAAACACTTCACTGCACCTTTTTGCCACCACTAGACCCCGAGCTATTAGCACCGGAAAACCCCGTTTTCATGCGCGGTGTTTTGAAATATATTAGGTTCACCTTCTGTCACATGTATGGATTGGTGACAGTTGCTGTCTGCGTTTTAATCATGACTGTAACAGAATTAGTGTAAGTTAAACCTTAATCTGATTTGAACCACAACTACTGAGCATATTATTGGAACTTCGAAATTATGTTGTAGTTGTTGTTATTGTTGCTGTTGTCGTCTTCCGTGCGAAAACTGCTTTGGTGGAGCTCTCCACGCTACTCACTCCTGTGGAAGCCGTTTAATATCCAAATAACTACTGCATCCTACATACATTTTAGCTTGCTAATGGCCGGCCGAAGTGGCCGAGCGGTTCTAGGCGCTACAGTCTGGAACCGCGCGACCGCTACGGTCGCAGGTTCGAATCCTGCCTCGGGCATGGATGCGTGTGATGCCCTTAGGTTAGTTAGGTTTAAGTAGTTCTAAGTTCTAGGCGACTGATGACCTCAGATGTTAAGTCCCATAGTGCTCAGAGCCATTTGAACTATTAGCCTGCTAATGTATTTATCACTCGGTCTCCATCTATAATTTTTACAGACCACGCTTACCTCAGTTCTTCTTATGTCCTTAAGCATGAGGTTGTTTAGCGGCAGCTGACCATGCATTTCCCTCTGCGGCCTTCCTCTTCAGAGCTGTGTTCCAGGTGTAGAAGTATGAAACCAGAATTTTCCTATAAATGGTGCCATCTGTTTCCTGTGACACCTGACGACGATTGTCAACACGTAGTAACCCAAGTTCCATACATTCGTATATGTTTTAAACCCATAAATATGTCGAGTTTTGTGCCTACAAACTACAATTTGCGAACAGCATTGGTCTTCTGTTATAATTTGAACTGCTGAAGAATCGCATCGAATGCTTGTCTAAGCTTTCGGCGCACATGCTCTTTGGAAAATACAGTGTTTCGACGGCTTCGAAAAAATCAAAAGTGATAATTTTGAGACGAGAAAAGATGAGTGCGGGAAAGCCACGAAAAAGTTTAAAGACAACGAATGTCAGGACTCATTGGATAAAATAAATAAATGTAGTGTTATTAGGGCATCCCGTCGGGTAGATCGTTTGCCGGGTGCTGGTAGTTCGATTCGACGCCACTTCGGCGACTTGCGCGTTGGTGGGTATGAAATGATGATGATTAGGAAAACATAACACTCAGTCCCTGAGCGGAGAAAATCTCCGACCCAGCCGAGAACCGAACCCAGGCCGCTGGGATTGACATTCTGTCGCGCTGATCACTTTTTTGTTTTTTGTTTTTTGGCCCGGCGGGGGCTCAGGGGGCAAAGCGGGCAGGGGTCGAAACCCGAGGCCTGGCCACAGCGTCCCCATCACCACCACCGAGCCTGTGGGTCATAGGGAAGTGGGAGACACAGGAATCAACAGAAGTGGAAGGCATTGTTGTTATATATTTATTTGCATTGTGTTTTTGTAATATTCACTATTGTCATGAAATAATGTGGAACACATCGGTGACAGAGAAAAAAGTCTAAATTCTGGATAAATAAAAAGAAAAGAAAAAGGAAAAGAAAAACCGAATAAAATCCGCGCAACCTACGACGCGCTCTCCCATTCGCGTAGGTCAGAGGTAGAATCGATCATAGGCGGCTTGAACTCTGACACCGCCGGGGTGGGGGGCAGTTGCCCTCTGCTCTAGGCACCCTCGAACTTCGTGGATGTCTAACAAAGACCCCTCAAAGATAGTTAGCAAGTAATGTTCGGTAAATGGCGTGTTTTCGAGATCTCCATGGGCTGTTCGTAAATAGGTCCAGAAGTCGAGGCAGGATTTAGGTCTCTCATGAAAGGGATAAGCGACCGCCCACCCTTTGACCCACTTAATAGCATGACATTTGACGGCGGGAAAATGTTTGTCCTCCGGGTATAGAAACATTCAAAGTTCGATTGTGTCTGGTGGCACTCGGAGATAGCAGGCAATGATTTGCTGCACGAAGCGCCAGACATCTTGCGAAGAGGCGCATGTCAGACGGTGGTCATCAGTGTCCAATTGCTGGCAAAGGAGACAAAGAGGGGAATCTGGCAAGCCAATGTTGTGCAGTCGCTGTTTCGTGGCAAATTTCCTGTTGACTAAGAGATACCACAGTGCCCGGACGTTCGTAACGAGGAAGGGCTGGTGGACGGTAGTCCACACTATGGGGAACTTGATGGAGGGATGTTTGGTCTCCAACACATCCCGGGGAACACAGCGCAGTAGCAGGCTGTAAAAATCGTTAGTCCTTAGTGGGCGCGTATGTGGGAGACTGGTATGTACGTAACTGTATTCGACGAAAATGGTCGAAATATGAGACAAATGAGGCACGATGTGGCCGACAAACACCGGTGGTGAGGGGGAAGCAGGCAGGAGGACCTCAAGCAAGCTGCATGTTAGAGATGTGCCCCGGCCGGTCTACTCTCTTCTCACGAGGCTGCAGCTCGCATACGGACACTGACGAGCCCGAGGCCACCATCCCGTGGAGGCAGGGTAAGTGTCTCATAACTTTAAACATGGAACCAGCCGTGAGATAATAGCCAAAAGCCGCCTGAAGGTTGCGCCCAATTGCAGTCGGCAGAGGGAGAATTTTCGCGATGTAGACCAATTTTGGCGCCACATAAAGATTAAGAAACTCAACGTGTTGAAGTGTGTACTGGCGGCGCAAGAGGTTCTAGCGGACGTCGTTTCGGATGACGTGTAACAGGCGACGGAAATTCGTTGCCGCTGTGCATGACACCGTGGGGGTGAAGGTGATGCCCAGGTACCGTAAGGTCCGCACAAGTGGCAGGGTGCCACTTCACCTTCCTCGAGGCCTAGTCCAATGTGCACTGCAGAAGATTGGGCGACATTCATGGCACTGCCAGTGACAGCCCCAAAACAGGTAATAAATTCGAGGACTGCTCGAATCTCGGAGCCGGAGCGAATGAGGAGGAGGAGGTCATCAGCATATGTTCGACAGCAAAAGGTGTGTTGGCGTAGGGTGAGGCCAGAGAGCTTGGTTGTCAAGCCATCAATGAGAGGCTCAAGGGCAGTGCGCTATAGGAGGGTATAGAGGGGGCACCCTTGCCGTACTGAACGGCCATTTGGGAACCGGCCCTGCTAAACGTCCATTGACTTGGACACGTGAACTGCCACTGTTGTACAGACGCTGGAGACGTCGAGCAACGGAGGGGGGTTGCCCATTCGGGCCGCCACCGAAGCAGGAAACGATGGCGCACTTTATCGAAGGCTCTGTCGAAGTCTATAGCGACGACCGCTGCACGGAGTCTGCCGGCCGCCGCTATCGCAATTAAATCGCGGCATTCCCCTGTGGCAGTTTGTATGTTAACCTGTCCCCCAGGCGTCGTTTGCTCTGGGGGGAGGATATGAGGGAGTATTGTTGGGAGCGGCATTGCCAGTAAGCGAACGAAAATTTTGTAATCTGCGCTGAGCAGGGTGAGCGGTCTGTAACTCGTGACCATAGAACCACGGGCTGGTTTGTGGACCGGAATGAGGATGCCCTCAGCAAAGCCGGGTGGGATTGCTTGGTCAAATGTCATCAGTTCTTGACACACAGTCGTCCACCGCGGTGCCATGAGATCCCGGAAGGTACAGTAAAACTCAATCGGTAAGTTGTCAATGCCAGGCGATCTGTTGACTGCACCCTTGTCGATTGCGTTGTCAACTTCGCCCCCCGTGACCGCCACTGTCAAAGCATCCACCTCCATGTGGGGGGAGGTCCGCGTGACGTAATTCAAAATGGAGTCGTCTCCTTCAGTTCCAAAATGGTTCAAATGGCTCTGAGCACTATGGGACTCAATTGCTGAGGTCATTAGTCCCCTAGAACTTAGAACTAGTTAAACCTAACTAACCGAAGGACATCACAAACATCCATGTCCGAAGCAGGATTCGAACCTGCGACCGTAGCGGTCTTGCGGTTCCAGACTGCAGCTCCTTCAACCGCACGGCCACTTCGGCCGGCGTCTGCTTCAGTATCAGCATCTTCTTCACTATAAGTACAACGGTAGTGTTCGACGAAATCTTGGACAATGTCTTTCTGATTGGTCACCTGCATGCCATGAGGCGTGGTCAGTGCTGATGATCTGCCGACGACGCCGTCGTTCGTCGGACACTATATGATGCATGGATGGAATTTCAAAAACCGCGTGATCGTGGCGCCACGTCGGTATCATCACCCATTTGCAATTCCCGGCGTGCCAGCGCAAATATCCTCGCCTTAGTTCTTTGCTATTCTAACTCGTTGGCTGGGGTTGGCGGCTGAGTGTCCAGATCTCGGAGAATCGCATAATAGAAGTCAACAGTTTTGCGATGCCAGTTGGCCAAGTCCTTCCCATATCTCATCAGTATCCTCCGGAACGCTGGTTTGGCGCAGTCCATCCACAATGTCAGTGTCGAGCGGTAGCCGGGAAGGTGTTGTTGGCAGGCTGTCCACGTCTCAGTGACCTGTTGGCGACATGCTAGGTCATGCAGATGAGCAGGATTTAGTTTCCATGGCGCACGGCTGCGCCATACAGATTGCGGTGGAAGGACCGCACAGATGTGAGCGCAATGGTCGCAAAAGGCCAGTGGCCAGCGTTCGGCTCCCCGTATCGCAGATCTAAGAGTTTGTGAGGCATTAATCCTGTCTAGTCGGCTTGCGGAATGACTGGTAAGGAGGTATGGCCAGAACGGTCGCCGTGTTGAACTTCCCAGATATCCTGAAGCAGGAGGTCCCGCACCACTATACGTAGTTCCTGGCATGTAGTATAGTGGGGAAACTGGTCTTTGGAGTCCACAACGCAGTTAAAATCACCTCCTAGCAGGCAGAGGTCATATCGATTTCCTCGGAATAAAACTGGTCCCTTTCATATCGTCGGTCGGTGCTTGAGGGAGCGTAGACATTAATGATGCCTTTCACCATGGCAGCTTGGCAGTGAGTGCCATGCCCCGAGCTGATGGAAGGAAAGCGACGTCGGTCACAGAAATCCCGTGGCGGACGTAGACAGCCACTCCACGGCCCATAGGATCACTCGCGAAGGCGTGGGCTGTATAGCCATTGATACCTGGGAGTCAGGCCAAGTGAAATTCTGACAGAAGGGCGAAATAAATATCAGAAGCCCAGACCATCTCTTGCATAAGGAGGACTGACACCCTGGAACGGATGTGTTGGTGTGCCGCGCGGGATTAGCCGAGCGGTCAGGGCGCTGCAGTCAAGGACTGTGCGGTGTGTTTGTCCTTAGCATAATTTAGGTTAAGTAGTGTACAAGCTTAGGGACTGATGACCTTATCAGTTAAGTCCCATAAGGTTTCACACACATTTGAACATTTGAACATTTTGAAACTGCCCGGCAGATTAAAACTGTGTGCCGGATCGAGACTCGAACTCGGGACCTTTGCCTTTCGCGGGCAAGTGCTCTACCAACTGAGCTACCGAAGTACGACTCTCGCCCCGTCCTCACAGCTACACTTCTGCCAGTACCTCGTCTCCTACCTTCCAAACTTTACAGAAGTTCTCCTGCGAACCTTGCAGAACTAGCACTCCTGAAAGAAAGGATATTGTGGCGACATGGCTTAGCCACAGCCTAGGGGATGTTTCCAGAATGAGATTTTCACTCTGCAGCGGAGTGTGCGCTGATATGAAACTTCGTGGCACATTAAAACTGTGTGCCGGACCGAGACTCGAACTCGGGACATTTGCCTTTCGCGATCAAGTGCTCTACTCGAGTTCGAGTCTCGGTCCGGCACACAGTTTTAGTCTGCCGGGAAGTTTCATATCAGCGCACACTACGCTGCAGAGCGAAAATCTCATTCTGGATTTCAATATTTTGTTGCTGGTGTTGGTTGTTGCTATCCGGTATGCCTGGTGTTGGACTGCTGGAGGCTGTTCCTCTCTAGAGTCAGCGCTCGGGCGTGGGCGTCGCAGTGGAACGCTATCTCGCTCGCCCACAGGGGATGCTGGGTAGAGTATTATTAGTGGTTCGGCCCAGAAGGCGCAGGGTCCTGCTCCTCAACCTCCTCGTGCCACGCCGTGGAAGCGGGCACCGGAGTAACGTCCATTTGGTCTGCAGAAGATGATGTAATGGTGCGTGGTGTAGTTTCGCCTGTGATATGTCCACGAATTAGTTCAGCGTCCGCATGGGGCGTCGGGGAGACGGGCGCAGGCACACCGGTGGATGTCTCCGCGCTCATAACGTCTTCGTCAGCAGTAGCGGGTTCTGGGGCCTCGTGCTGGAAGACGGTTGCGTCATCCTCGACTCGCAACGTCTCCTCTTGGCCGGAAACGGTGCGGCGCCTTCTCTTGCGACGTTTCGGAGAACGTTGTTTCCTCATGCGACCCTCCGTGTCCGACGACGGAAGCGAGTCGCGTCGTTCTGGCAAGAAGGCCGCCGTAGGGACGGTGAGCGAGTCCATCTCCATCGTGTTGCCGAGGTAATGGTCGGCGGTCAGTCGCGTTTCATCGTCGGAGCGGCGTCGATGGCCGGCTGAGGCGGCGGGCCGTCTGAGGCGCTCTCCGTCGGTGTCTGGTCGGGCTCGTTGGTGGCGTCGTTTGTGGTGACCGAGCGACGTTGCAAAGCGGTAGGAGAAGCTAGAGCAGCGGCGTAGGTCACCGGCAGCACCGTAAGTTGCGACGTGGGTGGTCCTTCAGTAGCTGGAAGCTACGTAATACGCCGTTGTAGGCATTCGCATCTGAGGTGGCCTTCTTTGCCGCACCCGGAACAGGTCCGAGGCTGGCCGTCGTATATAATTATTGCACGCCATCCGCCGATCTGTAAGTAGGACGTGACGTTGCTTCGAAGATCAATGGTGACCTGTCGGACCCCGCTTAGGACAGGATATGTCCGAAACTGTGCCTACTTCTCTGCGGTGTGACTATGGACTCTGCCGCATGGTCGGAGTGCCGTGACGACCTCCTCAGCCAGTAGTTCGAATGGCAATTCGAAAATTCGTATCGTGCGCATACCTGAGCCCTCGTGGTCGACGGTTACCGCCCCCACATTGCCGTCAGCATGACAAAAGTGGAGCCCCTGTTTGGTCTCACGTAGGATGCGTTCGCACGCCGCGTCGTTAATGAAAACATAGACCGGCATAAGAAGTCAGCCTCATTCTGCCAATGGCCTTGTCAAAAAGGGCGGAGGAGTGGACAGGGATTCAGGGCACTCTCTTGTCCTAGGGGTGGGTAATTGCCCCTAAAGGCGGAAGAATAAGCAATGATCAACGACATGAGGATGCAGAAGGCAATGGAAACCACTGCATTAAAGACACGTAACGTGTATCCACAGGACATGTGGCCTGTATTTGAAGAAGTGTCCTGATGCTCTCTCCATTGGTAAAAGATTCCGGAATAGTCCCCAATTCGGATCTCCGGGAGGGGACTGCCAAGGCGGAGGTTACCATGAGAAAAAGATTGAATAATCAACGAAAGATAACGTTCTACGAGTCGGGGCGTGCAATGTCAGAAGCTTGAACGTGGTAGGGAAACTAGAAAATTTGAAAAGGGAAATGTAAAGGCTCAATCTAGATATAGTAGGGGTCAGTGAAGTGAAGTGGAAGGAAGACAAGGATTTCTGGTCAGACGAGTGTCGGGTAATATCAACAGCAGCAGAAAATGGTATAACAGGTGTAGGATTCGTTATGAATAGGATGGTAGGGCAGAGGGTATGTTACTGTGAACAGTTCAGTGATCGGGTTGTTCTATTCAGAATCAACAGCAGACCAACACCGACAACGATAGTTCAGGTATACATGCCGACGTCGCAAGCTGAAGATGGACAGATAGAGAAAGTGTATGATGATATTGAAAGGGTAATGCAGTATGTAAAGAGGGACGAAAATCTAATAGCCATCGGCGACTGGAATGCAGTTGTAGGGGAAGGAGTAGAAGAAAAGGTTACAGGAGAATATGGGCTTAGGACAAGGAATGAAAGAGGAGAAAGTCTAATTGAGTTCTGTAACAAGTTTCAGCTGGTAATAGCGAATACCCTGTTCAAGAATCACAAGAGGAGGAGGTATACTTGGAAAAGGCCGGGAGATACGGGAAGATTTCAATTAGATTACATCATGGACAGATAGAGATTCCGAAATCAGATACTGGATTGTAAGGCGTACCCAGGAGCAGATATAGACTCAGATCACAATATAGTAGTGATGAAGAGTAGGCTGAAGTTCAAGACATTAGTCAGGAAGAATCAATACGCAAAGAGGTGGGATACGGAAGTACTAAGGAATCATGAGTTACGTTTGAAGTTCTCTAACGCTATAGATACAGCAATAAGGAATAGCGCAGTAGGCAGTACAGTTGAAGAGGAATGGACATCTCTAAAAAGGGCCATCACAGAAGTTGGGAAGGAAAACATACGTACAAAGAAGGTAGCTGCGAAGCAACCATGGGTAACAGAAGAAATACTTCAGTTAATTGATAAAAGAAGGAAGTACAAACATGTTCCGGGAAAATCAAGAATACAGAAATACAAGTCGCTGAGGAATGAAATAAATAGGAAGTGCAGGGAAGCTAAGACGAAATGGCTGCAGAAAAAATTTGGAGACATCGAAAAAGATATGATTGTCGGAAGGACAGACTCAGCATACAGGAAAGTCAAAACAACCTTTGGTGACATTAAAAGCAACGATGGTAACATTAAGAGTCTAACGGGAATTCCACTGTTAAATGCAGAGGAGAGAGCAGATAGGTGGAAAGAATACATTCAAAGCCTCTATGAGGGTGAAGATTTGTCTGATGTGATAGAAGAAGAAACAGGAGTCGATTTAGATGAGATAGGGGATCCAGTATTAGAATCGGAATTTAAAAGAGCTTTGGAGGACTTACGGTCAAATAAGGCACAAGGGATAGATAACATTCCATCAGAATTTCTAAAATCATTGGGGGAAGTGGCAACAAAACGACTATCCACGTTGGTGTGTAGAATATATGAGTCTGGCGACATTCCATCTGACTTTTGGAAAAGCATCATCCACACAATTCCGAAGACGGCAAGAGCTGACAAGTGCGAGAATTATCGCACAATCAGCTTAACAGCTCATGCATCGAAGTTGCTTACAAGAATAATATATAGAAGAATGAAAAAGAAAATTGAGAATGCGCTAGGTGACGATCAGTTTGGCTTTAGGAAAAGTAAAGGGACGAGAGAGGCAATTCTGACGTTACGGCTAATAATGGAAGCAAGGCTAAAGAAAAATCAAGACACTTTCATAGGATTTGTCGACCTGGAAAAAGCGTTCGACAATATAAAATGGTGCAAGCTGTTCGAGATTCTGAAAAAAGTAGGAGTAAGCTGTAGGGAGATACGGGTCATATACAATATGTACAACAACCAAGAGAGAATAATAACAGTGGACGATCAAGAATGACGTGCTCGTATTAAGAAGGGTGTAAGACAAGGCTGTAGCCTTTCGCCCCTACTCTTCAATCTGTACATCCAGGAAGCAATGATGGAAATAAAAGAAAGGTTCAGGAGTGGAATTAAAATACAAGGTGAATGCGTATCAATGATACGATTCGCTGATGACATTGCTATTCTGAGTGAAAGTGAAGAAGAATTAAATGATCTGCTGAACGGAATGAACAGTCTAATGAGTACACAGTATGGTTTGAGAGTAAATCGGAGAAAGACGAAGGTAATGAGAAGTAGTAGAAATGAGAACAGCGAGAAACTTAACATCAGGATTGATGGTCACAAAGTCAATGAAGTTAAGGAATTCTGCTACCTAGGCAGTAAAATAACCAATGACGGACGGAGCAAGGAGGACATGAAAAGCAGACTCGCTATGGCAAAAAAGGCATTTCTGGCCAAGAGAAGTCTACTAATATCAAATACCGGGCTTAATTTGAGGAAGAAATTTCTGAGGATGTACGTCTGGAGTACAGCATTGTATGGTAGTGAAACATGGACTGTGGGAAAACCGGAACAGAAGAGAATCGAAGCATTTGAGATGTGGTGCTATAGACGAATGTTGAAAATTAGGTGGACTGATAAGGTAAGGAATGAGGAGATTCTACGCAGAATCGGAGAGGAAAGGAATATGTGGAAAACACTGATAAGGAGAAGGGACAGGATGACAGGACATCTGCTAAGACATGAGTGAATGACTTCCATGGTACTAGATGGAGCTGTAGAGGGCAAAAACTGTAGAGGAAGACAGAGATTGGAATACGTCAAGCGAATAATTGAGGACGTAGGTTGCAAGTGCTATTCTGAGATGAAGAGGTTAGCACAGGAAAGGAATTCGTGGCGGGCCGCATCAAACCAGTCAGTAGACTGATGACCAAAAAAAAAGACCGTACTGCTCACGAACGACAAATATATGCCGATAGTATCGGTCACCGGGATCTTCCTTTCTTCTCACAGAAAACACTCCACCTCGAGTGCTTTGGGTCGGGTATTATCGTTGCAGAAAGTAAATCGGAGTGTAGATTTACGGTAACGGTTCGCCATGGATCGTATACGGTAAGCGGCCACTTAAGCAACGACCGTCAAGAGTGTACACAAGGCGAGCTCGCTCTCGGCACGCGGTAAACACGGACGCGTCCGCTCTGTTGCCCTGCCGAAGGCAGACTCCACCACTCAGCTACCAGGGGTGGACGCCTTATTGGATGACGATGATTCTCAAACTCAACAGAAACTCGCGGAACGATGGAATGTGACGTAGAAAGCCGTTTCTCTTCGGTTGAAAGCTATGGAAAAGGTGCAGAAAGTGGGAAAATAGGTTCCGCATGAACTGAATGAAAGGCAGCGAGCAAATCGAAAGACCACTTGTGAAATGTTGCTCGCCAGATAAAAATGAAATTCATTTCTCCATCGATAGGTGATGAAAAATGAATATATTTTGAGAATGCTAAGAGTCGTAAATCATCGGTGAATCCAGGCAAACCATAGACATCGATCGACATCCTAATCGCTTCTGAAAGGGGAGAATGATCTGTGTTTGGTGGGATCAGAAGGGTATCATCTATTATGAACTGCTAAAATCTGGTGAAACCGTTAACACTGATCGCCACCAACAGCAAATGATCAATTTAAATCGAGCATTGCGTCAAAAACGATCCGAATACGGAAAAAGGCAACACAGAGTTATATTCATCCATGGTAATGCCGCATCCGACACAGCAAAACGGGTCAGGAAAACGATCGAGGCGTTCAGTTGTGAAATACTAGGGCATGCGGCGTTTTCTCCAACGTTGGCTCTGTCCGACTATCAACTATTTGCAACACTGGGACACGGTCTCGCTCAACAACGCTTCAATTCGTATGAAAATGTACAAAAGTGGCTCTCTCACTGGCTCGCTTCAAAAGAAGAACTGTTTCTTTGGCGTGGCATTCATAGCTTGCTGGAGAGATGGGAGAAATGTATTAACAGCGATGAAAATTATTTTCAATATAAAAATTGTTTATCATTTTCTAATTATTGCACACAAATTCGGTTTCATACTTCTCCACCTGGTAGATAGTGCAGCTGGTATTCTCCACGGCGTGGTTGAAATAAACATATTGCTAAAGCAGTTAATAGCTTGTAACGGAATGCCGGGCAGAGCGGCCTGGGTTCGATTCCCGGCTGGGTCGGAGATTTTCTCCACTTAGGGACTGGGTGTTGTGTTGTCCTCCTCCTCACCATCATCTCATCCCCATCGACGAAGTCACCGAAGTGGCGTCGACTCAAAAGACTTGCACCAGGCGACCGTTCTATTCGACAGGAGACCCTAGCCACATGGCATTTCATTTCGTTAGCTTGTAAATACTTTATAACATGAATGACACACAAATGATCACTTTATTTATATTTTATTCCCACCGGTTTCGTTCATAAACCATGTTCACGATCCTGTACGAAATACACAAAAAAATCGTGAAAAATGCGTAAAAGTAATGGCCTTCTAGTTCACAAGATTATTTCGAATGTAACAGTAACAAAATTACTTACGTTGTAAAATTAATCTGCAGCCAACACTACATTGAGAACTAAAACTATCATTCGTTCGAATATTGCTACCATTGAACACCATACGATCAAAAGTATCCGGACACTCCAAAAAACATACGTTTTTCTTATTAGGTGCATTGTGCTGCCACCTACTGCCAGGTACTCGATATCAGCGATCTCTGTAGTCATTAGACATCGTGAAAGAGCGGGATGGGGCGCTCCACGGAACTCAAGGACTTCGAACGTGGTCAGGTGATTGGGTGTCACCTGTGTCATACATCTGTAAGCGAGATTTGCACACTCCTAAACATCCCTAGGTCCACTTTTTCTGATGTGATAGTGAAGTGGAAACGTGAAGGGACACCTACAGCACAAAAGCGTACAGTGTGAGCCCGTCTGTTGACTGACAGAGACCGCCGACAGTTGAAGAGGGTCGTTATTTCTAATAAGCTGACATCTTTCCAGTCCATCACATAGGAATTCCAAACTGCGTCAGGATCCACTGCAAGTTCTATGAAATTTAATGGTAAAGTGGCTGCTCATAAGCCAAGCCACACATCACGCCGGTTAATACCAAACGGCGCCTCGCTTGGTCTACGCAGTGTAAACATTGGACGATGAACAGTGGAAAAACGTTATGCGGGGTGACAAATCACGGTACACAATGTGGCGATCCGATGTCAGGGTGTGGGTATGGCGAATGCTCAGTGAACGTCATCTGCCAGCGTGTGTAGCGCCAACAGTAAAATTCGGAGGTGATGGTATTATGGCGTGGTCGTGTTTTTCATGGAGGGGGCTTGCACCCTTTGTGTTTTGCGTGGAACTATCACAGCACAGACCTACATTGATGTTTTAAGCACCTTCTTGCTTCCCAATGATGAAGAGGAATTCGGGGATGGCGATTGAACCTTTCAACACGATCGAGCACCTGTTCATAATGCACGGAGTGTGTCGGAGTGGTTACACAACAATAACATCCCTGTAATGGACTGGCCTGCAAAAAGGCTTCGCCTGAATCCTATAGAACACCTTTGGTATGTTTTGGAACGCCGACTTCGTGCCAAGCCTCACTGACCGACATCGAAACCTCTCAGTGCAGCAATCCGTGAAGAATGGGCTACCATTCCCCAAAAAACCTTCCATCATCTGATTGAACATATGCCTGCGGGGGTGGAAGCTGTCATCAGGGCTAAGGGTGGGCCAATACCACATTGAACTCCAGCATTACCGATGACGGACACCACGAACCTGTAAGTCATTTTCAGCCAGTTGTCCGGATACTTTTGATCACATAGTGTATCTGTATGAAGAGCAATTAACTACAGTGAACCAACAAAAGACATACACTTACATTGCAGGGCCGGAACTTACAGTAAACAGTTCAGATATCTAGGACTACAAATACATTACATGATAATTGTATAGTATTGCGAATGTAATATCCCTGTAGTCAGTGACCTCTGAATTGTTTACTATGGGTTCCGGCACTGTGTTGTCAGGTATGTCCCGTGTTGGTTGGCTCAGTTAGTTGCTCTTCGCACCCATACCACACTCGTACTTGTAATGTTCGAACTGTGCGATACTTTTAGTTTTGACATGTAATACTGGCTGCAGATTAATTTTTCGAAGTATGTAATTTTTCTGTAGTTACATTCGAAATAATCATGTATCCTTGGAGGTCATTTCCTTACTGTATTTATTTTGTTTTTCGAATAGGACTGTGAACAAGGTTTATGACGGAAACCGGTCGGAATAAAGTGTAAACGAAGTCAGCATTTGTGTATCACGCATTTTATATAGTGGCTGACATAATGTAGTCCCGGTCTGCCTCTTGTGTACTTAACCTCAGTTATACTTTTAATGATACCGTCATGTGTCATTAGCTGGCAGACTCACGTGTCTATCTGTGTTTCACGAGCTTCAAGAGTCAACGATTCTCCCCCCCCCCCCCCCCCACTCTGTGGAGAACCTCTTTGGTTCATTTCATGTCTTCTCGACAATTGTTGAGCGTTCTGCGGTAGTAGCACTATTCGAAGACTCTTATTTTTTGCTTTTCAGAGTGCACATATTTCACTTCCGTGCAGCAGTATATTAGAAACAAACGTCTTTACGGCGTCCTTCTGAGATGTTTCAATTACCCAACTCGATGTGGAAAATTTTCTTCTCTTGTTGCAAGCAGCTTTTGCCTGGCGGATTCAGCTTGCAGTGTCCTTCCTTGATCTTCCGTCTGCTGTAATTTTCCCCCTAGTTGTGCAAAGGATGCAACAGCCTCCAGCCGTCAATGTGAAGTGAGCACTGAGTCTGCTCACTACTAAAATTTTTGTTTTACCTTCATTAAATTTCAAATTATAGGCAGAACTGACGGTCGTTTTCTTATGAGCCACCGTCGCTTCTAACTGTTCTGGATCTTCACCTAAACCTGAGATGTCATCAGCAAATCTCAGCATGTCTATTTCTTTGCAATGAATTTTAATTCCTCCTATAGACCTTAGTTCCTCTCTAACCTCATCGATTACTCTCTGATTGTACCCATTGGAGAAGACAGGTAAGAGTGAGCTACCCGGTCGTATACCATGCTTGTTAGCAGCTTTTTTGATATACAAATCGCCGAAGTAGCGTCACTGAAAAGGCTTGCAAGAGACGGCTGAATATCCCAGATGGGACTCCCAGTCAATAATGCCATATTTGCATATATTATAGGAGCCTCTTCTTGATGTTCTCCACGTCTTATCACAGCCAATTCTTCGACTGCACAGGGTGTTCCTTGGGCTCTAGGAAGCAACCTATCAGCAGATTCACTCTTCTCATCAGATTCTGACACAAATTTCTTTTTTCCCCAGTTCGATTCAGTACCTCATTAGTTACTCGGTCTAAATACCTTACCTTCAGCAGTCTTCTGTAGCTCCACCTTCCAACAGCTTATATTTTCTTCTCTTCTGAACCTATTTTCTTCCATGTTTCACTTTCGAACAAAGCTATATTCCAGACAAGTACATTCAGAAAAGAACTCTGAATACATTTATATTACATGTTAACAAATTCCTGTTTTACAGAATTGCTTTTATTGCTAATGCCAGTCTGTATGTTATGTCTTTTCCACCTCGGTGATCGTCAGTTATTTTGCTGCCCAAATACCAAAATACAGTCACTACATTTATTGTCTCATTTCATAATTAATTCCTTTAACTTTGTCTGATTAATTCCACTGGGAGCCTGTAACCTTGTTTCACTGTTGTTGATGTTCATCTTATGACCTCTTTCCAAAACACTATCTCATTCAGCAGTGGTTCCAATTCTTTTGTTGAATCTAAAGACATTGTAATATTATTGGCAAATATTAAAATTTTTATTTGTTTTCCCTCAACTTTATTTCCCTCTCAAATTTCAACTTGTTTTCCTTTAGAGCTTGCTCATTGTACAGATCGAATAACATCGGGGAGAGGCTACAACCCTGTTTCACTTCCTTTTTAACCATGGCCCTCCCCTTCTTTGGCTGTTACACGGCAGTTTCTGTATAGCTGCAGTGTCGCTGTAAGCTCTAAATAGCTTTTAGCTCTATGTATTTTTAGTACTGGTGAATTATATCATGAAACCGAGTCTCTTAACAAACTTCTGCTACAATTATGCGAAGGAATATTCTCTGCACCCCTCTCACATGTCGTGTTTCGTACATTGAAGAACTTCCCCAAAACACTGTAAGGAAATCCATCTATGCACCTGTTGGTTGGTTGATTTGTAGTAAGGGACCAAACACGAGGTCATCGGCTCATCGGATTAGGGAAGCATGGGGGAGATAGATGGCCATGTCCTTTCAAAGGAACCGTCCCGGCATTTGCAGAAAACGATTTAGAGAAACTACGGAAACCCTAAATTAGGACGGCCAGACGCAGGTTTGAACCGTCGTTCTGTCGAATACAACTCCAGTGTGCTAACCACTGCGCCACCTCCCTCGGTATCTGTGCACGTCTATGTGCAACGTAAGCCATTTAATGAGCTGCAAGAAGACACTATTATAACCATGGGAACGGTAGTTCTAGGGTTCTAGGGTATGTGAGAGATAGTACGATATACGTTTATTGTGTATGTAAAAGAAACCAAAAAAGAATAATAAATAGCTTTGCCAGCATTCTGCCAACAGAATTAACGTCAAGTTCCGTGTCCAACTTTAGCGAAGAGAACAATTTTTAATAATCCGAGAATGGGTATCGACAGTATAAGGTTATCTCCGTTTTAACATACTTCGTTTCCTGACGTAAGAGCAGAGTGATGACAGTTTTTGTCGTGTATGCGCCACTTCCTGGGAGTGTAATTGCGTAAGGCTCGTATTCAGTAGTCTGTGTTGAGGGTTGCATAAACGGCAGTCACCTCTGCCAGTGCTCGTAAAATTCGCCATTTGGACTACTGTTCCCGAATGTAATCAGAGCCTCCTCTGTACAACTTTTCAAGCCAGTGAGCAGTTAGCAGTTAACGTAGGTGAAATCGAATTAAAATCAATAACTAGGGATTGGTAACGGCTACTCACGATAGAGACAAGGCTGGCTGAAGTTTACAAAAAAAATTTATAATTTAAACAATGCTGAAACAAAATGATAACTGAATATCAAATTTCGTCTCCTGGGTGGTACTGAAATGTTATAAAGGATTTAGACGCAATGCATTATGAAGTTATCTATTAAATTCGTTGTCCCAGTTTGATAAGAGCTGCCACTATTGCTGCTATGTAACGGGAACACAGCCGCCATGTGATATTACTTTGCTTCTTAACACAGTGTGTTATACCCACGAACATGACTGGTGGTGTTACCCACGAACATGACTGGTACAGTTACAGCTGCTTCTCCTCCATGTAAAATGTATCAGGTTGTGTGTTCTACTCGCAAAAAGATATTTATTTAGCGTTAAAGAGAAATTCACGGCTACACGTAAGCTGTGTAAGCTCCTAGAAAGCACAGTTACCAAAATGCAGCGTGCCGTTCGATGGTGCATCGCCTCGAATCAGTTCCACCTTCTGAATCTGCCTTTCGAACCAAACTAAGGAGTACCAAATATCTAGCTTACCGTAATAGCTATACATCTACTCTGACTGATACTACTCGTATTCTATGAACAAAGAAAACACGTAAAATTACACCTCCCGGATGACCAGTGCCAACGAGATTGGCTGCAACCTGCGGAGAGGTTGCCATGTTTTGGAGGGGCACAGTGGTGTTACTTATGGCATCATAGTGTGGGCTGTCATCCGATATACCTTCAGGTCATGGGTACTACTGACAGAGGGAAATTTGACGGCACTAAGGTACACCGCGGGCCTTTTTTTTAAGTCATGTGTCCTCTGACTGTTTTGCTGCGGCCCACCACGAATTCCTCTCCTGTGCCAACCTTTTCGTCTCAGAGTTTCAATTGTAACGTCCTGAATCATCTGCTGGATGTGTTCCAATCTCTGTCTTCCTTTACAGTTGTTACCCTCTACAGCTGCCTCTAGTGCCATGGAGCCTACTCTCTCGTGTCTTAACGTGTACTATCACCATGTTCCTTCTTCTTGTCAGTGTTTTCCATATGTTTCTCTCCTCGCTGATTCTGCGCAGAACCTCCTCATTTCTTACCTTATCAGTCCACCTAATTTTCAACGTTATTCTGTAGCTCTACATCTCAAATGTTTCGTTTCTCTCCTGTTCCCATTTTCCCACGGCCTGTCTCACTGCCATACAATTCTGTGGTCCAAATGTTCATTCTCAGGAATTTTTTCCCCAAAGTAAGATCTTTGTTTGATACCAGCAGTATTCTCTTCAACAGGAACGCCATTTTTGCCAGTGATAGTCAGATTTTATGTCCTTGTTCATTTACTTCTCCTTCGTCTACTTCGTGATCCCCAGTTCTGATGGTAATCTTCTTGATGTTCTCATTTATGCTCTCATTACTTTCGTCTTTATTCGCTTTACCCTCAATTCGGATTCTGTACTCATTAGACTGTTCATTCCATTCAACACATCCTGTCATTCTTCTTCACTTCACACAGGGTAGCAGTGTCGTTAGCGTCTCTCTTCATTGACAGCCTTTCACTCTGAATTTTAATGCCAGTGTAGAATCCTCCTTTTGTTTTCCTCATTGCCTCTTCTATGCGTTGAGTGAACAGTAGGGGCAAAAGACTACATTCCTGTCTGTTCTTGTACATATTGTACGTCACATAATGTATATTAGCTATCTTTCCCTATAATATACCGCTATTTATCTCAGAATTTCGAACTTGTTGCACCATTTTATATTACCGAATGCTTTTTCCGGGCCGACAAGTCCAATGAACGTATCTTGATTATTCTTCAGTCTTGCTTCACTTGCTTGCTGCGTGTTATCTCTTATGCCACGGTATTGTAATGTCATTTATCAACAAGACAATGCTCGTCTACAAATGTCACGAGTCGCTATCAACTGTCTGCCAGATGTTGCGGTATTCCCGTGGCCGAGAGGGTCCCTAGAACTGTCCCTGATAGAACATGTGCAAAACGAGCTTAGACATCAATTTCGTCCCGACGCAGGTATCAATGGCGTCAGGAACCAGTTAAAACAGTGCTACACAATGTCTCAGGAGATAGGAGATGATGCAACGACTTTATGACACCATTCCCAAACGAATTAGCACATGCACCCCGGATGGACGGGGATGTAACGTTACACTCATAAATAGGTTCAAGTTATTTGCAAATTTGACTCGACTTTGTAATCACTGAAATAACATAACAAACCCTCTCAATCCGTCAAGTTTCTTTCCGTTGTTCCAGCTTGGTGCTTCGCTTCTTTTATCAGGGTGATTATATACTCTGCAAACAACTATGCATCTTTTAGCTGTGGATACGTCGTACCAATATTAATGAAATTTTGTCCAGCCCCATCCACGTACTGTGCATTGAAAAAATGACTGACCATACACCACTACACGCATCTTTATCTGTCTAGTAGCCCTTATCCCTAAGCAAGATATATTTTGAGAGTCGCATAATTGTCGTGGGACTTTCTCCCTCGGTTTACTTAAACTTATATGAGAACAATCTCTCCCCTGTTTCCAGTTATCCCCACTTCAGCTTATCGAGCGTCTGTATTACAGCTATGTTGGTGTGCAGCGCTACCTGTAACTATTCTAGCAACACTCCTCTGCTCTGGAGCATGCTCTGGAGCAATACTCTGGTCGTACAAGGGCCTTGTACAGCATTTCCTTTACATATCCAAAGCGCTTTTCCAGTGCCCTCCTCTGCTGTAGATTGTGTGTGTTCGTCACATTTCGTATCACTTTTTCGCCCTAATTCGTGAATAATTAAACAATGCGATTTACTCTACGTATTCGTCACTGATCTTGTAATACAATACTTTCAAGCAGAGATGAGATTCGTTACATCTAGTAGAAAACACACTGTACGACGATCGACAAACAATGCTAATTTCTTGTAGGTATTACCTTCGTCAGTCTTATAGTACTGCTGTCTATAACTGAAAAATATTTTGTGTATTTTGAGTTGTGTAGTGCAGATAGCAGCTGTTTAAAACGTTAAGTTTTGCCCTGCACACACACATTTGTCTCTCACTTCCTGCTCATTATTTACCGCAGTACATAAGCCATTAATTTTTATCTCATAACAGACGTAGCCGCACGCTTTCACATTTCCTTTCCATTCGATGTCATTTCATTGATTTAGCAGGGCACAGTAATTTATTTATAGCCCCCAAAGAAAGCACTATTGTTGTAATACTGAAATAAAAGTTCAAAATCAAAAATTCATAATCAGAAGAAAACAACTTAAGATTTTTATGAAATAATATACATTGCCGAGTCACTTGTTTTTAGTATTTTACTAACGCAGCGCTTTTCCGCATCATGCTGCCATTATCAGGTGCATTTAAATTCCAATCAATATGAAGTGACGTTAGTTTCCTCTGCTGTGTGTGCCGGTTAATTTATGTGTCCAGGAAGACACATTTTTGTTGGTAATGATTTTGAAATTCTTAAATTTAAGCAACATTACATTGTAATTTTGTCCTTACGAGTATCCGCAACAGCCACTGTAAACACGAACTGTGTGGACTGGAGACGTGCGACGTGATTAACACGAAAATACGTAGAAGTGGTTCGGTTTTCATGTGTAATAGGAGAAAGACGTGTTTTTTGTAATTGCTACATATATTAAATTTTGCACAACGTTAGCGCTTATGTTGCGACTTCAATGATTTTGAAACGTGTGTTGAGCACCAATAAATCATGGACATTCTTTAAATAATGGCCGTTTCTTCTTCTGATCAAACTAACGAAATACAATAACTTCCTCCGTAGCTGCTATTGCGAAGCTGTGCATACTAAATATACAATTTCGACTTCTTCGGGTTCATCATGAAAAAGGCTAAGTATATAGTGCTGAACTCGTATCAGGTGTGAGGGGCATTTTAATAATGTACCGCATGCTTTTGGATTTGGACTTTACTATTCATAACCTATGTAAATGACTTGCCTGGTATTGTGTCAGATACGCAGATGACATCAGATTTGCTACAGCTGGATGTGATTTAGCAGCAATGAAGCTTGAGAGTAAAGATCATCTCATAATAACCGAGGCATGGTTTGAACTCAATGAATAGTGTGATAATAATGGAAAACCCCAAATATTCTCTTCAATTTGTGTTTTAGATGATGAAATAACAATGCTTCAATTAAAATTCTCCATATTATCACAATTTAATATTATGATAGAAGTGTCATATGAAAAACTATGTACAATGTCAGCTAGTGTTAAATATACAAAGCAAACTTAGGACCGGTATCAGTAATAAGCTACTGCTCAGTGGATAACTACGTCTTGCTTCACAACCTCTAATATATGGGTTTCTGTTATGCGACAATTCCTCTGTATCAAAAGAAGTACACTTGCTATACCTGTACCTACGTATACTTACCCCAATCACTTTTGCAGATAATTAGTGGTTCCACACGTTCTCTGAGCTGAAGTCGTTTACAAAAGCATCCCTGGTTTTCCAAACTTTGCATGTGAAAGATTACTCTGAAGTCTCCTTACAGATACGGAAATGTTGCTTGAGATGTATTCTTTATGTAACGCCATCAGTGCCGAAGCTTCGTTAGCGAGCAGTTTGTGGTTTCGACAGTCATTAACGTATCTGCAACATTCGTCGTTAACGAACCGGAAAGAGCACACGCCCTGTGTTGGAGTGTGGGCTGATAATTTGGTATAAAGAAAGATAGAAAATAATGATTGCGTCAAAAACACATAAATAGCCCTTTTAGCCCAATTCATTCGATCGCACGCAATTCCATTTTGTTGCTTGCTTCAGGGAAAATATTTCTTTCGACCTTGTATGGTAATTGCATTAAAAAAAATAAACCCTCCAACCCTCCCAGAAATATATTGTATTAGTATATATATTCGTTAATGTAACTGTCTGAAATAGTAATGAGGCGTGCTGGTCGTTATGCTTTAAAATAGTGACATGAGCTCGTTATCGGATAACGAGGCAGAGGTTTACTCACTCCCGTTAAGGCCTTTCTTTAATGGTGCTGCACTAGTCAGCTAGGGTCAATTTTGTCAAAGCTGTCGATAACTGGTAATTCCAACGGTATTTAGGCAGGTAACTAAGTTTATTTTACTATGTTCCCTTGGTGCACGTATTCTTCGTCACCAAAACGACTTATTGTCAAAGAAATAATGAGATCACACAGGGGTAACAGATGTAGTCGCGCGCACTGAGACCATAGGATACACTGGTGCCAACGATGAAACGTCATCCGATGAGCAGGCACGTGCACCGAGAATATTTAACACAATAGATCAGTTGCAAAATATTTAATATCAATAGTAAGTGGCATGCGTCGCCATTTCCTACTTCATGTGAAATAACCAACTTTATGTGAAACAATAAAGCTTATGGTGAAAGAAGAGTATTCAGTTTTCCGTGTTGGTCATAAAGCAGTTAGACCACAACATCCGCTAAGTATACTGCGCTGCAAACTTCACCATACCTTAAGTACAATCTTTCCTGAAGCCTGTTTCTTGGCATTAGCAAATAGGCACATTTCCACGTTATGGTGGGAGAAAGTTTCAAATATTATTTTATTAAAAGACATCTTCCATACACCATAAGCTGGACCAGATTGTTTTATTAGTCAAAACGTGTTCTCGGGTTTTTAACCCATCGTCAGTGGCATATTATACACTTCTATAGCAATGACATGGTTGTCATTTAATACGACAGGACCTGAAATACGTCCCATAACACAGCACACTGTCCGTCATGTACGCTATTGGTGTAAGATTTTAGGCAGTAATAATTCTTAATAATATTTGACGTAAGTGTCATGTACAGGAAACATGAGTTTACCGGCTTTGTCTAATAAAAAAATTCTACTGCAGCTCATAGTATACTGAAGATGTCTTTTAATACCTGAAAGCTGCGGAGCACCAACCACTCAAGATTTTTAAATCTTATTTTATTTAACTTTGATACCTCAGTTTCCGAAGTTTCAGCAAGTACATTTTTCTGCGGCAAGAGGACTTCCGCTACTCTTACATTGCTTCTGCTTTTATTCTGTTTGGAATAGGTCTAACGCTGTAGCAAAGGACAAAGGGCGTTCAAAAAGTTTTACACAGTCGTCTCCAATTTATTTATTTTTTGCAAGAGGAGAATGAAATTTTTTCTGAAGATATTTGGAAAATTTAGCTATAAGTTGGTATGGAAAATTATTTTGTTTTATTTACAGGTGAGCCACAATGGACCGTGAAGTAGACGTCAGGCTGCGACAACGGTCGGTGGTGGAGTTCTCTTCAAGACCGGCGATGACTCTGCCACATCCATTCACAGGAAGGTGCTCCCTGTTTATGGGGAGGACGCAGTGGATCGCGGCAGTGTCCAGCGGTGGTTGCAGCGTTTTAAAGAAGGTGATTTGTCTCTACTGGACAATCCACGATGCGGTAGACAGTTAGTGATGTGAATAAGGAGACCATTGATCAAATCATCCAAAATGACAGATGTGTGACGACACGACAGCTTGCTGAAATGACTCGTTTGTCATTGGGTAGTGTACAGTCACTAGGGTACTGAAAAATCTGTGCACGTTTGCTACCTAGATTATTGACAAGAGAGATGAAAACGATTAGGAAGAATGTGTGCTAGAGTCTCATGAAGACCTTTACTGAAGAGTAGCAACAGTGTTTTGACAGCGTCATTACCCAGGATGAAACATGGTAGTTTTTGTTCATACCTGAGAGCAAAACCCAGTCCATGGAGTGGCGTCATCCGGGTTCCCCTCGGAAGAAGAAACCAAGACTTTCACGAACAGCAGGCCGAAAGGTGGTGGCCTTCTTCTTCTGTGATCATTTTCATTGAATTTTTGGAACCTGGCTCCACGATTTACCGGGACCGTTACTGTTTGTCGTTGGACAAGCTGCGACCTGCCATCAAGACCCACGGACCACAGATTCGGCGTCAGTTCATCAGACTACACCATGACAGTGCTAAGCCCCATACAGTCCTTATGACACAGGAGAAAATCTGGAAAATTGGTTGGAAAATTGTTCTTCATCCTCCCTACAGACCGGACTTGGCTCCGTCTGATTTTAACCCCTTTGGTCGTCTGACGGCCCACCTTCGCGGTAAAAATTTGATATTGAGAAAGACCTTATCTGTTCTGTCAAGCCGGCCGTTGTGACCGAACGGTTCTAGGAGCTTCACTCTGGCACCGCGCGACCGCTACGGTAGGCTCGATGTACATCTAAATCTTCCAAGTATGTTCACAAAAATTTCATTCTCCTCCTGCAAAGAACAAAAATATGGAGACGACTGTGAATATTTTTTTAGCGCCCTTTGTAAGAGTCAGTTACTGTTTTACCATGAGGAAAATAGTACATCGATCATCTCGAACAATAATACTCATTAATTTTCTTATTGCCAAAGCCGGTTTTGTATCTTCAACAACGTCTTTTACTTAGCCATTTAATTGCAGTTCTTTCTTCGGAGCGTGATGTTGGACCTATCTGCCATTACTGTCATGTAACGCTGCTAGAATTGGAGTCTTTTGTCACTCATGTTGTCACGCGATCGTGATTTACACAGTTTCATAATAGAAAAATTGATATCATACATATCTGTTGATCAAAACATTTCTATCACGATTGCAGCTTCATTATGGAGATGAGGAAACTCTTCCTAATGATAACAACGTGGAACTTCTGGTCGCTTTTAACGTGAAAGCATTTATCTTTTAAATGGGAGTTACACTACAGATAGATCAGTTCCACCTGCAGATGCGCTGGGGTGCTCTCAACTGAAATGGCATATGTTCTCGAAAACGGCTCAAGAACAGATGTATCAGTGGCAGTGTCCTCAGACGTTTAGGAACCTATTACTGTAATTACGTCAACGCCACAATTAATAATTCAGTATTCACGTTTCTTTAACGACAATGAGATTAGGGAAATTGACTGTGTCAGACGTTATCCATTTAACAACACAATTATTTTTAAAAATGTCCATGCACGAAATCAGAAATAAGTTGCTTCTCACTTTGCAATGTCTTACTGAGGGCAGCCTGCAGTAAATTCTATTTAAAATGCAAGGTTTGCAATGCATTCTGGATGTTCTGGTTTTGTTCTTGCTTTCCTTTTTCCTTCAGAAAGTCAACAACAGTGGGGTCCTAAATCCAAAACTCGTTCCAGAGGCGTCCTTTGGCAGGAACAAAGTACTCTAGTAATATATGACGTCTCCAGACTCTTTCGTTCAATTCCATCAAAAACTGTGCAACTGACGACGCAACAATGCCAACGAACTTCAGAAAACCTAGTATTCGCACCACCGATTCCATCATGTTTTCACTTTCTGCGAAATTAACACAGAGTGCTTCTTGACGTACAGAAAAATGAATCTTGTACAAATCGTCTATCTAATTTTTAGCTCTATCATGATGAAATAAAGTGTTTCCTTACGATGTTGTTATGCTGTTTCATAGCAAATTCGCGGTGTCCGTCGAAGTTGTGACTGGATACTCTGCCTCTCTGCTACTCTTTCGTTTTTTTAAACGATTGTTGCGACAGATCGCTAGATTGAGTCATTCTGCTCAATAGCCACTGGATCTGTCTACTTCCTTTATACCACGAACAAATAGCGACGGATAAACAAGGCTTACACCATGATTTTGTCGAAATAAGTAAGCCGACTAAATGTTGGAGGAAAGTGTCGTGTAGCACCGTTAAATGACATGTCGCGCCATGGTAAAAGGCCGTGCGAAGCGATTGGTACGCTGGCAGAACATTGCGCACGGGTGAAGTTCTGCACGCCATGGTGGACCCGCTCTAAACACACGTCGAATCATCGTTTCCTTTCATATCGTCATTGTTTTCGACATGTAGCTGTCCTCAGATTACGCTTTTTCTTTTTATGAGTCCACTTAATTTTCCATGTCCTCCCATAACAACACATTTCAACCGCTTCATTTCCCTTCGTTCCCGGTTTTTCCGTAGTTGGTTAGTCACTTACATACATTTCGGTCCTCCAAAGGCCGTGCAGGATTAACCGAGCGATCTAGGACGCTGCAGTCATGGATTGTGCGGCTGGTCCCGGGAGGTTCGAGTACTCCCTCGGGCATGGGTGTGTGTGTTTGTCCTTAGGATAGTTTAGGTTAAGTAGTGTGTAAGCATAGGGACTGATGACCTTAATAGTTAAGTCCCATAAAATTTCACACACATTTGAACATTTTGTCCTCCAAACGTCCGTTCTCAAAAATTTTCATGTCAGATTAAGGCCGATGTTTGACACTATCAGACTATTTTTGGAGATGATGATAGTGATGTTTGGTTTGTGGGGCGCTCAACTGCACGGTGATCAGCCCCCATACGAGGTCCCGATTTTACACAGTCCAATTTTTACACAGTCCGATCTAGCCACTGTCACGAATGATGATGATGGAGATGACGAAATGATGAGGACAACGCAAACACCCTGTCCCCGGGCAGAGAAATTCCCCAACCCGGCCGGGAATCGAACCCTGGTCGATCATGGTTTATTTTGCTTCCAAGATACCAAAATTCCTTTCTTTCGTCTATTTCTTTGTCCCCACTTCTGACGCAAATTTTATCACTAATCTCTTCTCTAATACTCGTCATTACTTTCGCCTTTCTTCTGCTTACTCTCAAACTATAGACTGTGCCCATTCGACTGTTCAATGAACTGACTCTGCACTCGACTTTTTCAAGTTAAGAATTTATTAATTCAATCATATGGCTAGGGCCCCCCGTCGGGCAGACCGTTCGCCAGGTGCCGATCTTTCAACTTGACGCCACTTTCGCGACCTGCAGTCGATGACGATGATAGGATGATGATAAGGACAGCACAACACCCAGTGCCTGGGCGGAGAAAATTCCGCCACCCAGCTGGGAATCGAACCCGGGCCCAGAGAACTGACAATCCGTCACGCTGACCATTCACCTACCAGGAGCGGACTAAGTTCAGAATTCAGTATGTTAAATGCCTATACGCGTGAAATTCATACCAAATAAAGAATATAACAAGAATTGCGGCAGTTCACTCTCATGCTCTAAGGTCTCCAGATTCTTCAAAGAATCTAACATTCATGTATAAAACATCTGATGGTTTTACAAATGAGTTAAAGTGCTATATTTTTGACGTGAGTCATGTAAGCGAGAAACATTTTAGAAAAGGTTTGAAAGTCTGTAAACACTATCATTGTGAAACACTAGATGAATATAGTCTGGGTTGAACCGTGCACAGCTCGCGTATATCCCATGTATTGTTTGTCATCTTCTATTACGATACTCCCATCTCGTTTTCTTATTACATTTACTGGCGTCGCTAATTTCCTGCCTTACTTGCGCGTGAGCGGCAGCAGCAGCGCGTGTCGATGAGTGCACTTTCGTACCATCTCTGGAGCGATCGATAGTATTCCCGGGTCGTCGTCTGTCTGGCAGTCAGTTGGAGACAGACCAGCAGTGAAGTCTGAATGTAGCAGCAGTGAAGTCGGGGACGGAGCGCCGGTGAGGCGCTGACAGCCAGTGCTCGCCGACCTCTGGCGACACACATGAACAGTCCGATGAAGGGAGATTGGAGCGGGACGATCGTTGGTTGGTCGTTCGGTTTATCGTCTCATCGGCCACTTATGTTTGGTCCTTTCACTGTTTCCGGGTCTGGGCAAGTGGTCGGTTGGCGTGAGGCACCGAGGAAATCTCCGCGGCGCGTAGTTATGGCCACGGCCTCTGGCGGCGTCCACGCACGGTCGGAGTGTGTGGAGCTGTTCCCATTGCTACGAGGTCCGTGGCTCACCGATCCTGGACACGGAAGTTGAGTTTTGACTGAATCTACCAGCAAGTCACGACTGTTCACATTATGTCGTTTGGATTTCGTTGTCGGCTGTTGGGACATTCCCGCGAGCAACAACGTGTTTTCTCAAGTTGGCAAATTTTAGCCACGCTCCGGTGGAGTTCAACTGTATGTGGTTATTTAGAATTGAAGTGCACCAGCAGAATCTTCTGCCTTGTGGCCCTTAACGTTCCGGTTACCTGCTCTGACCGTTGACGTAAATTCAGGCAGTGTATTTTCCTCATCGTGTTATCGCTGTCCAGCACGGTGTGTAGTTTGACAGCCCAATGTTTAATTGGTTGTGGGCGCCAATACCTTCTACATTGTTCCATTGAACTCCATGTTGTGTGCTGGTCGGGTGGAGCGGAAGTTATCGGGTCGGAGGGTCCGTTGACTGTCTGTGGGTTAGGTTTTCGTCGGATGGAGAATGGTTGGACCGACTGCCTGTATAACCTAAACGAGCGTTAGTGTTTGAATTCCAGGCCGACCCTCGGAAACTTCTGATAGCCGTTGGGTGTACTGCCTTTTCTTGTTGTTTGTATTTGTATGGCTTCTAGCCGATTTTTAAATTAAGGTTGTTTTGCACTTAAGGCGTAAGGTTGTTCGGGCCTTCAGCCTAATTAAAGAACTGTTTTAAGATAAGGCCTTTGCCGTTTAAAAATTTGAATTTGGTTTGAGTCTTAAGAGTGGGCCTTCAGCCGATTTTTTTTTAGATTAAAGTTGTTTTGCTCTTAAGGTGTGAGATTGTTTGGGCCTTCATCCTAATTGAAAGAGCTGTTTCAAGATAAGACCTTCTGCCTTTTAAATTTCTGAATTTGGTTTGAGTCTTAAGTTATTGGCTTTCAGCCGATTTTCAGTTAAAGTGGTCTTGCCCTTAAGGCACGAGATTGTATGGCGCATTTCAGCCAGTAAATTTATGCTGTCTTTTTTTTAATTTCTTGGCTCTTGTAATGTTTGGTCAAATGAATAATGTTGTATATTCGAGTGTAACTGACAGCTACTTATTTTGGCCCCTTTCCACAATTTAAACTACCTGTCCTTTCCTGCGGGTTTAGCAGGGCTTCTCATGGGTAATTTGGGCTCAATTTTAAGCAGAAGAAAGTTTCCCACGAATCTCAAGGTTATACCGTCATACCACCCGAACTATGTGCTGTGTCTGAAATACAGACTACCAAATGGAAAGTCGGAATTAATACAACTTCTGAAAACAAAGTGAAACATAGCGTAATCACTTGTGTCCAGGTCAGTAGCCAAAGTTCATCTCCCGTAAACACGAGCACAGTAACAGCGTCGCGACTGAGAGGATACTTGCTCCGCACTCCATGGGGCCCAACAGACTACTCTTCTTCCGGGCCGCGACGACGCGACATAATCACGTGGGGCTGCATGCTGATTGGCTCCGTCCACTCCAGCGGTATGAGGGTTGCACTTTTGTGGCGTCGCCATTGTGATCACTTTCAAGTATGCCGTGGTGCTGCCACTGGAGCGTTGGCACACGGTGCTCGAAAAGGCGGTGGCCGCGTCTTACGCGCAGCGACCGCGCTGTATGAACGCACGGCAGCCTACAATTACGTAATCTTTCAGGTATGTTCGGTGATATTTGTAAATACAGTCTGAAAAGTGGGTAGAGAATGAAGTCGGCAGTAAAGAAG
Organism: Schistocerca americana; assembly: GCF_021461395.2. Classification (NCBI taxonomy): domain Eukaryota; kingdom Metazoa; phylum Arthropoda; class Insecta; order Orthoptera; family Acrididae; genus Schistocerca; species Schistocerca americana. The sequence goes on along the minus strand of NC_060124.1, from coordinate 495,768,570 downwards.
CAATAAATTTAAGCGTCACGCCTGATGCTGAAGGTTTACTGCGCGCTGTTTTCAACAGAAGCCAGATTTTCACGCATCTGTCTATGGCGTAATATCTCCTGAAATACGTGCACTAACATGATATATAATTTTGCACATTCGTTATCTGGATACTCTTCGCAAACTGCGTTGCGAATAGACTCGGTGGTAAAGAAGTCAGTAACTCAAATGTTATGAGCGATGCCGGAGTAGGCCTATTACTGCATGAACGGTGAAAGAGTAGTAAACCACGAACTTTTTTCCTTTCATCTTCTTGTGGGGGGGGGGGGGGGGGTGTCAGCTAGTAAAACTTTCGTAATGGTTTGAAATAATGTGTACAGTTTGTTGGAAGTTGATAAGTGTTTTCATTCTCACATACTGGTTGAATTAATAACATATCGCGCTGTGCAGTTAATGCTGCCTGAGGGAAAACACCACTTTTAAATGTAATACTTGTCTCATTTAATTGAAATGTGAACGTAAGACTATAGCTCTTAATGAGTAGGTTATGACAGCATTTTAAATATTTTAATTCTAATAATAATTACGTGAAATACCGACACTCCATTTATTGTTGGCCGTGGAAGACGTTACGTAGTCATCCTCCCTCTGTACATGTCTGAAAGAAGAGATACCATCTTAGTATATACAGGGCTATTACAAATGATTGAAGCGATTTCATAAATTCACTGTAGCTCCATTCATTGACATATGGTCACGACACACTACAGATACGTAGAAAAACTCATAAAGTTTTGTTCGGCTGAAGCCGCACTTCAGGTTTCTGCCGCCAGAGCGCTCGAGAGCGCAGTGAGACAAAATGGTGACAGGAGCCGAGAAAGCGTATGTCGAGCTTGAAATGCGCTCACAGCAGTCAGTCATATCAGTGCAACGACACTTCAGGACGAAGTTCAACAAAGATCCACCAACTGCTAACTCCATTCGGCGATGGTATGCGCAGTTTAAAGCTTCTGGATGCCTCTGTAAGGGGAAATCAACGGGTTGGCCTGCAGTGAGAGAAAAAACGGTTGAACGCGTGCGGGCAAGTTTCACGCGTAGCCCGCGGAAGTCGACGAATAAAGCAAGCAGGGAGCTACACGTACCACAGCCGACGGTTTGGAAAATCTTACGAACAAGGCTAAAGCAGAAGCCTTACCGTTTACAATTGCTACAAGCCCTGACACTCGATGACAAAGTCAAACGCTTTGAATTTTCGGCGCGGTTGCAACAGCTCATGGAAGAGGATGCGTTCAGTGCGAAACTTGTTTTCAGTGATGAAGCAACATTTTTTCTTAATGGTGAAGTGAACAGACACAATGTGCGAATCTGGGCGGTAGAGAATCCTCACGCGTTCGTGCAGCAATTTCGCAATTCACCAAAAGTTAACGTGTTTTGTGCAATCTCACAGTTTAAAGTTTACGGCCCCTTTTTCTTCTGCGAGAAAAACGTTACAGGACACGTGTATCTGGACATGCTGGAAAATTGGCTCATGCTACAACTGGAGACCGACAGTGCCGACTTCATCTTTCAACAGGATGGTGCTCCACCGCACTTCCATCATGATGTTCGGCGTTTCTTAAACAGGAGATTGGAAAACTGATGGATCGGTCGTGGTGGAGATCATGATCAGCAATTCATGTCATGGCCTCCACGCTCTCCCGACTTAACCCCATGCGATTTCTTTCTGTGGGGTTATGTGAAAGATTCAGTGTTTAAACCTCCTCTACCAAGAAACGTGCCAGAACTGCGAGCTCGCATCAACGATGCTTTCGAACTCATTGATGGGGACATGCTGCGCCGAGTGTGGGAGTAACTCGGCTTGATGTCTGCCGAATCACTAAAGGGGCACATATCGAACATTTGTGAATGCCTAAAAAAACTTTTTGAGTTTTTGTATGTGTGTGCAAAGCGTTGTGAAAATATCTCAAATAATAAAGTTATTGTAGAGCTGTGAAATCGCTTCAATCATTTGTAATAACCCTGTATATATAGTTAAGGCTCACCGGCCACTTGACCATCTTCTTCTGTACGAATGCACACACAGTGCCCGAAGTCTTACGGGAATCGGTAACGCGCCGCGTGTAATGAGTATAATGGGCGAGGGCACTACGAATGTAGTGCGGGACAGTACGATGAGAATGTGGGTTTCGCGGGAGGCGTGCCAGAGATAAATCCCTGCAGTCGCGCTATCCTCTGTGGCCTCGGTGGCTCAGATGGATCGCCGGCACGGTAGCTCAACGTGTTCGGTCAGAGAGTTAGCTGCCCTCTGTAATAAAAAAACTGAGTTAACCGATCAACAACGAACTTAAACGGATGTTTTACGACGTTTGCCCCGAGCAGATGCAACGAACAAAAGAGAACAAAATTAGATTTAACAAAAAAAAAAAAAAAAAAAAAAAAAAGATGGATAGAGCGTCTGCCATGTAAGCAGGAGATCAAGGGTTTCAGTCCCGTTCGGGGCACGTATTTTCATCTGTCCTTGTTGACGTATGTCAACGCCTGTAAGCAGCTAAGGGTGTTCATTTCATTGTAATTTCATCCTCCAGCTGTCACTGGTTTCTCGGTTCCGACACAGCTGTTTAATAAAACAGATAACTTATCATGCTCGGTACTGTTACCCGAAACATAACACACCAACCAACCACTGTCAACAACGATTGAATGTCCCACACGTCTGAAGGTTCAATCACACACTTGCAAGAGTCATATTAATCTGTAGTTAAGTCACTTACGGCAATTTATTTCTTTTTCGGTAGACCAGACTTGGTTACTCTCTCTCACAGCTGAACACGCCATACACTATCTAAAGACTATTATAAGAAGAGCGTATGTTATGAGAGTAAATTGGCTTAATGTTATTTTAAAGTTTTGAGTTGCAGGAAAATGTACTAAACAGCCAATGAAACTGATGCACCTGCCCAATAGCGCGTAGGGTCCCCAAGAGCATGCAGACGCGCCCCAACAGACGTGGGATGGATTCGACTAATGTCTGAAGTAGTGCTGGAGGGAGTTGGCACCCATCAATCCCGCAAGGTTGACGATAAATCCGTAAGAGCACGAGGAATTGGTGATCTCTTCTGAACAGCACGTTACAAGACATCCCAGACATGCTAAATAATGTTCAAACTCATGAGAGTGTTCCTGGAACCACTCTGCAGCAATTCTGGGCGTGTGGGGTGTCTAATTGTCTTTCTGGAATTCCCAAGTCCACCTGAATGCACAATGGACATGAATGGAATCAGCAGCAATTCTGGGCGTGTGGGGTGTCTAATTGTCTTTCTGGAATTCCCAAGTCCGCCTGAATGCACAATGGATATGAATGGATGCAGATGAACAATGGGATGATTACGTACCTGTCACCTGTCAGAGTCGTATCAGGGCGTGGGATGGATTCGACTAATGTCTGAAGTAGTGCTGGAGGGAACTGGCACCCATCAATCCCGCAAGGTTGACGATAAATCCGTAAGAGCACGAGGAGTTGGCGATCTCCTCTGAACAGCACACTACAAAACATCCCAGACTTGCTAAATAATGTTCAAACTCATGAGAGTGTTATTGGAACCACTCTGCAGCAATTCTGGGCGTGTGGGGTGTCTAATTGTCTTTCTGGAATTCCCAAGTCCGCCTGAATGCACAATGGACATGAATGGAATCAGCAGCAATTCTGGGCGTGTGGGGTGTCTAATTGTCTTTCTGGAATTCCAAAGTCCGCCTGAATGCACAATGGACATGAATGGATGCAGATGAACAATGGGATGATTACGTACCTGTCACCTGTCAGAGTCGTATCAGGGCGTGGGATGGATTCGAGTAATGTCTGAAGTAGTGCTGGAGGGAACTGGCACCCATCAATCCCGCAAGGTTGACGATAAATCCGTAAGAGCACGAGGAGTTGGCGATCTCCTCTGAACAGCACACTACAAAACATCCCAGACTTGCTAAATAATGTTCAACCTCATGAGAGTGTTACTGGAACCACTCTGCAGCAATTCTGGGCGTGTGGGTTGTCTAATTGTCTTTCTGGAATTCCCAAGTCCACCTGAATGCACAATGGACATGAATGGAATCAGCAGCAATTCTGGGCGCGTGGGGTGTCTAATTGTCTTTCTGGAATTCCCAGGTCCGCCTGAATGCACAATGGATATGAATGGATGCAGATGAACAATGGGATGATTACGTACCTGTCACCTGTCAGAGTCGTATCAGGGGTCCCATATCATTCCAACTGCACACGCACCGCACCATTACAGAGCCTCCAGCAGCTTGAACAGCAGGGCTCATGGATTCATGAGGTTGTTCCATACCCGTACATGCCCATCCGCTCGATACAATTTGAAACGAGACTCCTCCGGCCAGGCAACATGTTTCTAGTCATCAACAGTCCAATGTCGGTGTTGACGGGCACAGGCGAGGCGCAAAGCTTTGCGGAAGGGTTGCATTTCTGTCACGTTGAACGATGCTCTTCAGTCGTCGTTGGTCCCGTTGTTGCAGGATCTTTTCCTGGCCAAAGCGATGGTGGAGATTTTATGTTTTACCAAATTCCTGACAGTCACTGTACAGTTGTGAAATGGTCCTACGGGAAGATCCCCACGTCATCTCTACCTCGGAGATTCTGTGTCCCACCGCTCATGTGCCGACTGTTACACCACGTTCAAAATCACTTAAATTTTGATAACCTGCCATTGCAGCAGCAGTAACCGATCTAACAACTGCACCAGACCCTTTTTTGCCTTATAGGCGTTGCCTACCGCAGCGCCGTATTCTGCCTGTTGACCTATCTCTTTCTTTGAATATGCATGCATATACTAGTTTCTCTGGCGCTTGTGTGTAGTTGCACATACTGATGGCAGGCAGTAACAGTAAAATAGGTAACACTGCGTCGCTTACAGCAGTTTAATTTGTTCAGCGTAATACTAGATGCATTTGCTAGTCCATTAATGCATAGTTCATTGATTAACATCACGGGGATAGTCGACTGTGCCGCAGCTCACGCCCGTCAGATAGTGCACACGATTTCCGCGCTTTCGCTTCCATTATTACGTCCTGAGCTGCAGTATTGATTAATCTGAAATGGACGTACAGTACACGCGTTTTAGTCCCTGTAATTTCCTGCTAGCTTAGTTGCTGAAATAACAGTCCTCTGGCGTAATTAGTGTCTCCTTTTCCACATACATCTCCAAGCACAATGACTGCTGGTCATCTACTCACCACATCGCAGCGGCAAATTTAGGCTCGTGGGATGTACAACGGCACTTGCATAAAGCTCATTACAGGACAATATTAGACAGTGGCTTGTGCGTTGTGACGAAGTAGCGTGAATTAAAACAAGCATTGTAGTTGAAAACGAAAGAGAGGTCAATAAGGGCCGCTCTGTAAGGCACACTTAATCGTGTTGTAACTTATGAGCTATTAATCATGAATAAGTTGTTGCTTATGAAGGATATAATGAAATAATAAGCCACGAGTTACATATAAAAATTTAATATCGTTACGGGTACAGTGTGTCAAATTGAAAATTTTTTCGCCTGCAATTTTTATCGCTCCGGCTGTTTTCAGGAACCCATTTGACAGACCTATGGGACATTCAACTTTTTTGATATCGTAATAGCATTTTGTCGATGTATTCGCATCGTGTAATCGTCTTGATGGAGGTATGAGCCTTGACCAGTTTCTGTAAGTTCTCATAAAAGCTTGCGCAAGACTGGATTAGAACGTTTCTCCTATACCTATTTTTCTAAGTTTTTGCATTTTAAATCAGCTGAAGATACCTACCACAGCCGAACACGTCACTGAAATTCTGAAATAAAATCATCCGCAACCAAGACCGTATTTTTACCTCAGATCTGCACTAGTTGCTATACCAATCTTCTTTGATCCATTATGGACCATGGGGCAACGGCTGGCATGTATTTCTTGATGCAATACTTTACCAACAGCCGTATGTATTGATGAAATTTATTTTATGAACTTATGTGCTACCAGTTTCGGCATTACATTGATGCCATCTTCAGGCTCCACACGTCATAGTCGTAAAATCGCTATAGACGGAAGGAGCCATATAACTGTATCCGTGAATCAAATCGTTATGCAACAACTCTTGTGCCACAGCTCTTGGTGGCCAGGTGACACAGACAAGTTGCTATATCAGTCGCAAAGATGGTAAGGAAGACATTTTTGCACCATATTGATCAGGAAACGTCAGATACCTTGTGATCAGCAATAGGAGAGTCAACTGAAGAGCACTGTGTGGAAATTTAAGAGAAGTGCTTATTTTACTTGTAGCATGTCTAAAATTTGGCAAATGAAATGGGGTCAGCTGTCCAGTAAGCAACAAGTTTCTTTAGCTTGCAACAGCTTGAGCAGACATAACTTCATGTAGGCTAACAATCAGCATAGTAGTTTTATTTTCATTTGCAACAGCTGTTATAGTGGAGGAATACATAGAAAACGACACATGCACACGGTAAATTACACATATCACGTGTTTAATTTGTAATTAGTTGTTGGTGGGGCTTACGAAACCACGCTGCTATGAGAGACTTCCTCGTCCATCGAAATGTTCGCCCCTTCTGAATAGTTTCATCTCGTGTTTTCCGACGCAAGCAGCTCTTATGGAGTACACGCCCACATCGTCGGGTGCCAACACGTTCGCTACGATGGCAGAGCTATAACTGACGCGCCCCGCACTTAAAAAATGCGCTGTGCTATTGTGCCATTCTTTGTCTCTCACATTCGCTCAACATATTTACATAATATAACTGCGTTAATAATACTGACGTCTGAGGATCGCTTGACGATCTTCAGCCTAAAGACTGATTTGATGAAACTCTCGACCATAGTGCATTCTGCTTAATTGCTGCAACCATCTTTCACTTTAACATGCTCACTGTATTCCAGCTTTGGCCTCTCTTTACAATTTTTACCTCTTCCACCCCCCCTCCCCCTCCCCCTCCCCATCACTCACAATTGATGTATCAGGATGTGTTCTACCAACCGACCCCTTCAGTCAAGTACAGCCTAAAATTTCCCTCCTCCCTCATTAGTTACTCGGTCTATCCACTTAATTATTTTCTTCCGCAACACCACATTGCAAACACTTCTTTTCTGAACTGCTTATTGTCCACCCATTGTCGCTCACTTCTGTACATGGCTATGCTCCATACAAGCACCTTTAGAAAAGACTTGTACAGGGTACTGCCCTGGAATTTCCCAATTTGAAACGTGCGCCATAAGGCGGCCGTTTCTCATTGTTGTGTGGGATTGAGTGCTTTCGAAAGGGCGGGACCTTACGTTTACTTAGGATTAGTTTCTAGTGTACCAGCTACTACTCTGTTCCACTATGAAGAATAGTCCCAACAGAGGATGATCGCGATAGAGGAAATAGAAATAGTATGTAAGCCGTAATCAGAAATCGTCCGTGCCGCTCTATTTAGGCACAGACACAATGGGAGGGCAGAGGTACGTTGGTGGCGAACACGCAGGGTCTATCGACTGGTGGCACGAATTTACACCGTGATGACTCCAGGTGAAAGTGTCGAGGGCTGCCCAGAATACGCGGCCTAACGACAATGCCAACGCCATCATCAAGACAAGTGAACTGCAGGTGATGGCAAAATAATGTGTATACCTATACTTACTTCGGTATGGATTATTAAAAAGGGGTTGGACACACATTTGCCCGTAACACAGCTGCGATTTTGCTTTGAGTACCGGCATGTAATGATTGTATAGTCTCCAGTGGAATGTTATGTAACTCTTCCATCAGAACCACAGCCGGTCGTTGTGGCCGAGCGGTTCTAGGCGCTTCAGTCCGGAACTGCGCTGCTGCTACGGTAGCAGGTTCGAATCCTGACTCGGGCATGGATTTGTGCGATGTTCTTAGGTTAGTTAGGTTTAAGTAGTGCTAAGTGTAGGGCACTGATGACCTCAGATGTTGAGTCCCATAGCGCTCAGAGCGATCTGAACCATCAGAACTCCCGTAGTGACGAGAGCGGCAGAAACCTGTTCTGGAATCTGCATTCCAATACCGCCCACTAGGGTTCGATAATCCTCAAGTCCGGGGACTGTGCTGGCCAGGAAAGACGCTGCAATTCAGATGCCTCCTCCTCATACTACGATTGTACTGTCCTGGATCGGTAAATGGGGCCATCATCGTCCTGAAATGTGGCATCATTGTTGGTGAGCAACAACTAAATCAAGAGGTGCACCTGATCACTTTAAATGTTCACATAATCGTCGGCTGTAACACGGCTTTTGAGAGTTATGATGGGACCAGCAGAATACCATGGTATGGCTGCCCACACCATCACAGTTCCACCTCTATGCTTAGCCGTTGGAATCAAGCAGTCAGGATCGTAGGCCTCTTTTGGCGTTCCCCAGACGTAAACCAGGCCTGATGTTGGCCGTCCGGAATTTATACACAATGTTTTACACTTATTTGCGTTTGTTGTCGTCACTAATGGTTTCGGTATAGCAGCTCGTACATGAATATTCGCTTTATGGAGTTCTCGGTGGACATTGTCGATAGATAAAGGGTCTCGAAGGTGGCTATTGAACTCTGCAGTCACTTTAGCCGCCGTAGTTTTGTATTTTATTGACATAATTCATATTAGCGTACTACGACCTCTGTCATTTAGTTTTGGTTTGCGCCCACTATTAAGTTTACACGATGATGTCTTTTCATGTTTTGTATAGGCTGTCATGACTGTTGAAACAGTTGCTCTTGAAACATTGAATAAGTTGGCTGTCTTGGTTTCTGATGCTCTAGGTAATCGGTCCCCCACAGTCTGCCCTCTTTGTAACTCTATCAGGTCTTTCATTTCACGTCAACCTCGATTTCTTGAGTGCAAATACAAAGCTTGTGCTGCACTTAAACAACCTGCACTGATGCCTACTCCTTACGAGATACGCACAGTCCAGCGCGACACGTGCCTTACCTGAGATGTTGACCGTCAAACACACCTTCCCATTATTACCACTGTTCACGTTATTTTGCCTATCCCCTGTATCTGTTAATATACGATTGACTTTCAGTACTAACTTTACGTCAGAGCTGTTTTAACGATTGATGTTTATCATTGATTTAGCCGGCCGGAGTGGCCTAGCGGTTCTAGGCGCTACAATCTGGAACGCGCGCGACTGCTAAGGTCGCAGGTTTGAATCCTGCCTCGGGCATGGGTGTGTGTGATGTCCTTAAGTTAGTTAGGTTTAAGTAGTTCTAAGTTATAGGGGACTGATGACCTCAGAAGTTAAGTCCCATAGTGTTCCGAGCCATTTGAACCATTTTTTTATCATTGATTTAGCTAATTTGAGCTTTTGTAATATAAGTTAATGAGCAGTAATGAAATTTAAAATATATTTTGAAATGATAGTTCATTCGAAGTCATTTCGCAGCTCAGAACAGAAGTCGCGGTCTTGCATTAGTATTCCCTGCAATGCGGAACAAAGTCCAGAAGCTGTGACACGGAAGACAAACAGAACAAAGTAACAAGATAATAATTCGTCAGGAAGAGACATTTGAGGTAAGAGACAGCAGTCTAAAACTGTGATCAAGGCGAACTCTAGCTACATAAAGCATACTCACAGCCACTGGCAAATTTTACATCGTAAGCTTAGTAGCGATCGTGTAGTGGACGAGAGAGGGGCGCGCGTTCGCCATGGCGATATTTTTTTCTAGTGGCCATTCATTCCTCACAAACACAGCATGCATTAAGCGAACAGTGTAATATCGCGCCTGGATGGCGCGTTCGAGGTGGTCGAAAAGTGATTGACATGCGCGTGAACATGTGTATGGACACTGGTAGTGTCCGCTAACGAAACCAGAAAGTTCAAGATCCACCAAGACCCCAAGAAACGTCGAGTACGCAAGACTGGCAATTTTTAATTCGCTCAGGAGATTTTCACGCAAACATACAGTTGCTCTCGCTATTTCTGATCGTACACAGAGACGATTTCCTCACAAAGACTTGAAATTGCATCCATAAAAAAAAATGGCTGTGGTACACGAAGTTGATCCTCACGATTTTGTTTCTCGAAGAAATGCATGTGAAGCGTTGATCTAAAACCTGTCTCATGACCCCCTTACGTTCTTCGGCGACGAGGCACATTTCCATTTGTCTGGATGCATGAATAAACAAAATATGCGATACTGGAGTCACACGAAGCAACGAGATTTTCATGAGCAGTCCCTGCAAACAGAACATGTGAATGTTTGGTGAGTGTTATTCAAAATTGGCATTATTGGCCCATGGGTTTTTGAAGAGAACGATAGGGCAGTTACTAGAACAAGCGGGACACCAGAAATGTCGGTAAAGTAAGGTTGGCTAGGACACTTACGTTCACCTCGGAGGGCTATGCCCAGATAATTGACGATTTTTTTCTTCCCCAGCTTGGTGTGGGGGATGTCTTGTTCCAACAAGATGGCGCCACGGATCATACGTCACTCTTGCGCGAATACTTCCCGGCCCGTCTCATTTTTGTGAGGGGCGATCTTCAGTGCCCAGCGCGCTCGCCATATTTAACACCATGCGGCTTTTTCTTATCGCGCTGTCTTAAATCCTTGGTGTTCACCAAACGCCCACGGACCCTGGATGACGTTCAGAACAATATTCGTGATGTTACTGCCAAGCTAGCAAGAGACGTGCTGAACCAAGTGGACCGAAACTTCTGATTTCGGCTCTCCAAATGCATTGAGCAGAGCCGGTTAGAGTGGCCGAGCGGTTCTAGGCAGTACAGTCTGGAACCGCGCGACCGCTACGGTGGCAGTTTCGAATCCTGCCTCTGGAGTGGATGTGTGTGATGTCCTTAGGTTCGTTACGTTTAAGTAGTTCTAAGTTCTAGGGGACTGATGACCTCAGAAGTTAAGTCCCATAGTGCTCAGAGCCATTTGAACCATTGAGCAGATTAGAGGCCACCTTCAAGATATTTTCAAAAAATAATGAAATAAAAATTCAAATGTACCTCTATGTACAGAAAAGTTACTTAAATTGTCTTATGAGTGTTTTTTTTTTTTTTTTTTTTTTAAATAACAGTTCCCGTGGCGCACCCATTCGATGGTAAAATATTTCTCTTTCTTTGTAACACTATTCTAGCTAGTGCCAAGACTATTGGGAGTAGTGAGTGAAACGTAGCAGTCTACATCTCCGTAGTTTTGTAGCTCTGCTGGAGCCAATCGTCAAATTTGTGTCTGTAGCTATATATGGCACATTTGAGATAAATTTTGTTTAACAGCGACAGATAAAGTAACATTTTGTCTGCATCTGTGCTTAGAAGTACAGTTGGCAGCATAATAACGTCATTATAGAAAATACAGGAAGGGCTGAATGACACAGTTTGTAGAAAGCGATATGACATGAAATACAGCCAATAAACCATTTAATAAACGAAAACTTATGAGTTATCTTAGATGAAAAAATCTCTCTCCCTCTCAGAAAGGACGCCATTATGAAGACTAGGAGCGCTGTTATATGGTACTAGTGTGCTGTCTCCTTGCGTTGACTATTCTTTTTGCATGCTTACATTTCACCATAGATTTGGCAACAGGATGGAAGGATGTTTACATCCCTTATACTGTTTCGTCCTTCAGAGGGCTATAGTAGTACGCGCTTGTAGGATGCGCTTGCAGTTCGGGCAGTAACTTAGGGAATCCACAAGCGCACATTAAAGACGCCTCGCTTCTTGTATTTCTCCGTTCTTGGCTTGACGCCAGGCACTTCAAACGCGGCGATACATTTTCTGCGAAACGAACTGGAAATAGCAGTTTCCCTTTCAGGTACATACTTTATTAACAGGATCTCTTTCTTGAACTGCTCACGTTACTAGCGTCTTTCTTGGTTGGTGGCCCCGTTATTTCCGAGGAAATGTCCAAGACGTATCTGGAAGATGTCCATAAAAAAGCTATAATGTAGTAATGGAAGCCAGAGCAGTCAGCTAACTCGTCTCATTTATCGACACTGCAGCACCGATCGTTTCCACCTCTCTGCTGGGATCTTCTTCAGGTCTCCAGGATCTTGTAGCGCCCACAGTTGTCTGACCACTGTTGAGGAGCTTGTCCCGCGCTTGTGCTGGAGAAAGGGTATCATTCGGTAAAAATAGTAAGCGAACACTTCCGCTGCATTGCTGACGTCATGTGCTTGTTGACGAAGCCTCTTCTGGCTAACAATGGTGGGACACCGTTATTGCATGGAACGGGATTTTTCCCACACTCTTCTCCTGCATGAGTGCGGGAAAAATCCGATTCTATCCAGTGGCGCTGGTACACCAATGGTAGCCAAAGGAGTTTTATCCAATAATAGCACTTCTCCAGCACAAGCGCGGGAACACTTCCCCGTCATGAAAGAGAACGCGACACTGCTTCTTGACAATGTTCAGTCAACAGTGGACACCAAAAATCCAGGAGCGGATTTATTTACTTTATTTATTGCCAAATTATAGCCCTGTTACCTGATGTTTAAAACAGGTCGTACATCTTACAATTTTCGTTTTTCATTTTTTTACAGTTTTCTTTGCTTTTGTTTTATTTACAACATTTACAAATAATGTTACTGGAGGAGACCCCAGTAAAGGGTCGAAGCGGGGATCGTATAGAAGAAATATCATGCGACGTAATAACCAAGAAGATTTTACCTTCTACGACAACGGCCAGGAACACATCGTCACAGGTTCTGTCTGGAAGAAGAGTTGTAGAAGGATTGAGGAACGGCTTAATTTCTGAGTTATTTCAGTGCATTAAACTTCGATAAGGTCTCCACGGAGCTGGTGGTATCAGCACAGACTCGGACATTGAAACTCCTTGACGGTTTAAAACTGCCTGCTGAAAATCGCAGATTACATTTTGGACCAAGTATGAGTAACATTCCATGAAAAACGTACCGTGAAGACTAGAAATGTAGGCAACAGGCAGTTGGAGGCTACAGAGGTGACTGCCCCCTTGAGGCTTTCTGAGATTACGCAGTTGGTAACGACGTTTCGTGTCTAAGGACAAGTATGTGGAAAAAGGTATGGTGCAACAAACGTTTCTTTACAATGCTCATTCAGTTTGAAAAACAAAAAAGGGCGTTTCATAAATCACCCATTTAGAAAACTGGTGCGTCACAATTTCCGTACCGACACTGCGGTACAATTCAAAACAGAAGTACATTAAGTCTCGTGAAAAAACGCACGAAATACAGTAAAAAAGCAACACACCATGAAAGAGGTATCCGAATAGGACAAAAGTCGACAGATATGATTAACGTATACAGGGTGTTACAAAAAGGTACGGCCAAACTTTCAGGAATCATTCCTCACACACAAATAAAGAAAAGATATTATGTGGACATGTGTCCGGAAACGCTTAATTTCCATGTTAGAGCTCATTTTAGTTCCGTCAGTATGTACTGTACTTCCTCGATTCACCGCTAGTTGGCCCAATTGAAGGAAGGTAATGTTGACTTCGGTGCTTGTGCTGACATGCGACTCATTGCTCTACAGTACTAGCATCAAGCACTTCAGTACGTAGCATCACGAACGTGGTTTTGCAGTCAGCGCAATGTTTACAAATGCGGAGTTGGCAGATGCCCATTTGATGTATGGATTAGCACGGGGCAATAGCCGTGGCGCGGTACGTTTGTATCGAGACAGAATTCCAGAACGAAGATGTCCAGACAGGAAGACGTTCGAAGCAATTGATCGGCGTCTTAGGGAGCACGGAAAATTCCAGCCTATGACTCGCGACTGGGGAAGACCTAGAACGACGAGGACACCTGCAATGGACGAGACAATTCTTCGTGCAGTTGACGATAACCCTAATGTCAGCGTCGGAGAAGTTGCTGCTGTACGAGGTAACGTTGACCACGTCACTGCATGGAGAGTGCTACGGGAGAACCAGTTGTTTCCGTACCATGTACAGCGTGTGCAGGCACTATCAGCAGCCTCCACGGGTACACTTCTGCGAATGGTTCATCCAACAATGTGTCAATAGTCATTTCAGTGCAAATGTTCTCTTTACGGATGAGGCTTCATTCCAACTTGATCAGATTGTAAATTTAGACAATCAACATGTGTGGGCTGACGAGAATCCACACGCAATTGTGCAATCACGTCATCAACACAGATTTTCTGTGAATGTTTGGGCAGGCATTGTTGGTGATGTCTTGACTGGGCCCCATGTTCTTCCACCTACGCTCAATGGAGCACGTTATCATGATTTCATACGGGATACTCTACCTGTGCTGCTACAACATGTGCCTTTACAAGTACGACAAAACATGTGGTTCATGTACGATGGAGCTCCTGCACAATTTAGTCGAAGTGTTCGTACGCCTCTCAACAACAGATTCAGTGACAGATTGATTGGTAGAGGCGGACCAATTCCATGGCCTCCACGCTCACCTGACCTCAACCCTCTTGACTTTCATTTATGGGGGCATTTAAAAGCTCTTGTCTACGCAACCCCGGTACCAAATGTAGAGACTAGAGACTCTTCGTGCTCGTATTGTGGACGGCTGTGATACAATACGCCATTCTCCAAGGCTGCATCAGCCCATCAGGGATTCCATACGACGGAGGGTGTATGCATGTATCCTCGCTAACGGAGGACATTTTGAACATTTCCGGTAACAAAGTGTTTGAAGTCACGCTGGTACGTTCTGTTGCTGTATGTTTCCATTCCATGTTTAATGTGATTTGAAGAGAAGTAATAAAATGCTCTCTAACATGGAAAGTAAGCGTACCCGGACACATGTCCACATAACATGTTTTCTTTCTTTGTGTGTGAGGAATGTTTCCTGAAAGTTTGGCCGTACCTTTTTGTAACACCCTGTACAGACAAAGAAGTGATTACAGTTTCAGAAATTTCGGTAGATTTATTCAAGATTTATTTATTTATTTATTTAATCGTATGGCTAGGGCCCTCCGTCGGGAAGGCCGTTCGCTTGGTGCCGGTCTTTTAATTTGACGCCACTTCGGCCACCTTCAGTCGATGAGGAAGATAGGATGATGATGAGGACAGTACAGCACCCAGTCCAGTCCCTGGGCGGAGAAAATTCCCTGACCCAGCTCGGAATCGAACCCGGGCCCAGAGGGGCGACAATCCGTGACGCTGACCGTTCAGCTACCGGGGGCGGACATTTATGCAAGAGAAAGATCTTCACAAATTGAGCGACTTAATTTCTTGTTGGTCTACCTCTGGCCCTTATGAAAGCAGTTATTCGGCTTGGTACTGATTGACAGAGTTGTTCGATGTCCTCCTGAGAGATATCATACCAAATTCTGTCCAACAGGCATATTAGATCGATAAAATCCCTTACTGGTTGTAGGGCACTGCCCATAATGCCTCAATGGAGAATTGTGGGCAGAACCCTCCAACCAAATCGAGATCTTTTCTAACACGCCAGCTGGACAGAGTCTGGCACGTTATGTTTTAGGACGACATCCAACAACTCTGTTAGTCAATGTCAACCATAATAGCTGCTTGAATAGTGGTCAGAAGAGGATGAGCTCGTTATTGACTTGCTCAGCTTTTGAAGCTGTTTCTCTTGAATTTTTCTGAAATTGTTTGCCTATACGTGTACGTAACATCCATCGATTCCCGTCCCATTTGGGCAATTTTTGTCTCTGATTGTGCTACGCAAACTGCTATATCTTATCTGGAAAAAGAATGTATTTGTACTGACAGCCGTACAGGATAAATGTGTAGCTAAGCGTTCCAGTATGATAACAACGGTTAAACATCTCGTACTACTATATTCCCACATACATCTCGCGTAACGACCTCGGTGAAAAAAATCGAGAAATTAGACCTAATACAGGGGCCTACCGACAAGCATTCTTCCCACGTGCCATTCACGAGCGGAACATGGAAGGGAGGGAGGTGTGGGTGAAGGAGGGGGGGGGGGACTCGAGTCAATTAGTGGTACCAGAAGTACCATCCGCCACACAC
The DNA here is from genome assembly GCF_021461395.2 of Schistocerca americana. Lineage (NCBI taxonomy): Eukaryota > Metazoa > Arthropoda > Insecta > Orthoptera > Acrididae > Schistocerca > Schistocerca americana. The sequence continues at coordinate 495,752,633 of NC_060124.1, read as the reverse complement.
CATCAAGTGGGTTGCGGAGTATGGCTGTAGACGTAGATGGCTTCGTTGACAAAGAGGTCCTTGTAAAACTACCTCTTGCTTAAATTGGAGAGCAAATTATACAGACTACATTCATCCCTGTTCGTTACTTCAAAATGAGAGGGACTTTCAACAGATTTTGAGCAAAATTTCAAACATTGCTATTTTCTCACTTACATACTTAACATCAAATACTTAATACATCCGCTCATTCTTAAATTAATCTGACGTTTAAAGCTGTTTTATACATGGGAATGCGATAGTTTAAAGAGTCGAGGGCTTTACCGTATTTTTGACCGATGATGCAACCTTCCACGTATAACGCTGCGTTCTGTTCCTGGGAACACTGCTCGACAGACCTGACATACGGATTACGTTTCATGGGATTATGAGAAAGATCCTGTGTAAATGGCTCCTTTATGAAAATAACTCGTCAGTGACTCCATATATGCCTCAGAAACTATTGTTTAAAACAGATCGTCATTTAGAATATGTCAACGCCTGTGAAGCATGAACACAATTCTTTTTTCAATTAACTTCTACACCCTCTTTAAATTTTACCACTCACGGCTATTCCTTAAAGGTAGTTATATCTCATATTTATTTTGAATTGTCCTGTTATTTCCTTATTGTATTTGATTCTCTCTGGGGTCTTATCAGTTCAAATGGTTCAAATGGCTCTGAGCACTATGGGTCTTAACATGTCCGCAGCTCGTGGTCGTGCGGTAGCGTTCTCGCTTCACACGCCCGGGTTCCCGGGTTCGATTCCCGGCGGGGTCAAGGATTTTCTCTGCCTCGTGATGACTGGGTGTTGTGTGATGTCCTTAGGTTAGTTAGGTTTAAGTAGTTCTAAGTTCTAGGGGACTGATGACCATAGCTGTTAAGTCCCATAGTGCTCAGAGCCATTTGAACCATTTGGGTCTTAACATCTGTGGTCATCAGTCCCATCAGTCCCCTAGAACTTAGATCTACTTAAACCTAACCAATCTAAGGACATCACACACATCTATACCTGAGGCAGGATTCGAACCTGGGACCGTACCGGTCACGTGGATCCAGACTGAAACGCCTAGAACCGCAGGCCACAGCGGCCGGCTTTTATCAGTTCATAACTACTTTCGTCCCTACTTTTCTTCAACGAACTTCCTATACGAAAAAATGCCTTGATACCGATTTGGCGGTAGTTAAATTTTTCGTATATTATTTTAAATCAATGTGTCACCGGTTCTGCCACTTCCACAAACATGACTGGCGGATCAGTCAGTTTTTATGTTTAATTTTACATGTATTAACATAAAAATTTTTTCTGACCTTATGAACTCGGAGAAATTCTCGGAATTACACCAGGTTTTAATTACTGCATTCGTTATTTCTCCAGTTAAAGTGTACTCCAGTTGTTATAGCACAATATTGCATAATTATTTCGGAAACTCATTTCACAAGTTTGGTAAATAAACTGATTATAAATGCGAATGCGAGTTTTGTGGAGATGGAAACAGGCCTAAGCGAAACACGATAGCAGCGAAAATGCAAATACAAAGCCACGTAGAAAAAATTGGAATATTCATATGAAAACTGAAATGAAGAGAAAAAATTTATGGAAACAAATACCAGACTGAAATTACCAAAAGAAGTGTTTTAAATACTTTTCAGCGGATAAACGACTCTCGTTTCCGCTTGTTGGCTTCTGCACTATGACTAAAATACGCAATGCCTGTTACCACTGCAATAGAAGACCGCAGAAAAAGTAATTTCTTTCGGCTGTCTTGGATATCAGATCACAGTAACTTGTTCCAGCCGAACAAATCACCTGTCTCCATACCCACTGGCATCTGGATTTCACGGTGTGTGTGTGTGTGTGTGTGTGTGTGTGGGTGTGTGTGTGTGTGTGTGGGTGTGTGTGCGTGTGGAATGAGCCTCTGTAGACACCAAGTGTGTGAGACCAAGGCGACGTTGTGAGACATGAGCAAGGGTTAAGCGAGGGGCTGACACGCAGCTTGTCCTTTTCTGCAGAGACCAATCGTCTTTTTATACATAAATTGTTTCTTTGCGGAATTAAAGCTGAGTTCGTAGCTTTTGTACAAACTCTATGAAGATTGATCCTTCGCAGTGTAACTGATAGCGGTTTCATATCGAAAGGTCAAGGTAAAATTTTTGTGTTTAGCAAGACGGTAGCATACCCAGTTGGCTTTAAGAGTCTATTCTGTATGTTATGTTCTCTGTCTATCTGTATATGATCTACAAATTGTAGTTTTTTCCTCAACCGTGTCCAAGCACGTTTTTGATCACTGAAAAGGAATATATGTAGAGTCTACCGAGTCATATTGCACCCATGGTGCAGAGTTTCTTACCTATCCTACGTGCAGTTTTATACATTGGAGATGATGACGGGAAGCAGTTCATCCCATCATGCCTGCTCAACACATTTCGGAATTTTTTAAATGCTTCGATTTTGGGAAAAACTTTTCGATAAGGTTCTGTGTATATTTTTGGTAATCAGTTTAGGTTGCAAATATTTCAAGTAATTCAGTTCTGTTTATTGTCAATTTGTATTGTCTATGTTTAGATCGACGATACTTACATTAGCCGCTTGACGACATGTTTAAGAGTTTCAATGCCGAAAGCAGATTCATGTTTGGGTTCAGAGGGATTTTCATGTCATATTCCAGCTGGATTTTAATTAGCACGTAGCGCCAAGACAGAACAAGATATCCAGCGTCACGTGTTTCTATAACAATCGAATGGTTCTGTTCCCTCGCCTCCTAGTTCACACATTATTAGATCGTGAATTACTGTGGGTGTCAGTCAAAGATAAATTTTCTCAAATGTCTGCAAATGTTATCAGTCATTTGGCGACCAGAATCAGTGATAGTATCAACAGAGTAAATGCAGACGTGTTGCATCGAATGCAGACGTTGCTGAAATACAGATTAGGTGCTGTACTTCTCGATAAAGGATTACACGGTGAAGCGTTGATTACAGATGACTACAATCGGCGCGACGTGACGAAGTAAGGCGTTGCTTTCATAACATACACTGAAGAGCCAAAGAAACTGGTACACCTGCCTAATAACGTCTGGGGCCCGGCGAGCACGCAGAAGTGCCGCAACACGACATAGTACGGACTCGACTAATGTCTGAAGTAGTGTTGGACCACCATGAATACTGCAGGGCTGCCCATAAATAAATAAGAGTACGAGACAGTGGAGATCTCTTCTCAACAACAAGTTGCAAGGCATCCCAGATGTGCACAATAACGTTCGTGTTTGGTAAGTTGATGGCCAGGGAAAGTGTTTACTCTGAAGAGTATTCTTGGAGCCACTCTGCAGCAATTCTGGACCTGAGCGATGTCGCATTGTCCTGCTGGAACTCCCCAAGTCCGTCGAAATGCACAATGGACATCAATGGATGCAGGTAATCAGACTGGATGCTTACGTACGTGACACTTTCAGAGTCGTATCTAGACGTATCATGGGTCTCATATCACTCCAACTGCATATGCCCCACATCATTACAGAGCCACCACCAGCTTGAACAATTCATGCTGACATGCAGGGTCCACGGATACATGAGGTTGTCTCCATGCCCGTACACATCCGTCCGCTCGATACAATTTGAAACGAAACTCGTCCGACCAGGCAACATATTTCTAGTCATCAACAGTCCATTGTCGATGTTGACAGGCCCAGGCGAGGCGTAAGGTGTTGATGCAGTCATCAACGGTACACAGGTGGGCTTTCTGCTCCGAAAGCCCATATCGATGAAGTTTCGTTGAATGGTTTGCACACGGATGCTTGTTGATGGCCCAATACTGAAATCTGCAGCAGTTAGCGGAAGGGTTGCACCTCTGTCACGTTGAACGACTCTCTTCAGTCGTCGTTGGTCCCGTTCTTGCAGGATCTGTCTCCGGCCGCATTGATGTCGGAGATTTGATGTTTCACCGGATTCCTGATATTCAACACACTTTCGTGAAATGGTCGTACTGGAAAATCCCCACTTTCTTCGTTACCTGGGAGATGCTGTGTCCCATCGCTCGTGCTCCGGCTATAACACCACGTTCAACCTTAATTTAAATCTTGATAACCTGTCATTGTAGCAGCATTAACCTATCTAACAACCATGCCAGACACTTGTTGTCTTAAATAGGCGTTGCCGACCGCAGCGCCGTCTTCTGCGTTTACATATCTCTGTATTTGAATACGCATGCTTGTACCAGTTTCTCTGACGCTTCAGTGTAGTAGTAAGTACATTTATCACTTTCTACCATTTTCATAACTTTTCATGTTATTGTCTGTTCTGGGTTTTAAGTTCTCATACGAGGAAGGTGGTTAAATGTCATAAATTCAAGAAATGGTATCAAGATATTTATGACGAAAAACAATACTTCATTCTACGAATTTAATAACAAACAAAGGAAGCTGTCTGTAACTACGTATAAGTGACAACAATCCCGGCAATGACGTGAAATGGTTTTCTAAATGTTATGGTTTGTGGACAGATAGGATATCAAGTAAACTCTTTTCTTCTAGTTTGACAATAATTATAAATTCTATTATTTTTGGTGAAGCCAAACAACGATTACAAAGAATATTAACTAATACACAGAAAACTGTAATTAGTCATTCATTCACTGCCTGTTTTTGAGAATTATCAATACACTGCAAACGGATTTATTTAAATTAATGATAGAAGATAGGGGTTTGCGAATTTTCTGAGAAACCTGAGGCAATCTCTGGTTTTTATACACCACTGCAAAGCATTACAGCTATGTAGCTGTAGTTTTTCAGCCACATGTTAAAATACTTTCCTGGCTTCTGCTGACAGACTGTGCACGTCCAGAAAAATTATGTATACAGGTCGTTTATACTGTGTTAATTTAATCAGTTCCAAAAGTGGATGTATAATTTTTTTGTAAATATTTTGTAAAATGGTAAATAAATGTGTCTGCTTACAATTATTCGGTTGTTTCAGTTGACATTGGGACAAATATATAATTAATTGCACGCTATGAGAACAGATTTGTAGAAATAGGTTATTTTTGGACCTCATTAGGCTCTTACACTACATTTATTTTCTAAACGTTGGTAAACAATGAAATCCTTGATTTGAGATGGAAGAGTTCAGGTACTTACCGGACTATCTGCCATGTGAGACGTCTGGTATACAGTTGTTATCCTTGGCTGTACAAGTCCTGTTGCACAAATTAACTAATTAGACATATAATCCGAAACGATTATCTTCTTGTTAGGGGTAGAAGCGCAGAAAATTTTATTGGTGACTGAGGACAGTGTATTGAACAGTATTACTGCACTATTTACTTCATTTGGAGACTGATTATAGCTATCAAGAGTAGTATGATTTTAGGTTAGTTAGCACCACCAAGCAGGTGTGGCAAGAGCAAGACATTAATTCTTATTTTCCCTCAGCAGCAGGTCAAGTGTTGAAGTGTGGAGGTGTGGATGCACAGCGGTTAGTCTATACTGACAGGCGTAGTTCCCTTGGTGCAGTTACAACCGTGCAGAGAACAACAGATACTAAATTATGTAACGTGTCTGCGTGGAGAATGTTAAATGCAGAGAAAAAACAACGAACATACTCAAGTGAATTCACATTAAGGTACCACTCATCACAATACAACTTATACTGATAACACCCTGTACCTATTAAAAGAAACCGAAATTAAACTTTTTCATTTGACAAATGGGATGAACGCTATCGAGAAAAAAACAGCAGTGGGATGAGCGCTATCGAGAAGAAAACAGCCAGACAGCTACCTTTTGGTACGGTAAGCACACAATACACAAGTTATTCACCGCAAGTGTAGAAATCCTTCCTACAATATTCATAGTATAAAATCTGTTACTTTAGGTCAGTCCGGTTTTTTTCGTAATTTGTGACGATGCTGATTGCAGCGCGCATCGTAAAATTTACGACTCCGTGTTGCGTAAAGTCGACCGCCGCTCTCCAGCTACAAAGCGGAAATCTGCAATTAAATCCGGGAGCGGCTGTAGCAGCAGCAGCAGCGCGCCATTTCCCAATCGCGGACGCTGGTGCACCGATGTAATTGGAAAGTCGCCAGGCGAAGCGCCGCAAGAGCAGACAAAATATATCCTCGACGGTGCAGCATCCAATTTTTCGTAGCTCGGTAACCTTAAATGTTCACATGACTTTTAGTTTGTTTGTTTGCGCGAATGTTTTGTCGGTTCCCGGGAAATGAATCTCAATAAAATGCCACTGTGAAACCGATTAGCTACTTCGCATCCGTAAAATCCCATACGCAGTTGTAAATATTGAAACCAATACCCAGTGAACAGCAGAAGGAAACCTGGTACTTGTGTCATTCAGTTACTTACTTCTATTACGTCATCATCGTTATGTTACTGCAATATATATGCGATGACTATTAACATCACTCGTCTAGTCTCTGGGGATAACTAACGCAAATTATTGTGTGGGGTCCACAGTCTCACTTGTAGACTGAAATCTACTAATTAACGGTTTTGACTAAACCATCCAAGTTTCCTAGCACAACACAAAAATCTATAAATACTGATACTAATCTGCGAAGATTATAAGAAATCTTCCTATGCAGTGTGTCAGAATGCTTAAAAATAGAGGTCGTAAGTAGGCTGTTTAGGTTTTTATGTTGGTAACGCCACGTAGCGCGCTGTATGAAAATCATTGACTGTGCTGTGTGCAGTCTGTGGCTGGTTGGCATTGTTGGAATATTCGCTTGTGTAGGGTTGGGCAGCTGGATGTGGACAGGGCGTAGCTTTGCGCAGTTGGAGGTGAGGCGCCAGCAGTGGTGGATGCGAAGAGAGAAATGCCATAGTTTTGAGAGGTCACTATAAGCGGACGATCTGGACTTGTGTCCGCAAAAAAAGGAAATCTGTAAAGATGGATGTCATGAATTGATATATGATGACTTTTGAACGCTATTAAGGTAAAGACATTGTTTGTTCTCTATCAAAATCTTTCATTTCCTAAATATGCCTATCAGTAGTTAGTGCCTTCAGTAGTTAGAATCTTTTATTTAGCTGGCAGTAGTGGGGCTCGTTGTATTGCAGATTCCGAGAAACGAAGATTTTTGTCAGGTAAGTGATTCATGAAAATTATAGGTTTTTGTTAGTCAGAGCCATTCTTTTGTAGGGATTGTTGAAAGTCAGATTGCGTTGCCCTGAAAATATTGTGTGTCAGTTTAGTGATGATCAGAATAAGTGAAGAGAAAACTGTTTGAGTACGTTGAGTTTTGCTCAGCTGATTGAAAATCAAATAACGTAGAAGTTTACCAGCACAATCATTCAAATTTTTGCAAGGGGACATTTCACGATCACAGAGGCTTCGCAAATGGTGTATTGTATCAAATTATATGTTTGATTATAGTAATAACCAGTAAGGTGCCTGATTACTGAAATCGACTTTTAGTAATTTTTATGTGCGAGGGAGACTGTATACTACACACAATTTTCTGTACGCTTCCTGTTGCTCCGTTCCTCCATGCCAGTACTACTGAGTTATGTTACGGTCTAACAGATCGTTGAATGGACCACTTGAAGAAACCAGCGTTCGCAGAAACGTACACGTCATTCACCGTTGCCTTCTGATCATCGCTCGTACTGGATAGAGCTACAGAAACGGGCATATCCGCACTCATTCCACCAGAGCAAAACCGGTCTAGTGTTTTCTACTTCTTGAAGCACAGGAAACCAGTAACAAGACCAGTTTATGAAGCTTTGCCTTAAAGTGGTAAGTCGTACAGTATAGTAGCAAGGTTGTGGACTGCCTACACTACGCTTGTCGGTCCTCCTTTAGAATACTGCTGCGCGGTGTGGGACCCTTACTAGATAGAACTGACGGAGTAAATCGAAAAAGTTCATAGAAAGGCAGCACGTTTTGATCGTGAAATGTGGGAGATAGTGTCTCAGAAATGATACAGGATATGGGCTGGAAATCATTAAATGAAAGGTGTTTTCCATTGCGGCGGAAACTTCTCACGAAAGTACAATCGCCAACTTTCTCCTCGAAATGTGAAAATATTTTATTGACACCGACGTACATAGGAAGGGACGATCACCACGATAAAATAAGGGAAATCGGAGCTCATACGGAAAGATATAGGTGTTCATTCTTTCTGCGCGCTATACGAGATTGGAACAATAGAGAATTGTGAAGGTGGTTCGATGAACCCTCTGCTAGGCACTTCAATGTGACTTGCAGAGGATCCATGTAGATGCAGATGTGGGAAGGCGACTGAAAAAGTTGTCGAAACGTCTGTTATATTTGTCCATGGGGCATCGCCTGAATGACAATGTCTATGTGTCTTTGCATTTGGAAAATGAAAGCGACGTTCATGCTTGAGAAGGTATCTCGAACTTCACGTTTCCTTTCAGGTGCCCAAAACAGGGAAGGAAAATAATTTGGTGGAGTTTCAAGTAAAGAAGTGAAGATATGCGAAATGTGTATCTACAGACCATCGCCCTTGATAAAAGCGTTAAAAGGCGAAGCACTGACAACCTCGAGCAAGTGCAACAGCAATACTTGCCCAAACTCTGAGCTTAATAAGAAGATTATAGGAGTAGCGACGACCGTGCAACCGAGGGCAATCACGAGTATTTAGGCAGGTGAATGTATGACCCTTCGTGCCGCTCTACGAACTGACTGATGAATGGAAACCAACCATTTCTTTAACCTCTTCCACCAACTTGATTCTATAGAGATACCAACTCCCATGTAAAAAAAAAAAAAAAAAAAAAGTTTCCATCGTCTGATTGCCTTACAATTGAGTTAATGTTATAAGCCTTACGGAATCAATCAAAATATTTAGTAAACGACAGACTGTTTTCCTTTTTGTAGGGACGTAAGTGGTATTTGTGGATATCGTCTGCAAAATGTGTTGCGAAAAGAGTTAGTCTAGTAAAGAAGTAGTAAGTTGTGACGTGATACTTAATGCAGAGGTTTCACTGCATGAACAACGATAATGTAGTAAGCGATAAATATATTTCATTTAATTATTCTGTGTGTGTCTGGGGGTGGGGGGAGGGAGATTCAACGATCAGAAGTATCAAAAAGGTTTAAATTGGGCGTAGAGTTTGCTGAAAGTCGCTAAGGGCTCTCAATCTCAAATAATGGATGGATTTAGTCTGTTAATTTGCCCTCGTTACATACACAGTTTCTGTTAATGTAAGCCTCGTTATATGTACACTAATTCTAAATTTAATATTTATTATACGAAACGTGTAACGAGTGGATTGTGACACCATTTTAAATTTTTAATCTCTCTAGGTAATCACATGAAGTATTTCACAGTAAATTTTTCACTCTTCTGCGGAACGTGCGCTGATGTGAAACTTCCTGGCAGATTAAAACTGTGTACCATACGGAGACTCGAACTCGGGACCTTTGCCTTTCGTGGGCAGCTGGAAGTGCAAGCTGTGAGTATAGGTCGTGTGAGTCGCGCTTGAGAACCTCAGTCGCAGAACACTTTGCCACGGAAAGCAAAAATTCCGACTGTGAATATCGACCTGGCACACAGTTTTAATCTGCCAGGAAGTGTCATAAAAATATTGTAAATCAAATTTTTGTTCTCCCTGGAAGCTGCTAGATAGGCAGCTTGCAGAAGAAACATGGTAACTGAGTTGCCGTCTTATCGTTTTAGAATAAGGCGCAGTCAATTGAAAACGAAACAGATGGAAAAATATAGGCATTTATCCGATAGTGAGATACAATGGTCGACGCCTTTATGGAAATATGTTCACGGTTTCCTGCGGAACCATGAGTGTACACAGCCATGGCTATTTTTAGTGCAGTAGTTTCGCTGGGAACACTTACACGTCTCCTGTACAGCACCGATATTTCTCCATGCGATTTCCATACTTGCGGGAACCTGAAGAAAGCCATTCGTAGCCTTCGATTTTCTTCGGACGAAGAGGGGCACGCTTGGAAATAATCAGGGTTCCTTAAGCAAGCGGAAGCGCTTTTCCATGAAAGCATTGAGCGAGCGTCTTGTTTCACAATGGGATAAGTGTATTAACTGTGACGGCGATTATTTTCGGAATAATAAATTGTTCGCTTAATTTTTCCCATGTGTCTCATTTTCATTTTCCTGCCCCTTAAAATACAAATTGAGATAGGGAACGACTTACGCAGGCAACCATTAAGATCGCAATGCATCGCGGTCTCTATCAAATTTCGAATGTTAGCTAATGTCGAGAGAGCTCCGTCCGATAATTTATTCCAGGTGAAGGATTTTCTGACAGTATCCAGCACCGTTATAAAATTTCAGTAGTCACCAGAGCGGATCACGCTGAAGACGAGTTCTTTGTTTACACTGAGTGTTCCAGGGCGAATGTTCAGTTTTCCTTTGTACACATCAGACCCCACAAACAAATATCTAATGGTGTAAGGTCTGGCGATATTGCAGGCCAGTTAATTGTGCTACCTCGAGGAATCGAGTGATTAGGGGAAGTGCGGTAGAGAAGTTCCCTCACACGTCTGGTAAAATACTAAGGGGCTCCATCTTGCTGAAAGTACATTGCACTTCGCGTCCTCAGGGTGTTCAGCCAACGAATTTTCCAAAAATTCTGACCCTCATTCGCTTTTCTAAAACGACGGGACCTATCAACACGTTACCGCTCATGCCAAAAAAAATGGCTCTGAGCACTATGGGACTTAACTGCTGTGGCATCAGTCATCTAGAACTTAGAACTATTTAAACCTAACTAACCTATGGACATCACACACATCCATGCCCGAGGCAGGATTCGAACCTGCGATCGTAGTGGTCACATGGTTCCAGACTGAAGCGACTAGAACCGCACGGTCACACCGGTCGGCGCTCATACCACACCAAACACTGATACAACACGAACCTTAAGTGATTGGATTTTCCTGCGACCATCAATGATTATTATGTACTTTGTAGATCCCGTTCTGTGCAATCTTGGCTTCATTAGTGAATAGTATTGATGGAAGAAAATGACGATCGTCAGTTAACCAGTGACAGAATTCAAGTCGTGTGGCATTGGCACCAACTCGAAGATTGTGGACTCTCCGTACACGAAGTGGGTACAAGTTTCCAGCATGTAGTACTCGCCATACACGTGATCGTGGGACATTGATTCGTGGATAGAGCCGCCGCGTGCTGGCGATAGGACTATGCTGCACCATTTAAACAGTGTGTTGCTTTCCCTGCGCAGGTTGTTAGGTTGTTGAAATGCTCGCTGCAAAGAAAAAACGGGGAATAATATCTGTTTTACGCAATGTACTGAAAGCTCCGGTAAACACTCAACGATCAGCAATTCGACATGTGGGAAAGCGCCGACGGTATCCTTCGACAGCAACTGGAACACTACCATCGCAGAAGCTTCAACATACACCGAATTTGCTTATTCAACAATAATGTAGTTGTGTGGTATTTTAACCAGGGCGTGTACTAACACAGATAACCGATGCTTCCCTCTGATACACTCTTAGACCATCGCACTACATGGTGGCCTTGAAGCTTTTCCTGGTGCAAACACGTTGGCTTGGAAGACTTGAAGTATAGCGGGGAGTACCAGACTACTGAAAAGATCCCTTATAGTACCTTGGTTCCAGGCAAGCCGTATTTTATCTTAATTCATTCGAAATCGTCAGAATTAGAATTTATGTTACATTTTATGACAGATATATGTGTCTATAACCTCGGGACGAATTGTAAAGCCAATTGTTCGAAGTAGTATCACGGCCGCCGTGGGACGCTCTCAGCCGGAAACGCCAGACTCAGGTAGATAACTTGTCGGGCCGTAACGAACGTTCACAAAATTATTTATACTGCAGTATGCATGCAAACATATTTGCCAAAAAAGGTGACGAACAACATGTGAAGGCAGCTCAACCCAGTATATCCAGCTTAGCAAGATCGGCTTTCCTAGCCAACAAAATCGAGAGAATTGCTCTCCAGGAATTATTCCAGTTAAATGAAGGGTTTTTAATACTGTACTAAAATTGCATACTAAACGAAGGTAACGAAAATACATTTTTTGGTTAAATTTTGATCAAAATCCGTCATAACATAAATTTCACTTTGCGATTTTGGATTACCCATTTTGAATTCAGCGACATCAAAAATATGTAAAACATATAGTTTTTATCAGATTGAACAAATAATATACATAAAATCCGTCGGTAAATTTTTTAACAGGTTTTCTCGAGAAAATATTTTTGAAAACCGCGTGCACCAAAAAATAAAAACAGTTTTACCTATTAACACCTATCCTTGACCCCCGAAAAGTAAACAATTTTCGTGGGAGCTTACACCTAAGTATATGGAATTTGTTGATATTAACTAGTTTTTATGAAGCCATAGAGAGTAAAACGAGACCACAAAAATTAAACTCATAGTTTGAGTTAGCAACATATCGTTAAATCTAAGGTAATTTCAAATGGTTAGGTATAAGCTCCCATGACTGTAATGTATTATCGATTGATGTTATCAGTGTTTGATTTCAGATATCTCCTGAGTGACTGGACTGCACGCAGTCTGCGTACTTCAGACACGCAGGCCTTTGATCAAAGCATAATTACGGGCACCATTTTGTTTCTTTTCTTTTATTGAAAATCTAAAGTAATGCTCAAAGTATAATCAATGATAGTCCCCAAACGGATCCATTGTATTTCTTTCCTCTGTCTCAAAAAATTTCCAAACTTTCCCTATCTTTTGCTCATTTGAATGAGAACCAGTTCTTAACTTACAAAACAATGCGGAGAACTGCACGTTCAATGACAGTAAGGCGTGCCGACCAAAGCAGTTGAAACCAACTATGTAAGTTTGACTAGAGCAAAACATCTAAGTGGTTGGATGACATACACGTGACCGCCACTACCCCAAGAGCAAATGTGCACTAAATGCTTTCTGTCTCAGAAAGCATTCGAAATGCAGCATATGACCGTATAAAGTAATTTGTTTGAAATGAGTGTTACTGTCATATTACTATTTATTGACCGTTCCTCCTGGGACGTCCTATTTGTCTTGCATCCAGCACGTCATCACACCACTCATTGACATTTTTAGACCTAACGATAGTGGCTATAACAAATAATCGTTAGTGGATGTATCTAACCGATCCCTGAGTGTCTGGAGTGTTGTAGTGATACTAGCACAGACCATTCAAAGATATTCCCGCAGCAGCGGGCAGCGTGTCGGGACCCGGCAATTTTCCGCGTCCGTGTAGGCCACACTGCGTAGCATGGACCAGTATGGTTCTGCAGCAAAGCTCTGGTAATAAATGTACCTGAAATCGGCAGAAATGTAGTTAAACAGCACTTATCGAGCAAGCTCTCTACTTCATACAACATACGTATAAATGTACACAGTTATAACGGCCTCTCATATTGTACCAGGATAAAGTTACAATAGTTCCCAGCATCAGCCTTGTCCCCGTTTCTGATCGAAGTAGTCGGTAAGTCTTCCTTGGTTCTAAGACGTATGACAAAACTGGAAATTAGTGGCCTAACTATTCTCTGTTATTTCTCCATCTCTTCCTCTACCTGTCCGCCTCTTATTTGACTGAAAAAAATGTGACTTAAGGGGGCCGGAACTCAAACTCAAACGGTCTGTTTTCTTTAGGGGCACAAAATGAAAAGCTTTTTCGTTGTCTGACAGAAAGGGTGAAGCACTCAGAAGGGCAGAAGGAAATGAAATGAAACTTCAATAGCTGAGAGGGTACGTGACTTTTTCTTTAGTGAGTACAATTTCGAGTCGAATTTACAGAGAACTGGTGGAATTAGCCCACTTATGAATGTGACATTGTACCGTCTCTAGCCTGGACGCATGAAATGGTTCAGTTGGGAAGTGTGTCACAAAACTGCCGTATTGCCTCCTGAGGCAAGGTGGCCTACATCTGTTGCAAATGGTTCTTGATATCTGGATACTGGGCAGAGAGACAGATTTGACGTCCTACTGGTTCCACAAATGTTTTATTGGGGTTAGATATTGGGGTCTTGCTGACCACACGACTGCCTCGACAGCATGCAGACAGTTCATACTGACACGTGCCATGTGTGGATGAGCATTTCCTGCAGAAAAACGTCGCCAACACACTGTATCATTAGAGGTATTTATATCTGAAGTCTCTCTTTCTCTCTCTCTCCCTCTCTTTCTATAGCAGCTATCACATTGAGCTAGACGTTTAAATTACTCCTCTACAGCGAAATGAGATCGGTATCTACTAAACTGAAGTTGATAATTTTTTATAAACGGCAGTTATGTCACTTAAAATGGCTGCGACTTGTGTTGGCATAACATCAGTGGCGGACTTTGCAGCCCAGTGTGGTTTATCTTTAACCTAGTAGCTTACATGCACATTGATGTAGAAAATCTTGGCACGGTGTACAGTCGTGTCGTTTATTGGTGTTTATTGAACCACACTCAAAAGTCAGGGCAAAAATTTTCAACACATTAGAGCGTGCGAATAGGTGAAAAATGGTACCAAATCCGGAGTGGTGACTAAGTGCTGCAATAATTCGTACTTGAAATGTATCAGTCCTTTTTTTCATTTCTGATGGAATTTTGACGCAGCTTATTGTAAGTTTCATTTTCTTTTATCTTCAGGACTTTTCGTAATTTCCAGAGAACTTGAGTAATATGCTCCAAGTACTACTTTAATTAGTTAATTAGTAACACATGTCTCTTTGCTCCTTATGCGTTCACTGTGTCAACAATGCCGGTTTGAATCATACAGTATATATGAAAGTACTGGTTTGAATTCAACTGCGCATTTATTAGCTGTAGACAGTAAATGATCAAAACCCTTCCAAACGTCCATCGAATTTAGTTAAATATCCGTTGGCGCTTAATCATCTAAACCATAAAGTTTCTACCGTATTCATCTGTTTGAATAAAATTTTAAAACACGGATGTTTAGAAATCAGTATCAGAGAAGCTATTCCCAAGATCGAGTTCATACGCCTCTTATGCCAGTGTGTATAAACATATATTTTGCCCATGTGAGAGCCTTCTCTTCAACCAGATAAAGAAAACGTCACCTTTCCATCGTATGTTTACTATTGTTAATTACCTGATTCAGAAAATATTCATTACAGAGCAAAATTTGATTCTTGTATTTACTACTGCTGCTGTTCATAATTATGTTATGCTCTTCCTAAATTTAAAGAGCTGGCAATTCAATCCAATCACCAATCTTGAAACTCTCATTTCAGTTTATACCGCCATTAAAATTTCCCGTAGATTATTTGCACAAAACATCCTGTCTGCAGAGAACGTCATTATACATGCTCCCGTTTCATATCTTTTCTTATGAATCATATTCTCTTCCGCAAAATACACGATTCTCTGAAATCTACTTTCACTTCAGAATTAATAACACGACTACGTCTTTCTCAACGTGTTATTTAGCAAAAAAGTACAAAAGTTGTTTAAAAAGATTCAGTTATATTGAATTTTAACTCAGATGTAATTAGGGTTGGCAGGTCCAAAAGAAGAAAAGCCGGGCTCGATGTTATAGTCAGCCCTAAAAGCTGGAATGCGTATTTTAAATAGAGACAGAGACAGTTCGTTACATTCAGTCGTGTATTGATATTAAATTACTGTCAGTATCGTTTCCGACGTCAACCATAAATGCATTTAAGCTAAAAAACAATCAGGAAACAGTCTTATAATGTGGTATAAATGTGGTATAAATGATAACAAATAGGTATTCAGTCTTCTTAACTGAAAAGTCTTCTCCATAAGATAATGTTTATGTAAAACTAAACCAAAAGTTCTTCAATAGACAAAATAAAACTTATCTTTTCTTCTGAGACGTAAAACAAAAAGACGTTAATAACTTTGGTTATTTTACTGAGACTTACAAAGAAAGGATAATAATCTAC
Source organism: Schistocerca americana (assembly GCF_021461395.2). Taxonomy (NCBI): domain Eukaryota; kingdom Metazoa; phylum Arthropoda; class Insecta; order Orthoptera; family Acrididae; genus Schistocerca; species Schistocerca americana. The sequence continues at coordinate 495,736,745 of NC_060124.1, read as the reverse complement.
AGCGAAGTATCAATATTTCTCATTTGAATTATGAATCGAATATATCAAGAACGTTATTTTCTTAGAAGTTATCTAATGGAACATTAGACAGACTGATTTTAGAACACACAACGAAAATTTCATCTTCGTGATTATGTCGCTTTGCGTTTTATTGCGTTCCTTTGTCCTTTGGGTGTTCATGAAACAGAACACCCTTTCACCGATGGCATTATGGCCTTGAATTGTAAAGAAACATTCATCCAATCTTATTAAGGGGAGTTGGAACGCCCTATCCCGACAATGTTAACACTGTATGTTTTGAGTCTACTGAGCTAAAATAATTGCATTTCAGCCACTGATTTCGGAAATGCAATTTTTAACTAAACGGTTAAAATTTTGTGAACTTTTTTGTACGTTATCCAAAATAATTTTAATTATTCATAATATTACGTTCTTCTTTTAGTACACTAGACTCAGGATGTGTATGTTATTACTCCCTGATAATCTGAATACTCGAAGTGGATTGTGAGATTTAGGGAAAAATACTACAGAAAATGTAAATTTTTTAGGAACGGCTTCTAAAGTTTCAAGATACTGTACCTCACTTAATGTATGCTTAATTTTTTTATTTTTATTTTTAGTCATTCAGAAGCACCCTGCACCATACTGTACATCATCATCTTGATCGTTTTCCAAGTTTTCTCTTCTTTTATTCTTTCTGGACTCCTTAGTAGCCAATTGTGCTGCATGCTCTCCTTTATCAATGCTAACCTTGTCCATCCGTCCAAGTTCTTTGATGCAGTTTGCTCCAGGATTAATTGCCATATGCTGTAGCACTTTCACCCTACCAGTGCTGCCATCATTAAAGCAATAACAGCATCACCGACCCCCCTCCCTTTAGTGTCTTCATTCCAACATAAACATTTTTTGGAAAGCGAGGCTACATAAAATAATTGCATGACTCATTGGCACTCTGTATGAACTGTTTGAGTACTGGGCATTGGGGTAATTGCACCATGATCAGGTCCAGGAGGGCAAAGGCGGTGTACTAGTTTTTCATCAGTTGACAGTCTGTGGAAGAAGGTAACCCATACTGCCTGCTTCACTTTCAACAAATCCTCAGTATTATTTCGTATAGCCTTCCCATAAAAATGCTGCAGTTCATCAATCATTTTTGTCTGTCAGCCTGCCTCTTACCACCAGAAAGTTTCTTGTCTCTCAAACTTTGTTTCGACTTCCTCAACCTGGTACCCATCCTCTTCTGGACAGGACCAACACATTCCAGTTTTGTGATAATCTCCTCACCATAAGGCTGAGCAGCTACTACACTGCTATATGCTTTTGCGTCTCCATCACGTAAGAACTTACAGTAACACACTCCCCTTTCGTTCTCAGATTGAAAAAATTTCAATAGCTGCAGAGGCCTCCATACCACCACTTGTTCCTTCGTAATTTCTGTCACAGATATGACTTTTTTCATTCTCTGATTTACACTTATAACAATGTTTGGTTAAAATCTGGAAATCAATTACCTTTCCAGTATCCACACTGGTCACAAAATTCTTAGAACTGTAGCCGCGCCTCTGCCAAGTGCCATCAAAAGCTACTGGAATGTCAGTCCTACCATCATTTATTTCAACAGCTTCCATTGCTGCACACTTCAATGACTCAGATGCAACATATTCCACAACAGCTCCAATAAATCCTGCATTCTTCTCGATTTTGCAAGGTGGGCGTGGCAAATTCATCACAGCACACATTGTGTCATTTGACAATAACTCTCAATCCATAAAACCACCTAACATTTACTTCAAAATAATTATCTTTACACTTATCAGAATTTCAAAATGAATAAGAATATTTACAACTGGTACAATTAATGATAAGTTTCCATTGGATACCTCACTGTCTTCATGTAAACTAACTGGCCCTCCATAAATTTTAGAACACACACACATTCACCTAACACTCTTGATAGGATGTGTAAATCTATCAGAATATAACCTAACTTATCATTTACATCATTTTAGTTTTAAGAAAGCTGTGTATCACAACATTGTGCTTCGAAGCACTAATGGGTGCCTCTCTAGATAATGACAAGTTTGCCTGTATTTCACTGTCTGTAACTTCACACGCCAGATGTTGAACACAATGTGTCCCTTTATGCGAATGTCTATTGCCATGAAACCCACGTTTCTTAAAAACACTTTGTTTTGGCGTCATACTTTGCTTTTTGAGAGATATACCAATCTATTCGTCACGTTGCCTCGGAAAAAACGTTAGCACTTCGACATACAACCCGTGTTTACACTATGAAACGATACGATACTGTTTTTGCCAGTACTATCAATGCAAACACGTAATTTAAGCTTTATAACACAGCAATACATAGCCTTCTATATAAAAAATGACCGATTTTATTAGATCTTAGCGTAATGCACGTAAAAATTTTAACATTTTCAACTGGTGTAGATTACATTTAAGGAATTAAAATAAAATAGTTCCAACGTGAGTTTACAACAAGTGATATACATATCATTTTTTCGGAAAATTGCAAATTTTATGAGACATAAATCCGAAAAATACGAAAAAAATTGTTTTTCCTTTCTAACTCCCCTCAATTCGGAATAAAGCTCTTCCATTATGCTATGATTTGAAATAAGCTGTCCACTTTTCATGTGCCAAAAGAGTTTTATAGGCAGCGTTGTCATTTCTTTTGTTGCATGAATTTCGATGAATTTCTGCCACTGATCAAAGAAGTCACTATCATCCAACTTAATGTTTTGCCTAGACAAAATTTATGCAGTTCCTGCTGCCTCTTCTCGGGTTACAATATCAGATGTTTCAATAAGGTGCTGAATTCACGTGTCCAGAATTTTAAGTAGTCTTTGGCAATTACGTACGTATTATTCAGGTTTGTTCTAAATTCGTCACCTGATTTTGATGTATCTCATAATCGCCTAAAATCAGAGAACATGTATATCATTAACTTGGAATAAGTCTTAGTTGGGCGGTCTCTGTTTGATCGCTAAAAACCTAACAAAGGCCAGGCATGTCGGACTTGTATATCTGGCTGGAAACGACCGTAGAAACCCCGACATGTCTGGCTACAATCAAACACTTTGAAATCCTGACTGTTACATCTAATACGAGGGCTGAATTAAAGGAGTCAACATATTCTTCTCATACGAAACAGTCTCATTCTTTTAACTGTGGAAAATAATGCTTGAGGTTACAACAAACGGAGGCAATCGTTAAAAATCTAATTTGACGCAGCACTAAGATAAATGTATTCGTACATTGAAAAATTTCTCTTCTTTTACCGCAATATTTTCTTATCAGTGTCGTTACGCCTGACAAAAATCTTTAATACACATTCGTGCATTCAGGAAATGTGAAGCGGCTCTCCAGAATCATAAATAAAGATACCAGTAATTTAAAGAACAGTAAAATGTTACCACATCGTTTATTTACCCTTTCTAGTGTGACAGATTAATACCTGTGTGTAAACTTTGACTTACTGCTTTTTGTTACTTATGTCAATCTCATTCATTAAATCGTTTCGTATAGGCCGTCTTTGGACAACGTTATTTCAACTGTCTCGCTTTAGGTGTTCTGATGTTTGTCCAGTGTTCTCAGCATTCGTTCTCGGTGTTGCTTCTTCCCCTCCTGGGTACAAGCCTTTCCTGTTATTAGTTTCCCCCTTTTCTTGGAAACCCTGCCACGCCATAAGTTTCTCCTAGAGTGAGACACGCTCAAAGATGTCATCACGGGTGATCCCCACTTCTTTATGGTCGTTTTCTACCTCTGTGAACCAGGCCCATTTTGTTTTCTTTTCCTTAAAGTAGGTGATCATACGATTGGTGAGTATTCCAGGGCTCATTCGGGTCATAAGTCCATAAAAAATAATCCTTGTTTTTCCGGATGGTATCGGTTATCTTCTCTATGTGGGTATACAGTTCATGATTATGACGTCTTCTGTATTCCCATTCTCTTTGATGAGATCTAAGATACTTCTCCTAAGCTTCCTTTCCTTGTCCTTCAGTTTTTCGATTAGGCCTGTTTTGTCCATTGCTAGGCATTCAGAAACGTTCAAGAGCTCGGGACGGATAACACTGCAGTAATGCCTTAACTTTGCGTTGAACTATACTGATCTTTTGTTGTAGACGTTTTTGGTTAAATGGAATGCCATTTCCACTTTGTTCATGCGTGATATGAAGGCTTCTTTCTCTGATAAGGTGGCTTTTATCCAACTCCGAGGTATTTAAACTTTTCAACTCGCTTAATTTTGCCTTGACCCACTTCAAGCTCCCTTGGTGATGAATTTATGTTCGTTATAAACTCGGTTTTCTCAAATGAAATTTGGAGGTCAGTCTTCTGTGCTTGTACGTTAACCTCCTTAATTTGTCTCTCAGTTGTTTCCATGGAACCAGAAAAAATAGCAAGATCATCTGCAAAAGCGAGACAATCGATTTCAAGATTTTGTTTCTTGTAACCCAGGCTGACACCATTTTTAATTCCTTGGTTTTCCAGTTCTTTGCACCACTGACGAATCACTTTCTCGAGGCACAGTTGAAGAGCAGAGGTGAAAGCCCATCTCCTTGCCTCACTCCAGTCTTTATTTCAAAAGCTTTTGATGTTTTTCCTCTAAATTTCACTTTTGAGGTTGTGTTGGTTAGTGTTTGCTGGATTATCGCTTTGATCTTGTCTAGGCCAAGTTCTTTTAGAATTCTGAACAGGGTGTTACGACCAATCAAGTCGAATGCCTTTTGGATATCCACAAAGGTCAAAACAAATTTTTTATTGCTGAGCTTCGGGTAAGAAATAATGGATCAAAGGTTCATTATCTGTTCGACGCATGATCGCCCCTTCCTGGAACCCCCTTCATACTCTCCCACCTCTGGGTCTAGCTGTTCTTCTGTCCTAGTTTGCAGAGCTTTCGACAGAATCTTGTAGGTTGTTGATATGTGAGAGATACCACGATAGTTATTTACATCTGTTCTATCGCCTATCTTATGAAGAGGATGAATTAGAGCAGAATTCCAGCCATATGGGAGTCTTTCAGTTTCCCAAATCTGGCTCATAATTTCTGTAAGTTTATCTACTGCCTTATCCCCTGTATATTTCCAGAGCTCAGCAATTACAAGTCTTCCCCTTTTGCTTTGCGAGTGAATAATTAGCTTGATATCTTATTTCGTGGGTAGTGATGAAATTGAATGTACTTCTACATGGTCGGCAAAGGGAAATGTGGAGTTTGGAGGTTCATAATTAAAGAAGAGCTGTAAAGTAATATGCTAATAACTGGCAGTTGTCTTTACCATTGTGAGCTAGCTTCCCATTTGGGGCTTTGAAGTGTAGGCTTGGAAGATTGTTCAAAATGGCTCTGAGCACTATACGACTTAAAATCTGAGGTCATCACTCGCCTAGAACTTAGAACTAAGTAAACCTAACTAACCTAAGCACATCACCCACACCCATGCCCGAGGCAGGATTCGAACCTGCGACCGTAGCGGTCACGCGGTTCCAGACTGAAGCGCCTAGAGCTGCACGGCCACACCGGCCGGTTTGGAAGATTGTGCTTGGTGCGATTGGCCTTAAAAATTCCTATAGAAGTTCCCTGTGCTCGTGTGTTTGTCTTCTGGGAGGCTTTTTCTATTTGTGCCAACTGGATTTTCTCAAATGTACGTTCACTCCCCGTATGATCTTTGGAGCTGTTTTGTAGCATCCAGGAGATTAGTTTTGTTAGCTTCTTTTTGCTTGGCATTCCATCTCTGCCACGCGTGCTGTCTCTGCTTCACTGCTGCCTCCCAATCACTGTTCCACCAAGTATGCTTCTTCGGTTTCAGAAGCGGAACAGTTTCCTTTGCTGTTCTGACCAGGGCTTGTTGCAATTCGTCCCAGCACTCTCGATTGGACATCAGCTTTTCCGTGTAAAATATATCTTCTTTGCCTGTGTTTTTCTGGAATTTCTTGGAATTAATTTTAATCTTTGAAAAATAGTGATCTTAATCCAGATTGGCATTCCTCAGAACTTTAACATTCTGGATCTCGCGTTGTGCTTTTCGGGTGATGGCAACGTGATCAATTTGATATTTTCCAAGGTTCGGATTTGGGCATGACCAGGTTTTCTGTTTTCTAGGTAAATGTTTGAATGCTGTTGATTTCATGACTAGGTTAAAAGCTTTACACAATTCCACGAGCCTCTCTCCATTGCGGTTGGTTCTTTTACGTGCTGGGTAATTTCCAACAATGTCTTGGCATTTTCTCTCCTTGCCAAGTAGCGCATTGTAATCTCAGACCAGGATGATGATGTGTTTGTCTGGGATCGTGGATAGGTCTTCTAGTTCTTCCCAAACTTCGTCTGCTTCTTTCGGATCTCTCTTGTTTGCCTGGTTGGTAGGTGCATGAACATTCGCAATGCGGTAAAGTTTATTTGTGCTTCGGGAAGAAATAGTAGATACTCGGATATTTGGTGAGCTAAAGTCTATACTGATACATACTGACTAGGTCCTATAACCTGGAAAGTTTTGCTAGCTCTTATCACTATAGAGCATTTGCACTAAATGGAACAATTAAAAATGATAACAGCTCAGTTCCACGCTCAGACTCGTATTTATACGAAGTACCACACTCTCCAGCATTAAATCTAACTATGCAAAGGGATTTACAGGAATTTCCCTATTATATGCAAAAACTGTTATTTGACTACAGCAGTAGTTCTCGACGTAAACAAACCTTTTAGTCGCCACACAAGGAATGCTGCACTATACTCACGTTCCAAAGAGTGACAATGTGCGGATGATAAGTGTATTATTCCCGAACAAGGAGCTAATAGATGTAAGTGCACATTAAGCAGCAGTCTGGTGTTACCATCACTGGGAAAACTGTGGTGGCCAAAGAAATTATTTTGCACCTGACGCATGCAGAATTAAAAACAAAATCGACGTGCTCTAACAGAAGATAAATAACGGAAGAAGGATGAAAACCCGAAACGTGACTCGGTACAGATAATGTACAACAGGATGGATTTTGCACTTCTTCGAGTAATTAAATCCACCGCCACAGAACTTAACATCTGTTATTATTACAAAATAATGGAAAGCTAGACTAATAATAACTCGTCCAGGCATACACTTATTTGCCTGTGCTTCATATTTAATTTCAGGGGCAGAAAAAGTCCATTCTGACGCAATACTAAAGACACCCGTCGAAACGCTCTTTACAGTGATTTGTGGCGTAAAGATGTAGTCGATAACGTAGGTGTTGAATATGGATTACCACGAGTTACAACGCTGGAGAAAATCGGGGATTTTTGCACAGGTCGACTGTGAACGTTGGCCTTCGGCAGAACAGCGTCCGCTGCCTCTAACAAGCGACCAGGGCGCTGGACAAAAGACCGCCGGAACACTCAACAGGTTGCGAAAAAGCACGCAGGCAGTCCGTGATTGATTACTTCTCCGACTGTATTGAAGGGGCGGTACCAAACCACAATACGTGAACTACGGGAGCGCTGAAATAAAATGTACCCGTTTCTCTGTGAAAATTCCTACGGAAAATAGGCATATTTCAAATGTATCCCTGTACACGAATAACGAAATATGTGTGTGACCAGTTTTTTTTTATCTCTGTCAGTTTCAGCCCGTTTCACAATTCTATAGTTTGTACACTGTTAACCACTAAATATGCAGCACTATGAAATGGAAATGCAACGAACGTCAGACTGGCGTGAAGTGTACTGCACTCTTGGAGAGGTCTATGATTGGTATTGGAGCGCAAACACTCGTTCTATGTTGGAGCGAGACTGTCTTGGTTCTGTAAATAAGCAGAGATTACCCTTTATGTCTATGATGAAAAGTCGCATGCTAATGTTGGCTGCTTGTGAGAAGATCGTATTACGTCTGTATAAGGTGGAAAAGCGTCTACCTACGGCAGAAGCGTCGTGACCTATTGAGGCAGTGGACTACTGTACCAATTTCTCCAAAGGGGTGTTATAAACCTTGTGCTGTTCCTAATCTACTCGAGCATAAACTATTTAGGGGACAATCCGAGCACCCCGGTAAGACTGTTTGCAGATGTTTCTGTCATTTTCCGTCTTCTAAAGTCATCAGGTGACCCGAAACGAATGCAAAATTATTTAGATGAGGTATTTGTATAGTGCGTAATGTGAAAATTAACTCTATGAGAATAGTGAAAAGTGTGAAGTCATCCACATGACAACTAAAAAGATTCCGTTAAATCGCGGTTAAACGACAAATCACGCAAATATAAAGGCTCTAAATTCATTTAAATACTCGATGGATTACAATTACGAATAACTTAAATTGAACACATTGAAAATGTTGTGGTGAAAACAAACTATTTATCGGCATAAAACTTAGAAAATGCTACAGTTCTTCTAAACAAACTGTTTCACTATATTTGTCCGCCCTCTTCTGGAGTTCTGCTATGCTTCGTGGTATCCGCATCAGTCAGGATTGACGGAGGACATTGAAAAAGTTCAAAGAAGGGCATCTCGTTTTCGACTACCGTGAATTAAGAGAGATAGTGCCACTGATATGATACGAGAATAGGAATGCAATTCATTGAAACAAAGGGGTTTTTGAAACTTCCTGGCAGATTAAAAGTGTGTTCCGGACCGAGACACGAACTCGGGACCTTTGTCTTTCGCTGGCAAGTGCTCTACCAACTGAGCAACCCAAGCACGACTCATGACCCGTCCTCACAGCTTTAATTCCGCCAGTACCTCGTCTCCTAAATTCCAACGTAATCTGCCAGAAAGTTCCATATCAGCGCACACTCCGCTGGAGAGTGAAAATCTCATAAAGGGGTTTCTCGTTGCGGCAGTTTCTTGTCTTGCAAATTCATTCATCTAATTTCTCTTCAGGTCGTAAAAATATTTTGTTGGCACCAACCTACACAGGGAGAAATGATCTTCATAACATAACAAGAGAAATCAGAGCTTCCACGCGCTCTTCGTGAGTGCACCGTCAGAGAAACATCTTGAAGGTGCTTTGATGAATCCTCTGATAAGCACTTCATTAGGAATTGCAGAATAAATGTTTGGGTGTGGATGTAGATGAATGAAGGGCATTCAATAAGCAACACAACACTGTTTTTTTCGGAAAGTAGCTTGGTTTTATTCAGGATTATAATGCACCACATTATTCGTCACTACTTTGGATACAAAACCTCATTTTTCAACATAATTTGCTATTAATGCGACGGCCTTACACCACCTTACTGCGAGAGCTTTTAAAATGGTTCAAATGGCTCTGAGCACTACGGGACTCAACTGCTGCGGTCATCAGTCCCCTAGAACTTAGAACTACTTAAACCTAACTAACCTAAGGACATCACACACATCCATGCCCGAGGCAGGATTCGAACCTGCGACCGTAGCAGTCTCACGGTTCCGGACTGCGCGCCTAGAACCGCGAGACCACCGCGGCCGGCGAGAGCTTTTATTCCCGCATGGTGACACTCTACCGATCGACGTCGGAGCCAAAGTTTTGCTTCATCGATAACCTTCACATGATCCAAGTACAGTTTCCCTCGAGTTACATCCTTCATTGGGCCAAATATATGAAAGTCTAAGGTTAGCGATCCTGGCTGTAGAGTGGATAACAGTCCCACGTAGTATCGTGAGCTTCTCTCGGGTACGTAGACTTGTTCGAAGCCTTGCGTTGTCACGTAGAAGAAGAAGTTCGATTGCACTTCTGTGGCGACGAGCCCGCTGAATTAGCTTGTTCCATTTCCTGAGGGTAGCACAATACACTTTAGGGTTGATCGTTGCACCATGAGGGAGGAAATCAGACGCTAGAGCTCCTTCAGATTCCCAGAAGACCTTTGCCATATTTTGTCGGGGTGAGGATGCGACTTTGAACTTATCCTCAGAAGAGAGGTGGTGTGGTGCCACTCCACGAATTGCTGTACTGTTTCCAGTTCGAAGTGATAAACCCTGTAACAATGTTCGTCAAAAATTGTCTCTATCGGCGTCGTAATGTGCACACAGTTTCACACAGATGGCGCTTGATTGCTCTTTACGGTCTTCTGTTAGTCGGCGGGGAGCCCAGCGGCAGACACTTTTGAGTACACCAGCTGGTGGACGTGTGTGTAAGCAGTACCAACAGAGACGCCAAGTCGAGCAGTGAGGTGTTTGATTGTGATCCGATGGTCACATCCGATGACAATGTCCTCAGGTTCCAGCACTACAGGAGTCACAAATCTGTGCGGCCGTCCGGCAGGTTGGAGATTGGACATGTCTGGGCCACCTTGTTGCGATGATGACAGACGCCCCGCCCAACGACTCACCGCGCTTTTGCTAACTGCCAAGTCTCCGTAGACAATCTGCAACGCTTATGAATATTCGCGATGCTCTAGTTTGTCGCTAGAAGAAACTCAGTGACAACTCACAGCCTGGAGCGGATCTCCGTTACAGATGTCATTTTGAAGACTACCTATCGGACCTTCGTGAAACTATAGGGGCTGAAGTGGGAATATCCCACGACGACTCACAACAAATGTCGCACTTTTTAATCGGAACTGGCCCAGAGAAAAGTGTGTTGCGATACGTGTTGAATGCTCGTCGTAGATACTGCTGCTGGCGTCGTCCTGAATCGCACGACTAGTAATAAAATGCAGCTGATGACTTCAGTAGGGCACTATCTGACTCCTTCTAGGGTCTGAACGGCCCCATGTGATTATCGCCCGACAGGATAGGTATCTTCTTCAGTCTGTCGTGTAGGATCGTATATCACATCACCAAAGTTCAAATGGTTCAAATGGCTCTGAGCACTATGGGACTTAACTACTGAGGTCATCAGTCCCCTAGAACTTAAAACTACTTAAACCTAATTAACCTAAGGACATCACACACATCCATGCCCGAGGAAGGATTCGAACCTGCGACCGTAGCGGTCACGCGGTTCCAAACTGACGCGCTTAGAACCGCACGGCCACACCGGCCGGCTCACCAAAGTTCATTCAAGAATTACACTTATTTGCAGCAAGAGGGATGAAAGAGCAGTGTATTGGCACAGCTGTCATTTATAATCAGGTGGTTCATGCAAAAAAGGTTTCCAACGTTATTATGGACACGAGATGGGATTTAACAGACTTCGAACGCACAATAATAGTTGGAGATAGACGCATGGGACATTCGATTTTGAAACTATTAGGAAATTCAGTACTCCGATATCCACAATGTCAAGAGTGTCCCAAGAACAGAAGAATTGAGGGATTACCTCACAGTCTGGGCAATGGAGTGGCCGACCGAGCCGTGGGTGGCTAGTGTTCGTGCCGTACCTCATCTGACATCCTGTTTTTACTGTACTACCACTTCATTATGTTAATTTCAATTAATGGTGTCACTGAGTTGCCGCTTTGCCTGCCCGTGAGCGGCAGCAGTGGCTTTTATCGATATAAGCCCTGGCGTATTATCCTTGCTGACTGCTATTTCTTCCCGGTTGTCGTGTGTTCGAGGGAGTTCGGATCTAACAGTGAGTTGGGAAGCGATAGCAGTGCAGTTCTGACCTGGCAGTGTTTGACTTCGGACGCGGCAGAACTTCAGTCGTGGCGCGGCTGCAGTGAGGTCCGGACAGCCATGACTCGCCCGAGGGTTGCCGATAAACATCACTTGAGTGCGGACCACCTTGGTTGGCCGTCGGTCGGTCGTCTGGTCGGACGACGGGTATGTTGGCCGGCGATCGCTAATGGAGTGCATGCGTGTGGCGACTCGTGATCCGTCCTTGCCACTGCACAGTCGCTGCCATTATTACTGTCTAGTCCTTCGTGGAAGTGTTCAAGAAACTGTGTGTAACGTGTGATGTCGACTGCTCAGTTATTTTAGTGCTGTCTCCGTACTGGTGTGCGGCAGTCGGTCGGTTGGTGTGGATCAGCCAGGAAATTTCCACGCGGCGCAGTGGGCCGGGCCCGCTGGCGGACTCTACGCAGTGGCAGAGTGTGTGGGAGCTGTTCCGATTGCTACGGGCTTTGTGGATCACCGACCCACGACATCAAAGTTGAGTGGTGATTTAATTATGGAAGCCAGACTGTTCACAGTGTGCCGTTGGTTTTCATGGTTGGGTGTTGGGGGTATTCTCGTGAGCAGCAGCGAATGTTCGAGATGGCGAAAGTTTGGCCACCATCCGGTGGAGTTTATCTGTATTTTGGTTATATGAAGTCAAAGTGCACCAGCGGAATTTTCTGCCTTGTGGCCGTTAGCTTTCCAGTTACCTGCTCTTGCCGCTGACGTAAGATTCAGGCAGTGCCCTTTCCTCACCGTGTTGTCGCTGTCCAACACATGTGTGTGTAGTTTCGACAGCTTATGCATACTTGGTAGTGGGCGGATACGCCTTTTGCGTTTTGGTCTTTGGAGTTCCTTGTGCACTGGTCGGATGGAAAGCAAGTCGTCTAGTCGGTGGGTCAGTTGACTGTCTCTTGGTTCGGTTTGCCGGTGGATAGCATATAGCTGGACTGACTGCATGTCTCCTCTAAGCGAACGTTAATATTTCAAGTGCAGACCGACCCCCGGAAACTTCTGAGTGACGCTGGCTGCACTGCGTTTTCCTATCGGTGTTTGATTGTGTATTTTAATGGCTTATAGCCGATGGTTTGAATTTGCATGCTTTTAGTTGGATTTTATGTCATGGGCCTTCACCTGCATTAAAATTTAAATTCCTTACTTGTTAAATCTTAGATAGTTTGGGCCTTCAGCCTGTGTAAACTATTGTTTAAAGATAAAGCTTTGGGACCTCTGCCTACCAAAAATTATTTTAGTTGTTTTAAGTAATCGACCTTGAGCCGATTTAAATTAAATTTATCGTCTTTCAAGTATCAGACTGTGTCGGGCCCTCCGCCTAGTTGAAGATAGGACCTTCAGCCTTGTGTTTTTTCTTTAAAATTTATTTTCCTGCAGTCTTAAATTATGGGCCTTCATCCGTGTTTAAATTGAACTTTTTTGCTTTTCAAGTATTAGATTTGTTGGGCCTTCAGCCAAGTTATAGAAATTACTTATGTGAGGCCTTCTGCCTTTTAAATATTCTGTTTTGAGTCTGAATTTTAAGTTAATGGGTTTCAGTCGTTTTTATATTTAAGTAGTTGTGCCCTCAAGGCATAACATAGTGTGGCCTGTTAAGACGATAACTAAGTTTAAAAAAATTTTGCTCTATTGTTTGGACAACTAAATAAATTACATGTGTTTGAGTGTAGCTGACAGCCCCTTTTTGGCCTCTTCCCACAATTCCAACTACCTGTTCTGTCCTGCGGTTTTTAAGCAGGGCTTCACACCTACTGCCGTACCTTAACGACCGAGAGCAGAGGCATTTGCGTGTAGAGTTGTCAGTGCTAAAAGACAAGCAGCTCTGGGTGAAATGACAGCAGAAATCAGTGTGGAACCTACGACGAACGTATCCGTTAGGACAGAGCAGCGAAAGTAGGCGCTAGTAGGCCACGGCAGCAGACGACACACGCTAATGCTTTGCTAATAACACGACATCGCCTTCAGCGCCCTCCTGGGCTCTCGACATTTCAGTTTAACTCTAGACGATTGGAGAAACGTGGCCTGGTCAGATGAGTCCCGATTTCAGTTGGCAGAAATTGATGGTGGGATTCAAGTGTGGCGCAGACCCGACGAACACTTGGACCCAAGTTTTCAACAATGCACTGTGCAAACTGGTGGCGGCTGTATAATGGCGTGGGCTGTGTTTTCGATGAAACGTCTGGGTTCTCCGGTCCAACCAAACCGATCACTGACTGGAAATGTTTATGTTCGTCTACTTTATTTTCAGCCATTAATGGACTTCACGTTCTCAAATAACGATAGAATGTTTATGGATGACGATGTGGCATGTCACCGGAACATAACTGTTCACGATTGGTTTGAAGAACATTCTGTCAGTTCGAGCAAGTGATTTAGCAACCCAGATCACCCGACAAGAATCCCAGCGAACATTTATTGAACATAGCCTTGACGTCAGTTCGCGCACAATATTCTGCGCCGACAATATTTTCGCAATTATGAACGGCTATAGGGAATGTATGGCTTCATATTCCAGCAGGGGGCTTCCAACGACCTATTGAAACCACGCCATTTCGAGATGCTGCAGTGCGTCGGGCAAAAGGAGGTCCGACACCATATTTGGAGATATCCGGCGACTTTTGTCACCTTACTATATAAAGTATATTTCTCTGTATTCCTTACGTTGATTTTTTTTCAGTTGTAGCTGTGTTTTCTCCAGGCTTATGCTGACTGTAGTTGCGCAGTGTTTAGGACTAAGGACTTGCGGTGTAACCCCTATTCCGCCATCCAGATGTACGTTCCCTTGGGTTTTCTTCAACAACTGACGATGAAAGACTCAAACATTTTAACCGCTCCTCTTTCACCCTCCCCCCCCCCCCCCCCCCCCCAGCACCACTCTTACCTCTCTCTCTCTCTCTCTACGACTCTCTCTCTCTCTCTCTGTCTCTCTCTCTCTCAAACACACACACACACACACACACACACACACACACACACACACGAACACAAAAAGGCACAAATTTTTGAGTCTTTTACGGCCAAAGAACAAGTATCTTAGAAGTAAATTAACACTAGAAATACCGGGTGATCAAAAAGTCAGTATAAATTTGAAAACTTAATAAACCACAGAATAATGTAGATAGAGGGGTAAAAATTGACACACATGCTTTGAATGACATGGGGTTTTATTAGAACAAAAAAAACCACCCCATATTGATAGACGCGTGAAAGATCTCTTGCGCGCGTCGTTTGGTGATGATCGTGTGCTCAGCCGCCACTTTCGTCATGTTTGGCCTCCCAGGTCCCCAGACCTCAGTCCGTGCGATTAGTGGCTTTGGGGTTACCTGAAGTCGCAAGTGTATCGTGGTCGACCGACATCTCTAGGGATGCTGAAAGACAACATACGTCGCCAATGCCTCACCATAACACCGGCCATGCTTTACAGTGCTGTTCACAACATTATTCCTTGACTACAGCTATTGTTGAGGAATGATGATGGACATATTGAGCATTTCCTGTAAAGAACATCATCTTTGCTTTGTCTTACTTTGTTATGCTAATTATTGCTATTCTGATCAGATGAAGCGCCGTCTGTCGCACATTTTTTGAACTTTCGTATTTTTCGGTTCTAATAAAACTCCATGTCATTCCAAGCATGTGTGTCAATTTGTACCTCTCTATCTACATTATTCCGTGATTTATTCGGTTTTCAAATTTATACTGACTTTTTGATCACCCGGTAGTTCCCGGGTTTAGAGCGGTTTCTCTTATGTGTCTTACTAATGCCAGAAGAGGTAATCCTCTTCCATTTATCCTCAATTAGTAGCTTCTCTGCCTTGCAACACGCGAATCTCGTAATCGGCTGTGAAATCCCTTGTAGTTAAGGTAAAGTATCCTAAGTCGCTTAAGACGAACTAGATTTCATACAGTCATCCTGCTCCTTGCAGTAGAGAAGAAACTCCGCAAACAGCCTAAGACTTATCCCGAGATGGATCTATCTACAGTCCTTTCCCAAACCAATGCTGTGCCTCTAATGGCCTCTTCATCGGTGCTGAGAGAGAAGACGGCAGACAAACAGCGGCAATATTACACTCCGCATTTAATAAAGCATTTACGCAGGAGGACCTTCCAGTAATCATTTCGCCATCATTGGTAGTGCCATGCTGACTGTAACATTCTGGATTTCGGCTGTTCTCATCTGTCCTATTCGTCAGAGCCAGTAGATCGGTTCTAACTTTCCTTCGTAGTTCAGTACTTCTGGAAGGACACACTTATAACTCTTCTTACCACACTGACTTTCATCATGTGACAATGTGATATGCATTCGTTGAACTGTTAAATGACTTAATCGTGTTTAAACTGCCTAGCTTTTTTTGTTTATATGACTGCACGAAGCTTCTTAGTGGATTAAACAGATGTGGAGGTGGCAGCAACGAGCCGGGAACGCCAGTGTCAATAATGAAAGTCTGTGTATTCGTGACGTAAACAACAATGCGACGACGTTCATCAGCAGCCCAGTGCGACACTATTCATCACCATTTCGTGCTTTCCGGTCACGGCACCAATCCAGTCTTCGCTAATTGCTTTACGGTGTTAACGGCAGTCTACGCAAGGAACGGTAATTCCCTAGTTCGGCAGCTGCTAGTAACTGACGAACGGTGCGCGATGACGCAGTACGTTGCACGTAGTCCATTACATGCTCTAGGATAGCAGCGCAGATGCTAAGCCGTTACGATGTGCTTGTGTGCTTGTACGAAGTTAATATCCAACCATTTCTTCTTTGCACTTCAGTTCTTTCAGTCAGTATATGGTGGCTATCAAAGATGGTAAACACGCTTTTCCTGCACTTATAATGAATACTGCGATTTCGACGTATATTTAAAAATATTGAATGCTATACCAGCCAACTTATGCGCTGAATGGAAAATGTGTATCAGAGAGCCTACGATTTAGCGACGACAACCTGACGTACGACTTGCCTTTACCGCTGCTGGCGAGACACCGGATAATGAGGTCAACTGAGTTAAGACTTTCAGACTGTTACGGCTAGGAAACGATATGACATCCTGCCCCTTAAATAACAGAGCATGAAAAACTTCAGACATCATTATTTGGAACATGTTTACAAATTATTATATTCTACAGTATTTTTAAACATAGTTACCGAAATTAACGCAACAGTTTGCTATGGGGATTCTGGCGACTTTTACTCATTCAGAAACGCGCAGTAATACTTTACTTTTTCGTTACATCTTTCAGTGCAACGTTTCTTGTACACTACTATAACTACACAGAGTGATTTTTTCCGCTGTGTACAAACTGTAGGAATTGATTGATGAAATGATACGGAACAAAAAAGTTATAATGAACTTATGATAGGAAATGCATGGTTTCCATGCTACAGACCATTTATTCAGTCATATTTTGTTACAGAGACTGCACTCTAATGTGCGCTTTACCATTTAGCCACTGTTACAGTATGCATGGTTTCCTCCTAGCGGGTGGTACTGTTCATTGTACATGTCCTAGGGCCCTTTCTTGCCATAGTAATTGGTAATGTTCTTTCTGATTCATTCCTCTTGCTGACTCACATTGTAGTGGATGTGATACAGTTTTGTACGCAATGGTTCCATATTCGAATCGAGAGCTTGCCGAAATTGTGTTCTCTTACGGAAAGGCAAATGACATTGGTCGGTGGGCAACAAGGTTGTATCAGGAGACCTATCCCCGCCGACAAGAACCACAGCATTCAAAGTTTGTAACAAATGGTTCAAATGGCTCTAAGCGCTATGGGACTTGACATCTGAGGTCATCAGTCCCATAGACTGAGAACTACGTAAAGATAACTAACCTAAGGACATCATGCACATCCATGCTCGAGGTAGGATTCGAACCTGCGACCGTAGCGGTCGCGCGGTTCCGGACTTCGCACCTAGAACCGCTCGGTCACAACTACCGGCAATCTTTGTAACAGTGTTCCGCCATTTTTCTGAGACACGGTCGTTTCAGGAAGCAGAAAATCATGTATCCGAAATGTTCGGACACCAGACTTGGAGAAAAATGTGATTAAGACCGTGGAGGTCGACCGCCGTGTCAGTAACAGGCACTTGGCCCGATAGTACAGGGTAAGCCAGATGACCAAACGGAACATTTTCCATATCTGTTACTACCCTTATCACTTACAGCGTGTACAGGGGGCTTACAGACTTTCCACGTCAGGAGCACTTTTGTCCCTGGTTTCTTCACCAGGCAACCACGATTTCGGGGTTTGTGTCATCCATCCTATTCACAGATGATGCCACTTTTATGGGGATTGGTATCTTCAACTTTCATAACAGTCATCTGTGGAATAGTATGCAGAACCCCCATGGTATAGTGATAGCGGATCATAAGCATCGGTGCAGCCGGCATGTGTGGGCCAGTATAATTGATGACCTTATTTTGTTACCAGTCTTCCTTCCCGTCGCCTAAGATGCCTTAACTATTGGCGTCTCTTGCGGATGACTTTGCCTTCCCTGCTGCAAGAAATGCCATTCATGATTTGATGGGTTAGCAGCTGCTACGTTACGGTGCTCCAGCCCACTTTACCGTTAGCGTCCAGGCGCATATCAACCGTGTCTTCCCTGGTCGTAGAATCGGACGACGGGGTCCAATTCCATGACCTGCACGTTATTGGGTGCTCAATCCGTGCGATTTCTGGTTATGATGTCATCTCAAAAGTATCGTGTAAGCAGAGCCCATTCCAGATGTGGAGACAGTGGATCTGCATGTTAATGGTTCCTTTGACACTGTTCGGATGCTGCCTAACCGATGTGAACGTGTGGGACAGAACATGCTACAGCGTGTACACGCACGCGTTAAGGCACACGGAAACTATTTTCAACACATACTGTAATCGTGGCTGCGTTTTATAGAGTGTATTACACCGCAGTCCCTGTAACAAAAAAAAAAAAAATGGTTCAAATGGCTCTGAGCACTATGGGACTCAAAATCTGAGGCCATCAGTCCCCTAGAACTTAGAACTACTTGAACCTAACTAACCTAAGGACATCACACACATCGATGCCCGAGGCAGGATTCGAACCTGCGACCGTAGCGGTCGCGCGGTTCCAGACTGAAGTGCCAGAACCGCTCGGTCACACCGGTCGGCAGTCCCTGTAACACTGTGTGATTGAATAAACGGACACTAGCAGGAAACCGTGCATCTCCAGGCATAAGTTCATTAGATTTTTCTGTTCCGTGTCCTGTCGTTGATCAGTCCCTAGAGGTTGTATAAGGTGTAAAAAATCACCCTGTATATGCAATTTAAAGTTCCCCTCAGAGTTTTTCTATGTGTGAAGGTTAATCTCACGAACTATTTTAGAGATTCTGATACGGCTGTCGGTAATCTGTTACCGTTACGCTTCGACTGTAGCTGGTGATACCCGTAGTGAAGCCTGAACTGGTAGCTAATTTTATGTAACACACGACTAATGGACAGCACTGCCTGCATTTCCAAATTAAAGCACAGCAGGAAATAAACAGAAACTCGTAAGCGTACGAAGCAACTTGTGCAGTTGTTCTTGCAGTGGCTTCGAGCGTTACTGTCAATACGAGCGGTTCCAACATTAAAATGAGTGGCCCAGTTCTGAGGTGTGATCTTTGATTACTAGTCACCGAAAAACGATTTAACTTATAGTCACAATCGCATAAAACGCGTGTAGTTGAAAACGGCTAATCGGTTTTTGACGTATAGTAGTACATAGTTATATTTACAAGTACGGTAATGTGAGTTAAACTCGTGAATAGAGAGACAGTTAAGCTCGTATTTAAGTTCGTAAGTAATCTCGCAATTATTGCATAGTTATCATCAATGCAGAAGTTAAAAACAGAAATGCAACATTAAACTGCGTACTGCCGACGCTTGCGAAAAGAGTGCAGTCTGTTAAATTTAAGAAAACTGTCCTGTTAGCAATAATACAAGAAATCTGGCTGCGAGAAAAATACGAAACATAAATAACTACCAAAAATTCCCTGTCTGAAAAGCATGTCACTGTTAAAATGGTAATTGTATCACACGTAAATTTTAAATGGCCTACCTGTTTGTGCAATGAATAACTGCTGTTATGCTGCTATCTCCAAACTATGGCAGCATCTGCTGCTATGCTACTCAAAAAATAAATATTCACACTGTAAGTAAGCTGTTTAGGTTTTTATGTTGGTAACCCCACGTAGCGCTCTGTGCTGTGTGAAATCTGTGGCTGGTTTGCATTGTTGGAGTATTTGATATTATAGTGTTGGGCAGGTGGTTGTGAACAACGCGTAGCTTCACGCAGTTGGAGGTGAGCCGCCAGCTGTGGTGGATATGGAGAGAGAGATGGCAGAATTTTGAGAGCGGACGATCTGGACGTGTGTCCATCAGAATGAGTAAATTTGTAATACTGGATATCATTAATATATATATATATATATATATATGAGGTAAGTGATTCATGAAAGGTATAGGTTATTCTTAGTCAGGGCCATTCTTTTGTAGAGATTATTGAAAGTCAGATTGCGTTGCGCTAAAAATATTGTGTGTCGGTTTAGTGTTGATCAGAATAAGTAAAGAGCGAAATGTCTGAGTACATTCAGTTCTGCTCAGCTGTTTGAAAATCAAATAACGTAAGGGCTTTACCAGCACAGTCATTCATAAATTTTTCTAACGGGACGTTTCAACACTACTAGCAAAACGCTGTGCAATGTGCGCTTTATAGAGACATCTACAAAACTTCTGTGCTAGTATATCTCGATACTACAAGGATCATTGTCAATTAAAGTTCTGTTACTGAGAAATAGGGAAAACAAAATTACCCATGTCAAACTTGAAACTGAGAGACGAAGGCTGGTTGATAGAAAAAAAGTAACACTATTAACAAAATTTTACATCACTATGAGCAAAATATTTTAACACTAGAAATATTAAAAATTTACTTTACGTTAATAACGGAGAAATCTGAATAACTTGTCTTTACCTTCTTACAAACATCCACCTTTGAAGAAAAATCAAAAAATCACATATTGTTACGTTATCATAAAAATCTCCGATTCTAAATCCCTGTCGAAATTAATTACTAGGCTTGGCTGTCTCGGTAAATGCGCTATTACAGTATCTTTTGAAGTCTTCTGAATGAATTTACAAAATAACTCTCCATAAAAGAAAAACAATAGAAAATTACTGCGGCATACAGCACAGCCTACACATCATACTCCATCACAAAATTCACCTCGAAACCTCTCCTCTCTCTCCCAGACTGCACTCCACTCAGAATCAAAGGTTCTGCTAACAGTCTCTCGCAGCGCAACGTCTTTGGCAGAGATGTTGCCCGCTGTTACTCAGATGATTTTGAAGCTTAGCTTCTCTGCGTGACATCCGTAATATAAAGAACCCTTACATAGTTATTACTGATCTCGAGTGGAATAGACATACTGAGCACAGAATGCAGACACAGTAAAACAAAGAAATTCAAAAACACAGAGCAGCAACACGTAGTAAGCCAGTGAACGACTCCATTCCTTTGAAAAGCCAAATAGTGCCTGACGGCGAAGCAAACTGGACTTAAGAACCAGTATACTAAAGGCAACGATAGCACCCGTTCAGAAAAGAAATGTACTATCAGGAAATATAATCCTTAACTCAAGGTCGAAATGGTGAGAATGGCTGCCTGACGTCTGAACTACAGTGAAGAAAATCATCGACTGTGTGAAAACCGGAAAAGAAAAGAGCCGTAACGCTTGTTGTTAGAAGTTGAAATTAAATGTGCTGATAAGAATGGAAATGAGAATGTTTTCCGCAGAATCGACGAGAAAAGGAATATTTTGAAAACGCTATTAAGAAAAGCAGGATTATATGTCATGTGATGCCACACAATAAATTAGCTAGCACTAGGGAAGACTACAGGGAGAAACTTTGTACGGAAGAGACTGAGGATATCAAACCCCTTTCACAGGGCTTATCCCAATGTAAATCGCCCGCTGTTCTTTTATCTAGATTTCACATATTTATTATATTTTTACTTTGCGGCTAGAAATACACTCCTGGAAATTGAAATAAGAACACCGTGAATTCATTGTCACAGGAAGGGGAAACTTTATTGACACATTCCTGGGGTCAGATACATCACATGATCACACTGACAGAACCACAGGCACATAGACACAGGCAACAGAGCATGCACAATGTCGGCACTAGTACAGTGTATATCCACCTTTCGCAGCAATGCAGGCTGCTATTCTCCCACCGGGACGATCGTAGAGATGCTGGATGTAGTCCTGTGGAACGGCTTGCCATGCCATTTCCACCTGGCGCCTCAGCTGGACCAGCGTTCGGGCTGGACGTGCAGACCGCGTGAGACGACGCTTCATCCAGTCCCAAACATGCTCAATGGGGGACAGATCCGGAGATCTTGCTGGCCAGGGTAGTTGACTTACACCTTCTAGAGTGCGTTGGGTGGCACGGGATACATGCGGACGTGCATTGTCCTGTTGGAACAGCAAGTTCCCTTGGCGGTCTAGGAATGGTAGAACGATGGGTTCGATGACGGTTTGGATGTACCGTGCACTATTCAGTGTCCCCTCGACGATCACCGGTGTTGTACGGCCAGTGTAGGAGATCGCTCCCCACACCATGATGCCGGGTGTTGGCCCTGTGTGCCTCGGTCGTATGCAGTCCTGACTGTGGCGCTCACCTGCACGGCGCCAAACACGCATACAACCATCATTGGCACCAAGGCAGAAGCGACTCTCATCGCTGAAGACGACACGTCTCCATTCGTCCCTCCATTCACGCCTGTCGCGACACCACTGGAGGCGGGCTGCACGATGTTGGGGCGTGAGCGGAAGACGGTCTAACGGTGTGCGGGACCGTAGCCCAGCTTCATGGAGACGGTTGCGAATGGTCTTCGCCGATACCCCAGGAGCAACAGTGTCCCTAATTTGCTGGGAAGTGGCGGTGCGGTCCCCTACGGCACTGCGTAGGATCCCACGGTCTTGGCGTGCATCCGTGCGTCGCTGCGGTCCGGTCCCAGGTCGACGGGCACGCGCACCTTCCGCCGACCACTGGCGACAACATCGATGTACTGTGGAGACCTCACGCCCCACGTGTTGAGCAATTCGGCGGTACGTCCACCCGGCCTCCCGCATACCCACTATACGCCCTCGCACAAAGTCCGTCAACTGCACATACGGTTCACGTCCACGCTGTCGCGGCATGCTACCAGTGTTAAAGACTGCGATGGAGCTCCGTATGCCACGGCAAACTGGCTGACACTGACGGCGGCGGTGCACAAATGCTGCGCAGCTAGCGCCATTCGACGGCCAACACCGCGGTTCCTGGTGTGTCCGCTGTGCCGTGCGTGTGATCATTGCTTGTACAACCCTCTCGCAGTGTCCGGAGCAAGTATGGTGGGTCTGACACACCGGTGTCAATGTGTTCTTTTTTCCATTTCCAGGAGTGTAGATTGAATAGCCACAACCACCAGTTAGCCTAAGGGAATGAAGTGTTCGCCATCTGTCAATGATTGGTGTAAGTTTCCTCTGAGTGTTATTGCAGTTTAGCTGTTTGTGTATCGTACTTTATGGGGCGGAGATCGGAAACCAGTCCAGTATTTGCACGAAGGAGCGTGGAAAACCGTCTACAAATAACTGTGTGGCTGGTCAGTCCACCCGACCGACGATCATTTATCCGACAGACCCAATCGGTTTCACCTGCCAGTGTCACAGTCTTGCACGCTAAGTGATTAGCTTTACGTACCGGTTCAGACATTGAAAAACAAATGAGGGCTGTGGGTGTAAGCGGCTACGCTTTCAGAAACCTTCAGCAACTGAACGTGTCGCTGCCGAAAGCGTTGCCTCCATATCGAATATGAAAGAAAAAAAGAATTTGTTAGTAGCTGGTTATCCGAAAATGGCATAACTGTCTAAATCGGTAATAGATGCCAGTATGCAGTTACATTTATTCTGTAATAAATGACTGTCGTTGAGACTCTGCCATCAAATGGCAAGTAGAAGTATTCGTCATGGGTTCTCGAAAACCCAGAAATAGAATAGAGGATTTCTTCGTTCTCGGATTGCCCTTCACCGTACTGGTGGTCACCATATCTGCGATTTTTAAAATTTGAATTGTGTACTGCGTCTTCTGCAAGGCAACGTAGATATCTGTGTAACTACTGCCTGACATTAAGTACTATATTTTACGCTGTACTGCTTTTATTTTTAGTATATTTATGACACCACATCTAAACATAACTATATGATTCGTTAGAATTTATTGTATTATGCCGGCCTGAGTGTCCGAGCGGTTCTAGACGCAACAGTCTGGAACCGCGCGACCGCTGTGGTCGCAGGTTCGAATCATGCCTCGCGTATGGATGTGTGTGATGTCCTTAGGTTGGTTAGGTTTAAGTAGTTCTTAGCTCTAGGGGACTGATGACCTTAGAAGTTAAGTCCCATAGTGCTCAGAGCCATTTGAACCATTTTTGTTGTTTTATATAAAGTGATCATCTGAGAAAGAGTAGCTACAGAACTGTAATAAGTGAATATTTTGTATAAATATTTTCCACCAAATATTTCGAATGCGCAGGAGTGCGATTCGCAATCAAAATTAGAAGTTTCGTGCACAAATCCAATGGAATTTGAAGGGGAATTAAATTACATTAAATGCACAACAGTATTGAAATACCCGAGTCGACCGTAATGAGCGGTGGAATGCGTTGATGGTTTTTCAGTATAATGTAACCGAGTGTGGTAAAACAATAAAAATAAATTTTGTCGTCCTATATGCGTGTAAACGTATCCAGAAGAATGAAAATTTCAGTTGATACCAAGTAACACACCTTCTGTGAGATACTTTTAACGTAATGTGCGAATATGCTTGACTAAGGTCGATTTGGACATACTCCTGCCGGTCCGCTGTCATACTGACAGTGTTGATCGAACGACACAAACATCCAAAGCTTCTGCTCATTTTATGTGAAGAATGTCATTCAATGGCTACTCAAAATAGTTAGCGTCGACTGGCAGAAAATCTGACTCCGGTAACTACTGGCTAGTTAAATATAATGTGACAAGATGAGGTACTGCTAATGTTGAGTGGATGAGACATTTAACTTTTCTGTAGTAGTAATTTGTTGTTTAAACAGCAGCGATGAGTAAAGCAGGCTATCACCAAAATTTCGGACTGAGTGCAGTATAGGGAATACTATAGACTCTTACCAGAACACAGAACTACATTAAAAACCAAACTGTGTTCGAAAAATAGGGACACTTACAAAATCCGACGCAGATATGAGCTAACTAAACAGTTTCTCTTATATGTAAGGCAGAAAATAAAGAATGACATAATAAAATAAATTTTTTACCATTACCCTTGGTGTCTTAATAGTACTGAAGATTAACTGTTTTCTTTTTGGTTAATACCCTCATCCTTAAGGTCATCTAGATTACTATTCTTTGTATTATGCAGTGTAACTGTATATGTTGCAACTACGATGGACGGTACCTTGTCTTTTAAGCACCACCATCCGCACGCTAAATTGTAAGTGTCTCCCAGATACAATGCTGTGTGCAAACTGACAGGAAGAACCTGGAGAGCACAACAAGAAACTGAGCACTTTCAGGCGATCTCTGCGAAATTCTGTACGTGGATACCCATGGACTTCGACAACGAGTGACGTAACATCGTTAAAATTATTCGCTACAATAATTGCAATAGACAATTTAATATCTCGATGTCCTCTTAAATAGATTCTGAAGATGGCTTTAAGCCGAACGCGCTGTATTCCAAGGTTTATGCAATGAAACTGCTCAAGTAGGAGTGTTAAATTGTCTATTGCAACTACTGTAGCGGATTCTTTTAACGATGTTACTTCATTCCTCGTCAAGGTCCATGGGCATTTACGTACAGCATAGCACAAAGATAGCCAGAAAGTCCTCAGTTTCAAAAGTGCTCAGTTTCTTGTTACCCTCCCCAGATGCTTCCTGTCATTTTGCACACAACATTGTGTCTGGAAGGCACTTACAATTTAGCGTGCGATGGCGCTGCTTAAAAGAGAAGGTAGGAGATATTTGTATTATGTGTTGCTTAAGACATAGAAGAGCGTCTCTTCAAACTCAAGTGCCATGGCGTCTATTCTTCTCGAAACTGTGTAATATTCAATGATTTCAACATGCCATGTGCTATTGGCCCAAACGCTTATATCTTTACCTGTGTGTAATAAAGGTGATTCCCCGATGTCATGTGATTTCGGAGGCTTTATTATCAATAATAAAATGGTTATTGGAAACAAGGCATCCTTTGCCAGCGCTGAGAGTAACATTTCAAAGTCATTACCCCAAGACGTAACGGTTCTAAAAATCCAACAGCTGAAACTGCGTTACTCACGTTGTCAGGATGCAGATCTCCGAAACGATCACTTAATATGGAAGGGTTCATAAACTGAGACGCTGACAACCGTAAGGGCTCAAAGCACTGACACAAAGTTTGGAGAAAAATAGATGTATGTGAAAATCATCAATTATGTAGGTGAATCACCATTTCCATAGGTCTGAGTTGTTTTCTATTAAGACACGAAGGGTAATAATAATAATAATAATAATAATAATAATAATAAATTTATTTCCCCGCAGTTTGTAGATGAAATGCAAAATGTAGTGCCCAAATATTTAGGTGGAAGCCAAATATCAATCTTGAAAACAACGCTTAGCAAAACTACTAAATACAGAGCAACTAGATTTCTTGTCTGAAGTAGACAGACAGCTCCATCTGAACCTCAAGCCAGAGAATGAGCTTAATGAAAATTAGGATAACGAGAATCATGAAGTGTTGAGGTAGGTCATAATTCTGTGTATGATACATTTAATATCTGTCCTTTATGTTCTGAATCCAGATTCACATTAATTACAAACCACGCAATAATCGCAAGACATTACTGAATCAAACCTATAAAGAAACATCTGTAAAATAACATTAGTAATAATAATCCCGCAAATTATTTAAGATTGCTTACCTTGTAGTAGATAAAACTTTTGTATTAAAAACAGGATGTTGAGACTTGGTTAAAAATCATAGCACTGTACAACTTTCTTCTGTTTGGCTTATACCTTCACCCTTACGTCCACAGGATTAGTACTCTTTGTATTATTCAGTGCAACTGTGAACGTATGGATTACGCTGGACGGTCCAGTGCACGGGAATGCAGTGGAGTAGACGATTTAGTATGTATCGATGCCCTCGTAATATGATTCTATAGATCGCTTAATGCCGAAAATCGTTAAATTATAAAGTTGTTGGGAAGTTAATATCATAAAGTTTATACAATATAAGCGAACCAGGTGGTATTTTACGTCACACGCGCATTATTACTGACTGTCCGCAAACTCACTACTCTGAAGAAGCTATGTTGTCCAGGTGGAATCACACCTCCTGACACTCAGTGAGAAATGCACTATAATGCGGCGTCTGGAAAGGCGGATGACACCCTTAGAAGCAAGCCCCATGGCCGTACGGAAATCTAGCTGTATATCATTTAATCGGCTCTGATAAGACGTCACAAGGAGGACGAAGAACCTTCAGAGGTGGTACATCAATGCGGAGCATGTTTCTGTGAATACCACCTTCTTGCAGGGTCTTTTACACCTATTCCGTTCACCATAGAAAACTTAACAAACGCTAATATCAGAGTACATCATGTTACCAATTCGTAATCTGCAGTAGTCTAACATTTTTTAAAGTTTCATTTTTTCTCTTATTTAAGTGGTGTACATTGTTTGGCTAGACACCTGTTTATGTATAACGCAATACCAAATTAAGGCAAATGTTTTAGATACATAATTGCAGTGCCTGTGTTGTGAAAAAATACGATGCAATGTTCCTTCCGACATGCACGCGTGCATGCCAGACCTCATAACAACTCATCCCACCAATGGTGGTGACTTCATATTGTAGAAAGTATAAAGGATACAGTTTCAGCTAAAAAAATATACAAAAATATTGTATGCATCACTTGTATGCTCTGTCAGTTAGCAGACGAGGACAGACAAGATAACTCCTCTAACACAAAAAGATGCATGCATGCACGACTGAAGTTACATTGCATCTTATTTCTTCACAACACAGGTACTGCAATTTCGTATTTATCGGCCGATACAGAGGACGCGACGTACAAGGAAAATGTCACCCCTATACGACAATGACATTAATGGGTTGTACGTGTACATATATAGCACGTGGACAGCGCTGACATACGGAAGTTTGGGTCCACCTGTGAATTTTGCTCGGATAGCAGAATGGTGCCGGCACGGTAGCTCAGCGTGTTCGGTCAGAGAGGTGGCTGCTCTCTGTAATAAAAAACTAAGTGAAAAGAGAAAGAGGAACTTCAACGGGTGTCATGCCACATCCACCATCACCAAATGAACAATAACTAACAAAATTTTAAAAAAAGAAAAAGGCGGTTAAGGCGACCGTTGGCGTAAAGGGGGAAAAATCTGGGTTCGAGTCCCGCTACGGCACAAATTTTCACTCGCGTCATTGCTTTATACAGCTGGAGGTCACCCATATTCGCAACTGCAAATACATTTTATGTCGTCCAAATCCATTAGATTCTTTCTGCTGTCCTGCACCGACACAAATTAATCGCAAGTCCTGGTGTTAATTTGATGGCACGAAGTTCAGCTCTTCTCACCGATGGTGGTACCGTGACTAAATGCTGCAAAACATATAACAGCTGTAGTTTAACCTACAAAAAGGTATAAATACATTGTGTGCACCTCTTATGTAGTCTAGCAGTTATCAGAAAATTTCCCTAATACAAACGCATCCAACATGCGTCCTGTGATGTGATACATTGTCACTTTTATATCTTCTACCAGTCCTATACCCAATATATACTCAAGAATATGAAACAGAGTATTTATTTATTTGTGCTGGATAAATCAATAATAAATCAATATTACCTAATTAGTACTATATGTCTCAGTCTCTCCTCCCTGCAAATTTGCATGCCCCATCTATAGTGAGAATCTCTCTTTCCGACGGTGAGAACCTTGCGAATTTCCTATGTCTACATGTTCTACATGCCACCTATTTATTTTATCCTTTCTACCAATGGATCTCAGCCGTTTTTCGACCCAACACTGATTCACTGCCTTGGAATGACGCTGTAGCTGTTGATTCATCAATATGTATAATGTGTTGCTCAAGACATAGAAAAGCGTCTCTTAGAACTCGAGGGTCGTGGCGTCTGTTCTTCTCGAAACTGTGTAATATTTAGTGAAATTGATTTCATAGTGCCACCTGCCACTGGCCCAAACGCTACACTGACTTCAACTTTACATGTGTGTAATAAAAGTGTTTCCCCGATGTTACGTCATTTCGGACGCTTTACAGTTAATAATAAATTGTTATTGGAAACAAGGGTTCCTTTGTCTGCGCTGAGAGTAACATTTCAGAATCATTGTTCTAAGACGTTACGGCTCTAAAGATCTAAAACTTGAAACTGCGTTATCCGCATTGTCAGGAAGCAATTCTCCGAAACGATCACTTAATGTGGAAGACTTCATAAACTGAGGCGCTGAGAACCATGGGGGCTCAAAGCGCTGACACAAAGTTTTGAGAAAAACAAATGTTTGTGAAAATGAAATATGTAGGCAAACCACCATTCTCAAAGGTCTGACTTCTTTTTATGCTGGTCTCAACATCCTGTATTTCCTACAAAAAAAAATTATCCACCAGATGGTTTGCAATATTAATTAATATGTAGGATCAATATTGTTAATGTTATTTTACAAAATTTTCCTCTATAGATGAGTGACAGTAACTTCATATGACTATTGCATGGTTTGTAATTAATGTGAAGCTGGAATCAGAACGTAAAGGACAGATATTAAATGTAACACACACACACAATTATGACCTACCTCAACACTTCATGATCCTCGTTATCCTCATTTTCATTAAGCACATTCTCTTGCTTAAGGTTCAGGTAGAGCTGTCTGTCCATTTCAAGCACGAAAACTTGTAGCTCTGTTTCGTCTGTGTGTTTCAACTATGATTTAGTAGTTTTGTTAAGTCTCTGTTTTTCCAGATGGATATTTGGCTTTCACCTACGTATTTAGACACTACATTTTGCAAGGCATCTACAAATTGCGTGGCACTGACAAACTGTCGTCTCCTTTGATGTGACTTCAAGAACTTTGTGGCCCCCGACGATCCCAATGGAGAATATACAACTTTACAGAACAGTATATGGAAACCTGTTGAAAACGTTATCACTGTAAAATTTCTGTCATGTTCATTCTTCCACTAACATATACTGTTGGTTTGGTAGTGAGGTCAGTCACACTCTTAAAGGTTTTGAAATTCTCAGCGTCCATTTTGCAGACTTGAATGAGGCTGCAGGGGGGCGTCCCTTCAAGAGCTTTTGGCTTTTATGAACAAATTGGCGCCAAAAAAATGGTTCAAACGGCTCTGAGCACTATGGGACTTAACATCTAAGGTCATCAGTCTCCTAGACTTAGAACTACTTAAACCTAACTAACCTAAGGACATCACACACATCCACGCCCGAGGCAGGATCGAACCTGCGACCGTAGCGGTCGCGCGGTTCGAGACTGAAGCGCCTAGAACCGTTCGGCCACACCGGCCGGCCAATTGGCGCCAAAGTAGCCTGTCAGAGTTCCTACAGAAAAGAAAATTTGCCGACCGGGCATTTGTGGAAATGAATATCGGTTAAATTGTTCGGACAGGTTTTCGCAGATGTTTATATATACGGGGTACAGCACTGATAAAGCTGGTTCACCACAAAAAAAACTGATATCAAGAACTCACATACTTGCTACACTCACAAAAGCGATGACAGTGTGCTCTGGGCCCTTTTGTTCTCAGCGCCTCAATTCATTTAGAAATATCTTTGAACAAATTAGGCAAAATATCTGTCAGACTCTATTATGTCTATTAGATCATCATAATCAGGTATTTGATATCCGTTGTGGGATAACACCCTGCTCCCTCTACATTTTTCCATCCAGTTACTTTCTTTAGTTGTACTCATACACTAAAGACAGTTGTACTTATATATAACTGGCTACTGTACTCATATATAAACACTATTGTGCTCATACGAAAAAGGCAGTTGTACGCTCATACAAAAGACAATTTTACTTATATGCAAAAGACTATTGTACTCAAATAGCACTCCGTCTTCAGGCTACGAGTGGCCCACCGAGACCATCCGACCGCCGTGTCATCCTCAGGGGAGGATGCGGCTAGGAGGGGCGTGGGGTCAGCATACCGCTCTCCCGGTAGTTACGATGGTATTCTTGACCGAAGCCGCTACTATTCGGTTAAGTAGCTCCTCAGTTGGCATCACGAGGCTGAGTGCAACAGCGCATGGCGGCCTGGATGGTCACCCATCCAAGTGCCGACCACGCCCGACAACGCGTAACTTCGGTGATCTCACGTGAACCGGTGCATCCACTGCGGGAAGGCCGTTGCGTTGCACTCAAATACGGAAGACTATTAACTCATACACTCTGGTCACGAAAACCGACAACTGGCGGGAGAGACGCGTGCTAGCCACATGCCCTCTTAACAGCTGAGGACGACGCCATCGGTGGGCCGGAACCGTAGGGCCTTTAGAGGCCTGTTCAGATGGAGTCTCGTTTAGTTTACTAACTCATATACAAGAGCCTATTGTACTTGTATACAAAAGACTACTGTACTCATATGTACTGAATGAGACGGTGCAGTGCTAAGAGGTTGGAATCGCATGACGGAGGTCGGCGGTTCAAATTCATGTTCCGCTGCAGAATTTTAATTTTTTATGACCTACCTAACTTCCTTAAGTCGAATGTTGGTATGGTTCCTTTCAAAGCGCGCTGTTTATTTTCTTCTGCATCCTTTTTCAAAACCGGTTAATGCTCCGTCTCTAATTACCTCGTTGTCGACAGAACGCTAAACCCTGAACTTTTTCCAACGACAACTTCCCACTTTTCATTGCGTTGTCGTCTCGTTCTTTTCCTTTCTCTTAGGGTCTGTCAAAAAAGGTCTCTGGTCCATTTGAAAGGCATTGGCTTGTTTGTTTTCGTAAGTCATCATTGAACCCCCCCCCCCCCCCCTGCATCAATATGTTCACCATCCATTATTTTACCTACCTAAGCTGATAAATGCATCAGTTGTAATCCGTTGCTCACTGTAGAACGCCATTACGGAATGGTATCCATATTCTGACTACGTAGGAACTGATAACGCACACGGACTGTCAACTTTTCCGTGATAGTCATCATAAGGTTAGTTATGAAATCTTACCAAATCATATGCGCTTTCCACTCCTTTCTTTCTTTCTTTTGCTTCCCATCCAGCGGTGTCAGGAAAAGAAAAAATAAGATCCTTCGGCAGTTCAAAATACTAAAGCTTAGATGCTGCTATATGGAACAACGTGCCTAGTCGGTTGTAATTTCCCAGCCGGAGTCAGAGATCGTCCATTTCATGTGCAAATACTGATCGAACACAGCCTGCTCACATTACAGAAATTTCTCTACACGAAAACATTAATTCCTACAAAATTGTATTGAAAACATTTTATTTGTTTCTATCTTACACTCCCCTAGACGTCAAAACTTCCAAGTTAGGAGCGTCCTCCGCACTTCAAAATCGATCGACGAAGAAAGTTGAAAGTGTGGCAGAATACTTTCTGCGACCATGCGAGTCTGCTCATAACCTCCAGTACTTCATTCAGCTGTCGACTTTATTGTGCTTGCCAACAAACAGACTTTATCGTTTTCAGTCTGTCTCCGTTTCGATTTCCAGCATGTTTTTACTTTTATTTCTGTAACTTGTCATCAACTTTGTCAACACTTCTTCATCCTTAAGATCTATGCTATACTGTTCCGAGTATCACAAGCATACACCATCCGCCCTTTGCGAGTGTAGTTGGACAGACATTTCAAAATTATTATTGTCAATCTTGCTGTTATTATTATTGTTATTGTTATTGTTATTATTGCAAGTATTCTGTATCATCAGACTTCCTGCTTCAGACCAACCGAATAATACCTAAGGAATGAAACAACAATGCTGTATTATAATGAATGTTCTTAAAGATCATCTGCTTAATGTAATCAAAACTTTTCCATTTTCGATAAAAAAGAAGAATAAAGTTGTTTTCGGTGCAGTGCAGCCTGATGCAAGGAAAACCCTGTCAGGTGCCAGTAGAAATCACACTTAACAGTTTCGTACGAACCTAATTTCGTATGTAGATAGTTCATGTACAGGTTTTGATGACTGAGTTGAAGAGTATCAAAATATGCGTCATAAATGGTCATATGTTTTGATTGCATAGAAGCTTAAACTTTTTTCACTGGCAAGGGGCTGTAGACCTTAGTATCTGACATACAGTTTATACATCTACCCCTTCCTGACAAAGAGGTATCTTAACACACAGAGAGACTACAAAGTGAACGTTTAAGGGGACCACACAGTGGTTAAGGACGACAAAAATCGATTTTAGGATTTCGTGATATTTCGATACATTAAGATTTTATTTAAGTACTCTGAAAAGGATTTTGCTGAAAAAAAGGTTTTTCCAGCATTTAAAGCGCATTTTCCTACCACGTGTGTTTATGTGCCACGCCCACTTTTCTGTCACCTACGTTTTTGCATATATTTTACATCTCTATATCCCCTACATTGCACGTTAGGGATTTTTTTTTTACTCCCGAGTGTGTTGGCTATCCTTAGAATTCAACGGTTTGTATTCTTTTGTTTCTGCTGTTTGTAAACAACACGCTTTCAAACACACGCGGTTAATTTTGTTCATGTGTGATTGCGAGTAGTTGTTATACTTACTTTTTCAGTGCTTGTTTACGTATCTTTTGTTGTGTTTATTGAAGATGACGAAACATAAAGGCATTTTCAAGAAACGATAATTTAGAGGAAACAAGTTTAGAAAGCTTTCTGTACAAGAGGTTATGTCGCTTGGCAACGATGTTTCTAATTGTAATTCTTCAACAAGTGCATCATCAAAGAAGCTCTCACCATTTGAAGAGAGTTACAACGAATTTACTGTATGTGACAAGGGGTGCAGTAACATTATTATAAATCTGAGAATATTATCAGATGTAATTTCTAAATTTGTACAATGTAGACAGTGTGGTGAGTCACACGAGTGTGAAAATTTGTGAGAGTGCCAGTGGGAGAAAAGGCCTAGCAATTGCTTTGGATTTAATTTGCACTAAATGTTCAGCTGTGACATCAAAACCAGAACCAAGTGGCCCTTATGAAATGAATACTAGATTAGTTTATGCCTTACCATGCATAGGCAAGGGCATGGCTGCGGGGAGAACATTTTGTTCAGAGATGAACTTACATCAACCACCAAATAAATTCGAAAAACTGACTGAAATATTAGAGAAAGCTGTATGTGAGGTCAGTGAGGAATGCATGAAACTGGTTGCTAGGGAAGCAGTGAAAGAAAATGATGGATGTTCGGATATTGGAGTTGCACTTGATGGAAGTTGGCAGAAAAGAGGACATACTTCTCTGAATGGAGTAGTGACTGCCACGAGTGCAGACACCGGTAAAGTGTTAGATGTGGAGATAATGTCTAAATATTGCAAATGTTGTAAAGTCAATGAACACAAAGA
Organism: Schistocerca americana; assembly: GCF_021461395.2. Classification (NCBI taxonomy): domain Eukaryota; kingdom Metazoa; phylum Arthropoda; class Insecta; order Orthoptera; family Acrididae; genus Schistocerca; species Schistocerca americana. Next base: position 495,702,592 of record NC_060124.1, on the reverse strand, counting down.
ACACAACTGTGTGGCTAATTTTAGAGAAACAAGTGTTGGTATGGAAGTTCATGGAATACAACAAATATTTCATCGCTCTGTAGAAACAAGAGGCGTACGATACACCAAAGACTTGGATTATGGTTACAGTAAGGTATACAACAATGTGGTGAACTTTAAGCCATATGGAGATGTCATTATTAACAAAATAGAATCTGTAGGCCATGTTCAAAAACGTTTGGGAAAAAGGCTGAGAAAACTAACTGTTGGTATGAGAGGAAAAAAATTAGAAGATGGAAAATTGTTGACCAGACAGGTTCGGTTAACTAAAACTGAAAAAGAAAGCTTGCAGGTATACTATGGGCAGGCAATTAGGAGAAATAAAGAAAATCAGGAGGCAATGAAGAGAGATGTTTGGGCCATATACTTCCGTAAGTTAGCTACTGATGATAAGCCATGTCACGGATTGTGTCCATCAGGAAAAAATTCGTGGTGCAAATACAATAGGGCTCAGGCAACTGGGGAATCTTTTTCTCACCAGTATTCTCTTCCTGCTGCTGTCATTACAGTTATGAAAACTATTTTCAGAGGCTTGGCTCATCCTGACCTTCTAAGGAAACGTCTACATGGGCAGACACAGGACCCAAATGAATGTTTCAACAGCATGATTTGGAACTGGTTTCCTAAAAATGTATTTGTAGGCATGCATACAATAAACTATGAGTTAATGATGCTGTTATTACATTCAATTGTGGTAATATTGGAAAGTGTTGGTAACTGAAAAAGCTGGGAATTAATACTGGTAAAAATATGATCACTGGGCTGCAAAATTGCGATAAAATGTAGCCGATGTAGACATGTTTGCATCTAATATGGCGAAGAAAGCAAGACAAACATCCAGGAAGGTGAAAAAGAAGCTGGAAGGCCTGCCGGAGGCCAAAGAAGGGCCATCATATGCAGCAGGACAGTTTTAATTAACTGTAAGTAACAAATTTCAAAAGTTTTTTCTTTAAAGTCAATTTCTCTCAAACTAAAATTTTCAGAACATATGCCCCATTATATCAGAAACTTAGATAAATGAATGAAATTTTCAGAGACTCTGCATAACATTAAAATACACCTCTGGTACTACTTTCATTAATATTTCCCATTAGGAAGTTCCCAAAAAATTTTTTCTACAGAAAAAAACTTAATATTTTTGTTAATAGGTTTAAAAAAGTATTTCTTAAAAACTATAAAATGTATAAAGTAGATTTTAGTACAGTTGACTCTATTAGCACCATGTAACATACAGTAAAAATATTAAGGTCCTATATCAAGTAGGTTTTTTTCTGAAATAGGTCAAATACTTCCCTAAATTAACATGGGTTAGATATGCAGGGAGTGGTCCCTTTAAGTCGGGCGAAACTACGCCTATCGCCGCTTCATGGCAAAGACATCGTTTCACACCGGCAGCGGACTTCACTTCGTCATAACTAAACCAATCAGCAAGAAATACACTCCTGGAAATTGAAATAAGAATACCGTGAATTCATTGTCCCAGGAAGGGGAAACTTTATTGACACATTCCTGGGGTCAGATACATCACATGATCACACTGACAGAACCACAGGCACATAGACACAGGCAACAGAGCATGCACAATGTCGGCACTAGTACAGTGTATATCCACCTTTCGCAGCAATGCAGGCTGCTATTCTCCCATGGAGACGATCGTAGATATGCTGGATGTAGTCCTGTGGAACGGCTTGCCATGCCATTTCCACCTGGCGCCTCAGTTGGACCAGCGTTCGTGCTGGACGTGCAGACCGTGTGAGACGACGCTTCATCCAGTCCCAAACATGCTCAATGGGGGACAGATCCGGAGATCTTGCTGGCCAGGGTAGTTGACTTACACCTTCTAGAGCACGTTGGGCGGCACGGGATACATGCGGACGTGCATTGTCCTGTTGGAACAGCAAGTTCCCTTGCCGGTCTAGGAATGGTAGAGCGATGGGTTCGATGACGGTTTGAATGTACCATGCACTATTCAGTGTCCCCTCGCCGATCACCAGTGGTGTATGGCCAGTGTAGGAGATCGCTCCCCACACCATGATGCCGGGTGTTGGCCCTGTGTGCCTCGGTCGTATGCAGTCCTTATTGTGGCGCTCACCTGCACGGCGCCAAACACGCATACGACCATCACTGGCACCAAGGCAGAAGCGACTGTCATCGCTGAAGACGACACGTCTCCATTCGTCCCTCCATTCACGCCTGTCGTGACACCACTGGAGGCGGGCTGCACGATGTTGGGGCGTGAGCGGAAGACGGCCTAACGGTGTGCGGGACCGTAGCCCAGCTTCATGGAGACGGTTGCGAGTGGTCCTCGCCGATACCCCAGGAGCAACAGTGTCCCTAATTTGCTGGGAAGTGGCGGTGCGGTCCCCTACGGCACTGCGTAGGATCCTACGGTCTTGGCGTGCATCCGTGCGTCGCTGCGGTCCGGTCCCAGGTCGACGGGCACGTGCACCTTCCGCCGACCACTGGCGACAACATCGATGTACTGTGGAGACCTCACGCCCCACGTGTTGAGCAATTCGGCGGTACGTCCACCCGGCCTCCCGCATGCCCGCTATACGCCCTCGCTCAAAGTCCGTCAACTGCACATACGGTTCACGTCCACGCTGTCGCGGCATGCTACCAGTGTTAAAGACTGCGATGGAGCTCCGTATGCCACGGCAAACTGGCTGACACTGACGGCGGCGGTGCACAAATGCTGCGCAGCTAGCGCCATTCGACGGCCAACACCGCGGTTCCTGGTGTGTCCGCTGTGCCGTGCGTGTGATCATTGCTTGTACAGCCCTCTCGCAGTGTCCGGAGCAAGTATGGTGGGTCTGACACACCGGTGTCAATGTGTTCTTTTTTCCATTTCCAGGAGTGTATTTGTAAATTGTGTACAGAAGCCATACTCGGGAAATACTCTGCCTATTACTGAAAACCTGATCAAAATCCCTACAGTAGTTCCTGAGAATTTTAGCAGATTACGAGTACAATATAAGATTTTACTGGCAAAAGAAAAGGAAATAAATGAAGAAAATAGAAAATGGAAAAAATAATGTGATATGATGAGAAATTTCAGATTTTTTCCTTCGCTAGTACGGTATAATCTTGCTTCTTGGCAAATTTCATGATTACAGGTTTTGGTGAGTGAATTTGCATCAAAAGTGACTGTGTCTTTTTGTTGCAATGACTTAGAAATTTGAATTTTTTTCACAGCTGGGGGTCCATAGATCTTAGTATTTCACACAAATTTCAACATGATAACTCTACCATTTCAAGAGAAACATTTATACAGACAGATAAAAACCAAAGTTATCCTGCGAAGGGACCCTTTTGACCAAGTGAGGTACAGAGCCTTAAGAGGAACCTTGTTCCGGACTCTGAACAATATTTACCTTACCAGAATGTTAAGTAATAATAATTTTAATGCAGCCAAACAGCCATACAAATTCGAAGTACAATGACAATAACAAAAGAAATTAGAAATTTTGCATATTGTGATTTGCATAGTCACTTATTGACTGTGTCCTTTTGGTACAGAGCTCTATATGGTAAAGTTTGCATATTTGATGACACAGTTTACACTCACACATTTCGTTTGATTCATGATATGACGTGTTGTTGCAAAGAAGGTGGTGGAAACCATGGACTGCCATTCTGGCGATCACGTGTCACTTTTCCAAGTTTTCCTTTGTCCATGTTCGGTCAGTCATCGCGCCTGTGCTGTAAAATTATGGAGGTATGTCTTCCCTTTTTTCCTTCAAAATTTTAAGCAGACTTCCCAAAGCGCTGCTGTTGGGTGGCATCATGTTTGTCCCGTAGGTCTTCAATGAGGAAAGGTTCCCTCGTCAGCAGGTATACAAGACTGGATAATGTCGTTTCGGACACTCCTATTGCTTTCTTTTTTAAAAGTCGCCTTCAATCTTTTTGTGTTTTTAGGTTTTTCACTGTAAAATGTGGTCCGATAGTTTCTATGCCGTACGTCACTTTTGGGATGATTTTGGCTCCGAATAGTGCTATTGCTGTCTCTAGGCTAAGGGATTTGATGTATGGTGTTTCATGGATTGTCATTATTGCTTGCATTGCTTTCTCTGCTAGATGTTTTGTAAAACATTTTGCAGTTATTTGTACTGTGACGTCTAGGTAGTTGAAATCTGGTACAATCTTTAGTTTTCTGTCCCGTATGAGGATCTCAGCTGATGCAGGTGCTCTTCCTACATTTCTGAGTACCATCATTTCTGTTTTCGCCACATTTATTTCGGAGCCGCGTTCGACACACCAGTCTCCCATATCGCTTATCGAAAATGGCTCTGAGCACTATGGGACTTAACATCTATGGTCATCAGTCTCCTAGAACTTAGAACTACTTAAACCTAACTAACCTAAGGACATCACCCAGTAATCACGAGGCAGAGAAAATCCCTGACCCCGCCGGGAATCGAACCCGGGAACCCGCGCGTGGGAAGCGAGAACGCTACCGCACGACCACGAGCTGCGGACGCTTATCGTTTCTTGTAACTTTGCAATGTCCTTTGCGCCTATTACAACGTCGTCTGCGCATGCATTTGAGATTACATCCTCCCTTTGGTGTATTCATACAATTTTTTCCACTGCAAGGATAAATAACAGAGGACTCAGTGGCTACCCCGTTTGATTGGAGTATCGGCTCCGATAGGGAGAGGTTGTCTGAGATCCTTATTTCGGTACATCGCAGTATTGCGCTTATGTTTCGTCTGCATATGTTGACTTTTGCTAGATTTTCCTCTAGATTTTTGGTCATTAATTTTCCGTTTAATCACTCAAAGGCTTTTCGGAGTCTATAAATACTATATAAAACTTTTCTCTGTCATCAAGGGCTTCCGATAGGCCCTTTAGCAGGAGTTCTATTCCAGTCAGAGTTGGTTTTCCCTTCCTGAATCCCATTTCGCTTTCGTGGAGGTGTTCGTCGATTGTTTGCTTCATTCTTTCTGTTATTATTTTTGAGAACACTTCCAAAGGTAAGTTTTCTAGGGTTTTGTCTCTGGATTTGCTATGATCCTTGAGCTCTCCTTTCCCTTTACGAAGCTGTTTTACAATTCCACTGTTCTGGAATGGTGGCTGTTTCAATGTACCTCTTGCACAGTACATTCAAATTGGGGCGGTGTCGTTTAAGTATTCGCTATAAAGTCTGTTAGGGCCTGCAGCTGTTTTGTTCGTGATGCTGATAATGGAACGGAATATTAAAGAGAGAGAGAATGCACGTCGTCTATGCTGAACAAATGCGTTTCTCTCTTTAAGTTCTTTTCAGATCGACAGAGGAAGAAAGATAACTTTTCACAGTGCTGAGTGTAACAGTCTTAATTGCAGTTGGTCACAGATGATTACTTTAGATGACGTAATCACCATATTGAGTCCTAAAAATAAAAATAAAATCTTAATAAATAAACGTTAATAAAGAATCATGTAAGTAGATAGTGTGGACTGAAAATACTTAAAAATTAAAATTCAGCACGGCGCAAGTGCCAGCAGGATGGCAGAATGGCGAGGGAAGATTGAGCGCAATGCACACAGGCAGACACACACACACCCACATATCTCAAATGTAGCCTACGTGTGTTCAGTGTTATAGGTCAACTTTCAACTCAATTATGAATTTTAACAAGCTGCCCCCTGTGTTAATGTCAGGTGAGTCGTTCAAATTCCTTCTTAGTTTTCCAATTACTTGCATTAAATCTTTCACACAAAATCTTCTAACATTTTAATACCGCCCAGTATTAACTGCCTACCCTGTTCCCCTCCCATGTACACCCCTCTGCCCTACTCTTCTTTAAAATATTCTTTATGAAGTAGGGTGGGCTTAATATAGTCGTGTGTACCACAAAAGTTTTTATAGCGCTCTTCCTTTTATTTTAAGGCTGATGTTTGGGTTATCTTTTCAGGGAGGTTCACTTTTCACAACTTGTGATTAATCAGCTCGAATTTTAAGAACTATGACGTTTACAAACACTGTTATCGACTTACTGAGGTGCAGTTTCGGAATTGTTTTATTTTCAGTCCATGTTATTTATTTAATTAATTATTAATTTATGTTTTATTTTATTTCACTTGTGGATGTGAAGACGATATATGGCAAACACTAGAAACAAATGTGACTAACAACGTTTCAGTTTGTATGGCATATATATATATATGGTAGTGGCATCACTCATGATAACACGTCACTCATTTAAAAAAAAAATTATTATAGAATGGAATCGGCAAAACGTTCAAAAAGCTTACTGTGCAGGAATGTTCAATTTATGGAGTTCCCATCTATTGCATTAATCTGAGCACTCCGAATAGGTATGGGTTTTATATGCTGACTTAGAAACTTGTTTTGCAACTACAAAGTTTTGACCTGGTTATGGTGGTAGAGGAAAAAATGTAATATTATACGATCTAGACGGTTTTATTCACAAGATTTGTTGTGTTCTACAACACACGGTGTGGAAGTAGATAGGCAAATGACAAGGTAATGTTAAGATGCTTGTGAGGTATTTAGGCTTGTCACTACTATTGTTGAATTCGTACTTCAAAGAAGCAATGAAACAAATGAAAGAAAATTTTGAAAGCGGAATGAAATTCTAGGGAGTACAGATACCAGGGTTAAAGTTCGCACACATCATACCCCATCTGGTTGGACATAATGCGTACAAAGTCCTATCAAAAGGAATGGACCTCATATTTAGCTCAAAATGTGGCGTGCCAAGAAACCACGCAAAGATGAAGGTTATTAAGAGAAGCAGAAACAAAATTAACGACTAGCTTAGCATTAAAATTACAAACGACACCATAACTGAAGATGTAAACGAATTGTTTCTTTGGAAGAAGACGATCTACAATGCTCGAGGCAAGGGAGATACCGGAGAAAGAAGAGTTTACTAAAAATGAGAGTTCCTTTGGTATAACGTACTGATACGGAAATGTGGAAGAACTTTGCTATAGTGTATTCCTGACGCATCCATCACTAGGAAGTGACATGTGGACCAACGGATATCAGGAAAACAAGAAACTGGAAGTTCTCGAAGTGTTGAGTATTGGAAGAATGTTAAACGGTAAGTAGCCATACACTGTACGAAACGAAGAAATACTCAGAAGGATACATGAAGAAAGATGTATCTGAAATACTTCAACCGGGAGAAGGGACAGGTTACCTGACTTTTTGTACGGCATCCAGAAATTGATGGACTGCGTTGAACGGAGTAGCAGAGGTGAAAAACGATACGGGCAGGCAAAGACTAGGCTATGCAAAATATAGGCGGCCTGAGTGGCAAGGTTGTTCTAGGCGCTACAGTCTGGAACCGCGCGACCGCTACGGTCGCAGTTTCGAACCATGCCTCGGGCATGGATGTGTGTGATGCCCTTAGGTTAGTTAGGTTTAAATAGTTCTAAGTTTTAGGGGACTGATGACCTCAGCTGTTAAGTCCCATAGTGCTCAGAGCCATTTGAACCATTTTTTGCAAAATGTACCGGACGTAAATTGTGATAGTTACGTAGAGTCGAATTTATATCATGGAGATAACATTTTAAAAAATGTCGTTGGCTTTGAAAGAACCTCCAATTACTTCTATTTGCACTTCCTTCTAAGGGAAACAGTAAGTCCGCCTCCCACAACACCATAAACTATTTCGTTCGACTCTCTGAGGAACTCGGGCGGTTTTTGAATATTTCAAACATTAACAGTTTGTGACACGTTTCAGAAAATCACGGAAATGACTCACCGGAGCAATCGTAGTCCCCCGCCAGCACTTCGTGATGTTGTTCCAAGTTCGCGCAAAGCGAGTGGCTGTTAGGAGACCAGCGCGCCGACTGATTCCTGTAATGAAGCGCCGCCTCTCGGGCCTCGAATACACAGTGTGTCTCATCTGCAAAGTTTCGGCAGAGGGATGTCTGCGTCGATGACCAATTTGCCATCCTAACTTTGCAAACAAGTTTCTCAGAATTCGGGCAGAGTTACGGTACGAGGCTGTCTGCCATTCGTTTCCATCTCGAAGAACCTTCTCCGACCCTGACCTGGGATGGGAGTAGACTTCTTCCAGGATGCCGCCGTCATAAATCAGGAAGACACGGAATTCGGAATGGGTGAATCTGGCATTGTTCTGTAAACGCTATGCAAACGAGTTTCACAGTGGAGAGCTGCCATGTAACTTCTATTTCAGAATTAAATTTACTATTTTTTCGTTTCTCTGGAGTATGGAATTACAGAGTTTAATTTTCATGTCTGGATTCTTATTACTGAACAACTAGATACGTACGTCGGTCGTAAACTTGTTGAAGGATCCATCTCGACATCGCGAAATTAGGTGGGAGATTCAGTGAAAACGTTCATAAGGACTGTTTTTACAAGGCTTTTGAACCTTGGTTCTTTCATTTCTTATTAGGCGTCTACATCCGATCACCATCACCGATTTCGTCCAAAGTTTTGGTAACTGCAGAACTTGTCCAGGAATGATTCGAAGTGGGAGTTCCAGACGGACAAGCATTTAGAAAAAGTGGCACATCTGGTTCAGAATGGTTCAAATGGCTCTGAGCACTATGGGACTTAACTTCTCATGTCATCAGTCCCCTAGAACTTAGAACTACTTAAAACTAACTAACCTAAGGACATCACACACATCCATGCCCGAGACAGGATTCTAACCTGCGACCGCAGCGGTCGGGCACATCTGGCACGGATCTTTGAGGTATGATTCACTTACATTAGAGTACTTTCTAGGCAGTGACTGGCGAAATGGGAAAAGTGCCGAATTGTAATCCGATGGTCGTGATGTCGCGTCCTTTGAGGAAATTTTTCAGCTTCCAATTTTTACTGTGTTCCTTTCCTTGTCGGATTTTATTTTTTTATGTTGCACTAGATTAGGTGTTTATACTGTAGGTGCAAATAAACCGAAATAATTCTGTGATGTATTTATTAATATTTTCCTGAAAGGCATGGGAACGAAAGTAAAAGGAAAATATAGAACTGCAAATAAATTTCCAGAAAGGGAATTTAAGCTGTACACGATACCTTCGTATGCGAAATTGCTGTAGATACTTTTATTATTTTACAGCTGATGGCTTACACGTTGTGGGGTGATATTCATCGTGAAAACGGGGAAAGCAGTAATTTTCTCAGCATCTTGCTACACGTCATAAACGCCGAATTTTTACAGATACATGATTATTTTAAGGTTTCTACAGAAAAACGAACTTCATTCACTTTCATAAAAGGCTCTCTTTGATAAAAAAAGTTTGGCAGTAAACAGCACATGACACGTTATTTCTCCAAATATTGGCGAAAAAGCTGGTGTTGTACAGGGGAAAGTGTTTTGAGAAAGGCTTCTCAGGAGGTGATTTTTGTGGTTCACCGCCAGACACCACACTTGCTAGGTGGTAGCCTTTAAATCGGCCGCGGTCCATTAGTATACGTCGGACCCGCGTGTCGCCACTGTCAGTCATTGCAGACCGAGCGCCGCCACACGGCAGGTCTAGAGACGTTCTAGCACTCGCACCAGTTGTACAGCAGAGTTTTCCAGAGATGGATCACTGACAATTACGCTCTCATTTGCCGAGACGATAGTTAGCATAGCCTTCAGCTACGTCATTTGCTACGACCTAGCAAGGCGCCATAGCATTTGATATTGAGATTCTATTAATGTATCATCAAGAGCGATGTTCTACAATTATGGATTAAAGTTAAGTATTACAGCAACTGCGTCCGTTTTTCTAAGTTCTCATTTCCTTGTAATGTTCCAGACCTCACGCCAGCCTGCGTGAGCTTAAAAGCGTGCATTTCGGCCTCCTCTAGCAACACGGTGTTGGCTCTTCTGCCAACACTTCAATTTCGTTTTCGCTCTCGATGAAATTAGAACAGTTCTGAAGCTGTTTGATCAAAATCTTTACCTGACGGTGAAAACAGATATCGCGCGGTTGCATTAGCTGCAGGGGTCCGTTCAAAATTAAACATGAAGCTAAAAGAATACGAAGTCCTGTTCGCATTAATTCCTTCTTGGAAAGTTATCTGCAGAGTACTCGAGAACGGTGTACATACAATCCTCTCTCTGATATTTTTTTGCAATTGTAAATTTTCCTTTGCGATACTTTCCATGTAGTTTAAATTTAAGAAATATACTATATTGAACATTATTTCGGTTTATTTGCAGAGTAAGCGACGAAGAAATGGAGAATAAAAATAAATTTACTCTTATGGACTCGACCCCACAGCCACTTGTTTACTGTTCAGCAATCTTTCTGCTGCACCTACAGCTGCCTGGAATCTACAATAACACAAGTGTCTCATGAGCCTCCCGACCCACGCCAAATATGTTATTTTTTTCCAAATGTTTGGCCATGTGTAGCCCACTATCTATCACTTTCATTGCTGGCCAGGCCCTGCATATAGGGCCTACGTCAAATTTGGACGAATCCGGAGATGACAAGCAGGTGCGGTCCTTTTGTTAGTGAAAGTTAGCACCAGGACAATACCTAGTCAAATTTTGTGAGTGTGCAATATCTTTACAAATGTATGTACACGAAAAATGGAGATTTTATTATTATCATTTAAGGTAAGAAACGTCAGTCCTAATGATGTACTTTGTTATTGTAACGGCAGTTTTCAGCAAACTGGACCATCCTCTAATCTAAAATATGAAGAGAAATATGGGGAGGGCACGAACAGGCAAATGCGAGTCATAGCTGCCATTCTCTCAGTGTTTTACAACTGTAGGTGTCCTACCTTGGTCGAAACTTATTAGTACAATTAAAAAAAAGTGATCAAAACTGAACTTTACTCATAATAGCTTGAATCAGAGTGAAGACCGTATGCTCACGTTGTGTAGTGACGTGTGCGGCGGTAGGCGCTTATCCGCCTCAAAGATCCTGTAGTTATCTAGCTGTCAGCTGGAACAGTACAGTGTTTTACAGTTAACTTCGGTGAATTGTCCTGCAACATTAACATACATGAACTATGAACTACAGTTACCTTACTGCCCTTCGAAGTAGTCACCTCCCATAACTACGCACCGCTAAGCTCTGCGATACATGTCCTGGAAACTTTGCACGGAGTCTTCCTTTGGTGTGGTGTTCAAAAGCCGCGTCGCGTTTCGTCGGATGCCAAGAATATCGTCAAATTTCTTTCCTTTCAAAGCGAGTTTGAGTCGAGGGAACAGGAAGAAGTCTGGAGGACTGAGATCTGACGAGTATGGTGGATGTTCAAGTTGTAGCATCCCCTTTATTGGCCGGAACTGTTTGACGATATTGGCTGTGTGTGGGCTAACTTTGTCGTAAAAAAAAACAAAAAAAACAGGAACCTTGTTGTGCATACTGGGGTCGTACCGTGCATAGACGTTGCATGAAATGGGTCAAATTTTCAACGTACCGTGCAGCGTTCACCGTCGTTCCCTCAGGCAGAAATTCCTTGTGAATAATTCCTTAAGGTGATGAGCATCGTTTTGATGCGTGATTTTTCGGCTCTGACCTTTTTTCGACGAGGTGCTATAAGAGAAAGCCATCCCACGCTTTGCCGTTTCGTTTAGGGTCTACTGGAGACCCCAGTTTCATCCTCAGTGACAAAACAGTTGAAGAAAATGGATGTCGCTTCCACCGTTTCGAATAAATCCTGTGAAGCCTTTAAACGTGACTGCTTCTGGTGGTCAGGACTTCAACACGTTGTCCTCTTCCCTAACTGCTGGGTAAGAATTTGTCGCAAGGATTCAGGTTCATCTGCGGTTCATCCGGTAACATGCGCACAGTTAATCGACGGACGTTCGTGATTAATATCCTAACTTTCTAAATGTTTTCGTCACTGACGGCGGCCGCCGGTCGTTCGCTACGGTGATTGTCAGAAACACTTTCCCGGCCTCCTCCAAAACGGTCGATCCACTCGTACACGCACTCCATGGACAGTGCTTGATCCCCATAAACATATACCAGTATTGCATGCTTTTCTTTCGGTGTCTTGCCAAGCTTAAAACAAATCTTTAAATTGGTCCTTTGCTCATTCATTGTCCTGTTCTCAGTTCAGAGCCAACGTACTAAACCAGCACTGCATTCAACAGGTCTAACACGGAACACACATGATGCTCAACTGAACTACGGTGGCGGCAAGCTGTCAACACTGGCCGCTACGCAGGTGCACCGCTGAGAGTCACCAGTGTTGCTCGATCGACTCATCTGACTTCATTCACCGAACTTTAGTGTATTTGAATTTGTGGTAAGGACTGTGGGACCAAACTGCTGAGGTCACCGGTCCCTAGGCTTACGCACTACTTAATCTAACTTAAACTAACTTACGCTAAGGACAACACACACACCCATGCCTGAGGTAGGGAGGTCTCGAACCTCCGACGGGTGCAGCCGCTCGAACCGTAACAAGGCGCCTCAGACCGCACGGCTACCCCGCGCGGCGAACTTTATTGTCAGAGGTTGTACATCGCTGCTTCATAACTTTTAGTCATATCTTAACAAGTCGTCTGAACTTTGCGAAGACTGAGAGAATAGGAAAGCTCGGTGAGCAGAATCGATTAGAGAGGACCACTTGGACGGAAGATAAAACATCACTTTCAAATTGACCAACGGTTTTCCCATTTAGTACTGTAAGTATATACCGATCTGCTTACTACATGTGAGTGCGTAAACGAAGACTTCGAGATAAATTTCTGTTATCACACCATCGTAGAGCAGCAAACCATTAACGGATCCAAAGCAAGGCGCCAGCAAGAAAGCAAGGGAAACTGTAATAGCCATCTGAAGATGGGTATGTGAGAAATTCGAAACTGGTCGTGGTTTTATGCAACTAAATCTTTCTAAACCATACTTGTGGCTGGTTGCTGTTTAAATTATAAACCCTAAAGGAGTTATGCTTCCGGGTATTAAAAACTGGGGTCATACTATCTAATGAACTCACAGCCTGAATTGTGAAATAGTGCAAGGGTTTCAAAATTCGCTCTCTAGAAGTCTGCTGCTGGCAGTTATATTTACAGCTTCATGAAAATAAAATCACCGAGTGGTCGCACAAGATTGGTTCATTGAATCTGTACATGTGACGCGTTTCGCCTGTTCCAGGGGTAATTAGACAATCAGGGAAAGTTACAAACGGTAGAGACAGCACATGCTCCCAGTATTGTAAAGAGTTTCCTTCTGGGTAAATTACCACCGTTACAGTTAGTTTCTAGTTTAGCGTTGCTTCTTGCTTCATTGCTTCATTTTTATACTACAAATTTTAGCAGTTTCTTTATACTTATTAGTGCCCATTCATTTACCAAAGCTGTATTCGCCTAGCCATTATATGGGTCTATTTTGCACTCGTGAGTTTTTTCTGCTCACCGAATTTGCCTAATTGCCTAAATCACGTACCACCTGCACGCTTTAGTTGCTTTCTTTTTCCTAGTTTCATTACTTTTTTCGTGTTGCTTCGAGGTGATATAATGCAGCATTGACAGTGGCCACATGGCTGTTACCTGCAGGTTCTATAGGACTCGTAATTACGATCGAAGCCGCAGTTAGCAAGAATTTTTATCGATAACTCATTTATGGTACAACACTTTATGAGTTGAAATTTACACGCCTCACCACTCCCTGAAGCACAAATACGACCCCGGACTTCTTTATCTCAGTCGGTGTATGTCTTCCTCTTGTTATTTTTAATTTATTCATTGTTGCGCTTAATAGCAATTTGTACCTACACCATTTTGTAATTTCTCTTGATTGTCCGATGATGCCTAGAACAGACGAAATGCGTCCCTTTTGAAGATTAAGTAATCCTACCTCGTGCAACCAAAGCTGTTTTCTCTGCTTTAAACGTCATGAAAATGACATGGAACAAACGCCACACGTCCGTAACGTATACTGCATCCTTGGTCTCACAAACGGTTATCATTTAAACACATCTGGACAATGTAAGTACGGGTAACAGTATATGCATTCTCTATATGAGGAGAGATTTCAAAGCAGGTTTCTCAGTCATAAATCGGATATGACTGTTTCTTCCTTGTGAAAAGATCGTGGTATTACGTGTGTAAGAAGGAGTAATACCTACTAGTTGTCCGCCTGCTTAGCTGGGTGGTAACGCGATCGCTTCCCATGCAAGCGGGCCCGGGTTCGATTCCCGGCTGGGTTGGAAATTTTCTCTGCTCGGAGACTGGCTGTTGTGATGTCCTCATCATGATTTCATCCTCTTCACCGGCGCAAAAGTCGCCCAATGTGGCGTCGACTGAAAAAAGACTTGCACTTGGCGGTCACCCTTCGCCGGATGGCGCCTCCCGGCCAACGATGCCATACGCTCATTTCCATTCACCTACAAATAGGACCGAATGTGGAGAATCTTGGCGCGTAGTGACTGCGTTTTAGAATTATGCACTATTACTTCTTATGTCGGTCGGTATCCTAGACACATCAGGCGAATATGGAGTCGTAACTAATGCCATGTGAAGTATCTTAGCACTGAGTGATCGAAGACCCTTTTAAAAGAAAAGAAACTCAATTATAAGAGAAATATATCTCCCGTGACGTTATCTGTGATCAGCCGGCCGCTGTGACCGAGTGTTTCTACTCCCTTCAGTCCGAAACCGCGCTGCTGCTACGGTCGCTGGTTCGAATTGTGCCTCGGGCATGGATGTGTGTAATGTCCTTAGGTTAGTTAGGCTGAAGTAGTTCTAAGTCTAGGGGACGGATAAACTCAGATGTTAAGGCCCATAGTGCACTGAGCCATTTTTGTTGCCTGTGATGCGCCTTCACGACGAAATCCATAGTCGTCATTGGCGGCGGCGTGAAAGCCCGGAACGTTACTGGACCGACGCTGCGAGTGTGACGGTAACGTGCTGGTGACGCATACTAGGACAAACCGGGCCGGTCCTGCCAGCATGGAACGTTGAGGCTAAACTGCTGGTACTGCCAGCTTATTCCAACTTGTGTCACTGAGACTGAAACGCAGATTCTTCCGGTTTGAACTTTCCGTACTGCCGACTTCAGGCGTGGGACGCAATTGACTTAGCAAGTGGCCCAAATTATCGGGAGCTGATTGTGATATACGCTTGGCGCTGCGAGAGCACGTGACCTGGCATAGCAAAATAGTGTACTGCCGACAGCGCGGTCTTCTGCGACAGCCACGCTGCCCATCGGCAAAGTTAGTGCCCCCAGACGCTGTCGAGGCAACATCTAACTCTGTGATAAACATCAGAGGCCACAGAAGGAAAATGTGTCCTAAAGGAACACTGCATCGTAATTCGGAGTAACACAGGCATTCCAATATCGTATTTATCCGCCGGCAGCTAGCAAAAGACTTTCAAATAAAATGTCTCGCCTGTTGGGTAATGTACATAATGGGCGTACCAGTACAGGCTGTAGACACATGGTTGACGACACTTGGAAGTTTGTGTCTGGCCGTGAATCATGTTCTAATAGCCAGGAGGAGGGTTGGGGGTGGGTAAGGCAACCGCTTGCGGTAAGGGAGAAATCCGGGTTCGAGTGCCGGTCCGGCATAAATTCTCATTATCGTCCGCTCCATTATACAGCTGATGATTGTCCATATTCGCAGTTGCGAATACCTTTCACGTACAGAGGGAAAATATTTCGGAGTGTATGAGAGCCATCTACACACGTTTTCCTGGCAGGGCGGCGGCTCACACGGCCTGCTTGGTGTGCGGAGAAAACACCTCGCAGGATATCGACGGTCATTTGGGACTACCGCCCAAGATGAGTACAGACATGCTGTTCACTCAGCTGCACAAAACTGTAGAGGCAACTTCTATGTATTGAGCCAGGAAATGGGCTTTTTGGCAGCCAGACGACTAACATCAGGGACAATGTGATGGCACCTGGAGCAGCTTGGTCTGTCAGCGCGATAAGTACCGGTGCGGCTTCCTTTAAATCAGCAGACTGAGCTGCAGTGACAGTGATGCTGTTGATGATTGAATACGTCACAGGAGTGGTATCACGTCACGTCGTAAGATGAGCCACAGTTCTACGACAGGACACTGTATTGTATCTTTGTGTGGAAACTATGAGGAGAAAAAATGTAGCCAGACAGAACACGTCAACATAATATGCGCTGACATTGTTGCGTGATAATATGGAATAACAGGTGTGAAATGGTAGGGAGCTAGGATCTTGGAGAGGTAGGAGACTGAGCATAAAGAAAAGGAACGTATTTATATGCTTATCACACAGGCCAAATATATGATTAAAGTATCTATTGCAGTACAGAAAATTTTAAAAACATATTCATTCAACTACATGACATTAAAAATTCACCATAGAGTCATTGGTTTTCACAGCGTTTTTAGTCTACTTGAAAATCAAAATAAAGAAGACCATCGAGTGCAAACAAGTTCATTACTAAAAAAATCTTGAATACAACAGAAAATGCAAGATAATAGATACTCTTGTACAGTCTTTAAAATACAGAACTTTACAGTAGCAAATCAACAAGCATGAGTAGGTGTTCACAAGATAATAAAACAGGTGAAACCCATGGATTAACCGACGCATGCTAACAGGCACGACCTTCGACTACGGGCCGAACGACTGCTCGATTTTGTACACATTCTAAAATATGCACACCAAAAATAAATTAAAGTCAGGTAAGATATAAAGGCAAATAGCTCACAGGTCCCAAGCTATGGCAGCAGGAATCATGGCAAATAACCGAGTTCGTTCGAGCCACATCTGTTTTTAACAAAGTGGAATTTACATAACTCAATGAACTGCAACACACGCATGGACTATTGAACTTCAACTGACACCAAATAATACTAAATATGTCCAAACCCGCAGTTTTCAAGCGCCAGTAGTGCTGGTAAATGCCGATCCTTTTAGATCAAAGTTGAATGACAATGAAAAGTTTGTGAGACACCTAAATCTAGAAAATACACGAACCTGTAGCGTAGCTGAAAATTAGTTAATAGGAACACCCAAATCCATGAAACACAAGCACAATTCGTGTAGGTAAGGCTCAAGGTTACCAGACAATGATAAAGTTTTAAAGGTACCTAAATACATAATAGATACGCACCAGCAGTGCAGATGAGGCAAGTCTTTGACAAATTGCACAAGATGAAACGGGAGCTCTCTTGCAATCGAGTACATATTTTACTCAGGTAGTCAATTATCAACGGGATGCTGATCCACGTTAAGCGGTTCGGCCAAAACAACGGTAACAGTGCAAGCCAAACCAGCTTACGGCAAAAACATCAAACGAAGTTCAGGAGTAAAGCACAGAGTTTTCCACAAAATGTCGTGGATACTTCATCGCAAGCAAGAAATGGTGCTCATCGTTATTCCTGCGTCAGGCCTAAGAGAATTAAATAGGATGTATGTGGCCACGTCCACCAACCAAGATAATAAGAAAAAGCTCTAGTAAACCTCCAGAGTGTAGCGCGCTACCTCGTAGACGGAGGGAAGTGGCCACTCTGTAGCAGGCACAGGCACCCTCCTCAAAATAAACATACGCCGTCCAAAGGCAGCAGGCGGGCCCCAATGGGTAGCAAGTTCAGACTACTACCCAGCCCCCAGGGTACAGACCACTAATGTCAGTTGCTCGCTCGCTTAAATTCCGGCTGAGGCGCTGCAAGGGCGCCACCTACTGAGCCGCCAGAGAATCTGCAGCTAGCTAATAAAACTCAATGATGTTACGCAAACGAAGGTATCGGTACAAGCATGCAAACAGCTGAAGGTGATACATTTAGTAAGTGACGCATCTCCGAAGTCTCAGTGATGTTACCTCTAAGCTACACTACTAGCCATTAAAATTGCTGCACCACGAAGATGACGTGCTACAGACGCGAAATTTAACCGACAGGAAGACGATGCTGTTATTTGCAAATTATTAGCTTTTCGGAGTATCCACACAAGGTTGGCGCCGGTGGCGACACCTACAACGTGCTCACATGATGAAAGTTTGCAACCGATTTCTCATACACAAACAGCAGTTGACCGGCGTTGCCTGGTGAAACGTTGTTGTGATGCCTCGTGTAAGGAGGAGAAATGCGTACCAACACGTTACCGACTTTGGTAAAGGTCGGATTGTAGCCTATCGCGATTGCGGTCTATCGTATCGCGACTTTACTGCTCGCGTTGGTCGAGATCCAATGACTGTTAGCAGAATATGGAATCGGTGGGTTCAGGAGGGTAATACGGAACGCCGTGCTGGATCCCAACGGCCTCGCATCACTAGCAGTCGAGATGACAGGCATCTTATCCGCGTGGCTGTAACGGATCGTGCAACCACATCTCGATCCTTGAGTAAACAGATGGGGGCGTTTGCAAGACAACAACCATCTGCACGAACAGTTCGACGACGTTTGCAGCAGCATGGACTATCAGCTCGGAGACCATGGCTCCGGTTACACTTGACGCTGCATCACAGAGAGGAGCGCCTGCGATGGTATACTCAACGACGAGCCTGGGTGTACGAATGGCAAAACGTTATTTTTTTCGGGTGAATCCAGCTTCTGTTTACAGCATCATGATCGTCGCATCCGTGTTTGGCGACATCGCGGTGAACGCACATTGGAAGTGTGTATTCGTCATCGCCATACTGGCGTATCACCCGGCGTGATGGTATGGGGTGCCATTGGTTACACGTCTCGGTCATCTCTTGTTCGTAATGACAGCACTTTGAACAGTGGACGTTACATTTAAGACGTGTTACGACCCGTGGCTCTGCCCTTCATTCGATCCCTGCGAAACCCTACATTTCAGCAGAATAATACACGACCGCATGTTGCAGGTCCTGTACGGGCCTTCTGGATACAGAAAATGTTCGACTTCTGCCCTAGCCAGCACATTCTACAGATCTCTCACCAATTGAAAACGTCTGATCAATGGTGGGCGAGCAGCTGGTTCGTCACAAAACGCCAGTCACTACTCTTGAACTGTGGTATCGTGTTGATGCTGCACGGGCAGCTGTACCTGTACACGCCATCCAAGCTCTGTTTGAGTCAATTCCCAGGCGTATCAAGGCTGTTATTACGGCCAGATGTGGTTGTTCTGGGTACTGATTTCTCAGGATCTATGCACCCAAATGGCGTGAAAATTTAATCACATGCCAGCTCTAGTACAATATATTTGTCCAATGAATACCCGTTTATCATCTGCATTTCTTCTTGGTGTAGCAATTTTAATGGCTAGTAGTGCAGATAACGGAGGACCGAATGTAACTTGCGTTGTTCTACGTGGATAGAGAGGGTGTCTGACTGTCATTCCAGCACTCGCCAGACACTATGATTGATGAAGGCAATTGTAGGGTGGCATGGATGATGTAGCCGTATTCAACCTCATGTCATATCCGATGTCCAGACGGGTTATGGCGGTTGTTGATGCCAAAGATTCTGAATTTCTTTTCGTCGTTCTTTTCTGTCGTTCTAAGGGGAGCGGCTCTGAATAGCTGTCAAAGCATTTGGAGTCCTGGTTCAATTCCAAACACTGCTTAAATTTTCAACAACAATCACGAGAAATGGCACCCGAAGTCTTTCGATACAATGAGTCACCCTCGTTCTGTCAACGGCATTGCCAAAAAGGCCCAAGGACGAATCATTTGCCTTAGGGGTGCAAAATTTCTCCTAAATAGACGAAGAATTGAGAGTGATTTACGACATGAGGATACTGAAGGCATTTAAAGACACATACAGATGTTTAGTTAGGACAAGTATTCTATGATTGGAAGAGTGTCATGATGATCTCTCCATCCCCAAAGAATTCCAGATCAGTTCCCCGTTCGGTGCTCTTCCAGGGGACTCCCAAACGGGAGGCAACTATCGGAAAAAGAGTAATCGAGGAAAGAGTAAGATTCTACGAGTAAGAATCATGAATGACAGAAGCTCGAACTTGTTATAAATCTATAAAATATGAAAAGGAGAATGAAAGGCTCAAACTAGATATTGAGTGGCTCAATGAGGATCCATAGTTAGGCGAATATATGGTAGTACGAACAACAGAAGGAAAATTTTCAACCGAAGTAGGAATCGGAAAGTGGGCAGGTAGGACAAAAAGTGAGTTGTGGTGAACACATCAGTAAAAGGTTTAGTCTCAGCAGAAGTCAACGCCGACAACAAGAGATCCGGTTTGTACGCGAAGATCGCAAGCAGAAGGTGAAGGGATACAGCAAACATATGATAGTAACACCCAGGTCGCTATGTAAGAGGACATGATTTCTAGCCGGCCGGTGTAGCCAAGCGGTTAAAGGCGCTGCAGTCTGGAACCGCGCGCGACTGCTAAGGTCGCAGGTTCGAATCCTGCCTCGGGCATGGATGTGTGTGATGTCCTTAGGTTAGTTAGGTTTAAGTAGTTCTAAGTTCTAGGGGACTGATGACCTTAGAAGTTAAGTCCCATAGTGCTCAGAGCCATTTGAACCAATTGAACATGATTTCTAATAATCGAAGGGACTGGAACGCAGCATTCGAAGAGGGAATAGAATAAAATATACCACAGGATGGTGTTAGGGTTGAGAAGGACGGTTAATTAAATACAGCAATAAATTTCAGCTGGTAATAGCGAATACAGCGTTGAAACATCACAAGACGATCAAATGTATTTGAAAAACGTCCAGATACACGAGAAGATTGCAGATGTATTACATCACATACAGAGATCACGAAATCACTTATTGTTTTGTAAGGCGTTCGCAGGAACAGGTATAGACTCGGGTAACAATTTAGTAGCTATGGAAAGTAGAGTGAACATTCAGAGAATCCTCCAGAAGTATCACTGTCCAAAGAAGTGAGATAGTGAAGTACAGAAGGATGTAAATACCGTTTGACATTTACTGAACTACACGAAATAACATATAAATTAGTGACAAATTACGGCGTGCACACGCCTGATTCAACATGTAAACGTCACTACAGATATTCGGATTTAGGTTAGGAAGTTCGATATGCCTGCCAAATTTGGTGATGATGTGGCGCAGACGAATAGCGAAATTCTGCATGACCCGCTGAAGTGTCAGAACATCAATTCTGTCCCTGACCTGAATGGCTGTTTTCAGCTCAGTAATGGTTTTCGGGTTATTGCTGCACATCGTGTCTGTAATATAGCCCGACAAAAAGGAGTTGCATGAGTTCAGATCCGGAGAATATGGCACAAAATCGAAGCTCATGCCAGTGGCTTCTGGGTTCCATTGAGCCAGAATTCGGTCGCCAGAGTGCTCCTTCAGGACATCAACCACTCTCCTACTTCGATGGGGCAGAGCTCCGTCTTGTATTGACCACATCTTGCCGATATTAGAATCACTTTGGATAATGGGGATGAAACCATCTTGCAAAATCCTCACGTACCCTTCGGTAGTCACCGTGTCATCAAAGAATGTGTCACTGATTATTCCGTGACTGGACATCGCACACCACAGTCACCCGTTGAAGGCGAAGAGACTTCCCTATCACCAAATGCATATTCTAAATCCCCCAAATGCGCCAATTTTGCTTGTGGACGAATTCATCAAAATGAAAATGGGCTCGTCGTTAAAGCAAACTGAAATGCACATAGTAATTCCCATCATGCCCCGCGGCCAACCGTGCAGTTTGAACGTCCTAACGTAAGCGGTTCAGGGTTCAGAAGTTATGACGATTTTATTTCATGTAGTCCAATAAGTGTCACATTGTATGTGAACTGTTGTAGAATTACGAAACGCGGCTCTGCTTATGTATTGTATTTCTTCAAACATAAAATCTCCCCTGTAGGAATCAACATGATTTCCGAAATGAAGGCTCATGTGAAACCCAGCTCGTTGTGTTCTTCCACGAGAACGTAGATACAAAAAAGGTAAATCCAAAGAAACCGTAGGTAAAGGAAGAAATACGTCAACGGTTTGACGAAAGAAGGAAGTACAAAAATCTTCAGGGAAATTTAGCAATACGGATGTAAAAGTCGCTTAGGAATCAAGTAAACAGGAAACACTAAGTGCAGGAAAGTTAAAGCGAAATGGTTGCAGCAAAATATGAAGATATAAAGAAGTTGATGGTCCATGGTAGAACGGATTCAGCCTACGGAAAAGTCAGAGTAATCTAGGGTAAAATTAAAAGCAAGGCCGTCAACATTAAAAGTGCTGGGGGAATTGCACAGTTAACGCAGAGGAGGAAGTGGACAGGAATAAAGAGTACACTGAGGTGGCCAAAAGTCATGGGACTTTCTCTTGCCCATCATAATTGCGGAAGTGTTGCCAGAAGTCATCAGATGATCAAAATCAACTGCAAAATCATTCAGATTGCATGGTGCGAAAAGTGGCAATTGACCTTAAATAAAGAAACGTGTAAAGTCATCGGCCGCGCGGGATTATCCGAGCGGACCTTAAATAAAGAAAAGTGTAAAGTCATACGCCGCGCGGGATTAGCCGAGCGGTCTCAGGCGCTGCGGTCATGGACTGTGCGGCTTGTCCCGGCAGAGTATCGAGTCCTCCCGCGCGCATGGGTGTGTGTGTTTGTCCTTAGGACAATGTAGGTTAAGTAGTGTGTAAGCTTACGGGCTAATGACCTTAGCAGTTCAGTCCCATAAGATTTCACACTCTTTTTTTTTTTTTTTTGTAAAGTCATCCACAGCGTATTGAAAGTAATCCACTAACTTTCGCTTACACGATAAATCATACAAGTTAAAACGCTGTAAATTCACCTAAATCCTAATAACTACAGTTCCGAACCACTTAAATTGGAATGATTACAGCCGGCCGATGTGGCCGAGCGTTCTAAGCGCTTCAGTCTGGAACCGCGCGACCGCTACGGTCGCAGGTTCGAATCCTGTCTCGGGCATGGATGTGTGTGATGTCCTTAGGTTAGTTAGGTTTAAGTAGTTCTAAGTTCTAGGGAACTGATAACCACAGATGTTATGTCCCATAGTGCTCAGAGCCATTTATTTATTTATTCTTCTTCTTTTTTTTAATGATTACATAGATAACGTTGTCTGGAAAGCCACCAAAGACCGTAATTTATTGTCAGAATATGAAGAAAGTGCTGTTTGCACAACGTTTGTCCGCCCTCATCGGGAGTATGGCCGTGCGGCGTGGTATCTTCATCAGATAGAAATGATGGAGTCCAATGGCGGGCAGTTCGTTTTGTATTACCATCATATAGGAGAGAAAGTGCCTCTGATATTACACGCGAATTGGAATGGCAAAGTTTAAAGGAAATGCGTTTTGCGTTGCGGCATGATATTTCAGTCACCAACTTCCCTTAGAGTGTGAAAAATTTTGTTGGCGCCCACCTACATAGAGACGAGCGAAATCAGACCTCGCACGCTGTTCGAGAGTAGGACGATAGACAGAGATAAATCTCTGAATGTGGTTTGATGAACCTTCTGCCAGGCACTTAATTGTGAACTGCAGAGTAATCATGTAAATGTACATGTAGATGAGATGAGATGTAGAGGTGGGTCCAGTCACAAATACCAGAGAAGTGACTACTAAAAAAAAAGGAAGCTCGCTCGCACCTACTTTTAACTGAGAAGTCTGATTTCTAACTCTTCCCTCTGTTTGTGCACACTGATTGAACATTTCAGAACAAAATATGTACAATGAGAGTTTGTGTACGGCATAAACGTATTTTTTAACAGAATGAAACATCGGAGTAAGCATCGATTGCTTACACTCTGACAGAAAGTACTTATGGTAGTTACATGTGGTTTATTCCGTGCCACAAAGAGCGTCGTGAGGTTCATCAAATCTCAGTCCTGATATGATAAATAGTTTTGTGATAGGTTTTACTGACATTTAAACTGCGTTGTACGAAACAATTTTAATATATCTTTGTTACTTGTAATGGTGGGAAATGGGGAACAGGGTGCCAGGAAAGCATGAAAAGGACGGAAAGCAGGCATGTGCCGCAGTATGTTCAGGAGGATGAAGGACTTTCAATTTCAGACATGAAATTCAAGAAATGTACTGGAAGCGAGAGTGTGATACCATAAATCGAAGTCAGTGGCGTACAAAAGGAATGCGCAAAAACAGTTTGGATGACTTAGCCAACTATCTCCACTGAAAGAGGTCTATGTTGTGAGTGACCTGAAGACAATAACCAGTGGAGAAACTCATAGAAAAACCAGCTAGTCATACAAAAACCTATTTCTAGAGGTAGAGAATTCGTCGAAGACCGCATACGTATTTAATGCTAAAGTCTTGATGCCATAACTGAAACTTACGAGAATGCCTCCAAGGTACGTAAATAGCAATCTAAACAACATGCATCAGATGAAGTAATGATTGAAGAAGTACTCCATCTTTTATAACTAGATAGGTTCTTATCTCAAGAATTAATCATGATTTACCTCATGCAGGGAGAAGGTAATCAGTTGTCATATTACTAAGAAAGTAACAAAATAGTGTCTTCAGTGGTAAACCAGAAAACACTTCCTGCGAAACATGTCTGTCGTAAGAAGGACCACACACCGCTAATAGAAGTCTCATGTTGTACACAAACCTTAAGTACACATACACAAACCGGTCAGTTTTTCTTAAAGAAAGCTTGAAGACTGTCACTTGAAGGCATATGCAGACTTGCCACGTGAATATGATAGCGATCTAATTTCCGCCTTTGCACTGTGATAAAATAATCAACTACTGTGATAAAATAATCAACTACTTGCACAGAAGCACCTGTGCCTGTCTCTCTTTCTCTCTCTCTGTCTCTCTCCTTCTCTCTCACTACCTCTATCTCTCTCTCTCTCTCTCTGTCTCTCTTTCTGTCTCTCTCTCTTACATACGCACATACACACACTCATTCACACACACACACACACACACACACACACACAGGCAATACAAAGGTAGATGGATGTAGTCTTTGTAGGATGAATGACTGTACAATACGGCCGAAACAAAACAAAAAAAACGCAATTAGATAGTAGTGGGTGAGAAAAGGATTCTTCAGCAAAACTTATCTACAAACTGACTGTGCAACGCCGGCCGCTGTGCTCGAGCGGTTCTAGGCGCTTCAGTCCGGAACCACGCTGCTGCTACGGTTGCAGGTTCGAATCCTGCCTAGGACATGGATGTGTGTGATGTCATTAGGTTAGTTAGGTTTAAGTAGTTCTAAGTGTAGTGTAGGGGACTGATGACCTCAGACGTTAAGTTCCATAGTGCTTAGAGCCAGTTGAGCCATTTTTTTTTTTGTTGTGCAACACAATCAACTCTTCCTGGGACATGGGCTCTCGGAATGACAACAGCAAAACCCATCTCTTAGCCTCGACGTCTCACATTTAATGTCTAACCGAGCGAGGTGGCGCAGTGGTTAGCACACTGGACTCGCATTCGGGAGGACGACGGTTCAATCCCGTCTCCGGACATCCTGATTTAGGTTTTCCGTGATTTTCCTAAATCGTTTCAGGCGAATGCCGAGATGGTTCCTTTGAAAGGGCACGGCCGATTTCCTTCCCAATCCTTCCCTAACCCGAGCTTGCGCTCCGTCTCTAATGACCTCGTTGTCGACGGGACGTTAAACACCAACCACCACCACCACCACCACCACCATTTAATGTCTGCCAGTGAAGTTTGATGACAATCACCATCACATTCTCGCTCCGACTAAACGATATTGTGACGAATGCGACTCTCTCCGTTAGATGTCCCCCATCACTTTTATTAATACAACACCGTACATACGTTCTGTTGGGCGCTTACTTCGTGGATGAATTACATTTCCCTAAGATTCCCGCAACGATTTATGGTAGTTACTGTTTCCAGTTATTTGTCACCAAAAGTGTACTCGAAGACTCTTACTTATGTTCCCCAGTCTACGCGCAAAACATTAAGTTTATTTGCCTTTAGAGTCCTCTGCCATCCTTTCATTAGTTGTCTATCTGCTACACGTATCCTTCTGTTGTCTGCCTCACGGAGCACCGACGTTATGGACTATAACGTGGCGGGCGCTATCACACTCTCTTGGGGCGCTTTTTAAATTACTTTTACATGTGGTGATTTCATTCCGTTATGAACTATGAGCTGAGTTCTATCTGCAAGTAAGTCCGGAATAGAATGACACATCTCGGTCGCTAGTCGGGATTTCGTACTTTGTGCAGGAAATGTCAGTGTGCACCTGTGTCGATTTTCTTCTTGAAGTCAAGAAACACGGTGTCACTCTGAGAGACGACGTCTACGCAGATCAGGATCTCATGGACATCCAGAGCGGGCTGAGTTTCGTAAATTTCTGTTGGCGATATCGCTATTGCTCCTGTTGAGGACATTTTCCCTCTCCAAATCAGTCATATTGCGCTACCAAAAAACGTGTTGATAACCTGTCTAAAATAGATCCTAAGTAAAAGATGAGTTCAATGATTGGTAGGAGAGCCGAAAATGTTTAATGTGACCTGTCCCTCGAACAGGGTCGTTGAGCTAGACACCCAGCTTAGTGGTAATCGTGTAGAGTAGTGTGGCTAATTATTACTCCTCTGCTTCGACGATCACAGGTAAGATATTAGATGAAATTTTGCTCCTAATAAGAGCGCTATTGTTATGTATGTAAATAACGTTTGTCAGTATTGTACGTTTTTCTATACGTAATCAAAGCGATTATGTAAGTTTTGTTACTTTCAGAACGTACTCGGGCAATGAAAAGCTTGGACCGTATCATCATATTTTTGACGTGTTGAACGGAACGATGTTAGTGTGACAGTGTTCTACGCATAATGATATTGGCATTCGAAGACATACGATTTTCTTTGTTAAAACCATCAGTATGAAAATGAAAAATATTTAGGAACTGTGTGCATTTGATCATTCTTCATATTCCATAAGCTTTCCATAAGCACCTTAGTAGATAAAGGAAATAATTAAAGCACGGCGCGACAGCTTAGGCAAACTAAAAGCAAAGCTATAAAGCCGTGGGTAACTCAGGAAGAATTCAAACTTATGGGTATGAGCAGAACATATGATGATGATGAAGTCCCAAACTCCGTAACAGAGCGTATGGGACGATGCGGGAGACCCGCACCGCCTTACTAGGCAAGGTTCTAGTGGAGGTGGTTTGCCATTGCCTTCCTCCCGACCGTAATGGTGATGAATGATGATGGTGAAGACCACACAATAACACCCAGTGATCTCGAGGCAGGGGAAAATCCGTGAGCCCGCCGGGAATGAACCCGGATCCCCGGGTTCGGGAAGCGAGAACGCTACCGCGAGACCACGGGCTGCGGACAGCAGAACATATAAGAACCTTATAATGACGTAGGAAGTTACCGCTATTGGTTGCTTAGGATGTATGAAAAGCCTAAATCGAAACGTACAGACAAACTTCTCAAGATACTAGGATAAGTCGATGCGTCATACAGGAAGATTATACTTCGGAAAAGTCAGATGCAAAGGCGTTAACCTACAATGGACAGATGGGTGATTAAATGTAGAAGAAAGGGTAGAAAGGTGGTAGAATTATTTCGAAGGCCTCAACTAAAGAGTGAACCTGTCACGACCTGTTGTACGAGGAAATGTTCATGTGGAAGAAATAAGTGATCCGAGAAGTGGTCAAAGTTTGACGTAGCAGCAAAAGATCCGAACTCAATGGAAATAATCGATATGAATGATATAGTGACAGAGAGCGACAGACGTATGTGGAGGTGTATAAAACAGAATATTATGTCAGTCTACGTCAAAAATTTGTGACGCAACGTGAACTCGAGAAAAGCATTGTGATATACACCCAGAATGTACGTCCAGATAAATCATAGTAATAAACAGATGGCACATTATACATTAAAAATAGGACCATTAGATGAAGATGACTTCGTTCCACAGTGCGATAAGTTGTGACATAATTAATTCTAACTTTGCCCTTAGTAATAATGGCAGGATGAAGAGAAATCAAAATACGTTACTAATAATTCGTGTCCATTTGGTGTTAGTTGACACATGGCGCGCAACTAGGTACAGTTTTGGCGTCGAGAGCCTCTAAGTACCACAGAGAATTGCTTCAAGCTAAGGCCTTATGGTAAACCTCCCCGGTATCATCTACTTCGCTCTGCTAGTAATGAGACACTTACGGCATCACTCGTGGTAGTTCTAAGAGCCGATACAGATTGTTAGCAATGTTTCGTCTACAATGACGTCATTAGAGACGACCACAAGCTATGTTTTGAGAAGGATGTTTCAGGAAACAGGCTGCGAAAAACCTAAATGTGGATGACCGAACGTAGGTTCGAACGCTTGTCCTCTCAAATGTGAGTCCAGTATCTTCAACACGTGTGACAGAAATATGATTACACAAATAAAGGCGAATGTCTGTACGACTGTACTCTGTTTTCTTCGGAATGTGACTTCACTGTAATTCCTTAGTATATTATATGAAAATCATTTCAGCCCGTATTCCGTCAAAGAAACATCTGCGCTGTCATAGGACACCAGATAATTTTTTAAAATTAGTTTCAAATACGTACTCAGCATTTCATTATATCATGTATTACTGTAGCACAACATATTCGTGCCCTCGGTTGAAGAAATTCTATTCTAAATTCTAAATTGATAGTGTAGTTTTTATTACAGGTCTGGTAGAAGTTCCTCACGAGGGGTAATTACAATTTTCGAACGTCTATGTACTATAAAACCAACTCTAGCACGGTTTCTGTGCCATATGCATCCGTTTATGAGCTTCAACGTAGTGCGTTCAGAATAACGGCCGTTAGCTGCAGTTTAAGTGGTACCAGTTTTCTACGTAACAAGTGCTGCAGCAAGGGTAGCATTGCGGCACTAGGTGCTGGAACGAAGCTTTCCACTTACGCCTAATCTAGTGTAGTTTCCCTTTAAGTTCTCCTTCGAAACGTATAACGACCACTTGTTTATTTCGTTATTAGATTTTTGTGTAAAAGCTTTCAATATTTGTGTACTTTTTGCTTTTTACAGAAGTAGCATATAAAGTGAAAACCTCTTTGCGGAAACATTAGCATCAACAAGTTTAAATAAACTATCCTTCATGAATTTATGTTACTGACAACTATGAAAAATACATTTGCCAACATAACGAAATAGAAATGGTGACTCGCCAAAACTACAGTTTTTTTACTCGTATTGAAGCGTCTCATTTGTAGACATATAGGAATGTGTGTTGAGGAGTCAGGCCAACGAGCTAAGAGAGGTACTTCAATAAAAGAAACAGAAATGAAGCAGCCTCATACCACTCTATAGGAAAACAGATATAGGAAAAATTTCAGAAATTATACAAAGCACAACAAAAATAACATGTGGAACGATTTGTCACGGAGTACGAAAATATTGAAACTGGAAAGTCATCGACTTTTTTTTTTTTTTTTTTTTTTTTTTTTTTTTTTTTTTTTTTTTTTTTTTTTTGGAAAGACGACAAATACATCACGTTCTCGTTCACATTAGTTAGGTTGCTTTTATAGCCCCCTTTCATTTCCTTTATGTCAGATTTATAATATTTGACTAGGCTTTTAAGTGCAAGGACGTACAACAGCATCACCTTGGTAGCTGGCGACATAATAAGGGCACTATCGAAGTGCGTGGTATTGCGAGCTGCGATCGCCTAAAGCCGCTTACCTCGGTAACATAAACGTTTCGTTAGCTATTCTCTCTGTGCGCTGGAGCTTCTTTGTACGCTGTGTAGGTGCTATCATCCTTTGTAAAAGACAAAGCTAAATCAATGTTGCTGTAGCACGGAACAGAGAAAAATCTTTCAATAACGACACCCGTCTTCAGTCATGAATAATTTACGTTATTTTCCTGTGCGCTCACCAATACGCACTCTCTAGAGTAGCGATAAAAAGACTACGTCGTCTTTGAAGATGCTGGCACTGCTTTCACAGTATTTTCAAACGATGTGAAACGTAAGAGAAACTTATTGGTTGCAAGTAAGCGAATAAACTGCTGCACAACTCGGAGCTAGCTTGTGAGGAGCCAAGAAATCAAGGAGGGCACACTGAATTTCACAACAAGAATCGTTACCCGCACCAAAGTACGTGATATCAGTTCCTGTTGCTGAGAAATCAGATCCTTTGCACCCATTCTGTGCTCAGAGCCATCTACTGCTTTCAAAACTTCACTACTCCCTGCGTGTCGTTAAGGACGTTGTCAAGATGAGCTTTTCGGCAAGAGTGCAAATGAAAATGTTGGCCAAGTGAGCGTAGGAATCACTCACTGAGCGTTCCGTATAAATTTAATGACGTGTACTCACAGTTCATCCATTCCGGAAATCGTAGATCGTGGCGATTTTTGACTGTTATCAACATTGATAACTTACTGTTCGTGTTTGGAGCATGACCTGCGACCAGCTTTGCGAAGGAAGCGGCGACACTTTCTGCGGAACCCACCCATCATCTAGCACGACAATTAGCGGAAGCATACAGCGCAAGCTGTGGTTGCTCTGTTCTTTTTTTTTAATCCCGAAACCAATAAGACCTACAATATCCGATTTTACAAGCCAAAACTCCGATATTTGGGAGTCGAAATAAATATCTCTTTGTTCGGTCGATGGGGCAGGGAAGTACTGTACTGTCCACCTTACTCCCCGGACCTTGTGACTTTGATTTTATTCCGAAGATGAAGGAACCGCTTCGTAGCACTCGCTTCAGAAATGTTCCAGAGATTCGACAGGAAGTAGACCGCTCGATTCGCACCATGAACAGAATTGACTCTGCTAACGGTATTCTACGCCTTCCACATCGCTGGCAACGGGTTCTACACAACGCTGGTGACTACTTTGAAGGACAGTAACAGGTGCAAATATGTAACTCTTTTGTGTCGGTTGTGAATAAATAGTTGCCACTATTTTGGTTTCAACTCTCGTGCTTGGACCTTCTACTGACAGAAATAAGTCTGTAACAAGGTTCAAAATGGTTCAAATGGCTCTGAGCACTACGGGACTCAACTACTGAGGTCATCAGTCCCCTAGAACTTAGAACTACTTAAACCTAACTAACCTAAGGACATCACACACATCCATGCCCGAGGCAGGATTCGAACCTGCGACCGTAGCGGTCACGCGGTTCCAAACTGACGCGCTTAGAACCGCACGGCCACACCGGCCGGCCTGTAACAAGGGCTGCTGTTAGATCGTAAAGGCAAAATGATACATGCAATTCTGTGTTATTATGACGTAGGTACAAACAGAAAAAAACTAAACGGACCGGCTCCACGCAACGGTTCCTTCTATCACCTAGGAAAGGAGATCTGATGACTATCTCTTTAGTAGATTGAAACCGGTCATCCACAAATAAAAAGGAAATACTTCTAAGCGACCAGGACCGTGTTTTTAACATTATTAGCTCGCTGTTTTCTAGAAAAATGTTCCAAAAAATTATAAAAGAACTATTTATATGCTACAGTGATGCATTACATACTGACAAGTTGCTTCAGGAAATGGTTAGTGCTGAATGTGAAAGTAAAAATGGGCCAAAAACAGCAATGCTTAAGACAGGAATATATGGTAAATACGGACTCCCTTCCGTTTACAAGCAGAAAACTGACGAAATGCAAATACTGACGATATTTCTCAACAAGAAGGCGAGAAGCGTATGGCAAAAGACGTCTGCGTTATAAATGGTTGCGTAGACAGTTCAGCAGAGACTTAAGCAGCAATCGTGATAGTGTGTTTTAGTAAATTTCCTTCTTTCTAATACAGTAACGAAGCCAGGGTTTGTTGTAAATAAGATAATACATAAAATTAACTTTCTGTACAAATATGTGTATGGTTCAAATGGCTCTGAGCACTATGGGACTTAACATCTGTGGTCAGCAGTCCCCTAGAACTTAGAACTACTTAAACCTAAGTAACCTAAGGACATCACACACATCCATGCCCGAGGTAGGATTCGAACCTGCGACCGTAGCGGTCACGCGGTTCCAGACTGAAGCGCCTAGAACCGCACGACCACACCGGCCGGCAAATATGTGTATGCATGAGGTTATTATTTAAATTGTCCTTTCTGAAATTCTTAGTCTGATCAGAACAAAACCGTTATATTCATGTTACTTTTCCATATTTTACTAATCTATAAATGTTAGGTAAATGAGTCTCGGAATTTTTACAAAGCTGACATGTGATAATGACTTACGTTCCTTGTTGTACAGAATATAAAAAAGTCCATTATCGATGCTGTGTTACTACATCCCCGTCAGCCAAATGGTCAGACAAACAACATCGTATATCTGCATTCGGTGCTGAACGAATCTAAAATGTTGAGGGTTGAATAATACTTAGGCAGTTTTTTGTTCTACTGATTTTTATTTGTATGAACTAGTTTCCGGCTTATTAGGCCGTCTTCAGATAACTACGGCCTATTGTTTACAAGGAGCTTGTGTTCTTAAGAACCAAACATTCTGGGCTTAGATGCAACGCAGTTACATACGATCTATAGTTGTGGTATTGTCTTTGGAATTGTCAAAAGGGTCTTTTGACTTTTAGTTCTGTAAAACTGTTCTTTAACATAATAAATCACATTTTATGGTTTGTCAGTACCATGTATGACAGCGATTAGAATTATTTAGAATACACATTATTAAAAAATTACAATTTTTTGGTATTTGTTGTGAACAGTTGCATTGGGCACTAATTGGTGGTTGTACAACTGCGATGTTTTCTTTGGGGGTTACATTTTGTTATTAGAAAAATTGTGCATTAATATATATCAAATATTACATTGTTACAACTAAGTTACAGATCGTATGTCAGTGCGTTGTATCTAAGTGCAGATTGTTTGGTTCGTAAGAACACAAGCTCCTTGTAAACAATAGCCTATAGTTATCTGAAGAAGGCCTAGTCAGCCGAAAACTAGTTCCTACAAATAAAAATCAGTAGAACAAAAAACCGCCTAAGTGTTATTCCACCCTCAATATGGAATTGTTCTATCAAGAAGCGACGGAGGAATCCATAAATAAGAATCTAGAATGATTAATTGCTTAATTTAAGTTTTAATTATGTTGGCACCAACATTCCTCCCTCTTTAACAGGAGGATGCGACGTCTCATTCACTGGATTATCGGTTCATGTAATTGCTTTCGTAATATTAACTTTTGGTTGTGGTTTCACTAATTACGGTAGCAGTCATCCGTTACAGCGAAACATTTGTGCGATGACAATGAAACTTCTTTATTAATAATTTTTTTCTTAAGCTGAAATAACTGGGAAGGTGAAACTTCTTTATTTAATTCTGAATCTGCTGAGTGAAATTGAACGCACTATCACTTTGCTATATTTTTATCATTTCAGCACTGCCCTACAGAATTCTACTTGACAATTACAGCTCAAAGTTATTCTAATCATTTATCACCCATAATATACAAGCGCAACGGAATCTGACTGTTCAAATAATTAACACAGAAGAATGGTCCTCAATTAGAAGGAATCCTAACAATAACCTATACATTTCATAAGACACTTACCTCACAGAAAATCTTCATTACACGAACTACGCCGGCCGATGTGGCCGAGCGGTTCTAGGCGCTTCAGTCTGGAACCGCGCCACCGCTACGGTCACAGGTTCGAATCCTGCCTCGGGCATGGATGTGTGTGATGTCGTTAGGTTAGTTAGGTTTAAGTAGTTCTGAGTTCTAGGGGACTGATGACCTCAGAAGTTAAGTCCCATCGTGCTCAGAGCCATTTGAACCATTTGAACACGAACTACAGCGACTGGGTAAACACCAATACAGCCAGCTAAATAAAAGATTCTAACTGCTGTAGGCTCTAATTACTAATAGGCATGTGGTTAGCGAAGGAAAGATTTTGTTGCAGAGCAAACAATGAGTTTAGCAAATTTTAGCTTCATAATGTGACATACAGTTCGGAAAAATTATATAATCGTCCGTGACATCCAGTTCCAAAAATTATATAATCATCAACATAATAAAATATGCATGTCGGATACACGTTCAGACCGTTCGCTCGAGCTAACACTTCAGACCTCTAACCTCCATCACTGCTGACTATAAACTTCCACCCTCCATCACTGCTGGCCATTCATTTCCAACTTAAATCACTGCTGACAATTAACTTACAACTACGAGTCCGACAGCTACAGGGTCTCTTACAGAGGGCGGCGCACATCGCTGTCAGTGTTATTAATGCAGTCTGTCACGCTCCCGGCATATAAACACATAAACACGCTACTTACAACATAAAATTCAGGCTCATAGCTACAGGAATTCTAGGCGACAGGGGGACCCTGGCAGGTAGTTACTTTCTATACCTCTCCATTTCAAAAATTTGAAAGCTTTGCAGGTGTGACGACTTTGAGACAAACCACCGTCCGATTGGTCAGGAAAAACAGAAATTCTCATTCACACTCACACAAATACGCAAGCTGTCCTCACGTACACTCACGTTTTAGTTCATGGCCTGATTCGTGAGTGACCATTGTACTGTAATTTCGTAATTCAGTGTAGTCTTAAGTTAACAGACTTATTGTTGCATAATTGTTTAAAAAATGGCTCTGAACACTATAGGATTTAACATCTGAGGTCACACACACCCATGCCCGAGGTATGATTCGAACCTGCGACCCTAGCAGTCGCGCGGTTCCGGACTGAAGCGCCTAGAACCACTCGGCCATCGCGGCCGGCACATAACAGTCACCCTTTAGTTAACAGGCTTGTTGTTACAGAACAGTCACCGGAGTTCATTATCGTAGGCGTTCCAAGATTAGAAGCTTAATTTCTGTCGGTGAAATTTTGCTAAGGGCCAACGGCCTCGACACAGTGGTAACACTGGTTCCCGTCAGATCACCGAAGTTAAGTGCTGTC
Organism: Schistocerca americana; assembly: GCF_021461395.2. NCBI lineage: Eukaryota > Metazoa > Arthropoda > Insecta > Orthoptera > Acrididae > Schistocerca > Schistocerca americana. Next base: position 495,667,926 of record NC_060124.1, on the reverse strand, counting down.
GGGTTTGGTTAGCACTTAGATGCTTACCTGTAGTTCTCTATACGTTACTATGTTCTTTGAACGAATAAATTACGCTTGTTAATAGACTGAGGGCCGACGGCCTCGACGCAATGGTAACACTTATTCCCGTCATGTCACCGAAGTTAAGTGCTGTCGGGTTTGGTTAGCACTTGGGTGGGTCACCGTCCGGATCTGCTGGGTACAGTTGGCAAGCGGGGCACAGTCAGCTCTTGTGAGGCCAATTAAGGAGCTACTTGACTGAGAAGTTGCGACACCGGTCACAAAAAGGTACAACGGCCGGGAGAGTGGTGTGCTGGCCACATGCCCCTCCGTATCTGCATCCAGTGACGCCTGAGGGCTGAGGATGATAAGTCGGGCGTTCAGTACTGTTGGGGCTTCAAAGCCTTTTCTGAATATGTTTGCTGTTTTCTTTGTTTTCTAATAGACTCAGTGATATGACTTTAGGAACAAGCTATCAACTAACAATGAATGTCACTCCCTGCCAAGTACGGTAGAAGTAAGCCTACTTCTACACGTTGGAAAACAAACAAACATACTTCAAATCCTTGACATATTACATGGGAACGCTAGCTTAATGAGAAAGATGGCGGTAGTAACCACCACAGTCATCTTTAGTTGGCCGGCCGCTGGTGGCCGAGCGGTTCTAGGCGCTTTAGTCTGGAACCGCGCAACCGCTACGGACGCAGGTTCGAATCCAGCCTCGGGCATGGATGTGTGTGATGTCCTTAGGTATAGTTAGTTTTCAGTAGTTCTAAGTTCTAGGGGACTGATAATCTGAGATGGTAAGCCCCATAGTGCCCAGAGCCATTTGAACCATTTTTGAACCATCTTTAGTTTGGCAAAGACATTGAAGTAGTTTGTCGTTTATGTCTACTGTCAAACATTAATAAGATAATGTAATGCTACGTCTTAGAAATCCAGTTGAATAAACTGAACTAATTCACAGGGAAACATAAGTGCCGACATGTGTATAATGTCTTCTTGAGCTATTTAAGAAAGTGTTATTAACGAACGAGATAAATTACAGGTACGTTGATCATCATGATGATATTTATGATTAATCCGTTCAGTTCACCTAGCGCTTTTTATTATATCGACGTAAATGTTTTGGGATTTTGTTTGCTTCAGATGCCAACTTTCAACGTACGGAATAAAGTTCAACGTCAACATATGGTAAATCGTATGCCAAGACAAGATATAAGTTCATAAAATTTTTGGTCTCGTCGTGCTGTTAGCTGTCCTACGTGTTGATGTAACAGCGGCCTGCCACAAATGGTTCAAATGGCTCTAAGCAGTATGGGACTTAACATCTGAGGTCATCAGTCCCCTAGACTTAGAACTACTTAAACCTAGCTAACCTAAAGGACATCACACATATCCATGTCCGAGGCAGGATTAGAACCTGCGACCGTAGCAGCAGCGCGGTTCCGGACTGAAGCGCCTAGAATCCCTCAGCCACAGCGGCCGGCCGGCCTGGCACAATTTTGTCGTAATAGTGAGGTACAAGCTGAGATCGACCATATTGATCTTGTCTGGACATCATTCGCCCCTGACGCCCGGGTTCATATTTCAAGTTCACTACGAGAAATTATATCACACTATCATCAAAAGGCAGAAGTAGTTAAGTTTATATTAAGTTTCCAATTAATGAATCTCTCTAATCTAATTCATGAAGAGATCAGCTTGGTGTCAGAATGGAGTAATAGCACTAGTCGAAAACTGAATACATTTCCGCGAGGTAGACGCTTCTGTGTGTCAAGTTCCCGAACTTCGCGGTATAATTATTCGCTCGTCACATCTCGCTTCGCCACTGCACTGCACTAACCGCTAACGCATTCACACGCTGTGCGCTTCGCGTCGTATGTTAGGTGGAAGGCAAGGCAAATCCAGCATGACACACTAAGCTCCCGGTTCCTTCACTCGTAATTATGCCCGCTCCGTCAACTGTCAATATTAACTACTGATTCTATAAACCCTAAATATTATCAAAGCGTAATTGTAATTATTAATACCACCAAACTTCATAACGCATAACTAGGTCATATATTTGGAAATTCACCACCAATAATGACATTTAAAATAACTGATTACGCACAATCTCAAGCAGTTTCTACTGCACTCGTCTATTATATGATCCCCTGGAGATACCTTCACAGTCACCTGAGGGATTATATACATTGTTGTTCGAGTTATTAAAGGGGAGAAACAGGTTTTCACAGCAAGTTCTAAAGCTAAATGGTTATGTGTCGTCTTGATGAAAATCCTTGATCTCTCTCTCTCTCTCTCTCTCTCTCTCCCTCCCTCCCCCCCCCCCCCCCCCTTATACATTTACGAGCACGTGTCTAAGTGTCCCATACGTGTTAGATTTGTAATAAAGCAAGTTTTAGGTGCCTCACAGATTTAAAAAAACCAAAGAGGACGATTCATGATGCTGCTTCTTTGTATCTATTACAGCCTTTCTCATATCTTACAACGACTTAATACATTTTTATTCAGTGAACTCACGAAATGTAAGAGTTACGTAAATCAGTATATAAGGCAAGGAAAACTCTGTAATTACATGAAAACAAGCGTTAAGTGTTTTCTGTTGTTGTATCAAGATGATTACGATGGCATTTTTTGCTGTGTTAGTTGAAGGTGAATAAATAAGTAACATTGAACTGTGAAGTGCAGTCTCTTGTGTCTGAAATAACTGTCATTGTGTGACAGTGACAGCGTATGCTATTTTACCATCATAGCAAACCTCAGAAAAATATTCATGTGAACGCGGAGATACTATGATTCCATTTTGGAGGACCTACCAGGCTTGCACCTACTATCGTGGAAAATGAACAGAGAGAACGAAATTTATTTTGTTGCTTAGCGGCAGTTTTGATCTCCTGTCGAAGCGTATCTAAGAGTCCCTTTCTTTGATAAACGTTATTGCATATTCAGTCTTCGAAAGTTGCTGCTAGCTTATGGAAGACGACAGCTGATAGCGTAATTCTGAAACTAACAGAAATACGTTTTATTTAATCCGAACAGAATTTGAATCAGGGTTACATTTTTTGAACAAGTGTGGCCCATCCATTTATACATTTAGGATAACGTGTTCGACTGCTTTCCTCATTAGAAATGCTAAGCAACAACGGTTGATAAGTATGTTAACATATTTTCCACTGATAAAGTACAATGAGTACAGCTATTTAATACAGTTAGGCTGTGTGTAAGACCTACAAACGTTATAAAGAAAATCCAATGAAGAATACAACTAACTCCAACCAACAACGCATAATTAGGCTCGTTTTCATATAATCTTCATTTGTTACGTATTTCCTACTCTTCCTACAGGGTGCAAATGAAAATATTCTTGATACACCTAGATTACCATGAATAACAGTTCGTTTTTGTTTCCTAACGTTCATTCAACAATATCTGCTTGAGATCTGTAGTAGAATCAAGAAAACTTCTGATACATTACTACCAAAAGCCTTTCACTTCTACCGAACATATTTCTGTACCAAGTATCTTGTATCATATAACACTTTAGTTAGGCGTACGAAGACTGATAAATAATTATGAGTGAAACAATAATAAACGATTTGTTAAATATTTTTTGTAAGTTGTTGAACCATGTTGCAATCAGGCATTCTATGGCAAGGAAACATCAGCTATCGCTTTTATTTTTATGTTTCATTGGGTTATTGTAGAAGATACTAGAGAAAACTCGAAAACTGCCGCCAATCCAAGTTCGGTTCCTGCAGCAGACATGTGAGAGGATTCATTGCAAATGATCGTATCTTAACGATGAGCAATAGACAATGCATTGTGAGGTATAGGGGACGTAGAAAACTCTGGAGACGCATCAGGAATTCTAAGGGTTATTTGGAAAGTAAATAGTAAACGCATAGATAATGTTTCAGAAGCGCAGTACTATCGTATTAAGTTGTGTGTTTAGAATACACCTTTACGTACTATATCAGATTATTACAGTTGTACGAGTACATTTTGGACACTGTATCTCAGCCAATACAGTCCAACTTTTGGAGCATTTTATCACCGACAGAATACGCGAGATAATTCATATTTTCTGTTGACTTCATGCACAATTTCACTGACTCTATAACTGTAGACGTTTGCAAAATGCAAAGTCTTCGGTCAAGAATCTAAATCTTTCAAAAACCTTTGATTGTAAGAGACAAATCTTTCTGCAAACAGCGTGGTTCGCCACATGAATTTCTGAGATAAGTGGAAGTTTCAGGGACAAGCCGAGTTACGCTAACATCTATTGAAAATCGTCACATTTTTCATCACAACCTAATAGGCTTTGTGTATGATCACTTCGCAAAGTTTTGCTGACACGCTTCATAATGGATGTTCTGTGTGGAGGATGAACTACTTCGAATTAAAAAAAGCGCACGCTGTCTCACAGATTTAAACTTGCAAACAAGAAGATTAATGCTGATGCTGACTGCATATAATCATCATTGTACATGTTACAGCCTGTGTAACGTTTTACGAAAACGGAATACATTTTCATTCATTGAATTTACGTGTTAGAAAAATTGCTACAGTGGAGACGTGAATGGGTGTAAAAGATGTAAAATTATCTCTGTACACAGAATCTAACGCAGACAAAAATTTGTTTTAATTAACACAGTTTTCATTATATAACCGAATTAAAATCTTAATAGACATGTATTGACGTATTATTTTGGCAAACAAAATATGGGTAAACCCCAGTCATCATTAACTTTGAATGGCATCAATTCCGTTTAGTACTAGGATCTTCAGTTCAGTCAAATAATTATCAGTAGTGATTCCATAAAGAAGATAACCCGGCAGGGTAGCCGAGAGCGCTAATGCGCTGCTTCCTCGATTCGGGTAGGCACGTCGGCATGGGATCGAATCCGCCAGGTGGATTAATGACGAGGAACGGTATGCTGGCCAGCCTGGATGTGGTTTGTAGGCGGTTCTCCACATCCCACTAGGCGAATACCAGGCTGGTCCCCACGTTCCACCACAGTTCCACAATTTGCACCCATTTGGAAACGTTCGCACTATTATATGGTTTACACTAGACGCAGACTGTTGGGGTACACAGATTCTGTCCCCTGGGGTTCGGTGTGGCGGCAGGAAGGGCATCTGTCCACCCCCTGCAAGCAACCTTCCAAAGCTATAGTAACAAAGCCGACCCCATGTTGAAGTGGGACAAAGGCCCCAAGGAAATGATGATGATGATTCCATAAAAACATCGTTCATTCTGCGACTGAACGACTGTTATGTGTTTTAGGACTGAACGTAATATGTTAAAGGATGGCATTTATAGATGTGAGTATCATGTAACTTCCGGGGCGCTAAATTTTATATGCTAATGACGAACTAAAAATAGTATTCTGGCAAAAGTAATTGTTCGTTCTCCAACCTTACGTTTCAGAACGTAGATTGAGCTTAAAATAAACTAAGAAATTGATTTTTTCACTAAATCTTCATTTTTACGATACTTTAATACCTCTTATGTTCATCTAGGAATCGTCTTCTTTTTTTATCTCTTAAGTGCTTCAAGAATTCAATCAGCGATCCGTGTCTTGTGTTCTCTTAGATCCATTCCAGTCATTTCTGTCTATACTCATCGAAACCAGTGACTTATTTCTTTCCTTTTGCAATTATGGCTCAAAGTTTTTAACATAACACTTCTATCGTAGATTACGAAACCACGGCCACATAACACAACTTAGATAAAGTAGCATCTCAGTTGCAACGGTACTCATCTCTTTCGTGGGTATTTCCGTCTATATCTGTTTTCAATGGCTTCTAAGATTCTTACGTCAAAAATCTTTCCTGGTGTCATTGAATCCGTACATCCTACAGGGTCAAACGTTGTTGTGTCTACTACTAAAGCGCTGTATATGATATCAAAATTTACTTTACGCTGGAGTCCATAGCTGCACTAAGTTTCTGGTACGACCATTTCTCCCACAGCAGACTGCATTTGTAAAAGGAACTAAATTTTTATCACAGCACCGTTTAGCTACTTCCTAAAGGCAAAGTTTTTATCAGCGAAATGTTCACATAAATTCTCTAACGGATACACCTGATTTGGCTGAATAGCTATTGTCAACAGCCGATCAGAAATAAGGAACATTACACAAGTAAATACACAGCGGCATTATACTGACAAAGTGAATAAATACGTTAATACACTGCATAAAACTTATAACTTATACCATAAATTTTTCTGCATTAAATGCATTCGCAGTTGCGGATAAGGACAATCATCAGCTCTAGAACGGAATTACGACAACGAAAATTTTTGCCGGACTGGTCCACGAACTTAGGTTTCCCGATTATGGCGAGCGGTCGCCTTATCAGTCCTTTAACGCGATTTGTTCGTTATTTTTCGTTTAATTTGTTCGGGGCGGACGTCCCATGACACCCATTCAGGTTCATCATTCCCTCACTTTTTTGTTACACAGCTAACCCTCTGACCAGACACTCTGACCTACCGTGCCGGCTTACCATTTTTCTATCTGTACACGACTCACCGCCAGACCCAAAATGCCCTATGTCGTCAACCATGTACAGCCACATGGAAATTTGGGTCTTGCCATGAGTCAGCCAAACAGTAAGGCGGCCGATCCCGATAAATGGAAAATCCGGGTTCACGTCCTGGTCCGGCGTTATTCCTTGAGCCGTGACAGAAAGTTCACGATCCAGATGGCCGTGTGGATTATATCGACGTGAAACAGTGTTCCATATTTCCAGGAAATGTCGTAATACTGTACACCGTAGGTACACAGCTGAACGCATACTCAGGTCTACCTACAGAACCAGAACCAACAGTATATTATACTTAAACTGCTCAGCGTTTGTCCTGATATTTAAACAATTATGTCGTAGTATGCGTATTACTATCATAGATCCGCCACATGTGTCACTACGTCAACGTATTTGACGCGGTAAACGCATTGCAGTTCAATAAACCTTGCCTGTGCTAATATAAGAGACATATAGCGTGGCAAAGAGCAGGCCTAAGAGAGCAGCTTGCTTGCTTGTTTGACAGCATGTCAAGATATATGTTGACGTACAGTAATGCAGTGTACTATACATGCTGTTTCTGTGATTGTACGCTAGTAAGGATAGCAGCTACTCTTGTTGGATCCTTTTATCTATTAATTATGTGCAGGGTTTGCTACATCTCGAAATATTCCACGCTTTTGTAGGATCGTGACGTATGTCTAATGGAACCATATGCAGTTTTTGTGGGGTAGTGTTGTTTGATAATTCTAACGGGGGGAAATTAGCCCACTTTCGTTGATACACAGTGTGTAATTCTAATGAATGCGCGGTGTCATGCAGAGAAAACACACTGCATATGAAAAAAATTTAAATATTTGGTGAAAGCTTACAGAAGCGGATGGTCAATGCTTTTAAAAGCTTTAACTAGTTCATGTGGGTCCAAAACTAATTAAAGTAACGTATGTGACAAACTTCGAAGCTTTGTAGCTTTGATGTACGAGATAAAAACCGCTTTTGCCATGTAAATATCGTCAAAAACTGTTTGTATTAAATTTCTTCATGCATCCAAATTTTTCTGTCGCAGCGATTTCGGGAATATCCGGCATTATCTGCGGTTAGAGCATATTGTATAGTCACTGAATATAAAAACAGACATGCGTAGCCTCTTACTATAAACTTCTCGCAAGCTAATATAGAGAACAGCCCGCTTCATAGTGATCAAACTGGGTAGGGTACAATATCGCTTGCATGTAGCAAAGTGAACATAGCTCATACGGCACGTTGACTTTGCCACGTGCGAGCTATAACAGTCCATCACTTTTCGCCGGGTTCCGTCCTTTATTAGCATACAAGACTTTGTCTTGATCGCCGTAAAATGCGTTTTCTTTATTTTTCACTTCTCATGATGCGTTTGATTTCACCATCATCAAATCATACTTCGATACAGGGTACAGTGTTGTTTTATAGACACTATATGATAACGTCAATGTACAAAAACGCATCCTGATAAGTGAAAAATTAAGAAATATATTTGACACGTTTCTGAACACTCACATAATTGGAATAATATATATATATATACATATACATACATATATATATATATATATATATATATATATATATATATATATATATATATATATATATATATAAAGTTTTCTTTAATTTACGTCTATGGTCACAATCTTTTTTGTTAAACAGATTAGTGGTTTCGGTCTTTAATGACCATCATCGGATCTGTTTCATAAAAGCAAAGTCCTAATATACTGCAGCCATAGTGGCATCGTCAAATGTTAACTGCGGGATCAGCACCAGCATCGTCAAATACATATAAATCACATCACATATGTATTTGACGATGCTGGTGCTGACTCCGCATCTAACATTTGACGATGCCACCATGGCTGCAGTATAATACGACTTTGTTTTTATGAAACAGATGTGATGATGGTCAAAAAGACCGAAACCGCTAATCTGTTAAACAAAAAAGATTGTGATCATAGACGTAAATTAACGGAAACTTATTACATATACGGGTCACTGTGTTTTTTCGCGACAACTTCGCAGCTTGTGAACACAGTGAGAAACAGAACTCATGAACCCAAGAAAGACTTCTTGGCTGTAGTGATCTTACAGGAGGATCTATAAAAAGTTTATAATAAGGGAAAATGTAAATGAAGCGTTTTAATACCAGCTGACTGTACGTACACTATCTATTAATGGCGGGCTGTAAGGCTAGAGACTGGTCCACGAAAGAGGTTGAATAAATGAAAGAAAATTAACACAAGGAACTTTTGGCGACTTAAGTATCCTAAATGACCATCTTGCTGAGAAATCATTATAGATCACGGCGTCTAAGGACAAGGTTCTTTTGGGGTCAAGCTAAAATGATTATAGTGGGAGCGACAGACCGACTTTCATCGTTGTTAACATCCCTTCCACTAAGTACCGTTGACTCGAAAGAGAGGAAGGAAGCGAGAAACGTACGTGGCTAAGTGTTTCCCCCTCAGGGAGGCGCTCTCGAGCAGCAGCAGCAGCTGCTGGAAGGCGGTGGGCGGATTCGCCGGCAATAAGAGGCTGGCTCTCGGGGGCGAGGGGCGGGGAGCGTCGGCAGGCCGGTACGTGACGCGGCGCGTCGTTAGGCTGAGTGTGCAAAGCGGCGCGCCGCCTCCTCTGGCCAGTTTTTCCGGCCCCTCACGCGCGCGTAATGAATTTGGAGGCAGAAGGCGGGGGCGACTGGAGGCGGAGGATCCGGCATTAGCGGGGGCGGCGCCGTGGCACGTACCTTGTTGCAGGCACAGCGACAGCAGAAGCACCAGCAGGCGCAGCACGCGGCGCATCTTGAGCATGGTGGCGTCCTTGTCCTGTACCGATGTCCTCCGTCCCTCGCACCTCTCTTCAGGGGCGGCAAATCGTCTGCCGCCGTCCTTCAGCAGAGCATCGCCGGAGCACCGAGATGTCGGCCACACTCACGTCCATCGCACTCGAAGGCAGCGGAGAACGCACGGGCTTCTGCCCCTGTGTCACTCGGCCGTACTTTTCCCTTTCGATCGGTCCTCCTACGTTTTTGGCTGCCTGGAGAACGACGAAGCAGCACTTCCCAAACGTCTCACTAGAACGTTTATACAACGGTCATTACAAATGTTCCCATTAACAGAAAGTGAAACTGTAAACTGTCAGCGTACGATCTCCACTATGGCAGACACTCCACTTAACAGGTACACCTGCTATCACGTACGCACACGCAGAGTCAGAAGAATTTCAACTATTCACACCAGAGCGACGATACACTTTCTAACATTCCAAAACAGTTTCTCTTCTTCAAGATGAACTATCATTAGTATTCATATCTATCTGCCATTTTTCAGACACAGAAAAACTCTATACGAATATTTTCCAAGAAAAATGTAATTTCCTTCCACTTTCAAACAGGCATTAGCTGCTACAAACACTTTTTCGTTCTACTGGAAATTTTTATATGTGTCACGCATTTTTGCTACTTCTCTTGATCCGACACGCAAGTGGCAGTTAGTCTCTCTCTAGCGGCAGTTCTAAACTGTGAATTATTAAACTACTGAACAACTTGGCCGACCGTAGCATGCGAGTGAAATGCCGTCTCCAACTTCCTTTCAATAAACAAAATATTTAAGTCAAGATCCAATACAAGACACTTTCATCCCAATTAAAAGCTCATAAATAAAATTTAAAGAAAGAAAACATGTATATTGTCTGAATTCTTCGACAGTGTCGTGAAATATCACACTTAACTACTAAGCTAATATATGATAGCAGCAGCCAATGTTTTTGCTATGGGAGGAATAACATTCACTGTAGCTGTAATCTGTTTCTCACAGAAACCCTAAAATATTGAGGAGAGGAAAAGTCACATTTGTACACGACCAACAGCAGAAAGTAACACTTATTATATAGGTGATGGGCACAGTGAAATTAAAATCGTTGGCTGTTTAGACACATGAAACTTTGTAAGTTACGGGTGCTCATCTCTAAGTGGCAACACTGATTTCAGTAGGTGAATTCGTCATTGGAGAGCTGTGTAGTTGTCGGTTCCGTACCAAGTGTTGATACGATTTGCGCAATCGCAATTGATGTTTGTTTCAGAGAGGGTAGAAAGAGTTAGTAGGCTACACAAACGGTATTTTCAACGTCGTAAAGAAATGTTAAATTTCACACAACTGCCAGGAGTCACTTCTTCACCAGTTCTCGAAAGGAGTCCTGGAGTTGCGGTATCACGTGATGTTTTATAGAACGGAGAATGAGATGAAGTGAAAAAAATGTCACTTGTCACACGAATATCCCGATGTAGTATCTTGAGTGGTTGTCCACAACAGCCTTTTAGTGTCACTCTTTGCCACTTGTCGGAGAGAAGCGGTGGAGAAACCTGCCTGAAGCGGAAATAACACTTCTCAGACAACAATACTTTCCGGTCACCCCCCCTCGTTAGTTCTCCTTGGCAGCCTTGCAATTGTCCATGTCCGCAACGAACTGCCGAGGGAAGAGCGCGGTTGGGTCACTGGGAGAAGGTTTTTGGTACCTCCACTCCGCACGTTAACCACCGACACGACTTGGCGATGCGACTCGACACGACCGGCGCGTATCGCGGCCAGCGCTCGTGGCTGGGGGCAGCGGGGCGACGCGCACGTGGCGGCCGCTCGCAGCCGACTGGAGGCGGCGTCGGCCGTGGCGGCGGCGGCGGCGGCGGCGCTCCGGACGCCGGTGGCGGCGTCGCGTCGGCGCAGCGGGGCGTCCGCGTCGGGGCGGCGCGGCCGGCTGTAATCGCGTTACTACGGCCTAAGCCGGCGCCGTGTCCGGCGTTTACCGGCGACCTCTGCCCGGCTGGAAAATGCAGTTTGCCGACCAGTAAGGAAGTTAGCCAGCTACTGCTGCGTGGATCCGGTCCGAGGAGGAGGAGCAGCAAGAGGGGTCCAGTAGCGGCGGCGGCGACTCCGGGGAAAGTGGGAGGGCGCAACCGGCGCTCGGGTTAACCGGCAGTCGTGCCGCCTTTGCAACGCGCCTCACGTCGACGGACAGGTCGTTAGAATGTAGATAAAGCGGAAAGGTCCGCAACGGAATTCGCCTCACGCCTGGACACGGGCCAAACGCAACTCTTATTTCTTCGCTGGCTTGATCGACGCCGCTGACGCAGCAGTCAGGGAACGGGCACTGCTGAAAGGAACATACACGTTATCTTCCTTCAGCTTGAAAGGTATCTGTTCATTCAGCCAGCCTCAATTTGGATCACCTTTTTTTCGATCGGTAAGGGACCGCTAATTGCTCTCGATTGGCGGTCGCAAGTTGACCGTCTCGTTATCTACACTACGTGATCAAAATAATCCGGATACTCCTAATAACATACGATTTTGGTATTAGCTGCATTGTTCTGCCACCTAATACGTACTTCATATCAGCGACGTCATCAATCATTATCTACATCTACATCTACATTTATACTCCGCAAGCCACCCAACGGTGTGTGGTGGAGGGCACTTTACGTGCCACTGTCATTATCTACCTTTCCTGTTCTAGTCGCGTATGGTTCGCGGGAAGAACGACTGCCGGAAAGCCTCCGTGCGCGCTCGAATTTTACATTCGTGATCTCCTCGGGAGGTATAAGTAGGCGGAAGCAATATATTCGATACCTCTTCCAGAAACGCACCCTCTCGAAACCTGTACACCAAGCTACACCGCGATGCAGAGCGCCTCTCTTGCAGAGTCTGCCACTTGAGTTTGCTCAACATGTCCGTAACGCTGTCACGCTTACCAAATAATCCTGTAACGAAACGCGCCGCTCTTCTATTGTTCTTCTCTATCTCCTCTGTCAACCCGATCTGGTACGGATCCCATACTGATGATCAATACTCAAGTATAGGTCGAACGAGTGCTTTGTAAGCCACCTCGTTTGTTGATGGACTACATTTTCTAAGGACTCTCCCACTGAATCTCAACCTGGCACCCTCCTTACCAACAATTAATTTTATATGATCATTCCACTTCAAATCGTTCCGTACGCATACTCCCAGATATTTTACAGAAGTAACTGCTACCAGTGATTTTTCGACTATCGTATAATCATAGAATAAAGGATTCTTCTTTCTATGTATTCGCAATACATTACATATGTCTATGTTAAGGGTCAGCTGCCACTCCCTGCATCAAGTCCCTATCCACTGCAGATCTTCCTACATTTGGCTGCAATTTTCTAATGCTGCAACTTCTCTGTGTACTACAGCATCTTCCGCGAAAAGCCGCATCGAACTTCCCACACTATCTACTAGGTCATATATATATATATATATATATATATATATATATATATATATACTCCTGGAAATTGAAATAAGAACGCCGTGAATTCATTGTCCCAGGAAGGGGAAACTTTATTGATACATTCCTGGGGTCAGATACATCACATCATCACACTGACAGAACCACAGGCACATAGACACAGGCAACAGAGCATGCACAATGTCGGCACTAGTACAGTGTATATCCACCTTTCGCAGCAATGAAGGCTGCTATTCTCCCATGGAGACGATCGTAGAGATGCTGGATGTAGTCCCGCGGAACGGCTTGCCATGCCATTTCCACCTGGCGCCTCAGTTGGGCCAGCGTTCGTGCTGGACGTGCAGACCGCGTGAGACGACGCTTCATCCAGTCCCAAACATGCTCAATGGGGGACAGATCCGGAGATCTTGCTGGCCAGGGTAGTTGACTTACACCTTCTAGAGCACGTTGGGTGGCATGGGATACATGTGGACGTGCATTGTCCTGTTGGAACAGCAAGTTCCCTTGCCGGTCTAGGAATGGTAGAACGATGGGTTCGATGACGGTTTGGATGTACCGTGCACTATTCAGTGTCCCCTCGACGATCACCAGTGGTGTACGGCCAGTGTAGGAGATCGCTCCCCACACCATGATGCCGGGTGTTGGCCCTGTGTGCCTCGGTCATATGCAGTCCTGATTGTGGCGCTCACCTGCACGGCGCCAAACACGCATACGACCATCATTGGCACCAAGGCAGAAGCGACTCTCATCGCTGAAGACGACACGTCTCCATTCGTCCCTCCATTCACGCCTGTCGCGACACCACTGGAGGCGGGCTGCACGATGTTGGGGCGTGAGCGGAAGGCGGCCTAACGGTGTGCGGGACCGTAGCCCAGCTTCATGGAGATGGTTGCGAATGGTTCTCGTCGATACCCCAGGAGCAACAGTGTCCCTAATTTGCTGGGAAGTGGCGGTGCGGTCCCCTACGGCACTGCGTAGGATCCTACGGTCTTGGCGTGCATCCGTGCGTCGCTGCGGTCCTGTCCCAGGTCGACGGGCACGTGCACCTTCCGCCGACCACTGGCGACAACATCGATGTACTGTGGAGACCTCACGCCCCACGTGTCGAGCAATTCGGCGGTACGTCCACCCGGCCTCCCACATGCCCACTATACGCCCTCGCTCAAAGTCCGTCAACTGCACATACGGTTCACGTGCACGCTGTCGCGGCATGCTACCAGTGTTAAAGACTGCGATGGAGCTCCGTATGCCACGGCAAACTGGCTGACACTGACGGCGGCGGTGCACAAATGGTGCGCAGCTAGCGCCATTCGACGGCCAACACCGCGGTTCCTGGTGTGTCCGCTGTGCCGTGCGTGTGATCATTGCTTGTACAGCCCTCTCGCAGTGTCCGGAGCAAGTATGATGGGTCTGACACACCGGTGTCAATGTGTTCTTTTTTCCATTTCCAGGAGTATATATATATATATATATATATATATATATATATATATATATATATATATATATATATATATATATATATATTGTGAAAAGCAATGGTTCCATAACACTCCCCTGTGGCATGCCAGATGTTACTTTAACGTCTGTAGACATCTCTCCATTCGCAACAACATGCTGTGTTCTGTGTTCTGTTTGCTACAAACTCTTCAATCCAGCCACACAGCTGGTCTGATATTCCGTAGGCTCTTACTTTATCAGGCGACAGTGCGGAACTGTATCGAACGCCTTCCGGAAGTCAAGGAAAATGGCATCTACCTGGGAGCCTGTATCTAATATTTTCTGGGTCTCATGAAGAAATAGAGCGATTTAGGTCTCACAAGATCGCTGCTTCCGGAATCCATGTTTATTCCTATAAATTAGATTCTGGGTTTCCAGAAATGACATGATACGAGAGCAAAAAACATGTTCTAAAATTCTACAACAGATCGATGTCAGAGATATAGGCCTATAGTTTTGCGCATCTGCTCGTCGACCCTTCTTGAAAACTGGAACTACCTGTGTTCTTTTCCAATCATTTGGAACCTTCCGTTCCTCTAGATACTTGCGGTACACGGTTGTTAGAAGGGGGGAGAGTTTTTTCGCGTACTCTGTGTAGAACGGAATTGGCCGGCCGGTGTGGCCGTGCGGTTAAAGGCGCTTCAGTCTGGAACCGCGTGACCGCTACGGTCGCAGGTTCGAATCCTGCCTCGGGCATGGATGTGTGTGATGTCTTTAGGTTAGTTAGGTTTAATTATTTCTAAGTTCTAGGCGACTGATGACCTCAGAAGTTAAGTCGCATAGTGCTCAGAGCCATTTGAACCATTTTGAACCGAATTGGTATCCCGCCAGGCCCAGTGGACTTTCCTCTGTTGAGTGATTTCAGTTGCTTTTCTATTCCTTGGACACTTATTTCGATGTCAGCCATTTATTTCGTTCGTGCGAGGATTTAGAGAAGGAACTGCAGGGCGGTCTTCCTCTGTGAAACAGCTTACATCGTGAGAGAGCGGAATAGAGTGCTCTGTGAAACTCACGGACTTCGAACGTGGTCAGGTGATTGGGTGCACTCGTGTCATACGACTGTACGTGAGATTTACAACCTCCTAAACAGCCTTAGGTCTACTGTTTCCGATGTGATAGTGAAGTGGAAACGTGAAGGGACACGTGCAGCACAAAAGCGTACAGGCCGACCTCGTCTGTTGACTGACAAAGACCACCGACAGCTGAAGAGGATCGAAGTGTCTAATAAAGAGACATCTATCCAGACCTTAACACAGTAATTCCAAACTGCATCAGGATCCACTGCAAGTGATATGCCAATTAGGCAGGAGGTGAGAAAATGTGGATTTCGGCTGCTCATGAGCCACACATCACGCCGGTAAATGCCAAACGACGCCTCGCTTGGTGTAAGGAACGTGAACATTGGATGACTGACCAGTGGAAAAACGTTGGAAGGAGTGACGAATCACGGTACACAATGTGGCGATCCAATGGCAGTGTGTGGGTACGGCGAATGCTTCGTGAACGTCATCTGCAGCGTTTGTAGTGCCAACAGTAAAATTCGAGGGCGGTGGTGCTATGGTGGCGTTGTGTTTTTCATGGAGGGGTTTGCGCCCCTTGCTGTTTTGCGTGGCAGTATCACAGCATAGGCCTACATTGATGTTTTAAGCACCTTCTGCCTACCACTATTGAAGTGCTATTCTGGGATGGCGATTGCACCTTTCAACACGATTGAGCATCTGTTCATAACGCACGACCTGTGGCGGAGTGGTTACACGACACTAACATCCCCCTAATGCACTGGCCTCCACAGAGTTCTGACCCGAATCGTATAGAACACCTTTGGAATGTTTTGGAACGCAGACTTCGTGACAGGCCTTGCCGACCGACATCGATACCTCTCCTCAGTGTAGGACTCCGTGAAGAATGCGCTGCCATTCCCCAAGAAACCTTCCAGGACCACATTGAACGTATGACTGCGAGATTGGAAGCTGTCATCGAGGGTAAGGGTGGGCCAATACCATACTGAATTCCAGAATTACCGATGGAGGGCGCCACGAACTTGTAAATCATTTTCAGCCATGTGTCCGGATACTTTTTATCACATAGTGTATTTCTGCTGTATGGGAAATACGTTTCACCTGCGGTCTCTGGAGTAAATACCTCGTCCAAAAAATGCCTACACCGTGGTCGTGCCATTTGTGCAGGTTGGACCTGAAAGGAGGAAGGAAGGGCAACTGCTAGGAAGCAGTTGTAACGAGTCATCCGCTTTTAGTGATCAGACGTGGGCAATCCTAAGTCGGTTCGCCACGTAGTACATTGCATGCTCCTGTGATTTAGTCGGCACTGAACAGTTTTTCGTATGAAGTGCAGTTATTGTCAGTTTGGCACGGTAGGCAGCGCTGAGCCGAAACAGGCCTTTTCAAAGTTGACTGTGTCAGACAAACTGTGGTCTCATAATTCTACTGCCATTCACAATGGGCCATCAAACGTGTTAATCAAGGATTTCTTTGAGTCTCGGTTATGTTGTTGAGGGACTTGTCCTGAGTACATGACTAGCGGCTTTTCGAGAAACAGCCCCTAGTTTCCGAGAAAATCCTTGTTGAAGTTTTATGCGTACCTCCTATACCTGTAAGATTAATCAAAATTCTCCCAAGAAAGGGTAGCGCAGGGGCTAAGATTCACAGCAGCGAAGTGGGGTTAAACCCTGTCCACCCACTTTCTTTTAGTTCCACCATACAGACTCTCACTAAGTAGTATGCCATGATAATTATTCAAAAATAGTTATTTTCGCCATAGCAATTTCTTTAATAGAGGTGTCATCACAGAAAATATTCTTCAAACGTGCATTCTTTTTGTTACAGAATGCATTATAGACTCCCCTTACTCGCTGTCGCTTCCTGTTCTGCAATGGAATTCCAGATGATATTCGTCATAGAAACAATCGAAGCACAAATTCGTAGAGCACAACGCACATTTAATGAAAGCTACTTCCTTGCCGGCTCACTGATTTTTGAAAAGCGGGAAAGAATGTGATTTAAATCGATAAAGAATTACTCAACTTATTTTTGTGAAATATTCTTTCGAAGCCATTTCTCTATTAGTTTTTAGCAAGTAGGGGACCTCTTCAACCTTTTCTCGTGAAAATTACTATCTGCCTGTACAAATAAATATCACAGGGTTCACACAGTGGAATACTTCTGGATAAGATAATTTTTACTGTGCAAGTGCGTGCTTATCTTTCATCTACAAAAGTCGCCAAATGTCTGATCAGTCTGCCCATGCAATAAAACAAGGGAACTTGGTCTAAGTATTTTGAATTTTAACTACGAGTAATAAATGGAACACACATTTTCAGAAGCTTTGCTATAAGGATTCTCTTGTTACTCAAATTGCTGCGGTTAAAATGAATTATTTTTCATCGCAGGTGATATTCCGAGCGCTGAAATAAAAAAAAAACTCCTATCAATAGAGGATGCTTTAATGCAGGGAGATGAGGAAGACCAGAGCAAACAGGTCGAGATTCAACCACTTGTGAAAGCCATGGAAGCGAAAATCCCAGTTAATGTAGTCATAGACACCGGAAGCGAGCTAACCTCGATTTCGGAGAACTTAGTTAACCAAAGCAATTCTGATGAAGAATTACCGATCTTGAAAACGAAGAAGATTAAAGCGAAGCGTCCCATCAAAAAAACATGCTGCGGATGTCAATAAATAAACAAGGATAATTCTTTCACGCCAAGGTCAAAATATCGAAACCTGTTTCGTTATCATACCGAAATTAACGGTGTACATGATAATAGGTGCGTATTTTCTGAATGAAAGATGAGCTGTATTAGACATGGGAAAGGGTAGCGTGACATTTGAGAGCATTACACTTCTCTTTGAGCCAGGGCTGTACAGTGTCAAACATAGGTGGAAGAGCAAGAACCTTGTAATGTTGATGCAATAAGTTGTTCTGAAAGCGGTACTGATATTCAAGATACTAAAAGCGGCTTAAAAGCTGTGAGCTATCTGGGGAAGTTACCCTTGCATACTGAGCAACTGTTTCACCAGGTATTCAGTCTAATTTCCCAAATTGCCATCCAGGCTAACATTAATTATAATCTTTTAATAGTCATCATACGACAACCGGTATATATATATATATATACCGGTTGTCGTATGATGACTGTATATATATATATATATATATATATATATATATATATATATATATATATATATATATATATAAAGAGAATTTAAGTAAAAAGAAATACATCAGAAATTTGGACATTTATTTTAACAATGATCATTGTTCTGTTAAAATTTCAGCGTATTAAACTTGATTCATAACTAAACTGGTGCCTTATTTAGGATTGTGAAAATTTGAGTTTGTAATCTTACCTAACTCATCAAATATGGTGCCAAGATTGGGAGACTGCATAAAGCACTGTATTCAATAAATAACACACAAAGAACGTTGAAATATATGCAAGAGGATATTAACCACAACCAACCGATTCAGTTTTCACCCAAAGAAGTTACGTTCGCAGCGCAATCCTGTCCGTCATGAAATTACCACACACTGGTATACTAAATTCATAGTAACTGTCTGTGAAATCTTCTTGAAAAGAATAGCTGAGGGCTACTTTGATGATGACACCACGTGCTTCACAAGGTCAACTTGGTTTACAAAAAGACTGTAGCTCCACACTAATTTTGATAAAAAAAAAAAAATTACATCGAAACACAATTTACAAAAGAAAAACCTCCAACTGGTTACTATCGTCGTTCTATTAACTTGATGGGTCAAACAATTATATAAGCACGTGGCACTGGTCTCACAAAGTACACCCCACATGGGTTGAACATAAAGAAAAGTTGCTATACTGAAAAATATCGTCAAGACGAGACGTTATAGTCCCACACACATTCGCATTTAAGATTGATGATCTTAGTTTGAGTCACGGATCATCAACGCGTGGTTCCACTTTGCTCACAAAGTAGTAATGAAGCAACTTCTGGAATATATTCTGAATTTGACACTCGAATTACACTGCTTTGCAATTTAAGATAATATAAGATATTTTAGATATAAACCTGAAACAAAGGTGATTAAATTTTCAGTTAGGCTGAATTTAAGATATGCATTGTCCTACAAACTTAGCACAGACGCGCTTAGCCGGATATCTTACCACATCAGACGCCCGCCGTGGACAGACTAGCCTGAGCCCCTACTGAGGCGCTTAACAGATACCAACGGAAGTGACCAGAGAGACAGCTTCCTGTACCAACATGACAAGGGACGGACAGGACCATACCAAGAATAGAAACCTCTTTGCCTTTAGAAAGTGTAGCTACCTGTTCCGACGTTGGTCCTACTGTTCTCTAGCAGACAGGCTTGTCTGCTACCATCAAGCATGCAACTAGAAATACATTTGCTTATTCATCCTTTCACACAGAAGCCAAGGGGGATGACAGTATCTTATCATATACACTATATGAAAGAAAGCGCATGTAGGTTCCATATGAGACTATGTGACATGAATTACATATAAACTGTGTTTCAAAGTGTAGTAGTGTGACAGATCGTACTTGTTTATGTGTAAATGTAACACGTTCCACTGCTCAGTCTCCTCCCATATAGAGTCAGAAACACCACAGTAAGTTTAAAAGTGGAATTTATGCCGTAAATGACAACAAAGAAATTAACATGAAAGGAATCCAACAGAGACCTTTCAACCTGCCAGACCTAAGGAACGATGCTCCACCACTGAAAAAAAAAAAATACAGACAGAACGAACCGAGCATACTGTCAGATACATAAAAGTGTAGGACTTCATCATGTAATTGTACTCGACCTCCTGCAAAAAACAATCGTCAACTGCTCACGACAATGCGGCGGACGACAGCTGAAAATGAATATGGGACGCGAATGGACGAGATCAACGATTTTCTCCAATGAGGAGACGCCGGCCAGGCCATCAGAAGGATGGCGATTTGTAATCAAGGCAACGCTTGTACCTAACTGCGGTAGCAACCTTGCCGTGATAAAGAAGTACAGGGTGGATGAGCAGCAGAAGATCGATGTTGGGTCCAGACGTTGCGAAAATTCATTTTCGACCGATACTCAAGTCGGAAGGGCTGAAGGGAACATCAGGCTCACCGAATTCCCGGCGTGGCTGAGACACAATTTGGCAAAAACGAAAAGAAAAGAAAATACTTGTACAAGCGCACTGTCGCCACTAGACATAAATATTATATTGAAATACAGAGATGAAAGAAAATCAGTCATTCAGTGCTGAACTGCACGTCCTAATCAACGATTGAAACACTAAAAAATGTAAGACATCAAAGCTACTACCATCCAATAATTTCCTATATCCTGCCAAGAGAAGAGACAAGATTCAAGACTGAAGAAAGGAAGATGCTTGGAAGAAGAGAAGGTGAAGAGTCCCAAGACTGATGTTGAAGAGAGAAGATGGGCGAAAATATTTCAGGATCCACTTTTCCAGATACGCATCCTTTTGTAAATTAGTCGTCTGTGAAGTGTTACAAAAATGTAAGTACCTTCACCAAGGTCTTGAGAACAAAAATACACGTTTTTAAAAACAATACTCCATGAGAATTTGCACTAAAATCTCTACATTATTATGAGGGCCACACAAAACTACGACAACATCCTGTTGCAAAATTCGATGAAGAATGACGCTGCCAAAAGTTTGCCGACAAGCATCTCGCACAGCACCTTTAGCTTCTGCAAAGACATTACTCGACAACCTCAGGCATGAACATTCGTAGAAATAGTGTGAAAATATAGGTAAAATTAGGTAAATACCAGAGTCAAACAGTGAAAAAGGTGCAAAAAGCACAGCAATTAACATAGGACTTCGTTCTATTAATATCGATTTGATACCATTTACATCTCTCTATACAAAATGTGTGTGTAAATACGAACTGGTATAACAGTCATTTCATAATATTTGTTTCATGAGCTATGCAAAAAAATGGCTCTGATCACTATGGCACTTAGCTTCTGAGGTCATCAGTCCCCTAGAACTTAGAACTACTTAAACCTAACTAACCTAAGGAAATCACACACATCCATGCCCGAGGCAGGATTCAAACCTGCGACCGTAGCGGTCGCGCAGTTCCAGACTGTAGCGCCTAGAACTGCTTGTGAGCTATGCAGGAGAAACCTTTTTATAAAGTAATATTTTATGTACTGTTGAGTGGTACTTAAGATAGTAAATAAATCAGTGAAATCAATGTAAAGTGAAGTAGAAATTAGAAAATAAATGAAAAACTTATTTTAGTTTAGAAGAATTACACACTGGCAAACAGCGGGCAGAGCAACAGTGACAGAAGAGCCAATGACCATGAAGTCAGCACGTTGAGGAGAAGCCGTCACCCTCCCCACATAAGCGGAAGCTGTCGATTCAGCCGTCAGGGCATCGCCCGACTGGCTCACGTGTTTCTCAGTTGTCACATGTGATCAAAGGCCCTCGCCTACATTCCAAGAGCCAATGACCGACATTAACAAGATTCTTCGAGAAGCTTTTCAACGTGACAGAAGAGGCAATGACCGTGAAGTCGTTCACCTCCAGTGAACTGAAGTGAATAAATACGGGAGACGCAGTGGGCCCGACAAGAGTAGCAGTAGTTTTCAGTCAGTTTCGGTGCTGAAGACCGTCATGCAAGAAGAGATTACATCATACACAGACACACCAAGTCCGGCGCTGTAATGGAATAGTAACCAGCAGCCTCGGAGCCAGAAGACAGAAGTTAAAAGGTATTTGTAGACTAATTTTTACGTACCCGGGTGACTCGTGAAGATGGGAAGGAGACGGCCTCACATCAGCAGTCACCTGTGAGCTGGGATGAAGATCTGACAGCCGAAGACTGGCAAGCGGGAGTCCGTTGTTCGAGTTCGGGACACTGGCCTTCCCCGCCACGCCGCTCCGCTGGCCGACGCACAACACTGACACAGGCGGCCGCTTAGAGAAGAGAAACACTGGGACGCCACATCCGATTCACGACTTCGTTCTCAATAATTAAACGGGCCACTTCACGATGTGCGTCTCCAGTCAACTGGGCGAGACGGCGACACGAGATACACACCGCCACGCGTAATCAGACGCCGCCGCTGCCGCAGCAGAAGGCTTCGCTTCGCAAACGACACAGCTGCCGCTCTCCGAGGAGAACATCCAATAAGGAAACAGTTGTACAAAACTTTCAATAAAAGTTATCTTATGTAAAAATGCTGTTTCATTCTACCTCATACCCGAGCCAAGGAAGAACCCACCCCGCCCACATGTTGTTAAGAGAGAAAAAGTAATTCATTTAGTGTGTTTCACCCTGAAATAATGCATTAGAATTAAATGCCCTTTGCAGTAATGCTCATCCTGACAATTGACTAGCATCAAAAGAGAAAACCCAGTTACAGTACTTATAATGTTAAGTAGAATAACATGTTAAAAAGAAAACTTTTTCACGTATATTGTGGTTTAAAGATAACATTTTTGTAAAGTTAATTTACTGTCTATGAGTGCAATATAAAATTTAATTCATGCATAATTATCATTGCAGCATTTCTTAAACAACACACTGTCTGTTAGAGTAATATTTTTTTAGAATAATATATGTGTATGAATACCGTCTGTGACCACAATATTTTTGAATATGTGTAAACCAATAATAGAAACTTCTGTAATTTTGACATGATTAGGATTTGTAAAAGAATTATTTTGATGCTTACATTAGTTTTCAGAATCATAATTTTTGTAAAACAACCAACAGAATGTAAACAATGCATGTTTTGGATATGTATAAAGTATTTAACTTTTTAAGTTGATTTAATAGTAAGTGGTTGAGAAAATAGTATCAAAATATAGATGTGAGAGGCTCCTCATCTTCAATATGAAACTAAAATATACACATCTCATTTAAATAAATACGAAAAAGCAACTGATATCAGTATAAAAATTTATATTCTTCATTTAATGGAGACAACTAAATTAATAACAAAGTAAACCATGTTAAAAATAAATTATACACACCAACAGAATTAAATAGAATAAGGACTGACAAATATAAAATACTTGAGAACAAGTATAATCTTTTAATGATATAGACGACGCCTCAACTATTGTCTCACTTCAGTACAAACATTATAGCGGAAGGGTGGTGATATGTAAGGTGTCAAAAAACTAACCCACCTTACATTGAAGTCTTGAAATAATTCTGGTTAACTCGATATGTCACACAACGTAGTTATGTGAATATGTACGAATTTTATTGATAGGCAAAGCAAAGTAAATAAACAAACCAACATTTCGTGAATATAAGCCTATAGCACTCACTGTAGTAATTTCACACAAGTAATTTCCCTGACCCGAGCTACGACACGCAGTTCTGAGGGAAAGGAAAATTTTACGATGGCACACCATCTTGCGCGGGTGGAACCCTCGCCACGGGCACCTAGCAGACACAATGAGATGCGGCAGCCACTGCGTAGGCCACCGGCAAAAGCAGCCCTTGTCCCTGCTTTTAACAACGACCTTTCAGAAAGCCTTTCTACAGGAACACAGCCAGAGATCGCAGATAAAGGGGAAACTCAAAACATTCATGACTCACTGTAGTCACCTGCACTAAAACGCAGATGAAAGAAAAAGCTGTTTACCTAAGTATTACGTAGCAGAAGTTAAACTCTGCCCTACGAAAGAAACGATGCCTGTGACAGGCTAAAAAATACTCTAGTGGGTGGAGATATAACAAGTAAAAACTCCGTCATTGGCCACGAAGAAAACGCGTGGCCACCAGCTCCGATATAGGCAAATTGCAGACAGAGTAGTGGGATTCCTCTATTGCAGAAAATCGTCGAGTGGTTGAGAAAGGGAGCTCAGACTGCGCTGAGACGATTGCGAGAGTCTTAATGTGAACACTTGCTCACAGGCTCCTCTTGACTCACAAAGAGTTAGACTGCAAAGTCTCCTAGTACGGAGAATAGCACCGAGCACTGACAGTTAACTCTTGTGAGTGATATGAGGGCAATGACATACGCGCTATTGTTGTTGTGGTCTTCAGTCCTGAGACTGGTTTGATGCAGCTCTCCATGCTACTCTATCCTGTGCAAGCTTCTTCATCTCCCAGTAACTACTGCAACCTACATCCTTCTGAATATGCTTAGTGTATTCATCTCTTGGTCTCCCTCTACGATTTTTACCCTTCACGCTGCCCTCCAATACTAAATTGGTGATCCCTTGATGTCTCAGAACATGTCATACTAACCAATCCCTTCTTCTAGTCAAGTTTTGCCACAAACTTCTCCCCAATCCTATTCAATACCTCCTCTTTAGTTACGTGATCTCCCCATCTAATCTTCAGCATTCTTTTGTAGCACCACACTTCAAAAGCTTCTATTCTCTTCTTGTCCAAACTATTTATCGTCCATGTTTCACTTCCATACATGGCTACACTCCATACAAATACTTTCAGAAACGACTTCCTGACAAATACGCGCTATTCCAGCCAAATAGCCTGTACCATGCCAGTAACTAGGGAGTAAATAGGAGTCTCGGCTTCACCGAAGACGTAGGAAATGCATCAGACTGGTGTTTTAATAGTCTAGAGAGATTTGTAATAGATTCTCAGACTCACAGCTCGCGCCGACGGCAGCCACTGTCGCCGCCAAAGCTAGGTAATTACACGTGCTCGCGCTACGCCAGTGAGTAATATCCAATTGACACTCAGAACTGCGGTCGTCGCCGTCTCTACTAATTTTTGTACATTCAACCTTGAGCTGCAGTTCATGACTGTCGCGATTAATTGAAGCAGAAAGGCGAGATGTCCGATCTAACAAAAAGGATGATCAGCGACTGTGGAGCTATGAATTGTTTTAATTGTGGACTTCTTTTTGATTGCTCCTTACCGACCCCCATTCAATTTTGGGTATTTTCAATGTGCATTTTAGCGTAATTCATATCTATGGCTCCAATTGTAATTAATTGGTCTGTATTTTTATGGATCCCCAGACATGATCATCAACCACCTTACCATTAAAGAACCTTATAATAGTTTGGAATTTCGCTTCATAGTTGTGAACACCCAATATTAATAGTTAACCATCCTGTACGTAAGTTTACTAACATTTCTGTATCATGAACTCATACTAACTAATTTTTGGTATCATATAATGACGCTTCAACCCGTACACTAGTTTTTGTTACCGATAACGTTACCTTTACAGGGAGTGTAGTTGAACCAACATAGAGATAATTGTCTGATTACATCACTGTTTGTACTGCTGCACTCTTCTGAACTCTGCATGCGTGAGTTGGTATCTTCCTACGTTGTAGGCGGTAGGTTCAAAACCAAATTCCCAAAACACCTCACAAAGGGTCCTTGCACACCTATGGTAGAAAAATAGACCAGAACCAGTCTCACATGTGTTGGGAAGCTAAAGGAAGGGTTGGCAGCGTATACCAAGGGAGAGGGACCAGTGGGCATTGAGGAGAGTTGATGTAAGTAATGGCATGAAATCAGCAGCCGAAATCACTTTTGAGATTCAGTATACTGCAATAGTTCAGTTAGTAAAATGTCTATGCATAGAGTCTTAAAAAGAATGACGTACGAAGGTCAAGTAGTCTATAGTCATTGCTAAGCGATGCTTGAAGTGGTGCAAAGATCGACGCCAGCGTTCAGCAGATGAGTGGAAATGATTGATTTTGCATGATGGATCACGCGCTATGGCAGTCTGATGGCACTGTTGGGGCTTTGCCAATGTCTGAAGAGCTTTACCTGCCATCTTGTGTAGTGACAGTAGTGAAGTATGGAGGACGTTATGTCACAGTGTGGGTCTATTTCTCATGGCTGGATGTGGTCCGTTTATTGCGTTAATAAAACGCTAAATGCGGAAGAATATCAACACGTCTTAGAGCATTGTGTACCACGAACAGTTCAGAAACAGTTTGGAGACAACGATTGTGTCGTCACGACAATGGACCCACTCATACAGTAGCTCCTCAAAAGGGATGGTCTGTGGACAGTAGCATTACTCCAATCCTGCCCTGACTCCTCCCTACCTGTACACAACGGAACACTTTCGGATGAGTTAGAACGTCGACATTGTTCCAACCCAACGCTAACTTTTCTGGTTTCGATTCTTCATAGACATTCTGGCATCTTATTGAAAGTGTCCCCAGTTCAGTTCAAGACGTGCCAAAGGTGAAGGAAGGACGCTCTAATCGGCTTCTGAATACTGTATGCCGATAGTATATATCACAACCTAAAAAAGAGATTCGAGAGACGGGTTCCGAAACTAAATTATCTAAAATAAATTTTAATGTTGACAGGGTATTTTTCTCGGAATAACATTATTTTTGTTTTATTACTAGAAACCTATGCATAGTATTCCTTGCATGGTTTGATTCAGCTGGTATTCCGATCTCTGGAGGTCATCTTCATCGTTTTGAATAACAACATTTACATTTGCAAACAGAAGCACTTTCAGATACTAATAATTCGATATTATAAGTCGTTAATGTAGTTTCCACTTACGTTTACTAGGAATGAAGTCAATGTAAGTATTAAAACGTGTAAGCTGTAGTGCACACTTTATTCTTATAACTAGGTTAACAACTGCCTTCTCTAATTGACTTTTGCCTATGTTTATCACAATTCTTGTACTTTTATAAAGATTTTTCACTGCGTCTATCAGGTGATAAGGGCATCCACATTCAGATATAGTTTTACATTCTGTAAATATCAGCAAGGTCATACAAGCCAGAATGGCCTCCACTGAGGAGCCCAACAAAGTGTGTTCTACATCGTTGGGCCAGGAAGGCTCTGGACGCGTGTTGACGTGTTGTAGAAAGGTTTCCTAAGGGAGACAACTCTGACAGAAAATCAGCCTTATCATGCGACTTAAACTCCACAGCGCTTCTGACACGGCCAGGTGAGTGTAAAATTACTGGCAAACCCACAAAAGGCCTGGACTGCTCGGAAGAAAGGTGGCAGAATTATTAGTAAAAGAGATGAAATGTGCCCTAGATTTATTACATTATTCATTACGCTATCAAAAGCAACAGCGCTGTCTCACTCTCGTGTTGCATGATGTTGGAAGAAGCGAGAGTGTGATAACTGGTGCCGGCAAACGACCGATTCCTCCCGAATTGCTCCATGGATGCCGCCCAACGTATCACTCCCGACCGAAAGATAAATCTCCAACAAAAGCGTCACATTCCATTAACCCAAGAGACACTACAAGGAGGTTTAGAATATAATACAGGACTGAGACGAAAAGTTTGCTAATTGAGAGTGTCACCATCACTGCCCCTCCTCCCATTGTTGGCCAAGTACTGGCATGGAACTTTCTGGCACCACCAGGATTTGAACTATCACCAGTTCGCACTATGGAACAGGCGTGCGCTATCGACCGCGTCTACTAAGGCGGATTCGTAGAAGACGGTCCTGAATACGCATACCTCATTTCAGCACTCCAAAGAGAGAAAGAAATGGTGGAGTTGCCCTGAAATGCATTCAGCCAAACAAATCTGGTTTCCAAAACAAAAATTCTGATGTGCCTGAAAAGCAAAGCTTCCAGTTTCGACTCGCGGCAGAGAGTCATCGATATTTATTGTAAAAACGATTCAAAAGCTAAGGGTTTCTCAGAGAGGAGCTAGGCTTACTGGCTCTTTTATATTAAGAGAGAAACGACAACATATAAACCGGTCAGGAAACATGATGATGAATTAATTATTAATTTTGTAGAAATTAAGTGGAGATGGCTGGGTCCTTTAGCTGAGAGATCGGATGTTTGATAGACGAAAGAAATAATATGAGGAAGTAATATGCAATATCTGAAGAGGTCAGAATATACATAGTTGATTACCTTGTGAAGAATGGACAGATGGCCTGAGGAAACATACAGAAGCGATATTGACTCTTACATCTGACGCAGGTAAGTCCTAGTAGAGGCCTACATCCCGCCGTGGATGTCGGAAGATTGTTGATTATGCACGTAAATTCTAGAAATATTCTGAAATTTTTCTATTACTCGTCTTTTTCCACAAACACAAGTAGTATACGACGACCAAATCCAAGGTCACCGAGAAGAGAAGAAATCTGGGGCATCCACCTAAGCGTGTAGAAATTTTGGTTTCTACTATCAACGCCCCCCCCCCGTCCCCCTCCCCCCCCCCCCCCACCTCCAACGTCCCTCTCTGTCAGGGAACCTCAACCCGTGCCACGCACCTGAAGAAGTTTTATACGGTACATTAAAGGCTGCAAGATGCCAGTGGATTTGGTAATGCCGGAATTACCTGAGACTAATTTGTGTGCCAGAATGACTCTTGACGCAGTATCACCCTTAAGAAACGCTACTAAAATCTGTGCACAACAGACTGTCTGAATGCTTATTAATTTTGTATGGCCCTATTAGTGAAATCTAATTTGGGAGCTTGTGATAAAACAATCACTAACATCTAATGTCCCAAAAATGACATCAAATTTAGTAAATTAACAGGGTATATTCTCTGATGGCATAAGGGAAGCTGTTCATTTCTATGAATTACTTATTACAACTGAATCATGTATGAAATATGATGTTCAAACGTAAGCAATACGGAAAACAGGTCCTACAAAACATCTATAGATCACAAA
Source organism: Schistocerca americana (assembly GCF_021461395.2). Lineage (NCBI taxonomy): Eukaryota > Metazoa > Arthropoda > Insecta > Orthoptera > Acrididae > Schistocerca > Schistocerca americana. The sequence continues at coordinate 495,638,976 of NC_060124.1, read as the reverse complement.
TACCTCCAAAGTAATAGTTGATTGGACAAACTGCCTGAAGGGATGGGCTTCTCTATGCGACACCTCCCTCCTTGTGTAACGATGGTAACCCTACCTCACTGACTGTCTGACCAGACAGTGAGCGTTAAGTACAAAGCTGTAAAGCTATACGGTATGCATTAATTGATAACTGAGGATTTAAAGATTCTGTACGTCCTGGAGCTGTAAAGATGCTCACCGTAGACAGGTATCTATTGTGAGCAAATCCCTGTGAAGAACATGAAGACCATGCCAAGAACGCCCTGGTCAGTCTTGAACGTCGGACTTTACATCGATCACCACACAAGGACCCAACTCTGTGATACATACACTTTGACGTCTCCGAATGAACTCTTCTCCTCATATATCTGGAAAGAACCTTGATGCGTACACTTCATCATCCCTTAACCGACTCTCGTCTCCAACGTTCTTGACGGAGCTCTACTTCTATATCGCTTTAAAATCTCCAATTCCAGAAAAGTGTTCCTCCATGTGGAGTGACTCTGAAACTTATCCTATCAATTTCACGTGTCAATATTCCTCTACAACAGTCGCATAATCAAACATTTAGCACACTGCCACACACCAGAAGATGGGCAAAAGACACTTGCCTAATACGAAGGCTTGCTGCCAAAAGTTACTGACGTAACCAGTACGTCTCGGAGCTAACTATCAGATATCCTACCATGGCGCTCATTTTTGAGAGTGTGCTGCAAACCACTTGGCGTGGGATCTATACTGATGTTTAATTACTGGCTCCTTAAAGAGGTGCCAATAATGTGGGTTATTTCTGGGTGCATGCCTGGCGGATACTTTCACCAGCAGCAATTCACGTGTCTAAGTTCGCACCTTTTCAGTCTCTCACTACGATTACCACTTAACAGTTTAAATTGATTGACATATTAACTCGCCCTTGAGCAGACTGATATTCAGCTCTTCTTTCTTCAAGAAAAGTGTGCATCGTCTAGCTCCGTGATAAAGGATGCAGTATAAAACAATCAGAGGTAATGTCACAGTGTTTTCCAAAGTTTTCAGGCTACAGTGTACCCAGGTATCATTTTCAGTACCAAACAATGTAGAAATAATGGAAGCTGCCTTCCTTTTCAAAGATATATTGTAAAGCTTTCACACAAACATATATTGTTGTCTGACATACAGGCAATATGTACACCCAGAATCACGAACGGACCCGCCAGGGTAGCCGAGAGTGCCAACGCGCTGCTCCCTGGACTCGGGTAGGCGCGCCGGCTCCGGATCGAATCCGCCCTGCGGATTAACGACGACGGCCGGTATGCCGGCCAGCCTGGATGTGGTTTTTAGGCGGTTTTGCACATCCTACTAGGTGAATACCGGGCTGCTCCCCACGTCCCGCCTCAGTTACACGACTCGCAGACATTTGAAGCACATTCACACTATTCCATGATTTACACAAGATGCAGACAGCTGGGGTACACTACTACTGTCCTGGGGGTGTATGGGGTGGCGGCAAGAATGGCATCCGGCCACCCCTTCCATTAACCATGCCAATTCCGTACTTAACCCTGCCGACTCTGCGCACAATGCGGGATAAAGGCAGCAGCAAAAGAAAGAAAGAAAGAATCGCGAATGGGAGGAGACAGATAGCTGAAGAAGGAAAAATTTGATATCGGCTCAAGGAAACATTAGAATACAGATTTACGATCGTCTTTTTCTCGTATATACACTCCTGGAAATTGAAATAAGAACACCGTGAATTCATTGTCCCAGGAAGGGGACACTTTATTGACACATTCCTGGGGTCAGATACATCACATGATCACACTGACAGAACCACAGGCACATAGACACAGGCAACAGAGCATGCACAATGTCGGCACTAGTACAGTGTATATCCACCTTTCGCAGCAATGCAGGCTGCTATTCTCCCATGGAGAGGATCGTAGAGATGCTGGATGTAGTCCTGTGGAACGGCTTGCCATGCCATTTCCACCTGGCGCCTCAGTTGGACCAGCGTTCGTGCTGGACGTGCAGACCGCGTGAGACGACGCTTCGTCCAGTCCCAAACATGCTCAATGGGGGACAGATCCGGAGATCTTGCTGGCCAGGGTAGTTGACTTACACCTTATAGAGAACGTTGGGTGGCACGGGATACATGCGGACGTGCATTGTCCTGTTGGAACAGCAAGTTCCCTTGCCGGTCTAGGAATGGTAGAACGATGGGTTCGATGACGGTTTGGATGTACCGTGCACTATTCAGTGTCCCCTCGACGATCACCAGTGGTGTACGGCCAGTGTAGGAGATCGCTCCCCACACCATGATGCCGGGTGTTGGCCCTGTGTGCCTCGGTCGTATGCAGTCCTGATTGTGGCGCTCACCTGCACGGCGCCAAACACGCATACGACCATCATTGGCACCAAGGCAGAAGCGACTCTCATCGCTGAAGACGACACGTCTCCATTCGCCCCTACATTCACGCCTGTCGCGACACCACTGGAGGCGGGCTGCACGATGTTGGGGCGTGAGCGGAAGACGACCTAACGGTGTGCGGGACCGTAGCCCAGCTTCATGGAGACGGTTGCGAATGGTCCTCGCCGGTGCCCCAGGAGCAACAGTGTCCCTAATTTGCTGGGAAGTGGCGGTGCGGTCCCCTACGGCACTGCGTAGGATCCTACGGTCTTGGCGTGCATCCGTGCGTCGCTGCGGTCCGGTCCCAGGTCGACGGGCATGTGCACCTTCCGCCGACCACTGGCGACAACATCGATGTACTGTGGAGACCTCACGCCCCACGTGTTGAGCAATTCGGCGGTACGTCCACCCGGCCTCCCGCATGCCCACTATATGCCCTCGCTCAAAGTCCGTCAACTGCACATACGGTTCACGTCCACGCTGTCGCGGCAAGCTACCAGTGTTAAAGACTGCAATGGAGCTCCGTATGCCACGGCAAACTGGCTTACACTGACGGCGGCGGTGCACAAATGCTGCGCAGCTAGCGCCATTCGACGGCCAACACCGCGGTTCCTGGCGTGTCCGCTGTGCCGTGCGTGTGATCATTGCTTGTACAGCCCGCTCACAGTGTCCGGAGCAAGTATGGTGGGTCTGACACACCGGTGTCAATGTGTTCTTTTTTCCATTTCCAGGAGTGTATTTCTTTCTGGCGCTGGTACGTTTATATTGCATCTTTGTCCTGAATAGTGTTCCAACACTTATTAAATGACATATACACTATGGCTAAACCAAAATACGATCTATCACAGATCCCAACTTTCCAAAAAATACACCAGCTTCATTTGCGATGGTCTGTCAGATTCAGCAGAGCGGGACTGCCTCAGATTGTTAGACGAAGGTTTTACTGCCTTAGCCGATACGCTTCTCGTAAAAAAGATCCTCAGTCAGCTGACCCGCAGATGCCTGCATAATCCGAAAATCTATTCCTCCAACTGGGAGCAATTCCAAGGGCGCCGATTCGTCCTGCCATAGGGCCAGAAAGTCTTGAAAGCACTCTGGCACTCTGGCCAGCATTGGGTACAATGCCCCACAATACTAGCTTGGCAACTGCTCGTGGCATCTCCCCCAGCCCTTGTGCAGACTCTCATAACGTGAAAGCAGCTATGAGCCGCCACTCCCACCCCCCCCCTCCCCACCACCACCCCCCCAAGGTCTCTGCCATTCTTCCTGCAGCTAACTACTTCGGTGTTCCCCGAATTCCTCTCATTAAGGTGACCTTCAGGTAGGTATCCGAGCAGCGGGGTTTCTTTCCACGTAACGAAAGCGGAAACAGAACACAAAACTTTACTCAACAGAAGGCAAGGCCCGTCACGGTTAATTACCCAGTGCCACTACATGCCAAGACGCACCTTATGCAACTGCCATCCCATCTCATTAAACGTCATTACAATAGTAAAAATGAAAGAGACTAAGCCTTCAGGAGTCGTCGTCTTTCGAGGTCACCCTCCAAACACAGCTATGGGTCAACAGGAAAGACACAGTCTTGAATGTGGCTGTTAACAGTAACTGTGACTAAGCTTGGACCGATAAAGTAAACAGCTAATCAGCAGATGGAAGATTATTACTTTAAACTTGGTTCAGGTTTCGATGGAACTAAGAGCATCTTCTTCAGAATTGCATGATGTTGCTTTGTTACTTTACTTGAAAAAGGAGGAAGGAAGATTGGATCTAATGTACCGTTGGCATCAGATCATTAGAGACGGAGCACAAGCTCGGATTTTGTGAATATCGGCGAAGGAAATCCGCCTTATTCTTTGAAAGGAATTATTTGCCTGGAGCGATTTAGGGACATTACGGAAAACCAAAATCTGGGTGGTCAGACGGGAGTTTAAACCGTCGTCCTCCCGAATGTGAATACATTGTACTAACCACTGCGCCACCTCCATGGGGTTCAATACTTACAATATGTTACATGCATCACCATTTAACGACCTCAAGTTCATGTGCAATAACTAGAATATCTATACGGCTGTAGAATAAAGACTAACATCAAACTCAATTAATATGGTCTAGCTACAATGCTTACGTAAACTGCTGTAGAGCATGTCACATTTTACGAGCTAAGTTAACCCTCAAGCGGGCGTACTGTTTTCATACCACGAGAGGGCGCGCAGCGAACTTTGCAGACACGTAAAGGACAGCTGCCTGTATGTTACCAAAGTGAACATCTATGAGCAAAATCACAGTTTAATCTTAGTTCAATTATACAACGGTAAAATAAATTTACATTGTATGAGCTAAATCACTGTTTAATTAGACAATAATAAAACTATCTGATCAATATATCACTCTGTTCTAGCACACAAATGTTACCCCCCCTCCAGTAATGAGCCACTGAAAGTATTACAAAGCGCTGTCGCATCGCATCCCTGCCGACCGCTTAAGGTTCAAATTGCTCTGAGCACTATGGGACTTAACATCTGAGGTCATCAGTCCCCTAGACTTAGAACTACCTAAACCTAACTAACCTAAGGACATCACACACATCCATGCTCGAGGCAGGATTCGAACCTGCGACTGTAGCCGCCGCGTGGTTCCGGACTGAAGCGTCTAGAACCGCTCGGTTACAGCGGCCGCCGACCGCTTATTCGGTCGCTATTTATCTCGTAGACAGCTGTCTCGTTGTGCGGTTGAGCTGCTAGCTCGGAAAATGGGTCAATTTCCTGCGTGGATCAAATTCTTTTCACCTGTCTCGCTGTTTATTTTATTTGACTGCTACTCAATTCGACACATGACAACACAACTTATTACTGTATAAGCTAAATCAGTAATGAAGGAAGAGGTACAGGCTTGCAGTTGAGAAGCAACAATGGAACTGTAAAAAACCAGTATTAGTTACCACTGGCGCACCCGCTCGAGGGCTCAGGCAATCATTTGGTTGCGTACTTTATAAACCAAAACCGTTAAGAAGAAGGTAGAAAACCCAGGGACCAAAAGGAATCCAGTTCCTTCTCCAACTTTTTTGTTATAAATTGACTGCATCGTGCAGCGCTAGCAGCAGCAGGGATCGGCCAGCACCCCCTAGTCAAAACAAGAAGAAAAAAGATTGTCAGATAAGATTGAAGTACTTGTGTACTCATTCTCTTCTTTCGTTTCACCCTCTTTGGGGTACGCTGGATCAATCATTTCTTTGTGCGTTGTTCTTTTCTTAGGACTCAGTATTTCTTCATTCTTTCTGATCTTCTTCTCCTCTCTTCTTTCGAGATGAAGGATTTGGACTTTTGTGTGGATTTGTCTTGGAACCTTATGTTTTCATCTTTAGTAATTAATTTAGCAGTTCGATCAACAAGTGAATTTTCTGAATGTACTCATTATTGTTATTATTAATATTTTATAACTCACTTATTAAAATATTTTCGTTAATATTTACGTATTTTTATTTATTGTCCAACAGTGCAACGCGTCCCTGATGTGGTAATAAAAGAAATGTTGAACCAGGACACAAATTTTTCGACATACTAATTTCTGTGCCATCACCTGAGCAGCAATCAGGGGGTATTCCTGATTCACAGGACGTGGCATTCGACTACTATGTACCGCCACAGTCACAGCAGCAACTGTCGGAATGTACTAATCGCACTGCCGGCCGCTGTGGCCAAGCGGTTCTAGGCGCTACACTCTGGAACATCGCAACCGCTACGATTGCAGGTTCGAATCCTGCCTCGGCATGGATTCTAGGGGACTGATGACCATAGATGTTAAGTCCCATAGTGCTCAGAGCCATTTGCATCTAGGGGACTGATGACCTCAGATGTTAAGTCCCATAGTGCTCACAGCCATTTGAACCATTTGAACTAATCGCACTGAACACATATAGTTTCACTGATAGCAGATCTAACCAGATGCAGGATCAGCACTTGGCAGTGACTTTGGTGTAGTAATTTAAATTGAGAAGGTTCAACGAAACAAGGAGATAGATAGTATCAATTCTCTGTTAGCTCATAGTGATAAAAGGTAACTATAGGTTTTCAACGCACATACAGCCGTCCTGAGAGCACAGACGAGGCTACATACAGAACAGAAATCCATCTTGCCAGTAATTAATAATACTGATTCTCCCACATACAAAATTAATACGGATCTCGACAAAATATTGACAGCGAAATTTATTTTTGAATCATCTTATAAATGGTGCTACTTAGCTTTAATCGATATCGAGAACCTATATACATATATCCCTATCGACAAAGCCTTAGAACTTACAAAAATAAATCTGCTATGAAATAAACACCTAGGCCAAACCGAAGTAACAGAATTGATAGAAATGTGACAGTTCGTTTTGTTATATAACTATTTACTGTTTAATAAACGTAAATATGGTCGTAAGTAGGCTGTAATGCGATGTTTAATTAATCGTGAAATCAGCTTATTTCGACTAAGCGTCATTGTGAAGCACATTTGTAACATCTGTATCGGCCGGCCGGTATGGCCGTGCGGTTCTAGGCGCTTCAGTCTGGAACCGCGTGGCGGCTACGATCGCAGGTTCGAATCCTGCCTCGGGCATGGATGTGTGGGAGGTCCTTAGGTTAGTTAGGTTTAAGCAGTTCTAAGTTCTAGGGGACTGATGACCGCAGATGTTAAGTCCCATAGTGCTCAGAGACATTTGAACCATTTTTGAGCATCTGCATCTCATGTCTTCTTCAAATCACTCTCAATTACAAGTAAAAAGTAGCCATACACACAGGTCTTTTGACTTGAGATTCAAAGAACAACCTTACACCAGCAGTAAAATAGCGTTGGATTTACATATGCAAAATAAGGGGCATGACATTGATAGTGCTGGCAAACATCAAAAAATTTTACATAATGTCGAGAAAAGTAGACAGTTACGCGTGTTAGAACAACTAGAAACGCAAAGAACCAGATAAGCTCCTCTGTGAACAACGCGTATTTTAATATTTTAGATCATTTGCTTAACAGCGTTAGTCGCTGCTTGCTGCATACATGATCTAGTTGATCACAGGTCACCTTGTAAACGAGTGCGGCACTGTGCCATCCGGACCATGACTGCGCTTCCTACCATGTACCCAGCTAAGCACCTCGCTGCAACAAGGAACTGACTTCATCGTCCATTCTGTGTCGTCTCTCCTAAGCTTATGTGCAGTAGCACAAGCGTACAGCAGCATGAAATGCGGAGCCACTGGGAACCGGAAAATATGCCATACATCTTACTACTCCGTTTATTTTCTTGTAAAGGCTTTACTTTGTGGTAAATAGATTTTACTGTTTTAACGACTTGTATTTACTATCGAATGTGTAGAATAGTTGACTAAAATATTGTTTTGATAATCGACACACCTTTTCATTTTTACGATTGGAGCTTGTCTTACAGAGGTCATGTGCTCCTAGTGCAGAGAATAGGGAAGGAAAAGTACATTTTGTTGCATTTATATAATTCTCTGATTTCTCACTTCATGTGCACGAACAACTGTTCATCAAACATTGCCTATAGGTATGAACCATATGTATTGCAACAGCATTCTGGTAAGCTCACTTGCAGTTTTAGTATAAATATACTCGTGTTCAGAAAGAAATCGAACTCCTTCAACGACTAGAGAAAGGACGTTCATATTCACAGGAGATGTACATTACTATCTTCTAGAGAAATGATTAGCATGTCACTCGCCTCTGTTCAGCATGTGTCCTGTTGCCTAGTGGGCACAGGGTCCACCATGGGCCCTGGTAACTTGTTCCATGCATGATGGCATTGATGCGTAGAAGGCGCGAATGGCGCTGTGGTATAACTATCCATGCTGAATTCACCAGATTCCAAAGTTCATCCGTGATGGTTTGCGTTGGGTCACAGTACTGCATCTGTTGTTTCACCACATCCCACACATTTTAGACTGGCGACAAGTCCGGGGATCTGGTGGACCAGAACAAAAGGCAGACATCCTGTGACACCGAAAGGGCACGTGATGATGCAGCAACATGTGGTCGTGCATTGCCTTGCTGAAAAACAGTGTCTGGGGTGTTGTGCAGAAAGGGTATGGCTAAGAGTCTCATGATGTCTTTGACATAGGTCACACTGGTCGCAGTGCCCTGTACACGCAATAACAGTGATTTGTGGTTATACAGGTACCACTCCACACCATAAGGCTTCGAATTGGCGCTGTATGTCTTGTGCAAATGCAGTCAGTGATATGCCGCTCCCTCTGTTGGTGGCAAACCAACATGCGGCCATAATTTTCAAACAAAGAGTACCTGAATCGTCCGGAAACACTATCTGATGCCATTCCTGTTCCCAGTGACGTCGTTCCATACACCATTGTCGTCTAGCATGTTTCTGCACATTGTCCCAAAGGTAGGCAGCCAACTGGATAACGCGCACGTAACCCATGCCATAATAAACGGCGATGGACTGTCACCCCTGATAGTGTACGATGTGTTCCATTGTTCCACTGTTGCGCCAGAACCGAGGAGGTCGCTGATCCGTTCCGCAGTGCCATTTGCATTAGGTATCGATCTTCTTTGGGCGGAGGAATCTGGGAATTCATCTTCTGCAGCCTTCTGTGAACTATTCTGCACACACCCATTGCACTTCCATAGCACTTTGTCTTACACAAGGAGCAATTTCCCAGATGGTTGCATCACACTCTCGGATGCCAATAATGCTGTCTCCTTCAAACTCACTGATTTGATGGTATTGTTCGACCTGACATCTGTGAGGCATCCTGCATGTCTTCTCAAATCACACTGATCCATTACCTTCGGGTTATACCTACAACGAGGCTAATTTTAACAGTAGGTGATGTTTCGCAGCGATTTCTCTGTTGACCTCGAACCCACGAGCCAATATGGCTCCAAAGCTAATCATTTCTGCAGAACATACTAATGTACATGTGCTATGAATGTGCGTGACCTATCTATAATCGATCAAGTTGTTTTGTTTTTTACTGAACACAAGTCTAACGGCACTTGTCTCAGGTTTTAATTTAAGCTTTGCTGTTCTCTATTGTAGCATCTGAAGATGGCCTTTCTGGTTGTTACTGTATCACAAAAATGTCATTGAGTCAAAAATAAAACAAATAAAACTGACCTTTGTGGCCAAGCGGTTCTAGGTGCTTCAGTCTGGAACCGCACTGCTGCTACTGTCGCAGGTTCGAATCCTGCCTCGGGCATGAATGTGTGTGATGTCCTTAGGTTAGTTAGGTTTAAGTAGTTCTACGTTCTAGGAGACTGATGACCTCAGATGTTAAGTCCCATAGTGCTCAGAGCCATTTTGAACCAAAACAAATAATACCTTACGACAAGATAATCACCATCTCCGCAAGCGAAATGTCGTTTTTTCACAAGTTCAACATATTGGTAGTAGAGTGCACTATATGTGGTATGAGAGGGATATCAGTGCAGCATGATGGACGACACTGAGAGGGAATTGATAACTGAGAACAACCTTTCACACACTCCTATTGAGACCCATATGTTCAAAAGAGAGTAGTCAACTATCGATATGTATGGAGAAGCAGTGTTAGAATTAACTTAAACAGACACATGCGCTTACATAAAACACTCAAGTATTGTCAATTTACGTGATGTTTACTGCGCATTAATGATCATGACAGCAGACTGAGCCGCTTTTGTCTGTATCTTAGAAGTCTGTACTGTGACTCCGTAATATGTTCTTGTTACCTTAGTGTAATTATGAGTCAGTTAGAACAGTGTACAAATGCCTGTATTTATCCAGTATCAAAGTATACGAATGTTGACCCTGTAGGTACTGAATTAAAAATGAGATGCCTTTGCATGTTGTCACTCTGATTGACCTGACTGCAATTCATGTCAAATTTAAGGCATAATATTCCAGAAGAGAAGGAAAATTGTTCTTACTTTCCACTCTATCCACATTCTGCCATTCAAATGTTTTATAGCCACAGCTTACTGCAGAGCAGTGCTACCGATTTTGTCCAAAATACAGGCGTTAAACAGTTCCAAGTACGTATCAGGGAATACGCTCCCACATCGCCACTGTCACCACAGCCACCACTACTGATGCCGCCATCACTCTTGCCGATGTCTCCAACATATAGTCATACAGAGAGAGAAAGAGAGAGAGAGAGAGAGAGAGAGAGAGAGAGAAAGAAAGAAAGAGAGATATGTATGCGGAAAGTTGCAGTCTTGATAAGCCAGCAATGGTCACGAGCCAGTGCTGCTTCGTAACACTCTCGCTATCGACCAAGGAGTACCAACTGGAACTTGCAGCCACCTCACACATGAAAGACACACACACATCCACAGTTTCCTCCCTCTATGGCTACATTCAGGATTAAGATTTGGTGAACGGTTGTAGTCACCATGGCTTAGGAGGTATGGATTCGTGTGCCTAAACATAAATAGTTTGACATTACGATAATCCTATCAACTTGGTAAGCTGGAAGATTAAACACACTGAAATTATTTTAAGAAAAAGTGATGGACTGAAAACCATTTTTCTTTTTTTTTTCTTTTTACAAACACCGCATTGCAGTTTGGAGGAAGTCATCAGTTTGACAACATGCATTCACATCATAATGTTTATAGCAGTGGTCATAGTCAGAAATAAGCACATCATTCTTAAGAGCTTGAGGTAGCCAGTGAAACATGTGTGATATACCACGTAAGAAATACATAAGCTGTGTAGGGATCAAGTGATAGTCATTCATTCAAACTACAATTTTTTTCTGTAACTTTCCAATGAAGGTTCGAAAGCAGTTTACACACGTTTTTAGAATTCATCAACATGAACGTCTACTAGGTATTAACACATTCCTGTACATATCTCTGTTTCTTGAATATACCAATGTTGTGCAGTCACCATTCTCCCTTAAGAGTGAGTTAACAGATACATTCAAGTTACATGCAACATTCATCAGTCATAACTAGCAATATATGTTCACTGCTCTTACACAATTTAATGAGTACCGTCACTTAACATACAGGGTGGTCCCGAATTCATGGTACAAACTTTAATGGTAGGTACAGGACATTGTAACAAGGATTTATTGTATAGGAATGTATAGTCGCAGGTGACGCGGTGAGGCGTGAACAGGGGAAAGAGAAATGGAGTGATCGGTTGGTGTCACTGCCGGTAGAGGGCAGTAGATGAACATGATGTATCGCAGTAGGGACAAGCGCCATTCACAATTGTGCTGCCGTAGACGATGGGTGACTTTACGTATGCAGAAAAAGCAGACATGCATTACATGTACGGCCGTGCAAATGGTAACGCCAGAGCTGCGTTACGAATGTATCGCGCGGAGTATCCTAATCGACGAATGCCGGATCATAGAATTTTTCAACGGTTACATCGTCAACTTTGTGAAACTGGTACGTTCGACGTCAACAGACATGACGCTGGTCGATTAAGAGCTGTACGCACTCCAAGACTGGAAGAACGCATCTTGAACATAGTGGCTGATAGACCCGAGTCAAGCACAAGAACTGTTGCGCGTGACGTACATGTGAGTCATCAGACTGTATGCAGAGTGTTAAATGAAAATCGCTTACACCCCTTCCATTTTCAAAAAGTACAAGCATTGAATCCGGCAGATTATCCTCTTCGCGTGAACTTCTGCCAGTGGTTGTTGCAGCAATGTGCGTTGCAGCCGGATTTCGTAGGTCATGTGCTATTTACAGATGAAGCGACATTTTCACGCGAGGGTGTCTTTAATGCGCACAATTCCCATGTGTGGGCAACAGATAATCCACATGCAACGCGTCCATATGCGTATCAACAACGTTTCGGTATTAATGTGTGGGCTGGTATTGTGAACGACTTTTTGATTGGGCCATACTTACTACCCACGCGACTCCGTGGCGAAAGCTATCTTATTTTTCTGCAAGAAGTGTTACCAGAACTGCTGCAAGATGTTCCGCTCGCCATTCGTAACCGCATGTGGTTTCAGCACGATGGAGCGCCAGCACACTTCAGCACTGCTGTACGGAATTACCTGAATGCCACGTTTGGTGCTAGATGGATTGGGCGTGGTGGACCAGTCCCTTGGCCACCCCGATCTCCTGATTTCTCTTGCCTCGATTACTTTTTATGGGGACATCTTAAGAGTCTTGCTTATGAGACTCCAGTTGACTCAGATGAGGATCTCGTTGCTCGCATATCTGTAGCTGCTGCAGGTGTGCGTGAAATACCAGGCATCTTTGAACGTGTACGCCAATCGCTGCACCGACGCTGTCAAGCATGTATCGCTCATGGTGGACGCAATTTTGAACACTTACTGTAAACATGACACTTGTCAACAACGATTTCAATAAAATCTTTCGTTTTCCTTTCGGCCGTTATTTCCCCTGTTTACGCCTCACCGCGTCACCTGGGACTATACATTCCTATACAATATATCCTTGTTACAATGTCCTGCACCTACCATTAAAGTTTGTACCATGAATTCGGGACCACCCCGTATATTAGGTTTAGCGTCAAGTATAATAATAACCTAGTTCATTTTTGCATGAGTGATGAACTGGCTGTAGGCACCAGTATGCCGCGCGGGATCAGCCGAGCGGACTAAGGCGCTGCAGTCATGGACTGTGTTGCTGGTTCTGCGGAGGTTTGAGTCCTCTCTCGGGCAACGCTATGTGTGTTTGTCCTTGGGATAATTTAGGTTAAGTAGTTTGTAAGCTTAGGGACTTATGACCCTAGCAGTTAAGTCCCATGAGATTTCGCCGGCCGCGGTGGACGTGCGGTTCTGGCGCTGCAATCTGGAACCGCGGGCCTGCTACGGTCGCAGGTTCGAATCCTGCCTCGGGCATGGGTGTGTGTGATGTGCTTAGGTTAGCTGGTTTAAGTAGTTTTAAGTTCTAGGGGGCTTATGACCTAAGATGTTGAGTCCCATAGTGCTCAGAGCCATTTTTGAGCCCATGAGATTTCACACACATTTGAACATTTCTGCGCCAGTATAATCGTCTTTTATACCTGAAAGAAGAGGAAGAAGCAGGAGTAGAAGAAAAAGAAGAAAGAAAGAAATAGCACACAAGGCAAAGATGACAAAAATTGTTTTTATGTTTTTAACTTGCATACAGTGGTGCTAATTTATATACATTTGCAACGGACTATAAATCACTCATATAGTCATGTGAGAACTCTCGAAGAATAAGCACGCCGAAAACTACCCACTGCAAGAAAGCCATCGTGTAAGTATTAGTGTGAGTAATGACGGTGAATAGTAATATAGTCGAACATATGTGCTTAACAAATAATTTTAGCGTTTTAAATTAGGATGCCAAATTTTTTTATTCATCGACTTCTAAGGCACATATAGAAGCTCCAATTTGTGGTACAATAATTCTTGCCGGTGTTTTATTGACGACATTTGTGGGCTTTTTACTGGAAGTCACTTGATTTTGGCCACTCCATACTTGACTTCGCCGGTTTCACATGCTGGCGTGACATGCTTAATAGGCTGTACTGTTTCTATTTGTAAACCCCATTGGTCACTGAGGTTCGTACGTTCATGGCATATTACGCTTGCGACCAGAAGATGGCATCTTTTCGCATCGAAACTGGTACTATATTTTTAACGAACGACGTTTGATTTACAATACAGCTGTTGGTTTCAGTTTTAAATTTTCAAGTATTTCTTTTGTTGTTCAACTGCTAGTGTGAGCAACGCGGCGCACCGGCAGCGGTTCAACACTCTCTGTCCGCACTGGTCAATTGCAGGACGGAAAACTCAAAGGCAGACTGAGGGCGCGCTTGCTGGCACAGCCGTAAGAAATGTGTGAAATTCTAAGGGACCAAACTGCTGAGGTTATCGGTCCCTAGACTTGCACACTACTTAAAGTAACTTATGCTAATAACAACACACCCACCATTACCCGAGGGAAGCCTCGAACCTCCGGCGGGAGGGGCCACGCAGCCTGTGACATGACGCCTCAAACCGAGCGACCACTCAGCGCGGCGGGACAGCCGTCTGCAAGCAGTCAGACACTGCAAGTTCCAAGACGCCATATGACACTCGTCACTTGGTACACAGACAAGATAGAGGGAAAACCTCTATTGATACATGTCTATACACGGTTCAGTTCGAATAAAGAAAATGAAGGAAATGAAATACTCAATTCCAGTACTTATAGAGGAGCATTCGACTATTTCTGATTGCTCTTGATGTATGCACGCCTTAAGGTAAGTTTACACTGGGATACATGTATCGCGACATGTATGAGCGACATGTCAATTTGACATGTCGCGTTACATCACCTCATACAAAAATTCACGGAACTTGTCTGCGGACCCTCGAGCTCATACATGTCGCGTATACATTTTGTATATCGCTTTTTGGCCATATACGCGACATGTATGAGCGACATTTGAAGAACTCGCGCATGCGCAGTACTATCATTTCCTGTCGTCTTGTCGCCTGCCGCTTATTTTGACGATTAGCGCATGCGTAGTACCGGGCTCTTTGGCGGCTGTTTGAGTTTTTGAGGTGCCGACTATCGTTTCGACGTTAATGTATCTGCATAGAACATCAAAAAGTGCCGTATGCAACATTATTCTTCGTGTCTGCGAGGCTATTGTGCAAGTTTTATTCCAAGAAGTGAAGGTAAAAGTTTTATATATATCAGAGTAGGTAATACATTCTATAATTTTTTCATGCATCTGGCACGTATATCAATTTTTTGCTGTTATTCCGGCGGCCTCGCGTGATAATGTTGACAACGGATGCCGACAATCGTGTGTGAGACGTTGGCATTAGCAATCGCGCGACAATGCAAATGTTTTGTAATGAAATCTTCGTTTCAAGAGGAATCCCCAGTGGCCAAAAAACGGAGTGTTACTGCCAACTGATCCTCTGGTAGAATCGCTTCCCGAAAGTTTGTGTTGGTTTTGGACACAAGAGGAGCTACAAGTGATAACAAACCGCGGAAATCCTCCATACTCATCCTAACATAATTTCTAAAATATGCGCCATCCTTTAGCGTTAATTCGCGAGAAATTCTCTCTGCCACCATCTACGCTTCCTCCGCCTTTTCTTCCTATCATCTTCCAAAAGAGCAAGTGTACCAGCACATAAAAATGTGAAATCTTCCAAATCGTCGTCGAAACCTATCGCACAGTGATACATATCAACCAGTGTAAACGCACGCTCATACATGTATGAGGTTGATACTTGTCAAATCATACAAGTCGCGATACATGTCGCAAAGTCGCATATACATGTATCTCATACATGTGCCGATACAAATGGCAGTGTAAACGCACCTTTTAGACACGCAACTCCCAGCAACTCTATACAACGGTCTTCACTACTGCAGAAATAATGTCACCGAGTAGCGAACGAGGGAATCGTAAGCTGAGGAAAAGACCAGTAATGGATGCCCGCACGGATCAATTTGCTGGCCCGTTTCTTGGAACATTACACCTGAATCCCTCTTAACATTAACGGAAGAGGAAGATCGTGAAGAAAATAAGCCGCATGTGCCGCCATTTAGCTTCTTGTGATAGTTCTCACCTCTCTCCTTCCCTTGAAGGCAAAATAACAGTAGTAAGCCATAAGCAATTGTTTTGCCGGAAACATACTCGCCGGCGGCCGGGGTGACCGAGCGGTTCCAGGCGCTACAATCTGGAACCACTCGACCGCTACGGTCGCAGGGTCGAATCCTGCCTCGGGAATGGATGTGTGTGATGTCCTTAGGTTAGTTAGGTTTAAGTAGTTCTAAGTTCTAGCGGACTGATGTCCTCAGAAGTTAAGTCCCATAATGCTCCGAGCCATATCTTTTGAACATAACAACAAGCTAAGCTGTGTGGTTTTCATAAAAATTCACTGTTCTCTGTTAACCCTGTACCATTTTGAAATCACAGATCACTTTGTTAAGCATAGTATTTTGAAGAGCATGCGAAGTTTTACTCTGTCTTCTTGAATACATACTCAATTCAAAAATCGTCGTCTTAAAATATCATTTCATATGAATAACGTATCTCTCCATCCCACTGTTTAAAGTTGGTTTATCATTGAGCATCACCACATTGTACCATGTTGTATACAAAAGTTTGAAAATTATTTGTAGCCGCTGCCTGCTTGGTGTTTGCTGTTGTGCTTTCGAGAAATCAGTAACAATGGTGTCAGGGCGCGAGGTAATTGGAAATTTTGACTGGGTCCAGAAAATAATTTCACTTCATTTGCGCATTTAATACAAGGACAAGTTGTATTCAGGCTAGTTACAATTCAAATTAGCTCCTATTCCGTCGAAGCTTAGCATACGAGTTTAAGTTGGATAACAGTTTCTGGGTACATAGTCTCGGTAATACGCAGACTCTTTATAGAGTGAGAGGGGATAAATTTCATACAGAAACACATAGTTGAGAACTTAAAATTGTTTTGACTTTCCTATTTATTGACTCTGTCGATCGGACGACCGTTTCTTTAGAGACGTCTTTTCATTTTTCCTGCACCCATTTCGCTTTAGATTTCCCGCACTTTCTACTTATATCATTCCTAAGTGCGTATATTGCTATATTCCTGAATATTTCTGCCCATTTCTATACGTCTTTCAAGTGAAATAATTGCCATTTGAACCAAACACAGTCACCATTACTGTAAATAAAACCTTCTACATTATATTGAAAGGAAACTTACAAGGGAATCATAAACTGAAAATAGCGTAAAAATAAAAATGGTTCTAGATACTTGGAAATCTCTCTAGACCATAAACAAGTCAGTAATCGTCATGTGAAAAGAGCTACAGGAATGGCGTGCTAGGTACTACACAAACTTACCGGGATCAAGAGAGTGTGTTGTTGTTTCCCATGAACATTCCACAACACTGTCTTCCGGTCAACAATATATTTTGTTGCTCGAGTCTGATCACGCCGATTCTGCACCACGACTGATAACATAGTGGTAAGGTGCAGAGAGAGAAGTGCGGTCCGGCGGCTTTTGGGGTCATTCGGCAACACAGCACGGGAGACACTACGCATGGGGCTCGGAGTTTCCCCGATAGACGTAAGTACACTGCTCAAAAGAATCAGTAGAATACGTGTATCGGGGTACGCTGTGTTAAATCTATCTCGATACATGCGGTACCTATGGTATTACTGCGCAATAAGGATCCTCGCTTTCAATATGAGCAACTGCTAAACTCATTCGCCACCTCACGTTTGTTGTTGTTGTTGTTTTGTGGTGGGTACTGGTACAGCGTCACAGGTGGATCTCGGTGTTACTGTCTTGGTGGCCACGTAAAATCGTTCTATCCTACAATGACATCATTCCTATGACATCATTGTAATGCACATTCAAGGTATGGTGGTGGGATTTGAAATACCGTGCCGTTCTCTGACGGTGGAAGTTCAGAATACCACCTCTCGGCTCTGTAATGCATTACAGTATCAGGTGGTGCCTCAGAAGGAAGTGAGTACCCGTGTCCCAGAGATCTCTAGTGGTGTCCCCAGACTGCAGTGGACGTTGTATTCAAACAAACACATGCAATATGTCGTCTTAATGCAGTGCAGATTGCAAGGACCCACGAAGGAAGGATTTTCTGTCATGTTGCTGCAGATGCCAAAGTGTGTCCATCTCGCCTCAATAGGCTGTGAACAAGCTACACGGAGACAGTTCAGTATGTAACACCGAAAATGCAAGATGCATGGCACCTGCTGTCGATATACAATGTTTTCTCTGAATTATATGTAAATATTTGTAATTTAAATGCTTTCTTTTAATAAGTAAGGACATTGCTTCACTGTATGTGTTAATTGAGGTAGAAGTCTGTTGAGGTTTCATTGTATTTATTTGTGTCATATTGTGATACTTATAAGCTCTGGGAAAAACCAAGAGGAATTGTTATTTGCATCGACTAGCAACGATAATAACAGTGCTTGTTCGTTGTAAAATCTTTCGGTAGGGAGAGAGAGAGAGAGAGAGAGAGAGAAACGGGTTCCAGCGCTTGTAATGTGCGGAAGTGTGGTGTTAACGCTCTCGCAGTAGAGAGCACCATTTTCGGCGGCATCATGTACACGCGCCAGAGAGATGTCTAGAGCAGGAGTACGGACACTGGACGGGCGGAAGAGGCTGTATTAATTACGATTGCCCATTCCTATAATTAGCCGTGGCTCCACAAGATGGTACTGTCTTCAACAACAGCAGCAGTTCCAGCAAAACCGTTTCGTCGTTGACTCCGATTTTCGTCGTATGCACAGCGCTGAAGTAAGACTGTTCAATGGTAGAAAGTATTAACGGCTAACCCAACAGTACAACTGAATGTGATTTGATTGATATATTTTTTTAAAATAATAATCAGCTAAACTCAGGGAGATTGTGCCCTCATTGCCCCCAGACATTGATACCAAGTAGGATCCTTGTTCCTTTTTTCCCTTATATGCTAACTGAGTGTCATAACAAACAAATTGAATAGTTACAGCCTGTTTATTAACGAATAATTTCACTTTTAAGAATTTTAGTCTCAGTCTACTTTCAGTTAACTGTTGTACAACAGAGGTTTCAGTGTATGACTAAAGTAGAGAAATTTGATTTTTCATGTTTGTGAATCAATGACTGGAAAAAAAAACAAATCTAAAGAAAGCAGAAATTAGAAGTGCAGAAGTTTTATTTATTTTACATATAGCTTGGAGCACATGGCTGTTTGGTTTGGGCCGGCCGCAGTCGCTGAGCGGTTCTAGGCGCTTCAGTCAGGAACCGCGCGACCGGTAAGCTCACAGGTTCGAATCCTGCCTCGGTCATGGATATGTATGATGTCCTAAGGTTAGTTAGGTTTAAGTAGTTCGAAGTTCTAGGGGACTGATGACCTCAGATGTTGCGTTCCATAGTGCTCAGAGCCATTTGAACGATTTGTTTGGTTTGGTAAGTATTCTAGTGTTTAATTCTGTTCAAGTCAGTAAAAAAGGCTCAGTTGTTCAGACAATAATATGAAATCCAATTTGCAAAATAAGTAACGGCAAAGTAAAAAGTGCTTGATTTTTTCTAAAATGCTTTGAAGGCGTTATGTCGAAGTCACTGAAAGTCATTGTTCACATAACGAAGTTCACTACTAACATACAGTTTAATTACATATTTTCAAACCATTACTCGATTGCCTTTTCCAAAATGTAATGCCAAACATAACGTAAGAGTGACTTCTCAGTTTTCTTTATCATTACATACTCACTCACTTCAGTGTTTAATAATACATGTTTTTTCTTTCACATCATCTTGTACAGGTTTTTCTATGTAAATTGCCCTAGTGGGATGGCGACCATTAGTTATTTCCTTTTCGTTCATTAGTGTAACTTTTGGATTCATGATCAGTGGCCCCTTTCTCTGTCCAGTACTGTTCATGAGTGAAAGCACAAAATAACTTCATTTTCCAAATTATAGCCCTGTTAATAACTTTTCATTGTTAATCGACTTTCCATCAGAAGGATCCGTTTCACAATTTCCTCATACTTATCGGTGTCACTTCTTCGGGAAAGATAGCCTTATCCAATTAGAAAAACTCCATTAGGCATACACGCGATCCACGGTCATATTTTACATTGCAAACAGGATAGGCCGATTAGTAAGAAGCAGGTTACAAGTGCCGGCTGGGGTGGCCGAACCATTCTAGGTGCTACAGTCTGGAACCGCGCGACCGCTACGGTCGCAGGTTCGAATCCCGCCACGGGCATGGGTGTGTGTGATGTCCTTTGGTTAGTTAGGTTTAAGTAGTTCTAAGTTCTAGAGGACTGATGACCTCAGAATTAAAGTCCTATAGTGCTCAGAGCCATTTGAACCCTTTTTGAGGTTACAAGTCCACAAGGAGATTGGATAAGGTAACCAACGCACTGCAACCCCGCGTGACCATCGATACCTGGTCTCTGCATTTCGGCTCACAACTACCCCCAGAACGCTGAAAAACGATCTCAGAATGGCCACTAGAGCCGCTGTGCCCAATCAGACTGTAACGAATGTGTTACGAGAAAGGGCCTTACGAACAAGACCTACTGTTCGAGTACCCACTCCAAACCACATCTCGGAGTTCGGCTTCGTTTCTGCTTCTTTGCTATCATCACGAGCGATTTCTACTTCGGCAACTCATCCCACTGGTTGTGAAACCGCCAGATGGCCAACCATCTCTGCTGTATTTCGCAAACTAAGAGCTTCAAATAATTGGTCCACCAAGATGAACGGAACGAGTGAGGGACGATTTCTAAGGAATAGTCTTTCATAGTTCACTTCGGTCGCAGCTTTCTACTTATAGTTTCTGGGAACCGGAAACGGTCGGTCTCATTCCCGCGACAGCAAGTCAGCCGGTCTTGTTCCAGCCTCGGACCCGTTCCCGACGGTCTCAGTCACGGCTTCCTACTTATAGTTCTCGGGAACGGGAAACAGTCGGCGTCGTTCCCGCGACAGCAAGATGGCTGCTCTCGCTCCAGCCTCGGTCCCGTTCCCGTCGGTCTCGGTGGTGGCTTTCTACTTATAGTTCCCGGGAACAGGAAACGGTCGGTCTCGTTGCCGCCACAGCAAGTCAGCTGGTCTCATACCAGCCACAGTCCCGTGCCTGTCGGTCTCGGTCGCGGCTTGCTACTTATAGTTCCCAGGAACGGGAAACGTTCGGTCTCATTCCCGCGACAGCAAGTCGGCCGGTCTCATTCCAGCCTCAGTCCCGTTCCCGTCGGTCTCGGTCGCGGCTTTCTACTTATTGTTCCCGGGAATGGGAAACGATCGGTCTCGTTCCCGCGACAGCAAGTTGGCCTGTCTCGTTCAAGCCTCGGTCCCGTTCCCGTCGGTCTCGGTCGCGGCTTTCTACTTATAGTTCCCAGGAATGGGATACGGTCGGTTTCGTTCCCGTGACAGCAAGATGGCCTGTCTCGTTCCAGCCTCGGTCCCGTTCCTGTCGGTCGAGGCTTTCTACTTATAGTTCTCAGGAACGGGAAACGGTCGGTCTCATTCCTGCAACAACAAGTCGGCCGTTCTCGTTCCAGCCACAGTCCCATCCCCATTGGTCTCGGTTGCGGCTTCCTACTTATAGTTCCTGGGAACGGGAAATGATCGGTCTCATTAATGCGACAGCAAGTCGGCTGGTCTCGTTCCAGCCTCGGTCCCATTCCCGTCAGTCTCATTTGCAGCTTTCTACTTATAGTTCCCGGGAATGGGAAACGGTCGGTATCGTCCCGTGACAGCAATTCGGTAGGTCTCGTTCCAGCCTCAGTTCTGTTCCCGTAGGTCTCGGTCACAGCTTTCTACTTATAGTTCCCGTGAACGGGAGACGGTCGGTCTTGTTCCCGCGACAGCAAGTGTTCCGGTCTCGTTTCAGCCTCGGTCCCATTCCCGTCGGTCTCGGTCGCGGCTTTCTACTTATAGTTCCTGGGAATGGGAAACGGTCGGTATCGTCCCCGTGACAGCAATTCAGTAGGTCTCGTTCCAGCCTCAGTCCTCTTCCCGTCAGTCTCGGTCACGGCTTTCCCTTTATAGTTCCCGGGAACCAGATATGGTCGGTCTCGTTCCCACAACAGCAAGTCGGCCGGTCTCATTCCAACCTCGGTCACATTCCCGTTGGTCTCAATCACACGGTCACAACTTTCTACTTATAGTTCCTGGGAATGGGAAACAGTCGGTCACATTCCTGGGACAGCAAGTTGGCTTGTCTCGTTCCAGCTTCGGTCCCGTTCCTGTCGGTGTCAGTCGTGGCTTTGTACTTATAGATCCCGGGAACGGGAAACGGTCGGTCTCGTTCCTGCGACAGCAAGTCGCCGGTCTCATTCCAGCCTGTCCCATTCCCGTCAGTCTCAGTCGCGGCTTTGTGCTTATAGTTCCCGGGAACGGGAAACGGTTAGTCTCGTTCCCACGACAGCAAGTTGGCCTGTCACGTTCAAGCCTCGGTCCTGTTCCCCTCGGTCTCGGTCGCAGCTTTCTACTTATAGTTCCCGGGAATGGGAAAAGGTCAGTCTCGTTCCCGAGACAGCAAAATGGCCTGTCTCGCTCCAGCCTCAGTCCCGTTCCTGTCGGTCTCGGTCACAGCTTTCTACTAATGGTTCCCGGGAACGGGAAATGGTCTGTCCATTCCTGCGACATCAAGTTGGCCGGTCTCGTTCCAGCCTCGGTCCCTTTCCCGTCGGTCTCGGTCACAGCTCTCTACTTATAGTTCCCGGGAATGGGAAACAGTCGATCTCGTTCCCGGGACAGCAAGTTGGCCTGTCTCGTTCCAGCCTCAGTCCTGTTCCTCTCAGTCTCGGTCGCGGCTTTCTACTTATTGTTCCCGGGAATGGGAAACGGTCGGTCTAGTTCCTGCAACAGGAAGTTGGCCGGTCTCATTCCAGCCTCAGTCCCATTCCCATTGGTCTTGGTTGCGGCTTTCTACTTATAGTTCCCGAGAGTGGGAGACGGTCAGTCTCGTTCCCGCGACAGCAAGTCGGCCGGTCTTGTTCCAGCGTCAGTCCCGTTCCGTCGGTCTCGGTCGCGGCTTTCTACTTATAGTTCCCGGGAACTGGAAATTATCCGTCTCGTTCCCGCGACAGCAAGTCGGCCGGTCTCGTTCCAGCCTCGGTCCCATTCCCGTCAGTCTCGTTCGCAGGTTTCTACTTATAGTTCCCGGGAATGGGAAATGGTCGGTCTAGTTCCCGCGACAGCAAGTCGGCCGGTCTCGTTCCAGCCTCAGTCCCGTTCCCGTCTGTCGCGGTCGCGGCTTTCTACTTATAGTTCCCTATAACGGGAGACGGTCAGTCTCGTACCCGTGACAGCAAGTCGGCCGGTCTCATTCCAGCCTGTCACGTTCCCGTCGGTCTCGGTCGCGGCTTTGTACTTATAGCTCCCGGGAACGGGAAACGGTTGGTCTCGTTCCCGTGACTGCAAGTCGGCCGGTCTCATCCCAGCCTCGGTTCCCTTCCCGTCGGTCTTGGTCGCGGCTTTCTACTTATAGTTCCCGGGAACGGGAAACGGTCGGTCTCGTTCCTGCAAGGCACGTCGGCCGGCCTCATTCAGCCTCCGTCCTGTTTCCGTCTGTATCGTTTTTGGTCTCGCTCGGCCGGACTCGTCGTTCTCCACGTGGCCACCGTCGCAGTTCCACTGACGACTGCTCATAGTTAGTTCAATATGGGGCTTGTTTGTTTCGTTCGCTTCGCACACCCCTTTCTAGATCTGTTTCAAACCATTTTTTGCGCTCTGACTTCTGGTTCTTTTCGTATTCTATTCAGCGTTCATGACCAGTAATTAAAATGTATTATATAATTACGTTGTAAGTAACACATATTCATTTCAGCAAAGAAAACAGCATATCAGTTTACTTCACTATTCCGATAAACAGCGAAAGAAATACTTCTAAAAAGTAAGATTTTATTGTTATCACACATGCAAAGGAGGTCGGCACGCCACACCCGAGAGCCATTTTCCGCCTTTCTTTGATCCAAGGACAAAAGAGGATGTTCATTGTCATAGAAGGCAGACCGACATACAATCGAATGAAGCCCGCACTCCATAATCGAATGTCCGGTGTCACATTTTGTAAAGAGAACATGATAACTTCTACAATATTATTTCACTGGTACACGGTGGCGCACGAAAAATCGGCCTCGACTACTAGACCGTTCATTGTCGCCTTCCAATCGTCATCTATTGTTTCGAAGTGTTTGTTGGCATTACCTTATTAGTTATTTCTTCACTGCCTAATTATTACATGTTTATCTGTTCTCCTCGTAGGGGGCAACAAATCGTGGTTAATTGGCGAGCACTCTGTACTCGGGGCCGGTTTTTCGTGTGCCACTTAATATTATTTCACTGTAGTCAGCCACATATTGCTGCAGTTGGCTAAACGAGATGTTTTGCAGAATCATGAAAGTTACAAGTGTGTGAGAATTCTGTTATGAATAAAACCTCTGTGCTCGAGCATGGGAGGAGAGTGGTCCCACTTGGCGCCTTCCATCTTCAGTGACCTATGCTACTAATTTTGAATTTTTCTTAAGAACGATATACGAAGCACAAATGAACGGCAAACGAGTAAAAATGAGCGATTCCCAGTAATGAGGGATTACCAGTGAACCTATCGTTCGCTCCTCATTCCTTATGTACCGCACCGCTGGTACACTCACTTCACGTATGTGAAACAGCAAAACTGGCAGTAAAGTAAAATGCACTCTTATCTGCAAATAAGGGGTATCTTACAAAGTCCATCACGCATATGTGGAACATGCTTGATAAGCATTTTCCTGTCGGTTCTGTTCCACCGCAGAGTCACCAAGAACTCTCGAGGACTCTCACTGAGGAATGGGGACAGGTTCCAAATGATCACCTCCGTAGACTTACACAGCCGATGGTGTCATATGGTGATAAACGCTGACGCAGGGCATACACAGTGGTAGATGGTAAGTTCCTGTGGGACCAGACCGCTGAGGTCATCGGTCCCAAGACTTACACACTACTTAATCTAAATTAAACTAATTTACGATAAGGACAACACACACACCCATGCCCGAGAGAGGACTCGAACCTCCGACGGGGGGAGCTGCGCAAAGCGTGGCCAGGCGCCCCTGACCGCGCGGCTACACCGCGCGTCGCATTCATGTTATTGAAGCTCTTAATGTCCAATGAAAAGCACGCAGGATCAAATGATGAATGATTGTTTGCACCTTCATTTCGATACCTGTCGGACATTTCACGTATTACTATGTAAAGGGAAGACTAGGTGTTCTTTATTTGTGAAAGATAATTTTGTAAGACACGTAGCACTCAGTTATTGCTCAGTGAAGTATGGCAGACTACACACACTCTTGAGAACGTATTGGGTGTCACGTGGTAGCATATAGGCTGAAAACTGGCTGATCAGAGACACTGAAAGTCCTCTTTCGAGAGAAATACAGACGTTCAGAGGACAGAAAAAGTGTAGGGTGAATTCAAGCCAAAAGTAGTGGGACAACTGTGAAAACTCCCTTAACATCAGGAAGCCATACAGGGTGAAATATGTCAGTCCCATCCGGAGGATGGGTCATGTTTTAATCGGCTGTGGCCAATATCACTCACACGTGCCGCGTGTAAACCTCGGTTTGGAGGCTTGTTGTGTCCGTGGAGAGAGAGAGGGAAGAGAGAGAGAGAGAGAGAGAGAGAGAGAGAGAGAGGGAAGAGATAGATAGATAGAGAGAGAGAGAGAGAGAGAGAGAGACCCTAGGACAAGTACTTCTATACCGTGACCGTTGCTCGTAAGAAGGACGTGAAACACACTCAAACTACGGCGTAACTCAATAACTTAGGGACCAGACCTTGCGGACCAGTCTTAACGACTGTGCATACAGATTATCTAGAGCGCTG
Source organism: Schistocerca americana (assembly GCF_021461395.2). Taxonomy (NCBI): domain Eukaryota; kingdom Metazoa; phylum Arthropoda; class Insecta; order Orthoptera; family Acrididae; genus Schistocerca; species Schistocerca americana. The sequence continues at coordinate 495,613,272 of NC_060124.1, read as the reverse complement.
TATAAAAGTACGAGAGAAGCTACGAGCACAACCGACAAGTGACTCTGCAGACGGTATTACCGAGACTGTCGACAGTAGTAGTGGTAGCAGATCACACGACAGGTGGCAGAGGCTAAGAAAGACAAACATAGGACGGGGACCGAATATATAGTCACGGGACTGTCACGAAAACAGGTGTTAGTTTTAGATCGTAAGAGAAGGTTAAAACCAGTCGACAGCACACCATGCCGTGTAGAATAGCCTAACGGAGAAGTAATGTGGCGCTATTTGACAGCAAGGAGTTCAAAATATTGCTGAGGTTCGTGCCATCGGGCGGTGCATTGTAGTAGTATTTCTTTCTCTCTGTTGGACAGTGCCGGTGGTGGCATTCTCTTCGACTTTCCTAAATTCTTAATACATACAGGGTGGTCCAAAAGTTCGGAAACACCCTTATAAAACCCAAATGGAGTAGCAAACAAGGAAACAGAGTCCTTGCACACGAGGAACGGGAAGGGGGAAACTTTATAGACTATGCCACCAACATGGCGGCCATCTTGAAAGCCGCCATCTTGGATTCAACTCCAAAATTTCAAATGGGAATGTGGTCATGTGACATATCAAACAGATAGAGAATTTCACCAGAAAAACAATGCCGTTGTTATTTTAAACATAGCTTTATTCATTCTCGTGTTATAGCCAATTACATGCAGGAGCAGTGGGACGCTCGGCAGCGTTAGTATTACGTACTGAGAAGTCATAAAATGGAGTCTGAAACGGAGCAAAGTGAGTATCTCATGCCCGATATGTTACATGTGTTTGACTGTTAGGTATCATTTACTCATGCAAACGTTTTAATCGTTGTTTCCGTATTTACAGGTTACAAAATGTCCATAACACACGAAGAACGCATTGAAATCATCTTCATATCAGGAGGAAGAAGCACGCGGGTCATTGCTGAGGATTTCAACAGTCGTCACCCAACCAGGCAGCCCATCACTCACAGCACAGTTGCCAAGCTTTTGGCCAAATTCCGAGCAACAGGTTCTATCGCAGATGAACCTAAGGCTGGAAGACCAAAATCCGCCACCGATGAAGCAACAACAGTCAGCGTGTTGGCATCATTTAGCAAGAGTCCGCAACGGAGTACTCTTCGCCTGTCATAAGAATGTGGGGTTAGCCGTACGTCCATACTGCGAATTTAATCATAGCACAAATGGCACCCGAACAAAATTCAGCTGCTCCAACAGCTGAACGAGGTTGACCCTGAGCGTCGGGCACAGTTCGCAGAATAGGTGACACAGCAGCTGCGGATAAACCCACGTTTCCCCTATCAGGTGCTGTTCAGTGATGAAGCCAATTTCTTTATCAATAGTGAAATGAACAAGCAGAATCACAGATACAGTTTCGACACAAATCCGCACTGGATTGAGGCTTCCAAAACAGTCGACTCACAAAAAGTGATTGTCTGGTGTGGTGTGTGGGCTACCAAAGTCGTTGGACCATTTTTATTGATGGTACGTTAACAGCCAACGGTTATCTGAGGTTATTGGATGATTAAGTGTTTCCGTCGTTCTTAACGGAGGATGTGCAGTTCCCTCAAAAGTGGATTGGTCGTAGGGGTGCTGTGGAGTGGCCATCACGTTCACCAGATTTGACTCCTTTGGATTTTTATCTTTAGGGTCATGTCAAAGCACTGGCTTATTCTGTGCAAATACGGGATTTGCATCAGCGCATTGTCGATGCGTGTGGTCAAATTCAGCCAGATGTGTTGGGCAAAGTTCATCAGGACTGGGTTTGGAGGATAGCATTAACAATCCAACATAATGGACAACATATCGAGCCATTCCTATGACTGTTGGTGGTCTCTCGGAACTGTGTAACATCGGCGTAATGTCTCTTTGGCACATAACACATGCTGCTGAGCGTCCCACCGCTGCCACATGTACCTGGCTATAACCCGAGAATGAATAAAGCTATGTTTAAAATAACGACGGCATTGTTTTTCTGATAAAATTCCCTATCTGTTTGATATGTCACATGACCACATTCCCATTTGAAATTTTGGAGTTGAATCCAAGATGGCCGCCATGTCGGTGGCATAGCCTATAAAGTTTCCCCCTTCCTGTTCCTCATGTGTAGGGATTCTATTTCCTTGTTTGCTACTCCATTTGAATTTTATGAGGGTGTTTCCAGACTTTTGGACCACCCGGTACATTGTTAATATTGAGCATTTCCGTTTCCAAGTTAGTTTTATGTTTACAATCATCTAAAACTGCAACTTTGTAAACTTTGTTAAAATAATAATTGTGGTGTCACCGCCAGACACCACACTTGCTAGGTGGTAGCTTTAAATCGGCCGCGGTCCATTTAGTACATGTCGGATCCGCGTGTCGCCACTGTGTGATCGCAGACCGAGCGCCACCACGAGGCAGGTCTCGTGATACGGACTAGCACTCGCCCCAGTTGTACGGACGACATTGCTAGCGACTATACTGACGAAGCCTTTCTCTCATTTGCCGAGAGACAGTTAGAATAGCCTTCAGCTAAGTTAATGGCTACGACCTAGCAAGGCGCCATTAGCCTTACATAGTTTGATAGTTATCGTATGAAATGTCTCATCAAGAACGATGTATACAACAAAGATGATTAAAAGATAAGTATTATAGCAGCTTCGTACATTTCTTGCTACCATTCATTACGTATCTCGTTTCAGATCTCTCACTAGACTACATGAGATTTACGCGTGCCTTTCGGCTACTTCAGTGTGGCGTAGCTGTCTTGTTACGCCACAACACTTGGCGACGAGGCAACGGAAAGGGTTTTGTTCTTTCTAATTGCTTACATTTGCTTGTGTCATGGCTTCGCCAGATGTACTGTCCGAATTTTATCGCTTGCAGAATCAGCAGACGCAGGCGTTATTGGATCCCTTGGACAGCTCGTCCAGGGTCAACGTGCACTGCAACACGATGCGGCAGCCGCCGCTTCACCGCTACCACAGCGACAACATGCAGTTGCACCGCAGTTTCGCAATTTTGATGCGGCGCAAGAATCCTGGACGGAATAGTCACGCCAGTTTGGATTTCATCTCGCCGCCTACAGAATTCTAGGTAACGAGCGGCAGCCTCACTTATTGTCTTGTGTCGGCGTGCAAACGTACCATGTGATAGTGAAATTGTTTCCCCGACGCGACGTAGCAACTCTGTCCTACAAAGAAATTTTGTCGGCATTGGACGCCTATTTCAAAGAAACAGTTAATGTAGTTGCAAAAAGGTATACGTTCTTTCGTACAAAACGTACGGCCGGTCAAACTAATAGGGAGTGGGTTGCAACATTGCAAGGCCTTAGAAGGGATTGTGCTTTTGAGTGTGAATGTGGACTCCCTTATTCAGATACAATGGTACGTGATGCAATAGCACAGAACGTTTCTGATGTTCGCATACGGGAACAGATTTTGAAACTAGTTAATCCCTCCCTTCAGCAAGTGATAGACATATTAGATAGACAAGACACGCTTGACTGTGCTCAGGACTCATTTGAAACTTCGCCGGCCGTGTGTCACATTAACCGGCCTGCCGGGCACGCTGCGCAGCCCGGTAAACTGCCCTCGCATACGTCCGCGCAGCTGCCGCCGCGCTCTAAACCAGGTGTGCCGCGCCAGCACACAAATGCAGTGAAATCATGCCCGCGGTGTGCTACTAGACATTCGCGTGAACATTGCCCGTGACGCCAAGCCATTTGCTTTTTCTGTTATAAGAAAGGACATGTTCAAAGTGTTTGCCAGAAAAGGCCCAGATCAGACTCTCTTAATCATTCCAGGCCCTTTGCTTCGCGCCGGAATCGAACCAAGAATACTCAGGCTCGTGGGCCTTCGCCCATGGACATTCATGTAGTTAATTCCACTTCGTCCAGTGCCACTTTCTCTAACAGTGACTGTGTTCGTCCCACAAAACGTGTGCGTCGACGTCGCCGGAAATCACGTCAATTAACAAGTGATTCTGTACCAGTGTCTGTTCAAATTGCACAAAACAGTCGCTCTTGTCGTCAGCAGGACAATAAACTTTTTGTAGATTTGGACTTTAATGGCAAGGTCATACCATTCCAGCTCGATACCAGAGCTGCAGTTTCATTGCTCAATCACGACATGTACAAACAACTGGGCAAACCTCCGTTGCGTGCCGCAAATGTTAAGCTAACTACATATTCAGGACAGAAAATTCCTGTGATAGGACAGTGCACTCTTCTTGCAACATACAAGGGACAAACAAAACTTGTGTCATTTTACGTTCTTCGTTCTTCTACTGTAGTGAACTTGTTTGGTTTAGATTTATTTCAGTTGTTTAACATGTCTATTGTAAATCAGGTCCTATCAGTGAATCAGACTGTGCCTTCCGACAGTGTTTCTCGGCTATGTGAAGAATTTGCAGACATTTTTGCACCAGGCCTTGGTTGCGCTAAGAATTATAAAGCACATTAGGAAATGAAAGTCAACGCGCAACCGAAATTTTTCAGAGCGCGCAATGTTCCCCACGCATTGCGTGATGAGGTCGCAAGAACATTACACGATTTAGAATCGCAGGGTGTAATTGAACGTGTGCAAGCTTCTCTCTGGGCCTCACCCTTAGTAATTTTGCCAAAACCTTCCAGAAAACTGAGACTTTGTGTGGACTTCAAGGCAACAGTGAATCCACAACTCGTGATTGCAACTTTTCCCTTACCCCGCCCGGAAGATCTTTTTGATAAACTGTGCCCGGGTAAATACTTTTCCAAGTTGGACCTAGCTGCTGCGTACTTGCAAATCCCAGTGGACGCCGAATCCCAGCGCGTCTTGGTGGTTAACACGCATCTTGGTTTGTACCGCTTCAAAAGACTGCCATTCGGATGTGCATCCGCCCCTGCAATGTTTCAGCAATATTTACAAACTGTTTGTGCGTCGGTCCCTACTGCTGCGAACTATCTGGACGATATTGTGATCTCCGGAAAGACAGCAGACGAGCATTTAGCACACCTACGAACATTATTTCAGGTATTGCGACAAAATGGTCTTCGCTTGCGGAAGGACAAATGTGTGTTTTTTGCTCGTGACTTACCATACCTGGGACGTGTCATCAATGCCCAAGGCATACATCCGAGTCCAGAGCACCTCCGTGCCATACAAGATTTGCCTTCGCCACAGAATGTGAAACAGCTACAGAGTGTGTTGGGTAAAATTAACTATTATCATCGCTTTCTGCGCAATGCCTCTTCCATTTCAGCTCCGCTTCATAGCTTACGCCGTAAGGGTGTTCCGTTCGTCTGGACGACGGAATGCGAACGCGCCTTTCGCCAGTTGAACTCGGCGTTGCTTTCAAATACTTGCCTTACACCATTCGATCCCCAGAAACCCCTTTTGTTGATGGTAGATGCATCGGATTTCGGGATCGGTGTTGTGGTTGCGCACAAACATGGATCGCATGATCGTCCTATTGCCTTTGCGTCCAAATTGCTCTCGTCTGCGCAAAGAAATTATTCAGAGATAGAGAAAGAAGCTTTGGCTCTCGTGTTTGGTGTTACTAAGTTCCATGATTTCTTGTATGGTCGTCACTTTACCATCATCACAGACCACAAACCTTTGACGTGGCTTTTTCATCCGAACAAGCCTGTACCTCCGCGTACAGCGCAGAAATTCATTCGCTGGTCTATTTTCCTCTCGCAGTACCGCTACGATATCTTGTATCGGTCCACTGATAAGCACGGAAACGCCGATGCGTTGTCCCGTTTGCCTGTTGCTGAGGATAAAGCATTCGATTCTTCCGAACTTGCTTGCATGTTCATTGATTCGGAAACCGATGAAGTGGTCGAATCGTTTCCGATTGATTTTCGTCGTGTAGCTACAGCCACAGCTGATGACCCGGTCCTTGCTACCGTTTTGCGTTTTGTTGCTACGCAATGGCCTTTGTCAGGGTCTCGGATCGAGGATCCGTTGGTTCGCCGATTTTTTGTTCATAAGGAGAGACTTTTTGTTCCACGTGGTGTTTTGTTGTTGCGTTCTGATAATGATCAGTCCAGAGTCGTGGTCCCACGTTCGTTACAGTCCTCTGTCTTACGGCTTCTTCACCAAGGACATTGGGGTATAGTGCGAACGAAACGACTTGCTCGTCAGCACTGTACTTGGTTCGGAATCGATGCTGCGATTACGAATATGTGTTCTTCTTGCATGGCGTGTGCCGAACAACAATCCGCACCGCCGCGGAAAGTCTTTGCATGGCCAAAAGCCACTTCCCCTTGGCAACGCTTACACATCGATTTTGCTGGTCCATTCTGGAATGCTCGATGGTTGGTTCTGGTAGATGCCTTCAGTAATTTTCCTTTTGTTGTCCGGATGTCCTCCACGACGTCCTCTGCCACCATCCACGCGTTGTCTGCTATCTTTTGCATTGAAGGTCTTCCGCAGACTATTGTTTACGACAATGGCCCACAATTCATGTCCGCTGAATTTCAGTCATTCTGCCAGGCCAATGGTATTCAACATCTGACATCCGCGCCGTTTTCGCCTCACTCAAACGGTGCCGCTGAACGATTGGTCCGGACTTTCAAGTCACAGATGTTGAAGTTGAAAGAGTCGCATTCTCGGGAGGACGCCTCGTTGCTCTTTTTGTCATCGTATCACTCTCAGCCCCGAGATGGTCGCTCGCCGGCTGAGTTGCTCCACGGTCGTCCTCATCGAACCTTGATGTCTTTGCTGCACCCGCCGCATCAGGTTCCTGCGCAGCAGCAGACTTCTGCTTTTCTTCCAGGCGACGTTGTATTTTATCGCAACTATCGGGGTTCACGGCGTTGGCTCGCAGGGCGCATTCTTCGCTGCCTCGGCCGCGCGATGTATTTGGTTTTGGGGGCCTCTGGTGAGGTGCGTCAGCATCTCAATCAGCTGCGCCTCTGTCGTCGCACGGGTTCTGCCGCTCCCCGTCTGCTTTCAGCGACGGTGCCGTCCGGTCAGCGTCCTGGGGACCCATCTACTGGCTCGCCTCATCCCCAGGTGTTACCGACGATGCCTTCCAATTTGCCCCATGGCGACGCGCCGCCGCAGCCGCCGCCGCCGCCGCCTGTTCTCCCGCCGGCGCCGCCTGCATTCGACGCTTCGCTGCAGCCGCCAAGCGCCTCCCTGAGTCACGCGCCGCCGATCGCTTCCCGTGACCAGCCGTCCTCCGCCATGGAACTCTTGCCCACTCCGGACCACATGGCGTCTTCGCGCGTCGGCTACCCCGACGCAATGGAGGTTGACCCTTCGGCCCCTTCTGTCTCTTTACGGGCGCATACACCGCATGTTGACGCGCACCCTGGACTAGGTTTTCAGGCGTTTCCTAGATCCCCTCAGACCGAATGGCCGGGTGCGGGTGGCACAGCCTCGCCTGTTGTTAGGCTCCCCACCTCATCGCATACGTCAACATGGGGTCCTCCCCACGGCGGGCGGAAGCCTTATAACACGACCGTTCGCCGATTTGCGGGGGAGGAATGTGGTGTCACTGCCAGACACCACACTTGCTAGGTGGTAGCTTTAAATCGGCCGCGGTCCATTTAGTACATGTCGGACCTGCGTGTCGCCACTGTGTGATTGCAGACCGAGCGCCACCACAAGGCAGGTCTCGAGATACGGACTAGCACTCGCCCCAGTTGTACGGACGACATTGCTAGCGACTATACTGACGAAGCTTTTCTCTCATTTGCCGAGAGACAGTTAGAATAGCCTTCAGCTAAGTCAATGGCTAGACCTAGCAAGGTGCCATTAGCCTTACATAGTTTGATAGTTATCGTATGAAATGTCTCATCAAGAACGATGTATACAACAAGGATGATTAAAAGATAAGTATTATAGCAGCTACGTACTTTTCTTGCTACCATTCATTACGTATCTTGTCCCCCCTGCGGGTCCGGGGTAAGAATAGGCCCGAGGTATTCCTGCCTGTCGTACGAGGCGACTAAAAGGAGTTTCAACCGTTTCGGCCTTCCATGTGATGGTCCCCCTTTGGGTTTGACCTCCATTTTTCAAAATTCTAATGAAGTACGAGCCTTTTGGGGAAGGACACCTTACGTGGTGTACCACTGGTCCTAAGTGCACTAAGACCTTGGTACTCAGCATTGCACCGGCGTTGTAACCATACCCACTATTCCTCAAATTGGGCCTAAACGCCTGATGGGTTGTCCAAGTTACGCCCATAGTGCATCTCCATCTGCCCCAGCGATCATGATGGACTTTCCATGGCACCAAAAATCCAGCACGGTAGCCAGCCCACTGTGGTGGGGTCATCATGTACCCTCTAGGTTGTAGCCCCCTGACAACACAGGGATCGTACTGCTGATACCTGAGCTGCACCCTCCCCACGTCGGCCAAGGAGTAGATGCCCGTCTCCTTGGGGCATCAGGACTCCCGGCAATGGTCATCCTGCCAGGTGGCCCTTGCTGTGGCTGGGTGGCGCCCATGGGGAGAGCCCCTGGTCGGAGTGGGTGGTATCGGGGCGGACGTTTCGCAGATGAAACGTCAACACGTATTAGGTCGCTCTGCGGCCGAGTCTTTCAAAAGAAAAGGTACCGTTTCTAGTCCTGGTTCTCCTGTCCTTTCCCCCTTGGCCACTCCATGGGAGGAGGGACAGGCCCGCTGGCTTGGGGCGAAGTACTTCCCCCGCTATTTGGTCTGTTCTCGAACCGATGGGGGGACATTCGCCACCTCCAAGCCCATGTTCTTTGTTCAGCACATTGAGGACATCTTCGGGGAAATCGAGGCTCTCAGCAAGATGCGTTCAGGGTCCGTTCTTATCGAGACCACCTCCGCCACACAGTCGGCGGCGCTCCAGGCGTGCGACCGCCTAGGGGACATCCCAGTATCCATTGTCCCACATCTGGCACTCAATAGGACGCAGGGGGTTATTTTTCATCGTGACCTCCTGCTACAATCTGATGAGGAGCTCAGGGCCAACCTGGAGCGCCGAGGCGTGCATTTCGTCCGGCGAGTCCAGCGCGGCCCCAAAGACCGTCGCATCGACACCGGGGCCTTTATCCTCGCCTTCGAGGGGGACGTTCTCCCGGAGAAGGTAAAGGTGATGTGCTACCGGTGTGACGTGCGACTTTACGTCCTGCCTCCTATGTGCTGTTTTAGGTGTTTGCGCTTTGGGCACATGTTGTCACGGTGTGAGGCTGAGCCCCTTTGTGGCGATTGTGGACGTCCTCTTCGTGAGGAACATACATGCACCCCACCACCTCGGTGTATTAATTGTCCTGGCGTCCACTCGCCTAGATCCTCAGACTGCCCCGCATATCAGAAGGAGAAGAAGATACAAGAAATCAAATCTTTAGATCGGCTCTCTTATTCTGAGGCCTGGAAGAAGTACGACCGCCTCCATCCCGTGCCATTGACCACTTCGTTTGCCTCAGTTATGTCCACTCCTTCCACGGTATCCTCACCCCTATCCTGTCCCCCCTCCGCCTCCTCCGCCCATCAGGGGGCTCTGCCTCTGCCTCCCAAATCCCTCCCTTCCAAATCCTCCTCCCCCGTGGCCCCCACCCCCTCTGCCCCAGGGGCCACCCTTCCTCCTCCTCCTCCCCCCACGCCACCTGAGAAGCGATCCTCTTCTCAGGCGTCCATCGTGGAAACGTTCCGGACCCCAGCTTCCGAGGTCCGGCGTTCCAAAACGGACCCCGCGCGTGAGGACCTTCTTCGGGTCCAGCCCACCATCCCTGTGCCTCCTCGGCCTTCCAAGAAGGCCTCCAAGAAGAAGTCTCTATCCTCCTCTCCACCCCGGCGCGTTTCGTCTGACGCTCCATCGGTGAGTCGCTGCTCCCGGCCGTCCTCAGTTTCGCCGGGACGCTCTGCTGCCAGGCGCTCCGCCGGCCTTTCATCGGCAAATGATGCGGCCCCTCCTACACAACCAGGGACAGCGGCCGCAGCTGGCGACGAGTCGATGGAAGCGGATCCGCCTCCCGTTGGTTGTAGCGTTGTTCCCTCGCAACCTGGCCCTCCGCGGCCGTCGAGGTGACCAGCTCTTCCCCTGTCTCGTTCCCCCAACTTTTTGACTAGCGATGGCGTTGTTTTACTTGAACATAAGAGATATTCGATCTAATCGGGAGGAATTACAACTGCTCCTCCGCCTGCACTGTCCGCTCATATTGGTCTCCAGGAAACCAAGTTGCGCCCGACTGACCATATTGCCTTTACCCACTATACCTCGGAGCGGTATGACCTCACCCCTGTGGACGGTATCCCAGCTCATGGTGGGGTCATGCTGCTCGTTCGGGATGATGTCTATTACCAACCCATCCCATTGACCACCCCACTCCAAGCAATAGCTGTCCGCATTACTCTTTCTGCTTTTACTTTTTCAGTTTGTACCATCTACACTCCACCGTCATCTGCTGTTAGTCGGGCTGACATAATGCACCTGATCGTTCAGCTTCCCCCGCCGTTCTTATTGTTTGGCGACTTCAATGCCCCTTTGGGGCTCTCCTGCATCCTGTCAGAGGCTCACTCTCGGTGGATGTCTTCAACCATCTCAATCTTGTCTGCCTCAATACTGGCGCCCCGACTTTCCTCTCGGACTCTACTCATACCTACTCCCACATGGACCTCTCGATCTGTTCTACCACTCTTGCCCGTCGGTTCGAGTGGTATGTCCTTTCTAACACCTATTCGAGCGACCACTTCCCCTGTGTCGTTCGTCTCCTGCACCACACCCCATCCCCACGTCCTTCGAGCTGGAACATACTGAAAGCTGACTGGGGACTTTACTCCTCCCTGGCGACCTCTCCGGACCACGATTTTCCCAGTTGTGACAGTCAGGTCGAATACCTCAAGGCTGTTATCATCAATGCTGCCGAACGTTCCATTCCTCGTACTACTTCTTCTTCACGTCGCGTTTCCGTCCCCTGGTGGAACGAGGCTTGTAGGGACGCTATCCGTGCTCGACGACGTGCTTTACGCACCTTTCGCCGCCATCCTACGTTGGCGAATTGTATTGAATACAAACGACTCCGAGCGCAATGCCGTAGAGTCATCAAAGACAGCAAAAAAGCTTGTTGGGCCTCTTTCACCAGCTCCTTTAACAGTTTTACTCCCTCTTCCGTCGTTTGGGGTAGCCCGCGCCGGCTGTCGGGCATTAAGGCCCACTCCTCGGTACCTGGCCTGACCTCAGGTAATGAAGTCCTTGTTGATCCTGTGGCTGTCTCCAACGCCTTTGGCCGCTTTTTCGCGGAGGTTTCAAGCTCCGCCCATTACCATCCTGCCTTCCTTCCCAGGAAAGAGGCAGAAGAGGCTCGGCGACCTTCCTTCCACTCGCTGAATCTGGAAACTTATAATGCCCCCTTTACTATGCAGGAACTCGAACGTGCGCTTGCACTGTCCCGGTCCTCTGCTCCGGGGCCACATGCCATTCACGTTCAGATGCTGGCACACCTTTCTCCGGCGGGCAAAAGCTTCCTTCTTCGTACCTACAATCGCGTCTGGACCGAAGGTCAAGTCACCATGCGTTGGCGTGACGCCGTTGTTGTTCCTATACCCAAACCCGGGAAGGATAGACACCTTCCTTCTAGTTACCGCCCCATTTCTGTTACAAGCTGTGTCTGTAAGGTGATGGAGCGCATGGTTAATGCTTGGTTAGTCTGGATTCTTGAATCTCGACGACTACTTACTAATGTCCAATGCGGCTTTCGTCGCCGTCGCTCCGCTGTTGACCACCTTGTGACCTTGTCGACATTCATCATGAACAACTTTTTGCGAAGGCGCCAAACGGTAGCCGTGTTCTTCGACTTGGAGAAGGCTTATGATACCTGTTGGAGAGGAGGTATCCTCCGCACTGTGCACAGGTGAGGCCTACGCGGTCGCCTGCCCCTTTTTATTGATTCCTTTTTAACGGATCGAAAGTTTAGGGTACGTGTGGGTTCCGTATTGTCCGACGTCTTCCTCCAGGAGAACGGGGTGCCTCAGGGCTCCGTCTTGAGCGTAGCCCTTTTTGCCATCGCGATCAATCCAATTATGGATTGCATTCCACCTAATGTCTCAGGCTCTCTCTTTGTCGATGACTTCGCGATCTACTGCAGTGCCCAGAGAACATGCCTCCTGGAGCGCTGCCCTCAGCGTTGTCTAGACAGCCTCTACTCATGGAGCGTGGCAAATGGCTTCCGGTTCTCTGAAGAGAAGACGGTTTGTATCAACTTTTGGCGATATAAAGCGTTCCTTCCGCCATCCTTACATCTCGGTCCCGTTGTTCTCCCATTCGTGGACACAACTAAGTTTCTAGGGCTCACGTTGGACAGGAAACTGTGTTGGTCTTCACATGCCTCTTATTTGGCGGCCCGTTGTACACGTTCCCTTAATGTCCTCAGAGTTCTTAGCGGTTCATCTTGGGGAGCGGATCGCACTGTCCTGCTTCGCTTGTATCGGTCCATAGTCCGATCGAAGCTGGATTATGGGAGCTTCGTCTACTCGTCCGCTCGGCCATCCCTCTTACGCCGGCTCAACTCCATCTACCATTGGGGGATACGTCTTGCGACCGGAGCCTTCTACACTAGTCCTGTCGAGAGTCTTTATGCTGAAGCTACCGACGCGACGTACTGCTGTGTCGGTATGCCTGCCGGCTGTTCTCTATGCCCGACCACCCCTCTTACAAGTCCTTCTTCGCCGATTCTCTCGACCGTCAGTACGGGTTGTATGTGTTTGCCCTGCTGCCCCCCGGAGTCCGCTTCCGTCGCCTGCTTCGACAATTGGATTTTGCCCTCCCTACCACCTTCAGAGAGGGTGAAAGCCCGACACCACCTTGGCTCCAGGCTCCGGTTCATATTTATCTCGACCTCAGCTCACTCCCAAAGGAGGGTACTCCGGCTGCAGTGTATTGCTCACGGTTTGTCGAACTTCGTGCTCGACTTGCCGGTCACACCTTTATTTACACCGATGGCTCCAAAACTGACGATGGTGTCGGCTGTGCCTTTGTCGTCGGGGCCGCCACCTTTAAATACCGGCTCCTCGACCAATGTTCCAGCTTTACGTCCGAGCTTTTTGCTCTCCATCAGGCCGTTCAGTATGCCCGCCGCCATCGCCATTCATCGTATGTCCTCTGCTCTGACTCACTCAGTGCTCTTCAGAGCCTTGGAGCTCCCTATCCGGTCCATCCCTTGATTCAACGGATACAGCAGTCCCTCCATTCTTTCGCTGATAATGGTGGTTCTGTCAGCTTTCTGTGGGTTCCCGGACATGTAGGAGTGCCTGGGAATGAGGCTGCGGATGCTGCAGCAAAGGCTGCAGTCCTCCTGCCTCGGCCAGCCTCCCATTGTGTCCCGTCATCTGACGTTCGTGGGGATGTATGTAAGAGGCTTGTGTCGCTGTGGTGGGATGCTTGGTCATCCCTCCAAGGAAACAAGCTCCGGGCAGTAAAACCGCTCCCAACTGCTCGGACTACATCCTCCCGACCATCTCGGCGCGAGGAGGTCCTTCTAACCAGGTTGCGGATTGGGCATTGCCGGTTTAGCCACCGCTACCTGCTCTCCGGTGACCCAGCCCCACAGTGCCCTTGTGGTCAGGCATTAACAGTGCGCCATGTTTTATTGTCGTGTCCCCGTTTTAGTCAATTTCGTGTTGTCCTGTCCCTGCCATTTACTTTACCGGATGTTTTAGCTGATGACGCTCGAGCAGCTGCTCGTATTCTGCGTTTTATGACTTTAACTGGCTTGTCCAAAGACATTTAACCTTTTTACTTATTTTATCTGCATCTTTGTCAGGTCCTTCTGGTGTCCCTCCATCCCCTTGAGTTTTAGCAGATTCCATGTGCTCTAACACCAGTGACTGGGCGCTAATGACCTCAGCAGTTGAGCGCCCTTAAACCCTACCAAAAAAAAAAAAAATTACGTATCTTGTTTCAGACCTCTCACTAGACTACGTGAGATTTACGCGTGCCTTTCGGCTACTTCAGTGTGGCGTAGCTGTCTTGTTACTCCACAACAATAATAAATCAAATAACCTTCATATTATGTATACATATACAATATAATGTTGTGGAAACAAGACGTATCTCAATAATTATGTGTTACGTCGTCAGTAAACGGCAGAAAATAAAAATAAAATAAGTGATTGCTATGATGTCTCTTTTGTCGACTGAGTGCATTTTCCCCCTGTCCTGCCAACTAACAACAACTTTCTGCCTACATAGGACTAAGCCTATATGATTCTGAAAATTTGAAACAGGTTACCAATCCTCGTATCACTTAGAAATATTACGAAGGTCAGACTGGGTGTTTGTGCAGCTATTCTCAGCTAGAGCTGAAACGTGTAAGTTTATTTTTAATACTGGCACGTCATTAACATACTACATGAACAGCAAGGGTTCCAAAATTCTTCCCAGGCCGGTTTGAAGTAATATTTACTTAGGTCGGTCACTCTTCATCCAAGACAACATGCTGCACGGTCTCTAACGAGAGGTGCTCGACCAAGTTTAAATTTTGTTTGGTACCCAATGTAATCGTGCTTTTGTTGATTAAGTTCGATGAGATACCGATTCAGTTACGAAACACAGCCTGCTACGATTGTCTTGATCCATGAGGTTCAAATGGCTCTGAGCACTATGGGACTTAACATCTGAGGCCATCAGTCCCCTAGAACTTAGAACTACTTAAACCTAACTAACCTAAGGACAGCACACACATCCATGCCCGAGGCAGGATGCGAACCTGCCACCGTAGCGGTCGCGTGGTTCCAGACTGTAGCGCCTAGAATCGCTCGGCGACCCCGGCCGGCATGCCATGTGAGGAAAGCGCAAGTTGGATTTCCCATCGTCGATGATTTCGCGATCCCTCTTGGTTAGCATGAAGGAGGTCGTTCTATTCGCGACGTCTCGTTATGTTTGAGCTCGGAATAAATTGTGCCTCTTTGTTGATCTGCTGGGAACTTTGTCCATTTTTAATGTCATCTACTATTCTAGGTCGTCTTGTGCCTCTCTCTCTCTCTCCATCCCTCTCTCTCTCTCTCTCTCTCTCTCTCTCTCTTTCTCTTTCTCTTTCTCTTTGTCTGTCTCTCTCTCTCCTTCTCTTTGACAGATCTTCGTTGGATTCAGATGTTTCGCATTTTATATCCCCCTCCCCCATTATTCTTATAACCTCCAGTAGTTCAGAAGCATTTCTTCATTCATAGTTCTACCAGTATATTTAACTTTTATCATTTTCGCCACAACCACTAATCAAGTAATCTTTCTTCCATTCTGTCGATGGTCGCTGCCACATGATTACACACACCTGACAAAATACCTGGCAAATATTTTTTTGTTCTATCGGAATTTATTTCTTTCTGCGGACGAACCTTTCGCGTATGCAAGGTATTTTGCTTCTTATTTCCTCCAAACGTCTTCCACTTTCGGTCAGTAAACTTCCCAAATGCATAAATGATTTTAATTATTCTAAGGTCATTCCAATCAACGATATTTTGATTTTCGTATATCTTGCTTCCTATCGCTTCAGTCTATGCTACATTTATCCTCATTCCGTAGCCTTTTCCTAATTTTAAGATCGCCCTTATCAAAATTAATTTTGCTTCTGATTTTTTAGCACTGATTGTCCACAGGCAAACGTTTTTCATCCTTCCTCTTCCTACTCTTGCTCCATTTTTCTCTAATGCTTTGTTCGTTGGTTCATGTGTGTAAATATTGAGAAGTGTTGCTGACGAAGATCATGATTTTCAAACACCTTTTCTCGCAGTTGCTCAAGCCAGTCCCAGATTGTGAGTGGTAAGAACAATGGTTAGTACGCTCCTATATTACTAACCCAAAAATTAGTGTTCTTGGACTTGGTAGAACGGGTGAGGCGTGTTTCAGGGACGCGGACTTTCATCCAGCCGGCGCAGGGAGGCGCTCCACCGCGTCGTCTTCCAAACCGCGTCACGTCGGCAGACAGCACAGGCCGTTACAATGCAGATAAAAAGGAAGGCCTGTAATGAAATTCGCGTCACGCCTCAACGCAGAACAAACGCCGGTCCTTTTATTTTTTCGCTGACTGGACAGAAGCCGCCGTCGCCACTGTCAGACCACAGACGGCGTTAGATGCAACGTACACTTCCTGCCTTGATCCCATTTAAATCGTTCTGATACCGCCATTTCATCGTGAAATTAAACGAAAATCGTTCTCAGTTCCATCTATATCATTAAAAGTAATCCAAATGGAATCGTAAGAGAACATCGTGTGACACAGAACATTGTTGCCCTAACTGAATTTGTGTATTGTTACGACCTTGACGTCCTGAAACACCTAGTGCCTGATGGCGGTCTACAACAGCTAAAACGATCTGTAAGTTAATACACTGTATAATTACTGTGTCAGCTGACGGCTTCTTACTTTCATTTAGATTTTAATAATGTTTCCATGTGTCTATTGGAACGGCGGTATCTCCTACTACGTTTAATATATACTTCAAGACTTTCCATATATATTCTCTTCATAAAAAGAGAGGCACAGACGTCTTTCTAATCTTTTGATGTGATCTCCCATTGTGTTTAATTGTTTAAAAACACGCAGCACAAATCGGTAGCTTTATACTCTTATGAGTAAATGGATACGAAGCAGCAGCTATGCGTGAGAAATAAAAACACAGCCGTAACATAGCCTACCAAACCTAGTTTTGCGAAATATTGCTTTCAGTTAACACAGGTGTGGCTTACCATTCGCGAAAAGATTCTATTTAGATAAAAGTACTCACTTGCAATGATTCAAGAGATACATACGAAATTTTCCTACGCGTCACAGATATGTTCCCACTCGTACACGTTATGTCACATACACAGAAGTGTATAATCCTGGAAGGTGTTTGGGAGCGAGAACAGTGCCATGACCCTGTTATAGCTGTAATTCAGTAACATGCTTCCATTTAACGGTTACAGGCAGTTAGACATTTAAATATTAACAAATCATTCTGAAGCTTACGCTGTTGGTGACGTCGAAATGCTCTCTCCGCTGCAAAGAGAAAGAATCATTCTGGCAACAACCCCCTGCGCTGTGGCTAAGGAATTGATTCACAGGGGCTGGCAATAGATTGAGGATGCTAGTGATTATTGTCTTCATTGCAACATGGAATTCAATAGAGTGTTTTATGATGTACATACGTTTCAAAAGAAATTTTCGTTTCCTCAATTGACTCCGAGCAATATATGTATATACACCACTAATAAACGTTCGTATGGTCATTGGCTGCAAATTTTTTTAACAATAATGGCACATGAATATATACATACACTATGAAGGACAAAGGTTATTAGCAAAAATTATATTAGAGTGTTATGTAAATGTCAGAAGAAAATCGGTCTAGAAATTTTGGAGATTTTTGCTAGTAACCTTTGTCCTTTATACTGTATATATATATTTGTGCACCATAAATGTTAAAAAATTTTGCAGCCTACGACCGTACGAACGTTTATTACAGTATAGTGTAAAAATTGAAGGGAATTCGTCTAGAACTTTTCAAGGCTTTTCGTAACAACGTTAAACAACATCTCTTTATATAGTTGTATACTTAAACTCACACGAAGATTATAACACCACATACCTTGTAAGGTAAGGTATATTTCTCTACTCTGCTTTAGAAAGGCCGAGTCAACTGAGCAAATGAAAAATTCTTTTTAAACACATCTACATAAATATTCTGTTTATTAAAAGCCTGCGAACTTCGTTCCGCCTCTGAAAACCTTTATATGTTATAGCTGACCCGGCAACCGTGTTTCGCCGTATAAATTATCTCTAGTCTATAAAAATAATGTATACGTGTAACATAATGTATTCCCGGCTAACTTCGGTCCGCCTCTGAAAGTCTTTATATGTTACAGCTGATCCGGCAAACTTTGTTTTGCCATATGAATTATCTCTAGTCTATAAGAATAATGCATACGTGTAACACAATGTATACGTGTAACACAATAGCCGTTGTTTGCGGGACCTTGTGACACAAACAATAAATAATGGCCGAAAACAGTATAGGGAGTGAGAAAAGGCTTAGGGGGAAGTCCGGCAGTATCGGCCACAATCAGTTCTAGCGTTTCTAGAGTAGATCGCGCGGATATAACAATGGCAGCCGATACACAGATCGTCCATGAGCATACAAACATAGCGGCAATTTCGTGTCGAAGCGTGTTCGCCAGCATTATGAATAAGGTGAAGCGCACATGCATCGATTTTTATCGTACGAAAAAAAATTGTACGATTAAATTCTTTTAGAGGGACAAAGGAGAGCATAGGAACTTCGTTGTTACAATAAAAGAATTTCATCGTACGGTATGTTTCGGTACAATAAAAATCGATGCGTGTGCGCTAGGCCCAAATGTCGGTTTGGCGAATGACGAAACTCCTCGGTCTAGTTACGTCGATTCAAAGAGGGATATTCGAGTCGTGGCTTTTGGTACGTTTTCTTCAGTTACCTAACAATCGAATAGTGAAAGACTATCACCAGTAGAAACCTGGCGGGGATAACTGATCTAGTTCAAAAATGGCTCTGAGCGTTATGGGACTCAACTGCTGAGGTCATTAGTCCCCTAGAACTTAGAACTAGTTAAACCTAACTAACCTAACGACATCACACACATCCATGCCCGAGGCAGGATTCGAACCTGCGACCGTAGCGGTCTCGCGGTTCCAGACTGCAGCGCCAGAACCGCGCGGCCACTTCGGCCGGCAACTGATCTAGTTGATAATATATATATATATATATATATATATATATATATATATATATATATATATATATATAAATTATGTTCTGTTTATTAAAAGTACACAAGTCTTTTCCATCTTAATATGATTGTCCATTGTGTTTTCCATCTTAATATGATTGTCCATTGTGTTTAAAATTTTAAAAATATTGCTAGCAAAAATCACAAACATTTCTAGACCGATTCACTTGAAAGACAATATTGAAAAAATTTTGAGAAATATAGGCTACATATTTTTAATATATATTTATATTATCAGAGAGGCGTTGGTAGCAAAATTCTCGAAACTATTTGAGTGATTTACTTCAGATTTATACCGATACTCTAATAAACGGTTGGACAAAAATGTCTAACAAATCTTAGCCGATAACCTTCAAATAATGAAATTCTCGAAGGGACATAAGCTACATGTAAATGCAACGTTGTTAGCAAAAGTGTCGAAAGGTTCTGTACTGATTTACGTAAATTTTTTACACGAAACTCTAATAAATTTCAGATGCATATCTTTTTAAACAACAACGTACACGTTTCCCGTTAAAATCGACTGTGAGAATGAAAATGCTGTGTTATGCTCTGCTATGAAAACGTGGAGTTTCGTTTTCTTTCGCGTAATAAATTTTATCTGCAGTAGAAGGATCTTTAAATCATTGCACCAACTGTTTCTCCCCTTGTCTACATCCTTTCTCTTTATACATAGCGATTGACGAAGTTATGCAAATATTTTAATATACTATTGTACAAGTAAAACTAAAGAAAGAAGTTCATACAAACATAGGTCCGCAAATGTTTAGTTACGGAGTTACGGCTAATACAAGATTTTGCCAGAAATTTAGCAACTCCGCTAATATGAAGCCATCGCAAAACTTTACGAGGTTAAAGTAAAGCACGGTTTCCATTTATTTTGTTTTATTGACCTGGCGAACCTAATGAAACATCTCCCAGACGTTTATCTGCCGTAGTTTTCCAGAACTTCCAGAGAAGCAAAGATTATTATACAAGTAAATATGTTTACTTTCCATTAAGAATGTAGAAACGTTTATGTTATTGTTGGTAACCATTAATAAGTGTGTTGTGAAATTGTATGTCCACTGTACAGCTTTCATAACACTGAGCTTTGTTTTTCCGGTTTAACGTGAATTCACGTGTGCTATGGTATTAATAGAAGCACATTGTCTGACACATTCATACAGTTTCAGTTAACGTCATTACCATCATTTTTCAAACATTATATTCTCCACAATTTCTGTTGGAAACGTTGTGCAATTGTCTGGAATTTAAAAAACAAATTAAAAATTTTGCGAAATTACGTCTTTACTTCTCTGTAAGTTCTGGAAAACTACGGCAGATACACGTCTGGGACACGTTGTATTAGATTCAACAGATCAGTAACAACAAAATAAATGGAAATCGTGCCCTAATTCAATCTCGTGCAATTCTGCTATGGCTTCATATTAGCGAAGTTGCTAAATTTCAGGCTAAATCATTTATTAACCGTAACTCCGTAACTAAACATTTGCGGACCCACGTTTATATGAACTTTTTCTTTAGTTTTACTTTTAGAATAACATTTGAATCATCCTGTATATAATTTTAAACAAAAATTACGAACCCAACTTCGTGCTGTTTTGTCTTCTTGCTCACACTCGGCTTTAATGGAAAACAGGAAAGTTGTATTTATGGCTTATCAGCTTACGATTAGAATACTGCTATGGAATCTGAACCATACGAAACTTTGTAATCCTACCAGTTTGCCGATTAAAGCTACTATTCTCATAGATCCAGCAGCAGGGAAGATCTCTTATACCCTATATACAATGACCCCAACCGATTTACTAAATCATTTCAAACAAATTTCCATTCAAGGATTTATTGGCGATGAGAATAAAATCGTTCAAGGGCAGAGAGAGAGAGAGCGTGGGAGAATAGTAGATGGACGGGGTGAGGGGTGGGGAATGAAATGGGTACAGAGGGGCAGAAGGAGAAAATAGAGAAAAGGGGCAAGAGGAAAAAGGCAGAGAAAGGGCGGAGAACGAGATAGACAGAGAGAGTGAGGAGACGGTTAATAGAACGTACACCCAATTGCAATACGAAAGGTGATAGAGAAAAGATCACAGTACCAAAAACTAATTAATGTAGAGTAATGAAATTTCGGTAATACATTTTTCCACGTAACATATTTACGTGAGTAACATAAGTGCAGGATAAGCCATTGCAAATATGAAATGCTAGTACATTAATAACAGGTGTAACGGCCAGAATGTTGAATGCAAGCATGTAAACATGTATGCATTGTGTTGTACAAGTGTCGGATGTCAGTTCGCGGGAGGATGTTCCATACCTCATGTACTTGGTCAGTCAATAGAAGGATAATTAATACTGTCAAGGATGAAGCTGGAGTTGTTGTCCGATGATATCCAATACGTGCTAGGTTGGAGTCTGATCTGGTGATCGAGTAGGCCAAGGCAACATGTCGGCACTCTGTAGAGCATGTTAGGTTACAACAGCGGTATGTGGGCGAGCTTTATCCTGTATGAAAATATCCCCTGGAATGCTGTTCATGAATGTCAGCACAACAGGTCGAATGTCGAATCACCAGCTTGACCTGCAATTCTGCAGTCAGAGTCCGTGGGATAACCACTAGGGTGCTCCTGCTCCCACAAAAAATCGAAACCCTGACCATAGCTCGAGGTACAAATCCAAAGGGCCTAACAATCAGACACGTTGATTGCAGGCCCTCAATTGACGTCCTTCTAACCAACAGACGGCCATCCCTGGCACCGCTACAGAGCCAGTTTTCGTTAGAGAACACAACAGACCTCCAGCCTGCCCTCCATGACTTTCGATCGATGCCACGGTAGTAGCAAATACTGGTGCTTTGGGGTCAGTAGAAGCACGCTACAGGGTGCATGGATGGCGCTACCCTTGAAGTAACCGATATGTGACAGTTGTGTCACTGTGGTGTCAACTACAGCTCAAATTGCTGCTGGAAACGCAATACATTGTGCCAGAGCCATACGCCGAAGACAATGGCCTTCCCTCTCGGTAATAGCATGTGATCGTCTCGAACCCGGTGTTTTTGCGACTGTGCATTCTCGTGACCACCGCTGCCAGCAATAATGCACAGTGGCTATATTCTTGCCAAGTCTTCCTGCAGTATCGCGTATGGTATATCCACCCTATTACACGGTCCTTTTCATTGTCGGTGGGATCTTGTTAATGGCGTCTTTCTCGCCTTAAAGGCATCCTTGACTAACATCAATTCACCTAATTCATGAAGGTTTTACGGCGTCCTGAACGTTCGATAAGATTTCGGGATTGCAGCCGGATCACGTTGACTTCTTGCCACGATATTTCGGATGGCAGTCGTCCAGTCATCTTCAGGTGAGTGTCCGTCACTGGAGACACTCCGGAACGTGGCAGTCTCCAGTGACGGACAGTCACCTGAAGATGACTGGACGATTGCCAGCCGAAATATCGTGGCAAGAAGTCAACGTGAGCCGGCTGCAATCCCGAAATCTCATCGACAATCATGTGCAGGGAGGAGACCCCCCAAGAGGGATCATTGCCGACAAAGTTTTATTAAATAAAATTTTCCATGTATAATGTTCGGCCGTAGCCGGCTTGGGCATACTGTGGTGGAAGGTGCTGGCCGGAAGACCATGGTCGGCACATTCCTGCCACGTGCTCCTCGGTCAGACTCAAGTCCCACGAGTTGGTTGCGCTGACGGGGGTACGCTACTAGCAAGGCGTGTTGGCAGAATCAATCCTCCAATCAGAGACTAATCGTGTGATCACGTGGGGACGCGGCCGGGAGCGGCGAGGGCGGCTTGGAAACAGCTCCGCGCTCTCTTACCTTCAGACCTCGTCCCCAGTAGTCGCTCCTCTAGCCTCTGCCTCTCTGATGAGCAGACGGCAACCCCTCTTGGGGCTGCTCAGCCCTACGTAGGCACCACTGTACCATCATTACAAGAATAAACTGGGTCCATTCCACTCAATTAATTTTCATTTTACAACGCCCTCCGCTCCTGACTTCTATCCTGACGAACAATCAATTCATCTCTTTCAGTTTCAAAGGCGACTAACACTCTCGAAAGTTGCAGCGTGTATATAAAGCAAACTCAATATGCATCCTCATAGTGGCGCTCCTAGCGCCACTCTTTTTGACTGTCGCGAAATCTGAATAGATATCGTCTTTCAGATGTAGAAACACTCCTATCAACTTCCGTTTATGTCCAGCAAATTATTGTTGTTGTGATCTTTTTCCGACAGTGCATTTAGCAACTGCGAAAAATTGCCAGGTTCGCTAGTTTTCAAATTGTTTCCAACAGTATTGAGTTATAAAAAACGCTCTAGCATCTCAAGATGTTTAACGAATTAAAAAGAATCGAAATGATTGAGCCTGTGTCTATTTGCAGCAAATTGATATTTCGACGTCTCGATACTTAAAATTAAATAAAAAAAAGTTATTTGCTGGTCTTAAGTACGTTATCCTATTGTGCAGGATCACAGTGGCTCCTGCCCAGGATATTCAAGGATGTTGGCATGTGAAGGGAGTATGTGATTACGAGAGTTAATTAAAGTCAGAATTTCAGATTGTCTTTGCCTCACTGTTTATTGTCCGGAACTGCCTACGGAGTCTGAAATTTTGAGTGCGACATGGCCGATACGTCTCAACTGCATTTTTGCAGATCCTTAATACGTTAATTAAAGATTCTCTTGTTGGAATAAGGTGACCACAACTCTGAGAGCCGCAGCTGGGAGCAATTTTGTAACTACTCACTGCTCCGAACGCAACATACCTCTGTAATTATAATATATTTTTAAGGCTTACAACGAAATGAATCGTAGCTACCAAATGGTAATGTATCAATCATAATAGAAAACGTAGAAACATCCATAGTTGATGCATAATTATAATAAACTTATATCTTAAAAGTTAGTAAACAGGACACAACAGTTGCTTACAGAATTACACACAGCTCTTAACACTCAAACGTTCATGCCCCCGTACCTCTGTGATGAATGAATTTGATTCAGCAGATGTTTGCTTCGCTTAAAGTTTAAGAAGACAAAAAATTCGGAACAACTATACTGTAGCTTAACTTTTACCATCATTTCTTTTTTCAAAGTCTCTACCTCGAGTTTCAGAATAAGATGTTCACATTTTATTCATCAAAGAAAAGGCACACTCAACTGCTGCACTTGTACCGGGAATGCATAACGCAAATTTCATAATCTTAACAATATTTCAGAAGATATATGTTAGGATGTAATGTGTTAGAAGATCTATCAATCCAAACAAAAATGAGGAAAATTGTTCATTACAATCAGTCCTTTATCAGAGCCAGTCCCAACATATTAATTAACTCTGTAGCACCATGGTATTCACAGCATAATTCACAGTATCTGTTTCGACCCTCCCGGGTTGGTTTCCACGTCCGAACTCTGATTCACGCTACGCAGGTTTCTTGGTCATGTGGTTCCGATAGGGGCTCTCCTGCTACAGTTAGCTTGCTCATTCGCTCGTTCATCAGGCAACTTACGGAGAGATGGCGATAACACAACAAAAAACGGCGATTAGTGCTATCCGTTTCAGCAGGTACGATTCACTTAAAAATGCACGGCATGATTTCTGTCGAGAATACGGCACTGCAATGAAGAACCAGCTGTAACAAGCGCCTAATCTCACGGTGTACGATTTTCTTCCTTTCAAGTGGTGTGATATATCCCCTCCACGTGTTTACCCTTCTCACAAGTCAGGGAACCGTGACGCCACGCATTGACAGTGCTGAAGGCAATAACTTCGGACGTAAAGCGTAAACACTTCAGGCAAATTTCGACTGACCGACCGCCGCCTACATCGCAGTACGAGGCATAATCTACAAGTGGCGTCCAATAAGCAACACAACACTTCCTTTTCACAGCCAGTTTCAATTGAGAAACCGCGGAATTTGTTGTGGGACATGGCGGAGTATTCCCTCTTCAGCCTCTATAGTTTCATGAAGTTCCAATAGGTGCAGCTTTCAAAATAACGCCTGCAACGGGCGTGCGTTCCGAACAGAGAGCTGGCACTCTTCTTCTTTTGGCGGAAAAACCGAACATCCTAGACGATAGTAGGAGCCTGCAGAAGTTCTACAGAAACCTGGCAGAGAACTAAAGCGCGGTGATTCGTTGGGCGAGACGTTTGTCTTCATCGTCATTCACCAGCGGCGGTACTCTAAGGTCTGTGTTCACTGGATTCCTCGCCTCACAAAGCAAGTCCGTAAAGAGCAACGAAGGACCTCTTTTGCCAAGCTGATTGCGAGTTGCGAGGCTAATCAAAACTAATTTTTTTCGAACAACGTCACAGACGGCGAATTATTCGTTCATAACTTCTAACCGGAAACAAACCAGCGATCCATTGAGTGGCGCCACACTACCTCTCCTCCGAAGGAAAAGTACAAAGCAGTACCTTCAACCTCTAAATTCAGGGCGACCGTATTTGGGACTCTGATGGGGTTATTCCGTTTGATGCATTCCCTCGCGGTGCAACGATCATCTCTTGTGTACAGTGCTACCCTCAGGAAACTGAAGAAACTACTTCAACGAGATCGTCGCCACAAAAATGCAAACGAACTTCTTCTCCACAACCCAAGTCCTCACTCAAGGCCTCGCACCCAACACGAGGTCGCAAAACTTCACAGGACTCTTCTTTCTCATCTCACTTGTTCGACTTCCATCTTTATGGACCAATGAATGGTAGACTACGTGGGAAACAGTACATGAATGTTGGGGTATTTATTTATAAGCAAGACGTTGATTCCTGTGTCGACCAGTAGAGTGGTACCACGAGGGCTTAGATGCCCTCGCAGCAAGTTGGCGTGAGGCCGTCGCATTGAACGGAGATTACACTAGACTCTCGCTAATTCGGCCCTCAGTAGTCCGGCCTCTCAGTAATCCGGCGCACATCCAAAAACACGTACACAATGATATATCGTGCACAACAATCATTAGTTAAACAAGTCTCTATATACTGTATTTTCAATTCTAGCTTTCTTTACAGTTAGGAATCATGTCTTCTACAAGGAAACACGTTACGCTAGACCTCAAGTAGAAACTCGTAATTTTAGGTATGTTAAATCGAGGTTCTTCGCAGGAAGCCATTGCTGCTAATTTCAGTGTTGGACAAGCAACTATTTATGACATAAAAAAGAAAGAAGATGTTATTCGACAGTACTCAAGACAAATGGATGCTGAGTTGTGAACACGGAAGGTTATGCGAAAGAGTGAGAATGAAGAACTGGACGTAGCTGTTTATAGATGGTTCATATAATATCGCAGAAAAGGAATTGCAGTCAGTTTCCCTATTATAAGGGAAAAAGCAGCTGCATTTAACAAACGACTTGGTGGTAGTAACTTGTTTGCAGTGAGCCATGGTAGGCTGTCAAACTAGAAAGAACGACACGGCATTCGACAGCTGACAGTCACTCGGGAAAGCCGCTCAGTTAACGATAAGGATGCTGATGAGTTTGTAAGCAAGATACGGAATATAATAGAGGAAGAAGATTTAACTGCTGATGCCTTGTATAATGCTGATGAAACAGGACTCTTTTACAAGATGCTTCCTTCAAAAACATTAGCTGCCAAGAACGAGAAGGAAGCTCTTGGTTGCAAGCAACAGATGTTCAAAATGTGTGTGAAATCTTATGGGACTTAACTGGTAAGGTCATCAGTCCCTAAGCTTATGCACTACTTCACCTAAATTATCCTAAGGACAAACACATGCCCGCATCTCGTGGTCGTGCGGTAGCGTTCTCGCTTCCCACGCCCGGGCTCCCGGGTTCGATTCCCGGCGGGGTCAGGGATTTTCTCTGCCTCGTGATGGCTGGGTGTTGTGTGATGTCCTTAGGTTAGTTAGGTTTAAGTAGTTCTAAGTTCTAGGGGACTGATGACCGTAGATGTTAAGTCCCATAGTGCTTAGAGCCCTATGAACCATTTTGACAAACACACACACCCATGCCCGAGGGAGGACTCGAACCTCCGCCGGGACCAGACGCACAGTCCATGACCGCAGCGCCTGAGACCGCTCGGCTAATCCCGAGCGGCACAAGCAACAGAAACAGCATGTAACATTAATGCCGTGTCGTATTGCAAATATGAGTCATAAACTACGACTTATGATGCTGGAAAATCCCATAATCCACTTTGTTTTCAACACACTGACATAAATACTCTACCAGTGCAGTATTGCTCTCAGAAGAAAGCGTGGATGGACAGACAAATATTCTCTCGGTGGTTCCCTGAAACGTTTGTAATCAGCAGTAAGCAAAGAGCTAAAGAAGAAAATATTCCACTGAAAGTTATTCTCATAATTAACAATGCTCCCAGTCATCCTTCAGATGTTTCTCTAAAGTCGGATGGTATACAAAGGGCGTTCAAAAAGTTTTGCACAGTCGTCTCCAAATGAAATTTTTTTTCAAAATACTTGGAACTGAAATCTAGATTCGCAGGTCAGAGCGGATCAGGTTGTGCAAAGGGGGCAAGATAAGTTACTGTTAGTTACACAAGAACACACTTTATTCCTCGAAAACCAACGCACAGTTTTCTCTTTGAAAGAAAAAAGATGAATTCACGGCTGAGGGCCCAAGTAACTTCTGAATAATAAAGTTTAAACAATGCCTTTTAAAACACAAGGATTTAGAGAAACGCCTGAAGGCCTTACTTAAGTAAAATTAAAATATCTTCTCTGCTAAAGGCCCAAATAACATTTCATATCAGCAAAGGAAATTGTTTAAAAGGCAAGCATTTACCAATTTCGGCTAAAGTCATATTAAGGAAAATGTAAATTAATTCCCCGGCTGAAAGCCCAATAATATTTCAACATAATAAAGGGGAACCTTTAAAGGCAAGCATTTACACATTACAACAGAAAACCATCTTAAGAAAACTTGAAATATCTTGACGGATGAAGGCCCCAAAAAATTATTGAAAATAATTAAATACCAATCTTAAGATAAGCATTAACCCAGTACGGCTGAAGGCCATTTTAAGAATTCAAGATAATTAAAGAGAAACCTTACAGACAGGAATTTACACATTATGGCTGAAAGCCATAGATACTAAAACAAACACGGCTGAAGGCATAAATACAGAGCAAACAACAATTTAAAATAAAACATGGCTGAAGTCCTAATCTTAAAATATTTCACATATGGTTCGGCTGAAAGCCATATACTGCGCACAGAACAGACAAAATTAAAACACAGCTGAAGGCGTGGCACATTAATTGCGATAAAAGGAAATCACAATCACGAACAACAGAACAGTGGTGCTCAGAAGTGTTCCAAGGGTCGGCCTGGGGAGGAAACTCTAACAACTTTTTGGGTGAGACAGGCAGTCAAGCGTAACACTAAACAATCGTGTGACAGCACGACCTAGGGACGGCTGAAGAACCAACCAACAACCTAATCAATTCCTGTCCACCCAACCAATGGCACGACAACCGAAACTATCAGCGAGGAAGAAGATCGCAGCAACACTACGTCTTGATAATTGGCATGTAAAAACAGTCAAGGCACAATAACTACTCAAAGAAAAAAAGGAGAACAACATCAAGCAGTCGAACTACACGCCGTGCCGAACAGCATCAACATGGCGAGAAAAACACACTGCCAAAAATCTATGCTAACGGCCAGGGCAGGTAACCGGAACGTTAATGGCCACAAGGCAGAGGATACCACTGGTGCACTTCAATAATAAGTTACAATCTTTTCAATAGTTAAACACCATACAGAAAGACGGCTGCAAAATTTGGTGACTCAAGCACACCATATGTTGCTGCTTGCGGGAATGGCCCAGGAAGCAATAACCGGCAATGAACGACGACGTGTCATGGCAGTTGTGCTTTCATAACAGGTTAACTGATTACTCAACTCCAGCATCCAGGTCTGGTGGGCGACGAACTTTGCAGCTCTCAGTTAGCGCCTCACAACTCCGACAGCATGTGCACGCCGACAGTGGTCCTGGCCTGACCTCATGCTGTGGAGACTTCCTCGCTGCTCTCTCGCAACCGACCGACTGGCTACTCCAGTGCGCAGACAGCATTCATTTGCTCAATGGAAATCACAGAAGCTACACGCACGGACCGGCCATGGTGGCCGAGCTGTTCTAGGCGCTTCAGTCCGGAACCGCACGATCGCTACGGTCGTGGGTTCGAATCCTGACTCGGGCATGGATGTGCGTGATGTTCTTAGTTAGGTTTAAGTAGTTCTAAGTTCTAGGGGACTGATGACCTCAGAAATGGTTCAAATGGCTCTGAGCACTATGCGAGTTAACTTCTAAGGTCATCAGTCGCCTAGAACTTAGAACTAATTAAACCTAACTAACCTAAGGACATCACACACATCCATGCCCGAGGCAGGATTCGAACCTGCGACCGTAGCGGTCGCCCGGTTCCAGACTGTAGCGCCCAGAGCCGAGCGGCCACTTCGGCCGGCAATGAGCTCAGAAGTTAGGTCCCGTAGTGCTCAGAGCCATTTGACCCATTTTTCAGCCTACACCCACAGTTCCACGCAAACACTTGCGCCAAGAACTCCGACTATCCTAAAACCAATCACCATGGAACAACAAGGGGAAATGACAAGTCACACACACACACACACAGAGTTTTCATAAACGGTCGGCGACCAAATATACGTCGTCCGATGACACGACCGACCGAACGACGTACCACGGTCGTCCCCACTCAAGTTTTGAGTGTCGGCAATGGTCTGGCGAGTCTTGGCTGTCCGGAGCTCACTGCAGCTCCACCCTGAATCAAACTCGGAGACACGGAGACCCGGGCACACTGGCTCAGACCCACCCATCCAAGGGTAACTCTTGCCCATTGGTGACGACATCTCTGCACGAAGAAGGAGCCGACCCATGTCTGGCAAGATGACCAACTGATGAGGCCCAGAAACAGTCGTTCCTGCTCCAATCTCCTTCTGTCGGACAGTTCATGTGTGTGGTCAGCAGTCGGCAAGTAATGGCTGCCCGCGCTTTACTGGCGCTCCGTCCAAACTGAACTCCAAAGACACGAAGATTCGGAAATACTAGCGGTCTCTCCAGAGATGGTACGACAGTGCCCTTATCGATAAGCGTTGCTGCTGCCACTCACAGGCAAGCAAACCAGGAACCTAGTGACGCCAGTAAATCGAATTAAAGGTAAACGAGGCGAAAGAACCACAAAAACAAGATGACTAGCAACAAACGGTATGACCATGAGCCGCGCACGGCTCCGCAACATTTAGCTATAAGTTGGTATATAATAGCATTTTCTTTTGTTTACAGATGAGTCATAATGGACAGAGAAGTAAACGTCAAGTTACGACAACGGTCGGTGATGGTGTTCTCTTCAAGACCGGTGATTACTCAATCACAGGAAGTTCTCCCTGTTTATGGGGAGGACACAGTGGATCGCAGCAGTATTCAGCTATGGTTGCAGAGGTTTAAAGGATGTGATTTCTCTCTACTGTACAATCCACGATGTGATAAACCATCGACGGCAGTGACTGTTATGAATAAGGAGACCATTGATCAAATCATCCAAAATGACAGATTTGTGACGACACGACAGCTTGCTGAAATGTCATTGGACAAGCTGCGACGTGCCGTGAAGACCCACAGACCACAGATTCAGGATGAACTCAACAGACTACACCACGACAACGCCAAACCCCATACAGCCCTTATGACACAGGGGAAAATCAGGAAAATTGGTTGGAAAATTGTTCCTCGTCCTCCTACAGTCCGGACTTGGCTCCGTCTGATTTTTACCTCTTTGGTCGTCTGAACGCCCACATGCGCGGTAAAACATTTGACAGTGAGAAAGATCTAATTTCCTGTGTCAAGAGATGGTGTAAAAGTCAATTACCAGAATTTTACCGCGGGACTGCTACAGTCGCAAGGTTCGAATCCTGCCTCGGGCATGGATGTGTGTGATGTCCTTAGGTTAGTTAGGTTTAAGTAGTTCTAAGTTCTAGGGGACTGATGACCACAGATGTTAAGTCCCATAGTGCTCAGAGCCATTTGAACCGTTTGAACCAGAATTTTACCAAAGCGTCTTAACATCTTGGAAAGAACGTTGGGCCAGATGTGTCAGAGCCGATGGAGGCCACATTGAGTAGGCTCAATGTACAGCTAAATATTCCAATTATGTTCACAAAAAATATCATTCTTCTTCCGCAAAAAGTAAAGAAATTAGAGACGACTGTGCAAAACTTTTTGAACACCCTTTGCACGAGCCTCTTTCTCCCACCCAACTTGACAGCCCTAATTCAGCC
Organism: Schistocerca americana; assembly: GCF_021461395.2. Lineage (NCBI taxonomy): Eukaryota > Metazoa > Arthropoda > Insecta > Orthoptera > Acrididae > Schistocerca > Schistocerca americana. The sequence goes on along the minus strand of NC_060124.1, from coordinate 495,582,299 downwards.
CATAGACTAGGGAATTTTGGAATCAATTAAACTTCATTATCGACATTCACTTCTCGTCTCCTTGCTGAAAGAAAGTGTAACGACTGTATCGAGACTATGCTGAAGGTGTGGAAAGCAGTCAACGTACGTGATGTTGTTTTCCAAGCAGCCGAAGCATGGGATAAAGTGGAGAGCGCTACCATAATGAAGAGCACTCCATCCATTGATCCCGAGTTGGATCCACTAGTGAGTGACAGTGATGAGCCAGTCCATTCGGAATTATCAATTCCTTTGTACACTGACATGTTCCAAAACCTTCCAGGAGGAGAAGAAATTAATGATGAAGATGTTACTAAGTGACTGAATGACTAAAACTGTGATACTGACTAAACTTTAACAGATGAAGAAATAATGAAAAGTGTTAAAGAAAGTAATGACGAAAATAATGAAGAAGAGGACACAGGAGGAGAAAGCATGAAGATTTCTAACACAGCTGGTACTGAAGGTGCAGGGGACTTCCTGGAGTACATTATGCAACAACGAGATACATGCAGTAACGATGTAATGCTTGTAAAGCGGTTGCGTGATGAAGCATGCCACCGTCGCGTACCATCATTGCGACAGTTAAAAATTATTAACATGTTTCATAGTGAGTGATACGACTGTATAATTATGTACAGTATACACTCATGGACTAAGTTTCCGCTGCGCGGAGTGGCCGCGCGGTTAGAGGCGCCATGAAATTTACCACATTTGAACATTTTTGAACTAAGTTTTCTTTGAAAATTAATGTATTTTAGGAATTAATAAAGAATATCGTCTATATTTTACAATTGTATCTTTCGGTTTGATAAAGTACAGTACACTGTATCCCCTATGTTATCAAAATAAATAAAAACAAACTACATGAATAAAATAAGTTTCAGACACTCAGTAATCCGGAACTTCCGTTAATCCGGCACCCATATGTGCGAGGAATGGCCGGATTAGCGAGAGTCTGGTGTACCTTTAAAGATAATGTTCTGTATCCGAAAGAGTTAGGTACAATATGGAGTACTGTGATTCTGAATAAAACTAATCTGCATTCAGAAGAAAAAGGTACTGTTTTACGTATTGAACGCTCCTCGTATGATAGCGGGGCACACTGTCAGAAAGTCTGCAGTCCCTCCAGCCCTTATTGCCAGTAGATGAATCCTAATGATTCCAATGCTTCTCTGTTCAAGTAGTTCCTTATTTGGCCTCACGAGATCTGAGTGAACTTCGTACCAGATCTCCCCAACTCAGAAAAAAGTGAGGTACCGGAAATCAAACTTAGGTAGTTTCGTACTGAAGGCAGCGACGTTAATCCTTCGACAACTTAACTCCAGACACACTTGTAAAAATATGAGATCAGTTTGATCGTCATCTGCATACTTGTCCTGAATTTTTGGAAGAACCATTGAGCATTTGTTAAACGTAAGTAAGTAAGTAAATAAATAAATGAAAACCATTATCAGAAACGCAGTTTTAAAAAAGCTCCCTTAGATTTTCTTTTGTATGCACGTAATCGATAAAACATTGTAAAACTGGACGATTCTTTTGGAGACAAAAGTTTTGTAATCATATGTGTAGGCTACAGCTTACGCTAGATATGTATTTTCATTCACGTGGAAGTTATGACTTTCTTAAATCTGATGTTTCTTTTCGGAGCACGCTGTACTCGGCACTTAATTTCCCAAAGAATATAGACTTTAAGTAAATGACCGTGTATTAAATGTCAATATGGAAACACCTATTACTTTTTATAGCAAACTGATATTCTCTCCTGTCTAATGTTATTGTTTGATATGTTTGCGATTTCATTTTGATTTTCGTAATATTACGATTAATTTTAGTACTTATGACACTACTGTCCATGTCAATTTGGTTCAATCTTCAGTTGCATGAGTAATTAGTGAACAGCAATTAGATTGACGTACAGTCTTAACTGACAACTTGCACGGCATTATATACCTAGTTGTAGGACTGTGCCATCGTTATTACGTATTGCCAGTTTGACTCTCGAACGGTGATGTCATGAGTCTCATATGATGTTACTTAGAGCTGCTCGAATTTATTCATTGCTGTTACGACGTGGCCTCGTTGCGTGTGTAAAACTTGTTTGTGTTGAAGTATAGCGTCACATGTAGAGGAACATCATAAAAAAGGAGGAGGGCGCCTATGATTCATTGTTTTTTGTTAATTTACTACTTTCTTTTATCCCAGTATTTAAGTATTACAAAGCCATAGCTAAGTACATTAACATTTGAATCTGCCGTGAGCCAGACAAAGAGGATACATATTTTTGTTGTCTTGTCTGCGAGTATAGAAGTCTCTGATCGAACAATATTGCGTTAAATGTTTTCTCCAATGTAGTGAAAGTGTTTCCACTATAGCTCTGGTATATAAAGTGTGAAACTCTACCAGATTTTTCTACATGAGAACAGTAATTAACTTTCTCTGTCGCAGTAATTTCAGTCTCTTTCGTCATACGCAACGATAAGGCTAGTCAGCATTAACCTATGACAAATGAACATCTCAGGGTCATACGAATGCGGCTTTTCTTTTTTTTGACTGGTTTGATGCGGCCCACCATGAATTCGTCTCCTGTGCCAACGACTTCATTTCAGAGAAGCACTTGCTGCCTACATCCTCAATTATTTGGTCTGTGTATTCCAATCTCTGTCTTCCTCTACAATTTTTGCCCTCTACAGCTCCCTCTCATACATCTTAACAGATGTCCTATCATCCTGTCCCTTCTCCTTATCAGTGTTTTCCACACATTCCATTCCTCTCCAATTCTATGCAGAATCTCCTCATTCCTAACCTTATCAGTCCACCTAATTTTCAACATTCTTGCTACAGTGCGGAACCGAGCGATCGCTACGGTCGCAGGTTCGAATCCTGCCTCGGACATGGATGTGTCTGATGTCTTTAGGTTAGTTAGGTTTAATTAGTTCTAAGTTCTAGGCGACTGATGACCTCAGAAGTTAAGTCGCATAGTGCTCAGAGCCATTTCAACATTCGCCTGTAGAACAACATCATAAGTGCTTCGATTCTCTTCCGTTCTGGTTTTCCCACAGTCCATATTTCAGCACCATACAATGCTGTACTCCAGACTATGTTCTCAGAAATTTCTTCCTCAAATTAAGGTCTATGTCTGATACTGGTAGACTTCTCTTGGCCAGAAATGCCCTTTTTGCGATTGCTAGTCTGCTGTTAATGTCCTCCTTGCTCCATCCGTCATTGGTTATTTTACTGCCTTAGTAACAGAACTCCTTAACAGCATCTACTTCGTGACAATCAGACTTAAGTTTCTCGCTGTTCTCTTTTCTGCTACTTCTCATTACTTTCATCTTTCTTCGATTTACTCTCAATCCATATTCTGTAATCATTAGATTGTTTATTTCATTTAGCAGATCATGTAATTCTTCTTCACTTTCACTCAGGATAGCAATGTCATCAGCAAATCGTATCATTGAATTTCTTGAACCTTGAATTTGAATTCCACTCCTCAATCTTATTTTTATGAAAGAATATTTGGAAATCCTTCTTTATAATATATTTTGCAGTTACATGAATCGTACCTCATCCGAAAAAACACCACATAGGTCTTCTCCACGAACATGTGCGAACACGAATAAGGACACTAATCTTCTAAATTATCACTTAAGTACTACTAGTACACAGGATACATAAAAAACATACTGTATTGTTTTTTTTTTCAAATAACGTTACTCATATTTCTCTTAATATTATTTTTGTAGTTTTTCTCATGAAAACTCTTCAAATAACTCATTTTCTGATTAGAATTATATCTAAAAATTTATATCATACTTCATGTTACTTGCGTTAATGAGACTAATAAGATAGTTAACAGCTTACAGCACTTGCCTCAACTAAGTCAGGGGGCACGTACAAGTTGAGGCACAAAATATGCAAGGAAAATTCCACACGTAACAGCCAGTGTAGTCGCCTGCCAGAGTTTTTAAGTTGCCACAATGACTGGAGCCAACTTCAGTGTCAGCGTCTGTTCACAATAATAGAAAAAGCTTATTATGCAGCGTACTGTAGAGGTCAGGGCGTGATATGTGAAGTTGCAGATAGATCGGCTGATGGAAACGCAGGATGGAGCAGTCACTCCGTCTGGAAATTGGATGCAGATGTTGCGGTGACTGGAATCGTACAGCAAACCGTCGGTATACCAACCCTGCTAATAGTAGTCCTTTATTCATATGAGTTACAAGTATGGAACCATAGCCGGAGAGTAAGTTGTTGTCGTCGTAGGTGGCTACGAGCGCAGGCAACGCGTGCAGGAAACCACAGCTTCTGACGTCCGCGTTGCCGTGGGGGCTCTCCCCAAGCGTGAGATGACATCATCCGCACTTCGCGGATCGGCTGCGTTTGACTGCAGCTGCAGTTCACCTGGTTGGGTGTTGGAAACGTGGTGCCATGCAAGACTGAATACGACGGCATGCCCCATTTCGGCCGGTATCAGTAACAATGTAGGCCCTTACAGGACTGATATAGCAGCAATGTAGCCGGGCATATAGCTGGACCCGCATTCGTGAGGGTTACGTTTCAAAACCACGTCCAGTCATCCTATTTTAGGTTTTCCGTGATTTGCCTAAATCACCCCAAGCATTTGCCGGAATGGTTCTTCTGAGAGGACACGGCCGATTTCCTTCCCCATCCTTAAATCAATCCGAGCTTGTGCTCCGTCTCTAAAGACTGCGATGTTGACAGTTCCTCTTTTCTTCGGAGGTACCAAGTTGACCGCATCGCAGCTCATCAAAGAGGATTGGGGAGAACTACATCTTCTTGTGCTGGACGTAGTGTCCGTCCCGTAATCGTGACCGGGCGTAGACTGCGTCACATGGCATACTGTAAACATCCGTGTAGTGGTGAATATAATGAACATCTGAGAATAACAGGCTAACTTGGGGAGTTTCCATGTCAGTTGGCAGTTTACTATTTTTCCAACGGTAACACTTCCGCCCAGGAACTCACAGTGGAGTGGAGCGTCAGACCGTCACCATTGGGAGGCGTTGATGTCATTGGCCTCGGATTTGTTGTTTCGTTAGCTTCTCCGGAAGCTATGCCATAGCACTACGATTTGCGAGCTTTGGCTGACAGAGGCGATGGCTGGTGTTTTCCGCTTTGTAAGCGTCCTGAATGAGTGCTCTCGCATTCCGTATACGCCTTCCTGCTCAGCGACGCATGAGCTTCAGGCTGACGGCCGCTTCCATCTCAATGACGTCGTTCTCTGTCAGTCGACACAGAAACAAAAGCATTTTTATAGCCATCAGCTGCACGCATTCAACTTTACTCTTTACTGGTTCCTGTTTTTATAACCATCATCACTGGAAGACTAACAAAAAACACAGAAAAATGTATGTAGTGTACACAGACAGGAGAAACCTCAGAACTACACGTATGTACATCAAAATCCTAATAACTGCCTACAAACCAGTAATTCAGATGGATCAAAAATGCGTACTAGTCATGAATTACTCACCAGCATACCAAAAGCGACAAAGCTCCAGCGTGGTATGTAAAATTCACATAACTCAGGTTATGTCACAAATCATATAAATACTTTGAAACCCAGTATTTAACCTTTGGGTAAAGACTGCTGACACTTAACAAGTAACCAGCAAAGACACACGCAGTGTCATATCGTCAATGATTATAATATCAAACATTAAAGTATATGAAGATTTGTGTTAGAGTCAACGGAGGAGGTTATAGAATTCAATTAATACGAGACTAGTTCAGTAGTGGAAACATGTTGTGGTTACTATAAACAATCGAAATACATTGAATGTGGCATATGTATGGAGAACCAGACTAGATGATGCTACATCATCAAACATGTCCATACACTATATCATATGTCATAACTGTGGTATAAGGGAACTATGTTTTGACGTAACATTATAAAAACGACATCTTCTGGTAGTAATTATAGTCAATGAACTTGCCATAAGATTGACATAATAATTTTCAAGCAGTATGTAACACACTTTGTAAGGTGCGGTTTTTCTTAATCTAGAATTTAGAGCAACTATGTAAGGTGAAAAAACAAGTTTGATGTCGCAATTTTTCTCACAACATTAGACGCTATTACAGTTTTCAACTTGACAACATAAAAAGAGCGCAATGGATAACGCATCTTGCCAACATCAAAAAGTGAAATAATTTTGTACGCAACAATATTAAATATTAACTCTATGAAAGAACATTAATCCTAAACACAATATTATGAAAGTTTAATTGGAAGTTCCTTTACAAAATTGCTACTATACATACGTTTTGATGTTGGTCAATACTATGAAAATTGTACGTTTCCGGTTCAAAGATCGGTACTATTTAGGATGACAATCAAGTCTATGTTGGATGGTTAGTTAAGTGACAAATTTTAGCGCAAGATTACCCAAGGCTTCTAGAGATTACAGAGGATGCAAGCTAGTTAACCAATTAAGTTTATGCCTCTGCACGCAGTATTTACCGTTAAGCTGCGACGTGCTGCCGACTGCAAGGCCGCTCTCTCTCACTGAAATTTCTATAAAACTAATCTGGCATTTGCTGAACTTTCCAGCAGAATCTTTCCCTACGTTTCTTGTTGTGTGAGAAAACACGAAATCATCCCTAGCCTTTGTAAATGTCGCTACACATGCATGTGGTTGGAGCAGCGTGCATATTATACTGCCCTCTCAGTTCTCGCAAGAACAATTAACTAATTTGGCTGGTTCGTTTCTTCACAGTTGGAGTTAAGCGTTGCTACACTTAATTTTTAGCTGGAGCGCAGCCGCTGTGAACGCAGTGTCCAGACAAATTTCTTTTCTGCGTCGTACGGAGTGTTAAGCGCTCCGTTCTGCACTTGACGCCAGTTTAGAGAAGAGTCCCATAAAAAATTCTCTCTTGTCCTACTCTTGGCAGAACTGACTACCTCCACTTGGGTTCCTTCTTCACGTCACAGATTTTTTCAACCAATAGGAGCGTTCCTCTTATTTTGTAGAAATTCTCTCTACCAATCGCAATGTCCCTTCTATTAGACTGCATCGAAACTTCACTATTTTTCTCCTTCTTAGTGCGTTTCCGCCAATCGGACGTTTTCTGCCCACTCTAGACGCCTAAAGTACATTGACCTTTCCATGTGTCTCACTCGCTGGACGAAACGCGTCACTGGCTTTTCTTCGTATCCCGTTGGAATTCCGAAAGGTAGCTTTCCAAAGCTTTTTTCTCTCTCCCTTGTGCAGATGTGCCGCTACACGTGGTCCTCCATCCTGAATCACCTGGCCCGGGGTCGCTGACCTTCCTCCTGCCACACCTTTATGTGGTTTCCATCGTAACCCACGCAGCGCGCCTTCGCCATTGTACGGCTGGCTTTTCAAAACTAAAAGAGACTTGTGTTACCTGTTCCACCTTCCGCTCTAAGACAAGCATTATATAGGAACGGTGTATTAATTACTGTCGATTGACTGTCATCCCTTTTTGCATTCCATACTGATAGGGAAATGCTCTCATAACCGCCGAATTACGTTAGATATTTTCACCTTCTGGTTGGGATGTATAAAGGTCTCATGTAAGGTGCGAATCTGACCATTTATTCTGCCACCCTACATATCCTCCTCCTTCCGTCTTCAATTTTGTACTGGGTCAATCAATGGTTGAGAAACTGATTGCTGACAGTGCAGATCGGTTCAACTGCTGACTGTAGCATTTGACATCTTTACTTACCAACTTCCTATTTTAACATTTAGTATAATTTAAACAGTGGTTCTCTTCAGTCTCGTTCCTTTACATCACACTTGATTTTGTGATCTTTTGTACAATTCTATTGAACTAATCAAACGATTTATTTTCTTTCAAATATAGTTGACTACAGTTAAAACGTTATTGAAATTCAAATAATGTTAGTATCTATTTGTAAACTTGTATCATTTCTAAAGTCTCTTTTTTATTTTGAGACTGTTCCATTTTGTTTAGCTAATTTATATTAAATGATGATGGTTATGTATTGGAGTTGAGGAAACCTTCATTTAACATTATCTTCCCTTTTTATAAAAATGTAACTTTTTCTTTTGTGATATTCATAATTGAAAATATGTTTGATTCTTAAAATTAAACTTTACAAGTTATCGATGAAGGTTTCTCGAGTCTCCATCCGGGTGGTAGCGTTAATATCTCGCGACGTGTCGTGAAGTGTCATACTACCCATCTTCTGACGAGAAACCTTCATCATAGTTTACACCGGGAAAGCCTACAGTCACATTACATGTTATGTCTCAACCTTTTTCATGATTTTACAGCTATAATCCTATTTCTGAACCTATATACATTCTCCAAAAATCTTAATCCTACCCATGATGACTTTACAAAAGTTATTTAATTTGACTTTCACAAACATTGAATGTCCAATCCTAATTCTACTTTACAAAATTTTCATTGACATCCTGGAATAGCTAAACCCATTCGTGTTAATCTATCCTATAGTTTTTATGAACACATTACACTCAATACTGTTAATAATAGGTATTCATTAACTTAAACATGTTGCAAAAACTGCAGTATAAGAAAATATTATTGACTTGTCAAGATAAGCTACAAAAACAGCGTTAATAATGATCTATAACTAACACCTAAAGAGTTTACATTAACATCTTTTTAAATGAAATTTGAATTTAAATTGTTGTCTTTTTAGTCTAGATATTAGTCGGTCACACACAGTTCTTTCTCCTATCTTTAACATGGTTCACTTTTTTCTTCGAGTGTTTCAAAGTGTTTTCGTCGAACGTCGAATGACGGTCGGCTGTGTGCATCACCGTGTCTCCATTGAGAATGGTATGACGTTTGGTCACGCAGATGTTGAATTTCGTATTGTCTGATGAGAGTTTCCGCTATTCTGCACATTGAGTTACAGAAACGCGTTTTTTCTTCTTCCTGTGGTGTACCTAAGCCGCCGCTCGTCCTAGCCGTTATTTGTCCGCCTCCGTTCCGGTTCGGTGGACACTATTTATCCCTTCATATGCTGCTTTGAATAGCTTGCGATAGAGGTGCCAAGTGACGAACACTTTCGCAAAAACCATTGTTGTTACGCTTGTGTGTGGCTTTCGTAGGAATAAGGCTCACCACAGGGTACACGTTGCTTGCATTCTGGCTGCGTTGCGTCTCTCCAGATCTTTTCACAGAGGAGTTATCCTCTAGGAATGCCGTTTCCACCAAGGCCTCTACTTTTGTTATCTCGTAAGCTGACTATTGGGCTCTCATACCTAGTGTTCCTTCCTCTCACACCTAAACCCTCTGCTGAGTCTCGTCGTCGATCTGGCCGCAATGATGCTGCACCTTAGCTGCTGACTTCATCTCTAATATGTGGTCTTACTTTCCTTACATCCCTAGATTACGCGCTCAACTTCATAAACGTAAAACAAAGTTTTTTTTTCTTTTTGAGCATTATGGGACTTAACATCTGTGATCATCAGTCCCCTAGAACTTAGAACTACTTAAACCTGTAAGTAGGCTGTTTAGGTTTTTTTATTGGTAACGCCACCTCTGTATGAAAATCACTGGCTGTGCTGCGTGCAGTCTGTGGCTGCTTTGCATTGTTGTAATACTCGCCATTGCAGTGTTAGGCAGCTGGCTGTGAACAGCGCGTAGCGTTGCGCAGTTGGAGGTGAGCCGCCAGCAGTGGTGGATGTGGGGTAAAAAAAAAAAAAAAAAAAAAAAAAAAAAAAAAAAAAAAAAAAAAAAAAAAAATTATACTCGCTATTGACATTTCCTTGTCGAAAGCATACTGTGGAGCTCGTAATTTATGATATTTACTGAAATGCTTATGAATTGATGGGAAATATTCTTACATCTGCAAACCTGATAATGACAAGTGTCTTTCTACGAGAGTTGAGAGCTACTGACTTACGAAATGCCACATGACTATTGAATGATATTTTTATGCTTTGGTTTGCGTAATTGCTTATTTCATTTGACATCTGTTTTCCAGCTGTGTTGCAGCATTGGTTTCATAAAATAAAATTAAATGAATTTGCTAATGTGAACACTTTCTGTCAACAGATCTATTAAATAATAATTTTGTGATCCACATTCTTTAAAAAAAAAGAGCACTTGGAAAGGAAAGAACAATAAGAAGGGACTAGTAACAGCAACTGGACACATAATTTTCTTTTCAAGTACATGGTAATATTTTTTTTACAATAAGTTGTTGCGGTGCACCACTTTAATTATTTAGACATTAAGATGTGATTATACATTTCCCTTATCTGCATTGTTATCTTTACTGTAATATTTTTTCTGCTTGAGCTATGTCATGTTTAGATATAAGCTGCTGTTTGCCAGGCATAGTGCTACTGAACTTTAATTTGTGTTACTCTGCTAGGCCGGATTTATTTTTTTGTTTGCTGCGCATTGCCTCATATTAGTTGTAATGTTGAATTGCTTGGTAATTTAGATTTACTGTAGCTTGCTTTGCGATTTTCCATTTTTTTTTATTGCTGTTTATATTAATTGTTTTATGTGCTGCTGCATTGCCTCGTCCCTTAGTTTAGCATCTGAGCTCAGTAGATTTAAGTTAGCTTAAGAGGGGGTAGACTATATAAGAAACTAACTATGATGAACTGGAAGAAGTGCATTGAGAATCTATAGGAAAATGGTTTGGCCAAATAAAAGAAGTAGTGTATAGTGGAGAAAAACTATTTTTGAAAGAGGATATGAACAGAATACAGAAAGCAGGCTTAGATAGGACTTTTTGGGAATAATGATGAACAAAGGGAGATCTCCATGCAAAATACTGCAGTAAAACAAACCCTGTCCTTTCCCTTTTGTGTTAGCCCACTATATGTTTGTGTACCCTTGTGTATTTGTTTTCTTCCTGTCTCTGTGTAGTTTCATAGAATTTTTTCTTCTTTTAATATTAAGCTACATTCACTATGATGAGGAATACTGTTATCCTCAAATACAATTGGCATTAATAATGTGTTATTTACTTTGTAAAGATGTTTAGGCATTATTTATTCTGTTTTGTGTTAATGCTCATGTGTGAAGTTGATGTTTCGAAAGTTACTCTGATCTTTTATGTATGTACTCGTGTCATAATTCCTGTAACACTGATGTATATGTCCATTTCTATTCTTTTGTAAAGCCTGTACTACAAATGTTATCTGTATTATTATGTTCTTTAATGATGTATTTTGTACCTTTGTTATTGTATTTTTATGTTACCAAATTGTAATTGTTACCAGTTCTTCAAATTAAGTAACATTTCACTGCACACGTTTCTGTTGGTCATAGTACATGGACAATATGTGAGAAGTAGGGACTGATAGTGTTTGCACGTGTGTTAATGATTCAGCAAGGGACTGGATAACAGCATTGCTGGATCTAAGGACAATTCCAAAAACTTTGTGAATGCACAAGTGGTGGTTATGGACTTGCTATATTATTCGCAAGACTCTTCGATGGTGATTGTGCACCTGCACAGTCGCAACAGATCGCAACAGATGGCTGCTGGCCATCTCTACAAGGACTACAGTGGGTCTGCATCTTTGATGGCCCACCAATTGCTACAAGGACTGCAGTGGGTCTGCACCTCTGGTGGCCCACCAGTGCCGTAATTTCTACCAGGACTGCAGTGGGTCTGCACCTCTGGTGGCCCACCAGTACCGTAATTTCTACCAGGACTACAGTGGGTCTGCTCTGTGATGACCTACCTACCAATATTCTTCAAAATTTCGACTGACTCTGCTGTGGGTTTGCTCTGTTGTGGCCCATTACCTGTCTGCATGTCGAGAGTCAGCACTGTCTTTCCATTGGAAGGACAACACTACTTCTTCAAGACTGCATGGAAATCCACTACTTCTGTGTGCATTTTCTTTTACTGCTCAGACTTTGAGAAAAACTCTGCATTTTTACTGTGATGAACAATCTGGACTGTGTTTATGGACTGTGAGAAATTTTTAGCTTTTGACCAACATTGTATCAATAAGTGTGTGCATTTGATATCTTTGTTATTGTAATTATGAAAAATTTTATCAAATCATTATTGGCCACTGCCCAAAAAAAAATTTGTAAATTTTTTTTGTGGGGAGCATGGGGGCTATGTAAGTAGGCTGTTTAGGTTTTTTTATTGGTAACGCCACCTCTGTATAAAAATCACTGGCTGTGCTGCGTGCAGTCTGTGGCTGCTTTGCATTGTTGTAATACTCGCCATTGTAGTGTTAGGCAGCTGGCTGTGAACAGCGCGTAGCGTTGCGCAGTTGGAGGTGAGCCGCCAGCAGTGGTGGATGTGGGGAGAGAGATGGCGGAGTTTTGTAATTTGTCATGAACTGCTATATTTATATATGATGATATCAAGGTAAATACATTGTTTGTTCTCTATTAATATCTTTCATTTGCTAACTCTCCCTATCAGTAGTTAGTGCATTCAGTAGTTTGAATCTTTTATTTAGCTGGCAGTAGTGGCGCTTGCTGTATTGCAGTAGTGGGAGAAACGAAGATTTTTGTGAGGTAAGTGATTTGCGAAAGGTATAGTTTAATGTTAGTCAGGGCCATTCTTTTGTAGGGAATTTTGAAAGGCAGATTGCGTTGCGCTAAAAACATTGTGTGTCAGTTTAAGGACAGTCGTGTATAATTGTTCAAAGGGGACGTTTCATAAACCTAACTAACCTAAGGACATCACACACATCCATGCCCGAGGCAGGATTCGAACCTGAGACCGTAGCAGTCGCGCGGTTCCGGACTGAGCGCCTAGAACACACAAAGTTTTTATATGACTACAAAAGTATCATTAATTCTATCAAAAATTTTCGTATAAGTTTCCCCCTTTTTTCTAATGTAATTTAATTCTACTATAAGATGAAGGTCATGGTTTGCTCATTTCATCACGATGGATAGTAAGAGTGAGATTGATGGTGATGACGGTTAGTAACCTTTTTTTCTTAACTACAAGTATATTATGTTGTTTTGAAACTTCTCACTTTGACTCCGGCTCCAGCGTCTATTTCTCTGCAATCTTTTCTCTTTGTCCTTAGCTGTTAGAGAACTTCATATTAGACCTTTATTGCCTTTCAAAAATCATCTCTATTGATCTACTGTATTCTTTTTAACGTCGTACTTATCCCTTCCTCCTCTTTTCTCGATCGCAAACTTTTACATTCCTATCTTCTCTCTTCGTACTCTTCCTTATAGAAATTTTTTGTGGGTGAACTTCACATCTTGCTGTTCTACCTCCTTCCCCGAAATTTCTGGCTTAGCTTAATATTTCAATTCTCTTTCCTAATAATTACCTCCTAACGACTTCTTATACTTATTTCCCTCATATTTCTATTTCAGTATCAGATTGTGGTATCTTGCACAAATCCTATATGCTTTACATATTCCCCAAAATGTCTCTTCAATTATTTGTTCACCGTCCTCGACGGATCCAAATTAAAATTGCCTATCTCCTTTTCCCCTAATCTTCTAATTCCTACCTACTTCTTCACTTCTTTTCTTCTAGAAAAATCAGCTTGCTCCTCCTCCACACTACGTCTGTAAGAGCGAATCTACTATTATTTCGTTAAACTATCCACATGCTGATCTCTATTTTTCTCCTTACGTTCAGTTCTTTCCCCAGAACTCATTTCGTTTGCAGAAGAGTTACCTTAGCTTTTACCTTCTTAATAAATTTATTTTATTTTATCAATCGAGATAAATACAAGTTAAAAGTTTTATCTGTGTGTATTCTGCTCTCTTTCCTACTCTTTCATTCCACGACATTTAATACAACTAAATTCTCGAGTGGACTCTTTTTTTCTTGTGTCTAACCTTTGTATAACATTAAATGACTAACGTGGTGAAAACCTAATGCGTTTCCTGTCTCTGGGTTAACCAATTCGACACCATTATCATTGACTACTTTACTCATTTCTATGGGAACTTTGTATACCGAAAAGAATTTGTGGCTCTAGTGTTTCCTCTTTCTAGAGAGATGGTGTGTTTTTACTAGTACCTTTTGTCCTGGTAAAAATACTCGAGTGTTTGTCGTTCTGCCCGCTCGGTCCCTTCTCTTTGACGCAGCAGCTTTCAGATTGCTCAGTGCTAATTTTACTATATGCTGATGCTGTACAAGGGGTACTGGAGGGAATTTAATTGTTTCTCGGATTTTATCTGGTGCTGGTTTATTTTTGAGAATAGTAACTGGTGTAACAATGTTCTGCTATGTGGAATTTCATTTATGACATCTTGGAAGTCAGACAAATGTCTGTCCCATGTATTATGCTGTTTAGTACAGTGCAAACTACAGAGGGTTCCTTAATCTTTCATCGTTCGTTCAGCTGGGTGGGCGCTTGGTTTGTACCTGGAAATGTAGATAGGTTTAATTTTATGTCGTCGCTGTGTGGTTTGCCATTCTGCTGAACGATACTGAGGTCCATTGTCCGATTGCATTTTATCGACTCGACCAACATGTCGTATGAAATCTCGTGTCAACGCTTTCCTTATGCTCCTGCCTGTTGGTTTCTTCAAGGGTGTAAGTGTCACGTATTTTGAAGTTAATTCTATGACTACAACAATAAATACGTGACATTTCTGTGTACGGGGTAATGGACCCATAAGATCTGTTGCTGCTATGTGTCTCAATTTCTCCGGAATGATACTGAACATTGGTGGTCTCGTTTGGAATGTTACATGCTTCGCTCTCTGGCATTTCTTGCATTGAGCTAGAACCTGTCTGATTCTTCGCTCCATATTTGCGAAGTGACAAGACATTTTTAATTTTAAAAAACATTTCTTGGGTCCAAAATGGCTGTTACCCAAATGAGTATACCAAATGTACTTGTTTATCAATTCCTGTGGTATGGATGCGACCCATAAACTTGTATTTGTATCACGTCTGTAGAATAATACATTGTCCCTTATAGATAAAATTGTCTAATATCCCGTGATTCCCTGTTTTCCACTTAATTTTAATTTTGGCTAGGTCTGGGTCATTGTCCTGTACCCTGCCAAATTGTTTAAAGGAATTGGTGACTTAGTTCTCAAAGGGCACGTTTTATAGGTAACACCTAAGTACTTGCTCTTCTTCCGTATTGCTCCTTCTGTTTTTGTTAACTGGCACTCGGGAGAGGATATCAGCTACGACATTTGAAGGTCCACGTACATAAGTGATTTGAAAATCATATTCTTGCTAAATTAACATCCACCGACCTAGTCTCCCGGGCAATAGTTTTGCACTTAACAGGTATTCTAGTGCTTTAAGGTCTGTGAACACAGTGGTTCTTCGTCGAAACAGAAAGAATCTAAATCTACGAAACCCCCAAACTATTGCCAGCGCTTCTAATTCCATGATTGAACAATTTTTCTCACATTTTGTGAGGACACGACTAGCGAAAGCTATTGTTTTTGTTACCCGCTGTCCGTCTTTCCATGTTGTTGAAGAGTACCACTCCCAAGCCTGTTTCCGCACTGTCAGTTGCCACACAGAATTATTTCGTTAAATCGGGATGCGCTAAAAGTGGTGCCCTTACCAGCGATCTTTTTAGTGATGGGAATTCCACACCTAAGGCATCGTTTTACTGGTCAACGCACATAAACGTGGGTCGCAAGGGATTCTATCCAAATGAATCTTTTATAAAAGTTAATGAGTCCCAAGAAACCACGCAATGTGTTTCTATTATATGGTGTACCCATGTTCTGTGTCGCTTGTAGTTTTTTGTTAGCGTTGGGTTCAGTCCCTTGTTCAGTGACAGTATGGCCTAAAAACTCAATCCTTTTATCTCCAAAATAGGATTTCTTTATATTTACGGTTACTCTATATTCTTTTAACGACCTTAGCAATTTATCAAGTACCTCATTATGGAGTTTCCATGATGGCTCAGCTACTAAAATGTCATCAACGTAACAGGTGAGACTCTATTGGTGTTCTTTATCCAGCACAGTTCCTAAACCTCTTATATAAGCAGCAGAGGATATGTTCAGACCGAAGGGGAGTCTTTTGAATTGATAACTGCGTCTAAACGCGATAAAGGCCTTATACTTTCTGCATTCAGGTGTTAGTTCTATTTGCCAAAAACTAGCTCGAAAATAAAGCGAAGAAAAAATCTTAACTCCATAGAACTTTTGCAGCAGCTCTTCCAATTTTTCTGGGCGATCGTTTTCGGGAATGATAATGGAATATATTTGTCTTGATCCCACGACTATCCTAATACTCCCATTCTCCTTATCTACAATTTGCAAGAGACTGTTGTATTGTGAAGTTGATGTTTCAATAATATCATCTTCTATCATTTTGCGTATTTATGTAAATAACTGTTTTCTGTAACAAAATGGAATAGTGTAAGGTGGTACTCTAAATGGCTTGTGGTCTTTCACTTGGAATTTGAAAGTTCTTAAAGGCACCGGGTTTTGGTAGGAACACCTCGGCATTTTGCCTTAATATTCTTTATAATTCGGCTTTGTCTGTTTCTGAAATACCCTTTACTTGTCGCGACTTATCATCTATCTCCTGATGAATTTGCAGCATTACCTCGTCATCTACAGGTCTCGATTCTTTCGTCCCCCGGTATCGTGGATGTCCCTCCTCCCATTGATACATATCCAATTGCATATTTAATTGTCTGTAAGCCCCTGGCATCCCTTCATGTCTGATTTTCTCTTCAAAACTAAGACACACCTTCCCGAGCATCATATACCCTTCGCCCATATTAAGTGTAACGCGATTTTTACTCCTATTGTTATGGGTACTGAAAGTTTCGGCACAATTACCATATTCGCCTCTATTTCATGCCCCTGACAGGAAAACGTTACCCACGTTTGCCTATTAATCACCGCAGACGCACCCATGATCGGTCCTTTGACTTTAACGCGTTTTGTCCTTAATTCTGGTAGTGTCTGTTCAGCGTTACATTTCTTAAAGAGTTCTTCTGAAATCGCCGTCATATCACTTCCTGTATCAAGAATGGCGTCTACAAGTATGCTACCCACTTCAATCCGAATGATCGGTTGCACTTCATGAGGAGATTTGGTTTCATCCTCGTGCATTAATGCCTCTTCGATCGAATCATAAGTTAATCTGTCGATATGTTTGGCTTGATTTTCCCACCAGTCTGTTACCATTATTGTATTTTCATCAATATTTTTACCCCCACCCCCCGTATCATAAAGTTTTGGGATGGAGTTATCTGCCTATAATCTTTGTTCAGCGCCTGTATTATTTCTTCATATGTCCGTTTCCTATATTTTCTCATTTGCCTTAGGTGTCCCTGTCGGTGTTGCCTCTGGTACACTCTCCTGTTGTCATACTATATCCCTCTCCTCCATATAAATGCGCTATATCTTTTACAGTTTGGTTATCATCGGACTTCGTATTACTGTCTATATTCGCTTTTCCTGACTACTGTTCCTCATCATGGTCGGTCGATTCTCAGCATGCGGGTGTCTGCATTCGATCTCCCCTTAAGACTACTTCAAAATCTAGCTTATCAAAACTAAGTCTATTTACATGTTTGATTGTACAATTAACTTCATTGTTCGATAGAATTACTTGCGATTGGTCTTCGTACAGCTCATCTCGTCAATTTTGTCTTTTACCTGCGTTTCGTGGCGTCACCTAGCGGTTCATTTCGCGTGTTTTGTCCCACTGAAGTTTGATTCTCCCAACCTTTCTGCGTTCTCGCCATTCTACTTCCACCTGAATAACCTGGATTTTGCTGCTGAAAACCTCTAAACCTTCCACCTTCGTTTGCACGGGGATTGTGTCTCGGATCACAGTTACCACTGTAGTTTCTAGGACCAAATCCCCCTTTGTAATTCCGCGGTCCCCCCAAACCATAATTGTTATTTGCCCTCTGTACTTTAAAAAAACCATAGCTATTATTGTTCACCTATGGGCGACTACCACTCCCTTCCAAAACCATTACCTTTTCCTTTTATTATTACCGTTTGAATTATTATTAAAACCTGATCAGTTGCTGTTATTCCACCTATTACTGTTTTCTCTGGTTGTACGTTGTTTTCTTGCGTCATCTTCACTGAATATGAATTCAAGTTCTCTCACCATTTCTTTAAATGCTTGTATGTTAAGTTCAGCCCTACTAACCATTGACTGCTGATGATGTAACGGTAAGATCATTGTGCACATACGTATCAGTTCGCCTTCACTGTACGGATGATCTAAGCTCTGATTTTTCTTTGTCATATCTCCGAAATTCTAACGGCTTCCTTTTCTACGGTATTTTCGAACACCTCTTTCTGCAATAACTTGCACTTCATTCTGTTTTGTGTTTCTGTGGACCAGTACCGCTCCAAGAATGCAGTTTTACATAGTTCATATGAATGACAGTTCGCCGCTACTCTTTGCATGGTTTCCGCTATTTCGCCGTCCATATGCCCAAAAATGAAGTCAAGTTTATGGCTAAGTGGCCAGTGCTCTGGTAAACAGATCTGAAATTGATTTCTAAACGTGCGTGGATGCAAGCCGTTCCGACTTTCTTTGTAATGTTGGAGTTGTACGACTGTCAAAAAGTGATCATTGTCAAATTTTTCTCTTCCACCATACAGCGTTTTGGTTTCCACAACATTACCCGTTCATTTTACTTTTGTCATATTCTCCTGTACTCGTTCTACCACTTTTGGGCCTTCAGCTGACATATTTATGTCCCATTTAGCATCGTATCTACGCAGTGGTGTGCAGTTGTCTGCACCGTACCGTTCCTCGTGTATCGGACTGAAAGATTGGTTTACATTTCTCGTTACTGGTTCCGTGCGTTGTCATTCTACTAGATTCACATTGGCTTGCGGTATGTAACGTGTTGTGCTGTAACTCCGAAATTGTGGAATTGGTGTTTTCGCATTTTGCTCCGCTCTCACGGCACCCGCGTACTTTCGGAGGCTCGGCTGCCGCTCTGTTGGAGTGCGCGCGTCCACCGTTTGTCCCTCCATTGTCTGGTGTGACGGCACATCACCTACTTTGCTCGCCTGTGTTAACTGTTCCTTTCATACTTGTTTTTGTTTCGCTTCGGTGATTACTGACGCAACCTCTTGTCATTAAACGACTGGAATTTCATGACGTTTTTGTGTTTCCGTTACTGCTACGGAAGATTGCACAACTGACTTTTTTCAGTCTGGATTGCTGTTCATTACTATGTCGGATGATACTACCGATTCCGCAATCTCGCTACTACTTTCTGTACGATTCTCGATACACTGTTTCAATTCTGTGCGAAGTTCTTCAAACCGTTTCTGATTTTTCGAGACTGTGTTTTCAAGGTGTGTGGCAAATCTTTTTAAGGCGCCTCGCCTGACACGTTTTCTGACATTGATCTCTTCCACGATTTGTTGTGCCTTACCAGACGTCTTACGTGCTAACTTATACACTCTTTGATTAACGTTAGACACTCCATCCTGCACCTGGTCAACGTCAGAACGCATCTTTTTCTGGTCAGCCCTTAACGCTTGTATCAGCTCGCGTGAGACTCTCGCCTCTCTCTGGATTTCACTAAACTGTTCATTGACTTATGGTCTTAACTTTTGCTGATCTTCGCGGACTTTTTCGAACCCAAAGTGCTTCAAATTGGAGATTACTTAAGGTAGCATTCGTCTCTATTTTTAAATTTGCTAACCCTACAATTGTTTCTGCTTTTAAGTCTGCTAACCCCGAATATGTTGCTATCTTTGAATTAGTGAACCCAGAATTTCTTTCAGTTTTCAGATCTTCTAGCC
The DNA here is from genome assembly GCF_021461395.2 of Schistocerca americana. Lineage (NCBI taxonomy): Eukaryota > Metazoa > Arthropoda > Insecta > Orthoptera > Acrididae > Schistocerca > Schistocerca americana. The sequence goes on along the minus strand of NC_060124.1, from coordinate 495,562,592 downwards.
TTGCATTTGTTGTTTCACTCGTTTGCTTTACGACCATAGTGAGTGGCATCAGTAATGTGGACTCACTATCTGATTCTTCCCCCTCGTCACCTGTCTCTATTCGATGAAAATTTTCCCGTTCGCGTCTTACGCGTGGCATTTCACCAACTTTCGTGCACAGTGCAGATGCATTTTCACACATTCTTTCTGTTGGAAACTGCCCCATTTGGATGAAAATTACTTTATTCGGTTCAACGTGCCGAAGTACCTCGTCCTCTGACTCTATTTCTGACCCACTAGCCCCATCATTTGCTTGTTTATGTGCAATCTCAGACCGTGATACCAATCTTGGAACTGCCATCATTCTCTATGCACTATCACTATGTCCCGTTTCGCAATCTGTACTCGGTACCTTTTTATGATCGTTTATATAACCTCTGCCATTCTCGAACTACGCGAGCCTGCGTTCTCGTCAACATCAAATTATACGATCTTACACGTTTCCAAAATATCATAGAAATTTTCTTAGACTACGTCCACAACATTAGCAATACTGTTCCTGTTTGTGAAATTTCAACCCCACTCAATAACGCCGTGAATAACATCGCGGGCGCCGGGAAGGTCATTCACAATCTACTTCTACTCAATGACAACTTTTCTACACTTTGGCTCACACATTTACTATATTCTGTCCACTACACATTTACATACTTTGAGTATCCATGTCACAAAGCAACATTTTTTTCCAAATTCAGACTTTGTTTTTATTACAAATTTAACTAATTGTCATCCAGGCAGACCAATGGCCATCCTGGTGGGGTCGCCATTTGTAAGGTGAGGTTTTGCTTATTTTCGAATTGAGAACAAATGTGTAGGGTAAAATGGCAGGTTTAAAATCGCAATTTATCTCACAAACTTACACGCTTTTTACACAGTTTTCAACTCGACAACATAAAAACAACAAAACGGATAACCCATCTTGCCAACATCAAAATGTGAAATAATTTTATACACAACAATGTTAAATATTAACTCTCTGAAAGAACATTAATCCTAAACACAATATTATGAAAGTTAAATCGGAAGTTTTTTTCACAAAATTGCTCCTAAACATACATTATGTTGATGGTCAGTACTACGAAAATCGTCAATTCAGGTTCAAAGATCGGTACTATTTAGGATGACAATCAAGTCTATGTTGGATGGTTAGGTAAGTTTCAAATTTGAGCACAAGATTACTCAAGGTCGCTCGAGTTTATAGTGGCTGCAAGCTGCTGAATCACCCAAGTTTACGCCTCTGCACGCGGTATTTACCTTCAGCAGAAACGTGCTGCGGACTGCAAGGCCACTATCTCCCGCTGAAATTCCTATGAAACTAATCTGGCCTTTGCTGAACTTTCTAGCAGAAACTTTCCCTATGTTTCTCGTTATGCGAGAAAACACATAATCATCCCTAGTCTTTGTTAGTGGCGATATACACGCACATGGTTGGAGCAGCGTTCATATTATAGTGCAATCTCAGTTTTCACAAGAACAATTAACTAATTTGGCTGATTCGGTTCTCTACAGATAGAGCCAAACTTTGCTGCAGCTTATTTTTAGCTGGAGTGCGTCCGCTATGAACGCAGAGTCCACACAAATTTCTTCTCTGCGTCGTATGGAGCATTAAGCGCTCCGTTCTGCACTTGACAGTTTAGAGAAGAAACCCAAAAAAAAATTTCTCTCTTGTCGTACTCATGGCAGAACTACCTCCCTCCACTTGGGTTCCTTCTTCACGTCACAGCTATTTTCGACCAATAGGAGGGTTCCTCTTATTTTGTAGAAATTCTCTCTACCAATCGCAATGTCCCTTCTATTAGACTGCATAGAAACTTCACTATTTCTCTCCTTCTTAGTGCGTTTCCGCCAACCGGAGGTTTTGTGCCCGCTCTAGACGCCTAAAGTACATTGACCTTTACATGTGTCTCACTCGCTGGACGAGATGCGTCACTGAGTTTTGTTCGTATCCCGTTGGAATTCCAAAACGCAGCTTTCTAAAGCTTTTTTCTCTGTCCTTTGTGCAGATGTGCCGCTACACGCGGTCCTCCAGCCTGAATCACCTGGCCCGGGGTCGCTGACCTTCCTCCTGCCACCGGCGATCGGCTGTCGTTCCTTTTTGTGTTCCATACCGATAGGCAAATGTTCTCATAACCACCAAATTACGCTAAGTATCTTCACCTTCTCGTTGCGATGTATAAAGGTATCATATAAGGTGCAAATCTGACCATTTATTCTGCCACCTTGCAAGTGTATATATATATATATATATATATATATATATATATATATATATATATATATATGTGTGTGTGTGTGTGTGTGTGTGTGTGTGTGTGTGCGTGTGTGTGGCTTCATACACATGATTATCAAAACATTTTTATCTTCTTTGTCCACATGTTCATGGTGTATGTTTGCATTTTCAGCTATTTCGAATAATATTTAGTTCATTATTGACAGTTGTAATTGTTATGCATGTTTTCGACTGCTCGGCAAATTTGAAACAAATGGATAAAAGGAGCTTCATTACATTTTCCTTGATAAATGGAATAAAGCGCAGCACTCTATTCGAATGGTTACCTATGGCTTTTGGCTAATCTACGAGTGCAGTGAGTAAGACATGGGTTTACGAGTGGTATGAACACTTCAATGGGGGTCGAGAATACGTTGAAGACGACGACCGCTCTGGACACCGTAGCACATCAGTTATTGACGACAGTGTGGAAGGAGTACAGAAAATGGTTCTTCAAAATTACCAGATCAACATCACAGAGTTTGCTGGTGTTGTCGGCATATCCTTGGGCTCATGCCAAGAACTTTTTCCGGATGTTTTGGGCATGAAACGCGTAGCAACAAAGCTTGTTCCGAAATTGTTGAATTTCGACCAAAAACAACGTCGTGTAAGCATAATACAGGAATGGTGAATGAAGTCGACAACGATCCAGAACTTTTAAAGAAGGTTGAAACCTGAGTATATGGTTATGAGATCGATACCAGGGCCTAATCATCAACTGGAAAATGCCTGAAGAGCCAAGAACGAAAAAAAAAAAATTGACAATTTCGATCACTTGTAAATGTTGTTTTCACTCTTTTTTTATTACAGTATGGTCGTATGATCAATAAGGAATAGTATCCTGAATTATGAGCCGTTTGCGTGTAGCAATCCGAAGAAAACTAGCAGAATTTTGACGAAACTCTCGTGGAAATGAATCGTGATAACAGTCCCGTTCACACCCTAATGTCTGTTCGCTGCTTTTTGACAAGAATCGAAACCGTTATGTTGCCTCAGGCATGAATTCACCGGACACAAAATGCCCTGCGGCTTCTTTCTATTCCCGACGCTGAAGAAAAGCACGAAAGGATGTAGTATTGCCGCCATTGATGAGATAAAAACAGAATAGCTGAAGAACTTAAGGAGTTAAACACAATTAAGAAAAGTGAGTTTCAGAAGCGCTTCCAAGATGGAAAATGCGCTGCCGGAAGCGTATTATATTTAAGAGGGATTATTTAGAAGGGGTGAGGTCGATGTTGATGAATAAATAGAGATTCTTTAAGAAAAACAACAATCCCATTACCTTTTGATTACATACCATAACATTAATGAAATCGAAAAACCCTGACTGACGCTAGTCACATCACACAGAATGTCAAGCCCTTTTCTTGGGCGTTTGTGTGGTCAAGCAATATATATTTATACTTGTTTGGGTACAGCCATATTGATAGTTTCCATCTCCTTAGCCGTATACAAACACCATCTCGGCTTGTGCCCGACGTGAATACCGGACCATTCCGCTGCTTACAGTAAGCTGCATCAGTAACTCACACTGGAAACGTACGGTATGTGCTCAGAGTAAAGGTTCTTTTCACTCCTTCTTTGATTACTTCAGCATCTTGTTGTAGAACAACTAGAAACTGAAGTACATGATGTAAACCTACACATTGGTCAACAAGAAATGTACGTACATTACAAAAGTCTAGGTTACAATTTGACATAATCATCAACTGTTACAGACCGTGGGGTCGAACGCTTCGTATGTATCCAAAAATGGTTTTACAATTACAGAAACACTGAAACCATATCACGTAATCATGTGAGATACAGAGATTTCTTTTTAGAGTCATGAGTCTTCTGACTGGTTTGAAGCGGTCCACTACGAATTCCTCTTCTGTGTCAACCTCGTCAGAGTAACACTGGCAATCTATGTCCTGAATTGTTTGCTGAATGTATTCCAATCTCTGCCTTCCGCTGCACTTTCTACCCTCTACTTTTTTTCCCTGACGGCTTAACAGACGTCCTTCAATCCCGTCCCTTCTCCTTGTCAGTGTTCTCCACACATTCCTTTCCTTTCCGATTCTGCGCAGAACCTCCTCATTCCTTAGCTTATCAGTCCACCTACTTTTCACATTCATCTGTAGTACCACATCTCAAATGTTTCGATTCTCTTCTGTTCCGGTTCTCCCGTGGTCCATACTTCACTACCATACAATGCTGTTCTCCAAACGTACATTCTCAGAAATTCCTTCCTTAAATTAAGGCCTATGTTTGATACTACTATGCTTCTCTTGGCCAGAAATGCCCTTTTGGCCAGAGCTAATCTGCTTTTGATGTCCTCCTTGCTCCGTCCGTCATCGGTTATTTTACTATCTACATAGCAGAATTCCTTAACTTCATCTACTTTGCGACCATCAATCCTGATGTTAAGTGTCTCGCTGGTCTCTTTTCTGCTACTTCTCATTACTTTCGTCTTTATTCGATTTACTCTCAGGCCATATCCTGTACTCGTTACATTCTTCATTACATTCAGCACATCGTGTAATTCTTCTTCATTTTCTCCGAGGACAGCAATGTCACCAGCGAATCGTATCAACGATATCCTCTCACCTTGAAATTTAATTCCACTCTTCAACCTTTTTTTTATTTCCGTCATTGCTCCTTCGATATACAGATTGAACAGTAGGGGTGAAAGCCTACATTTCTGTCTTACACCCTCCGTAATCCAAACTCTTCGTTCTTGGTCGTCCACTCTTATTATTCCCTTTTGGCTCTTGTACACATTGCATATTACCCGTCTCTCCCTGTAGATTACCACTATTTTTCTGAGAATTTCGTATATCCTGCACCATTTTACATTGTTGAACGCTTTTTATAGGTCGACGAATCCATTTTTTTTAGTCATGCTTCCATTATCAACCGTAAAGTCAGAACTGCTTCTCAAGTGCATTTACCTTTATTAACGCCAAACCGATCGTCATGTAACAAAGCCTCAATTTCCTTTTCCTTTCTTCTGTGTATTATCCTTGTCAGCAACTTGGATACATGAGCTGTTACGCTGATTGTGCGGTAATTCTCGCACTTGTCAGCTCTTGCAATCCTCGGAATTGTGTGGCTGATATTTTTCCGAAAGTCAGATGGTACGTCGCTACACTCAAACATTGTGCACACCAACTTCTATAGTCGTTTTGTTGGCATTTTCCCTCAATGATTTTGGAAATTCTGATGAAATGTTATCCATTCCTTGCGCATTATTTGATCTTAATTCGTCCAAAGCTCTCTTAAATTCTGGTTCTAATACTGGATGCCCTATCTCTTCTAAATCGGCTCTTGTTTCTTTTTCTATCACGCCAGACAAATCTTCCCCGAGTCCTTCATTGCACTCTCTCCCTCTATCCGCTCTCTCCTCTCCGTTTAACAATGGAATTCTCGTTCCACTCTTAACGTTACCAAGCTTGATTTCAATTTCAGGTTGTTTTGACTTTCCAGTATGCTGAGTCAATCCTTCCGACAGTTACTTCGTTTACTACTTCTTCGCATATCTCGTGCAGCCATTTTGTCGTCGCTTCCCTGCACTTCCTAATTATTTTATTCCCCAGCTACTTGTATTTCTGTATACCTGAATTTCGTTAAACATTTTTGTGCTTCTTTCTTTCGTCGATCAGCTGAAGTACTTTTTCTGTTACACATGGTTTTTTCGCTGTTACGATCTTTGTACATAGATTTCTCTTTCCAAATCCTGCTACTGACCTTTCCAGATATGTCAACTCCTCTTCAACTGTACTGCCTACTGAGCTATTCCTTATTGCTGCATCTCCAGCCTTAGAGAACTTCAAGCGTTTCTCGTCATTCGTTAGTACATCTGTATCCCACTTCTTTGCGTATTGATCCTTCCCGACTAATATCTTAACCATCAGCCTGCTCTTCATCACTACTACTATAAATCGTGATGTGAGTCTATTTCTGCTCCTAGGTGCGCCTCACAATTCAGTTTCTGATTTCGGAATCTCTGTCTGACCACGATGTAATCTAACTGAAATCTTTCCGCATCACCAGCGCTTTTCCAAGTATACCTCCTCCTCTTGTGATTCTTGAACAGAGTATTCGCTATTACGAGCTGAAGTTTATTACAGAACTCATTTAGTCTTTTTCCTTTCTCATTCCATGTCCAAAGCCCATATTCTCCTGCAACCTTTTCTTCTACTCCTTCCCCTACAACTGAATTCCAATCCCCCAAGACTATTCTTTACGTACTATGTTACCCTGTCAATATCCTCATATACTTTTTGTATCTTTTCCCCTCCGGCTTGCGACGTCGGCATGTATACCTGAACTATAATTGTTGATGTTGGTTTGCTGTCGATTCTGATAAGAACTACCCTACCACTGAACTGTTCACGGTAACACACTCTCTGCCCCATCCTCCTATTCATAACGAAACCTACTCATGTTGCGCAATTTTATGCTGCTGTTGGTATTACCCTATGGTCATCTAACCAGAAATCCTTCTCTTCTTTCCATTTCACTACACTGACCCGTACCATATCTAGCATTGAACATTTTCATTTCCCTTCTCAGATTCTCTAGCTTCCCTACCACGTTCAAGCCTCTGACATTCCACGCCCCGACTCGTAGAGTTAGTTGGTTATTGAATCTTTTTCTCATGACATAGACAGATTACTGATCAATAATAAAACAGGAGAGTAAGGAAACATAGGCCTTGGTCTTCTACATCGACATCTACATCGACATCATCTACATCATTCTCCGCAAGCAACCTAATGGTGTGTGAAGGAGGGTACTTTCGGTACCACTACCTGATCCCTCCAACTCTGTTCCACTTGCGAATAGTGCGTGGGAAGAATGACTGTCGGTAAGTCTCTGTATTTGCTCTAATTTCTCTAATTTTCTTCTCGTGGCCAATACGTGAGATGTATGTGGGGGGAAGTAATACCTCGTCCGACTCCTCCTCAAAAGTGCTATCCCATAATTTCAGCAGTAAATCGCTCCACACAACGCCTCTTTTGTAACGTCTGCCAGTGGAGTTTATTTAGTGTCTTCGTAACGCTCTCTCGCCAGGTAAACGATCCCGTGACGAAACGCGACGCTCTTCGTTGCATCTTCTCCATCTCCTCTACCAGTCCTACCTGGTAGGGATCCCAATAGGTCAAAAATACTCAAGAATCGTGCGACCAAGTGCCTTATAACCCACTGCTTTCGTGGGTGATCCTATTGTTTGACTACTTGTAAAAGTTAAGTTCATATCTTACAGTTTTTAAGAAATCATAAAAGGAAAGACATGTTAGGGAAGTGTATACAGTGTAGACCTACAATTACGTGTCTATAATAAAACACAAATGCAAAACACGTAGGTGTTGCGTTACAGATAAATAAATGCAAAAAACCTACCAACAAGGTTACCGATAGCGTAAACTCCGGTGATGTTTGATATAAACCTTAACCCAGTGTATGTCGTTAAGCATGTAAGCGATAAAAATTTTTAAATGGGTTGAAATTAAAGTGTGTTGGAAATAGCTAAGTGCAGTAGTTATGAAACAATGGATGAACACAGTCTGGGTAATTTGCGCCAATTTTAAGTAGAAACAAACTTTTCACGCTGTGTCTCCTGAACTACATGTCGTAAAATAACATTATTTTGCAGGTATATTCAGTATTTAATGTGGGTACTGTCTGCAGACGGTGTCGCGAATAGAGTCGTTGGTAAAGAAGTAATAAAAGAATACGTGGTAACTGCTGGTAAAGTTTTACTGCGAAATTGTAGTAAGCGACAAACGTTTTCCTATCATCATTTTGTGGAGGGCATCAGTAAGAAGAAATCGTTGAAGGTCTGAAACTGTGTGTAAGGTTTGTTGGAAGTCGCTACGTGCTCTCATTCTCAAATACTAGGTTAATATAGTCTAGATGTTCGTGCACGGCGAGTTACGCTGCCTGAAGTCAACACACAGTTTCCAAATGCAATGCTTGTCTTGTTGTCTTAATCTTTTAACGTATAGTTATACCTCATCATGAGTAGATTATGACAGCATTTTAAAATTTCAAATTCGTTCAAAAACTATCTAATATATTGAAAATAAAATTTTTGTTCTCCTGCAAGCCGTTAGGTACGCACTCTGCAATTGGACCTGAATTCGGGGTAGTCGCTTAGTAATACAGGTAACTTGGAACAATTGTATTGTCGTTGGCCTAAGGCAACCAGATTAGCCACAATTTTAGTTTGAATTAATAATTCATAACAGTTTACGTCTTGGTGTAATTTTTATCCTAAACAGATAACATATTTTTTTTTTTTTTTTTTTTTTTACAGAAAGCGTAATATTCTCAAATGGCGCAAGGTACAGAATGTAGATTTCTTAACCTCCTCCGCAGGAAAAATTTCTGGCTGCGTTCTTCTTCATTAGCAGTAAACTCCGGGCGTTCATGTAGGCCAGTAACCGTATGACAGGGTGAGCATCTAAGCGTTCTTTCTTGCCAATATCTGCTTGGGCGTACTGCCTGCGATATGCTTGTATGACTGTACTGTGGAAGGGTTAAACACATAACGCTTATGATGCCAAGTACGTTTCTCAGGTCCTAGACCTTATGAACATGTTGAGGACTCAGGGACTCCAATGAGCAGGCCGGTGTGGCCGTGCGGTTCTAGGCGCTTTAGTCTGTAACTGCATGACCGCTTCGGTCGCAGGTTCGAATCATGCCTCGGGTATGGATGTGTGTGATGTCCTTAGGTTAGTTAGGTTTAATTAGTTCTAAGTTCTAGATGACCGATGACCTCAGAAGTTAAGTTGCATAGTGCTCAGAGCCATTTGAACCATTTTCAACTCCTATGAGAGACACATCATAGGTCCAAGACGTTCAGATCACTGCGATATCTAGAAGTGATACTTCATTTTGTAGTACACGGAGAATTCTTTGTAATATTACGTAGAATGCAAATTAACAACGAGATGCCTTCTTGGGCACCAATAATGTAGGGAATTGAGTATTCTTTGATCTCGTATATAAAATGGCATGTACACTCATGCTCACAAATTAAGGATAATTGCAGAATGTGGTGGCACACAACGTGACAATACACAAAACTGGCGCTAGTAGCATAGGCACATAGGGAACACACAGGACACAGATCTGTAAGTCCACGGTATTGGTGATAAGTTGAGAAAACCGTCTCTAAACACATGTGCTACAAAACATCACTGCTTCCTGTGCATGTACCCCGACATCAATATGGGATATGATCAGCATCCACACGTACACCGGCCACACAATGGGTTGGCATACTCTGGATCAGGTGGTCGAGCAGCTGCTGGGGTATAGCTTCCCACTCTTGCACCAGTGCCTGTCGGATCTCCTGAAGTGTCGTATGGGTTTGAAGACGTGCAGCGGTACGTCGACCGAGAGCTTCCCAGACGTGCTCGTAGGGGTTTAGGTCTGGAGAATAGGTAGGTCACTCCATTCGTCTGATATCTTCTGTTTCAAGGTACTCCTCCACGATGGCAGCTCGGTGGGGCCGTGAGTTATCATCCATCAGGAGGAAGGTGGGACCCACTGCACCCCTGAAAAGGTGGACATACTAGTGCAAAATGACATCCCGATACACCTGACCTGTTACAGTTCCTCTGCCAAAGACAGCCAGGGGTGTACGTGCACCAATCATAATCCCACCCCACAACATCAAACCACGACCTCCATACAGGTCCCTTCCAAGAACATTAAGGGGTTGGTTCGTGCCACATGAAAACCCGGACTCGTCCGTGAACATAACCTGGGACCACTGTTTAAATGAACATGTACTTGATACCAGGCTTTACGGGATCTCCTGTGACCAGGGGTAAGTGGAAGACACCTTGCAGGTCTCTGGGCGAATAAACCATTTCCGTTCAGTCGTCTGTAGACTGTGTGTCTGGAGACAACTGATCCAGTGACTGCGGTAAGGTTCCGAGCAAGGCTACCTGCAGTATTCCGTGGCCGTTTGCGGGCACTGATGGTGAGATATCGGTCTTCTTGTGGTGTTATACACTGTGGACGTCCCGTACTGTTGCTCCTGGAAACGTTTCCTGTCTGCTGGAATCGTTGCCATAATCTTGAGATCACACTTTGTGGCACACAGAGGGCCCGTGCTACGACCTGCTGTGTGTGACCAGCCTCCAGTCGCCCTAGTATTCTACCCCTCACAACGTCTTCAGTGTGTGATAACGTTGTCAATATGTGTTCTTTGAGCCATTTACAACACACAGTCACCATTAGCACGTCTGAAAACGTCTGCACACTTACTCACTGCACCGTATTCTGACATGTACCAACACATCTGTGCGTATGTGGACTGCCCCCAGCGTCACCGTGCTGCGACCGCAGGTCAAATTCTCCGCATGGTCATACCCCGAGGTGATTTAAACCCACAAATCGCACACCAGAACGTTGTTTCAGCATGTATCAGAATTTTCCTTAATTTATGAGCATGAGTGTAGGTTACTATTACGTCGAACGTTGGGAGGCAGTGGCTTCGTGACACCAATAACAACGTGAAATTAAAGAGCATAGGATTAGGAGAGTAAGGGATTCATAAACAAGATGAATAAAACATGAATTTACTGCATTTATTTCATTACGTTTTGTATAAACAAAGAACTTACAAACCTCAGGGCCGGTTTCACTGAGCGTGAACATGATTCAGTTGTAAACGGAAGGAGGAGGGAAATAAATGGTTTCACCATTCTTCATAGTCTTCTGTCGCATGATGATGACCGCGGCAGGCGCTGGGTCAGTACAGTGCGTTGCGACGGAGCTCTGCGGTGTCGTATCGGCAGCTCCACTCGTGTTCCGGCTTTGCGGCTACTCTCGAAACAATCTCCACACTGACTTCTAGTCGTGGGTTGCGTTGCCGAAGCTGCGACATCACGGCATTGGGAGGCAGATGTAGACCAAGGATAGGTGAGACCCCATGTCCTCTTTCTTCTACGCTGTCTCACCGACTTTATTCTTCCCTTCTCTTCACCTTGCTAGGCTCGAAAATTTCCTCCTCTTGCAATTGTCACTGGCAGACTAAATTTGCAATCCACCCAACGACTGATCACCGTTTCACGACCACCCTTGCCGGTGCAGGGTGGATATTTCCTACATTGACAACTATCGTCTTTCTCACGTTTTCAATGCTAACGCTGTTCCCAGCGTTGGTCGTGTATTGTTCCGATGTTTTCTCCGGCATTCCTTAGTTGCTGTGAAAGTGACCACACAACACTACTTGGTTACAGCTATCTCTGGCTGAGACCTGCACAGTCCGCTGCACGTGCTTTATTTAGTAATCTGCTAGTGTTCATAATTTATAAGCAGCGTCCTTACTGTCTAGAGACCATTTATAAGCACATTAACTTCTGTAGTTCTGCAGTCTATTACGCCTTCCTGGGAAGTTCTTGCAGATTTGTGTCTGTGCTCTGCCCCGGTGTCTGTGCGGTGCTTCAATTCTCGAAACATTCTCACTTTTTAAGGCAGGTGAAAACGGCTGTTGTCACGCAGGAGATTGACACACCTCCTCGTGTGCATTCTTGACGCTTTTGTGTCCATGCTCTGTCCGAGTCGCTGCAGGGGTCCATCAGTTTTCCCGCACGCTTCTTGTTGTCCACAAGGCTCTTAGAAACGTATCCATTCTTAAGCGAGGCGAAAGCATCAGCCCGACTACCCCCTGCATGGTTGCAGAATGTCTCTCTAGTGCTCATTCTGTGGTGTCTGACGTCCTCCTTACCCTGTGACGCTAGCACTGTGAGTCGGCGGAAGTGGCCATCAGCGAAGGTAACACAAGCCTTAAGCATTTATTATGTAAACGACATTGCTCTACATACTGAGACTACGACTTCAGAGAGAGAACTTGCCACCGTACTTCAAAGTCATAGGGAACCTCCTGCAGAATACAATTTTCCCGATTCTAACCACAAAAATGGAGGAAAGGTTAAAAAACAACTTTTTAATAAGAGCAGTTACATTAATACCAATCATCAGTAAACTTTTGATTGTTCTATGTTTTCGTTAGCTACAAAAATCCCAAGAACTCCAGTGAAAATCAAGCGGACACAAATACCATCAAACGAGCAAAATCAAACAAAAAAAGTGGCATTGCCTCAGTGAAACCTTATTTATCTTGGAGAGCACAACGTAACTTTTATAGTCCATCGTGATGATGGCTCTGCTTTCTCAAAAGAGGATATCAAGTTTTAAAAAATTTCTTAAATTTTGTGTCAAAGAAAGTGGAGATTCTGAATTAGCGACACACTATAACTCTGATAGAGAAACAGCTACATTTATTTGTAAAACTGTACAAAATACTTCACTGAATGCTGTGGTAAAGAAATTATTTAGGAAATGCTGTACAGATTCACAAAACGGTGCCATCGATGAGACCACAGATATTAGTCACAAAACTCAGATGAAAATTTTTCTGAGTAAGCAATATGCGATCAGAGAAGATGTCATAGGTGTCCTCAGTGCGCGAGATACAAAAAAGAAAAAAAACTGTGGAAATAAACTCTTACAATTCATCATAAACGTAAAGTAAACGATGATTTCTCTTCAGCTTCTGAAAGTCCGCGTGATCAATAGGAGTCTTTTGAAGACGACAGAGATGCCAATATCTGTAACAAAGAGAATTCAAACGAAGATGATAAAGATCCATAAATGACTGTAGTAAAATTCGGCAAAAGGGTGTCAAACGGTATGGGAATTCTTAAATCTAGGGTGCCCTTTTGTGGTCGAGGAAATGTAAAAATTTTTCTATTGTTTTTCACTCTTTGGCTCTTAAATCGATCCTTTTGTTCTTTTTTCAGTAATCATGTGCAACCTAAGGATGTCACATTGTTTACGTGTAGTAAAAAATAACGGCAGGACACTTCATGTATTAAGATAGACCCTCAATTTCTTAAAGGCATTTATTACTTAGTGACCAAACAGATACGTGGTGCGTCTCACAGATATTTGATCTTAGTCCTTGTGGTAAACGTTTTGTGGTCCTGTTTACAAAATATGAATGAGGCTGTCTGCTTTTCTTATGCGTGTTAAAGTTTTATGACGTGCTTGCTGTATTTGTATAGTAAAATATAATTAAACATTTTAAATAATAATATAATTAATAATAATAATAAAAACAATAACATAGCCGAAGGCGACAGTTCGCTGCATGTGGGAAAGTCTGTGACTGTACAATGCTTAAGTCACAGAAACAGATTTCCTGCACACAGTTTATTGTGCAGTAATAAAACTTCTATAATCTGAGGTGGCTCGTATGAAATGAAGCTCTATTGTGGTGCTTTTGCCAAGAAGGAATTATTTGACAGGTAGTCTTTATAGGTACTGTTTCCGTAATTGTTATAATTACTTCGCCTTTTGTATTAGATAACGAGATGAAAAGGGGTGGGGGTTTCTGGTATCTACAGCCAGGAAATGTTCCTAGAATTGAGTTTCAGAAATAATGAAACACTGTCACAGACATTGTAACGAAAGTGAACACAATAATAGCAAATGATGCATCTGAACAAAAAGTTTCAAGAATGTAGTTAGAAGAAACTTATTCCAAATTCATGCGAGATCAGGCTTGAATTTTGCAATTTACTAACATTAACAGTTGAGGAAAGAGCTCGACTGATAAGAAAAATTAATGATGAGCACTGAAACAGAAATAGCTTTATTATTTTTTCCCAAAGGTTTATTCTTGCTTATATATTTAATTTTTCTTTGATTTATATGCAGTTTTTGTTAAACTATATGTTCTTTTTGTAGTAACTTGATTTAATTATCCCAATGCAGTACTGTGAGATGAAGAACAGAAGAAAATAACAGAGAAAGTAAAACCAACTAAAAACCAAAATAGAACGGATACGCTTGACAACTGATATAGAGAAGGGAAAAAGTGTAATAACATTTAAAAAGACAGCTTATTCGACCAAATAGGGAGCAGATATTGCCATGAAAATGGAAGGCGCTTCAGTTTCCGCTTATTTAAGACAAACTGTGACAATTTAATTAATTTGTGGTTTGGTTAGCAGAATGGCAAATATTGAAGCACTTATAGAGAATTTCAGTTTCGTGTTACGGCACAGTTCCAATAGGACACACATTGCTTCTTGATATAATTCTGAGAAAAATTTGCAATCCTGGATGGAGCAATAACGACACTTTATGCCCAGTAACTGGTGCAATAGCTGTCGTTGTATCACGTTAACGTTGTCTTCACCTACTGTGAAACTTGTCAGATTAGTTTCTGGTGAATTTCTTTCTGTGGAAGTGACGAGAACATATTATTTGATGAAACAGTTGTTTTCTTTACTCGCTTCGAATAGATTCACGTAGTACTTAATGTGGGGCAGGGTAGAAGTAATAACTTGAGAGGTCGCCTTTACGTTACAATCCGTAATACTTCCGCGGTTTCCAGTATCAGTTTTATATTTTTCTGTCTCAGTTCTCAGTATTCCGTGATATTACCATAAACATCGAAACACATGTTACCATTTTCATAAACATTGAAAAACATATTCCCGTTTCACTAAAAACCGAAAAAAATTACCTCCAATTGCTCTGGAATAAAATTTAATCATTCGCTATTGCTCCCATGTGGACGCTGACACGGGTTGTGGTTCGTTTCCACCGCACGAGACCACCTCAAGCAATACTATGATCTAAGTTATGAACCTACACACTGAACCTAAGTGTGTCCACGGCAGGTTCTGTGACTGGAGTCAAATCTAAATAGAACTCTCAATTTTACCACAACCGAAATTTAAATTATTAGCTCGTCGTGGAAGAGAAATGCACTTTGATAACGGCCAAATAGCAATATGCTTCGTAATTCTCGTTATATAGTTCCAGTTATCGAGAATGCTTAGCAGAGAAAGTTATACACTCGAAGGTAATTCCGGAAAAGGCTGATTCCACGTAGACACAAAATGAAATCAGCTTTAACCTGTCAGATTAATAGCGATAATAGTGATAATTGTCAAGAAGATAACAAAAACTGTTCAGTATGACGAAACCCATGTTCGTTCCGCCATGTTCGTTCCGCAATAAGTTCAGTTACTCAGTGCCACGTAAACAATGTCTACTTATTCATTTCTGCTACGCGCAACGTGGTACAATACATTTGTAGAGAGATTCCCTACCTGAGACGCCTTATGTTGTCAAAATGAGGTAATTGGGACGCTGATGTCCAAGTTTGTACTCCATCTTACAAGCGGACCCTCCACATTTTAAGTCACGGATTTTGATGCGCTTCAAATATGTTGTAGAGGCACTTACCCTGAGTACCTGGCTATCCGGTTTTTTAGCGACGGCCCTTGGTTTTTGAGAAAACCGATTTTGAAATTCATTGAGCGGTTTGTTTACCCGTAGCATTACATACACCTCGAGGAAGCCAGCGTAGCGCAGCAGTAAAGGTTCACAGTTACCGCACTGGTGATACTGTGTTCGAATCATGCTATCTCGTACTTTTTTTCTTTTCAAAATCGACCGAACTTTTCAATTTTATTTCAAAGAATATCAACAAACAGTGTAAGGTGTGCGAAATTATAAAGATATATTCAGTTATTAATTTTTTCTGTCATACAATATTACAAAATCTTATTTTTCATCATCCACATTGTTTGATGTGCCAGAACAATATTGTTGGTGATACTTACCATAGAAAAAACCTAAGCACAAATTTTCGCAGCACCACGAGCATTTTATGAAAGCAGCCATCATTCAGGCGCACATTTCCTTCATGCGCGATACCGGGAAACACAATTCTTTTGCATTCAAAAAGATTTCTCTTTCATCCGCTAATTTCGATGTGAACCATGCGTATCTAATCATGCTTTCAAAATTAGGTGCGCCAAATTGATGTAAGATTAGCGAATGTAATTTTATCGAATCTTCTCTAGAAGCGATCTCTCTGTTGTCTTTCATCAGGTCGGGAGCATTCTGAATAATTTGCGTGAAGATTTTCACCTGTCGGTAAAAATGAACATCGCAGGGCTGGTAATAAAGAGTGCACTTCGGTGAGACCACTTGTAGGGTGCAGGTGCCCGCTTTCCTTTCATCAGTGAATAGATGATCGTATTAAGTTGAATCGCTTTGTCCTCCTCACGATTCGATAATGTACAAAGAATGTTTCTGTCCCACGTACGGAAGGATTACAGAACGCAATAATTCTTCGTACACCAGTTTCGTGAACTTGCCGGATTTCGTGCACGACACGACTACATTTCTGTATTCCCCAGTTAACTCGTCTGTTCGTTTTTGAGCGTTAGGACCAAATTTTCCGGATGGTTCTTTCATACATGAAAAACTCATATGGGAGCAGGATTCGAACACTGTACCTCCAGCGCGGTAGCCGTGAACCTTTACCGCTGCGCCACGCTGACTTGCTTGAAGTACATGTTATTTTATGGGTATGCAAGGCGCCCAATGACCTTCAGAATCGATTTCCTCAAAAACCAAGGCCCGTCGCTAAAAGGCCGGATAACCGCGTACTCAGGATAAGTGCCTTTACAACATATTTGAAGTGCATCAAAATACGTGATTTACGGGATGGAGCGTCCACTTGTTAGTGTATCAATTTTTTCCTGAAATTTGCTTCGAAAAGTCTCTCAGACGGTAATTGCAAAATGACCTATGACTTTATCCTATTGCAATCATACATGAAAAAGGTCATGGGATAACTCTTAACATCGTGTCGGACTCCTTTAGATCGGCTGGTGCAGCAACTCGACGTGACGTGGACTCAACAAGTCGTTGGATGTTCCCTGCAGAACTACTGAGCCACACTATCTCTAGAGCCGTCCATAATTGCGAAACTATACCCAGTGCAGGACTTTCTCCACGAACTGACCTCTCGATTATGCCCCATAAATATTGGATGCGATTCATGTCAGCAATCTGTGTGCCCAAATGATTCATTCGAATATTCTTCAAACAAATCACGAGCAATGGTAGCCCTGTGACATGATGCCCTTTCACCCATAAAAAATTGCACAAGTGCTTGGAAACGTGAAGTCTTGAATGTCGGCAAATGGTCTCCATGTAGTCGAACATTAGCATTTCCAGTTAATGATCGGTTCAGCTAGACCATAGCACCCGGTTCATTCCATCAACACAGCCCACACGTTTTAGACCCACCACCAGCTTCCACAGTGCCTGGTTGACAACTTGGGTCCATGACTTCGCGGTGTCTGCACCACACTCGAAACCTGCCATCAGCTCTTACTAACTGCAACCGTCATTTCCCTGACCAGGTCACTGCTTTCCAGTCATCCAAGGTAGAACTGGTGACGAGCTCAGGAGAAGCGCTGCAAGCGATGTGGCGCTGTCAGCGAAGACACTCACGTCGGTCGTCTGCTGCCATAGCCCATTAACGCCAAATTTCGCCGCACTGTCCTAACGGATAGATTCGTCGTACGTACCACATTGATTTCTGGAATTATTTTTGATCAGTGATAGCTCTACGTAAACGGCACTGCTCTCGGTGGTTAAGTGAAGGCCGTAGACCACTGCGTTGTTCGCGGTGATACTTAATGCCTGAAATTTGGTATTCTCGGCGCATTCTTGACACTGTGAATCTCAAAGGATTTAACGACTTACGAAACGGAATGTCTCTTGCTTCTAGCTCCACCTACCATTCCACGTTCAAAGTCTGTTCACTCCTGTCATGCGGCCATAATCATGTCGGAAACCTTTTCACACGCATCACCCGAGTACAAATGACAGCTGCGGCAATCCACTGCCCGTCTATACCTCGTGTACGCGATACTACCGTCATCCGTCCCTCGACATCCGTCAACTCAGGGTATGTCTTCGGTGACAAAGCTTCTAACAACATTACTAGCAAATCTTGCTAGAAAATGAGGTGCCTCCGACGCCGTATGTAGAAAGAAATTATGTAAATTATGTACACTCCACCTTGAGGTGTTATTATAATTAGCGTATTGATAAACTTCAGAAGTATGGGAAGCATATATAAAAAATATAAAACAAAGAGATGAAAACAGCAATAAACTGGTTTAAAAGTACAGCAAGAGAACTTTCTGAGACGTTATTAACATTAGAGACCCATCAGAGACCTATGTCCATAACACTTAAAGTGCAATATCCTATCGGAAATATATCTACACTACTGGCCATTAAAATTGCTACAGCAAGAAGAAATGCAGATGATAAACGGGTATTCATTGGACAAATATATTGTACTAGAACTGACATGTGATAACATTTTCACGCAATTTGGATCCATAAATCCCGATAAATCAGTACCCAGACCATCCTCCTCTGGCCGTTGATACGCCTGGACATTGAGGCAAACAGAGCTTGGATGGCGTGTACAGGTACAGCTGCCCATGCAGCTTCAACACGATACCACAGTTCATCAAGAGTACTGACTGGCGTATTGTGACGAGCCAGTTGCTCGGCCACCATTGACCAGACGTTTTCAATTGGTGAGAGATCTGGGGAATGTGCTCGCCAGGGCAGCAGTCGAACATTTTCTGTGTCTGTGCCCGTACAGGACCTGCAACATGCGGTCGTGCATTAACCTGCTGAAATGTAGGGGTCCGCATCTCGTGGTCGTGCGGTAGCGTTCTCGCTTCCCACGCCCGGGTTCCCGGGTTCGATTCTCGGCGGGGTCAGGCATTTTCTCTGCCTCGTGATGACTGGATGTTGTGCTGTCCTTAGGAAAGTTAGGTTTACGCAGTTCTAACTTCTAGGGGACTGATGACCATAATTGTTAAGTCCCATAGTACTCAGAGCCATTTGAACCATTTTGGCCGGCCGTTGTTGCCGAGCGGTTCTAGGCGCTACAGTCTGGAACCGCGCGACCGCTACAGTCGCAGGTTCGAATCCTGCCTCGGGCATGGATGTGTGTGATGTCCTTAGGTTAGTTAGGTTTAAGTAGTTCTAAGTTCTAGGGGACTGATGACCTCAGCAGGTAAGTCCCATACTGCTCAGAGCCATCTGAACCATCTCCTCATCTGAAATGTAGGGTTTTGCAGGGATCGAATGAAGGGTAGACCCACGGGTCATAACACATCTGAAATGTAACGTCCGCTGTTCAAAGTGCCGTCAATGTGAACAAGAGGTGACCGAGACATGTAACCAATGGCACCCCAAACCATCACGCCGGGTGACACGCCAGTATGGCGATGACGAATACACGCTTCATCGCGATGTCACCAAACACGGATGCGACCATCATGATTCTGTAAATAGAACCTGTATTCATCCGAAAAAATGACGTTTTGCCATTTGTGCACCCAGGTTCGTCGTTGAGTACACCATCGCAGGCGCTCCTATCGGTGATGCAGCGTCAAGGGTAACCGCAGCCATGGTCTCCGAGCTGATAGTCCATGCTACTTTAAACGTCGTCGAACTGTTCGTGCAGATGGTTTTCATCTTGCAAACGTCCCCATCTGTTGACTCAGGGATCGAGACGTGGCTGCACGATCCGTTACAACCATGCGGATAAGATGCCTGTCATCTCGACTGCTAGTGAAACGAGGCCGTTGGGATCGAGCACGGCGTTCCGTGTTACCCTCTTGAACCCACCGATTCCATATTCTGCTAACAGTCATTGGGTCTCGACCAACGCGAGCAGCAAAGTCGCGATACGATAAACCGCAATCGCGATAGGCTACAATCCGACCTTTATCAAAGTCGGAAACGTGATGGTATGAATTTCTCCTCCGTACACGAGGCATCACAACAACGTTTCACCAGGCAACGCCGGTCATCTGCTGTTTGTGTATGAGAAATCTGTTGGAAACTTTCCTCATGTCAGCACGTTGTAGGTGTCGCCACCGGCGCCATCCTTGTGTGAATGCTCTCAAAAGCTAATCATTTGCATATCACAGCATCTTTTTCCTGTCGGTTAAATTTCGAGTCTGTAGCACGTCATCTTCGTGGTATAGCAATTTTAATGGCCGGTAGCGTATGTAGTCGTTCCAGACTCCTAGAAATTCTCTTACTGGGTAGTCGCCAATAAGGCTACAATATTCTCCACTGTGCCCCAATCACTTTCTAGGTTGTTTACAATACAGCATTTATGAAAGGGTGCTTTCCTTGTTGCATTCCTGGTTCTGATGTGATTGGGGCGACTGTATTTTCTTCTTGGCAGCTGGACGTCTCTTGGCGTTGTGGGTGGATCATTCGGTCTCCAGATCATATCCATTAAACGGTTTCCAGTAAGTTCTTCAGTCCTTTCCCAAACCGCGAGTAAGTAGTTGATGGAGACTCTATGGATCGCATAAAGGCTTTCGAGATTGAACAAAGTTATATGGACCACAGAATTAATGTTGTTGAGGGAGAGTTTCTTGAAACTGAAGTATTGCTCATATAACTCCACTCTCGGTCCAATACCTGTTGTTGTCTGAGGCCTGGCGGAGCTTGCAAGCGAATGGGGTGGGGGGTGGGTTATGGTTTCGTCTGTGTTTGCTAATTGTGCCCACTCACCTCGTAAATACAGTCATCATTCGCTTCTTCCCTTGCAGTCTAGGAGCAGCAACTTCAGTATTACTGTAATAAACGATAACTAACAAGGAGAATAAAGGAGTGCCAATTTAAAAAAAATAAGTTTTAGCCTAGTATAATCCATTGATGTAATTTTTTAACACTTGCACCACACAGGGCTGCACTGTCACACGCTGCACAAGATAACGGATATGTTGACGCACGGATACATACAGTAACACTACACCACAATACTTCATCCCACACTGCAACCCAGATTGCGGCGTTCGTGGCAGTATAGGTAACCCAAGTTTCATTTACCGGCGCGAATGAGATGCTCGCGGGCATCTAATCATGTTCTCGCGACTGTTCTCGTGGTTTTTGACTTCGCGAACCGTCTCGTGATGTACACGAATGATTACACAGCAACAAACACCTTTATAGTCACAAAATTTACTCGTTCTCTTAGTCTGATTCCTTAAAATATTCACACCAAGCACACGGTTAAACACCTCCAAGTGACTCCTTCGCTCGTTCTGGCGCGAAAAGACAAAGAAGCGACCATAGCGATGTTATAACAATCGATATCAGCGCTACTCGATACATGCTTACAAGCTACATTAGATAAGATATGAAGAGACGGCACTGATGGCGGCTGATTGGTGCTATTGACAATACTCCTTCCGGTCGTTTAGGTGTACATTCGTATTGCAATCATGACTGCTTGTAACACACACTAGTGAAGATTCAGTAACAGAATAAACAAGCGATGGTCAGGCTCAACAGATTGTTCCAGTAAGCTCCAATGATAGCCTCAGTCGTACTGATGCCGCAAGTGTTCTGAAATCCACGGGGAATTGTGAAGTGATCATTTGCTTCTTACAAATTATGCCAGCTTTGGCTGTTGAAAGGAACTTCACCTGCGAAACAATTTCGGTAGTGGTAGTAATTTAAATTTGGGTTACCGAGCAAATAGTGATTAACATGCAAAATATCTGCTGCTGTCGTAGACAGTGTGAGGTCTTTGCTCATATATAACACGCTAAGAAGTATGCCAGGACGTATTTATAACTTGTACCGTCATTATAGACCTCGTATCATGTTTCTCTTTGACTCGATGAAGAATGTTTCCTGCAATCTGAATAATGCATTTACTCCATGGCGCCCTAGTGACTGAGAATGTCGCTTATTCTGGCAGGCGCTGTTCCATTATATACAAAAAATGCGTAACGTGGAAAGAGTTATAACCCCATGTTATGTTCTGTCGTAGTTGTTCCAAGAAGCCCCTTACACACAGACGTTAGTCATACATAAGAATGACATATATCCTGCCAGTTGCAAGATAAATCAGACAACTTGCAGTAGTAGACCAGTATAGAACTAACAAAATAAAATTGTCGCTTCTAAATGAGGATGTAGGAGTTAAATCAGACAGTATCCATTTACTGCATCCAGCGACTAAAAATACAAATTTATGTTCTGTATGCTGACCAACCGCACGAGGCAGCTAATTTAGCCGAACTGCATAAGCACAATCGGTGAAGACTGGTGCAGTATTCGCATGGAATTTGTCAGTGTCTTTCCCCAACGGTATCACACACATCCTCCATTTGTTTTTATTTTAGGTCTTCACCATCAACTTCAAATCCGTAATTCTTGGGCAGTTAATAGACAGCCTTACCAAAAAAGGGGAACCCAGAAGCCATGGTCGGATGTCGGTGGAACTTCGTAAACATACTCACCAGAGTCAAGTATGGCATTGGTTGTAGCCGCAGTTCTCTGTAACAGGTATATAAACCTTTTTCGTGTTTTGTGTTGCTAGCAGATCGGACGAACAGCGACAGATGAGTAGTAAACATTATGAAGGACGCGAGATGGTCGTATTCGTGTGAGGCAGCGTGTAGAAAGACTCCTTTGTGGATATCACTTTGGCCCAAATACATATCTGTGGAACGTTTTGATGTGACAGTGCCCTAATTCCAGTCTGATGAAAGGGCAGCAATACATGTCGTCAAAGTTCCGGTGGACCACGTCTGAACACCACATGAGAGGAGTGTCGTATTGTGCAGCACACACATCGTAACCCTTTCGCATCTGCTCCCGTCATCCGAGAATAAGTATTAGGCTCCCTGCATCATTCTGTATCGCCCTGTATCACTGGTCGGACACTAGAACAACTGAACTAGAAAATTACCGTCCTATGCATAATCTGCTTTTAACTCCAAACACAAACTGCTTAATTTGGATTAGTACCGTAACCGTGAAGCATGGACTGCATACGAGTGGCATCAAATTGTTTTTAGATATGAGTCATGGATCTGCACTATCGAAGACAATCTACAGTCATGCTCATAAATTAAGGATAATTGCAGGATGTGGTGCCACACAACGTGGCACTACACAAAACTGGCGCTAACAGCATAGCCACATAGGGAAAACACACGACACAGATCTGTAAGAGCGCGTTATTGGTGATAAGTTGAGAAAACCGTCCCGAAACACATGTGCTACTAAACGCCACTGTTTCCTGAGCATCTACCACGACATCAATACGTGATATCATCACTATGAACACGTACACAGGCCGCACAATGGGTTGGCACACTCTGGATCAGGTGGTCGAGCAGCTGCTAGGATATAGTCTCACATTCTTGCACCAGTACCTGTTGGAGCTCCTGAAGTGTCGTATGGGTTTGAAGACATGCAGCGATACGTCGACCGAGAGCATCCCAGACGTGCTCGATGGGGTTTGGGTCTGGAGAGCAGGCAGCCCACTCCATTCACCTGATATCTTCTGTTTCAAAGCACTCCTCCACGATGGCAGCTCGGTGGGGCCGTGCGTTATCATCCATCAGGAGGAAGATGGGACCCACTGCATCCCTGAAAAGGGGGACATACCGGTGCAAAATGACGTCCCGATACACCTGACCTGTTAATAGTTCCTCTGTCAAAGACATGCAGGGGTATGCGTGCACCAATCATAATCCAACCCCACACCCTCAGACCACGACCTCCACACATGTCCCTTTTAAGGACGTTAAGGGGTTGGTATCTGGTTCCTGGTTCACGCCAGATGAAAATCCGGCGAGACTCACTGTTCAGACAATACTTGGACTCCTCTGTGAACATAACCTGGGACCTCTGTTCCAATGACCTTGTACTGTGTTCCTGACACCAGGCTTTAAGGGCTCTCCTGTGCTCAGGGGTGAGTGGAATGCACCTTGCAGGTCTCCGGACGAATAAACCATGTCTGTTTAGTCGTCTGTAGACTGTGTGTCTGGAGACAACTGTTCCAGTGGCTGCGGTAAGGTTCCGAGCAAGGCTACCTGCAGTACTCCGTGGCCGTCTGCGGTCACTGATGGTGAGACATCAGTCTTCTTGTGGCGTTGTACACTGCGGACGTCCCGTACTGTAGCGCCGGGACACGTCTCCTGTCTGCTGAAATCGTTGCCATAATCTTTTTAGGTTAGGTTAGAGGGACCCCCCCTTGGGCGAAACGATAAAATACCTGACGGCTTACCAGAGAGGACATTATCATCGTTGATAAAGAATGTCCGTCCTCAGAGACCAAAAACAGGAAAAGTTAACGTAATATTGGTAAACTGCAGGAGTATCCAGGGCAAGGTTCCTGAATTAGTATCTCTTATTGAAGGAAATAGTGCGCATATAGTATTAGGAACGGAAAGTTGGTTAAAACCGGAAGTGAACAGTAACGAAATCCTAGACACAGAATGGAATATATACCGCAAGGATAGGATAAACGCCAATGGTGGAGGAGTATTTATAGCAGTAAAGAATTCAATAATATCCAGTGAAGTTATTAGCGAATGCGAATGTGAAATAATCTGGGTTAAGTTAAGTATCAAAGGTGGGTCAGATATGATAGTCGGATGCTTCTATAGACCACCTGCATCAGCAACCGTAGTAGTTGAGCGCCTCAGAGAGAACCTGCAGAACGTCGTGAAGAAGTTTCGTGATCATACTATTGTAATAGGGGGAGACTTCAATCTACCAGGTATAGAATGGGATAGTCACACAATCAGAACTGGAGCCAGGGACAGAGACTCTTGTGACATTATCCTGACTGCCTTGTCCGAGAATTACTTCGAGCAGATAGTTAGAGAACCAACTCGTGAAGCTAACGTTTTAGACCTCATAGCAACAAATAGACCGGAACTTTTCGACTCCGTGAATGTAGAAGAGGGTATCAGTGATCATAAGTCAGTGGTTGCATCAATGACTACAAGTGTAATAAGAAATGCCAAGAAAGGAAGGAAAATATATTTGCTTAACAAGAGTGATAGGGCACAAATCGCAGAATATCTGAGTGACCACCATCAAACGTTCATTTCTGAGGAAGAGGATGTGGAACAAAAATGGAAAAAATTCAGAAACATCGTCCAGTACGCCTTAGATAAGTTCGTACCGACTAAGGTCCAAAGCGAGGGGAAAGATCCACCGTGGTATAACAATCATGTACGAAAGGTACTACGGAAACAAAGAAAGCTTCATCATAGGTTTAAGAGTAGTCGAATCATAGCTGATAAGGAAAAGCTGAACGAAGCGAAAAAGAGCGTAAAGAGAGCAATGAGAGAAGCATTCAACGAATTCGAACATAAAACATTGGCAAACAATCTAAACAAGAACCCTAAAAAGTTTTGGTCATATGTAAAATCGGTAAGCGGATCTAAATCCCCTATTCAGTCACTCGTTGACCACGATGGAACCGAAACAGAGGACGACCGAAGAAAGGCAGAAATACTGAATTCAGTGTTCCGAAACTGTTTCACTGCGGAAAATCGTAACACGGTCCCTGACTTCAGCCGTCGCACGGACGCCAAAATGGAAAATATTGAAATAAACGATATCGGATTTGAAAAACAACTGCTATCACTTAGTAGCGGAAAAGCATCCGGACCAGACGATATACCCTTAAGATTCTCCAGTGATTATGCTAAAGAACTTGCCCCCTTTCTATCAGCAATTTATCGTAGATCGCTGGAAGAACGTAAAGTACCTAGCGACTGGAAGAAAGCGCAGGTCGTTCCCATTTTCAAGAAGGGTCATAAATCAGATGCGAATAATTATAGGCCTATTTCGCTTACGTCAATCTGTTGTAGAATAATGGAACATGTTTTGTGTTCTCGTATTATGACGTTCTTAGATAATACAAATCTCCTTCATCATAACCAACATGGATTCCGCAAACAGAGATCATGTGAAACTCAGCTCGCCCTATTTGCCCAAGAAATTCACAGTGCCGTAGACACTGGCGAGCAGATTGATGCCGTATTCCTGGACTTCAGGAAGGCATTTGATACGGTTCCGCACTTACGTTTAGTGAAAAAAATACGAGCTTACGGAATATCGGACCAGGTTTGTGATTGGATTCAGGATTTCCTAGAAGAAAGAACACAACATGTCATTCTTAACGGTTCAAAATCTGCAGATGTAGAGGTAATTTCGGGAGTACCGCAGGGAAGCGTGATAGGACCTTTATTGTTTACAATATACATAAATGACTTAGTTGACAACATCGGTAGCTCCGTGAGGCTATTTGCAGATGACACGGTTGTCTACAAGAAAGTAGCAACATCAGAAGACTCGTACGTACTCCAGGAGGACCTGCAGAGGATTAATGCATGGTGCGACAGCTGGCAGCTTTCCCTAAACGTAGATAAATGTAATATAATGCGCATACATAGGGGCAGAAATCCATTCCAGTACGATTATGCCATAGGTGGTAAATCATTGGAAGCGGTAACGACCGTAAAATACTTAGGAGTTACTATCCGGAGCGATCTGAAGTGGAATGATCACATAAAACAAATAGTGGGAAAAGCAGGCGCCAGGTTGAGATTCATAGGAAGAATTCTAAGAAAATGTGACTCATCGACGAAAGAAGTAGCTTACAAAACGCTTGTTCGTCCGATTCTTGAGTATTGCTCATCAGTATGGGACCCTTACCAGGTTGGATTAATAGAAGAGATAGACATGATCCAGCGAAAAGCAGCGCGATTCGTCATGGGGACATTTAGTCAGCGCGAGAGCGTTACGGAGATGCTGAACAAGCTCCAGTGGCGGACACTTCAAGAAAGGCGTTACGCAATACGGAGAGGTTTATTATCGAAATTACGAGAGAGCACATTCCTGGAAGAGATGGGCAACATACTACTACCGCCCACATATATCTCGCGTAATGATCACAACGAAAAGATCCGAGAAATTAGAGCAAATACGGAGACTTACAAGCAGTCGTTCTTTCCACGCACAATTCGCGAATGGAACAGGGAAGGGGGGATCAGATAGTGGTACAATAAGTACCCTCCGCCACACACCGTAAGGTGGCTCGCGGAGTATAGATGTAGATGTAGATGTAGATCTTGAGATCGTGGCACACGGTGGGCCCGTGCTACGACCTGCTGTGTTTGACTCGTCTCCAGTCGCCTTATATTCTACCCCTCTTAATGTCATCAATATGTGTTCTTTGAGCGACTTTCAACTCACAGTCACCATTAGCACGTCTGAAAACGTCTGCACACTTACTCCCTGTACCGTACTCTGACATGCACCAACACACCTCTGCGTATGTGGACTGCTGCCAGCGCCGCCGTACGACGACCGCAGTTCACATGCATCGCATGGTCATACCCGGAGGGGATTTAAACCCGCTAACTGCCCACCAGAGCGTTGTTTCACCATGTATCAGCATTATCCTTAGTTTATGAGCGTGAGTGTACGTCAGCAAGTATGGCGGCAAAGTGGGGATGCTTTCCATACTTCAGTTGTTCCCCAGAGGCACTACGATATTACTCCCGGCATTAAGTGAGGAACCCTCGGGTATTACTTCACATCACGGCTGGTAGAGATTGCAGGAACGCTGAAAGCACAGTGACAAGTCACACGCCTACTGTGTCATGTGTTTACTAGCATAAGACGGTGACACAGTGACATTTCAACAGGGCAGTTCTCATCCCCAATGGACCGCCTCCGTAGCGCAGCGGTAGTGATACCACGTACCACGCAAGGTCTCCCGGGCTCGATTCCCGGCAGGGGACTGTGTGTTGTGTGTCCCTCGTCATCATTTTCATCATCACTGTCACGCAAGTCGCTGAAGTGGCGTCAGCTAAAGAAAAAGACTTGCAATACGGCTGCCGAACCCCTAAGGGGTTATCCTGGCCAATAAATGCCATACGATCATTTCATTTTACTGCTCGCGTCTCTATGTACTGCCTGCGTAGTGCTGAGGTACTCCCATGGCCAGCAGTATTCCCAGACCTGTCCACTATCCTATGTGTGTGCGACCAGCTCGGACGTCGCCAACCTCCATCCCACTGCCAAAACCCAGGACATCAAGAACCAGTTCATTTGTCGCCCGGCGTGTTCAGGATAGGATACTCCCTCTTTAAGACACCCTTCCCAACCGAATGAGTTTATGCATCTAGGCCGGAGGGTGTACAATGTCATGCTCATAAGTGGACTCATCCTACTAATTCCTTTGTAAATTTGACCCTATTCTGTAATCACTGAAATAATAACAGATACTTTCTCAATGGGTGAAGTATCATTTCGTTGCCTCCTGCCATTCTGGGTGATTCACTTTCCTTGTCAGGCAGTGTGCACATTCATAGTTATACCTCGTATTCGACGTAAGTAATCGCCATTCTTTTTACAACCGTAGTTGCCATTCAGTATACCTAAAGTCCTATTGATTTAAAACACATAATAATGGAAATTAGATACTGCAAAATTTATGAAACGTACCTTAAATACCAGGGATCGTTCGAGAGAAAAAGGAAAAATAAAAGACATTTGCGAAACTAAAATTTGGAAAATTGCACTGAATTTTGGGATGAGTTGGAAATACACATTCTACTTAATTGAATGAACTTTTCTTCCACTAAACATTCTTAGCAGCATTCTATTTACTGGGTCCGTACTATCTACCTTGAAAATGGAACTCTAAAATGGAGTTCAAAAGCTCGCATAAATTTACTGCAGAATTATCGGGTGAAACATGTGACAACAAGAATGGAAGCGCCACAAGTAATATATTTTTTTCGTCTGCTCAATAACAGCATTCCATTCAAAATAAAGTCTGACCAGCAGACTGAATGATGCTCTTTTCAACTAATATCACAAGAGGTATATGGTTAGAAAGGAAACACATTTATTATCGCATGTTTCTGGCGCCGCGGTTTCACACCAAAAGTCATCGTCATCATCTATAAACTAGACTAAACACTGTTGGTAGCACTGAAAGAAAAGTTCTCTCCATCCTAGTCAAGGACTTTTGTGGTTCCTTTTCTAGTCTCTGAGGCGGCAAAAACGGTTGTTGAAACTGGGTACCTCAAACTTATTGGAGGTAAGCGTAGTTTATTTGGTAATGTAAATTACGATATATATTCGAAAATGTACTACTCACTCACACAATAGAGAAAAAAAAATGAATCATCTGGAAACAAACTAGAAAAGATTTTTCACTTGCCAAAATGAGCAACATTTCGCCAAATCTTCAATTTCCTTAAGTGAGCGTAATCTTCGATTTACGGTATTTTGTCAGTATTTACTTTTAGTGAACTTCTGAATATCGTCCTCTCAAGTAAACTGTGATGTAAATTTAAAAACTGCAAATATTATGATAACTTCACGGAACAAATTTTTCTCTAAATCAAAGTTAATATAAGGTAAGTGTAGTTCACTAGCTCATTAAAGTTTCTTCCTCTGAAAAGAAACGAAAATATTACAGCATTTATGTAGAACACTTAAGAATCTCTTGAAAATAGTTGTATGAAATGTCAGAGGCAAATGTCACAAAAAATTTTATAGTAACTTACATTTTCCTAAAGAAATCACTTTATCACATACAAATTCTGTAACAAAAATACTGACATTTTATCTCTAATAGATAAACAGTATCAATATCACAGTTTATAGAAAAGATGATATACCGACAGTCTATTTTGCCATCTCCAGTAGATGGTGATTCGTGCATTGGCGGCCAGTTTAACGTTATTCGAGTGTGCGAGATGACACGCCTGTCCTCGTTTACGACCTATCCTCTGCCTTTTTCGTCGTCATTATCCACACAAAGCAACCGCTAAACTGTCATACAGTCATGGTCGTCTACACTGAACGGTTATCCATGCTTCACGAAAGAAAGTTGTCACCGTCGTGAATAGAGAAAACCTTTCAGCTGCAAGCATTTAGAAAAAGTGGCACATCTGGTTCAGAATGGTTCAAATGGCTCTGAGCACTATGGGACTTAACATCTATGGTCATCAGTCCCCTAGAACTTAAAACTACTTAAACCTAACTAACCTAAGGGTACCACACACATCCATGCCCGAGGCAGGATTCGAACCTGCGACCGTAGCAGTCGGGCGGTTCCGGACTGAGCGCCTAGAACCGCTAGACCACCGCGGCCGGCTTTCATGTTTTTCATCATCGTAATAATAATAATAATAATAATAATAACCATCATAATCATGAATGTTTTCGGGTTAGACCTCTTCGTCTGTTCTGAAATCAGTTAATTTAAAGCTAAGCTCTTCTTTGTGTCCGTGCTGTCCTCTTTCTACCCTTGGATCTGTGTCCATATATCTCTCTTGGTTCCCAGCTTCGATCTGTACGTTTCTATACTGTTCAGTCTTTTCTGTTGTTCCAAAAACAGGGAGCTCCTTTCTTATCTCACATTCCCTTTGTTATCTTAGTCTCTTCATCCCAAAGATCTTTAGAAGTCTTTTAGTTTTTGCGCTTTATTTCTCTGTAAGTGTCTGGTAGTTAAAGTCCGTAATTCGGATTACGTATATATATATATCAGTAAAAATCAGTAATGTCATATCTCAATAAGGAACTTGAAACTTCAGCATAGGGCAGGAGCATGTAGAGGAACTATGGCTAAAGTATAAAGTACTTGTTGACCAGGCACTGGACAGATACGTACACAGTATAACAGTTCAGAATGGGATACACCCTGTAAAGAAACTTCCAAAAAATGGAGGCTACTGCATAATTGGTGAAATAAAGCATAGGACTATAGGCAGAGAGATGCTGAATGAAATGCGTTGAAGGGTTTACGCAAGCAGAATATTGTCAAATGATCTTTCACAAAACACAAAGAAATTCTGCTGGCTCCGAAGTTAGTGTTCAGTCGCTAGCCAATGTCACAAGAAATGAAATGGAGGGTAGCAAAGCGAAAGATGAAATGCTTAACTCTGTTCCTTTACGAAGGAAAACCCAGGAGTATTGCCTCAGTTTAACGCTCGTACCACTGAAAAGATGAGTGAAATCAGTATTAGTGTCAGTGGTATTGAGAAACAACTGAAATCTTTCAAACTGAACAAAGCTCCAGGACCCGATGGAGTCCCTGTCTGATTCTACGCTTAATTTGTGGTTGATTTAGCCCCTCTTCTAACTATAATCTATCGTTGATCCCGCAAATAAAGAAACCTGCTTAATTTTTGCAAAAAGGCACAGGTCACACCATATAGTAGAAATGAAACACAAAACTTTCGTCCAATATCCTTCACATCAATTTGTTGTACAATCATAGAACATATTCTGAGCTCAAACATAATGGGCTATCTTGAACAGAATGAGCGCCTCAATGCCTAACAGCATGAATTTCGAAAACGTCGATCGTGTGAAACCCAACTCGAATTTTTCTCGCATGTCGTTCTAAAAACATTGGATCGAGGCAGTCAGACAGATCCAGTATTTCTCGATTTCCTAAAGATATTTGACTTAGTACCATACCTACGCTTATTATCAAAAGTTTGATCATACGTGATATCAAGCGAAATTTGTGACTGGATTGAGAATTTTCTGGTAGGGAGGACTCAGATTGTTATATTGGATGGAAGTCATCGTGAGATGTAGAAGTAACTTAGAGCGTGCCACAGGGAGATTTGTTGGAACCCTTGCTGTTGGTGTTATATATTATTGACCGCGTCGACAGTATTAATCGTAAGTTCAGAGTTTTTAGAGACGATGCAGTTGTCTATAATGAAGTACAATCTGTAAGAAGGTGCATAAATTATCAGTCAGATCTTGATAAGATTTCAATGTGGTGAAAAGGTTGACAACTTGCTTTGAATGATCAGAAATATATAACTGTGCACTTCACAAAACGAAAAAAAGGATTTCTTCCTATGACTACATTGTCAACGAATCACAGTTGGAATCGACCAACTCATATATATACCTGGGTGTAACACTTTGTAGGGATATGAAATGGAATGATCCCAAAGGCTCAGCTGTGGATAAAGAAGGTGGTAGATTTCGATATATTGGTAGAATACTACGGAAGTGTAATCACTTCGCGATGGAGATTGTTTACAAATCATTATTGCGATCTATTCTAGAATATTGCTCAAGTGTGTGTGACACGTACGCAATAGGACTAACAAGGGGCAGCAAGAGTAGTTACAGGTTTGTTTGACCAGAGGGATAGTGTTACAGTGGTGCTGAAGAAACTGAACTGGCAGATTCTTAAAGATAGACGTCACCGACCCACAAAAAATCTGCTAAAGAAGTTTCAAGAATCAGCTGTAAATGATGCCTCAAGGAATATATAACAAACAGCCTCCTACGTACAGCTCAAACAAGTATCTTGAGGACAACCACACACAGAGGCATTCAAACAATCATATTCCCCGCGCTCCATACGTCAGTTTAAATGCAAAGAAACCCTAATTATGGGATAGGACATGCCCTCTGCCGTGCACTTTGCAGTGGTTTGCAGAGAATTGATGTAGATGGCCGAGCATGTTAAAGCGCCGCTTCAGGGGCTGGGAGGTGCAACGGTCCCGGATCTAACCCGTTGATTGATTAACGACCAAGGCTCGATATGACCGACAGACTGGATGTAGTTTCTAGACGGTTTCTCACATCCCACTTTGTGAACGCTGGTCTGGTACCCACGTCCTACCTTAGTTACACGGTTCGCCAACATAAACAAAACTTTAATACACATTCGCATGAATAACACTACATGCAGATTGTTTGGGTACACATAACCCGTCTGAAGGGGTATCGGTGTGGCAACAGGCAGGACACTGGATCATGCCAAACCCTTTCTTAACCAAGCGGAACCTGCACGGATGCGGGACGAAGGCACGATAAAAAGAAGAGTTTCAAATATTTTCTCAGTCTAAGATAAAATGCAAGATCAGTACTTCGAAACCGAAGCTGCTCTTCCAAGATTCTGGCTTCTGCTAGTTTTTATATTCTTCTCGCAATAATTTATGTCAGTATTTGGCAGCTGTGATTTATTTAACTGATTATTCGTAAATATTCACACCTGTCAGCATCAGCCCTTGTCGGAACCGAACTTATTACAGTCCTATTCATGTATGAGGACATTTCGCCTGTTCAAATATCTTCCACATCAAGCACTATAGTTTTGTCATGACTGGCTCCTCCAAAAATCCCAATAACTCTCTTGACATCTCTTCTTCCCTTGATGGTTTGTTACAGCATTCAACTATTAGTACTCTATCAAATACTTTTCCCAGTATTATACCTCTCAGTTATACTTATTTGCTCTTACAGTTTCCATCATATATCGTTAATTTCCCTTGTATAGCATTACTATGCGGTGTATAGCATTTGTAGGTGATGTTACAGAACGGTAGCCACACACTTCCAGGAAAGGGGGATGTAGAGTGTGTCTTAATGAACTAATCAAAGTTAGAAATCGGTGGTGTCTGGAAATGTCACCCAATGACGCTACGTAGCGTATAAGCTGTAATATTCGTCAGCGCCTGCACCTAACTACCCCTTTTCCAGTGAAAACCTCCTTGCCAGCTGACGCACCGTAGACGAAATGTTTCGCAGCGTACCTTACAGCAGAATGAGATTTTCAGTCTGCAGCGGAGTGTGCGCTGATATGAAACTTCCTGAGAGATTAAAACTGTGTGCCAGACCATTCAAACTTCACAGAACTTCCTCTGCGGACACTGCAGGACTAGCACTCCTGGAAGAAAGGATATTGCGGAGACATGGCTTAGCCACTTCCTGGGGGAAGTTTCGGTCCAGCCCACAGTTTTTATTTGTGAGGAAGTTTCATATCAGCGCACATTCCGTTGCAAAGCGAAAATGTCATTCTGGAAACATTCCCGAGGATGTGGCTAAGCCGTGTCTCCGCAGTATCCTTTCTTTCAGGAGTGCTAGTTCTGCAAGGTTCGCAGAAGAGCTTCTCTGAAGTTTAGAAGATAGGAGAGGAGGAACTGGCGAAATCGAAGCTGTTGTGGCGGGTCGTGAGTCTTGCTTGGGTAGCTCAGGTGTTAGAGCACATGCCCGTGAAGGGCAAGGAGCCCCAGTCTCGGTCCACCACACAGTTTTAATGTGTCGGGAAGATTCTTATCAGCGCACACTCTGCTGCAGACTGAAAATCTAATTCTGGAAACATCCCCAGGCTGTGGCTAAGCAATGTCTCAGTAATATCCTTTCTTCCGGAAGTGCTAGTTTTGCATGATTCGCAGAGGAGCTTCTGTGAAGTTTGAAAGGTAGGAGACGAGGTACTGGAAGAATTGAAACTGTCAGGGGGGGGGGGGGGGGGTCGTGAATCGTGCTTGGGTGGCTCAGATGTTAGAGCAAATGCCCGCAAAAGGCCAGGATCCCGATTCTGAGTCTGGGTCCGCTACATATTTGTAATCTGTCAGGATGTTTCATATCAGCGCACACTCCGCAGCAGCGTGAAAATCTCATTCTGGGAACATTCCCAAGGCTGTGGCTACGCCGTGTCTCCCCAGTATCCTTTCTTCCAGGAGTGCTAGTGCTGCATGGTTTACAGAAGAGCGTCTGTGATGTTTGGAAAGTAGGAGATGAGATGCTGGCAGAACTGAAACTGTGAGGGCGGATCGTGAGTCGTGTTTGGGTAGCTCAGATGCCAGTTCCGCTTCGACCACAGAGCAGGAAGGTACTTGTTTATTTCACTTGCCGCAGCGTCGCTTGTGTTGGTTTTTCTCGTCAGTGTTGTTCTGTCTGCCTAGTGAGTCGTACCGCCTCCGCTCCCCCATTACTGTCTGTTTGTGTTCGTCTGCTTGCAGCAGCGTCGGCCGCTCCGTTATGGCTACCATGGTTTCCACGCGTGTTCCACGAAAAGGTACTGTGAGCTTTACTTTCGATAAAACAACGCGACAAGTGCTGCCCTGGTCACCAGAAATCCATGATTGGGTTGTCGATACATTTCATGTGAACTCTGATCAGGTCCATACCGCTTATTTTGATGCAGAAGAGTACCTGTTTTAAGTGAAATTTATGGATGAAAGATTACTGTCGCGACATGGTTCTCCGGTCGCGTGCAGGCATCGCGGTAATTCCGTTATTACGGTGTCCCTTGCAGATGCTGAAATCGAATATACCGATGTTCGAGTCTTCAACCTCCCGCCGGAAGTTGATGTCAACTTTCTGAAAGACATATTGACTCCATATGGTATCGTGAAAAACGTCCGTCGTGAACGCTGGTTTACTCTACGCAGATTACGTTGCTATAGCGGAACTCGTTCCGTAGAAACGCATGTCAAATGCAATATCCCATCACATTTACAAATGTGTGGTTGCTGCATCCGTATCATGTGTATTGGTCGAGAGGGAACCTGCTTCCTATGTAATGAAAGTGGACACGTTATGTCTGATTGTCCGCGGAGGTTTCTTGTATTAAAGCCGTCATTAGCGCAGCATCGCAAATTGGCGGTCTCTGATCATGTTCCATCCACTCCCGCCACCGGGCCTACTTCTACTTCGGATTATAATGAACAAACAGACATTTCTGATAGTCGTGTCAATGAATTTCCGCCTGTACCTCCGCGACAGGTTCAGAATCCTATTCACCCCAGGGTAGAACCGATGACGGCGACAAACAAGCGACGTCGCACTCAGGATGGTGATGGTGAGGATTTGGCTGTGCCTTCTGCGCCAATCTCCTCCGCATCGATTGTGTCCCCTGCTCCTCTCGATGCTACGATACCTTCCGTGTGTGGCTCGGTTAGTGGCGAAGAAGTTATCTCCAGCATCACTCTTGCTCACGAAGTGGCTCCTTTTGAGCTGGCTGTGTGTGGAGAGAAAGTGGAGTACCCCACTTCGCCTTTGTGTCCTCCGTAACAGTCTGAGACAATGAAATGTCCTCATCCTCCTTCGTCTTCAGAGTGAAAAATCTCGTTCTGGAAACTTCCCCCAGGCTGTGGCTAAGCCGTGTCTCCGCAGTATCCTTTCTTCCAGGAGTGCTAGTTCTGCAAGGTTCGCAGAAGCACTTCTCTGAAACTTGGAAGGTAGGGAACCAGGTTCTGGCAGAACTGAAGCTGTCCGGGAGGGTTGTGAGTCGTGCTTGCGGCCGGCCGCTGTGGCTGAGCGGTTCTAGGCGCTTCAGTAAGGAACCACGCTGCTGCTACGGTCGCAGGTTCGAATCTTGCCTCGGGCATGGATGTGTGTGATGTGCTTAGGTTTAAGTAATTCTATGTCTAGGGGACTGATGACTTCAGATGTTAAGTCCCATGGTGCCCAGAGCCATTTGAACCATTTCGTGCTTGGATGGTTGAGATGGTTGAGCACTTTCCCGCGAAAGGCAAAGTTCCCGAGTTCGAGTCTCTGTCCGGAAGCCTGTTTTAATCTGTCAGGAGGTTACCCCACAAGATCCTGAACGTTGGATGGCGTCCACGCCTGTCACAATAACACTCCAGAGACCGTTAACAGCAGTGGCGGGAGAAGGGAAAGACAAAACACACGCAGTAGAAACATAGCCCTCATTCGTAATTTATCTCGTACTGTTGCGACATACCATAGAGAAATTCACTTGATCCTATCAATTCGATATGCAAATCGCTTATGGTGAGGCGAAAGGGAATGGGCACGCAGCTTTAGGCCTCTGCGTGCAAAAATATTCACATAGGTGTCAGCCACACCCCTCTTCGTTTGTGGCTATTCATCAGCATCTGGGTCAAACAGGTGGTTTCAAAGGACGTCAAAAGGGCAGAGGTTGCGTGCTAAGCTTAACCACGCCAGGATTTAAAGAAGATATGTTACAGAGATTCAAAGGAAACGCATCCGCAAGCACTCGTGCTGCGGCACACGCGTAGCAAAGCAATCACATCGAGGTTTGTAGAGTGATGGAAGAGAAGAGAAGGTATTAGTACCATTTTCAGGAGTCGCAGGCGCTGATGACCCATAATTTTGCTCCATTTGTGGGATTCGGTCAGTGATTTTTGCACTGTTGCTACACGCGGCCGCATACAGCTCCGCATGTTTTGTTCACGGAGGAGTCGTCCTTTTACCGTGAGAGTGTGTTCAAAGTTCAAAACACATTTGGAAAGAACAACACCCCCTCGTCTCCCAAGAACAATTTCATCACGAAATGTTTATCATCAATTTATGGGCTGGTATTGTACACGATTACTTGATTGGCCCATACATGCTTCCTTCTCGAATCACTGGCGATAGCTGCGCAAAATTGGGTCGTGAAGTGCGGCCGAAATTAACGGAGGATGGGCGCGCTGGAAGGTTGCACGCAGGTATTTTGAACATTTTCTCTAATTTTATTTAATTTCTTGTAACAATAGAATAAATAGTAATGTTCCCTTCGTCAGACTTATTTCTGTTGGCTGGCATAGAGTATACTCTAACATTTTCCCTTCTTTTCGTTGAATTCACGTTTCCCTCACTTTGACTTAAATAAAAGCGCCGATCTCTCTAAAACACTACCATTATTCACTGAACGCGGCTGAATGTCGCAAACTTCAGCGGAGTAGACGGCGGTATCTGCTACATGGGCAGACGTTAGCTTCTGTAAATTCGACGCTATCGATGTCTTTCTATTACTTCCAGTATACTGAACAACATTGACGATTTTAGAGGGTTCCAGAAGGAAAATGAAGTGCGAGTGGAAGTCTGTGTCTGAAACAGTCTTCCACTGAGGCAACACAGCCTCGCGTTCATATGGGACAAGGTATGCTTACGTAGGGGCTAGCTTCAAGCTCTCCAGTGGCGATTTAACGCAATCACTGAATAAAAAAACGACACCGGAAAATGCGAGACTTTCCACTAGCCGTCCGTCAATGTACAAAGTCACGTCTGCTGACGAAGGGGTGGTCTATCAGCAGGCGTCGGCGCCTGTATCTTCGACGCTGCATACCGTTGTTGTATGACTTTTCCGGACTCGGGTTACTGTCCCCAGTTTGTTCCTCAAGACATCCCCCACAGCCCCTCGACGTCCGCCAGTACTTCTTTGTAACAACGTGTATATATTGTTTCTCACACTTCAAGTTTCCCTCTTTGACCAGTACTGAGTCGCCATTGAAGCTCTTGATATTCATACACATGCATGCCATATCTGCAAGGGAATTTAATTTTCCTTTAGGCGACAGCTACCTTTCCTGTGGTCACGAATGCTTCTTCGGACATACAATTGTTCTCTA
Organism: Schistocerca americana; assembly: GCF_021461395.2. Lineage (NCBI taxonomy): Eukaryota > Metazoa > Arthropoda > Insecta > Orthoptera > Acrididae > Schistocerca > Schistocerca americana. The sequence continues at coordinate 495,524,423 of NC_060124.1, read as the reverse complement.
CCCATATATGCGTAGGCATTTTCCACATGCTGTTGCTATTACATTTTATATACAAGGTAAATCACCCAAAACGTGCATCGCAGATATTGTGGAAATGGAAAGTGATACTGATGTGTGCCTTTCACAGAGTGGTTTGGTAGTTAGGGGCTCGCATTCTTTTCCAATAAAAGGGTTGTACCAATACTTTTGTACCAATATACACCTTTTTAAATACAACAATGCTTGTTGACATTAACAGACTAAAAGTAGGGTACATTCAGAATGTCAGGGGTGTTTGTTGCAGTATTCGAGTGTGAGTCGTTTATTTGAGGTACCGTATTTCGAAAATTTCGCTCACTGACACTCGTTTGTGCCTCCAAGACGCGTAGTTTCCTAGGTACGATGTTGTCATGTTTGCATACAGTATTCTTGTGTCTTCTTTGAGTGCATTGCGGCTTGCTAGTCAGTGAGTGTGTGAGAAGCCAAGCAGTAGTTGGTGAGTGGAGGATGGGCTGTACCAATGTAGAAAAATCCCAGATGTTCATGGTGTATGGAGAGTGTAGGAAGAAAGCAGTTCTAATACTGAAAATGCAGGCTGCATGGCACCTGCTACCTACATATAATTTTTTTAATTGTATGTAAATATTTGTAATTTAAATGTTTTTTTTTAATAAATGAGGACATTGCTTCACTGTATGTGTACAGTCAGGTAGAAGTCTGTTGACGTTTCATTGTATTTATCTGTGTTTTACTGTAATACTTATAAGCTCTGGGAAAAAGCCAGAGGAATTTTTACTTTCATCGACTAGCAATGATAATAGCAGTGCTTGTGCATTGTAAGGTCTTTGGGTAGGGGGTTGTTGCGCAGACGCGCGGAGAGAGAGAGAGTCGGGTTCCAGCGATTGTAGTGTGCGGAAGTGTGGTGTTAACGCTCTCGACGTAGAGAGTACTGTATCGGCGGCATCGTGTACGCGCGCCAGCCGGATGACTAGTAGGAAGAGAAAGGACAGTGGACGGGCGGAAGATGCTGTATTAATTACGATTGCCCGTTCCTGTAATTAGTCGTGGCCCCACAAGGTGCTACAGTCTTGAACAACAGCAGCAGTTCCAGCAACACAGATTCGTCATCGGCTCCGAGTTTCGTCGCACGCACAGCACTGAAGTAAGACATTTCATTGGTAGAAAGTATTAACGGCTAACCCAGCAGCACAACTGAATGTGATATGATTAATGAACTTTATTTAAATAATGATCAGTTAAATTCAGGGCGATTGTGTCCTCATTGCCCCAGACATTGTTACTAAGCAGGGTCCTTGTTCTCTTTTTTCCTTATATGCTAACCGATGTTTGAGAATCTATCTCTGGAAAACATCCAAATCTAAAGAAAACGCACAAATTAAGAGTGTGGAAGATTTATTTATTTTACATATACCTTGGAGCACATGGCTGTTTGGTTTTGTACATATTCTTGTATTTAATTCTGTTCAAGTCAGTAAAAAAAGGCTCGGTTGTTCAGACAATAACATGAAATCCAATTTGAAAATTAAGTAACTGCAAAGTAAAAAGTGCTTGCCTTTCTCTTTCTTTGATGACGTTATGCTGAGGTCTCTGAAAATCAATGTCCACGTAACGAAGTTCAATACTAACATACAGTTTAAGTGCATATTTTCACATCATTACTCGATTGCCTTTTTCAAAATTTAATGATAAACGTAACGTAAAAGAGACTTCTCAGTTTTCTTTATCATTACATACCCACTTAAAAGTAGTGTAAAAATAAAAAAATAAAAATGAAAAAATGTGACATGCTTCAGTTGCTACGTCAGTGTTTAATAATAAAAGTTTTTCTTTCCCATCATCTTGTACAGGATTTTGGATGTAAATCGCCATAGTGGGCTGGCGACCGAATTATTTCGTTTTCGTTCATTGGTATAACTTTTGGATTCATGATCAGTGGTACCCCTATTCTGTCTTGTGTTGTTCGTGAGTGAATGCACAAAATAACTTTCATTTTTCCAAATTGTAGCACAGTTCGGTTTAATTACTTTTTTTATTTTTAGTAGACTTTCTATCAGAAAGATCGGTTGTACTTTTTCCCCCTACTTATAGGTATTACTTCTTCGGGAAAGATAGCCTTATGCAATTAGGAAAATTCCGTTATGTATACAGGGCTATTACAAATGATTGAAGCGATTTCATAAATTCATTGTAGCTCAATTCATTGACATATGGTCACGACACACTACAGATACGTAGAAAAACTCATAAAGTTTTGTTCGGCGGAAGTCACACTTCAGGTCTCTGCCGCCAGAGCGCTCGAGAGCGCAGTGAGACAAAATGGCGACAGGAGCCGAGAAAGCGTATGTCGTGCTTGAAATGCACTCACATCAGTCAGTCATAACAGTGCAACGACACTTCAGGACGAAGTTCAACAAAGATCCACCAACTGCTAACTCCATTCGGCGATGGTATGCACAGTTTAAAGCTTCTGGATGCCTCTGTAAGGGGAAATCAACAGGTCGGCCTGCAGTGAGCGAAGAAACGGTTGAACGCGTGCGGACAAGTTTCACGCGTAGCCCGCGGAAGTCGACAAATAAAGCAAGCATGGAGCTAAAAGTACCACAGCCGACGGTTTGGAAAATCTTACGGAAAAGGCTAAAGCAGAAGCCTTACCGTTTACAATTGCTACAAGCCCTGACACCCGATGACTGTCAAACGCTTTGAATTTTCGGCGCGGTTGCAACAGCTCATGGAAGAGGATGCGTTCAGTGCGAAACTTGTTTTCAGTGATGAAGCAACATTTTTTCTTAATGGTGAAGTGAACAGACACAATGTGCGAATCTGGGCGGTAGAGAATCCTCACGCATTCGTGCAGCAAGTTCGCAATTCACCAAAAGTTAACGTGTTTTATGCAATCTCACGGATTCAAGTTTACGGCCCCTTTTTCTTCTGTGAAAAAAACGTTACAGGAGACGTGTATCTGGACATGCTGGAAAATTGGCTCATGCCACAACTGGAGACCGACAGCGCCGACTTCATCTTTCAACAGGATGATGCTCCACCGCACTACCATCATGATATTCGGCATTTCTTAAACAGGAGGTTGGAAAACCGATGGATCGGTCGTGGTGGAGATCATGATCAGCAATTCATGTCATGGCCTCCACGCTCTCCCGACTTAACCCCATGCGATTTCTTCCTGTGGGGTTATGCGAAAGATTCAGTGTTTAAACCTCCTCTACCAAGAAACGTGCCAGAACTGCGAGCTCGCATCAACTATGCTTTCGAACTCATTGATGGGGACATGCTGCGCCGAGTGTGGGAGGAACTTGATTATCGGCTTGATGTCTGCCGCATCACTAAAGGGGCACATATCGAACATTTGTGAATGCCTAAAAAAACTTTTTGAGTTTTTGTATGTGTGTGCAAAGCATTGTGAAAATATCTCAAATAATAAATTTATTGTAGAGCTGTGAAATCGCTTCAATCATTTGTAACAACCCTGTACATGCGATCCACGGTCATATTTTATACCGCAAGCAGGATAGGCCGATTAGTAAGGGGAAGGTTACACAGTACGTTCTTGTACGGTGTTATGTGGCAAGATATACCGGCAGATGTCAACCAGCTCGCCAATTATTTATCAGCCTCTTCAGCAAGTTACGTAAAAGTGTTAAAGTAGCGCCAAGACAACGTAACAGAAGAAAACAACTGACCACACAAGATTAATGTTCTTGCTGCTCTTGCAGCTCCCACGCCATTGCACGAGGAAGAGGATGAGCGACGCAAATGACCTCCATGTGCTCCATCGACTTAGGTTTTATCCCTATCACATCTCTCTCGATTAACAGCTGCATGGAAACTATTATGAGAATCGTGTTTCATTTTGCACATGGGTATTAAGACAGAATACTCCAGAGGTATCATGTGTATTGTTTAATGATGAAACGACACTTACCAGTCATGACCAGGTAAACCGCCAAAACATGCATTGTTGGTCTGTTGCCAATCTCCGTTGACTTCGGTACTTGGAACGTCAGCGTCCAAGGAATGCAGTGTGGAGTGAGATGGTGAATCACGGGATCATAGGCCCGTTTCTCACAGACGGAATAATGGTCGCGCGCAAATATTACAACGTCTACACAAACCGTTTTCCACTGATGCTAGAAGACGTTCCTCTGCATACTAACAGAACTTGTGGTGCCAACGTGGTGGCTGTCCAGCCCATAGTGCACGGAGTTTTCAGGAATATTCGTTTGCCGGATTTGAAGCCTGTGGACTTTTTTCTGTGGGGAAATCTGAAAGACGCTGTCTGCAAGGACATACAAACTATTGCATGGGGGCTTAATTATTATAAATATGAAATGCAAATTCTTTTTAAATTTTTAGTAGCTGTATGTCCGATTACGAAGTCTCGTAAACGGTTCGTCCTGACTAGTTTTTGTACGCAATCTGACTGCATGGAACAACAACAAAGAATGAAATGAAATTTCCGTTAACACAATTAATTAAGTCCCCAGCAACTATAAAACCAACGCAACAACAAAGCAGAAGTGTACCTGTTCTGTGTGTGGAAGTGTGATTCAACGTACACATCTGGCACGATTCTTCTTCAATAAGACAAGAAATTTCAAATACCATTTATACTGACGCGATAAAAAAAATTAGAAATACTATAATTGCGCAAGAAAACCAGAATTACACTCTAATACAAGAACACAAGCCAGATGTTTTGTTGACTGAACCTGTAATGACGCATTATTCAGGACATTGAAATAATGAGAAAAAAAAGAAAAGGAGTTTGTTACCTTCACTTATACTGATGAAAAGCACTGTAATCATTACAATATCTCCACACCGACTCGCTACTACCACATCTCAACAAGAACTCCCTACTACGACCTCTCGACAAGAACTCTTCACCACGACATCTCAGCAAGCACTCACAACTACGAATTCTCAACAAGCACTGACCTCCGCTACTTCTCAATAATCACTGCCAGTGGAGGGGGCGAAACGAAACTCTCTGGCGCTGTGGCTCAGTGTAGCCACCTTTCATATGCCCTTCCTCCACGGGCTAGAATTTGATGGTATTTTTGCCAGCATTGGTGGTGAAAATACCACCAAATTCGTCAAAAAAAAAATACAGACAAAAATAAAAGTTTATATTAATACATAAATATCACATAATTAGATAAAATTTTGGCTTTGCACTGACCTTTCAATAACCTAATATATAAAATACAGTAGGCAATACAAATTCTTTCATACATGTGGCTTTACGTAATAGTTTACACAATACACAAAAAATCAGTTTATACAAATGTTCACATAAAATACTTTATATTATTAAAAAAAAAAAAAAAACAAATAGTTGATAGTTCCAGCAGCAGCACCCAGCAATGGTCAACAGGTGCAAACACCAACAAGTGACATCATTTTAGTAAAAGCAGTTCCATCTGTGGCACCCAGTAATGTTGAACAGGTGCAGACAGCAAGAAGCAACATCATTTCAGTAGAAGCAGTCCATCAGTGGCACCCAGCAATGTTGAGCAGGTGCAGACAGCAACTAGTGACATTATTTCAGTAGAAGCAGTTCCATTAGTGGCACCCAGCAATGTTGAACAGGTGCAGACCCCAACAAGTGACATTATTTCAGTACAAGCAGTCCATCAGTGGCACCCAGCAATGTTGAGCAGGTGCAGACAGCAACAAGTGACATTATTTCAGTAGAAGCAGTTCCATCTGTGGCACCCAGCAATGTTGAACAGGTACACACAGCAACAAGTCACATTTCTCAGCAGAAGCAGTTCCATTAGTGGCACCCAGCAATGTTGAACAGGTGCAGACCCCAACAAGTGACATTACTTCAGTACAAGCAGCCCATCAGTGGCACCCAGCAATGTTGAGCAGGTGCAGATAGCAACAAGTGACATTATCTCAGTAGAAGCAGTTCATCAGTGGCACCTAACAATGTTGAACAGGTACACACAGCAACAAGTCACATTTCTCAGCAGAAGCAGATCCATTAGTGGCACCCAGCAATGTTGAACAGGTGCAGACCCCAACAAGTGACATTATTTCAGTACAAGCAGTCCATCAGTGGCACCCAGCAATGTTGAGCAGGTGCAGACAGCAACAAGTGACATTATTTCAGTAGAAGCAGTCCATCAGTGGCACCCAGCAATGTTGAGCAGGTGCAGAGAGCAGTCCATAATATTCACTATCACTGATCACACTGTTCATCAGAGTTTATAAGCAGAAATTAAACATGTCCTAGTGGCACCAATCATGTAGAAAAAGTACAAGTAACAGTCCATAATATTCACTATCCTAATCACACAGTTCATCAGCAGAAATTAATCATTTCTAAGTGGCACCCATTATGTTGAAAAAGTGCAGGTAACAGTACATAATATTCACTATCACTAATCACACAGTTCATCATCAGAAATTAATCATTTCTAACTGGCACCCATTATGTTGAACAAGTGCAGGTAACAGTTCATAATATTCACTTCCACTAATCACACAGTTCATCAGCAGAAATTAAACATTTCTAAGTGTCACACATCAATGTTGAACAAGTGCAGGTAACAGTTCATAATATTCACCATCACTAATCAGACAGTTCAGGCATGAACAATAGTTTGAGTGCACATACAAATGCTTTTACAAAATTATTCTCAATGCTCTTACACTAAACATACAAATTCTAATAAACACACAAATGATATCAGATAATTGTCATATTAACTATTACAAATACTCAAATATCAGTAAACCTATAATATTTATGGGTGTCGGTGCAAGCCACTACAAACAAATAAAATAATATTTAGTTGATAGGTGGGTAGGATTAGGAAAGGAAAACACACAAAACACACTCACTCATCTTTCATCCACATTAAGTACTACTGTGTAATTGAATAGTGTTAACTGTGTAAATGCAATTCTGTCAAAATTTGATGTTCATCATGTGTATCAAGTAGTAGTGGCAGCAATGTATAACAGTCAATAATAGTTAAGTCAACGCCATAGTCATCATGTCAAGACCAATGTTTGCCAAGCCAGATCAAAATGTCCGGTTGCTGAACAACTGTCAGTGAGCCAAGATATGCAATTACTTCCTCTCTCAAAAAAAAAAAAAAAAAAAAAAAAAAAAAAAAAATGTACTGCTTATTGATTTAACAAAGTGTGTGTAGACAATCTTCCTTCTACTTGAGTCTTCTAGTCTGCTATCGTCATCCTCCATAATCTCAATCCCTCAATAATACCTCTTCAATACGTCGATACATATAAACCTTATTACCAATATCATTTCACTTGCACAACAACTCTTTCCTCTAGTCAGTCTCCTCGAACAAGTACAGATAAAATCCTAATGCAAACCTCATCATCCCATACAATCCGAAGACACACTGTCAACACACAACCTCTGTGTAATCCGTTTGCCCAAATCTTCTACTCATTATAAATTATAAGATGGGTTTTGGTTACCTTGTCCATCATTAAATAAAAGAAATGCATACATGACCTCTAACAGACTTAGTTCGAATAACTCTCAGTAATTAAGTACGATTGCGGAGTGTGAATGATCATAATATTTCACAGTGTGTACACCACTTCAAGAATTATGGCAAACAGAAGCAAACATGTGGAGTATTTCTTGTGTCAAGTGTCACTTCCTATTTCAATTGCTCACGAAAAATGCAGTGTAATAACTGTCAATGGTCTAAACCTAGTTTTGGTATGTCATGTCGTTAGCTTCCTTCCTATAAGCATAAATTTATACAGCTTCCACAAAACCTCCAGCTCATGTGGCTTCTATAAAGTTTCTTGTACTAATGTCGTTCGTCGAATTATAGCAGTTCATTTTCTTATCTTAAAAAATATAAGGCACTGAGCGTAAGCAAAACATGCAATAGCGAGTAAATATACCAGTAGAGAACAGAATGTCAACAAGTGGATGCAGCACAATTCTTACAACGAGGCTCTGCCAAGCGAACAATCTATAATTAATACAATAGTGTGACCTAAACTCTATGTTTGTACACAGTATATCAACATTTCTATATACCAAATTAAAGAGTAGTTATGACAACAAACAGAAATGTATAAATATGCAATCCATACGCATAGCAGCAAACATATATCTTACGTAATAAACAGGTCATTAGCATCATATCAGCATAACCAAATAAATGTTCATATGTCATCTTAATAAATAAACATGAAGGCGCAAGCAGATAAATCACAAAGTATAACTTACATACATATCAGCACAACTAATCAGGTGACAATTATAATTTAAATAAATAAGCACAGCAGACACATAATAAAAAAATATGACATCAGTGAAAAAGCATTGCAGCCAAGCGATGCATAATATATACAAATAACAACCCTGTTCATTAATAAAACATTGACAAAAATCAGCAAATGTATGCAAGCACGTCGCTTCACAAGTAAATTCACAGAACATGAAATTAGCACAAAGTATGAATCACGTAATTGCGAGCAGCAAATTACGTCTAAAGTAAGTACCTAAGTGGAAATATGTTACCTGAGAAAATAAACTCAATTAATACACTCCTGGAAATGGAAAAAAGAACACATTGACACCGGTGTGTCAGACCCACCATACTTGCTCCGGACACTGCGAGAGGGCTGTACAAGCAATGATCACACGCACGGCACAGCGGACACACCAGGACCCGCGGTGTTGGCCGTCGAATGGCGCTAGCTGCGCAGCATTTGTGCACCGCCGCCGTCAGTGTCAGCCAGTTTGCCGTGGCATACGGAGCTCCATCGCAGTCTTTAACACTGGTAGCATGCCGCGACAGCGTGGACGTGAACCGTATGTGCAGTTGACGGACTTTGAGCGAGGGCGTATAGTGGGCATGCGGGAGGCCGGGTGGACGTACCGCCGAATTGCTCAACACGTGGGGCGTGAGGTCTCCACAGTACATCGATGTTGTCGCCAGTGATCGGCGGAAGGTGCACGTGCCCGTCGACCTGGGACCGGACCGCAGCGACGCACGGATGCACGCCAAGACCGTAGGATCCTACGCAGTGCCGTAGGGGACCGCACCGCCACTTCCCAGCAAATTAGGGTCACTGTTGCTCCTGGGGTATCGGCGAGGACCATTCGCAACCGTCTCCATGAAGCTGGGCTACGGTCCCGCACACCGTTAGACCGTCTTCCGCTCACGCCCCAACATCGTGCAGCCCGCCTCCAGTGGTGTCGCAACAGGCGTGAATGGAGGGACGAATGGAGACGTGTCGTCTTCAGCGATGAGAGTCGCTTCTGCCTTGGTGCCAATGATGGTCGTATGCGTGTTTGGCGCCGTGCAGGTGAGCGCCACAATCAGGACTGCATACGACCGAGGCACACAGGGCCAACACCCGGCATCATGGTGTGGGGAGCGATCTCCTACACTGGCCGTACACCACTGGTGATCGTCGAGGGGACACTGAATAGTGCACGGTACATCCAAACCGTCATCGAACCCATCGTTCTACCATTCCTACACCGGCAAGGGAACTTGCTGTTCCAACAGGACAATGCACGTCCGCATGTATCCCGTGCCACCCAACGTGCTCTAGAAGGTGTAAGTCAACTACCCTGGCCAGCAAGATCTCCGGATCTGTCCCCCATTGAGCATGTTTGGGACTGGATGAAGCGTCGTCTCACGCGGTCTGCACGTCCAGCACGAACGCTGGTCCAACTGAGGCGCCAAGTGGAAATGGCATGGCAAGCCGTTCCACAGGACTACATCCAGCATCTCTACGATCGTCTCCATGGGAGAATAGCAGCCTGCATTGCTGCGAAAGGTGGATATACACTGTACTAGTGCCGACATTGTGCATGCTCTGTTGCCTGTGTCTATATGGCTGTGGTTCTGTCAGTGTGATCATGTGATGTATCTGACCCCAGGAATGTGTCAATAAAGTTTCCCCTTCCTGGGACAATGAATTCACGGTGTTCTTATTTCAATTTCCAGGAGTGTAGTTACCTTTTTAGTTTATTAGTTTCTTCTTGGAAATTACATTTTTTCTGAAATTTTCTCGATAGCAAGTCCTCTTAACGTCGGAGACACACAGAATTTACCTGAAGTTTTTAAATATTTTATACAACCGTATCCTGAAAAATACTGAACGTTAATAACATAATTCATCAAGTCACTATAGCTTTATACTGAATTTAGTCGGAGAAATTAGACTGTGTATTTGTTTACGTCTGTCAGTGCATTCGCACTGAGCGCTCGATCAGCTGTAGGCGCGTGACGTAGCAAGCAATTGTTTGCGGTCAACGACTGCCTTGTGCGGCGCGCAGACTTGACTGTTGTTTTGTGTATATGCCGCCGCCAAAACACAGTGCGGTATCCTTGTATTCTCTGCATGTTTACGTAAACTGTTGGTTTCTCGAAAGTATGTCACTCCACAAAAATTTTAACGTTTGATATATGATGTATTACCTTAGAGCGTCGTGATTTAAGAGTTTCTACTTCAACAGTGTTATCACGAATAATTTTGCGAATTCTATATGGACCGTTACAAAGCAGAAAAAATTTGCGACACAAGCCTTTTCCTTTGTGAGACAAACTATGAGACTTAATTAACACCTTTTGACCAATTGACAAGATTTTTAAACGAACAGGATGTTTAGCTGATTTCTCTCTTCAAGCAACCGCAGATGCAATATTCTGTAGAGCCAGGTTGACAACTTCAGAATGCCGCAGTTTCCGTGAAGGCGGAAAAGGAACGATTTCAGATATGCGATTTGCTTTGTTTTTTAATATCAGTATATGTGGTAAAGAAGTTGAGTCATTAGGAAGTTCATTCAGAATGTTTTGAAAAATATGAAGATACTGATCCCACGTTCTGTGATTCTGATGACAATAAAGACGACACAATTTATTGATTTCCTTCATCCATCTCTCTGAAGCGTTAGATTGAGGATGAAAAAGTGAAATAAAAATTGGTTTAATCTTACGACGCCGTAGAGTACGAAGCCAAATTTTAGAACGAAACTGTGATCCATTATCTGATATAACCTTATCAACATGACCAACTTCTTTAAGAAAATGTTTGATGAAAGCATTAGATACTGATCGAGCTGTTGCTTTGCGTAAAGGTGTAAAACTCACATATTTTGATGTCAACTCCACTGCTACGAAAATGTACGCAAAACCATTAGTAGAACGAACCACTGGACCGAACAAATCGACTGCAGCCATGTCCTTTAATTTCGCTGGAATGATAGGAAACAACGGTGCTCTGTGAGAAATAGTTGGTGGCTTAGCCTTTTGACATAATTTGCATTTGACCAGAACAGATCGAATACGTTTTTCCATATTACTGAAGTAGCAATTTTCTCGTAATTTATGAAAGCATTTTCTGGGACCAAAGTGTGCATAACTGAAATGTGTGTACCAAATCAATTTTTTAACCCACTCATCAGGAATACAAACTAACTAAACAGAGCTGTCGACCGATTTTCCTTTTAGAAATAACTTTCCAGATAGTTCGCAAAAACGAGGTGTGGCCAAATTGTCCAATCTAACAAAGCGTCTAAGAAAATTACAGACACCAAGGAAACTACGAACATCACGTTTTGTGGTAGGTACAGCATAGATACGAATAGTGTCTAATTTCTCTGGATCAGGAAGAATACCTTATGTAGAAATAATGTGACCGAGAAATTTCACCTGAGAACGACCAAATTCAGATTTTTTCAAGCTCACTGTAATGCCAACTCTTGCAAAGACACGTAATAATGAATCCAAAATTTTGTTATGCTCACTCCAAGAACGTTTAGCAAAAAGAATGTCGTCGACATATGAAGTAATATTGTCACGAAGATAAACAGGTAAGATTTCGTTTAAACTACGAATGAATGCTGCAGAAGATACAGTAAGTCCAATTGGTAATTTCCGAAATCACTTTTAGGTAAAATAGTCATATCCGGTTATTGTTTAATGAATCTGTAGATAGATTGATAGTAGAAGAGTTGTTTTGACAGATGCAAAGAATAGTAAAAGAGTAGGCAGCGGTGCAGAAAACTAAAAGGGAAATAGCACCACTACAGCTCGGGGCCCTATGCACGTTACGGCACATGTTCACTTAGTGTAGTGAATCCCCTGAGGACTTAATAGCCGCACATAATTTCCAGTTTGTGACTTAGTGGCCAGTTTCATGGAAGTGCGTACATAAATTGATCTATCCATGAACATGGATGTATGTCATTCTTAGAATTGCGGAAGATCTTAAATTTCCGAACAGTCAAAAAGTGTTTATAGTCAAAGTTTTCGCCTCGTGGCGACAAGGACCTACCGCGTCTGTCCCAGTCACAATGACGATTATTGTTAAGTTCGCGCGCCTGGCGCTCTCTTGTTGCATCCCGTAAATGAAACAAATTATTTTCTTCAAACCCCTCTGCTACCTGTGATTCTAAATTTCCTTTGCTGTCTTTTCCTCCGATTTCGCCTTCAATTTGTTTGACTTGCTTTCGTAATGCCTCAACTTCTCTTTTAACGCGTTCATTAAATTTTCCCTGATTTTCAACATGCTTATTTATGTTCTGGTACTCTTCGGTTTCTGTAAATGGCAATGGTGCTGTATCATCTGAATCTCTGTCCCCATTTAAACTAAGACTTGTCAATTTATCTGAAATCTCCTCAACTCTTTCTGATAAATCACCTATTTGTTCTTTCTGTTTATTTACGTCTTCCATAAGTGTCGTGACTCGGGTTTCAGTATTAACACATTTGGTAGTTAACTGTTCATATTGTTGTGTTAGATTATTTATTCTGTCATTTGGTACGGATTCCTCGATTCTCTCAAATACTTCTTCCTTATCGTGTGCACGTTGTAAATTTAACTCTGAAAATTTTTGTACTATCACGCGATCTCTTTCTTCCCGTTCTCTATCCTGTTCCTTTTGTCTAATCTCTACTGCAATTAATCTATTATTGTGAGAATTCAAAATCAGTTGTACTTCTTCTCTGATTTCTTTCTTTAATTCATCTTTCATGTTTTTGAAACATGTCCCTATTCGTGAATCTAACCGTGTTTCCATTGTTTCCATCTCTGTTTTTAATTCAGATCTCAAAGTTCCCATCTCTGTTTTAAATTTAGATCCCAACTGTGATCCCAGTGAGTCTCACCGTGTTTCCATTGTTCCCCTATCTGTTTTTAATTCAAATCGTAAATTTAATATTGCACTCATCAGCTGCTCCATATTAACTTGTTCGAAATTCTTTTCGCCCCTAATATTTCCCGCGAAACCAACTTCTTTAGTCATAGCTGTAAAGCTATCTGTGTTCGATACTATTTCAGAATCTTCTATCGTTAATCTCGTATTCTGTGAATTTTCTAATTGAGAAAAATTTTGAAATGGTTCCGGACTATTTTCCCGACTTATTAAATTGTTTTCCACTTCATTATTCATCATACTGTTCCCCTGTGTTGGCGAGTTCGCCATGTCAACAATTTCGTCATTCTGACTATCCATCATTTTTGCCTTTTTCATCGATCGCGTAATCATTTACAAAACATACAAAACTCGTCACTGTACGAAAATTACACACAATGCCTCCTTATCTCCAACAATACCATTCACACGAAATGTTTCCCTCAAACACGATTAACGAACAATTGAAATAATTGCACTAAATTGTCTAACGCGTATACAAGACAACAAAATTAAATTCTGAAATAAATACCATTAGAAGAATGACAATTACCAAATCTACACATGCAATATAGACTACAATTACTAAATTAAAAATTACTACAACAATACTACTGTCTACTATTTTTACAATCAGAAGAATTCCAAGGGACGATCCGAAGCAGCGGTCGCCACGTGCATGGGGGATTAAATTATTATAAATATGAAATGCAAATTCTTTTTAAATTTTTAGTAGCTGTATGTCCGATTACGAAGTCTCATAAACGGTTGGCCCTGACTAGTTTTTGTACGCAATCTGACTGCATGGAACAACAACAAAGAATGAAATGAAATTTCCGTTAACACAATTAATTAATTAAGTACCCAGCAACTATAAAACCAACGCAACAACAAAGCAGAAGTGTAACTGTTCTGTGTGTGGAAGTGTGATTCAGCGTACACATCTGGCACTGTTCTTCTTCAATAAGACAAGAAATTTCAAATACTATTTATACTGACGTGATAAAAATAATTAGAAATACTATAATTGCGCAAGAAAACCAGAATTACACTCTAATACAAGAACACAAGCCAGATGCTTTGTTGACTGAACCTGTAATGACGCATTATTCAGGACATTGAAATAATGAGAAAAAAAAGAAAAGGAGTTTGTTACCTTCATTTATATTGATGAAAAGCACTGTAATCATTACAATATCTCCACACCGACTCGCTACTACCACATCTCAACAAGAACTCCCTACTACGACCTCTCGACAAGAACTCTTCACCACGACATCTCAGCAAGCACACACAACTACGAGTTCTCAACAAGCACTGACCTCCGCTACTTCTCAATAATCACTGCCAGTGGAGGCGGCGAAACAAAACTCTCTGGCGCTGTGGCTCTGTGTAGCCACCTTTCACTATACCAAATGATATGCAACGACGTAGTACTGGAGCCTGCTCGGACATCTCCGCAGAAATTCTAGCGCGTGTACAGCATTCGTTCGACACCAGACTGGAAACGTGTATTGCTGTCGGCAGTAATCATTTTGCATACAATCTGTGATGGTCAGTTGTCTCGTTACTGGTAAGAAACCACATAAGTAGTATATGCACTTGTGTTTTTCTTTAGTATGTGTTACCATAACTATTGTAAAAGTTTCGGTGTGGGAACTTCTCAAAATACCATTTCTCGGAAACGACCCAGACTAGAATCCTGCAACAAACGCAACTGACATTCTAGTTTACCCTACTTTTAGTTTGTTGATGGCGATAGGCTCTGTCCTAATGAAAGAAGTGTATATCTGCACAAAAACGTACACTTTCTAAGCATTATTAAATCTGCTAACAATGCGAGCCCCTGCCCACCAATCCATTCGCTGAAAGCCGCACATCAGTAGCGCTTACCATTTCCGTAATATTCGCGGTTTAAGTCTTAGGTGATTCACCCTATGTCGTATTTCGTTTGGCCATGTTCAATAGTTGCATCTTTATATTTTCACCTTTTATCAGTCAACTTGATTATCTCGCGTGTTCCCCAATGACACCTACTGTGCCTTTCTTTTCCTATTTGATCCTCCCTGACATCACTATTTCATTTTCGAAATCTAAGAAATCGTCCCCTACTGCATTCCTTTCCCCTATTCAATCGTTGCCGAAATTTACTTCTGAAATTCTCAACAATCTCACGTTCCTTCAATTTGTCAAGGCTCCATCTTCCTAACTTTCGAAGGAGCACGAACGGCAATATTGCGGAACAGCAAACCGCATTTTCGATAGACCACTAACCCGCCACTGTCGAATTACGACTTGCGGAGATTCTCCTAGCATGAGGTGCAACATAAAGTATCCACCTTTGCTTTCGCTCGGTGTCCAACGCCCACCGCCATGCAAATTTCTCTGAAAGAACTAATTTTAAAATGCTATTTCTGAATGAGAAATCTGTTATATACTGTTTCCTTACATAGATAGACTCCCATCTACTCTGCACAACTGCCTTGAAATGCTGATCCTTTCTACACCCAAGCACATTCCACACTTCACGTCAGTCTGACGTTTGCCACGTGCTGCCTTCATTTTACTGCAATTATAAATTCCAGCAGAGTCCTAGTACTGGATACCGTAGTCACGACGCACAAATATATGTATGAAAAACCCTACACTATCATTTCTACCTAGCATACATACTGTAGAATGATAAAAAAAATCACAGGTTAAGTAACTGAGAAAATATGAAAAATATTAATGTGTAATTCTGAAGTGGAAATCATACTTACCAGAGATGAACTTGATCTAAATCTGCATGATCTGCGGACGACGCAATTCTTAAATAAATATTTTTGAAATTAGTGACAAATTACATGAACTGGATATCGATAAACCTGAGAGATCTGATGATCTTGCTGACCAAAGTACGGTCTGCCGAGCACGAAGGCCTTTTGTCTAAATTCTTGTGCCTTAAAAGAAATTATTTAAGGATATTTAACTTTACTTAAGAAAGAAAATGGAAATTTGTGGTAATTTCCTATGGGACCAAACTGCTGACGACATTGGTCTCTAGGCTTACACACTACGTAACCTAATTTAAACTAACTTACGCTAAGGACAACATACACAACCGTGCCTGAGGGAGGACTCGAACCTCCGACGGGGGCAGCCGCTCGAACCGTGACAAGGCACCCAAGAACACGCGGCTACACAGCGCGGCTTCGCCGTGAGCTGTCGGTCATTATCTTGCTAAGAAATTAAGTAGATTTCCAGACCATCACATCTGGTTGTCCGGGCGTGTGGCTCGTGGCAATCAGGCTGGTATCCCACCACTGCCGCGGGCATCTTCAGACCCGTCTTCGCTGTTCATCGGAGTTCATTTTGAAGTGGAACTCATCACTGGAAACAATTCAATCAATGAGATTCCAGACCGAAGACGAGTCTGGAGACGCCGCAGACAGCTATAGGTTACCAACCAGACTGTCGCCAGCGGTATGGTGCGACAACTAGAAGTGATACTTTGGGGTGCCATTTCATTTAATAGCAGGACCCATTTGTTTGTCATCGGCGTCAACCTTACAGCACACTCTTATGTCGAGGATATTCTACGCCCCGTTGTGTTGCCCTTCATGGCAAGTCACAGTAGGCTTACTTTTGCACAAGATAATGCCCTCCATCACACGGCGAAAGTTTCCACTACCTGTATTCGTGCTTGCCAAACCGTACCTTGGCCAGAAAGGCCGTCGAATCTCTACCCGATTGAGAGCGTTTGGGGCATTATGGGCAGGACCCTCTAACAAGCTCAGGATTTTGGCAATCTAAACTGCCAATTGGACACACTGTGGCACGATATCCTTCAGGAGGACATCAAACTACTCTGCCAATCAACACTAAGCAAAATAACTGCTTGCGTAAGGGACAGATGTGCACCAGCGAGTTACTGACTTACTCAATTTGTTAAGCTCTTTATGTTCAATAAATCATCCAGTTGTTATGAGATTGTAATCATTTGTTTATCTTTTGAATGCATTATGGGAACAGCAGTGATCAATGTCTTGTAAATAATTACTATTGGAGAATCACAACAGAAAGGGGTTCCTACTCAATGGTCTGAAGATGACCACGGTAGTGGTCGAAACCGGTTACCTTGTAAAATAAATCGTGATCAAGACTGTTTTTAATAGTAATTATTTGTTTATCTGTACATGTATACCGCTTCTACCCATTTCCGTTCCATTCGGATAATTGTTTCGTGATGGGTCGGCCTTTTTTTTTCTTAGAATGTTAAAAGGCAGTTAGACGGTCTCACCATAAAAATTTGAAGATGGCTATTGCGTAAAACTAGTTATCAGAAGCCTGATATTTTTTTTTTCTTAGAATGTTAAAAGGTAGTTAGACGGTCTCACCATAAAAATTTGAAGATGGCTGTTTCGTAAAACTAGTTATCAGAAGCCTGATATTTTGACCGGATTCCTCGACTGAAATACATCAATTTCTCCAAAACGATATTACAAAAATTTTCACAAGTAAGATGAGCCTTTCTCTCATATCAGCCTTCTGGGGATTTATTTGTGGAAGCTATCCCACAAAAACTTGTTACGTCACTGCCAGCAGGAAGTCGTTCTAGCTTCTGAAACGTAATAGTATAGTTGCATGTAAATTCTAAAAGAGAAATCAAATTCGAAAACTTAACCAAACGAAGAAAATTCATAGTGAAAATACTTTTTCATTGATTTATTTACACGTCTAGTGCCGTAGGAGAAAATTGAGGAGCAAATCTCTAACCAGTACATTTCAAGTACATGAAATTATACATAAAAGTAGTAACTGATAAAATAAAATGTTTATGAATCCAAAAAGACAAACCATAACTTCAAGTAAACGCAATCAGCAATGTAACGTAGGAATCAGCTTCATTTTCAAGTTACCCCTCGACAGAACAGAAGGAGTGATCCACGAGGAAATTCTTCAGTTTTGATTTGAAAGAGCGTGGATTACTGCCAAGATTTTTGACTTCTTATGGTAGCTTATTGAAAATGGATGCAGCAGTATAATGCACACTTTCTTCACAAGATTCAAGAAAGTGCGATCCTAATGGCGAGTATAAACTGAGTGAAAGCTTCTAACTTTTGGAAATAAGCTGATACTGTTAAAAAGAAACCACAGTAAACAATATATGTGTTAGAATACCGAGACTAGTGAATAGTGGTCGAAAAGATGTTAAACTTACACAACTTACTGTCCGAACTACCCGTTTCGGAGCCAAAAATATCTTTTGAGAATGGGAAGAGTTATCCCAGAACATAATACCATATGAAATAAGCGAATGAAAATAAGCAAAGTAGACTACTTTTCGTGTCGAACGATTACTTACCTCAAATACCGTTCGAACTGTAAAAAGTCTTTGAACAAGATCCTGAACGTGGGCACCTAGAAATTTGAACTGTTCAGTTTCGTTAGTCGTATGCTCATTCTATGAAATTAAAACGACGGGTTTTGTTGAATTCTGTGTTAGAAACTGTAAAAATTAAGCCATGAACTTATATCATGAACTGCACCATTTGAAACAGAGCCAGTGTTACACACAACATCCTTTATTACCAAGCTAGACTCATCAACAAACAAATATTTTAGAATTACCTGTGATTCTAGAGGCGATATCATTTGTGTAAATAAGGAATAGAAAGGGCCGCCTCACTGATACCTGGGGCACCCAACATTTAAGCGTGGTCCACTCAGACCTTGCATCACAGCCATTATCAGCATTGTGAATAATGACCTTTTGCTGATATTAAAGTAATGGGTGAACCAATTATAAAGTACTCCCCATATTCCATAATGGCCCAACATCTGGAGCAATATTTTGTGATAAACGCAATCAAACAGCTAAGATAAATAAAAAAAAAGTATGCCTAGCTTTCACTTAAAACTTTCGGACTGATAAGCCGTGGTCGAAATATAAAACTCTCTCCTGACGTTTCGTCTCCGACTGCAAGAGACATCCTCGGAGGTAAAGCGGCGAAACGTCAGGAGAGAGTTTTATACTCCGACCACGGCCTATCAGCCCGGAAGTTTTAAGTGAAGACAATATCAGCCGTGAAAGCTTACATTGTATGATCAATATGCCTAGCGTTCGAAGCCTTTTGTTTCATCCATCCAGTACCTCACAGAGAAAAGAGAATATAGCATTTTCAGTTGTTAAATGACTTCTGAAGCCGAACTGTACATTTGATAGCAAATTAAGCGATATAAAGTGATCAATTGTCCTTACATACGCAGCCTTTTCAATAACTTTAGCAAACTTTGATGGCGTAGAAATAGGTCTGTTGTCTACATTATCCCTTTCTTCCTTTTTAAAAGCGGCTTTACTACTGGGTAGTTTGATCGTTGCGGAAACTGACCAGTCTTAAAGGAAAAATTACAACTATGGCTAACCACAGGGCTAACATGTTCAGCACAGTACTTTAATATTCTGATAGGCACTCCATCATATCCATGAGAGTCCTCAGCCTTCAGTGATTTAGTTACTGATTCAGTCTCCCCCTTGTCAGTATCACAGAGGTGTATTTCAGACGTCAGTCTCAGAAAGCTATTTTCCAAGAGGGTTATGTGATTCCCTGTAGAAACTAAGTTTTTATTTAATTCAGCAGCAATGCTCAGAAAATTATTGTTAAATACTGTACATACATATGACATACCAGTAACACAAAAAATATCTTTACTACAAACTTGAGCTGCTGACCAGACACTTCCTTCACAACTGACGATATGGTTTTAATTTTATATTGTGAATTAGCTATTCTTATTGCGTACTACATACACTTTGACTTCCAAATAACATTTTTAGGCACCTTACAATACTGTTTGTAATGGGATTCTGCAGTTTGATCGTGATTACTTCTAATATTTTGATGAAATTCCGCTTTGTTTTACATGATATCCTCATCCCACAAGTCAGCCACCCAGGCTGGCTTTTACTGCTATCACCTTGTTTAGTACGTTCTAATGGAAAGCAGCTGTGAAAGGGCTTGAGAAATGTGCTACGGAAAGCATTATGTTTCTCATGTATGTTATCGGTACTATACACATCCTGCCACTCTTGTTCCTTAACGAAGTTTAAAAAACTCTCTATTGCCGTTTGTTGTGTCTAAGAGTTCTGCATACTCGATTTACTAGCAAACAATCAAACAACTAGTATTAATGAGTTTCATTACAAAAGACTAATACAATACTTAACTTTGACAGATGTGTCGCGAGCATAGGGTGACATACAAAATAGTCAGTATTCTTCGGAATACACAAACACAAGTCTGTGCTACGATGAAAGTACTAACTAAGTACCTAACATTGAAGCTGCTTTCGATTTGGGCTCCCACCAGTCGGGCACGGCTCTTATGTCCCCGTCAAGTTGGCCGCTGCTGTCGCGTTGTCGTCCTGTAAGGAGGTCGGTCAGCGTACGATTGGATGACCTCCTCTCACAGCCGTCTCTTCTCTGTCATCCTCGACTGGCGTGCCGTAGCTGAATTTACGCCGTAACACCGTTGGATTAGCTTTTTTACATAGTTTGTAATTATATCAAGCATTCGTTTCAGCACAAAAGCCTTTTAGTGTTAAAATTGGTGCATCATGGTCTGAAAGCCCATTCACCCTTTTACTAACCGAATGCCCATCTAGTAACGAAGAATGAATAAAAATATTGACTATGGCAGTGCTACTGTTCCCCAGCACCCTGACTGTAAAAAAACACAGTCTGAATCAAATCATATTAATTTAGGAGATCTACCAGCATCCTTTATCTTCCACTATCATATACCAAATTCATATTGCATATTGCTGTATTAGAATACTCATCATATTAGAACACGTCATCTGTCTCTGTTGCTGTCGAATGTGAAAAGTAATTTGTAGACTTTTTTTGTCGATCACTCAACAGCAGTAAAGCATTTTATACTCACAAAGCAAAGAGCAATAACTGGCTTTCAACAATTGGTGAGATAGCACAGAGCTGTCACAGTCACCGTAGGTGCCAGCAAGTGGGTCCTGGAGAGGTCTATAGCATGCACCGTTGAGAAGCAGATATTTTGCCAAGGAATCTGTCACAAAATTACTATTGGACTGAACTTTTATTACTGGTGAACCAGAAAGTGAAATACATTGTAGCTGTACTACCAATATACTCATGACTTAAATGTTCAGATGAAATGGGTTATAAAAATTTTGGCAGAGAGTAATCTCGACCGCCATATGTTGATAAGTTGTAGTTTATCGCTAACCCACAGGCATAGACATTGCAGAAGATCGTGAACAGAAGACGACACTTTCTACTGGAACTGCCACAGCCCATAGTATCATCTTTTATCAAGATACCCATGTTTGCCTTGTGTCATGATCAGCATGGACTTTTTAGACTTACAGTGGCTGAAACCAGCCATGTTTTATATCAAAGAGTATACACACAATTTAAAATTATCCACACACACACACACACACACACACACACACACACACACACATATATATATATATATATATATATATATATATATATATATATAATTTTTGGTACTTCCTATAAAGTGAAGCACGAACGATCTCTAGCTTGAGCAGAAATGCTCTAAAGTCAGAGTTGGGGGACCTATATATAACAACAATTAGAAGTTCACTTTCACCAAATTCAACTGCTCCCTGTTGACATTTGAAGTATAAACGATACCATGTCTTCAGTAAGTTAGAAATTGATCGCCTTTGTTTCCTTGTCGTGAATTCACCAAATACATAACAAAATAAATCGGGATGGTTCATACATCCAGGTTTTGATTTCTCCGCGTTGTATTTTCAATGCCTACAAAACACTTTACTGTCGAATGAACTTAGCCAGATCAATTCCTGAAAAAGAAACGAAAAATTAAAAGACTTGATATAATATAGAAGGAAGAGTAAGCTAATGTATTTGACAGGAGGGTTCAAATACACAATGTAAAGTACACTAACATTACATAAAAGTAGTTTACATTAAACTTAAGAACAAAAAAGTCACTGTCTGTGCTCACTTATATCACACTCCTTTCAAACACAAAGCACCTAAAATTTATACAAAAATTCAACTATGTCGTATAACTTGGAGGCCATAACTTTTAGTTCTGACGTGGTGGACACTTTTTGATTTCACATTTTATGTCACATTACAATACGGAATTAACTTTAATATGTACTTTGCCTGTACCAAACCCACTGTTGAATAGCGTTATTTAAGTGTTCTCTGGTACACCAATAATATCATAGTCAACATCTGTAAGCAGATCACGGCTTTGTCTCTAATATCTATTATATTTTGAAGAAATACTATAATTCCTTCTCTACTTGGATACTTGACCTACTCAACAGGTGATTCCTTTTTAGAGGGACTTCCTTTAAGCAGGGATACCTATCAGCTGGTTTCAATCTAAAAAAGATACAGCTCTAACACCAACTACTACAGGATTTTTTCAATGAGTGATCCCACCACCACCCACTACACTGTCACATATAAGCTTAGCCGGCCTCCCCTTCCCATATCAATTGAGATGCAGGCTACACCTAGTGAAATCCAGTCTATTCATAGACTCAAATTGCACCACTGCAATGCCCTGTGCCATCAGTGCCTTCTCCAGCCCCACGTTAGCACGCCTAACAGTAGAATTAAGATGAGCCCGATCATGACACTAAAACAGATAGACGAAATGCACATTAGTGCCATCAGTTTCAGTAGCTAAAATTACCAGGTCACCTCCTGCATCATATTCCCCATCCTTATCAAGACTATTTTCAGCTCCACCCACAATCAGTACTTGATCCTCTTTTGTAAAATTCCTACATAACTCCCCTATGGTGTCAGTCACCTCAGCCAATCCTGCACTAGGCTCCACAATGCTGGTGCCCTGTTAATCAGTCCCCAACACTTCCTACAACTGCTGACCGATACCTCTACCATGCGAACTGCCTAGTAGCAGAACCTTATTCTTTCTGTTGGAATTTGCAACTCACTTATGGTTACTAACTGCTGAAGACTGCTTGCTGCATGTTTCCACAGAAGAGGCTCCTCTCCACTCAGCTCCGACAGTTGGTCAAATCTATGGCACATACCCAAAGTAGAACTGAATATCTCCTCCTCCTAGCTTCATTCTTGCCAGCTGCCAGTGTCCATTCCCTAGCACCCTTCAACCTATCGAGTTCCTCCATTGCGACATGAAACTGCACCTGATGGGCACATATCTTACGCTCCTGCTCCTCTATCAACTTATTTCTGCTACAGGTTCTGCATTCCCAGGAGAGGATTTCGCTAAAATACGCTTCTCACTCATGGTGAAATTTTAACAGTTACTGAAAAAACTAAACGTCTACATTACCTAAGTTCAATTACAGCAGCAGAACTATTTAAAGAACTAACAATATGGCTTCGAAATTGTCTCTCTGCTAAGGAATCAGCAACTTCTATTAATACTACTAATCCATAACTGATAGCAATACCAACAAAATTTCACGCATTTTCTTATCAAAAATCAAAAATTCAGGCGGCCACTGGAACATATAACACTAGAAACTCGTTTGCTATGACACAAACTAATGTTATCCTCTCTGAGGATTTTGCGTTTGGCCATACGTTTGTCTAATGGATAAGGGATATCAGACAGTAATTTCGATTGTAATGCAGTTTATAGATAACTAAACAGGCTTTACTTTGAGGATAATGAAAGTATAAAAGTTCATACAAATGAAACAATAAACGGTCGCCAGCCTAATTAGGCATATTAATTTGAAACAATAGTTCAAGGAAATTGAACATTAGTATTTGTAGTGACTGTAAATAAGATTCCCTTTGAGTCGTACACTGAATACACATGACTAGAAGGCAATCTAACAAGTGGGTAGCAGTAGTTACCATTAATGCACAAACCAGTTATCGTAGAAAGCAAGATTTTACTCCATTCATAACAACAACAGTTACGATCACAATCATTATGTAACTCAGTACTGAGATGTTACTGCAGGAAACAATGAACCAAAGTTGAGCATGAAAAGAGTTCTGATTCAACTGACAAATAAATACCACAAATAAAATTAAATAATACTACATATACACTTTTTATACTCCCATTTATATAAAAGTATCAGATTTCTTTAGTAGCAATAAATATCCCAATTATATTTCTGATATGAGGAGAATATTGTGGGGACCCATAAACTGATACTGTCTCTTTAGGCAAACTCCATGGTTACTTCAGAAGCAAAGTTCAATTCAATCAACATTAATTCTTAGCCCCAGTTGGAATAATTTATGTTTTCATCCTTTAAAGCAAAGTACTCAACACTGAGCTCAATTAACCAAAAGGAAAATCGTTCAAGTTAGCAATCAAGACTATATTACGTTTCAGATAAGTATAATTTAAGTGCCTTTTTCATCACCTGTGAAGCAGGCATTGTAGACAGTAGCATTTACACCCACTGGTGCTGAATTTTTTCACATTTAATACATAGAAACAAATCACTAGTTAGTAAGAAACAGGATACTCGGCTTTCTGCACACTTGTTAGGGGATCTTGCTTCCGTTGATGATTAGGATAAAGTTAGGGTTCAAAACACGGGTATATAGCACTTGGATTATTATTGAAAACACTCACATAAATTTACTGGCCCATGGTGCAATATATATCCGTGTGCCTGAAGTTGGCAGAGCAGTGGCGAAGTAGTGGTGGCAAGCGACGTGTCGGCCAACTGTACTCACGGCTCTTGATGTTGAATGCTCTTTACAATTTCGTCTTTTCGACGGATTTTTATCGTGTTAGAGCCATTCCGTATTGCCGAGAGTACTATGCAACAGCCAGATACACATTCGAGGCTATTTTCCATGCAAAAAGGCTTCCAAATGCCTCCCTCGGCACCCTCGATGTTTACCGTGCAACGCCTAGCCACTGACTGCGTACCGTTCCCACCAAGAAGCCGCCCAGTTCGACCGCCAAATCGACCGCCAAAACCATCTTTTACATCGCGCCAAGCCGCTTCCTCTGCGGAGGGACTTCCCTACAGCTTTTACCTTCCACAATACAAGTTTCCTAAGCATGAACCAGCTTCCAATGTACAAATTTGCTTTATGAACATACGTACATTATAAAATTTCATTATTTTTAAACATTATTTATATATAACTGTAATTTTCCTGTCACAAATTAATAACCTTAACTAACAAAGATCAAACACTTCATAATCACAGATACATAGAGTAAATCTGTTTCTTATCGACCCTGGTGTTACAAACACTCAGCGAAATTAAAACAAAAAATTAAAATTTCACTGATATATTTCACTGGAAACAATAAGAAACTTCAACTGAAAAATAAAGCACGAAATTTACTAAACGACTTCAACGCACAGACAACACTAAAAAACTCAGTGGCTGAACGTTTACAAACGTTTATTAAACCGTTATTTCGCCACAAATACCACGAGACACCACTTAAAACTATTAAATCTAATAACAGTGTAACAGTGTGCAAACACTTCGTCAGAACAACCACTACAGCTGCCATAGCACACCGCAGAATGTAAGCACACTCCTAATATTTGGATAGCGACTGAAAACTACTAAATTTAATATTCGAGTACAGTCCACAAACAAGTTTGACAGTACTTAGCTTTATAACCGCTACAGCTGCAACCGCGCGCCGCGAAGTGTCAAGATCGCTATAAAAAGAGAAGGATATTTCCAAGTAGTCTTATGTAGCGGCCGAAAGTGTTTGTTATGTTAACGGATAATTTCAATCAATTTTATGTAGTGGCCAAAAGAGTCTGTTATGTTGTTCCAAAACCAACTTTTATTACGTAGAATACGAGGTTTTTATTTAAAGTGCTGTTTTCATCTTAATGTCTCGATTTGTATTGGCCTACACAGTCCATTTATTTTAATGTGACCATCACCAAAGTCCGACGTCAATGTGTAGTATCCACTAACAGTCGGCAGGTGGAAGCAGTAGCAGTGGAGGGTATGTGAAGTTTCTCGAGGGATGCGTGCAACAGTGCAGTCGTTGTCGTAAAGCGGAAACCGAGGTACTCATCGGACTCCAAAAGGGCATGATCATTTTCTTCCGAATCAAGGGTGAGAGCACTTTTTAAAATTAAGTCTGTGAATGCTAGCGAGCAGCCGTGGTTGAAGTATACCATGCATGGCGGTAAGGCAAGAGCGGTGCACCGCCGTCCGTGCATGAGTGGGATGAACAACGGCTGCGTAGGTGGGCACGGGCGAATTGACGCGCCTGCCAAGATGAACCAAGGAGCTACCAACTATATCTTCTCAATGACCGTTCAGCGGACGTTACTGCGTGTGGGTCGCCGCAGGAAGCACTTGGTTCATGCGCTCTCACTGACTACTGTTCATAGGCGACGAAGGCTGCAAATTGCACGCCAATACCGAAACTGGTCGTGTTATATTGCTAGAGAAGGCCGAAATGCACGCTATAAGCTCCCGCAGGATGGCGTGAGGTCTGAAACAGGATACGTAATGAATGCTATAAAGAAAAGTACGTAGCTTCAGGAATACTTAACTTTAATCCATCATTTGTATACATCGTTCTTGATGAGACATGCTTCATACGATAACTATCAATTGCTATGGCGCCTTGCTAGGTCGTAGCCATTGACTTAGCTGAAGGCTATTCTAACCATCTTCTCTGCAAATAAACGAGGCTTCGTCAGTGTTGCATCGCTAGCTAAATCGTCCGTACAACTGGGGCGAGTGCTAGTAAGTCTCTCGAGACCTGCCGTGTGGTGGCGCTCGGTCTGCGATCACTGACAGTGGCGACACGCGGGTCCGACATGTACTAATGGACCGCGGCCGATTTAAAGCTACCACCTTGCAAGTGTGGTGTCTGGCGGTGACACCACAGGTCGTCCACTGCATTACGTTTTATGATCCACCAAACAGATCGGCACTGTCTTGAACGGCCCTGAAGCAATCGTCGGAAAGGTCCAGGCTGGAGAAAGGACCATTATGGTCTGGGAAATAGTTTCGTGGCATTCCTTGGGTTATCTCGTCGTTCTGAAAGGCACAATGGATCAATAAAAGTATGCATCTATCCTTGTGGAATGTGCCTAACCCTATATGTAGCTATTTTTTCCTCAGCATAACGGCATTTACCAATAGGACAATGCAATACGTCATACAGCTCGCAATGTACTTACTTGATTCGAAGAGCACTAGCATGAGTTTAACCTCGTTCACTGGCCACGAAACACCCCTAACTCAGTAGATAATCGGTGGGATATTCTTGATGGAGCTCTTCGCCTCGTGGATCCTCTCCCACGAAACCTTGCGCAACTGATCATGCCATTGGAGTCGGCCCTGTCGATACCTACCAGAACTTTACTGGCTGTCGTATAGTACTTGCGAGCTACATGAGGTGGTTACTCAGGCTTCTGACAGATGATCACATCAACATGACTGGACCGAGTACATCTACATCTACATGCACACTTCGCAAGCCACCTGACAGTGTGTGGCGGAGGGTACCTTGAGTACCTCTATCGGTTCTCCCTTCTATTCCAGTCTCGTATTGTTCGTGGAAAGAAAGATTGTCGGTATGCCTCTGTGTGGGCTCTAATCTCTCTGATCTTACCCTCATGGTCTCTTCACGAGATATACGTAGGAGGGAGCAATATACTGCTTGATTCCTCGTTGAAGGTATGTTCTCGAAACTTCAACAAAAACTCGTACCGATCTACTGAGCGTCTCTCTTGCAGAGTCTTCCACTGGAGTTTATCTATCATCTCCATAACGCTTTCGCGATTACTAAATGATCCTGTAACGAAGGGTGCTGCTCTCTGTGGGATCTTCTCTATCTCTCCTATCAACCCTATCTGGTACGTATCCCACAACGGTGAGCAGTATTCAAGCAGTGGGCGAACAAGTGCACCTACTTCCTTTGTTTTCGGACTGCATTTCCTTAGCATTCTTCCAATGAATCTCAGTCTGGCATATGCTTTACCGACGACCAATTTTATATGGTCATTCCATTTTAGATCACTCCTAATGCCTACTTCCAGTTAATTTATGGAATTAGCTGCTTCCAGTTGCTGACCTGCTTTATTATAGCTTAATGATAAAGGATCTTTCTTTCTATGTATTCGCAGCACATTACACTTGTCTACATTGAGGTTCAATTGCCATTGCCTGCACCATGCGTCAATTCGTTACAGATCCTCCTGCATTTCAGTACAATTTTCCATTGTTACAACGTCTCGATATACTACAGCATCATCCACAAATAGCCTCATTGAACTTCCGATGTTATCCACAAGGTAATTTATGTATATCGAGAATAGCAACGGTCCTACGACGCTCCCCTGCGGCACACCTGAAATCTCTCTTACTTCGGAAGACTTCTCTCCATTGAGAATGACATGCTGCGTTCTGTTATCTAGGAACTCTTCAATCGAATCACACAACTGGTCCGATAATCCATATGCTCTTACTTTGTTCATTAAACGTCTCTGGGGAACTGTATAAAACGCCTTGCGGAAGTCAATAAACACGGCATCTACCTGGGAACCTGTGTCTATGGCCCTCTGAGTCTCATGGACGGATAGCGCGAGCTGGCTTTCACACGATGGTCTTTTTCGAAACCCATGCTGATTCCTAAAGAGTAGATTTCTAGTCTCCAGAAAAGTCGTTATACTCGAACATAATACGTGTTCTAAAATTCTACAACTGATCGACTTTAGAGTTATAGGTCTACAGTTCTGCACAGTGTTAGGCCCTGATTTGTGGGGAAAGACCAAACGGACAAGAGGAATATTCAAGAAACACAATATTTCAACATGTAGTCTATTAAACCCACGACTTAGAATTATTCTGAGACGATCCTCTATTGCGTTAGAGGGCTGCAACGACCGCAATTCCTCACGGAGATGTGAACCATAGTGGAAGCGGAGTTGTTTCTTGACCAGCACGCACTTTAGTTTTATGTGTATTACAGACTATGGTAAAAGGAGTAATATACCCAGAGGTCTGAGATGGAGCCCTGCTATCTTTGTCCGTTTACCTGAACTAAAGCAGTCCTCTAGAAATTCATTTACTCATTCACTAGTTCTTTCATTCACATATTGTATTCCGTAAATCTCATCATGAGTCACTTCAGTTATGCAGAACGTTCTACCTTGAACATTAGAAGGCAGAAACTACACAAGTTACTTCTGTAAAATGTAGTAACACCAAAGTATGACTAGTGCTAATCAGCTCGTAACAGCAACTACACGAACGACTTTTAAATAATTTGATATATGGTTCCGTGATGCAGGAAAGAAAAGCTGCCGTCCTCTTGTGCTAATCAGTTGCCAACTTTTGGTCTAATAACACTTTTATATAATCAAATTGCCTTCCATTAGGGACGTGGAATGCACTCAACATTTGTGATATGACTTTCAAAATGACGGAGAGCGGCAATCAGTCGTTTTCTTTCTGGCTTTATTAAAGAAAGTCCAGACTTCGGCTAGTAACTACCCGTTATCAGTGCACTATTTCGGAGTTTTAATACTTGCCCCAGTACGACAACCTCTGTTGTTCGGGCTCCTTACAGTTCATTCAAGGTTACTGTACATTGGGACTTCTATATGATTTCTCAAAAAACCGGTGTCAGTATTTCACATACCACGAAAGTTAAGGTCTGTTTAATGTAAACGTTAGAGTTAAGTGGAAATCACGTGTGGGAGACGAAATATTCCGTTTTTTTTATTTATTTACTTTTTTTGTTACTTTCCGGGGTTTGCCGACGGATATGTTGCCAATACTCTTCTCAGGTTTGATGTCAGATCATGTACACATTACCTGAAGGTGTAGAACATATGTATCGACGAAATATTATGGGGTTTGCGGAATCTGATCCAACGGCAAAGCCGAGAAACGTATTTGCTTTCCGATACGTTGTAAAGCGAGTGGCTAATCAACTGTTTCGTTATTTTGCTGTTTAATATCAACAGATTTCATTTCTTTTGCTTGTTATCTGCTGGTAATCAGTTATATACTAGGACCACAATACTAAACGCCATTCTGATCTCTAATTAGGGAGGCATCCTCTCCATCGAAATTGCTTTCACGGTTAGTATTTTGGTTGTGAATTGTATAATTCATAATGAATTCATTGTTGTTATTAACCACAGTATGTACTGGTAGACATGTGTCACAATCACCAGGTTTCTGACAATGATTCTGCCAGATGTTTCAATTAAAATAAGTCATACGTAAGTTTCGTACGAAGATGTAAATCTGTGGCTCAACTCGGGATGAACTTTGTTACGTTTGACTGTGCTTTGTTTTGGCACATGAACCCCGCTCCACCCCCCCCCCCCCCCTCCCAAAGCAATGAATAGTGGCCTGATAATGTTTCCTAATGGGAATGTCCATCGGCTTGCAAGCCCTTATTTCGTCGATATTGTCAAGTCCTTTCCAACTTCCCGTTACTTTCAAATATGTATCATTTTAACTTGTCGAGGACTTAGGAAAGTTTTGTTTTTGAACTTAAAACCATTTGAATTGTATTAAAACATTATGATGTGTAGTTAGAGAAGTCTTCTGCAGGAAACTTGATCAGAGAAATGTAAGAATTACCATAGTATGAAACTTAACAATTTACAGCCACTCCAGAAGCCACTATGTGAATTTATTTTATAACGTTGCTGTCCTTGAAATCAAATCCAGATACAGAAGCATCACCACAGTGTACACCTGCTCGCATTATGATTTCCAAAAACGTTCATCAAGTCCGTCTGTGCCAAAGTTCCGTCGAACAGTTCAAGGACACGAACTGTTGACACACATTAGACAGGTGGTTTTTAATAGTCCGACATAACATATAGTGTCGAAAAATTCTATCAATTAGCATGTTGTTAGGGACAAATTATGCTTTATCACTCCACTTTGTTCGTTCTGCTGTGGATTAATTATGGGAATATGTGTACGCTGTTTTACATCTGGTTGCAAAATAGGGCACTTCACCTAGCAGCTGTCGGTATCTTTAAAAAGTAGGAGATTTACGCAGTACTTATCAGTTTGAAGTTCCACTTAACAGTAAAAGTCATCATACTCTATTCTAAGGATTGTGAATAGAAATGTGAACTGGATGGCAAATGCCATTTTACTATTTCTGATGAATACGGGTGTTAGACATGCAAAAGTGTGACACACTAAATCCTGGCACTACAAGATATTAAATTGTCTTCCGATTCCTTAGCGTAAATGCAGCAGTTGAGTCTGCAAACAAGCGAAGTTGCGACCGGGGACGTTCTCGCGCCTTGGCCGCTTGCCCGCAAAGTTTCGGTGCTATCCAAGGAGGGGAGGCTGCGTCCCTGCTCTAGAAGGGAACTCAGTCATTAGCATAAATAAGCACGAGGCAGGCCTTCTTCCTCAAGTGTTGCAAATAATGCTCGTAAAATAAATTATGCGCAGAACATAAATAGCCTTGCTGTTGTAAGTAGATATTACGTACTATAGTTCCATGACAGTAAACTTCAAGATCTGACTATGATACCACTTCCTTTTTCCATCGATGAATCCGTAAGATAGCGACACGCTGTTGTCCTATTAGGGATTGAAGATAGTTTTATTGAGACGGGGTGTGTGAAAAGATACGGCTTGTCAGTGACTGAATCATGATTACTCGCTGATATGAGAATATTACTTCAATTCTATGGCAAAGTGTTCTCCAACTCAGTAGCGTGGTAATAAAATTTAAACTACTTTGCAAATAAAATGTGCGTTGTTCTAAACTTTCAACTGACGTTTGAATTCCGCTAAATTTTACGCGGGTAAGCAATCACCTATGAAGGTCATGTTAGGTCATATTACCTGAATCTCCCATTCATGCCAACATTCATAATTTTTTCACTCACCAGTCTCCGGAATGGTGCCTGTATCTCCATATCCAGTTTTAAAGATTGTCATTTATGTTTATTAGACTCAGTTTTCATAGCGAAACGAAAAGAGGGGAATAGGCAAATGGGTTATCGAATAAACCAGAGTGAGGTTCAGTTTTGCAAAACAAGCTTTACTTGCTTGAAAGAAATTAATGTAATTTAGAAAAACTTAATTAGTGATTTGCGATTAGTCACTGAAATATTTCTCAAATAGTTGTTGCTACATATGTAAATGAGGTGTACAAAAGTTCATCTTATCAAGGCGAGGCGATTTTGCCCATAAAATCAGGTCTTCATGTGATATTTAACTCTCATAAATGCTTCCTTCGAATGAAGTACTTAATTTAGGAAGGCAAATGAGGATTCTGAGTGTTCTAGGTCTAGTAGTTTTACGCATAAAAATTTGCTTCGATGTCAAATGGTTCAAATGGCTCTGAGCACTATGGGACTCAACTTCTGAGGTCATCAGTCCCCTAGAACTTATAACTACTTAAACCTCACTAACCTAAGTACATCACACACATCCATGCCTGAGGCAGGAACTTCGATGTCAAAATACCTTCCTTTGACAGCAAACCAACAACGACAACGATAGTTCAGGTACACATGACGACGCCGCAAGCTGAAGATGAAGAGATAGAGAAAGTGTATAAAGATTTTGAAAGGGTAATACAGTATGTAAATGAAGATGAAAATCTAGTAGTCATAGGAGACTCGATGCAGTTGTAGGGAAAGGAGTAGAAGAAAAGGTTACAGGAGAATATGGACTTGGGACAAGGAATGAGGGAGGAGAAAGACTGAGTTCAGTAATAAACTTCAACTAGTAATAGCGAATATTCTGTTCAGGAATCACAAGAGGACGAGGTATACTTGGAAAAGGCCGGGTGATACGGGAAGATTTCAATTAGATTACATAATGGTCAGAGAGAGATTCCGAAATCAGGTACTCGATTGTAAGGCATACCAAGGAACAGACATAGACTTAGATCACAGCATAGTAGTGATGAAGAGTAGGTTGAAGTTTAAGACAGTAGTCAGGAAGAATCAATACGCAAAGAAGTGGGATACGGAAGTACTAATGAATGACGAGATACAGTTGAATTTCTCTGAGGCGCTAGATACAGCAACGAGGAATAGCTCAGTAGTCAGTACAGCTGAAGAGGAATGATCCCTAAAAAGGGCGTTAAGAGAAGTTAGAACGGAAAACATAGGTACAAAGAAGGTAATTGCGAAGAAACCATGGGTAACAGAAGAAATACTTCATCTGATTGATGAAAGGAGGAAGTGCAAAAATGTTCCGGGACACTCGGGAACACGGAAATACAAGTCGCTGAGGAATAAATAAATAGGAAGAGCAGGGAAGCTAAGACGAAATGGCTACATGAAAAATGTGCAGAAATCGAAAAATAAATGATTGCCTGTAGGACTGACTCAGCGTACAGGAAATTCAAAACAATCTTCGGTGACATTAAAAGCAAGGGTCATAACATTAAAAGTACAACTGGAATTCCACTGTTAAAAGTAGACGAGAGAGCGGATAGGTGGAAAGAATGCATTGAAAGCCTCTACGAGGGGGAAGATTGGCCTGATGTGGTACAAGAAGAAACAGAAGTCGATTTAGAAGACCCCGTTTAGAACCAGAATTTAAGAGCTTTGGAGGGCTTAATATCAAATAAGGCACAAGGGATAGATAACGTTCAATCAGAATTTCTATAACCGTTGGGGGAATTGGCAATGAAACGACTGTTCACATTGGTGTGTAGAATGTAAGAGTCTGGTGACGTACCGTCTGACTTCCAGAAAAACATCATCTACACAATTCCGAAGACGGTAAGAGCTGACAAGTGAGAGAATTATCGCACAATCAGCTTAACAGCACATGCATCCAAGCTGCTGACTAGAATAATACACAGAATAATGGAAAAGAAAGTTGAGGATGCGCTAGAAGACGATCCGTTTGGCTTTACAGAAGGTTAAGGCACGAGAGACGCAATTCTGACGTTGCGGTTGGTTATGGAAGCAAGACTAATATGAAATTCAAGACAGGGTTCGTAGGATTTGTCGACCTGGAAAAAGCGTTCGACGATGTAAGATGATGCAAGATATTCGAATTCTGAGAAAATAGGGGTAAGCTAAAGGGAACATATACAACATGCACAACAGCCAAGATGGAATAATAAAGAGTGGACGACCAAGAACGAAGTGCTCGTATTAAGAAGGGTGTACGACAAGGATGTATTCTTTCACCCATACTGTTCAGTCTGTACCTCGAGGGAGCAATGATGGAAATAAAAGAAAGGTTCAGGAGTGGAATTAAAATTCAAGGTGAAAGGACATCAATGATACGATTCACTGATGACATTGCTAACCTGAGTGAAAGTGAAGAAGAATTGAATGGTCTGCTGAATGTAATGAACAGTCTAGTGAGTCCACAGTACGGACTGAGAGTAAATTGAAGAAAGACGAATTTAATGAGAAGTAGTAGAAATGAGAACAGCGAGAAACGTAATATCAGGATAGATATTCACGAAGTAGATAAAGTTAAGAAATTCTGCTACCTACGTAGTAAAATAACGAGTGACCGATGGAGCAAGGAGGACATCAAAAGCAGAGTAGCAATGGCAGAAACGGCATTCCTAAAAATGGTTCAACAATGGCTCTGAGCACTATGGGACTTAACATCTGTGGTCATCAGTCCCCTACAACTTAGAACTATTTAAACCTAACTAACCGAAGGACATCACACACATCCATGCCCGAGGCAGGATTCGAACCTGCGACCGTAGCGGTCGCTCGGTTCCAGACTGTAGCGCCTAAACCGCTCGGCCACTTCGGCCGGCCGGCATTCCTAGCCAAGAGAAGTCAACTAATATCAAATATCGGCCTTAATCTGAGGAAGAAATTTTTGAGAATGAGCGTCTGGAGTACAGCACCGTATGGTAGTGAAACATGGATTGTGGAAAAACCGGAACAGAAGAGAATCGAAGCTTTTGAGATGCGGTGCTACAGACGAATGTTGAAAATTAGGTGGACTGATAAAGTAATGAATGAGGAGGTTCTGGGCAGAATCAGAGAGGAAAGGAATATGTGGAAAACAATGATAAGGGGAAGGGACAGGATGATGGGACATCTTTAAAGACATGAGGGAATGATTTTCATGGCACTAGAGGGAGCTGTAGAAGGCAAAAACTGTAGAGGAAGACAGACATTGGAATACATCCAGCAAATAATAGAGGACGCAGGTTGCAAGTCCTAGTCAGAGATGAAGAGGTTAGCACAGGAGAGGAATTCGTGGTGGGCCGCATAAAACCAGTCAGAAGACTGATAAGACTTATGACAAGCAAGTAAGAGAGAGAGAGAGAGAGAGAGAGAGAGATTGGGGCGAGTTTGAATATCTACAAACATGTTTTCCTAGCACTATTCTTGGAGGAAATAACACAGAATGTCGTTAGCATTGGTTCAAAGAGTCCTCCTTTATACGCTGTGCCCAGCTTGCGCAGAAATGTTGATATACGTTGTAGATCCAGCGACAGCTGTGGTATTCGTACCCAAAAACTATAAAATAAGTTTCCACCGTCATTTTAAACTAAAATTTAAACACGGATACTGTAAGAAACAATTTTACTCAACAGGCGGTAATCACCTGACAAACTGCTCTCGCTACAAAGAGGCTGATATAAAGTCTTACGAAAATATTGTTAATGGTACTAACTTGAATCAGAAAACTGTTAGTGAGCTTGAATTGCCAACCACCATAATACGTATGTGCTGTCGATTTCCGGAGATGTGATAACCACAGAACATTTTATCGACCACACACATGGGTGGCTTTCCATTTAGTGCCCTTTAAACGAGCGAATCTACTTTAAAGTACAGCAAAATCCTTTACAGCATAATGTAATGCTCAGTCGACTATCAGCACGTACTTGCCTATGTACGTTAAACTTTCAGAGTTGTAAATAATAATAGCGATCTGCAAGTAATGCGGCTTTCGTGACAGACGACTATGTGAGACTGCAATTTCTATACATTTAAAACAAAGTTTAATTCTCATCTTTCACTAGATGTTTACCGCTTTTTAACACAGTATTTTAAAGGTTTTTGCGGACATTTCACCGTAAAAACTGTTCACAAATAAATACCGCATCACTCGCAATGTTTGCAGGGTTTGTGTTTGTTTCATTGGAAACCTCAACACTCCTCTCACCACGGGAAATTGCTATTGATACCCGCTTGTTTAATGGAGATAAAAGGAAAGTAAACAACAGTTTCAGCAGAGTTCAGTGGGCCATGCTTTGTGACCACTTGCGATTGTGGTACTGTTCGGTCTGTCACCATACCACATTGGGTTTAAATCACGCCAACGTCTTTCGTTCACAGAACCGTTTTCGTGACCTACGTGGAGTAGCGCCCGGGGCTAAAAACCCGAGCTGATGAACGCGGCCTTCAAATTATGGCCCGTAGGGAGACCGCGGACGAATGAAACGGTAAAGTCAACTGTTTTTTGGAGGCATATTTAAGGACTGTGCCAACCCGGACAGCATACAATCATCTGTACATGATAACTGCAGTCAGAAGGCACCTCTTTGATAAACACTGCAAATCCCCAAGCAACGTGGTCCGCAAAGAAGGTGGCCAATGGAATGCCGGGAACATACACTGAGATGGCGAAAGTCATCGAATACCTCCTCGTATCGTATCGGACCTGCTTTTGCCCGAAGTAGCGCACAAACTCTACGTGACATGAACTCAACGAATTGTTCGAAATCTTATGCAGAAATATTGTGTCAGGCTCACTGGCATAATTGCGAAACTGTTCCGCATCCAGGATTTTGTGCTCGAACTGACCTCTCGATAATGTCCCATAGATGTTCTATGGCACTCACTTCAGGCGACCTGGGTGCCCTAGTCGTTCACACGAATTGTCCAGAATGTTTTCAAAACCAGTCGCGAACAGATGTGGCGCGATGACATGGCGAATTGTAATCCATACAAATTCTAATGTTGTTTGGGAATATGAAGTCGATAATGACTGCAAATAGGCTCCAGGCAATCGAACATAACCATTTCGAAATGGTTATGTGACCCTTGTGAACACAGCCCACACAGTTCTGAAGCTACCACCAGTTTGCACAGTTTTGCAAAAACCGACATAATGTCTAAACGGATAAAGCAATCACTGGTTGTACAATGTTACTTCTAATCCGTCTGTATCGCAAAAATATTTATTCACATGACCAGTTTCGGTTCCTCTAGAACCACCTTCAGATCTGAAATGACAAAGATTCTAATTTGTTAATTCGAAAATGCAAACCCATTTCGTCCTATCCGATCAACATCAAATGTACCAGAATGTACCTGCAATTTCCATTACAGGAGTAACCCATCCACACAAAGCAGCTTTCACATGCTGCGTCACATTAAATTTGTTGGCAGAATGCACATTATTTATATTAATTAGAAAACTATTGCCGACAGGTGTGGTACGTTTGTTACATTACATATGCACGTACTGTATTAAGTAGATTTTTCTAATTTGGTTTTATCTCTAAAAATATTTAGTTAAGATCTGTAGTTGTCAGGGTAAAATCTGTACTTGTCAAACATAAAATACACAATATTCGTACGATCGAAAACAAAGGGCGATTTCTATGTCCATGGCGCTGGTATAGACTTATTTTCCTCCATGGTCTGCTTCCGTGGTTCCCGCTATTTCGGTGTTGAGCCGGGAGCCGTTCAGTCGTCTTATGCCCATCGCCTTGGGTAAGAGGGCCGTGCAGAAGGGCGCCGTCAACGACGCCAGGCGCTGCACGCATATTCCAGATATTTCACCGTGCACCATCTCTCATCCTTCGGCTTGGACTTCTATACACAACAGTGATCATTTCAGTAAGTCATCATAAATACTAAAATAGGCATTATGATTGAACTCGCTTTGCTCGTTGAGGATTAAATCTGGGTCTTTCTTCTTGTGGTTGGATATTTCAACATTTTAGAAGAAGTTGAAATATATATCCACAAAAAGAAAGATCCGGATTGGTGGACTATTTCTGACGTAACGAACCGGAGAAGTGAGAGAAAGACAGCGGATGATATATCCTTCCGCTTTTTGCTTGGAGGGAAGACGTTCCTGTGACGCTCTTGTAGCAGGAACACGTAGCGGGAGCGAGTGCGCTCGTGCGTATACGCAGAGAGCGAGGAACAAAGTCTCTACTCAGTACTGCACTGAGAGAGCACCTCTGTTGCTAGCGAATCGGAGTGCTACTCTGTCTTAAGTCACTCACGATTAAGCGTTAGTTCACTGTGTTGGCCGCGACACTTAATGAGCGGTGTGAATACAAGAGTATTAGTTAGCACCTGCGAGCGAATATTGAGTGGCATTTCGGTGGACTGGTTATCTGAAGGGTGTACCACGCCAATAGCTAGACAAGGGCCAGATAGCAGTCCTTGAC
Source organism: Schistocerca americana (assembly GCF_021461395.2). Taxonomy (NCBI): domain Eukaryota; kingdom Metazoa; phylum Arthropoda; class Insecta; order Orthoptera; family Acrididae; genus Schistocerca; species Schistocerca americana. The sequence continues at coordinate 495,485,885 of NC_060124.1, read as the reverse complement.
TTCCTCAAGGCGTAGTGAGAGTTCGATTGGTGAAGGTCAATCCAGATAGAAAGAGATAGTTTTCTTACTTTTCAGCGGCGAACTGTGCAGGCAGCAGTCGTTGCAGCTCACGGTATTGTGCGCTACAGTGTAGGCAGGCCCCATTTTTCCTCCATTAGAAATAACATACTTCATTCACGTCACTCCATTACATTTCTCACGCGACAGCCTCGACCGTACTTAGAAAAATTCAGTCGGATAATTATTCAAGTTTTAGTAGGCACGGCTGTCAGCCATTCTGACGAGTAAATAACATTCTTAAAGAAAATGGATAAAAGAGCTTTCCCACACTTTGTATATAAATGTCATTAACAGGATTCATATCCATAAGAGGTAACCTCCTATTTCGAAAAGAACCCAGAAATCTGTGTATCAGTTTATAAATAAAGGTTTCACTTGATTTTCTTAAATTTGGCAACAAATAACATTTTCTATTCGTTTAATGTTTTTCTTACACTAACTAACTATACCCCAGTACCCAAGTATCCCACTAGTTACGAAAAAAATAGAATATTTTTGTATTGTTTCCTTACAGAGGACGACTCCAAAAGATATTTATTGCTGAAAGTTTTTCCAGGCATTTCATTTTGGTACGTTAGGAGTGTCTGTCTCACTTCTGTAGTAGTGTGGGGAGGAAATTGCTTCTTGCAAGAACCAAAGGGTACTTGTCAGATCAATCCGTTGCGCAACTCGTCAACGTAACACCCACACACTGACAACCTTCACTTAAGTTTTGGATTTTGAGGTCTTAACTGTTATTTTCTTATGCATACCCAGGTCTTCTGATGCGGTCATTGCGACTTTTTAGCTGACCTATTTCACCACCAATAGGTTCCTGAATTGTAGCTGTTTGCTGTTCCTGAATTGATACTGGCCTTGCTTGTTCGTTAACAGGATATCTTAAACAGTGTGAGCTCATGGCGGTTCCTGAATGGGGGCGATAACGTGTTTGTCTATGTTGTGGCCGCCCCGTCCACTCCGTCGTCATGCATTACCTAGATCAGAGGTTCCCAACAAAATTTTCTCTGGGACCCCCTCATCGAGCTTGATTGGTACCTTGTCATATCACTGTAGCAAGTACCTCAAAAAGCCAAATTAAGAGTCTTTTTATACGTTTTATATTTTTGGTACTTAGAAAAAACACTGGTATATTCATTATCGAAATAGTATTGAGCTTAAAGCTTTTCCAATTTAGCCATCATTGTTTTTGTTAAATTTCTGATTATTGCTCAAAATCTTTGTCTTCAAATCTGGGTGCTTAGTATAACAAACTGCTTAAAAAATAAAAGTTGAGTATGAACTGAAAATGACAGGAGAAAATTAAAACTGGGTGTATTGGTGTTTCAAGTGTACTACACTTGAGATTGAATTGAACAGACATGTGTGTAAAATAAGAAAACACAAATGTCATACAAAATATTATTTATTTGAAAAAATACAGTTACAACAGAGTACTCCGTCGGTATACAGTTAGTTTTTATTTCCAGTTCTTAATGAGATGAGTTCAATCTGACCTTTAAGTCCATTACTTCTGAAATATTAGGTTCCAAACTTGAAACTTTCACTCTGAAATCCGACCGCATGTCGAGCCGATTCCTATATTTGTTTTTCATTAAACACGTGGAAGAAAATGCTTGCTCACATCGATATGTGGTTGCATATGGAAGGATATTTTTCATTGCCTTATCTCCAAGTTTCTTGTAGTCCTTGCTTGCCGATGCCCAGAAGTCTGTAATTTTATCACCGATGAAAATGTTTATCATCGTACCACATCTGGACAGATACACAAGTTGATCTTGCTCATCTTCAGTGAGGCCTTGGATTTTGTCTGTTTCTTCACAGCTGAAGGGATTTCGAATCCATCTGTCGTCAGGGTCAAGTTCAGGGCAATACTCTCTAAAAGTGGTGGCTAGGCTGCGTAGATGCTCGGCTTCATTGATCTTGATCTGGTCACGCAAACTCTCCTCTGATGACTCCAAGAATTGTTTTAAAGTAGAAAAGTTAGTTAGTGAATCATTTTCTATCCTTGACGCCAAATCTGACACGTTTTGACCATAGCATTAATCTTACCCTCAACTTTGAACATGTTTACACTTTTTCCTTGTAAACTCAAGTTTAACACATTCATGTGTCCAAACACATCAGCTAAGTACCCAACTGAGCAAAGCCAAGAGAAGTTAGTCGGAAAATCCGCGTACTTTGTGTCAAGAAGGAAGACACGAACATCGTCTCTAAGTTCAAAAAATCTCGACAAGATCTTACCTCGAGAAAGGCATCTTACTTTCGTATGAATAAGAAGTTGCTCATGCTCACTGCCGATCTCTTTACACTCTAGGAAGAAGCTAGAAGCAGAAGTTAGCGTTCGCTAAAGCTCTGTTCATGCAGGAAGCGGCCAAAACGGAAAATCTGTTACCATACGAAATATACTTAATATATTTTTTATTCTAGTAGCACCTTGCGGGTACCTCTGGCTTAGCTCGCAGAGCCCTGGGGGTCCGCGGACCACTTGTTGGGAACCACTGACCTAGATGGTTGGGTCTTTGCCATCCTTCCTACCAAACGTCTTCGAACACCAGATAAGAACCTATCTCGTAATACGGACGGGCTCCCGTTTCGAGATACATTCGGGCATTGCAGACACCATCGCTCTGTTAATCATATTGACTTAAGAGGGGCCTGGGTCTCAAAATTTGAAATTGATAAGGATATGTAATTGGATTTGGCAGCCTAGTTTACTTTCGGGCGTTTCACAGTCGTTGTAGATGTGGTATCTTAAAGTGTCGCGGGTACACCGTTTGGTTAGTTGTTGTTGCTTTCGTGTAACTGACTTCGCTGTGTTAATACTCCTTTTGCCGGTATGTACCCAACGAAAGGGGCATTGGAAAGCCAGTCCTGTCGTTGTAACCTTTCTTGGCCTTCCTATTTGGTGTAGTCTTGTGTTTCTTGCGTGTAATCCTTCTGGTGCACCCCTTGTGATGGAGCAATTCAAACTCTTGGTTGCTTTATTCATGAAGAGCTACCTGTTTTCTGTTTAGTAGCTTACTTCTGAAGCTGTTATTAAAAAAGGCCTGCCTGTTTTCTATTTGGTAACTTTTACTTAACTGAAGTTCTTATTATTGAAGGGCTGCCTGCTCCCATTTAATTAAATTGAGAACAAAACTGTTAGGCAAATTGGTAGAAGTCAGGCCCACCTAGCACATTGGGGGAATCGTGTGGGGGACACTACCTCCTTGTAACTAAGCCAGCCTGAAGTTTCCAGAATAGGCCAGCTGGGCGATCGATCTAGGGATTTGCAGCTCCAAGCAGCGTCCATAAGCGTGGGAGTCTGGAAACGGGAGCAAGTCCAGCAGCTACCCCAACGAATCAGTTCTTTGATCAGGTGTCGGGAGCCCAAGCTAATCATTTCGCTAGATCACCCAACCCAATTATGTGCCTGTCCAACGGTATTTCAGAACTTTATACCTTGGGCCGAGTCCAGCAGTTTTTGTGGCTACTGGTGCGATTTGAATTTCATGCGGATGGCTTCGGGACGCCTCACCATGTGATATTAACATTACTTTATCCCTTGGCGGAAGGTAATCGGAGTGATTTTATATCTGAAGCGGGGGCGGGCTCAATAGGACAACTAAGGGGACTGACGATAGGAAGCTCTCACCGCGGATGCGGAACGAGCTTGACCGCAAATATTACTGACCTATGCAGGCATTATTTGAACAGCTGAGCCAGTATGTCGAGCGAGTGCGTCTAGCCACCTTGGCTCTTGGTATGACAGTTTCGGAAGTCAATGCCGTATCAAACATCCTGGGGTGCATGCGTACCGAGGATACGTCGCACTTGGCCTTTTATTCAAGCCACAGTAGCTTCCAGGAATTGAAAACATTGCTTGAATCCATTGAATTCTTGTCGTTTGCCGACGAGGAGCGGGAGCATGATGAGCACTTGGAAACTCCTCCGCCCACCTCGAGAACTACTAGGGCTCCTCAAGCATCCAACACATTTTCTGGGAAATGTTGTTTTCGGTGCAGCGCCTGCGATCACTTGGTACGCAAGTGCCCCATAGCACGAGCTCCTAGATCCGGCAAATGACTCCAGGTGAAGAAGGGGGGAGGTACGGGGGAAATTGTTTCCGTCAGAGGTGTGCGCCATGATGCGTGCTTATTCAGGCTCACTATCTGCCCTCCCTTTTATCTGTCCTCGTCTAGGACAAGAACCCTTGTGGGCGCTGTTGGATTCTGGTGGCTCTGTGAGTTTGTTAAACTATAACTGGTGTTTTCAGTTCCAGCATATGTGTAAATTATCTTCCGTGTGCCCCTGACTTCAAAGATGTCGTGTAGCCAATGGACAAGAGTTGCCGCTTGTCGCGGTAGTTGATCCATTTGTAATTTCTCACGGTCCGTTGCGCTCTTGCTTGTTAAAGATCTAGCGCTCAACCTGTTGCTCAGATGTGATTTTATTTAGAAAACTGGATTACTTCTCAATTCTGCGAGCCACACCCTGTCTTTTCGGTCGTCACCTATTCACAAGATAGCCTTTTGCTTTTGCCGTTGCACAAGTGTAGGGGATTCGGTAAATTGTAACTCCAGTGAATTCGATGTGGCCCATCTTGAGCCGGGTCAGGCAGGATAGTTACTGAATTTATTAGGGGAGTTTCCCAAGGTTTTCTCTAATAAGTTGGGTTCACTGAAGTCGTACAGTACCACCTACGCCTGGTGACTATATTCAGGTGCTTATCGCCTCTCGCCACCCAAAATGAAAATCTCGGGACAAAAATTGGCGAATACGTTGAAGGAGGGGGTCTTTAGGCCGTCAACATCTCCCTATGCGTCACCGATTTTCCTCGTACCTAAAGCTCAGGCCGGTGGTTGATTATAGACTCCTTAATTAAAAGGTTAGTTTAGGATGTCACTTTGCCGGATCTTCACAATTGCTGTACCTGGTTTTCGGAAGCTAGCCGGTTCACAGTGGTTGATCTCAACCAAGCTTATCATCAGATTCCTTTTACCGAGGACTCTAAACATGTCACAGCGTTCTGCAGTACTTGGAGCCTCTATGAGTTCAACCAGGTGCCGTTCGGCTTGTCCACTGGGGCGTTTGTTAGATCATATGCTGGGCGACTTGAATTTTTCTTGAGCCTTTAATTACCTTGATGATTTTGTCATTTATAGTAGTCGTCTAAGGACCGTATTTCCCATGTTCGGGAGCTAGTCTCCAAGTTTTGGGATGCGGCGGTGACCGTTAAGCCGTCCAAGGTTTCACTTGCTAGGAAACATATGTCCTTTCTGGATGATTTCATTTCCGGGGACAGCATTAGGACTGACCAGGAACGAACTAAGGTACTGAAGAAATTTCCGCAACCTCGAAACAGAAAGGAGATAGCTAGATTTATTGGGATGGCGAGGTATTTTCGCCGTTTCGTCCCGGATTTAGCCCCAGATGGACGTTCCTCTGCACATACTACGTTGGAAGGAGGAGACATTTGCGTGGGTTGAGAGCCAACAGGTGGCTTTTGAAGCTATCAAGACCGCCATCACCAATCCGCCTGTCTTAGCGGTCCCCGATTTCGTCAAAAGATTTATCGTTCAACTTGATGCCTCTCGTATTACTGCAGAGTATCAAGGTATAAGACGCCCGTTAGCTTTCGCGTCTAGAAGGTTGTTTGTTGTCGAGATGAATTATTTCGTTTGCGAGGCGCTAGCTGTGATTTTCGCCTTAAAGAAGTTTCCGTTCTATCTTGAGCATAGGGAATTTGATCTCGAGACGGACAATCAGGCCCTAACTTGGCTGGGCAGTATGCATCTCCGCTTTCTCATTTTAAGGAGCGGCACATAATATGATGTGACAACCAATTTGCCGACGCCCTCAGTCGCATGTTTCAGGAGGAGGTGCTGTCGAGAATAAGGGCCCAGTGAGCCTCACCTGGTTGTGTATACCGTTTTACCTGAAGTTCCCCCGTTCCCCCAATTGTTTGTGGACCATAAAGCCAAACAGGATCAACGTCCGCTGTGGAGCCCATTAAGAAAGCAACTCTTATCCTGTGTTGAGGTTGGCGACTACTCCATCAGGAATGGAATACTATGTACACCCGTTAACGAAAAATTTGTTTACTTGAGGAGCTGATGCCTCCCGTTTCCCATTATTTCAACAATTCTCTAGTGGAAGGACATCTGGGCCTCTACAAAACCTTCGAAAAGATTAAGTCCTTCCTCACTTCGCCCACGTTGTATAAGGATATCAGGTGATTAGTGGGTAAGTTTGAAGCCTGTAAGAAGTCTAAACCCAGCAATAGTCTTCCGAACGGTTTGTTACAATGCGAGCAGGAGGTCAACCCTACGGACAAACTCTTTATCGATAACAGAGTGCCTCTTCCTCGTACAAAAAAAGAGAATCGATTTATTCTGGTGGTTTCTGACGCGTTTTCCAGCTTTTTATGGTGAAGTCGTGGGGTCATAGCGGCCATTGCCACTGTACATCTGACCAACATCTTCAGCTGGTTTGGACCCCTAAGTCTCTTGTTGACGATGACGCTCTGGCGTTTGTTTTCGAAGAGTTTTAGCGGTTTTGCTTTCGTAATGCTATTAAGCATCTAACCACAACGCCATATTATCCCCAGGCATCTTTTGCAGAGAGAGTGAATCGCAACCTTAAGTCATCTTTGATCATTTACCATTAAGAGTCCCCAGTAAGTGGAACACCACATTGCCTTAGCACAATTTTGCATATAAAATTGCGCAGCACGAGTGGGATACCACATTGCCTTGGCTCAATTTTGCTTTCAATACTGCACAGCACGAAGCATCCAAGGCCGTTGATGCCGCTCCCTTGTTTGCATATATCATCAGTTCCCCTGTATCCAGCTTGTGGGATGTCAACAACCTCCTGCCTCCGTCAGTTATTCTTGAAGATCTTAGGGAAAATTGGGAACAGGCCAGGAATAACTTTAGATTAGTCCACAGTCACCAGGCACGGCGATATAACAGGAATAGATATCCCTTTCAGGGCAAGGTACGAGACGAGGTTACTGTGAAGAACTGTGCCAGTCGGCTAAGGGATGTTGCCAAGCTAGGGAAGCTCACTCGTCGTTTCATAGACCGATGCCTTATTATCAAAATACTGGCCCTGTTTAAGTTGCTTGTCAGGCATCTGGCCACTGGTAAAGTACTCAGGGTGCATCTTAATCAACTTAACCCCGTCAATTAACTTTCCTCTTCTTCTTCTTCTTCTTCTTCTGTGTGCTGGACCGGGGTTCAGTGGTTTAAGGTGCAGGTTGAGCCGTGGCGGGGTTGCTGGCGTCGCCTTTCGAATCCCTGGCACCATTAGCTTGGTTTATCGCGTGATGTCTCTCTGGTTCTACATCTACATCTACATACATACTCCGCAGTCCAGCATGCGGTGCGTGACGGAGGGTACCTCGTACCACAACTAGCATCTTCTCTCCCTGTTCCACTGGTTTGAGGCAACTAAGTCCTATGTTCAAGGTTTTTGATAGGGACGGGGTGTATTGTGATGTGTAGAGTTGGAGAGTGGTAACGGAGCGAGGAGGACCCTATGAGAAGTTCCCGGGGCGAGCAAGGCATTCACTTGCGCAAACGCCTGTGCACGGAGTATGGCGAGTGGCTGGTCGGCATATTTGTGGGACGATTTGAATCCGTAGCTGACTTCGAGTGCCGTCTTCGTAAGCAGCCTGGCCAGCCATCTCTGGGACACGACACACCACTGAGAGAGTTGAAGTCAGTTTCGCTGTGCTGAGTTCTGGGTCCCCTTGGGAAACGGCAATCTTCAGCTTCGATTCGTGAACTTCAGTTAAATTTTGGATTTTGAGGCCTTAACTGTTATTTTCTTATGGATAGTTATACGTCTGTTGCGATCATAGCGATTACTTATGTGATCTATTTCACCACCAGTTGGTTCCTGAAATGTAGCTGATGTTTGCAGTTCCTGAGTCGATACTGGCCTTGGTTGTTCGTCAACAGGGTATCTTAAACTGTGTGAGCTGATGGTGTTTCCTGAGCCGGAGCGATAACGTGTATTTCTGTTCTGTAGCCGGACACGCTCGCCCCTGCCCCTCCTTCACCCCCTCCCGCATTCGTTGTCACACAGTACGCAGATAGTCGGGTTTTAGCCGACCTCCTTGCCAAGCGTCTTCGAATACAAGATAAGTACCTCTCTCTTGTAATACTGCTAGTTTTGAGATACATTCGGGCACTGCAAACGTCATTGCTCTGTTAATAATATTGGCTTAGGAGGTGCCTGGGTCTCAAAGTTCGCAACTGCTGAGGATATATGATTTGGTTTGGCAGCCTGGTTTTCTTTCGGTCGTGTCGTCGTCGTTGTAGAAGCGGTGTCTTGCAGTGACACGGCTAGTTATTGTTGCTTTCACGTAATTAACCTCGCTATGGTGATACTTCAGTTGGCCGTCTGTACCCAACGAAAAGGCTCCTGGAAGGCCTGTACTCTCGTTGTAAACTTTCTTGGCCTTCCTATTTGGTGTAGTCTTACGCTCCTTCCTCGTAAGCGTTCTGAAGCACCCCTTGTGAGAAGTCAATTCAAACTCTTGGTTACCTGTCTGAAGCAGCTATTCATCGAGGGCGACCTGTTTTCTGTTTAGTAGTCTTACTTAGCTGAAGCTGTTATTACAAAGGCGTGCTTGTTTTCTATTTGGTAATTTCACTTAACAGAAGCTTTTATCATTGAAGGCTTGCCTGTTTTACATTTGGTAATTTCACTTAACAGAAGCTTTTATCATTGAAGGCTTGCCTGTTTTACATTTGGTAATTTCACTTAACTGAAGCTGTTATTATTGAAGGCCTGCCTGTTCCTTTTTAATTAAATTAAGAGGTGTTTCATAACTGGGTTAGCTGAAACTCTTACTGCCCAAGGCCTACCGGTTTTATTGCCTTATTATTGAGACATAATAGCTTAATCTGCGTTGCAACTAACTTCAGTTGTGATTGTGAAAAGCCTACCTGTTTCAGAGGTATTGATGTCAATAAGGTAGTAACAGGAAATAACACATGACGGTAAGTAGCTCCTAACCTTTGCCTTACATCCCTTTATTCATAATTGTAGATTTCAAAATCAATATGTATCAACTACTTACGCACAGACTACAGAACATCTGCTGTAAGATCTTCTCCAGTAGCCTACTACAACTAATAAAGCCACTCGCTACGGAAACAATTAGAGAGTATCAAGGAGGTTTCCAAACGGACCATACTTTTACGTTAAAAGCGGTTTAAGACAAATTGTGCAAATATCGCGGAGAATTACATCTTATCGTAGTAAACCTCGAGAAGGCTAACGATAGTATACACAGAACAATTCCGATTAAAACCATGACAGAATTTAGCATGCAACAGAAATTGGTCAGAATAATTAAGATAAGGTTAAATGACATGAAAGCGCAGGTCAAGATAGGCAATAAAACGACAGAAAGTTTAGAGATGTGCGTAGGATTAAGACAAGGAGTCTTATCTGTTCTTCTCAATCTGGCCCTCCAAATGGTAATTCGAGACTTCAAACAAGAGTAATTTCAGAGTTTTTAAAGGGACAGGGAAAATAATAACTATATGGACTACACAGATGACATTTTCCTAATAGAATGCCCACACGGAGAACTAAAAAAAGGTGGTCAGTCCCTGAGTTTAACAACATTGTGGTTTGGCCTACGTAACAGTACTGAAAAACTGATTAAATGGAGAAGAAGGAATTAGTCGACGACTCCCAAGGTGTAACAGTGAACTGTACCAGGTATAAGGCTGTAAAAGAATTAAAATACTTTGGATCAATTTTTACTTCACTGACATCAACTGAAACATAGATTAAGGCAAGACTGGAGGTGAGAAACAGTTTCTATTAACTATTACACCAAGTATTAAAATCAAGAAACGTGTCTCAAAAACTGACGTTAAGACTATACAATGCGCTAATAGTACCAGCAATACAACATGATTGGAGCACTCAAAGAACAAGTCTTTAATGAACTGCTTGTATTTGCGAGTTATGTCCTCAGGATAAATACGCGAACTGTATACAACTCTTAGAGAATGTAGCAGGTACCACTGTACAGAACTAGAAATGCAAGACAAGAAGCCTAACATCTTTGGAGTGATGAAAAGCAAGACTACAACGGGCTGTCCTTGATGTCAGAATGGAAGACATGAAGTGTCCAAAAATTTCAGTGGTTTGAACCCCATCAGGCAGCAGACCACTGGGAAGACCTAGGAAGAGACAGACGAATGGAATAAGGCCAGACTTGATGCAGCTGGGAGTCTTTGGAGAACTAGAGACAGACAGTTGAAGGCAGAAGCAGACGGAGAGCCTCGTATGCTAAGTTCCTCTCTGCTTGCAGTTGACGCCGGGGCTGGTAACGTGTTCCAGTGGTGGCCGAGAAAACGCGAAGCATCAAAGCATCTGAGCGCAGCTCTACCACGGAGTAACGAGCGGCTGTGAGTAACAGGTGACGCGAGTCTGAGGTGTGACAGTGAAGCGGTCACAAGATGGAGTCAGCACCAGGCGCTGCAGGCAACAACACCTTCAGGGCAGCCTCATTCCATGGAAAGCGCGCCGTCCGGCGTGGTTTTCGTGCCTACTGGATGTTTCCTGCACTTTTATCTGCAAGCAGCGACATCACCTGGTCTCGTAGGGTACGCCTGTAGAGAAGTCGCCGTCAGCACGCTGACAACGCAGGTGATCATTCCGGTAACTGATCCAGTATCATCGTTGACCTAGAAAGACGAGTAGCAGTTGTTGCAGACAACCTACAATAGAGGTCACGTGCTTATAGAGGGCCTTTTTTGTCCCGGGGACGGGAGCAAAGAAAATGTCAGTCTGGAAAAAGTTCATGTGTCAAGAAAGCAGTGTGGGCAGTAATAGCTGAGCCGCAAGTTTGTATGGCCTGCAGAGCGGCTGCCTGCTTTAGTTTGTTATCAACACGCAGACATCGGTTACTGGTGCAAGTGGGGATTAGTGCTGGTGTCTCAATTCCACTGAAGAATGATGGTGCATAAGAATAGTGCTGGTGGTGTCTGAAGAAAGCGTCGATTACGCAGTCACCAGACGTTTGGCTGTGAGTTTTCTTCAAGCTGTGCTACCAGTTCTAAGTCTCACGACTTTGTATACTGTTGTCGTAAGGTCGGTGTCATTGCGAGGTCAAATTGTGCTTGTCTGAAGTAGAGGTTATGGACCAAAATGTGGACAACCAAAATCACGGCGCATTACCATTCTTAAAACAGTGCAGTAAAACGTTGGCTTTCTAAATAGCTTCCAGTAGTATGTGAATGTATAAATACAGGTTCTGTATGAGTTCCAACGGAAGCTTATAGCATTCTTCATGAAAAATTGTGACAAGCTGAGGATACAATTGTGGTGGATAGCCATCGCTCATCCTTCTCTTCAAAGGAGAACACAAAAGCTCAGAATTATGACTGGTGTCTGTGGTAGACATGGTAGATGCCACAATTCATCCGCGTGTTCACAAAACCAGTCGTGAATGACGGGAAATTTGTGAACAAGGGCTCTGTTGATTTGGAACACAACATCACCATCGGAAAAGAAACATTACGCCCTTGGAAGGAAGTGATCAGTCAACACTGTCACATAATTTTTGGGAGTAACGCACCCCTGCAGATTAACACTGGAGTTCATGGGATACTACGCTATAACTATCGAAATCACCACCGAACCCCCGGGACTTATGACCCCGCCGTTTAGTCCCATAACCCCCTGTTAATCAACCAACCGAACTCCCACCATGTTTCACTCTTTGGACGTAACGTGGAAACAGTTAAAAACAAAACACATCGGACCAAATGATATTCTTCCGATGCTCCACAGTACAGGTTTTATGGCTTCGGCACCATCGTTTCCTGTTACGTGTACCTGCATCAGTGAGGAACGATTTTGGAATATCAGCTCGCTCTGCTATTCGCTATTTCGTGTCTCTCTGGTGCTACCAGAGATCGTGATGGTGAGATCGTTCTGCAGTGGCTTTTGCAACTGCCTATTTCTCTTGTTTGTCATCATAGTCCTCTCCATGACCGTCTTTCATGATCACCCAGTACAAACTTTTCGTCCGCCTTGGGACGCACTGGGTGATGCTTTTCCGCACTTCCTGTATGCCGAAGAAACATCCGATACTGAGCCTCCTGAAACTACAGACACTTTGGCAGGTTTGGTGACGAAAGCACGCAGCATAAGAGAACCAACAGCTTGCTCACGTACGAGTTCACGTACCTCCGACATGATTCACTCAAAGTGTAACGTTCTTTAAGAGAAATGCACTACTGGATACCTAGTACAATTACTTTGCTTCGTATGGAATACTTTGAATGATGGCGAGTGCATACAAATAAACTCGAATTAAAGTGTACCGTGTTGTAACTGCAAGTGGTGTGCTTACTCCGTGTTATTGTTAGCAAAACTTTACACAAACTGATTGGGCAATGCAACGCCCAATACCAGTAAAGAAATACAGTCGCAGCAAAATACATTCAGCCGATTAGGCACTGATTCCTCTGGCCCTGTTCAAAACTGGAAATTTTGGTCCCTGTGCACATAACAAATAAATTAAATTGTCTTTCCTATAATGCAGCAACGGTGGAATGCGATATATTCTACTCTCTCATGAAAAAAAAGAAAAAAATGCTAGCTACAGGTTCAGCGGTGTGCAACGCTGGCCGTAATACTTTGAATTGCTCATGAAATTGGTTTGGCTGATAAATGAAAACATTTATGAAAAATCCAACTTCTTTGAAAAACATATGACCTGGACACGGATGCGGTAGTGATTGTGGTGAATTACTGAGTTTTCTTTGCAAATTATATTGCAAGGTAAGTTTGTCTTTTCAAAGACATTTGTCTTTTCTAAGACATTTGACAACTGAAGTTACATTTTACTAATTGATCCACAAACAATGAGATTGATACAGCAAGTATTATATAACCTCACTAAAACGCCATAGATACAAATCCTCCAATGACATATAGCTGTTTTAATAAATCTTATAAACATTACAAAAGTGAAATATCTTACTAGCCTTTTTATCAAATTAGTTTACGTAAATTCTGGTGTTACTCAACAATTGACAGTTATCAGCCAACTTATCTATACTAACGCGCTCGGAAACAAAAGTCATAATTATTTAACATTGTTACCTCACTTCTGAGAAGACTTCTGCTTGCATGCTCTCGTAATTCCTACATTAATCTAAGATTTGGTGGCTTCACACACGACACCACAAAAAACTGCATACTCCATCGTCTTTCGCTCACAGACAGCTACCTACAACAGTGCGCCAAGCGCTCTGTCACTCCACCATTACAATCTCAGACCAGAGGCAATATCTTTGGCTCTGCTCCCGTGCACAGTCAGCGATCCTCATTATAAAGCCCATCAGAGACATACATTGTTTATAGTGTACTAGTTCCAGTTTAATTTACATTATTATTATTATCATATTCGGGTGACACATACAGGTGTGCCCCAGTAGACTCCTTTCAGTGATCTGAACATGACTTTTGTGCACATTCAAAGCCTGACTGTTTACCGAATGATGTCAGCGCTTGACCTACTTTTCGTGCAGTCAATCGGAATGCCAATAGTGTGTCAGTGAACAGAGTAGTGCGAAGTACTCAATCTGTTTTTAAAAATCCGTCAGGTTTCGTTACCAGTAATTTTGTAGATAAAGCAACTAATGCGACGTCCATGATTGTTGGTGCTGTCTCCACATCACAAAGGACAAGACAGGTGACATCACAAGATGATTAAACAGAATACTCAGTTACGAGAACTACGATTTGACACCACCACTCTGTTACAAGATGTACGAGAAAAACAAGTTGACATGATTTAATAAAAATGATGAACAGTTTTCCAGCATACATGGTGAGCTTAAATCATACACAGAAACGACTGATAACTGTTTTAAACAGATACATACAGATAGTAAGACCATTGAAAATAATTCCGTAGAGCTCGTTACAGACGTTGCCACGTCGCAAACCACACATCCTATTGAGAATTACATCGACAGAACAGATCAAAATTTTACTGAGGAATGAACTATGACCTTTATTAAGCAGCATGAAATTGTCAGTTTCTCCTCCGACGCTACAGAAAGCAACCGCAGTACGATTATCTCGGAAAACATTAATGAACCAATTGCACCACCTAAATCTCATAACAAAGCTGCGATTCCCTTGTCAGAGGCCACGAACAGACAAAATGTGATATCTGCAACAAGTAAGGGCCCTTCCGTCCTTGACACCAGCAGTGGCTCGACCAACAATACCGTCGGGCCGCATAACAGCATGCCACAGCTTACTTCAAAGCAATGTGGCGCTACGCCGACCAACAAAACTCTGCTCCGCATACGGTAGACTCCAGTTTATTAGAATCGCGTTTATCCGAAGTCTGCTTTACCCGAACAAATTTTTCCCATTTTCGCTTCTCACACTGGCGCTGTCTGACCCATCGGGCAGCTGCGCTTTTAACTACATAGACTACCACTTGACAAGTTTCAACTTGTATGTGCCGGGAGCCATGCATTCGCTGGTGTTTTTGGGCAATCTACCGCTAATCAGTGCACTGGCGGCTGTCAAATGTCCGAATGTTGCCAATTTCTGAGCGTGTTGGATGAAGCTTTAGCGTGTTTCTTGTTAGTAGTGCGTGGTCTCAGGCCATAGCCATTTACTGGAACTCCTTGGAAGTACAGTACGTACAGTATTGCTCCATGCAGTGCAACGTAGCCCTGTCGAAATCGACAACGAGTGCGCGGGGCCAAAAACTTTCTGCCTGTTGTCGGTACATCAGACGAAGCCGAGCGTTTTACAGTTTAACAGTGAACGTACAACGCCGCGTGGGATTGAGTAGGACAGGTCAGAGGGGATAGATGTATCGAATGTTTTCATTCGATGGCTGCCACAGCCTGGTTTCGAAAGTCAAAAGCTTTGTCTAGTGAGTTTCGAGTGTAGTCAAGTGGTGCGTCTGTCTGTTTTCGATTTAACGATCTGCGCTCACGCTACATGCTTTACAATATTGAGAGATAAAAGTGGCCAAAAAACCAAAAAAGAATCAATCGAGTGTCGGTTAAAAAACGCTGAACGTGACTGCGAGCGCAAAACGAAAAAAAAAAATATGTGATCTCGTTGGAACAAAAACTTCGCGCTTTGCAGAGAATTGATGCTGGTGAGCCACCCCCGAAAGCTGCTGCGGATTTGAACGTCGGTAGGAGTACGATTACTGATTCGAAGACAAATCGATAAGAAATTGAAAAATTTTGTTCCATCCTAGCGTCAGGCAGCGCAGTGAAGTCTCGAGAAACAATGAGAAAAGGTGCACATCCTCAGTTATTATTTTTGTGGCACGAACATATAAGAGCCAAAGTTGTGCCAATTTCAGGTCCTCTACTTTGTCAAAAAGCGATGACTTTTTACGAGCTGACTGAAGGAAAGGAGCAAGGATATCTCGGAAATGATGGGTGGCTGGAGCGGTTCGTTTTTCTGAAGCGGCATGGCATTCGTGAAATTTCCATCAGGACCGAATCAATACTCGGGGATGAATCCACCATCGCTGATTTTAAGAAGAAACTGCAGACAATCATCGACAAAAGAGGTTATACTGGCGATCAATCTTACAGATGTGATGAAACCGGGTTGAATTACAAAATGTTGCCAAGAAAATCGCTTGCCTCTAAACAAGAAAGAAACGGCGTCCGGATATAAAAAGAAACAAAGATTGTGTCACTGTCCTCACATTCAGTAATGCGACTGGCAATCATAAGCTGCGCCTTACTTTAATTGTCAAATCCAAAAAACCAAGAGCATTTAGTGGGCAAACAACTGATAAATCTTTGGTCGGCCATTGTGGCCGAGCAGTTCTAGGCGCTTCAGTCTGGAACCGCTTGACCACTACGGCCGCAGGTTGGAATCCTGCCTCGGGCATGGATGTGTGTGAAGGTTAGTTAGAGGTAGTTCTAAGTTCTAGGGGACTGATGACCTCAGATGTTTAGTCGAATAGTGCTCAGAGCCCTTTGAACCATTTTTTTTAAACCTTCGCCATTGTGTTACACGAATCAGTCAACGGCATGGATGAACGGTGCTATCTTCAAAGAGTGGTTTCAGGCAGAGTTTGTTCCAGCTGCAGAAAAATACATGAAGGAAAATGGACTTCCTCTAAAAGCGCTTCTTCTTGTAGACAATGCTCCTTCTCAGTCAGATACTCTACAAGATGGGGATATCGAAGTTCAATTTCTCCAACCATACGTTACGTCACTATGTAAACCGATGGACAAAGGTGTTCTTGAGGCGATGAAAAACATTATAAACGCAAGTTCCTCGATTGCTTAATCGATGCGATTGATGCTGAAGAAGATTTTGTGGAAGCTCTTTAAAAAAAATTGTTTACGCTTAGAATCTAATTCTTCCAATTTCTCTCGTTAGGTCTTCGAAAAATCTTTTAGATCATAAGGCAACTCATCAGTAGTGGGAAGAAGAAGGCAACACCAAAGTTCAAGCTTACGTGCCAGAAACAGATGAAAATGATGCAATTTCGGTGAATTTACTGGAGAAGCTACCGGGTTTTGAAGATGCGAACTTCGAAAACGCTGCAGAGTGGATGGAAAACGACTTTCTAGATTTGACTGAGGAAGAAATCGTCTAAATTGCGACCAGTCAGAAAACGCCAGCAGAATATGTCTCTGATGACGAAGCAGAGAAAAAGATTCCTCACACAGTCGCTTATGAAGCGATCCAAACCGCCCTGGAGTACATCACCCAACAGAAGGAGGCGACTTATCCCGAAATCGTTTGATTCCAACGTTGGAGATATATGGCCGCAACGAAAGTTTCTCAAGACAAACAACAAAAAAACCAATCCAGACTATTTTACCAAAAACTTGATCTCGTCCGTAAGTTAAGTTTTCTTTAATTTTTTTAATTTAAAGAACTTCTAGACAAACTTTGCGCTCCTTTGAGTAATCTTTAGATTTGTTTCATAATTTTGTACGGTAGTTTATTTTTCATTCAAAAGAACAGATAATAAAATTAAAACTCCTAAATTTTTCTGCTGCCAAATAAGGCGGATTTTTTCTGTAAGAACGCTAAATATACGGGCTCTGTTATTCAGCATTCAAAAATTTTGAGTTTGCAATCATACTTTGGCGCCTTTTTGACACATCATCACAATTTTTTCAGTCAGAAACATGAAGGCTTATTGACAACCAATTAATAACTTTGTAGGTTTCCTGCGCCCGTTTTACGATTATATTTCACGTCTTTGGCGCAATTCGGGGTGTTTCACGTGTGAGAACAGGGGGACTTCAGTTAATCCGAAATTTTCGTTATCTGAACCGGCCGCCGTCCCGACCATTTCGGATAAACTGGAGTTTACTGTACATCAGGCCCACTGACGACAAAGCTACTTTCTTTTACTCGCGAAGCCAATCTGATTTAACAGCAGTGGACAGATCCTATGAAATCAATGGCCAAGTCATCAGCAGCAAATCAGTTGTCAACAAAATAACCAGGGCTCAGTATCACCAGCGCCAAATTGTCAAGCATATTTATTTTAAAACACCGATTTCCAAAACCAATCACATCTAAATTCATCTCAAAAATATTATGTCAAGCCAAACACAGAGCTGGATAAATGATATTTCTCTGTGTAAATAAAAACATAACAGATTCTGCCCTCACATAAATTACCTTTTATACGGTTCTGCTTTCCAGACCGCGACGTTACACACGATTTTGATACTGATATACTGCATTTGTCCCTTATTTAACTCTTTTGTAGCTATGCAACACCTGAATGATATCTACTGAATTTCAATTGCTATCGTATAGCAACAATAAGAAATTACTGAAATACCAATAAGGTAAGTTTTAGCGGCAATAATACGGTTGTTATTATGCACGAAACTATAAGAACGCTTGTTTCCGTAGCAAGAATTAAAAACAAAAAATTACGGCATTTATTCTACGAAATTTCTATATAACCAGCTACTTTACTTACACTACTGATATACACCAATTTTGACGACATAAAATTATTTCTTCAGTTCGACGTCTTGCATTCTGAAGATATCAGACTACTGCTTCTTTGTATATATACACGCTTGTCAGCCTGATATATATGTAATAATTTGGTACTTCCCAGGAACTATTATATACTATTATATTTGGCATTAGTGTTTCAGAAATCGTTATCTGCATTACCAGGAAATCTCATTGTATGCTTAATTTGGTTCTACATGCGACTCCACATTCCCATAAAACACACTAGGCCTTTTACTTGACATATTTTGCATGTTTATACTACTTCTATTGGTACCTTGTTTCCTCGCTTCCTTGACTATTCAGCATTTTATTAGGTGGCGACGACCCAGTAGGGAGAATCTTGCAGCTCACTTCTCTTACGATAGGTTTAAGCCTTGCACATTTTTCTGTTTTCAAACGCATGTGCATGAAAACTACAACTGAAAGATACACCATTTATTTTGACATATGTCCAGTGGATCACCTTTCTTGGCTGGTCTGACCTCTGCAAACTCTAACATTTTTTTTATAATTAGAATTTGTGTCCTTTTGTATAAAGCCTCTATATACCTTATGTTCATTACTTCTGACGCTTTTGTTGACTTCACTTATACCATGTAATGTGCTTTTTTATTATGCTATACTTACATTTATACTACTGCCTGATGAATTATTACTCTGTTTTTTGTTAGGTTAGTCACTCTTTATATTTTATAATGTTGCCATGTTTTATCTATGCACAGTTTAGTGCTCTAATTTGATATATATTTCCTTGCACTTGATGATGTCTAGTTTACCTGCTACCATCCACGTAAATTTAAGAAATCAAGTACCCTGTAACTCAGCTCCATTGCATATACGCATCCATTTTTTTAGATTTTGCAGAACCAATGAACTGAAGTCTTTTCTTTCTGTATCCATAATTATGCTCATAAATAGAAGCATAGGAAAGTGTGAAATGCGCCACCCATAAAGGAGTGCAGGAAATTCATTATGTGGAAAGTATGACATAAGCAAGTTATACGGACTACTAAACACCATTCATACTTCTCACACTATTTCCTGGCAGGCCTTTATAAACATTTTCCTGTTAATGTACTATGTAATTTAGGCAGTTACCTATAATGATTTGGAATTCAGAATATTTTTCTGCACTTTTTGTGTTAGATGTAAGAGTATTGTGAGAATATCTAATGAGTGTTCAAGCCATGTGCTGACATAAATTTTTGGAATAATGATAGAGTGTGGATGTTTAATGAGTGTTCATGCCCTGAACTGCACTCCAATAATGAGGATTATACTGATATATTCATGATTTTCTAGACTGATATTGTGTGATGTTAATATTTATTTTGTGCATTTTGTGTCCTTTCTACGAAAATCTGTCTTACCTTGTGCCACATTATTGGAGGTGTTTGTGGGAGACTATCACTGAAACTTCGCACCTAAAGAAATTTCTCACCATTCCTTATAAGATTGCTAATGATACTGGCTTCTTATATTAACATGCATGACTGTCTTTTATTTCCAGGTTAGTAATCACATTTCCAGGTTCCACTATTTCTGCAATTCATTCACGTCTTTG
Organism: Schistocerca americana; assembly: GCF_021461395.2. Lineage (NCBI taxonomy): Eukaryota > Metazoa > Arthropoda > Insecta > Orthoptera > Acrididae > Schistocerca > Schistocerca americana. The sequence continues at coordinate 495,466,228 of NC_060124.1, read as the reverse complement.
CATATTTATCTCACGATTTACTGTGATATCTTAAATTTACCTAGTCAGTAAGCAATATTGCACTTAGTACTCCTATCTTTATGCTCACATACACTATAATCACATTTATTCGTCGCTTTGACCATAGTGGTTCTTGACTCAAGATGAATGACAATTGACTGTTAATCATTTTCCTTACAAATAAATTGCACTGCCCTTATCAATAATTCACAAGAGTTCCCCTGTAGCTATATAAATTGTTAGTGATATAGGTCATTCACTAGACTGAAATATATGAAGCCCTGAGGGTGCTACACAACCTACAAATATTGTGTCTTTACTCACACAGTGCCATACTGTTATTCTATATGTCCAATATGTACTCATACAGACCACACAGAGCCATACTTTTATATAATACTGCTATTTATGCACTTTCTTCTTGTAAAAGCCATGTCGAGTCATTTATTCTCATTATCAACAATACATAGGACTCTGAGTGCCATATGAAGTTACAGTTAATGATATTTTATGATACTTTCTCAGCTTTGATCTACATGCTATGTAAAACTACGCCACCTTGAGCTACAATAATTTTTTCTGACACATATTTAGTTATTAATGTCAGGATTTATTTAATGTAAAACTAGGCCACTTTGAGCCACAAATATGATGTCTGTAACATTTTTTAGTTACTAAGATCAGCATTTTTGTATGTACAAAGGGCACTTGGAGCCGCTGATTGAAATTTTCTATTCAGTTGTTTTATATATTAAGATTTTCGTTTATTTCATGTATTAGGAAACTTCTAGTCGCAGGCATTTTATAACTACTAAGATAAGCATTTATGTATGTAGGAGACCAATTGGAGCCTCTGATTGATATTTTCTCTACAATTTATTTGGTTATTAAGATTTGCATGAATTCCACGTACAAGGCCACCTGGAGCTATTCAATTCTTGATTTTACTGTTAGGTTTTCTTAAGTAATTATATCCCAATATTGCATAAGCAAGGCCACTGAGACCTACAGTATAATGTTATGAATCAGTAATGTTATGTGTCATGTTAGGTTAGTCTATGTCTAATTGGCAGCCTGATACCACACTTACTAATGTTATATTCATCAGAGTTCCCTTTCAGTTTTGCATATTCGCTCTGATGTAAAGCATTGTTGCTTCACCCCATCTGTAATTTTATTACGATACTGAACTTTTTCTGATGAGACAGATTACTCGATGCTGACATAGGCAGATTTGATAATGTTTCACTACCTTACCTTTGCTACTTTCTCATACCTTCCATCATTATCCAGACTCCTACCTCCTTTGATGGTATTGGAGTAATTTATTACTGATATTCATACTTCAACGTAAGTGACTGTATATGTCGTTTTAATCTCAGAAAAATCCCTACTGTGAAGAGCAGTGATGATGCTCATGACGTTATGATAATTGCCGACTATGGTTGTTGGTAATTTGTTGTTGAGTACCTATTGTATCTCTGCACATGACTGAGGAACATAATACGAATTTCAGATGCCTTGCTACACTGAACGCAATCAACATTGGTCATTTGCTGAACTTCCACAAAATAAAAAGAAATGGACTTTATGACGCAGTTACTTCAACATGCACATAGGCTTCAGCTGTGACTCTTCCTTTCCCTTTCCCAATCCTATACCATTAACTCGACGATTAGGACTGTATAATAATTTTACCTTGCATGATTTATTTGTAACCAATCTAGTTCATGAGACAATTTACTCATAGTATTAACAGATTATGATTTATACTAGTGCACCTGAGCACTATCAATTCTTTCAAGTTCAATGATGTTATACAGTTAGATAAGTTTACCACACATTTGTTGTACAAGGTACTTCCAAATATGTGGTAAACCTGTTAAACCCAGCTGGAAGGTTGTGAATGGGGTCAACTGGGGCACACTAGTATGTGGCACCCGAATATGACAGTACTATTAATGTAAACTAAACTGAAACTATGATATTATAAACGATTTATGTTTGTGATAGGATTTATAAGGCGGATCGCTGTCTGTGCACGATCGCAGAGGCAAGGGTACTGTTTCTGCTTCGGGATTGTAGCGTTTGAATTAGAGAGCGCTGGGTGCACAGTTGTAGGTAGCTGTCTATGAGTGAAAGAGGATGGAGTAGGTGGTTGTTGTGGTGTGCTGTGTGAAGCCACCAAGTGTTAGATAATGTAGGTATGTCAATATTTTTTAACATGGAAGCAGAAGTCTTCATGCAGTCAAAGGAAAGATGATTTTTCTTTTGCCATTGCGTTAGTATAGATGCGTTGGTTGAAATTATTTGTAATTGTTGAGTAACTGCAGAAGGTACGTAAACTGATTTGATAAAAAGGCTAGTCAGATATTTCACTTCTGTAATGTTTCTATGATTTGTTAACACATCTGCGTGTAATTTGATGATTTGCATCTAAACTGGTTTCGAGAGGTTGGATAATACTTGCTGTATAAGTCTCAGTGTTGGTGGGTCAATTACTGAATATGACATATTGTTCTAACCAATGTAACTTCAATCGTAGATGTTTTTGAAAAGACAAACTTAACTTCCAATATAATTTTGCTAAAAACACTTAGTGTTAGTAATTCACCACAATAAGTACAACCTCCTTGTCTAGCTCATACGTTTTTCGCAGAAGTTAGATTTTTCCAAAATGTTTACATTTATGAGCCAAAAGAATTTCATGTGCATTTCAGTCATTACAGGCAGCATTGCACACCGCTGAGACTAAAATATGATCGTGACCCACCTTTGCTGCTTTAGAGGTAAGATAATTTAATTTATTTGTTGTGTGCACAGGGACCAAAGTTAACAGTTTTGAACTGGGCCAGAGGATTCAGTGCCTAAGGGGCTGAATGTATTCTGCTGTGACTGTATTTCTTTACTGGTATTGGGAGTTGCATTGCTCTATCAGTACGTCTAAAGTTTTGCTATCAATTGCACAGAGTGGGCACATCTCTTGCAGTTACAACACGCTACACAATAATTCGAGTTTATTCGTATGCACTCGCCATTATTCAAAATACTCCATATAAAGCAAAATAATTTATGCAATAGTTCATTTCTGTTAAAGAACGTTACAACAGATACACAGAACTCTGTTCTGGTCACGAGACACTTGCAACGTACTGAGGGCACTGCACATTCACCATTCGTGTTCAAATACAACCTGCTTCGATAGCATGCACGTTTGTATTCAGTCATACACTTTCGTGGCGTTTCCATATATTTGCCCAATCCCTGCAGCTGTGGGAGGTTATATGTTAAAGTATACCCTGATGCCCTATACTTCTAGTACTTGTAGCCTATGTTATGTAGAACTGGCTAACATTTCTTGTGTTTAATCTGTTGGCACAGTGTTTTGCAGCTCAGAGTACATTTGCTGCAACAGCCTGGCCGGGGCTGGATGCTAGAACGTCGCCGTTTGGAGGCAGCACTCTTGCGGCTGCTCTTTCCAGGGCCTGGAAAGTTCAGTCGGTGAGGGTATTCGCTGCCAAAGGCAAGACTCCAGCATCGAGTCCTTTCAGACACACAGTTGTAATAGTCCGCGAAATTTTGCTCTACTATGTTAAGTATTTCAAATTCCGCCCGAAATGTAGCACATTCGAGCTAATTCAGACGTGTCTGCCAATCATAGGTAACTGAATACGCCAAATTCTAACTAAAAAACACAAAATCCGGTAGACAATTACTTTTTGTATTAGTGTGGCGTAACAGCGCCGATGTTAGAGACAATGTGCGGACAATAACAATACATCCACTAAGTTTCCCGAGGACATCGTTATGCAGCATAACGCACGTGGAATTCAGAGCCGGCCGGTGTGGCAGTGCAGTTCTCGGCGCTTCAGTCTGGAACCGCGTGACCGCTACGGTCGCAGGTTCGAATCCTGCCTCGGGCATGGATGTTTTAGATGTCCTTAGGTTAGTTAGGTTTAAGCAGTTCTAAGTTCTAGGGGACTGATGACCATAGATGTTAAGTCCCATAGTGCTCAGAGCCATTTGAACCTCTTTGGAATTCAGATAGCAATATTGTTGACATCAGTGTGATAATAATCATCTGCTTATATCAACACACATGCCTCCTCAGGCTGGAATCCTGGCCTTGCTATACATTTTCATTTGTCGCTTCAGTCTGCATATATAAAGAACTAAGATTTCCAGTTTTTATTAAGGTATTCAGTCCTGAAAGTAAATGGCAATCAGGCATTGTCATTTAAACGATAAGTGGCAAGAAAGAATGGTGCATTGAGTTACCAGTGTACGAAGGATTTGACTGCTGTTGATGACCGCAAAAGAGGTGCAATTGTCTTCTGCTATAGAAATTTTGGGTGAAAATCTAAATAATTTCTACAGTTTATCTAAATAGTTGTTTGTGCCTATGTGTCCTGAGTACGAGTACTTACATAAGGAATTCACATTTCAGTTACTTAAAAATGTACAAATGTTGAATAAGTGCTGAGATGAAATTCTCAGGCTTCCAGCCGCTTTCAAGTGCTTGAAATCCCAGGATCTTTCTCCGAGCTCCCATCAGCCATTGTCAATTGGCTAATGACTGACTTGCCGCCGTAGCCTCGCCATTATATAGCCGCGCTATTGGCTGTGACATCGCTGGTCCTTCCTTCTTCGCCAACTGTGGCAATGTTTTCGTCTCGCGCTCATCGCACTCGCTTCAACCTCACGATGGCTAGGTCCCAGGCTGTACTGAGTTGCAAATCGCCGTCCTTATTGTTCGTGTTTCAGATATTTTTATTTTTATCGCTTCTTTTATGACGGTATGTTGAGAAATATTGTGACAAACATTTATTTTTTATTTTCTACACTTTCAAGTAGTCGCAGTTTGTGGCTGTGCATTGACCAGTTTCACTATGAGACTGCCGTTGCGATCTTCAGCCCAAAGATGCAGCTCTCCTTGCTAATCTTTTCATCTCTACATAAATACTTCAAACAGCATACTCATAATCTCCTCACTGCAGTCAAGCCATGGTCTTTCTCTAGTATTTTTATTGTCTACATTCTATTGCATTAGGAAAATAGCTGTTGTCTCTTGCCTCAGGAAGTTTCCCTTCAACCTGTGCCACCTTTAGGTCGTGTCATAACGTTCTTTCCACCACGGTTTTATTCTGAAACTCGTCATCAGTTATGCTATCTAACCTTCTAACCTTCAGAATATTTCTACAGCACCACGTTTAAAAATCTTCTATTCTTCCCTTGTCCGCTCTGTTTACTCTCCTTGTTCTACTTACACAAAATGTAACTTTCCAAATAAAACATTCAGAAGAATTACTAACGTTTAAATTTATGTCTGTCATTAACATATTTTCCATTTTTGTAAAGAATTATTTTGTTATTGACGAAGGCAGCAATTTTTATCGTCTTCAGCTCTGTCATCGTTTTCCTACTCAAACGGCAAAATACGCCTGCTTCTTCAATGTCTAATATCTTAATCTAATTCCTGATCAGTACCACCTGATTAAATTTGACTACCCTTCATTAATCTTTTATACTCCCGACTTTGTCGTTCAACTGATGTAAAAAAAATGGCTCTGAACACTAACGGACTTAACATCTCAGGTCATCAGTCCCCTAGAACTTAGAACTACTAAAACCTAACTAACCTAAGGACATCACACACACCCATGCCCGAGGCAGGATTCGAACCTGCGACCGTAGCGGCCGCGCGGTACCAGACTGACGCGCCTAGAATCGCTCGTCCACACCTGCCGGCAACTGATGTAAGCCTCTTGCAGTCTCTCACCGAATTACTATGTCATTCTCAGACCTTAAAGTTCTTATTTGTTACCCCTTGATAAGGGATATACATCGGCGCCTCATAAAACGCGCATAAAGGACTAAGTGGAAAGACTGGAACTTCGTGGAGGGAGAACTTCATTCACTTTTCTTTGTACCAAGCAGGTATAGATACGAACGCTGAACACAACAGGCAGCATGGACGATGGCCATTTGTGCCGCTCGACCATCAGTTATCGGCCCGAGCAATAGTGCGAGGATACAGGTCTTAGACTGACTGTTTCACATATACTCCCTCAATAGCACTAACTTCAAAACAGGCAACTGTTATAGGGTGTACATGGAGCGTAAACGGAGCGTTAGACTCTAATAAATAAGGAACACACGCAAAGGGCCAAATTCGAAGATCGAACCACAACGCAGGCTCAGAGATACAAGAAATTGTAAGAAATTATGATCTAATAAATCGCGCGTCCCAATGCGATAACGAACGCCCTACATCTTAAATTCCTTAAATAAATAATCCTATCATAATAAACCCACGGCAGTGAACTTGGTACAGTATTACATAAAACAGCATCTAATTACTACAAAACACGTTAAACAAATAGTTATTAGACTCCAAGCAGTAACCAAATCACTCTCAAACCCAGGTACTTTAAACAAACAATTCAAACCATACTAACGTAAGAGTACCTCAAGGAAAGGCATAAAATGATACATTAGCATTATAATAGCTACACGTCCTTGATGGACCCAAACATTCCGCAGGAAGAACTGGCTGAATGACCATACATTAGTGCATCGGTCTGTTCAGTGGCACACAGTGCTTTCGGAAACAGACTAAACACTAAGATTAAGAAGGACAGTAAGCTTCAAGTTTTAAATGGAAGACCAGAATATCGATGCAATCAGACGCCACAAGAACTACTACTGTCAGAATGGCACAACATGTTTCGTGCGATCGGACCACAAGATAAGTTGTGAACAGCATTCAGTGACTAAGAATAAACCAGTAATCTGTCAGGTTCATCACACAGGCCACACGGAGGGCAGAAAATCTGCCTGCAACGAATGACGTAAATACAGTGATACCACCTTTTTACGTCAGTTGAAGTCCGCTGCGGAAAGGTAGATCACGAATCACGAGCCGCAACAACGTATACCCGGCTAACGACCACAAAACTTCTTCGCTACACAGTCCATCCCGAGACGCGCCCAATACAGCTGTCTCCGACCGGAATGGACGTCTCCATAGCGACAGTATTCGCCGCCAAGGCTGCTGCTCGTGCCCACTATCAACCATACGGCGTTACAGCTTCTCACTACGCATGTTCCCTCGGCCGATGCTCTGTCGTGAGCCCCACGTCCTGACCGCATCACGAACGGATCTCTGGAGAAGAATCGCTGGGACGAAAGTCGACACGGCTCACCTGTGAACTCTTAATTCTTTTTGAATATTATTCCTTGGTTTCCTCTACTGCTTTCTCTATGCATAGACTCCACATAATGACCATACGGATATGTGTATTTTAACTTGAGACATATCGAAAACAACGGAAGGTACGAAAATAATGTTCTAGGTGGAAAGTTAATGTTAGCCAAAGGAAAATGTTTGTGCGAGAGTTGGCCATCCCCTAACCACCCCTCCTGCGTGGGCGGAGCCAACTTTGTATTTTCAAATGGAAACCAATTAATTGTATTGCATATTCGGACTCTGCCCAAAAAATATGTACTGTCTACGGAACTATTGATTTCCATTCGTGATAGATGGAGCTGTAATCGACAAATATCAAGTGTGCCTGCTTTGTAATTACGAACCGATGCATTTTATCCTATACTTGATTTGCGATCTAATGTAAACCATAGTTTTCTAAAGCTTCATATTTATGTTCGAAATAAACTTTAGTGTTTTAGGTTTGATTGTACAGTACAATATGATTAGCCGTTTCAATGTCTGGTTAGGAACAAAGTTTAGTGTGAGCCAGGTACAACGACGGGATGTAATAGTGTTCTCTCCCCTTCGGGATGCTTCATTTCGGTGAGCCCCTTGCCTTCCCCATTAGGTTGGTTAACTTCGGTGAGTGACCATGCCTGTCACCATTGGAGTGCCTGATTTCTGTGAGTACCCACGGCAGGTGCACCTCTCACTGTCACTTCATGGATATTTTACCTTTCTACAACTGTTATGGTTTGCATTCTTCCGGTAGCTACGTAGCGTCTACGGGGAGAGTTACGGCGGACAGATGGAAACAAAGACCGAAATCCAATGTCCCTGATGGTGGAATTCGAGGGCATCCACCGAAATTAAGCATTCCAATGATTTGGGTACTCACAACAATCAACCCCAAAGAGAACAGAAAACTACGATACCATACAAATAGCTTATTTGGGGAAATGTTAATGTGTAGTAATTCTATTTGCAGTCTACAATCACATTTGCAACTTTCAGGTTACATTTGAACATCGGTGTCAACAGTTACAAAAGTTTGCATTTACATCGTAAATGAATCAGCTCTTAATTCTGAAAACAGGCTCTCTCGATATTTTTCGGTAACAGTGCCACCTACGACGAATGGGAAACAATGATTTGGTAAACCGTGTGCTTTTTTTCGTAGTAGAATCCGAATATGCAATAAAAATTGTGGGCTCTCGTTTAAAAATACAAATTTGACCCACTCCCGCAGGAGGAGTGGTTAGGAGGTAGCTAGTTTAGCACAGACTAATATTAACTTTTCACCTAGAACATTTGTTTTCGTGCGATGCGTCGCATTCGAGATAATTCGTAGTCTCAACTCAAAACAAACACCATGTTCACTGAGATGACAAAAGCCATGGGATACCTCCTAATATCGTGTCAGACTTCCTTCTCTCCAGTGTACTGCTGCTACTCGACATGGCACGGACTCAACAAATTGTTTCATTAGAGATAAGAACGGCAACTTAATAAATGGTAAGGAGATAACTGTAGAAACATGGATAGATTACTTCTCAGAATTCTTGTATCATTCAGAGCCAGATGAGATAATACCTCCAGACACCACGGAGGAAAGGAGAGACGTCTGAAGATGATGTGAAGATTACAACGAAAACTCCGAAACACCATGGCTCCAAGCGACGACATAATAGCAGGAGAACTAATCACAGAGAGAGGGGAAAGATTGCACTTAGAAATGTATAAACTGATCATGAGACATTGCCAGAAGAACGGAAATTTACCATAATCGCTCGATATACATAAAGGAAAATGGAATGGGACAGTTAAAGAGGTATCAGCTTGTTGAATTTAACCTACAGCGTGTAGTCTGCATTTATTCTCAGAAAATTATAACTTTTCGTTAGGCATAAGATACAGGAATACCAAGCTGGCTTTCGCCAAAATTCAAATGGCTCTAAGCACTATGGGACTTAACATCCGAGGCCATCAGTTCCCTAGACTTGGAACTACTGAAACCTTACTAACGTAAGGACATCATACACATCCATGCCCGAGGCAGGATTCGAACCTGCGACGGTAGCAGCAGCGCGGTTCCGTACTGAAGCGCCTACAACAGCTCGGCAGCAGCGGCGGTCTGCTTTCGACTAAATCGATCGACAATGGATCACATTTTCACTGTAAGACAATTGTTGGAAAAATAACAGGAATATGTTAAAAATACCAGGTGATCAAAAAGTCAGTATAAGTTTGAAAACTGAATAAATTACGGAATAATGTAGATAGAGAGGTACAAATTGACACACATGCTTGGAATGACATGCGGCTTTATTAGAACCGAAAAAGTACAAAAGTTCAAAAAATGCCCGACAGATGGCGCTTCACCTGATCATAATAGCAATAATTAGCATAACAAAGTAAGACAAAGCTAAGATGATGTTCTTTACAGGAAATGCTCAATATGTCCATCACCATTCCTCAACAAAAGCTGTAGTCGAGGAATAATGTTGTGAATAGCACTATAAAGCATGTCTGGAGTTATGGTGGGGCACTGGCGTCGGATGTTGTCTTGCAGCATCCCTAGAGATGTCGCTCGATCACGATACACTTGCGGCTTCAGGTAACCCCAAAGCCAATTATCACACGGACTGAGGCCTGGGAACCTGGGAGGCCAAGTATGACGATAGCGGCCGCTGAGCACACGATCATAACCAAACGACGCACGCAAGAGATCTTTCACGCATCTAGCAATATGGAGTGGAGCGCCATCCTGCAGAAACATCGTACGTTCCAGCAGGTGTTTATCAGCCAGGCCGGGGATGATGCGATTCTGTAACATATCGCCGTACCTCTCACCCGTCACAGTAGCAATTTTGCTGTCCAGCGCCATCTGTCGGACATTTTATGAACATTGTTCTTTTTTGTTCTAATAAAATCCCATGTCATTCCATGCATGTGTGTCAATTTTTACCTGTCTGTCTACATTATTCCGTGGTTTATTTAGTTCTCAAATTTATACTGACTTCTTGATCACCCGGTATCTACAATCTCTTCACAGATTTTGAACGTGCATACGGCAGCGTCCATATAAATAACCCGTACAATGCACGGCGTGACTTCAGAATCCCCGAGAATCGAATGACGATGGTGCAAACTTGTATGCATGGATCAAGGGTAGCTGTGCGTTGCTAAGTGGTCCGGTCAGAGAAGTTCCAGATTGGGACAGTCTCAGGCAAAGGGATCCTCTCTCATGTGTTCTATATAATGTCATCATAGAGAAATTATTAAGGGAATGCAGGTTAGCAATAATCGGCTAGAGTACAGACGACGGTAATTTCAATTTTCTCGGATTGATATACTCGTAGTACTACTAAGTGAATCACTCCATGAGTGAAAGAAATGACCAGAAAATGAACACTAGGCACATAAGGCTAGGCTAAAGCTGCCTCAAGAGTAAGTGGAATTCATTCAATGACGAAGAAATAAAAGAACAGCCAAAATTTCTTCAGATAGATGGCCCCAGGTTTAACAGAGTTCACCAGTACATACGAGTATGCATGGGATCTTGGTTTACCACCAACAACGACATACAGATGAACATGAAGCAAACAGTAGTAGTGGGAATGAAATGCATATATTCCCTCAGGAAGACGCTCATTTCAGAATCTGAATATTCAGATGAGAATCTGCAACACAGTGATACGCCCATCAGTCATGTATAGTACAGAAACATGGAGTATGACAAAACGCGGAAAGGGAAAACTATTAAAATTTGAAAGGAAAGCAATGAGGAAGGTACAGGGACCATTCTCAGCTAAAGAAGAACGGAGTAGGAGGAGGAATGAGAAAATCTGCTTCTTGATGCTACAACGAATGTTAGTGCAGAAGCTGAAGAACAAAAGAATCCAGTGGGCAAGTCATGTAGCCCATACGCCAGAAGAAATACAGGGGGTAAAAGCGTTTGAGGGGAAACTACAAACGGCAGACGCCCCATAGGACGACCAAGGCAGCATTGGATGGACGACCTGGCGAGGACCTTGCAGCACTGGGGACTGGAGGCACCTGGAGGAACCGAGCAGGAAACAGAAAGAAATGGAGACAGTTTGTGGAAGCAGCGCGTAGTCTGCTGGGCCTGTGAACGCTCGATATGTAACTACGAAGATCATAAACCACTTAATTTTTTTGAGTGAACATATATTTGTAATATTCCGAATAAAAAGCAGCATATTAATCGAGCAGTAAGGTAGAAACCTACTGTAGAATATGATAATTTTCTAAGAGGAGAAGATGTAACTGATGCAGAATTTGGCCGAAGACCTCTCAAAGGACTTATAGCTTATTTCACCAGAAGTTGTTTAGGGATTCCACAGAGAACTTTCTAAGCCAGCCAGTCGTCACTCCGTTTGAAACTGACCCTGATTATTCATGTCAGATTACAACCCTGGCTTTTACCCTGAAATATATCGAGAGACACTCTATCTGATCCAGTGACTACGTTATCTGGCAGCAGATATTAAGGATTCACAGAGGGCAAAACACATGCAGAGAGCTGCGAATGGTGACAACTGACATTTGAAATACAGCGTTGACTGCAAACATCACACTAGTACCTAAAGATGTGTTATAAGCTTCATTTGTTCAGGACTTGTATATGTGTTATTTGCGCCCTGCGCTTCCTGTAAACCTGGAAACAGAAGGCTTTAAATTTACGAAGATCCTATCACAGCCACGGTACATCTGGAAGTAGAGCAATTGTGACTACTTACTAAAAAATTCTTACTGAATAAAATTTTCTAGGTTTTCAAGCCGCGTCAGTTCTAATAAATTTCTCAAGCGTTCGATGGCTTTTTCCGCCATTGGAGACAGGAGTAAAACCATTAACTTTCGGAACAGGCACGGTTTTTCCCTAATGTATAGCCACGATTGAGGCCTCTGGCACCAATCAGAGAGGGCCCAAACGACGCGTGCGCGGAAGGTGACTCAGTCTGCTCGTAGCAGCTCCTGTTCGCCGCAAGACTGAGTGACGTCAGATGGCGCGAGGGGCAGTCACCACGTTCGAAACTGCCGCAACAAGTGACAAGGATCCGTCGTTGCTTCTTTTCGATATGCAAAGACTGTCCCCACGCCCTGCTAAGTGTGTACCCCTGGTCTCTGTAAAAATTATTGCTGTTCGTTCTAATCCTAGCAGCCTCATTTATTACGGAATGCCAGTATTTTAAAGCACGAGACAAAAGTCTCGTATTTGAAGAGTGTGTTTTGAGTCCGTTTCCCAGGAAATCCGCAGCTCTATTTCTTTAATAGGTCATTTGCGCTCGGTACAACGCTCTCCAACTCTGCGAACTCTCTGTCCTATGTAGATGCTGCCCCATCCGTAAGGGACACCGTACACACCGGGCACACGAGGAGCTATGGCCACTTTAACAGTGCGCAGCTGTTATCTTGGGGGGGGGGGGGGGGGCTGATCGCAACACTGGTTTCAATCTATGTCTCTGCAGCACACGTCCCAACTTGGTGCTAGTTGCCCCACAGCATTGCAGGAAAGCAGCCGGCTTCAGCTCTTCTGCCAATTCACGACGTATCCGTGGCACCTGAAAGTGTTCTTCTCTCTTGCTATAACCATTCTCTCTGGCGATGTGCATTAAGTGCTGCAATTTAGTCTGTAAGTACTCGTCGTCAGAAATAGCTTTTTCCCTGTGTGCCACTGTGTTCAGGATCGCTTTCTTGTGTACAGTGTGGTGAAAACTATCGGCGTTCATGCTTTGATCAGTGTGCGTCGGTTTCCTACAGAATGAATGACCAAACCGGCCTCCTGCCTTCCGCTCATCTAAAACACCCCAGAACGGTAGCTTGCCATCCCTCTCCATCTCGACAGTAAATTTAATGTTTGGATGGACACTGTTCATGTAATCGACCAACTGTTGTAGTGCATTTGCACCGTGAGGTCATTTCAGAAATGTGTCATCACCGTACGTTAGGTAGCAAGACAGACAACGCCGTAGATTTCAAATACACAAAGTGCTCCATGAAGAAATTCTCGAACGCCGGAGACAGTGGTTAGCCCACCGCTGTGCCATCCGTCATTTCATAATACACATCGCGGCGCAAGAAGTACGTTGTCGTTAGAACAAGACGGAACAACTTGACTATTCCAGGCGAAAACAGGTGTCGTGTAGAGGCACCCTCGTAAAAAATGACACAACGATCAGACTGACCGTTACAACGTTTCGGCCTGTTTTCATTTTCTTGAGTCTTTCAAAAAGTATCTGCCAGTTTTCGACACGTGCATGATGTCCCAGTTTTGTCGCTAATAATTCTGCAAGATGTTTTGCCAGTCTGTTGGTGGGTGAGCTGATTGCACTTACAGTGGACCTAAGAGGGACATTTTCCTTATGTATCTTCGGCAGTCCATAAAGCCTGGGAGGTCTAGCGGCGCGAGGCACTAATTTCTCCAACACTTCGTCTGGCAAACCTGAATCCTACAATATCTTTCCTTTCACTCTGACGACGGTCTATGTCGGACCGCGACTAAGCTTCCGGTGCGCGACATCTTCTAATAAATGGGTCACCTTCAGGTTCCGTTTACAGGTTCAGTTAAGTGTTCAGCATCATAGTGGCATTGCTTTTGGCGGCTAATAATAGAATCAAGCCTTCGTTTCCGCGGAATAAGCGTAAGCCACGTCGTTTCTCCCGGCTATTATTACATTTCTGTGGCTAAGCTTTCGCCAGTATACAGCTGGTGGTTCGTCTGCCGTCCTGACCGGAGTCGTGCGTGAGTCGCTGAATGTATTGCTCTACATTCATTAGACGATGACACGTATACCGGAAGCTTAGAGTGATACGACATAGGCCATCGTCAGAAAGACAGGAAAGTTGTTAAAGGACTCTGGTTTACCAGATGAAGAGGTGAAGAAATTTATGTCTCTTGCCGCCAGACTTTCCAGGCTTTATAAACTGCCGAGGTTACATGCTCGAACTGATGCGGCTTGAAAACCGAGAAGACTTTATTCAGACATGCCGCTGCAAAAGACTCCGATGACACAGTTTTTACAGAAGATAAATGCTAGTAATATAGTGGATATTGCTATATACTCGTTAGTGACTGGAGAGCGTTTCGTGGGAAGTAAATCTAAAGTATTCACGATTGTAGGTAAGGGACACGTGGTGGAATTTTTGAACAAAGGAATACCATACGTGTATGAATAAGCAAGGTACACAAAGTAAACCACAATGCATAAATAAAAACGTCGGATTAGAAAGTTTAACAATCCCTCCAATCATCAGAACACAAGAATACGTAAAAACAAGTTTTAAAACTTCTAAAAGATCACTTTGTGTGTGGTCCTCGATAGCTGAGTGGTCTGCGTGACGGATTGCCGTCCTAAGCGCCGGGGTTCAATTCCCGTGTGGGTCGTGGATTTTCTCCGCTCAGGGACTAGGTGTTGTGTGGTCTTCATCATAATTTCATCCCCATCCGGCTCGCTGGTGTCCCAGTGTGGCGTCGAATGTAATAAGACCTGCACCAAGGAGGCCGGACCTACCCCCTCCGGGACCACCCGGCCAATGACGCCAAACGCTCATCTCCATTACCTTGTGTTGTGGCGCAACAAGCTAGCTACGCCACACTGAGAAGGGAGCCGAAAGGCACGCGTACACACACGCCGACTGGCGTCAATTCTGGAACTCAAATACTTAACTTTATTCCATGTTGTGGTACATCACTGTTGATAATACAAATAAGACTCTCTTATACGGTTAATGGCGCCTTGCTAGGTCGTAGCCATGGACTTAGCTGAAGGCTATTCTAACTGTCTCTCGGCAAATGAGAGAAAGGCTTCGTCAGTGTACTCGCTAGCAAAGTCGTCGTACAACTGGGGCGAGTGCTATTCCGTAACTCGAGACCTGCCTTGTGGTGGCGCTGGGTCTGCGATCACACAGTGGCGACACGCGGGTCCGACATGTACTACATGGACCGCGGCCGATTTAAGCTACCACCTAGCAAGTGTGGTGTCTGGCGGTGACACCACACCTTGTGTGTGGGGTATTGTGTCTCACTGTTCAGAGCCACAAAACGCGTGGGTGTTTTCAGCTCGGTACTAAATGCTAATAAATAGGAGGCCGAATTGATAGGAGCTGAAGGAGTCCATGCTGCAGTAATATGCGGTACGGCACGCTGTTAGAGAGAAGGATTATTATTCAAAAAACACATAGTACAATGAAATTAGTCATCTTCAGTAGTTTGTAGGACTGCAGCTGTGGCTGTGAACTGACAATCTCGTAACATGGTATACCATGAACTAATACAACATACGCTCAGAGACTAAGCCTGATGCGCCCTCCTCAGAGAATCAATGCAAACATTACAGAACTGGCTGAGGGCCGATTATGAAAGTGCGACTGCCTACATTGAAATCTAGAAAAGAAGTGAACGAGGCATGCTCCAGCTGCACAGCCCGTTAGAGTGCGCTGTGCTCGGCAGACGACGGGCTGCCAACCTTGTGTTGGCGCGGCGTTGTAGGAGTATCTGTGGCAATGACACTACATGGGGAAAATCTGTTTGCAGATTACTTGGTTTCAGGGGTGATTTTCTCAGAAACAGGTACCCATTGCCACTTTTTCACATGAGAACAAAACCAAGAACAAAGGCATAACATTTTCCATAGTAAAAATGGCTCTGAGCACTATGGGACTCAACTGCTGAGGTCATTAGTCCCCTAGAACTTAGAACTAGTTAAACCTAACCAACCTAAGGACATCACAAACATCCATGCCCGAGGCAGAATTCGAACCTGCGACCGTAGCGGTCTCGCGGTTCCAGACTGCAGCGCCTTTAACTGCACGGCCACTTCGGCCGGCTTTCCATAGTAAATACGATGCAAAATGCAAAGCGAAAAGAACATGCTTTTATTTATCACCAACACTCTCGTGATTACCAGCCACCTCAATAAAATCCGAATGCAGTCTCTGTCATTACGTTGAAATTTGCTAACCGAATGGTGACAGTACTCACGACTCCAGAGAGTACCGCACCACAATCGAGAAGCCGCGTTCGAAAGAGTCGTAGCCCAGTAGATATATGCGTTGGCAGTGCGAACTATACCGAGGTCTGCCATGGCCTGCAGCTGCCTACCCATGGGCATCACGGTGTGTGGATAGTAACTGGTCAATGTCTCGTTAAATACCGAAGCACTGAGCTACGGCGGACAATTCTCTTCAGTGTGCCGACTCGTCTACAGTCTACAGTTACCGCCGAGTCTGTAATCTGCAGTCTTCGTTAGTCATCTCCGAGACGCAGGCTCCGTTGGCATCGTAGACCAGCTCTGGACTCTACGAAGGTATCACTCAGAAGCGTAGTGACATGACTCCAATATTTTAGACGACTCCAATAATTTCAAATGTCTACTTGTGATGGACTATTTTCAAGAAGAAGCAACATTTGAGTATTCCCTCATGTTTAATAAACATCATTTTATTATTAACTGTTGGGAATCTTTCTGATTGGTGATAATCTACGCCGTCCTCCTGCATTCCCAACAGAATGCACCCCTATCAGACACACATGATTCTAAAAACAACCCCAAAAAATTTTGGTCGTACGTAAAATCTATCAACGCTACAAATAATTCAATACCTTCTGTTGCTGACAGTACGGGTAATGTAACGGATGATGATAAACAGAAGGACGAAATTCTAAACCTAGCTTTCAACAACTCGTTTCCGGTAGAAGACTGCAGTACCATTCCCCCTTTCAATTATCGAACAAACGCAAGGATGGCTGACACAGTGGTTAGTGTATCTGGGATTGTAAAACAGTTAGGATCCTTAGACGCCAGGAAGGCATCTGGCCCAGACGGTATCCCCGTAAGATTATATCTTGACTATGCAACAAATATAGGCAACGGCCTTGCCGCAGTGGGTACACGGGTTCACGTGAGATCACCGAAGTTAAGCGCTGTCGGGCGTGGCCGGCACTTGAATGGGTGACCATCCAGCCGCCATGAGCTGTTGCCATTTTTCGTGGTCCACTCAGCCTCTTGATGCCAATTGAGGAGCTACTCGACCGAATAGTAGCGGCTCCGGTCAAAGAAAACCATCATAACGACCGGGAGAGCGGTGTGCTGACCACATGCCCCTCCTATCCGCAACCTCAACTGGGGATAACACGGCGCTCGGATGGTCCCGATGGGCCACTTGTGGCCTGAAGACGGAGTGAATGCTACTTATATAGCACCATTCTTATCCATCATCTACCAGTGATTATTGGAACAGCGGACAGTTCCACGGGACTGGAAGAAGTCCCAGGTCATAGCAATCTGTAAAAAGACTACAAAATCGGATGCACATAATTACCGGCCAATTTCACTGACGTAGATTTGTTGTAGAATCATGGAACATATTTTGTGTTCAGATATAATGACCTTTCTAGACTGAGAAGCTCATCTGCAGAAACCAGCATGGTTTTAGGAAACAGCTGTCATGCGAGACACAGCTGGCCCTCATTGTGCATGATATACAGATGGCTCTAGATACCGGCTCTCAGGTTGATGCCATATTTCTCGACTTTCGAAAGGTGTTCGACTCAGTTCCGCGCTGTCGCTTACTCCAACAGTGCGCGGTTACGGTTTATCCGATGACATTTGCGGTTGGATAGAAATTTTTCTAACACACAGAGAGCAGTATGTGGTCCTAAATGGAGTGACTGCAACTGAAACAAGCGTAACTTCAGGTGCGCCCCAGGCCAGCGTAGTAGGTCCGCTGCTTTTTACGATTTTCATGGACGATCTGGTTGATGGTATTGACAGCGGCATTAGACTGTTTGCCGATGATGCTGTAGTCTACAGGAAAGTAGTAGCACAGAAGGTTGTGAACTAATCAGTGAGGATTTGCAGAAAATAAATGCGTAGTGTGAAACGTCCCCTTTGAACAATAATACACGACTGTCCTTGAACTGATACACAATATTTTTTTTTTTTTTTTTTAGCGCAACGCAATCTGACTTTCAAAAATCCCTACAAAAGAATGGCCCTGACTAACATTAAACTATACCTTTCACAAATCACTTACCTCACAAAAATCTTCGCTGCTCAAGCTACTGCAATACAGCAAGCGCCACTACTGCCAGCTAAATAAAAGATTCAAACTATGGAAGGCACTAACTACTGATAGGGATAGTTAGCAAATGAAAGATATTAGTAGAGAACAAACAATGTATTTACCTTGATATCATCATATATAAATATAGCAATTCATGACAAATTACAAATCTCCGCCATCTCTCTCCCCACATCCACCACTGCTGGCGGCTCACCTCCAACTGCGCAAAGCTACGCGCTGTTCACATCCAGCTGCCGCTGCCCAACACTACAATGGCGAGTATTACAACAATGCAAAGCAGCCACAGACTGCACACAGCACAGCCAGTGATTTTCATACAGAGGTGGCGTTACCAATAAAAAAACCTAAACAGCCTACTTACATAGCCCCCATGCTACCCAAAAAAATTTTACAAATTTTTTTGGGCACTGGCCAATACATATTTGTTAAATTTTTTTCACAATAACAATAACAAAGAAATCAAAGGCACACACTTATTGATATAATGTTGGTCAAAAGCTAAAATTTTCTCACAGTCCATAAAGACAGTCCTCATCATTCGTCACAGTAAAATTGCAGTCTTTTTCTCAAAGTCTGAGCAGTAAAAGACAATGCACACAGACGTAGTGGATTTCCATGCAGTCTTGAAGAAGTAGTGTTGTCCTTCCAACGGAAAGACAGTGCTGACTCGACATGCAGACAGGTAATGGGCCACAACAGAGTAAACCCACAGCAGAGTCAGTTGACGTTTTGAAGAATATTGGTAGTTAGGTCATCACAGAGCAGACCCACCGTAGTCCTGGTAGAAATTACGGTACTGGTGGGCCACCAGAGGTGCAGACCCACTGCAGTCCTTGTAGCAATTGGTGGGCCATCAAAGATGCAGACCCACTGTAGTCCTGGTAGAGACAGCCGGCAGCCATCTGTTGCAAATGTGCAGGTGCACAATCACCATCGAAGAGTCTTGCGGAGAATATAGCAAGTCCATAAACCACCACTTGTGCACTCACAAAGTTTTTGGAATTGTCCTTAGAACCAGCAATGCTGTTATCCAGCCCCTTGCTGAATTATTAACACACGTGCAAACACTAACAGTCCCTACTTCTCACATATTGTCCATGTACTATGACCAACAGAAATGTGTGCAGTGAAATGTAACTTACAAGTTAATAATAAGATGAACTGGTGTCAATTACAATTTTATAAGATGAGAATACAATTACAAAGGTACAAAATACATCACTAAAAACATAATAATACAGATAACATTTGTAGTAATAGGGGCTTTACAAAAGAATAGAAATAAACATATACATCAGTGTTACAGGAATTATGACATGAGTACATAGATGAAAGATCAGAATAACTTTCGAAACATCAACTTCACACATGAGCATTAAACAGAACAGAATTAATAATATCTAACATCTTTACAAAGTAAATAACATATTATTAATGCCAATTATATTCGAGGATAACAATATTCCTCATCATAGTGAATGTAGCTTAATATTAAAAGAAGAAAAAAATTCTATGAAATTACACAGAGACAGGAAGAAAACAAATACACAAGGGTACACAAACACATAGTGGGATAACACCAATAGGAAAGGACAGGGTTCGTTTTCAGTGTAACATGTGGTACTGCAGTCCAACCCAAAACTTCATATATCTTTCCTCTTATTTCATCCTTTGTTTCCACCAAGAAAAAATTCTATCTAAGCATGCTTTCTGTATTTATATGTTCACACATTTCTTACCTCAACATTTATTTCCAAGAAAATCCTACCTAAACCTGTTTTCTGTACTTTTTTTCGTATAACTTCTGAATGCATTTCTTCCAATTCATCGCAACTCATTCTCTTAGAGGCTACCCCCTCTTAAGCTAACTTAAATCTACTGAGCTCAGATGCTAAACTAAGGAACGAGGCAGTGCAGCAGCACAAAATAAGTAACACAAACAGCAATGACCAAAAAAATGGAAAATTGCAAAGCAAGCTACAGTAAATCTAAATTACCAAGCAATGCAACATTACAACTAATATGAGCCAATGTGCAGCAATAAGAAAAATAAATGAGTAGTAAAATTGGCTTAGCAGAGTAACACAAAGTCAAATTCAGTAACACCACGCCTGGCAAACAGCAGTAACTTATACCTAAACATGACATAGCTCAAGCAGAAAAAAATATTACAGTAAAAACAACAATGCAGATAAGGGAAATGTATATTCACATCTTAATGTCTAAGTAATTAAAGTGGTGCACCACTACAACTAATTGTAAAAAGGAATATTACCATGTACTTGAAAAGAATAATATGTATGCAGTTACTGTCACTAGTCCCTTCTTATTGTTCTTTCCTTTCCAAGTGCTCCTTTTTTGAAGAATGTGGATCACAAAATTATTATTTAATAGATCTGTTGACAGAAAGTGTTCACATTAGCAAATGCATTTAATTTTATTTTATGAAACCAATGCTGCAACACAGCTGAAAAACAGATGTCAAATGAAATAAGCAATTATGCAAACCAAAGCATGAAAACATCATTCAATAGTCATGTGGCATTTCGTAAGTCAGTAGCTCTCAACTCTCATAGAAAGACACTTGTCATAATCAGGTGAGCAGATGTACGAATATTTCCCATGAATTCATAAGCATTGCAGTAATTAGCACAAAGTACGAGTAATCATATGTTTTCAGGTAATGAGCGTGTAATATTTACGATGCTTTCTACAAAGGAACGTCAATAGCCAGAATAATGGCCTCCCTTTTTTTTTCTACCTGTGCCGCTGAAAGGCTAATGGCTTTTTTTTTTTTTTTCCTTCGGGCGGCTGTCGCCCAGGTGGGTGCCCGCGACGCATTACGTGCAGGTGGTCACTTAACTTTCTTACGGAAATATTTACGACAGCAGTTTCCGCTACAGCGAGTCTCACATAAAAATATTTGACAGGTCAAGAATTAGCGTTGCAAATCTGTAGAAACAAAATCCTATGAATATAAGTGTCCAAATAAAATATTCGTCAGCATTGTGATACAGTCACGCATTTACGCACATTTCATAACTCTTAAAGCACGATTCTTGGTTTCCAACATACTTCTTATTCCTCATATACGGTAGCATCATCTTATTGATCATAAACATATCTCAACAGCATAGTACACATCGTCGTCGTAATAATAACATCATAACACCTCAGTCAAATCTCAAAAACGTCGTAGCTTTCTGCAATAATTTCAAAACCTAAAAAAAATTCTCTGCTCATTTCAATAGTGTCATCTACCTCAAACGTACTTTAAAAATCATGAACTCATACCAAATACATCATTCAAAGCTCTCATAGTATCACAATGGTTCCGAAAAATGTGAGCATTTCTCAAAGTACAGACAAAATACAATTTCGTAAGTGTGAAGTTATCCAACTGTGTAATTACGTAAACATCTGTCACTGATGTAGTAAAAACGTTTGTCTGTCTCAGTTAAATGATCAGATAGCTGTGTAATTATGTGTTGGAGAAATATGGTACCGATGTGTAAAGTTGTATAAGCAAATACCATATTAGCTAGGGTTCCTTGTGGTTGCCACACACATGGTACACAAAGTAAGCGTGTACCCCCCTGAGAATTAATGTAATTATACCCTCAGGTGTTACAGATTACAGCAATGAAATGAAATGTATCACTGAAAACCTTTGTATCATTGTACTTCAAGTATCCTTAAAAATAAATGTTTTAAGTACAAAATTAATCACTCAAATGCGTGTCCTGTAGCGCTAAATGTGCGTCTTGCTGTAAGATAATTCTGTGGAAGTGTCGTACTTATCGTCCTCCGAAACCTAAGTTCTGCAGAAGTCAATGTACTTACCTCATGATAAACAAAAGTGAAATGCTTTATGTATAGATATCTTAGTTATTACGCTTATTGCCATGATGAAGAAAGTACTGTACTGTAACGTATTGTAGTGCTACAGAAAAGGCTGTCTCATTATTGCTATATCACAAAAGTTACTACTAAAACATGTTTTACTTTGCAGAATAAAACAGAAAAACTGTGCAGAAATAAAACAGAAACACTACAAAAGCAACATTGTAAATTGTCACTCATTAGAAGC
Source organism: Schistocerca americana (assembly GCF_021461395.2). Lineage (NCBI taxonomy): Eukaryota > Metazoa > Arthropoda > Insecta > Orthoptera > Acrididae > Schistocerca > Schistocerca americana. The sequence goes on along the minus strand of NC_060124.1, from coordinate 495,443,819 downwards.
GTCGTGATAAAACCGTGTAGTTGTCACTTAAACTAACCACTGTGTCGTCTGGTATCTCACAGAAAGTTCATTAAACCCAGAATGTATTTTCAAGTAAACCAAAATGTTGCATTAAAATCTCATTAGCAGTTCCAGTATGTGTCCTAAGTATGTAAGCCTGATAGTCGTTATGTAATCGTGCAACTAACAAGCAAGAATGTACTAATAGAACACTGTGTCGTCTGTTCACTATAACAATGCATTCGTAATTTCTGTTTAAAAATGTTCCCTAGGTTCTAGACTGGATATTTAACTTCAAACATTGTTGCATGTTAACAGTTTCTTAAGTCTGACAAAGCATACTAGAAATGTGAAGTGAAAAGTTTTATGGCAAAGACAAAGTTAAAAAGCAGATTATCTTTCAATAAATGGTTTTACGTGTGAAATGTGGTGTAAGCCTTTACTCTTCATAGTACTCAGAGTTTGAACTTGAATGCAATTGTCATGCGGTATCTGTCGGTAAAGAATACTGGAATTTTTCTCAAAGTTAGCGTCTATGTTATTTTTCTCTGAGCCAGCCGGCGCACGTGGGTGCCTGCGGCGCGAGTCATTGTCTGTCTATTGGCGCGCGTTGTTATTGGGATTAGGAGACCTAACTTCTACAAATTCACCTTGTCGAGAGGGCCCAGCTCTGTTCCGCCAGTTCTGATGAAATTCACGTCTGTCGTTACGAACATATCGTCTGTCGTCATGTCGGTAGTTCCTGTAGTTTCTTTCTTGTCGGTTAAGTGGTGGAGAATTTCTCCCTGAATCGTAACTGCACGCTGGACCGTTGCGTCTAAAGTTATTCTGTCTCCCTTGATAATAATTATTTTAGTTCCCAAATTGTTTGTTTCTCTGATTGTCTCTGTGATAGTCATTACTACGGAAATGCGATCTTTCTCTGTAACTATTATTACTCTGCCAGTGGTTGTCATATGGGTGGTGTCTGTTTTGGTCACGATTTACGTTATAAGAATAGCCTTTTCGTGTCCAGTTATTGTTTCCGTCATCACGGAATTGTGACGTATGTGACCTGTAGTGATTGTTTTCCTGTTTTCGCATCCGGCGACTGTCTGTGTCAATTTCTAATTCTTGTAGGAGTCCCTGAAATGCTTCAATGTCATCTTTGCAACGTCCTGCTAAAATAATATGCCGTAAATGTTCAGGTAATTTGATTAAGCAAATGCAGATGAGTTCTGAGGGGCTGTATGGGTTTGACAGGTACTGATTCTTGTGCAACATGTCTTCAAAATATTTCACAAGACTGGAGAATTCAGATTGTTCGAAATGTTTCATCATTATGATGCCATGTTTTACTCGGTCTTGTGTGGCTTGAGACCAATATGCTGAGAGGAAGGCATGGTAAAATTCTCCTTCACTGTGGCAATCGTGAATGAGCGATCGCATTCTTACAGCTGGTTCATTCTCCAAGTAGCCACACATAAATTCTAATCTGTGTTCTAACGACCAGTTGGGAGGAAAACAATGAGAGAATTGATGGAGCCATGCTTGTGGATGAATGTCGTTGCCAGAATTCTTAAATGTTTTGAATTTACGTGTAGTAATGAACAGCTTATAGTCAAAGTCATCATGTCGGCAAGTCGCATGTCGGTCATTGTTATGTCGTTTCGGCGGTTCCATCTCAAAATTCGGCGTACCTTGCCAACTTCTTACACAATTTCCGAAGTGCCCTGTGTTGTTATTTTGTGTCTGTTCCGTATTTCTATGTCCCTCTTCCCGTATTGGGGCGCGAGTGTCCTCTGAAACACGTAATTCTTGTACTACTTGTGCCAACTGATCTTGCACTTCCCGGATTTCTCTTTTGTACTGTGTATTGATTTGATTTTGATTTTGTTTGAATTTTCTAATTTGTTCATACTCTTCAGTGTCCGTGAAGGCTACAGGTGTTGTGTCATTCAGATCATCATCTACCTTTGTAGATAAATTAGTGAACTGATCCGAAAGTTCGGCTACTTTCTCCGATAGTGTACTTATTTCCTCAGTGTGTTTTTCTGAACCACGTTTCAGAGTATCTACTGTGTCCTTTAAGTTTTCCTGAGTTTTTGCAAGTTGCGTAACCGAATCGATAGATGCAACTGAGTCAAATTTTGCTTGCAAGGTCTCATGATTTTCATGAACAATAGTTTGCAGTTTTTTTATGGCTGCTTCGTGATTCTGTAATGCATTTTCATGACGCGAAAAAATAGGTTGAAAATGCTCACAAATTTGTGTTTTTACGTCATTACAGACTTTTTGACATTTCGATTCAATGTTATGTAACTCAGTAATTAAATCTTCACGTGTTTGTTCAAGTGTTTGTTCCAATGAGTCTAACTTTTTAAGATTTTGTTCCACTGTGTCTAACTTTTGAAGCTTTTGCTGTGTTTGTCTCTGATTTTGTTCCATTGTGTCCAACTGTTGCTGTGTTTGTCTCTGATGTTGTTCCATTGTGTCTAACTTTTCAAGCTTTTGTCCCATTTGTTGCATTAATTGTAATAACAATGCACTGGTGTCTGAAACATGTTCCTCAGTGCTTTTCGGCAGTGAAGTTGCACCGGCAACATTCACATTTTGACAAGTGGAAAATGTGTCTTGACTCATTTGAGAAAACGGTGGGAACCCAAAACCTGAGTCTGCAGTATTTGCAATATTGTGTTATGTCATTCCCGATTCCTGAGGCGAGCTGTTGCCGACCAATCGATCGATAACACTTCCCTGTTCACTACCTGTTTCACTGTCTACACCATTGTTTGCCGCCCGCTCCATTTCCCTATGCGCAATTACCAAATTACTACTTTGAACATTAGTTAATTCATTACTCTGCGGCGCTAACACACTGCTTTCGTCTTCACTGTCATTTCTCAGTTTACTTTGGAGCCTAGTATTACGTTTTTCACACGCCATTATTGTCACAGTATTTCACACGATAACACAGAAAAGCGCAATTTGAAGAGCAAAATAAAATAACATAGCAATGGAAATAATGTCTACTTAATTGCCAGCGCAGCTGCGAAATACTTGGTGCAAATCTACATGCATGCCACAACTGTTTTACTGTACAACAATGAAAAACTACAACTACAAAGGAAATTCTCTCTATAATTACGCGCTAGCAATAAACAATAGCTACACTAATTACACAAACTATAAGAAAAAAATCAGAAGATTCCAGTGAGGTATCCTAGGCTAAGGGTCGACATATGAAACGTCCCCTTTGAACAATAATACACGACTGTCCTTAAACTGATAGACAATATTTTTTTTTTAGCGCAACGCAATCTGACTTTCAAAAATCCCTACAAAAGAATGGCCCTGACTAACATTAAACTATACCTTTCACAAATCACTTACCTCACAAAAATCTTCGCTGCTGAAGCTACTGCAATAAAGCGAGCGCCACTACTGCCAGTTAAATAAAAGATTCAAACTATGGAAGGCACTAACTACTGATAGGGATAGTTAGCAAATGAAAGATATTAGTAGAGAACAAACAATGTATTTACCTTGATATCATCATATATAAATATAGCAGTTCATGACAAATTACAAATCTCCGCCATCTCTCTCCCCACATCCACCACTGCTGGCGGCTCACCTCCAACTGCGCAACGCTACGCGCTGTTCACATCCAGCTGCCGCTGCCCAACACTACAATGGCGAGTATTACAACAATGCAAAGCAGCCACAGACTGCACACAGCACAGCCAGTGATTTTCATACAGAGGTGGCGTTACCAATAAAAAAACCTAAACAGCCTACTTACAGCGGTAACATACGTCAAGTATCTGGGCGTGACTATTCGAAATGATCTCAAATGGAATGATCTGATTACACAAGTAACGGGCAAGGCGAAATCTAGACTCCGTTTGGAAAATAGCGCAGGTAGCACCAGTGTTTAAGATGGGTAGTGGGAGTAATCCATCGAACTACAGACCTATATCATTGACGAAGGTTTGCAGTAGGGTTTTGGAGCATATAGTGTATTCAAACATTATGAATCACCTCGAAGGGAACGATCTATTGATACGTAATAAGCATGGTTTCAGAAAACATCGCTCTTGTGCAACGCAGCTAGCTCTTTATTCGCACGAAGTAATGGCTGCTATCGACAGAGGATCTCAAGTTGATTCCGTATTTCTAGATTTCCGGAAAGCTTTTGACACCGTTCCTCACAAGCGACTTCTAATCAAGCTGCGGGCCTATGGGGTCATCTTAGTTGTGCGACTGGATTCGTGATTTCCTGTCAGGAAGGTCGCAGTTCGTAGTAATAGACGGCAAATCGTCGTGTAAAACGCAAGTGATATCAGGTGCTCCCCAGGGAAGCGTCCTGGGACCTCTGCTGTTCCTGATCTATATAAATGACCTGGGTGACAATCTGAGCAGTTCTCTTAGGTTGTTGGCAGATGATGCTGTAATTTACCGTCTAGTAATGTCATCCGAAGACCAGTATCAGTTGCAAAGCGATTTAGAAAAGATTGCTGTATGATGTGGCAGGTGGCAGTTGACGCTAAATAACGAAAAGTTTGAGGTGAGCCACATGAGTTCCAAAAGAAATCCGTTGGAATTCGATTACTCGATAAATAGTACAATTCTCAAGGCTGTCAATTTAACTAAGTACGTAGGTGTTAAAATTACGAACAACTTCAATTGGAAAGACCACATAGATAATATTGTGGGGAAGGCGAGCCAAAGGTTGCGTTTCATTGGCAGGACACTTAGAAGATGCAACAAATCCACTAAAGAGACAGCTTACACTACACTCGTTCGTCCTCTGTTAGAATATTGCTGCGCGGTATGGGATCCTTACCAGGTGGGATTGACGGAGGATATCGAAAGGGTGCAAAAAAGGCCAGCTCGTTTTGTATTATCACGTAATAGGGGAGAGAGTGTGGCAGATATGATACACGAGTACTAAAGCAAAGACGTTTTTCGTCGCGGCGAGATCTATTTACGAAATTTCAGTCACCAACTTTCTCTTCCGAATGCGAAAATATTTTGTTGAGCCCAACCTACATAGGTAGGAATGATCATCAAAATAAAATAAGAGAAATCAGAGCTCGAACAGAAGGGTTTAGGTGTTCGTTTTTCCCGCGCGCTGATCGGGAGTGGAATGGTAGAGAGATAGTATGATTGTGGTTTGACGAACCCTATGCCAAGCACTTAAATGTGAATTGCAGAGTAATCATGTAGATGTATATGTATTGGTAGAATCCTGAAGCGATGCAGTACTTCATCAAAGGAAATTGCTTGCAATACGTTAGTTCGTTCAGTCTTAGAATATTGTTCGTCTGTATGGGACCCTTACCTGTTGGGTCTGATTCAAGAGGTTCAGGAGGTCCAAAGAAGAGAGGCAAGATTCGTGACTGGTACATTTAACCATAACGAGAGCGTTACAAATCTCATTGAAAGTTTGAAGTGGGACGCACTTGCAGATAGACGACGCGCTAAACGGAAGGGGCTGCTCACTAAATTCCGAAATACGATCTTCCCCGAGGATGTAGAGCATATATTATTACCACCAACTCTAAAATTGCGCAGTGATCAGCATTCAAATATAAGGAAAATTAAACTGTACTGAGGCGTTCATACAGTCGTTTTTCCCTCGCGCGATCCCCGAGTGGAACAGAGGGAGGGAAATATAGCTTTGGCGCGAATTGTGCCCTCCGCCATACACCGCTTGGTGGCTAACGGAGTATATATGTAGATGCAGAGTCTGAATCACATCTACTCCATGCGCTGCCCGGGAAGAGAGCTGTGCTTAAAACCGCACAAGGAGCCCAGCTGAAAAATCAGCACTCTGAATGACCAGTCAAAGTTGTGCAATTTATGAAAGACGCTCGCGTTACAGCACTCACCTTTCAAGCTATATTTAAAACTGGTATGTGCGTTGATCGCAGTTACGCATCATCCCATTCATTTCTTCCTCTAGTGGAGTATTAAAATTTGTGGTGTGCACACATTCCATTGCTCTAACAAAAAATGGTTCAAATGGCTCTGAGCACTATGGGACTCAACTTCTGAGGTCATTAGTCGCCTATAACTTAAAACTAGTTAAACCGAACTAACCTAAGGACATCACACACATCCATGCCCGAGGCAGGATTCGAACCTGCGACCGTAGCGGTCTCGCGGTTCCAGACTGCAGCGCCTAGAACCACAAGGCCACCTCGGCCGGCCAACTCTAACATGACACAGCCTTTGCAACTGACTAAGTCTTTTGATGGTAGCTCAGTCATATTCCCTATCCTGCAAATGACACACATTTTTTCATATTCTGCGGAAAATGTTCCACTGAAAATAAAAATCCTTCATTCCAGTTGCAAATGGCCGAAAACATGTACTATTCTTTCTATTTCACCGTACATTGTTCTTCACTACATCCCAACTTGACTGCGAGAACAAATAGCCATAACGTGGAATACAATTTCTAGAGGGGCCTGAGTCCGTATTTTTCAGCGAAGTTTTATTTAATAATTTCGCGACTTTTATACAGAGCTTTTACTGTCATTCAAATTCATTATGAATATTAGTTGAAAATGTTATCAGTACACCCCAAAAACTTAATATTGTACGTGTAGGTACCAGAAACGTGTTTTAATGATTCTCCACATGAAAATAATTTTTTCCTCTCAGTGAAGCTTCACAAACTAAGTACGTAACTGTTAACGTAGTTTTAACGAGAACACTGAAAAATATTCACACCGCGAAATCTGTTCACATTCCATTTTTCGTAGTCGAGTGATTCTCATCCTCATACGTGGGCGGACGCACTGGCACGTTTTCCCACGCCTACGCAGAGGAAATGTTTCACTTGCGAAGAGAATCTCATTAGAATCTCATTTTGTGTGCGCGTGCTGCCTGCTGAATGTTAAAATCAATCATTTCTTTGAATCTTTTGTTGCCAAAGTTAAAACTTGTTCTGTTCATTTCCACTCATCATTGAAACAGTGTTTCATTAACTAGAAAGAGGGGTCCTGTGTACAATGTAATGAGCAACTATCACCTCTACATTGACATTGACATTGTAATTTACAGGAGATATATTGATGACAAATTTATTTTATTTAAAGTGCGGTTGGATGGGATAGATCAGCTGGCTACCCAGTTTAAATGTATGGGAAAATTAAGTTCACAGCAGAGGTAGAAGTCGAAAATTCCCTCAGCTATCTCGATCTACAAATTACTAAGAATAGGAATGGGTTAGAAATAGGCATATTTCGGAAGCCAACGACAACAGACATAACAGCCTGGCGCTACTTCTAATGTGTTCTCTCTTCCCCGGTGCTCTCTCGGACGTCATTAGTACGTATACCCAATTCCCAGACATCTTATAAACGTATGCTTTTTTCTTTTTTCCCTTTTCCACTTAATTAGCCTGATCCATAGCAAAATTTGGCCTGGAAGAGATAGTGTACAATAATTTGAACTTTGATGCCGTTCTAGTGAAATGTGTTGCTCAGTAGACATTCCACAGCTAACGGCAAATACGAGGGTTGGAACTTAAATAGTGGCAACTATTTATTCGCAACCGATACAAAAGAGTTACATGTTTGCACCTGTTACTGTCTTTCAAAGTTGTCAGTAGTAGAACCCGTTGCCAACGATGTGGAAGGCGTAGTATACCGTTAGCAGAGCCTGTTCTGTTGATGGTGCGAATGGAGCGGTCTACTGTCTGTCGAATCTCTGGAACAGTTCTGAAGCGAATGCCACGAATTGGTTCCTTCATCTTCGGAATCAAACCAAAGTCACAAGGACTTAATTCCGGGGAGTATGGTGGATGGTACAGTGCTTCCCAGTCCCATCGACCGAACAGAGCAGCCACAGCTTGCGCTGTATGCGCCCGCGCATTGTCGTGCAAAATGATGGGTGGGTGCGCAGAAAGTGTCGCCACTTCTTTCGCAAAGCTGGTCGCAGGTGATGCTCCAAAAACTAACAGTAATACTGTGCCTTGACGGTCTGTCGTGAAGGAACGTAATGCGTTAGGATAACCCCATCAGACTCGCACACGCGAATCACAATAACTTTAATCATACTGGGCCTCTGACTCACATTCGACTTTCGCAGCGACCCATAATGACGCTATTCGTTGGATTGCCGTTTCAGTTTTGACTCGTACGATGTGGTCCATGTCTCATCCAGTGTTACGATACGGCGTAAGGAAGCATCGCGTTCGGGCTCATAGCGCTCCAAGTGCGTCTGAGCAGCATCGTATTGCGTCCATTTCTGCATTTCCGTCAGGTCATGCGGAAACCATCGTGATTCAATTTTTTCCATGCCCAGGCGTTCCTTCAGGATGCGAAGTACAGTCGTATGCGCTAATCCGGTTTCGTTGGCGAGTTCGCGGCAACAGCATGCACGTCTTCTTGTGAGACGCTATGACGGTCTGTCCGATGCATGTCTGCCACAGTTTGCCGACCTTCGTTGAAGGTTTTTACCCAACGTGCCACTGTTCTGTAATGCAATGTCGATTCCCCGCAAGCCTCTTGAAGACCTTGATGACACCGTCGTGCTGTACGACCTCTGGCACATTCACTCTTGATCCAACTCCATTGTTCCTGTATCGAAAATATAGTGACACCGTTAAGTGAGACCACTCGCTCACAAGTGACTTTATTTCCCTCGATTGTAGGGCGGACGAGCCCATTTGCTCGGAAGAGAGGTAGGTATGTCAATCACGTGTGCTATCAGCGACAATAGTAGATTCCATCGCATAATGTCTCCACAGCAGTGCTGCCAGTACTTTAAGTTCCAACCTACGTAATAACAAATTTTCTTCAACTTCATCCATTTCTTCTGGAAACGCTAGGCACTTTTTCTTCCTTCGCATGTTGAGCAATTAATCTGGCAATAAATCCGAGACGTCGTTGTTTTCACTATTAGTTATGGGTGTTTCTGATTCATTACTTGAACTCCTCCTACATAAACATATCAAGAATTGTTCGATAGAATATTCAGTTATGTCACTGTTATTGATTATTGCGCTGTGTCATCTGCCATCTTAATTTATGGAATGTGAGCAACGTGATACTCTGTCCTTATCTATTTCTGATACTGAAAGCCAGTTTTCTCTAAATGATACTATGTAAGAGAGCGATTTAGTTCATATACTTAGTACTGCGTGTGTACGCTACTTGCCATTATAACTGCTACATCAAGAAGAAATGCAGATGATAAACAGGTATTCATTGGACAAACATATTATACTAGAACCGACATGTGATAAAATTTTTACACAATTTGGGTGTATAGATCCTGAGAAATCAGTACCCAGAACAAACATCTCCGGCCGTGATAACGGCCTTGATACGCCTGGGCATTGAGTCAAACAGAGCTTGGATGGCGGGTACAGGTACAGCTGCCCATGCAGCTTCAACACGATACCACAGTTCATCAAGAGTAGTATCTGGCGTATTGTGACGAGCCAGTTGCTCGGCCACCATTGACCAGACATTTTTAATTGGTGAGAGATCTGGAGAATGTGCTGGCCAGGGCAGCAGTCGAACATTTTCTATATACAGAAATGCCCGCACAGGACCTGCAAGATGCGGTCGTGCATTACCTTGCTGAAATGTAGGGTTTCGCAGGGATCGAATAAAGGGTAGAGCCACGGGTCGTAACACATCTGAAATGTAACGTCCACTGTTCCATCAATGCGAACAAGAGGTGACCAGGACGTATAACCAATGGCACCCCATACCATCACGCCGGGACGAATACACACTTCCAATGTGCGTTCACCATCATGATGCTGTAAACGGAACCTGGATTCATCCGAAAAAATGACGTTGTGCCATTCGTGCACCCAGGTTCGTCGTTGAGTACACCATCGTAGGCGCTCCTGTCTGTGATGCAGCGTCAAGGGTAACCGCAGCCATGGTCTGCGAGCTGATAGCCCATTCTGCTGCAAACGTCGTCGAACTGTTCGTGCAGCTGGTTGTTGTCTTGCAGACAACCCCATCTGTTGACTCAGGGATCGAGACGTGGCTGCACGATCCGTTACAGCCATGCGGATAAGATACCTGTCATCTCGACTGCTAGTGATACGAGGCTGTTGGGATCCACCACGGCGTTCCGTATTACCCTCCTGAACCCACGGATTCCATATTCTGCTAACAGTCATTGGATGTCGACCAACTCGAGCGACAATGTCGCGATACGATAAACCGCAATCTCGATAGGCTACAATCCGACCTTTATCAAAGTCGAAAACGTGATGGTACGCATCTCTTCTCCTTACACGAGGCATCACAACAGCGTTTCACTAGGCAACGACGGTCAACTGCTGTTTGTGTATGAGAAATCGGTTGGAAACTTTCCTCATGTCAGCACGTTGTACGTGTCGCCATCGGCGCCAACCTTGTGTGAATGCTCTGAAAAGCTAATCATTTGCACATCACAGCATCTTCTGCCTGTCGGTTAAATTTCGCATGTTTAGCACGTCATCTTCGTGGTGTAGCAATTTTAATGGCCAATAGTGTATGAACAAAGAGACAGAATTATACATTCCCGTCGTTTCTTGTACCCTACATAATCCATGACGCAGCGCACAAAATTTTATCATGTTCCAACATTAATTCTGCTGAGGGTTCTATATTCTATGTGGCATTTCATCCCACTTGGCAGTTTGTTTTGAATCAGTCTTATACCGATGCATGTGTACAGATATAGTTGATTAATTTTCATTTTACGTATACATCTCAAGAACAGAAACTATATGGGAGTGTACTGCATCCCATGAATGCTACCATTCAGTGAAGATCACCACCCAATAGCCGCAATATCATATTTCGCATTGCTGTGACATTCACATTCGTACGAGAAAGATGGTGATTGAAACATTGTGACTGATATATCCACAGCTAAAAATACGTTTGTTCGAATGGTAGCCACCTTAAATCGTGTATCATGTCTGTGACACATTTATCCCACTTCACGATAATGCAAAATGACTTGTCTTTCTTTGAAAATTTTCCAAGTCATCCGTCAATCTAACCTGTTAAGGACTCCAGACCTCGCAGCAACGCTCACGAAGGGTAGTGTATGTGATATCCTGTAGATGCGTTCCAGCTTGTAAGTGCTCAGCCGCTCAAACTCAGCCTTTGTTTCGCCTCTCCTCAACATTTTTTTGTGAGATGGTACCAAATTAACTTGTTCATAATTGTAATTTGAATTCACGAATTTTAAATTTGCGCAATTTTTCACGTGATCGAAATTTAAGGGATCCTTTTCTTTTGGTATGCACTATGCATTATACGATTTCTGGTCAAAAATGGTTCATATGGCTGTGAGCACTATGGGACTTAACATCTGAGGTCATCAGTCCCCTAGAACTTAGAACTACTTAAACCCAACTAACCTAAGGACATCACACACATCCATGCGCGAGGCAGGATTCAAACCTGCGACCGTAGCAGTCGCGCGGTTCCGGACTGAAGCGCCTAGAACCACGTTCTGGTCCTGATGGGCCAAATACGGCCGACCGCAGTGACATGCGCAGTCAGTGGCGGCATTTTATATAGCGACATGGCGTCAGCACACCGCTTCATGGGCCATTGTCAGCTTCCTCGACACTGGACTCCTTAGGTCTCACTCAAGCAGCTGCTCAGCTGGCATCATAAACTGAGAACAGAAGAAGCACAAAAAATAGCATGAGAATGGCGAGTGCCCATTCGAAAGACACTGCCTCGTGGCTAGACTCCCACGAACGTTTCCCATTGGCTGAAACGCTTCAGCGGCCAAGTCCAGATATATACACACTTCAGTGGAGACACAAAGCGATAACGCAAACGATCTGGGTCGATTAATCAAAGCTAACCGTGGTATGACTGAACATAACATTGCAAGGATAGAAACCGTCATTTTACAAAGCCAAATATGAGGGCAAATCTATAAGGTACAACTGAACACTAAGCTTTTATTACCCTGTTCTTGTAAAATGGAACATATTTGCAGTGTATTCCAAACGAGACTACCGGAGGAAATTAGAAATTGGCGTAAGGCATCCTACCGTTTTTCCAAGATTAGTAGAACTGTCTACTAACGAAAGAATTTTTTAAAATATTTGTTTCACAATTCAATTTGATGTCAACTAAACATCGTGGCAGAGCCTGTTGGCTTAAGTCTATAGAACGTTAAGCTATTCGTTCCCAAATTATAAATTCCACGACTCTAATACAATATTTGACTAACATAACGGCGAAACCTTTTCGCTTGTGATTAGACTTTGCTGTTCCATGTGTCCCGAGTTGTATACTCAGTGACTCTAAGAATTAGAGAGTGAAAATTATAAGATACCATAAATTTAATGTTACTGTTAAAGAAAATAAGGCGCTCTAAACTGAGCCGACTAATATTAAAAGGAACTAACTGTCACTGCTCAAAATCAAGGGCCGCCACGCCAGTGGCGAACGACAAAGCAGAGAAGGCTGTGAGAAGAAGTCAGCCAATTGCACGCTGACCGACTCCTTTCCAGGACGACAAAGCGACAGCAGTGGCGCCTATGTGAAGAGGACAAAAGCGCCACGACCGACTGGTGACGGCCCAGTTCAATAGCAGGTTCAAGATTAGCAACTTCTGTAGCAGAGACAACTCTAGTTGCCTCGCTTGTACTCTCTATGTAGCGCAGAATTGGGATTGTTTATAGTGAAGAAGATTTAGTATGTCTCCCGTTGCTTGTGATACATCTGTGTAATGGACAAATTTAAGTACTGTATCTTTCGTTGTTCTAATAAAATTCACAAATATGGCTTGCTTGAATGTTTGTCTAGCGAACCGGGTATCCAGGCGTCCTACACAGGCACTCCACTATCTTTTGAATGGCCAACTGGTTTATGTTATACAGCGAAAAAATTATAAATTAATGGGTAAGTCAGAATATGCTACAAGAATTATTATGGTTAGGACTGAAATTACTTAAGACCTACATACAGGTAGCATAGAGGGTCACGCTTTGCTGCTAATGGCCGCGTCCTTGAACGTGATTTTTTGAGGTGATTTGGAGGTTAAAGTGATTTTTTTAATGGGAACCTTAATATGCGATTTGAGATTTGAAAAGACTAACAAATTTTACTATAAAACGATTCATTATTCAGGGTTATGGCAAGGTTCAATGAAGGCCAAATAAGAAAATATGTTCTTAGTTCTAGCAGAGACTAGCTTGTAATAGACGAGTGATCAAGCAAAATACAGTACAATGTTAGATACAACATGGAAGGGTGATCCCAAGGAATGAAAGACAAGGACTCACTCAACGACTTTTAAATAAATAATTTACGTTTCATTCACGTTTGTTGTGTCTTTCAAATATCAGAATAACATTAATTATACATTGTGATGTATTTATTATCGCCAATAAACAAGTTAATTAAGACTTAATGATGAAATCTCTTTTCGCTCTTTCCAGATACGACATCAAAAATAGTGGTTCCCAAGAAACAAAACTCAACCTGCGAATGACCTATGGTAACTAGCTTTAAGATCTTGGTTATTGGTAATGATATGTGATCCCTTATTCCGCTTCGAATCTGTATCTGACATTGAAATTTGCTGTGTCGCACCTCTGTTCCGAGATAGTCCCTATTAGTACTAAAACATAGTTGCTTACTTGACTTTCACTGAATCTTGTCATGACCTTGAATAATGTGTCATGTTATGTGTAAAATTTGCCTTTCTTTTCAAATCATTATTGTTTGCTGCTAAGAGATCAAGTATGTTTTCGCAACCATTTACACTTCAGGTGGGCTCCTGAATAAATTATTCAAAATTATTTTCTGAAAATGCATTGAATATGATTTTGGATGGCGCTTTATGCCTACCTCCGTCTTACAAACACGTGTTGTAGACAAAACGTCAAGGGTAGATTGAAGTCAACACCACTCTACCTATTCTAAATTTGCATTTATTGTAATCAGGCACTTCTTCCTAATGCCTCCTCCTTCCATTTCTATAGCAATCTCGACAAGAATCGTGTTGCTTATAGTCGTAATTTGTATTCGCCAGTGAACTTGGCTCACGATAAGCATAGTTACAGTATTCTTATCATCAGTACTATCCTACTGCAGCTATTATAATAAAAATTATTGAAACTTTCATGGTCATACATTGACAAATCGCCTGTTGCCTTCCCTCTCAAGTTCTTCTGATGACGTTTGTTTGACGATCCCTCCGACGTTTTTTGAGCGCGGATGGCCAGCATTGTGAAAGCTTCATCCTACGTTGTTGGTGGCGGACTGCAGTCAAGATCACAGTTGATTTTATATACCTATTGTATTAATGTCAATAAAATTATTCTCGAATGATGACCGTATTGTAAACGTGTAAAATTGTCCAAAATTTCGGCCACTACTGCAAGTGACCTTCCTCAGTGGTTTGTGCTCAGCTGACTCAATATTGTATACTGACAATGCGACCAATAGTGCAGAAGAATTTTATTAACAGTGACAACGGCCGACGAAGCCTATACTTACAAGTGTTGTATGAACCTCTGAAGAATTTTCCCATGTCATTAAAGCTGTGATACTCCCCTTGCTACCTGCAACAGTCGTACCGTGCAGCACAGGTACCTTGAGGCTTTCTTCTTTCATGTTTGTGGTTCTATCTGACTTCTCATAACAAGCAGGTGTGGTAGCTTTTCTCCACAGTAGCGTGTGACTGACCAAAGAGAAGTTGTTTCGACGGAGAAAGACAGGTACACATAACCTACAGCCACAAGCTCGACTCCGATGCACCACCAGCAGTGGTCGGTGAAGCCCTGGCAATGCCAGCCATTCACCCTGGCAAACATCAGAAAAATCATCAAACATCAGCTGAAGAAACCGAGGCAGAGGCCAGCAGGAATTTGTCAAGTAATGAACTCTGGAAACGTAAATCATCTTTACATTGTCCAGCAAGAATAATCATACGCAAATGCAATAGAGGTTTACAAAACTAATGGGCATCATCTCGGAATACTAGTAATGCTTCTACAAAAGTGGATTTTTCAATAAAGTATGTTCACAGAATCGGGCAGAATTGGTGAAACCAGAAAGGTTAAAATTTTGCAATAGCGATGTGCCTTTCTTGACTCTGCCTTGTGCTGTCTCAGACCAGTATGCAGAAAAGAACAAATGGCGAAGCTACTCATAAGATACATTACTCTTAGCTCAAGTGCACATAGACATGGCCGTTCACCTTCCAAAAATCCTCACGCTACTCACAAAGCCGACCGTTGTGGCCGAGCGGTTCTAGGCGCTTCAGTACGGAACCGCGCGACCGCTACGGTCGTAGGTTCGAATCCTGCCTCCGGCATGGATGTGTGTGGTTTCCTTAGGTTAGTTAGGTTTAAATAGTTCCAAGTCTAGGGGACTGATGACCTCAATGTTAAGTCCCATAGTGCTCAGAGCCATTTGAACCATTTGACTTATAAAGTTGCAAGCGAGAGAAAAAATTGAGGCTGTTCTAACGGAGCATGAGGATGAATGCTATATAATGTGCTTCTGAGGACTTTAGAGAAGATAAGAAATGATTGTTGTCAAAACTTTGCAAGCCTTCAGACTTCACACTCTTGTGACTTAACTAATCGTGGCTGCACCTGTGTTCTCCGTCTCTCATAACAAGCTACAGGATCAGACTCAGCTTCATGATCTGAATCCCCATCATCGTCAGAGTGCAATACCTTCACCCAACTTATCCTCAATCTTAGAGACCGACCCATTTCATTCCTGAGTGGATTCTCTTCTCTTCCTTTTAATCTCCATCTGACCTTCAAATGGTTCAAATGGCTCTGAGCACTATGGGACTTAACATCTGTGGTCATCAGTCTCCTATAACTTACAACTACTTAAACCTAACTAACCTAAGGGCATCACACACATCCATTCCCGAGGCAGGATTCGAACCTGCGACCGTAGCGGTCACGCGGTTCCAGTCCAAAGCGCCTAGAACCGCACGGCCACACCGGCCGGCATCTGACCTTCCTTCAGCCTCAATAATGCCCTACTTCTTCTGAATCGTCAACGCTCACAGCAGCTGGTGATTAACCGCTAATATGCTACAGCACACTGTAAATATCGCACGAATGGAAATGCAAATGAGCGTTTGGCGTCATTGGCCGGGAGGCCCCTTGCGGGGCAGGTCCGGCCGCCTTGGTGCAGGTCTTATTACATTCGACACCACGTTTGGCGACGTGCGCGCCGGATGGGAATGAAATAGCGATGAAGACAACACAACACCCAGACCCTGAGCGAAGAAAATCTCCGACCCAGCCGGGAATCGAACACTGGCCCGTAGGACGGCAATCCGTGACGCTGACCACTCAGCTATCAGGGGAGACATCGCGCGAAAACTACATCATTTCTCTTTGAATGCAAGCCAGGTACAGCACTATAATCACGCCATTTCTCTTCGAATGCATGCTGGTATGCAAACAAAGCAGAAAAAAAAATTTTTTTATAGCGCTCTCTCCGCAGTAGTTGCAAACTGGTCATGAGTTGTGAAACGGCAGTGAGCCACGCTGCCATTTGCTGGGTGAAGGAACGCAGCTGTCTACTTTCAACTGCGTGTGCTCGTGTGTGATGCCGTCCCTGCTTTCACTGAGGTTGCTATGTCGCTTACAACACCAGGTTAGTATTTTTTCTTTGAGTATTTCTTCTTTGAGCACTGCGTGTAAAGTATTGTGCAAGCATAGAGTATGAAGGGTTGTAGAGCAGCACTTGTCGTGATGGCGCTTTGGCTGAGTGGTTTAGCGCAAAGACTGGAAACGTGACATCTCGGGTATGAGTCTCAACACTACATATGTTTGTTTTATTTTATTCCTGAACCAATAGAATTAAAAACAGTAGTTGATGAGACAGTTTCAATAGGTTCATTAGTTAATGCAAACCGTTACATAGGCATTGTTTTGAGTGCACTGTTAATGTTTTTCCTGCTTGCTCCTTTTGTATTTGTATATTGTTCCACTTTACACTTTTTAAAATGCCAAAGATGGCATTTACTGTATGTTCCCTCACACCCCTGCATTTTCCTCATTTTCCTACATTTATTCATTCCCGTTTATCTTACAGATATTGCTTAAATTCCTCATATATTCTGTAGTTACGCTGATAAGTCTTTCTTTCAATTGGTTTGTGTATCTCCATGTTTTATACGTCCTGAAGTAGCCATATCAAGTACGCATTTTATTTTATTTTCTTGGTTTTGTTTATTAATACAAACTGTTAGGTAGGCTTTCTGTTACAGTTTTGTCTTAAAGTTTGTTCCTGTTTACATTATTTAGTCTTCAACGTTACGCTATTCACGTTACATTATGACCACACTGTCGGATATGTTATTTACTGTCCGTTTCTGCTTCATTTTAGATATGTGACTTCTTTTCCAACGTCGTTTACAAACATTGTAACTTATTTTGCGACAACAGTCAGTAAATGCCTGAAGATACCCTTGCAAGCCGGAGTAAAAGTAAAACTGTAGAACATGAGCAAACTAGTGCTTTTCATTTGTCAAACAGTTGTTCTACCAAAAACCGACGGAAAATTCAGTTAACACGATTTTATTTAAAGTTGAGAGCAAAACACTATCGCACTTCATTCTCGAGTAATTGATTTTTATATCCGTCGGACAGTCGCATACCTGTGTGCCAGTTTTTTCCAAGCATACTTGCTGGCTGATTTACATCCGATTTTAAGAACAGTATTAGGAGAAAAACATTGATTTACTCGCTTAATTAGGAACTGAATTTCTTTGCGATTTTCATCATAGTTACTGTTCTCCACCAAATTAAGCAAAGCATTGCAAAAAATTTTAATTAGATTCCAGAGGTAAAAGCGCATTCCGTAAACTATTCAAATGGTTCAAATGGCTCTGAGCACTATGGGACTGAGGTCATCAGTCTCCTAGAACTTAGAACTACTTAAACCTAACTTACCTAAGGACATCACACATAACCATGCCCGAGACAGGATTCGAATCTGCGACCCTACTGGTCGCGTGGTTCCAGACTGAAGCGCTTAGAACTCCTCGGCCACAGCATACACTTTTTGTATGGTTGATATTCCCCCATACATTGCTGGAAACGAAACGTGGATAAGATACCGAACTTAGAGCAGGGCGCTATCTCACTTTGTTCTCGAGATATTGGTTTCTATATCCATCAGATAGTCACGCGCGACATGCCCATCTCTGTCCCGGTGCATCGGCGGTAGTCATGTGGTCATACGAATCCTCATATTTTATAAACGGCTCTGAGAGCATCCAGGTAATCACATATGTTTGTGATAAATACTCGAAACTTTTTTATTTCTCGATGTATGGGAGCAACTCGTCTGCAGCAGTGAGACAGCTGGTAGCCGAGGATGTGTAAACACTCCAACAACGCTTAAGTTCTCTAAGTGTAGAGTATCAGGGATTTTCGAGCGAACGTATATGTGTCACTTCTGTAGCCTACCGGTTAAACAGATGAAATAGGAATTCGTCGAATCGGGTTCGGTCCCACAGCTGAAAATTTTTTTTCATTATGTCCCTCACAATGTCAAACGATTAACTATAAAATTTAAATATATTTAAACTGTCCAGTTTATATGTGTAAAAATAATACAATCAATTTAGTTACTTTTACGAGCCTTGTAAGTCAAAAGGCTATACGACACTACATGTACCTACCAAATTGGTAAGATTTTGAATGAGCCACCATTACTCACAGGTGCAGCACCATTTGAACTCTGTTTCGCATTAACAGCTAACTGTGCAACAGGCATTGCCATGTCATCCACATTCTTAATTCTGTTTTGAATTCATCCCTATTCACTGACATTTCCTTCTCTGAACCAATCTCCAACCCTCCAAAATTCTCTTCTAAACCCTGCAATAATGCATTATTATCTGAAATTTCCCCCTGAATTTCCGTACCAACTTCCTGACTGGTTACAACTTTCAACTTATCTGACAACTCCCGTAGAATTTCACCTTCTTCTCTTAAAATCTGAAAATTATCTTGTGTTATTTTCTGCTGTTCACTCACGAGTTCCTGTGATTTAACCTGATCTGCCCCTACAGTAGCAATTTTAGTTTCAACATTAGAAATTTTTGCACCATAATAATCCCTTAATTGTGAAGTGGGAAACATCATCCCAATGGATTCAAATTTCTGATCTAAATATTGTATCTGCATTTTCAACACACCGATGTTAGCCAGCGTTTCTCTTGAGACAGATTCAACGCTTTCGCTCAGTTTCTCTGTGCTCTGCCTCTGCACCCTTGCAGAAGCTTATATTCTCTCTGCTAATTCCATTACCAGTTCTCTATTATTAACCTATCAATCCTCCCTATTTCCTTTGCACTAACTCCGTTACTAGCATTATGTGTTTGCCGACAGACGCCACCAATGCAAGGAGAAAATGTGGATCGAAAGAGCTTTATGGACCTGAATTAAAACGCAGGTGTATCACGTGAAAAAATAACACCAGCAAACATAAAATTCGTTACCCCAAAGGACATTAATTACGACAATTATTCACGTAACGCTGACAATGCATTCCTTAGTTGTCTTTAAATTGTTCACTGGTCCAGCGTATCACATGTTGCCAAGGCTGTTTCGGCTAAGCTGCGGAAGTTTCGCTAGGAAGTTCCAATATTTTAGGAGCCCTGAAGATGATGAAGTTTGGTATACTGGGCGCTCAACTGCGCGGTCATCAGCTCCCGTACACTTTTCCAGTCTGTACACAGTGCAAGCTAGCCAATTTCATGATTGAGGATGGAATGATGATAACAGAAAAACACAATCCCCGGTGAGAGAAACTTACCAACCCGGCTGGGAATTGAAGCGGGGATCCCGGGATGCAGAGACAGCAACGCTAGCCACTAGACCACGAGCTGCGGACTTTGCACCCCTGCAGAAAGGTATTCGTGGCTTTCGATTTGCTTCAGACGCAGAGGTGCACGCCATGGGATAATCAAGGTTCCGTAGACAACCGCAGACCTTATCCCACGAAGGTGCTGCCCATCCTGTCTGAGAGTGGTAAAGTGCATTAACAGTTATGGTGATTGCGTTTGAAATACTAATCAGTTTACTTGCTTTTTTTCCATGGGTGTCGTTCGAATTTGACGGCGCACTGTACAATAAATTCAATATCTTCATTTAAACTAGGTTCACACAACACAAATGGGAAGTCCATGTGCACAGAAAATTTTGTTCTGTTCACCGATGCTGTCTATGACAACACTCGTGGAGATCGCGCGACGTTAGGGTTGAAGCAACAAAGAGCGGGAGACAATTACAAATTCAATGACAAATTCTATGCAAACACATATAAGAACCATGGGTACATTACTGAAGGCGGTTGTCGAACTAAACAGTTACCGACTGTACTCA
Organism: Schistocerca americana; assembly: GCF_021461395.2. Lineage (NCBI taxonomy): Eukaryota > Metazoa > Arthropoda > Insecta > Orthoptera > Acrididae > Schistocerca > Schistocerca americana. The sequence goes on along the minus strand of NC_060124.1, from coordinate 495,423,457 downwards.
GCAAGGACATCCTGAAAATTCAATTTAAGCTACCTGATATAATGAAAACTTATGTTCATAAGTTGAGAGACATGAATTCTTTAAGGAATGCGAAAAGATTTAAGTTAACAGGCACAAGCGCCGTTGCTGTATCCTGTTAAAACAAAAACCAACGTTAATTTCGGTCATTTCAGTAAAAGTATAAGAATTGCACCGCAAATAAAACCTCAAACGTATACTGGTGAGTATTTGACATAGCTGAATGATTCCTTAACAAAAAATAAGCATCCGCAGATCTCTGATTAAATCATTCCATGAAAGTTGCGGAGAACAGGGGTACACTCACAGCCCGAAGGCGAACCCTAGAGCGACATAAAAAATCGTTAGTGTAGCTCAATCGAATAAAAAGAGGAGAATAAAGTGGAAGAAAATTCTTCTGGTGTATTATTCTGCCGGATCTCGATTATCTGGAAGTCGGGATAAATCACAGTGACCACAACAGGAAACAAATACACAAATCAGAGTTTGATTAAGCAATGCTGATACTTTATGATTTTTACTGTGAATGGTCTACTTTGTGGATTCATTTACCGGATGTGGTGTTAATCAGATGCTGAACCGTCGCTGACAAGCAAAAAAGTTTGCTGACCGCAGACGATGTTCATATGAAACGCGATGCAACAAATAATTTTACATTACGTGGCATAGTAAAGGTCGGACTTCATGAGGTAAATTTAGATTACAGAGGTTGGATTTTTCTGGGGCTGTGCCAATCTGCACGTAATGGCACGTGGTTGGCGCGCCAAATGACTCGTCGCCAAACTGGTCACCTTCCACCCTCACATAAACTGAAAAATAGTAATCATTTTGTCATTAATGATAAGGGTTAGCAACGACGCTAATAAAACGAAGCGTAGATAGAAGTATAGATTATTATTATTATTATTAATCGCCTTAAATGCTACTACGAGGGTACTTACATGCTGAGCTTCTGCGAGCAAGAAGACTAACCACGAAGAAGTTATGACAATAGGTAGGAGGCCAATCGTGCTTTACATATTTACTAAAGAACGTCGTATTTGTCATCAGCGATTGCTGTAGAAATAAACAGTAATATCTGTGTTAGGCATTGATAGTTACTTACGTTAGTTAACGGCCATTGCCATGCGAACCCGTTTTTTACGCAGCGTAGGGGCGGTTGTATGGATGAAAAGAACGAGAAATCTCTGAATCGAAACCTTGCTGCTTTTCCAGACATCGTGGGAGGAATTTTAAAAAGTTAGTAATTCTACAGTATAAGAAAAGAGCCTCTCCCCGATGTTATTCAATCTGTATATTGAGCAAGCAATAAAGGAAACAAAAGAAAAATTTGGAGTAGGTATTAAAATCCATGGAGAAGAAATAAAAACTTTGAGGTACGCCGATGACATTGTAATTCAATCATAGACAACAAAGGACTTGGAAGAGCAGTTGAACGGAATGGACAGTGTCTTAAAAGGAGGATATAAGATGAACATCAACAAAAGCAAAACGAGGATAATGGAATGTAGTCAAATTAAGTCGGGTGATGCTGAGGGAATTAGATTAGGAAATGAGGCACTTAAAGTAGTAAAGGAGTTTTGCTATTTGGGGAGCAAAATAACTGGTGATTGTCGAAGTAGAGAAGATATAAAATGTAGACTGGCAATGGCAAGGAAAGCGTTTCTGAAGAAGAGAAATTTGTTAACATCGAGTATAGATTTAAGTGTCAGGAAGTCGTTTCTGAAAGTATTTGTATGGAGTGTAGCCTTGTATGGAAGTGAAACATAGACGACAAATAGTTTGGGCAAGAAGAGAATAGAAGGTTTCGAAATGTGGTGCTACAGAAGAATGCTGAAGATTAGATGGGTAGATCACATAACTAATGAGGAGGTATTGAATAGATTTGGGGAGAAGAGGAGTATGTGGCACAACTTCACCAAAAGAAGGGACCGGTTAGTAGGACATGTTCTGAGGCATCAAGGGATCACAAATTTAGCATTGGAGGGCAGCGCGGAGTGTAAAAATCGTAGAGGGAGACCAAGAGATGAATACACTAAGCAGATTCAGAAGGATGTTGGTTGCAGTAAGTTCTGGGAGATGAACAAGCTTGCACAGGATAGGGCAGCATGGAGAGCTGCATCAAACCAGTCTCAGGACTGAAGACCACAACAACAACAACAAGAAAAGAGACATTGTGCCCCACCACCCACGTATTTGCAACCTCATTCACTCGTACATTCACACTTACAGATACGGTTTAGAGACAATATGAGTATGGAAACAGGTTATTGGTTATCAGAACTAATAAAACAAGTTCGGCTCCTTTCCGAAGACTTTCTCAATAAACACATAAAGCGTCTGGGTAATATAGAACCTTAATACCAAGTAAATATGAGTGCTAAGAAAGCTAAAGTAGACTTCTTTAACTGGAACGAAGGAGGGAAGCGGGAGTGAGAATACTGACTAAATTAATCAACAGGAAGCTGACTTTCACTTTGTGTATGGAATATCTGATTAGTCTGCTTTGATGTTGTTGATCTTGTCGTAAATCTTATCAAGCAGGTACAGGGAACGGCTTCGAGGAGGATTTACAGCGGTACGCCAGAACCACTGCTATAAGAGGAACCTCTCTCCCGCCTCGCTGGAATTCTGGAATTTCGCAGAAGAGTAGCGCGCCAAGAGCTCTCCAAAGGCTTGGAGCGCAGACACGAGAAACACCTATTGGTTGAATTTCACGCTGCGAGCAATCGAATATGCTCTCGACAACACCATGACATCCTTCAAACTCTAATTTTTGGAAATTATTATTTTCTCGTAAAATGTTTCAAACATCACATCTTAACATCATCTCAGTATCGCATGAAGAAAAACATATAGGTTTTAGATGAATCTGCTAGAGGTAACAGAATCCCAGTAATTTACCCTACACTAGCTCACACGAAGAATCCACTACCAGATTCGTATGGACCAAAAAGAAGCAAATATGAATCAGTTGATGACAAAAAATGCTCATGAAATTAGAATGGCTGACTTACTCTGGAGAATCTTCAATGCAGTGAGTACTGAAGATAGGAGTTCCAAATAGAATTCTCTTAAATGCAGTTCAAAATAATACGTAGTCTGTCAATATGCCAAACTTAACCTTCCTCAAAGGAAGTTACAGTGGGACATGCTGGAAAAATTGTTGACTACTTACATAAGAATGTTAGAGCTGTTGTTAAGAAACCTTAATGTTTGTAAGTGTAAAAGCTAACGTTCTATTAAATGTCAAAAATATTTCTTATATTATGTAAATTTTATTACTCCTCACCCCAAGTATAGAAAACATCAGAAACTTGCAACAGTCACAGGGCAGATGTATTTTGTTTTTCCTCAAGCCAAATCATTCAACGGTTCATTTCATTATCTATATTGTATTGCAACAATGGGAGTGTTGGAAGAAAATGCACACAATTGATACCATTTCGATAATATTACCTCTGGTCATATTGCATTAAATATGTAAATTATGCTATTTATTCAGGAGCTGATATACAACTTAAATAAATTATTTTTAGACGTCGGAAATCAGAAGAAAGTCATAAGTGTGTCGAGTGTAGATTAAATCTTAAAGTTTGGTTTTCTTCTTATTCGGTTCACTAACGCATGTTTGCGTCCTGTGGTGTAGAGGTAGTATCTCTGACAAGCAATCGAAGAGTCTGCGGTTCCCGGTTCGAACCGCGCCATTACTTGAAGTTTGAATCATCAGCAATGGCGGCCGAAGACTACCAGCATAATAACTCACCCTCATTCTGAAAAAGGTCTTGTGAAAGAGGGCGGAGGAGCGGACTGAGGTACAGGGCACTCTCTTGCCCCTGGGGACAGGAAACTGCCACTAGAGGCAGAAGAATCAACAATGATCAACGGTATGAGGATGCAAAAGGCAGTGGAAATATGAGAATGCAGAAGGCAATGGAAATCACTGCGTTAAACATATATGATGTATATTCACAGAAAATATGAAATATAATACAAAAAGTGTCAAGACGATCTCTCCATTGGCAAAATATTCTGGACTAGTCACCCATTCGGATATCTGGGACGCGACTGCCAAGAGGTAGGTGACTATGAGAAAAAGTATGAATAACCAAGTAATGGATAATGTTCTAAAAGTCGGGGGGTGGAACGTCAGCAATTCTGATGTGGTAGGGAAGCTATAAAACCTGAAAAGGGAACAGCCAATGTACAGGGTAGATATAGTGGGGTTCAGTGAAGTGGAATGGAAAGAGGACAAGGGTATCTGGTCAGATGAGAACAGTGCAGTATCAACAGCACCGTAAGACAGTACAAAGGGAGTAGTATTCGATATGAATTGTAAGTTAGGGCAAAGAGCGTGTTATTATGAACAGTTCAGTGATATGCTTGTTCTCATCAGAATCGACAGCAAACCAATACAGAGAACGATAGTTCAGGTGTACATGCGAAGTGAAGATGAAGAGGTAGAGGAAGTATATAAGGAAATAGAACTGATGATCAGTACATAAAGGGAGGCAAAAATCTAAGTCATAGGGGACTGGAATCTGGATGTAGGTCAAGGAGGAGAGAAAAGTGTTACGGAATAATACGAACTTGGTACTAGCAATGAGAGAGGAGAAATACTAACTCTGTAGCAAATAGAAGCAAATAACAGTAAATACTCTGTTCAAAAATCACAAGAGGGGGAGGTATACTCGGAATAGGCCGAGAGATACGGGAAGATTACAGTTATAATACATCACGTTCAGGCAGAGATACCGAAATTAGATGGTGGATTGTAAGGCATACCCAGATACAGACCAAGACCACAATTTAGTAGCGATGAAGAGTGAGCTGATGTTTAAGAGACTAGTCAAAAAACTAAGTGTGTAAAGAAATGGGATACGCAAGTACTAAGGAATGAAGAGATACGGATGAAGTTCTCTAAGCCTACAGATTACTGCAACAAGGAATAGCCCAGGAAGCAGTGCAGTTGAAGAGGAATGGACATCTCTAAAAAATGCACTCACAGAAGTTGGAGACAAAGACCTAGAGGACTGCGAAGAAAGTATGTCTAACAAAAGAAACAATTTAGGTGGTCGTTCAAAGAAGAAAGTACAAAAATACAGAAATACAAGTCACTTAACATTGAAATAAATAGGAAGTTCAGGGAAGCTAAGGCGAAATGCCTGAATGAAAAGTGTAAAGAAATCTGAAATGATTGTCCGAAGGACTGACTCAGCACGTAGAAAAGTCAAAACAACTTTCGAAGAAACTAAAAGCATGGGTGGTAATATTAAGAGGGCAATAGGAGTTCCACTGTTAAATGCAGAGGAGACAGCGGATGGATGAAAACAGTGCATCCAGGTCTCAATGAGGAAAATACATATCCGATGAAGTGATAGAAGAAGAAACATGAATACGATGTAGAAATGATACGAGGTACAGTACTAGAATCAGACTTGAGAAGAGTTTAGAAAGACTTAAGATCGAATACGGGAGAAGAGATTGATACCATTCCATCAGAAATTTTAAAAACCGTTGGCTGAAGCGACAGCAAACCGACTATTCTCGTTGATGTGTAGAAAGTATACGTCTGTCTACATACTATCTGACTTTCGGAAAATTATCATTCACACGATCCCGAAAACTGAAAGAGCTGACAAGTGCGACAATTATCGCACAATCACCTCACGAGCAATGGCATCCCGGTTGCTGACAAGAATAATATACAGAAGAATGGGAAAAAAATTGACGATCTGTTAGATGACAATGAGTTCGGCTTTGGGAATGGTTAAAGGCAGCAGAGAGGCAATTCTAACGTTCCAGTTGATAATCGAAGCATGACTAAAGGAGAATCAAAACATATTCATAGGATTTGTCGACTCGGAAAAAGCATTTGACAATGAAGAACGGTGCAAGATGTTAGATATTCTGAGGAAATTAGAGGCAAGCTGTAGGGAGAAACGCGCAATACACAACACATACAAAAGCCAAGAGGGGATAATAACGGTAAGATTCGTATATCTACACTATCTACCCATGCACTCAGTGGCTGGCGCCCAATGTAATTTTTCTGTGGAAAAAGATTTTAGCTCAGTTACGTACATTAAGGTAAATGATTCTCTGAATTCTTTATTTCACATGTATGCCAACACATTCCATATTATTTAGTGTTGTAATTTCCTCTATATGTGATTAAATTAGTGCAGACTCGATTTTGTGTTGGCCCTCCGTTTTTCATTAACGACGAAGCGAGAATACTCTATGTATTTTCTTACCTCTATGACCTAGATAGAGAACCTGATTGAATACAGTCGTAATTGCTAATACATGACTCTTGTCTTATATACTAAGATATCTTGCAACTTTCTTTACATTTATAAGGTGTGCAACGTAAATAGTCTCTTTCTTTTTATTGTCTGTGGATGCCATAATGTTAAATAATACCAGCGGAAAAAGGCTCTTGTTAGTGCACAGGAAAGGCATTATATGTTCGTCTTCAACAGACTCTAGCAGAAAAATCGGGAACCAGCTGTCCCAATCCTCATCAAATTTTCTGCTTGCTAACATGTCCGCGCTTTTTCAACACACAACATTATCAGTCCTGTTACCCAGTCTCTCTTTGTAGCTACGCCTTCATACTCAGCATCTCCTCTCACTGACAGTGTCTTTATATGTCTCTCTTCTACCGTTTCCTTTTTCTGCCATTCATTTACTCTATATCGCATTCCCACTGTCTTCTCTCTCACACTGTCTAGTTTTGTCTTTCTTTCCCACTGCGACTATCTACCGTGGGTCAACTTCTCTAAATTTCTTGAGGAGTCCAGTTCACTTTTACCCCTATACATATGCATATAAAACTCCGGTTCCAAATGCACCCTCCCCTGTGTCTCCGTGTTAAACTTCGCCATCTCAGAGAGTGCAGACATCTCCCTCCCCCTTCCCCTTTTATGTATGGTCTCCACTCATCAATATTTTTTCTCTCTCCTCTGTCTCTATTGCTCCACTGCTTCTATCTCCATCCACCTCTCTCCTTTACTGCCACTATCTCTCACTGTCCATCAATATCTCCCCTCTCTTCGGATCACACTGCTATTGCTTCATCCATATCTTTCTCTTTCACTTATTTTCTCCCACCATCATTACCTCCTTTCTATTCCCAGCCTTATTGTCTCTATCAGCACAAATATGCGCGAATGTGTTCGCACGCCAAAATTTTTGGAGAGGAAGGCGTAATGAGGACTGAGTCAACTGATTACCCACTTTTTTTCTCAGAGTCTTTTAAGGACAAACATAATCGCCTTTTTTACGCTCCGACAGGAGCATTTTTCTGCCGTTTCCCTCATTTTCCCTGCTGCAGAAGTGTGTGCTGCTTACAGAAAACGAATTCTATACTTCAATAAAGTTTCGAGCGTTTATTTATACACTTCGACACACTATAGATAAACATCAAATAAGTACACATAATATAAGGTCAATACAAAACCATATTTGGTAAATACTTCGCTCATCTATCGCAGTTCATCGATAACGCCTAGCTTATTATGTGTTTCTTAAAAGCGTAAAAACGCTTTTAGAAATATTTTACTGAATATACAGTGTTTCCAGTTTTACGTAAATTTTTCCGTCATTTTAAGCTATTTTCAAGCGTCTATCTCCTTTTTTGATCCTTTTCTTTGTCACAGCAGCACCACTTTCGGTGTATTTGTATGGGTGGGAAGTTTGCATTACATAGAGACACACCTTCAGTTTTATTTGTGAAAAACTGCTGACTAAAACGTAAATGCGTAACCTCAGAGCCCTTGCGACGACCCTAGAACGCTTACCACGTGCTCAATACGTCAATAAAAACTACTTTTACGTCTCATACCGGATGTTACTTTGCAATGGATATTCTACGTGCATAAGTACGGCAACTTTGAATCTCTGTATCTCGGTGACGGATAATGATAGCAATAAAAAATTTAAGGTTCCCCGAGAACATCATCTTAAAAATACATGGTAAAACATTCAACGATTTTCCATGAATATAAATTGTAGAAGTGACCTTCAACACAACTGATATATCTGGTACCCAAAAATCGTGGTTTTTCGGGTATAACTTGATAACGGCTACAGGTTTCCGAAATCGGGAAAATGACGTTTCTAGACCAACGTCTAAAGAATGTAGAGTTAAAATTTGAACCATTTACTATTGTTAGTTATCTAGAGAATTGTGGCCCAAACACAATAGCGGCTAAAAATCAATTTATGTGTTTTTATGTAAAAATATGGTAACTTTGAACCTATGACTGTCGGTAACGATAATGATATCGAAACGTTTCCAGAGAATACCTGGTTACCAACATGTGGTAAAAATTTCGACAACCTGCTATGACCAGAAATTATAAAAGCGGCCATCACCACAACTAGTATTTTCGGTACCCAAAAATCAGGGTTTTTCGGAGTTTTATCAGGCATTGCCCAAGAACAAATGGTACGTTTGCAAGCAGGCTAAGGTCCACCCGAGACCACCTAATGCAAAAGAACCAACTGGTTTTCTCAGTTTTCCTGGGCTTAAGGAAGGGTGTCATGTTTAAAATTTGGCCCTTTACTCTTGGGCAACTACAGTATACTCAAACTTCCAGGCAGATTAATACTGTGTGCCGAACCGAGTCTCGAACTCGGGACCTTTGCCTTTCACGGGCAAGTGCTCTACCAACTGAGCTACCCAAGCACGACTCACGACCCGTCCTTACAGCTTTACTTCTGCCACCTTCCAAACTTCATATCAGCGCACACTCCGCTGCAGAGTGAAAATCTCATTCTGGAAACATCCCCGACGCTGTGGCTAAGCCATGTCTCCGCAAGTGCTAGTTCTGCAAGGTTCGCAGGAGAGCTTCTGTAAAGTTTGGAAGGTAGGAGACGAGGTACTGGCAGAGGTAAAGCCGGGAGGACGGGTCGTGAGTCGTGCTTGAGTAGCTCAGCGATTTGGCCTTTGGCTGTGCTGCGGTGAGGACGCGCTGTTTGTGTTCCTGCCGCGGAGCGAGCGCTCGTGTTGTTTACATCGTACTCGGCAGTTTCGCGCGTGCCGTACTCAGCATATAGATCACTATGGCGCACCAATACAGAAAATCGACGCTTAAATTTACGTTCCGCAACGAATTTGCAAGGCCCAAAGCACTCGAAGTCGAACGATTTCTACGAGAAGAAGTTAAAATCCCGGCGACGGACATTCTCGGCATTCACTTGTCCATTGTGAGTAGTATCGTATATGTCAAGATCATCAACGACGCAACATGTGAACGGATCTTTCGGGACACGAATCAGGGCCTTCGTTTCTGCCATGCTGATGGCAATGTGGGGACTGTGCACGTCGATTATTCTGGCATGGGACTTCGCACGATCAGAATTTTCGAACTTCCTTTCTAACTACCGGCGGAGGACGTCGTGACAGCGCTGCGCCCCTACGGCACGGTCCATGATCATACTGCGGAAAAATGGACGCAATTTCAGACATATCCTGTGCTGAACGGAGTCCGCCAGGTCCGAATAGAACTTAAAAGACATGTACCTTCATATCTGAATATCGGTGGCTGCCGTGCCATCGTCATCTACGATGGGCAACCGAAGACCTGCTCTGGTTGTGGGAAGGAGGGGCACCTCAGATCAGAATGTATCCAACGTCGAATCACTCAACTGCCGCCGGCTGACGCGGACCCGCCATCGCAGCCGACGCTGCTTCCCGTGACTTATGCAGCACCCCTCACGACAGCTACCACTTCACCACGACAGCCGACATCCACTGTTGGGTCGCGGCTCCATCCTCCAATACAGGGCGATGATGACACACCCGTTCCACAAGCTACGGATTCAATTCCGATGCCGCCGCCCACGTTGACGGATAACAACGTTCATGACGATAGCATGGCCGTAGACTCGCTTATTGTGCCTACGGCTGCCTTTGTGCCGGAACGTCGTGAATCTTTGCCATCGTCTGACACAGAAGGACACACCAGGAGGCAACGCTCTCCGAAACGAAGGAAGCGGAGGCGTAGAGCAACTTCCGAACGGGATGGGACACAGCCTCCAGAGGACGACGACTCCACCTCCAATGACGACGCTACCACAGAGACAGCCGCCATTTGCTGCAGTGTGGCACCACCGAACGGAACTGAGGACAAACCACATACATCTACAGTGGCAAAACCGGATGCCGATATGCAGGACAGATGCTGCCCAACACCTTCTGGAGTGCAAGCACCCATGCCGTGTCCTGAGGGAGCTAGGGAAGCCGATCTTGCTTTGACTTCCCCGACGTGGGCGGATGACCACGACGACGACGGAACCATGCAAGTTACGCCAACAGGGCCCACGCCATTGGCCCCGGCTCTCTAGAAGGACTGCAGGTGAGGTTTTGGGGGAATGCGGAGGTGTCAATACAGTCAGAAGCGTCATAGGTAATTCCAGTCTTAATGGATAACTTAACACCTGCGGTTCGGCAACAAGCTTATCGTATCGCCACGCTTAACCTGAACACGATACGAACGGCAGTGAAGATCCAGTTGCTGCGTGAGATGCTTCGTTATTCGGATGTTGACATTGCCCTTTTGCAAGAAGTGTATATAGCGGCCCTCCCCGTTTTCTACGGTTATGTGACATATGTGTCACCGGCGGACCGGAATGGCAGCGGTACGGCAATACTAGTGCGCGACGGAATTGCCATCGAAGAAGTGACCTTCCGTTAGGAAGGGGGCTGGCGATCACAGCAATGGGCACGCGCATCATTAACATTTACCCTCCATCAGGAACTGACCAACGCCGCGAACGATCGCTGTTCTACTCGGAGGATATCGCCCACCTCTTTATTGCCGCTTCGATCAATATATCTTCGGCGGCGACTTTAACTGTGTGCTCCATTACAAAGGCCAAGTCCCACATTTCTCGACTTGTCAAGAACTTCGGCTCCTGGTTCGAGATCTGCTTCTCACCGACACGTGGCAGACAGTGCACGGTGACCGTCCCGGGCCGACATACCTTACTAGTCACAAAGCCAGTCGCCTAGACCGCATTTATGTCTCACGAGCTCTAGCGCCGGGAGTATTGGACGTCGAACGTTGGCCGCTTGCCTTCTCCGATCATAGCGCTTTCATGTGCACACTCACTCTACAGCAGCAGCGGATATGGCGCAGCCGAGGACCCTGGAAGCTGAATGTGGCACATCTTCAAGCCCCGGAATGCCGTCATATTATCGGCAAAACATGGCTGGATTGCGAACGTCGTCTTCCCTGATACCGTTCGACACTAGCATAGTGGGTGGACTGTGCAAAACCAGCGTTTTGGCGTGTCCTAACACAATTCGGAAAAGATATCGCAGCTTGGCATCGTCACACATTGGACTTTTATTACACGATGGTTCGCGAACTGGACAGCCAACCACCATCTCCAAACCGACAAATGGAAAGCCGCCGAATTAAAAGTAAAATATTGTCTCTTACGAGGAGATGTTTGGAGGGGATCTTAGTGCGATAGCGACGTCAAGACCGCGCGGAAGGAGAAAACCCGTCTATGCATCACATCGTGCTCGACAGCCGCCGACGCCGACAGCAGCTGATCACGGACCTCGTATTGCCAGGTGGTAGGGTCGTAATGACCCAGGCGGCGGTTACAGAAGCCTTTGCAAATCACTATCGCCGGTTTTACGACGAGGTGAATACAGAGGACGAGGAAGCGGACGATCACGACATACTGCAACACGTGTCGCACACCCTCGACAATGCAGCAGCCGTGACGCTGTTAGGTGGAATTACAAGGGACGACATCGAGGACGCGCTTAACAAGGGAGCACTCAACAAATCTCCCGGGTCAGACGGACTGCCACTCGAGTTTTATCGGACTTTCTGCGATCTAATGATGGCCCGATGGATCATCATTTACCAAGAACTGATGACCCCGGTTCCCACGTGCCACCTGCATTCGTGGAAGGTCTCCTTATACCGATACACAAGCCTTCCAGAGGTCGGACGGTCGAGGACTACAGGCCCATTACAACGCTCAACTCGGACTATAAAACCTTCGCCCGACTACTCGCCAGCCGCATAAAGAAGGTTCTGCCCCCGCTCCTCTCCATGGAGCAAACGACACAGGGCGGAGTGACCAACATGCAAACGGCAACCAGCGAATGCAGGGATTTAATAGCCATCGCCACATCCTGTCGCCTTCGAGCTGCTCTGATCTCCATTGATTTCGACCATGCCTTCGACAGTTCACCACAAGTTCCTTCTGTCCGTTATGGCCCGCATGGGCTTCCCGCCTGACTTTCTCGACATCTTTCAGCGCCTTTTTCGTGGAGCTGCATCCCGTGTACTGGTGAATGGATGGATTGCTGGTCTCTTTCCGATCCGACGGTCAGTTCGCCAAGGATGCTCACTCTCCATGATCCTTTACGCGATCGCACTCGAACCACTTGTCAGAGTGTTGAAAAACAGGCTCTCGGGCATGTCGTTGAGGGATCACACCTTTCACTGCAGGATATATGCTGATGACCTTCTATTACTTGTCCGATCTGGTGACGAGGTACTCTCGGTGATACAATGGATCAATCGCTATGGATTGGTAGCGGGCAGCCTCATGAATGCGGCCAAGTCGGCAGCGATGCCCATTGGGAAAGGTCTACAGGAGGACACTTTAGCCCCACTCCCACTAGTAAACAATATCCGGTTCTTGGGCATAACATTTACACAGGATGTGCGCCGCACGGCTGCCATGAACTATGCACGATTACTAAAGGCAATATGCACAGACGTTCGCCGGAACTTACTTCGACGGATGGACCTCCTACAGCGTGTGGAATACCTCAACCTTCACGTGGCGACTAAGATGATCCACATGGCGCAGGTCCTACCGATATCGACAGCGATGGCACACAGACCTTACCGCCGGACACCTATTCAAAGTCCACTACGAAACACTCACCCTCCCTCCGCGTGATGGCGGACTGGGAATTATAAATGTACGAGCGAGAGCTACAGCGTTATACTTGTGCACAATGATGAAATTGTGGACCAACAAAGATGCTTCCCTTACGGGATGTCTGTTAGAGGAATTGCTGCTCGCGTCTCTTCTACCACCTGTCACGGTTGCGCACATTACACCTTCACTCTCGCACCTCTCGGCATTTATTCTTGAGTATAGATACGTGCACCCAGACCTTCCCAACACTCGCACTCCTAAGGCGAGAGACGTTTACAGACTGGTGCTAAGGTCCATCCCTCGCAATGTGATTGAGAGGAAGAGCCCTACGACCCCATGGCCAGCAGCGTGGAGAGCGGTCCAGAAGCCGTTCCTCCCCACGCGGGTACGAGCCGCGTGGTACCAGGTGGTGAACGGGAAGGTTGTAACACGACAAAGGCTGCACGCTATTGGGATGACGGATTCCCCACTTTGCACACGTTACCGCTTCGTGGATACTGACGAACACCGTTTAACATGTGGATCTGCGTTAGAGGTATGGCTGCTAGTGCAGAAGATCCTCGCCTGCTACCTACGTATCGCGCCTCGCACAATTGAGCCACGGCTCCTCCTATGTCCAGAGGATACTTATTTCCCACCTGCGAAGACTCACGCTCTCACATGGTTTAAAGGCATGTTCATATACAACCTGTTTCAAGATGATAAGATGGTGCTTGATTGCTGGCAATTTCTCGAGGACAGTCATAGCACACTTAAGTGTACACCCCGATACCGACAACTATTTGCGAACTATTTGCGCAGTGTCTTCGATAACCCCCCTCACAGTTGGGGTGTACCGGGCAGAGGTTGACCACCTTCATGGGGCTCCACACGCTGCGAAATGTTGTACCAATTTGGAACATGGAATCTGTACGCAGATGGGCAATGCACATGGAATGGCGTGCGGGATTTGGTTACATTTTTCTTTCTTTATTATCTATCATCACACTATTAGTTTCAAATTCTATTTCATACTTTAGAAGGAACTCTTGTTCTGTTATTGCTACGGATGTACATTCTAATTTTGTTTGTCGTAACTGAAAGACGCCTTTTTCCATATATAAAAAAAGGTTGGCAGAGATAATAATTTAAATTAAAAAAATTAAGAAAAACAAATAAATAAAAACACAAAAAAAAAACAGAAAAGTTGGTAGAGCACTTGCAAAAAAAAAAGGTTGGTAGAGCACTTGCCCGCGAAAGGCAAAGGTCCCGAGCTCGAGTCTCGGTCCGGCTCACAGTTTTAATCTGCCAGGAAGTTTCATATCAGCGCACACTCCGCTGCAGAGTGAAAATCTCATTCTGGATACAGTATAATCGTTCTCCAGATAGGTGTACAAATGGTCGATAGGCTAAGAGCTCTCCAAAACAACTGACATCTTACCTCTGTAATCAAGAGAACCCGATCTGTGACCCGCTGAAAAATCGCATTTTTGGGACATATTGTCTCACGCGCTGTCGTACACGGACCGATTTTTGGAACAGATTGATACCGTGCACTGCCGTTATGCTGCCGGCTGAGTACCAGAAAACATCCGGTATATGGTAACACCAGGTAGGAAATCTCTTTCTTGCCAATATCCAATTCAAAAATTTTGGAACCAAAATATTTTCATGGAAAATGAAACACCAACTACTCCACTTCAAGTTATGTCGAATGTTTACTGCCATGATTTATCTCAAAGCGGCACAAATTGTGGAACTCCAGACATTTAAGCAAGATATGAATGCATGTCTGCCACATGTGTGTAGTATTCGGAAATTTGATCACGTTAGGGCTTCCTGTGTGCTATCAGAATGCATGCAAGTGTTTAGCCTAAGTGATTTTCAATCGCCCTGTTTCCGTCATCGATTTCGTAGTCAGTAATCTCCCCAACCCACCACAATACTCTCTGGTATCAGGGTGCCGTCTCTACTTAAAATGAATGTCCAGCAGCAGATGTTTGATGCTGAGAGCTAAAGCTCTTGGTATTTCGGATTGATAGCTTTTATGGTTAAATGTGCTGCTCTACTGATATACATAACATCCACAATCACAGAAAACAACCCTTCCCGTCCGACAGTTGCCTTGTTCGACAAATACAGAGTACAGCTCACATCACTAGTCATGGACCACACGAAGATCTCATTTACAAGCAGATACATCAGAAAATACTACATGAATAATAACTACATAACAGGAAGCGCCCTGAACTCCGGAGAGAAGACTGCAAAAAAACTGTGTGACGCGGTCAAAGATACGCCTCTCGAATATGTCACTGAGTCAAAATGACGGTAGTACCGATGGAACATAGTAAGGAAGCAAATATCTCGGTGCGTTTCTTACCACTAGAAGCCCACATGATAGAAGGTTTGTAACGGGACGATAACGACCAATGACAAACTGAACTGGCAGGCACCACATCTGATTTGGACAGGCGCCTGAGACACGTGCAGTGAACTAGACACTCAGGAGCACAGGATTCTGTGTCGGACGTTTGCAGCCGTTCGGGAAACTAGTAAAGAGATATTCGCTGATCAAAAGAACCGCGTCGAACCATTTCTACGCAACAAAAAACACAGCACCAGACTTAAAGCCCTTCCCTGCCTGCAAGGGATCAGCTACCACGTTGATAGTCCATCCACAAAGCGCACAACATCTTCCACTTGCGACACCGAGGAATTACTACTTCCAATTTGTCTATTGTATCAGCACTAAAAGTGGAAGTAATCAAGGGAATCACCAAAATATGATCTTCCTAATGATTACTCTAGACACAGCCTTTGAAAACAGCTTTAAATTTTATTTTTATAGGATGCACAGCCTCGACGTTTTGAGAATGAAAACATGTATTCTTATCTACTGCTTGTGCGATTGGCCAATTGCAAGCCTTTTTTCGAGGACGTATCTTACGTTTCCACTTCACTGAATGTCAACGAGAAGGCCAACCAAGAGTTCGACACCACCAAACTGATGGGTTCCTATCAACAACTAGACGCAACAGCACAATGCATCAAGACATGGAAAGAAATCTCCGGGATCCGAAGGAAAGAAGCATTACTCTACAAGGAGTCCGTATTTCAGGAACAGCCAGCCACAATGAAACCCCAGCAGTGAATACACTAGTGGAAAAAGCTCATTAATATGGAAATTAAAAGAGTTATAAGTTAAATCGAAATCCTCGTTTTTAATTATTCATTTCGTCATTCCATTGTCAAGTGTCTAAACTTTTCCAGTTCTGAGATTTGAAATTTTGAATTAGCCATTTAAGTTTATAAGATAATTACAAAAGTTTCTAAAATAAGAAGTCGTTTCTCACCTAAAAATAGCTTCATGAGGACTCGCTGAAATCAGAACGTAAATGAAAATGCTATCCGAAACCTCGCCCACAAAAGTATGTTCTAGATTTTTAAAGATGAAGATACTGAACTGTCCCACAACTTGAATAAAAAAAGGCTAGCTGCATTATATTAAAACTCTAGCGGGATTCGATCATGGGCTAGCTGATCATAAAATTAACTGTCGTGTGAAACAACACCATGGTACGCAGTACAGGTTGACATATTTGATGCTCAAATCATCAACGAACACAACACGTACGCATTGGGTTCAAACTGTTATTAAACTGTGCTAAGGTGACGCTTTGCCTTTCAAAATTTTCACGTTCCCACGCAGTTTCACGGAGACACAGACTGCAAAGCCGGCAATACGTTCCTCTCAACAGGAGGTTAAAGGCTGATTTGTCAGGAAGATAAATGGGAGTTCCGCGTACGACATAAGGTGTACTTACACAACACGAAACATGTACAGAACTACAGATAAGGGATTTCGGCTAAAGTGTCACAAACGTTTGTCCATTTCCTGAATAATATACACAGTAAAGATGCAAAGCACACGAAATGCTTGTGGACCCCTAAATTTCCTGTTGCTTTTCTCAGGAGTACAGGAGAGACCGTAAAATTCTTAACCAATATCAAGTGACGAAATGCTCTGGTTAAATGGGATCATCTAATGTCGCATAACAGTCTTATGTTTGTTTGATAATCCCCTGCTTCAGGTAATGCTACAGTTAATGAAATAAGATTTATAACCAAAATTAAGTTACAAGATCCTAAACCACGTAAAGACCGATCGAAGTTTGTTGCATAACTACAGCAACAAGAAGGATGATGCCGTGTGAGCTAGTTACGATAGTACATTTATGTACAAATGTGGTCTCTGAGCACAGACCTTAGACATACCTCGTCTGCACTGTCTGCCACGTTGTTGCCAGTCAAAATATTACAAGCGGTCTGTTCGTATTTAAGGGTTTCTTAATTATACCATTATAAACATGTCATTGATTGTGTATGGAGCTAAGGACTGTCTTATCAAGACAAGGTAGCAACTGCTTCATTTGGAATTGCCTACATAATGAAATACACTCCTGGAAATTGAAATAAGAACACCGTGAATTCATTGTCCCAGGAACGGGAAACTTTATTGACACATTCCTGGGGTCAGATACATCACATGATCACACTGACAGAACCACAGGCACATAGACACAGGCAACAGAGCATGCACAATGTCGGCACTAGTACAGTGTATATCCACCTTTCGCAGCAATGCAGGCTGCTATTCTCCCATGGAGACGATCGTAGAGATGCTGGATGTAGTCCTGTGGAACGGCTTGCCATGCCATTTCCACCTGGCGCCTCAGTTGGACCAGCGTTCGTGCTGGACGTGCAGACCGCGTGAGACGACGCTTCATCCAGTCCCAAACATGCTCAATGGGGGACAGATCCGGAGATCTTGCTGGCCAGGGTAGTTGACTTACACCTTCTAGAGCACGTTGGGTGGCACGAGATACATGCGGACGTGCATTGTCCTGTTGGAACAGCAAGTTCCCTTGCCGGTCTAGGAATGGTAGAACGATGGGTTCGATGACGGTTTGGATGTACCGTGCACTATTCAGTGTCCCCTCGACGATCACCAGTGGTGTACGGCCAGTGTAGGAGATCGCTCCCCACAACATGATGCTGGGTGTTGGCCCTGTGTGCCTTGGTCGTATGCAGTCCTGATTGTGGCGCTCACCTGCACGGCGCCAAACACGCATACGACCATCATTGGCACCAAGGCAGAAGCGACTCTCATCGCTGAAGACGACACGTCTCCATTCGTCCCTCCATTCACGCCTGTCGCGACACCACTGGAGGCGGGCTGCACGATGTTGGGGCGTGAGCGGAAGACGGCCTAACGGTGTGCGGGACCGTAGCCCAGCTTCATGGAGACGGTTGCGAATGGTCCTCGCCGATACCCCAGGAGCAACAGTGTCCCTAATTTGCTGGGAAGTGGCGGTGCGGTCCCCTACGGCACTGCGTAGGATCCTACGGTCTTGGGTGCATCCGTGCGTCGCTGCGGTCCGGTCCCAGGTCGACGGGCACGTGCACCTTCCGCCGACCACTGGCGACAACATCGATGTACTGTGGAGACCTCACGCCCCACGTGTTGAGCAATTCGGCGGTACGTCCACCCGGGCTCCCGCATGCCCACTATACGCCCTCGCTCAAAGTCCGTCAACTGCACATACGGTTCACGTCCACGCTGTCGCGGCATGCTACCAGTGTTAAAGACTGCGATGGAGCTCCGTATGCCACGGCAAACTGGCTGACACTGACGGCGGCGGTGCACAAATGCTGCGCAGCTATCGCCATTCGACGGCCAACACCGCGGTTCCTGGTGTGTCCGCTGTGCCGTGCGTGTGATCATTGCTTGTACAGCCCTCTCGCAGTGTCCAGAGCAAGTATGGTGGGTCTGACACACCGGTGTCAATGTGTTCTTTTTTCCATTTCCAGGAGTGTAGTTCTTCCTTTAGTTATATACGAATTTCGCCGTTTCTCTTTCGATTCTGTTACCACAAATGGTAACTAAAATCAAAACAAACTTATTATTTAAAACTGTGATGCCACATTTAAAGCGTATATCCTACAGGAAAAGGACAAGCAATTCCACCACTAATTCCGGAATGATTTATCAGTTACTCTGCACATGGTGTAAACTGCCACTTCTTTTAAACTATACCCAGGGCTTCACACAAACCTTCCAAGATGCTACTACAGGCGGATGGAAAATGAATGTCCACAACGGAAAATAATAAACGCTGAAATGAAGATTTGGCCTTGTCTGACTACTACCTCAATCAGATCTTAGGATCTCTTAATTCTGTAAATTACCATCTAGACATACATGAATGATGGTGGCAACTAATCCTACTAAATGATAAACGTTGTTCCTGCTTATATATTTATTGTAAATAAAAAACTCCTTTATATTACACAGTCTACATTTCCTAAGTAAAATTATTAATCAATTGCCCTACTCCGCCCCTTATAATGACTGCGTGGTCTAGTATCAATATCGCGAAATGACTGACATCATCTGCGTACCAAACACTAGAAGACACTACTTTCAAAGATGATCTACGGTGGTGTGGAACCTCGATGGAAATAAATAAACGTAATCACAGCTGTTTAGCTTTTTTAGCCCTAATAAGCCGAATCAATTTGCGATATCACCGTATGTACAGCGTCTGGTGCGTCGAATTGATGGTTCTCGTACTCGTCTGCGACGATGGAAGAACTCCAGCCACAAGTAAACTGTTTCAAACTCTAGGAGGCCTGAAGGCTGTCCTCTGACTACTATACTCTAATACTGTCTTCTCCTCTCTGTGTTCTACAGACGAGAAACGCAAACTCCCAGCCACAAAGATGTAGTTCGAATAACGTCTCAACGTAAGTATAGGCAGAAAAAGTGCTCTCAATCACTGAACGCTGCATACTGCTGGAGGCGAAGCCCGACCATATAAGTTCTCAAGAGTACAGTGCCTAACCGTTCTAACTATAAACTCCCCTGAGAGCAAAGACAGCAAGTCCGTGCGTACCAACAAGAAGCTGATACTGAGCGACCATCACACACGGGAGCTCAAAACAGATGACCTCGTCTCTCCAGCGCTGGCTTCCCAGCAAGGCTCGGCTCCCCACCATCGTAACTCCGAAAACTAATCATACTTCCGAAATCACGGAATATTCTCCCTTTCTACAGATCCTTCCGAACGCCGACCAACCATAATTGGTCATTGGTCGTCCAGCACGGCAAGTTTGAGTGGAAAAACCTATACTTGTACAATGGCACGCTTCTGAGTAAAAATGCTTGGAAATAACCCAGCCTGCGTGGTTTCCGATGTGACGCTTCCTTGTTCCTCTCTGATGCGTCCAATATTTTCGTAGTTTCCGAAGCATAATCCTTACCGTTCGGCTACAAAGCCGGGCGGTCGCGTCTATTGTGCTCCAGCGATTAGGTGCCACTACGTCCGTCTTGCAATTTCCTGTGTTTAAGCAGGACCAACACACCTGTGTGGGCCTTCCACCCAGGGCTTCAGTTCCGTCAGCCGTTTCATTTCCATTGGCGTTCCAACCTCTACTAGTATAGGCAATCATTCATTACGCCATTTTTATAAGAAAGACACTCCGTCACCTTTCATGCAATAAGCGTTAACAATTATTTACAAGACGTACGTGACAATGTCAGTCTCCTTCATATATTCATATATACAGTGTACAACCTATCAAATGGTTCAAAATGGCTCTGAGCACTATGGGACTCAACTGCTGAGGTCATTAGTCCCCTAGAACTTAGAACTAGTTAAACCTAACTAACCTAAGGACATCACAAACATCCATGCCCGAGGCAGGATTCGAACCTGCGACCGTAGCGGTCTTGCGGTTCCAGACTGCAGCGCCTTAACCGCACGGCCACTTCGGCCGGCTACAACCTATCGCATGCTACCTAATTGTGTTTGTGCATCACAGCAAAATATGTCAGTGAGTGCTTTTAAGGTGCGAAATTATAGTCACTTTTCACTATGAACTAGGTTTATGCACCTGAAGGTACTCTCAAATACTTAATCAGGCCCGTTAATAACGCGATCTGACTTTGGAAGTGAACTTGTAGATGGAAAAGCTAATGCAGAGCACAACGACGTGAGGAGAAGTTATTCGTAAGTTGCTAAACTGAGTGCTAAAGCAGAGTATTAACTGTAAACCTCTCATTAAAAAAAATGGTTCAAATGGCTGTGGGACTTAACATCTGTGGTCATCAGTCCCCTAGAACTTAGAACTACTTAAACCTAACTAACCTAAGGACATCACACACATCCATGCCCGAGGCAGGATTCGAACCTGCGACCGTAGTAGTCGCGCGGTTCCGGACTGAGTGCCTAGAACCGCTAGACCACCGCGGCCGGGCGCAAACCTCTCATTACGCTGCCTTAAAAGTGTAATAGATGACTTCTTGTAGGGGCGATTTGTACAGGGTCAAATGTTTTGTCGTCAGTAGCCTACTTCGTCTAATGACCTCAAAACAGAGAGCTTTTATGGTAGATATGCCGTATCTCTCTAAGAACTGTATCAGCGTCACATAATCTGGATGGTCGAAATTTCTTACGAAAGATAAATGCAAGCGCGGAAAGTACGTGCAAGGTAGCATTTGAGCAAAATGCAGCCTGTAACATGTTACAATTTGTGGACGAAAGAAAGGTTTAAGAATGTAACACCTCTGTCCAATATTACATCACATCATCAGGTAGAAATAATTTTACGGATGGCTTAGAAATATACTTGCGAGTGAGAGGAGCTGTTTGTAAGCCACATGAGTTGATAGACTGTTAGCACATACACGGATACCGATCACTATGAGTTCTGAGGCAACTGGAAACGAGAACAGAGAACGGGCATTATGGGCAGTAAGGCCACATACAAAAGTCCACATGGAAGGCACATTGTATTACCTAACTTAAATACAAGAGCTATTCGAGAAGCAAAGAACAATCGAACTTTGCAACGATGTGTTGAACAGTGTCTCTAGTTTGCCATAGAAAATGCCACGTCTCTTTTCTCAGTTTATAGAGCGCTCAATGATCCCTATAAAATAGGAGAGGATTTCGTGCCGGCCTGCATAAAACCAGTCAGAGGGCTGATGACATAAAAAAAAAAAAAAAAAAAAAAAAGAGAGAGAGAGAAAGAAAAAATTCTCCCACCAAGCATGGTGCCTACCGTGAGATTTCGCCTGATTTTATGCAACCCTATATAACGTAACTGGCTAACGGCCTTGCCACAGTGTTAACACCGGTTCCCTTTCAGATCACTGAAGTGCTGTTGGGCTGCGCTAGCACTAGGATGGTTGACCGTCCGGCCTGCCGAGCGCTGTTGACAAGTGGGGAGGCAAGCGGAGGGCACTCAACCTATGTGAGAAAGACTGAGGAGCTACTTGATTGAGTAGTGGCGGCTCCAGTCACGTAAACTGATATACGGCCGGGAGAGCGGTGTGCTCACCACCTGCTCCTCCCTCTCGGCATCTAGTGATGCATGTAGGCCGAGGATGGCCGGTCGGTACCATTCTCCCTTCATGACCTGTTCTGGCGGAGTTTAGCTTTTATATGACGTAACTGTCATGCTTTTCTTTCTTCACCATATTTTGATCACCCACCATACAGCCCGGACTTGGTTCACACTGATTTTCATCTGTGCTCAGACGAATCGCTGGCTATAAAGACAACAGTTTGGCTCATACAACGAGCTTCATTCCAGCGTAGAAAATTGTCGCAAAGCACAGGAGGTTGCCTTCTAAGACGAATATATTGGAAAGTTGGTACAACGCTACGACAAATATGTAAGGCGGAGAGGCGAATATGTAGAGAAGTAACTGGGAAGTGTAGCAAACTGTTGTAAACAAAACGGTTTCGATTGTCGCTGTGGTTTCCATTTCGCGACCGATTGTTCCTTATTGTTTGAAACGCCCTCGTACTATCAGGGTTTCTGATTGTGTGAATGTTTCCAGAATTATCACTGAATGCTCCAGTTACATCAATATGTTGAAAGTTGCTGGTCGAATGCGCCCATATCAAACATACAAAACAAGGGTTAGAAAAGTTCGGCTACGGTGTACTGCTCAGGCTGAGATGAAGAAGAGAAAGCCTTTGTTTTCCAAACTGCATGGTGGAACCAACTGAACTATATGTGCCTGTTGTTGTGTCTAGGCAAGACAGCCTAGACACAATGAGAGGAAGCCGAAAGGCACGCGCTTAAACTCACGCAGGCTGGCGTGAGGTCTGAAACAGGATACGTAATGAATGCTATAAAGGAAAGTACGTAGCTTCTGGAATACTTAACTTTAATCCATAGTTGTAAAACATCGCTCTTGATGATACAGAAGTATAATAGCAATATAACAAAGGGTAACGGCGCCTTGCTAGGTCATAGCAAATGACTTAGCTGAAGGCTATGCTAACTATCGTCTCGGCTAATGACAGCGTAATTGTCGGTAATCCATCTCAGGCAAAGTCGGCTGTACAACTGGGGCGAGTGCCTGGACGTCTCTCTAGACCTGCCGTGTGGCGGCGCTCGGTCTGCAATTACTGACAGTGGCGACACGCGGGTCCGACGTATACTAACGGACCGCGGCCGATTTAAAGGCTACCACCTAGCAAGTGTGGTGTCTGGCGGCGACACCACACCTATCCCCCTGAAAGGTTGGCCCTGCTGAAAGTCCTAGCCCTGCAGTAAGAGAAGAAATTCATTTTCCTTTCTGTTTATCAAAATAATGTCACTCTCGCCAACAGGGACGACTACTTACTAAGAGTCTCTGAATCCATACGTGACTAACACAGAGCACAGGTCCATGATGTACGGAATGCGGTCTCTGATAAACGGCTACCTTTAAATGCATCTGTGTTGTGCAAGCAGACAACATGTAATAGCCAGAAGTGCAGACAATCTTCCTGAAAATTCGGCATTTAATGAGCTGTTGAGATAAATGAGACTGTCATGTGGCAGTATACATCTCAGTAACACTGGGTGGAGTCATAGATGTTGGTAGACAATGCTTCTCCTTACATACTAGAATTCAGCGCGACAGAATGACAATCCTAAGGGCCCGGGCTCGATTTTCGGCTGGGTCGGAGATTTTCTCTTCTCAGGGACTGGGTGTTGTGTTGCCCTCGTCACCATCATTTCATCTCCATCGACGCGCAAGTCGCCGAAGTGGCGCCAAATCGAAAGACTTGCACCTGGCGAACGGTCTACCCGGCGGGAGGCCCTAGTCACATGACATTTTTATACATACTAGAATGGTAAAACCTATTTCCCTTTAGATTGAAAAACTGTTGCATAATTAATATCTATTTCTCCTTAAAAATTAATTGCACAGTTACATCCCAGATTGTTCCATCAGTAGTAACATAATTTTGCGAACAGGTACACCTTTGATCAATATGACTGTGCGAGCATTGGCCTACGATATTACCTACACTGGATTGGGAAATAGTGAAGCACTCAGAATTCGAGGTAACAATGTGGAACTTCTCGGGTTGAAATGTCAACTGACATTTCTAAGGTGGCAGAATAAATGAAGATCAAATTTGCAACTTACGCAAGAGTTTTGTACATCGTAACAGGAAGGTGAATATGACACCTAACTTATTTCGGCGGTAATGAGCAGATTTGCCTACAAGTATGTAATGCAAAAGGGATGACACTGAATCGACGATATTAACACATCTCTCCTCTATAATGTATGTCAATGAGCAGAAGGTGAAACAAGCAGCGAGAGGAAACATTTTGTTTGGAAGCCAGCGTGGGCAGACGCAGAGGTGGCACCCGGGGAGTCACTACAGAAAGCACTTAAGGGGGCGCATCCCTCAGCGAGAGCGAGTCAGCGACTGGACAGGTGACGCATACTGCAAGAGGAATAACGGGCCACCAGAAGTAGGATGGAATACCAAAGGTATACAAACAAAACGAGTGACACATTCGATCACGTGAACTGCAAGTGTTACACAAATGATAGACTCATGAAACATTATAGGCGTCTGGGGCAGGCACAGAACATGCGATTGGCAGAAACGCACTGGGACGGAGTAAAGTGCAGAGATTTAGACGCAGTTTAGTGGTAGGACACTTGCGATTCGTAGAGAGAGTTTCCATAAAATAAGAGGAACGCCCGTATTGGTCGAAAAAAGCCGTGACGTAGAGAATGAAAGAGCCCAGTTGGGGAAAGGTGTTCAGCTACAAGAAAGACGAGAGCGAATTACTTGGGGACTTTTATCTCTACTGGCGTCAAGTGCAGAATGTAGTGCATAACGCTCTGTAAGATGCAGAGGAGAAATTTGTGTGAGCACTGCATTCACGGGGGCTGACCTCCAGCTAGAAATTAGCTGTAGCGTCTTTGACCTCCAACTGTGGAGAAATGAACCAACCAGTTAGTGAATTATTCTTATAAGAACTGAGAGGGCATTATAATATGCAGGCTGCTCCTGCCATGCGCGAGTGATCATCATAGTGTGAGACTAGGGATGAGTTCATGTTTTCTCACATATTGAGATACATAGGGGGAGTTTCCGCTGGAAATTTCAGCAAAGGCTTAATTACATTTTATAGGAATTTCAGTGGCTGAGAGCCGCCATGCAGATGGCAACTCATCATAGCTAAGGTAAATACTGCGTGCAGTGGCGTAAACTTGTTGGACACCAGCTTGTGACCACTGTCAACTCGAGTGACCTTGGGTAATCTCTTGCTCGACCTGTCACAAAACTAACCATCCTCCGTAGACTTGATTGTCATCCTAAAAATAGTACTGAACCTTGAACCAGAATCGGATGATTTATGGTAGTACTGGTCAACATGAAAACATAATCATAAGAATAATTTTGTAAAGAAACTTCTAGTTAAAATTTAATGTTATTGTGTTTAGGATAATTTAACTTTCTGAGAGTTATAATTAATACTGTTGTGTTTAGGATTAGTCCGCTTTCAGAGGCTGAGATGAGTACTTTTGACAACTTTCTTAACATTGTCACATTGCAAACAGTGTGAAAGTGTGAATTTCCGTGCAAAAATGCAATGGTAAACAATGTCATTACAGCTTACACAGTTGTGTTCAGTCATAGAATAAGAAAACACCTATCCATAGCCTTACAAATGGCGACCCTGCCAGGCTCTCAGTTGGTCTGCCTGGATAGCAATTGGTCAAATTAGAAAGGGAAATTAAATTTAGAATTGAAAAAAAAAACTGTTGTTTTGTTGTTTTTTGATGAGATTATCTGATGTATGTAAATGTATAATGGTTAGAATACAGTAAATGTGTCATCCACAGACTAGAAAAGTTGCATTAATACATGAGATAAGGTTCACTTTGGTGTAAAAGTAGCTTGTGCATGGCTGTGCCGGCGGGCACGAAATTTTTCACGGCGTTGTTGAGTTGGGTTGAAATTCTACAAACAGTGAACAGCGTTGATAATGATGTGTGCGTAGTCTAAGAAACTTTCTATGATATTCTGGAAATTCGAGAAAGACAGAGGTTAGTTACACGGTCGGAGATGGCGGGAGAACAGAGAATGTCGCAGATAGGGCAACCTGAAGATCTTGACGAGATAGAGATTGATGTACAACAAAACGTATCGAGTTCGACTCATGGGACGGAACGTAGTCGAAGTGCATAGGTAATGGTGATAGTTTCGCAATTGGTATTACAGTCTGAACATTCACAAAAAGAAACAAATGACGGAGCTAATGGCTGAGAAACAGAATCAGAGGACAAACAATTTCAGTACGTTGAATCAAATATTGTGATCCCAAATCATACGGGACAGTTTCCAACAGACAGAATGTGTATAACTGTGTCCGCACTGTGTACGGAAGTCGGTAGACGCCACGTAAAAGACGCGAAAGCCAAAATTTACATCAAATAGTGACAGGTGACGATGGCGATGAGTCAGATAGTGTGTTCGCAATATTGAAGCAACTCACTATGGTCGTAAAGCAGACAAATGCAGTGTTAGCAGACTTAAAACTTGAAACAAATGGCGGGTTAGCAGACTTAAAACGTGAAACAAATTCAGGGTTAACAGATTTAATAACAGAGATAAATGCTACCTTAAATGGTCTCAGATTTGAAACTTGTGCTGGATTCGAGAAATTCCGCGAATATCAGCAAAAACTACGAATGGAAGTCGATGAACAGTTCACTTAAATCCGGAGAGAGGCGAGGAACGCGCCCGAGCTTGTACAATCGTTAACGGTTGACTAGAAAAAGATGTGTTCAGACGTTGACTAGGTGCAGGATGGAGTGTCTAATGTTAATCAAAGAGTTGATAAGTTAGCACGTAAGACGTCTGGTAAGGCGCAACAAATCGTGGAAGAACTCAATGTCATAGAACGTGTCACGCTAGCCGGAATAAAGAAATTCGACCCACGTATTGAAAACATAGTCTCGAAAAATCAGAAACAGGATGAACAGATTAGAACAGAACTGAGACAGTGTATCGAGCAGTACAGAAAGTGGTAGTGCGGCAACGGAATCGGTAGTACCATGCGACATAGTGATGAACAGATATTCAGAAGTTAGCAAGTCGGTTGTGCAACCTTCCGTAGCGGTAGCGGAAACGCAAAAATGTCATGAGATTCCCGTCGTGTATCTACAAAAGATTGCGTCAGTAATTCCAGAAACGAGACAGAAGCAAATGGGAAATGAACAGTTAACACAGGTGAGCGAAGCAGGTAATGTGCGGTCACAGCTGACAATGGAGCGAGAAACGGTAAAACCGCGCATTCATACAGAGCGGCAGCCGGCCCTTGGAACTTACGCGAATGACGCGAGAACAGAGCAAGTTGCGGCGACACATGTACCAATTCCGAAATTTCCAAGTTACAGTACAAAAGGTTATAGACCGCAAGTCAGTATGAATCAAATAGGAAGGCAAAGCACTGAACCAGTAACGGAAAATGTAAACGAATCGTTCAGTCCGATGCATGAGGAACGGTAGGGTTTAGATAACTCCACACCACTGCGTAGATACGATGCTAGATGGGACGTAAATAGGTCATCTCAAGACCCAAATGTGGTAGAACGAATACAATACAACATGACACAGTTGAAGGGAACGGATAGTGTTGTGAAAACACAAACGCCGTATGGTGGAATACAAAAATTTGACAATGATTATTTTTTGACAGTCAGAAAATTTCAACATTAGAAAGAAAGCGGGAATGGCTTACATCCGTGCAAGTTTATAAATCAATTCCAGATCGGTTTACTAGAGCATTGGCCACTTAACTGTAAACTTAATTTGTCGGCATATGGACGGCGCAATAGCGGAAACCATACAAAGAGTAGCCGCAAACAGTCAATCATATGAGCAATTTAAATCCGCACTCTGGGAGCGATATTGGTAGACGGAAACCCACAATAGAATAAAACATGAAAAGAAACCAATTAGATTTTTCCAAGAAATGACAAAAAAGAATCAGTGTTCAGATAATCCATACAGTGATGGGAAACTGATACGAATGTGCACTATGAAGTTACTGTTCCATTATCAGCAGTCATTGGTTGGTAGAGCAGGAGATAATGTACAAGCATTTAAAGAGATGTTAAGAGGATTTGAATTCATCTTCAGGGAAGATGACGCGAAGAAACAACGTACAGTGAGAGAAAATTGTGGTTGAAGGAATAACAGCAACAAAAAATGGCTCTGAGCACTATGGGACTAAACTTCTTTGGTCATCAGTCCCCTAGAACTTAGAACTACTTAAACCTAACTAACCTAGGGACATCACACACATCCACGCCCGAGGCAGGATTCGAACCTGCGACCATAGCGGTCCCGCGGCTCCAGACTGTAGCGCCTAGAACCGCTCGGCCACTCCGGCCGGCCAATAATAACAACAGAATAAATAATAGTTACAATGGCAGTAATAACGTAGGTAAAGGTAATCGTTTTGGAAAGAACGGTAATCACTCATGGGATAACAATAATAACTATGATTTTTTAAACTCACAGAGGTCTAATAATATTTATGGATTTTGTGGGCCGCGGAACTACAATAGCGGATTTGGTCCTAGAAACGACGGTGGTAACTATGATCCGAGCTATAGCCCCCGTGCAAAAGAAGCCGGAAGGTTTAGAGGTTTTCAGCAGCAAAATACAGGTTATTCAGGTGGAAATGGAATGGTGAGAACGCAGAAAAGTTGGGAAAATCAAACTTCAGGAGGAAAAAATACGCGAAATCAACAGGTGCAGGAAATCGTGTTGAGGCCACCAAACCCAGGTAAAAGACAGAATTGATGAAATGAACGTCATGAAGACCAGTCACAAGTGATTCAATAGCAGAATGAAGTTAATTATATAAATAAACATGTAAATAAACTTAGTTTTGACCAGCAAGATTCTGAAGTAGGTTTAGTGAGTAATCGGATACAAACACCAGCATGCTGGGATTCAATTCACTGGGAATCGACCGATGATGAGGAACCGGAATTATTAACGGTGAATATAGACAGTAATTCAAAAACTGACGAGGACCAAATTGTAAAAGATTTAGTTCAGTTATATGAAACGGAGAGAAAAATAGTATGCCAAGAGGATTATGTGACACAGGTTTGCACCATGTGAATCGTTTAAAATTGTATAAAGCGTAAACAAAAGAAGAAAAGAGTAGCTCCATACGTTAATTTAGTTGTATTAAATGTCCATAAATTAAAGAAACACAACAAAATGCACACAAATAAAACTTTTAACTGGTACTTATTTCAGTTAACTAAAAAAATTGATTTTGTAGGAAGGTAAAAGGAGAATAACGAAGAAATGACAGGAAAGTAAGAACTAAAGTAACTCATCTGCAAACGAAATGTGTTCTGGGGAAAGAGTAGAAAGCAAGGAGGAAGATACAGATCACCATGTGGATAGTTTGACGAAATAGTAGTAGATTCTCTCTTAAAGATGTAGTATGAAGGAGGAGGAAGTTGATTTTTCTGGACGAAAGGAAGTAAAGAAGTAGGAAGGGAATACATAGTTAGGTAAGAATGAGTTAGGCATTTCTGATTTGTTCCGTCAAGGACCGTGAACAAATAACTGAAGAGATATTTTGGGGGAATATGTGAAGCATATATAATTTGTGGAAGGTTCCACAATCTGATATCGAAAGAGAGATATGAGGGAAATAAATATAAGAAATGGTTAGGAGGTAATAATTAGGAAAGAGGATTGAAGTATTAAGCTAAGCAAGAAACATGTTATTTCGTGGAAGGAGGTAAACAGTAGGAAGTAAGATTGACCCTGGAAAGATTTTAGTAGGGAATAGTACGATGTGGGAGAAAAGGAATGTAAAAGTTTACTATCGAAAATAAGGAGAAAGGGATAAGTACAACTGGGGAGGGAACAACAGAGACAATTTTTGGAAACGGAAAGAATGGAGAAAGAAGATAAACTGTGTTTTTGAAGTTCTGTTACGGCTAACGCCAAACAGAAGAGATTGATGAGAAAAAGACGCTGGAGTCGGAGTCAATGTGTGAAGTTTTAAAAATAACATAATATACTTGTAGCTAGAAAAATAATAAGCGGTAAATAGGAAATTCACTAACTTACTAACCATCATCACCATCAGCGTCACTCTTACTATCCATTGTGATGAAGATGAGGAAACTATGACCTTTATCTTAAGGAAGAATTAAACAAAACGGGAAGAAAAAATTTAATGTTCGTAAAGTTTGTAACGTAACTGAAGGGAGTAAGGGTTATAATAAAAGAAATATTGATATCAGAGGAAAAAGATAATAGGTGCGGATGTAAAGAATGTAAGAAAGTGTAGTCTGAAACAAGTATTGTATTAGATATAAAGTCAGCAGAAGAGGTGCAGCATCATGGCGGCCAGATCGACAACAGGACTGAGGAGAGCGGTTAGGTGAGAGGGGAAGGGACGCTGAGCGTGAGTGCCTGGTACGTCACCTTACGAGATGACAGAAGAAGCCACCTTGGTGAAAGCAACTCCAAGAGGATAACACCTCTGGGAGGAAAAGTTTGGAGAGCTACAACGGATCCTGGATACAATCACCATGTACGTACCATGAAGTGAGCTTGACTTATATGTAAGCCACATACAAGCTACATAACAGTGGTTTTGCGAAAGTGTTAAAACTTGACACTTCTATCGCGAGCTGTCCAAAGCAGCATATGGAGAGAAGTAGGATGTCCACGAAACCGGAACGGAGGCAGACATAGTACAGCGAGGAAGAGCGGGTGTTTAAATTCACCACAGGAAGAAGAAGAGACGCGTTTCTGTAACGCAAGTTGCAGAATCGCTGAAACGGTTATTAGGCCATACGGGATGAAGCAACTACGAAACAACCCTTGAATACTCATGGGACGAAGCAAGAGAACTATGGAAGGCTGTCCAGCCTATCTAGATGAACAACGGAATACAATAACAAAATACACAACAATTTCAAAGAAGACGCCATGAGAACGGATCAAACGATAACGAGGTTCAGCAGGTCTTCAATCCCAATTCCCGGTCCACAGAAGAACAAAGACACAAGTGAGATGACAGCAAGATACATCAAGAACAGAAGATGCAACCCAGAAGATTTGGAAGAAAGAAGAGCCTGTACCAGAAGAGATCAAGAAACTGAAGTGTTGGCAGAAGAGCCAACACCGTGTTGCTAAAGGAGGCCGAAATGCACGCTTTTAAGCTCACGCAGACTGGCGTGAGGTCTGGAACAATTAAAGGTTTTTATAGTAGCAATTAAAGTACGTAGTTGATGTAATACTTAACTTTAATCCATAACTGGTGTACATCGCTCTTGACGGTACATTAGTAACAATCGCAATATAATCTGGTAATGGCGCCTTGCTAGGTCGTAGCAAATGACGTAGCTGAAGGCTATGCTACCTATCTTCTCGGCAAATGAGAGCGTATTTGTCAGTGAACCATCGCTAGCAAAGTCGGCTGTACAACTGGGGCGAGTGCTAGGAAGTCTCTCTAGACCTGCCGTGTGGCGGCGCTCGGTCTGCAATCACTGATAGTGGCGACACGCGGGTCCGACGTATACTAATGGACCGCGGCCGATTTAAAGGCTACCACCTAGCAAGTGTGGTGTCTGGCGGTGACACCACAGAAACCTTTTGAAATCCCTTCCCACAAAGGACCATTACTGCATTTAACTGTCCGAGCAGTACCAAAGTCCGATTTTCCTTGTGGCAAGTTGCAACACCTTCAGATATCATACCGAAAGACGGGAGATGACTACTCATATGAAAACCTGGAAACGAATAGACCATTGATGAACCGATATAAATATTAGTCAAATGAAGAAGAAAAGTGTATGCTGCCAAGAATAGATCTCCAATCCAACGTCGCCATAGACACATGCGAAATGGAACAAAGGCAACCACGTATTCACGACACGCTCAGACCTTCAGTTACCTTTATCTCTGCCGACCGTCTTTCCATGCTCAGAAAAGACGCAGCGAGGTCCACGGCCGATCGTCATCCATGTTCGGTGGAGGCACGTCGAAACACACGAAAAATAAAGGGACAGTTTCAGTGAGCCAAGTTTCTTTTTGTTTTTGTTTTTGTTCGTTATGGTTCGTTGTATTTCGTCGTAACGGACGTCACATGACATCCGTTGAAGCTTGTTGATCTTTCAGCTCAGTTTTTTTATTACAGAGGCCAGCCAGCTCTCTGACCAAACACGCTAAGCTACCGTGCCGGCATTTATAAATTAAGCAAACATTTCATTAAGAAAGCAGCTCAATTATAGAAATTGGAGAGAAATGTACATTACTTACATTCTGTCAAAATACAGAACTATCTGACATGAGTGTTAAAGAGGTAGGAGAAAGAACTGTCTGTGACAGACTACTGTCCAAATAAAGGGTAATAAGAATAATTTTTGCGTTTGTGTTTAAAAATATTTGCTTTTGAAGACTTTTATGTGTTAGCAACAGATCCTTATTGGTGATGCATGTATTACTTTTTAGCTTGACACAACGGTAGTACTTCACAATATCTCATATTTTTTAACATAATTAACAAAACCTAAGGTAACACTTCTGAACAGGTTAAGATTCTGGTGAGTAATAAGTTTTCCAGAAAGAGAGGATAGATAAAGATAAGTAGGTTTAGTCCTTCCATTGTGTCTGTTTAAGTTTTGTAAAGTAATTAATAAGATTAGAAATTTCATATTAGACGAATTAAACAGAATTGTATAAAAAAGCTTACATGCTATGAGAAATTTCATATGTTTGTAAAAGTCAAATTTGAAAGTTTTTGTAAAATTATAATGCAGTAGTTTAAGATTTTGGGGAATATAAACATGTTCATGAATAGGATTATGCCTGAAAGTCATGGGAATCATTTGATTGATTTTGAAATAAGTCATAAGGCCTTATTATCAGAAATGAAACTTTCTTAGATTATGATTGATATGAAAGCTGGAGTTACGGAAAAAGGGGAGGATAATGTTAAATGACGGTTTCCCCAACTTCAGTACACATCCACCATCATTTAACATAAATTAGGAAACCAAAAAAGAGACCAATCTCAAAATTTAAAAAAAATTAGGGATGATACAAATTTGAAGATAAGCTCCAATTGTTTGTATTTAAATTTACATTAAAATGTAGACAACGACATTGAAAGAAAAGGAGCTTAGATGAATTAAACGGAATTGTATAAAAATCAAGAAATTAGAAAAAATGTTAAATATTGAAAGAAAAAGGAACATAACCAAATCGCTGTCTAAGGTATACAACATATTAAAATAGGAAGTTGGTCAGTAAATAGGTCAGTTACTACAGTCAGCAATTGCAAACAATTTTGCACTGACTTCAATCAATTTCTCAACCACTGATTGACCAAGTGCAAAATTGAACAGAGAAGGAGAAGGATATGCGTAAGGCGCCAGAATAAATGAAGGTAAATTTCGCACCTTACATAAGCGTTTTGTACATCATAATGGAAAGGAGAATATGACACCAAACTTACTTCGGCGGTAATGAGCGGATTTGGCTTTAAGTATGTAATGCAAAAGGGATGACACTCAGTCGACGGTATTAACACACCACTCCCATATAATGCATGTCAGTGAGCAGGAGGTGAAACAAGCAGCGAGAGGAAACGTTTTGTGTGGAAGCCAGCATGGGCAGACAGAGGTGGCACCTGGGAGGCACTACAGAAAGCTCTTATGGGGACGCATCCCACAGGGAGAGCAGGTCAGTGACTGGACAGGTGACGCATACTGCAGGGGGAAGTAGGACAGAAAGACGCTTTAGAAAACTGCATTTTGGAATGCCAAAGGTATACGAACGAAATCAGTGATGTATTCGATCACGTGAACTGCAAGTGGTACACACATCATTGACACATGTAACTTTTTAGGCGTCTGGAGCAGGCACAAAACGTGCGATTGGCGGAAACGCACCAGGAAGGAGTAAAGTGCCGAGATTTCGACGCAGTTTAATGGTAAGACGCTTGCAATTGGAGGAGAGAGTTTCCACAAAATAAGAGGAACGATCCTACTGGTCTAAAAAAGCCGTGAGGTGGAGAATGAAAGAACCCAGGTGGGGAGAGAGTTCGGCAACAAGAAAGATGAGGGCAAAGTTTTTGGGGACTCCTATGAACTGGGGTCAACTGCAGGACAGAGCGCATAACGCTCTGTACAATGCACAGGACAAGTTTGTGTGAACTCTGCGTTCACAGTGGCTGACCTTCAGCTAGAATTCAGCTGAGCGTCGTTGAGCTCCAACTGTGGAGAAACGAACCAGCCAGTTAGTTAATTGTTCTTGCGAGAACTGAGAAGGCATTATAATATGCAAGTTGCTCCAGCCATGCGCGTGTATATCGTCTTAGTCTGAGACTAGGGATGAGTTCATGTTTTCACAAATATCGAGAAACATAGGAAAAGTTTCTGCTGGAAAAGTCAGGAAAGACTTAGTAAGATTTTATAGGAATTTTAGTGGGCGACAGCAGCCAAGCAGACGACAACTCATCGCAGCTAAGGTAAATACTGCGTGCAGAGGCGTAAACTTGTTGGTTCACCAGCTTGCGTCCACTGTAAATTCTAATCACCTCAGATTATCTTTTGGTATACTTGTCACAAAACTAACCATCCTCCGTAGACTTGATTGTCATCGTAAAAGTAGTATAAACTTCGAACCGGAATCGGATAATTTATTGTAGTACTGGCCAACATCACATCATAATCGTACAAATGATCTTGTAAAGAAACTGCTAGTTAAAATTTAATATTGTTTTGTTTAGGATTATTTAAGTTTCTGAGAGTTACAATTTAATACGGTTGTGTTTAGGATTAGTTCACTTTCAGAGACCAAGATGCAGGCTTTTGACCATTGTCACCTTGTAAACTGTGTAACCGTGAAAAATTACAATATTAAACAACGCCATTACAGCTTACACAGTTGTGTTCAGTCATAGAGTAAGAAACCACCTAACCATATCCTTACCAGCCCGGTTGGCTATGCGGTCTAACGCACGGCTTTCCGGGCAGGAAGGAGCGTCGGTCCCCGGCACGAATCCGCCCGGCAGATTTGTGTCCAGGTCCGGTGAGCTGGCCTGTCTGTGGATGGTTTTTAGGCAGTTTTCCATCTGCCTCGGCAAATGCGGGCTGGTTTCCCTTATTCCGCCTCAGATACACTATGTCGGCGATTGCTGCGCAAAGAAGTTCTCCACGTACGCGTACACCACCATTACTCTACCACGCAAACTTAGGGATTACACTGGTCTGGCGTGAGACGTTCCCTGTGGGGGTCCACCGGGGGTCGAACCGCACAATAACCCTGGGTTCGGTATGGGGCTGCGGAGGGGTGAAGTGGACTGCGGTAGTCGTCTTGGGGTTGCGGACTACTGCGGCTGCGGCGGGGACGGAGCTTCTCCGTCGCTTCTAGGTCCCCGTTTAACTTAACATAACATAACTATAACCTTACCCGTTATTTCAGTGGTTACAAACTCGATTCACATTTGCAAAGAGCATGGGAGAAAGAGCTCACGTATCGGCATGCGTCTGTAGCCCTCTCGCCAGTGTGCATGCATTTATTCGGTCGGGAACGATGTCAAAATGGTGTTGTATCCTCTCCCGAGGCAAACTAGCTCACAACCGCTGTAACACGTCCTCCTAATCATGAGTATCGGCAAAGTGACGCAGTTAGGGTTCGCACTAACCTCACACATACTTTATCAGGTGCAGATCTGGGGATGTTTCTGGTCGCTGGAGTATCTCAACACCACTAGACAATTCATAGAGGAACGTGCAAGCATCTGTTAATAGGTGACATGACACCATGACACTGATGCCTTGCAGGTCACACAAGATGTGCTTGACGTACTGTTGCAACTTTAGACTTCCTCGGTCACTACCGGCCGTGACCCGAAACCACACCCAATAACATGGCACACCAAGACGCTACGAGAAACATCGCTGTGCCTGTACAACGCACTGGAAGAACGGAACCCCTCCTGAGGTCGTCCTCACAATCGTTAACGATCCAGGGCATTGCAGAGCCGTGATCTGTCGCTAAACTCAGTGCGACGCCATTCGTCACGCTTCCCGTTCACGCCAACACACTTAACAGAGCCGTTCGTCTTGCGGTGTTAACGGCAGTTTACGTATTGGTCGGTAGTTCAACAGGCTGTCTGCTGCTAGGTTCCGACCAGTGGTGCCAGATGACGCAGAATGTTGAAGGGTGTCTAATACGTGTTCTCGGCTGGCATGCGCACATGGGAAGAGGTTACCATGTGTTTTATGCGCAATACAGTGATTGTCAGATGAGATCGACCGGGACCTATACGACTGATGTGCCTGCCCTGGCATTCTCATCTAGTCGAACGTCTGACCACTATCACATCCGAA
This sequence comes from Schistocerca americana, assembly GCF_021461395.2. Lineage (NCBI taxonomy): Eukaryota > Metazoa > Arthropoda > Insecta > Orthoptera > Acrididae > Schistocerca > Schistocerca americana. The sequence goes on along the minus strand of NC_060124.1, from coordinate 495,386,754 downwards.
TGCCCCACAGATCTAAATAGTGCATGATTCATCAGCCAGCCAAATGGTGACCTACAATGGGGCATCTTCCACATCCGTCAGGGGCTGCTAACGCTATCTCACACGATTACGCGTCATCGCCGTGTCCTTGACAACGTTCACTGAACATATTACGTCCGTTAACGCCCGTTACAGGCCCTACCAGGTATGGGTACAACAAGAGACGCAAGGTACGATATTGCACTCTGATGTCATTCTACCTGTCACGGAAAATTGAAACAGTAGTCAGTTTCCACTGCCACAGAGTTCGCGGCTCTGATCATTTACATACTCGCCGATGGTGTCTACATTTACGCAGTTACATTGACATTTTGCCATATCTTCTGTGTATCTCACTTATATTGTCAGGCAATGTAATTTATTAATTTTACTGCACCTCATCGAGTTGTTTTGCATGACTGTTGATTGAATGAGTGAACCATAAACGAAAAGAAATCAAAATCTGTTTTCTCAGAGTTTCGATATGTATATTACACTCAATTCTCGGAATAATACAACGGAAATAATGTTATTTTTGCAGTAGTTTTGAAAGAATTAATTTTATCTCTAGAAGCCTGTAATATTAGACGAAACGGTTTCACATGGACTATAACGATGCCGGCGGCTGTTGTGTTAGTACTGTGCCGATAATACTACCACGGTGAAACAGTTTTTATTTTGTGTCCGTGACGGTGTGTTGTGGTAAGGTATCGGACTAATTTTGTTTCCCCAAATGTTTCTATTGAAATGAAGTAGTAGCAATATGAAAGGGAAGAGAACCAAGGTCCTGTTAGTAATCAATTGAACTGTGATTCCGTAAAAGGGAACGGTCGCCAGCCTAATTACGCCAAGTTGTACGCAGTATTGGTTCATGAAGAAAGTTAACTTTGTGAGTTGACTTTATTTGATACTAAACTTCTGTTTTGCTGATTATATGCAAGACAGTAGCACAATTAACCAAGTAATGTTCCAGTGAATTGACTTGTAATGGACTGGAGAAGTCTTAATGTGTTTAGCCAACAACTGGCTCTCAATAATACTTATAATCTGTACATTACAGTAGGAAGATAATGACAATTATTGTTAAATGACTACTAATAGTTAAGAGGTAAAGGAACCTTTGTACTCATTATTATTTGCATACTCGAGGAGTATTCACTAACTTATATTATTTAGCTCAAATGGATTATGAGGCACTTGAATCTAGTATAGTTTGAATATTTGTAGGCTGTTGCTTATTCTTGATTCCTGTTATTGTAATATGACATTTAAATTTGCTCAACAATCAGCTTGGGGACCCAGAAACTAATTTATCGGTAGATACAGATCGCGACTGAACACATTAGTCACAAGACAATATGGGAAACAATGTTAACTGCATAACACATTAAATTGTAAACACTATTATTTCAGTTAAAAGAGTAAGTGAATTGAATGCTTTTACTGTCCATCCTTGAAAACTACGTGGAGTATTTCATAATTTACACTCACTAAGGAATTATGTTCTTTCCAGTTCCACAAAATTTCATTTGTTAAGGAAAATAATTTCTTTTCAGGTCAGTGAAAGAGGATAATCGGATTCACCGTAGCACTTGGGATAAGACTGTCTAGGTGAACGACTCAGGATAAAATACGGTTGGCTCAGCACAGAGTTTACCGAACACAAAATTATTATTGAAAAGGTAACCATGTAACTGGTCCACGCAATTACACAGTCCTCAACTGAAAATGTGCGCTGAAGGCGGTGGCAGTGTCGATCTTCAGTGCAATTCAGAAAAGCGACAGAAGTACCCATGGCTCTTCTAGTGCAACAGGCTCTGAAAATTCTCTACTTAGCGCTGGATTTTCATAGTAGAGAGCATAACCAACGTATGCCACGAATAATAAGATGCTATATTGTACAACCTTACAGTTCTTCTCAGCTCTTTCAGTTCATAAGATGCCCACTTTTTACCTGCTAGCCACCGACTGACTCATGCCACACAAGAACCTTTCAATGCAGCCAACATATCCATCTTTTCTATTCTAGCATAGCCAATTCCGTTGCGGAGAGACTTCCTTCCAAGTTTTACACGATTACAAACCTACTTTGCCTATGCCTGACCCAGTAAAATATCATTTTCATTATTGTACAGCACATACTTTCGATATTGCATTTATGGATTGATTACAAATATATAAATTATCATAAATAATCAATAAAACATTTACAAGGATGTTACATCAAAGAGCATAGCTACACAGAAATCACATTAAGTAAAAACAGACTAGATAAGATCGTTATAAGAAATTTCGATAGTAATGTTAGAAGGAGCAGCACAGAAAAGTATCCTCTTTTGATGTCTAGCTAGACTTCGTTTTTTGCTTAATAGATACATAACGAAGATCATTATGTGGGGATATCTTTGGACAGCACCCCCAGACAACCGCGCATCGAAACCCAGAGTAGTTGGAGATCACCGATCGCGGACGGCACGTACTGATGGAGAGGCGTAGAACGAAGTGATGCGTACTCACAGTCTTGATAGACAGGCTGTACGCCGGGATTCGCTGTCGGCAACTGAAACTGACGGAGCTGCTGTCCGACCGTGCGTCATAAACACGGTAGTGCAACAGCAGTGTATGAAGCTGTCGATAACATGCCGCATCCTTCTGGTCAGTCAGTACCAAGGCTTCCACGGTTGCGGCTTTTGTCTGGACTATTGTTGCTACACACTCAAAGATGTTGCTCAAACTGCTGCTTCGATTTGACTCGCAACGTTTTCAGTGTTATTCACTGTACTTAACACTGACTTATCTTTCGAACTGCTTCCGTGTGTAGTTAGTAAGTCAGTACAGACCTGAGGGTTCGCTGACTGTTCTTCACAATGAAAACGGTTAACAGAACCTTGAAATTCGGTGCGGTCTTCATTGCAATATGCTTTTAACTATTTCCACAATGAAACCCTGTCTCGATATGCAGCAGAAAACAATACAACGTGTAGTCGTATCGAAAGTGTATGAGTGGCGAGGAAAAAATCTGTACCTGCACTGCGTGATACTGATTGCAATCTTAATGATGACGATACTGCTGAAGCAGTGGTACTGAACGCTCTGGCATTCTTTCAACAAATAAGATGCCTCAAACGTTTCACAAGTGTTAACAAGTAAAATATAAAGTAGACCGCCTTGGTACACCGAGACATATTAACCCTTTCGCGTTCTTGGGTCGCATTTGTCCCATTATAAATCTAAAGACAGGATTGTAATCACAACAGTTACACTTCAGGTGCTCTGATTAAAGAAGAGTTTTCTTTACTTTCATGGATTTTTGGTGGCAAAGCTACGATGGCGTGCTGCAAATAAAGCCTCTGAACTTTTATGCAAAAATTCTTAAAGCTTTTTAAATAAAGTAAACGTTATTAATGTTCTACATCTTTATTGTTTATGTCTACATATTTGCATCCCTTTTCTGCTAGAGGGCTCCGAATTGTAGTTTGTAACATGGCAGTGTGTGACCTAACTATTTCGGTGCATGAAACACAGCGTAGTGTAATCAAGTGTCGATTTCTAAGAGTTTGACCACGCATCCTCACTTACAGCATGACAATACCAGACCACACACAAGCATTGTGACATTTGCAACACTCCAACACCTTGATTTCATTGTCATCGATCATTCTCCATACCGTCCCGCCTCGGTGATAACTGATTTTCATCTGTTTCTAGAACTTAAATTACGCCTTCGAGGACTTCACCTTGATATTGATGAAGCGCTGAAACCGGAGATTAGGTTGCGGACCCGTCAACGAAGTCAAACATTGTATAGTGATGGTATCAAGAAACTTGTCTCTCGTTGGGAGAAACGTGTTAGTCGCCAGGATGACTATGTTGAGGAATAAATGCGTAGACACGAAGAAGAAAGACGTACCATGTTAACTCGGCGGTGCACGCAACTGGAATCTCGACATCAGTGCACGCAGCTGGTCTCACAGACCCTTGCAGTTTCCACCGGTTTATTTTGCATCGTGATACGTATTATGGAGGGAAGTGTTAGTAATTGAGGTAATATCATTACCAATCACGTTGACATACAAATTAAAAGAAAAATTTTACATTTTAGTCAAAGCAATTTGCACTAAATGGAGGTACAGAGAAATGATTAGCTATGGAAATAATGCACATATTGAGTGGGATACAGTGTCGATATAGTCTTGTTACACAGTAACAGAATGTTCAAGCCAAATGTATTTCAGCAGTTTTTACAAACATATTTGGTTTTTCTGTTTATGCCTTTGCAGCCCACACATCATCCAATTTTATTTTATTTTATTTTTTTATTTACTCGTCAAGTTCCGTAGGACCAAATTGAGGAGCAAATCTCCAAGGTCATGGAACGTGTCAGTACATGAACTTACAACATAAAAGTAATAACACATAAAAATAAATGTTCATGAACCTGAAAAAAAGTCTGTCCGTAAGTTTAAGTAAACGTTATCAGTAGTACAATATGAATCAACTTAATTTTTCAAGGAACTCTTCGACAGAATAGAAGGACTGACCCATGAGGAAACTCTTCAGTTTCGATTTGAAAGCGCGTGGATTACTGCTAAGATTTTTGAATGCGATTGGCAGCTTATTGAAAATGGATGCAGCAGTAAAGTGCACACCTTTTTGCACAAGAGTTAAGGAAGTCCAATCCAAATGGAGGTTTGATTTCTGCCGAGTATTAACCGAGTGAAAGCTGCTTATTCTTGAGAATAGACTAATGTTGGTAACAAGAAACGACAATAAGGAATATACATATTGAGAGGCCAATGTCAAAATACCCAGACTCGTGAACAGAGGTCGACAAGAGGTTCGTGAACTCACACCACTTATTGCCCGAACCGCCCGTTTCTGAGCCATAAATATCCTTCTAGAACGGGAAGAGTTACCCCAAAACATAATACCATATTACATACGTGAATGAAAATAAGCAAAGTAGACTAATTTACGTGTCGAAGTATCACTCTCTTTCGATACCGTTCGAATAGTGAAAATGGCAGTATTAAGTCTTTGAACAAGATCCTGAACGTGGGCTTTCCACGACAGCTTACTATCTATCTGAACACCTAGAAATTTCAACTGCTCAGTTCCACCAATCATATGCCTGTTCTGTGAGATTAAAGCGTCAGGTTTTGTTGAATTGTGCGTTAGAAACTGTAAAAACTGAGTCTTACTGTGATTTAACGTTAGTTTATTTTCTACAAGCCATGAACTGAGTTCATGTTCTGCACTATTTGTAACTGAGTCAATGTTGCACACAACATTCTTTACTACCAAGCTAGTGTCACCAGCAAACAGAAATATTTTAGAGTTACCCATAATTCTAGAGGGCATATCTTTTATATAAATAAGGAACATGAACGGCCCCAATACTGATCCCTGAGGCACCCCCCACTTGACGGTACCCCACTCAGATCACACATCACAGCCGTTATCAACATTGTGAATAATGACCTTTCGTTCCCTGTTGCTAAAGTAAGAGGTGAACCAATTGTGAGCTACTTCCCTTATTCCGTAATGGTCCAACTTCTGGAGCAATATTGTGAGATCAACACAGTCAAATACCTTAGTTAAATCAAGAAATACGCCAAGCGTTCGAAATTTTTTGTTTAGGCCATCCAGCACCTCACAGAGAAAAGAGAATATAGCATTTTCAGTCGTTAAACGACTTCTAAAGCCGAACTGTACATTTGATAGCAAATCGTCTGATGTAAAATTATCAATTAACCTTACATACACAGCCTTTTTGATAACTTTTGCACACACTGATAGCGTAGAAATAGCTCTAGAATTATCTGCATTCTCCCTTTCTCCCTTTTTATAAAGTGGCTTTACTACTGAGTACTTTAATCGCTCAGGAAACTGACCATTCCTAAAGGAAAAATTACAAATATGGCTAAATACAGGACTAACACGTGCAGCACAGTACTTTAATATTCTGCTAGAAACTCCATCATAACCATGAGAGTCCTTAGTCTTCAGTGATTTAATTACTGACTCAATCTCCCTCTTGTCTGTATCACAGAGGAGTATTTCAAAGATCACGTGAGGTCTTTACATTGTTGCCTAATACAGCCCTCCACCGTTGGATGTTTATACTATTCTGGTATCCACTGTTGCAAGAATCTTTATAACATGCTTGTTTGATGGTGTCTGCGTCTTCCACGGAATGCTTTTTCTTTTTCGTCAGCTATAACATATTTAGAACTGTAAGTCTTCAGAATGTTTGGAACAATTAGGGTGAAACCCATTATATCGCTGCCATGGGATGTTTTCACTCTCATTCGCCTTCTTTCTTTACATCGAATCTGAGACACCGAAGCAGAGATGAGATGAAATATTTCACCTCCTGTGCCATCTGTTCACCGCAAATCTTATAGACCTAGTCGAGGGTCACGCATTACATCATCGTAGTACAATAATCCCAATAAGGCCTTCATTTCAACTTTATTAGTTTTTTTGGGCCTGTCTCTCGCTATAGAAGTTTCCCCGTATATTTTTAATGTACTTATTAGTACAGTTAACGAGTAGGTGCAAAATTTGTTCATCAAAATAACAGTTCACAGCACTGTAGAGGATTTATAATACTTTTGCAACACTTTTCGAACCAGGTAAATGAGCTATGATTTTACCAGATCGTGTGCCCGATTTCTTTAGCAGAGCATGTGACTTACACGCTGTGCCGATTTGTCTACAATCAATTTACTATCTGCCGGTAATCACTGTCTCCTGTTTCATCACATGATGCTCGTTGGCCAGTGTTGGAATCATTCTTCCTTTCGGATCCTGGATTTCTTCAAAATCGAAGTCTCCACTTTCGGGATCATCAGCTTCGCTCTTAGTCATCACTTCTTCAATCAGCAATTCATCTCCTCTTCTCCCTCTTAAGAACATGCAGTTACAAAACTTACAAGCTATTAAAACGTACCAAAGGAAAGAAATCTGTTCTATACACTTAACAAGGCCAATACCGTATACATGCGCGCACGTGAATAACCTAAGCATAACTAACATAAACTGACTGCAGTGAGCGCAGCTTTTCCATGATACCCAAGAAATGTACGTCTTTAAAATACCAGGTACAACATGACAAACGAGTCTTATTATGCTAAGTTAAAGATACTGGGAGAACAGCTTCCTTGGTATTGCAGGACACCTGCTTGTCCTACGCGTTAATAACGTTTGTTTTATTTAAAATGCTTTCAGAGTTTTCACATACAAAATTCGGAGGAATTATTTTTCAGTACTACTGTTGGCTTTTGTTGGTGATTCTTACTTTCGGCGCTCATATATATTATTCAGTTATTGTGAGTGTTTTATAATATGCACATTACTTTCAAGGCTTGAAGCAATAGTCAGGTAAGGTTCTCTTTTACTCTGGACTACATTTTTGGAAAACAACTCCAATCAACAAGTGAAAATCATCATCTTCAATCCATGGGACGTAGTTGCCCCAAGTACCATAATGGTAACTGGTGCACTTGCGTTTGAATATCTTGTTATGACATTAAACCGATACTGTTATGCAAATAAACTGAGTGGGATGGTATTTTAACTTCGGTTGGAACTAAATTATCTTCCTTTTTATTCATACAAACGAAGAATATCTTGTACTAGTAAAACTTCAAATCCTCTTTTAGTCATGTGCTCTGGAAAAAGAGAATTGTTCAACACTGATGACTGTGAGTGTTATGTAGGTTTTGGAGGCTAGCAATAACTATGACGAAGGTAACCTGTTACTAGATGAACACGATAAAATTTTTCTGGAAAGGGATATGGATACTGGAAATCAACATGTTATCATAGAAGATCCTGAAAAAGACATACGTAGTCCACATAGCAAAAGAAGACAGATATAAGAAGTCACATCAGAGGGAAATGCTTAGGTACCCGAATGCTTTCCATATTTACCATATTTTAAATGGACCCTTACTTGCCGGTCAAAACAACTTAGTGATAATGTGAATCATGAATTTGGGAAAATGTTTTCGTTTAGTATCAGTGAAAACTGTGATATGCCAAGGCCATTTGGCATTTCTTCTTTGATGATGGGAATAAAAGGCTTGTCGCACGATGTTGTAATTCCTGGAAGGATTCGGTATTCAGAAGAAACTGGTAATGCTTTCAGCACTAATGAGGGTGAAATGAAGACATTTGGTATGGAGTACGATATTTTACCCACATGTAGAAGCTACGGTCAACTGAGCCTGATTCGTGTGCGTGTTCCTTACACAGCTCAGGTTATGACAATACACCGAGCTGGAGACATTCGAAAGCAATTACGTTTTACGATAAGTGAAAGTCAATCAATAAAGAAAGATCATGCGTACAAAGTGAGACCTGAAATTGACCATCTGAACAAAATCTTTCAGGAATCTTACAGTGCAACTAGGATTCAATCCGTACATGAGCATATGATCAGGTTCAGAGTTCATAATATTATGTGACTGTATATAAAAAAAATGAACCAATAAAGTGGGATTTCTAGAGGTGCAGTTTTGATTCAGAAACTGGTTACTTACTTGCGTTTGCTATATACACTGGCAGCAAAAAACTCTTGGCTTGAAGTAGGACTCGGAGAGTCAGTAGTTGTACAAGAGACAAAACCTATATTCGGACTGGGATTGGAAATTTACATCGATATGCTTTAATTCCCTGCTCCCCCCCCCCCCCCCCACCCGGTTCGTAGTATTACCTTGATTACATTGTTTCGATAGTACATACTCATTCCCACCAGACAGGGGAATGAAAAGAGGTGACACATACTGTCTTAGTAGCAATGGATGGACAAACTTCAAATGGATGGGTAATAAACCAGTTTATCTAACGAGAATTTTTTTCCAATACCATACACAACTGTGAAGAGGGTCAGACTGGTTCTTGTGAGAACTTCAGTGTTCAGTGTAAAGCAAGTAAAGCTGTGTTTTTCAGAACACTGTGACTAATGAGACAGAGAAAGGCGAAAGTCAGATACCAGCTGCGAATCTTCTTTGATGTTGTTGTACTGGTGTGAACAATGCGTATGTGATATATTGAAAACTGGCAACAGAAGCGTGATTGAAATCAACATTATCCTGTCCAGAATTCAGGCAATACGTTTCAAGAGTTTAATCAGTAATTATTCAAGTCGAGAAGAAAACATATTCACAGCTGAAAGAACCTCAAAATGGTTACAAACGTGTGTAATCCAAAGAGCCCAGTGCACCGAATTATAAAATAAAGTTAGAGGAAAAGATTTGTTCACTGGGTTTCTAAGTGTGTTGAAAATCGTGATTGCAGTATTCTGTGAGCAGTGTGGTGTTAATCTACACCTTACTTTAACTGATTTGTGGAATTTCACTCAGACAGATGACATATAAAGAGCCTTTGTAGCTCTTCAATATACACTGCTCAAAAAATCAAAGGAACAAGAATATGATCGAGTGTTCTATGCACGTAATCCGTAATTAAGTTAAATTGTGTTGCTCTCAGTCTGTCGACGTGTTTTAATACTAACAGTCTTCAAACAGTCTTCCACAATACGTTTGAAAGCCTTGGCTTCGTGGCAGTACTCAAATGTATCGTTCTACGCCTAAGACTGAAATGGACGAGAAGTGACTCATTCTGCCATTTACTGAGAGTAAATAATGGGTGGGTCTCTATACTCTTTGTTACCATTTAATGAGGCGGTCGACATGAGGCGTCTGACTGAGGCAGAACGTATTCGGCCCACGGTATAACTGCAGGGAAGTTGGACTATTCGGGCAGTGTCTTCAGAAAGCTTAATGTGACGTGATATGTTGTTGGAAATGTTTGGAAGCGATTTCGTGAAACTGGCACGTACACAGGAAAGCCGTAACAAGGGAGGAAACGGAGGAATTTGGCCACACAAGTCCAATACCTGATTAACAGTTCTTTCCACCGGCGCACTGCGGCTGATCACTGAGCAGCAACTGGTGGCAGTGATAGTGGCCAAACGATAATCACAATCTCCGAGAGGCCCGTTTAGGATCCACAAGACTTCGTCATGCCCCTTGATTAAATGCTCGGCACCTGTGGGATCGACTTCGATTTACTGCGGAATGTAGGCACTGGTAGTTACATCACTTGCGCAATGTACTGTTTACAGACCAGTAGCCCTTTCGTCTAACACTCCGCGATGGACGTGTAATTGTATATCGTCTTCGTGGTGAATGCTATAATGGAGTAGCAGTCTAGGAAACGGACAGACCTCAGAGGCCGACTTAATACAAAAAGATACTACAACGAGATTATACTGGGGCATGTAATGCTAAATGCAGTTGTAATGGGTTCCCTCTTTATCCTACACCATGGAAACGTTACAGGACCTCTCGGTCATGTCTTAGACTGGCACACTTCAGGTATTAGAATGGCTTGCTTTGAGTTCTGAACGCAGTCCTACATACTGTTGAAAAACTAGCAGATGTCTTTATTGAGGAGTGGGAAAATTTCAACAATATAATTTTCGCAGATTTGTCAAGAGGATGCCTCGAAGATGCGAAGTAATAATACGGGAACATGGAGGGAATACCAGATACTGACATGTAACTTCTCGTGCCTTATGTCACGTATGTGAAGGAGTTTCCCTCTCCGTAAACTACAAAGTATATATATATATATATATATATATATATATATATATATATATATTTCCAGAGTGAAAGTGTGTTTCACCCCAAAAAAGAAAAAGGAAATGTACAGGTGGTTATAATGTTGTCACTGTTGTGACTTGGCAAGACAGCCAAGTCACTATGAGGTGAAGCCGAAAGGCACGCGCTTAAGCTCACGCAAGCTGGCGCGAGGTCTGGAACCGTTAAGGGAATTAATAGTAGCAAATAAAGTACGTAGTTGATGTAATACTTAACTTTAATCCATAACTGGTGTACATCGCTCTTGTTGATACATCAATAATAATCTCAATATAAACTGGTAATGGCGCCTTGCTAGGTCGTAGCAAATGACGTACCTGAAAGCTATGCTAACTATCGTCTCGGCAAATGAGAGCGTAACTGTCAGTGTAGCATCGCTAGCAAAGTCTGCTGTACAACTGGGGCGAGTGCTAGGACGTCTCTCTAGACCTGCCGTGTGGTGGCGCTCGGTCTGCAATCACTGACAGTGGCGACACGCGGGTCCGACGTATACTAACGGACCGCGGCTGATTTAAAGGCTACCACCTAGCAACTGTGGTGTCTGGCGGTGACACCACAGTCACTGTAACTTTTTTGAACAGTGTATAATATTTTACGTCTTCTATAACTGTCCTTCACGGTTCATATGGACAAATATACCCCAGCATTTTTTTAGCTGTACAAACAGAAACATGGAAATAATAAGATATCCTGCTAATAAAACCTTCTAATTAACATAGAGGTGCTGAATCTCAATCACTAGTTCTTTAGTTTTCTTATGTCCCCAGAAGGTTTAGGTAATTAATAAAAAGCCTTAATAAAATACTTTTGATCTTGATTATGCAGGGTGAGTCACTAACTATTGACATCTAGAATAACTCCCAAAGTATGATAGTAGCTGAAAAGCTGTCTTAGAACAAATGTTGCATGGGACAATGGGAGCCATAATATGACGTTGGTTCTTTGTTGTTAGTTTGGGTCGGATCAGAGAAATGAAGGTCAACTTTGTTTTTACAAATGGGATGCTATTGTTTGGTACTTATTTTCTTATAATGGCTATCGAGACGAATCCAGTGATGTCTAACAGTAATGTCTTTGAAGGTCGACGAAGTGTAACGCCGCTTCCTTTGGACGCAAAAATGAAAATTTAAAATAGTACTTAAAACTCAATACAAGCCCCAAACCCAACATCGAAATTTCACACAAAAAGAAAACAAAGTGCCACTGTGACAGCATCACTTGAATAATAGCAAGTATAATGAAGAGAAAGATTGTAAAAAGAAATAGAAAAGAAATCCAGTATAAAGTAACTTAGTATTTTTGCAAACGAAAGTAAAATAGAATCCCTTCTGCATCAAATTAAAGTAAAAGCAGATCGCAAAGCAGTGTACTTATAGATCACGTAGTAGAAGAAGTGACCTCAAAGACTACTCCTTGTGAGTACTCTCTGGGGACACCGCGGAATGCAGAAGCTAAAGTTATTCATTGTTAATGGGCTTCTAGCGCTTGCTAGACGGTGTCGTAACTTAACGTGTGCTCTTGTACGTAGCCGTTATCAGATTGTTTTTACATTTTGGAGATTTGCGATCTGCTGGGAATCATTAAGCTTGAAATAGTTAGATCAGCAGCTTAGAGTATATCATTACGTAAAGTCAAGATGGGAAAAGAACCGAAATTTGTCTTAAATTATTATCAATGGAAGACTGTTAGTAATTTAACGAAAAGGGAATTGAATATTCGTATCGAATTGTGAGAAAATACTTAGATTTCTTTAAAGCAACTGGTGAAATGTGGATCTTATTGCAAACTCCTTGACCGAAATTTACGTAATTAATTCCACTAGCTTAGCGAAAGGTTACAATGGTAGGATGTGCTTAGACTATAATAAACCGGCACAACGTGAATTTATATTGCTTGACATTTATTTCCAACCAAATAATATTACGTGCTTACGGAACATTTTATTAGTGCAACGATACAGATTAATAACATAGTGCTGCAACAACAGTTTGTATGCATCTACGTGCAGCTGTGCTCGTATACGTCGGGGAGCATATGATTATTTGAGCTAGCCGGTACAATTAATAGGCACTCGGCGTGAATATAGCGCAGCAGGAGAGACTTCTTTTGTAACGTTCCTCATCAGACAGTATACAGACATTCTACCGCTAGCTGCCAGGAGCACGAACTTCATCAAGGAACATTTTCAATAGAAGGAGCGGTTAGAAAGAAATGGCTCCCAACGTGGGGCCCGATTCCCATGAAAAACTACGATACCACGTTTAGGACACAAGTTACAAAACTAGTGCCCTTAAAGCGGGGCCAGATTCCATTAGGACTTCATGCAGGAGTCACCTTGCGCAAAAAACACACACACACGCACACAAACATACACACACAAACACACACACACGACTACACAGGGCTTCGAGTCAATGTCGGGGAACGCAGTGCTGACAGAGGTACGACAACGCGCCGACTTCAAATACGCGGAGGCCGTCTGCTTCTAAGGGCTACGACTTCCGACGCAGTGAACACTAGGAAGCGCTGTTGCTGCCAAAGCTGACTGCGCATCCGCCGCCTCAACTAAACAAAACACAACTATGAAGAAGGCAAAACCGATGTGGGGCGCGCACACGTTAGTGGTCGTCCACAGAAGAAGAAGGTCGATGTTACCTGACGGTGGCAGTACCAGCAGATGAGCGGATCCGAGAGTTCGAGCAGCCTGTCTAGCTACAACTGCAGTCGCTGTTCGTCAAGAAGATGACATCGCTACGGAAGACATTGAGTCGTCTGTCATCACCCACAGATACTATAGGAATCGAGGAAGATGTTGTGCAGCCTAACTTCATACTCAACTAACATTCATCAAAAAGATGTCGTCATCGGAGAAGAATCTGAACAGAAACCAATAAATACGATGGCAGCTCCTCAAGAAGATGATTCATCTTGAAGAAACAGACGAATAATTAGCCAAATAATGCAATAGTCTGACGAAACTAACCACTATTTCATGAGCTTCGTCAATCCCAAAACGGAGCAATTCTGCGGATCGCGCTTAGTTAAAACTCTAGCGCGATCCGCCTGGCGCCTCGTGCAGCGGCTAAGTCCCGTTCAAGGTCACCCGCCTTACACAGCTGCAGCGGCTAAGTGAACACAGCCATGCATGAGTACCCACCCACCTCCCCAGGGGTCGGAACCCCTGCAACCCATCGATAGATTATAATCAATAAACAATTAATTAAAAGATCTGAAAGATTAGACTTTTAAATGAAAGTAGACCTATACTTTAAAAAAAAAAAAAATTCACGAGATAGATAAGGATGGTTCGCAACTTTAAACTGAACAATAAAATAAACAATGACACAGAGAGCATCTCAGAGTGCCCCAGAGGGCATCCCAGAGTGCCCCAGAGAGCATCGCCGAGTGCCCCAGTGAGCTAAAACACCAAGAAGAATCGCTTCTCGGCTTTTGGCAAGATCAATGTGTAGCACTCTGTATGAGATATCAAATAAGTATGAGATATAAAATGATCGATGATTTATTAGATTTTAATAAATATAACTACACATTGATCTTGCCAAAAGCCGAGAAGCGATTCTTCTTAGTGTTTAAGTCTCTGGGGCACTCTGGGATGCTCTCTTGGGATCTCTGCGATTCTCTGGGTACTCTAGTATTCTCTGGGCACTCTAGGAATCTCTGGGTATACTCTTTGCATTGTATGTTGTTGAAATCAATATATCATATATTATTTCTATAATAAAGTGAGATTACTTCGTTCTATCTCGTGAGATTTTTTTTATTGCTTAAAAAGTTTGATTAGTTGGTTCTATCTCGTGAGATTTTTTTTAAAAAATTGCTTAAATAGTTTGATCAGTTCCATCTATCTCGTGAGATTTTTTTTTTTTTTCAATTTTAAAATTTTAATTCAGCTACTGAAGAATCTATATCTTCTATGGGTTGCAGGGGTTCCGACGCCTGGGGAGGTGGGTGGGTATTCATGCATGGCTGTCTTCATTTACACGCAACCAGGACGCGAGTGCTCCACATCGAAGAAACCATCGATGTAACCACCAACAGAAGGTGAAGTAGAAGGAGCTGATCAACTAAGCAAACAAGCAGATGACATAAGAAAATCACCATAAGCGAGACTTCTGAAGAAGCCACAGATAGAATAACTGAAGGCAACAGTTAACAACAATGCTCAATCCTTCTACATCTGGTCGGCAATTATTCAAGACGGGCGAGTTGAAAACTTACCGATGTCTGCTACTCTACCAGTTTGCAAGCAGCAGCAAACAAGATACTTCAACTTCTGCCGCTCGCCAACAAGTAGGCGGCAGATGAACCAAGATCAACCTGATCCTGCTACTAGCCTGTTCAAGAGGTAGCAGATGAGAAGTTCGCATCCTGCTACTAGCCTATTTAAGAGGTAGCAGAGGAGAAGACTGCGCGTCGCCTGGTGTTCCTGTTGTCTAGTCGGCCGAGAGGCAGGAGAGGTAGCGGAAGATCTGACTGTGATGCCAGCCTGCACAATCTAGTCCATCTCTCATGCGAGTAAATCGCCCCGATGGGGAGCTAAACGCTGATTGCAGACAGTAATACAGGACGTACTGTCTGCCGACTCTTCGAGCGTCGCCCAAGAGAGAAGACAACAAAACCGATTTTGTACACAGTTTGTAACATCATTTATGTGCAGTCTGATTAAGTAAATAACGGAATTTTTAGACATGGCAAATAACATAGGACATTCTTAAATTACTTAATCATAGCTGGAATTATTTAAGCTCTGAATTACTTAGTGGGCACTTTCCTTAAGCCCGAAATACTTTAGCATTGAGATAATTAAGGAATGATATATTAAACAGGCAAACTTCTTAGATCTTCCCGCGCGACCGCTACGGTCGCAGTTTCGAATCCTGCCTTGGGCATGGATGTGTGTGATGTCCTTAGGTTGGTAAGGAGTTTTGAACAAACAACAAATTGTAGTCGAGCTGTACTGTCAAGAAGGGGCTGGCCGCAGTGGCCGTGTGCTTCTAGGCGCAACGGTCTGGAACCGCGTGACCACTACGGTCGAAGGTTCGAATCCTGCCTTGTCCATGGATGTGTGTGATGTCCTTATTTTAGTTAGGTTTAAGTAGTTCTAAGTTCTGGGGCACTGGTGACCTCAGAAGTTAAGTCCCATAGTGCTCAGAGCTATTTTTTGTCACGAAGGGATCAAATTCCGCGTTAAGGGCAGTATGAGTTGCATTCTCAGTTCAGAACCAATTTTATAGAATTACAGAACTCAAATAGAAGATGGAATAACCGTCCTGTGACCTTACATAGCGTTTGTTTCGTAACTGGAAACAAATAACTACTATAAGAAAGGTTACTGCTGATAGAGTTTCTACATATCGCCACTCCTGAATTTATTGTGGTTCAGACTAACAGCTACTTGGTAAAGAATCTGTCTCTCCTTATCAAAAATCATCGGCAGAAGTTATAATCGATCCCAGACCATAAATATATGAACATATCATCAATCCAACAGACCTCCCAATCCTCTTCTCTGTGACTGATTTCTCTATTGTATCGCCGTTGCGGCACACTGGATATAAATTCTGACACAAGTTCCCTGTAGTGGTTTGCTGCATGTTCAATGCATTCATTTACTTGTTTGACCGAATCGCCATGAACTGCTGCCTTGACTACCCAGTGCATACATTCGACTCTATTTTGTAATCACCGAAATAAAATCATGTAATTGCCACCTACACAGATTTGCCAACTGTGCAGGATGTAGAAATTTAAATAGGAAGTGTTCCTTTCCACTTGAGCGTATTATCTCACAGCACTGTGGAATGCGGAAGTTCTTGAGGAATTGTTGTTGACTTCTAGAGCTGTTGTTGATACATGTTAGCCAGTAGTGTAACGGCAAGTGTCATGCAGCATAGATAAGACATCGCGAGGTCGAGTACTGTCACTGCTACACTTTTTATAACGCAATGCTGCTGTCAGCTTAAGTTATCAATCTAACGGAACTATGATCATAATTCCCTTCACTTCTCAACCCAAATAGTCGTATGGGAAAAGGGCTAACTTCGGCGACATTTTGTTCTTTTCAGGTTTAATAGACAGCCAGGCAGCAGATGCATCAGAAAAGTACTTCCTACATTAGCTGTTGTGTGGTAGTGGCATTTAATTCTTCTTCAAACATTCTCTGACAGCTTTAAATCAGAACAAGTTTTCTGCATTCGTGTAATCAATAAACTGCATGTGTATTGTTAGACTGTTATAGATAACATCAGAGAATTCGCATATATCGTTGATGGTTAATTTCTCTCTCATACTTATGATTGTTTTACCAACACTAAAAGAAACCTTACGAAAATTGTGCACTGTATTATAAGAAATGAAATAAAACTACCCACTATAACCCTACGATGAAAGTCTGTTTTAGTAGAACTGAGTATGTGTACACAAGTGTGCGTCTATCAGCACGAATTAGTAAAATACTACTCACTTAGATTTCGATTGGGTCTGTGTTTAATTGTTATCCTGTGTCATACTCAAGAGGTATGCAGAAGTGGCATTTCATAAATAAAGTTATGTATTCCAAGAAACCAAAAATTTGCTTGTCAGCAGCGGAAAAAGGCGTTTCCTGTTGAGCAGCATTTTACGTTTTTTGCCATTACACTATGAGCTGAAAGTATTTTCTTGCGATCTCCTTATCGATGTTTGATCTGACTACTTGTAGCTCTTTCACATATGGGATAAAACCGTTATATTCAGCGAGACTGGTACCACGAACCATAACAGACGCGTTTCCATGGGTCAGGAGGTTAACACAGAACTAGCGAAGAGGTGTGTGTCTTGGTTCCCTCTTACGAGGCCAATAGTGGCTAGAACTCGTAAACCGCTATTTAAAGGACGGGATCAGTGGTGATTTCCACGTGGAACGACTTTCCTGGGCTGAAAACCGTAAATTTACAATCTTTTGTTACACATCAGGCGATAATAACTCAAATTATTCAATGTAAATGACAGAAAAAATGAAGTGAACTTCGAGGCTTAATTCCGTGCACACCAGGAAGTAACTCGTCGATCACAGAGTTGCCAAACGTACCTTGCCTTGTTGCCAAATCTCAGTTACAGTACCAGCAGGAATAAGACGAACCGTTGCGATCCTACAGCAGGCTGGGAAGTGACCATAGCTGGCGCCTCAAAGACGTGTCTGCTACGGCCTGGAATACGTAATGCGTCTGATTCGCATTTGGGTAACTAGGTTTAGGGACTGGAGCGTAGTTACTAATAATACTCAGTACTGACTGCAAACTAAGCACCATAAATCAGTAACTCTCATATTTGTTTTTATATTTCTTTCGTAAGTGTACTTAAAACTAAGAAACTCAATCACAGAGGTTTTCCTGCCTCACTGATAGTCGAGCACAAGAAAAAATAAAAATAAAAGGGAAGGTACGTAATGAGATCTTTCATTAAAATGACACGTTCCACATCATTACGAAATTTAGTATTCATGATCTATGGAATAAGGATTAATGTATTCAAATCTACTGTAATCATATCATATCATATTGCTGACTAGCCATGAAGAGTCATGAATTTCCGAAATTTTCGCCGGTATCAGTAGCCAAATGTAAACTTGTAAATAAAAGACGACAGTTTTTGTCATAATCCGGGACTCCTATCAAGACCCTTTCGTCCCCATTACCTAACCACCAAAGATGTTGCTATACCTCCATTCAGAAGTAACAAAGTGTGCATGCATTTGAAGATGAACCGCATGATGCGAAATTCTGTGACAGAGATATGAACCCAACACGTAATCGGATTGTTAACTCAGTAAAATAAAATTTTACGTGTCGGTTTTTCTTACCAGCTGCTAGGTGTTTGAATCTAAAATAGGGATAAAAATTTTTGAGCCTGAGGGAGAATCGAACCGTACACCTCCCGTCCTTCTTTATCATCCACGAATATAGCTTAAGTATCAATTGCTTACTAACCAACAGTAAGATGTGTGTGTAGAATGAGATTTTCACTTTGCAGCGGAGTGTGCGCTGATGTGAAACTTCCTGGCAGATTAAAACTGGGTGCCGGACCGAAATTCGAATTCGGGACTTTTGCCTTTCGCGGGCAAGTGCTCTACCAACTGAGCTACCAGAGTACGACTCACGCTCCGTCCTCACAGCTATACTTCTGCCAGTACCTCGCCTCCTACCTTCCAAACTTTACAGAAGCTCTCCTGCGAGCCTTGCAGAACTAGCACTCCTGAAAGAAAGGATACTGCGGAGACATGGCTTAGCCACAGCCTGGGGGATGTTTCCAGAATGAGATTTCCACTCTGCAGCGCAGTGTGCGCTGATATGAAACTTCCTGGCAGATTAAAACTGTGTGCCAGACCGAGACTCTAGCTGCCCTGTCTCCGCAATATCCTTTCTTTCAGGAGTGCTAGTTCTGCAAGGCTCGCAGGAGAGCTTCTGTGAAGTTTGGAAGGTAGGAGGCGAGGCACTGGCAGACGTAAAGCTGTGAGGACGGGGCGTGAGTCGTGCTCGGGTGGCTCAGTTGGTAGAGCACTTGCCAGCGAAAGGCAGAGGTCCCGAGTTCGAGTCTCGGTCCGGCACACAGTTTTAATCTGCCAGGAAGTTTCAGATGTGTGTGCGTGTGTTTGACCAGGAGTAACGATACCTATTGGGAATGCTGGCAACACATGAACATTCATTAAAAATGCACGTTAATATTCACTATCAGGCTGGTGTGCACGTGATAGGACTTGAAATGAAAATATGAAAATTTTTGTACTGGATTAGGATTCAGGCCCCCATACTTAACTTTAGAGGAGACTTAGAGAAGATTGCAGTCTTGGGAAAGGGAGAGAGATTCAGATCCTCGAAACAGGAGATACGAATTCGAATCACAATCCCAGTACCAAATTTTTCAACGTCTCTAGTTCAATCAAGTACCAGTAAAATAAGAACCCTGTTCCTTTAAATGGCTATTGGTTCATGAAATAAAATAAAATTTTCTGGTGGAAGTAAGTTTAGTGGCGACAGTATTTCTTTTTTCTATGACTTCCGCATATGTCATTTCCCAACGTAAACCGGCTCTGCCCAGTTGGTAATGAAGGAACGTGATGTTTAATGCTGATCCTGGATTATAATATCTTTCTCTTGAGGTTACTAGAGGTAAAGTGAATCTGTTTGTGCCTCTTATAAGTAAATGCCTGAACCCATGCATTGCACATGTGATAGTTCGTTCCACCAGACCATTGTGGGCACATTTCCCTGACCCAGGAGTGTGCTGCAGCTCATAATGCGCTTAGCTTACAAAATTAGTCACGGTGGAGAAAATTCGAGTCTGTTAAATGGTTAAGCAGAAGCAAGCTTCTGACGCGGAGATTACGGTACTCTCATGTCAGCAGGATGTAAAAACAATTCTAGGCATCATAGCCTCAATGTGAAACCATTTTGAAATTTTCGCTAATTCAGAAAATTTCTTAGTTCGAGAAAATCCATTGGGAAGTGTGAAGTAACCGGATAATACGATTATTACCGTCATTATTACTATCAATTTCTTCACACCACTGCCGAAACAAATGTGCTTGAAGATCATTTAATGCCATTTGGTCATTATAGAAGTAGTTGCCCAAGAACAGGTTCTTTTCTGGTCTACGGAATCCTCTTCAGTTAATATCAAACATCAGCAATTACTCGTAGATTACCTTAAAACTAAAGTAACTGAACTTACTCTTAGTGGCTGACCATAAATTCTAGCTCAGTTTAAGTAACCTAATGTACCGAAGACTGTTTGCCAGTGTTCTCTCTCACCGGAAAATACGCAATTCACTCATTGGGCTCCATAGGTACACTGTAACAGCAATTTCTGTGTGTACGCAATGTATACGGTTTGTAGAATTTAGTGGTGCTCTCTCTTCCACTTCTGTATACAATATGCCTGACCTAAACGGGCCCTTTATCATTACAGGGCCTGGGCAGTGCAACATCATACAGACAACAGTAATGTGCCTCACTGTTCGTTTTACCTGACTTAGCAAACATTTAAATAAAACGACATGACCCTCCAGTAAATGACATTTCATCCCTCTTTTCCTTCTGTGAAATTTGTCAGTACGCTTTCTGACTTCCAAAAATGCGGCAGAGTAAGGCCGGTAAACGATTCAAAAACCATGATTTAGTACCGTTTAGACGATTTCTTTAAACATTGTCGTAGCTGAAGGAATTTAGTTTCTTCTTAAATCGTCTTATGCAGCAACGTTCACAGATACCTCAAATTGGAAAAGCTCTTTATGCAGGAACAAAGGTTGCAAAACAAACTTCCCACAGTTTGTGTCAGGTTGATCTTTTCCTCTGACAGCACTGCATAAGTATTTTGTCCAAGAGATATCACAAGTTGTGTTCCTGTAGATGTGGGTATCATTGGTTGAAAACGAGTTTAATACCAATGGGTACAGTACTGCTAAATATTCAAAATGATTATCAACTTGAGTTCATCCACAAACTGAGGTGTACTTGTAATATTGAAGCCAGACGTGTACCCTTGTGTTCCTTGAGTGGGCATTGCAAGGCGTTTACAGACACGTATACAATACTAAGAATACTTTGAACGCTTTGCCGGCCGGTGTGGCCGTGCGGTTAAAGGCGCTTCAGTCTGGAACCGCGTGACCGCTACGGTCGCAGGTTCGAATCCTGCCTCGGGCATGGGTGTGTGTGATGTCCTTAGGTTAGTTAGGTTTAACTAGTTCTAAGTTCTAGGCGACTGATGACCTCAGAAGTTAAGTCGCATAGTGCTCAGAGCCATTTGAACCATTTTGAACGCTTTAGTTAACGTTGCTGTCATAAACTAATTTTGTTTCTTTAATTCTTCTGGGTCTTCAGCGTACAATATGTGTTGTAGATAGAGTCGTAGACAAAAAAATTGACAGCCGAGTCGTTCACGTGAGGTGGACAATACAGTCATGCTCCCCTGACAATTCTATGTCAGGCAATATGCTCCATCTGGCAACATTGTAGACTGTGGCACTTCCTGGAAGAAGTTTTGACTTCAGTCTAAATACATCATTCTTGACTATAACCATAGTCTTGAGGTAAACCGCGAGACTAGCTAATACGACACCTGGCAACCGAAATCACACATCGACAAAATTTTATCGCCCCTTTCCTCTCGGTACTGAAGTTATGAGTGTAATTCAAGCGAATGTACAATATATTTCGCTTTCTGTCATATTGGTAATAACAGTTTGGTTCAACAATATTTTAGTGATCGATTTCTTGGCCGACCATCTGCCTCCGAACACCCCATGTGTCTCAGTTCTCTGGGACCCATTTTCTGCCTACTGACAGGGGCTGAGGCACCGCGCTGCCTCGCCGTCTGCCGACAATGTCTGCTCCACGCCTCACTCTCTACGGTGTAAAATTCTATAAGGTTGTTGAGTGGTGATCGATAAAATCTGTCTACGATTTGTGTTTCACACTCGATAGCGACAGAGGCACAAATCCCTTTTTATTTCATGAGTACTTTATTACACTAGTATGCAATACATCAATGTGGCACAGAATTCATTTCATTGATACTGACCCAGTGTGCTATAATTAAAGGATCACATCCTGTTCTTTTCCTTTCACGGGAGATCCTTCAAATAATTTATTTTTGTCATGGATCCATATGTGTTAGTCAAGGCACAGAGAGTAAATGCAATATAATGTGTTTGGTTTCTTTCTTTGATTCGCTATGGTAAATGGATGCGAAACATTGTGTCAATACCTTTCAGAACCTGCTCTATAGCTACTCAGGCAAATTGCTTGTTTTCAGGTTCATACATTAATTAATGGAGGAGTGAACGCTGTTCAAAAGTGATATTTAAAATATTCAATTGGATTTAAGGCGACAAAATTCCCTATATTTGAAGCTACCAGAGAAACAGTAAGTTGCTAGAGCCCCTGTTGGCATATGTCTGCTGTGAGTTCCTAACTGCTACTGGGGAAATTAGGCATAGAGGTCTTGTGGTAATTAACAGGTTCATTTCTTTCATATGTAACACTCTGGCATGTGAGTCTTAAGTGAAGAACAATATTGAAATTTATATTGTTGTCGGTCGATTCGAATTTCTTCAGAGATTCTTGTATTGTGAAGCAGCTTGGCAGTCAGAAAGCAGAGATCTCTCACCATTAACACATCTTACTGAGGTGAGCTACCAAGAGCACTTGATGTGCAAAGGTTTCCTTCAGATTTCGTTACAAAAGTTTTTCTGGAAATTCGCAGCTCCATAAAATAAATCAGAGGAAAAGCTCACCATATATAGAACGAACGACTCACTGAGCCACTGTGACACAAGGTACGGGCTGTACCATAGGGTTACGGAAACACTGCTGCCAGCACACCACTCTCATCATGGTATTGGTCGCTCAGCTTCATAATGCATCGTGAAAGATAATAAAAGTTGTCACTTATTGAAGAATATCATTTCTTTAGCCAAAAAATTTTCTGTTTCAGTGTCTTAGTTTACATGGGGATTATATAGCACGAGTCTTTCAAATAGAAAGAGAATATCAGGTAAATTTAGTGAGTCAATTCAGTACTGTACATGGAAGTGATTGCACTGTCACAGTGTTGCCAAATGTTTGGGACGATGTTGCCACTGCTCAGCTTTGCTAGAAACAGCACTGTAGAGGTATGCCAGGAGAATCCCGTGCTCATATGGTAGGAGGATACGGAGAGGAGGCGCGTGATTTGGTTGGCACGCTGCGTTTTCTCCTACCAATTATGGCAAACACTCGGGTGTATAATCTTCCATCACGATTACAGTTTCCCACAAAATATATACTAATAAATCACTTACCTTGTTGCTTTGTGACAAAAGATTATTTCAGTACAGTACGAATTCTTTGGAAATTAGCTATACCCACCTGTCACGAAAAGCAAGATAACAGACACTTGGCACCTCGAAATCGATTGCATCTGTGTGCAGTCTTGTGATCATACAAGTAGAGTTTCGTGAATTGCACGAGAATGTAGAATAATGTTGGTGCGAATGGAAGCTATAAGAAACACAGCTAACTAATTATTCTGCGTCACTTAATAATCAATTCATTTGAAAATTCAGAAGGGAAGAAACCAAAAATTATGCCCATTAAGACTGAAACTAAAGTGCAGAAGCGGGCACTGTGCAGAAATGTGCTTTTCCATCTGCAGATCTATACAAATAGTATAATTTAACCAGTGTATTCATTACTTTCGTAATGTTTCGCTCTTGTTTAGTCTTCTAATGACGAACTGAATCCACACCCGTGAGTCTGATTGTTCCTTTGTATCCTTCCATCTACTATCTTTGTATGTTATTCCTCGGTATTCAAAAAGCAAAATATTATGCCTGTTCCCACGAGATGTTAGAACGAGGACTCAGGAAGGCTAACGATTTGTTATCAAATTACACTGAGACGCCAATTTGTTGTCACCGTGGTGTTAAGTGGACAGAAATAGTTGGGTATTATTGCCTGCATCACCGGCATCCCGTTGTCGTCTTCTCTTACTGAGATTTTCGTATTACCCTGAACAGAAGACGCCGAGATAAATGTGTATATTCTCCGTGACAAAACGTCCCACATTCCACTCATCCTGATCCATTCGTTACGTGCATCAGCAGCAATGAGTGATAGGAAAGCTGTTGTGAGATGACGAATAACATTAACAATGGTAGTAATAACAAAGCAGTAATTAAGGATGTTTACTGCATTACAGACAATTGTTAACGATTAAGAAAATAACCGAGAAAGGCTGATTGTTTAATTGGCGCAATGCATAGGTGTTCTTACTACTTTGTTGCTGAATTCTGTACTGATTGTTTGCAGAGAGAGAAGAAAGAACCCTGTAGCCATACATAGGTTACATCACGAGACGAACGTGGCGTCACCGAGCTGATATTTGAAATACATTTCTGTTTTCTCTCTCCTTCTCTCTCTCTCTTGTTCTTTTCCTTTTTTTGAGGTATGCACCGAGAAACACTAGTAATAAGCACGTAGGCATATAATCTATTTACAGCTATTTCCATGTGGATACATAATGCATAAATTTACCTTTTAAGTGTATTATTGCGGAAATTCCAATTATCGACTGTCTATTAGCGAGCTTGCTCGCATTCAGTGGGGTGAACCCTATCACAGAAGCAAGCAAAAGATAAATAATTATTACACCATGCGCAACATACAAACGAAACCTCGCTGCACAGACGTGTTGTCCGATGTATTGCTCGGAAAACATATCTGATTCATGTTGCTAAATATAGCTCTATCAAATAACAATTTGGATTCGTACCAAGTGTATAAAAGTATATCTTGAAGCACACAGAAAGTGACAAAGAGGTATTCGATTGAAACATAGCGATTGCCAAGATTGTAACTGGGGTCGACAGTATAGTCGTCTACCACCTTGACAACTCGAACGGTGACAGTGCTCGTCCCGTTACTTACGTTTACTGGTATCAAAGCTACAGCATGAAAATACAAAACTGTTAATAACCCAAAGATCATTAACTTTGGAAGCCATAGTAAAGTAAAGCAGTCATCGGTAGGAAGATTTGTTTGAACACCACAGTGCTTTAATAGGCATAGGTGGTGGTATAGGAGGTGGTATGCCGTTGCTATCCTCCGACATATGAGTTGACTTACCTAGTCAGTTAATAGGGGAACCTACAGTTTAACGTGGCTTTCGGACCACAGTACAACTCGGCATTTTTCACGTCAACATACACTGCCCAAGGGAAAATAAGTATAAAATGGCAGATAAAAATCGTGGGACTGACCAAAGATTGAACCCGATACATTTGTATTCGTGATCTTGCTCTTCACCACTTTTCCATGACGTATTGGATGAGACCCAGAATGTATTAATAAAACGTTTTATTTGTAGCCGCTCTTTGACTGAAAGAAAGAAGACTGAAAATACGATTGTCCCTCCTCAAGTTTGGCCTCGATTTTTTCAGAAGCTAGGGAGTGTCTAGCAGAAATGTAGAACGTCCACGCAATATTTGATCAAAATCGGTAGCGCACTTGTCGGGCCCTCTCCTTGTGAGATTTATTTACAAATCTGAAGTTTGTTTAGACTGTTTCCCCCTGCTCCCCACAACAAGCGTTCTAAGTGACGTACAGCAATGTATGCAGTACCTCGAATACGCTGAACGCCACAGTTTACTTTAGTCTTCTGTACTAAAACATGTTCGTTTCTTCGAAGCAATAGTTACGAATAAAACATATTTCTGTTTAACCTGAATTTTGTTAAAGAGATGTAGATTTCCATCTAACACACCTCCTTAAAAATAGTTCTATCATGGTTCGAGCTCCTGTTTTTTAAAACATATGTGGAAAATCAACAGCTGCGTATTCCAGACTAGTGATTTTAGCAGATTTACCCATAAACTGCACCCACCTATCTGTTATAACTGGATCGTCTGCAACAGCATTGATTTAGTGATATTGCTCTAAACGTTCCAGTGAAATCGTGAATCTACTCTTTGTGTCACAGTATTGAAAGCTTGAAATCTTGAATGAATTTGACTTTGGTGACAGTGCGAGTGCTCTGAATCCTGTGCGGCACTTCGTTTCCTGTTGTCTTGTGAGTCGGTTAATACTTCTGTCAAGGCGACATACACTTAAAAGGTGTATTTTTGCATTATGTATAACCATGAAAATATTTGTAAATAGATTACATGCCTACTTGCTTATTACTCACGCTGCTCGATGCTTTCTTCAAAAAATAAAAATAAAAATAATAAGAGATATAGAGAGACTGAGAGAGAAAACAGAAATGTATTTCAATTATCAGCTCGGTGACGCCACGTTCGTCTCGTGATGTAAACTATGTATGGCTACAGGGTCTTTCTTTTCTCTCTGCAAACAACCAGAACAGAATTCAGTAACAAAGTGGTAAGAACACCTATCCAGTGAGCCAATTAAACACTCAGGATTTCTCGGTTATTTTGTTAATCGTTAACAATTGTCTGTAATGCAGTAAACATGATTAATTACTGATTTGTTATTACAACCATTGTTATTATTATTCGACACCTCACAACAGCTTTCCTATCACTCATTGCTGCTGATGCACGTAACGAATGGATCAGGATTAATGGAATGTGGGACGTTTCGTCACGGAGAATATACACATTTATCTCAGTGTCTTGTGTTCAGGGTAATATGAAAATCTCAGTAAGAGAAGACGACAAAGGAATGCCGGTGATGTAGGCAATAATACCCTACTATTTATGTCCGCTTAGCAACAAATTGGCGTCTCAGTGTATTTTGAATATAATTCGTTAGCCTTCTTGCGCCCTCGTTCTAACATCTCGTGGGAACAGGCATAATATTTTGCTTTATGGACACCGAGGTATAAAACACAAAGATAGTAGATGGAAGGATACAAAGAAACAATCAGACACATGGGTGTGGATCCAGTTCGTCGTTAGAAGACTAAACAAGAGCGGAACGTTCCGAAAAGAATGAATACACTGGTTAGTGTATCTTATTTGTATAGATCTGCAGATGAAAAAGCACAGATCTGTACAGTGCCCGCATCCGTCTTAATGGGCACAATTTTTAATTTCTTCTCTTCTGAATTTTGAAATAAATTGATTTTTAGGTGCCACAGAATTATTAGTTAATTGTATTTCTTTTAGCTTCCATTCGCACCAACATTTTTCTATAATCTCGTGCAATTCATGAAATTCTACTTGTATGATTACAAGACTGCATAGAGATGCAATCGATTTCGAGGTGCCAAGTGTTTGTTATCTTGCTTTCCCTGACAGGTGGGTATAGTTAATTTTCAAAGATTTTTTACTGTACTGAAATCATCTTTTGTCACAAAGTAACAAGGTAAGTGTTTTATTCATATATATTTTGTGGGAAACTGTAATCGTGATGGAAGATTATACACCTCAATGTTTGCCACAACTGATAGGAGAAAACGCTGCATACTAACAGCACCTTGCGCCTCCTCTGCGTATCCTCCTATGATATGATCACGGGATTCGCCTTGCATACCTCTACAGAGCAGTTCCTAGCACAGCTGAGAATTGGCAACATCGTTACAAACATTTGGCAACACTGTGTCAGTGTAATCGCTTCCATGTACGGTACTGAATTGACTCGCTAAATTCACTTAATATTCCCTTCCTATTTGAATGACTCGTTCTATTTAACCCTCGTGTAATCTAAGACAATGAGGTTTTTTGGCTAAAGAAATGCTATTCTTCAATAAGTGACAACTTTTATTGTCTTTCACTATGCATTATGAGGCTGAGCGACCAATACCATGATGAGAGTGGTGTGCTAGCTGCAGTTTGTCCATAACCCCATGGTACAGCCCATACCACGTGTCGCAATGACTCAGTGAGTCGTCAGTTCTATATATGGTAAGGGACAGCGTGTGCGAGCTTTTCCTCTGATTTATTTTATGGAGCTGCGAACTTCCAGAAAAACTTTTGTAACGAAATCTGAAGGAAACCTTTGCACATCAAATCCTATGGGTA
Source organism: Schistocerca americana (assembly GCF_021461395.2). NCBI lineage: Eukaryota > Metazoa > Arthropoda > Insecta > Orthoptera > Acrididae > Schistocerca > Schistocerca americana. The sequence continues at coordinate 495,358,542 of NC_060124.1, read as the reverse complement.
GCTCACCTCAGTAAGTTGTGTTAATGGTGATAGATCTCTGCTTTCTGACTGCCAAGCTGCTTCACAATACAAGCATCTCTGAAGAAATTCGAGTCGACTGTCAACAATATGAATTTCAATATTGTTCTTCACTTAAGACTCATATGCCAGGGTGATAAGTATGAAGGAAATGAACCTCTGGATTACCACAGGGCCTCTATACTAAATTTCCACAGTATCAATTAGCAACTCTCTGCAGACATTTGCCAACAGGGGCTGTAGCAACTTACTGTTTCTCTGGGTAGCTTCAAATATGGGCAATTTTGTTGCCTTAAGTGCAATTGAATATTTTAAATATCAGTTTTCAACAGCGTTCAGTTCTCCATTATTTTATGTATGAACCTGAAACAAGAAATTTGCCCCGAGTAGCTATAGAGCAGGTTCTGAAAGGTATTGACACAATCTTTCGCATCCATTTACCATAGAGAATCAAAGAATGAAACCAAACACATCACTTTGAATTTACTCTCAGTGCCTTGACTAACACATTTGAATCCATGACAAAAATAAATTATTTGAAGAAGCTTCTGTGGAAGGAAAAAGAACAGGATGTGATGCTTTAAGTATATTGCACTGCATCAGAAACAATGAAATTAATTATGTACCATAATGATGTATTTTATACTAGTGCATTAAAATACTCATCAAATAAAAACGGTTTTGTGCCTCAGTTGCTATCGAGTCTGAAACACAAATCGTAGTCAGATATTATGGATCACCACTCAACAACATTAAAGAATTTTACACCATCGAGAGTGAGGAGTGGAGCAGACATTGTCGGCAGAGGGCGAGGCAGCGCGGTGCCTCAGCCCCTGTCAGTAGGCAGAAAATGGGTCCCAGAGAACTGAGACACATGGTGTGTTCGGAGGCAGATGGTCGGCCAAGAAATCGATCACTAAAATATTGTTGAACCAAACTGTTATTACCAATGTGACAGAAAGCGAAATATATTGTACATTCGCTTGAATTACACTCATAGCTCCAGTACCGAGAGGAAAGGGGCGATAAAATTTTGTCGATGTGTGCTTTCGGTTGCCAGGTGTCGTATTAGCTAGTCTCGCGGTTTACCTCAAGACTATGGTTATAGTCAAGAATGATGTACTTAGACTGAAGTCAAGCTTCTTCCAGGAAGTGCCACAGTCTACAATGTTGCCAAATGGAGCATATTGCCTGACATAGAATAGTGAGGGGAGCATGACTGTATTGTCCACCTCACGTGAACGACTCGGCGGTCAATTTTTTTGTCTACGACTCTATCTACCACACATATTGTACTCTGAAGACCCAGAAGAATTAAAGAAACAAAATTAGTTTATGACAGCGACGTTAACTAAAGCGTTCAAAGTATTCGTAGTATTGTATATGTGTTTGTAAACGCCTTCCAATGCCCACTCAAGGAACACAAGGATACACAGTCAGGCTTCAATATTATAAGTACACCTCACTTTGTGGATGAACTCAAGTTGATAATCATTTTGAATATTTAGCAGTACTGTACCCATTGGTATTAAACTCGTTTTCAACCAATGATACCCACATCTACAGGAACATAAATTGTGATATCTCTTGAACAAAATTCTTATGCAATGCTGTCAGACGAAAAGATCAACCTGACACAAACTGTGGGAAGTTTGTTTTACAACCTTCATACCTGGATAAAGAGGTTTTCTATTTGAGGTATCTGTGAACGTTGCTGCATAAGACGATTTAAGAAGAAACTAAATTCTTTCAGCTACGACAATGTTCAAAGAAATCGTCTAAACGGCACTAAATCGTGGATTGTGAATCGTTTACCGGCCTTACTCGGCCATATTTCGCTGGTTGAAAGCGAAAAAGCTTACTGATAAATTTTGCAGTAGAAATGGGGGACGAAATGTCTCCTACTGGAAGGTCATGTTGCTTTATTTAAATGATTGCAAAATTAGGTAAAATGAACCGTGAGGTTGTCAGTATAAGCACATTACTGTTGTCAGTATGATGATGCACTGCCCAGGCCCTGTAATGATAAAGGGCCCCTTTAGGTCAGGCATATTGTATACAGTGGAAGAGAGTGCACCACCAAATTCTACAAACCGTATGCATTGCCAACACACAGAAATCACTGTTACAGTGTACTTATGGAGCCCAATGAGAGAGTTGCATATTTTCCGATGAGAAAGAGCACTGGCAAACAGTTTTCGCACATTAGGTTACTTAAACTTATGTCACTATGACCTAGAATTTATGGTCAATTACAATGTGTAAGGTCAATGTGTCGGATACGGGTTTGCAACTCTGAAATACTTTACTACATTATTTTATTTATTTATTTATCGTATCAAAGACATCACCATTTTACAAAAAAAATTGTATTACAATGCAAGAGAAGCAGTTATAATACAATACTACATGGTTATAAGGTAAATTAACTACAATAATATAGAAGAGTATGTAACATATAATGATAAGCGCTAAGGATGCGAAACAGAGCGATTTTCATATCCCACGTGAAGCCCAATACACTGCAGCTTGAATAGCCTTGTCATTTGCTTCAAATAGGTCTTGAGTCGAACACGGGTTGTTTAGTTTCCTGCAGACCAGTAGGTGTTGTGGGTCTTGCTGTTCTCCACACTCGCAGGGCTCGTCTGCACTGATGTAGCCCCATTTTTCCAAGTTTGCTCTGCATCTTGATACGCCTGTTCGTAGTCTATTCAGGGCTTTCCAGGTCGTATATGGGAGTTCAGAGCCGGCTGTGGGTTCTTCCCTGGGGCTATTCCCTGGTCTTCCTGGGTCCACATTGTACCACAGCTCTTCTCGTCGTGCTCTAGGCGATAAAAGAGTTGCTTCAGTTGTTCGTAGGAAACTCTTCCTTGATTTAAGTCGGCGAGGTTGAAGATTGTATCCGAACATTGGATGCCTGGGATCTGTCTCCTGCTTATGTTTCTCGATTTCTGCGGCAGTCCTTCTTTTGATGTCTGGCGGGGCTATGCCCATGAGGTGGTACAGCTGCTTTGTGGGAGTTGGGCGGAGGCATCCTGTCACGATGCGTCCAGTCTCATTCAATGCTATATTTACTTGTTCAGCGTGGGTGGAATTTTGCCAAACGGGTGCCGAGTACTCCGCAGTGGAGAAACATAAAGCTAAAGCTGACGTGCGGAGAACTGTAGGTTGCGCTCCCCATCTGCTATTTGTTAGCTTGCGGATGATGTTGTTCCTGGCACTCACTTTCATCTTTGTGGCCAAACAGTGTTCCTTGTAGGTGAGAGCACGGTCAAGTTTAATCCCAAGATATTTTGGTGTGTCGCAGTGAGATAGATGTTGTCCCTTCCAGCTTATGTTGAGTTTCCTCCTTGCTTCCTCATTACGTAGGTTAAAAGCCAACACCAAGACACCACAAAAAGGCTTTTATCAACAACCAACGAAAATAGTAATGGGTGACTTCAACTGTCATGGATCAGCCTGGGGGTACAGGCACACAGACAAAAGTGAGGACGACCTAGAAACCTGGGCAGACTCAACTGGCCTTAAATTAATACACGACCCCAAACTTTCATATTCCTTCAACAGCAGCAGGTGGAACCGTGGATACAATCCAGATAACATCTTTGTCAGCGAAAACGTAGCACATCAAACCAGGAAGGATGTGGGAGAACCCCTCCCACATACACAGCACCGAGCTATATTATGTCTGGTTGAAGCAGTTGTTAAACCAGCAACCACCCATTTCCAAAGACGTTTTAATTTTAAACGTGCCCTATGGGACAAATTCTCTGAAGAACTTGACAAAGAGGTGCAGAACCTTGATGCTAGCCCGGAAAAATATGACACTTTCAATGAATTAGTTAAAACTGTCTCCCGAAGAAATATCCCCCGAGGCTGCAGAACTAGTTATATCCCTGGACTTGACGGAAACTCAAAGGTTCTTCTGGAACATTACCAACAGCTCTTCGAAGAAAACCCTTTTTCAGAGGAAACAACTATGGCGGGAGAAGAACTCCTCCAGGCCACATCAGCCTCAAGAACAAGGAAATGGTGTAATCTAATCACAAACCTAGACATGAAACAGAATAGCCGAAAGGCCTGGCAACTTCTTAAAAACATCAATAATGACCCCTCATCTAATACACAATATTTGTATAAGGTCACACCAAATCAAATAGCAAATCAACTTCTACTTAATGGTAAAACCAACAGGAAGCACCCAAGAAAGAAACTACAGAGAGGCACTCAAGAAAAAGACCACCTAGGCACCACCTTTACTCTGAAAGAATTAGAAGATTCCATCTCCATAATGAAAATTAATAAAGCCGCTGGCCTAGATGATCTACGCCCAGAACAAATAAAAATGTTCGGACCTGTTACCAGACGGTGGTTACTAGATATGATGAACAAATGTGTTCTTGAAATAAAAATCCCCAAGACTTGGCGGAAGGCAAATATAGTAGCTATACCAAAACCTGGAAAAAACCCCACAGACCCTAAAAATTTTCGGCCTATCTCCCTGCTTTGTCAGCTCTATAAAGTCTTAGAAAGAATGATCCTTAACCGCATCTCAGAACATGTAGACAAGAATATAATTAAAGAGCAAGCAGGATTCCGCCCAGGAAGGTCATGCTGCGGACAAATCCTCAACCTTACACAGTACATAGAAGATGGATACGAGCGGAAACAAATTACAGGTGCAGCCTTTATCGACCTTACAGCAGCTTACGACACCATAAACCACAGTAAGTTAATATCAAAAATATATAACACCACAAAAGACTACCGACTGGCGCAATTCATCCAGTGCCTGTTGCAGAATAGACGGTATTTTGTCACGCTGCAGTCGAAGAAGAGCCGATGGCGGACCCAGAAAAACGGCCTACCTCAAGGTAGCGTCCTCGCCCCATCGCTGTATAATATTTATACCAATGACCAACCGATCAGCATGGACGCTCGCTCCTTCATCTATGCAGACGATACAGTCGTTGCCACCCAGGGATAAACCTTTGAAGAGGTAGAAAGTAAATTAACTTTAACGATTGAAAAGCTGGGTGACTATTATGATAATAACCACCTCAAGCCAAACCCAGCAAAAACCCAGGTCAGTGCTTTTCACCTACTACATTATAGAAGCGAATATTAAATTTGAACGAATATTGCGAATATTTTTAACTTGGATAGGTTAGAATGAAAATCTTTCTGTTTATTGCAAAGGAAAACAACTGATTTTCTAAAATACTCTGTGTCATACACAACTTGAAAGAGGTCACGTCGACCAAATCTGTGGATGACCTGACAGTGACATATATGGGAAGACAGTAAGATCCTTTGGCTCTCGGTTTGGTAGTGCTCGACAGCCATTTATAGGCGCAAGTAAATGAAGAAAGGCAGCGCGTTGAACTAACGTCTTCATCAATTAGTTTAGTTTTAATGTAATCTACGAGTAATTGCTGATGTTTGATAGAAGGGGATTCCGTAGACAGGAAAAGAACCTGTTCTTGGGCAACTACTTCCATAATGACCAAAAGTCAATAAATGATCTTCAAGCGCATGTGTTCCAGCAGCGGTATGAAGAAAATGATAGTAATAATGACGGTAATAAACGGATTATGCGGTAACTTCATCACAACGGTTTTTCTCTAACTAAGAAATTTGCTGCATTAGTGAAAATTTCAAAATGGCTTAACATCAAGGGTATTATGCCTAGAAGTGTCTTTACATCCTGCTGACGTGAGAATAGCGTAATATCCACGTCAGAAGCTTCCTTCTACTTAACCATTTAATAGACTTGCATTTTTCCACTGTGGCTAATTTTGTAAGCTAAGCACATCATAGGTTACAGCACAGTCCTGGGGCTGGGAAATGTGGCCATAATGCTCTCGTGGAACGAACTATCACATGTGCAATGCGTGCGTTCAGGGATTTACTTTTGAGACGCACAAACAGATATACTTTACCTCTGGTAACCTCAAGAGAAAGATATCATAATCAGAATCCGCATTAAACATCGCGTTCCTTCATTACCAACTGGGCAAGCCGGTTTACGTTGGGAAATGACATACGCGAGTATCATGCTATACAGAAATACTGTCGCCAGTAAACTTAATTACATTAGAAAATTTTATTTTGTTTCATGAACCGATAGCCATTTAAAGGAACAGGGCTCTTATTTTACTTGTACTTGATTGAACTAGATGTGTTTAAAAAATTTGGTTTTGGTTACACTTACGAAAAAATATAAAAATAAGTATAAGAGTTAATGGTTTATGATGCTTAGTTTTAAGTCAGTTGTGAGTTTTATTAACAACTATGCTCCAGTCCCTAAACCTAGTTACAGAAATGCAAATCAGACGAATAACGTATTCCAGGCCGTAGCAAATGCGTCTTTGAGACGCCAGCTATGGTCACTTCCCAGCCTGCTGTAGGATCACAACGGTTCGTCTTCTTCCTACTGGTACTGTATCTGAGATTTCGCAACAGGGCAAGGTATGATTGGCAACTCTGTGATTGACGAGTTCCTTCCTGTTGTGCACAGATTTAAGTTCACTTGATTTTTCGTGTCTCTTCCATTGAATAATCTGAGTTACTGTTGCTTGAGGTGTAAGAGGAAGCCAAGGCACATACCTCTTCGATAGCTCTGCGGTAACTTGCTGACTTGTGAAAAAGCGTTTGTCGTGGTTCGCGGTTCCAGTCTCGCAGAATGTTATGGTTTGATCCCCTTTGTGAAAGAGATACAAGCAGTCAGGTCAAACATAGATAAGGAAATCGCAAAAAAATACTTTCGCCTCATAGTGCAATGGCGCAAAACTTACAATGCTGCACAACAGGAACGCCTGTTTCCGCTGCTCACAAGTAAATTTTGGGTTTCTAGGAATACATAACGTTATTTATGAAATGCCACATTTGCATACCTATTGAATATGACACAGCATACCAATTAAACACAGACCCAATCGAAATCTAAGTGAGTCGTATTTTACTAATTCGTGCTGATAGAGGCACACTTGTGTACATATACTCAGTTCTACTAAAACAGATTTTTGTCGTAGGGTTATCATGGGTAGTTTTATTTCATTTCTTATAATACAGTGCACAATTTTCATAAGGTTTCTTTTAGTGTTGGTAAAACAATAGTAAACATGAGAGAGAAATTGATCATCAACGATACATGCGTATTCTCTGATGTTATCTATAACAGTCTGACAATGCACATGCAGTTTATTGATTACATGCATGTAGAAAATTTGATCTGTGTTAAAGCTGTCAAACAAGGTTTGAAGAAGAATTAAATGCCACTACCACACGATAGCTAATGTAGAATATACTTTTCTTACGTATTTTGGCACGATATGCTCTCCGTGTACATAATACAAAAGTTCCGAGATGCATCTGCTGCCTGGCCACATATTAAACTTAAAAAGAAAAAATGTCACAGAAGTCAGCCCTTTCTACACATCCGACTATTTGGGTCAAATGTAGCAGTGAATGTACTCAATCTCGGGACACTTACCATTACGCTACTAGCTGACACGTAGCAGCAACAGCTCCGGAACTCAACAACAATTCCTCCAGAACTTCCGCATTCCACAGTGCTGTAAAATAATGTATAAGGCCAGATCTGGACATCTGAGAGAGAGACAGTTACAGCTTTTCTTTTGCACTGCACGACGTTTCCAACAAACAGATAGCGCAGTGTAGTAGCTCAAGTGGAAAGAAACACTTCCTATTTAAATTTCTGCATCCTACACTGTTGGCAGTTCTGTGTAGGTGGCAATTACGCGATTTTATTTCAGTTATAACAAAATAGAGTCGAATGTATGCACTCGGTAGCCGAGGCAGCAATTCATCGTGATTCAGTCAAACAAGTAAATGAATGTACTGAACATACTGCAAACCACTACAGGCAGCCTGTGTCAGAATTCTCATCCAGTGTGGCGCAACGGCGTTTCGATAGAGAAATGAGTCACCGAGAAGAGGATCTGGTGGTCTGTTGGGCTGATGATAGGTTCATATGTTTATGGTCTGGGTTCGATTCTAACTTCTGCCGATGAGAGACAGATTCTATTTTCTTCTGGCTATGCCACGTGAAGATGGTGTAAAGGCATTGTGGTTTGAAATTCATATTAAACATGATATTCCTTCTCTACCAAGTAGATGTTAGTTTGAACCACATGGCGACATGTAAAACTCTATCACCAGTAACCTTTCTTATACTAGTTATTTGTTTCTAGTTACGAAACAAATTTAGTGTAGGGTCACAGGACACTTATTCTATCTTTTATTTGAGCTTCTGTATGTCGATAAAATTGGTTCTGAACTGGGAATGCAACTCAGACAATACAGCTTGAATACAATTTGTTGTTTGTTCAAAACTCCAGATTCCTCAACATCTGCACATATTCCGCGTGAATTGGTTCGAATTCTGCCCCGGCACTAAGGTTTTCATTATGTATTATCAAGCTCTAGCATGAGATCATCTATCTGCTGGTGGATAATAATTTTGATTTATAATGTATTTTCATTCTTTGTCAACAGTTACGATATCTGACGTTTATGACTACCAGTGAGACACAGAACTATTTGCGAGATCACTCTAAGTTCAAGGATGTTATTCCGAGCTGCTGGTGGAGAAAAATTCGATAGCTGACGTCTCTTTGTGTGTAATCAACAACGATATGTGTGGGGTTCGATTTCCCGTCAGCATTGTACTCTTCGTCATATTATTTCTAGTTCAAACGTGCTCACATGTCACTGCTGGTGTAACAACCCCGTTTTCAAGTTTGGTTTTCACTAGAATATAGCAGCTGTAGGTGCCGGGTTGGGACCCGGGAAGTAAAAAATTAATGTTTGGTCTCGTCATTTCAGTTAAAACATCTAGCTACTGCCGAGGAAATCCGATTGTCCCAGTTGGTTGCGCTTCGATAGCAATCCGATTAGGTTCTGGGCTCGAATCCCTGTCGAACACAAAGCTTTAACTCACAGCATTTCAAGTAAGTTACTTGTGAAGAAGCAACAGTTAACATCTCTCGTAGTTCGTTAACAGGGACAATAGATATTGGGTAGGAATTCGCGTCCATTAAAAATGTTTACGTTATGTAATTTAAAGTTGATATTTGCTAACTTATACTGTCTAAAATCGAGGTATATCGCTCTCTGTATGCCTAGTCAGGAATTACTGTTAGTTTCCGTCAGTCACGAAATCTTTGCTTAGTCTGCATGACCTGGGTTTAAATCCATATGCAGAACGAGACAGTTCGTCGTTCATTTGAAGTTCATACATATTTCCAACTAGCTGCTCGTGAATAACTTAAATTTTTAATGTCATTTTCTATTAAATTATAAGAATGGTATGTTACTCTGATGAGGAAATCATGAGTACGACGAACTTACTACGTGCATTACCTATCTGATGTAATAACGATAGTGGTAACATTTCAGGTATGTTATTTATTGTAATAAATGTGAACTTACAAGCCTTTAGGACAGTCTTATCTGTGATAAGTTGTTCCTTGATATTTTTAGTATCGTGGTATTACGTTACATCTTGAGTTATTGCAATACAGAGCAGTGTTTTCTAGTGGTGACTTGTTGGAACCATTTTCAGTAATCAAACGACTGTACCAAGGAGCGATTAGAGGACCTGCTGGACAGCTGCGTTATGCGGGTTGCATGTGAATCAGGCGAAGTGCAATTTAGGTCGTTCGGATACTTTTCAGCATGACTGTACATATGAGATAGAAGTCAGAATGGTGCTAGCAGGTGAAATTATAAAGTACTCTCAAGATGGTATTACAATCTGCCCAGCATCTACCACAAGAAAGAGGGAGCACACTTGGTAATCACTGTACACAGGTACCTGCTCCTCTGTCTGATCAAAGGTATTCGGACACCACTAAGTATTATAGAAGCGACCACTATACGTCGCGAGAGGCTGACTCGCCTGTATCGAATGCGGCGGAGTGTGTTGTGCTATCAGTCGAGAGGCAATAACTGCAGAACGTGTCAGTCAGAAGAACTAAGACACTTCGAAAGTCATTAAATGTCACCTGAGTAACAAATCCTTCAACAGACGTTTCCATCCATCTGAAGTTTCCGAAGTCAACTGTTGGTCATTTGGTACTGAAGTGAAAATGTGAAGGACAAACCACAGCTGAATCGAGACCAAGGCAGACCTCCTGTATTAAAGGGCAGGAAAAGTCGAGCATTGTGGAGGATGGGTGTAAAAAATTGTATGAGGTCACCGAACGAATGACTCGTCCGTTCCAAAGTACTGCCAGAAATCCATCTGACATAAAGCCAGCACTTAGGAGTTTAGGGTACGGTGGTCGGGCAGCTCCTCATAAGTGCGGTGTCAGGCGCCGAGGCAGGAGAACCCCCACGTAGCGGTAGCAGCAGTAACTGTTGTTTGATACACAATAATTTAGGTTAGTTTCTGTGAACTGTAGCTGTGTATTTTACTGCGTAAAGTACTGTTTAGCAAATTACTCTAAGCTTTTTTTTCTGCATAAGTATTAGTGCATTACCTTGTGTGGGGTGGCTTCCTCGCGTATTTCTTCTTCAGCTAAGAAGTCAAAGTACTTTAGTACAAAGTGCATAGTTTAGATCAGTGCATTAGATTTTCCACATTTATTTTCTGGAGTAGCTTTTGTAGATGCAGAGTTTTTAGTAAAACATGAACTGTTGATTTATCAAATAAACAGCAGAGACGTTTATTTATGTTTTCAGAGCTTGCGGATCTTGGGGTCTCAGGCTATAGTGCGAAGTTGCAGAGCACATTTTAGTGTTCGTTTATTCGCCTCGTTATGTTTCGCTTGCATTCAAACCTCAGTAACACCACGGTCGCGTAATTTCCCTTTCGGGGGGGGGTGTCTTTTTGTACTTTCTCATTTACTCCTGACTGCTTTGCTGGTATTTTTTGAGACCTTGTTCAATAACTTTATACAGTACGATATCAATACGGACTGTGCTTGTTGTTAATGGACACGAGGAGAACTAGCTGCTGTCCATAAACTGCTGCGAGCTAAATTGGCCAATGTCGACAGGCTCCTAGATTCTCTTCAAAGCTTCAGCGACATCAGTGCAGAAGCCTACGACACAGTTGGTGTCGCTGGAATCCGCTGGTGACCTGGTTGTCGCTTGTTGCTGTGTCGTCCGATATGCAAGATCCGACTCGATAGAGAGTGACAAACAGCGATGGGTTAACGTGTCTCTGGGCGGAAGACAAAAGAGGGAATAGCTGTACACCTGGCTCCTTATGCCTTAGCAACAGGTGCGAGGTGCTACCCCAATGGCGATGATACTTCTGAGCCAGCAAGGAACGTTGGACCGGTGACGGATTTTCCTCCCCAGCCCAGACAAGTACACAGGCAACGAAGGCAACTAGCATCGCACACGGGGTGCGGGCTGTGCTGACTATTCATAGCATCGTACCCAGTGTCGATTGCGGTCCTCGGGTTTGGAGCAGAGTGAAAGGTACATGCCAGACGCGCAGACGACTGTACGGAGGTATCAGATGCGAATTTCTCGACCTCCGCAGTTGGGTGGAGAATTGTAGGGTTCCCTTAACACATCAGGTGTTCACTACAAGCAGGAAACGGCAACTAGTGTAACAGAGTATATTTGGCGTGCACATAAACGTTTCTTAGGCTAGAGGAACCCCCTTGGGATAAGAGACAAATTTCCTGCCAAAATCGAAGTTACAACAGCCACAATGTTCTTATAGGAAACTCGTCTTCACAGACTGGATGTAGAAAAGTTTCTTATTTTAAACTGCACGAGCATCCAAGGAAAGTTCCCATAACTAGTATCGATTATTGAAGGCTATAATGCGCAGTTGGCATTAGGAACAGAATGTTGTTTGAAACAGAAAGTGATTGCAAAGAAATCGTAAGTTCCGATTGGAATATTAATCGTGAGGATACGTTAGTCGCCAATGGTGGTGGCGTATTTATTGCGGTAAAGAACTTTGTAATACATAGCTAGGTTATCACGGATTCCGAATATGAATAGATCTGGGTGACCTCAGGCATCAGAGATCGTTCAAAAATGATTATCGGGTGCTTTTATAGACCGCCTGTGTCAGGACTTGTAGTGATTCTGCGCTTCGCAGAAAACTTGCAGGTTATCGTTAATGATATCCTTGATCATGCTGTTGTATTGGAGGGTGACTTCAATTTGCCAGGCATAGATTGGGAAGGTCGTACAATCAAAACTGGTGCCACACACAGGGATTCGTGTGATATTATTCTGAATGTGTTTTCCGAATATTCCTTCGAGCAGATAGACAAACAACTCTTGAAGGTGACGTCTTATACCTCCTAGCAACAGATCTAAACTTAACGAATCAGTTACGCAGAGAAAGGTTTCAGTGGTAGTAAAGAACAACGGCTACGGGTTTCCAAAGAATGCTAAGAATGGTAGGAATATGTTTTTGCTTAACAAGAATGACGGATACAAAATGCAGAGTATCTCGGTGGTCAACAAAAATACTCAATACTGAGGACGAAGATGAGGAGCAGAAAATGGAAAAAGTTCAAAAATATCGTTAAGTACGCTTTAGAAAAGTATTTTCCGAGCAAAGTCTGAAGGCTTTGGGAAAGATCCACTATAGTTTACGTTATTTTTACATCTTTTGACTCATCAAGATCCACTATAGTTTACGTTATATTTACTTCTTTTGACTCATCAGTCTTCTGACTGGTTTGATGTGGCCCGCCACAAATTTTATTTTCAGCTACAGGCCACGTACTATGGATACACGTTATGTGTTTTTAATGCAGTGGTTTCCCTTGAGTTTGAATCATCACGGCGTTGTCATGGCCGATTCTTTCACCTTTCATGGGGTGTTCCCGACACTAAAGTTGAGAGAGGGCACTGAACCTCTGTCCACTCCTCGGCCTACTTTGATAAGACCGTTGGCATAATGATGGTTACTTCATATGCTGCAGGTCTTCGGTTGCCTTAGGTGACGATTTTTATTCAAAATATAAACAATGGCGGGGTTAGAACCTGGGACCGAAGACGTTATTATTACTAATCGCTAATGCTACCCCTTTTATTGTGCCTTTGGTAAACTGTAGTTCCTATGCGTCTTTTTGCCATATTTTCCAAGAAAGGGTTGTATTCTGTCAATGTTAATTTGATCTTCGAACAGCCCTTGGCAGCTGCAGGCAAAAAATAGGGTTAGCAGAGGGTAAATTCTGACAATCGGCCATTGGGTTCAGCGCTAGCTACGGCTACAGAGCTCACTCACTTGCTAGCTGTCCACCAAGTAATGTGAATTTTGGGAGAATACCGTGAGAACACAGTAAAAGGATTGTGAAAAATTTCGATTCGACCGAAGATTTGTGATAGTACAAGTGAAAGTATGATGTGTCTGGAACATTGATAGAAAGAAGCCAGGAGTGAAAAGATGATAGTATCCACAAACATGTGTCGAAGCAACTACTGAAAACGAAGCTTGGATTAAATTTTACATGTTTCGGTCGAAAATAACATCATCACGTCAGAAAATACAGCGGTAATAACTGAAGAATGCATTCAGACTGTAAGTAAAATACACTAGAAAGCAGCGGAAATTTTATCAGCGTATGCGTTTGTGTGCGATGAGGAACTGACTTGCTCCGAAGAAGTCGACGGTGTAACGTAAAAATTGATAGTGAAAACAAAAATTATAATAAGCTTCCGTCCAGGGACTCGACCACAGGACCCTGGAATTACCGTTCTGTACACATTCCGCTGTACCAAATGCTGCCTGGAAACAATGATATTTTAAACGGTTCACTTCTCGCAGGTTTTGTACTTCAGTCGGCAAGAACGGAAACCTTATAGGACCACTTTGATCTCCGTTTTTCCGTCTGTCTGCCTACGTGGCTGATAAAACCGTTTATCTCAGGAACAGGTAGACGTGTCACGTTGAAACTTTTATGCCTTTTGCCACCTGCTAACGACTCCTTTTTGTGGGGCTATATTGAAAACAAGGTGTACAGCAATAGCTGAAAAACAATCGCTGATCTGAAAACAGCCGTTCAGGGAGACATCGCCAGCATCGATTTTCCGACACTTCAGCGGGTCTTGCAGAATTTTGCTATTCACCTGCGTCACATCATCCCCAAAGATGCAGGCATACTGAACATGTCATAACTAAATCCGAATATCTGTAGTGACGTTTACATGCTGAATGAAATGTGTGCACGCTGTAGTATGTAACTAATTTACGTTTTTTTTTTTTTTTTTTGTCAGTTAAATAGTTGTCACCCTGTATGTCATATCATGTTACTGATGACAGTGCCACTGAAGTGGAGTTAGTAAATGCATTTTCCGAAATTCCCTCACCAAAGAAGACGAAGTAAATATTCCAGAATTCGAAATGAGAACAGCTGCAAACATAATTTAGAAGTAGATATCAAATGGTTCAAATGGCTCCGAGCACTATGGTACTTAACTTCTGAGATCATCAGTCCCCTAGAACATAGAACTACTTAACCCTAAGTAACCTAAGGACATCATACACAGCCATACCCGAGGGAGGATTCGAACCTGCGACCGTAGCGGCCGCGCGGCTCCAGACTGTAGCGCCTAGAAGTAGATATCCCTGGTGTTGCAAAGCAACTGAAATTACACTGTCAGTGACAGAGTAAATGATCAAATATCTTTTCAGAAAGTCTCTAATGTATAAGAAAAGTACGTCTAATACATTTGGTTCTGATGTTATTTAGTAACAATTAATTTTCAGGTGTAAGCTCCTTGCTTTTACTGACCTGTTTAAAGATAATCAACAATGTAGTAAGAAATTTTAATTTTTAAAGGACTATATCTAAATGTATGTAAGTAGATTTTCATCTACTATAAATGTTTGCAGCTAAACTTAAATAAAAAATATTTGAGGTGCCAAAATTTTCAACCTTAGGATCAGATCAGTTTTGGGATGTCAATTTCAGGTGCAATTCAGAGGTTCAGTTCCCATTTTCTTTTACAAAAGCGTATACTATCAGTTTAACAAACCATGATATTTCAGGTGATATTTGCGATTCTGAAGCTTCAGAAAAGTATTTTAGATCTCACAACTCTTTAATAGTATGGCCATAATTTTGGAATGGAGAAAAAAGTTACCTTAACGTGACAATAATAGGGATACTTTTGTGAGGCTTGAAACACTTTTTAATTTTTACATTAAAGGCTGATTCGCATTACACTTTGCACAGGCTTTGGACCGTGGAAATGATAAATGACCATTTACCATTCCGGCGTGTGTAACATTAGCCTAAACACGCTGAACTAATGTGCACTCTATTTACAATTACAACTTAATATTAGCTCCGATAATGCTGCTTCAATGTTTTAATAATTTTATCTCAGTAATCTGTGAAGACTCAGTGGTCTTCATAGTTTTTAATACATTATATTTAACGTATTTTAGACCAGTTTCTGAATATGGGCAATGGCTTTCAAGCAAGGCCTAATGCTGCCAGTCTCTTCATAATTCTTTACGATTCTCTCTATCCTGTCGTCCAGCTTCAAGTACTTATTATTCCTCTTCTTACCTTCAAGATCAATTTTCAATTTCATGTACATGCAGTTTGTAAGCTCTGCTTCCTTCTTCAAGCACTTTACCAAATAGTTGATTCTAGGTTGAGGGTTTCCAATAATACTATTAATTTTGTTGTGCCACCGTTCAACAGCATTCGTCGTTCGGTGCTTTTTCCGTAACAGTCGCACGTTTCTATTGCGATATCCTCATTCTCTAGCCAGTAGTCAAAAAATTGAGAGAACCTTCCGTTATGAGGAGCTTTTGCATGAATCTCAATCCATCCTTTGCTTACGTCCTCCGGTTTACAACAGCCAGCGCTGCACACATGCTGACGTGAAGTCTTAAATCCTCGTTCTAGCGATACTCCTCAGTTAGACCGAGAACTCGAATTCTTCTCTATAAACTCTTCTTCACATGGAAATAGAATCCACTTATTTCAGTTGTGGGAAAAACTTGACGAATGGCCGATATCGCAGCTGCCTCCAAGTCCACCTTTACTTGTTTAGGACACCACTTAGAGACTGCCTGTTTCATCAGACGAAACAGACGAACATATGTGTCTTTCTTCTTATTAGGGAGCAGTGCAAATACAGCAGGAAGAATGTTTGTTTCTTTAATAGGGCCTCCTAAGTCTACGTCTATGGTGTAGATCTGTGCAAACTGCTTGCTGCATCTCTTAAACGTTCCATCCATAAAAAAATGGGAACATGTTTTTAAACATTCTTTTCCTTTGTTTCCACTAAAAATCATTATTCTCACCTCTAATCTATCGTCTTCCAGAAGAAGAATACTGCCATCTCTCATTTTTAATAGATCTTCATGAAGATCAATTTCGTGAGTTTTTAGGCTCTTGTTGATTCCCCCGCTCTTGACTCCATCGGCGACGCATGGTTCTCTTCATAGATTCTGAATTAGGCATCATTGTAACAAAGTCATAAATTTTATTATGTAGAGTTCCCATTTCATCCGCGTATATCTCCGATAACTGTGTAGTTTCATCTCGAGACCTTCTCTTCGCCCTTTCCACTTGCTTTCTCACTTTCAGAGCCGCATCGTCAGGTGGTCCACAGAGTTTTTCTAATACGTTCAACACTTCTCCGTTCCTCGAAAGCAGCTTTCCCTTGCAATGATCCGCTTTTCGGCGTAAGCACATCCATGTAACAACACCTTCTTCAGATTCTCTCTGTTTTAGATACGCGTAACCTTTGTAATGAGCAGAAGGCCTGCCCTTGTTCGTTGTAATCACTTCCATACTAATGGTCACGTTAGGAACTTCGAAAGCAAACTGGGCGGGTGGGTCAGGAGGAGGAGGAGGAGGTGGCGGAGGGATGGGGGGGGGGGGGGGGAGAGACAAGGGACCCATCCCTTCGGAGCAGGTAAAATCGTGGCATATGTCCGGCGTGGCAAATGTCCGGCGTGGCAACTGTCCGGACACCGCTTTATTGGTCTGCTGTAATATGCCCCGCAATAAATATGAGCATTTTAGTACACTGTGTACTAAGTGGGCACCACACGGTGACTTTTTGTTGATGAGAAATGTGGATTCTCGGCAGCCTGGTATTGCCAGTTCTGTTTGTTGATGTACCTATGGAGCTGAAAGTGTGGTTCATCAGTAAGACAGGTCTGATCCTTGTCGACAGTTCCATTTTCAGAGGCCTCAGTCATCTCATTTCCAAAACACTGTGCCCGCTTCACATCCCTGTTCTTCAATGGTTGGCACGGTAGTTTTTTTTTCATTAACCTCTGGAAAGACCGTCGTGACTTCCTGAGTTTCTGTGCTGCATGTATTGCTGATGTTGTGGACTCCTCACTGAATGACGTTCACACTCGCACACTCACTAGGGCTACAAATGAGACTGGTCGTCCTGACTGGCCGTTTCTGGAACCATGTAGATGTTTTGGAAACAATTCTGCAATATGTTAAACAACAGGGTTAACATTACACAAAAATCTGTATCAGAGATTGCTTAACTGTTGTCATTACAATTTTACTTCAGCTCTGTACTGTAATCTCACCGAGAAATGGGCATTCCAGGGGTTTTGTTCATGGCCGAAATGTGCTGTTCAATGTGCGTCTCTACCCTACGATTAACGTGAAATACCTTGGCCACAACAAACGCAGTACCAAAGTTAGAGCTTCCATTCCGAAATGTGAACTGAGACATCGGTGAGTGAGCTATAGAATTTGCAGGGATACTACACAGCAATAGCACAAGGAGAGCTATTTACGGCATACAATTAAACCGCAGAAGTCAAATACTTTCAAACACGTATTTTGTGTCATCCCGTCTAAGATTATATTGCCGCGCGTGTTAGTTAGCCGCGCGGTCAGGGGTGCCTTGTCACGGTCCGTGAAGCTCCACACCCCCCCATCCCCCACCCCTTCGGAGGTTCAAGTCCTCCCTCGGGAATGGGTGTGTTTGTTGTCTATAGCGATAAGTTAAAATTATATAAAGCAGTGTAAAGGCTTAGGGACCGATGACCTCAGCAGTTTGGTCCCGTAAGAGCTTACCACAAATTTCCAAATTTAAGATTATCTTAGCTGAAGAATAATTATGTAGCTTTATGTTACCCCGGCAACAACTAAATGTACTATTGCAATGCATAAACTGACACGAAAGCCACTGGAAGCCAAAATATTTATCTTGTCGACTCGTGCTATCGTCAGGGTTTACGACTAACATTTGTAATAGGTTTTTAAAACATATACTGAGTTCCATTACTATGAAATTCCTCTACAAAACCGATTTAATGAGGCATAACCAGCGCGGATGAAGGAAATATTGTATTTGTGAAACAACTGCCTCGTTATTCACACGACGCTCTGAGTGATGTCTTCAGTGCTCTCTTCAGAGTATCTCAGATTGCTTACATACTCCTAAATTTCCAGTAGTCTTTTGACACCGTTCCATAACCAAATTGCTTGTTTCCGGAGTATCGTATCAGTTTTGCACCTGGATTTGCGATTTCATGTCACAGAGAGCATAGTTCGTAATAACTGATATGAAGTCATCTAGTGAAAAGAAAGTGACATATGGGGATCCCCAAGGGAGCGTTACAGGCTTTCTGTTGATCTTAATTTATGTACCGGTAAATGATTTAGGACACAATCTGTGCAGCACTCTTAGAATGTTTGGAGATCATAATGTAGTTTACCAACTAGGAAAGTGATCAGAGCACGAGAACGAAATGCAAACTGATTTAGATAAATATCTGCATGTTGCGAAAAGTGGATGTTGGTTCTAAATAATAAAATGTGTAAGGTCTTTCAGATACACAATAAATCACACAAATTTTTATATTATTAAATATAATATTGTGATGTACAAATCATTTAGTACTTACACCCTAATTTTTATTGTACAATTAAAGCCTGATGACTATAGTGCGTTTAATATTAGTTGCGAGTTTTGACGTTTGGCTCACAGGTGGGGACCTGTTGCCCAGGTACCACCAATGGTGAGTCGGCTTTCCTTACCACGCCACCAGCAGTTCGCTTGGTACAGCGCCCCTGTTGCCATGCCATGGATAAACAGTGCCACGTGGTGTCGCGTCTGTTTGCTCTTGTAGTAAAGTGATATTTTCTGGCGTTAGTGTTCTACAGTCGTCAGGTGATGTGAACGAGTGTTTCGTGTTGGCGCTACATTAATAACAACAGTAGAGCACGTGTGAACACGGGATTCGCAGTAAAAGCGCTCGTCCTAGAATACGATCATCGGCTGAGAATATAATGTTCTGCTCCAAACTATTCGACCGAATTCGACAAAGCAGTGGCCAATGCTCAATATCACGCTGTTGTGGTGGATAAAGCTCCAACAACGCAGCGAAGGAAAACGGCTATTTTTCTCCAGGTGCAAAGGAATATTCGATTGGATAAATTGAACCTAGCTTGTGTAAAGCGAAGTTAATGGAATTTTTTAGTATTGTACAAGTCAAAAACTCTACGCTACCAGGCCGACTAACAGGCTAACGCTAAAGGGCATAGTTTAATCAGGCTTCCCCCGTATCATCCACATTTAAATCCGACTGAGAATATATAGGCCTAGGTGAAAAGTAATGTGGCAGAAATAAGAAATTTACGCTCATTGGGGTTGAAATGCTGACAAAAGAAGTCACTGCAAACGTTATATAACAGGGCTGGTGTCAAGTTGTCAGCCATACCAAAAATGTATTTAAGGAGACATGGATTCATGAAGAACGGTGTCGAGTTTTGAGTAATACTTCCCTTCTCTTGTTTTTGTGTTACCAACTACCTCTTTTGCCTAGACTAAGCAGAATTTACAGATATACCGGGTGATCAAAAAGTCAGTTTAAATTTATAAACTGAATAAATCACGGAATTATGTAGGTAGAGAGGTACAAACTGACACACATGCTTGGAATGACATGCGGTTTTATTAGGACCAAAAAAATAAAAACGTTCAAAAAATGTCCGACAGATGGCGCTTCATCTGATCAGAATAGCAATAATTAGCATAAAAAAGTAAGACAAGGCAAAGGTGATGTTCTTTACAGGAAATGCTCAATATGTCCACCATCATTCCTCAGCAATAGCTGTAGTCGAGGAATAATGTTGTGAACTGCACTGTAAAGCATGTCTGGAGTTATGGTGAGGCATTGGCGTCGGATGTTGTCTTTCAGCATCCCTAGAGATGTCGGTCGATCACGATACACTTGCGACTTCAGGTAACCCCAAAGCCAATAATCGCACGGAATGAGGTCTGGGAACCTGGGAGGCCAAGCATGATGGAAGTGGCGGCTGAGCACACGATCATCACCAAACGACGCGCGCAAGAGATCTTTCACGCGTCCAGCAACAGTTATTTTTTCTAATAAAACCCTATGTCATCCTAAGCATGAGTGTCGATTTTTACCTCTCTATCTACATTATTCCGTGGTTTATTAAGTTTCCAAATTTATACTGACTTTTTGATCACCCGGTACATCTCACTAAGATTCTACTGCAGTTGAAATAGTGGCAGAATCATAAAACAGCGTCTATTAAAGTAGCAACAGAGGGCGAGCCATATCGTTAGTTATCAGAAAGCCCATTGTCAGTATAAAAATAAATGTGCAGCTTCTACATTTACATTGTTCCAAAACCCACAGCAGTTTTCGTTTCACAGGCTACTGATGGTCCTTGAACATTACATTATTTCTTTTAAAATCTTTTGTTGTTGCTTCAATACCTTGGTAGACATGGAAGTTGCGCATATTAATCATATGGCAAAATGCTCTGCTCTTTGCGTTCTATAATTTGCCAAAATCTTGGTTGGATATCTCAGACCGTTTCATTCTGCCTTTTTCAGTGGCTTGTGCGCCCGTGACGGAAACGTTAACACACATTCCATTTTCTGGACGTTGGAGATAAATAACGATATCCTTCGAGGTTTAATAAATAATTCAATATGTTTCCTAAATTTTATATGCAGCAACATATGACATATCATATCACGCGAAAATTCGTAGCGATACCTATTTTCACTCCCAATTTTAAAAATTTCTTGCAGTACTTTAGCTAATATCG
This sequence comes from Schistocerca americana, assembly GCF_021461395.2. NCBI lineage: Eukaryota > Metazoa > Arthropoda > Insecta > Orthoptera > Acrididae > Schistocerca > Schistocerca americana. Next base: position 495,337,483 of record NC_060124.1, on the reverse strand, counting down.
AAATATCACAATAACTATGACCATTAACGAAGTAATAGGTAACTGATCATGAAGCTGACGACTTAAGATCGCAGTTTACTACCGTATGGTTTCTCCAAAATCGCTTGAAAAAGATTGCAGATGGAGCAGCTTGCGTGGCCGACAGTTTACGCGCCGAACAGGCCTGGCGTTATCTTCGCATGCTGACGCGTTCAGCGCACGCTGGCGACTACGCTTTCCTCCACTCGATCCGTACTGAACTGTCAAAAGTCGCAACTAACTTTAAACGCAATATAGTTTCCGTTGCTTACTACAATGTCTAAACAAGTAGAGAAAAAGCAGGCAAAGAAAATTTTTGCAGTAGGGTAGGAGACACACTGTGGGACAATGTGCAGCAAGTCAGGACGTGTATTGTAGCGACACGGATTGACGCCAGAGTTACAGCCCGGCCCAAAATACAGGGTGTTACAAAAAGGTACGGCCAAACTTTCAGAAAACATTCCTCACACACAAATAAAGAAAAGATGTTATGTGGACATCTGTCCGGAAACGCTTAATTTCCATGTTACAGCTCATTTTAGATTCGTCAGTATGTACTGTACTTCCTCGATTCATCACCAGTTGGCCCGATTGAAGGAAGGTAATGTTGACTTCGGTGCTTGTGTTGACATGCGACTCATTGCTCTACAGTACTAGCATCAAGAACGTCAGTACGTAGCATCAACAGGTTAGTGTTCATCACGAACGTGGTTTGCAGTCAGTGCAATGTTTACAAATGCGGAATTGACAGATGCCATTTGATGTAAGGATTAGCACGGGGCAATAGCCGTGGCGCGGTACGTTTGTATCCAGACAGATTTCCAGAACGAAGGTGTCCCGTCAGGAAGACGTTCGAAGAAATTGATCGGCGTCTTAGGGAGCATGGAACATTCCAGCCTATGACTCGCGACTTGACCTAGAACGACACCTGCAATGGACGAGGCAATTCTTCGTGCAGTTGACAATAACCCTAATGTCAGCGTCATAGAAGTTGCTGCTGTACAAGGTAACGTTGACCACGTCACTGTATGGAGAGTGCTACGGGAGAACCAGTTGTTTCCGTACCATGTACAGCGTGTGCAGGCACTATCAGCAGCTGATTGGCCTCCACGGGTACTCTTCTGCGAATGGTTCATCCAACAACGTGTCAATCCTCATTTCAGTGCAACCGTTCTCTTTACGGATGAGGCTTCATTCCAACGTGATCAAATTGTAAATTTTCACAATCAACATGTGTGGGCTGACGAGAATCCGCACGCAGTTGTGCAATCATTAATTAACACAGGTTTTCTGTGAATGTTTGGGCAGGCATTGTTGGTGATGTCTCGATTGGGCCCCATGTTCTTCCACCTACGCTCAATGGAGCACGATATCATGATTTCATACGGGATACTCTACCTGTGCTGCTAGAACATGTGCCTTTACAAGTACGACACAACATGTGGTTCATGCACGATGGAGCTCCTGCACATTTCAGTCGAAGTGTTCGTACGCTTCTCAACAACAGATTCGGTGACCGATGGATTGGTAGAGGCGGACCAATTCCATGGCCTCCACGCTCTCCTGACCTCAACCCTCCTGACTTTCATTTATGGGGGCATTTGAAAGCTCTTGTCTACGCAACCCTGGTACCAAATGTAGAGACTCTTCGTGCTCGTATTGTGGACGGCTGTGATACAACACGCCATTCTCCAGGGCTGCATCAGCGCATCAGAGATTCCATGAAACGGAGGGTGAATGCATGTATCCTCGCTAACGGAGGACATTTCGAACATTTCCTGTAACGAAGTGTTTGAAGCCACGCTGGTACGTTCTGTTGCTGTGTGTTTCCATTCCATGATTAATGTGATTTGAAGAGAAGTAATAAAATGAGCTCTGACATGGAAAGTAAGCGTTTCCGGACGCATGTCCACATAACATATTTTCTTTCTTTGTGTGTGAGGAATGTTTCCTGAAAGTTTGGCCGTACCTTTTTGTAGCACCCTGTGTAATGACGGATCCAAAACCACTGCTAATGGCAGGGGTTGTTGCGTGTTCCTGTGGCAGAGCACATGTTGCAAAGAATCTGATTGCACTTCCCAGGGAAACTTTCCATAGAAGCGCCGACGAACTATGCGCGAAACTTTTAATTAGTTGCGGAAACTCACAATATAAACATTGCGGTTTTACTGTACTGTAGATGGTTGTTCCATGACATTCAGACGTGAGCTATTCTCAGGAAAACTGATCTAAAGGTTAGCGGACACTACGAATGCCACAAAAAAAGACCTGTACTCTCGCGTAGAAGTTAACGTTTATGTGGATCAAGGGACGCGCTAACATTATATTTAATGACGTAGTGGATGAGGCAGTGGGGATCGCTGATAAAAATGGCTCTTTAAAATATGCGATCTCACCGATTGCATTATACAGAAGAGGAAGACTAGAGTGGGCAATCGAATATTAGTCATCAAGGAGCAGTAAATGGAAATATTATGAACAAACATAGCCAAACATGCCCTTTAAGCCCTAGTTCCTGGTTCCACAGAGTCAAGGCAAATAAAGTTATTATGTTCAATAATTGGCATTACATTTAGTCACGAGTGATTCCTCTGTCATCCACATCGAATACACGTTCGACATGATCTTAATCGTGAATGTGCTCTTATCTTTATTCATCTCTGTAATATATATATCTCTGATTGGAGACGAAAATAAAGCTATAAACATTACTCGTCAGTCAATGCACGGTGCATAATATGGTGCCGACACCCGGGAACCTGTGACTAGGATAGCATGGCAGTGGAGTGTGAGTCCAGCTGCCAGACGAAATTCGACGTCCACTTGCTTCACGCCCTCGAGTCGAGGTAAGAACGGAGACAGTATATAGCAGAATACTCAGTAGTCGCATAGCCTCGGCACAGCAATTGAGTTGTACGCTGTACTATTCTAGCAAACGTATATTAAGTAAACTCTGCAAGTTTTGTGAGGTTCATTCACAGGCTGGATAGTAATAGTTTAAACATAGTCGTGTAATGATGAAATATTTAACCGCAGGCAGCGCTTTCTATTGTTTGTTTATATTGCTATAATCTTTGAATTTTCCAGCGTAGCACCAATTCGCGATAGCGCAATCTATGGACAGTTCCTTGCACTATATTCTCTGATTCTTCGCATGTGACATCAAATCAAGGTATGCTGTGGAGACGGATACAGAAATACGTTTGTGCAATTTCAATAAGAAACGAATCATTGAAAGAAAGCTAGTAACGCTGTTCAGTGCGGCATCTTATGAGGGAATTAAAAACAAAGATACAGATTATGTGTACTTTCAAACGCGACTGAAAGAGGTGTTAGACCGTTTTTAGAGCCCGAGAGGACCCAATTCAGCATCTGCTTTCTAACACGCTGACATAAAGAACTGCGAAGAATATGTCGACATTGCTAACAGGGCAGTGTTGAAAGGAACATGAACGATACCAGATACTGCATCCTAATCGGTTGCAAACGTGACACTTAATCCATCTTCAGCCGCGACATCAGCAGCAGTAGCTGGCACACACCGTTAAACTCCCAGAGCCTAGAGCTACTTTCAGGATAAATATTTATTTATTTCTCAACTTGAACAGCTTAGGGCCATCGGGCCCTGTCATGCATCTGACCAAAGTTTCACATATGAAGTACATTTTTACGTCATATTCACCTAAAAATAGAAGTTTTAATGTAACAAATAGTATCAAAATGGTTATAGTATCAATACAAATTATGTGCGTAATACCGTGAGCTGAGAAGCTAATATTTGCAGTACTTCTACTACTGCTGCCACCGCCAATAATAACGTTAATAACAATAAGAAATGGTAATCATGACAGCGATGACAATGCTGACAGTAGCAGGTGCAAAAAGAATGTGTAGGTGTACAAAATAGATGTTTTTCGATACAGCGAGTTCTGGGGAAAGGAAATTTAAGTATGTTTGGCGCCAACGAGTGCGTTCAGGAACAGCTGTATCCATTATTTATGCTTCAGTAGGTATATCACTTGCTCTATTCTGAAGTTGTAAATGTTATTCAGTTATCTAGTACAGTGCAGGAGGATATGCCAGAGTCAAATTACTGCTTCTGAGGAGGACTTCGTGAAAGTTGCTCAACCATGGAGTGGTGTTGAAAGGATTTTTCTCTGATAAGAGCGGGTAGTTCTGCTATGTTGTTGAGACAAGAACGTTAAGGTCCAGGAGAGATATGAAGGACAGTGTGCGTTGGTAAGACAGTAGAGAATCCGAAGGATATGGAAAAAATCTGCACTAGTCTGCACGCAGTCAGGATAGCTATGTATATGATGGTGAAATATGATCAAGGAGTCGAACACCACATATGCGACGAACACAGGCATCCATGACCAGTTACAGGTACCTTAAGCTTTCCTGAGAAAGACCTTGCAGGGCAGATTCAGTGTAATCAATAACTGGAAGTGTATGTGTTCGTAGTAATTTCTTTTTCTGATCAAGAGGGAAGAGGTTTTTATGGTATACTTTTGTAGGACATGCAGAGATACTGATGTCGTCTTGTACAGAGCAGTTACGTGCTCATCCCAATCTATATTTTCATCTATTATTTCTTCTATAACAAATGCTGAGATAGATAAGTTGATATTTTTTCCAATTAGGATTGAAGGTGGTAGGAATTCCCGATAATTCGGGCTAATGAGGCTAGAATGACGGGTCAGTACTGCTGAGATTTAGGGTAGGTTGCCCTTTAACCCGGCAGACTGTCTCCATTTTGATATCGCGCAAAGGTCGGTATTGACATTCTCGATGGCAGTCTTCAGGCCTATTGGTTTTGTGCTTAGATACGGCTTGGTCACGTGGTGTTTTCAGCAGGACAACACTGATGACACATAATTGGGATTCAATGAACAGATTATAGAAACTAATAAAGAACTGTAGGACCTGTCTAAAACTGCCTGCCTCCTTTCAGTCTTCATGGTACCCAACATGACACATTGCTGGTGATGCGACATGTATGAGGAGATACCATTACACTGCACTCGGTGAGAAATTTAGTCTGCTAAGTTCGGAAACTAAATGTCGGCAATGTCAAATGCTTTGCTGAAGTCCGAGCAGCACATGATGGTTGCCTCTTGTGCATCCATGAAAAGCTTCAGGTCATACTGTATGTTAACTTTATATTGTGCTTCGATGTTTACGGAAGCATGATTGTTATTCCTCTAGTAGGCTATCTGTAGGTAGGTAATTTGTTAGCTGGCCTCACAATGTTTCTTCTAAGACCTTCGGCGCCGCAAGAAGAATGCAAATAGGTCCGTAATCAGAGGGTATTGTTGCAGCGCCAATTTTAGGTAGTTCCTTAACTAGTCCATGTTTTTCAGCCTCAGTGAAGACACTTATGGTTAAAGAGTGGTCTTAGATACCTCCACCTTCACCTACACCCATACTTCGCAAACCAGCGTATTCTGCATGGCGGAAGGTATCTTGTCCACTACTTGTCATGTCCCCTCCTATTCCTGTCGCAAACAGAGCGAGAGGAAAACGGCTGCCTAAAAGCCCCCGTACGAACTCTAATTTTTTGCGTCTTATCTTCATGGTCCTTATCTTCATGTACGTTGGCGGTAGTAGAATCGTTCTGCAGTCAGCCTCAAATGCCGGTTCTCTAAACTTGTGCAGTAGTATCTTGAGGAAAGATCATCGTATCCCCTCCAGGGATTAACATTTGAGTTCACGAAGCATCCGTGTAATACTCATGTACCGATCGAAACTGTCGGTAACAATGCTAGCAGTCCGCCTCTCAATTGCTTCGTTGCCTTACTTTAATTCGTCCTCTGCGGGATCCCAAAAATTCGAACAGTACTCGAGAATGCGTCGCACTTGCGTTCCACACGCCGTCTCCTACATGGATGAGTTACTCTTTCTCATACTTCTCCCAATGAATCAAAGTCGAGCATCAACTTTACATTATTACCAAAATGACGTTTTCATTGCATTTCATACCGCTTTGCGACGTTATGCCTGGATATTCAGTCGAAGTTGCACCCTACTAATGTTGTATTTGAAGGTTACAATGTCTTTCCTATTTATCCGCATTTACTTACGCTTTCCTACGTTTAGAGCAAGCTGTCACTCGAAATTTTACCTAAATCATCTTGTATGTTCCCATAGTGATTCAACTAGGATACCTACCCGAACACCGCAGTGTCATCAGCAGCCGGCCGGTGTGGCCGTTCGTTTCTAGACGCTTCAGTCTGGAACCGCGTGACCGCTACGGTCGCAGGTTCGAATCCTGCCTCGGGCATGGATGTGTGTGATGTCCTTAGGTTAGTTAGGTTTAAGTAGTTCTAAGTTCTAGGCAACTGATGACCTCAGGAGTTAAGTCGCATACTGCTCAGAGCCATTTTGTCATCAGCAAACAACCGTAAGTTGCTGCTCACCCTGTCTGTTGGACCATTTATGTACATGGAGAATAAAAACGTCCCTATCACAGTTCCCAGGCACACTCCCGAAGATGCCCTGAACACACGCCGTCGAAAAATCTGTCCTGGGTCCTACTACTTAAAAAGCTTTCAAGCCACTTGCATATCTCGGAACCTAACACATATGCTCGGACCTTTAACAGTCTGCAATTGGGCACCAGGTCAAACGCTTTCAAGCCACTCGCATATCTCGGAACCCAACACATATGCTCGGACCTTTAACAGTCTGCAATTGGGCACCAGGTCAAACGCTTTCCGGAAATCTAGAAATATGGTATCTGCCTGAGAAAATCATGGCTTGTAGAATATCACTTGAGACAAGGGGATGCTATAACTGTTATAGTGGCAGCAGTGAGTCAGTAGCGAGCTTCATCACTTGGACTTTGGCGCCATCTTGTCCAGTAGATGCTAGAATTTTTCGCTCTACAGTCATTTGACACTGTATGGAATCAATGAGATTCTGTGTCGTAGCCGTTCAATTTTTTTTTTTTTTTTTTTTTTTAAATGGACTTGTAGTCCGGGGTGATATGTTACAATACAGCATCACCGCTCTATTGCGGTCTGGCTGTGTTGGTGAGGCAGTGGATTTCCACAGGGCAGTGACTGCGTCACTGCAATTCACTTTGGAGGTGTGGCGGTGGGACTTGTAGTCCCGTACCACCCTCTGACGGTGATAGTGTTCCATGAGTCAGGCAGATGGATTTTGCCTAACATGGGCAGGTGAAGGTGTGGCGGTGGGACTTGTAGTCCCGTACGCCAGGTTAGGGGAGGCGCCGTTCAATTGTGGTTGTTGTCAATTTGACGTATCGGTTGAGTTCTTCAGCTGCGAGAATGAAATCAGCTGCCGCTTTAACTTTCCATATACCAAGAGAACGCAAGATTTTCCTTAGGGCAGCTAGTTCGTTTCTGTTGTCGGTCAACGTATGGGCATTCCTGAGTTTTTCCTTTCTCACGGCTTGACTGATTATTACTGTTCTGCTTGTAGGCAAGACGGTTTCCGGCTTAGGGCGTAGATTGTATCATCGATGACCCGAATCTCTCAGATTTTAGAGCTGTTTTATTTCTTCAGTTAGACAACGTGCAGATTTCCTCCTTATTTTTTGGTCCATAGGGGAGCAAATTTTTTTCATAAAAGTAAGATTTTTTACTAAATCAAGAGATTTTTCGTTTCCAAGGAAGGAACGGAAGATGTCACTCAAACTATTTCTTGCGCCTTACTTGCAAGTTCAGGTAAATTACTGCATCTGAAGCATCGGTATGTAGTCAGTTGTGTTTTCTTTCTGGGACATTCTACAGCATACTTTCCATGCCAGGTCCAAGTAGTTGAGAGGTGAAAAACACTGTGTTTGGGATTTAATTGCAAATATATGTACGAGAGGCTGACTAGAGCTTAGATGATGGGTAAGAGAAACCTGAAGCAGTGACACGTTTGAAGAAGAAAGCACCTGCCAACATTTCTCACTGGAAGGAAATATTGTGCAGAAAATTTATGTTGATGTCTCTAGCTATGAACCACACATACTTTAGGAAGTTTGTAAAGAACACATTTCAGGCACTTTCTGTCAAGGAATATGGACACATATTCTCCTCATTTATCGTCATTTTTGTTCGATGTGTGTAACATAGTAGGTTCAGAACCGTAGATTATGTATACCCCTACTCCTCCCTCTCGTCTGTTACATCCATCGTGTCTAAGAAACACGTAGTCGTCAGATTTACCGAGCTTGTGGGAATGCTTTGTTTGAGACAGATCTCTGACAGAAGTGTAGTACGGATACCTATGTCTTCCAATCCATGACGGAACTCCTCGAGATAAACTGCCAGAAACTGGATATTTGTACGTGCAATATGGAGCTTAGGGTAGTCAGATGCAGCTCGTATGAGTATACTGCTGATGGACACTTGTGACACTGAGTAAGCAATGGGCAGACTATAACAGAATACGCGAAGGTGGGGAAGTGCAGTTTCTAGGAAGTGAAAGCGCCCGATATCTTTAGGAACGAAGGAGGTCTTATGGCCAACGCCACAGGGATTAGCAGCAGTCGTTAAACAGCTGAGAGGCGACAAGAAAATAAAATCCCCATACAGAGCTAGAATAATCTGTTAACAACAGTATTGAAAACAAGATAAATGGAATAAAAGCAGAAATTACAATACTATTATTGGCTCTAACGTTGAGAAACAACAATAATATGGTAAATAACTGTTGAATAAAAGTGGGCTAAGACTAACAAGTGAACGTTCCCAAGTGTAAATAAACGATGTTGATGAAATCTGGGAGTATAGCTTTGTTTCTACCGAGTTCAACTATTAAGAAGTAGAACGCAGCCTATAATGTAATCTAGATTTAGAGGAAAGATCTTCTAAATGATGATATAATGTTTTTCATATAAAAGTTGACTTGTAATTAACGTTTTTGAAAATGATGTACAGCTATTGTTATAATCTGAAATTTTACAAACTACTGCACCACAATGGATAATTACGAAAAATTATAACTTTTGTTACAATATAATTTCGAGAAGCTTTCAAACCACGTAGATCGACGCATAATGTAGCTGTGCGGCTAGGCGGGTTAAAAGTCGCACTGCGTTGCGTAATTCCATGACCACTGTCTTTCGTTGTATTGTGGACAACAAAAGTTCCACCTACCTCATTACGGCATCTGGTCAGCAGCCTGATTCTCTGCATACGTTGATACTGTTCAGACGATATTAAAAGCAGCGTTGAAGGAAAACATCGTCAATACTTAAGTTTGCAAAGTCCGCCTAAACTCTGGTAGCAAGCTATCCTGTAATATCTTACAATGATTTTCGGGTGGAGGGCGATTGCTTCGTTCTTTTAGAAAAAGTGTCAAAATTCGGCAACAAGTTCTTATTTTTTTAGGTTCAAAATTAAACAATTAGCCATCAGCCCGTATTTATTTAAACGACTAATACAAATTTCCTCAGCTCACAGTTCATACAACCCAGTATACACGCAAAACAGCCAGAAATGTACTTAAGTCCGACCCGAATTATTACGTGATCTACAGTCGATGCTTTGCTACAACATATGACTTTCACATTCGGTCTTTTTTTGGACTTGTAATAAAAAGAAACTGCTCGCCCACTATTCCATAGACGAATATGAAACATGCCGCGCGGAATTCTACAGAGGACGAAAGTTCACACGCGTTTATCTTCCCAACTAAACACTTCACAAAGCTCAAATTTCCACAATCTGTCTCTAAATGAAACTGATTTCATGGCAATACCATCCAGACGCGAAATACGAGTAACTTCTTCATTTTACTCATAACATAGACAGACACGTCCTGTACATCCAATAGCTAGCCAACGAATGACTCCCTGCCGTTCCTTCCAGGGCTTATAACTGCTTGATAGAGCACGGGAAATGCTTAACTCTGATTGGTTGTTCAAAACGACCGCCAATCAAAACAATCCTTCGAGTTCTTTCTCTCGCCAATCAATATTCACATATGCATTTACATAATTTCATCATACAAATCTTAATAAAATGTTTAACAAAACCAAACGAAAAGAAAAGTAATCTTTAAGTGACTTTAGAAAATCATTACTCTGCAAATGGCTATTCTGGCTGACATCTTACAAAAGCAAGTACTCTTGGACATACGTCATACGCAAGGTAGGGAAATTACAGCTTTCATTGAACTGCTTGCTTCACGCTTTCCCATGACATAGTTACGTAAAGTTTAACACCGGATAACGTGATGAGTGTATATGTTGCACATATACACTCTTACTCACTCTCATTTATTCACACAACAAAACAAATTGTTATTAAATAAATATTAACCCTTTCTGAATTCGAAGTTACTAAAATGAAAAATAGTGGACGTTTTTAACTACAAAAAATTTGAATAAACTGTTCTGCCATTTAGTGAACTTCAGTAATAATTCCAAATGATACTAAGAGACAAACTTCTGTGAATCCTAACTGACTTTAATCCTATAAGTGACGGTTTTTGGTGTTTTAGGTAATTGTCTCTAAATCTGAAAGTATCTCAGCTAGATAGCTGAGATTTTAACTTAACGTTTCTTTCAATAACAAAGGGCTGTCTATCGACTTTTAACAAAACTGAATAATATTTAATACTGTTTATTTAGATTCTTAGGGACTTGAATAATCTGTCGCTCGAACTAACAGAGATTGCGCTTCCCACGGCTAGGGTAGCGACAGGTGCGAGTGAGTCACGCTAAGACACCAGCGGCCTTATGTTGCCACCACCAATGGCTCCAAAGCTACGAGCCTGTACTTCAAAGTAGCTTACTGCAATAAAATGCTATTGCGTATTGACTCGCGTCGTTACAAGTGGTTTCTAAAATCCCATTTTTGGAAGATAAGCTGAAACTATGTGCTGCCAGAATATTTAAATATTATGTTTTAAATTGTTATTTTACATTTCACATTTATGTCCTTCTTTCCTTTTATTATACCGTTTCACATACATGTATTTTGTTAACTGATAACAATCAGTAACTCATTATTATGATGTAAAATCATTACATTAATGATAATCTGTGAACAAATTCTTAAAGCATAGCATTTTTTTACATCTTACACATAAAATGAACGAAATTTCTTCACAAAATCTACACGACAAACACAGTATAAAACAAAGTTCAAAGGTATTTTAAGCTGTGAAGGTCATCCTCTAAATATCCGGATAAGCCTTACGAGTCAAAGGGAAAAACGTGAACAATTGTAGCCACATGATGGCACCCAAAATTCTGCGTGCGTTACCTGCAGATATTGCTCAACGCTGGTTTATGTATGCTACAAGACCATAGAACGCTACATTCGTAATGGGAGCTCTGAACACATCTTTCACAGCCAGAGATTGCAGTGAGACTGTGGGAGACGGATTAGAAGACGGGTTTGGGAGAGAATACGAGCTAGGTAGTAGGAATAACAGAGCAGAAAGACTAACGGAGTTTTGCAATACATTTTTAGGTGCTAATAGCGAATATCGTCTTCAAAACTCACAAGAGAAGGAGGCATACCTGTAATAGGACAGGAAATAGAGGGCGAATCCAGCTGAATTACATTTTTGTAAGGCAGAAGTTCCGAAATCAGAGACTGAATTGTAGGGCTTACACACGAGCAGATCAGATTCAAACCGCAATTTGGTATTGATGGAGAGTTGGCTGAAGATCAAGAGACTATTTAGAAAGATTCATAGCGTAAGATAGTGGGTTACGGAAGTACTAAGGAATGAAACGATAGGCTTTGAGTTCTCTCTGAAGCTATAGATACCGCGAAAAATATATTAGTCACTAGACAGTTCAGATGAAGAGAAATGAGTGTCTCTAAAAATGACAGTCACAAACGTTCGAAAGAAAAACGTAAGCACACGAAAGGTAACTACGAAAAAACCATGTCTAACAGAGGAAATACTTCAGCTGGCCGATGAAAGAAGGAACTGCAAAAATGTTCAGGAATATAGAAGTGCAAAACATTTAGGAACTAAATAAGATATCCAGGAAAGCAAAGGCGAAATAAATACATGAAAAATATTAAGCAATCGGATAGTAAACTACTGTCGAAAGGACTGACTCAGCATATAGAAAAGTAAAACGAAGGCGTTAACACTAAGAGTACAATAAAAATTCCTCTACTAAATGAATAGTGGAGAACGGATGCGTGGAAAGAGTACATTGAAGGCCTCTGTGAGGGGGAGGACTTGCCTGATGACATCATGGAAGAAGTAGGTAACGGAAGTCGACAGGGATGGGCAAGGAGATGTAGCATTAGAGTCAGAATTTAAGAGAGTTTTCGATGAGTTGCGGTCACATAATGGAGAAGGGATGGATAACATTCAGTCAGAATTTCTAAAATTATTCGGGGGTGTGGCAACAAAACGACTAGTCACGTTGGTGTGTAGAACAAATGACACTAGTGATTTACAGAGTGACTTCCGGAAAAATATCACTCGGCAGAAATGGATGGGTTTGAGTGACTTACAGCGATGGACTAGTGGGTTTGGTTAGGGGAGCTGGTGGGACTCTGAGGTGAGTTCCACGTTAAGAAAAGCCTGAGTACGTACACATGCCACAATTTTTGGGAAAGTTTTTAAAGGTACTGAAAAAGGTAAAATGAGGGAGCTTGTAACCTGCTTTTCAGTCAGAGTCCTTAAATAAACGGGAACTTGTTCGAATTTTTTTACTCCCATAGGAGCATTGTTCCACCGGTTGACAGATCCTTGGAATACTCGTAGAAACGGGGTTCGTCTACAGAATGTTCCATAGTCGCTTATTGTACACTGCCATGCGAGTGAGGAATTCTGGAGCAAACGTTTATTGAACTCCACGCCAGCATGAAGCCAGTCCTGAAGTGAATAATTTTGTACGGTTGTGGATACATGATGTTTCGCAGAATTTTATGCACCGGTCTCACAGGCATGTCCAAAGTTCGGGTGATTCCCCGTGCACTCCATGTTTACACACCTCTGCTCGAGCCCCCTGGCGATGCAGAATATTTCTTCAGGAATATCGTTTTCATTTACTCCAGACCCCTGGCAGACATCGGACCAACAATCTTTTCCATACCTCCACGTGTCCAGAACTTCTGCAGAGCTACTGACGCACGGTCACCGTTCTTTTATAAGAGCTTTACAAGCAACTTGCGATCCTGCATTGAGATAGTTACTCTGAGTATCTTAGACGCAAACTGAAAAACAGCCGTTTACCATGTGTCTTATACTTAGCATATTTTCCCCCTTACAGCGCCATCTGTGGCAAAACTTTCGTATTTCTTTTCTTATAGCGTTTCCCCCTTTTTCGATAATAATCCGGTCAAGTCATAATTAGTTCTGAGAAGTGGTTAGCTGTTTACAGCGTTTTGAAACTGGAACTACATTTTTATAGCCCTGTGAATCGATAACGTGTAAGTAGGCTGTTTAGGTTTTTATGTTGGTAACGTCACGTAGCGCTCTGTATGAAAATCACTGGCTATGCTTTGTGCAGTCTGTGGCTGGTTGGCATTGTTGGAATATTCGCTATTGTAGTATTGGGCAGTTGGATGTGAACAGCGCGTAGCGTTGCGCAGTTGGAGGTGAGCCGCCAGCAGTGGTGGATGTGGGGAGAGAGATGGCAGAATTTTGACAGCGGACGATCTGGACGTGTGTCCACCAGAAGGAGTAAATTTGTAATATTGGATATCATGAACTAATATATATATGATAACTTTTGAACATTCTTAAGGTAAATACATTGTTGTTCTCTGTCAAAATCTTTCATTTGCTAACTATGCCTATCAGTAGTTAATGCCTTCAGTAGTTAGAATCTTTTATTTAGCTGGCAGTATTGACGCTCGCTGTATTGCAGTAGTTCGAGTAACGAAGATTTTTGTGAGGTAAGTGATTCATGAAAGGTGTAGGTTATTGTTAGTCAGGACCATTCTTTTTTAGTTATTATTGAAAGTCATATTGCGTCGCGCTAAAAATATTCTGTGTCACTTTAGTGTTGATCAGAATAAGTATAGAGAGAAATGTCTGACTACGTTCAGTTCTCCTCAGCTGTTTGAAAATCAAATAACGTGAGGGGTTTACCAGCACAGTAATTCATTAACTTTTCTGAGGGGTCGTTTCAAACGGTATTTTCCTTTCTAACACCATTATTATAATGAACACCCGTAATCGAGTTAAACAGATTACGAAAATCAATTTTGAATTATCATTAGTAGCGTCCTGATTTAAAGGTCTTATCCTTATTCACACCATTATGATCTGAGCAATTGTCGTGTTGTTATCAGGAGGTCGAGCGGACAGCGAGATTGAGTGATCCTGCAGAACGCCAAGGCGCCAACGAAACGTCATTAAATTAAACTCATTTCTTGGCGGGAATTTTACAGTCACTCAGTCTAGCAGCGAACGTGCCGAGTCCGCGCTGCTTGAAAGCGCGAGAGGTAGCGCGTCAGTGCCTGGCAAGGAGGAACTTGCCGCGCACAGGTCCCGTGTTCCCCGTTGTTAGCGCTGCGTCCCCGCAGCCCGGCGTGGCCGTGGACGTCCGTCAGAGCCTCAGCGTTCCCGACGAGTGAAGCTGCACCTGGGCTCGGTCCCGGAAATCTGCTTGTGCCTGTTGTCGGTTGTCGAGATGGTGTTTAGGCAGGAGACTCAGCAGCAACACACAGCCGTTAGGGCTGTACTTGTACTGCCCCAGTGGCGGTGACACAGGCGCCCAGCCTAAGCTGAACAGCCCGAAGACACGTAGATCGGTTCTTCATCAACGAAAGACAGATTCCCCCCCACCATCCCCTGTAAGCCACTGTTGTGATCGGGAGGAATGCGGATCGTATGTCAGAAGTCCCCTGTGAGGCCGGACGGCTGTAGATTTGCAGCGGTGGACTCCAAGCTAGGAGACGCTAGTTGAATTCACCAGAGCATCCTGTAAATTGGGCATGAAGTGGAACTATCACCCCCCCCCCCCCCCACCCTTCGCGCACACTGGTGACCGAGATGATTGAATGTCTGAATGTCCTCTCTTTTCCCAGCCTGTAAAAACGCTCTCGTCTGCTCTAGTGTTTAACTTCAGGGTTTCAGAGTGTTCCTTTATGCGAACTTTGCATCCCTAAAGGTATTCTTATGACACCTCTAAGTGAAGTTACTACAGGTAGCCTCGTTACTGTAGTAGGTTTTGTCTGTTCCGCACTGTTGTCTAAATGCTGAATCGGTTGTTCTCGGATTCCCAGTCGCATAGTCTGATGAAATTTGCTCGTAGTTTGTTTGTACTTTTGGCCTCCAACGTTGACATTCAGTTACAACACCGTTACCAAGCCGGTAGCAGTTGCGGCCCAGTTAGCCGTCTCGGTCGGCTCTTAACAAAATATTATCCGTGCACTACTTACTATTCCACTGTGCAATATACCTCAAAACGGTTAAATCTTTCTTAAAGGTCTAAAAGGGAGCTAAATTGGATTTACACAGAAAAAGTGGTGACTAAAAGGACTTGTTGCTACAAAACATGATTTTTAAATAGAATTTCTGATCCAATACTACGGAAAAAATTCGAAAAAGAGCTTCTGCAAAGTTAGGAAGGTAGGAAACGAGGTACTGGCTGCGAGGACGGGTATGAGTCGTGCTTGGGTAGTTCAGTTGGTAGAGCACTTGCCCGCGAAAGGCAAAGGTCCCGAGTTCGAGTCTCGGTACGGCACACAGTTTTAATCTGCCAGGAAGTTTCATATGGAGCTGCTGCTTCATGATAACGCACGTCCCCACATCGAAAATGTCGTAATGTACAAGTTACGCCAACGTAAGTGGGAGACGCTTGAACACCCGGCCTATAGTCCTGATCTCACTGCTGTACCTGTCGGAGGATGTATACTACGTAAGGTAGTTACGGACTTCGTCAACCAGCGCGACTTGTCGTTTTAGCTAACAGTCATCTCCAGCCTGATGCGTCGGTGGGATGATTTCCTGAATGCCCACAGCTATTTTTCCTGATCGGCATACCGATTCTGGACTGTACAGCTTTTAAGCAGAAACTCTCTAATCGTTCTTTATAAAATTAGATGACTGATAGGCATTTGTGATTGAGCTTAAGCTGACAATTTATATGATTACGATCTAATTTTTTTTAGTTATTGTCATCTTTTAGTAATCGTTTGTTTAGATAATCCGTTTTTAAAAGACATTTTCTTCAGCACCAAGGTCCACAGCTCACATTACGCGCTCCACTAGTAAGTACAGCAAACACAGACTGAACCATTAAAGTCTCCTATGGCAAATCTTAAAGTGGACAGCTTTCATCTAGACTTGTGTGAGGATTTAGTGTCATCTAATCTGCCATGGTCGCTCTAAGGAACACAACATTTTAAGACCTTCCTGCAATATACCAGGAAAGTCGACACTACAAAAATTATTTGTAACAGATGTATGAAAAGGCTACTGCTGGTATTAAAACAGACATTTATAACCACTGCATTTGGCTTTCAGTCAACGGGACTACAGACGTCTATGGCAGACGTTTCTCAGCCTCCAACAATGTACTGAGAGACAGAAGGAAAGTTTCATATTATACAGCTTAGAAGAATGGTTCATTATGTATTGCAGTTCCAAAATGTTATATGATTGTAGCGTTAGGCCACGGACTGTGGTCATACTCAGGAACGCATAACAGGTGTATGTTTTTGTGTCAGTGACATATGATAGAATTTTTTCCGTAAAACGCGTCCCATTACTATATTACCAAAAGAGAAGATAGTTGTAGCACCGGTAAATATCTCAACTACTTGTGAATTTTTCCGAGTTTCGACATAGGGAATAATTAGTCGTTCATTTGCCACAAAGAACTAGAATGGTTCTGTCAAAAATATGACGGTTTCTATGTTAATACTGGAGTCCATTACACTTTCAATTGAAGGACTCCAAAAACGCTAAAATCTGTCTTACAAAAACCCAATAATGCGGGCGCTAGTCATCACCAATATTCCGCTGCTTAGCATCGGTCCCAGGCAGGCTCACAACAACGAGAAAATCGCGCGACGTGACTCACCCGCTGCTTTGAGAGCTCAAGTCATCCGGGCGTGTGTCGGAGTTCTTTCAGAGGAATACAGTGCTTAAAGAGGTTGCTGCCGTTCTTAGCGCATAGAAGTTAAATAAAGTTTTGAAAGAAGGTTAACTCTAGAAGAAAAGCAGACTTGTGACGAAAAACAATGGAGGTAAGTGACCAATCCATATTCAGCCATCATAACAAGTCCACGCTGAAATCTGCTACTGTAGGCAACAATTTCAAAAGCTGCTACTGCTGAATGCTGCGTGTCCTAATGAGAGTAAGATACAGCGTGAATCCGAGCATCACCAAAACCACTTCCAAACTTTATACGCGTATTTCCTTAGTATTTTGGCTTGGGAGTCTCCTGTGGATCATGCATCCCTCTGCTTCGACAGATATGCTCCGCAAACCGCTTTACGGTGTGTGGCACAGACTGTTTCAGCGCTCCTGCCTTCCCTCTTGTATTCGCACGTGGTACAGGGAAGGTCTCCTGTAAACGAAGCATCGTAACAACTCCAATTGTTCTGATTTCCCAGTAGTTAGCATTTCGTGAGAATATGTTGCCCATCTTTCTTCGACATGTATGCTCTTGAAATTTCTACAGTACCATCTTCGTGATGTTCAACTTTCGTGGCATCTGCGACTGGAGTATGTATTTTGAGCATCCCCGTAACGTTCTCGCGTCTACTCAAGAATCCTTCGACGAAACGTACCGACCTTAGTTGAATCTTCCCAGTCACTTATACTAGTCAAACCAGACAAAGGACCCAGAGCGATCAGCAGTTCTTAAAAATCGGTCGAACAAAATTTTTGTAAGCCACTTCTCTCGTGAATGAATTACAGTAATACTGGCCTGCAATTATGTGCATGTACCCGACGATCCCTCTTGAATACGGGAGTGTCTTGCACTTCTTTTCCAATCGCTTGATGCGAGTAATCTGTGTAGAATGTCGCACTGTTTCACGCATGAACAATGTGTTTCCTCTGATGAACGATTTCTGTTGATTTCCTATTTCGTGGTCGCTTGTTCCAAAACTAGCTCTTCGGCATTTGTACAATGGTTCAAAGGAGCAATAATTGTAAAGCTTCGTGGCGTTATATTTTCGGACAGTCAAATACAGCAATTCGACCTTCTCTTTATTGTCCTCTATTTCTGGGCCAGTAGGGCTAACGCAACAACTAACTCACACATATTCAGAGGATGTACACTTACGATGCTCTCAGCATGAGCCTCATTAGACTGAGAGAACGAGCAGCGGATACTTCTTCGCTAAGCCACGTGAAACTAACGTAGATGGAGTAATCGAGAATCCACGCTGCTAAATTTTAACTCCACCTCAGGTGTGTGCATTTTCCTACAAGCAGTAAATCTACGTTCGAAGGAAACAGGTCTGTTACACGGTTCATCTGCAACCCTCCGACCCTTCTCCATCTTAGATTAATTCTTCGGGATGTATGCTAAGCAAAACAGATCGTCTTATATCCATCGTCAACGAAATTAATTTTTTTTTGAGAATCAGGAGAGATCGATTTTGATTTGTTTTGCGTTTATAGCGTGAATGTAAAACTGCAGTAGTAAAACAAGCATCCCAATTAAATAACGTGTTTTGTCACTACGTACGAGCCTATTTGTCTGGTTACGATTAAGTCCTTTATGTTCAGTACACATGAAGGTGCCGGCCGGGGTGGCCGAGCGGTTCTAGGCGCTACAGTCTGGAACCGCGCGACCGCTACGGTCGCAGGTTCGAATCCTGCCTCGGGCATGGATGTGTGTGATGTCCTTAGGTTAGTTAGGTTTAAGTAGTTCTAAGTTCTAGGGGACTGATGACCTTAGAAGTTAAGTCCCATAGTGCTCAGAGCCATTTGTACCATTTTGAACACATGAAGGTGGAAGTGAATTAAAATATGTGGTTAGATGCACCTGAAAAGAATTTTAGGAATAAATAATTAAAAAACAATCCCACATACGGAATCATTTTCACTATTGCCTCTCATTATCAGAATTTGCTGTTCCACTACTTAGAACCATTCATTATGTAGTACGGAATTGAAGTGTTTCGTAGGACAGCGTTCATACTGAATGTCATTATCAGCTTAGCATTAACATAACCATTGAAGTTTCTCGAAATATTTTATAGAAGTTTACATGTTCAATAAAGTATGTATTACATAAGTTTTCTTAGGCATTAGAAGGTAAAGACACTGCACCGTGCATGTCGCCATGGGATGTACGTACTAATCTTCTTCCATTCCGCAGGATTTTGCATCTAAGTACGAGATATAAGATGATAATTTAGATTTTAACAACTTGTTTGCATGTTGCTGAAACTACGATCTTTATTATTCTGATTCGGACACAACGATATATCTGTCACAAAACGGCGTAACATGAATATAATTAGTCAAATGTTCTCAAGTCTGATGCGCATGTTCATCACAAGATGGACGCTACAAAGAGACCAAATTTTCTGATTCTGCTGCGGCTGCACATTGAGCTATGTTGTAACACTGGTAGCTGTTTACAGTAAACGCAACTAGCGGTTAATTTGGGAATCTCAAGTGTCTGATCACGATGTATTTACTATCGGACTATTTACTGAAATTTATGACTATTGCAATAAAAGAAACTGTTTAGCTTTGTTGGTCGTAGGAATCGCTCCCTACTTAAGAGACAACCCAGAAAGAGGGATGGCTGTGGATGCTAACCATGGCCGATTTACTCCATGACGCACTGCTTCACTCTTAACTCTTCATCCCTAAACAAAATAATGAAAGATTTTAGTAAGCTCCAGGAAGGAAGGAAGATAATGCAAAGTTGATTACTAGGATAAAAAAAATTTATCACCTGATTTCTAGAGCTGCGTTGGACCTTCGGCCTATGCTGTGAAGCTCTATAGTCACAGACGTGGAAAGCTGTTTTTGAAGACTTGTCGACTTTCGGATTGGGCAAAGGTGTACCATTAAATGGATCATAAACTTTTCAGGTGAACCAATCCCGTTTCTTAAGTGGCTATAGAAAATGAATCAAATTTCACGTGAGATTGCTGAATGACGGTGTGAGTAATTTTAGACGTATGAATCTCCAGATCGTTAGTCGCTCCGCTAACACTGCAACATGGCTACAACTCTACAAGAGAAATCGTTTTGTGTGCTGGAATTTGCGTGAGGTCAGTCCATTGTTCACGTCCAACGTCATTTTGCCGGCCAGACAGCAAGAAGCCACCTCTGCACTTGTAGATTTATTAGTGGTATACAAAATCCTTGAAAGTTTGTTGTATACCCACAGGAGAGGGCATTGGTCGGCTATCCACGTGTGATGATAACGTCTAGCATATCCGAGACGCGTTCACACAGAACCCTCGCAAGTCCACAAGAAGGCAAGGACAGGAATGTAAAGTTCCTCAGACAACGGTGTGGATGTTCTGAAACGATGTCTGCATATGATGCATATGAAGGGGGAGGGGGCAGGCTACAGAAGACTTCCCGGGGAGGCCACCCTGGTTAGGCTGACAAACAGATTCCAGGTGCTATCTGCGGCTGACAATGTCCCTCAGTCAGATGCAGTTACGTGCTCTATTTCAAAGGAAACATCTCGGCCTGCAAGATCCTGGCACTCACAAAAGGGTTGGATTATTGGTAGCTGGGAGGTCTAATATCAGGCGCGTTATGGAGACCCTTAGAGATGTGGTTGCCAAGTAAGGGAAGAAAGCCCGATTGCATACCCGGTGGGGCCAATCCAGATGTGGAGTGGGTCCTTCCGGATGCCATGAAGAGCAGAGGGTGCAGCCAACTGCAGGTGGCTAACAGAAAGTACTGATGCTCTAATTGTTATAGGTACTTAAAGTTATGCTTAGACGACGTTTTTTGCGAAGAACCTAACAGTGTTCAGAAAGGATAGGCTAAATACAGATGGCAGTCGCGTGTTGGTTGCTGTTAGAAGCAGTTTATCTTGTACTGAAATGGAAGTAGATAGTTCCTGTGAGTTAGTATGGGTGCATGTCATTCTTGACAACCGGAATAAAATAATAACTGGATTGTTTTACTGACCTCCCAGCTCAAATAATACACTTGCGCAAAGGTTGAAACAAAACTTCAGTCTAATTTCAAACACGTACCCGACTCATACAGTTATAGTTGGGGGTGACTTCAACTTGCCCTCGATATGTGGGTGAAAATACATGTTTTAATCCGGAGGTACCCATGAAACATCGTGCGAAATTGTGCTAAACGCATTCTCTGAAAATTAATTCGAGTAATTAGTTGACCAACCTATTAGAATCCTAAGTGATTGTAAAAACACTGTTGATCTCTTAGCAGCAAATAATCCTGAGCCAGTAACGAGCATCAAAACGGATACAGCAATTAGTGAACACAGGGTTGTCGTAGGGAGCCTAAATACCGTAACTCCAAAATCCTTTAAAAATACTTCTATTCAAAAAACCAGATAAAAATTCACTTCAGTGTTTCCTGAGAGACAATTTCCATTCCTCCTTAATTAACAATGTAAGTGTAGACCTGATATAGCTTGAATTCAAACAATAGTATCGACAGTAATTGGAAGATTTATACCAAACAAATTAAAAAACGACTACACAGACCAGATCATAACATCGCTGCAGAAATAACGAAAAAGCATGCCAAACTTAAACGTACGCAAAACACCCAAAATTGCCGATCTTTTACAAATGCTCGAAATTTAGTGCGGATATCAACGTGGAATGCTTTTATTAGTTACCATAAAGGACCTTTGTCTCGAAACCTGGTAGAAAATCCAAAGAGATTTTGCTCGTATGTTAAATATCTAGCAAGAAGACACAATCAGCGCTTTCTTGCGCGATAGCAAAGGAAATACTATCGATGACAGTACTACCAATGCAGATTTGCTAAACAAAGCCCTCTGAAATTCCTTCAACAAGAGAAGACGTATTAAATGTTCCATAATTTGAATCAAGAACAGCTGCCAACAAGAATAACTTTGCATTAAATGTCCTCGGAGTAGTGAAGCAACTCAAGTCATTTAATAAAAGCAAGTTTTCCGGTCCGGAATGTATGCGAATTAAGTTCCTATGAGAGTACACTGATGCAATAGCTTCACAATTAACAATATAAACAACAGCTCGCTCGTCGAAAGATCCATACACAAGGACAGGAAAATTTCACAGGTCGCACTAATACTCAAGAAAGGCAATAGGAGTAATCCACTAAATTACAGGAACCTAGCATTAACGTCGATATGCAGTCGGATTTTGGAACATATATTCTGATCAAACTTTTACCTCGAAGATTTAAAAAACGTCGTTCTTATGAAACAGAAGTAGCTATACACTCAAAGATGTGTTGAGTGGTATCTACAAAGGATTTCATATTGATTCCGTTTTTCTAGATTTCCAGAAGGTTTTTGACGCCGTCCTTCACAAGTGTCTTGTAATCAAATAGCGTGCTTATTTGATATGGCCTCACTTATGCAAGTGGATACGTGATTTACTGTCAGAGAAGTCACAGTTCGTAGTAGACCGAGCGAGATTGCGCAATGGGCAGCACACTTGACTCACATTCGGGATGACGACAGTTCAAACTCGCGTTCGGCCATCCATATTTAGATTTTCTGTAATTTCCCTCAATCGTTTCAGGCAAATGCCGGGATATTTCCTTGTAAGGGTTGGTTCAAATGGCTCTGAGCACTATGGGACTTAGCTGCTGAGGTCAGCAGTCCCCTAGAACTTAGAACTACTTAAACCTAACTAACCTAAGGACATCACACACATCCATACCCGAGGCAGGATTCGAACCTGCGAACGTAGCGGTCGTGCAGTTCCAGACTGTAGCGCCTAGAACCGCTCGGCCACTCCGACCGGCTTTGAAAGCGCACGGACGATTTCCTTACCCATCCTTCCCTGTATAGGAGGCAGAGTTTCACAGACATGGTACGGGATTTGGGGTGGGCATCATTAAGTCACAAGCGTTTCTCGTTGCGGCGGGACCTTATCACGACAGTTCAGTCACCAGTTTGCTCCTCCTGGTGCAGAAATATTTTGGACGCCGACATACATCGAGAGAAAAGATCATGTTGATAAAATAGGGAAAATTAGAGTTCGCACGGAAAGGTGTATGTGTTCGTTTTTTCTGCGCATTGCTCGAGAGTGGAATAACAGAGGATTATTGTAAAGGTGGTTCGATGAACCCTCTGCAAGGGATTTAGGTGTGATTTGCAGAGTATCCATGAAGGTGTAGATGTAGATGTATGCAACGAAAGTTTGAAAGTGAGGGTCCTAATTTAGACCCTCACCATCAAACGTTTCCACGACGTTATCTCTACAGCAGCAGGTCAGCTTAGAAATCATAAGACGCTGGAGCACTTACCTTTAACGACTTCTTTGGTCCTGGTTTTCTTATCTGGTAAGCGCTTTCAGATGCTCGGACACTGTTCTAAGGAGTTCCAGCCTCGGCTTATAGAGACTGTGACTGCCATATTCAGCAGTATGAGCATACCGAATGAGTGCCCTTGCATTTTGAATATCTCTTCTTCCTCGACAGTACCACGCCTTTAGGATGTGGGTACTCCTCCCTCTATGTCATAATTAGAACGCTGAATAAGTTTTGACAAGGGAAGGTGAAAAAGCTCTGTTCTCTCTGTTTCCGGCCTAAACGCCGAGAAGAGCACGTGGTTCCAGTGTTTGCTAATATCAAACAGAACGTCAGTTTTAGACATATCAACAGAATTAACCATCGAGCGAGCTTAGCATTGGTCAGGGAGAGAGTACGTGGCATGTGTGACATCCAGTGTGTTGCTGTCTCTATTTTATACCACTATTTTACTATTTTACTATTTTACTATTCTAACTAGACAAGTCTTGGACCGATCTGATGGCATCTTTTGGTCACTAGTGGAGTACACAAGGAAGAAATCAGTGTCCTGTCAACTAGCCAAGTTTGAACGTCTTAATAACAAGGCGCAGCCCAACGAGGACGCTCACACAGTCGTCAACCTGAGTGAGAAGGGATTCGACGCAACCACATTGAAAGTGCTCAGCAAGGGTCCTAATTTCTCAGGTACCCCCATAAATGTTCCTGCGGCGGCCTTCGTTAGTCCAAAGGAGCATCTGGCCCTGAAATTTACTGAAGAAGTGCGAGGGGAGATTCGCAGAGCGCTCACGAAACATCTCTGGAGATGGGATGTTTTCCCTTAAACAACTCAGGGAAGATGATAGCGCTGTGGTGTTGCCAGCAGACCGCCGGGGTGGCCGAGCGGTTCTAGGCGCTACAGTCTGGAACCTCGCGACCGCAATGGTCGCAGGTTCGAATCCTGACTCGGACATGGATGTGTGTGATGTCCTTAGGTTAGTTAGGTTTAAGTAGTTCTAAGTTCTGGGGGACTGATGGCCTCAAATGTTAAGTCCCAAAGTGCTCAGAGCCATCTGGACCATTTTGTTAGCAGCAGATGAAGGGGAATGCTACCGTCGCCCTACAGAAGGCAGATTATGACAGTAAGGTGCGACAACTTCTGGACGACCCGGTATAAAGACCAGTGGACAGGACTTCACAAGACATGGTGGATAAGAAGGAGATCGGCCTTCGAGAAAAGATCGTTAAGCAGCTAAGAGCAAAAGCACCAGTGTCGTCAAGACCTTATGGTCTGCCTAAGGTGCAAAAAGAAGGCGTTCCTCTACCTCCAGTAGTCAGCAACACGGGCGCAGCCAACTACCTCACTGCTCAACACCTTCAGAAGATGCTCTCGCCGTATGTTGGAAAGTGTGCCCGTCACATTCGTAACTCAGAGGATTTCCTATAACGCCTGAGGTAGTTACAGGTCAAGGTATCTGACATCACAGTCAGTTTTGACATGGTGCCCCTGGTCACCCGCGTAGCACTGAATGATTCACTTGATCTGATAGGGAAAAGTTCGACGGTTCTCTGCTAGACTTATTGAGGCACATATTTACCTCGACGTACCTCCTATATGGGGATCAATTCTACGTGCAAATGAAAGGGGTGATAATAGGTAGCCTTCTCTCACCGATGATGGCCTATCTCCTTATGGAGTGATTTGAAGAGGAGGCACTTACATCGGCCCCACATCAACTGCAAGGTTTTTTTTTTTAGGTATGTGGAAGACGCCTTTGTTATATGGCATCACGGGAGGGAAAATCTCCATGTTTTCTCGGACCTCCTAAACTCACTCCATCCTAACATTAAATTTATCATGGAACTGGAGATGGATGGGCTATACCATTCCTAGTTGTACTAGTCAAGAGGAAGGCAGATGGTGTCTTCAGTCACAGTGCGTAGGCCTACCCCGAACACACTCCGACTTGTAACTGCACGCCAGCAGTTGCCACTATCCGTCGTAGAAAAATAGTTTACTCAGAACTGGTTGAACAGACACGAATAATTTGGGAACAGAGGTAGAACACTTGTAACCTGTGTTCTACAAAAACGGATACTCTTCTAGATATGTTCAAAAGGCACTGCGGTCTGTTTACCCATCAGAGGTTCATTAAGAGGTGAAAGACGAAATGAATAAAGTTGGATATTTGCCATATGTCGGGCCGATATCTGCAAAAATCAGTAGAATCCTCCTCGAACATAACATCAAGAGCGTGTTCCATCCACCCACCAAGCTTAAGGCTCTGCCAGGGAGTGTGAAGGTTTACCTGCATCTGCGGAAACCAGGCTTTTAACACATACATTTCGAATGTGGGATGGAATATATCGGCCAGACGACTAATACCGTTGCCACAGGTGTAAAAACATCAAAGGCATACCATACTGACACAGGCAACCAAGTCAGTGATTGTCGTGCATTGTTTAAAATTCAATCATTCTATGAACTATAACGATGCCAAGATCTTAACACATACATCGAGATACTGGGGCAGCATTATCAAAGTATCTAGTGAGATTAAGGTCACGGAGGGTATTCTTAACCGCGATGGCAGTTTCCAGTTGAGTTCTGCCTCGAATTCGGGACTTCGTCTTCTGAAGTCGCAATGGGAACAACATGAAAGCCCCATGGGACACAAATATGAAGACGGAATTAAAGAAAACTGCCCGATGCATAGCATAGGACGCACATGAAATGGTACCTCAGACAACAGATCAATACCTGAGGACGCTCTACCGGGTCTTGAGCGGCGGTTTGAGCAACAACGCCCTGAAAACAACACTGCAGTCGCTCCTGGTGGGCACGGACCTCGCGCAGAACGCCTGACACGGCACGCAGCGGTCACAGAACGTCCCAGGTCACAGGTGACGACAACCGGAAGGTAAAATGTCTAGCACGACTTGGACGTCGTTCAGAACTGCAACAGCGAGATTGACAACAGGTAATAATAACCACAGTGCTAGAGGAAAGCACTACAGTCGCTGCTATTGGTCGGTGCATGACGCGGGGCGGGCCGCAGACGGAGCGCCTTCCACACTGGAATCAGTATCAGGCAGCACCTGAAGAAGACCGCGAGTTACGCAGTTGAAATAACGGTACAAGAAAGCGGCGAACAACCGGCGAAAACCCGATAGTCTTGATTTCTTTTCTCTGCACATTATTTCCTTCTCCAAAATTTTCTTTAGTTTTCTGTACTGCCTGCTCAGTGTACAGACTGAATAACATCGGAGATAAGCTACAACTCTGTCTCACTGCCTTCTCAGCCACTGCTTCCCATTCCCGACCCTCGACTCTTATAACCACCGTCTTGGCTTTTGTACAAGTTGTCAACAGCCTTTTACTCCCTTTATTTTACTCCTGTTACCTTGAAATTTTCCAAGAGAGTGTTCCAGTCAGCTTTTCTGTAAGTTTTTCCTACCTCTACAAATATTATAAACATAGGTTTGTCTCTCCTTAATCTGTCTTCTAAGAGCGGTCGTGGGGTCAGTATTTGGTTGCCTGTTATACCTTTCTAAGGAATCCTAACTGACCTTCCCAGTGGATGACTTCTACAAGCTTTTCCATTCTTCTGAAAATAATTCGCGTTAGTATTTTGCAACCACGTGTAATTAAACTGATAGTTCGGTATTGTTCGCATCCGTCAGCACTTGCTTCAGCGCGGATGCACAAAAACGTTCGACTTCCTGCTGGAATCTCGATGTCGCCAGCACGAAGGACACGGGAGAGGACTGCAGTTAGGTGGCGCCAGACAGGAGTGTGGTTCTGCTGGGAGGAGCGCCGAGATTGTCAGCGGGTCTGCGGTAACTACCGGGTCGGGGTAGCCCAGTTGTTAACGTAACTGCCTAGCAAGCAGGAGGTCACGGTTTCCAATACCTGTCCGGCACACATTTTCACTTGTCGTCGCTGACTCTGCATAAATTCCCGGATGCAGCTGACGTCAATATTTCCTCCCCTTTCAGTCAGTTTCTCCGCCTTTTTTTTCTGTAAGATGGCGCCCCTCCATGCCCACACCGACGTGATGACCAAACAAAAAGTTCTACTGACACCACCACATAACATGCTAGTCTTAGAACCAGGAGTCACAGGATGCGGGCTGTGATGTTGTCCATGCTTCTGGGTAGGATTACTCATTAACATGGTCCATCACGAGACATAAGGTGAACGAAAGTGATCGAAGGGTAGCGGTTTGTAAGGGCAGAGGGGAAGAAAGTGCCAAGGCAAGCACCAAGAGAAAAAAAGCCTCTTCCACAGTGGGACAGATAGTAAGGGTAGTAGCGACTTGGTATCAGCGACAGTGCATGCAAGGTGAGGTTATGTTAGTGCGAGGTATCGTGCATCGTTACCTTTGTCGTTGCGGGTCCTCGTTGTAGGGCCTGCGTCCCTGTAACAGTTCAAGGTCATCATATATTAGTGGGAGATCGGCCATATCAGCTCACAGTGTAGGGGGTGTGTGTGTGGCTGGTTTGCGTGTTGTGTACAGTACGGCTTCCCTGCGATTGCCTGTTTTTCGGCGGGTCGAGCATCTGGGGTTGCCAGTAGTAGCTATTTTGCAGGGGCTCGCCAGTACTGTTGTGTTAGCGTGCTATGGACCATAGATGTTTAGTTCCCTTTTAATAGTGTCTTTGGGCTATTATGTTTCCATCTACGGTTGCGGTCGTAGTTCCCCAGAGAAGGAATAAACGGATTACGCGAGTGTCTCGTGTTTCTGTAACGTCTTGTGGAGAGTTTTTGGAATACCTGCAAGACGGTAACTAGCCGATATTCCCGGTGAAGATCCGCGGCGCGTGTGTAACGCGGTGCATTGCCTATGATTCTGAGTACTTTGTTTTGTATGAGCTGCAGACGGCCCAGGCGTGTGGGCGGAGCGTATACCCAGATGGGAGCAGCATACCTCATCGGAGGTCTAATAAGTGTGATGTACATGGAACTGGACACCCTCCTATTCCTGTTAAGCATAGGATAGAGTTATTTGAGCCTCGCGTTTCCTTTCTTGGTCCCCTCAGAGTAGGTTCCGGTCCAGCTAGACACGAAGGTATTTCACCTTCTCACGGCAACGTATTGTGAGTGCATGTAGTGTTATTGGGTTGCAGCGTCTTCGGAGAAATATCACAAGCACGAATTGAACAATGTTGGTTAACGGAGTGAACTGTGAACGTCTTCAGTGGGCTCCGCCAGGCATTGACCTCAGTCGATGTAAGGTATCAAACAGAGGAACATAACGAGGGTGGTCGGACGTGTGGTGTCACCGCCAGACACCACACTAGCTAGGTGGTAGCCTTTAAATCGGCCGCGGTCCGTTAGTATACGTCGGACCCGCATGTCGCCACTGTCAGTGATTGCAGACCGAGTGCCACCCCACGGCAGGTCTAGTCTAGAGAGACTCCCTAGCACTCGCCCCAGTTGGACAGCCGACTTTGCTAGCGATGGTTCACTGTCTACATTCGCTCTCAATTGCCGAGACGACAGTTTAGCATAGCCTGCAGCTTCGTCATTTGCTACGACGTAGCAAGGCGCCATATTCAGTTACTATTCTGAACGGATAATATTGTGAATCTTGTACCGTCAAGAGCGACGTTCATCATTAATGGATTAAAGTTAAGTATCAAACTAATTACTTCCGCTTTCTGAATTCTAATTCCTTGCCATGTTCCAGACCTCATGTCAGTCTAGTCCATCCCTCCTCACGCCGGCCTGCGTGAGCTAAAACGCGTGTATTTCGGCCTCCTCTAGTAAAACGGTGTTGGCACTTCTGCCAACACAACAGGACGAGTGTGTGAACCCTTGTTCTCCCGAATGTGACTAAACTGTCCTCTTCGTCCGTTTTGTTGGATAATGCTGACTTACAAGTTCAAGAGAAACACTCCAATTAATTAATCAATCATTCATTCTCTCTGCTATTGCGTATACGCACAGGTAGTAAGGCCCCGATAATTGCTAATCATCTTGCTGTTGCAATTCTAATGGCCAGCGAGGTTACGTTACTAGTCGCGATTGCGTCAGATGAGCTAGGTACAATGAGTCCGTGTCTCAAGTTGCGTAGAATGCGTTACTGCCGGTTTTTCTTCAGTTTAGAAACAATTAATGGAACGCCTGGAGTAAAGCATTTAATTCCATGTTTCGAGGAATGCTGGCTACACAAAAGACGAACGAGCTTTGTCAATTAGTGAGCTGTGGGGTGAGTCAAATGATCAGCAGAAGCGATGCATTCCTAGCGTGTGGCATTAGCTAGCAACAGGTGGCTGCCAGGAGCCACTGTGCTGTTTCGAGGGGCCGCAGTGGTGATTTCCTCTGCGGAACTTCTTAGACCGTGCTATCCACGTCTCACAACGCACTCACCCTGTAGACTACCTGAAAGTAACTTGTACTCGCTGTCCCTTCCATATTCCAATATCCTTTACATGTTAACCACTTCTAGATACCAGATCTCCTATGTTCTTACAGCTAAATCTATAAGCTGTCAGGTCTTCTCATTTTACCCGCGACATTCTACCGACCCATATTCATTCAAGCAGTTCATCCACCTTTGATGGCTCCTATGCAGTATGAGGCAGACATGTAGTGAATGGAGCTTATTTATTTATAAATATCACTTTTCTTCTAGTACACACAGTGAGATTATTATTCACTTGTATTGAATTGCTAGTTAAAATATCCGGGCATGGTCAGCCAACTGTAAGGCAGCATTAGATATTATGTTACGTGATATGCCAACTGGAAGGTTACTGACATGAAAAAGAACGATGTTGCATCTGTGAATATTGTTCCTTATAGGAATCACATGTGCAGTGCATATGTGTCCGTAGTCTGTTTAGCATGCAGTAGAATATTATATATACTGAACATAAAACAAAACAAGATACGCCAATGATAGCGAATTTTAATCATACAAACTGAACACCTTGATATGCCTGGGTATGTATTTATTCTAGTGTACTGTTAGTCCACTCCTCCTCCACTTCTGTGTCCACTTTCTCTGCACCTATCTCCGTTCATTTCAGATTCCTCCCCCCCCCCCCTTTTTTCTACGCATCTCACGCATCCACCTCTTACTGTCCACATTATTCACCCCCTCACTCTTTCCATTTCCTCCTGCTTCTCTTTTCATCCATCTCCCACTCCCTCAATCTTATCCTCTCCGTTTTTTTGCCCTTCTCGTCCTCTAACTATGTCCTGGTACTCCTTACCCCTCACTGTTTCTCCATTTCCTCTTCCTCCACCCTTCTCTCTCAGTGAGCACTCCTCAAAATAGTAGGTGATTCCTAGGCCCACAATATTTTTTTCCAGATAATACATAAGTAACATGTGTACCAAATTTGGTTGACATTGGATTTAGGAGCAGTTTTTACTTGCAGCTTGTGTCACATACATTTCAAATATACACTACTGGCCATTAAAATTGCTACACCACGAAGATGACGTGCTACAGAAGCGGAATTTAACTGACAGGAAAAAGATGCTGTGATGTGCAAATGATTAGCATTTCAGAGCATTCACACAAGGTTGGCGCCGGTGGCGACATCTACAACGTGCTGACATGAGGAAAGTTTCCAACCCGTTTCTCATACACAAACAGCAGTTGACTGACGTTGCCTGGTGAAACGTTGTTGTGATGCCTCGTGTAAGGAGGAGAAATGCATACCATCACGTTTCCGACTTGGATAAAGGTCGGATTGCAGCCTATCGCGATTGCGGTTTATCGTATCGCGACATTGCTGCTCGCGTTCGTCGAGATCCAATGACTGTTAGCAGAACATGGAATCGGTGGGTTCAGGAGGGTAATACGGAACGCCGTGCTGGATCCCAACGGCCTCGTATCACTAGCAGTCGAGATGACAGGCATCTTATCCGCATGGCTGTAACGGATCGTACAGCCACGTCTCGATCCCTGAGTCAACAGATGGGGACGTTTGCAAGACAACAACCATCTGCACGAACAGTTCTACGACGTTTGCTGCAGCATGTACTATCAGCTCGGAGACCATGGATGCGGTTACACTTGGCGCTGCACTACAGACGGTAGCGCCTGCGATGGTGTACTCAACGACGAACCTGGGTGCACGAATGGCAAAACGTCATTTTTTCGGATGAATTCAGGTTCTGTTTACAGTATCATGATCGTCGTATCCGTGTTTGACGACATCGCGGTGAACGCATTGGGAAGCTTGTATTCGTCATCGCCATACTGGCGTATCACCCGGCGTGATGGTATAGGGTGCCATTGGTTACACGTCTCGGTCACCTCTTGTTCGCATTGACGGCACTTTGAACAGTGGACGTTACATTTCATTCGATCCCTGTGAAACCCTACATTTTAGCAGGATAATGCACGACCGCATGTTGCAGGTCCTGTAGGGGCCTTTCTGGATACAGAAAATGTTCGATTTCTGCCCTGGCCAGCACATTCTCCAGATCTCTCACCAATTGAAAAGGTCTGGTCAATGGTGGCCGAACAACTGGCTCGTCACAATACGCCAGTCTCTACTCTTGATGAACTGTGGCCAAGCTCTATTTGACTCACTGCCCAGGCGTATCAAGGCCAGAGGTTTTTGTTCTGGGTGCTGATTTCTCAGGATCTATGCACCCAAATTGCGTGAAAATGCAATCACATGTCAGTTCTAGTATAATATATTTGTCCAACGAATACCCGTTTATCGTCTGCATTTCTTCTTGGTGTAGCAACTTTAATGGTCAGTAGTGTATTTAACATATTTCATACAAATTGGTACCCGTATTTGACTTGTACCCCTAGTGAATTTCACCCCGCGGTTTCCTTTTCACGATGTTCAAAGTTTTGAAGTCATATCTTCTGAACAATGAGTCGCACTATGATATAATGTTCCAGATTCATTCAACGGTATTTGTGCGTACTGTCCGCAAAGTGTGTTGGGAGTAGAGTTGGTTCTAGAGTAGCAATAAATTAAAACGTCATGCATACTGAAGCTGCTTTTCACGTACGTATGCCATCACATTTCCAGAACTTTGTGCCGTACATTGGTACATTTTGCAAGTGCAGTCGGTGGTATATGTGAAACTGTATGCGGTATGTGTCACGAATAGATTTTCTGTCAAAAATAGCCATAAATTGAAATGTAATTCCTGATGCAGCTGTTTCAATGTACTTCATGAAAATTAGTAAGGGATAAACATTGAAATTACGTGTAGAGTTTGTTCCAAGTGATTATGTGCTCTCACTCTTAAATGTTGAATGAATAAATTCCAGATATTTGTCAGTCGTGGGCTACGCTACTTTTTCACCTGCACCCCCACCTCTTTGATTGGTAGGTGGTTCTTACAAACCACAGCGCTTCTTTGCAGACAGTGCAAAGTTTGAATCAAATCGATCCAGTGGTTTAATAGCGGATGTGGAATATAGGCAATGATACAAGTATCCGTTTTTATAAATTATATGGATTAATTCGGAACACAAGGACAGGTTATTTGTTTCTGTACCAAGAAGTTTGACAGAGCATTGAAAGACCTGAGTCGAAACAAGGCCCCCGGAGTAGACAACATTCCATTAGAACTACTGACAGCCTTGGGAGAGCCAGTCCTGACAAAACTCTACCGTCTGGTGAGCAAGATGTGTGAGACAGGCGAAATACTTTCAGACTTCAAGAAGAATATAATAATTCCAATCCCAAAGAAAGCAGGTGTTGACAGATGTGAAAATTACCGAATTATCAGTTTAATAAGCCATGGCTGCCAAATACTAGCACGAATTCTTTACAGATGAATGGAAAAACTGGTAGAAACCGACCTGGGGGAAGATCAGTTTGGATTCCGTAGAAATGTCGGAACATGTGAGGCAATACTGACCCTACGTCTTATCTAGAAAATAGGTTAAGGAAAGGCAAACCTACGTTTCTAGAATTTAGAGAAACCTTTCGACAATGTTGATTGGAATAGTCTCTTTCAAATTCTGAAGGTGGCAGGGTTAAAATACAGGGAGCGAAAGGCTATTTACAATTTGTACAGAAAGCAGATGGCAGTTATAAGAGTCGAGGGGTATGAAAGGGAAGCAGTGGTTGGGAAGGGAGTGAGATAGGGTTGTAGCCTATCCCGATGTTATTCAATCTGTATATTGAGCAAGCAATAAAGGAAACAAAAGAACAGTTCGGCGTAGATATTAAAATCCAAGGAGAAGAAATAAAAACTTTGAGGTTCGCCGATGACATTGTAATTCTGTCAGAGACAGCAAAGGACATGGAAGAGCAGTTGAACGGAATGGACAGTGTCTTGAAAGGAGGGTATAAGACGAACATCAACAAAAGCTAAACGAGGATAATGGAATGTAGTCGAATTAAGTCGGGTTATGCTGAGGGAATTAGATTAGGATATGAGACACTTAAAGTAGTGAAGGAGTTTTGCTATTCGGGGAGCAAAATAACTGATGACGGTGGAAGTAGAGAGGATATAAAATGTAGACTGGCAATGGCAAGGAAAGCGTTTCTGAAGAAGAAAAAATTTGTTAACATCGAGTATAGATATAAATGTCAGGAAGTCGTTTGTTAAAGTATTTGTATGGAGTGTAGCCATGTATGGAAGTGAAACGTGGACGATAAATAATTTAGACAAGAAGAGAATAGAAGCTTTCGAAATGTGGTGCTACAGAAGAATGCTGAAGATTAGATAGGTAGATCACATAACTAATGAGGAGGTATTGAATAGAATTGGGAAGAAGAGGAGCTTGTGGCACAACTTGACTAGAAGAAGGGATCGGCTGGTAGGACATGTTCTGAGACATCGAGAGATCACCAATTTAGTATTGGAGGGCAGAGTGGAGGGTAAAAATCGTAGAGGGAGACCAAGAGATGAATACACTAAGCAGATTGAGAAGGATGTAGGCTGCAGTAGGTACTGGGAGATGAAGAAGCTTGCACAGGATAGAGTAGCATCGTACCAGTCTCAGGACCGTAGACCACAACAACAACAACACAAAGGAAATGAACTGTATGTGGTCACTGGGTGCGCTGCTCGTCTAATTACGCTGAGAACTTAAAATTACCTGTGATTAAATTACTTAGCGTCTCAGCAACTAGTGAATGACTTCCGGACAGAAATTTTCATTAAATTACTGTCATATGGATAGCACACGCACACACACACACACACACACACACACACACACACACACACACACTTATGTATGTCCATAAGTGTAAGTACGTGTTTGTGTGTGTGTAATTTCCTCCTTTGCTCCGCACTCGGCACCAACAGTTTAGAGGAAAGCACACTTCATCAAAGCGTAACCACATCTCCATTAACCCGTCCTATTGCCATTTATCTTCGATCAAATTTGGCACGGTAGTTTAAATCATCAACTTTTTTCGTTGGGTCTTCAAGTAGCTGAGCTTTGTTGAGTGTACGTACGTTCGTTCCTGCGTTGGCGCCACCCGGATGTCACGTCGAAGGAACTGATACCTTCTGAATCAGCCTAGTGTGGTTCACGTCATTTCATAGGGGTTTTTGGTGGATCTTGCAGCGCATCGTACATGGGAGAGCAGGTTTACCTTAGCTGCTTTCCTCCTTAGATATTTCGGAGCAATGTAAGATAGGACAGCTAATACGGAATGGAAGCAATAGGGTTATGGAAACATGTGATAACTGGTGAGTGAAGGAAACGGGAATAAAACCCCTGGGAAAGCTATTCACACTGGGTAGAAGGCAGTTTTAGTTTCTCTTTATTTGACCTGTGACAGTTTACAAACAATGGGATGACCGCCATTTGTATTCAGAAGGGAATAGAGTAACCAACCAACCGGTTTAGGCCGACATCGGCCTCCAGTGACACTAAAATATAGGCAGTGCTTCCGTTCCACGACTGCGGAAACCATGCTGTCAGTGGTGGGACGTAACCATGCACTGTATTCTACGACCTGAGGATTGCAAATGTCAGCCAAAACAGGTTATTTTGTGAGATATAAATGTAATTGAGCAGATGATTTTATTATTCTGATTCTAAAAATCAGTCTAACGTGTATGATAGACGGCATCCTGGTTCATATGAGCCGTCAATTAAGTGACTGAATTCATCACGTGTGAAAGAAACGTCGGAAGCAGACTGAAGTTCACGCAGAAAGTTTTAATAGTAATGTATTCCCAACTTGCAAGAGCAGCATGCGACCCCATAGATTAAAACAGCATTTGGACTTGCCTAGATGTTCGTCCGGTCACCTCCTAAATTTCATCGCAAGAGTTAGAAAGCAGAAACTGCATATTTCAATCACGTTTCGGCCAAGGCCCGGTTTGCCACCGCACCAAAAACCCTGAAAAAGTTTTATGTAGCCCAGCCACAGGTCAGCTCAGAGAGAACTGTGTGAGTTCTGCCATTGATCGACACGTGCACACATCTCTGGTCATATCATTGCTTATACGAACCCACGGTAAGAAAGTAGTCCCAATGAAATCAACTTTTCAGCAGTATTAAATTTCTGCTAGATGGGCTTCTACACACTTCCAGGTCAACGTTTCTTCCGTCATTTACAGCATTACTTACCACCTGCCGTCTTTCCGCTAACTTCCACACAGACATGTTTGATCGCCTGTTCGCCCTATGATGGCTGTCTAAACGGAAAGACACGAAGCACATAGTGAATTTCCGATGTGCTAGCCATACCTCTCATAGTCATTTCCATATTCAGATGTCGTACACGAAGCTCACTCGAACATATTAAATTTCATACTCTTCTTTCGTTGGAGACGAGCTGAGGACCATGTTTAGAACATTAATTTGCGTTACGCTTTCTTTCTTGTCTCCTGCTCTGCATTTTCTTAAATGTCTTTTTCGAACAGTTTTGTCTTAGAAATCTTGCTAACTTTCCGTTTCGAGTGAGTATGGTATGTATAGACGTTTGGATGGATTACGTGGAAGAGTTGTATGGTGTACAAGCTGATAACATGAGACTGAATTTGGAAGATGAAGGGGAAGAAAACGAAGAAAAACGAAATCCTAACATATTGAAATGTGTATTGAAGAAAGTGAATTAGGAGTTCCAGGGAAAGGAACCATTGGGTTGTAGCAAAGTACCATCTGAGACACTGAAAGTCTTAGGTGTAAATTCGATAGCCAGCTTGACTGTGGTAGTAAACAGAATTTATGACATCGGAATCTAGTATCAAGATTTACTTAAGATTATTCTACTACATTTACCTAAAAAGTACTATACAAAAGAATACAAAGAATATAAGACAGTTAGTTTTATCTGTCCAGTAATAAAGGCTATGACGAGAGTCATCCTACAGAAAATCGAAAGGAAAATTGAGGAAAATAGTGGGGACAACCAGGTTAGGTTCAAAAAGGGTAAAAGAACAAGAGGTGCTATACGTTGTATGAGTATGATAAGAGAAAGAATGACAGAAATGAACAAAGTGATGCATATTTGCTTTGGCGACTGGAAGAAGACTTTCGGTATTGTCAGCTGGAGTACACTGCTGATATTTTTAATAGATGTGGAAGGTGGAAGGATGGAAGGTTAATATAGGAGACTTGTAGAGAGCGAAAAGTGATAGATGTGAAGAAAATCTGTTAGGTATGGCCATAGAGGATACAAGAGACACTGTAATTGGAAGAGTAAGGAAAATGACTATAAAATAAGTGGATGGGCCAGCAGTGCTGGCGGAGTGAAAAGAGAAGCTACAGAAAATGTTGAAGAGTATTGCAGGAAGGAGCAAGATAAATACTGGAAAGAGGAAGTGCTGTGAACAGGCGTGAAGAAAGCTCCAGTAAACGTATTCCCAGAGAGAAAAAAGAGAGAACAAGTAAGAGACTTTCTACACATGAAAGTTTTTTATCATGGAACTGAAGTTATACGGACGACATGAGCAGGAAAATATCTATAGGAAAGAGAGCGTTTGTAAAAGTGAAGCAGTTAGTAACATCTAGAGGAATTCCAACGCAGCTGAGGAAAGGATATGCTCAATTTTGTGTCTGGATTGTAGAGTATACAGCAGTGAATCATGGATGTTTAAAAAGAAAGAAAAAATATTAGAAAGTTTCGAAATGTAGCTATGGAGAAGAATTCTGAAACCGACTTTAGAATGAGGAAGTTTTGAAGAAAATAGGTGATGAAAGAAAATTTATCGAAGGAATCTGAAAAGAAAGCATAGGAGTTGCCTGCAACAAAGAAATACATTGGGGAAAGTGTAAGGAATTAGAGGAAGAGGTAGGAAGAGAACAGCAGTAACAGATGACATTTGAAGATGACGGACGCAGAAACAGATGATGCTCAGAGCAGTAGAGATTTGAAATCTGAAACATCACAGGTGCTCTAAAGAAAGCGAATAAGAAGCAGCACACTAGCTTCCTGCACAAGAAGCTGATCCAGACACTAATCGAATTCGCGCGGCAAAGTAACGACCTTGGGCTGGTACACGGATCAGCCTGGCGGTGTGTTTTAGGTCGTTTCCACGCTGGTTTAGGCGAATGATATGCTAATCCCCAAATTCCGAATCACATGACGTAACACATAAGCTGTTCAAATACGATATCATGCATTCACAGACGAATGGCGCACATTGCTTTCCTCCCTTATGTTACCGTGACAACTGTGGCATCAGGAAGAGCAGTCGTCCAAAGGGTTAAATAAGTTTTTAAAAAATTACTAAGTCGTCGAATAGGGAACTCCGTAATAGATGGCAATAAATGCCGGGGAAATAAAAGAAAGACAGAAGCTGTTCAGTTGACCTTAATAAGCTTACTCTCAGTACGCACCCACAGAACGTTAGTCTTCTTTTCCTAATTTAGTCCGTAATTATTTCGGCATAATGTATACTTCTGTATTACATGTTACTTTAAATGTTTTTACTTTTTGTAACACTCTTTCTTTCCATTTCCCTTATTTCTTTATTTTCCTTTATTGATTTTTAGCTCAGTGTTTTTGTTGCGTATCGGCATTATGGGCAACTCAATCTTTTGTAATGGGGAGTTTTTGAACATTTGCTTTCTAGACAATTTTTTGTTATGTACGAGCTTTGTTAAGTAGATTGCTAAGTCCATCTTCGTTAATAGTATTCTGGTAGCTTCCTTTCTCTTCCATTGGTCCGAATACCTTCTCCTATATATCAAAATCTGCTTCTTCTTCATGTACCCATACTTGATGCTTAATTTTGATGATGTAATAGTGAATTTTATCATTGTATTTCTCAAAGACATTTGTAGACATTCATGCTGCTGATTTAATTACTCTTACTTATTTTAATGTCACCTCTACGTTCGTGGAGGTATGTATGATCTATGCAACTAAATGAAGGCAGTTTGTTTATTGCCATACGCGTTTTGCTCCTGTTATTTGGGAAGCATCATCAGTGGCAATAAATACATGTTTTTTTATACATACAATAAACGTATTATGTGATGGATATAATATGCTGGTGTATTTCATTTTGTCGTGTTTTTCTCTTGCTTTTTAGGTTAGAAATATCTTTATAGCAAAAGTTCCGTATTGTGAATGTATCGTTCGATGTAACTTACGATTTCCAGCTCTGTTAACACATGTGTGTGGTCCTGGAGATGTATTTGTTAGTTTTCGTACTCCAGCTGCTGATTTCTGGCGTTCCTTCATCCATATTTGTCACATCACATGTTTCACTTTCAATTTCCATTTGGTGATCAACATCTGTGCGGTTTTTGGTGTGTATTGTTGCCAACTGTTGTTGTGTGTTTGTCTTTTGTTTGTGTTGTGTTTCATGTTTTCATTTGTTCTGTGTGTGTGTGTGTGTGTGTGTGTGTGTGTGTGTGTGTGTGTGTGTAAATGTAATTTTTTTAAAAATAAATATGAGGTTACGTGTGCGTGTGTATTTTTCTGTGTGCACTGTAATTTTCTATAATAAATATGTTTGTGTGTGTGTGTGGTTTGCTGTGTGTATATGTATTATTATTATTTTTAATAAATATGAGTTCATGTTTCTGTATGTGTGTGTACGGGGCGGGGGGGGGGGGGGAGGTGAGGGGAAGGATATTCATTAATTATTTATCCTGGTTACATTTTGGTTTGTTATTGTTTTGGTGGCTAGTTTGACCAGGGAGTTATGGTTTATATGGATTTGCTCTCTAAGTACCTTCTCTTCCATTGGAATGGCTCATTGTGTATGAAAGTTTTCTTGCAATCTCAGGAGCTTTCTGCTGTGGTTATTCACTCTGATAACTGTCATGTCACATTCCATGTTGGATGGTTGATGTTCATGTTTTATATGGTGTTTAGTGAAGGTAGAATGGCTATTTTCATGTTTCCAACTGCTTATGTGATCTTTATATCTAGCTTTGAAGTTTCTGCTTGTCATCCCCAGATATAGTGATTTACGTTCTTGGCACTATAGCTATAGCTGTTATACACCTGATCCTTGGTATTTGTCTGGTTTGTCTGTTGTTTGTAAATGTTACTGGAGTGTTTTTCTTGTTCTGTAAGCTCTTTGTAATCCCTATTTCCTTAGTATATTTACTATCTTGTGTGTTGCTTTTGTGATTGTATGTAAGAGTGTACCATGGTTTTTGTTATTCATGCCATGGGTGTTATTGTTTTGTGTTTCCGTCTGTGATGTAGTGTACGAGGGTTTTTGTGCTCTCTGCAAAAAATGTTCAAATGGCTCTGAGCACAATGGGACTCAACTGCTGTGGTCATAAGTCCCCTAGAACTTAGAACTACTTAAACCTAACTAACCTAAGGACATCACACACATCCATGCCCGAGGCAGGATTCGAACCTGCGACCGTAGCGGTCGTGCGGTTCCAGACTGTAGCGCCTTTAACCGCTCGGCCACTCCGGCCGGCCTGCTCTCTGCATGTCTTAATTTCTCTTGAGCTGTGTTGTAATTTTTTGATTGCGTTATTGTATTATGTGGGTGCTCTAATCATTGTTTGTGGCTATGAGTTGTACTGTTTGTAATTCTTTTGCATAGTTTTCTTTGCTGAGTGGGATGTTATTTAGTCTGTATAACATGTATCGTAGGGCAGCTAATTTTTTATTTAGTGGGTTGTTGGATGAAGCAGGTATAATAATGTCTGTGGCTGTTGGCTTTCTGAAGATGTCAAATGTGTGTTTATTATTCTCTCTCTTTATTGTTATATCCAAATACATCCAAAACAATAGTCTTTTGCTACTACGCCTATTTTAACGATTATTGATTCGGATGGTATTTTTTGGCTGGTTGAACTTTGAAACTGATTCTTCAAAACTGTTGTATAAGCACATAATATTAATTTTAGTTTTTATTATTTTATGCCATTTGTCTGCTGCTTGAGTTTATGCGGAACGCCACTTACCTCTCTCTTTGGGACCTCTTCAGAGCAGAGGGGTACTTCCACCAAACGTCTTCAATTATCTGTCGTATATATTCCTTGCTCTGTCTTCCCCTACAGTTTTCAACCTCTATAGATCCCTCTAGTGTCAAGAAAACTATTTCCTGATGTCTCAACACACGTTCTATCATTGCATCTCTTCTTATGGCCTCTGTTTTCCACATATTCCTGTCCGGACGCCTTCTGCAGAAAAACTCTTCACCCCAGAATGAAATTTTCACTTTGCAGCGGAATGTGCACTGATATGAAACTTGCTGGAAGATTAAAACAGTGTGCCAGACCGAGATTCGAACTCGGGACCTTTGCCTTTCGCGGGAAGTGCTCTACCATCTTTTTTTTAATTATCAGATTGACTTGGTATTTTCATGAAAATGAGACAACCATAGTCTAATCATCATTTAATATCACCTGCAAAAAGAAAATCAACAAATTAGTTCAAGCACAATCAATTATTAAATTCTAAAGGGGAAGACTAACCCATTATCCCACCCTTCCTGTCATTTTTTTTTATATACATTTGGAAGAGAAAACGTGGAAAACAAAGCTACAAGGGAGGGGACTCAAGCTCAGGGGAGAGACAGGGATCACAGGGGAGCTTAACCAACACCCAGACGGTTAAACACGAGAAAAAGCATGTTCGCAAAAAGCGGTCGGAATCGTGGCAACTGCTGTTGTCAGATAGTGGTGAAAAACGCGGGGATCTGGGTCATTCCCACCTTCAACGACATAGTGAACATAGTAACCCAAGAGCCAGACAATCGAGCTTGTTTTCGTCTGAGGAAAAGGAAAAAAGGATATGTCCGGATGTAGGAGAATGTCGTCTGGTAAAGCAGTTTCAGGCCATCGAGTAAGGGAAATCTGATTGACGGTGGATCCAGAGCCAATGATGCCGTCCGCAAGCAACAAGCCTGTGAAGTAAGGCGTCAGTCTGATGACATTCCTCGCAATGATCGGTCGGACGAAGGCCAATACCATAAAGACGATCACCAGTAGGTGTCAGACCGTAAATCGCCTTATACCACGTCGAAGTCATCTCCATCGGAAATACAGGAAGAGTAAGATGGGACCAGACCGTTTTCCAACACGTTGATGGGGAAGCAAGTTCAACAAAAGAAAGGGGAAATGGTACACCCCAACGAGGAGGCATAATGCTCGTATTAATATGCGTCATAGAAAGTATGCCAGCACCTAGCAT
Source organism: Schistocerca americana (assembly GCF_021461395.2). NCBI lineage: Eukaryota > Metazoa > Arthropoda > Insecta > Orthoptera > Acrididae > Schistocerca > Schistocerca americana. The sequence continues at coordinate 495,295,620 of NC_060124.1, read as the reverse complement.
ACCGATAATTAGAAAATATTCACGAATGTTCCGCAGTTTAGTATTAATCCGTACAACATCAACAGGAGGGGTCAGACATACCGGCCGGAGTACAGGTTAAAACATTGCGGCAGGCAAGTAAGATGGATGTCTTCATTTTGATATCGGAAAGAGCGAATGCTCCAAGCTTTCGAGGCCTGGCCACTACTTCGTACCGGACACGAAAGATATGGCGGCGCCACAGGAATCGACCAGACACCGGTTTAAGTCTGCGGCCCATCATCGCGGGAAGCGGGAAGATCTGCGCAACTTAATATACTTTACTGAAGACATAGGTTTCTAAAACCCGTGCCTTGTGAAGGAGGCTAAGCGAACGGCGTTCACGTTCAAGGATCGCCCCGTGAACACGACCCGCAACCTCACGCCAATTTAATGTCGCCATTTTGATCGGATTGCGATCCACTAAGATCCCTAAAGTCTTGGCGATTGACGACTGTTGCCTAAGGAATGACAACATTATCGAAGCCTCTCAAAGGTAGGAACGTACATTTACAATCATTAATGCGAGCACCAGCAAGACGACAAAATGAATCCAAGGTATCCTTAAGCCTCGGTACGTCCTCGACATGTCGTACGAAAACCATGACGCCATCGGCGTGTGCACGGACCGAAAAAAGTTCCTCCAATATAGTCCAGCAACGTAATTGCATGGTGAGGCGGCGAAGTAAGGGCTCTAAGAACAAGACAAAAAGGGACATGGATAAGCCCATCTGATCGATACCGCGGGGGGGGGGGGGGGGGAGTGTGACCGTTCACAATCACCGAGACCCTGATACCGGTAAAAAGGGGAGTTAAGACCTGCCGAGGATCATTATTAAGCCGACAGCGGTGAGCACTCTCGTTAGAAAATCATGCCTGACACGATCAAGCGCTTTTTGGAAATCAAGAAAAAGCAAATCTCCTGGGATATTAGCGGCAGCGGCCACCGAAATTACATCGCGACATTCGAGAACAGAAGTCAGTACCGTGCGTCTAGGCACACAGCTTTGGCGGGTGGCAATAATGGTATCGAGCAGCTTAGAGAGACGGATATTAATTGCTCGAGCGACGATTTTATAATCGAACTTAAGGAGAGTAATAGGACGGAGGGAATCCAAACCTGTGGTTTTCGGAGGAGGACCAGTTCAACTTCCTGAAAAGGAGCAGGAAGTGAGATGCCCGGTATCACTTCATTTGCCATTGACGTTAAGGTGTCACAAATGAGTCGCCAAAATTAAACATAAAACTCCTAAGGAATACCGCCTAATCCCGGCGAATTGCGGGACTGAGATCCTGTAACAACATCATACAGTGGCGGTCGAAATAATAGAGCCACCTCTATTGACGAGATTAAGAACTAGGATATCTATTAGTTCGCGAAATCGCCACGAGTGCCGTGTTGTCAGTCCCTTGTAGACAACATCAGGGAAGACGTTGCTGCTATCTTTAGTCGTCCGAAAGGAAGCGTTTGAGCTAGACGTGTGAAAAGAGGCATAAAGGTAAGAATCTTATGGGTCAAAATAATAGAGCCGCTTTACACATGTGCCTTTAAATTGATTTTTATGCAGTTGTTTTGTATGTAAATTGACGTGTGGTTTTGTTTACATTCATCTAGATGGGCAGAGCAAAGCATACCAGTGAAGATGAGCGTATAGTAATGTTACGGATGTTCAGAAGTGGGATGTCCATGAATAAAACAGCCAATGTCTTGCACGTTTCGCGAAAACGAGTCCAGAACGCCATGAGACGGTCAAAACAAACAAGGCCGCAGGTGGAGAACAGGGGGCGACCTCGTGTAACTACTCCTCGCGTAGACAGACTCATCACTAGGGAAGTGAAGAAAGACGCATTTTTGTCAACACCACGACTGAAAGCCATTTTGTTTAGCGACGAACATGATGTTCAACCATCAACCTCAACGATTCAAAGACGACTGAGATCTGCAAAATTGAATGGGCGCATTGCAAGAAAGAAGCCACATGTTTCACAAGCTAATGTTCGGTAAAGGTTAGCCTTTGCCCGGAGAAATGAACAAAAACCTAATACTTGGTGGAGGAACATCCTTTGGTACGATGAATCCAAGTTTAATAGGTTTGCCTCAGACGGAAAAGTCTATGTGCGCCGCCCACCAAACCAGGAATTTAATCCCAAGTACACTTTAAAAACTGTGAAATACGGTGGCGGAAGTGTTATGGTATGGGGATGTTTTTCGTGGTACGGCATTGGTCCAATACACCGTATCAACGGCATAATGAACGCAGAAATGTACAAAGACATCTTGGCAAATGTGATGCTGCCTTATGCTGAAGAGGAAATGCCGCTGAAATGGAAATTTCAGCACGATAACGATCCAAAGCATACTGCAAGGATCATAAGGCAGTTTGTTCAAGAGCACAATATCGAAGTATTAGAGTGGCCACCTCAGTCCCCTGACGCATCACCCATTGAGAACTTATGGGAGATCTTAGACAAGAGAATTGACCGCTCAAAAGCTACATCGTCAGAAAAACTGTGGGAAGAAATCCAGAGAGCCTGGTATGCGATCAGTAGTGACGAATGCAGGCGTTTAGTAGACTCTATGGGTAAGAGGTGCAGGGCAATCCTCAAAAATAAGGGTTACCCCACGAAGTACTAATGCAGTCCTATGCAAAAAAGACTGTTCCTGTACGTTTCATAAGACTGAGATCAAGTACAATATATTTGTTTCAATTGGCTCTATTTTTTTGACCCTGTGGTCTGGTATTCTTTTGAATATTATCGATTATTACTGATTATTTTGTGTTGTGTTATCGATATAACTGACTATAGTACAATGTGACTCGGTTGTAATGGTTTCCATCATAGTTCAAACATGTCAAGTAATAAATGTGCACTTTATTCCAAACCTTTGCCAGGTGGCTCTATTATTTTGACCGCCACTGTATATATCGTCCTTGTGAAAGGGACGCAGGAAGGCGTCATTTAAATGAGGAGTGACGACGCGATGCTTCAAGGATGTAAAGTCGTCGAGAGAGTTTTCAGCCGGGACATGGGTCTCGCACAGATCAGTAAAACAGGTGTAAATAATTCCGGAAATGTCACGGTGAGAGGTGAACGTGCGGACGTCAGCGGTCGTGAGGGAGGCAAAGCACACACGTTTCCGGCACGCCATTAAACGGACTAGATGGTATAGTGGCGTCAATTCGTCTTGTAAAAGGGAGCATGGTTGAGACCTCATCCGCAGTCACTCCATTTCAATTGGTTTGAGCCGCAGCAATTTGGCTTTGATGCACTATATATCAGTTACCCGTAGCACTATCGTACAGTTGACGTTAGACTGAGTAGTAAAATTCTTGCGTTCGTCGATCGTCTGCCACCATCGCAGCTCCAAAACGCATGAGAGCCCTACGGATTTGTGGTTCAACATGCGGTGTCCACAATGCTCCAATAGACGAGTATCGGTCCATAGTACGAAAACAACGAACCCATACGTCCTCCAGGACGACACCAAGAGAGGTATCCTGCAAATAGGGTATATTAAACAGCCAGGGAGGACGAAACAATTTAACCGGTTGCCGCTCGTAATTAAACGTGATGCTACGGCTCAGTGATCAGTAAAACAGGCCGGTATCAGAGTAACATCCATAAGTTGCCCACACAAGGAGTCGAAAAGGTAAAAGCGATCGAGGCGACTGCTAGACGTGGGAGTAAACCCATCTGAGCTACCCAAGCACGACACACGACCCGTCCTCACAGCTTTAATTCCGCCAGTAACTCGTCTCCTACCTTTCAAACTTCGGTCATACTTGGGTAGCTCAGATGGTAGAGCACTTGCCCGCGAAATGCAAAGGTCCCGAGTTAGAGTCTTGGTCCGGCACACAGGTTTAATCCGCCAGGAAGTTTCAACTCTTTATTACTTATCTCATCAGTCCAGGTACTTCTCAGCGCCATTCTGTAACAGCACATGACAAACGCTTCGATAATCATCTTATGCGGTTTCCCTACAATCCTTGATTACTTCCATACGATGCTGTATGCCAGACACATACTCAAAGAAATTTCTTCATTAGTTGTTAAGGCCAGTGAGCGATACTACTGGGCGTCTTTTGACCAGGAAGGCCTTCATTCATCTAATTCATGACCCAAGTTTTATTTTGAGCATATCGGTGTTCTCCTTTCTCCTACTCCTAATTGCTCTCTAACCTTTCTGGTTTACTCTGTAACTACTGTGTGTGCTCTTTAGACTATTGATTCCATTCAACAGGTCTTGCAATTCTACCTAACTTTCAATGAGGGTAGCAATGTCATCAACACATCCTCTCATTGATGTCATCCATTTTGAATTCAAATCCAACTCATGAATTTCTCTTGTACACCCCTGATTGTTTCTAAGACGTACAGGTTGAACCATAGGGTCCTGTCTAATTAGAGCTCTCCGATCTTGGTTATAGTTTATATTATCTGTATTTTCCTACGGCTACACACTTCCTGTGAATTTTGAACATGTGGTACCGTTTTACATTGCCGAACATTTAGTCTGTTGTCTTTTGTCTTAATTTTCCATAAATCTTGATTCAGTTATTAATCACAACGTCAGGATTGCTTGCTCGTGTCCATCTTCATCAAAGACAAATCTAGAAGCAGATCCAGATCATTCTCTCTCATTCTGCTGTGTATTATTCTTATCACTAATGTGGATACATGAGCTGTTAAGCTGAGTGTGCGACAGTCCTGCATCATACTAGAGTAGCATTTGTTTCATATACGTATGTACTTCAGTCGTGCTTAATGGGTGGAACATTGTGGACCTCTTGGCTGCTTGCTTTTGTTGTGCCATAACAAGAGCCAGGTTTGTTCTGTCGTTCAACTTTAAACTGGTCCGCACTTATGCTCCAGAGCTTCGAAGATTGTATTTGATTCCAGTGACGGATAACCAATCTCGTGATCAAAGCACCTTATAACTTTTCGCCCATTTAACGGCATTCATTATTTTTATTCTTTGTGGTCAGTCTTTGCGACATACCATTATCACCTACGCTACCTGTGGATAAATACAGGTATTCGAAAGCAAGTGTCATATATTCCAAACTGACGCAGTATTGTCCAAATCAGCAAGTAAATTTCCCGTAGTCACAAATGGAGCTAGACTCTATAAGTAGGGCGGCATGTGATTTTCTCGTACCATGACGTCCTTCTATGTTAAGCACACTCTCTTTCAAATACACCTGCCTCTGTCCGGATTGCGTTAGATGCGTTGGGCGCACGCTCCTGTTACGTTCGTACTTTGTCGATGGACTGGACCTACAACGATGACCTTAAATGCCTCCACAGTCAGAAATCCGGCACATTCGTCTCCGGTGAATGATGGGGACATGATACCGCACCTACTCGGCGAAGATATCGGCTAAGAAACGATGAGGTATGGTGCCCCGCTGTACACAGTTCTGCAATAGGACTGGTAATCGGTAATACAAAGCACTTGTTAACCTGTTTGGGTAAGTGTCTCGCTAAATGAGTCTGTCACCTGCAACTGCTGCGCATTAACTGATGCTGAAGCAATCATGACCCCACAAAGCTACGTTTGCAGCAGGAATGGCATCAGCCCTCACGACCGTATTGCCGTAATTTACTGTGCCGTCACATGAGAATGCCGCCTTACTTGTAAATATAACGGAGACTGCGAACTGGGGATATTCAACGATCTATGTCTCAGTATGTTCTTGTTTCCGAACACGTCATTATTTTCTTCTTTCAGTTTTGAATAATACTGCATCCTGCAAGAATATCTGAAACTTTTTAAAATAGCATGCATCAGTTAACGCCTACATAGTGAGAAAAATCCCGATGGTATATGGTTACAGGTTGACTCAGCTTCCGAACTATCAGTTAAGTCGCTCAAGATCTCCGTCTGCAGAAGACTCTTTTACAGATTTTCTTTCTGCTGAAACGTCCAAATGAGTGAGCATAAAACTTGTTCCACAGATGGACGTCGTCAGTAGCTCCGTATTACCATGTGAATCTGCCTGGCGACTTCTCCTGAAAACTGGATTGACCTACGCTTCTTTTCTCATCGCTTGGTACCGTCAGTTGCTCCAGCTGCCTAGTTGCTCCAGCGACCTATAATAAACTGATAATCGAAGGGGTGGAACTTCTTTGAGTGACCTCTGTAGAATGTCCCAGCTTCTCATCCGACCTTGATGCGTTTCCTCTGCCAAGGGATTTCAGTTGATTTCCTATGTCCTGAATACTTGTCTCAAAACTAACACTTCCACGTTTGTGCAATGACTAAAAGTAGCATCCGAATTACGATCTGTAGTGATTTTCGGAAAATCGAATTCAGCAATATGGTCCTCCCTTATCGTCTTGCATTTCTGTGCCAGTATGGCCAACGAAGTGACTGATAGATAATTCCCATTATGTAAGCTGATTTTCAATCAACTTACGCATCTTCAGTGGAGTACAACTTGCAGTGGTCACATTATGAGCTCGTTGAGTTCCACCAAACAGCCAATGCGAATAACGTATACTGTATGTGCTAGTTCATATGAAACTGTTTCCACAAGTCCACAGTGCAGATACAGTAACCGAGAATGCACGTTGCTAAATTTTAACTCCATCTCATGTGTGTGCACGTTTCTGCAAACAGCATTACGCATACATCCCAAGCAAATAAGTCAGTTAAATGTCTCATCCGGAACTCTCCCACCTAACGCCATCGTAGATAAGTTCTTCGCTTTACGTTCTATCCAAATAGATCGCTTTTTTTTTTTTTTGTAAGAGTCAGAACTCACCGAATTATGTCCAGTAATATGGAATCGTTTTCAATGTAAATGTAAAACTGCAATAGCAAAACGAGCACCTAAATTAACTAGTTTTCTCTGGATGTACGAACCAACTTGCCTTATTACCGTCAGTGATTGGGTTCATTCCACAAGAAGGTTGAAGGGAATGCAAATACGTTGTCAGATGCATGTGAGAAGAATGCTAACAATAAGTAAATAAAAAAACACAGTTGTTGTATCATCATCACTATTCCTTGACAGTTTCAGTAGTTTGTTTTCCACTACTTACGACCATACGTAGTGGGAGACTGCGAAATAGTCCGTATTAAGAACGTTCGTACTGGCTGTGATTCTCGGCTTAGCATTATCATTAACTTGAAGTGTTTCGGAACATGTTATAGTGGTTTATAGGTTCAGAAAAATATGCCACACATGTTTTTTTAGGCGTTGGAAGTCAAGACCTTGCAACATGTGTGGCCGAACTACATCGTCGTCGGCTCTGTGTGATGATTCTCCCCCCTTTCATAGCATTTTATCACTAACACCCAAACCTCCAGATGTGAAACAATTAGATCAATACCAAACGTTGTGTGTCGATAGAGTATCAACCTGCTATTCTCGGTGGTATTAATGAGAGAAAAGGAAAATAAATAAACTATGTTCGTTGCACCCCCTACGCTTTCCTTGGTTCCTGGAGTGTAGTAACGGTATATGGTAGCCAGCAAAATTAACATTGCTACAAACTCCGAAATGTCCTTTTACATGTCAGGAATATGTTATCCTTTATAACAATTTCACGCGTAAACTGTTTTAAAAAAATATTGCCATCAGTGGGCTTCGAACTCGGGACGTTTAATACGAGGAGCTAACGCCTTGCGCACTCACCTACCACAGCTCTCTGCGGCGTTTTATCACAGATACGCTTCTCCTATACTCTGTTGTGCTGGCGTTACTTTTAATTATCGTTCATGAATGTTCTACTGGACGACCGCACCCAGCACGAACTAAATCGGTGATTTGGTTGGTACTCCATTGATAACACAACGTTTGGTACCGATCTGTGTGTCTGATATCTGGAGGTTTGGATGAGCAATAACGACACAATTTAGATTTTCCAACTTTTATTTGCGTGTTGCCGAGTTTACTATCTTCAGTGATCTGATTTGGATGCAGTGATATATCAGTAACAAGAAAGGCGTTGCTCAAATATAATTATATAAACGTGCTTAAGTGTGATGTGCATATAAATTACAAGATTTATGGCTACACAAAAAAAAGCTAAAAGACCACAGAATTTCCTCATTCTGCGACGGGAGCAAACTGAGAACCGGTGTAATACGGATAAGGAAATACAGTAAACTCAACTAGAACTCATTTTTCGAGTCTCAAATGTTTGATCACGATGGATTCATAATTGAATTATTCAGTGAAAGGGACTGATTAGGGTTACTGCTGCTAGGGTATGTCTAGTACAGCAGGGAGACAACATGAACTCAGGAAAGTTGGATGGATATCAATGATAACCTTGGCAGTTTTACCCTATGAGGCATTACCTTTATTCTTTACTTTTCAACTCTAAATAAAACAGTGAATGTTCTTAGTAGGCTGAAGGAAGGAATTAAAATGATGCAAACTTGATTACTCTATATCCAAGCTATCAATTAAGGATCCAAACGTTGCCAACTGATTAAAGGAATTTCTAGAACCGCGCTCAAACTTTATCCTACTTTGTGATGTACTAGATAAGTAGAAACGAAAATTTGCTTTTGACGTCTCGTCGACTTTCGGATCGGACAAAGGTGTACCAATAAACGGATCATAACCTTTTCAGGTGAACCATTCCGGCAACTGTTTGAAGTGGACTGAGAAAATGAATAAAAATCAGGTGAAAACGTTGAATGAGGATCTCAGCAGCTCGAGATGTATGAAACTCCAGCGCGTTAACCACTTCGCCAACACGGCCTTCTCTTCTTTCTCGGCCATAACTCAAAGAATACTTTGTATCTCATTAAGACATCAGATGTGGGCTGTTAGGCGCTGCTAGGCATTAGATACATTTGATGCACCGATTTCCTTTCCCTCTTGCGGTAGTTAATCTAACGGCATTCTTGTTAGTCCACTCAAGTCGACTTTAATCAACTGGGGAGCAGAGGAAGTAAAGTATGGAGATATATGAAGAAGGCGTAGGTAGGACAGCCAACATATACACACACACACACAAATAGAGACAGAGAGAGAGAGAGAGAGAGAGAGCGAAACTTTACTTTGTTGCATTTTTATTAATTTTATTATTACTACATTATTCCGCTTGGGTTTACTGAGCCGTACTGCAAACTGCGTGGTACAAATGTCAACTCATATATGCAGAGAAAACATAGTACAAATAATGTATACAATGGTTTAAATTAATTTGCTGTTTCACGTATGTTCAATACTTAGAGCTACGGAATCTTCACATATCAAATGTTGTCAGGAAACACGAAGTAGTATTCAAGAGAGAATGAAATGCATACACACAGAGAATAACAAGAGTATTCACTTATAAGTAACAAACCATATTTCGTACAACCACACTATTATTTCACGTAAAGCATATAAGGGCTATCTTGAATGACACCTCATGTTGGCTGCCACATTATAAAATCAACATCTTCAGTATTTCGGCGATCCTGCTGTTCCACATCCTTATCAGAACCCCTGTTGCTGAGTACTGTTGAAAACTGATGCCAAGGTTGCAGGTCTTCGTAATATACAGGCCTCTGAGGAGACTTTCAAATCTGATTACTCCGGGAAAGCCTAAAATTTCAAACAGGAGCTTTATTTATTCTCCTCGGTTCTGAGCTTGGGTTTTGCGAACGAAAATTTTGTATTGGTTGTCAATTAAATGTTCTGGGGCCGAATATGACTGACATAACAAATTTAAAAAAATTCTTGTGAATCATAAAAGTATTAGGGCAAGTGGACTCATATATGCTATACCCTTCATCAAACTCGTTTTACATCCTAATAATGACATATTTTCACAGATTTTCTTTAGATGTTTTATTTGTAATCTGACAACTGAAATACATAAACAGTTTTATGTAAGTACCGCAAGATGTTAGTTAATTATTATGTCATAAAATACTATCAGAAAGTTGTTCACTACTGCGCCTTCAGAATGTACGTTGCACGTTGTTATGTCAGGCCAAGTATATTGATTGCTGCATTAAACTTCAAACAAACACAGATAAATGACCATGTTTTGCAACACAGTCATCAATGCTCTGTAAGCAAGACTCGAAATGTTTTAACAGTCGCTCACTTTCTCGACCATAGAAACCCTCTCCTGGCCATGCAGCCATTGTAGAACAGCTGTGTAAATGTCTTCATCGTCGGAAAATTTGTGAATCAGCTCCTCGATACCTTCACATTGTCGTCTATGGTAGACGTACAAGTCGATGGCCTCCATTGGCGATCAGCATGACCCTCATCTGTCCGGCTTTGGTCAGACTGTTGGCAGAATTTCACTATTTCTGAACGCAATATTGAATGTAGTCCATACAGCGTCAGAATTCACGGCTAACCTGTGTGTCAGACGTTATGCCCACAATGATCGTACTGTCCCGCGTAATTCAAACTTGGAGTACGTGTCCAGCTGTCACGTGATTTCACTCTCACTTGTTATCTGCTTTACTGGAGAACTGTATCTGCAAGATACCCAGAGCATGTACTGTCTTCTGACAACGCGTCACACTTGTTGAACAAGCATGGGCCGACATGTGTCACTTACTTTTCCAAGTCCCTATGTATATGGTCCTTTATACTGTTTCTTCTATTTGCTGTCTCTCTCTCTCTCTCTCTCTCTCTCTCTCTCTCTCTCTCTCTCTCTTCATCCGAACGGGCTATGAAGGCTCAATGCTACCGACCGGCCGCCGTGTCATTCTAAGCCCACAGGCGTCTCTGGATGTGGATATGGAGGGGCATGGGGTCTGCACACCGCTCTCCCGGCCGTGTGTCATTCTACAAGACCGCAGCCGCTACTTCTCAAACAAGTAGCTCTTCAGTTTGCCTCACAAGGGCTGAGTACACCCCGCTTGCCAACAGCGCACGGCAGACCGCATGGTCGCCCATCCAAGTGCTAGCCCAGTCCAACAACGCTTGACTTCGGTGTTCGGACGGGAACCGGTGTCTTTACTGCGGCAAGGTCGTTGACTCTATTTGTTATGGAACTGAAAAAATAGTTTCTTCTTTCTCTTTCTCTGAAACGAAAACGTATTTTGCATTTAGTGCTCTACACAAATGTGATATGAAGTACATCACTACACCAGAGGTTAAAACTCTCCAGTACGCAGATGATTTATACCTTTTTCTACTCTTAAAGGCCAAATCTCTATGCCTGACCTCAGACAGGTATCCTTAAAACCAGGAAACGCAATCAGAATAAACTATTACAAGTTTTATTCAACATCTCATGTAGATGTACTATATGAAACATCCTTAATGTTCCGTTGGCATAGGCTTTGGTGTTCTGTTGCGTTACCTCATTGGAAATGGGTAATCTTTGTCATCATAATCCACTTTCTCTTCTTCGCTCCCTTCTACGTCTAGTATTCTCTGCTGTGAATGTGCAGAATGGAGACATAGCGCTACACCTATAAACAGCATCGCTGTGTTGTTTTGAGGAAATAAATGATCTCTTTCTCTATAGCGAAGGGTATACTAACATTTTGAAGCATTTTCTATAGTCAACCCAGTCCCAAAGTACAGAAATTACCTCTATTTCTTAAAACCATGTTAACGCTGCGATAAACATGTTTCTTCAGTCAAGCTACTGGGAGCTTGCAGAAACGAAAGTACGTGATGAACAGAAAGCACGTAGTGTGAAGTAAAGCCACAATCGAGGACAGCGAATTTACTTACTTTACTGAGCTAGAAGAAAATAAAATTAGTATGTAGCGTAAATGCATCAGAAGGTTCAAAATGGTTCAAATGGCTCTGAGCACTATGGGACTCAACTGCTGAGGTCATTAGTCCCCTAGAACTTAGAACTAGTTAAACCTAACTAACCTAAGGACATCACAAACATCCATGCCCGAGTCAGGATTCGAACCTGCGACCGTAGCGGTCTTGCGGTTCCAGACTGCAGCGCCTTTAACCGCACGGCCACTTCGGCCGGCGCATCAGAAGGAGTGAGGAAGATATTTGAGGATCCCTATGATGTAACAAAACATGAGCACTTGTTAGAATGGGAATCATCAGTTTCACAAGGTTTTGCACTAAAGAGTTTTGATGTATTTCCAAGTACTTGTAGGTAAACAGATGGTTACTTGCGTCTCCTTCTTTCTTGTGTGTTCTGACACTCGCAGAAATGGATATCTCTGACACCTTCCAAATGTAAGTGGTTAGGATGAACCACGATAGTTTTCAGCTTCCTGCTAGGCTGAAAGTCTCGAAGACAGAAGAACCTTCTCATTACTGGCTGGATTGCAGTGTCGCCCACAGCTGGAAATCTGAGGATGGTAGAACGACGTTCATCGCACATCCAGAACCACTGGAATTATTCGCCAGCTTTGCGACTAAGTCTCCTAAGCCAGCCATACATGATCTGGGGGCCACTGGAATGAAATTTTCATGCCTTTTGTTTATTTCTCAATGCTTATCGTAAAATTTCAAATACCTGAATATTCATCTTACTGTTACACTCTAGCCTGAATAGAATGGAACTCGCTTTTTGATTCCTAGACTACAGCAGGTTCTGGAGCCTCACATAAATACCTAATGTCCGACCCTCTCGAATCGCTGCCGCTTCTGCAGTAAAATATGAACAAGGTGGCGGCAGACGAAGTTCTTAGGAAGACTTCAGCTGCGGGGGAAGTAATACGCAACTTTTTGCTGAAGTTTCTTGAAATTAAAAGCAATCAATATAAAAGTGAACAAAGTGCGTCAGTAAAGTTTCAGGTAGGCAACGAAACTGGAACTCATTGTGCCAAAGCAATTTTTCGTCGTACTGTAAATAGTGACTACCGAGATTTTACACCTGATATCGGAATGGATTTCTAAGTTGGTCTATGGATGTATCTGTTTGACCCTAACTGTAGATACTGTGCACTGAGCCTAATGCTTTCACTAGCAGAGGGCAAACACTCCTCATTTCCAATGCAGACCTTGTGTGTGGAAGACACCCTCATTTGTCGCAGGAGCATGATTAATCTGTATTGGGCTGCTGCCCTACTTGGCCACTAAAATATCTCTCGAAGTACTGACGTCGACATGCAGCAGAACTTCAACAACTTCTCCTAGTAAGAGAGTCTTGTAAGTTGATCGCATTTCTTCAAGGCCCACAAGCCTGCACCCGAATTCTACTATGTCAAACTGATGAAGTGCGCATTTCGCAACGGTATGGTACAACGATCATTCTAATCGAGGATGCAGCGGACAAAGACAGAGTTACAGTGGTCACACCGTCAAGTTCCAGCTGCAGGTCTCATTGCGTTAATGCTGCTTCTTTTCGTGGTTACATAGTGGGCTGACGACAACTGTAGAAAATTTCTTAGTCAAACTGTTAGATCGTTGGCAGTCATACAGTCATTGAAGGTGTAAATGGCTCTGCCTGACATTAGCCATAGAGATTTGGTCTTTAAGTGTAGAAGAAAAGCGATAAATCATTTGCATACTGGAGAGATTTAACCTCTGGTGTAATGATGTTCTTCATGTCTCGTGTGTACATTAAAAACAGAGTAGTGCGCTGATCTGAGCGTTTAGGGAGTCCTCTTGAGTTTGTATGAGTAATTTTTTTTGTTCTTACACACTTGGTCCTCCGCTTTGGAAAGATATGAACACAAAACAAAATAAGTCTTTCAAGAGCTCTCGTAGTAAACGCCGACAAGCCGACAACGGGATAGGTATGTAGGAAGTTGGACTTCAAGGCACCGATTTAGATTAGGGAACTGGAACCATTATTTGAACTGCTCAGGGAGGTAGCAGACTCTAATCCAGACGTCGATAAGGTTCGTAGAAAAGTCGTGAAGGGTCGATTTGTCACGAGAGAGAGCACAGGACAGTGAACATAATACATTCCAAGGACTGAGTTCGTAGAGGACTTCCGTATACAATTTATCTCTTTCATCTGAGACGGGGGTCTTAGGATATGATCAATGCGATGACTACTGGGGGGGAATTTATCCAGTTAAGAGGTTTTCACAATTTTTAAAACATGTTAGTTCAAGCATTTACATCCCAGTTTCACGGGTAATCTTCCACAGATGAGAAGATTTTACCCTTCTTACGTTCTAGACGACGTTCAGCAGTCACTGGTGAGTAATCCGTACTCCACCGTACCACGGAGTTCTTAACATGTAACTAAGTCAAATGTCACTTTTGGTACTAGAAGTCTTTCGAATTTAATACTCTAAAGAATGTGTAGTGAGATGCTTACACTGAGCCGGTCTCTGGTAAACTTACTTCAGCAACTGCATTATTACTTTTTGAAAGAGTGCCAGTTTTTGTTATTTATGTTCTAGTGACTTTTAGGAAAGAATTCCACGTCTCTTGTTGTCGCTTCCATCGTCAAAATAACAGGAAAAGTTACCTTATCCTGAATTTTGATGCAATATGCAATATTGACCGATTACAAATATTCACTTTTGGTGGCAACAATTACGTGAGCCATTATCGTGGCGAGAGACTCCAGGACAGGAGAGCCGTCGTTGAGGACTATGTGGTGACTGTCTTCCATTACATTAGGTGAGCTCTGTCCTGGGTCTCTTGTACACGAATTTCCCTAAGTAGAGGTGTGAGGGCTGAAATTCCCGCAGAGTACCAGCGGTTGCTCAAGTTGGTGCAACAGTACTTTCCAATCTTACTTCACCTATCTCAGTTATCGGATATTAAAACCCGGCTATCGGGGTGGATAATACAGAACGTAAGTTTCATATCAGCGCACACTCCGCTACAGAGTGAAAGTCTCATTCGTGCTACCGATATCTGCAGTCCTGCGTTAGGGGAACTAATGTGTATATCCGAGAAAGTAATTCCTGCCACAGCAGGACAGCGGCACGCCCTTTAGAGTCGAGTCTTCCTGACCTAATTACAAAGTACCTTCTACAGGTGATATGCCTATCTAGTTTGGATCACGTTTCGGAAATCGAAGCAGCACACACATTTTTCAGATGGATTTCTTGTAGCATGCTGTCTCTGTTGCCTACGGCTGACAGAATATGCCACTGAAGGACCATGAAAATTATGATTGGAAATAATGCTTGGAGTTAAAATTCTTACCCCTCTCGTGTCTAACTCTGCTCGGATAAGGAAATATACCTCACTTGTTAATATGATACTCCAGATATTATCTCGGAGTTAACTGCAGCTGCCATTCGTCGTGGACGTCTTGAACACTGACACTGTGTTACGCCTTGGTAATGTGGAATTCCAGTTCGCCTGGGATAAATGAAGCAGGAGGATACTTAGGGAGCCTCCATTGTATCTCATAACTCCTCACTTGATGTCACATAAAACTAATTCGAAAACATATACATACCCGCACTGTTCGATATTGCACTACACCACAGTCCCACTGAACGTGAAGCATTATCAAAGTATATAATTCATTTTTTCTCAACGGTTGGAATAAATACGTCTATTAACGCAGATTTTACAGTTTCAAGAGATTATTCCAACAAACTGAGGCCAGGGTCAAATCCTTGTCAGAGCCAGTCCACAAAAAAAAAAAAACCTCAACTTTCTGATTGCTATGTAGTCCACGTTTGAGGCGGCGTCATCGTTGTCTTAATTTATAGGCACTGGTTTACGCGTATAGTGATTTTGTTTTGGCTTCTCAGGTGCTACGCAGCATATTGTGCTGTTCGTGTCTTCCCTGCAGGAAGAAAACGAAGAAAACGAAGGAAGCGACACCTTATGTGGAGCGCTACACAAGTAGGAAAGAGTGGAAGAAAGACCTTGATGCTGGAATAATGGATCTTAACATGGTGAGCAACTCCAAGACGTATCAAAAACGGCATAGCGTTGTTAAAGCATTACTGAAATTAGTACCAATGCTTACTCTAGTAGCAAAATCTGTTCTTTTAACTTCCCAGTTTTTTCAGTATTCCAACTATTTGTTTTAGTTTTCTAGTTTATATTGAGTCTTAAATTAGACCTTACAAACATACTCATTTTCGATGTCTACGTCTAATTCTGGAGAACTATTGTTACGCTCTCAACGTTAATATGAAATCGATGAGATGGCTGTGATTATCACATTGACTTTCCAGGTGCAGTTTTTTATTTTATGCACTTCAAGGATTATGATTCTTGTATCACGTTATGTTCATCTGAACACTCAAGGAGATGATCTCCTTTATCGTTGGTGGTTCACTGTCCAAATCTCTTTGCCCTCAGACATCCACGATCACTTCCCATGAAGAGTTTCAGATCTCACCTTAAGACAATTTTACGTCTTTATGAAGCAACTATATTTTCATAGCCAATGAACATATATTTAAATGAGGAGCGCAGTATTATATAGTCGAAATATTTGTCTTATAACAGGACAAATACTAACAATTAAATAAATCCGTATAAATCAAGTAGTGGGTGTGTCATTAATAATTGCAAATCATAAAAAGTCTGTTAGCTTTCATTATTAATTTCTACAGCAGTGTTATCATAAACATACGTTTCGAACGGATTTTGTTTTGAATACATTTGGCTTCAGTTGCCCAGGAACTTTGCTACATACAGTCTTTACACATACACTGATCAGACAGAACATATGACGACCTACCTAATAGCCGGTATGTCTACCTTTGGCACGGATAACAGCGGCAGCTCACGTCGTGGCAAGGAAGCGGTGACGCCTTGGCAGGTCGCCGGAGGGAGTTGGCACCACACCTGCACGCACAAGTCACCCAGTTCCCGTAAATTCCGGGAAGGGGAGCGATAAGCACTCAAGCCACGTTCGGTCACATCCCACGCGTGTTCGGTAGAGTAGAGATCTGGCGGGTTGAGTTGTTTGTCAAACCACTCCATCACACTCCTGGTCTTGTGACGTGGTGCCGTATCTTGCTGAAAATCCCACAGCTCTCAGGTGACGTAATCGTCATAATGGGATGTACGTGGTCTGCAAACAGTGTACTCCCAGCCGTTACGGTGCCTTGCACAAGCTAAACTGGACCCACGGATGCTCACGTGAATGTTCTCCAGAGCGTAATGGAGCCGCCGCCATCTTGTCTCCATCCCGAAGCACAGGTGTCAAGGCGCTGTTAACCTGGAAGACGATGGATTGGCGCCCTCGCATCGGCATTATGAAGAAGGTATTGGGATTCATCGGACCGTGAAACGCTCTGCCACTGTGCCAACTCCTGCGTCGACGGTCACGTGCCCATTACAGTCGTAGTGGCCGATGTCAGGTGCTAACATTGGCACACGCGTGCGTCGACGGTTGTGGAGGCCATTCTTCAGGGGTGTTCGGTGCTCTGTGTACTCAGATACACTTGTACTCTGCGCAGCCTTAAAGTCTGATCTTAGTTACGTCACAGTTCACCATCTGTCCTGGTTGTGCAGTCTGACTTTTGTAATGCGGTGTTGACGCCCAACCTCACGACGTAAGGACTTGGTTTTACCTCGGTTTCCCTGCATCTTGAAGCCATTCACTACAGCACTTCTCGAAAACTCGGTAAGTCGTGCAGTTCCCGGCACGGTCATGCCTCAGCCCAACGTAGATAGATCGCGCGCCTTCGCTATTCTACAAACGGACAACATTGTCACTGATAGTACATGCACAAGTGCGTGTCAGACCAGCAGTCATTCCTTGCCGTGTGACGCCGCTATTGCCTGGACGTATTTATATGTGTAGTAGGTCTGTGGTCATAATGTTCTGTCTGATCAGTGTATGTGACTTCTGCTATGGAAATCGAAAGTGTTACGGAATGATGGCCCCTGGGTCCGATCTAGTGGCTAATTGTTCGTCTGGTTTGTATTAGAAAGTTCCTTGCATTTCTTAGTAGGGAAAGCATTGGCGCTTACGAATACTTGCTTGTTTTTCCATTTGATAACACTGCTACATCATCCGATGGAGAAATACTGCCTTTGTTGCATCAAAGCGGAGGTTATGGAACTATAAACATATAAGAATAATTGCCAATGAAACTTAAATGTTACAAAAAAAAAAAAAACTGGAAACCATTTAGGCCATTGAAAGATATTATGTAACGGTAGATCAAGTATGTTTACTTAGGGAGGTACCTAAACGAAACAATTGCCCTACAATAAAACAATAATTAAAAAGAATAACGATGTACACAGGGAGTAATAATATGGGTGTGAATCGTTAAAGAAAAATAGATATAGTAACTTTAGAGCAACTATACAATTTCAGAAACACCGTGCGATGAATCTGAATTATTATATGTGTCTAAATTTATTCCATCTAATAATTTATCAGGACACCTAATTTATATGATATTAACAAGGTATTACATTAATTAATTTAATTCAGCAGATGATTTAGGGTAATATTATTAGCATAACTTTATTTTTTCGTTTCCAAGTTTCATGTCTATATTTGCATGCAAAATTTACTAGGTACTTTGTGTTGAAATCTATGCTTACACATGTACTGCTGTAATTAGTAAACAAAACATCATCATGGACGTTATAACACCCTGGGCCAAAGTTAATCAATTATGGTTATGGAACATGAGTCTCTTGACTGGTTTCATTCTTCTTCATGGGCTACTTATTTTTTTGTCAGTATGTTTACCACACTGCATTGGCAAAATCTGCTTAATATCTTCTACAGTTAGCACCTACACAAAGTTTTGGTTTCAAGCGGCCGTTAACTAGTTAGGATTTCTTAGCAGCAGTCCTATTAACGTGCGTCCAGTCCTCACCTTTTCACTCTTGTACCTCTCATTTCTCTACTTTATTCGATGTCTTAATTTATAACTACTCCCTATGTAACACCTCCTTCAGACTTTACACTTACGAACTGCCTATGTTATATAAAATCCATTCAAGTGTGGTAAGTCGAATCTCTAGAGTATCCGTATGTGTTAGATACATGCAATACTACATGAGTCAGTAATAGCAAAAACCAAACACCCACAGTTTATGGAGTACGGACGCTTCAGAGAGAGAAGGGAGCCAGAATATCCGTCCATCTTCGAGATCTTTCCCTGTCAACCGACTCCAGGACCTGCCCCTCGCATCAAGAAAGAAGATAATAGTAAGGACGATACTCGGAAGGACGGCCGTGCAGAGGTGAGCAAACATCAGTACTACCGGGTATACATCGCAGAATCAGTCCCTCTCCCTGACAGCTCTCTCATTTTTACACGTGGGACTAGGTACGGAACTCACTTTGTTGTAATCCATTAATACTAAATAGCAGTGGTTACAGTATCCTAAAATAAATGTAACATACAACGGAATTATATTGCTGTGGAAAGTAAACTTCCGTTGTAAAATTACAAGGATACGAAATATATAACTCGTTTGAAACACAAGCTAAAAACGCAACGCATGTTAACAGTCGATTCAGTCTTACATGGTTTCCCATTTGCATTCGACATGCTACCTCAAGTGTCCAGTGTCCTTGCTGTACGTATACTTCTGCTACACTGTCGCAGTCAGTGAACAAAGATGTATTACAAGCATTGCACACAAAAAGGATCACAGACAATGTCTATGTTTTTCGAGTCATGTATCTATTGACTTGTTTCAGCTTTCTTCATGTGTTGTGTACTACACAGTGCGCGGACAACAATCTGGTGTTTATACACATTGCACACCTTCACATTCTTCCCCTTTCAGGTGCGAGGTTCATTATTCCTAGATGCCTTATCATTATTCGTGTCAACCAACCTTTATTTTGTTAAGTGTGCCCCATTAAAACATTCTGTACCCTTTTCATTCACGTGCCTCTCAGTTCCCTGTCTCTATTTGCTATATTATTTTTTGACAAACGCCTATAGCATCACATTTCACATTCGTTATTAGACACAGTTATGGTCTGCTAACTTAATATGCCATCTGTTTAATAAAGCTAAGTCATTTGTCTAAAGTTTCCTTCTGTTAGACATACGGCATCCTAGCTGAATAAGCAATAGTAAAACCAAACCATCTACAGGGCCATGCTGTTGGGCGCCTCAAGAGGAGAAAGGCAGCCGAAGAAATACCACCGTCTGATGACCGTGAGCGCAAACACACTGAACAGCGTCGCCGTCGCCGCAAGAGACGTGAGAATAAACTGGTCGCCGCGCCGCAGGAGGGCCCTGCTGGGGTAAGTCAGTGTCATTACTGCGGTGGAGGTCAAGCAGGGAGAGGCGGACAGACAGGTTGAGAGCTAAGAAACAACAGGTACTTCTTAAACTGCACTCATTGCAGAATCAGCCACTCTGCCAGATCATGTCTATCGAGAATATTTGATGCTCCAGACATAACTCCTCGACTATAAATTCCGGAAGGATAGTTTAAGGGATTCACTTTATTACAGTCAAATGATACATTGGTTACAAGATAATGATGTAAATCTTGGGTCGTACGGATAGTTATCATTGTGGGACAGTAAGACCCGGTGTAAAATATCCACGGGTTACGATTATAACACTTGTGTGAAACACAGCAGCTTCAAACAGCTTCATGTACACAAATTACAGATCTGCAGCTGTGCGAGTCACAACTGGCCAATGACTACTGCCAATCGGAGACACATCCGTCCGTCAGTATAGCAGATTTGAGGTAATGGCGCAAGACTAGCGAACGGCATCCAGTGTCGACGGATTCATTATAGATGTAGTTCGACGTGTGTAATGACGGGTAATGAAACCGTTTGACTCATTTTAAGCGCAAGTATGCCGATAACCGTTTTATGTGATTTGTGCAAACACGGAGAACCGCAATTCGATTGGCCGACTTGAATATAACTGAGTACAAATACTGGCGCCAGGACCTATCACATCAAACAGAAAACTGCCATGTACGTAAAGATATAGGTATAAATGATATTATCCCAGACTGTTAACGGAACTGAACACTTCAGTAGGATACCCTCGTACGAAACCACAAGCTGAATGTCAATGACACCCCATATACCGTCAGTGGCACTTATGAGACAGTAGGGAACCAATAAAGCACTCGGAATCAGTTACAATATTTTTTTCGCGATTTATGCCTGCAAGAAAGTGATGACTCATCTAACGTACATGGTGGAAGCGAAGTAACTACCTTACCATAGCAGAAAACTTGGTAAGAATTAGTCGAAGTTAATCAGACTTCGAATACATTCCAACTGTATTAATGAAATCCTCTGTGACTGACACAAATGCCATACCGAGAACAACTTAAATTACCTAAAACAGACCGGACACATGAAGACCATCAGTGCACTCTTTTCTGGTTTATTATAAGTCCATCAACAATTGTTCACGTGATGAGATAAGCGTGAGTTTGCAACTATTTAACTTAGCCAGACTATTTGTGTGAAATAGTAGTAATAATAGTCGGTGGAGAACACACGACGTTAATGGCACAACTCGCAAAAATGTGTTACTGCCTCTCACTGGAGCGAATCAGAGATGGCCCAGGAGCCTTGGTGCAGGTTCTGATAGGATTACTCCGAAGACGAAACCAGATGTCATCCCAGCTGTATGTCCACTTCGTCTGCGATCAGCTTAAAAACTGAAGTTTTAGCGCATAAAGATACTAATTAAGAGCAAGGATAATGTAAACAGATGTAAAGGGCTCTAATATGACAGGTGTGAACTGATAAAATTGTGCTGCGTTAATAATCATACAGCAAAAATAGGAGCTCTGATACTATACAGAAACAGCGCGAAAATCTGCTACGTGTCACTAAATACTTTCAGTATAACGAGTAATGTTTTATCAGGGCAACTGACAAAGAGGTAATTAATAACTCCATGTGATTAACTTTTAATTGAAAGTAGCACTTTTCTTTGGCACAAGACTCTGCATAATAATGTAAGAATAAATTACGTTTTAGTTAGGAAGCTCCCTTTGTGAGGTTACGACGAAGCCATCGACATACCTCTGTGGAAGTCAGAAGTATCTGTACCGGGTGACCTTACCGATTAACCAATCACTACCTATAGGATCACAGGAGTTTCGTTAAAGGTATTGGGCAAGGAAAAAATAAATAAATCGAATTTATTTAACAAATTTTGGTCCTAGCGGCGTTGTAAGAATAAAAATAGGGGGTTTATGATACTACTGAATGAAACAATGGTCACTATAGGGCTGTATTTATTACACTTCGCTACATACGTCATGTTAAACATAAGCGCACACGAACAGAAAACTATTATGTTCCGTAAGTACACTACTGACCATTAAAATTGCTACACCACGAAGATGACGTGCTACAGACGCGAAATTTAACCGACAAGAAGAAGATGCTGTGATATGCAAATGATAAGCTTTTCAGAGCATTCACACAAGGTTGGCGCCGGTGGTGACACCTACAACGTGCTGACATGAGGAAAGTTTCCAACCGATTTCTCATTCACAAACAGCAGTTGAACGGCGTTGCCTGGTGAAACGTTGTTGTGATGCCTCGTGTAAGAAATGAAATGAAATGTCGTGTGACGAGGGCCTCCCGTCGGGTAGACCGCTCGCCTGGTGCAAGTCTTTCGATTTGACGCCACTTCGGCGACTTGCGCGTCGATGGGGATGAAATGATGATGATTAGGACAACACAACATCCAGTCCCTGAGCGGAGAAAATCTCTGACCCATCCGGGAATCGAACCCGGGCCCTTAAGATTGACTGTCTTTCGCGCTGACAACTCAGCTAGCTACCGGGGGCGGACGCCTCGTGTAAGGAGAAGAAATGCATACCATCACGTTTCCGACTTGAAAAAAGGTCGGATTGTAGCCTATCGCGATTGCGGTTTATCGTATCGCGACACTGCTGCTCGCGTTGGTCGAGATCAAATGACTGTAAGCAGAATATGGAATCGGTGGGTTCAAGAGGGTAATACGGAACGCCGTGCTGGATCCCAACGGCCTCGTATCACTAGCACTCGAGATGACAGGCATCGTATCCGAATGGCTGTAACGGATCGTGCAGCCACGTCTCGATCCCTGAGGCAGCAGGGTGGGGATGTTTGCAAGACAACAACCATCTGCATGAACAGTTCGACGACGTTTACAGCAGCATGGACTATCAGCTCGGAGACCATGGCTGCGGTTACCCTTGGCATTTGTAAGAGGTGAGGTATGCGCTATATGCGCTGCCTGCAATAGGCAAGGCACCTATGCCTTGCCTATTGCAGGCAGCGCATATAGCGCATACCTCACCTCTTACACGCTGCATCACAGACAGGAGCGCCTGCCATGGTGTACTCAACGACGAACCTGGGTGCACGAATGTCAAAACGTCATATTTTTGGCTCAGTCCAGGTTCTGTTTACACCATCATGATGGTCGCATCCGCGTTTGGTGATATCGTGGTGAACGCACATTGGAAGCGTGTATTCGTCATCGCCATACTGGCGTATCACCCGGCGTGATGGTATCGAGTGCCACTGGTTACACGTCTAGGTCACCTGTTATTCGCATTGACGACACATTGAACAGTGGTCGTTACATTTCAGATGTGTTACGACCCGTGCCTCTACCCTTCATTCGATCCCTCGATCCCTGCGAAACCCTACATTTCAGCAGGATAATGCACGACCGCATGTTGCAGGTCCTGTACTGGCCTTTCTGGATACAGAAATTGTTCGACTGCTGCCCTGGCCAGCACATTCTCCACGTCTCTCACCAATTGAAAACGTCTGGTCACTGGTGGCCGAGCAGCTGGCTCGTCACAATACGCCAGTCACTACTCTTGATGAACTGTTGTATCGTGTTGAAGCTGCATGGGCAGCTGTACCTGTACCCGCCACCCAAGCTCTGTTTGACTCAATGCCCAGGCGTATCAAGGCCGTTATCACGGCCAGAGGTGGTTGTTCTGGGTACTGATTTCTGAGGATCTGTGCACCCAAATTGCATGCAAATGTAATCACATGTCAGTTCTAGTATAATATATTTGTCCAATGAATACCCGTTTATCATCTGCATTTCTTCTCGGTGTAGCAGTTGTAATGGCCATTAGCGTATTAACTTTATACCGTTACTAAAATACTCATACCTTGGCAAAGGTGGGTTAATTAGTTAGGGAAAACAACCACGTTCACAATAACTCCACAGTGCTTCCCGAATATTAATCATATATGAAAGAAGTACAGAGACACTCGTGCCTGCACCCATTGTCTTGACTGAGTACATGTTATGTTCGAGATTACCAGTAAACTCAACTGAACGGTGGAAGTCGTAATGTCAGTCAGAAATCATTACATACACCCTGCAGATTAGTTAGCGAACGCCTCTGCCGCTCACCATACTTAGCGTTACCTGTGGCCGCGGGCGGCTGCCTTAGTGGCTGCAGCACTCTCAGTCATCTGACCTGTACTGAAGACTGCTCTCCCAGAGGGCCGAAATTCTATGTGCCTCTCTCAACTGATGTGTCCGCTGGTGAGTCTCTGATGGAAGTTTGCTCTACAGAGCTCTCCCAATAAGTATCAGAAATTTTATTTAGTTTTCGGAGTGTGCGTGGCGTCGGATAATCAATTACTTACTCTCCTGAGCAACAGCCAGTCAGATCCCTTGTGACAGTGCAAAAATGTCCCTTCCCTACTTAGTTTAACATGATATACCAGTCATAGGTTCATTGTGCTGGAGCTGTGAAACAGGCAACTTCTGACTCCCACCATCTGATCTACGTCACGTTCAGCCAATCAGGCGTTCTCCATGTAGACACATGTGAGTTCTGTTCTTCCACCCCAGAATTTATTTGCATTATCCTATGTCAGTGCTCGCACGTTTCTTAGCAGAGTCAACAAAATTTCAGTTAGCTTCGCAGCAGCCTGTCATCTCAGGGAGCCGTGCTGTTAAGCACATAGGTCCAGATGGTCGTTCGTCCCACTCCAGCCTTATCTTTTCACCGTTGTGGACCTAGCAGTTCCCATGACATGGGAACACAACCTGTAGCTGCTAACTCACGATATGCCCCCCCTGCGCCAGTGGTTACGCCAAGTTAAAACGTACAGATGAGCTCTCCATCGTTTAGGATGCAGACACGGACAGTGCCTCTGCCGTGGAGCTCACGCCTCATGCTCTATACTGTGGCCTGACACCGACACACGCTCCCTTCTTCTGGTGGTCTGCGTTCAACATGCAGTCTGTAGGATTCCCGGGTACTCATTTAAACAATCGCCCATATTCAGGAAATAATATGGAAATCTAGTGTTAGATACGAAATCGCTGACGTCAGTTTCAACAAAAACTCTTATTCCTTGCTGGGAATTGATTTAGATTCGTTGAGTTAGTGAAGTTAACGGAGTTTGACTATGGCACCAGACAGGGTTTACGAAAACGTTTGCACTACACCCTGGTTTGAGATACATGCTTACATTCCCGTACTGTCGTAAGCAGTAAAGAAAAAACCTTCACGAACATTACCTACAAAACAGGTGGTTAGATCTATCACTTAAGAGGCTGCTTTCATTCTTCTGTGTGAGCTAAAGTCATTATGTCTAATGGTTCAAATGGCTCTGAGCACTATGAGACTTATCATCTGTGGTCATCTGTCCCCTAGAACATTAGAACTACTTAAAGCGAACTATCCTAAGGACATCACATCATCCATGCCCGAGGAAAGATTCAAATCTGTGACCGTAGCGGTCACGCGGTTCCAGACTGAAGCGCCTACAACCGCTCGACCACGGCGGCCGGATCTTTATGTCTTCTCGCACATTATACACTGCTTCGGTAGTAAATTGTTTCTTATATTCCTATCTAGGCACATCGTCTCAGCTTTTCCTATCAAGTGCCCGCGTAACTACTCATGGATGAGATAGAAATAGTCGTGTCAACCTACCACTAATCATCGACCTTTCATTCTTGTATCGCACAGTTCTCTACCTTATTTAATAACTTAGTTTTTAACTGGTGTCTTCTTATAGCCTACATCTAAGGGCTGCTAATTTAATATATAATCTATTTAAGAATTCTAAGTGAAGTATCTAAAGCTTTATCTATGATTGATATATGCCATCCTAGCTGAGTAAGTGACTATAAGGTCAAACCACCCACAGGTCCACGTTATTGGGCGCTTCAAAGTGAATAAGATCGTAGAAGATAATCCACCGCTTAAGGATCAAGACAGCGAGATTTTCCCCAAGGAACGAGATGTAATGCTGGTCGATGCGCCGCAGGAGGGCCCCAGTGAGGTAAGTCGACATTGTTACTAACATTAAGAGTAAGCGTGTGAGAGCGATGAGGAAACAGCTGCATCTCTGATTATACACACTGCAGAATTAGCCACTTAGACAGATGATATCAATCGAGATAATCTCATGATTTGCACACATCTCCATGACAGTAAAATGCAGTTGTCCTTCATCTTTACATGGAGTATTAACAGACTGATTCACGATATTAGAATCCAATAATATAGCAACCGTTGGTTCGAAGACCCAAATGTAAATATAAAGTACTATCATGGAATGTAAGATTCCGTTGTAAAACTGTCAAGGGTTCGGCAAATATTACTCGCGTTACATGCGCTATCCTACAACGATTGTGAGTCCGCCAAAAGTAGAACTCCGCCATGACGGGTCTCAACGGTCCGAAGGCTGCTACCAGTCGGAGACACATCCGCTTAGCAGTACTGCACCTACCAGGCAATGCTGTAAGATCAGCAGCTGAATTTCAGTTTGCGACAAAGTCGTAATCGAGTTAGTGCAACTTATGGAATTTTCTGTGGAATACCATTTATGATTGGCTTGTCTCTTACAGAGATGTAAGACTTCGGAAAATATCCTACTGAGTCATAGCTGAAATGTTATACGGTTCCTAGTGAGGGTACGAACGTCTGGCTACATGCGATTGCTGCCGTTGTCATTTGCTATCAAGGATAACGGAAGTTCTTTAGATGCTGCTTTGTAATGCAAATCTCAACCACAGTAGCATACACTCGTCTGGTCAGTCACACCTTCAACAGTCACATTAGCGCCAAGAAATACCACAATGAAAAGCAAAACTTCCTATGTACTTATATACAAATAAGTGCAAGTAGGCAATCCCCTTAGTGGAGCAGAGCACTTCTGCGTGCTACGCAAGAGTCAGTGGATGTGAAACCAGCAGCTGGGAATAATTGACGCCAGGAATACCACCAAAGAACATGTGAAACGGTAGAGGACGGATAAGGCAGTTATAACAGTTACAACACTTCAACGATTGTTGCCTACAAGAAGGTTATTGTATCCCACCCAACACGGATGTTTGAAATTTTATAATTACTACATCTAATACGTTCGCTTGATAACGGTACTTTGGTATGATCTTTTGAAACAACTGAGTAGGATATATTCGGCCTCATAAACAATCCATCTGTTTAAATAAATGATCGTCTCACCTAAAAAACAAAGTCATCTCTCTTCCAACACTGTTCACACAATGAGAGCACAGTTCGATGCAATTTCGTGGTGTTTGCTCTGTTACGACACTTCTTCGAACACTGAATCTAACGTGATCTTGTAAAAGGATTTTCAGTCCATACTATCAATTTAACTTGATAAGAAGTGCAGTGGCCCAGGTTATGAGAAAGTATTACTGCCTCTCATTGAGGCGAATAATAGGTTTCCCACGTGTCTCCATGCATGTTCTGCTAGAGATCTATGTCCACATTCATAATTCTTAGGTTTTGGAACCAAAAAGATTATTAACAGAGTATTACCACATCCTTAGTGGATGTTAATCTATAAAGTGGAATTACTTTGTTTTCTACAGATATAGGCTGCTTTAGAATTAAGCTGATTAAGTTACAGCTAGAACAATAATGAGGATTATACTCTGTTCCAGACTAAGCAACAAGTTTGAGGTAAAGCGTACAAATTATGATTTGATGTATTAAAAAAAGTTACTTTGGCACAGCTGTCGCGGTCTGACAAAAAGTTTACTCATAGTAGAAGGTCTCGCGTCCGTAGGCCGTCGTAATTTAATATATTATTATTATGTTGACTGTTGCCGACTTACGTGGTGGGCCTTAATGAAACTGATATTTAATTTAATTTCGATTTACAATTAAATGCTTTTGTGAAGTTCTCCTTTTTTAACAATTTGATCTTCAGTATAAATTTTTTTTTACGTTAATGAACGTTAGACTCACTGAATCTTAAAGCATGAATATATAAGTTGAACAATGGAATAAACTTTTCATATTAATTTCCTCGGCTAGTCAGTTCACTTTAAAGCAAGAAATCTATAGTTATTAATTACAATTGTGGCCCACATACGCGCGAGAGTATTTCTTCTTACCTCCGTTAACCATTGCATTGTAGTCGGAGTCCTGGCTCTGGTTATCGGTTGTTGTACTGAAAATAAGAATCTTAAAGCTACGTATTTTCTGCAACGTCGGGCGGCTGTGGAGAAAAATGTATATTATGTTAATAGCGGGCGAGTTTTTCGCTTCCGCAAATTTTTTATATGTTAATTTCGCCACGTAATGGCGTCGTTGGCTGCATCGGCTGCTGCGATTGTTGAACTGTAAATTACTCGAATGCAGGTTAATTCAAAGGAAGGCGGACATGAAATCGGGATCACCTCTTACAAAATAAAAGTGAACAATGATATTAAATCAATATATTATCTGCTTAATTAGTACAAATATGCTTACATTTGCCAGCACTCGCCAGAAGTCCGTCTACACGCAACCAAGACAAAAGAAGAAATGAAGACGACAAAAAAATTAACAAAAGAGCGTATCTTGTCGTCTCTTTAGATAATTTTGTTTTATTTCTTTGCCCTCGAAACTTACACAGAGAAATTATTATATTACGGATAGATGAGAAAAACGTATATTATTCAATTTTTAAATGTCTCTTCTTTATAAATACTGTTTTTTAAAGTCTTTTCGTATTATTTCACTGGGGACGCTATAGAGGTTAACAGAGCAGCATGTGGGAGATACACAATGTGATCAGAAGTATTCCAACATCGGGCTGAAAATGACTTACAAGTTATGGCGCCCTCCATCGATAATGTTGCAATTCAGTGCGGTGTTGGCCAACCCTTAGCCTTGATGACAGCTTCCACTCTCGCAGGCATACGTTCAATCAGGTGCTGGAAGGTTTCTTGGGGAACGGCAGCCCAGTCTCAACGGAGTGTTGCACTGAGGAGAGGTATCGATGTCGTTGGGTGAGGGCTGACACGAATTCGGCGTTCCAAAACATCCCGAAGGTGTCCTATGGGATTCAGAGCAGGACTCTGTGCAGGCTAGTCCATCACAGGAATGTTATTGTCGTGTAACCACACCACGATAGGCCGTGCGTTATGAACAGGTGCTTGATCGTGTTGAAAGATGCAATCGCCATCCTCGAATGGCTCTTCAACAGTGGGAAGCAAGAAGGTGCTTAAAACATCAATGTAGGCCTGTGCTGTGATAGTGCCACGCAAAACAACAAGGAGTGCAAGCCTTCTCCATGAGAAAAACGACCACACCCTGTCACCTCCGCCTCCGAATTTTACGTTGGCAGATGACGTTCACCGGGCATTCGCCATACCCACACCCTGCCATCGGATGGCCAAATTGAGTACCGAGATTCGTCACTCCACACAACCATTTTCCATTGTTAAATCGTCCAATGGTTACTCTCCTTACACCAAGCGAGGCATAGTTTGGCATTTACCGGCGTGATGTGTGACTTATGAGCAGCCGCTCGACCATGAAATCCATGTTTTCTCACCTCCCGCCTGTCATATTAATGGCAGTGGATCCTGATGCAGTTTGGAATTCCTGCGTGATGGTGTGGATAGCCTATTACTCATTACGACCCATTTCAACTGTCGGTGGTGTCTGTCAAACAGACGAGACCAGCCTGTACCCTTTTGTGCTCTACGGGTCCCTTCACGTTTTCAGTTTCCTGTCGTACCGGAAACAGTGGACCTAGGAATGTTTAGGAGTGTGGAAATGTCTCGTACAGACGTATGACACAAGTGACACCCAATCATCTGACCATGTTCGAAATCCGCGTGTTCTGCGGAGCGCCCCATTCTACTCTGTCACGATGTCTAATGACTGCTGAGGTCGCTGACATGGAGTGCCTGGCAGTAGGTGCCAGCACAATGCACGTAATATGGAAAACGTATGTTTTTGGGGGTGTCCGGCTGCTTCTGACAACACAGTGTAGGGGAATTTCTCTCCTCACATGTAGTACAGGCTAATTACTCAAATATGTACTCATTTCCGAACATTTAAAGCGTCTTGCCATTAATTGTTCCACTTTCAAAACTTATCATGATCTCCGTTTTCTTCTTTGGTCTTTAACTATCACGTTGGCTATCAGCAGCTTGCCAAGAATTTCCGTCTCCGGCCTTTTTCTTGAGTGCAGTATAGGTGGTGGAACTTGTGTCGTCCATGATACGGTTGATGTATACTAGACTAGGTTTGTCTCTTGTGTTCTTCCTTTCTGCTGTCCTTTCAGCAACACTTTTAATGACACCATAATATCTCAGCGTATGGCTGACACATGTGGCGTTCAATAAGCTTTAGGAGTCATAGCTGCACATTATCTACCCTGCAGTGCTTCAGTTCGCTTAATACGTTCTTTTCACAGAAAATCTTGAGACTGCTGCGACAGAACCACATCTCGAAGGCTATAAGTTTTTTTTTTTTTCGCCTCCTCGATTTTCCGTATTCCACATCTGTACAGCGGCACACTCCACACAAAATCTTCATGAGGTCTTTCCTCAGGTATTGGGCTATGAAACGAGATGTGTAAGGTTCCTGCTCTTGTTAAAAGCAGCTGTTTCCTTCTTCATTTGGCTTGCAATATCCTTCCTTCATCCGTCTGAGGATGGTTTTACTCCATAGGAAGCAGACCCTCATTGTTAAGTGAGCACTGGGCAACGGTATTTTGTCTACTCATCTAGATTTTTGTCTTAACTTTATTAATTTGCATGTTAGGAAGAAATGTGGCTTTCATCTGCATCTCGCTTCTGTAGTTCCGTACATTCACTTAACACTGTAGTATCATCAGGAAATCTCGACATGTCTGTTATCTTACCTTCAATTTTAATTCCTACTACAAGTCCTAGTGTGTCCCTAAATTCATCTAGAGTCCTCTGAATGTATCTGCTGAATAAGATAGCAGAAAGTGAACAGTCCGGTCGTACACCTTATTTAACAGTGGCTTGCTCTTGATGTTATCCGCATCTTTTCACAGCTACCTGTTCTCTGTAAAGTTACTGCAGTACACCTCTGTTCTGATACATTACGGCATTCCCTCTCTCAGCATCTCAAAAACCTGTCGCTAGACTACACCGTCTAATACTTTCTTTTTGTCGACGTAGGCAATATACAGAGTCCTGTAAGGTATGATCAGTATTCAGAGACGCAACAGGAATGGTCGTTCGAAGCAAAAGAGACTAGTAAACATGAACTCTACTCGTAGCTTAAGATCTGTAAGTACATGTTTTGTGGTAGAGATGTGTTTCACAAAAGTGAAGCTGCACAAGTGCCTAAAGTCTGAAGGTGAGCACTTTACAGCCCGTATTTACAGGAAATATTTTTCGTGATTTGGGCCATACTTACGCCCCTCAAAATACAGACGGCCAAGACGAGATTTTGTTACACTATCGAAGAAGAAGTGCTCATTGCTGTATATTAGAACCCATATCTAGCAGTCGGGTTAGCTTCGAATGATAGTTCCTGCCCTACACCTGATTACTGACCATTCCTCCTACGACACTCTGCTGCATTCTTGCGTCTTGCTTAGTCTTGTGTCAGGTATCAGCCGTAACCCGAGTACTGCTTCCCGTGTGCCTACAGCTCCTCTAAAGCCAAATTGATCTTCCGTATCTTGTACACCTATCCTTTCCTCAGTTCGCGTTACAGTGATAGAGGTCAATATCTGGGTGGCGTGTGTTACTAAATTGAGGGTGCAAAACTGTTCACATTTGTTTGCAGATGCTTTCTTTTGTGTTGGCGCTGTAACTATTCTTCGAAGTCTCTTCGGTGTTCCCTGGTTTCGTATGTAATTTGTATGAAATGGAACAGTTCTTAATGTAGCTGTTGTCTAGCACCCTTGACAAGTTCTGCCGGTTTATCACCATCTTCAGCGGCTTTCCCATGTTTTAGCTGCTTGGCTACGAGATAAAATTGATCACTCGGGGAACAAACTCGCTCCTCTTCTGGATGGCTTGCCTCAGCGTTCTCTTCACTATTTCTTGCATGCGGCTTTTCAAGGCATTAGTTCCACCATTCTAGTACATCTTTATGATCATAGAACAAGAACCAGATGAGGGCGTAGCAGGTAGCTTGAAATATATTAAAGGGTTACGAAAATCTAATCCACTTATTGAAACAGATATAACACGTTCACGTAGTGGCAGAGTGAAAATATCCCGATGTTACACCAAACATCGTGCGCAACATAAAACAAAAAAGGGGGTTGTCGTAGGACCGTTGCTATTCACAATATACGTAAATGACCCTGTGGATGACATCGGAAGTTCACTGAGGCTTTTTGCGGATGATGCTGTGGTATATCGAGAGGTTGTAACAATGGAAAATTGTACTGAAATGCAGGAGGATCTGCAGAGAATTGACGCATGGTGCAGGGAATGGCAATTGAATCTCAATGTAGACAAGTGTAATGTGCTGCGAATACATTGAAAGAAAGATCCTTTATCATTTAGCTACAATATAGCAGGTCAGCAACCGGAAGCAGTTAATTCCATAAATTATCTAGGACTACGCATTAGGAGTGATTTAAAATGGAATGATCATATAAAGTAGATCGTCGGTAAAGCAGATGCCAGACTGAGATTCATTGGAAGAATCCTAAGGAAATGCAATCCGAAAACAAAGGAAGTAGGTTACAGTACACTTGTTCGCCCACTGCTTGAATACTGCTCAGCAGTGTGGGATCCGTATCAGATAGGGTTGATAGAAGAGATAGAGAAGATCCAACGGAGAGCAGCGCGCTTCGTTACAGGATCATTTAGTAATCGCGAAAGCGTTACGGAGATGATGGATAAACTCCAGTGGAAGACTCTGCAGGAGAGACGCTCAGTAGCTCGGTACGGGCTTTTGTTGAAGTTTCGAGAACATACCTTCACCGAGGGGTCAAGTAGTATATTGCTCCCTCCTACGTATATCTCGCGAAGAGACCATGAGGATAAAATCAGAGAGATTAGAGCCCACACAGAGGTATACCGACAATCCTTCTTTCCACGAACAACACGAGACTGGAATAGAAGGGAGAACCGATGGAGGTACTCAAGGTACCCTCCGCCACACACCGTCAGGTGGCTTGCGGAGTATGGATGTAGATGTAGATGTAGAATAAACATGTTATCAAATGCCATGACAATAACAGTCTAAAATAATAAATTACAGAACATTAGGAAAAGAAAGTGTGCTGAATGTTAGAAGGGTAATGAAGCTATTGAATGTGGAGTTATAGGAACTGCTGTTTTATTACTTCATTGAGTTAATCACTGCTACCAGAATGCACCACGACAGAATTTGTTTCGCGTGAGGGTATATCCATGGAGTCTAGGCCCCTCTTCTTCAATGAACAATATCAATACGGTCATTTTCCTTGGTAAGTAAGGGCCAAGCAACTGTTATAAAATCTTCACGTGGTGGTGTTTTTGATGATGCGGTCTCCCGTTTGAAGTATGATGTGATGCAGGTTCCCACGGTAGTCTATCCTGTGAGAGGCTCTTTGCTTCTCCATAAGTGCAGCAGCCGACATTCATTTCAATCTGCTTACTGTGTTCAAGTCTTCCTCTACCTGTACAAATATTACAACCCTTCCACCTTCTCTCCCTATTTACCCTCTCGCATGACCCTGTTAACAACAAAAGTTCCTATGTATCCGCACGATGCATACTAGAAACTGATTCCCGCTATCAGCGAATCGTGTGATAAAGGGCTTTTTCCGCCATTTCGATTCATTTCCTCCTCGCAAGTTACACGCTGTACCCAGTTTATCTTCAGCACTCTCATGGAGAAATATATCAAAACTGTATATTCCATTCTTTCTGAACTGTCTATCTTCATGCGTTCTACTCATGTACATGGCTACACTATAGACAAATACCTCGAGAAGACTACCTAGAACTGAAATTTATATTGTAGGTCAACTAATTTCTGCTTTTCAGAAACATCTTTCTTGCTATTTACGTCGTGATGTTTACATGTCCTCTACTTTGCTAATAATCTGTTACTTTTGCCCAAACAACAGAGCTCAGTTTACTTCTCTCAGTGTCATTTGTTGATATTTTTCCAACTCCAACTCCTAAGTCAATTCTACCGCATTTTACTATCCTACTTTTACTTTTTCTAGTATTCATTGATAATTTCTTTTCAAGACATTACTCATTTTGTTCAACTGATAATCAAAGGAAATTGGCGTATCTTACAGAACTGTAATGTCATGAACTCATCTTAAAGTTTTATTTTTTCTCCCGGAGCTTCAATCCCCAAACCTAATTTTTGTCTACTTTCCGTACTGCTTGCTGAATTGCTAGATTACAAACGTATCTCACTCCCGTCCTAGCTGCTGTATAACTGCGAGATCCTGAAACCTCTATAACTGCACTTTGTTTTATGCACAAGTTTTGGACCACATCACTCCCTGTAATTTATCCCTGTGACCCTCAGAAATGGAATTTCTACAGATTTACTTTTGCTTTGCAGCAGTCTGTCTTCAGAGTCCTAAGGTCGGAAATGACTTACTCGTCACCATACTTCCGCGAAACCTCCGCTACCAATGCCTTCATTAGTTCGTATTAGATTTTTCGTGACTATTCCGTTCACTTTGAATCTTGTGAGCATTTGGTCTGGCTGGGTATGGGATTACTACATTTTTTTGAAAGTACGAGTGTACTTCGCCTGCTTAGGATATTGTGTTGGCTGAAGAGCCAACACCGTGTTACAAGAGGAGGCCGAAATGCACGCGTTTTAGCTCACGCAGGCTGGCGTGAGGAGAGAAGAACTATGCTGACGTGAGGTCTGGAACACGACAAGGAATTAGAATTCAGAAAGCGGACGGAAGTAGTTTGATACTCAAATTTAATCCATTTATGATGAACGTCGCTGTTGACGGTACATGATTCACAATATCAATATCAATAGTAACTGAATATGGCTCCTTGCTAGGTTGTAGCAAATGACGTACCTGAAGGCTATGCTAAACTGTCGTCTCTGCAAATGAGAGCGTCTGTAGTCAGTGAACCATCGCTAGCAAAGTCGGCTGTACATCTGGGGCGAGTGCTAGGGAGTCTTTCTAGACCTGCCGTGTGGCGGCGCTCGGTCTGCAATCACTGACAGTGGCGACACGCGGGTCCGACGTATACTAACGGACCGCGGCCGATTTAAAGGCTACCGCCTAGCAAGTGTGGTCTCTGGCGGTGACACCACATAGGATGTTTTATATATCACGTGGAACACCTTTTTCAGGTTCCCTACCAGTGATCTGAACAATTTTGAAACACTGTAGTGTAAGCCAAGAGTCTTTCTTCGAATTGGTTCTTTACTGCTGTGTGAAACTCTTTTTAGTGTACCATATTTCACTTCGAATCTTCATCCACTTCCCTTTTCAAATTGGTTTACTTTGTAGGACCCATGCATACGTTAAATCCAGCTTTCAGACCTCCGTCCGCTTGCCAGGTAAGCGTTTTATATTTATGCATCTGAATCTCTCTCCTCTAACGGTTTCCATAATTTTCCAAAATATGGTATCTAACTTTTCGATTGTTACACACGCTTCTATTGTTTCACATTTCTTCTGCATCCATCCTTGTTTTTCCGTTTTCAGATTAGTGCAAAACTTATTTTTACGTGTGTGTATTCACGTTTCAGGCTTCATTTCTTGTTTTTCTTTTTTAATTTTCTTCTTTAAACGGTTAAAAGCAGCAGCTGGTGAATTAGGTAAGAATTCTATTGGAAATAATATTTTTGCCCATTTGATTCTCTACTGCTCTCTCTATTTCATGTCTTCAAGTTTTCCATTCGTCTTGTAATGCAATGCTTCCCATTTCTCAGTGGGTTTTGGACTTACCTCGGACCATTTTTCCAGATTTCAATCTTTCTGCAGCTTCTTCAATTTCAATTAGCCGTTTATATCCAACAAAGTATGGATATAGGCCATAACTGCTCCTGAAAAAAAAACGAGTTTAAAATCTGGTTTTCAAATCTCTATCTTGTTAATGCACAATCTGAGAGGCTTTGAAAAGATAGGGAATAAGAGCAAATGGGGAATTCTGCATCATTTGCGAATCCCCAAACCACATGACGCTTGTAACTGAGACAGTTCTTCGCCGTGTGGTATTATCATTTTCTGAGTCTGTACTAGCACTACTGAAGGCGAAAAGACCGACATACGTAAAATTTGTATCCCTTACTTCAGTTGACGTATACAGGTCAACTGAAGTACCGGATACTGGTGCTAGCTAGGCGAAAACAGCGACATGTGCAACATTGATGTGAATTACCCATATTGGTCAGTTGAAGTACAGAATACACATGTTATAACAGTCGTTATTTCCCATTCGCTAATACTAATTATTATCATATTCTTCAATTGAGCTATATAGTTTAACAGAAGAATGGGATACAATTTTGACTGCTATTGGTTTTCATGACGTCGATAGCTAAACTGTGATAGATTTCAGTCGATACTATTAGTATCGAAACAAAGAAAAATTGTATCCCATACTTCATTTGACCCACATCGGTCAACAAGTAGCCAATTTTACGTACGTAGATTTCCTCATTTTCATCAGCAGTAGTATCTTTTTCTTCAGTTGACCTATATAGGTCAAATTCAAAGGTCAGTCAACTGAAGAATCGGATGCAAGTATCATGTATGTAGATCTTTCCGCCTTCGATAGTAATACTAACTACGTAAGAACAGAATGTTAGTATTAGCGGCGACGAAAGAAACAACACCTTTAAAATTCGTATCCCGTACTTCACTTGACCTATAAGCTCAACTGAATATAAGGATACCAATGCTAACGAAAACGAAGAAATCGACGTACGTTAAATTCGTATCCCATACTGCAATTAATCTATACATATCGACTGAGTTTCGAGATACAACTGATATATACGTAAACTGAGGTATGCTATGCTACCACTACTTCAATCCTTTTTTCCTTTATTTTTTACAGAAGTACCAGGACTCAAACAAGCGATATCCTTAACATTATGGTCGAAATATTACTGGATGTTATATATGTCTACCACCCATTCCTCTCTCATGCATTCCCTAGTTTACGAACACTTGTCTCAGCTGTTAAATCTGTGTAGTATATCATCTCTGGAAAATTCTGACGTCATTGGTCAGAGCGGACGGGTTGCATCCCGTTCTTCAGTTGGCCTGAGACTTATTAGTTACAGACATGCTGCCAGTATGAGAATCTTAGCCCTACATTATTGTGAAGTCGGTGATAATGGAAGACCCTCTTTCCCATACCATACATAAGTCATCAGCTTCTAATGCTTGTGCAGTAATAATATTCCAATATGTTACTTACTACCTGTTAAACATTATCACTACTATTCAAATTCTGAATTTCTTTTGACTCTGAAATAAAACAGTGATGCTTCATGTAAACCTCTAGTTCACCGATATGTTTGAAAACTCTTACCAATTATTATTATTTCATAATGTAAGTTCCAGTGTATAATGTTGTTTCTAGTTTAACCAAGCACCTAACACTAACTGGGTTGCCTAGGTGGATGGTGCCAAGATGGATCAAGAGGAGGAGAGAGTAGCTGAGTCTCGCGTGGATGCTGTGAAGATAGAACAAGCGTGTCAAGAATTAGAGGAGGAGGAACACGAGAATCTCATGGGTGCTGCCAAGATGGGTGAAGCATGTGGAGAGATTGAGGAAGGGGGAGATGATGGTCTCGTGGATGCTGCTGAGACTGACCCAGTGTGTGGAGATGAGGAGGAAGGGGCAGCTGACAGGGTAGTGAATGATGCCAGGATAGAAGAAGCCCATCCAGATTTAGAGGAGCAGGCAGCTGAGAGTCTCATGGGTGCTGCCCAGATGGGTGAAGCTTGTGCAGAGATTGAAGAAGGGGAAAATGAGGGTCTCGTTTATGCTGCTGAGATTGGCGTAGCATGTGGAGATGAGGAGGAAGGGGCAGCTAAGGGCCTCGTGAATGCTGCCATGAGGGAAAAAGCCAGTAAAGATTTAGAGGAGGAGGCAGCCGAAGGTCTCATTGGTGCTGCCAAGATCTGTGAAGCGTTTGGAGAGGCTGAGGAAGGGGCAAATGAGGGTGTCGTGGACGTTTCTGATATTGACCCAGCATATGGACATGAGGAGGAAGGGGCAACTGAGAGTGTAGTGAATGCTGAAAGGATGGAAGAAGTCCATCAAGATTTAGAGGAGGAGGCAGCTGAAAGTCTCTTGGGTGCTGCCAAGATGTGTGAAGCGTTTGGAGAGACTGAGGAAGGGGCAAATGAGGGTGTCGTGGACGTTTCTGATATTGACCCAGCATATGGACATGAGGAGGAAGGGGCAACTGAGAGTGTAGTGAATGCTGAAAGGATGGAAGAAGCCCATCAAGATTTAGAGGAGGAGGCAACTGAAAGTGTCATGGGTGCTGCCAAGATGTTTGAAGCGTTTGGAGAGACTGAGGAAGGGGCAAATGAGGGTGTCTTGGACGTTTCTGATATTGACCCAGGATGTGGAGATGAGGAGGAAGTGGCAGCTAAGGGCGTCCTGAATGCTGCCAAGATGGAACAAGCCCATCAAGATTTAGAGCAGGAGGCAGCTGAAAGTCTAATGGGTGCTGCCAAGATGGGTCAAGTGTGTGGTGAAATTGAGGAAGGGGCAGATGAGGGTGTCATGGATACTGCTGAGATTGCCCTAGCATGTGGAGATGAGGAGGAAGGGGCAGCTAAGGGTCTCGTGAATGCTGCTGGGATGGAACAAGCCCATCAAGACTTAGAGGAGGACGCAGCCGAGAGTGTCATGGGTACTGCCAAAATGGAGGAAGTCCATGTAGAGGTGGTGGAACGGGCAGCTGAGAGACCCTGTAACCAACCATCGGGTGCCGCTTGCACCCACTGAAAAAATGTTCGTTTGTTCCTAAAGTTCTTGTTTGTGTTCCAGTTTTGTTCTGTTTGTTTGTCGGTCTGAGTTTCGTTTTTTTGCTGTGTTCATTTAATGTTGTTTATGTTGTTTATTCATTTTTCAATTTTCATTACAATCCTTGGTTTATTTAAGCAAAAAAATAAATTTTACGTATTTCACCAACTCTTCTCTTGTTTTTAGTGTACATCTGCAACAATAATAGTTGCCGAATTGAAAGTACGTTTCATTTTCAATTTATTCTGTAGGTCACTCTCTCTCTCTCTGTCGTTACAATGAAATCAACAATACAGTAAACCCAGGGCTCGGGCTAAGGCATTTATGAAGCTCATTTCAGTGACACTGAAAGGTCTGTGATACATACACGATAACAGTCATCAGTAAGATCTACATTCACTTCTGTATTGCAAACATCACATAATGCCGATTTACGTAGTATGATTTTATAGTTGTTAGGGAGGGTTAGGTAAACAGCCGTAATATCGTTTGTCCGATGTCTCTAATGACTCTGGGTTGGATCATGGACTGGACAATTGTCCGCACTTGTGACCAACCTCTGTGAGTGTATTTCGTGGCTGCAACACGTGTGGGAGTGCGCTGGATGAAAAATGCGGAAAGAATACGGCAGAGATTGCTGTAATCTCTTCTCCCCTATGTAGCTAACTTAGTTTTCGTAAAAGTGTACATCCTTCAATCTGAGAGTTGACAGATTTGCAATATTTTGTTTCTGATCCTCCCTGCTTCTCCACTTGGGGGTAAGTCCAAATTACAGCACGTATCCTTCTCTGACCACCTTCCCATCTGTGTAGCACGGTAATATGATATGCTATAACGTGAAAGAAATGTATCGTATGCCACTCAGCTTAATTATGCCACTCATTCCTATCCTCAATGAGTATTCTTGCACTATGTGCTAATCAGTAGTATGTCAAAGGGCCCAGTTATTTACGGTTAATGGCCTACGACAGTACGTGCGTGAGCAACAGGGATTTTTTCCGTATGCTACAGCAACGTGTATTATTTGAAAGCAAATGTGTGGTGGGAAAACAAAGCATACAACTTTGTAAGTACATACAGTAGGTGCAGGGCGTGGTGTACCATCTCAGTATGCTAAATGGTCTCATTATTATTTAATTTAGTGCAATGGATAATGGAAGGGAAGTGTCCGCCGTAACTAATTGGTCGGGTTTATAGCTGGGCCGTAATACAATCACTTTAAAAGTCTTAAGAAATCAATTGGGGCACCATACGCCTACCAGAAATTGTGGGCAATCAGAACGGAGACTGAATATTTAAAAACGGTACACAGAGAGAGCACACTTACCCACTGATTGTAGAAGTTAAGCATGTAAGCGTAATAACAAAAAGAAGGTGAGCTCTTCAATATATCAGCGTAACAGAATGCACAACATCGCACAGGCCAAGAAAGAAGAAACCTCATCGTCTATGCAGTTGTGACCACGTGCGAGCGTAGTAGAGATATTTGATATACCTTACTCACAGCTACATCGTCCATGGATCGACTACAACGCACACAAAAGAATTATATCAAATTCACATTAACACACGCAGACTGCCTGATGTGAAACCTATGCACAAGGAGCGGTTACCCATTGTCTGTACAGTCATGCGCACATGACTTTTTTAAGACGATGGTATACACATTACGCACCATTTAATAGATCTTGATTCCGAGAAAATTCACACAGTAATATTCTTTCTCAATATATGTTTTCACACGCATGCTGCCTTAAATGAGAGCCATTGATGAATGATGAGAGCTCATTTTATGTTTAGCCATGGCCACGTGGTACATGGAGAACTGTGGCATACAGTTTACTGACGGTGAGATAATTCTTCATTTGAAGAACGTTCACACGATAATACTTTTATACAGTACACAAGAAAACACGCAACTTATTCGGTATGAAATGTCCGAGTTAAAGTGAAAGCTAATTGCCTGTGCGGCCATCAACTACAGCCCATGGAAGGCAATAACTGATACGTTTCACACAAAGAAATCATCAGGTGATCCTATACAAGTTGCTGGAAAAATAAGAAAGGAGCACCTGTAATTAAATAATGATAACATCAGCAATCCTAAAGCTAAAGGCTAAAGGCTGATGATTAAATGATTGCACTATCGAAATTCCATCAGACTTTGCTCTCTATATTGAATTTACCAGAAATATAAAAATTAACGTCCATTATAACACTTCGCTAATATTAACAGACTTACAAGAAAAGTGATTAATCAGTTACTTTTGTAAATAACTCATTCTCGTACCTTAGGCAGCAACCTGAAGGTGACGCTCTGACGGAGCGACCGTTCACTTAAAACACGAAGAAACGATGCCCATCGTGGCATACAGATGAGGCAGCATCGACTTTCTGTTCCACAGTAGAATAAATTGAATCATTTCCGTGACCAACCATGGCACAACACATTTCAGACTACTGTATATCTCCGTCATACCTATTTTGTTTGCATTCTTTCCCAGAAACATAGGTAGTTAACAACTTGACATTACACATGCGTTTACGGATGCATCAGCAAACATTCGCGCTCTTGACTCACTCCACGCTATCTACATGGTAATAAAATGCGGACACATAATGGAAAAGGGGCGTATGTGCACTAATTAATAACTAAACCTGTTATCCACTATCTTCCTCAAGAGTCTACTGGTACACTGGATAGGTAAAGTTATTAAAAATATAGTACTACTGATACAATTAAAATGAAGTAGCACTTGTATAATACAAGTAATACCAAAAGCCGCAGTAATGTAACGGTACATATGGTAGCCTGTCAGCATTAATGTAATATTGTACCTGTCATCTTATACAGTCCTCAAATAATTGGGTTAATTAATGTTTTGATTAAATGAACCTCCTCCTTCCATGATCATGGCCAAATACAGATTTTTATCCACTGTATACAAACTCACTATT
Organism: Schistocerca americana; assembly: GCF_021461395.2. Lineage (NCBI taxonomy): Eukaryota > Metazoa > Arthropoda > Insecta > Orthoptera > Acrididae > Schistocerca > Schistocerca americana. The sequence goes on along the minus strand of NC_060124.1, from coordinate 495,253,721 downwards.
ACCGAGATACAGAATTGAGTCGGAGTTCGATACAGACTGATGTATCGAGATATTATGATTCTATTAGATCTTATTTATTCGTTGAGTATACCAACTGTGTTGATCTCACCTTGCTAATCGTTTAAAATTATGGTGAGATTGCCTGCGTACGCCTATCCTGCACTTTTCATCAGTAGGAATGTAAGGGGTTTAAGGGTCAAGTGTCCACACCATTCCTTCCTCTGAAGATGTTTGGTAGAGACTCCGACTGTGGCAGATGGAAGTCATGTCCCTGCCTAAGCCGTGCCTATTTCTGTCATTTCGTAATGTCTCAGCGCTCCAGTCTCACGCAATTAATTTACCAGCCATGAAAACTGAAACAGAAAGTCAGGGTACAGTATTAAACTTGCCTTTAAAACTAAACTGCCAGTTGATCTTCTTGTTCTCTGTACCTTCTAATAGCCAACAATTCTCCAAATCAAGTATTACACGTATTTTTAGTGGACTGTGTTAAGATATTGATAATATTGGTGTACCTTACAGTACTTCAGTGTCTAAAATATGTTTATTATCTATCGAAATGCACATTTCACTATAGGTTATTAAAAAGCAAAATTGCTTATTGTACACATCTCCTAGTTGTCTGTGGTAATTAACATATTATGAAAGGATATTGCCATTGCTATTTTAGATCTACTTGAGGCAATGAACTCTCCGTACAAAGATCGAATGTTCATCACCTGACATATTGTTAAGCACTCTTATAGAGGGGTAGAGGATGGAAGTTTTACGCTTAAATGTAACCGATGTTACTGAACGCTAATACTGTTTGTATTACTTTAGAACATTAACATACATGTGGTAACGCGTTTAACCATCAATGTTATATTTTTGTGGTACTTAAGTACAGACGCTACAACAGGAATGATACTTTGTGACGAGATATCTAGTGTCTTGTATCACTTGCACTACATAGTATCTTAATATACAAAGGAAGTTTTATCATGTTCCCAATACAATATGCAAACACCCAATATGTCCAAAGGATAAGATCGTATAACTCCCACCTGAGACCTAAAACCCTAAACGTGCATTCTCAAATTAACTGAAACTATAATAATACATCTACACCTATAACTGTGATATAACACGTGATGTACTAAAATAAACTGCTAAGCTCGCAGCTCATAGCTTTTGTTAGCTATACAAGAGCCTGTGGGCAAAAATGAAGCTGATCAAGCATCATTTTAGGGGAGAAGATTACCGTCTCATGACAAGACCTTTAATGCACTTTATCGCTAAAACTACGTATTTGCGTAGTACCAAAGTGTAACTATGCACTGCACTATTATGACGTGTAAAGAATCGAAATTATGAAAGAAAATGGTGATGTACGTTACGGATAAATAAAATTTTTAACGTCAACATTTTGATCACTGAAGCACTTTTGCAAGGCACAATGGATCCTACAATTCGATATTTCCACGTGTATTTGTCTGTATTATTCTTCACATTACTTTTGGCTGATATGTTGGCATCAGTGATATAACATGAATGTTTATCAACGATTTCATGCCGACTTTTGTACCACAGATTAAAGATAAAAAGAGTTGTATATATTACTTATCAAAGTACGTAGAACTGTTTCCTAGAAGAATACAAAGCACATATGGCACATGATCTGACTCAAAGCTTAAAGTGCACTTGTCAGTGGGAATATGCTGGTGTTTCTATGCTAGTAAAGTATTCCCACAGCTAAATCGTGTTCATTACTGGCCAAAACTTATAAACTAAAACCAATATCAAAGTCAACTAAATGTGTTAGTAAGCCCCAAACAAAGGAATCAACCGTATCTCTCAATGGACAATTATAATAAATTGCCTCATATATTACTACGTTTCAGCAAATTTGTAATAGATTACCCCATGTTACAGCAAAACTGTAAGAAATTGCCCCTTACATCGCCTTATTTACAGCAAAGTTGTTACAAAGTGCTCCAAAAATTATGTCATTACAGCAAACTTTTAAGATGTTACTGCAAAATCCGCTCTGCCACAGCAAAATTGTAAGAAAATTATGCTATAATTGCCCAATGTATAAGAAAATACCTTATACTTCAACGTGTTATAACACATCATAACCATTTACGCCAAAATTTAACTAACTGCTCTACATATATACATTCCCCACCTAAATTATAATAACTTGTGGCATACTTCAATGTGCTACTCAAAAACTATCGTAAAATACCCAAACATCCCCATGTTGCATTAAATTGTCAGAAGCTTTTGCTATTTATTGCACCACGAAGTCAACACCATTAAGGATAGATTTCTGTAAAATGACGAAGTATGATGTGAGAAATGTCTTGTAGTCTCCACTGTGCGATGACATGTCAGTATTATCAGCAAAGGATGGCAAATGTTTTGTACAGCAAGATGGTGGTCACCATATCGTTTGGATGACCTTTATATTGAGATGAGACAAAGACCAGTTGTGACAAATAAAGAGTTTTGAAGTGGGAGTAACATTGTTTAGTTTAGTGCAAAAAATCAAGAAAAGTCTAGTACACTAGTGCGCTCTAACAGTAACTTAGATCAGTAGTTGTGTCATGTGTGTTTATCATGCTATAGAACAATTTTCACATACTTCGACAAATAATACAAACACCCCTTGACCTCTTCAGTACATGGTACAAGGATCGAACTAAGATCATTAGTTAACATGTAACTTATATTAGCAGTGCCAAATGCAGGTCATGTATACGCCACAGCTGCCAGAAGCTACCCGACTTGGTTGCCCCCTTCTTTGTATAGCTTCAGACACTGCTGTCCCACCCACATACGCGCAGTGCCCTGCCAGCCCAGCAGGCAGTAGGTTCACTTCTGGGGACTATGACGGAGAGCGTGGTGGCCGAGAGGTTCTAGGCGCTATAGTCTGGAGCCGCGTGATCACTACTATCGCAGGTTCGAATCCTGCCTCGGGCATGGATGTGTGTTATGTCCTTAGGTTACTTAGGTTTAATTAGTTCTAAGTTCTAGGGGACTGATGACCTCAGAAGTTAAGTCCCATAGTGTTCAGAGCCATTTGAACCATTTTTGAATCAGATACAGGTTATGATCTTTCCTTACACTGAAACCCAAGACAAGAAACATAATCACTAAAGGTCGGCATCTACCTCCTTAAAGAGTCAAAAACTGTTTGAATATAGCCAACGGTAAACGGACACGGGTCCCCGAAATATGTTAGAGGAACTTTACATGAAGATGTACTAGTCCCTTCACATATTACACGAATTTCAATTAAAGGAGATAAAACTGGCGTTGTCCCCTTTTGATGACTAAAACAATTAATACAGAAAAATCAGCAAACAGATGCTGGGATCTAGGCCCTTCAAATATTAATGTAATTTCAATATGCGGAATGTAAAGTGGCAACTAGACTTTTCAGTGACAAAAAGAGTCTAATCAAGAAAAACCGGCAAGCTTGTGTCGACCGCTAGACCTGTCAAATATTAAACACATTACACTGTAGGAGAGATAAATTGGTCGCTAGCCGTCATTTGATCTGACGTGATTTTAAAACAATTAACTGGTCCATAAAGTATCACTCTTAATAAAAACAGCCAGAGAGTCATCAGAAACTTATATCAGATCACCTTACCAACACAGTGCCACAAGTGCCAGAATTACTCAGCGAGCTAACAGTCGTCCAAAACACACAGTTGGTGCATGACATTGGAACGGTCGCTACTGCTCACAGCAAAATGACACAGAGATGAAGAGCCCACAGGTAAACAGGCTAAGTCACATTTGGTAAATTTCTCCGGATAGCAAATTTAAACTTTCAAGATTACTAAAAAATACACAATTAAAATATCAAATTTAATAATGGCAGAGGATGTACAGTCGTGCTCAAAAGTATCCGAACGACCTGAATTGCATTACGCCTGATTCGCATGCGACCCGCATAACGCAGCTGTCTAGCAGGTCCTCAAATCACTCCTCGGTATAGTCGTTGGACTATTGAAAATGGTTCCAACAAGACACCACTAGATAACACTGCTCGTCGTAGTCATGATTTCTTCTTCAGAGTAACATATCTAACAGAAAATGATATTAAAAATTTAAGTTATTCTCGAGCAGCTAGTTGGGCATATGTATGAACTTCAAATGACACGACGGACCGTCTAGTTCTGCATATGCATTCAAACTCAGGTCATGCAGACTAAGCAAAGATTGCGTGACTGACGGGAACTAACAGTCATTCCTGACTGGGCACACAGATAGTGATATACCTCGATTTTAGATAGTATAAGATAGCAAATATCAACTTTAAATTATAAAACATAATCATTTTTATCGTACGCCAAATCTACCCAGCAACATTTGTCCGCGTTAACGAATTACGAGAGATGTTAAATATCGTTTCTTCACAAGTGACTTACTTGAAATGCCGTGAGGTAAAGCTCTGTGTTGGACAGGGATTCGAACCCAGAACCTATTCGGACTGTTATCGAAGCATAATCAACTGTGACATACTGGATTTTCTCTGCAGTAGCTAGATGTTCTAACCGAAATGACGAGATCAAACATTAATTTTTACCTTCCCAGGACTCCAATCCGGCACCTATCGCTGTTATATTCTAGAGAAAACGAACGTTAAAAACGGGTTTGTTACACCAGCAACGACATGTGAGCATGTTTGAACTAGAAATAATATGACGAGGAGATCAGTGCTGACTGGTAATCGAACCCCACACATATCGTTGTTGTCTGCACACAAAGAGACGTCAGCTTTCGAATTTTTCTCCACCAGCAGCTCGGAATAACATCCTTGAACTTACAGTGATCTCGCAAATGGTTCTGTGTCTCACTGGGAGTCAAAAACGTCAGATATCGTTAGTGTTGACAACGAATGAAAATACATTCAAAGTCAAAATTATTATCCACCACCAGATAGGTGTTCTCATTTTAGAGCTTGATAGTACATCATGAAAACTTTAGTGCCGGGCCAGGTTTCGAACCCATTCACGCGCAATATGTGGAGAAGATGAGGAATCTGCAGTTTTGAACAAACAACAAATTGCAGTCGATCTGTATTGTTACGAAGAGGTCAAATTCCGCTTTGAGGGCGGTCTGAGTTGCAATCCCAGTTCAGAATCAATTTTATGGATGTACAGATGCTCAAATAAAAGATGGAATAAGTGACCTGTGATCCTACATAGCGTTTCTATCGTCACTAGAAATAAATAACTAATATAAGAAAGGTTACTGGTGATAAGAGTTTCTACATGTCGCCACTCCTGACGTTATTGTGGCTCATCCTAACGTCTACTTGGTGGAGAAGGAATATCAAGTTTAATGTGAATTTCAGACGACAATGCCAATATACCTTCTTCACTTGGCCTAGCTAGAAGAGAATAGAATCTGTTTTCCCCGATCAAAAATCATCAGCAGAAGTTGGAATCAAACCCAGACCATAAGTATATGAACCTATCATCAATCCAACACACCACCAAACCCTCTTCTTTGTGACTCATTTTTCTATCGTAACGCCGTTGCGCCACACAGGATTAGAATTCTGAAACAAAGGCTCCCTGTAGTGGTTTGCAACATGTTCAGTACATTCATTTACTTGGTTGACCGAAGAAAATTTGTAACTGTCTGTCTCTCTGAATTCTAGATCGGTGCATATGCATCATCTAACAGCACTGAGGAATGCAGAAGTTCTGGTGGAATTGGTGTTGACTTCTGGGGCTGCTGTAGCTATGTCTCAGCTGCTGCACTTTTTTAAACGCAATTCTGCTCTCTGTTGAGGTTATCAATCTAATGGCACTTTGAACATAATTCTCATCACTACTAAACCCAAAATAGCTGCATGTGGATATAGGGCTAACGTTTGTGACATTTTGTTCTTTTTAGGTTTAATAGACAGCCAGGCAGCAGCTGCAACTCCAAACTTTTGTATTAAGTATGGGGAGAGCGCATCGTGCCAAAATACGTCTGAAAAGTATTTCCTGCATTAGCTGTCGTGTGGCAGTGGTATTTTACTCATCTTCAAACGTTGTTTGACAGCCTTAACTCCGAACAAGTTTTCCGCATGCATGTAATCAATAAACTGCATGTGCATTGTCAGACTGTTATAGACATCAGAGAATTCGCATATATCGTTGATGATTAATTTGTCTCTTATGTTTACTATTGTTTTAACAACACTAAAAGAAACATTCCGAAAACCGCGCACTGTGGCATTTCATAAACAAAGTTATGTAATCCTGTAAACCCAAAATTTGCTTGTCAGCAGTGGAATGAGGCGTTACCTGTTGTGCAGCATTGTATGTTTTTCACCATTGCACTTCGAGCCGAAAGTATTTTCTTACGATTTCCTTATCGATGTTTGATCTCACTGCTTGTAGATCTTTGACAGAAGGGATAGAAACTTCACATCAGTGTAACTAGAACGTGTAAGTATAACATTTGGTTTTTTATGGGTCAGTACATTACCACAGAGCTAGCAAAGATATATGTCCCTTCACTTCCTCTTATGTGGCCAATAGTGGCTAGAACTCATAAACCACTGTTTAAAAGACGAGGTTAGTTGCGATTCCAGAGTACTATGACTTTCGTGGACTGAAAACCGTAAATTTAGAACCTTGTTACACCTCAAGCAATAGTAACTCAGATTATTCAATTTAAATGACAGGAAGAATCAAGTGAACTTTGAAGCTTAATTCCGTGCACTCCACGAAGTAACTCGTCGATCACAGAGTTGCCGAACATACCTTGCCTTGTTGCCAAATCTCAGTTACAGTACCAGCAGGAAGAGGACGAACAGACGTGTTCCTACAGTGGGCTGGGAAGAGATCATAGCTGGCGTCTCAAAGATGCAGCTGCCACGGGCTGGAATACGTAATGCATCTGATTCGCATTTCTTTAACTAGGTTTGGGGACTGTAGTAGTTACTAAAAATACTCAGAACTGACTTTAAACTAAGCATCATAAATGAGTAACTCTCATAGTTGTTTTGATATTCCTTTCATAAGTGTACTCAAAACTAAGAAGTTCATTTATGGTCGTTTTCGTGCCTGGCCGATAGTCGAGCACAGTAAACAAATACAAATAAAAAAGAATGTGTGTGTGTGTGTGTGTGTGACAAGAGAGAGAAAGAGAGAGAGAGGAGGATATTAGTGTTTAACGTCCCGTCGACAACGAGGTTATTAGAGACGGAGCGCAAGCTCGGGTGAGGGAAGGATGGGGAAGGAAACCGGCCGTGCCCTTTCAAAGGAACCATCCCGGCATTTGCCTGAAGCGATTTAGGGAAATCACGGAAAACCTAAATCAGGATGGTCGGAGACGGGATTGAACCGTCGTCCTCCCGAATGCGAGTCCAGTGTGCTAACCACTGCGCCACCTCGCTCGGTGTGTGTGTGTGTGTGAGAGAGAGAGAGAGAGAGAGAGGGGGGGGGGTGTATTGAGAGAGACATAAATATAAAAAAGAAAGAGAGACAGAGTAAAAAATAATTGTAAGGAAATTGAATCATGGTATGTAAAGAAACCTTTTATTAAAATGACACGTTCCACATCATTACGAGATGTCGTATTCATGATCATTGGAATAAGTATTAATACAATCCAATCTAATCTAATCTTATCATATTGCTGACTAGCCATGAAGAGTCATGATTTATCGAAATTTTCGCTAGAATCACTAACTAAATCTAAGCTTGAAAATAAAACACGACAGTTTTTGTAATAAACCGGAACTCCTATCAAGACCCTTTCGTCCTTGTTAACTAACTTCTAAAGATGTCTGATATACTTCCATTCAGAAGTTACAAAGTGTGCATGCTTTTTAAGATGAAGCGCATGATGAGAAGTTCTGTGACGGAGATACGAACCCAACATATAATCGAAATGTTACGTATCGGTTTTTCTTACCAGCTGCTAGGTGTTTGAATCTAAAATAAGGATAGAAATTTTTGTGCGTGAGCGACAATCGAACCGCACACCTGCCGTCCTTCTTTATCATCCATGAATATAGCTTAAGTATCAATTGCTTAGCCATCAACAGTAAGATGTGTGCGTGTTTTAACTAGAAATAACGACGCCTATTGTGATTGTTGACAACACGTGAACAGCCATTAAAAATGCACTTTAATATGCACTAGCAGGCTGGTGTTCCCGTGATAGGGCTTGAAATGAAATTATGAATAATTTTGTACTGGATCAGGATTCAAGCCCACATACTTATCTTTGGAGGAGACCTAGAGAAGACTGCAGTCTTGGGAAAAGGAACGACATTACTAAACTGTACTGTTCCAAGAGATTCAGATCCTCAAAACATGAAATACGAATTCGAATCACAGTCCAGCACCAAATTTTTCAACGTCTCTAGTTCAATCAAGTACAAATAAAATAAGAGCACTGTTCCTGTAAATGGCTATTTGTTCATCAAATAAAATAAAATTTTCTAGTGTAAGTAAATTTAGTGGTCACAGTATTTCTGTGATTATGCAATGCATACGGATTGTAGAACTTAGTGGTGCTCTCTCTTCCTCTTCTGTATACAACATGCCTGACCTAAACGGGCCGTTTCTCATCACAGGCCCTAGGCAGTGCATCGGCATACTGACAAAAGAAACGTGCTTATACTGACAACCTCACTGTTCATTTTACCCGATTTTGTAATCATTTAAATAAAACAACATGACCTTCCAGTAGGAGACGATTCGTCCCCATTGTCCTTCTGTGAAATTTGTCAGTAAGCTGTTTGCCTTCCAACTAGCGAAATTCGGCAGAGTACGGCCGGTAAACGATTCACAAACCACGATTTAGTGCCGTTAAGACGATTTCTTCAAACATTGTCGTAGCTGAAGGAATTTAGTTTCTTCTTAAATCGCCTTATGCAGCAACGTTCACAGGCATCTCAAATAGGAAAAGCTCTTTACCCAGGTACGAGGGCTGTAGAAGAAACTTCTCACAGTATGTGTCACGTTGATCTATTCATCTGATAGCACTGAATTGGTATTTTGTCTAAGAGGTATCACAAGTAGGTTCCTGTAGCTGTGGGAATCATTGGTTGAAAACGAGTTGAGCACCAATGGGTACAGTACTGCTAAATATTGAAAATGATTATTAACATAAGTCTGAGCTCATCCACAAACTGAGGCGTATTTATAGTATTGAAGGTAGACTGTGTATCCTTGTCTTCCTTGAGTGGGCATTGGAAGGCGTTTACAGACATGTATACAATACTATGAATACTTCGAGCGCTGTAGTTAGCATTGTTCCAATAACCTGACTTTTGGTAAATTTTTCTGGGTCTTGAGCGTGCAATATGTGTTGTAGATGCAGTCTTAGACAAAACATTGACCGCCGAGTCGTTCACGTAAGGTGGACAATACAGTCGTGCGCCCTCAGAATTGTATGTCCGGCAATATGCTCGATCTAGCAACATTGTGTACTGAGGACTTCCCAGAGCAACTCTTAACAGCAGTCTGAGTACATCACCCTTGACTACGACCATAGTCTTGAGGCAAAATGCGGGACTAGTTATTACGACGTCTGGCAACCGAAAGCACACGTCGACAAAATTTTTATCGCCCTTTCATCTCGGTGCTGAAGCTATGAGTGTAATTCAAGTGAATATACAGTATATATTCGCTTTCTGTCACATTGGTAATAACAGTTTGGTTCGACAATATTTTAGCGAGTCATTTCTTGACCGACGATCTGCCCCTGAACACTGCATGCGCCTGAGTTCTCTCTGGGACCCGTTTGCTGCCTACCGGCGGGGGCTGAGGCACCGCGCTGCCTCGCCTTCTGCCGACAACGTCTGCTACGCTCCCCACTCTCGACGGTGTGAAACGCTTTAACCGCTTAACATAAAATCCCGAGCATACTCGTTTTTTTTTTTTTTAATTTATGACGAAATAATAAAGCGCCGAGTATACTCAGGCTTATCATTTCTGACTGGCACACGTTTTAAAAGCCTGAATTTACTCGTTCTATCTCGTGTTTTGGCAGTTCCTTGATATTTTCGGTAGATGTCACTGTGGTGTGTTACTCTGAAGTGTACATTTCTGGCAAGAGATGTCTCTGAATCAGGCAGTTGTACTAAATATAGCTGTCACTCTACAATCTGTTCTTGCAGTTTGCCTGCTATTTCCTCACATTTTTTGAAAATGGAGAGTGAAGGTGAGTTTGATATTGAATTTAGTGGGTCTGAGGGTTATGAAGATAGCTTTGAAGAGAGTTCAGAAGAAAGAAGTGATGAATCAGTTTCTTTTGAGTGTGACATTGCGAGCGCCAGAGTGTGGTACGAGATAGATCCATCTAAGCCACTGCCACCTGCTCCACCACGTTTTCCTTTTACAGGTAAACCTCAAATTAATTGTGAACCCTGTATTGAAGATGTCTTGCATTATTTTAGACAGTTCATTGATCTTGGATACTTGCAAATTTTGGCTGCCGAGACCAACAAATATGCAACACAAACAAACGTCCCGGCATGGAAGCCAACAACATTTGATGAGATGTACATATTAGTTGCTGTAATATTGTTACAAAGTATTGTGAAAAAACCGACATATCAGATGTACTGGACAAAAAGAGCTACATTAACCACACCAATTATTAGAGCGGTTCTACCATTCAGAGGTTTGTCAATTTGAAGAAGAACTTAGATTTTTCGGACAATGCAACCTATAATGCAGAAAGCCAGCCACAACCCAAACCGAATAAAGTATGGCCTATTGTGAGCTACATGTCGGCTAAATTTAGAAACCGCTGTGTTCCAGAAAGAGATGCCACCGTACATGAAAGCCTGCTGTTATATAAAGGGCGACTGGGATGGATCCAGTACTTACAGCTCAAGAGGGCTAGGTTTGGCATAAAAACATTCATGTTGTGTGAGTCACAGACTGAATATGTTTTGTCCCTAATTGTTTACGTTGGCAAGGGCACTACATTTGAGCAAGAATACAAGGATCTGCCAATGTCGTCACAAATTGTAATGACACTAATGCAACCCAGCTTGCTGACCTTCTGCTAACAAAAAGAGCAGATATGTATGGCATCTTGCGTCCTACGAGAAAAGGAATGCCGCCTTCTTTCCGGACCAAAAAACTGAAGAAAGGGGAGGTTTACAGCATTCCAGCGAGGTGAACTGAGTGCACTGGAATGGAAACATAAGAGAGACGTCTGCATGCTGTCCACTATCCGCAATACAGAAATACAAACACGGAAAGTAAGAAACAAATATATGGCCAAACCAGTGGCTGTATTTGCTTATAATGACACAATGGGGGGTGTGGATAAAGTTGATCAGCACATTGCAAGCAATCAATTGCTATGAAATAGGGGTAAAAAGTATTACAAGAAGATATTTTTTCATCTATTGGAATTAGCAGAATGGAATGGCTTAGTTCTATATAAAAAACATGGAGGAAAGCTCACTGCCCTTGACTTTCGCGTGGCTGTCACTGAACAGCTCATTGCCAAACATCAGGGGGAGGAATGTTCACCCAAAGCTGCAGGCCGTACATCAGCAAAATCAACCCCAACGCGACTTGTTGGACGTCATTTTCCATCTACGATTCCTCCGACCGAGAAGAAGCTGAATCCGACAAGAACGTGTAGGATGTGCAGTAGTGTGCATGATGCCAGAGGGAAGAAGGCACAGAGGGAATCAAGATACCTGTGTAAAGACTGTGATGTAGCTTTGTGTATTGATCCTTGCTTCAGGGTATTTCACACAGCCACAAACATATAAACAATGGCTCTAAATTTTAATGGTTATTGTTGCTGTTCACTTTTAGTGCTTCGATGCACAGAATTATTGTAATTTTAAGAAGAAAAATAGGGTTAAGGCTATCACGAGTATACTCGTGATTTTAAACCAGGGCCTATTTAGAGATGAAAATGTCCATTGTTAAGCATATAAAAAATAATTTCACTGTTACTCTCATTATTGTGCTTCACTGAATATTTCATTTTGGCAATAAAAGAATTAGTTGAAAAAAGAACCATCACATTGTAAATAATACGCATGTTAAGAGGATAATGTTGTTGAGTGGTGACCCATAAAATCTGTCTACAATTTGTGTTTCACACTCGATAGCAATGGAGGCACAAAACAATTTTTATTTGATGAATATTTTACTACACTAGTATGCAATACATCAATGTGGCACAGAATTAATTTCATTGTTTCTGATCCAGTGGACTATAATTAAAGCATCACATCCGTATCTTTTTCCTTTCACAGGAGATTCAGCAAATAATATTTTTGTCATGGATTCATATGTGTTTGTCAATGCACAGAGAGTAAATGCAACGTAATTTGCTTGGTTTCTTACTTTGATTCCCCATGGTAAATAAATCCGAAACATTGTGTCAATAACTTTCAGAACCTGCTCTACAGCTATTCAGGCAAACTGCTTCTTTTGGGGTCCATACATTAATTAATGGAGAAGTGAACGCTGTTCAAAAGTGATATTTAAAATATTCAATTGGGTTTAAGGCGACAAAATTGTACATATGTGAAGCTACTGTAACGTCTCCTGGCAAAACACACATTATATGTGGCAAAAAAGGAGAAAAGAATAACTGAACTGGATGATTGCAACTGCGTGGACAATAATTGTGTCAACCTTATGCAATAAAGAGAAACCATTATGTGTCATGTTTTATACTTGTATAGAATTATGTACCGATTTTTTAAAGATAATATCTGTGTCGGCGTGTACTGAAACCGCAACAGACGATACTTATTAAATATCAAACAAAGATGACCATATGTCAAAACGAGTATAAATAGTAGCGACCGAGCATTAATTTCTCTGTCGTCTTCTTGGAGTTACGTGAGTAGGAAGAGCCTGTGACGCTATATTGTATGCTTGTATAGCATTCTTTTGTCAAGATAGAGAGAAGGACGCCATTAGGTACGGATTTGTATAGGTGTGTAATAATTTAATCTGTCGAAATGTTTTGAATAGAGTTACTTAGTGAAAACTTGCATTATTATTTGTAATAAGCTCGCCTGGTATTTTATCCCATCCCTTTAAGACATTTTCAGCTATTTGAATATTATTTGTGGCGCAGAGCTGCGCTACGAACGAACAAGCCGCTGCCACGGTGCATTCACACTGCATTAAATGAAACCAATTATAATGCAAAGAAGGGGACAGGTAATAGTGAACTACAATTATTTCTTTCAGCTTCGGAACTGTAGGGCAGCGCAGCAGATTTTATGACGTGTTTTACAGGTGGACGTGGGCTGCGGATGATATATTATTAACAGTTCATAACATAAAAGAAATCATCCTCTGCGTAGTTCTGGTCTGGCAAACATTATAGTAAAAACATCTTCCTCTCTGATAATAGTCTCATGTTCTTGTGTTAGTCGTGGTACTTATTGGTGTTTTACTATTAACAAAAATCCTCAGCAAAATTTTGATGTTGAAGAAACATTGCGTACTGTAACATCAGCATTGATAACGAAATAATTTTCACTAACTTTTTCAATAACTGTAAAGTAAGGAAGATATGCTGAGCTTTATGGCGAGTTACAGTAACGAAAAAATGTTCCTTTGATAGAAAGCCAGATCCAGAATAATGAGAACACAATACAATTTGTTTAGTTGAAATTTAAGCAAGCCCGCAGCTCGTGGTCGTGCGGTAGCGTTCTCGCTTCCCGCGCCCGGGTTACCGGGTTCGATTCCCGGCGGGGTCAGGGATTTTCTCTGCCTCGTGATGGCTGGGTCTTGTGTGATGCCCTTAGGTTAGTTAGGTTTAAGTAGTTCTAAGTTCTAGGGGACTGACGACCATATGTCCCATAGTGCTCAGAGCCATTTGAACCATTTTTTTTTTTAATTTAATGATCCAAAGAAAGTCACAGCAAAGCATCCCCAAAAGTATTTCAGGGCTCTTTTCGCAGCAACATTTTATCTCATATATTAGTTGTATAGCGAGCATAATAAAACAAAGCAAAGAGGCATTTTTGGTTTCTTTCTTTGATTCCCTGTGGTAAATGGATGAGAAACATTGTGTCAATACCTTTCAGAACCTGCTCTGTAGCTACTCAGGCAAATTGCTTCTTTTGGGGTCCATACATTAATTAATGGAGAAGTGAACGCTGTTCAAAAGTGATATTTAAGATATTCAGTTGGATTTAAGGCGACAATATTGCATATATTTGAAGCTACCCAGAGAAAAAGTAAGTAGCTAGAGCCTCTGTTAGGAAATGTCTGCAGAGATTTCCTAATTGCTACTGTGGAAATTTAGCATAGAGGCCCTATAGTAATAAAGACGTTCATTTCCTTCATACTTATCACCCTGGCATGTGAGTCCTAAGTGAAGAACAATGATGAAATTCGTATCTTTGACGGTCGATTCGAATTTCTTCAGAGACACTTGTATTGTGAAGCAGCTTGGCAGTCATAAAGCCGAGATCTATGACCATTAACACAACTTACTGAGTCGAGCTACCAAGAGGACTTGATGTGTAAAGGTTTTCTTCCGATATCGTTAAGGAATTTCTTCTGGGAATTCGCAAATCCATTAAATAAATCAGAAAATAAATCTCGCACATGCTGGCCCCTACCACGGTTAGAACGTACGACTAATTGAACCGATGTGACACGAAAAACGGGCGGTACCATGGGGCTACGGGCACACTGCTTCCAGCATGCCACTCTCATAATGGTATTGGTCGCTCAGTCTAATAACGCATCGTGAAAGATAAAAAAAGTAGTCACTTGTGTGAAGAATTGCATTTCTCTAGCCAAAAAATTGAATTACAGCGTCTTAGTTTACATGAGAATTATATTACACAAGTCATTCAAATGGAAAGGGAATATCAAGTGAATTTAGAGAGTCAGCTCAGTACCATACACGGAAACGATTGCACTATCACAGTGTTGCCAAATGTTTGTGACGATGTTACCAATTCTCAGCTGCGCTAGGAACAGCACATAGAGGCATTCGACTGAAACATAGCCATGACCAAGATTGTAATTGGGGTCGACAGCATCGTCGTCTACCATCTTGACAACTCGAACGGTGACAGTGCTCGGCCGGTTACTTACATTTACTGGTATCAAAACTACAGCGTGAAAACACAAAAATGTTAATAACCCAGAGATCATTAACTTTGGAACCCATAGTAAAGTAAACCAGTCATAAGTCGGAAGTTTGGTTTGATCACCACATTGCTTTAATAGGCACGGTCTTGTTGGAGGTGGTATGCCATTGCTTTCCTCCGACGTTTGAGTTGACTTACCTAGCCAGTTAATAGGGGAACCTACAGTCTAACGAGGCTTTCAGACTACAGTGCAACTCGGCATTTTTCACATCAACAAACCTGCCCGAAGGGAAATATGCGTAAAATAGCACATAAAAATTGTGGGGTTGACCAGGGATCGAACCTGAGAACTTCGTATTCCTAGTCTTGCTCATTACCACTTTTTTAGTTTTTTTATTTTTCGTTTTTTTTCAATGCCTCCTTTATTTATTTATTTATTCATTCCTTAAAAAAGGGAAAAAGATTTTAGAAGGTTGGTATATCTGATTTTTTATTTTATTTTTATACAAATGGATAAAATGAAAGCTGTTCCTCTTCGGCTACATAAACAGAATAATAGGAAGTCGTCCCGTTACGATAAAGGATGCTCCATACTATAGCCATCTGTTTCCGTTGTTTGTTCACTGTCATAAAAAAAAGGAACTGAGAAGGGGAGCTATGGTTATCTTCTCATGTCATCCATAATCCAGCTGTGAGGCGGATTATGGAATGCGCTCCAAAGAAAATTAGAAAAATATTGCCTATATTAAGGGTTTCTGACGTTCGCAAATTGTTGTTCGTTGAGGTAATACCAAAAATCGGGTACTGTCTTTTCGCCATTAGCGAACAGGTAGTGAACAGCGTGGCCGCTAATCCACGTCATAGAGTTCGTTTTTGCTCTTGGGAAATACATCTCATCGTGGAAAGGAAGTGATCGGGTAGTTATCCTGTTGGGAGTATTGCGAGTGAGAAAAGCCAATATCTGACGCACCAAATACCAAACGTCCTTTGCCGACCCACATTCGAAACTATGTTCATCCGTGTCAATCACTTGGCGTGTGGTGCACAAGGGTGAATCGGTGAGGTGGATGTGATGTAGGCGAGTCTGGCACAACTGTTTCCCATTAACAGTTACGTACCATGCAGATTGCACGTCAGTATCAAGGGTGGTGGCATTCACTGCCTGCCACACAGCGCGCCGCTTTGTAGTGGGGTGTTTGCTTTCAACCATATTCGGCGTCCTGTTCATTTGCATGGCAGCATATATCGCCCTCGTCATCATCAAGCGTGTGGGTAGCAGTGCGGTGCGGATGTAGCTTAATTCGAGGAAGAATTGGCTAATGTAGAAGAAAGGTGCTGGGATGTCCGATATCATCACAGGGGGTGCGAGTGAGATTGGTCGTAAGGCCTCCAGTTAGAGACACGTGAGGCACGTCGGACTTCGTCGCCACAGTTGCAGGTGACAGCTGACCAACAGGGCCTTCGCTCTGTTCTGAACATGAGAATGGCCTAAACCCTCTCTGCTCCTCGGCAAGGTTAGGGACTTATAACGAATCTTAAATAACACGCCCGTATTAACAAAGGATCCCAAAACCGCCAACATGCGTTGAACCAGAGTTGGTTGTATCGGGAGTTCCTGTGCAAAATGGGGGATACGTGACGCCAAATAGACGTTGGCATATCGTGTCCGTTGCAGGAGGTCTAGATGTCTCAGACGGTGGTCACTTATTCCTGCTCTCATCTAATTCAATGAACGCCGGTAGTTAAGGGCTGTTGAACACTTCATGTCAGACGTAAATTCAAAGCCAAGAGAGTGGATTGTGTCACTGATTCGTAGCGGTGCGACGCTCTCGTCGGGTAGACCTCTGCCTATAGACAGGGCGTGCGATTTGTGGAGATTGAGTTTGCTCCCCTATGCCGCGCCGTAGGTCGCCACCCACGACAGTGCTGCACAAACATCGTGATTACTGCAAAGAAGGAGTACCGTATCATCCGCATAGGCAGTGCAGCAAAAAGTGTGGCCACCAAGGGACATCCCAGTCAGGCGTTGTCGGAGGCCGCAGAGGAGTGGTTCCAAGACGAGAGCGTACAATATCGCCGTAAGAGGGCAGCCTTGTCGCACCGGTCGTTGGATCTGTATCGGCGGCGTGAGACGGCCATTATATAATACCTTGGAGGTAGCGCCGCGTAGGAGACGAATCAGTACCTTAACTATGATGTTCGGATACCCAATGTGTCGCAGTAACTCCATCAAAATTGTGTGGTCGACTCTGTCAAAGACCTGGCTAAAGTCGAGTGAGGCCGAAACTCCTGGCAGTTGGCGAGCTTTGGGTAGCGTGATCACATCTCGATATCGGCACAGTGCAGTGCGAATATTATGGTAACCACCTAATGATGCTTGGTCCTGCGACACAACACATTGTACCGATCGCTTTAGGCGTGCCGCCAGAAGCCGGGTGAAAATCTTCAAGTCACTGTTGAGTAAGGTCAAGGGGCGATAATCACTGATCCTGGATCCGCCTCGTGGTTTGTGTATGGGCACAATCAGTCCTTCTAGGAAAGCCCCAGGGATCTGCGTCGTGGGAGTCATAAGATCGCGGCAAATATCAATCAATGCTGGTGCCAGAAATTGTTGATATGTCCGGTAAAATTCCAGAGGAAGACCATCAGGTCCCGAGGACCTGAGCAGCCCCGCCTCTGTTGCTTCAATGGTTTCCTCCTCCGTTATCTGCAGTCAAATCCGCTGCCGGTGTCAGAGAGATCGTGCCATAAGTGAGTTGAGAGACTTCGGCGATCACCTCTGGGGGATGTCGATGTTCCGAGTACAGCCCAGTGTAGTGAGCATGAACTGCGTTTCCTATATCGCGCCGGGTATCAAGGCGTCGTCCGTCTTCCGTCGTGATAGCTTGGATCAGTGTCATTACGTCGGCGCCGTCGTTCTGCAGTGACGTGATACATGGACTGTTCCTCCTGGGCCACCCTGTCTTGAGTGCACGCACTGACGTTCGCACCCTCAAGGTGGCAACGTGTTAATCTGATGATCTGTGCCTTGACACGGTTCACTGTCACCTGCCGTGCATGTGAGTACGGCTATGTTGTTCAAAATGGTTCAAATGGCTCTGAGCACTATGGGACTTAACATCTATGGTCATCAGTCCCCTAGAACTTAGAACTACTTTAACCCAACTAACCTAAGGACATTACACAACACCCAGTCATCACGAGGCAGAGATAATCCCTGACCCCGACGGGAATCGAACCCAGGAACGCGGGCGCGGGAAGCGAGAACGCTACCGCACGACCACGAGCTGCGGACGGCTATGTTGTACATTCCATTTAGATGCTGTAGTAAAAGTCCATGGTATGTCTCTTCCATGCTGCAACATCTCGGTCGTAGCCTATCAAGATCTTCCGGAGGGCTGGTTTGCTACATAGTAACCACCACGACAGTGTAGACCGGTAGGTGCCACGCCGGCGGCTACAAGAATCCCACATGTTCTCTATAAGGCAGCGGTATTCCTGAGAGGCTAAGGGAGTGATGTTCAACTTCCGAGGACTACAGCTGCCATACCTTCTGACGGCCGAGGGTAATGGTGCAGATGTAGGCCTCGTGGTCAGAAAACGCTGTGGGGCAAACTTCGGCAGCTCTTGTCCCCACAGCTATGGAGCGCGAGATGTAAATCCGGTCCATACGGCTGGAGGAATCGCTGGTGTAGTGAGTAAATCCGGACCGATCGCCACAAACATGTTCCCATGAGTCCACCAATTGAAGATTATTTATAATTGTCGCAAGTTCTGCGCAGAGATAATGATGTGGTAACTGATCCTTAGGTGCTTGGCTACAGTTGAAGTCCCCTCCGAATATCAAGGCGTCCTCACGGCCCATAAAGAGGGGCGTGATTGTATGAGCGAAAAACGTGGATCGATCGCGACGCCGACCAGATCCTGATGGTGCACAGATGTTAATAAGTTTGACTCCGTGGATAGTATGAGCCATGCCTCTGGCGTCAGGGAGATACTCGACGTCTTCTGCGGATATACCTTCGCGGAGGAGGATCGCCACACCACTGCCATTGTCCGACGAATGTGAGACCCAAGTCTTGTAACCGTAGGGTTCCTTGAAGTCTGCGACATACACCTATACACCCCTTGAAGGAGCGCAATGTCGATGTCTGCTGCGTTGAGCAGAACCTGTAGCATCGCTAGTTTATGTCGGGCACGTATGTTGTTAATGTTAATCGTTGCTAGACGGTATGTTTGGTCAGCCGGGTCGGCAACTGGGTTGTTTAGGAGGCCAGGTGTGTGGACGGCAGGGGCGGCCCCACAGGGGCTGACGATACAGTCGTAGTCACTGTGGTTGATCGGTGCTGGGTACAGCCGAGGGAGCATCTCTGCCCTCGGCATCCTCCGGGTGCTGTGGCTCATCCTCGGCATCATCCGCCCAAAAATCAGAAGCAGCAATTGGTAACTGTTGATTAGTGCTGTCGGTAGAGTGCTCGCCCGCATGTGCAGTAGCAGAAGTGGTATTGTCAGACCGAGGCTCAGAAACTGTATTCGCCGTAGCATCGTGACGGGAATTGTGAGTTGTGGTGATAGAGTCCTGAGTGTCGTCCGATGCCGGATATTCGTCCAGGTCACACATCCGAAGCAGGATGGCGCATAGCGCCGTTTCTCGCGTTTTCGAGGGGACCGTTGTTTCCGGACATGTTGTTCTGTGTCATAGAGTGCGGGCAGCAATCGTCTGATGTGGTCTCCATTGGTAGGAAGGCAGTAGTCGGGACAATTTCCGTTTCTACTTCCATCTTGTCTTTAGGCTCGCTTCGGTGGCACAATTGATCACCGTCTTGAGGCAGGTCTGCCGATGACGTCGTAGAGGGGGATATGCTGCCCGCCACACTGTCATCGACCACTGACTGCAATATGGTGTTGCGATCCTGGGCAGGAACAGCTGTTGCGGCTGCAGCCGCTGCATACGTGATGGGGAGTGAAGTAAGCGTCGCCGGGGATGGAACTTCACCAACCGGTGTCTGGGTCAGTCGGCGTTGAATGCAGGCCGATCGGACATGTCCTTCCTGGCCACAGCAGGCGCAAGTACGCGGTTGTCCGTCGTACATGACAATGGCTCTGCAGCCGCCAGGTACTAAATAAGATGGCCCATACTTCGTCAGTTCAATCTTAATTTGTCACACTCCGTTTAAGACGGGGTATGCCTCAAACGTTTGCCATTTTTCAGCCAGGTGGCTTAGCACGTTGCCGTACGGTTTGAAAGCTGTCATCACAACATCTGGCTTGACTTCGAATGGCAGCTCGAAGACCCTCAGAATGCGAAGGCCCAATCCAGCGTGGTCGATCGTGACAGTTCCTATGTGACCATCAGGATGCTTTAATGTAAGTCCATGAGTGTGTCGGCGCACAACATCAGTGCACGCCTT
Source organism: Schistocerca americana (assembly GCF_021461395.2). Taxonomy (NCBI): domain Eukaryota; kingdom Metazoa; phylum Arthropoda; class Insecta; order Orthoptera; family Acrididae; genus Schistocerca; species Schistocerca americana. The sequence continues at coordinate 495,233,243 of NC_060124.1, read as the reverse complement.
TTCATTGATCAGTTTTATGTATACGACACTTTGTGTTATGGAAAAGTGGATCCCAATGAAGTCTTGAGATGCAATTGAAGTTCTTCCCGGATGAAACGTTCAATGCCAAGTGCTCGAGGTCTTGCGTAGTACGCTTGAAATGTGATCTTAATTGTGGACTTACGGTACAAGTGCGCGATGGTACTACCGAAACACGGACGCGTGATACTCGCCGCAGCAGAAGGCAAACAAGTAAACACTCGCGCGCGCGGTGCGATAACGTGGGGACACAGGCACGACGACCTAGCCCCATCGCTGCTAACAGCGGACTGCTCTTCACCACTTTGCCACCACGTAGCCACCACTGTGGCATTTGCGTGGCTTTAACATTAAGAATCTCTCGTTTGTGCCTGCGTTGGCACTTGCGTGTCCCTGCACCAAACTAAATAGAACCGGATTGTATTTAGTGAATCCATGTTGGCATAAACAAAATTGGAGAAAAATTAAACAACATAAATGATCTCTCTTTGATGCCTTAATCTTCATTGCCATTATGCGTCTTATGAGAGAAAACGTACTCTTCATCAAAATAAACATCTTCGTCTTGTTATGCAAATATTTGCGATTTATTTTACATTAAAATTTTACTAACAAAATTAAAATAGGAGACATTTTCCTTTTGTTCACAGCATTTAATCGCTGAAGAGAAGTTAAGCTGAAATTAAACAATATGTGCTTTAAACAAAGTCTTCTTCCTATTAACACAGTAGGGTCAGTACCGCGTCCAGATCCCGTCCTCTTCTACAAATGCATTTGACCGCCAGGGAACAGAGGCAACAAGCTTTTCTGATGCATCTGTCGCACTGTGACATCTCTTCCCACGCAGCGTGAACTGCTTCCGACAACGCTGCCTTGGATGTTGGTGCAGGTCTTTTCCTCCTAATAACTTTTTTCCATCTCTGCCCAAACGTGCTCTATGGGATTGAGGTCAGCAGCTTTTGGAGGCCAGTCTAACAGCTCAACGTCTCCTTTAATCTGAAACCAGAGTCATACACGATTGGCTGTATCAATTGTGGAATTGTCATGTTGGAAAATTAGTCTACCTCCGGGAAATCGCTTCCGAACAGAAGGAAGTATGGTTTCTTCCAGTATTTCGCAGAAATAAGCACTACAAATCGAACGCTCAAGTTCCCACAGCACGCCGCAACCATTGGCTGATATCCAGCCCCAAACCGTGACAGACGTCCGGCCACACCTTTGCCTCTGTTGGACATATTTACGGTCGTATCTCGTTAAACTTGGTCGATACACATGGACAGAGCTGTTTGGAGCAGTTGAAAATACCTTCTCGTAGGTACGAAAGCGGCTCCCTTCCACAGGCCACTGCGAAATTTAACCTGGCAGTCCCATGTTGCTCGTTCAGCATTTCCTTAACAGCCGATTTTCGTCCATACCTTCCTTCCTCGTTGAGTCGACGATGTATGGTCCACCTGCACACTGTTGGCCGCAGGATGTTTTTAATTTTTCTGCTTCTCCTGAAAGGGTCCTCAACACTGCAGCGGAGTATACTCTTGTATGCATTCTATGTGGTAGTCCGTGGGCGTCCAGAGCGACGACGACGGTTTACGTGGCCTTCATCTTCCATCCTCTTCACCCAGAGATGAATAGTGGATTTTTTGTATGGAAATGGCACTGATACAGTACCCGTCTTGCCGGCCGAAGTGGCCGAGCGGTTCTAGGCGCTTCATTCTGGAACCGCGTGACTGCTACGGTCGCAGGTTCGAATCCTGCCTCGGACATGGATGTGTGTGATGTCCTTAGGTTGGTTAGGTTTAAGTAGTTCTAAGTTCTAGGGGACTGATCACCTCAGAAGTTAAGTCTCAGTCCGCAGCTCGTGGTCGTGCGGTAGGGTTCTCGCTTCCCACGCCCGCGTTCCCGGGTTCGATTCCCGGCAGGGTCAGGGCTTTTCTCTGCCTCGTGATGACTGGGTGTTGTGTGATGTCCTTAGGTTAGTTAGGTTTAAGTAGTTCTAAGTTCTAGGGGACTGATGACCATAGATATTAAGTCCCATAGTGCTCAGAGCCCAGTTAAGTCTCATAGTGCTCAGAGCCATTTGAACCATTTGAACCAGTACCCGTCTTCATAAAGTGCAATGATATGACCTTTATCTAACTCACTGAGCTCTGACATGTCGCCTTGACAGAAGTAAGAACCGACTCACAATTCAACAGGAAACGAAGTGCCACACAGTAAGCAGAGCACTCGCTCGAGCACCGACGTCAAATTCATTCCCGATTTCAAGCTTTCAGTACTGTGACACGTGGATTATATTCACGATTTCACTGGAACGTTTAGAGCAATATCATTAAATCAACGCTGTTGCAGATGATCCAATTACAACAGATAGGTGTGTTCGGTGTATAGGTATATCAGTCAAAAACACTAGTCTGAAATTTTTGTGAGCTGTGTTAGATGACAATCTATATCTGTTCAACAAAATTCAGGTTAAACAGAAATGTGTTTTAGTCGTAACTATTATTTCGAAGGAGCGAACATATTTTAGTACGGAAGACTAAAGTAAACTGTGGCGTTCAGTGGATTCGAGGTATTGCATACATTGCTGTATGTCACTTAGATCGCTCGTTGTGGGGAGCAGGGGAAAACAGTCTCTACAAACTTCCGATTTACAAATAAGTTTCACAAGGAGAGGGTCTGACAAGCGCGCTAACGATTTTTGTCAAATATGGCATGGATGTTCCAGCTTTGTGCTATACACTCCCTAGCATCTGAAGAAATCGAGGACAAAGTTGAGGACGGACAATCGTATTTTCAATGCTGTACGCCGAAAGGGCGTCGACAAATTAAACATTTCATTAGTACGTTAGAGCTTCCAGCCGTTACATGGTGGCTTAGTGGTAAAGAACAAGACTAGGACTACAATGGTCTCGGGTCCAACCTTGATCAGTACCACAATTTTTGTGTCCCACTGTACACTTATTTCACCTCGGACAGTGTTTGTTGATGTGAAAAATTCCGAGTTGCACTGTGGTCCGAAAGCCTCGTTAAACTGTAGGTTCCCCCATTAACTGGTTAGGTAATTTAACTCATAGGTCGGAGGATAGCAACGGCATACCACCTCCAACAAGACCGTGCCTATTAAAGCACTGTGGTGTCCAAACAAATCTTCCGACCGATGAATGCTTTACTTTACTATGGATTCCAAAGTTAATGATCTCTGGGTTATTAACATTTTTGTGTTTTCGTGCTGAAGTTTTGATACCAGTAAATGTAAGTAACCGGCCGAGCACTGTCACCGTTCGAGTTGTCAAAGTGGTAGACGACGATGCTGTCGGCCCCAGTTATAATCTTGGTCATGGCTATGTTTTAGTCGAATACCTCTATGTGCTGTTCCTAGCACAGCTGAGAATTGGTAACATCGTGACAAACATTAATTTGGCAACACTGTGACAGTGCAATCACTTCCGTTATGGTACTGAACTGACTCGCTAAATTCACTTGATATTCCCTTTCCATTTGAATGATTTGTGCCATATAATCCTCACGTAAACTAAGACACTGAGAATGAAAATTCAATTTTCTGGCTAAAGAAATGCTATTCTTAACATAAGTGACAAATTTTATTACCTTTCACGATGCGTTATGAGGCTGAGCGACCAATACCATGATGAGAGAAGGGTGCTGGCCGCTGTGTGTCCGTAACCCGTGTCTCGTGTCGCAACGGCTCACTTAGTCGTCAGGTCTAATGGTGGTATGGGCCAGCATGTGCAAGCTTTTTTTCTGATTTATTTAATGGAGCTGCGAATGTACAGAAAAAATTATGATAAGTTGATAATCATTGTGAATATTTAGCAGTACTGTACCCATTGGTGTTAAACTCGTTTTCAACCAATGATTCCCACAGCTACAGGAACACTACTTATGAAACCTCTTGAACAAAATACTAGTGCAGTGCTATCAGACGAAAAGATCAACCTGACACGAACTGTGTTGTTTTTCAACCTTCATACCTGGATAAAGAGCTTTCCTTATTTGAGATGTCTTGAACGTTGCTGCATAAGGTGATTCAAGAAGAAACTAAATTCGTTCAGCTACGACAAAGTTTAAAGAAATCGTCTTAACGGCACTAAATCGTGGTTTGTGAATCGTTTATCGGCCGTACTCTGTCGCATTTCGCTGGTTGGAAGGCAGAAAGCTTACTGACAAATTTCACAGAAGGAAACGGGGGACGAAACGTCTCCCACTTTTTGTTTAAATGATTACAAAATCAGGTAAAACGAACAGTGAGGTTGTCAGTATAAGCACGTTACTCTTGTCAGCATGACGATGCACTGCCTAGAGCCTGTAATGAGAAACGGCCCGTTTAGGTCAGGCATATTGTATACAGAAGTGGAAGAGAGAGCACCACTAAATTCTTCATTCCGTATCCATTGCATACACACAGAAATTACTGTTACAGTGTATTTATGGAGCGCAATTAGGGAACTGCCTGTTTTCCGGCGAAAAAGAGCAATGGCAAAACGTCTTCGCTACATTAGGTTACTTAAACTGGCCTCACTCTGAGCTAGAATTTATGGTCAGCGACTAAGTGTAAAGTCAATGAGTCCGATGTGGCTTTTGCAACTGTGAAATGCTTTCCTACATTATGGAAGCGAATATTAAATTTGAGCTAATGTTGCGAAAAGTTTGAACTTGCATAGCTTAGAATGAAAATCGTTCTGTTTATTTCAAAGGAAAACAATTGATTATCTAAAACATTCTCTGTCATACACAACTTGAAACAGGTCACGTCGACCAAATCATAAACAGCGACGTATATCGGAAGGCAGTAAGATCCCTTGGGTTTTGGTTTGGCGGTATTCGACAACCATTTCTAGGCGCAAGTAAATGACGAAGGGCAGCGGGTTTTTGTTATCAAGCAACGACTTCATCAATTACATTAGTTTTAATGTAATCTACGAGTGATTGCTGATGTTTGATATTAACATGAAAAGGATTCCGTAGACAGGGAAAGAACCTGTTCTTGGGCAACTGCTTCTATAATCACCAAAAGACATTAAATGATCTTCAATCACATGTGTTCCATCAGTGGTATGAAGAAAATGATAGTAATAATTGTGGTAATAATCGATTTTTTCGTTAATTCCACACTTCACTGTGGATTTTCTCGAACTAAGAAATTTGCTGAATCAGTGAAAATTTCAAATTGGTTTCACATCGAGGCTATGATGCCTAGAGAAGTCTTTACATCCGGCTGACATGAGAATAGCATAATATACACGTCAGAAGCTTGCTTCTACTTAACCGTTTAATAGAATCGCATTTCTTCCACCGTACTAATTTTGTACGCTAAGCACAGCATCTGTTACAGCACACTCCTGGAGCTGGGAAATGTGACGACAATGGTCTGGTGGATTGAACTATCACAGGTGCAACGCGTGGGTTCTGGCTTTTACTTTTGAATCGCACAAACAGATTTACTTTACCTCCGGTCAGCTCAAGAGAAAGACGTTATTATCCACAATTCGCATTGAACATCATGTTCCTTCATTGCCAACTGGGCAGAGCCGGTTTATGTTGGGAGATGGCATAGGCGGAAGTCATGGCAAACAGATATCCTGTCGCCACTAAACTTACTTACATTAGAAAATTTTATTGTATTTGATGAACCGATAGCCATTTGAAGGAACAGGGCTCTTATTTTATTTGTACTTGATTGAACTAGAGACGTTGAAAAATTTGGTGCTGGACTGTGATTTGAATTCGTATCTCCTCTTTTGAGGATCCGAATCTCTCGGAACAGTATAGTGCAATAATTTCGTTCCTTTTCCCAAAACTGCAGTCCTCTCTAGGACTCCTCCAAAGATAAGCATGTGGGTCCGAATCCTGATCCAGTACCAAAATATTCATAATTTCATTTTCACGTGCAGACCAGCCTGCAAGTGAAAGTTAACGTGCATTTCTAATGTCTGTTCATGTATTGTCAACAATCGCAACAGGCGTCGTTATTTCTCGTTAAAAGACGCACACATCTTGCTGTTGATGACTAAGTAATTGATACTTAAGCTAGATTCGTGGATGATAGAGAAGGACGGTAGGTGTGCGGTTCGATTGTCACGCAGGTACAAAAATTTGTGTCCTTGTTTTCGATTCGAACACCTAGCAGCTGGTAAAAAGAAAACCGATACGTAAGATTTCATTTTACTTAATTAACAATCCGATTATAAGTTGCGTTCGTATCTCCGTCACAGAACTTCTCATCACGCGCTTCATCTTAAAAAGGATGCACACTTTGTTACTTCTGAATGGAAGTATGTCAGACATCTTTCGTGGTTAGTTAACAGGAACGAAAGAGTCTTGATAGGAGTCCCGGTGTGTTACAAAAACTGTTGTGTTTTATTGTCAAGCTTAGATTTGGTTACTGATATTGGCAAAAATTTCGGTAATTCCTAACTCTTCATGGCTAGTCAGCAATATGATATGATTAAATTAGATCGTCTGTGAATGAGTTTCTTAGTTTTGAGTACACTTACGAACGAAATATAAAAACAACTATGAGTGTTACCGATTTATGATGCTTAGTTTGCAATCAGTTCTGAGTATTATTAGTAACTACGCTCCAGTTCCTAACACTAGATACAGACTTGCGAATCCGACGCATTACGTATTCCAGCCCGTGGCAGCTGCATATTTGAGACGCTAGCTATGGTCACTTCCCTGCCCGCTGTAGGAACACATCTGTTCGTCCTCTTCCTGTTGGTAATGTATCTGAGATTTGGCAACAAGGCAAGGTATGTTTGGAAATTCTGTGATCGGCGAGTTACTTCCTTATGTGCACGGAAGTAAGCCTCGAATTTTAGTTGATTTTTCCTGTCATTTTCATTGAATAATCTGAGTTATTATCGCTTGAGGTATAGCTAAAGATTGTAAATTTACGGTTTTCAGCCCACGAAAGACGTTGCACGTGGAAATCGCAACTGCTCTCGTCTTTCAAACTGCGGTTTACGAGTGCTAGACACTATTGGCCTCGTAAGAGGAACCTAAGAGAAATACCTCTTCGCTAGCTCTCTGGCAACATGCTGCCCCATGGAGAACCATCTGTTATGGTTTGCGGTTCCAGTCACACTGACTGTAACGATTTTATCCATTCTGTGAACAAGCTACTAGCAGGCAGATCAAACATCGGTAAGGAAATCGTAAGAAAACACTTTCGCCTCATATTGCAATGGTGAAAAACATACAATGCTGCACAACAGGTAACGCCTCTTTCTGCTGCTGACAAGCATATTTTGGGTTTCTAGTAATAATTAACATTGTTTATGAAATGCCACATTTGCATACCTCTCGAGTTTGACACAGCATACCAATTAAACACAGACCCAGTAGAAATCTAAGTGAGTAGTATTTTACTAATTCGTGCCGATAGAGGCACGCCTGTGTACAGATACTCAGATTTATTAAAAAAGACTTTCGTTGTAAGATTATCGTTGGTAGTTTTATTTCATTTCTTATAATACAGTGCACAATTTTCGTAAGGTTTCTTTTAGTGTTGTTAAAATAATAGTAAACATGAGGGACAAATTAATCATCAACGATATATGCGAATTCCCTGATGTTATCTATAACAGTCTGATAATACACATGTAGTTTATTGGTTACATGCATGTGGAAAACTTGTTCTGAGTTAAGACTGTCAAACAAGGTTTGAAGAAGAATACAATGCAACTACCACACGACAGCTAATGTAGGAAATACTTTCCTGACGTATTTTGGCACGATGCCCTCTACCCGTACATAATACAAAAGTTTCCAGATGCATCTTCTACCTGGCAGTCTATTAAAACTGAAAAGAACAACATGTCGCAGAAATTAGCCCTTTATCCACATGCGGCTATTTCGGGTTTAGAAGTGAAGGGAATTATGTTCAAAGTTCCATTAGATTGATAACTTTAGCAGAAAGCAAAATTGCGTTTTAATAAATGCAGCAGTGAATGTATCAGAACTCGCGACACTAGCCATGACACTACCAGCTGATACAAAGCTACAGCAGCTCCAGAAGTCAACAACAATTCCACCAGAAATTCTGTATTCCTCGGTGCTGTGAGATAATGCATATGGACGGATGTAGACTTCTGAGAGAAAGACAGTTACACCTTTTCTTTTGTGCTGCACGACGTTTTCAACAAACAGGTAGTGTAATAGAGTAGCTCAAGTGGAAAGGAACACTCACCATTTAAATTTCTGCATCCTACAGTGTTTGCAGTTCTGTGTAGGTGGCAGTTACATGATTTTATTTCGACGATTACAAGATAGAGTCGAATGTATGCACTGGGTAGCCGAGGCAGCTAGTTAATGGCTATTCGGAGAAGCAAGTAAATGAATGTACTGAACATGCTGCAAACCACTACAGGGAGCCTGTGTCTCAGAATTCTAATCCAGTGTGGCGCAACGGCGTTATGATAGAAAAATGAGTCACCGAGAAGAGGGTTTGGTGGTGTGTTGGATTGATGATAGGTTCATATACTTATGGTCTGGGTTTGATTCCAACTTCTGCTGATGATTTTTGATAGGCGAAAACAGATTATATTCTCTTCTAGCTACGCCAAGTGAAGAAGGTATATTGGCATTGTGGTCTGAAATTCACATTAAACATGATTTCGTTCTCTACCAAATAGACGTTAGGTTGAACCACAATAAAGTCAGGAGTGACAACATGTAGAAACTCTATCAGCAGTACCTCTCTTATACTAGTTATTTATTTCTATTGACGATACAAACGCTATGTAGGATCACAGGACACTTATTCCATCTTTTATTTCAGCTTCTGTACGTCGATAAAATTGGTTCTGAACTGGGAATGCAACTCAGACCGCCCTTAACGCGGAATTTGACCTCTTCGTAACAATACAGCTCGAGTACAATTTGTTGTTTGTTCAGAACTGCAAATTCTTCAGCATCTCCACATATTGCGCGTGAATGGGTCCGAATCCTGTCCCGGCACTGAAGTTTTCATTATGTATTATCAAGCTCTAAAATGAGAACACCTATCTGCTGGTGGATAATAATTTTGACTTTTAATGTATTTTCATTCGTTGTCAACACTAACGATATCTGACGTTCTTGACTCCCAGTGAGACACAGAACTATTTGGGAGATTACTGTAAGTTCAAAGATGTGGTGGAGAAAAATTCGGTAGCTGACGTCTCTTTGTGTGTAGTCAACAACGATATTTGTGGGTTCGATTACCAGTAAGCACTGAACTCTTCGTCATATTATTTCTAGTTCAAACATGCTCACATGTTACTGCTGGTGTAACAAACCCGCATTTAACGTTCGTTTTCTCTAGAATATAACAGTGATAGGTGCCGGGTTGGAGTCCTGGGAACGAAAAAATTAATGTTTGATCTCGTCATTTCGGTTAAAACATCTAGCTACTGCCGAGAAAATCCGATATGTCACAGTTGATTGTGCTTCGATAAAAATCCGAATAGGTTCTTGGTTCGAATCCCTGTCCAACACATAGCTTTACCTCGCGGCATTTCAAGTAAGTCACTTGTGAAGAAGCAATATTTAACATCTCTCGTAATTCCTTAACAGGGACAACAGTTTCTGGTTGGAATTGGCATACGTTAAAAATGTTTCCGTTTTTATTTTAAAGTTGATGTTTGCTAACTGATATTATCTAGAATCGAGGTATATCACTCTCTGTGTGCCCATTCAGGAATGACTGTTAGTTTCTATCACTCACGAAATCTTTGCTTAGTCTGCATGACCTGGGTTTGAATCCATATGCAGAAGTAGACGGTCCGTCGTGTCATTTGAAGTTCATAGCTGTTCTCAATTAGCTGCTCGTGCATAACTTAAATTTTTAATGTCATTTTGTGTTAAATAATATGTACGGTATGTTACTTTGAAGAGGAAATCATGAATACGACGAACTTACTACGTGCATTACGTATCTGACGTAATAATGAGAGTGGTAACATTTCAGGTATGTGATTTATTGTAATAAATGTGAGCTTACAAGCCTTAAGGACTGTCTTATCTGTGATAAGGTGTTCCCTGATATTTTTAGTATCGTGGTATTACTTTACATCTTGAGTTATTGCGATGCAGAGCAGTGTTTTCTAGTGGTGACTTGTTGGAACGATTTTCGATAGTCCAACAACTATACCGAGGAGCGATTAGAGGACCTGCTAGACAGCTGCGTTATGCGCGTTGCATTCGAATCAGGCGAAATGCAATTCTGGTCGTTCGGATACTTTTGAGCACGACTGTACAGATTGTATCACATAGGGGACGGACAACCACCCTTTCTCATTTCGTACTCAATTACTGCTTTCTATTCATTCCCTTCGACATATTTTGCAACTGCTGTCTGGTTTCTATCTTAGTTTTAGATGACTTTTCACTTTCAGAATTTCGAAGAATGTCACCTAGTCATATTGTCAAATGATTTCGGTATATCTGCAAATGATATACAAGTAAATGTGGGTTGTCTTTTCTTCAGTCTGTCTTATAAGATAAATGATAGTGTACATATTGCCTCTCCCGATCTAGAACTGGTGGCCCCTCAAATTTGATTTTAACCGTGTTTCCATTCTTGGCTTATTCAACCGATATTTTCGTAACGTTCACATCTGTCAGCAATTGCTTTCTTTCGGATTGATTTATTGTACTGAAGTTATTACTCTTTTCTTAAAGCCCGATGGTATTTCTACTATCTCATATATCGTGTTAACAGCCTCCAGATTTACTTAATTTATGTGGTTTTTTAGTGTTCCGTAACTCAATAAGAAAATACCGAACCTTTATAAGATCACTTTGTTGTCCGACTGTCCCTCTGTCTGACTGTCTCTCTCTCCGACAGTTGAAAACCCGTTTTCTCAGAAAGCGTCGGCGTATTAAATGGAAGTCAATCACATATTAAATTTTACAGTCTCTTGGAGACGTAAACAACTGAAACTTCAAAATCATCGCAGTCAAAAGATGCAGACATGTATGTCACGTATTTTGGCATTCGCAAACTCATCCATCAAAACCTATAGGGTTATTCCAGGGCCTAGAATTATCAAATTTGGCAAAAAGCAAAGCTTTGTTGTGCAAGTAATTAAAAAAAATCCGAAAATTGTTGATTTGTGATGATATAATACGTAAATTTTTGTTCTTTGTTATCTTACTCTGTTTGTCAATCCGCCTGTTAAGATCCCTTTCTGTGAGGAAAGGGCAGGAATATCAAGTTGAAATCTATGGCTCCTTCGCAACATAATAAAATTAAGATTATACGTCAAATGGGTCAGAAGATACAGACATTTATGTCATATATTTTGACAGTCGCGAAACACTCATCAGAAACTATAAGGAGCTTCCAGTTGACGTAGAATCATGAAATTTGGCAAAAAGCAAGCTTCGCAACACAAGAATGGTGAAAATTCCGATGTTCGTTAACAGGTAACGATATCACAGGGAAAGAAATGTATCTAAAGTCATTTTTTATCCAATTTCTAACTTAAAATTAAGTGATATCTTGCTGGTATCAAAGTCGATAAGAGACAAAAATCGTAGAGATTCTCGGGATGAATGAACTACCTTTTTTCTTTTTTTTTCGTCAGTCTTCTGACTGGTTTGTTGGAGCCCACCACGAATTCCTCTCCTGTGCTAACCTCTTCATCTCAGAGTAGCACTTGCGGCCTACGTCCTCAATTATTTGCTGTACGTATTCCAATCTCTGTCTTCCTCTACAGTTTTTGCCCTCTACAGCTCCCTCTAGTACCGTGGAAGTCATTCCATCATGTCTTAACAGATGTCCTTTCATCCTGTCCCTTCTCCTTATCAGTGTTTTCCACATATTCCTTCCCTCTCCAATTATGCACAGAACCTCCTAATTCCTTATCAGTCCACCTAATTTTCAAAATTTGTCTGTAGCGCCACATCTCAAATGTTTCGATTCTCTTCTGTTCCGGTTTTCCCAGTCATTGTTTCACTACCATACAATGCTGTACTCCAGACGTACATTCTCAGAAATTTCTTCCTTAAACTAAGGCCGATATTTGATACTAGTAGCCTTCTCTTGGCCAGGACTGACTTTTTTGCCATACCTAGTCTGCTTTTGATGTCCTCCTCACTCCGTCCTTCATTGGTTATTTTACTGCCCAGGTGGCAGAATTCCTTAACTCCATCTACATGGTGACCATCGATCCTGATGTTAAGTTTCTCGCTGTTCTCCTTTCCACTACTTCTCATTATCTTCGTCTTTCTTCGATTTACTCTCAGTCCATACTGTGTAATCAATGGACTGTTTATTCCGTCCAGAAGATCATTTAATTCTTCTTCACTTCCACTCAGGATAGCAATATCAACAGCGAATCGTATGACTGATATCCTTTCACCTTGAATTTTAATTCCTTTCTCTTATTTCCATCATTGCTCCCTCGATGTACAGATTGAACGATAGGGGCCAAAGGCTACATTCTTGTCTTACACCCTTTTTAATACGATCACTTCTTCTTGGTCGTCCACTCTTATTATTCACTCTTGGCTCTCGCACATAGTGTATATTACCCGTCTCTCCCCATCGCTTACCACTACTTTCTTCATAATTTCGAATATCTTGTACCGTTTAACGTTGTCGAAAGCTTTTCCAGGTCGACCAATCCTATGAACGTCTCTTGATTTTTCTTTAGTCTTGCTTCTATTATTAACCGCAACGTCAGAACTGCCTCCTTCGTGGCTATCCTTTTCCTAAAACCAAACTGATCGTCATCTAGCGCATCATCAATTTTCTTTTCCATTCTTCTGTATATTATTGATGTAAGCATTCTTGGATGCATGAGCTGTTAAGCTGATTGTGCCATAATTCTTGCACTTGTCATCTCTTGCCGACTTCGGAATTGTGTGGATGATGCTTTTCCGAAAGACGGATGGCATGTCGCCGGACTCATACATTCTACACACCGACATAAATAGTAGTTTTGTTGCGACTTCGCCCAATGATTTTAGAAATTATGATGGCATGTTATGTATTCCTTCTGCCTTATTTGAGCCTAAGTCCTCCAAATTCTAATTCTAATATTGAACCCCCTATCTCTTGTAAATCGACGCCTGTTTCTTCTTCCATGACATCAGACAAATTTTCCCCCACATAGAGGGTTGCAATGTATTCTTGCCACCTATCCGCTCTCTCCTCTGCATTTAGCTGTGGAATTCCCCTTGCACCCTTAATGTTACAGCACTTGCTTTTAATGTCACCGAAGGTTGTTTTGACTTTCCTGTATACTGAGTCTGCCCTTCAGACAATCATTTCTTTTTCGATGTCTTTACTTTTTCCTGTAGCCATTTAGTCTGAGCTTCCCTGCACTTCTTATTTACTTCATTCCTCAGCGGCTTGTATTTCTGTATTCCTGAGTTTCCTAGAACATTTTTGTACTAACTCCTTTCATCAATTAACTTAAGTAGTTTTCCTGTTACCCATGGTTTCTTCCCAATTTCTGTGATGGCCCTTTGTAGAAATGTCCATTCCTCTTCAACTGTACTGCCTACTGAGCTATTCCTGAACTGCCTACATGCATAATTAAGTTCGCACGGAACTCTCACAGCCTGATTCCTACCCGCACCTGGCCATTTTCTTTACTATAATCGTTCCTGGTTTCACCATTCCCTTCTCTGCCACATGCTTGCGTGCCTTCTGAGTTCCTCACGTTCATGCTGCTACTTCGTTTTGCTGCAATGGTTTCATCTGTATCCTATAATCATGAATTCTTCTACTGATTTCTGTTTCAGTTCCAACCGTCCCGACTTTGAAAGTTTGCGCTTTCGGTCACTGTATGATTTTAGACGTCGGTGTTCGCTTTTGCTGGCGTCTCTTACTATTATTTTTTATTTGGTCCTTTCAAAAATTTTATACTTTATATGATTCCTTTGGGACACTTTCTTCTGCCAGTTTTCCTCTGACGGCTTTGTTATTTCATATTTCAAAGCTGCCTATTCAACTTCTGTTGTATTTCTTCAACATATTTCAGTCAGTCTTTGGCTAACTGTCCCTTTGACACTTACTGGAAACATTTTTTGATTGCCAACGTTGATTCAGTATTGTCACCGTTACTTTGCGTTTAATAACTAGATCACTATGATTAGAGACGACATTTTGTCCTGGTAACATCCTCAAGATTATAGTCTAATTTCTGATTTTATGTCTCACCTAAGAATAACAGCAAAATTTCCGCTATTTCTGTTATTTGAATACTGTTACTTGCAAAAGCTGTACTGCAAAGGTAAGTGATAATTTCAGTGCACATAATTTGCTGTCAAACGCACTGTTTGGTTTTAGAAGTGGTTAAACAACTGAAAATTCCACATTCTGATTTCTCTTTGAGGCTCTGGAAGGATTAAATAACAGACCTCGAACGCCAGGCGTCTTGTTTGATTTAACTGAGGCGTCTGATTGTATTGATTACATTTATGGAATAAGATGAGTAGCTTACAATTGGTTCACCTCTTACTTTAACAAGGGACAGCAGAAGATCGTTCCCCGCAGTACTGAGAATAGCTATGACGTGCAGTCCCATTTGGGCTCAATTTTGTGGTCGTGGAAGTGATGCTTCAGGTGTCTGTGCTGGAACAGCGTACCATTTCTTATTTATAAAAATGAATCCATCTAGTACAAAAGGTGACTAAAATATTCGTATTTGCTGATGTCACCAGCTTGGTACTGAGCCATGTTGTGTACAATAATGACGCAGTATCAAGTAATGAAGTTCAAGACGTAAATTCGTGGTTTGTAAAAAATAAATTGTTGCTAAATCCTAGTAAGACTCAGTTTTTACAGTTACTAATACACAATTCAATAGAAAGAGACATTTTTGTTACACAGAATGGGCATATTATCAGTGAGACTGGACGGTTCAGATTCGTACGCATTCTGATAGGTACAGGTGAAAAGCCGATGTTCAGGATCTTGTTTAATGCTGTTACAACTGTATCGAAATAAGTTATAGTTCAATATGAGAAGGTGTTTACTCTGTTTATTTTCATTCGCTTATGACATACGATATATTTTTTTCCTTTTTTGGGTAAATCTGATAGAAAACGGGAATTTTTGGCTCTGAAACGGGCAGTTCGAGCAATATATGTTGTAAGTTCGCGAACCTCTTGTCGACCCCTGTTCAGTAGTCTGGGAATTCTGACACTGGAATCTCAAAACATAATTGCTTTAATATGTCGTTTGATGCTAACAATATCAGCGTAATTCCAAGACTTAACAGCCTTCACTCACTTAATATTAGGCCGAAACCCAATCTGCATTTCGAACGCTCTTCCTTCACTCTTTTGCAGAACTTCGTGCCGTATTCTGCTGCATCCACCTTTAATAACCTGCCACAAGAATTCATAGACTTTATTAGTTATGCATACACATTCTAGTGCGAACTAAACGATTTCCTCATGGCTCACGCTTTCTACCATGTCGAGGAACTCCCGGAAAAAAATTAATGAATTAAGCTAATCCCCGTGTAACTTGGTTCATTATGTTAATTTAAACTTATGGGTTTTCGTCTGCGTAGGATTAACATACGCTTCATTTTATCCATTATTACTCTTGAGTTATAATTTCATGTACTGGCTCGTTCCGCGATCAGGGACACTTGCTCCATTGATCCTATGAAACATGACACATGAAATATAAAAGAAGGTATGTAAAGGTTAAATTTTTCGAACACGATCTATTTCGTTACACAATACTTGTTCGCTACTCAGTCTGACATCGTGCCGCTTAGCTTCGTCAGTTAACAAATAATCTTTCTCGGGCTGTATATACATGAATAAATTCTGATTTCCATCAACTTTGTATAAATTGAACAACTCATTTTCCACTAATGGAACAGCTAGTACATAACTTAGTATATTGCATGACAAGAAAGCATCAGCATCAATTATGCGTAGCAGCCGGTACCCACTCTGTTCTGTGAGCGCAGCTGGGAACTTCTTATCTTTAATGTCATCCCGATATAATTGTAAATATTTAACTATTTGAACTGGTTTAATTATATGAGGTTGCAGTATTCCGGTCTGTGCGTTTACAATTGCAGCAATTAACAACTCGTATTACCGTTCTGATTCCAAAAATATTGATACCAGCTGTATCAGTTGTTCATTAACAGTAGTAAGAAAGCTAAGTGTTGTGATTTTTATCTGTGCTATTAGAGTACTCATTCATGTATCTATGAAGTTTCTCCATGTTCCTGACAATAATTTCTTCGTTGCGTGCTAGGCTAGATACTGTGTGATTGAAACTTGCCAAAGTGACTTTGCCTACGGTATGGAGATATTGCTACTGGTGACTGAGGATGGTATACCGAACAACATTACATCAGTATTTACGTCATGTGCAGTGTAACAATTATAGTTAATGCAGGTCTCTTTTTTTACGTTGGATCGTACCTCAGAGTACATGTGTCACGAGCAAGCCATTAATGCTTCTTTTCTCCTGGACAGCAGGTAAGGTGCTGAAGTGAAGACGCACTATGGTAAGTCTGTACTGCCAGTCCACTCAGTGGTGCAGTTACGACCGCACATAAAACATCAAGCAATAATTTATGTGCTGTGTTTGCAGTTTGCAGGACGACTGTGCGATGCAGACAGAAAAGAACCGACGCACTGACGTGTGTGTGCATATTGAGGTACCATACATAAAACTATAGGCAGTTATACTCGTAAATATACAGAGGGTAACGGCAGAATTTTCACGCAGGTGGTGCTGTTACGTATACGGAAAATGCAACGCTAGAAAATTGTACCGAAGTTGAGGGAGCCCTGCAGATAGTTGACGCTTGATGGAGGGGTTGTCAGTTGATCCTCAACGTAAGAAAAAGTATCGTATTGCGTATAAGCAAGCTGAAAGCCCCATTATTGTTTCATTACATATTCCCAAAATATCACGCTAACCTGTCTCATTCATCAAATATTTGTGAATGGGCGTGCAGAGCGATTTAAAGTAGGACGACCGCATAAACCAAACCTTAGAGATGTCAAGATTCATTCGCAAGATTCACTGGAAAAATCCTTAATAAGTATAGTCCAACGACAAAAGAGGTAGCTTACAAAACAATCGATCTATAGGTAAGTACTGCGCCGCAGGAACAGTTACCAGGAAGGATGGACAGAGGAAATGGAGAATGTCCAAAGAAGAGCAGCGCGTTTCGTCGTCGGTAAGCTCAGTTACCTTCTAAGCATCGCGGAAATGCTCATCTGACGGCAGTGGCAACCGCTGTAAGAGGTCAGTTATCATCGAGGTGTGGTTTACTCTCAAATATCTCTAAGTATGCGTTCCTAGACGAGATAACGAATATACTGTTTCACTTTAGAGGCATCTCGCGAGAAGTCAATGTAGCAAAATCAGAGAGGTTCAAGCTCATACAGAGACTTACCAAGTGCCATTCTCCCCGTGCAGCGCTCGCGACTGCGACAGATAACGGCAGGTGACAGTGGTAGACCAAGTACTTTCCAGCAACGTACACATAGTAAGGTGGCTCACTGGACGTAGGTGCAGAGCTATTACAGAAACTATCTTCAATTATACCTTACTTTGGTAGCACATTTAATGTGGAAAGATTTCGAAGTCGTAATCAAGCCACCAAGTAAAATGAATTACGTGCTACGGCTGCACAGTTGGCATCCATGCATTTCATTTTTATCCGTGACGGTGAGATATGTCAGCGAAATCTCGAAGTTAATAACAGGTCAGAGTTTATCAGTGAAGTCCACCGTGGTACATTACGGCCTCATCAGTGTGACACATCGTAAAAGGCTAAAGCTTTAAGTTGTAATTTCACGTGAGTAGAAAATTACAAATATAACTATGAAGAGATGAAATACACCCGTTACCTTTACTCCCCTTAATCAACATAATATAAGTTAGCAGCCTAGCAAATTTAATTAATTAATCGTTATCTGGAGGGAGCCTCAGCTACCAAGTGTTGGGTAGAAGAAGAATGAAATTTTATGAAGCTTATACTCCGGGAAAATTACATCCCATACTTGGAACTTTCAGTTCGGGACAGTGTTGTACTCTGGAGAGCTTTTCAGACTGTCGCGTCCAGCCAACGCTGTAACAGAATTTTAATATATTTTCCTATGCCATTTTTAAATAATGGCATTCCCTACTTACACAGAGGTGACAAAAGCCATGGGATATCGATATACACATAAACAGACGGTGGTAGTATCGCGGCTAAAAGATCTAGAAAGGCAGTGCTTTGGCGAACTGTTATTTATAGTCAGGTGATTCACGTGAAAATGTTTTCGACGTGGTTATTGCCGCACGACGAGAATTAACACACTTTGAATGCGGAACGATAGTTGGAGCTGGATGCTTCAGGCATACCATTTCGAAAATCGACAGGGAATTCACTATTTCGAGGTCCTCAGTGTCAAGAGAGTGCCAGGAATACCAAATTCCACCCATTACCTCTCACTACGGTCAACTCAGTTCAAATGGCTCTGAGCACTATGGGACTTAACATCTGAGGTCATCAGTCCCCTAGAACTTAGAACTACTTAAACCTACCTAACCTAAGGACATCACACACATCCATGCCCGAGGGAGGATTCGAACCGTTCCAGACTGAAGTGCCTAGAACCGCTCGGCCACACTGGCCGGTGGTCAACTCAGTAGTCGACGGTCTTCAGTTAACGACCGAGAATAGCGGCGTGTTCATAGGGTTGTCAGTCCCAACAGAAAAGTAAACAGCGTAAAGTAACCGTAGAAATCATTGTGAGATATACGACGAACGTATCGGCCAGGCCAGTGCGGAGAAATTTGGCGTTAACGGGCTATGGCAGCAGACGACCAACCCGACTACCTTTGCTAAAAGCACGATATCGTCTGAAACACTGCTCCCGCGCTCCTAATCATATCGACTGGACACCAGATGATTGAAAAACCGTGGCCTTGTAAGATGTGTCCCGATTTCAGTTGGTAAGAGCTGATGGTAGTGTTGGAATGTGGCGCAGACACCACGAAGCCATTGACCCAAGTGCCAACAATGCACTTTACAAGTTGGTGGTGGGTTCAAAATAGTATGAGATGTGCTTACATGAAATGGACTGAGTCCTCTGGTCCAACTGAACCGATCATTGACTGTGAATTGTAAGGTTCAGCAACTTGGGAACCATTTGCATCCACTCATGGACGTCATTTTCCCAAACAACGACAGAATTTTCATTGATCAAATGCGCCATGACACCGGGCCACAGCCGTTCGCGATTGATTTAAAGAACATTCACAACAGTTCGAGTGAAAGATTTGACCACCCAGATCGACCGATATGAATTCTATCGAAAACTTACGGGACGTAATCGAGAGGTCAGTTCGTGCATAACATCCTGCACCGGGAATGATTTCCCAATTATGGTCGGCTCAATATTTTTGAAAGGGACGGATGTATTCCATGCCTTTTGTTATCTCAAGAGTATTTGCGTCAGTCTTCTTTAAAATCAGAAAATTACCCTGGAAAATCTAATTTTCCAAATGTAAAATCACGTTCCAAGGTACAACATGGTCACGCACCTAGGAAAAAAATTTCTACTGAAATTTAACACCGTTTCAGTCGAGAAGATCTTGATATCACTGCATTTAGTAGTATATACGTTACATTATTACTCTACTACATTTAAATAATCGCAAGTGAACTGAAATCAATCACAGACGTTATGACGAACGAGTCGCAAGTTAATTGCATTTCTAAACAAAAGTTAATGCAAATGAACACAGATTTCCATTTTCACGAGAGACAAAACTGTTAAGATATTAATGAATTCCAGTTAATTAACAAATATATCATGTTCCATGCCAATTTCTTTTTAATGTCTCAAGGTAGAAGACAGCTCACGACTGGCATATTGGCAAGTTATTTAACTAGTTTCAAAAATGCGTGGAATTAGGCTCGACATAAAGTTGTGTAACTGAACAATTATCAAATCAATTCCATATAGTTTTAACCTTAAGACGTCTATGGAGGGCGCGGTTGGGGGATTCCGTTGAACCCACAACTGTTTATGTTCCTACGTCTCATCCAAAGTAAACGCCATACAACATTATCCCTTTCAGTTTTTATGTATCGAATATTGCATGAAACTATAGTGACAGTGAAAAATGGTTGAAATGCCTCTGAGCACTATGGGACTCAACTTCTGAGGTCATTAGTCCCCTAGAACTTAGAACTAGTTAAAGCTAACTAACCTAAGGACATCACACACATCCATGCCCGAGGCAGGATTCGAACCTGCGACCGTAGCGGCCTCGCGGGACCAGACTGCAGCGCCTAGAACCGCATGGCCACTTTGGCCGGCAGTGTCAGTGAATTCCTCCTTTGAAAGAAAAAAAAAACGAAACATTTAACATGAGTTCAATATGAATTTGTGACCTCCTGTCGGAGACGTCACGGTTCGTAGTAATGGATGGAAACTCATCTAGTGAAACAGAAGTGATTTCCAGCGTTCCCCAAGGTAGTGTTACAGGCCACTCTGTTGTTCCTTATCTGTATAAACGATTTAGGAGACAATTTGAGCTGCCGTCTTAGGTTGATGGAAATGATGTTACCTGAAGTCATCGTCTAGTTAAGTCATCTGAGGATAAAAAAGATACAAAAGGATATCTGTATTGTGCGAAAATTGTCAGTTGACCCTAAGTAATGAAAAGTGAGAGATCATACACATGAATGCTGAAAGGAATCCGTTAAACTTCGGTTACACGATAAATCAATCAAATCTTAAGGCCGAAAATGCAATTAAATACCTAGGAATTACAATTACATACAACTTAAATTGGAGAGAACATATATAAATTGTGAAATTTATTGGCAGAACACGTAGAACATGCAAGAGATCTACCAAAAAGACTGCCTACACCACGCTTGTCCGTCCCCTTTTAAAGAACTGCTGCGCGGTCTGGAAGCCTTACCAGACAGGATTAACTGAGTATATGGAGAAGGTTCAAAGAAGAGCAGCACGTTGTTTATTATCAAGAAATACGGGGCAAACTTTTACCAACATGATACTGGATTTAGGGTGGCCATAATTAAAACGAAGGCGTTTCCGGCTGTGGCGGGATCTTCTTCAATCACTAGCTTTCTCCTCCGAATGCGAAAATATGTTGTTGACGCCGACCTACATTGGGAGAAACGATCATCATAATACAATAAGGGAAATCAGAGTTCACACGGAAGGATATGGGTGTTCTTCTTCTACGAGCTGTTCGAGAGTGGAATAATAGAGAATTATTGTGAAGGTAGTTCGATGATCCCTCGGGTGTCCTCTTAAGTGTCATTTGCAGAGTATCCACGTAGGTATAGATGTTTCCATTCTACAGAAAATTTTTCTGCGTAACATTTTGGCTTTCTTCTCGCTTTTGATGCGGAATGTGAACAAACAATAATTTGCCAAATGTAATAATATACACGAAAATAACGTCTGTGGATTCATTCACAATCCATTCTCTCATACGGTAAGAATATAACTGATACGGTCAGCAGATTCAAACAGATACTGAAATCTAGAAAACTCAGATTCATTTCTTTTTCTCCAAAGTGCAGAGGGCAACTCTGCCAAAGAATGAGGAAGATACGTTTTCCTCATCAATATAATTTATTCTGAGGTACTAAGCGTATGCTTCTATCGCAATCTGAAAAAAGCATGAATTTCATAACAGTGTTAGAACTTAGAGTTGTGGCCCCGCTCTAAACTGTTTGCTTATTTCGGAAGTCAAATCTTGATGAAACAAACTGGTGTTTGGAAATAGCCAAGGAAACTGCCGGAGTAGAAGGAAGAATCTGCTTATTTAAGAACATCGATGAATAAAAACCGCCTCCTTGGTCTTGCACTTATGCATATTCATTACCAGATTCCTGTAGACGTAGAAAAAGTAATTACAAGATTTTCTAAAAGTGGACGTAAAAGGAGATTAGAATTTAATATTTAAGAGCAGTATTGTGAATATACATACTTAATATTAAATTTCATTTTATTTATACTTTTGCATTTTTATTTCTTTTTTCTTTCACGAAAAAAGAAAGAAATTTTTTTATTGGTATTTATATTCATGAGAAATAGCAGCTTATTATGAGCATAAAATGACGCAATTAACAATATAAGATGATTTCCTGAACACATTCAAATACCCTATTATAACTTTTCGCAGTCGTTTCGTCATTGCTGCGTCCAAACACATACGCGAATTCGATGGCAACATTCTGTCAAATGAAAGCAATTGGTGAACTAATTTCGAAGATTTAAGAATGGAAACAAATGAACATTACCATTTTTATAGATTATTTTACATTAGCAGACAAACACAGAGTTTTTCAAGTGCACGTGTCGTCTTTGAAGAATATGTTTCAGGTAATGCAGTAATTTATTTCATTAAACACACTTAACACATATCGATACACAATTAAACTAAAAACAGAATATGATATATATATATATATATATATATATATATATATATATATATATATATATATATATGTGTGTGTGTGTGTGTGTGTGTGTGTGCGCGCATATAGGGTATTAATGATTTTATTTGGAATTAATTTTTTTGAAGGCAGGTACCAAAAAATTTGCCCCCCCTGACCGAGATCCTGGATCCGCCCCTGTCGCAAGGAAAGAAAGGAAACAGACTAGTTCACAGCAATCCGTGATCTTTTCAACTAAATGAACGATAGGTTTCCACTACTGTATGAACCAGGAGTGCTCCTCACCATTGATGAAGTAATCAGCTGGTTCTGGGGACGCTGCCCCTTCAACGTACTTATGATTGAGAGACCGGGCAGACATTGTATCTTTACACGCATGATGTCAGACGCAATAGACAGATACGTCGTCAATATGGCACCCTAATCACGTGGAGTACAGAGTTTGTCCAAGGAAGCAAAAAGGTTAGCAGGTGTCGTTAAACGTCTGGCAGTACCCGTGAAAAATGCTGGTCGAAATCTTACCACAGACCGATACTTCACATCGGTGGATTTGGCGGAAGAGTCGGACTATATATTTACAACAGTAGGGACTCTCCTGTCAAACAAGAAGTATACTGTAGGCATAACGAAGGACACATGAAATCAAGAGGTGTATTCATCAGTGTTCTTTTTCACAGACCAAGCAATAGGTGGGCCACTAGTTACTTTAGTATCCTTCATAATGAAACAAAACCTAGTGAAACCTGGCTAATGTTATGAACAATGCTTAAATATGAATGCACTATGCACTGCAGGCGGAGAGGAGATTAAAACCCATATAAATACATAATTCTACCGAAAGTGGAATCCATACAATTGATAAAATGGCTCGTATGTGCTCATACAATAGGGCAACAAAGAGACGGCCTCTGTCAATATTTTATTCTTTTGTCGATATCTCTGCTACCAGTGCAACCACCATATTCTTCCAGCAGCATCCAAGGTGGAATGTGAAGAAGTACAAAAAGTGGAATCTGTTTCTTCAGCAAGCTCGGCTGGAACTGGTGAAACCGAAGTTAGGAGAAAGGAGTAATAATGTAAGATTGTTATCTAACCAAATTGTTCAGCCAGAGGAAAATATTCTATAAAAGAAAATTAAGAAAGTGACAACACATGCAGACCAGCCTCCTGCACGGAAAGGTCGGTGCCATCTTTCTGTAAAAGAAGCTGAAACGAAGAAGTAGAAATACATCAATTTAAATAAACAGAAACAATATTGTGCACAGTGTCTTTGCCACGCAACTCAGAAAGAACTGTGAAATGTGTCTCCCGGCTTGAGGTTCAAAACTCAGAGGAATTTGTGTAACATATCAGCACATTTTAAATTTGCATAGTAATATACAATATTTTATTGTCTCTACCTAATATTTATAACTATTGACATCATTTATAAGTTACTGCCTCAGTTAAAATACACAAACCTTTTCGAAAGCTGTAATTTTTTACCAGTTGTTTGTTTTAATACTAGTATGTTTACCAGTCCACCCTTCCCCCTTCGGCATCCATGTTACAAAAAGAAGCTTAGGGTTAATAAATTACATAGTACTTAAATGTGTAAAACTCGAAATATTTACAAATGCTGCACAAAACACAATCTCGTGTCCAGCAACACCAAAAATTATACAAAATGATGGACACTGGTATGGCGGCCTCTAATGCGCATTCCTGCATGTGATTCTAAAATTAGTTACTAGACCGAGGTAACCAACAAGAAACATCATGTATTCCGGAGTATACTATCCTCTAGGTACAATACGCTCTCCTAAAATGTAACACGAATTTAAATTCGGTGACATGATATGCAACAAGACGTAAGTGAATTAGCAATAAAAATAAGGGCAGAGAGATCGGTACTCCCCACATTTGAGACATCAACAGGAAACACGCACACACACCAACAAATTAAGAAGTGTGTACTAGTTTCCTAACACAGCCCGAAGTTAACCATGGCCGCACGGTCCCGACCAAAGGAAAAGTGCCGTACATTAATTTAATGATATCGTGATCTACGTGAAAGCAATCACCGAACTTCTCTCGTAACGTTTTAAGTCATGAGTTTCGAAACATTTACTGGTATTCAAACTCGAATAGCTGGACCTAGAACCGCGTGGTTCAATGTACAAAGGACACTACCTCTAACGTAATTAAATCAGTATCTGTACGAAATCAATATTCCGAACACTAGCGCAACACTTTAAATGATTAAATAGCACTCAGAAATCAGTATAAGTAGAGGAGACGTACCAGCTCTTCACGTCGGACCAATGCCTACCTGTCCAAACCAGCCGCACCTGGTCCGTCATCGCACGCCGCCAAACAAAAGGTGTCGTTTGAACGTTGCCGATGTAGCTTGCTCCTCTAGCGGTTCCCACATAGCGTGAATTTCCAGTTACCTTGTTACTGTCAACTTTGGTTGCAAACGCTTCTACCGATCCGCAAATTTCTCTGGTCAAAGACTTGTTTGCGCAACCAGAGAATCAACGACACCCTGAACAGTTTCATTTAAAAGCTGGTGGGACTTCTACAAGTCGCTAAGGGAAGAATTCAACTTTTTTTAACAGACGTTACAAAGGGAATGGAGTGTATGTTTCCAATTCCTTAATCGTTAAACATTTTTTGAACTCAACGGCTCTCCATCATCTTTTAGAATTTGGGGGAGGCTAATGCAAAACGGAAGAACTGATTTAGTCTACAGAACAGCAAATCGATTTTTTAACAAACGTAAAACAACACTCTTAGGCACAATAGAAAATAAAGAGGGGAAATGCTGTTTGTTGAAGATACGCCGGCCGAAGTGGCCGTGCGGTTAAAGGCGCTGCAGTCTGGAACCGCAAGACCGCTACGGTCGCAGGTTCGAATCCTGCCTCGGGCATGGATGTTTGTGATGTCCTTAGGTTAGTTAGGTTTAACTAGTTCTAAGTTCTAGGGGACTAATGACCTCAGCAGTTGAGTCCCATAGTGCTCAGAGCCATTTGAACCATTTTTTTGAAGATACAGTGAAAAGATAGAAAGAATACATAGAGGAGTTGTATGCTGGAACACTTCTTTCGGAGGAATTAATAGGAAGAGAAGAGCAAGTAGACGAAGATGACAAGGGAGATGACATTGTGCAAGAGGAATTTGACAGAGCGCTAAAAGAACTACGGGGCAACAAAGCAACGGCTATTGATGACATCCCCGCAGAAATAACGAAGAATGCTGGTGACAGCATGAAAATGATGCTGCTTAAACTTGTTAGGTCCATCTGTAACACGGGAGAGTTACTGACAGACTTCCAGAAATGTATCATTGTTCCTATACCAAAGAAGGCAGCAGCTACAAAATGCGAACAGTACCGAAATATAAACCTAATATAACATGCATCAAAAATTGTCATAAAAACAGTTCTGAACAGAACTGAAGAGAAGGTGGAGGATATGTTGACTGAAGATGAGTTTGGTTTCAGAAGGGGATTTGGAACAAGAGAGGCTATTCTGGCACTGAGACTCGTTATCGAAAAGCAGTTACAGAAAAATAAACCAACTTATATTGCCTTTGTAGACATGGAAATGCATTTGATAACGTTATCTGGCAAGAGATGTTCAGAGTGCCGAGGAAAAGTGGAATAAAGTACAAAGACATCCATATGGTACTCAGTTTCTACAAGACTGACGTGGCAGTGATTAGGAACTGTCACCAGGAACAAGAAGCAAATCTTAGAAAAGTGGTAGGACAAGGATGTGCTCTCTCTCCTCTTAGGTTCCGTGCTTACATCCAGGAAGCTATAGACCAAGTTCGAGAAACTGCTGAGGTGGGGATCAAAATTAATGGGCAGAAGATAGACATGCTACGTCATGCAGATGATATTGCTATAGTTACGGAGACAAAAGAACATCTAGAGGAAGTCCTCAGAACAATTGAAAAAATGCTACGCAATCAGGATGGAATGAGACTAAGCAAGAAAAATACTGAAGTGATGGTATGCAGTACAGGAGCAGAATATGAACCTATGAGAGTGAGAATTGGAAGAGAAGAGCTGGAAGTGACAGAGGAATTTACTTAGATGGGAAGCAAAATCACAAGGGATGGTAGAAGACGGAAAGAAATTGCGAGCAGAATACAAAAGACCAAAATTGCATTTAATCGGAGAGGGAACTTACTCATCAGCAACAACATCAGTCTGAAAATAAGGGAACGTATCATGAAGGTTTTCATTTGGAGTGTGGCCATATACGGATGTGAAACTTGGGCAATTGGAAGAGATAAGAGAAGACGTCTAGAAGCCCTGGAGATGTGGTGCTATAGAAGGATGATGAAGATCAGCTGGAGAGACAAAGTAACAAATGAAGAGGTGCTTAGAAGAGTACAGGAGACCAGATCTCTGTGGGGGACCATCCAAACAAGAAGAGACAAACTTGTAGGGCACATCTTACGACACAACAACATCATTGGAACAATAGCAGAAGGAGCTATAGAGGGAAGGAATCGGCGGGGGCGACCAAGGATATCATACATGCAACAGATCATGAATGACGTTGGATGTAACACATACGTGGAAATGAAGAGGAAGGCAGACAGAAGAGAGGAATGGCGCTCTGCTGCAAACCAACCTCAGGGTTGAACACTAAAAGAAGAAGAATGTGGCTAATGTGCCCAACACGTCTCAAAATCATCATATATGACATTCTTATTAATTTTTACCCCTTATTTATTCTATACATTAGGAATTTAGTAGTTCTGCCTTCACTAAATCTCTCTGTTGTTGCAAAATTCGTTTCTCAAAATTAAAAAACAAAAAAAATCTTGCTTTAAAGACATCAGTCACCGATATTTGCATTTTGTTACCCCGCTGGATAATTTATTATTGCGTAAAATATCTAGGTGACAGGCTAATTAACAGATATTCAACATCACACACGAGGCATATACAGTTCTGGATAAATAGTATATTATTAGTTTTATTTGGTAGGACGAGACTTTACGTAGCTGAATAATATGTTGGAGTGTCTATGTGAATGAGTTTCATTAAAGATCGTGAACACGTTTTCCGATAATGTGTGTGTGTGTGTGTGTGTGTGTGTGTGTGTGTGCGTGCATGCATGTGTGTCGTTGAGTAGAATTTTTAAAAATTGCTCTAATTAACTTTGGCTGCAATGGTCGGTGTACATATTGAAGTAAGCAGAGCATAAATAATATGGGGAACAGGCTTGTATTTTCTGCTGCACTGGAAAATTAGAGGAACAAATTTGCTTAGTTCCGGAGGGACATTTATTTTCAGTTATAGCAACGGTTCTGATTGAAAAACATCACTACACAGCTCCCTATCGTTCACTGACGCTCAGAAAAGTTACAGTTGCTGTCAGGTCACGACATATTGAATAGCGGCCATGATGCCACAGGATCTGTTAAGAGTAATGGCACTTGGAGAAACTGTTGACTGCTTTACATTGATTTGTGTTGTACCTTTTTCTATTTTACCATGAATGATATCATGGCTGTCTGATGACCCAGGCATCTCCACCTGGAGATACAACTTAGAATCCTGAAGTATGTCGAAGTTATTTTCTTCAAAATTTCATTGCTAACGGATACAGATACTCAGCTGTTATCCTGGATGATCTCTCGCAATGTAACTACGCTGGGACTAGAAGAAGAAGAGCTCCGCTGATGCTGAGGTCATTAAGGGCTACAACGTTAATCAGTTAGTAACCGATGAGACCTGTAATGTGAAATGAACTTGTTCGATAAATTTCTTAAGCGTGAAGTCATAAAGCGGAACTACGAAAATGTTTATCAAAGTGCATGGATCTCCGTAACTACATAGAGTATAACAGCAAGGGCTTAGTACAACACTCTGTATCTCCATTCTATTCCCCACTCATAAAATGAGTTAAGTGTTGCTGGTACGGTAGCATACGCTTCCCAATTTCGCTTCTGTTCTCGATGTATGAAAAGAGAATTCTTTTCCAGTCACTTTTTTTGCATACTATTGTTTTAAAATTAAAAAGCTTAGTGCAAAAATAAAAAGTCGACACCTTATCCCCATGTACTCCATAATAATTGGTTACTGACTAAAACATCAGTGTAAAAATATAGCTTCACGCTAATAGGTTACTATTACGGTTTCGTGTACAATCTGAACACTAGATTAGCATTCATGAGCTGTTCTTTCGAGGTTACTGAATAAAATGCTAATGTATTTGCACAGCATTGTCCAAAAATTCTGTCTGCAAGTCTAGTTCAGTCTTTTGCCCTTCATGCACTGGTTTTATATGAATAAAATTTTCTCGGTTTTTAAGCCGCGACATTTAGATTAATACACTAGAACTTTTGATGGTTATCTCCCAGTCATCGTTAGGAGCAAAAAGCACTGACCACCGGGGCTGGAACGGGTTTGCACCTGTACTGGCGCGACTGCACGGCTATTTTGATTACAAAATTATCACTATACTACAGACTAAATGGCTGTAGCATTATGATACAGACTAAGTGCCATCGTGTAAGTGTCTAGGGAGGATACTACAAGGTGTTGTGAAATGGGCTAGAACTCTAAAAATAGTGTCCTCGGAGTCTTTCTCAGTGTCTTGCGTAAATGAAATTTTCGTGTTTCAGGCCACGTCATTATGAATAATACCCTGGGGCATACAATGACTGTCTTTGTCACCATTATCGTCAAGAGTAAAAACTTATGACTGCCGGGATCGGTTCGGTTTTCCGCTTATGCAGGCACGAGTGCAGCACTGGAACATTGCAGAGGGGCCGGATGTGAGGCCTGCGCATATGGGCGAGTTGGGCAGCTCGTAGCAGCTCTAGTCCGGAAAGGGACCGACGACATCAGTTGGCACGTCGGACTGGGGCTCGTTTGGAACTAACACTCCCCCCCCCCCCCCCCTCTTTAGTAAACTCAGGTGTCCGTCTTTGCTTTCGCTCGATATTCAAAGCACCCGCAAACCCCAACCTTGTCGCTGTTAATATTGTTGCAGGTCACTCTAATCTCACCATCTCCCTTAAAACGGAATCCTAAACAGATGACGTATGAACCAAGACTGTGTCGGATGGTTTGACCCACACAGAACTGTCACATTTGAAGGGCTCACCATAAACAATGGGAACTCGGATGGTTTGACCCTCACAGAACTGTCACATTTGAAGGGCTCACCATAAACAATGGGAACTCGGATGGTTTGACCCACACAGAACTGTCACATTTGAAGGGCTCACTATAAACAATGGGAACATGAACTATGTCGCCTGTAACAAGGCGGAACAGCGGACTCGGTCCATGTCTCTGCAACACACATCGTAACATCCTTCTCGTTGCCCCACAGTATGGTAGGAAAGTTGCCTGCTTGGCCTCTTCTGTCAGCTCACAAGACACCTTTGCTGGTAGAAATCGAAAGTGTATGCAATGTCTCGTTCTTTGCTATGACCATTCTCTCTGAACATGTTTTCCAAATGCTTCTATTCAGTCTGTACAAGGTCACGTCAGAAGTAATCTTTTCTTCTGTGTACTAACGTGTTCAGCGACCTTTTATGTGTAGAGTGTGGTGAAAACTATCGGTGTTCAATGATAGATCAGTGGGCGTTTGCTTCCTGTGCACTGAATGACCAAGCCGCCTCCAACTTTCCGCTGTATTAAAACATCCAGGAACGGTAGCTTGCCATCCTTCTCCATCCCGAGAATAAATTTAATATTGGAATGGACACCGTTCATTTGATCGACGTACTGGTGAGGTGCATTTTCACCGTTACGACATACCAGGACAGTGTCATCAACGGACCATAGGAAGCAAGGGCCTGCCGGTGTGGCCGAGCGGTTCTAGGCGCTACAGTCTGGAACCGAGCGGCCGCTACGGTCGCAGGTTCGAATCCTGCCTCGGGCATGGATGTGTGTGATGTCATTAGGTTAGTTAGGTTTACATAGTTCTAAGTTCTAGGGGACTGATGACCTCAGAAGTTAAGTCCCATAGTGCTCAGAGCCATTTTTTCTCGGAAGCAAGACTAACACAGCACCACAGAGTTCACTCCTTGATGTGCTCCATGAAGAAATTCGCAGCTGCCGAAGGCAGTGGTGATTACATCGCTGTGCCATCTGTCATCTTCTAATGAACTTAAAAATGTGCCATCACGTGAACTGCGTCCATCCCAAATTAAATTTTGTACGTGATAGAGAAGAATGGCAAGCTGCAGTTCTTGGATCTTTTAGTAGAACGGAAAGCAGGAGGCCAGCTTGGTCATTCAGTGTAGCGGAAACCTACGCTCACTGATCGATAACTGAACTCCGAAAATTTTCACCATCCTGTACACGAGAAAGAGGTGCCGAGCGCTTTAGTACAGAGAGCACAGATTATTTTTCAGGACGAATACATCCAGTCTCAATTGCAGCATTTGAGACACGTGTTCAGAGATATTGGGTACAGCAAGTGAGACATTTGAAACGCTTTCAGGTGCCACTGACGAAGGGTGCCTGGTGAATCGGCAGAAGAGGCAAAGCCGACTGCTTTCCTGATATATTTTACAAAGAGGAATAGGAAAACCAGATAAAAGAGTTCAGATATCGTGCACCAGGGTTTTTTATAGGTGGCAGGAACCCTGCTTCACGGTCTTGGATATCGAAAGAGGGAAGTATTATTGAGCTACTACTAAACTGCAAGAGGTGGTGATAGCCACATAATAAAAGAAATAAAACGTTAGCTGCAAATGGAACTAAACTGCTACGTAGTACTCAGTTCAGACTAGAACATAGAGTATGTCTCCCTTAAGAGTCGCCAGACGTATTATCTCGGGTGATAGGCAAAGTTTTGCGATTTTGTTTTTGCAACGTGTAGCTGGAATAATACCAGTGCCACAGACGGGGGTTCGTGTGAGATTGGGGATTTGTGTGAGGTCTTCCACTCTTATTGTTCCCTTTTTGCTCTCGTACGCACTGTATATTATCCGTCTTTCCCAATAGCGTATCCCTATTTTTCTCAGATTTTAGAACATCTTGCGTCATTTGACCTTATCGGAGGCTTCTTCAGGAGACAAACCTTGGGAATGTGCCTTGGTGTTTCTTTAGTCTTGCTTCCGTGTTCAACGGCAACGTCAGAATTGCCTCTCTGGTGCCTTTACCTGTATTAAATCCAAACTGATCATCATCTAGCAGATCCTAAATTTTCTTTATCATTCTTATGTATATTATTCTAGTCAGCAACTTGGGTGCGTAATCTATTAATTTGATTGTGTGATAGTTTTCGTACTTATCGTCCTCACAATCTTGGAAATTGTGTGGGCGATATTTTCCCGAAAGTCAGCTGTTATATCACCAGACTAATAAATTCTCTTCAGCTAATTTTGTTGCCACTTTCCCTATTGATTTTAGAAATTCTGATGGAATTTTGTGTATCCCTTCTGTTTTATTCGATCATAAGTCTCGCAAAGCTCTTTAAAATTCTGATTCTAATACTGCATCCCCTATCTCTTCTAAATCAACCTGTTTCTTCTATCACTTCATCAGACAATTCTTCCTTCTCATAGAGGTCTTCAATGTACTCTTTCCTCCCATCCGCACTCTCCATTTAATAGCAGAATTCTCAATACAATCCTAATGTTTCACCCTTGCTTTTAACTTCACCGAAGGTTGTTCTTCTGTATGCCAATTCAGTACTTCCGATATTCTTTCTTTTCGATTTCTTCACATGTTTCATATTGTAATCTCGCGTTAGGTCCCCTGCAGTTACCGTTTGTTTCATTCCCAAGTGACTTGAATTTCTCTATTTCTGAGTTCCCCGAATACTTATGTACTTCCTTGTTTCGTCGATCTAACGGAGTACATCTTTTGTTACCCGTGATTTGTTGGCGTATTCCTTCTTTGTACCCAAGTTTTGCTTTCCAATTTCCGTGAGCGCCCTTTTTACAGACGTCCATTTCTCTTAAACTGAATTGCCTTCTGAGCTATTTCTCATTGCTGTATCCATAGCCTCAGAGAACTTCAAGCGTATCTCTTCATTCCGTAGTACTTCCGTATGTCACCTTTTCACGCATTTGTTATTCCTCACTGGTTTCTTCCACTTCAGACAACCCTTTATCACTACCAAATTGTGGTCTAAGTCTATATCTGCTAGTTGGTATGCTTCAAAATCTTACCTCATCCTCTTGTGATTAATGACCATTCACTGTTTTACAGGCTGAAATGTATTGCAGAACTCAATTAGTCTTTGTCCACTCCCATTTCTACTACCAAGTGCATATTGTCCCATAAGACTTTCTTCTACTCCTTGCCCTACAGCTGCATTCCAATCCTCCATGACTATTAGATTTTCTTCTCCCTTTCTCCCTTTAAGTACTGAATTACCCATTCAGTATTCTCATATATTTTCTCAGTCTCTTTAGTTTCTGCTTCAATGCCTGCATGTGTACCTGAACTATTTTTGTTGATGTTGGTTTGAAGTCGGTTCTGATGAAAACAACCCTATTACTGAACCGTTCACATTAAAACACTCTTTGTTCTACCTTCTTATTCATAAAGAATCCTACCTCCGTTATTCTATTTTATTGTTGTTGATAGTACCCTATACCTATCTGACAAGGAACCTTGTCTTTCGATTTCTTTTCACTGTCTTCCACTGTATCTAGAATGGACCTTAGCATTTCTTTTTCAGATTTTCTAGTTTCCCGTCACGTTCAGAGTTCTGACATTTCACGCCCCGAATCGTAGAACGTTAGTCTTTCGATGGTTATCCAATTTTTTTCTCATGGTCACCTCCCCATTGGCTGTCCCCTCCCAGAGATCTGAATGTGGGACTAGTCCGCAAACTTTTGGCATCGGGGCAATAGTCACTACTTTTTTCGGTTATAGGCCACGTGTTCTGAGGATACATGTTGAGTGACTTGCATGCCCTTAAATTCTGTCCACTCCTTCGCCCTCTTCGGCAAGGCCATTACCTGTATGACGTTGACTTATCATGCTGTAAGTCTTCTGGCGCCATTGCTGAGTGGCGGGTTCGTTCCTGGTACCGAGGGTGTTTTGATTGCTAGACAAAGACACTCCCAACAGACTACGGATGGAGAATCTATTGAGACTATTACAGGTTCTCAGTGTCAAATAATTTAGGTGAATTTAAGAATAAAAAGCGGGTCATAATTGGTAATCATGTGCTTCTATGTATCGTCTGCTTTAGGAGGAGCAGAGCGCTTTAGAAACAGCTTGGACAACATTACGATTACTGATGGAGCTGTTGTAATAGGGTGAAACCTTATTTTACCACCTAGACTAATGTGATTAACATCAGTGCTAGAGAGAGAGAGATTCGTGTGAGTGGGGGGATCGGTGTGAGACTGGTATGAATGGCATGTGTGAAGATTACTTCGAACAGATAGTTAGCGCGCTAACACATGACCTCAACTACTAATTAACAGAGTGAAAATTTCGCATAGTCATTGATTGAAGCAAAGAATGGGAATTTCACCTAGGCTTTCCTTAGAAACAGATTCCTCACTAGGCAGATGCGCTAACCACTACTCCCCCACTGCAACAGTGAAATCAAACACTTTCACGGAATACCCTCAATCCAAATTCCCATTCACTCCACAGTCCACTTGGTATTACTCTGTTTCTATGTATCGTAAGACTGTGATTGCACCATTGACTACCGGTGTACTGAAATACTTTTCGTTAGAGCAGTGACATCACTATTCATGTCTGAGAAAGATGATGTGGAACATAAATGGATAAAACTCTACATCTACATCTACATCTACAACCATACTCCGCAAGCCACCTGACAGAGTGTTGCGGAGGGTACCTTGAGTACCTCTATCGGTTCTCCCTTCTATTCCAGCCTCATATTGTTCGTGGAAAGAAAGACTGTCGGTATGCCTCTGTGTGGGCTCTAATCTCTCTGACTTTATCCTCATGGTCACTTGGCGAGATATACGTAGGAGGGAGCAATATACTGCTTGACTCCTCGCTTAAGGTATGTTCTCGAAATTTCAACAAAAGCCCGTACCGAGCTACTGAGCGTCTCTCTTGCAGAGTCTTCCACTCGAGTTTATCTATCATCTCTGTAACACTTTCGCGATTACTAAATGATCCTGTAACGAAGCGCGCGGCTCTCCGTTGGATCCGCTCTATCTCTTCTATCAACCCTATCTGGTAAGGATCCCACATCGATGAGTAGTATTCAAGTACAGGGCGAACAAGTGTACAGTAACCTACTTCCTTTGTTTTCGAACTGTATTTCCTTAGGATTCTTCCAATGAATCTCAGTCTGGCATCTGCTTTACCGACGATCAACATTATATGACCATTCCATTTTAAATCACTCCTAATGCCTACTCCCAGATAATTTATGGAGTTATCTGCTTCCAGTTGCTGACCTGCTACATTGTAGCTAAATGATAACGGATCTTTCTCTCTGTCTATTCGCAGCACATTACACTTGTCTACATTGTGATTCAACTGCCATTCCCTGCACCATGCGTCAATTCGTTGCAGATCCTCCTGCATTTCAGTACAATTTTCCATTCTTACAACTTCTCGATATACTACAGCACCATCCACAAAAAGCCTCAGTGAACTTCCGATGTTATAAACAAGGTCATTTTTGTATATTGTGAATAGCAACGGTCATACGACACTCCCCTGCGGCACACCTGAAATACTTCGAAGAATTCTCTCCATTGGTAATGACATGCTGCATTCTGTTATCTTGGACCTCTTCAATCCAATCACACAATTGTTCTAATAGTCCATATGCTCTTACTTTGTTCATTAAACGACTGTGAGGAACTGTATCGAACGCCTTACGGAATTCGAGAAACACGGCATCTACATGGGAACCCGTGTCGATGGCCCCCTGAGTCTCGTGGACGAATAGCGCAAGCTGGGTTTCACACGATCGTCTTTTCCGAAACCCAATCGAGGCTCATGCCCATGCCAGTGGCATGAATGCAGTCCCGAAAGGGCTCCTCCAATACATCAAACACTCTCCTGCTTCCATGGGGTCAAGCTCCTTCTTGCATGAAGCACATCTTGTCGAAATCAGGGTCACTTTGGATAAGGTGGATGTAATTATCTTCCGAAACCTTCACATACCGTTCGGTAGTCACCGTACCATCAAGGAATAACGACCCGATTACGCCGTGACTGGACATTGTACACCACAGTCACCCGTTGAGGGTGAAGAGACTTCTCGATCGCGAAATGCTGATTCTCAGTACCCCAGATAGCCAATTTTGCTTATTGACGAACCCTTCCAAATGAAAGTGGTATTCGTTTCTAAACCAAACCAGACATACGCATAGTAATTCCCATCATGCTCCGCGGCGAACCGTGCAGTTGGAACGTCCGAAAGCTAATTTTTCAGAAGTTATGACTATTTCATTTATACACTCCTGGAAATGGAAAAAAGAACACATTAACACCGGTGTGTCAGACCCACCATACTTGCTCCGGACACTGCGAGAGGGCTGTACAAGCAATAATCACACGCACGGCACAGCGGACACACCAGGAACCGCGGTGTTGGCCGTCGAATGGCGCTAGCTGCGCAGCATTTGTGCACCGCCGCCGTCAGTGTCAGCCAGTTTGCCGTGGCATACGGAGCTCCATCGCAGTCTTTAACACTGGTAGCATGCCGCGACAGCGTGGACGTGAACCGTATGTGCAGTTGACGGACTTTGAGCGAGGGCGTATAGTGGGCATGCGGGAGGCCGGGTGGACGTACCGCCGAATTGCTCAACACGTGGGGCGTGAGGTCTCCACAGTACATGTTGTCGCCAGTGGTCGGCGGAAGGTGCACGTGCCCGTCGACCTGGGACCGGACCGCAGCGACGCACGGATGCACGCCAAGACCGTAGGATCCTACGCAGTGCCGTAGGGGACCGCACCGCCACTTCCCAGCAAATTAGGGACACTGTTGCTCCTGGGGTATCGGCGAGGACCATTCGCAACCGTCTCCATGAAGCTGGGCTACGGTCCCGCACACCGTTAGGCCGTCTTCCGCTCACGCCCCAACATCGTGCAGCCCGCCTCCAGTGGTGTCGCGACAGGCGTGAATGGAGGGACGAATGGAGACGTGTCGTCTTCAGCGATGAGAGTCGCTTCTGCCTTGGTGCCAATGTGGTCGTATGCGTGTTTGGCGCCGTGCAGGTGAGCGCCACAATCAGGACTGCATACGATCGAGGCACACAGGGCCAACACCCGGCATCATGGTGTGGGGAGCGATCTCCTACACTGGCCGTACACCACTGGTGATCGTCGAGGGGACACTGAATAGTGCACGGTACATCCAAACCGTCATCGAACCCATCGTTCTACCATTCCTAGACCGGCAAGGCAACTTGCTGTTCCAACAGGACAATGCACGTCCGCATGTATCCCGTGCCACCCAACGTGCTCTAGAAGGTGTAAGTCAACTACCCTGGCCAGCAAGATCTCCGGATCTGTCCCCCATGGAGCATGTTTGGGACTGGATGAAGCGTCGTCTCACGCGGTCTGCACGTCCAGCACGAACGCTGGTCCAACTGAGGCGCCAGGTGGAAATGGCATGGCAAGCCGTTCCACAGGACTACATCCAGCATCTCTACGATCGTCTCCATGGGAGAATAGCAGCCTGCATTGCTGCGAAAGGTGGATATACACTGTACTAGTGCCGACATTGTGCATGCTCTGTTGCCTGTGTCTATGTGCCTGTGGTTCTGTCAGTGTGATCATGTGATGTATCTGACCCCAGGGATGTGTCAATAAAGTTTCCCCTTCCTGGGACAATGAATTCACGGTGTTCTTATTTCAATTTCCAGGAGTGTATATAGTTCAATAATTGTCCTCCTGTATCTGAAACTGATAGCAGAAGTTCAACGAGTGATGTTGCACTTGCAAAACATATTGTAAGTTTCAATTGACATTAGCAAAAAACCATAACGAACAAGGCAATTGGGGTGTCAGCAATCTCGTACAATTTTTTTCTTTTTGTAAGCTGTCGAATCAAAATTCGTGTTGGGACAGGTATTACAGTCTCTGCTCACTTTAGATTTCTTGCAATATCAGTGCGGCTGACGTTTCCAGTGCGAAACAAGGAACACACTTCAGCCCTTGAGAAATGTGCTTAGTTCTACATACGAGGGTGAGTCAAATAAAAACCTTAAATTTGTAATAAATCGAAATTCCGCGCCGTTAGCCTGTAATTTGGTAAGCGTGCAACAAACAGCGTGCAGAATGCCTTGTAGGTGGCAGCATAGTGCAGATGCACACATACCATCGCAGTTTCAATATAAAGATGGCTGCCCCACTTGCGACTTGCACCAGCGAAGAACAGCGTTCTGTTATTTGGTTTTTGCGTAGTGAAGGTGTGAAACCTATTGAAATTCATCGACGAATGAAGGTTCAGTACGCTCAAGCATGTTTGTAACAGCAGAAAGTCTACGAATGGAGTAGGAAGTTCGCAAATGTAGTGACTTCAGTGGGAGATGCTCCTGGTCCAAGTCAGGCACAACTAGTTGTGACTCCACAGAACATTTCAGCAGTTGAAGCCATAGCGAAGGAAGACCGCCGAGTGACACTGACTGACATTGCAGCATGTTTACAGATTAGTCATGGGTCATGACACTAAACTCTGCATGATGTGCTCCAGTTTCACAAAGTGTCTGCAAGATGGGTGCCACAGCAGCTGACTTCTGAAATGAGAGAACGACGTGTTGATGCTTGTGAAGAACTTCTTCGGCGCTTTGAACGAGAAGGTGATGGCTTCCTTGCAAGAATCTCTACTGGGGACGAAACCTGGGTTCACTTCCACCAACCGGAAACGAAGAAGCGACAAGGAATGGAGCATTCCTCATCACCAAAACCAAAGAAGTTTCTAACAGAACCATCAGCAGGGAAGGTTACCTGACTCTCTTTTAGGACGAAAAAGCCGTCATTTTGGAGCATTACATTGCTGTCAGCAGGTGTCCTTTTGCAACATGACAATCCAAGGCCCGACACTGCCAGTACAACAGTTTTAACAATCACAGACCTGCATTTTGAGTGTCTTCCTCATCCACCATACTCACCAGACCTTGCCCCAAGTGATTCCCATATGTTTGGACCACTCAAAGACGCAATGGGAGGAAAGAAGTTCCGTTCTGATGAAGAGGTGCGCCACGTGGTGCATGAGTGGTTGCGCAGACTACCAAAGGAATTTCTTTCTAAAGGAATTTATGCACTTTGTAAGCGCTGGAGGACTTGCATTGAGCGTGGGAGAGATTATGTTGAAAAGTGGTACAGCTTTGTACCACATCTGCACAATAAATAATATTTTAAAAAATATTTAATGTTTTCATTTGACTCACCCTCGTACACACTGCCTGATTAAAAAAATGAAGCACCCAGGAGGGAACAAGCAACGAAACTAAACTTCATGGGTTGACAGAGCAAGAAATGTTATTTCAGTAATGACAAATTCGAGTCAAATTTACAAGGAACTTAGAACTATGAGCCCACTTGTCAGTATGAGTTGATGCGTGCATTGTGTTGCGTCAGACCCTTTCCCTGGCAGGGATAGGAACCTGTAGCCAGGCGAGCCTACACGCTGACGTCAGGCAGGGCCTCAGTACTGCTGAGGTTGAATGATGCCAGACACCAGCCTTTCGCTGTGGGGTACAGGGGCTGGCTAATGCTGTGCCGCCTGGATCAAAACGCTCGGGCCGTCCTAGTGCATTAATAACTGATGGGCATCATAAAGACTAGTCTGCGAATGTTTCTTTCACCTATATTACGAAACGCCATATTTACTTGCAGTAAACGCACCTGGATATCGACGATGCATTAATTCCGAACCGCGTCATATGAGGGATAAACCCATTCCTTGCCTAATGTTTGACTTTTACCATAGCGACCCAGTCAGTCTGAATGGAGAACTACCGATTGTTACAACAATGGATGCCTGCCTCCTACATTACTTTATATAACAGCTATTATTATTATTATTATTATTATTTTCGATTATTCCCTTTTGAGAGAGTGATTGAACTTGAGTAGTCATGATTTCTTCTTCTTTCTTTGTTCTTCCGAAATTCTCTTCATACGTTCACTATGTTCTCTCTTGCGTTCTTCTGACCATTTTCCCTTTCTATTCTCCGTATGTTCTTGTATAAGCGTGTTTTTCTGTTCTCTATTATTTATGTAGTCTTGTGTGATCCCCAGTTCTTTAATGTCTTCTTCTGCTTCAGTGATCCATTCTGTCTTGTTTTCAC
This sequence comes from Schistocerca americana, assembly GCF_021461395.2. NCBI lineage: Eukaryota > Metazoa > Arthropoda > Insecta > Orthoptera > Acrididae > Schistocerca > Schistocerca americana. Next base: position 495,193,551 of record NC_060124.1, on the reverse strand, counting down.
TCTTGTTTACTATCTCAAAGATTTGTCTTGTGAGCCTCCTTTTATTCGCCCTTCTGATATGTCCATAAAATTTAATCCTTCTCTTTCTAATGGTGTCTGTTATTGTTTCTATGCCTTTGTAACTCTCTCTCGTTGGCCTCCTCATCCAAATTCCTTCCCGAAACACTGGTCCACATATTTTCCTCAGTATTTTTCTTTCCTGCTTTTCAATCTCTCTGATCTTCGTATGACCATGAATCACTGGAGTTTCTGCAGCATAAAGTGCTTCTGGTAGGACTGCTGTGTTGTAATGCCTTAGTTTAGCATTGACAGAAATAGAGTTCTTATTATAGTGATTCCAAGTGAGCTTATATGATTTTTGTAATCTGGAGATTCTATCTTTATTGGCTATTGAGTTCAGTCCTGATGGTTGGATTATCTGTCCCAGGTGTCTCAAGTGGGCAACTTGTGCCACTTTCCCGTATTGAGTAGTAATGGGGAGATTATCTAGAGGTTTATTTTCCATGTAATGTGTTTTCTCGTAGGAGATTTGTAGCCCAGTTTTCTGTGAGATTTCTTGTAGTTTTTCCAATGCAAGTTTGGCTTCCTCTCTATTGTTGGTTAGAATGGCAAGATCGTCCGCGAGAGCCAGAAGCTTCACCCTAATTCTATGCTCTTTTTTAATTCCAAGCAAAATTCCTTTTATTTTATTTTCCATTGTCCTCACAATTTTTTCCAGAACCATGTTAAACAGAATGGGGGACATTCCATGTTCCTGGCAAACGCCAGTGTGGATATGAAATGTTTCTCCCATGAATTTAACTTTGGAGGTTGTATCTGTTAACGCCTTGTTTTCCTGTCAATCCTGAAACCGTCTAAGGTGTGAAATAATGTTTGTCTGTGTATAGAATCGTAAACCTTTTTAAAATCGACAAAAGTTGCCATAGTATTTCTACATCTTCTCATTTGCAAAATTGTTTTTAAGTTCTATACCTGTTCGATGCATGATCGATCTTTGTGAAACCCTATTAACCTCCCCTATTAACTGGTCTGGTTGTTCCTCTAGTCTGTTCAACAGGGCTTTTGAAAGAATTTTGTATATTACAGGGAGCAGTGAAATTCCCCTGTAATTATTTTGATCGGTTTTGGTACCTTTTTTGTGCAGAGGGTGAATTAGTGCACATTTCCACTCTCCACGTATTTCTTCAGTTTCCCAAATATTTGATATAATTCTGTGGGTTGCTTATATATAACAGTTATATTATTGAAATTAAAACATTGTCGAAAACAGTGGAATCACTAGGACCGATAACTTGTCGGTATCAATGACGATAACAGACAAAAATGATAGAGATTCTCTATTTCAGGAATGGATGAACTTCCTATATACCTAATTAAATTTGTAATGAACCTTCAGTGCTCGGGTCCTGCTCACACCTGTCGACCTACTATGAATGACAATGCACAACCGCATCTGACAGCGCTAGTGAAGGTGTTCAAAATGGCACTGAGCACCATGCGACTTAACTTCTGGGGTCATCAGTCGCCTAGAACTTATAACTAATTAAACCTAACTAACCTAAGGACATCGGACACAACCATGCCCAAGGCAGGATTCGAACCTGCGACCGTAGCGGTCGCTCGGTTCCAGAATGTAGCGCCTAGAACCGCACGGCCACTCCGGCCGGCAGTGAAGGTGTTCGTGGAACGAAAGGATATTACGCGAATGGACTAGCTTGGAAGTTCTCCTGATTTAAATCCCATTGCGTACATGTGGGGTGCTTTGGAGAGACATACTGCAGCGCGGCCACATGCACCAATGACCATCAAGTATTTGTCAACCGTTCCGGTGCAGGAATGGAATCCCCTAGCACAAGAACTCATTTTCGGTCCGGTGGCCAGCACTGAAGTACGTTGCAGAGTATGTATTGCTGTCCCGGGTTACCACACAACCTATGAAGAACGATTTCCCACCTCTTGTAGTGTCGAGGGGACCTTCATAGATAGCGGTGACTTGTTGTCTTTGAATAAAAGTGGAAGTTCTGTAACGACAATTATACAATACAGAGGAAGAACTTAGTGCCTGTCTCAGAAAAGCTTTTATGTTAGAACCTGAAAGCGATCCGGAATGGTCGGATTCCGACGATAGTTCAGATGATGAAAGATACGCAAATACAGACGAAAATGAATGTACTAACGCTCCCTATTGTGCAAAAGTAGCGTGCTTAAGTGAATCTGATGTTGAGGAAGAGAGTAGTGATGACTCTAGTGAAGATGAATTTTCAGGTGTAAAGGAAAATGAATATACTTTTACTGAAAGAGGGTATGAGAAAATTAGTGAAAATAATAGGGATGCAGTCAATGGCGGTATTCTACCTAATGATGAAGGAACTTCAAAGCAAAATCCAGATGTTGAGACCGAACAAAGAAAGAAAGAGCCACCGGATGACTCAGTGTTTATTTTGCAAAGAGTTCAAGTAAGTAAAGATTTTGAACTTCAGAAACCGAAAAAGCCGCCAGATATAAATGGTTCAAAAGGTCAGGAACGTATCTTGGGACGATGTCACAGTCGACCAAGGTGCGTTGTGGCGAAAAAGAGGAAGGGGCATGATTTAGAGTCTGGGGCAGATTTATATTGGACTTAGAGAATGTCATGAACACATTACATCATGAAACTACAGGATTTCCACCGGAAGAAATTTTGTTAGGCAGAAATAGTAAAAGTTTAATTGAAGAAAAACTAGAGTTTCCACCTTGTACAAGTTTGGGATTGGATAAAAAGACAGAATTGGTGATAAAGAGGGCAAAGCAAAAAGCTGAATCTAGATCTAAAAGACACAATAAAAATTTAAAAGTTTCAAAATTTAAAATTGGAGATTATGTTCTTTTAAAAACCCATGAAAAGTCTAGTGAACTAAACCATGAAATTTCAAAATTTAAATACATTTATAATGGACCATATATAATACAGAATATTCCACACGACAATGCTTACTACCTGATCTACCCAAAATCCAAAAGACCTTTAGGTGTAAGAAATATTATGGACCTGAAACTATATGTTCCTAGGAACGAGTAATTGTGCAGTATCTTATGCTGAACCGAAGTTATTCTAAATGTATCTAATCTTTGTAAATGTCTGTATACCCTTGAAAGTCCTCCCCCCATGAACCATGGACCTTGCCGTTGGTGGGGAGGCTTGCGTGCCTCAGCGATACAGATAGCCGTACCGTAGGTGCAACCACAACGGAGGGGTATCTGTTGAGAGGCCAGACAAACGTGTGGTTCCTGAAGAGGGGCAGCAGCCTTTTCAGTAGTTGCAAGGGCAACAGTCTGGATGATTGACTGATCTGGCCTTGTAACAATAACCAAAACGGCCTTGCTGTGCTGGTACTGCGAACGGCTGAAAGCAAGGGGAAACTACAGCCGTAATTTTTCCCGAGGGCATGCAGCTTTACTGTATGATTACATGATGATGGCGTCCTCTTGGGTAAAATATTCCGGAGGTAAAATAGTCCCCCATTCGGATCTCCGGGCGGGGACTACTCAAGAGGATGTCGTTATCAGGAGAAAGAAAACCGGCGTTCTACGGATCGGAGCGTGGAATGTCAGATCCCTTAATCGGGCAGGTAGGTTAGAAAATTTAAAAAGGGAAATGGATAGGTTGAAGTTAGATATAGTGGGAATTAGTGAAGTTCGGTGGCAGGAGGAACAAGACTTCTGGTCAGGTGACTACAGGGTTATAAACACAAAATCAGATAGGGGTAATGCAGGAGTAGGTTTAATAATGAATAGGAAAATAGGAATGCGGGTAAGCTACTACAAACAGCATAGTGAACGCATTATTGTGGCCAAGATAGATACGAAGCCCACACCTACTACAGTAGTACAAGTTTATATGCCAACTAGCTCTGCAGATGACGAAGAAATTGAAGAAATGTATGATGAAATAAAAGAAATTATTCAGATTGTGAAGGGAGACGAAAATTTAATAGTCATGGGTGACTGGAATTCGAGTGTAGGAAAAGGGAGAGAAGGAAACATAGTAGGTGAATATGGATTGGGGGACAGAAATGAAAGAGGAAGCCGCCTGGTAGAATTTTGCACAGAGCACAACATAATCATAACTAACACTTGGTTTAAGAATCATGAAAGAAGGTTGTATACATGGAAGAACCCTGGAGATACTAAAAGGTATCAGATAGATCATATAATGGTAAGACAGAGATTTAGGAACCAGGTTTTAAATTGTAAGACATTTCCAGGGGCAGATGTGGACTCTGACCACAATCTATTGGTTATGACCTGTAGATTAAAACTGAAGAAGCTGCAAAAAGGTGGGAATTTAAGGAGATGGGACCTGGATAAACTAAAAGAACCGGAGGTTGTACAGAGATTCAGGGAGAGCATAAGGGAGCAATTGACAGGAATGGGGGAAACAAATACAGTAGAAGAAGAATGGGTAGCTTTGAGGGATGAAGTAGTGAAGGCAGCAGAGGATCAAGTAGGTAAAAAGACGAGGGCTAGTAGAAATCCTTGGGTAACAGAAGAAATATTGAATTTAATTGATGAAAGGAGGAAATATAAAAATGCAGTAAGTGAAACAGGCAAAAAGGAATACAAACGTCTCAAAAATGAGATCGACAGGAAGTGCAAAATGGCTAAGCAGGGATGGCTAGAGGACAAATGTAAGGATGTAGAGGCCTATCTCACTAGGGGTAAGATAGATACCGCCTACAGGAAAATTAAAGAGACCTTTGGAGATAAGAGAACGACTTGTATGAATATCAAGAGCTCAGATGGAAACCCAGTTCTAAGCAAAGAAGGGAAAGCAGAAAGGTGGAAGGAGTATATAGAGGGCCTATACAAGGGCAATGTACTTGAGGACAATATTATGGAAATGGAAGAGGATGTAGATGAAGATGAAATGGGAGATATGATACTGCGTGAAGAGTTTGACAGAGCACTGAAAGACCTGAGTCGAAACAAGGCCCCCGGAGTAGACAATATTCCATTGGAACTACTGACGGCCGTGGGAGAGCCAGTCCTGACAAAACTCTACCATCTGGTGAGCAAGATGTATGAAACAGGCGAAATACCCTCAGACTTCAAGAAGAATATAATAATTCCAATCCCAAAGAAAGCAGGTGTTGACAGATGTGAAAATTACCGAACTATCAGCTTAATAAGTCACAGCTGCAAAATACTAACACGAATTCTTTACAGACGAATGGAAAAACTGGTAGAGGCCAACCTCGGGGAAGATCAGTTTGGATTCCGTAGAAACATTGGAACACGTGAGGCAATACTGACCTTACGACTTATCTTAGAAGAAAGATTAAGGAAAGGCAAACCTACGTTTCTAGCATTTGTAGACTTAGAGAAAGCTTTTGACAATGTTGACTGGAATACTCTCTTCCAAATTCTAAAGGTGGCAGGGGTAAAATACAGGGAGCGAAAGGCTATTTACAATTTGTACAGAAACCAGATGGCAGTTATAAGAGTCGAGGGACATGAAAGGGAAGCAGTGGTTGGGAAGGGAGTAAGACAGGGTTGTAGCCTCTCCCCGATGTTGTTCAATCTGTATATTGAGCAAGCAGTAAAGGAAACAAAAGAAAAATTCGGAGTAGGTATTAAAATTCATGGAGAAGAAATAAAAACTTTGAGGTTCGCCGATGACATTGTAATTCTGTCAGAGACAGCAAAGGACTTGGAAGAGCAGTTGAATGGAATGGACAGTGTCTTGAAAGGAGGATATAAGATGAACATCAACAAAAGCAAAACAAGGATAATGGAATGTAGTCTAATTAAGTCGGGTGATGCTGAGGGAATTAGATTAGGAAATGTGGCACTTAAAGTAGTAAAGGAGTTTTGCTATTTGGGGAGCAAAATAACTGATGATGGTCGAAGTAAAGAAGATATAAAATGTAGGCTGGCAATGGCAAGGAAAGCGTTTCTGAAGAAGAGAAATTTGTTAACATCCAGTATTGATTTAAGTGTCAGGAAGTCATTTCTGAAAGTATTCGTATGGAGTGTAGCCATGTATGGAAGTGAAACATGGACGATAACCAGTTTGGACAAGAAGAGAATAGAAGCTTTCGAAATGTGGTGCTACAGAAGAATGCTGAAGATTAGATGGGTAGATCACGTAACTAATGAGGAAGTATTGAATAGGATTGGGGAGAAGAGAAGTTTGTGGCACAACGTGACCAGAAGAAGGGATCGGTTGGTAGGACATGTTCTGAGGCACCAAGGGATCACCAATTTAGTATTGGAGGGCAGCGTGGAGGGTAAAAATCGTAGAGGGAGACCAAGAGATGAATACACTAAGCAGATTCAGAAGGATGTAGGTTGCAGTAGGTACTGGGAGATGAAAAAGCTTGCACAGGATAGAGTAGCATGGAGAGCTGCATCAAACCAGTCTCAGGACTGAAGACCACAACAACAACAACCCTTGAAAGTGTGCTAATGTAGTTATGTGAGTTTCAGATTACCAATTGTACTGTAACTGTAATAATGTATGGAGAAAAGGACTGAAAAGAAAGGATAAATGCTATCAGCCAGATAAAAGATGGGACTGTAAAAAAAATGAAAATGGGCAGTGTATGAACCATAATATGAAGGACTGCCAAATACCAATGAAGGCAGATAAATAATCGATGGAAAATTGTAAATGTGATCCAGGAGATGTGACAATATGAAGTGAAAAGGACTGCCCAAATCCGCATAATAGGCAGCAAATATGTGTAGTTAATTTTCTGAATATATGTGTGTGTGTTTTGGTTAATGAGTAAGGAAATGGACTGCTATTCAAAGCAAGCAGCGACAAATTATCTTATAGTGTATACAAAATATGCAATTGTTTTTGTAGTTAAATGTTTGTATTCCAGAATTTTAAATTATTTCTTTGAGAAATTTAGAAAAAAATGATCAAATTGCTATTTTAGTGATGTTATGATGGGAAGTTGGACTGTGCAAAAGGCACTTGAGTAAATGACAAGTAATTATTCTTGATGTGTTAAAAAAGTGTAAACCTATATACAGGAAGTAAAAGGAAATATGTAGTGTAAATCTTTTTGGACATTCAAGTAAAGATTCAGAACCACTGTATAATTGTAAGATTTAGTGTTCCCATAAAATTTGGACTTAAGAAAATTTTCTGGAAACAGGGGCATGTGTAACGACAATTGTACATATAATAATTTTTTTCTTTATGAATTTAGATAAATTAATTTAAGCAATGTTTTGAATTTCTTTTTCGATTCTTTTCGCGTTATGTTAAAGAGACTGTGAGCAACTTTTGAAATGAATATTATTATTTATGTTGAATTTCAAATAATGTGGTAATCAAAGGGAAGTGTATTTAATGTTAAAACTATTGTAAGATGTGAAAATTGTAATTTATACACTTGGTCCATACGTAGGTAATGCATTAGGATATGTGTAGTAGAAAACCTGTGGTAAATACCCTACCTGTAGGGGAGAGGGAAAAGGTGGAGGCAGGCGAGGCGGGAAAACGCACACTGGCGCGGTTCGGCACAACGGGCACAGTAGCACAGTCGGAGGCGAGCAACAGTCGGAAGTACACGTACTGTACTGAGGAGGCTACCCAGGAAAAGTGGATTCCATTGAGCCTCGGATGAACCGATTCCGACGACTACTTGGCATGGCTATATTCTGAGGCACAAAATTGGAAAGATTACGACGCTAAGAAGATGGAAAGTGCCGATGTATTGTGAGCCTTAGCCGTGCTTGTATGTGTGCCGTGCTGCCCGCTATCTCGCTGCCGCCAACCGCCGCACCGACTTGCACAGGTCAAACATTTATTTCATCTTTAGAAGTGTATCTGTGTGGACCAGTGTCGAAAATGTTTCTGACTGTTCAATAATAACGTGACTTTTACCAGAATTGCCTTAGCCATTACTGATCCTGATCACTGACCTAGACAGGATCCTTACCTCGTATTGTGCAATCCGAGTATCCTGAACTGAAAGTTTAATGTTAGTGTTAATGAAAATTATCAGCAGATTAATCTATGCCATAAAGGAGCCTAAAATTTCTATGTGTTATTGCAAATGTTGAGAAAGAACAAAAGTGTGACTAAACTGGAAGAGAGTTTTTGTTGGATTGAGTTAGCGATGTTATTTAATTAATCTGAGACAGAAATAATGACAGTTAAATAATTCAGAAGTGAGACAAAAGAGTAGTTATCCAGAGATTGATAATTTTGAGTATTAATTTGCCTTCAGTACTTAATAGTTTCAGTATAACGACCATCACAGTTTCAGGCCCCCGCCCCCCCCTTCTCTTGTCCATTCTTTCAAACTTTGAAATGTGTTGATCAGATTTGACCAGTAAAGCTAAATTATATATTAATCCTAAGTGTATTAATGTTTTTCCATCTTTAATAGTGACATTGTGTGTGTACTTTCAAGATTGTCGATGCTAGGGCAATCTATGCCCGATTTCGGTCTGATCAATATACCAAATGCAGTTCGTAGTAATCATTACTGTGTGGTGTTGTGTAAATTTAGCTCGTCCAAATTAGTACTAAAGGAGAAAACTTTAGTTCAGTGGATTTTTCTGGTTCCAAACTTTGCCATATAACGCAACTTTACTACGTGTAGTTATGCTTGTACATGCACCCACTTGTACAAGGAAAAACTCAATCATTGCCTAAGTAGGCTGGCGACCGAATTATTTATCGTTGTTAGCATCTACTGTGTGTACTTCTTGTCCATGCGAACGAGCAATTATACTTTACATCTGCTTGATGAATCACTGTAGTTATTGACTGAGATTATGTCAGATCTTGCTTCTATTAGGTACGCGCGGTCAACTAATGTACTAAAATCCTTATTTATAAGGTGAAGCCCGTGAACTTATTACAGTACAGGCTTTATAGAGCTAACGTACGTCCGAGTAGGGCGGTAGCGTTACAGTTCTCTACGTCTCTTTACATATTACATTCTGTTAACTTCTGTACTTTACTGTTGCAGGTTTCTCTATGTATAATTCAGGCTTCACCGAGCTGTGTGACTGGGCAATAACTCATCGTACACACTGTAGAACATGTACCGGGTGATTTTCGGAAGAGTCATCAGGCATATTTTCTCTGATGTTGGGGCAGATATTTGCAATTTCGTTTCTACAATTTGTAGATCGATTCAGTCCAAACAGACACTATTCATAAAATCTTTCATGTGACTCACATCGTCGAAGCAAAGCGTCGCTTTCTTTCCCATTACGAACAAAATGATTTTTAAAGTGAAATCTTGCGTGTCCGTTCGGTAGAGTGGTCTCACATTAGACTTGCGCGATGTTCTTTTTATCGATATGTATTTATGGGGACAGCAAAACAGAGTGAATAACTTAGCATTCCAGCAGCGGCTGAGCAGCCCTGCTGCACAGTGGCAGCAGTCAGCTCCTGACAGGGTGGTGCTGTCACTGCTGCAGTGCTACTTATTCCTCGTGTTTTGCTGTCATTCTAAATACGTATCGATAAACCAAACACCGCGATAGACCAATCTGGGATAGCTCTATTGAATGATCGCGAAGACTTACGCTTTAAAGATCATTTTCTTTGCTATGAAGGTCACTCCAAAAGAAATGCACACAATTTTTTTTTAAATCCATCTTTTGAAATGCACACAATTTTTTTTAAATCCATCTTTTGAAAGTTTTACAGTGTGTAGATACATCCTTTAGGAACAATATTTTCATTTCTCCACATAATTTCCATCCCTCTCAAATTCCTTACGCCTTCTTGGAATCAGTGCCTGTATACTACACGGTACAATTCAGGACCAACCTGTTGGAGCCACTGTTTGGCAGCGTGCACAAGGGAGTCTTCATCTCCAAACCTTGTTCCACGAAGAGAATCTTCCAGTTTCCCAAAGAGGTGATAGTCACATGGAGCCAGGTCAGAACGGTAAGGCGGGTGTTTCAGTGTTGTCCATCCGAGTTTTGTGATCGCTTCCATGGTTTTTTGACTGACATGTGGCCATGTATCGTTGTGCAACAGCAAAACAACCTGCTTTGCCCGATGTGGTCGAACATGACTCAGTCGAGCTTGAAGTTTCTTCAGTGTCGTCACATATGCATCAGAATTTATGGTGGTTCCACTTGGCATGATGTCCACAAGGAAGAGTCCTTCGGAATCGAAAAACACCGTAGCCATAACTTTCCAGCAGAAGGCGTGCTTTAGATTTTTTTTTCATTGGGTGAATTTGCATGATGCCACTCCATTGATTGCCTCTTCGCCTTTGGTGAAAAATTATGGAGCCATGTTTCATCACCTGTCACAATTCTTCCAAGAAATTCATCTCCACCATTCTCGTCCTGTACCAAAAGTTCGCTGCATACCGTTTTTCTTGTTTCTTTGTGGGCCACTGTCAACATCTTGGGAACCCACCTGACACAAACCTTTTTTAACGCAAACACTTTCAGTATTCTGCAAACACTTCCTTCCCCTATCCCAACGTAGCGTGACAATTCGTTCACTGTGATGCGGGTGTCAACAGTCACCAATTCGTTAACTCTCTGCACATTGTCTGGAGTGTGTACAGTACGATGCCTGCCGCTGCGAGGACAATCCTCAATATTGCCGTGCCCGCTTTCATCACGTAACCTGCTTGCCCACCGACTAACTGTACTGCGATCGACAGCAGCATCTCCACACACCTTTTTCAACCTCTTGTGGATGTTTCCCACTGTCTCGTTTTTACAGCACAGGAATTCTATGACAGCACGTTGCTTCTGACGAACGTCAAGTCTAGCAGCCATCTTGAAGACATGCTGTGACGGCGCCACTCAGAGGAGCTTGTTGAACTAAGTTTGAAAACAAGCGGGAAGGATGTATTTATACACTGTAAAACTTTCACACATGCAACTTCCTGGCAGATAAAAACTGTGTGCCCGACCGAGACTCGAACTCGGGACCTTTGCTTTTCGCGGGCAAGTGCTCTATCAACTGAGCTACCGAAGCACGACTCACGCACGGTACTCACAGCTTTACTTCTGCCAGTACCTCGTCTCCTACCTTCCAAACTTTACAGAAGCTCTTCTGCGAACCTTGCAGAACTAGCACTCCTGAAAGAAACGAGTGTGGCTAAGCCATGTCTCCGCAATATCCTTTCTTTCAGGAGTGCTAGTTCTGCAAGGTTCGCAGAAGAGCTTCTGTAAAGTTTGGAAGGTAGGAGACGAGGTACTGGCAGAAGTACAGCTGTGAGTACGCGGCCTGAGTTGTGCTTCGGTAGCTCCGTTGATAGAGCACTTGCCCGCCAAAAGCAAAGGTCCGAGTTCGAGTCTCGGTCGGGCACACAGTTTTAATCTGCCAGGAAGTTTCATATCAGCGTACACTCCGCTGCAGAGTGAAAACCTCATTCTGGTTTCACACATGCAGATTGAAAACTGTATTTTTACAAAAATAGTGTGCATTTCTTTTCGAGTGACCATTGTATATATTCCACCATTCAAATGATCCTCTGAAGGCACCAGTCGAGCCGTGCACGTCGATGGTGAGGTGTCAGTCGAAGATGTGGCCATACTTCCACTGGTAATACTCGCATAATTACACAAAGCCTAAACTATTGTTCCCAAGACATGATGTTTAGGAGAGACATTCTATGTGTAACTTAGGCACCCACTAAGAAAAGGTTTATCTTTCTTGAATTTTAACCCCTAACAGAGGGAAATAGACGATTAGACGCCCAGCCTAAGCCATTGGTACAGAATCTAGAGGTTTTGTGGCAACATTTCTTGTTAGTCACTCACTCAAGGACGACTTTGTAAAATTTAACCTATACAGGGTGTTACAAAAGAGGACGGCCAAACTTTCAGGAAAAATTCCTCACACACAAATAAAGAAAAGATGTTATGTGGACATGTGTCCGGAAACGCTTAATTTCCATGTTAGAGCTCATTTTAGTTTAGTCAGTATGAACTGTACGTTGACTTCGGTGTTTGTATTGACATCCGGCTCATTGCTATAGAGTACTAGCATCAAGCACATCAGTACGTAGCATCAACAGGTTAGTGTTCATCACGAACTTGGCTTTGCAGTCAGTGCATTGTTTACAAATTCCGAGTTGGCAGATGCCCGTGGCGCGGTACGTTTGTATCGAGACAGATTTCCAGAACGAAGGTGTCCCAACAGGAAGACGTTCGAAGCAATTGGTCGGCGTCTTAGGGAGCATGGAACACTCCAGCGTATGACTCGCGACTGGGGAAGACCTAGAAAGACGAGGACACCTGCAATGGACGAGGCAATTCTTCGTGCAGTTGACGATAACCCTAATGTCAGCGTCAGAGAAGTTGCTGCTGTGCAAGGTAACGTTGACCACGTCACTGTATGGAGAGTGCTACGGGAGAACCAGTTGTATCCGGACCATGTACAGCGTGTGCAGGCACTATCAGCAGCTGATTGGCCTCCACGGGTACACTTCTGCGAATGATTCATCCAACAACGTGTCAATCCTCATTTCAGTGCAAATGTTCTCTTTACGGTTGAGGCTTCATTCCAACGTGATCAAATTGTAAATTTTCACAATCAACATATGTGGGCTGATGAGAATCCTCACGCAATTGTGCGATCACGTCATCAACACAGATTTTCTGTGAAGGTTTCGGCAGGCATTGTTGGCGATGTCTTGATTGGGCCCCATGTTCTTCCACCTACGCTCAATGGAGCACGTTATCATGATTTCATACGGGATACTCTACCTGTGTTGCTAGAACATGTGCCTTTACAAGTATGACACAACATGTGGTTCATGCACGATGGAGCTCCTGCACATTTAAGTCGATGTGTTCGTACGCTTCTCAACAACAGATTCGGTGACCGATGAATTGGTACAGGCGGACCAATTTCATGGCCTTCACGCTCTCCTGACCTCAACCCTCTTGACTTTAATTTATGGGGGCATTTGAAACCTCTCGTCTGCGCAACCCCTGTACCAAATGTAGAGACTCCTCGTGCTCGTATTGTGGACATCTGTGATACAATACGCCATTCTCCAGGGCTGCATCAGCGCATTAGGGATTCCATGCGACGGAGTGTGGATGCATGTATCCTCGCTAACGGAGACCATGTTGAACATTTCCTGTAACATAGACTTTGAAGTCACGCTGGTAAGTTCTGTTGCTGTGTGTTTCCATTCCATGATTAATGTGATTTGAAGAGAAGTAATAAAATGAGCTCTAACATGGAAAGTAAGCGTTTCCGGTCACATGTCCACATAACATATTTTCTTTCTTTGTATGCGAGGAATGTTTCCTGAAAGTTTGGCCGTACCTTTTTGTAACACCCTGTATAGTTAGCGAAACTAGTATTAATGTAATTACGAGGAATGCCGTGTTATACCGACTAAGAACAGACACATTGTGTGGCCTGTAGATGTACGTGCTCGCTAAGAAAACATTTTGCAAAATTAAAAATTATTGACGGGAAAACATTTTCGAGCAAGGGCTTGTCATGTCTCCACTTATACTCGTTGTCGTCCGGCCTAAACCATATTAAGTTTTTCAGTCTAGTTCACAATTTACTTGGGCGGCACCGACTGTAGGTGTCTGTACGAATTTCGCACTTGAAGTTCAAACATTTCATCTGCTTCGAGGAGGAAAACTGCCTTGTTTACTTCTGTACTCTCATCATTCAACATTTTGTGGGTAAAAACTCTAACTATGGCTTTAAAAATTATACATGTTTTGGGTAAATGTGACAAATGCTTCTCATTAGCGGCAGCGACGCCTTCTTCATTTTGTCTCTTTCCTCTTTAATAACTGAAATATCCTGAGTCATACCTGATCAAATTTTCAGTTTTGTTACACATAAGTGGGACAATTATTCAGTTATACACCACCCTAAGAAATGAGTAAACCTTATTAAAGGTTTGCAATTCACTCAAGGTTTATTGTTATAACAGTGAATATAGAGTATATACCCGCCAGTGTAGCCGAGAGCGCTAATGCGCTGCTTCCTGGACTCGGGTAGGCCCGCCGCTCCCGGATCGAATCCGCCCGGCGGATAAACGACGAGGGCTGGTGTGCCGGCCAGCCTGGATGTGGTTTTAGGCGGTTTTCCACATCCCGATAGGTGAATACCGGGCTGGTCCCCACGTTCCGCCTCAGTTACAAGCGTCACAGACATTTGAAACACGTTCGCACTAGTCCACGATTTACACTAGATGCAGACAGCTGGGGTACACTGATTCCATCCCTGGGGGTACGGGGTGGCAGCCACCTCTAAAACTAACATTTCCAAATCCGTTCTAACCACGTTGACCCTGCGATCGTTGCGGGACTATGGCGTCAGCGAAAGAAAGAAGAAAGCGAAAGAAAGTGAATGTAGAGTATATGAAATTACCACATTTACAGATCAACAGCACAACCGGTTCTGAGGTACCAGGTATCGTTCCATGCACTAACACCCATATTATAACTTCCACGAGCGGCAATGTAGGCGCGGAATGTGCCGTACAGTCGATTGTACAGATGGCGGATACTGTCCTGGGATACGTTATGCCACGCCTGCTCGACACGTAAGAGTTGTTGGCTGACAAGTCGCACTTGCCCCATCAGGTCCCCTACGTGCTCCATTAGAGACAAGTTCGGAGATGATGAGGGCCAGGGAAGTTGCTGTATGTCTTGCAGAGCACGTTGAGATTCACGGGCAATTTGTGGGCGAACATTATACTGCTGGAACAACACTTCACCTTCCTGTTGCAAGAAAAGCAAAAGGACGGGTCTAACAACATTCTGCACCACATGAGCCATTTAGCGTCCACTCCAGATACGCCAAAAGTGAACCAGAGTGGTAGCTCATCACACTCCAGACCATAAGGCTTAGGATGGGACCAGTGTGTCACAGTCTAATGCGCTCTCCGAGACAGTGCTCACTCGGTTTACGCCGCACGTTCAGCCGACCATCACTGCATGCAGGCGGAATCTGGATTCATCGCTAAAGACCACGGCGCATCATGCTATCTTGCAAGTGATCATGTGACGTCACCACTTCCAGCAATCTCGTCAATGCTGTGGCGAGAGTGGCTGACGGGCTTGCCCGTAGATCCACTGCTAATAACTGAATCACAGCAATTCTCGTTGATATGTCGACGCCCACAAGCACAGTTATCTGTACCGGGGGAACTGTAGGATCTGCTGCGATTGCAACATGACGACCCTGCCGGGAGTTTGTGCTGCGTGAACGTCCAGAACCTCGTCTGAGGATATGAGAATATTCACACGATCAGTGACGCAAGCATCGTTGCACAACTTGTAACGTTCCCTGGCAGCACACAAACTATTAATAAAATGAAATGACATTTAATTGTACTATGTACGCCTATGAAGCAATTCGTATGTACTGTAATTGTTTAACAAAAAAATATTATTTAATTTTGTATAAAGGACATTCGTTATTATTGTAATATTTTCTGTAATAATATTCTCGATGTATTTATGATTGTAATATTTCAATACTCATAATGTAATTACGAAATATGTTAATATCTGCGATAAAAAAATGTAAAATACAGCCACAGAAGAAAATAATGTTGTAAGATTACAAAGAGAAATTAACAAGCAGCAATAGTATAAATAGGGATACATAATGTGCATTCTTTGTCGTCTTCCTCGAGAGCTGAGAGAGAGAGAGGAACCTGTGACGTAGCATTTTATGAATGAGTAGACTTCTTTTGTCTGTATCTACCTTTAGCCGCCATTAGAGGAGAAATTACAAAGTAATATAAGTTTAATTATTGTGGTGGTCTAAATACATTATAATTTATCAAAATTGTGTATTACTAATGCAAATTAGCTTGCCCATGTCGTCTATAATATGTCTTTAAAGAATTTTCAGCATTTTTAGCGATTATCGTTGGTGTTGCTGGGCTGCACCGCGACCGAACGATTTGCAGCGGCGGCACATTTAAAAAATTGTTCCGCTAAAAAATTAACCAAACCCGTAAATCGAGAGCAGATAAAATTAGCAGTGAATTACGAAATATTTTTCTTCTACAGCGATCCTGAGGCTGACGGAATTTATTACTGGTTTTACATTTGTGCATTCATAGGCGGATGATTAACGTTGAAGTTGTTAATCTGTTGGTTCTTTCAATTTCTAAAGCAAATAACTTAAACGTATAACGAAGTGTGTTTTGTCAATGATAATTAAACGTTCAGGTCAGCTTGGCAATATTTAACCATTTTCTGCTAACAGAGACAGTCTTGTGCTCCATAGCTAACGCCGGGAAAGAATTCAGTAAATATTTAAAAAACCACTGCATTTAGAAAATGTGTGCCAAGGCCAAAATACGTAAAAAATTTAATTTATACATTTTTCAACTAAATGTTCTTAATCAGTTAGTATGAATTTATCACCATGAGAGGGTTGCTAAGGTTCACGAAATTTTACATGTGCTTAATTCTGTCTAAATGAATTTTTATTACCACACGTAAATAAGGGATTCTACAACAAAGTTCGTACTGAAAGGGCGAATAACAAAAAAATTTATAGCAACATTTTTTTTCTCCCCACATTTTCAAATCAGTTCATTCACATTTTTTCAATTTTTACATAATAAATAAATAAATATTTTTTTAATTTCATTAAAAACTGACACAGCACATCCAACTAGTGTGTGGCAATTCTCCGAAAGGACCATATCGCCTCCAAGATGGCCCCAGTTTGACCCCTTTCAAACTCGTTCAGTTGACTGTAGAAAGCACGCGCGCACATCCGTGGCATGGTTGCTGCTCGTTTCACACGACCACAGCACACTGAACCTTCTGGCTGTGAGAATTACTTATTATAGGGTAGACACAGATGGCACTCTGATAGCTATGCCACTTCGCTATCTGTTAGCGGACGACGTTCAAATCATTATCAGTACATCTAACATCCCTTTGGTGGCATATGGCGTCATCTCATCAAAATCAGTGTCGTCTTTCCAAGTGTACTAACTTCTTTTTCTCGCAGCAGCGTGTTATACCATACTACATCTACAAGGCACTGAACTTGTATTTAAGGTCACAAGAGGTCACACTTGAATTCAGAGACTGCGCGTAGGATGACCTTTAGACGCTTTGTGCTTTTAAAGGGAATAAGTGCATGGTGAAAGCGGAGAGCAGCATTTAGCGAACCGAACTGATATTCCGTCTCGGGGAGGTGTTGTGGGTGGGACGTTATGGTCTAGTTTCCCTAACTTCATATAGGTGCCTTGTTGGTGTAACTGTTTCCCAAGAGAGAAACTGCTATCTCTTAAGTTTCCCCAAGGGCAAGAGTACTGTTTATATTAATATCAGATCAGTAACAAACCGATTTACAGTGGATGTGCTGAAAGTGGAAACACTACTTGTGTATAACATGAAACAAATTAATGTATATTGAAACACGCTATATTTTCAAAATGTCCACGGGTGTGCTGCCGACCTATAGTGTCCAACGGGCACAATATTTCGGCGATCATACATGTCGCCATCATCAGGTGAACTGGCGGACTGAGCTCCTGTGAACGTGCCGGCACGGAGATCCGTACGCTATGGCTGCTCAGAGGGAACTGGGTTCGGTCGCGGCGGCGGCCGATTTAAATAGCCACCGCCAGCGGCGCGCTCCCTCCGCCGTCCGCGCCCCGCGCCACGGTCGCGCGGTGGAACAGATTGCGACGGCGTCTGAGATGACGTCGGTGTGATGGCTCTGTCCGCTGTGGTCGTCACAACTATACGTTTGCTCGATTTACTCTTGATTAACCCGATCGCTGGTTCCCATGCCTTGCTAAGATTATAGCCACAGTCACGGTTTATGAGGTCGTCATTGGTGCGAATTTCAATGGCCTCTCTAACAACGCTGTCCCAGTATCTCGACGTCTGTACCAGAATCCTCGTGCGGTCATACTCCATGGCGTGATTTTCCGACAAACAATGTTCAGCGACCGGCGACTTGCTCGGATACATCAGTCGAGTGTGCCTCTGGTGTTCACGGCATCGATCTTCGACGGTACGCATCGTCTGACCAATATACGACTTGCCACATTGACACGGAATCTGGTACACGCCGGCCTTCCTCAAACCGAGGTCATCTTTGGCGCTCCCCACCAGTGCACGAGTTTTATTTGGAGGACAAAACACAGTTCCGACCCGGTGTTTCTTCAGAATGCGGGCGATTTTCCCGAGAGTGCGCCTGTGTGTGGAATAAATGCAGTGCCTACCTCTTCCCTCGTGACTTCATCCATCTCAACAGGTTGTGCTGCAGTGGTTGGGCGGAGAGCACGTTGAATCTGCCACTCTGAGTACCCATTTTTTCGAAATACAGTTCTCAGATGTTCCAATTCCTGGGGTAGACTCTCTGCGTCAGAGATAGTGCGCGCCCTATGTACTAGAGTTTTAAGGACCCCGTTCCTCTGTGAAGGGTGGTGGCAGCTGTCTGCGTACAAATACAGATCAGTGTGCGTAGTCTTCCGATACACCCCATGACCTAGGGTGCCGTCAGCCCTTCTCTTGACCAAGACGTCAAGGAAAGGTAATTTACCCTCCGTTTCAGTCTCCATAGTGAATTTGATGTTAGGGTGTATGGAGTTTAGATGTGTAAGGAAGTCAAGGAGTTTATCCATACCATGTGGCCAGATGACGAACGTGTCGTCCACGTAACGGAAAAAGCAAGTAGGTTTCCATACGGATGACGACAGGGCTTCCTCCATGTACAAATTCGCTACCACCGGTGAGAGTGGGCTACCCATGGCGACTCCCTCCGTTTGTTCGTAGTATTATCCATTAAAAAGAAAATACGTAGAAGTCAAGACATGCCTAAAAAGTTCAGTGGTCTTCTCGTCAAACTTCTGACTAATCAGTTCTAGTGACTCTCGCAGGGGTACCCTCGTAAACAAGGAAACGACGTCAAAACTCACCATGATATCTGACTCATCCAACCTGAAGCTATCAAGGCGTTTAACAAAATCCACGGAATTACGGATGTGATGAGGGAATTTACCCACATAAGGACTTAATATTCCCGTCAGGTATTTGGCCAACAAATATGTAGGTGCCCTGATGTTGCTGACAATGGGGCGTAATTGGTACCCCCTCTTTGTGAACCTTCGGGAGTTCATATAGTCTAGGCGGTACCGGACCTTGGGGTAACAATTTCTTAGCGTCACCCTCCGGTAAATCTGCGTCCTTGAGAAGCGCCCTCGTCTTGTTCTCCACCTTCTTTGTAGGGTCAACGCTGATCTTCCGGTAAGAATCGTCATTTAGCAGGCTCTGCATCTTATCAGTGTAGTCCTTATGGGAGACAACAACTGTAGCATTGCCTTTGTCAGCCGGTAAGACAACGATTTCAGAGCGCTCCCTCAGATAACGAATGGCCGCCCTCTCTTTACTGCTGATATTTGACTTCATCGGCTTGGATTTCGTCAACGCACGACAAGTTTCACGACGTATTTCCTCGCCTGATTCTGGCGGAAGTCGAGCTGCAACCTGTTCAACAGCACTAACAATTTCTGCGACTGGAGTGAACTTGGGGGTGGGAGCGAAGTTGAGACCTTTCAGCAAAACCGAGACCGCATCATCACTCAACACCATGCCACTCAAATTGATGACAGTCTTGCTCGGAACCTGCAGAGATGGTTTGTCAAGGAGACGTGAGAACTTAGCTGTTTCACGTCCCGTAGCCTTCTTATGGGCGGAATCAGCTGACACCCAGGTGACACTTTCAATCCAATCGAAGGAACAAGAAGTGAACTTACTAGCCAGTTGCAAATGTAGTTTGAGTAATTCCTGTGAGATAAACTCAAAGCTCCGGCGGGTGAATTGCACTCTCTCACGTACCAATGCGAGGCTGGCTCGTTTCTTGATTCTCTTAGCTGCTGCAGAATCGATGTGATGCATAACCTTAGCAATATTTGGAACAACATTCTCGGAACGACATCTCTTTAGAAAGGCAAGAGTACATAGCAAACGACATCTACGATGGCGCAACTTTTCAAATTTCTTCATGCTGCGATGCATCTCCTCCCCGTAAAGGTGTATGATGTGATTCTTGAGTTTCTCCCGGCGTATTTGATAATCAAAATATCCACGGGTGTGCTGTCCTCCAAATAAAACTCGTGCACTGGTGGGGCGCGCCAAAGATGACCTCGGTTTGAGGAAGACCGGCGTGTACCAGATTCCGTGTTGTGGGGCGGCGGATATATAAGTTTGTAACAATATTTGTAGACTGTAGAAACATTTCCTGGCCGATGCACCATATGTGGGGCGGCGGATATATAAGTTTGTAACAATATTTGTAGACTGTAGAAACATTTCCCGGCCGATACACCATATGTGGGGCGGCGGATGTATAAGTTTGTAATAATAGTAAATCTATTGCTGGATAAACGCTTGCGTGTTGAATCAGTTTCTAGCTTTTAGAATGTTGTTATTGCTGTCTTTTGCCGTTCTCAACACTGGCTCTCTATTTACTCCGTGACCCCCAGAAAGTGATTTAATAAAACTTGGAGCCAGTAAATAGATATCCTAGTGCCCACTTTACCTGAGAATGTTCTTCTAGCTGCAGCTTATAGCTCTGAGGAATTAGGAGATTGTCCGGGATTTCTAATCAAAAACGGTTTTCCAAAATAGTTGAGTATATTCTGAAATTCACTGATAAAAACCACAAGTATCCCTACAACCTAACTAACAGAGCAGTTCAGAGTCTAATGCGCTGATGCAACTATAAATGTCCGAATCAAATGTTAAAAAGAATGCTCGCCATAATTTGATGAAAATATTTCATCAAACGCCACGCTAAATATTTGGTAGAATGTCTGTCCCGCGACGGCACGTGAAAACACGACAGTACGCAAACTGAAGCTAGATAATGAAAATCATTCCAGAATTAACACTTCACATATAATGTTTTCATGGTTCCGCGTATCTCTAGTAACTTAATACGGCACCCGAGGCTGTTTGTAGCAGATACACTGATGCGACGCGACTACCGACACAGATGGCGTGTCATTCAGCGTCTGGAGAGATCTGGGGCCTTGCTTCCTCGCGCAGTGTTCTTATATATAAAGCCGCGGTGCGGACGGCTGAGGGAACGCCTGATCAAATCCGCTCTCCCGACTAGCCGCTGGGCTAGTAACGCACCACTTCAAGATACATAATAATTTATAGCTTCTTTGGCTGATGGCCGGAGAAGCTCTTAATTTAAACGTGCATTCAGCACGCAGGTAAGTATTGATAATAAAATTTTGACGTGGCTAAGTTAAATACTTTGAGCGAGAGAATTAATCTAATTACCCTGCACGCAGCAGATGAGCTCTGAACTGTCCCTTTTGAGATCCGCTATCGCTATAATTTTATAGGTATTAAAAAGAAACTTTACACATCTTCATAATCATAGCGGACCTCCAACCTATTTAAATCTAAACATCCTAGCCTTATTTACTAGCCTACTTAATCTATCTTGCTTCCTTCAGTTTTGAGATGAAAATCAGAAAATCATGAATTTCCACTAAAGTCTTAATTTGTGAAATCCAAAGTACTGTTTTTATTAAATCATTATGAAAGATGAATCTAAATATAAATTTTGAAGTCTCTAGCTCTTTTCTGTTGCGCCAATGATTTTTCCAGAAAAACGTCCAAATTTCGGAAATGGCTGAAGTTATCGAACTGATATTTAACACACATTAATTTAGTATTATTTCTAACATGCTAGAAAAGTTTTAGTTCATTTGCTTGATTTTTAGGGTATTGCGCAACATTTATGACGTCAGAGCTAGTTACAGCAGACTGGCTGGCACATAATGGAAACTGATGTGAATTTACTACAGCGTGAGTAGGCTGCTTCCCTACAGTGTCAATGTGGCAAGTCGTATATTGGTCAGACGATGCGTGCCGTCGAGGATCGATGCAGTGAACACCAGAGGTACACTCGACTGATGTATCCGAGCAAGTCGGCGGTCGCTGAACATTGTTTGTCGGAAAATCACGCCATGGAGTATGACCGCACGAGGATTCTGGTACAGACGTCGAGATACTGGGACAGCGTTGTTAGAGAGGCCATCGAAATTCGCACCAATGACGACCTCATAAACCGTGACTGTGGCTATAATCTTAGCAAGGCTTGGGAACCAGCGATCGGGTTAATCAAGAGTAAATCGAGCAAACGTATAGTTGTGACGACCACGGCGGACAGAGCCATCACACCGACGTCATCTCAGACGCCGTCGCAATCTGTTCCACCGCGCGACCGTGGCGTGGGGCGCGGACGGCGGAGGGAGCGCGCCGCGGGCGGAGGGTATTTAAATCGGCCGCCGCCGCGACCGAACCCAGTTCCCTCTGAGCAGCCATAGTGTACGGATCTCCGTGCCGGCACGTTTACAGGAGCTCAGTCCGTCAGTTCACCTGATGATGGCGACATGTATGATCGCCGAAATATTGTGCCCGTTGGACACTATAGCCCGGCAGCACACCCGTGGATATTTTGATTATAAAATACGCCGGGAGAAACTCAAGAATAACACGCTATATTTTACTTATTTTGAAACTTATTTTTAATCTTCTTTTTATAATACTGAACGGAGTAGTAAATATATTATTGCTGAATAAAAGCAGATAAAATAATGTTTGGAGCAGTCTTGCTGGGTGGAGGCGATTTCTACAGTGATCTACTGTCGCATTCAGCCGTAATCGATCCCTGAGGGAGATCTGGGCCAACCGAAGGAGTTAGTCTCAGACCCTTCGCCTCCAGTTACGGAGGCATGAAAATGGTTACTCTGCATGTACCAAGTTAGTTCTGTATGACGTGAGTATAACTTTTAATAAACAGAGTCGTTTACATATCCGATTGTGTGCCGAGTATTACTCATTCATGTGAGTAAGTGTGCATCGTACATGTATATACAGTGTTGGTGTATGTTGCAGGCGTTAGTCGTTTTCGGCAAGAATTAATTTTCGTTGCTAATAAGTGTTTACATCAGTTGTATGTGTTCCCTTTTATGTAATGTTTTATATTGCATATCCCTAACCTTGCTGTCTTATATTGTAGTAATTTTCACTGTTAGCGTGGGTTTCTTATGTAACTGAATTAATTAATTGTATGATCGTGTATGAGGAGCAAATTTTCAATGTAGTGCCTAGTGCTTATTTCAGAAAAAAGATACTGTTCTTTAATGATCGAAATTTTCCACCTTTGTTAATTCTTAAATTACAAGGTATATGAAATTACTGTCATGGAATTTCTTCGATCTTAACATTTGATTTTACTATCCTTAGACTCATACGGAATTTTGGTTCTAAATTGCTTGACGTTCATTTGTTAAGATTGAACCCTCTGGTTTAACCATTATATCTCTGGGAAGCAAATAAAATATACGAAAATGTTTTGCATCCTGTGACCTAGGTCTCTGTTCATTTCGTTTCATAAACTGTATATGGTACTGGAACTAATTTGTAACGACGTACGACTGTTCCTAAGACTATAGACAGACACACCAAATACTTTGAAAGCTCGATCGTGCAGTAAGTTCACTACAGCTCACAAACAAGCAACAGTTTAGAATAAAAAACTGTGTCATGTAGCGTACTATATTGACGCGGTTCGGGCGTACTGTGTGAACTGATCACAGCAAGCAGAATATGTCGTACTGGTTTTTTAACTTCTTCGAAACAGTAATCTATATGTTGCAAATATATCGTTTTCTAGCAAAATACGCTTCCTAGTACACGAGGCTCCGTGTAGTGTTGCCAGATACAGAGACACGAAACCGGCAAATTCATTCCGTCTTACGCTCCAAATTTCGAAGTATAGAGTAGAAAATAACACTTAACATTATTTGCATTCAGTATTACTTACGAACGCATTTCTAGACGAATATTTAAAAACACGAGAGAAGGACTTAATATTGGAAACAATGTGTACATTTTTTATTGAGATCAAGGACTGGAAGTATAATTTAATCTATAGATACAAGTGAAATTTACAATTTTTCTGATGGTAATTGTGCCCACAGTCACTAAGTGCTTTGGAAGATGAACCGAAATCTGTACCTCTGGGTCGAAGACTTTGAGGTTTGGTATTTTCGGCTCTTGTTTGGCTCATAATAAAATACTAGAAGGCAACCGGCTTTCACAAAACACATTGGATTTTTCCTTTCACTTGTGGCTGTGAAATACCCATGACTTTCCATTTCGGCTCTTGTTTGGCTCATAATAAAATACTAGAAGGCAACCGGCTTTCACAAAACACATTGGATTTTTCCTTTCACTTGTGACTGTGAAATACCCATGACTTTCCATCGGTGTGTTTTTATTTAGTATGATGCTCGTTTGGTTTGAGTCAGTGAACGTTAGGTGACAGCAAGTTTTTCAAAAATTGTAGTACGTAAGTGTACCACACACCAATCATCAAAATCTCGTGAAAATAAAAACGAAGAAAATGTCTTCCTTAATGTACTCGGCCATGAGTTAAAATACGGAGAGCACTCCGGAATTTTAATTTGAGTTTATTAATTAATGGCTAATTACTTAATTTCTGTGCTGTGGTAGAAGTAAGAGGAACGCTCGAGAGAGAGGAAGGAAGGAGGGGTAGGATCGTATTGTAGTAAACTTAGCAACATATTGACACCAAACTGCCAAACAAAAATTATGAACTGATGTTACAGTGTAATCTGTGAATTACCTCAAATTGTTTGCGATGGAAATGCTTGAAAAATAACGTTCAGCACGACATATCGATAGACGAAACTTTGCAGTATAGTCCTAGCATGCATACCGACCATGGTACTATAAACTCCTTCACCACAGCTGCAGTAGGAGTAAAGCACGTATCTGTTGCCATTGCATACATCATCTGCGACAGGTCGATTTAAAAAAAAAAAGAAACGAGTTGGCTATGATTTGCACGGTTGACAGTGATACAGTTCGATAAATACGGGGGTGCTAATATTTCAGTGTCGTGGTGCTTGACACATTAATACATGACGTGACGAACTGTCCCTTCACAAACAATACACGCAAATATTTTAATACAATAGCTGCCTGTCAATTGATAATCTACATTTCTCCGAAACTGGAAGTGAAACGAAAAGTAAAAACAAAATTTTAAACGAATTTAAATTCCAGCCGTCAGAGGACATCAGTCCGACAGAATCGTCTTCTTTCGTACTTTCAACTCTACATTGTCTTTATATCTCCACCACGACACAATACTTTAATCATCAATCACTAATTACCTGTAATAAGTGAAATACAGTTTCACACACAACTTGTGCTCATATTGTAAAGACCAATCAATATGATTTTGTGATAGCTTCAGTACAGTGTTTGGTTGATATCTTAGTGTCTCTGTGGACGTGAGTCTTCTGTAACCTGACTGTGACTAACAATACAAAAATTGATTGGCAACAAAACAAATTCCTGTAAAGGCACCAAATTTATTTTATTTGTCGTATGTTAGGACAAATATCTATAGCTACAAAAATGGCTTTCACAAATTTACTATGTCCGTTCCGTAACTAAAAATGCTTTCACTCTACAGTACATTCGTGTATGGAAACATTTTGCTACAGGAATTCCACTAGTTCATTCCTCATATACAGCGGTTCTTTTCATCCTAAATGCCACTGGAACTCATTCTGATCGCTATACAAAGACATTTATACATAAGAAGATTTAACCGCTATTCAAATGGGAGCTTGATGTCTCTCTCGTACTGGTGTGTTGATCATCCGGCACAACTTCGAAGGGTTTGTATCATTCCCACAGACTGAACACTTGGAGAAAGAAAGACCGTGATGGTTATTGATTTATCGAAGCGAGTGGAAATATCTTTTAAAACTGATTTACTTGTACTTAGATCCAACACGAAGTCAGGACAGGACCAGTAACCTGGGTACCGTAAGCTCTTTATCGTAAAATTTATGGATATCCATCCTACTGCATGGGTGAGGTACATATGTATCAACAGCTGATGATAAATATGAGAAAAAGTGCCACCACAGCTTTACCTTGAGAATGTCTTTAGTGTATCACACAACAAGTTTCGGCGGATTATTAGCGCCATCTTAAGGCCCCATCACCGCCAAAAGAGTACTAGATTTCCTTGATGCAGGTATTGTGGAATCCTTGTTACTAGCACACTTGGGCTAACTTTCATCAGGAGTCTGTACTCGACACCGTGTTGTCTCTAATGCAGTCACATTCGTTAGGTACCTGTGATACACTAGTCCACACTCGCACCCGATATCACGAACTCCACCAGCATGGCGCCGGCCACTGTGGCCTAGCTGTTCTAGGCGCTTCAGTATAGAACCGCGCTGCTGCTACGGTCGCAGGTTCAAATCCAGCCTCGGACTTGGATGTGCGTGATGACCTTAGGTTAGTTAGGTTTTAGTAGTTCTAAGTTCTAGGGGACTGATGAACTCAGAAGTTAAGTCCCACAGTGGTTAGAGCCATTTTTGAACCAACAGCATGTAATGTCAAATGTGACTTCGATTAAGCCAAGAATATCTTTTATGCCGTTGTTGTTCTACAAAATCGACTGATATGTACTTATCGGAGAGTGAGGTGTTGGGTTGTTTTCTGGAAATTGTCTTCAATGGTCATTTCATACTCATGCCTTTTTTCCTCTTGAATTTCTGTGTTCTTGTATAAAAACGGAAATGAAATTCATGTAATTTAAAGCCTAATAAAACGCTCCACCCGAGTCATCTGAAGCCTCTAACGTCACTGCGTTACAGAATAACAATATCTACAACAACGTCATAAAAATTGATCTTGAGTGTTCCAAGGAATGAGAAGATGCGTAAAATGTGGTTGCACTGTACCACCAAAGCGCCACCACGTCGACACCCAAGTTTCCTGTCTAAATTAAAAATCTCCTGCACTTTGAAGTTAACATTAATTTACCTTCGACATATGCTTTCCCACGGTTACAGGGAAGGATAGCTTCATTCAAGGAAATTAAATTCTTGGTGAAAATTGTAATTTAGTAGGTCAGTTGGTGCAGCGATGTACCGTCGAATGCTGTAAGATGATGTCCATAGGTAGTTGGTTCGAATCCCGTTCACAAGAATATTTTAATTATGTGTACAATCACTTGAGAGTCCTCTCACATGAAAACCAAATCACAAATGTAATATATTGCCATAGCGTTAAGCAACATTGCATTGCTGCGTTTTCTTTGCCGTTTACATAAGTTTACTTTCTCTATCGCTCTTCACATATGTCACTTTCAAAAAGATGTCTAGTTAATGTGACCACACCCTTTTTCATTTATGAGATACAATGTATCTTTTATTATCTTCGTACTGACCAACTAGGATCCTGTTTAAATTATTGAAGCTTCATCATCTTACATTAACATGTAGTAGATCTCCTTCAACCACTGACGTCAATTTACACTCACAAACATCACAGTCCTTACTTAAGTTTCTGTTACCTGAATATTGTCCATGCTTTATATCTCTCCTCATACAAAACCTCATTGTTCCACAGTTCGTTGAACTGTGGGCGCATGAAGATATCTTTGCTACTAACAGAAGATTCCAAAAAAGTGAATCGTATGTAGCAAAGCAAATGGACTTATCCTCAGTTATCCAGTTCTCAGGCTGTGAAATTCAGTGTGGGACGTACGACGAACGTATCCGTTAGTACAGTGCGGCGAAATTCGACGTTAACGGGCTGCGGAAGCAGACGACCGACGCGGTTGCCCTTGCTAACAGCTTGACGTCACCTGCAGCGACTCTCCTGGGCTCATGATCACATCGGTTAGATCCTAGACGATTGTAATGCTGTGGCGTGGTCAGATGAGTCCCGGTTTCAGTTGTACGACCTGGTGGTAGGTTCCGAGTGTGGCGCGTGCTTCACGAAGCAGTGGACCAAAGTAGTCAACAAGGCGGTGTGCAAGTTGGTGGAGGCTGCATAGGGATGTGATCTGAGTTTATATGGGTAGTCTGGGCCAACTGAACAGATCATTTACTGAAAATACACTCCTGGAAATTGAAATAAGAACACCGTGAATTCATTGTCCCAGGAAGGGGAAACTTTATTGACACATTCCTGGGGTCAGATACATCACGTGATCACACTGACAGAACCACAGGCACATAGACACAGGCAACAGAGCATGCACAATGTCGGCACTAGTACAGTGTATATCCACCTTTCGCAGCAATGCAGGCTGCTATTCTCCCATGGAGACGATCGTAGAGATGCTGGATGTAGTCCTGTGGAACGGCTTGCCATGCCATTTCCACCTGGCGCCTCAGTTGGACCAGCGTTCGTGCTGGACGTGCAGACCGCGTGAGACGACGCTTCACCCAAACATGCTCAATGGGGGACAGATCCGGAGATCTTGCTGGCCAGGGTAG
Organism: Schistocerca americana; assembly: GCF_021461395.2. NCBI lineage: Eukaryota > Metazoa > Arthropoda > Insecta > Orthoptera > Acrididae > Schistocerca > Schistocerca americana. Next base: position 495,165,223 of record NC_060124.1, on the reverse strand, counting down.
TTGACTTACACCTTCTAGAGCACGTTGGGTGGCACGGGATACATGCGGACGTGCATTGTCCTGTTGGAACAGCAAGTTCCCTTGCCGGTCTAGGAATGGTAGAACGATGGGTTCGATGACGGTTTGGATGTACCGTGCACTATTCAGTGTCCCCTCGACGATCACCAGTGGTGTACGGCCAGTGTAGGAGATCGCTCCCCACACCATGATGCCGGGTGTTGGCCCTGTGTGCCTCGGTCGTATGCAGTCCTGATTGTGGCGCTCACCTGCACGGCGCCAAACACGCATACGACCATCATTGGCACCAAGGCAGAAGCGACTCTCATCGCTGAAGACGACACGTCTCCATTCGTCCCTCCATTCACGCCTGTCGCGACACCACTGGAGGCGGGCTGCACGATGTTGGGGCGTGAGCGGAAGACGGCCTAACGGTGTGCGGGACCGTAGCCCAGCTTCATGGAGACGGTTGCGAATGGTCCTCGCCGATACCCCAGGAGCAACAGTGTCCCTAATTTGCTGGGAAGTGGCGGTGCGGTCCCCTACGGCACTGCGTAGGATCCTACGGTCTTGGCGTGCATCCGTGCGTCGCTGCGGTCCGGTCCCAGGTCGACGGGCACGTGCACCTTCCGCCGACCACTGGCGACAACATCGATGTACTGTGGAGACCTCACGCCCCACGTGTTGAGCAATTCGGCGGTACGTCCACCCGGCCTCCCGCATGCCCACTATACGCCCTCGCTCAAAGTCCGTCAACTGCACATACGGTTCACGTCCACGCTGTCGCGGCATGCTACCAGTGTTAAAGACTGCGATGGAGCTCCGTATGCCACGGCAAACTGGCTGACACTGACGGCGGCGGTGCACAAATGCTGCGCAGCTAGCGCCATTCGACGGCCAACACCGCGGTTCCTGGTGTGTCCGCTGTGCCGTGCGTGTGATCATTGCTTGTACAGCCATCTCGCAGTGTCCGGAGCAAGTATGGTGGGTCTGACACACCGGTGTCAATGTGTTCTTTTTTCCATTTCCAGGAGTGTAATTATGTTCGGCTACTTGGAGAGTATCTGCAGCCATTCATGGACTTCATGTTCCCAAACACTGATGCGCCATGTCACCAGACCACAATTGCTTAAAATTGGTTTGGATAACGTTCTGTCCGCAGCTCGTGGTTGTGCGGTAGAGTTCTCGCTTCCCGCGCCCGGGTTCCCGGGTTCGATTCCCGGCGGGGTCAGGGATTTTCTCTGCCTCGTGATGACTGGGTGTTGTGTGATGTCCTTAGGTTATTTAGATTTAAGTAGTTCTGAGTTCTAGGGGACTGATGACCATAGATGTTAAGTCCCATAGAGCTCAGAGCCATTTGAACCATTTTTTTATAACATTCTGGACAATTCGAGTGAATGATTTGACCATCCAGATCACCCAACGTGAATCTAATCGAACATTTGTGGGACATAATCGAGACGGCAGCTCGTGCACAAAATCCTGAACCGGGAACATTTTCGCAATTATGGTTGGATTTAGGGACAGCATACCTCAATATTTCTGTAGGAGACTTCCAACTACTTGTTGAGTCCATGCCAACTCAAGTTCCTGCACGACGCCGAGAAAATGTAGGTTCGTCAGGGTATTAGGAGGTATCCCATGACTTTTGCCGCCTCAGTGTAGCAAGCCCACCTGGACGGATGGGTACCTAAATGCTTCAAACCACCGTCATCTAGCTACATGCTGCTGGAGATAACGAAATCTAGTGCAAGTACTCAAATGGTTCAATTTGCTCTGAGCACTATGGGACTTAACATCTATGGTCATTAGTCCCCTAGAACTTAGAACTACTTAAACCTAACCAACCTAAGGACATCACACAACACCCAGTAATCACGAGGCAGAGAAAATCCCTGACCCCGCCGGGAATCGAACCCGGGAACACGTGCGCGGGAAGCGAGAACGCTACCGCAAGACCACGAGCTGCGGACAGTGCAAGTATGGACTAGTGTGTGTAGGAGAGACGGGGTCATCCATCAGTGCACAGGTATCTGACCATGAAAGATGTATACAATTAAGACAACACAGCAAGTCAGCAGTGGCAGAACACTAGAATGAGTGCGGCAGGCACGTAGAATTTCGAGCAGCGCTCGCACTGGCGAAGGAGCCTCTTACCTTCAGGAGTAAAACCACAGGGGCAACAGAAATAGCCGAGTGAGCCGTCAACATGCACAGAGAAGACAGGTACCGACTTCCGGAAAGACAATGGTCGCGGAAGCCTTCATCGCTTGATATTTATCTTATACGTGACATGTAAGTACTGTTTCTTTCTTGTAATGTTAGTCAGTACTTACACTTCTATGTAAAAAACATTTTCCCATAATTTTTTACTGATGTTATAGGCCAATTTGAATATTTAATTTGTGATGAAGGCACTCATAGAAGAGTCGAAACCTTGTCAAAAGACATAAATTTTGTGACCGATGGCTGTAATTGCTTTAACTTTAATTTGTAAACGTTCGCTGACTACGCAGCCATGTTCAAAATTTTAAGTGATAAAATATTAAAATCACAGTACATGCCCTGGCCGAATGATTTGCTATAATTCGCTGTCGTGCGACTAATGCGAGTAGTGAGCATCAAGAATGAGACGGTCTCTAACAAATTTCAGAGAGATTACCTCTGTTGTTCATGTTCTGCCCCTCCGCTTGCTTGGGGGGAGAGGCTGTACGAATCCTGCAAGAGCAATAGAAGAGACCAACTTGTGGCAGTTGGCTTCCGGCTCGCATGTGTGGAGTTGCGGGAACTACGTCAGCAGTCGGCTCTTTGACTGTCAGCTCACTTTGTAAGGAGAGCTCTCGACATAACCCACGATATAAGAGTCATGCCCGTAAAATCATATGGACTTGTTGCTGTGTCCTCTTTGCCGTGAGGGAGAGTTGCGCACTGGCTCGAAGTGAACATCAGAGCTTGGGCAGAGGATGGAATTAAACGCCAGATTCCAGTCGGTGACCGTGGCTTGGTAAACTGTTGTTCTGTGCTGTCGGGACCACAATATCGCCGTGGCACGGAAGAATGTGCTGGTCGTCTGATTGAAATTTCCACCTGACCTTGCGATGGATGGAAAGCTATGCGGAAAACCAATGTGCTCTGACATACTGGATTTTATGGTGACCATTCGTTCTTGTAATCTCACGGGAAGCAATGGGTGATGCCTGTTTACTACTTTCATGAGTGTCTGTAGCACCGGTTGGTTAAATAGCGAGAATTGAGTTTTGTAATGTGAGAGCATTTCTTAAGGAGGTATTGTCTTTGTTCTAGTAAATTGCCTTAATGTAAAAGCACTGTAATATTCAGCTATGAAATTTCAGATCTGTTATTCAGCACTTAAGGTTGTAAGCGACATTTTCCTGTGTTCATCTTCAACAGTCAGGTGCCCCGTTTGGACCTTATCCTAGTTAACTACTTTTATTATTTTAATAAACACTTTTGAAGGTAGTTTCTTCCCCTGTTTTTAATTTTGGGACTTACAATAAGTCATAAAGTCCGCTCGAGCACTAATCTCATGCAGGTAACTGATGTTCTGTAAAACATTTGATTCGTGACTTTACAAAACGACCCAAGTCTGTATATCCATGGTTTTGAGTTATGGGCACAACAATGTTCCAATACCCAGCTCGCATTGTTTAATACCAAAATGACTTAGGCAGTGACTTCTGTACATTATTTCCAGTAGCAGAAAATTCGCGTTTACCGGAAAAACTGTCTTAGTCCAGGACTTAAGTTGGTTTGCTTGTCAGGTAACGATAATTATGAACAACTCATGTATAACTTAAAGTTGGTATAATATCTATATTGCTTTTCTTTGTGGGGTAGACCTGCGATATGTAAGTTGAAAACGAAAATGGCGTCTAATAGCAGTGCTTTATGTATTGGTGTCGTTGAGAACAACGAAAATAATGACTAAACAAGGATGAAAGGTATTAAAGGGGGTTGCGGAATACAAGAGAGCTACAGTAACACATACTAAGCCTAAAGTTTGAGAGCACTTAATAATGAGAGGAAGTTGGTTTCACCAACACAAACAGTCACAAACAGGACCTGCCTGCGGGTAAGCAGTTTGGATATAATTTTGTCCCACAATATTTCACTACACAAAATTCTTGTACACATCTTCGTAGCTTACGTATGTATCCAATTTGCAGAATAACCACGGGAGATGATTTGTAAATAAAAGCGAAACTTGTCTGGTGTAACTCTCTTTAATTAGACTGCGGTAAGCCTAAGACGGATAGTAACATTGTCATATATTTCAGATGCAGGAAGCTATGTTTCAACTTGATTTCCGAAAATGCATTGTTAGAAAAAGTTATATACGTGACATATTTTGGAATTAAGAACGATCAATATGTGTACTTAGAGGGACAGATTGAGAATACTGCCATAAAAAGTCGAAGGGGAAGGAAAGACGATCCTGGTACTAGGGCAGCTATGTTCGAGTATTATGTTAAACATTCAGACAAGAGGATACAGGTATATAATAAAGCCTTCATCAGTGTTTATTGTGCTACCGAATCCATGATGAAGAGACTGCGTAAGTTGCTGTTCAGTGGCAAGTCTCCTTAAGATCAACGTAGAAAACACAAACCAAGTAACGCAAATGGGCTTATGTACTTGCTTCTATTAATGCTCATACTGCGTCAGTTCCAACTAAATAAACGCACTATGGAATCGTGTTCTACTTAAACGGTGAAATAACTGTAAAAACAATGCATGAAATGCTTCTTGTCAACTATCCTGACTGCAATGTGACTTACCACTATTTTCACAGATGTTTCAATAATCATTTCTGTTTGAGAATTGGTAGGCCCAGTGTAGACACATGCATTACGTGTGAAGAACTGGTGAAAAGCAGTGCACTTAATAATTATGCTAATCGTGCAGCTGCAGCAGAACTCCTAGTTCACAAATGTCGCAGAAAAAAGTTCTACAAAACACAGGAAGATGCAAGCAAGTTATGCACTGAGAGAGTGGATATTCTTGCTTCAATATTTGAGTAGATGCTTGCCTAAGATACCAGTTCAGGACATTTATTATTAACGTCAACTGACAGTTACAGATTTCTCTGAGTATAGGACGAAAACTTGCTCATCATCTTTCTACATATACCATAAGGGACAAGCTAAAACTATCAGATATGCAGTTTACTCCTCCATTATTTCAATGCCGGTGTTTCATCTATTATTAAAAAACTCTGGTTATTTAGCGATTGCTGTCCAGGTTAAATAAGAACAACACTCTCATCAATTTTTTAATGGCTGTAAGAGCTCACAGCGTTTGTTGAACATTAGACCTCTTTTCCCAATCAGAGGAAACTCCTTTCTGCCAGATGACAGGGATTTCGTAGTAGTGAAGCAACGACTGTGACATATGGACAGACTGCACAATGAAGGATGTGAGTGAACGCGTAGTCAGCTCTCGTGCTAAAGGAAATTTTACAGTTCTTATCACTGAAAGTGAAGCTGTGGCAAAACCATTCATAGCGGGGGGGGGGGGGGGGGGGGGGAAATTCAGCACTATTTCATCCTTGAACCAATATATCCACATATTCCAGAACTTCCACACAGACATGCTTATGCAAATGGTGTGTGTCCAATTAAACAAAATAAAATTTTAGATATACGCAAAATGCTCAAGTACTTGCCGGATTGTAATGACTCCAAAGCATTTTGTGAGAAAATGAGTTGAATTGCAATTTCGTACTAGAAAGTTTGTCCTGCATGGTTATATTCCTGAATGATTTACATTTATATGTATTCTGAATGTATTTTCCAATAAAAGAAATGTATTTTTGTGTTTTTATAAGTCAGAATTTTATTATATAAGAGGCACAACTGAAGTTAACTTGAAAAACGACTTCTGTCCTTTTTAAACCAAAATTAGAACACGAAGAGAGTTCAAAATCAAGTTTTGGCAGTAACAGTTTTATTTAGTTTCGATTTATGTAACATATCATGCTATAACTTAGTGCAATATTCTTTTCAGTAAGATAACAGTTTTTTGTTATTTCCGAAAATGTATCTTTAGGGATTTAGGTCACTTTGAAAATTCACGACTCTTTTCTGTGTGCAAGAAGGTAAATGGTATCTTGTTTCTGTTTTAGACAAGCCTGAGGGACATCTGTCGGCATCGTGTTTATGCGGCTTATGGTACCCACTTCCGATTATTGTGAATACTGATTTGAATTGTTGAATATTTTGATCAATCGTTGTAAATCTTTAACTATAATCAAATATCAATTTGTCAAATTTATGGCTTCTGGAAATCAGTTGGTTTCTAAATTTTAACTTAAATTGTCCTTTCTACTCTCCTTGTATTATTTCTCGCTTTTCTTTAATGTATGCTTGTGATGTTTAAATACTTGCTAGCTAACATTTTAAATTCTTAAGTTTGTGCTGGTTCAAATGGTTCAAATGGCTCTGAGCACTATGGGACTTAACTGCTGTGGTCATCAGTCCCCTAGAACTTCGAACTACTGAAACCTAACTAACCTAAGGACATCACACACATCCATGCCCGAGGCAGGATTCGAACCTGCGACCGTAGCAGTCACGCGGTTCCAGACTGTAGCGCCCTTTAACCGCACGGCCACTCCGGCCGGCTGTGCTGGTAGAAACGGACTTTTCACTGGAGGGAGGACATGAGAAAACGTGACCCCAAACTGCAAACCACGTGAAGAAATTTTTTGTAACAGGTATGGAGGCTGCACCCAGATCTGTCATAGGAATTGAATCTATCAGCCTCAATTGCGGTAATGAAACCAAACCTTTTCTTATATATCTTTTCTTATATATTAGATTATCACAATTGCTGATTGGGCTGCAATGATGAAAGTACAAAAATTGGATCTGACTATTTGTAGGAGACCTGTCTGTTTTATGAATTACAAGTTCACATTACTCCAATTGAAGGAAGTATAACCGAATTAGCACAGTGCTTGAGAATCCTGTTAGATCGATCACACATGTCAACGCATATGCTGAGCGAAGTGAATGCCGCTTGTACTTCTTCTACCAAACAGTTATCTGATGCCCGAGACAGTACTCAGATCTTATAATGAATAACAGCTTCATGCCCACAAATATTTCGTGGTCAAGCGTGTTGACAACATTTATTCTGTATTAGCAATGCGTTATTAGAATTTAAAAAGGAAGCCGAAACTTCACAAATTTTACAGATTCAAGCAGATTTGTGCGTGTTGGACCAACATCCGAGTCTTCTGAATTGGTTGGGTGACGGCAGTTCGGGAAGTTTAGACAATGATCAAGGGCTTAATGAGCAGTCGAGTTCTGGCGATGTGGGGTTCTGGCAAGGTGTTAATAAATTGCCGAATCGTTTGCTGATGATTTGATGTAGGCATGAGTCATTGGCTCCCGACAGTAGTACTGCCATAAAAACGTTTTCGCGATTGACGTTACAGTTCGTGTAACATTCTACACTAATCCGGTTATTACTGTCACTTATGTTACAAGTAATTATTCAACGTATGAAAAGTCAATTGTACATGACACAGGGTAGGTTTGGAAATTTAATTCTTAAACAAGTACCCGGAGGCCACATGAAAGAAATTCTGATTAAAGAATACTGTTTTAGAGTGCAAGGAGTACACGAAGACTTGTGCATGTACATTGAAAGTATTCACATTTACCGTGCTGCCTTAGATTTGGATCTATCCAAGGGCAATGTGGTGCATCTGCTTTTAGAAGGAATGCGACCACAAGATCGCAGTACGTTGGCGTCTGCTCAAAAACCAAATTCTTTCGCCGAATTACGTCTCGTAATTTCGACAATACAGACCGTTAGACTTGCAGATAGTATGTGTGAGAACTTTTTGAGTCCTCATCAGCTCACCACAAATAAAATACCAAAAGTTCCCAGTATGATACAAAGTACCAACGTGAGAGGACATGTTTTACCATCATCAAACCGGGCAGCTAGTCAGGGATTTTAGACAGCTATGTGAAAAACAATGACATCTGGGGGCGTCGAGGCATAGGAAGCGGTAGTGGACACTTCAAATGGTTCAAATGGCTCTGAGCACTATAGGACTTAACATCTGAAGTCATCGGTCCCCTAGACCGTAGAACTACTTAAACCTAACTAACCTAAGGACATCACAAACATCCATGCCCGAGGCAGGATTCGAACCTGCGACCGTAGCAGTCTCGCGGCTCCGGACTGAAGCGCCTAGAACCGCACGGCCACCGCGGCCGGCGTGGACACTTCACGTAGCTTTTGTACTACATTAGCTACTCAAACACACCCGTTAACTTTTATCTGTGTAAGTGTCAACTCTGAGCCAGTGCGTGCCTTACGAGATTCTAGCTGTTCCATGTGCTTAATAGATACTCGATACTACCATTGCTATCATAGTGTGGGAGGTTCTAGTCCGATTACTCATGCCAATACTGCCAGGTGGCATGCCACTCTCTCAATTTAACCACATTGTCAGTCAGATGAACGTTCATGTCTTATGTCATGATCTCTGTGTTCCCCGGTATTACATTCGGTCTGTGTGGTTTATGACTTTTGTACATGAGAAAATTGTGGGCAGATTGTCCTTACAAGAAGATATGTGACCTGAAGAGAACTTGTACCTAAGGGGCAGTAGTGGAGGCGATAGAGAACGGGGAGAGAGATGGATTGGGGTGTCATAAATTCTGATTCCGGAAAGCAGCAATCAGTTGATCGTAGCTGCAGAGGGACTTCTGGCTGCAACTCTCTCCTCCTTCCCCTTAGGGTCAGACATTAGGGCACCATTTTGCAAAAGCATTTTACCTGGGCCAGGCAGTAATCCATTGCAAAGGCGGCCATTTGGCGGAAAATAAGAGGAGAAAGTCATTTAAGAGAGACTGCTGCAATCTGATCCTTTGTGCAAATGGTGGGAAGATCATAAAACTCCATACATTCCCATTTTAGAAGCTGGAGCAATTCATGCAAAACGGCTGGTGTACTTGTTTGGTGGAGGCAAGACTGCAACTTCCCTGATGCCAGAAAGCGAGCAGCAGAAACATATATTTAATGGGACCGACTGCCTGGGAAGCTTAACAGCGTTCTTTCAGGAATTGGTAATTGTCGGTCCAGAAAGGTTAGATCTCTCCATAAATGAGGGACTACGGTCCCACCTAGATATATGTTATTTGCCAAAACCGTGGCCTTTCTTACAGTGAGAACGACGTCTCCCTAGTCTGAAATCTCCTTTTTTTAAGACAAGAGAGGTTTGGAGTCGCTAATTGGCTCTTCTCAGGACATGCATAGCGGAGGCTTTCTCCTCCAGCATAGTAACGCCGGTACTGTGTCTGGATCGGCTACCAGGTCAACAGAACGGTCAGTAGGGAGATTCAATGCGTAGAGAATAGTTCGATTGTTTTGTGCAATGTGGGGGCAGTTTCGCTTTTGCTGATTCAGCTCCCGTACCGAGGCCTCGTGGAAAGTGGTTGTGATTCTTTGCTTTCGCGGTCTTCTGGTCCTCCCTGGTAGAGAATTTCAGGTCTTTCCCTTGCGGTCGACTTAGAGTCAGTGGCAGTTTCCTTCCAGCTGTACCAGCAGAGGAACTGCATATCATCTCGGACGTATTGTGTGTCACGAGGGAGGACTTCTTCGTCCTCAGTTGGTCATCTGACGTTTGACAGTTTCAGCACACACTGTCCTGCCTGTGAGTCAAATTGGTTTGGCCAGACCAGCGAATGGGTGCGTCTCACACTGAAATCTGCCCGGATTTCGGGCCTGTAATAGGAAAGTTACTCGCATTCTGTTAATTAAAATGACAGGGCGCTTAGTTTGCAAATTTTCATGGACGCGTCAGAACACTACAGTAGCCGCAGCACACCGCTCCTCACTCACAGCGCACCGTTTTCTGCTGCCGCCTGAAATCAAGGTCAAAAGGTAAATCACTGCTGCACCAGCGTAGGGTTGTTAAATGACATAGACAGCCCTCTGTTCTGCAGTGAACCATAGTCTGCGGTAAACTTTGTTATATTTTATTCCGTTTGAATAGAGTTTTGACTCGTAGTGTATTCATGGAAACAAAGTCAGATTTCGTTGTTAAATTGATTATCTCAGGGAAGAAAGTGTAAAGCTTCCGCTCCAATGTATACTTCTCATTCACACATCATTACTTTTTCTGATTTGTGTTTGTCATTTTTTGTGGAAGATTTATCAGCTCATTGTTATTATAAAAGGATTCATCAAACTTGTCAATATTTTGTAAGCCTAAATACGCCACTTTTCTCATTCATACTCCCTCAAATATTCGCTGTCTTTATTTTATTCTTGTGGTACATGCGTACACCATCAATTTAAGTTTCAGTCTTATTAAATTAATTTGATTATTACTTTCAGTTGTGAAAGTGACCCTAGGCATAGGCAACAAAAGTGCGAAGAGAAAATACACTAACTTCATATACAGAAATTAAGAGTGTAGCTCAAGACTTGACTGTTCTTCAGAAGATAATACTTTTCTTTGTGTAAAGATAAAGACATTTAGCATCACTCATATATTTGTGATTAAAACAAGCAACGGCTTGCAAATGTACTGCTGCGAATGGCAGTTCCTTGTCAGTTATTGGTTACCGCCGTATAAAATTGAAACTTGGACAATGCTCATGGCCATTCAATTTTTACGTGGTTAGTGGCTTTACTGACTCAATAATTCTAGAATGTGATTTTTTAATTACAGCCCTGTGGATTATTAATTATGTAGAAGAGCAGTGTTTCTTTATGTCTAGACATGGCATTATAATTAACCTTTGTAATCATTCAATTCGAGGTACAACTTATGCATATATTTGGGAAGAGGAAACTGTGGACTTAAAGCCACTCAAATTCTTCCCAGAGACAGCAAGAGCTTCAGGTGTTGCGTTAATTCCCTGAGGTGCTGAGTGACCACCCAGGAGTTACCAACTGTATTCAGTATCAGATTCGACTGACTCGATTTTCGTGAGGCAGACACCTTATAGATTACCACCTATGAAGATGTCCGCCCCGGTAGCTGAGTGGTCAGTGCGACAGACTGTCAATCCTAAGGGCCCGGCTTCGATTCCCGGCTGGGTCGGAAATTTTCTCCGCTCAGGGACTGGGTGTTGTCCTAATCATCATCATTTCATCCCCATCGACACGCAGGTCGCCGAAGTGGCGTCAAATCGAAAGATCTACACCAGGCAAACGGTCTACCCGACGGGAGGCCCTAGCCACACGACATTTCCATTTTACCTATGAAGATGAAAGAACTTCGTCGTATTTTCGATCAGATGTTGCGGTCTCACCGTATTTCTCATCCATTTTCTTAGTGCCTAAGGCTGACATGGCAGGATACTGACCGGTTAATGAAAAGGTTGTGTTGGAATCGGTGCTTATACTCGATTTGCGTAACTGTTCTTCCTGGTTTCCATGCGCAAAAGTGCATATTACCAAATACCTTTATCCAAGGAATCCAGGTATGTCATTATAATTTATTTGAGCTTAATCGTGTCCCGTTGGGTCTTGCCACCACTGGGGCAGCGGTTCTGCCGCTGCTGTGTGACCTTTAAATTCCACTACGTATACAATTCTCTTGACGATGTAGTTACGCATAATCACTGTTATGAGGAGTATTTGGATTATTTGACGCCGGTTTTGAGAAGACGTAAGGATTCTGCTCTGGCAGTAAAGACTTTAATCGTTAAACATTTTCTGAGTCAAATTTCCTTTTTGGCACACATTGTCTCCAGTGTGCGGTTGACGATCAGTCAGTCACGAACGCAGGTCATCTACGATTTTAGCCCACTGAAAGATAAGAAAGGAGTGGGGCGTTTCATTCGGGTGGTTAATTTTTTCTTCAGATATTTAACTAATTTTGTTCAAATTGCAGCCCCACTGAATCAATTCCGTAAAAAGAGCGAATATTTCTGCTGGTTCTCAGCGCAGAAAGAGGCTCCTGATTCTCTGAACAAAGCCCTTGTTGTTGCACTGGCGTTAGATATTCCCGACATTAATAAAGATTTTATTCTTCAGACCCATGCTTCCCAATCTGGTATAGCTGCTGTTCTCCTCCACGAGGAGGCGGCCCATCGCTTATGCTTCTCGTTGTTTATTTGAGTCGGGGATTAAATGTTTCGTCTACCAGTTAGAGGCGCTGGCCGTTCTCTTCGCTCGAGAGAAATTTCTGTTTTACCTTGAACATAAGCCTTTTTCCTTCGAAACAAATAACCAAGCATTTGGCTGGATGTTGGGTAGGCCAAGGACGACCATTCGAATTGCTCGTTGAGTTGTACGAATTCCGGCAGTTAATTTAGTGGTTAAGAACATACGTGGGACAGATAATCAAGTGGCTGACGCTTTGAGCCGAATATTTCAGCAGGAAGAACAGGGAACTGAAGTGTATGGGTTGGTCGAGGAAAGGGTTACTGCCGTTTTAACTGAGGTTCCGTCCCTGTTTGGGAATTTGAAGGAACAACAGGAACAGGATCCTGAATTGGCACTACTCAAGGAAAGGATGGAATCGGGTGAGATAGTAGAATAATATGTGATATCTCGTGCCTGTACTTCGAGTCTGCACATGTAATTAAAAATGGAAAATTTGCATTCTTGAAGTCTACTTCCTGCGGTGTTTAAGTATTTCAACGAATCATTGCGTGGAAGTCATTCGGATTAGCCAAAATCTTACATGTGACATGGGGAGGTTTAGTCAAAGATGTTTAAAAGAATGATGGCGTTGAGTGAGTTGTGCAAAGTAGCCAAACACAAACTCAGTACCCGCCAGGGATTGTTATACTCCTCACATGAAGAGATTCCAATGGATAAACTCCTCATTGATTGCATTGGTCCGTTACCTCACACCAAGGACGGCCATCGTTACATCTTTGTGATCGTCGATACGTTTTGTCGTTTTGTGTGGTTTTTCCTTAGTAGAACGGTCACGGTCCCCACTACTATTAAACACCTTACTAATATTTTAAATATCTTTTTGGTACTGTAAAAATTTTATTAGTATTAGGTTTTCGAGCCACTTAATACCCTTGTCTAGGACAATACTGCTGCCTTCCTCTCAGCTCCCTTACAGAAGTTCTGTTTTAATTATGGCATTAAAAGTGTTACAACTATTCTCTACTGTCCCCAGCCGTCTTTCGTAGAGAACGTTAATCGGAAATTAAAGTCGGCGCTAATTATATACTGTGCTAAAAGTCAGCCTTGCTGGAATAAGTCAGTAAGATGGTTGAGATTGTCTTTAACACCGCTTTCCATGAAATGCACTAATTAATACCTGCTCAGTTGTCGTTGTCCTACCAGATTAATCGTTTTTGTCGAACGTCTGGGCAATTGGTGACCCGTTGCCGGAAAAATCTGATCCGTCGTACATGAAGACGAAATGGAATGTCCTCGGCGTAGTATTGTTCTTACGCACCAGAGGCAGGCCAGGGGGTAAAACCATGAGCGTCAGGAGTTGGGGATATGGTTCATGTTTGTAACAGGTGGTCTCAACGCCTACCTGGCCGGGTTGCTACCCAGAAAATGCTTCCGCGATTCGTGGAGGCATGCAATGTTGTGCAGCGCATTTTCCCTGTCAGCTTTTGGGTGCAGTATAATAAGAGCAAGAACGAGGAGGGTGCCTGTTAGTTAAATCAAGCACGACAGTAAAAATAACGTTAATTCACCAAGTTACGTTGTTAGACCTTCTCCGGATCTTCATCGTTTGGTGGGGGAGGTATCTATCGATTTCAGGGAGTTTATATCTATCGCGCGTGTTCTCTGCCTCTCTACTAGGTGGTGGGAGGGGCTGTGCAAAGCCACTAAGAGCGGTAGAAGTGACCGTTTCGTGGCAGTTGGCTCCGGCTCGCATGTGTGAGGTTGCAGAAATTGCGTCGGCAGTCGGCTCTTTTTGACTGTGAGCTCACTTTGTAAGGAGAGCTCCCGACTTAACCCACGATTAAATAGTCATGCTGGTGAAATCATACAGATTTATTGCAGTGTACCCTTTGCAGGAGCGGTGAGTTGCGCCTTGGCTCGAAGTGTCCATCAGAGCATGGGCGGAGCGTGTAAGTAAACATCAGATTACAGCCAGGTGACTCGACTTGGTAAAGTGTTTTTTTGTGCTGTCGGAACCACTAGATGGCCGAAGCACGGGAGGAGATGCTTATCCTCGGTTAGAAATTCCCACCTCGCTTCGCGATGTATGGAAGGTATTCTTACATAATTTGATTTTATGGTGAGCATCCGTTCTTGTGATCTCACACGAAGTAATAGGTGATGCTTGTTTACCAGTAGCTTCCAGTGGCGTTGTATCGCCGGTTGGTTAAACAGCGAGAACGGTGTTCTGTTGTCCGCAGCTCGTGGTCTTGCGGTAGCGTTCTCGCTTCCCGCGCACGGGGTTCTGGGTTCGATTCCTGGCGGGGTCAGTGAGTTTGTCTGCCTAGAGATGACTGGGTGTTGTGTGTCTTTCATTGTCATTTCATCGTCATTGACTCGCAAGTCGCCGAAGTGGCGTCAGCTAAAGAGGACTTCCAATTTCGGCGGCATGGGGTTCCCGGCCAGCAACGCCGTACGATCATTTCATTTCACTCCTGTGTTGTAACTGAGTGCATTTCTTAAGGAGGCGTTGTCTTTGTTCATCGAAAGCGCCTTAAAGTAAAATCACTGTAATATTCAGTTTTGACTTCAGACCTGTTGTTCATTTCTTATGTTTTTAAGCGAAATTTTACTTCGGTTTCATCTGTAATAGTTGCCCCTTTTGGACTTTGTTTCGGTTCTATTGTTTTAATAAACACTGGCCGACGTTGTTTATCCCTTTTTTTTTAATTTGGGTCAGTTGTGAAAATAGATGAAAAGGTCATAAAAGTACTTGAGGATTAACCTCATTTAAGTAACTGTTCTTCGCTAAAATTTTTGGAAACCCAAGACTGAAAATGGTATCTTTTTCCTCGTGGCGCGGAGTAGCCGCGCGTTCTGAGCCGCCTTGTCACGGTCCGCGCGGCTCCCTGCGTCGGAGGTTCTAGTCCTCCCTCGGGAATGCGGGTGTGTTGTTCTTAGCGTAAGTTAGTTTAAGTTAGATTAAGTAGTGTGTAAACTTAGGGAGCGACGACCTCAGCAGTTTGGTCCCATTAGATCTTACCACAAGTTTACAAATTTTTTCTTGTTTCTCTTTTGGGCTAGATGCTATATCAAGGTTGCTCCTGTGTTACCTGCCTGAGAGGTGGCCGCTGTTGTCGTCATGTTTACGGGGCTTATGGTACCTACTTGTGAATAATGCGAATACTGATTTGAATTAACGATTATTTTCATTATTTATTGTAAATCTTTACTTATAATAAAATGTCAGTTTGTAACACTTATGGTCTCCGGGCATCAGTTATCTTCGAGACTTGAACTTAAATTGTCCTACCTGCTCTCCTTGCATTATTTACCCCTTTTCTTTAATGTATGCTTGTGATGTTTAAACACTTTCTGCTTGAGATTTATCTGTCAGAGTTTAAGTTATGAAGTTTGTTCTAGTGTAGTCCGTCCGTAAAAAGAGCACAGCAGAAGCTGTTTATTCAGAATAGACATTCATGCTCTTGCTTTAGTACATTGACACACTACGTGTATCTTACAAGGAAGAAACAACATTTCGAGTACGTCATGCCATTACACCTATGCTTGAACGTGGACTATCTCTGTGGACCACCTGACGTTGGATCTGTAGAAGTGAAGAAGTAAACGGATATGGGGAACAAGAGGGATAGAGAAGAAACCAGCCAGTTATCCGAGATATACGCGGGAAAAATTGGAAATCTTCGTAACAATAGTTATGATTTTGTTACAGTAATGCGTCAGTCATATAATATAAATGTCTTCGTTATAATCATCAGTTTGCACAAATCTGCACCGTGTATGTTAAGGTCGGAGAGCTTAGACACAAAGGGTACATTTTTCCTCTTACGATGAAAGAGAACCGCGTTAGCCTATTTTGTCTGCTTAAACGATCTGTTCCTCAGTGGTGCCCTAGAAAACTGAACGTTGATTTTGAGACAACCACAATTTCCGCTCTTCGTCAAATTTTCCCCTCAAATGAAATAAGTGTATACAAGGACGAGATCTCGTTCTAACTCAGGAGTATCACCATGGCGAAGATTTAAGACTTCACGTCAGCATGTTTGCAGTGCTGATATTTCTAAACCTAGAGGTCGTAGGTCACGGATGGTTTGAGTCTCATGTGAAAGCTGCTGATGAGGAAAGACTCTCTCAATTTTTCGAATATTTTGTGGATACTTGGTTACAGAATGTGGACAGCACCTTCACAGTTTACAACTGCTACGCAAAAATGACAGCGAACGAATGCTGTGGAAGGGTGACGCTACATAATAAATAATGTTGGTGGGAACCCTCACCCTAGGATCAGCTACTTGCTTGAAGAGGGAAGCAGAGCTCACAAACTGGATGAATGTGAATTTTTAGATGAATCATGAAGAGAAGAAGGAGAAGAAATACGTGAAGATTGATGACAGGATAGAGTGAACTGTAAACTATTAAGAATGGCATCGTTAGGTCCTGTTAGGAAGCCATTGTGCACTTTCAGAAACCGGACTGGTATCTACTCACAAGTATTACACACTATTTTTTCTAAAGGAAGAAGAAAAGGAAACCGACGCAACACGAAGTAATTTTTCGAATGGAAAGAATATCGGTACATCCACATGTACAGAAAAACAAATGATTACAGTTTCACAATAAAATGGTTGATTTGCTCGAAAGAAAGAGCTTTACAAATTGAACAAGTCAATAATGCGTTGATTCACCATTGGCCCTTATACAAACTGTTACTTGTTTGGGCATTGGTTGATAGAGATGTTGCATGTCCTTCTGAGGGATATCATGCCACATTCTGTCCAACTGGAGTGTTAGATTACCAAAATTCCTTGCTGGTTGGTGGACTCTGCCCATAATGCTCGAAACGTTCTCAGGTGGGGAGCAATACTGTGACCTTGCTGATTAAGGTAGGATGTGGCAAGCGCCAAGACAAGCAGTACCAACTTGCGTAGTGTGCAGGCGGACAATACGTCGCTGAAATATAATCCCAGGTGGCCTTCCCATGAAGGGCACCAAAACAGGGCGCAGAATACCGTGCATGTACCGCTATGCTGTAGGGGTGCTGCTGATGACAACCAGAGAGGTTCTGCTAATGAAAATAAATTGCACGCCAGACCATTACTACTGGGTTTCGGGCCGTTCGCCGGGCGATAGGCTGGTACCCCACGACTATCCAGGGCGTCTCCAGACAAACGCTTTGCTGGTCATCGGGGCTCAGTTCCAGGCTGGACTCATCACTGAATACAGTTCTACTTCAGTTAATGAGTCCGTATCTTAGCTGTCAACGACATCCTTACAGCTCAGCGGTAAGTGTATGATATTCGACCCCGCGTTTTGTTACCCTTCACGGCAAGACGTCCTAGGCTTACAATTCAGCAAGATAATGCCCGACCGCAGACCGAGAGTTTCTAGTCCTTGTCGTCGTGGCCGTTACACCGTAGGTTGCCCAACACTGTCACTGGGTCTCTCCCCAGTCGAGAACGTTCAGAGCATTAGGGGCAGGGTGTTCCATCTAAGTCGGGATTCTGATGCTCTCATGCATTGATAGGACAGAATTCGGCACCATTTCTCCCAAGATGATATCCAACAACTCTATCAATCAATGCCACGCTGAACAGATGCTTAGATGGGTGCCAGAGGTGGACCATCACATTATGATTTGTTGGATTTGTGAAGCTCTTTCTCTTCAATAAATCATCAGTTTTTTTCTGAAATTGTAATCATGTTTTTGTCAGTACGTGTACACCACATCTTCTGGTTTCCGTCCCATGCGGAAACTTGCTTCGTAGTGTGTCGTTTCTGTGTCTTAGAGAGGATTAAAACGCTGAAAGCCACCGAGACCTCGCATATTAAGGGCACAATTATTAATTACACTGAAGAAACGTTGTCAGCATTAATTTCAAGTTATATAAATAAAGGAAGTGTACTACAGCTTCGGCATAAATGTGGTGACGCCTATTTATGTCGATTCTAAACTCGCCACAATGGAAATTAATTATACTACAGCCGCGCGGGGTTAGCCAAGCGGTCTGAAGCACTGCAGCCATGGACTTTGCGGCTGGCCCCGGCGGAGATTCGAGTCCTCCTTCGGGTATTGGTGTCTGTGTTTATCCTTAGGAAAATTTAGGTTAAATAGTGTGTAAGCTTAGGGACTGATGACCTTAGCAGTTAAGTCTCATAAGATTTCACACGCATTTGAACATTTGAATTATACTACAGCTCTGACAGTCCAAAGCATGTGCAACATGCGATGCGAAAAGCATTGCTTAGTCGTAACAAACATGGTTTTAGGCCTCAGTAAACAGATTAATAATGAAAGTAGCTAGCCACAGCTCAGTTCACTTGCACCGTTGTTTTTGTTTTAGCGTACCTGACGATCGCAGCTCTCTGGTAAGGAAATACATTTGAACTTCGCAGACGATCTCAGTAGCAGCAAATGACCTTATTCTTTGTAAACCACTGCCAGCGGTCTTCAGTAAAAATACCTGTGATTCCGATATTTACTCGCAAACGAAAACGACCTTCGGTCTGTGCAACAATTTTATTGACAGGACTGCCGCTGCTGTCATTTTCACCTTACTAGCTGGCCAAACAAGAGCGGATTTAGTGACTGGCCTCTGATATTTCTGACAGATTCTGGGAACACCTCCAGGCTCCCACTGTGTGCCACTGGAGCCGCTGCTTTCAGGCTGTCAGCTGAAGCTTTTGAAACCGGTGATCCCGCCTCGGGTTATGTCCGCACGTCTGCGGAAAGCCCTGCTGTGTGCATACCTACGTGTAAGCATTTCCATTTCTCCGGCGTTCGTGTCTCCACTAACGCACAGTAGCGGTCTGCAGATGTTCTAAATTCGGTTGGAAATATCCGTGGCCCGCCTCTAAAATCGGCGTTTGTGGTCAAGCCGAGTTAATGGGGTGCATACGGTCCGGGTACACCGTTCACCATGTTATTGAACATTCCGCTCCGCGGGAGAGGAGCCCTTGTTGATCCAAATTACGATCATAGTGTGCGTGGAATCTCCGAGGCCCTTTCTTTCTTTTTTTTTAAAGCTGCATTATGACTACTAGGAACTGTCATTTTATTGCTTCATGCAGGCCGTAGTGTTCCACACAGACCTCCTAGCTATTGCCAGTGGCCACCAGCGGGCCGGCCCGCTGGTGGCCGAGCGGTTCTAAGCGCTACGGTTTGGAACCGCGAGACCGCTACGGTCCTGCCTCGAGCATGGATGTGTGTGATGTCCTTAGGTTAGTTAGGTTTTTTTTTTTTTTAGTTAGGTTTAAGTAGTTCTAAGTCTAGGGGACTGATGACCTCAGATGTTAAGTCCCATAGTGCTCAGAGCCAAAGAGCCAGTACGCAATAATTTCAGCCAGAGCGTTGACGTAATGGGCAATGTCGCGGCATCACATTTTTGCGCGCCGTGTTCGAAACCCTATTATTGTTCTTATTTCATTTTTTTAAAAATATTCATGTTTGTAGAAGATTATTAAGCAAATTTTTGTTATCATAAAACGCCATACAAGGGCGTTATACGTCAACTGTAAAATTCCAACTGGGTTTCACAATAAGTGTCATAGATTTATTAGACAATACTCGTGTATGTGCGTTTTTTATTTTCAGGGGCTACAATTTTATAAATTCTCATATTTCATACTTACGTCGATTCTTATACTAATTCTTGCCTTTTAATCTTACTTTAATTCTTCAGAAAGATCTGGTGCATCCCTTGGATGATACCGATCTGGAAACAGTGTAAACATAGAAATTTAGGACACCATGAACATCGCCCGAAATCCGGTGTGCTACAGTGACAATTCCTCATACGACTCATACCCGAGAATGAAACGTCAACGTTGCTGAAGATTCCAAGCGTTGATCATAACTTCGCTGCAAACGGGCCATATTGGATCATTTTTCCGAAAACTGGCACTTGCACATAATTATGGATCAAGATATACTACAGGAATTTCACCGAAAACAATTTCAAATAACTTTCTCACTCATTCTTTTACTTTTTTAATTCCCTCATCAGACATACAATTCGTAGAGGAACAAGAACAATGCTTTTTCGACTTATGTTGGAAAACATTCATGTAATAATCGTTTACTAAATTGAGTGGATAAATGGAATACAAAACAAAAAACAAAACAATAATCAGGTTTCGAATACAGAGCGCAAAATTATAAAGCCGCGACTTTACCAATCTTGCCATCGCTTTCGAGACACTTATTGTGTACTAAAAAGCACACAAACTACCTCGGAAACCTTGACCGTCGTATTCCCAGAAATGGTCGAGTATCTACGGGCAAACAGAGACATGGGATCGCCCATTTTGACCTCTCTTTCAGCGAAGGATGTTTCTGGGAAATCCGGTGATGGCACTTGCCACGTTCTCCTCGTAAGGGGGGTATTCACTTGGGCTTCCATGAGATCTGCGGTAATAATCAAAGGTACCACGTTAGCTCTGGACTGCTTGAAAATTATTGCAGATCCGCTGGACACATTCATGCTTGATATATTCCCCGACGGCGGTGGGATCTTCCAGCAGCATGCCTATTAGAGTCACAAGGTAAGGGTCGTGTTACAGCGGTTTGACAACCACTGTAGGAAACTCACGTTCAATGGACAACGAATTCGCCCGATCTGAATCCGACGGAACACACATGGGACATTATCAGGCACCAGATCCACGCCCACAAAACATCGACTGGTAGTTTCTCTGGTGCCACATGTCTCCAGAGACGTACCAAGCACACGCCGACCTCATGCATTCACAGCACGCTATTAAGCAGGAGTGTAAACGTTCCCGCTTAGTAGTGTGTGGTTTCTATGAAAGCGATGTTTAATACGAAAGACACTTTGGATAAAGATTTGAAACTAGTTTATGATATTCACTGACGCATCAACTCTTTTCGCCTGGCCGTTGTGACCGAGCGGTTCTATACGCTTCAGTCTAGAACCGCACGACCGCTACGGTCGCAGGTTCGAATCCTGCCTTTGGCATGGATGTGTGTGATGTCCTTCGGTTAGATAGGTTTAAGTAGTTCTAAGTTCTAGGGGACTGATGACCTCAGATGTTAAGTCCCATAGTGCTGAGAGCCATTTGCACCATTTGTTCTTTTCGATTCTAAACAACAGTAAAATTACAACCGTGTCTTGAGTAGTCAGCTTGAAAAGTGTAGACTTACTTCTTCACCGTTACCGCTCTCAACATGAGTTACACCTGCAACATATTGCTGTTCTACAATGATCAAATTATCTATCTGAGGTAGATTGAACTACACAGTCTAAATTATACAGTCTTCAATATATGATAATGTATTTAACGATAGTTCAGTTTTTTCTTAGTGAAACTGAGCTAGTGACTTCAATGAACACTACTAGCCATTAAAATTGCTACACCAAGACGAAATGCAGATGATAAACGGGTATTCATTGGACAAATATATTATACAAGAACTGACATGTGATTACATTTCACGCAATTTGGGGGCATAGATCCTGAGAAATCAGTATTCAGAACAACCACCTCTGGCCGTAATAACGGCCTTTATACGCCTGGGCATTGAGTCAAACAGAGCTTTGATGGCGTGTACAGGTACAGCTGCCCATGCAGCTTCAACACGATGCCACAGTTCATCAAGGGTAGTGACTGGCGTATTGTGACGAGCCAGGTGCTCGGCCACCATTGACGAAATGTTTTCAGTTGGCGAAAGATCTGGAGAATGTGCTGGCCAGGGCAGCAGTCGAACACTTTCTGTATCTAGAAAGGCCCGTACAGGACCTGCAACATGCGGTCGTGCATTATCCTGCTAAAATGTAGCGTCGACTGTTCAAAGTGCCGTCAATGCGAACAAGAGGTGACCGAGACGTATAACCAATGACACCCCATACCATCACGCCGGGTGACACGCCAGTATGGCGATGTCAAATATACGCTTCCAATGTGCGTTCACCACGATGTCGCCAAACACGGATTCGACCATCATGATGCTGTAAATAGAACCAGGATTCATCCGAAAAAATGACGTTTTGCCATTCGTGAACCCATGTTCGTCGTTGAGTACACCATCGCAGGCGCTCCTGTCTGTGATGCAGCGTCAAGGGTAATCGCAGCCATGGTCTCCGAGATGACATTCCGTGCTGCTGCAAACGTCGTCGATCTGTTCGTGCAGATGGTTGTTGTCTTGCAAACGTCCCCATCTCTTGACTCAGGGATCGAGACGTGGCTGCACGATCCGCTACAGCCATGCGGAGAAGATGCCTGTCATCTCGACTGCTAGTGATACGAGGCCGTTGGGATCCAGCACGGCGTTCCGTATTACCCTACTGAACCCACCGATTCCATATTCTGCTAACAGTCATTTGATCTCGACCAACGCGAGGAGCAATGTCGCGATACGATAAACCGCAATCGCGATAGGCTACAATCCGACCTTTATCAAAGTCGGAAACGTGGTGGTACGCATTTCTCCTCCTTACACGAGGCATCACAACAACGATTCACCGGGCAACGCCGGTCAATTGCTGTTTGTGTATGAGAAATCGGTTGGAAACTTTCCTCATGTCAGCACGTTGTAGATGTCGCCACCGGCACCAATCTTGCGTGAATTCTCTGAAAAGCTAATGATTTGCATATCAGAGCATCTTCTTCCTGTCGGTTAAATATCGCATCTGTAGCACGTCATCTTCGTGGTGTAGCAATTTTGATGGCCATTAGTGTAGTATTTCCCCGGTGATCCGGCAACTCTCTACAAAATTTCTAACATCGCACTTTCTACATTTCAACACTTGGTCGAGCCATTCCATCGCAAAACAATGGAATGAGGATATGTTATTTTTCCTTAGTGTGTCAATGTTGTTGTCTAGCTCCTCGTGTCCTCTCAGAAGCGTGAAAAATAGAAATTACTTCACTGAAACGTTTTTTATACGCGGGGTGTTCAGTGAGTAAAGGAACACATTTTTATCAGCTGTTTTCGGTTCAAAATAAATGCAGTATATGTTGTGGGACATGGTGGAATATTGCCTCTTCAGTCCCTACAGTTACTTGACGTTCCGACGGGTGGCTGTGCTTGAAGAAGCCTTCAAAGCGCCGTCTGTAACCGATGTGTGTTCCAAGCAGAGAGCTGCCATTCCTTTTGTAGGAAGGCCAGAGTTCTGCATATGTTCATGGGCGTTTGCAGAGTATCTAGGGAGGGCTGGCAGTGAACAAAAGGGCCATAAGTCGTTGTCAGAGGCGTCTATCATCACCGCAACAAGGTCGCGCGAACCTTTCTGATCTCACTCATGACGGCCAGCCGCACAACAGCTGTAACTCTCGCAATGTTGGATCATGTGGACGCGCTCTCGAGTTGATTGACGGATGACAGTTAAACAGCTCGCTGCACAGCTGGGCGACTCACACAAGTCTGGGTACCCGAGAGAAGCTTACAAAACTTCAATGGACTTTCCTTCTTCATCCACCCTAAAGCCCGGATCTCGCATCTTCGGATTCCCATCTGTTTGACCCAGTGAACGATGCAGTGTGCGGGAATTAGTACGTCGATGATGAGGAGGCTATTTACGTAGCAAGACGTCGACCAGTAGAGTGGTGCCATGCGGGCACACATGTCCTTCCAGAGTGGTGGCGTAAGGCCGTCGTGATGAACGGAGGTTATGTTCAAAAGCTGTGTTTTGTAGCCAAAAGTATGGGGGATAATATGATGTACTGGAACCTTGAATAAAAGTAACCTGCTCTCAGAAAAATAATGAATTACTTTACTCACTGAACGCCACTAGTACGCATATGCAAGTGATATTTCGGAAGGTACCTAATTCAGTCGTCAAAAGATGGGACGTTACATCTTTTGCACGATCTGAATTAGAAATTAGCAAACGTTATTAAATTTTACGTATATATGCAAAGAAATGTACACGCATGTAAATTAGAAGTGAGTAACTTTTCTAGATTTACGACTGCACTGTAAATAAATTTAAGGCATCAACACGACGAGAAGACTCCTATCATGCATTCATTACATGTCCTTAACAGAAATTTTCAAATTTCAGTATATGTTGTTGGAAACGTTTTTCTTTCTTTCCCGGGCAAGCCTCCTTATCCAAATGAAACAATACTAAATTTGTAGGACAATCTGCATCCCTTCACACACAAATTACTCACTATAGTCTTGATCAACAACACATATTTTTTGCACAAATACCTGACTACTGCTATAAAGCAGTTCCCAGGAACTTTCTCTTTCTGAGTGAGCATGTTTCTAAACTGCTTCCATTCCATGGTCGTCTTTCTTTGTAGTCTAACATAAACGCCACCTTCGAACTTTGCTTCAGAAAGCTTGAGAAAAAAGGCTATCAGGTATCTGAAGTATGTCCAACCAAAGTTCAGACTTGTAGCAGACTGCTTCATTAGGCCCAAGTCTATGTTGGGTCTACCAGTGGTTCCCACTTGACATTATTCTTTCCCACACCGAATTCATTTTTCCTTGGTCAGTCTCATGTCTCATAGTGAACATCAGTGCCTTTGCTATGCCAAAGATAGCAGGGAAACTTACTGAAATCACTTTGAGGACGCATTGAACATCCTACCGCTTTAAAGTCGATTACCTTCCATCCATACTCGTCATATTAGCTCGATTGTAGCAACAATGTAACACTTATGTAAGCCTCTTATAGATAAACTGGAGAAAAAGATAATTGTTTGTTTCTTTTAGGAAGTAAAGCAGCTGTGACACTTTTGAGCGGATGACTGATTACTCATAGGGGCCACTTGACTGAAATGTATTCCAGTACCATAACACATCAGTCACATTTTGACAGAAACATAGGTTATTTTGACGAGAGAAACAACTGTTAAAAGGCATATGGATGCATTCTCTGACACCTGCACATCTAACGAACTCCATCGCTTCAGTCTTGACGCCAGAAGCTCTGCATTTGAGTTAATGAGACCAACGTCACAAATCAGGTGATTAAAATATTCCTGATTCAGACAGTATGGTTTTCTCTCCTCATCTGAAAAATGTGAATCTTGCAGTTCCCACTTACTGTGTGAACTCTCTTCTGAACGTAGCTACTGTACCTGTAGAGATGGGCATGTGGGCTCGTACGCTCTGAACAGTGAGGCACTCGAGCAACAGCTGGACAGATATCCTGATAACTCCCTCTCTGACTGGAAGGATCCACCTTGCAGAAACAACAGCTCTTTGACTCATCAGCTGCCTCTCTCCGAATTCTTGAAACAGATACATCACGTGTCTTTTTCCGCTGTAACACACTGACAATTGATGGAAGAAAAAAAACTTTCATAACATCGGTATTAGTTATTTGATTTCTGAAGAAAAAAGAAATATAAAAACTAAGCCAACATTTCATAAAAACGTTTTTCAACGTAAAGTAAAATACTGTCAACTCATCCTTCTAGGGTTCTGTTGCGTTGCTCATGAGCAAGATGAAGCACCCAGACTTTATCCTGATCACGCAAAGGCATGCCAAAGTATGTTTTGCTAGCTCCACACAGCTTATAAGATGCTTTAATGCTGAACTTTTTTGCTCTTGTCCTCTCTGAATGATCACAAACATACAAAATTTATGTGCCGTATACTTGCAGCCCCTTAATACGACCGTTTATGACTGTAATTGATCCTGCCCAAAAAATGGAGACTGACTTTAGTGTAAGATCATATAGCATCACTAAAGTCTAATAAATACAGAGAAAAGTAGAAAAACGTAGGTAATCATTAAATATGAATGTCATGGTGAGAAAAATAAACCTTATGACGAGTAGTCTGACTTTTTCGCACTCTTTAGAGGTAGCCAGGTTCAAAATAACAGTTAAAACACAAAGTTGTAGTTTGCTATACAGTGTAATAGTTTTGATATTTATGCATTTTAGTCTTATATCTTCGGTCAATAAAAGACTGATTTTGTTTCATTATTTATCATAGTAACTGTGCTGCATCAAATTAAGTAAACCATCGCATAAAGTTTTTAAGAATTTGCGTAATATTGTGCATTTGTTGATTTTAGCCCATGAATTGCAGATAAGGTTTCGGAATTTTGTTTACAATTGAAAACAGGTTGATATCTCATTCTTTTTTCCTTGAGTTGTTGGCTTTTATACCTCGCACATGGTAGTCTGCAATGTTACATTTACATTTCCATACTTGCGCATAGGGAACTGTGGGGTCATAAAAGTAATCATATTTCATAAACGGTTCAAAATACCGATTTTTTTTTCTGCAAATGGTAACACGCAAAGACGTTCGTATGTTACGCAATGAATACCCGAAACTTTTTTATGCACTAAGATATGGAAATAGCCCGTCCACAGTAGTGAAAGTGTCGGAGGGGCGGAAGGCTGTCTTCAGATATATTTGCAGAGTGTGAGGGATGTCCGAGCAGTGGTCCACATTTTGAATCCTGTATCCCAGTGTAATAGTCTTCTTAAAACTGTATGATAAGTATTTCATAGCAGCCAGTAGGCCTGCAAGGACAATATTGGGCACACCGTGTGCGACTATATGATGGATATGAAAATCAATAACTTGAGAAAAAAATGAGGTATCTTTGGGCTCTCAATCTTAAATAAAATATCAATATCTCATCTAAACTTCATACACATCAATGATTGGGTTAAATACAACGACATGCACAGTCTACACGATTCGTTGTTGAAAATTTTCTGCAGTGGTTTGTTTAATTTGATGCAGCATAGAAACTGTCACAAGTAACGAAAAGAAATTCAGTGCTTTATCGAGGAAAATATCAGATGGTAAAATGCGCAAAAATCCAGTTTTCCCGCCTGAAACATTTCTTAAAATCAGATGACAAATGTTTCATGGCGGCCGGAATGCCATCTCTCAGCACTGGTTGCAGCTCAGAGAGAAATACAGAGCTGGTGCTGTGAGCAGCGTAGCATCCTGTGTGCAAGCACGAATGACGTAACAAAATGTGTAGTCAAAAATCGTGCATCCCGTCTCTGAGCTGATTGTAGTTTGGCTGACCCGCATTCCAGCAGTCAACACAGTTTCCTCAATGTCATGAAGAGAACATTATAAAACATGTTTTTCTTTCGTTTTATTTGCGTATTGACACACATACACAAAAAATCGATCGATTTATGGCTTACATTCAAAGAGAAATGGCTTAATTTTATTGCGCTATTTACAGTGTGCTGTAGCTCATTAGCACGTTATTACTGGTAGCCACTGTTTGGACCCCAAAAATAAGAACAATAACAAGGTAAACAATAGTACTTGTAACTGACAGCAATATGTATATGTGTACATGTCTATATAAAAATTTTCGTAGACCTGAAAATTTATTATACCAGAAAGCAATAATTTCGTTTCCTTTGGACGAAATCTGTATGTCTTCCGATTTATGTGCAGGCTATAGCATAGAACATTTTCTACACATCACTCTTCATTTTATGGAGCAAATTTCTAATTGCATGCATTCCATCACTTAACTTTTCCTTTTACACCCTCCACAATCTCACAAAAACTACTTCGTTAGAGATCATCTGATGGCAAGAATCGATTTTTGTAACCCTGTCAGTGATACGTTAGAGCTGCAAGATCGTGCACTCGTCTCCCGTGCTGCTTCAGGCCTTTACACTTCTGCATGCTTCAGTAAGGGCCCTTCCGACGTGGCCACGAGGGTGACTCAATTGAAAACCCTAAATTTATAATAACAAATCGAAATTTTGCGCCATTATCCTGTATGTTGGTAAGCGTGATACACACAGAGCGCAGAATGGCCTGTAGGTGGCAATGCACACATACCGTCGCAGTATCAGTATAAAGATGGCCACCCCACTTGCAACTTGCACCAGGGAAGAACAGCGTTCTGTTGTTCTGTTTTTGCGTAGTGAAGGTGTGAAACCTATTGAAATTCATCGACGAATAAAGGTTCAGTACGGAGATGCATGTTTGTCACAGCAGCAAGTCTACGAATGGAGTAGGAAGATCGCAAATGGTGTGACTTCAGTGGAAAATGCTCCTCGTCCATGTCAGGCACAACGAGTTGTGACTCCACAGAACATTGCAGCAGTTGGAGCCATAGTGAAGGAAAACCTCCGAGTGACACTGAATGACATTGCAGCACGTTTACAGATTAGTCATGGGTCAGCACACCACACTGTGCATGACGTACTCCAGTTTCACAAAGTGTCTGCAAGATGGGTGCCACGGCAGCTGACTCATGAAATGAGAGAACGATGTGCTGATGCTTGTGAAGAACTTCGGCACTTTGAGCGAGAAGGTGATGGCTTCCTTGCAAGAATCGTAACTGGGGACGAAACCTGGGTTCACTTCCACCAATCGGAAACGAAGAGAGCGAGCAAGGAATGGCGCCATTCCTCATCACCAAAACCAAAGAAGATTCGGACAGCCGGCCGAAGTGGCCGTGCGGTTAAAGGAGCTGCAGTCTGGAACCGCAAGACTGCTACGGTCGCAGGTTCGAATCCTGCCTCGGGCATGGATGTTTGTGATGTACTTAGGTTAATTCGGTTTAACTAGTTCTAAGTTCTAGGGGACTAATGACCTCAGCAGTTGAGTCCCATAGTGCTCAGAGCCATTTGAACCATTTGAAGTTTCGGACAGAACCCTAACAGGGAAGTTAAGCTGACTCTCTTTTGGGACGAAAAAGGCGTCATTTTGGAGCATTACATGCCTAGAGGGACCACTGTCACCAATGCTTGATACACAGATCTCCCAAAAAGTCATCTGCGGCCTGGAATCAAATCAAAGCGACGTGGATTGCTGTCAACAGGTGTCCTTTTGCAACATGACAATGCATGGCCCCACACTGCCCGTACAACAGTTGCAACAATCACAGACCTGTATTTTGAGTGTCCTGCTTATCCACCATACTCACCAGACGTTGCCCCAAATGATTTCCATATGTTTGGACCACTCAAAGACACAATGAGAGGAAAGAAGTTCCGTTGGGATGAATAGGTACGCCACGCGGTGCGTGAGTGGTTGCGCTGGCTACCAAAAGAATGTTTTTCTAAAGGAATTTATGCACTTTGTAAGCGCTGAAGGAATTCCATTGAGCGTGGGGGAGATTATGCTGAAAAGTGAGACAGCTTTGTACCACTTCTGCACAATAAATAATATTTTAAAAAATAGTTAAAGTTTTCATTTGACTCCCCCTTTTATATGAGCGGCTTCACACAAAGTCGCAGCGACCAAACGTTAGCGCTGGTTGCCGACTCGGTGGTCTGTTTCGTCCCCAGTGGCGACCGCAAATAGTGACTCCACTCGTGTACGTAGAGGAGGAGCGAGACGGCGAATATGAAGCGACCGCAGCGCCACCAGTCTCAGACTAGCCGTATGGAAATGGAAATAAGCGTATGGCATCTTTTCCCGGAATGCCCCATGCGAGGAAGCTCAGCCGCCGGTGATGAGGATGAAATGATGATGAGAACAACACAACAACCAGTCCACGAGCGGAGAAAATCTCCAACCCGGCCAGGAATCGAACCCGGGCCCGCTGCACGGGAGGCAAGCACGTTACCACCCAGCTAAGCAGGCGGACAGTCGTACGGAAAAGCCGGGAGGGGGAGGAAGCCTGTGTAATGCTGACGTAACGGCAGATTCTTGACTTCTAATGCATGTAACGCTCAACTTTACTGTCGACCTCGCTCCGTTTCTGATTCCTAGTGTGGACTTCAAAGCCGTCGAACTTGAAGCAGGATCGTTTGAAATGTAGTGCCCACTGACCGTGTAGATGGCGCAAACACTTCAGAAATGGACCATAAAAGCAGCTGATGCAAAAAGACTCGTCTGTGGTTACTGCGCCATGACTACGTGTATAGAAGAAGAAACTAAAGGGAAATTATTATTAAAAATGTTAAACGGTTCACAATGTCGGAACATATTTTTAGTCGGAAACAGGGACAAAGTGAGAAGAATAAGAGCGCTAGTCAAAACAGTTTCTTGTAGTTGATTATTTCAGCATTTTGTTGATTCACGGTACCTCTAACAGTAGCGACCACACATATTGTTGATCACCTTTGAGCCCTACTCCACCTCAAGATCTACAACAAAGAGCAAAAGTTTTATTTTTGCTGTCTTTGCGCCCATGTTACTTCTGCTCTCTCAGAATTCCTTATCCCGACATTGCTTCTTCTACTCCATCTATCCACTTCATTGTTTCATTCTTTCTCTTTACTGCGACTTTTGCACAACTCTAGAACCGGTCCCGCATTAATCTGCTTGGTACCATTTGGTACCATTTACGCACGTACAATATTAGCCTGTGTATACGACGGACATTCTGAAAAGAAGTTCCGATCAGTCGCGATATAGAACTGTCCACACCCACATGGTATTTTATCCAATCCTGGCGTTCTGAGACCTACGTCGTCTTTCACAGACCTCAAGAGTTGTCGAATTTTTGCTGGAGCCCTGAAGACCGAATCGATGCCACATCAACAACATCCATGGCAACATCAAGTTCACGATGGAGATAGAGACAGATGGTGCCTCGCCGTTCCTTGATGTCCTCGTCCGCCGTAAAGCAAATGGGTGTCTCAGCCACAGCGTTTACAGGAAACCCACCCACACAGACCGATAACTGCATGCCAGCAGCTATCACCATCCATCGCAGAAACGTTATGTTCTGAGGACCTTAGTGCAGTGAGCCGTAACCGTCTCAGATTCTGAAAACTGAGCCACTTACGGAAAGTATTCAAGAAAAACGCAACCACAACCGCCAGATTTCGCAAGCTATCTTTCCCAAATTCGTAAGCAGAGAGACTCCGTGGAGGACGCAAAGAAGTTTGCAGTCTTTTCGTTCTGTGCGTCAATGACAGGAAAGATAAGCCGGCTCCGATTGGGGTCTTCAGGGCTCCAGCAAAAATTAATTCTTGAGGCCTGTGAAAAACCGAAGTGGGCCGTAAAATGCCAGGAGTATACAAATACCATGTTGATGTGGACACTTCTATATCGGACAGACTGTGCGTAGCATTGAACAGCGCTGTGTAAAACACGAGAGATGTTTTCGTCAACAATACCCAGAGAAATCAACGGTAGCAGAGCATACATTAGAAAACGGTCGTCGTATTGTATTCGACGAGACATCTATTATCACACGAACTAATAGTTTTTGGGATAGCATAATAAAAGTAGCGATCGAAAAAAAAATTTGTGACAACACGTTCAATAAAGACGGCGTCCTGCAGCTAAGCAAAGTGTAGGACCCGGCCATCGGAAGGCTGAAGCGGGTGCGGCGGCCTCACAACGCAAACATTACCATATATGGTGCCGGAGCGAGTACCAGTGACGTCACGGAAGGCAACGCGGCTATAGGACGGCAGCAGCAACCAGAAGACAGTCACCACTTGACAATGGCCGGGAAGTACTCAGCCGAAAGCTCGTGGATTTTAAACCACTTGACGCGGCTGGAAGCCCGAGAAACTTTTATTACTACATATCCCCGTGAAACTATGCACTCCTATATAACTTCTTGTTCTATCTTCTCGACTACTTAGACGTCTCCTTTTGTGTTAAAAATGAGTGTTTCTGCTCCATAGTCAGTGATCATATATTAACAGTTATAGTATTTAAATCGTGTCAGGCAGTTACTGCAAGTTCATACATAAGTCCTTTTACTAGCCAGAAGAACAACGTTAATTCTTTAAAAGTGTTCACAATAGCACCTGAATTTACGGAATGTGTGTCTCATAAAACTCAAGGAAAAGAAAGACACACCATGAAGGAACAATCCGAATGCGACGGAAAACGATAATTCCGATGTACATGTCCAGACAAACAAATGATTAGGCCTACTATCTCAGAAAAATGTGATGACATATTCAACAGAAAGAGCTTCACAAACTGAGCAAGTCAATAACATGTTGCACCTCTGGCCCAAATGCAAGCACACTCGTCTTCGGCCTCGGATATCATTAACTGAAATGGAATTATCTTCAGTGATGAGTACCACTTCGAAATCAGCCCCGATGACCAGCGCAAACGTTTCTGCATATGCGCCGGACAGTGGTGAGTTACAAACCTAACTGTTCCCTGAAAACCAGGAGTGCTGGTCTGGGGTGACATTCCTTTTCATATCAGAGCCCAACCCCTGGGTTATCATCCGCGACACCATTGCAGCACAATGGTACGTCGACGATATTCTACACCCTGTTTTGTTGCCTTTCTTATCATTCCATATTACGTTTCAGCAAGTTAACGCCCGACGGCTGCGAGAGTTTCAGCTGCCTGACCTCGCGCTTGACAAACCTTGTCGTGACCAGCTGATCTCTCACCAACTGAGAGAACGAATAAGTAGCCTGTTTATGTGTTCGTATGATGGCAGCACTATAGACTGCGTTAATATCACTGACAGCGCTGTGCACCCTCTGTAAGAGACTCTGTGGCTGGAAGGACTCGCAGTTAGAAGTGAATAGGCAACAGTGGTGGAAGTTGTAAGTTAATAGTCTTGTAACTGTATACACACCAGTTCTTCAAGTTAAATAAATAGTAGGGATTTATTTTATTGAACACATTTGTCTGTTGGTCATGCTGTATGTACAAAATGTCAGAGGTTATATCACTCTGTCAGTGCTTACAAGCGTGTTGATCATTCAGCAAGGGACTGGTTAACAGCATTGCTGGTGCTAAGGATTTAGTGAGTGCACAAGTGGTGGTTCATGGACTTGATACATTGTCGTCAAGACTCTTCCATTGTGATTGTGCACCTGAACTGTCACAACGGATTGCTGCTGTTCACCTCTATAAGGACTACAGTGGGTCTGCACCTTTAGTTGCCCATTGCTACCATAAACTCTACAAGGAATACTATGGGTCTCCTCTCTGGTGACCTACCAATTCTACCACTATTCATCAAGACTTCGACTGACTCTCCTGTGGGTTTGCTCTGTTGTGACCCATTACCAATCTTCGTATCAAGAGTAAACACTGTGTTTCTGTTACGAGGACTACACTTCTTCTTCAAGACTGCATGGAGGTCCACTACTTACGTGTGCATTTCTTTTACTGCTCAGACTTTGTGCATAAACCTGTAAGAGACTCTGTGGCTGGAAGGACTCGCAGTTGGAAGTGAATAGGCAACAGTGGTGGAAGTTGTAAGTTAATAGTCTTGTAACTGTATACACACCAGTTCTTCAAGTTAAATAAATAGTAGGGATTCATTTTATTGAACACATTTGTCTGTTGTTCATGCTGTATGTACAAAACGCCAGAGGTTATATCACTCTTATCTCTTATGATGACTGATTAGGACTGTCTTTAGGGACAGTGAGGACAATTTTTGCTTTATTGATCAACAGTATATTACTCATTGTGTACATCTCATCTATTTGATACTGTTAATATAAAATACCTTTTTAACAAATTAGTCTTAGACACAGCCCAAAACACTTTATGAAAATTTTTGAGAGGAGCCGGGGAGCTACCTAAGTACCCTGTTTATGTGTTCGTATGTTGGCAGCGTTATAGACTGCAGTAATATCACCGACAGCACTGTGCGTCCTTCGTAAGATACTCTGTGGCTGGTCAGACTCGCAGTTGGAAGTGAATAGCCAACTGTGATGGAAGTTGTAAGTTAATAGTCAGCAGTGATGGAAGTAGGTAGTTAACAGTTAGCAGCGATGGAAGTTAGATGTCTGAAGTGTTAGTGGGCAGTCTCGACGTGTCCATCATGGAGATTTAATTTTGTTGACGATTTTATAAGTTTTGGAACTGGATGTCACGGACGATTATATAATTTTTGAACTGGATGTCACATGATTAAAGTAAAATCAGCTAAATACATTGTCTGCTGTGCAAAAAAGTCTATCCTTTTGTAACCTCATGCCTATTAGTAGTTAGAGCGTACAGTAGTTAGAATCTTTTATTTAGCTGGCTGTATTGGTGCTTGCTATATCGCTGTAGTTCGTGTAATGAAGATATTCTGTGAAGTAAGTGACTTATGAAACGCATGGGTTATTGTTAGGATTTCTTTTAATTCAGTTCCATTCTGTTGTGTTAAGTAACAGTCAGACTGCGTTGTACTTGTATACTGTGGGTAAAAAGTGAATACAAAAACTTCGAGCTGTATTCGTCAGGAATAGTTCTGTAGGTCAGAAATGAAATGATAAAAGCAAGTAAAGAGACGGTAGGTTCAATTTCACTCAGCTGTTTAAGAACACCGCGTAAGCATTCAGCAGTTGAAGTAAAATCTTATTTAGAAGTTTCACCTGGCGAACCTGCCAGGATACTTCACTGGAATCTTCTGAATTTCTTGTAGTTTCAATGATTAGTGCATGATTAGAAATTAGTTATTGTCTACTGCTAGTGTGTGATTGTATATACAGAATTTCCTTTGTAGTTGTAGTTCCTTATGTTGCGCTGTATTGTAATGAGCAAAGCAGTTGTGTCATGCATGTGGATCTGCACAAAGTATCTCGCAATCGCTTTTGCAATTAATTAAATTTTTCTTATTTTCAGTGCTATTTTAGTGTGTGTTATTTTTTGCTTTTGAAATTGTGATTTTTCTGTGCTATCGTGTGAAACAGTGAGATAATCATGGTGTGTGAAAAGCGCAACACCAGGCTGCAAAGCAAATTGAGAAATGATAGTGAAGACAAGTTTAGCGTGCAAGCACTACCTAGAAATGAATTAACAAATGTTCGAGACAATAATTTGGTAATTGTGTATAGGGATATGGACCACGCCATAAATACCGGTGTAGACAGTGAAACAATCAGTGAACAGTGAAACACTGTCGATCGATCGGCCGGTAACTGTTCGCTTCATGAATGCGAAATGACAGGACAAAATCTTGCAAATGCCGTAGGTTCATCACCCTTTTCTCAATTAAGTCAAGACACATTCTCTGCTTTTCAAAGTACGAATATTGCCAGTGCAAACGTACTGCCGAAAAGTACAAAGGAACATGTTTCAGACACTAATGCATTATTACTGCAGTTAATTCAGAAATTTGATGAAATAGACTAAAAGCTAGAGACAATAGACCAAAAGCTTCTAAAGTTAGACACAACGGAACAATATCAGAAACGAATACTGCAACGGCTCCAAAAATGTAACGCAATTGAACAGTCACTTGAACAAGCACGTGAAGATTTAACCACTGAGACACCCAAAATCGAATAGAAATATCAAAAAGATTCTGAAGATGTAAAAACACAAATTTGTGAACATTTTCAGCCTATCTTTTCGCCACACGAAGACTCAATAAAGAAACTGAAATCAAAGAACTGCAGATTAATGTACATGAAAATCACGACACCTTGCAGGCGAAAATTGACTCAGTTGCATCTATTGATATGGGCACGCAACTTGCAAAAAGTCACTCGGCTACACGGTGACTTTGACCATAAGCTCTTCATCTCTACGCGTAAATTCAGACATTCAAGAATTCTAGTAATGGTATACATCCACAGGCTTGGCTTTATCAATTTTGTTACTGTTTTCCTCCTAATTGGTCATAAAAAAATTTATAAGATATTACACCACATTTCTCATGTAAAACCGTTTGTTGAGAAATAGTTTCCTTTCTGACTTAGTCTTTGTCATTAAATTTTTGACTTCAAGTTACTATTACGCTTTGTCACATTTAGCATGCAGCAATGTTTTGAAGTTAACTATCTAATCAAGTACCTATGGAACATATTAAGAAAATGATTTATGAGTTCATTTCTATAGGGAACAGACGATATAGTCCCATTGTG
Source organism: Schistocerca americana (assembly GCF_021461395.2). Lineage (NCBI taxonomy): Eukaryota > Metazoa > Arthropoda > Insecta > Orthoptera > Acrididae > Schistocerca > Schistocerca americana. The sequence goes on along the minus strand of NC_060124.1, from coordinate 495,129,445 downwards.
TGTATATTTTGCTTGATAGTTGCACGATTACGTTACGACTTTAATGCTCAAATTCTTCGGACATATACAAAGGTCTCACTGCAACATTTTGGTTTACTTGAAAAGACATTTTTATTTAAAGTCCTTTCTGAGAGGTCACAGATGACACAATACTTGGTTTTCTTAGCAGCTGCACGATTGTGCTGCGATGTTACTAACGAGTGACACAAGTTACATTATTGCTTTTAAGCTGTATCTGTTTTATGTCTGCACAGTTTATCTGCATTGTTCTGAAAAGTAAAACATGTTTTGGTAATGACGTTTGTGGCATGGCTACAGTGAGATAGCTATTTTTCGAAAGACAACGATACGTCACAGTACAGCCCTTTCAAGTCCACGGCAATGAACGTAATAACTACGACATTTATATTTTACTTTTTTATATGACAAGGTAAGTACATTGATTTTTTAAGAACTTTGCTTCTGAACGACGATAATTACGACACTTGGCACATTTTTAGCGCTAAGCAATGACAGATTTTTTTTTTTTTTTTTTTTTTTTTTTTTTTTTACAGCGAGAACTAAAGTTCAGCCTGACATAACACGCATTTGAGTGATTACCTTTTGTTCAAATGGTTCAAATGGCTCAGAGCACTATGGGACTTAACATCTGTGGTCATCACTCCCCTAGAACTTAGAACTACTTAAACCTAACTAACCTAAGGACATCACACACATCCATGCCCGAGGCAGGATTCGAACCTGCGACCGTAGCAGTCGCGCGGTTCCGGACTGAGCGCCTACAACCGCTAGACCACCGCGGCCGGCGATTACCTTTTGTACTTGGAACATTGCTGCGCTAGTATTAGTCTTAGTCGTAGGAAAGAGGAAATTTTATTGAAGGTCAATGAACGCACGGGTGGACGATGGAATCTGGCGCCGCTGGCATAGTGTTGAAACAGGCGACAGGTAGTAGGCCAGGAAATGCAAACATGGCACTCGCGAGCGCAGTGCTATGACAGCGCTAATGCGCGTACGAATTGCTTTGTGTGAAGCAACGACGAGGTAGCAAACCGCAGCGTTGCTTGAAGTTATTTCGATATGATGCGAGGAACTAGGCCAGAGACAAGTCGAGACTTGTAGATGGCTGACATTTGGGAATTTATCTCTGCCATTGTTTCTGTCTCTCGCTGACACTGCGTCAGAGACGAGGGGAAAGGTGTTTTAAATAGTGAAGTACTTTTACCTTGGGAGAGAGAGTGTGCCAGGTCAGACGAGAGTCGAGTCGGACCTGTGCTGGTCTACCCTTATAGGAGCCAGTCTGGCAGCGATGTTGTAAATATTCTGAATAACCTGTTCTTTATTTCTATGTATATGTTCGGGCTGTATTCCGCCTCCGGGGACACATCACTGGGGCCGGACGGAGTGGCAGCCGGATACTTGAAGATTGCACGGTCTGCCTAAAGGAGGGCAATGACAGCGGTCTGCAGTAGGTCCAGAACGGGCCACGTTCACTTCCCACCTGGCGTACCGGGGTCCGGGCGAGGCGTGCGCTGCAGGAGGCGCGGCAGCACCAGAGTCGGCGACGGGTGTTGCCATCCGGCAACCACCACTAGTGGCAAGTTGCGGCACGGCATCCAGGAGGACGCTGGTTCGAGTCCGGTCCTGTCCTGGGAGTAGCAGCGGCCGAGGGCCACGGGTGACCAGTACATCCACCTTCGTCCCATGGTCGGACAGAGCAGGCCAAATGGGGCGGAGGGCGGCGATGACCAGGGACTGTAGCAGTCTCCGAAATAGCGGGCGGCGACCGGGCGAGCACGGTTGAGTCCAGCTGAGTGGCGCTGCAGAGGCAGCAGCGGTGTCCGGAGCTGCTGAGCCGGCTGGTCTCGTGCGCAGGCCACACACCGACGCTCCGCTGTACTCATCGAAGCACCGTAAACTATGAGAATAAAATAATGCCACCAAATACCGCTGTATCACTCTGCACTTCTCCTTGAAGCTCTTGGAATTGCTCGGCCTCCTGACGAAAGACAGAAGTGGGTCCCGGCTTCATCTCGAATATCTGGAGTCCCGGGTTAGACCATCCCGACACCAGCCACAACAACATTTTGGGAAATATTTTTGAATTACTGTGATACAGAGAAGGTTTAGGTGATACATTTCCTTCTGCAGTTCAGTCTGTAGCATCTGAGGTATAATTAAATTATCCCTCATCGGGGTACGCCTACTTTGTGCACCATGCATGTGACAAGTGCAAGGAGCCGTAGCTAATATGGTATTTGCTTATACAATTTTATACATCGGTACCATATTTCTCTAACACAGAATTACACAGCTATCTGGACATTTAACAGAGAGGAATGAATTTTTTTTTCTATGTCACCAACACATTTATAAGTAATTATGCAGTTGGATTACTTTGCACTTACGAAATTGTATTTTGTCTGCATATTTGGAACTGTTCACATTCACTTCTGGACCATTGTGAAACTGCGAGAGCTTTGAGAGATGTACAGGGTTATTACAAATGATTGAAGCGATTTCACAGCTCTACAATAACTTTATTATTTGAGATATTTTCACAATGCTTTGCACACACATACAAAAACTCAAAAAAGTTTTTTTAGGCATTCACAAATGTTCGATATGTGCCCCTTTAGTGATTCGGCAGACATCAAGCCGATAATCAAGTTCCTCCCACACTCGGCGCAGCATGTCCCCATCAATGAGTTCGAAAGCATCGTTGATGCGAGCTCACAGTTCTGGCACGTTTCTTGGTAGAGGAGGTTTAAACACTGAATCTTTCACATAACCCCACAGAAAGAAATCGCATGGGGTTAAGTCGGGAGAGCGTGGAGGCCATGACATGAATTGCTGATCATTATCTCCACCACGACCGATCCATCGGTTTTCCAATCTCCTGTTTAAGAAATGCCGAACATAATGATGGAAGTGCGGTGGAGCACCATCCTGTTGAAAGATGAAGTCGGCGCTGTCGGTCTCCAGTTGTGGCATGAGCCAATTTTCCAGCATGTCCAGATACACGTGTCCTGTAACTTTTTTTCGCAGAAGAAAAAGGGGCCATAAACTTTAAAGCGTGAGATTGCACTAAACACGTTAACTTTTGGTGAATTGCGAATTTGCTGCAAGAATGCGTGAGGATTCTCTACCGCCCAGATTCGCACATTGTGTCTGTTCATTAAGAACAAATGTTGCTTCATCACTGAAAACAAGTTTCGCACTGAACGCATCCTCTTCCATGAGCTGTTGCAACCGCGCCGAAAATTCAAAGCGTTTGACTTTGTCATCGGGTGTCAGGGCTTGTAGCAATTGTAAACGGTAAGGCTCCTGCTTTAGATTTTTCCGTAAGATTTTCCAAACCGTCGGCTGCGGTACGTTTAGCTTCCTGCTTGCTTTATTCGTCGACTTCCGCGGGCTACGCGTGAAACTTGCCCGCACGCGTTCAACGGTTTCTTCGCTTACTGCAGGCCGACCCGTTGATTTCCCCTTACAGAGGCATCCAGAAGCTTTAAACTGCGCATACCATCGCCGAATGGAGTTAGCAGTTGGTGGATCTTTGTTGAACTTCGTCGTGAAGTGTCGTTGCACTGTGATGACTGACTGATGTGAGTGCATTTCAAGCACGACGTACGCTTTCTCGGCTCCTGTCGCCATTTTGTCCCACTGCGCTCTCGAGCGCTCTGGGGGCAGAAACCTGAAGTGCGGCTTCAGCCGAACGAAACTTTATGAGTTTTTCTACGTATCTGCAGTGTGTCGTGACCATATGTCAATGAATGGAGCTACAGTGAATTTATTAAATCGCTTCAATCATTTGTAATAGCCCTGTATATTGATGGGATCATGATTTTTGAGGTACGTTTGAGGTAGATGACACTATTGAAACGAGCAGAGAAAATTAATTTTTTTTAGGTTTTTAGATTATTGGAGAACACTATGACGATTCTGAGATTTGATAATGTGTTATGATGATATTATTACGACGACATTGTGTATTATGATTTTGAGATATGTTTATGATCAATAAGGCGATGATATATCAGGAATATGATTATGCTATGTGTTTATTATGATGCAGTATTGAAGCAGTATCGACGTATACGTATATAAATATTGAGTAGTGTTTAGGGACTCTGGTTGGTGGAAGAGAATATTGGAGACCAAGAATCGTACATTAAGAGTTATGAAAAGTGAGTATCTATGTGAATGTGAATACCAGAATGCCGATGGAAATTTCGGACATTGTTATTGATGAGGTTCCGTTTCTACACACTTCGACTGTAATTTTTCGACCTGCGAAATTTTTTATTGCTATCAAATAGTCATTGTGGTTGAAACTGCTGTCGTAAATATGTTGGTAAAAAGTGTATGTGACCTTGATGTTATGCTGTGCTGGGATATTCACTAACTGCTTTGAAATATACCTGTTGTTGTGTGGACTTTCAATTTTACTTGTGCCGCTCTGAAGCTAGCCGCAGTCCGTCAAGCGCTCGTATAGCTATAGAAAGGAGAGGCCGTTGACCTCGCTATTATTATTTCTTTGCAGAACACACCACAAACATGACACACTATTACTTGGAAACATATGATTACACTTTGGAGTTCGTACTTTGTTCTACTTAATGAAATACTTATGAAAAGATCAGACATGTTCTTACGTTTACATGCCAGATTACGAAAAGTATCTTTCTACGAAAGTTGAGATAATTTTTACTGACTTATGGCAGGTGAATGATGTTTTTATGCTTTGTTTTGTACATATTCGCATATTTTATTTGATATCTGGTTCCTAGCTGCACTGTAGCATTGGTTTTATGAATCAAACTTTAAAATATATGCTAATGTGAACACTTTCTGTCAACAGATCCATTAAATAATAATTTTACTATCCACATTCTTGAAAAAGAACACTTGGAAAGGAAAGATCAGTAAGCTAGAGCACTTGAAAGTACTAGTAACAGGAACTGCATCCATAATTTTCTTTTCATGGTTTTGGTGATTTTTGTTAAAATAAGTTGTTGTGGTGCACCACTCTAGTATTAAGATGTGATATAGACATTAAGATGTGAATAGACATTTCCCTTATCTCCATTGCTGTCTTTACTGTAAAAAAATTTCTGCTTGTGCTTTATTATGTTTAGGTATAAGTTATTGCATTTGCTGCTGCTATTTGTCAGGCAATGTCTTACTAAATTTTACGTCATATTACTGTGTTAAGCCAATTTTACCAGTGATTTATTTTTCTTGTTTGCTGCATATTGCGTTAGATCAGTTGTCATTTTGCATTTTTTGTTGCAGATTATATGTACTGCAGCTTGCTTTGCCAATTGCACTTTTTTGTCGTTGGTGTTTGTGTTAATTGTTTTGTGCTGCTCCATTGTCTCGTTATCTAGTTTATATATCTGACTTCAATAGATAAATGTTATTTTAAGGGGGGCTATGCAATATAAGAAAATCAGTTGTGAGGAGTTGGGAAAAAATGCATTGAGAAGCTATAAGGAAAAGGTTTGGCCAAAGAGTATTGTACAATGACGAACAACTATTTTGTTCGGTAGGATTTTCTTGGAAGCAAATGATGAGATAAAAATATGTGAACGTATAGATACAGATAAATAGGATTTTTTTGTTGGAACAAATGTTGAAGTACGAGAGATAAATGAAGTTTTTGTTGGAAATGAAGTAGTTTTGGCTGAAAGTTGTAGAGGGATCAGTATGAAGGATGCAACTGAAAGAAAAGAAAATGAAAAAGAGGTATAGAATGCTCACCACAAGTAGTGCAGTACTAAATGTTACACTGAAAACAAACCCTGTCCTTTCATTTTGTGTTATTCCGCTATGTTTGTGTGTACCTTAGTGTGTCTGTGTTATTCCTGCCTCTGTGTGTTACCTGATGAGACAAATTTGGTAGAATTTTTTGCTTCTAATACGAAGCTGCTTACACTATGATGAAGAATGCTGTTATCCTCAGATCTAATATGGTTTTGTATATTATTTATTCTGTTGTTTTTCCTTTTAATGCTCATGAGTCAAGTTAATGTTTCCAAGAATATTCTAATTTTTCATTTATTTCCTTACGTCATAATTCCTGTAATACAGATGTACATGTTCATTTCTGTTCTTTTCTAAAACCTGTATTACTACAAATGTTATCTGTGTTATCATGTCCTTGACTGTTATGATGTTTTCTGTACCTTTGTAATTGTATTCTTATGCTGTAAAATTGTAATTGTATAGACAACAGTTCTTCAAGTTAAATAAATAGTAGGGATTCATTTTACAGTACACATTTGTCTGTTGGTCGTGCTATATGTACTAAATGTCAGAAGTTATTCCACTTTGTTAGTGCTTGCACATTGTTTGATAATTCAGCAAGGGACTGGTTAACGGCGTTGCTGGTTCAAAGGATATTGCAAAAAGGATTTAGTGAGTGCACAAGTGGTGATTCATGGACTTGCTACATTGTCGTCAGGACTCTTCAATTGTGATTGTGCCCCTGCACAGTCACAACAGATGTCTGCTGGGCATCTCTACAAGGACTACAGTGGATCTCCACCTTTGGTGGCCCACTGCAACCATAAACAATACAACGAATACTATGGGTCTGCTCTCTGGTAACCTATCAATTTTACCAATATTCTTCAAGACTTCGACTGACTCTGCTGTGGGTTTGCTCGATTGTGGCCCATTACCAACCTTTATTTCAAGAGTCAGCACTGTGTTTCCGTTAGGAGGACAACACTACTTCTTCAAGACTGCATGAAGGTCCACTACCTAGCAGTGCATTTTCTTTTACTGCTTAGACTTTGAGGATAAGCCTGTCATAGACTACTCTTCTGATGAATAATTAGAACTGTCTTTAGGGACAGTGAGGACATTTTTTGCTTTATTTACCAACAGTATATTACTAATTGTGTGCACCTTATCTACTTGATAATGTTAATATAATTTTTCTTTAACATATTAGTCTTGGCCACGGCCCTAAGCACTTTGTTTAAAAGGCTCTGTGGCTGGTCAGACTCGCAGTTAGAAGTGAATAGCCAACTGTGATGGAAGTTGTAACTTAATAGTCAGTACTGATGGAAGGTAGAAGTTAATAGTTAGCAGTGATGGAGATTAGATGTCTGAAGTGTTAGTGAGAGTGAACGGTCTGGACGTGTCCGACATGGAGATGTAATTTTGTGGCCCATTAGATAATTTTTGGAAATCGATGTCACGGACAGTTATACAATTTTTGATCTGGGTGTCACATGATTAAGGTAAAAGTTGAAAATACATTGTTTGCTGTGCAACAAAGTCTTTCCTTTGCTAACCTCATGCATACTAGTAGTTAGATCCCACAGTAGTTACAATCTTTTATTTAGCTGGCTGTATTGGTGCTTGCTATATCGCTGTAGTTCGTGTAATGAAGATTTTCTGTGAAGTAAGTGACTTATGAAACGCTTGGGTTATTGTTAAGATTTCTTTTAATTCAGTTCTATTCTTTTGTGTCAAGTAACAGTCAGATTGCGTTGCGCTTGATTATTGTGGGTAATAAACGAACAGAATAACTTTGAGCTGTATTTGTCATGAATAATTCTGTAGGTCAGAAATGAAATGATAAAGACAGTAGATAGACAGTAGGTTCAATTTCACTCATCAGTTTAAGAATATTGAGTAAGCATTCAGCAGTTTAAGTAAAATCTTATATTGAAGTTTCAAACGTGTAGAGCATGATAGACATGGCCATCCAACCATTTCGAGATTTCGACAACCCAACGCGCCAAAACGATAGAATCTGGCAAAATATCACTTAGGAGCACATCCAAAAACCAGTCAATCAATGCCAGGCCAAAGAAATGCTTGCATAAGGGCCAGAGATCGATCAAATACTGAATTGCTCAGTTTCTAAAGTTGCTTCTCTTGAATAAATCATTCAAATTTCCTGAAACTGTAATCATTTGTCTGTGTGCACATATATACCCATGCATATCACATCCACTTATTTCGGTGTCATTTGGATGATTCGTTCACCCTGCGCTATTCTCTCTCTCTTTCTCTCTCTGCTTCTCTCAGAGTGTATGTGACTGACCTTTAGGCCAGCACGAGAAAGGTTTCAGATTAATTTTCCATTTACTTTCATTAATTTATCAGTCATAGATGTTTGACTTAAATGTACCCTGTCTAGCATGTTTCTGTTGCTAATACAAAATAATACGTTTGACCTCGAGCCAAAAGTGCCCTGTTACGAAAATGTTACAGGAGGAACATTTTATAACACTTGATTGGTTGGGAAGGGTTGGGTGGGTGAAGCTGTAACCTTATTGGCCAAATCAGCTACCGAAGTTCTCGGTTTGGTTCAGGGAGATGTGGTATACAACAGTGTGGGTAGTGATCCATTCATTGTATGAGACCTGAAGCTCTATGGACCCCTTGCTGTTGCTGAAGGTTAGGCTATTTACTGGGACCACGTCTCAACAGAACTCTCCACCTCTCTCTCTCTCTCTCTCTCTCTCTCTCTCTCTCTCTCTCTCTCTGTGTGTGTGTGTGTGTGTGTGTGTCTGTCTGTCTGTCTGTCTCTCTCTCTCTCTCTCTCTTACACACACAAACACAAACACACACACACACACACACGCCATTTCATTATAGAAGCACCTGAACCACTCAATTCATCTTAACAACACAGTTCCTGAACGTCCTTAACAAACGGTAATAATTTATCTCAGTGACTGAGTGATTAAAAGTGTAATTACAAATCTCATTGTCTATAGTTCAGTTCTAAATCCATCATCCAATTTTTATCACACTTATCGGGTCTTTAAAATCCAATAATTCCTTGTTTAAGATAAAACTGCCAAGCAGCTCTGAGTTTTACAGTGCGCATTATGCTGCATGCCTTCTGTAATTGGGTGGATATATCTGTTCCAAGATCAGTGGGAAGCAAGGATGAGACTTCACCAATACTAACATGGCTAGAATAGCAGACAGCGGTCGAATCCAGTAATTTTTCTGAGAAAAGTTTTTTTTTTATTCTGTATGACGAGGAGAATATGATTATTAATTTAGAGAGATCCGCTTCAGTTATGCTAATAATTATTTTAACCACGACCACTTTCAATAAATATTTGCACAGCTGAAGCGGATCTCTCTAAATTATCATGCTTCGCAGTTGCCGATGTCCTGTGAATCAAATCTTGTACGAGGAGAATGGTAATAAATTTCTATATGTCCCACAATCACCCACGACAATTTACTATATCGTTCTCGATCAAATTAATGATTCGGCGTAGCTCTTCGTACTTACACAGGCGGGAAAAAATGTAACATCTACACGGACAAAGTCATTTCATTGTTAAGTAATGTGACAGGTGGTTCATTATTGAGCTGTCCTGGCTTCCTGTGTGTAACCGACAGCACGATTCGAACATCTTTTACCCGTAGCTAAGCAACGTCCTACATAGCGTTCCGCCAGGGGTCACGTGTGTAGTCTGCCGCCTCGGACTAACGCTGACCCAGATCAGCTCGGTCTCAGTTGTTGCTGACCGGAAGAGGAAGGTGCCCATCCGACGTCAGCGCCTGGCGACTATGTGGGTCACGAACGCTGGAAGAAGCTGCCGGAGCTGACTTGCACTTTGAGCTACTGCCTGCATTGGTGAACTGTCAGTTTACCCGCCTGAGAAACACAACACTCGAATCTGGGTGAAGACGGCCTCGGTGTTACGTCTGCACTTTGGTTTATATGAAAATTGCAAAATGGAATGGCTGACGGATATGGGCTTGCTTGGTGAGCATCGCAACGTGTAGAATGTATGAGAAGCTCATTCGAGTTACCCACGGTGCTGCGAGGGTTTTTATATTGTGTACTCTGTACTTAAGTTAACTCCAGTGGTGCTATTAGGTGTTTAACGATTGTTGCGCTGGCAAATTTTATTTTACTTCACGCTTATTTTTGTTATTCCTTTGAGCTGTGTCAATAATTCACGGATACTATGAGATGTATTTGTAATGTGTTCTTAGAACAAAGGCAAGTTGAAGTTTCCTATCTTAACTGAAGCCGTGATTGCGTTATGGCTCAAATTATATTTATACTGTTTCATATTAATTTCAGAGCGGCAAGCTATGTACATGGCTAAAGGTTTCTGTATGTATATGTTACCAATATTCCGGTTTATTGGGTTGAAGCCCGGTTTGTCATTTAGGAGTATTATTTTGTCTCGCTTGGATACTCAAGGTTAAATATATTGCTATTAGCTGTTGGTCCTCAAAGATATTTGTAGTACTTCTGTTGTTTCCATTTGATTTATAGCGTACTTTTGTAGCAGCTCATTCCCTATTCTAAGCCGATAACTAAATACTCGTTCGTATCAGTTACCGGTTTGCTAATTCTGCCAATGGAAATTTTTTTCTCTCTGTTTTAGTTAACACTGTTATTGTTAACCTATGTTGGCACAAACGAGTGGAGCGGGGTTAAGCTTAATAGTGTACTAGCACCATTTTAAATTTGGGATCCAAGCTCTTTCCTTATCCGCATTTGCTTCGTAATAGGTAGTAGGAAATGCGGTCCTCTGTTGAGCAAACAATTTTTCTTTTTTTTTTTCCTGCCCAATCACGTTTCGGTGTATTTTCTGCTCCTTCAGTGTGTTTTATTTATTATCTTATTATTAGATGTTGGTTTTCACAACTCTGCTTGGTATTTGCATTACACCTACAGTTATTCCATTCCAGTTTGTAATTTGTTTTTCCGTAATCTCGCGTTTCGTGCTCCTACCGGGCATCTGACTACAGCTTCCTAACACGCAGTTTTACTGCAAGCGCGATGATAATAAATACAACGCAACGAAGGTGGAGAAACTTCTACGAGACACGATGGGTAGTGAAACAAGAAAAACTGTGTTTGCTCAAGGGAGGACCGTATTTTCTAATTACAATTCAGTTAAAGTGTTCAGTTCCTTATTCTAGAATTGCATTGTTCATTTTTTTGCATTTTGTGGATCTTAATATTTCTATTTATAAGAGTACAATGATCATTCGTGTTATTGAAATGTCTTAGAATTACTACAGACGTACTAAAGAAATATACAGATTTTTCAGTACCATTTTTAAGTAAATAAAGTGACTTTTCTAATTCAATTTTTTGGGCCCCTTACCGCTCCCAGCTCCTCACTAACTACAATACTTCCATCATTTAGGGAGTATATGAGAACAAATTCAAACCAAATGAAGCATGTCCAAAGAGTCGCATCAGTACCCTGTGTACTAGTGTTTTCGCACGTCAACTATCACAAACGTTCGATAGACAGTCTCAACCATATTGCTCCTTCTACTACAGTTCTTCAGTGATCTCATCTGAAGACGAGTAAGTTCCAGCTGCACCATATCCCATTCATGTGCAATTGGCGAGTGATCTGAACGTGAATTATCAAATTTGTGTCCAAGAAATTATTTTATCACAGAGATAACAACCTATGCAACACAACTGGCGATGGTTAGTTTACCGTGCAGGAACTTCAAAAGTGACTGCGAGTTGTAACTGATGGCGCGATATGCTATGAAGCCGGCAATGGGGCCTATGCTTCGAGGGAGAATGCACTTCAGAATACGCCACTCACCAGGTTTACACCGTCCATCACTACTCGCATAAAGAAAGAACAGTCGACTGTTTCACAACAGAGTAGTCGTACTTGGCGTTGTCGTGATGTCGGTGGCTACCTGGCCAGAGCCACACTTGGTTTAAGTACTGCTGCAAGCAGAGTTTCATAATGGAGCTCCATGATACAGCAAGTGAGAGATGTGTCAGAATTTCTTCCCTAGACGGTTTTCCGTTGTCCCCAACTGCTCGAACAATGCATAGATTTCACGTGCGCATGTACTACTTGTACTCCATAACCCGGCCTTCATGTGTGGGTATGTTCCAGACAACACTGCTGGAAGCCACGATATACCACGCACACACTGTGTCCAGCACGTGCAGAAATCCATCGATGTGTCCATCCATCTTCCATCCACCTTCCTACAGCCCCATAATGTAACGTCGAACAACTGGCAGCACTTGTTCAACAGGAGTAAGTAATCGTTGGTGGAGCTTAGTGGCACCCTAGAATCAATATTGCAATCACTTTTCACCTCTAAACTCAGCACAGTCACCGTATGAGTAGAAAAAACAGAGGGAGAACTGACAAGCCTCTTAAGCGCCATCTGATCGCCGATGACCGTGAGGAATGAATAACTAACCATATAACACTTCGGTAAACACATATTATACCGTGGTGCCAGTGAAAACAGTCCTTGAGGGAGTTCAATTTTTTATCGGCATTGTACATCCATGTTTTTTATTGGTTTTAAAGGTTCCTTACTACCTATTCAAGGCAGCAGTACTTTATTAGCTGTCGATGGAATGAAATATATATTGCCACGAAGAGTATTTATGTCCATACTTTCTGTAGCGTCATATGCTCCAGTTGTCATGATGTACATCAGTACTGATTTTGATTTAAACCCCTGCCTCATTTCCTTAAACCGCTTTAGGTGAATCTCTATATGGTTCCTTAAACAAGTCGAATGATTTCCTTCACACTTATCATCCAACGCATGCTTGTAATTGTAATGTCTGTGTGGTGAGAGGAGGCTCAGAACAGACGTACATATTTTGTGTCCACTACACAATCGGTCAGCCTGTGAAAGAAAGTAGTCCCCACTAAATTGACGGTCATTCTTGGACACTAGTCACAGATCAGTCATTACACAAACAAACACAACCATATAAGATCCACCTAACAGTCTAAAGACCGAGGTAGTGAACTTTATGAACCCCTGACATCCGCCAATAACGTAGTGTGTTCATGTTGAGGAAAAGATGCTGACCAAACAGAACAACGATAGTGATCCAGTTACAGAAACAGTTTCATTGGACATTATGAAGAATGTAAACACTTTTTTCTATAGTTAATTAGACTGACGGACTGAAAAAAAATTGATTCGAACAGAGTACACTGCATGTACAGAAGTGACCAGAAAATACAGAGAAACGCTTGTGTATTAGAGTTCTCGTTGAACTCATTAAAACTCTGTACCTTCCATTTGCCACTGTATGACAAAGTCGTATCACATGCGAACTCCAGTCGAATTTAGCCTTCCTGTTAGGTGTGAATTATGGCCCAAAATATATGTTAGGAAGTTTTCACTTCAATAATGTCTTTTGGCTGTATTTTCCAAGAGCAGAAGGAAGCGGAATTTTGTAGGATTTCTCCTGAAGGCAAAGAAGCAGCAATAAAAGCTTATGCGTTAAGTGAATACCTTAAGGATTTAACATTCGTTGAGGAGTATATTATGTAACAAAAATCTGCGTAAGGATGTGAGGTTAAATTATTGGCGTATTGATGATTTTTGTTTGTCTGGAGATAGCTGAAACACTCAAATGCAGATGGTGGTAAAAAATGTCAACACAGTTGACTGTAGTTTAATTTCATTTCCGAGCTAATATTAAATACCTGAAGACTGTTCCATACTCATCAGATTCGCTTACTTGTGTATCGTGGCACCTAACAAAACAAAGATAAAAAGAAAAAGATAAGAAAAGCATAACATGCATGCAAATATTATCGAATCAGTAAAGTTAATATTCTTTTTCTCGTCGGTGCTTTACAGCTTTACTTTTGCAAACTGTTCAAAATCTTAGTTCAATGAACCTTTGGCTATGAGCCATCAAACAAGGATATTGTAAATGTTTCATGCTTGGGTGATGGACTTGTAAGGAAAATATTGTTAATTGTGTGCCTTATCTCAGATGCGTTCTTATTTTACTAGAAAATGACTTGTTGTGGTTAGTCAATTTTAAATTTCCGTAACGAAAACTGACCCAGAATTTTGGTGTTTGTCGTACAGTTTTAATTTGAATGTAATAGCAATGTTGTCTGGGCTAATTTTGGTTACCAATTACTGCTGCTGTTGGTGAAGATTCGAGATGATCAGTGTACGGCATTTTACGAGAACACTAGGTATATGAGGTTGCTGCCGTATCGGAAACTACGAAACGAAGTGCTGTTGCGGTTTAAACTTGCGTTTAGACTAGTAATAAAAGTTATTTTACGAAACTTTTTCCTGTCGCTTTCCCTGCTAAGAACTGGAGGCGTTCAGTTTAAAGTTAGTGCTTTGCTTTAGCAGTAAATGCAGTTGAATTCGCTCCTCTATTGGAAACTTCTAAATCTGTCATAGCGATCAATGTGTGGCGTCGCCCGTTGGGCTCAAAATGGTGGCCTCCTACAGTAAAGACGTTTGGCGCCGATGACGAGGGTGACAGATTTAATATGAGAAAACAGCTCGTGCTCTGCAGGACAGTAACAGACACATACCAGATCCCCACTGGCCATGACTACTCCTAGGAAATAACCGTCAACCACGACACCACAGTCGCCTCATGCCACCTAGTACTGAAATATAATAGCACAGTTGAAGAAATGCCAGCCTATGAATTTTCCACGTTTGTCTCAAAGCTACAAGGATTTACCAGCAAGGAAAGAGAGCCTGTGGTAGGCATTAAAACACACAATAATTTATCTGACTATTTTTATCAGAATGATTGGAATAGTTGAATATTCTAAAACTATTACGTCTAGAATTGAGTTGTGCTGAAATAGGTAATCATTCTCATAGAAATGGAGGGAATTACAATTTATACGTTACAGATTCTCTCAGGTACCATAGCTTCTTTTTCGGAAGCAATTATTATTATTCCCTCTTGGTTCCTGCGCATACTGTCGAAAATCTGTCTTTTGCTATAGCTTGCTCCTATCTTTGTCAGAATTTCAAATACGAGGTCTGTTTAAAAAATTCCGGAACATTCGTAATTTGGCGCCAAAGACTGTTCGAAAGATCGCAGAAGAGTGTAACATTTCTGTAGGATTCTGTCATGAAATCCTGACACAACATCTTCGAATGCATCGTGTTGCCTCCAAGTTCATCCCACGGCTTATGAGTCAAGGTCAGAAAGACCTTCGCCTCACAATCTGTGAAGAGCTTTAGGATCGCGAAAATGAGAACCGGTGATGAGACGGGAATCTACGGTTACAATGTCGAGACAAAGGTGCAATTTTCACAGTGGTTCGGGAAAGATTCTCCAAGACCAGAAAAAGCTCGTCACGTCAGGTCAAATGTCAAAGCCATACTAGTAGTTTTCTTTGATTTTGAAGGATTAATTGCCGGCCTCTGTGGCCGAGCGGTTCTAGGCCCTTCAGTCCTGAACGACGCAGCTGCTACGGTCGCAGGTTCGAATCCCGACTCGGGCATGGATGTGTGTGATGTCCTTAGGTTAGTTAGGTTTAAGTAGTTCTAAGTCTAGGGGACTGATGACCGCATATGTCCCATAGTGCTTAGAGCCATTTGAACCATTTGAAGGATTAGTTCATCAGGAATTCGTGCCCCAGGGACAAACTGTTAATCGATGGTACTATCGGGACGTGTTGCGACGAATGCGAGAAAGTGTGAGAAGGAAACGGCCTGGAATGTGGCGATACAATTCGTCATTCTTGCATTACGATAACGCAACCGCATATTCATCGCTGCTGGTGTGTGACTACCACACGAAAAAGGAAAGCACTGTGCTGCCGCATCCTCGTTCCTCTCCAGACCTGGCCTCTGTGGACATTTTTTACTTCCTAAGCGGAAAACCCCGTCGAAACTATGAAGATTTACAACGATATACGACATAAACTAAATTTCGCGGACGTCGCTTCGCACGATCCAACAAGAGGTGTATCAAGGCTGCTTACGGAAGTGGAAACGGCGTGCGGAGCGATGTACCAATTGTGGAAGAGAGCATTTCAAAGGGGAGCATGCATACATAATAAATAAAATGTAACAGTAGAAAAATTTGGTAGAAAAAGTTTGGGAATATTTGAACAGACCTCGTATGTTGCTCCATTTTACGTTGTCGAAGGCCACTCCAAAGTCGACAGATCCTATGGACGTGTCTTGTTTTATCTTAAATCTAGCTTTCATTATTAGTAGCAATGTCAGAATTGCTAATCTAGTGCTCTTGGCTTTCTGAAAGCCGTTCTTATTAGCAGCTCTAGTGCAGGAGCCGTTGAGCTGATCTGCAAAAGTTATTGCCCATAACTGCCATTGCAGTCTTCAGAATTTTGTGGTCGACATTTTTCCGAAAGTCGCATGTTATGCCTCCAGACTCATAGATTCTGCATCCCAGCTTCAATAGACGCTTAGATGCCATTTCTCCCAACGGTTTCAGAATTTTCGAAGAGGTGTTACCTATCTCATCTACCTTGTGATCGTAAGTCACCCAAAGCTGTAATAAATTCTAATACTGGATCCCATTGTGACTCCAGCTTCTTCCTCTGTCACATCATCAGACAAGTCTTTCCCCTCATGGAGGCCTTCAGTACACTCTTTCACCTATCCGCTCTCTCCTCTGCGTTTAAGAGAAGAAATCCCATTTAATCTCTTAAAGTTGTCGCCCTTGCTTCAACTTTCATCAAGTGGTTCAAATGGCTCTGAGCACTATGGGACTTAACTTCTGAGGTCATCAGTCCCCTAGAAAGTAGAACTACTTAAACTTAACTAAGCTAAGGACTTCACACACATCTATGCCCGAGGCATGACTCGAACCTGCGACCGTAGCGGCCGCGCGGCTCCAGACTATAGCGCCTAGAACCATGCGGCTACAACGGCCGGCCAACATTCATCGAAGGTTGTTTCGACTTTTCTATTTCCTGTTCAGTCCTTACAGTGACCTTTCCTTTTCGTTTCTTCACATTTTTCCTGCAGCTATTTCTTCTCAGCTTCCCTGCACTTCCTTCTAATTTAATTCTTAAGTGCCTTATATTTCCATATTCCTGAAATTCCCTCAGCGTTCTTGTACTCGCTTCTTTCACTATAACCGAAAATCGTTCTGATACCTCTACAGTGGAATATAGGCACCAGTAATGTGTTTGCTAACACTGCAGTGTAGGCGACTTTCAAAGATGGTAACTTGGATCAGAACAAGGAAAAATATCTCGTAAGCGTAGGCTTTAAAACGGTTACCTTAGAAGCTATGGGCACCAGCTCGGTAGAAAAGATTTATTTGACAGTAGCGGAGATCAAAAAGTGCTCATAGCTCTAAGGTACCCACATTACGGCGCACATGAACTGGAAACTTTTTCTTATTTTATTCCATACTACCACCTCTGAAAGTTGTGTACCCTACAGTCTTAGCAACAGCAGTACCGGTAATTGTATTCCACTGTCAGAGACGTAACTTTCGACTCGGTCATATCCGGACCAGAGACCCTTACCTCAGATTGCTACATTTATCATTCTCCGTCACCCCTGAAAGATTGTAACATGACCACGGACTCACCCCGTACATGAACCATTCATTCAACAACCTACTGGGTGTCGTGTATCACTGCGGAAAGAGTTGTTCTAATGGTATCTAAGGAAAAGGAAACCTTTGAGCTTAATGCTACACTGGCTGTAGTTTTATTAGTAGTGCGCCCACATATCGTAGATAATAGAGCGACAAATTTGATAATTTCCGAAATGATCTGAAGTAGTGCTGGAGGGAACTGACACAAAAAAATCCAACAGGACTGTCCATAAATCCGGAAGAGTTATGAACAGCATGTTGCAAGGCATTCCAGATATGCTCAGTAACGTTCATGACTGGGAAGTTTGGTGGCCAGCTGAAGAGTTTTAACTCAGAAGAGCGTTCCTGGAGCCACTCTGTAGCAATTATGGACGTGTGGGGTGTCGCACTGTACTGCTGGAATTGCCTAGTCCGTCAGAATGCACAATGGACACGAATGGACGCAAGTGATCAAAAAGAATATGTATGTGTCGCCTGTCAGAGTCGTGTGAAGACGTATCAGAGGTCTCATATCACTCCAACTACACACGCTCCATATCATTACAGAAAATCCACCAGCTTCAACAGTCCGCTGTTGACATGCAGGGTCCATGTCTGACACTCCACTTCTTTTCACACTTCTTTTCAGACATCATCAAAAACACCTTGTGAGAACGTTAGCGTCCATAGAATGAATGACTGGGGCTAGGAGTGGACCCTTATCCTATGACAGAACACATCGGTCTTTAGTTGCACACAATTTGTTTAATTTCAGAATTATTATCGAAGAAGCACACGAATTTACATAGATTGTGACATGACAAGACAGTTGCCAATATAACGCATCACGTCCTGTTTAGTAGGAATAACCATGAACACAACAATATCAAATTTAAATAGAAAGTTCTCTACAAGACTAGTCTCATTACTACACCGTGAAGTTGGCCAATATTACGACAAATTATCCGATTCAGCTGCTAAGTTCGGAACTGGTTAGGATGACATTCAAGTCTCCGGAGAGTGGTTAGTTTTTGTGACAAGATGAGCAAAAGATTACTCAAGGTTGTTCGAGTGAACCAACAACTTTACTCCTCTGCCAGCAGCATTTACCTTTTAGCTGTGATGTGCCGTCGGCTGCACGGCTGCTCTCGTCCTCTGAATATCCTATAAAAAGCTAATCAAAACCTTTAGTGATTTTATCAGCTGAAACCATGGTATGTTTCTCGTTAGGCGAGAAAACATGCACTCATCCCTAGTCTGGAAAATATGGCGATATACAGGTGTACAGATGCTGCAGCGTGTATATTTCAATGCCATCTCATTTCTCGCAAGAACAATTAACTGCATGGCTGTTTCGTTTCTCCACTATTGGAGCTCAACGACTCTTCCGATTCTTCATAGCTGAATGCCAGCCCTAGTGAACGCAGTGTTAACACAAAATCCCTTTTTTGGCGTCGTACAGAGCATGATGCGCCCTGTTCTACACTTGGCGCTGGTTCAGAGGAGAGTCTTCGAAGTTTTCGGTCTTGTGTCTTTCGTAGGAAACTGTCCCCCACATGTGTCTTTTCGTGTTTCACGGCACGGCCTTTTCAGACCAATGGGAGCGTTCCTTTCATCTTGTGGAAAGTACCTCTGCCAATCGCAAAGGGCCTCCCTTTAAACTGTGTCGAAATATCGCCCCTTTCTACTGCTTCTGGGTTTATTTCAGTCAATCCGACATTATGTGCGCACACCTGACGTCTAAAAGTTACACGCATATATCAAAGCATAGCATGAGCATTTCTGCGTTGCTGTTCTCTTTGTATCCATCTAGAAATTCCCCAACGCAGTTTTCTAAAGAATTTCTCCATCACAAGCAGCGCTGGACTACTACCTGTTCTCCTCAATGTACCGCCCGGTGCTTTCTTTGTCCGTCTCACCGAGGGTCATCAACCCCTTTCTAGAAGCATTCCATTGTTCTCGGGCTGTGACGGCGCACTTACGTCTGCCCCCAAACTAAAATGTTTATTCCAGCAGCTTTCTCCACCTTTTGCTCATTGACATGCAGGATTTGGATTCGGTGTTTTAATCCCTTTGCATTACATACTGTAAATTTCGATAGGCAAATCTGCTCATTATCACCGAAGTATGGTTCAAAAGCTCTGAGCACTATGGGACTTAACATCGGAGGTCATCAGTCCCATATAAGTTAGGACTACTTAAACCAAACTAACCTTACGACATGACACACATCCATGCCCGAGGCAGGATTCGAACCTGCGACCGTAGTGGTCGCGCGGTTCCAGACTGTAGCGTCTAGAACCGCTCTGCCAAACCGGTCGGCCACTGAATTATGTCAGGTGACATATTCACCAACTTGTTACAATATATGGAGGAGCCCGCATCTCGTGATCGTGCGGTAGCGTTCTCGCTTCCCACGCCCGGGTTCCCGGGTTCGATTCCCGGCGGGGTCAGGGATTTTCTCTGCCTCGTGATGGCTGGGTGTTGTGTGCTGTCCTTAGGTTAGTTAGGTTTAAGTAGTTCTAAGTTCTAGGGGACTGATGACCGCAGCAGTTAAGTCCCATAGCGCTCAGAGCCATTTGAACCATTTTTTTTTATATGGAGGGCTTATTTCAATAGTGCTAGAAGTCCATTACCTCCACTTCTCTGTCTGTAATGCTTCTGAAATTAATGGTCCAAACAAAATGAAAGACAGTTTCATCTCTAGCAAGAAGCCATATGCTTTAATACTTCTGGTATCTCAACAGCAGATTTTTCAGTGCTCATTTAACTTTACGCCTCTGTATCTCAGAATGAACAAAAATGGACTTGTACCACTATTGAAACAAGCCCTTCGTATAAAATCTCTCATTCAAGATGAGAGGTTGTCATTCACTGAATCTGTCACCTTACATGTGGATTTATGAGGTTGTCTCCATACACGTACTCGTCCATCCACTCAGTACAATTTGGAACGGGAATCGTCGGACCAGGCAACATGTTTCCATTCATCACCAGTCCAATGTCGGTGTTGATAGGCCTAGGCGAGGTCTAAAGCTCTGTGTCATGCAGTCTTCAAGGATACACGAGTGGACCTTTGGCTCCGAAAGCCCATATCGATGACGTTTCGTTGAATGGTCCATATGCTCACACTTGTTGATGGCCCATCGTTTGAATCTGCAGCAATTTGCAGAAGGGTTGCACTTCAGTCAAGTTGAACGATTGGCTTCAGGCGTCGTTGATCCCATTCCTACAGGATGTTTTACCGGCCCCAGCGATGTCAGAGTTTTGATGTTTTACCAAACTCCTGACCTTCACGGTACACTCGTTAAATCGTCGCACGGGAAAATCCCCACATCATCGCTACCTCGGAGATGCCATGTCCCACCGCTCGAGCGCCACCTATAACACCTCGTTCAAACTAATTTAAATCTCGATAACCTGCCATTGTACCAGCAGTAGCCGATCTGACAACTGCGCTGGACGCTTCTTATCTTATACAGGCTTTACTGATGGCAACGCCGTATTCTGCCTATTTACATACCTCTGTATTTGAATATGCATGCCTATACCAGTTTCTTTGGCGCTTCAGTGTAGATGTACTGCTGACTATGATTCTGCCTCCAAAAATGGAAACAAATATTTTATTTTAACAATGTTGAAAGTTCGCATACGCTACATACACAAAAGTGTGGTCTTTGATGGCCTTGGAGAAGTCTAGGTAATTAGAAAAGATATAGGTAGAGAACTGTGTACAAAATCAAAATTCTGTGTTCGCGAGCGGGTAATGCCGTTTGTTTTCCTTATTTTCTACAATGACAAAAAAATTAAATATTCTTCGTAAGTATCATTTATAACTGTCGTTTGCTGTGACGTCCGTCTCTTTTATGGTGAAAACGAAACCGACTTCATCCCAGCTGGCACCCTTTTGTTAAAATGGTCCCGGAGTTCTTCACGCGGATTTCCCAGAAGCGAGCCGGCCGAAGTGGCCGTGCGGTTAAAGGCGCTGCAGTCTGGAACCGCAAGACCGCTACGGTCGCAGGTTCGAATCCTGCCTCGGGCATGGATGTTTGTGATGTTCTTAGGTTAGTTAGGTTTAACAAGTTCTAAGTTCTAGGGGACTAATGACCTCAGCAGTTGAGTCCCATAGTGCTCAGAGCCATTTGAACATTTGAACCCAGAAGCGAAGGATGTCTTTTGGTGCAATTTAAAACTTGTGACTGCGATGAGAACGAACACGGGACTTTCGAAATATTGTGCACACACCAATCCACCAGCGTACATGTACTCATAGATACAATATGGAGAAACATAGACTTCCTCTATTTTTTAAATGCAATTCATCTTCGAAAAGTAGCAGTCTGATGGAGCAGCAAAGATAAATTACTTTACTTTCTCGCTCTCCCGTAATGGAAAAACCTTCCAGAAACATTTATGTATGTCCGTCCTGGTGCGAATTCCTTTCAATACAGCAGACGAGTGCCAGCATCAGCCTGCGTGATCGCCGATAACAGCTTAAAACTGTCATTTACTTTTCATCGCCAAATGTCTTCTACAATACGAGTGAACACGATGCACTATCAAAAGAGATGTGACGATAGCTCATTAAGTATATGACGAGAGGTATACCGAAATATGTAACCTAGCATTTCCAACAAATTTTTCCTGAAGTAAGTAAACTGATGCGTAAGTTCACACCGTTCTTGTCTGGCGTGTTTTCACGCAGATTGTGACAAGTGAATTTATCAACTGTCTTTTTTTTTTTTTGAGTTTCTGCCTTTATCCTTGTGGTGACCACATATGCATTTTTGCTTCAATGTGATCATATGCCTCACCAAGCCTATCTATCGCATATCTTGACTGGTGATGAGGTAGGATGCCTTTATTTTAACTAAGTTTAAATTAATTACGGGTTGAGGCTTAACAAAAGGAGTAAATTAAAAAAAATGAACTAAATAACACAGGTTTCGCAATGCCTGGTTCCTGTGGGAGTACATGTTGCATTAGTGGAAACATGTATCCCCTGTGTACCAGGGATGTGAATAGTGCCTTGTGTTTCTGGGCGATACTACGACAAATATAATGCATTATTTGCAGTTGTTGGTGTACTGTAAATGGAAATGTCATGTTATTGGATTTTATGAAGGTTATGTTATTTATATAGGTTATAATAGTGTGGTCGGGGTGAATCGTATAAACCATTCAATATTTCTATGAGCACATGTAGCGTCATTCTCAAGACAAAATGTCGTTATGCGCAGAAATACTTAACGATTTAGAGATATCTACATGGTCATATCACCAAAAATTCTTTTGTACACTAGAGAAAGGAAAATAATGTTTTGTGTACACGGTGTTGTTCAGGTTTAGGACTGTTAAGAAATCCCTTACACAGTACACAGTTGTGGTAGGTTGTGTCTATTTCATGTAGTGGTTCAATACTGCAGAATTTTCTGTTAATAAAAGGTACGTTAATTTCTATGAGTAGGATATCATTTTCCTCTCTAGTAAACAGTATTAAGACGTTATGAATATATGTAGCACACTTGCCCAACTTACTTTCAGTATCACGTTAAAAAGGACCACACAACCTCTACTTCTGGTAGTCAGTGCCTTTGACATTTGAGGAAACACACAACTTTTGCTCCAAATCCTGAATATTATGTGGATTATATGCCTACTTTTCGTACACTATGTTCAGTATATACGTGTATTGTGGTCACGATTGACAGAGAATACTTTACGTAGTTTGGAATGACTGCCACTCAACCTCGCAGGCAGTTCTAAGTAAGATAATTTCATTTTCGTTCTAATTTTCCGCAATACTGTGAGATAAGTAACCTCAGAAGCAAATATATGAGTTCATCAGTCTACACCTGATGATGCAACAACAGACTTCGAAATATATTGTAATTATTAAATTACGTATATCTGTGACTGAAGTAAACGGATTTTAATCGTCACCAACAGCATATAAGTCACAGGTAGCTTTTGAATTCTCAGTCTCAGCCTTCAATGACGTAGCTGACCATACGCAGAACCAAACAGAGGAACTGTCCTACAATATTTCACATTAAGACTACCTCTTTCTTTCCCAGACGATATTAACTTCTACGGTAAGATTCATTACGCCGGTTACTTTGCAGTAAAATGCAGTATCTCGTATTGCATCCACTTCGTTCATTAGTACATTGGACATAAAGGTTCTGCAAGCTGAAGTAGCATTGTTAAATTCTGATCACTGTCGAGCGAAATTAATTGTTGTAGAAACAAACAGTGATCTTCAACACCAAGTACTCTTCGACTACGGTCATTGAGTTCTGTGGCTGAGAAATTGCGACTCTAGATGCTTGGCAACTTTCAGAGTTTGTTCACTGCCACGTCGGTCGGCTGCAATCTACATGCATTTCTTTCTTATGACAGGTCTGAAATCCTAGGCTTACCGAATTTCCAGTGTGAAGAACTGCAAATTTTACACATCATCACTGTTCACTTAGGTTTACCTCCATGATGGAGTACGCAAGTACCAGATTTAACGACTTGAGTACATCCAAATTTTGTGGTGATCGATATGTCTTATAGAATTCAGTCACATTAAAATTGTTTAAAGGGAATTTACTAAATGTCGAGAGTACTTACAGAAAACGAGAAAAAATATTCACTCGAGAATTGTAATTACATGATAGAAATTACTGTAGAGGAAGGAAACCCTGGGTGTTTGTCATAGTTATCGGATGATCTTACGTTTCTCATTAAGAAACGAGATCAAAGTGACATGAATTCAAATGAAGATTAATATCTTCCAGAAGTTACTGCAAAAGAAAGTAGGTTCATCCACATTTTTAGCAAGCTACGTTACACCAGTTTCGACTTTAAACATAAGTTTCCGTTACCAAATAACTATCACTTCCGAACTGACTCTGTCCGAACTTTCCACTGATGAGAAATAACTTGGGTTCTAATTGACCAAAGTCGAATCTGGCTCTACAGCGCCAGCCTATTTCATAAACCGTTACATAAACATACGTAAACTTCACTAATAAAATTATGAAGCACAGAGATGTAAGAGCTTATACACCAAAAGTCATATAATGATAAATCACAGCAAGAAATAGCAGAAATGATTAACTGTGGTTAGCTCCTAATAATACAAAGATGGCTGACATTTGTGAACCCACATCACAGCGAAAGTTTAAACTCACCGCAAATACAAACTGAGAAACAATTTTCAGTATACATTTGGAAATAAAATAACGTAAGTGATTAGAACGAGAATAAAACGTGAATAGTGGGACAGACAAAGAGTAAAAGTATTGTCACCACGTTTACTGTTAACACAGCTTTGGTTACAGTTTCGCAGTAAACTAAACAACAAATTAATTGACAAAGATGTATGTGTCTTGTCACTCTGGTGCAGTACTGCAAAGTTAAATATACATCCCTATCATGTCACTGTAATGCGATACCGTAAAGTAAAAAGGAAAAAAAAATAATACTACTCAGTGTCACAAATACCTTCATAAAGAAAAACACGTGAACGCGCTCATAACAAGCCTCTATCATTTATATTTAGGCGCGTGTCACACAAACACG
This sequence comes from Schistocerca americana, assembly GCF_021461395.2. Classification (NCBI taxonomy): domain Eukaryota; kingdom Metazoa; phylum Arthropoda; class Insecta; order Orthoptera; family Acrididae; genus Schistocerca; species Schistocerca americana. Next base: position 495,104,562 of record NC_060124.1, on the reverse strand, counting down.
GTTGCCACATGTTCGGCTTTAGCCACGCATGTCCGCCTCTTTACGGTCGGATTCGGCGAAATTCGTGCAAGTCCGGCCTGTACAGCTTGTTAGGCCTTTTAGCTTTGAAGTAAAAAACGCACAAGGAAAGCCCTCAGTCTCAAATTTTTGTTTATAGACCTAACGAGCCTAACGCACAGCGTCAAAACAGCGCTATGCGTAGAGCTAGCGAGAAAAAGTTGAATGTGCCGATCAGTCGCTGCCAACCCCTCCATACTGCCACACTCACACGTCGCTTCTATCCGTATTGAGACACGAAACTGCATTCTAAAGAACTTTATTCGAAATTATGGAAATTCACAGACTATTATTTTGCGATTCCTAGGTCATAACGCCAGCGTCGAAAAAGTATTCTCTTTCACAAACGCCCATTGGACAATGGAAGGCATAAAATTACAAGCCGAGGCATTACAAAGAAGATGTCGTTGTGCAATTTAAAATTATCCTGTCAAGTGTTCTATGAAATGATTCCCACGAAAAATAACGTTTTTGATAAAGTGAATTCGAACGAGAAATATTAGTACTTAGCTACAGATTATTGTTGTTTCTTTGTAACTCCACCTGTAATGACCAAAGTTATTGAATATCATTTAGTTTTACGCCCCAGAAGAATAAATAATTGTCTATCTTGTTTCATAAAGAACGTTTAGTTTATTTTGACGTAAGGTGGTCTTAGGAAGAAGACTGAGCAATTACGAAGTCTGAGCGCTTTGTTCCTGACATAATTACTACGTCATAGGGCAGTTTAATGACTGATTTCTAGCGTAGGCGCGTTTAGGTCTGATTTCACCAAAATCTGATTATAGCTTACTGTTAATGATTAAACGGGAGTTGGAACGCCATGTACCGACAATGTTAAATTTAGTGACTTGGCTTCCCTGTATTTCAGGAACCACTGTAGCCATTGACATGAAACTTTTGCCGAACATTAAACTGTATGTTCTGAGACTACTGAACTACAATAATTGCATTTCAGTTGCAACTTTCGGAAATACATTTCCTTAATACACGGTTCAAATTTTGTGTACTTTTTTGTACTTTATCCTAAATAATTTTAGTTATACATGACATTATGTTCTTCTTTTAGTTCAGTGAGCTCCGAATATACATGGTATCACTCCCTGAAAATTTGAATACTCTACTCAAAGTGGTTTCTGAGATTTAAAGGAAAATGCAACAGAATACGTAAATTTTCAGGAACTACTTCTAAAGTTTCAAAAGACTGTAACTCACTTAATATAAGCTTATTTTTTTTTATTTTTAGTCACTCAGAGACACCCTTCAACATACTGTATATCATCCTCTAGATCATTTTACAAGTTTTTTTCTTCTTTTCTTCTTTCTGGACACCTTAGTGGCAAACTGTGCTGCATAATCTGCTTTATCAATGCGAATCTTGTCTATCCGTTTAAGTTCTCTGATGGAGTTTGCTCCAGGATTAATTCCCATACGCTGTAGAACCAATGTTGCTGTCATTAAAAGCAATAACAGCATCACTGACCCTCCAACTTAGTGTCTTCATTCCAACAAAAGCATTTTTTGGTAAGCGAATCCACATTAGATTACTGAACGACTCAATGGAATTTTGAGTCTGACCATTCTGACGCTTCTTTAGTAATTAAGGATTTGCCAGGTCTCTAAATAGGCTTTATGATATCCATAACTGCTGCTGGGATGGAATGTTTATGGCTGTATGAACTGTTTGAGTACTGGGCATTGAGTTATTTGCACCATGAATCAGGTCCAGGACGCCACAGGTGGTGTACTGGTTTTTCATCAGTTGACAGTCTGTGGAATAAGGCAGTCAATACTGCCTGCTTGATTTTCAGCAGATCCTCATTATTATTCCTAATGGCCATCCCATAGTACTGCTGTAGTTCATCAGTCATATTGTCTGTCAGACTGACTCTTATGGTTTTACCATCAGAAAGATTCTTGTCTCTCAAACTTTGTTTCAACTTCCTCAACCTGGTGCCCATCTCATTTTGTACATGACCTATAGTGTTAACCTTTATAACACAGCAATCCACATCCTTATATACAAAAAAATTACCGATTTTATTAGATCTTGAGGTATCGCAGGTAAAAATTTTAACATTTTCAACCGGTGTAGATTATATTTAAAAAAATAAAATGAAATACTTCCCAAATTTAAAATTTTGTAATCAGATAAAAACTCGAAAATGTGAGACAAAAAATTTTCCGTTCTAACTCCCCTTAAGATATTCAAATGTTCCCGTGTATATTTAAAATAGGTAGTCCGTCTTTGATGGCAACGTTTTCTGCAAAATATAACACCGAATCCAGTTTATCTATGTATGGACCTCGCAGCTCTACACAGCGGTTAATGTCGCTAATGGTAGTCTGTAGTGAAGCATCTTTTAAAAAGAGGAAACAGATTTATTTAGCTCTTAAAGGCACATCTGCGGGAAGAGGGGATTTTAGGTACAAAATATTAGAAACACAATAAATAAATAACTGAAGTATCAAATGAAAATGAAGTTCTATGACTATAGGATACCAATGCAGAAACAAACGTAAAATTACGTACCTCATTTCTTTTTTTGAAGCGGATGGTACCTTTTGGTTTTAGAGGTGAGCCAAGACGGAAACTTTTCTGCGATTATCACAGATTTATACAGCACATTTTCATTATCATTTTATATTTTGTAGTGTCGCAAATATACTAGGCGCACTTGCATATCGTTGCATACAGCAACTGATTTGATGTAAGTCTCATTCTAAATTTATTGTTTATGTGTGTTAACTGAATGTAGTGATATTACTTAATATTTGTTTCATTTTATGTAAAAAGTCATCCTCAGCTATACTACGTCTGTAGATGGTGAAAGGTTCCGTTTTTATGAAATGCACATAAATAGTCCAGCACGAACCATTTCTCTAATGTGTAAATTTTTCGAAGTCCGATAAAAGTCTTCATTGAAGAGATATCCGTGGTCGACTCAAAGAATCAGAACGGACTTAACACACAAAGCTACTGTCAAGTGCGATAAACAAGAGTAATGTATTAAGAAACGTTATTTAATTTAGAAATTACTTAATTATTTTAACAAGTGTGGCTCACTGTGTGGCATTCATCCATGAACGAATCCATCACAATTAATAATGAAAAAATTTAAAAGCTGATGGAAGGACATGACCATTTATTACCATAAGAAGAGTTTCAAGTGCACAATATGCTTTATTCACAGATATTCACTTCTATTGATTAAAAAATTATGTTGACAGACCTGTACTTATTCTTCGGCACGTAAACTGTAATCAATAGAACAAAAAACCATTGCTTTAAAAAAAGGCGGCGAACATAACGATATGAAGCAGCAGTGACAAAAATTTTGAAATATTAATTTTAACTTAGGAGACTAGACCACTGCAGAGACATTTTATTTCATAATTGAGAAAATTAACCCTGTGCTTTCACTCCTCGCTCTGTCATTATATTTCACAGCGTTTTCTTCCCCCGCGTCCGTCGAGAGGAGCAGATATTTCTGTTTGAATATGTACCGCAGGAACAGATCTTTTTTCCTTGGTGAGAAGTTCAGGACGGACCGAATGGAAATTCTGTGCTGCTACTGAAGTGTAGTTACTCAATAATTCTTTTTCTCCTGCTTCCCGTGTCAACTTTTCGTCACGCTGGAATGGACTCTGTGTTTTATCATGCATCACATCGCTGGTGTTCTTTTCCATCAGTAGCACCTTTGAATAACTCAACAGTACAGGCTGCGGTTTTCTTCAAACAAGGGTCCATATGATTTATATGATGATGACGTAGAGGCTGTTGGCTCGCTATAGCTCCTGAGTAAACAATTGCCATCCATGCGTTTTATTTTCTCGTTCATGCTTTTCTAGAGACATACGTTACGACCTGAATAGTATTTTCACAGCAAGTAACAGTAAAAACAACTCGAATAATCTTTTGTACAATACACTACAATATCCTTTCATCCCGGCATCTTTTCATTGGAGACGTTCATCGAGCTGGTTAAAACTCCTGACTTAAATCCGTATCCAGTCACCGTCATTCGGATGAACTATAGCTTCGCTTACGGTTGATGTGAACGCATATTGGGGTCCTAAATCAATCATCGTTCTACAGGCCGATTCCGTGCAACGGTTACCATTTCCACGACAACAAACCCAAACAAGGTACCGCAGAGTCTGAAGGCCTATGTTAGATACTAACAGACTTGTCTTGGCCAGTGCTAGTCTTCTTATGTCCTCCTTGCTCCCTCAATCAGAGGTTATTTTGCTTCCTGGGTAGCAGAATTCCTGAATCTTGTCTACTTTGTGATCCTCAATTGCGATGTTAAATTTCTCATTCTTCTCATTTCTGCTAATTCTCGCTACTTTCGTCTTTCTTCGATTTAGTCTCAATCCGTATTCTGTACTCATTACAATGTTCATTCCATTCAACACATCCTGTAAATTTTCCCCAATTTCACTCAGTTTAGCAGTGTCGTGATTGAATTTTTCATTTATTCGTTCACCCGTAATTTTCAGCCCATTCTTGAACCCTTCTTTTACTCCCATTATTGCCTCTCCGATATATAGGTTGACCAGTAGTGGCGCAATCTTACATCATTTTTAATCCGAGCACTTAGTTGTTGGTCTTCGAGTCTTTTTGTTCCCCCTTGTTATTTATTGTATATGTTTATTTTACCCTTCTTTCGCTATAGCTTGCCCCTAATTTTCCCAGAATTTCGAACTTCTTGCACCATTTTACGTTGTCGAACGCTTTTTTAAATACAGTGAAAGTGATTTTTTTTTAATTCAGTCTTGCTGTCAATATCAACTGTTACGTCATACCTGTCTCTCCGGTGTTATTATGTTTCTTAAAGCCGAACTGATGGTCACCTACACTCGCAAAAAAAAGCTAGTTTAAATTCTAATTCTAATACTGCATCGTCTGTCTCTTCCTGTCGACTTCTGTTTCTTCTTCCATCACAATATCAGACAAGTCTTCCCCTTCATAGAGGTTTTCAGTGTACTCTTTCCATCTATCCGCTCTCTCCTATGCGTGTAACACCCCTATTACACTCTTAAAGTTAGTGCCCTTGCTTTTGATTTCACCGAAGATTGTTTCGACTTGTCGATATGCAGAGTCACGCCTTCCGACAATCATTTCTTTCTCTATTTCTTCACATCTTTCGTGCTGCCATTTCGCCTCAGCTTCCCTGCGCTTCTATTTGTTTCGTTTCTAAGTGACTCCTATTTCCGTATACCTGTATTTCCCACCACATTTTTGTTTACTTCTTTCTTTCGTTGATCAGCTAACTACTTCTTCTGTTTCACTCAGTTCCCTTCTTTGCACCTATGTTTTTCCTTCCAACTTCTGTGATTACTGCTTTAAGAGAAGTGCATTCTTCTTTAACTGAACTACCTACTGAGCTACTAATTACCACAGTAAGTATAGTCTCAGAGAACATCACGTGTATCTTTTCATTTCTTTGTACTTCCATATCCCACTTCCTTGCGCATTGATTCTTCCTGTCTAGCCTCTAAACTTCAACCTGCTCTTCATCACTACTAAATTGTGATCTGAGACTATACCTGCTCCTGGGTACGCTTTACAGTCAGATATCTGATTTCGGAATCTCTCTTTGACCATGATGTAATCTAATTGGAATCTTCCCGTATATCCCGGCTTTTTCCATGTAGACTTCCTCCTCTCAGGGTTCTTGAACAGTTTATTAGCAATAACTACCTCAAACTTACTGGAGAACTCAATTAGTGTCCTCGGAGCCATTCGCGGCGGCATACATGAATAAAACGTTCTCGGTTTTCAAGCCGTGTCAGTTCGAATGAACACCTCGATCTTTCGATGACCATCTCCGCCATCGTCGTCAGGAGTTCACTGTTTCTGCCGGGTCTGCGTGGCTTCTTCACGAAGATTCTTCGGTCTTCGAATGTGGTGGAGTTCTCAACATATGCATGTTTTGCCTCCCATTCAATTTTGGCGGTGTGTCTTCTGGTGGTGATTGGCTTCATGTTTCTTCCACTTGTTTGTCTTCTTCAATTACAGCCTATGCTGTAAGGAGCTGGGGCCAGCGTGTGTTGGCATTACGCTGGATCTTCTGCCCCAGTGCACGTATGTGTCGGTTCTCGGACTGCCGCGCCTTTTCATAGAAGCGGCGGGCAACCGTGCGGATATGGTCCTTAACTTTGCGGGCCTCAGCGAGGTCGTGCAGTGGTCCAGATGGGAAGTCCCTCTGTAAGTGCAGCGCGAGGCGCAGAGCCCTGTTCTGCAGTGATTGGAGTTTCTTCAGATGTTGGTCGGCCGCGTTCCCCCAGACGACAGCCGCATAATCGAAGACAGGGCGGATTAGCGCCCTGTACAACGTGACGCCTAGTCGCGGAGGGAGGGTCGACGTCGGGTTGAGCAGGGGGTAGAGCTTGAGAAGTCGACCCCTTGCTTTGTTTACGACGCTCGTCACGTGTGGGCCCCAGGTGAGGCGGCGATCTATGGTGACCCCAAGATACTGCGCTGTCGGTCACCAGTTGACAGGACTGCCTCCAACGATGATTGGTGGCAGAGCGGCTGGGATGACACGACGGGTAGCAATGAAGAATTGCGTCTTGGCTCCATTGAACTATAATTTCCACTTGATGGCCCAACCAGCGAGGGTGTCGACGGCGTGCTGCAACCTCTGTCGAAGTGTGTCCGCACTCATACTTCGTGAGTAGAGCGCAGTGTCGTCGGCGTAAAGTGCAAGGTGCACACGAGGAACCGTTGGCGTATCAGCCGTATAGAGCGTGTACAGGATCGGCCCCAGAACCGACCTCTGTGGCACGCGCGCTCTGATGGGACGGACTGTTGAGAAGCCAGTTTCTGCACGGACGTGAAAAGTCCGTCCATCGAGGTAGGACTTTAGCAGACGGATGTGTGATCCAGGGATCCCGAATTCAAGAAGTTTGAAGAGCAGCCCATCGTGCCAGACGCTATCAAAAGCGCGCGAGACATCAAGGAAAACTGTGCCGAAGTATTCGAGCCTGTCCAGGGAATCAAAGGCTTCTTCCACGAGTCGGAGAAGTTGGTGCTTCGGTTAGTGCCCCTTACGGAAGCCGAACTGGGTATCTGCGAATAGAGCTTCGGCGGTGACGCGTTGCTGTAGCCTCTTCAGGTAGACGCGGTCGAAGTCTTTCGAGATGGCAGGCAGCAGACTAATTGGGCGATAGCTCTTCGGCTGCCGGAGATCTTTTCCCATCTTAGGAATAGCCACAATCTCAGCGTGCTTCCACTGCAGGGGAAACTGCCGGGGCTGCTACGGTTTCTCGTTTATATAGGCATGATGACATCATCAGCAGCCAATCAGATAGAAACAATGCGGCGCGCGCTCTTAAGTCGACCCGGGCAGCTAGCGGAGCTATTGCCCGTGGCAGCACCGGTGACACCAGGTGGCGACAGGGGCAGGCGCCACGTTTGAAACTGCCGCTCCCGCGTCGCGCATCTGTCTCTGCTTTCTTTCGACGTCTGACGCCGGCCCCCCGTGTCCTGCTGAGTGTGTACCACCGGTCTCTGTTGATATTGTTGTAGTTTAAAAGAATCTCGGACACTTCCTCTATAACGGAGTCCCAATATGTAGGTGCACGAGCCAACACTTTCGTGTTTTCGAACTGTATTGTCCGTTTCCTCGGCAATGCTCCGAAATGGCCGACTTGTCAAGCTCCCTTTGTTTTATATGGCGCTTTTGCTCAGTGCAACGCTCCGCAACCGTGCGAATTGTTTGTCCGATATACATGATGCCACATTCACAGGGTACACCCACATACACGCCGGATACTCGAAGAGCAATGTCGTCTTTAACAGGGCGCAACATATCTCTTATCTTGGGGGCAGGCCGGAACAATGGTCTTAACCCTAGTTTCTGCAGCAGACGTCCTAACTTGCTGCTAGTTGCTCCACAGCATGACAGGAATAAAGTCCGTTTGGCCCCTTCTACTGATTCACCAGGTGTCTTTCTTGTGTACAGGGTGGTGGAAACTATTGGCGTTCAAGTACCGATCAGTGTGTGTTGGTTTCCGGTACACTGAATGACCAAGCTGGCCTCCTGCCTTCCGCTCAACAAAAACATCCAGGAATTGTAGCTTTCCGCGCTTCTCCATCTAGACAGTAAATTTAATGTTGGGGTGAACACCATACATGTGATCGACGAATTGCTGTAGTGTATCTTCACCATGAGGCCATATCAGGAAGGTGTCATCAACGTATCGTAAAAAGCAAGACGGCCGTAATGTCGCAGTTTGCAGAGTATGCCCTTTAAAGTGCTCCATGAAGAAACAATTTCAACAGAGAGCAGGGGTTCACATTCAGCAGGGTATGGGGGTGGGCGTTGGACATAGAAAGAAAGCAAAGACAGATGCGTGATGCGGGAGAGGGAGTTTCAAACGTGGCGCCTGCCCCTGGCGCCACCTGACGTGACCGGTGCTGCCACGGGCGACAGCTCCGTTGGCTTCCCGGGTCGACCTACGCGCGCGCCGCATTGGGTCTATCTGATTGGCTTATGATGATGTCATCGTGCCTATATAAACAAGAAATCGATGCAGCCCCGGCAGTCGGTGAACTCCTGACCACGTTGGCGGGGATGGTTATCGAAAGCTCGAGGATTATCTTCGAAGTGACACGGCTTGAAAACCGAGAACATTTTATTCAACTCAATTAGTGTTTCTACTCCCTCAGTCTTACTACCAAGCCCATTTTCTCCAGTAACCCTCTCTTCTACTCCTTCCCCTACAACCGCGTTCCATTCCACCATAACTATCAAATTATTATCTGCCTTTACTTATTGAAGTAGCAACTGTGAAAGGCAGTACCTGATAAGTTAGATTTTGTTCCTTGGAAAGTAATGTGGCCAATGAGATAACAAATACCTTTCTTCGTCACAGGCGGAACTTAGTAGACACCGTATTGCATTACATCGTCTCCAGTTAAAGCATGTATTGGGTGATTTTTATTTTGTAAGTCGTGTGATACAAATATACGCTCTTTCAGAGAACCGGCACACTGAATATCACTATTTTCAATACATGTTCCGATTTTATCAGACAAAAACGAAAGAAGACAGGTGAGCAACTCTGCATAATTTTCATGACTTTTGATCTGTTGCCACATTACTCTGTATGAATCGGTAGCGCATTCTATCTCTCTTTTCGACGCAGTGATCCAGAGACGAGCAAGTGTGAAGGTTCGAACCACACTCATGTTCTTCCTAGCTGACTTACACTAAAATCATCCTTTCAGTCCAGGGATGACAGAAATTACTAGTGAAAGGTAATCACATAATATACTAATACTGAATGACAAACTAAATCTAAACAAACTTCTTGTGACCCAGTTTGAATTTACATCTGTGATTCATGGAAGTTACCTTCCCAGTTCTTTCCCTTTTCTCGTGCGTTGTTCATGTCGTGGTCTTCACTATAGTCTCAACATCTTCCTGAAAGTACCTGATGGTAACTGAACGACAGTTTCTTGTAATACAGATGGCTACTATCACTGTTACTACATGGTTCGTCTAGAAACTGACTCTTTTTGACAAGTAATTCTCTCATTCTCACAGGGTTCTTGAATCCCGATGATTCCAAGTCACTGCAAATCATGATCTCCTGTTCTGTCCTACCAGACTTTCTCGAGACCAGTAACTGGTGAGGAAACCTTTTTGTTTTCGATCGTTCGTTCTTTGGCTTCTTGCGAATTTCTTCTATGGAGTTTATGGAATGATTGCCATAGATTCCTGCCCTGTCTTCCTTGATAACTTCTGATCCACTTCTCCGCTACGGTACACAATTTAGTGGTAGTTTCGGACTTTTGAGTTGTGGCCCTTGAGTCTAAGTGTGTTTATTTTCGGTTGGCACCCAACAGCCACGTGACACACCTTCGATTCTATCGAATGTAGAGGTGCCATTATATATTAATATGTTCTTTCCGCATCCTCTCTTTGCCCCGTTCGTTTTCTGCTATCGCTGCCCTACATCATTCTCTTCGTAGAACGACTTCCATTACGTTTCATGCGATCCTAATCCTCTCTAATGATTTCGCTCTGCTGCTTCTGATTCCTCAGGGATTCTCCAGTACTTCGTTAGTTCTTTATGCTGTTATTCTCTCCGATGTTTGCAATATTTGTTGTTCTTTCTTTCCGTTTTTTTTTATCATATAGCTATCACAGTCTTCGTGCAGCAAACCGCTTGCTGTGCTTTTTCGTGACTAGTGCATTCTTTCCTGGACATCGTGCTTCAGTATGAGCTACCTTTCCGCCTTTCTTTGCTTCGATTGCCATATGTTATGAGTGTTGTTGTCTGCCGAACTTTTGTTAGCTTGTGCTTTATATCGCCTATATCTCTCCTTAAGCCTTTGTCGAAATTCCGTCCTTACTTTTCTACTTTCCATTTGTTTTAAAAATTCTTTATTTTCTTTCCTTTCATTCCGCCTTTCCTCTTCTGTCTGATTTAAAAATTCAAAAACTGTATCGATTTGTGTACTCTTTAATTTTGCTAATTGTGGCGTAGATATACGTGAACTTACAAAACTATGTCGCTCTGTTCCCGAACCCAATCTCTACTTACTTCTTACCGTCGTCTTTTGGATGCTAACTCCTCCTCCTACGTGGTGTGAACCTGCCCCATGTCATCCTCGCTGTCATCGCCCGCAACGGACATTTCCTGATAATCTGTTGCTACTTCCTCCATACTGTCTCAACTTTGGCGTGACTGCTCTGAGCAAAGTCGATCAGTTCATTTCCAAATTCGTCCATCTCCCAGTTTTTTATTTGTTCCATACATCAATCTCTATTTTAACTATTCTTACGCTCTAGCCATTTTTGGTCCTCGTTATCATTCATGTGATGATTTAGTGTATAGCTGTCACCAACCTACGTGAAAATTGCTTAGTAACTGAAAGTAAAAGTCTCCCCTACATTAACACACACATTATAAATAACACTTTCAACAGAACAACGCCGGCACCAGCACACATAAACAATACACGCGTTGCAACCACAGAACACAACACACAAAAATTATTCACCGAAAAAGATATAAGTATTATTAAATTTGCAGTATCCATTACAGTTACCACGTAACAAATGAGTCACAATCCTATCGTCTGGTAGTAAGCAGTAATTAATTGAAAATTATGAGTCATCAAATTGAATTCATTAATCAAAGCATCACCACAGTGGGCAATGACAGTTGTGCAAGATTTACGCAACAATTATTGCCTGACTACTTCACAGAAGTTATAAAATCCTAGATGCTGACAGGGTCACCAATATATGCAAGATATCTCGCTGATGGGCAGGGATGTGGGTGCGTCTTCTCAACCTCTACCTCTCAATAACTCTTGGACACAGTCACCACTTCGGTGACACTACTAGGAAAACCATGTACAAAGGATATGAACGCAAATGACCGTAAAAATTGGCCCTGAGTAATGACACAGAACAGGTTGCATTTCTCACTAAAAGACTGCTTCTATTATCTCCTACATAAGTAAATAAAATTATTAAAGATGATCATGGTGTCTTGTAAAGTTGAATGAAAGAGAAAATTACAACATTACGACAGATTTTTTTCATAAAAAACACATGTAAAATGGAATATGGGTCAATATAACACCTTTATTATATTCTATCTAACATTCAAAAATTAGAATGAGCTGATTGACAGTTGACAAAGTTGAATCAAGGATACTCTATGTAATATTCAAAAATTAGAAAAATCTGACTAACTGATGACAAAGTTAAACCAAGCGTGGTTATTCGATTTTAATTGCGACTTTAAAGGGGATAGCGCTATCGACTATGATTAGTGCAACTGACATTGATTGAGATCTGAACTCAGTAATGAACTGTTGCAATGTATTTTGATCAGACAAAGGCATGTGGAAAAGTAAGAGGATTTTCACAAATGATGCCTAGAGCCCGTGCTGCAAAACGCTCACCATATACATGTAGAAAACTTTAAATGCGTTCTGTTACACGTGAACCTCTGTCACCTCCTCTTGCTCTGTTCCATCTTAGGCCAGATTTCAACTCCAGAAACGAAACTTCCTTCTCATCCAGACAAATTACTTAAATACGAATCACGATCCAATATCAATTCCGTCCGCACTCTTGCACGTATCTTGACCGAATCTCAGTTTTGTCTTCTCTATCTCTCAAGAACTCGGAAAGCTCCATGTGGAGTTTTTGTTAATAAATTAAAAGCCGCCAATCGAGAACTAGGGAAACACTTCACGTACTGTACAGGTTCCCTCCATAAGAAGGCAACCATTTACGGAAAAACACCACATCATTCTTGACCACCCAGCGTCCGCCCACCATCAGTGTTCCGAGAAATATTTTCACCAATAAGCAGACGCCGATATTGGCGGGAACAAGAGACAATATGAAGCCCCCTGCTGAAACGGACAGCGCCTCATTTTACCCAGGAACAATTACCACTCTCACACTCCCATGCAACTTCTATAATACAAGTTGTGCATTCCTCCCCTGGCTACAGGGGCAATACAACTGAGCCTCTGCTGCTGTTTCTCCACTCCGTGACTCAGCCTGCGTTCCTTGCGATGGAAACTGCCATGTTAAAGAGCCAGCCAGCTGCCCTTTGGCCAGTTGCGTTCTCAGAATTCGCACTATTCAGCCTCACCTACCACCGCCGTGGCTTCCTCACCAAACTGGCACTCGTCTCCTCAAGCACAAGTGACTGCATGCACCTAGCTAGGATTGAATTTAGCGTTACAACCACTGTTAACTCTCTCTAATAATCAAAACTACCACATAAAACGAGATTATCAACTCGACTGAAAATATAAAGTTGAAGAAAGGTGGGTCGAAAGGACTTGCCCTGTTTCATGTTATGTAATTTTGGATCACTTATATCCTTAGTATGTCACTGGCAGGCTTTTTGCTCGATGTGTGGGTGAGTCTTATTGTATGAACGGGAGTGTCTAACTTGGGCGACATCTGCTTAGACGTAATTATGACGCCTCGCTAAGATGACTGAGAGCTGTAAGAATTGCTTATAACCTGCTTGTCATTTCATTCACAAAGTCCGATTGCCCAGTGGAAATAAAATTAGCACATTTGAGATATTCAACGCCTAAACAATAAAATAACTAAGCAATAAAATACAAAAACAGTAAAATGCCAAAACAGTAGAATGCAAAACAGTAAAATGACAAAACAGTAAAATGCCTCAACAGTAAAATGCCTAAACAGAACAATGCCTAAACAGTAAAATTTTATGTGTCAGAAGAATTCAGTCAGTGGATTTTCCATCCATTCATCAAACACTCCATGGAGAGTTGAAACAGACATCTCACATAGAGTGGCTTGTAAATAAATCATATCAAACTCCTGGACTTTGTCATAATAAGATTACACGTTTGGAGAGAACAAAAAATTGGTTGAAAATATGGCCACGTAATTAGATTAATGACGAACTTCGCTTAACGAAGGTTTATTCGGCACTTGCACATACAAGAGCGCGGAGTGAACTGCCTCCGTCCAGAACACATACAGTAGATATACAGCTACAGAACATTCCAGTACAATGATTCTTGACATTCGTGGATACTTCTAGAATGTACTCGAACCGAATATAGAAATTAAAATTGTATAGCCCAGGTGAGTTCCAAACTCACGACTCTTCATGCAACAGTTTAGTATCATAACCACGACTCCAATGTGCTACTTAGCTCCTTCTGCCACATTGCTCCGTCCTTAAGGAACAGCGTCTCGGTGTTGCGGCCTCCTAGTCCGAGAATGAGTCATCGGTGCTGCATACTACGACTCCCGATGACTGATGCCCGCCCTCGCTGTGATCTTCTTATAACTTCTTTTGCCGCTACGCTCTTCTTCACCTTTCAGCTTGTTGCCTGTAGCTGGAGCTTTGAATTTACCCTGGGTGGCAGGATCCTTATAGGGCTTCATTCGAAGGACGTAGACTGTGTCTCTGATCTTTCGTTGTCTTGCGTCGGGATCGAAATCTTCAGCTTCATAAGTAACGTCAGACAACTGTCTTCCAACCTTATAAGGTCCGAAGTAGCGCCTGAGGAGCTTCTCAGAGAGACCAACCTTCCGAACAGGAGTGAAGATCGAGACGAGGTCACCAGGCTGGTAGATAACAGGGCAGTGGCTAGCGTCATACCTTCAGCGATCGTTTTCTTGAGCCTGCAGCGTGGGAGTCGAGCTAATTGCCGAGCTTCCTCAGCTCTGGTTAACACCTGGCCGATGTAGTCGTCGTCCACGTCATCAGGATATGAGGGAAACACAGTGTCTGTCGTCGTAGTCGCCTAACGCCCATGCACCAGGAAAAATAGCGTAAATCCTGTGATGTCTTGTTTGGCGGTGTTTTAAGCAAACGTCACGAAAGGTAGCACCTCATCCCAGTTGCTATGCTCAACATTGACGAACATTGATAGCATGTCGACCAAGGTCTTATTAAGGCGTTCGGTAAGCCCTTTAGTTTGCGGATGGTAGGCAGTCGTCGTGTGATGAGTAATGTTGCACCGACGGTTTATCTCTGTCACAACATTCGATTGAAAAACTTCCCCTCGATTCGTATTTAACGATCTTGGGGCACGATGAGTTAATACAATGTCCTCCACGTCGAATTTGGGTACCTCGGATGTTTCGGCTGTTTTCACGGCTTTTGTAATGGCATAGAGTGTCAAATAATCAATGCAAACAATAATCCATCTATTGCCACTAGCAGACGTTGGAATTTGTCCGAGGAGGTCAATCCCAACGCACTGGAAAAGCATTTCGGCTGTTGGAATTGGTTTGAGTCGGACAGGTGGTTTCTGAGGAACTGCCTTTCTCCTCTAGCACTCTCTACAATGCGACACACAGTGACGGACACTCCAAAATAACTTCTTGATGCAATAATTTACCAACAGCCTTATGTATTGTATAAATTTATTTTATTTTATGAATTTCTATGTGCTACCAGTTTCGGCATTATATTGATGCCATCTTCAGGCCCCACTTGTCATAGTCTTAAAATCACTATACACGGAAGGAGTCATATAACTGGATTCAGCCTGTGTCGTCTGGCCACCAAGGGCTGTTGCAGGACGAATTGATTCATGGATCCAGTTATATGGCTCCTTCGGTAATGCTGGAATGCTTTGTGATTTTGGCCCTCCCTTAGCCTCGATGACAGCTTCCACTCTCGCAGGCATACGTTCAGACCTGTGCTGGATGGTTTCCTGGGGAAT
Organism: Schistocerca americana; assembly: GCF_021461395.2. NCBI lineage: Eukaryota > Metazoa > Arthropoda > Insecta > Orthoptera > Acrididae > Schistocerca > Schistocerca americana. Next base: position 495,089,288 of record NC_060124.1, on the reverse strand, counting down.
GGTAGCCCATTGTTCACGGAGTGCTGCACTGGGGATAGGTATCGCTGTAGGTCGGTGAGGCCTGGCATGAACCCGGAGTTCCAAAACATCCCAAAGGTGTCTGTAGGATTCAGGTCAGGACTCTGTGCAGGCCAGTCCATTACAGAGATGTTGCTGTCGTGTAACCACTCCACCACAGGCCGTGCATTATGAACAGGTGCTCGATCGTGTTGAAAGATGCAATCGCCATCCCCGAATTATTAAAAAAAAAAAAAATGGTTCAAATGGCTCTGAGCACTATGGGACTCATCATCTTAGGTCATAAGTCCCCTAGAACTTAGAACTACTTAAACCTAACTAACCTAAGGACATCACACACACCCATGCCCGAGGCAGGATTCGAACCTGCGACCGTAGCAGTCCCGCGGTTCCGGACTGCAGCGCCAGAACCGCACGACCACCGCGGCCGGAAATTATTTTTCAACAATGGGTAGCAAGAAGGTGCTTAAAATATCAATGTAGGCTTGTGCTATGAAAGTGCCACCAAAACCACGAGCGGTTGAAGCGCCCTCCATGAACAACACGACCACACCGAATTTTACTGTCGGCACTACACACGCTAGCAGATGACGTTGATCGGGCATTCCTCATACCCACACCCTGCCATCGGATCGCCACATTGTTTACCGTGATTCGTCACTCCACACAACGTTTTTCCTCTGTTCAGTCGTCCAATGTTTGCTTTCCTTACACCTAGCGAGGTGTCGTTTGGCATTTACCGGAGTGATGTGTGGCTTATGAGCAGCCGCTCGACCGTGAAATCCATGTTTTCTCACCTCCCGCATAACTGTCATAGTACTTGCAGTGGATCCTGATGCAGTTCGGAATTCCTGTCTGATAGTCTGGTTAGATGTCTGCCTGTTACACATTACGACCCTCTCCTACTGTCGGCGGTCTCTGTTAGTTAACAAACGAGATGGGCCAGTACGCTTGTTTGCTGTGCGTGTCCAGCTGTCCCTTCCTGTTTCCACTTCACTAACGCATGGGAAACACTGAACCTTGGAATGCTAAGGAGTGTGGAAATCTCACGTACAGACGTATGACGCAAGTGACACCCAATCACCTCATGACAAAGTTCGAAGTCCATGAGTTGCGCGGAGCGCCCCATTCCAACACCGACTCAAAGGAAGGCCTCGGCGCTTGTTGTTGACGTCACGTCAGGCAGGCACGGAGAACGCCAGGTCTGTTGCATGCAGAAACGCCTGGGCGTGCTTATCACTATAAATCTCTTATTTTTGGACAAAATGTTTGGTATTGTTTTGGATTCTGCAGTTTTATTTAGATGAAAGATATTCTTACTATCGTAAAGCTACAAATGTAGATCATACTTCTGTATTACTGAACCCTGTCGAAACAAACGTAGATCACTATGAGAAGACGCTTTGCCCCATTGCAAGCTTCGGAAGTTTTACATTCAAGTGACTATATTTACTTGATCGATTTTGTCATCGAAACTTACCCCAACCCCCTTACAATGAACTCGTTTCTTTTATTTATTTATGTATCTATTTTCGTTTGACATCGTCACTCGAAATGTGAACTAATTTAGATGTGTAAATGTCCAACTGTTGCCAGGCATTAGATTACAGTCGTTTTCAACGAAAGGAATTCTAAACAGGAAACAAAATAACTCCATACATCGAAAATACTGCTGAGCTTAAACTTTTTTAAACATGGACATTAGAAGAGATAAATATTCCCCTCTTGCAACTGAAAGGAGAAACTTTATAAGATAATAAATTTTATTTGATAAAACAAGTATCTCTCTTTTGCCTCTTCTTCTCTCCCCCACCCCCTCCCCCAACGTGTACAATCGCAAGATATTTCATTAACATTCAGCGCTCCTCACCCCATAGTCAACCAAGATACCAAAAGAAGAGCACCAATATGTTCACAGTTTCTTGTAAAAGCAACCCAGTACAAACGTAAATTCCTCAGATTTACAAATAAGGTAAAGAGGCACGAATCTGTTGCTGCTGGACCATGAAGTTGTTTTTGTATGTCAATCCTTAAAACAGGTGGAAATTTAAGTTCAGGAGTACACTATTTGTTAAGAAGTGTAATGAATTGCACAATTAATTCATTGCAGAAATTTCTCAGAACAATGTGTGTTGGTCAACTACCGCCAATAGTTTCACATTTTCCTGTGTCGGAGACGGAGACACCACCTTTATGAGTATGCCTGCAACACACCTGGCGTTCGCCGTGCCTAGCTGACGTGACGTCACGAACAAGCGCCGAAGCCTTCCTTTGAGTCGGTGTTGCCCATTCTGCTCTCTCACGATGTCTAATGACTACTGAGGTCGCTGCAGTAGGTGGAGGCATAATGCGCCTAACATGAAAAGCGTATGTTTTCGGGGGTGTCCGGATACTTTTGATCACATAGTGTACATCTGAATGCCATGACTAGGCCATGGATAACTGACCTAGTCTGTTATTACAACAAAGAAACATACTCATATGGACAAATGAGATGGCTTCTTTGTAAGTTACTCAGATTTATTACATTGTGTATTTAGAAATCATATGATAGTTGTACAGTGACGATCATATAGAGTTGCTGTGAATTTATCCTACAGGAGCGATGAGCACGTTAGGGTTTAAAATAAAAGTGCTATTTTGAACCTTGATAGGGGACCTTCACTGCAAAGCTGTGAATAAATGCCGAATAGGGATAGAGTTTGCTCTATTTTTTAAATTTTCGGTATTTTGGTAAAAACAGAAAACCTTAAACATTTTTATTGGGGAATATGTGGAGTTTACACTACATTTAAGGCCACATAGAGTATATAGAGAAACATGTTGGTGTACGTTAGCGAGAAGACAGAAACTACAGAGCTACCCCACCCCACTATTAAAAAATGGCTGGAGAGGGTGATAATGACGACGTGTTGTGCTGGGGCGTTCATAGAGAGCAGTCCTTCACCTCATAGGCTTGGCAACAAGACGAATATCTTTGATTATCTATATTTACTGTTTAAATTTTGATACCTGTGTAGGCAATACCCAATAGATTGTCACCAATGAAGGTTTTCTAATTCTACTTTCAATTAGTATGAATTTAATCTCAAAGCTTGATTAGAAAATTTAATAATGTTTAAGTGATTGACAGATTGGAGTGAGCAATCACAAATGTGGCGTTCTGGCAGACAGTACGTGTGCACTGTGTAGTGTTCCTAAGTTCCGTTAAAAGTGAATTTACTGTCAAAGCTCCCTCAGAAGACGTCTGTACAGGGTGTTGAAAAATTTCCGTTACCAGCTTCTGGGACTCGTAGAGGGGATTGGTTAGATAATGTTTTGAACTGGAGCTCATGTCCGGAAAGGTCACCCAACCAGCTCAATAGACCGTCAAAGTTGCAGGAACCGGCGCCTGTAGACGTGTGCACACATTCGTACAGGTGATTACGTGATGATCTTACCAACTTTGAAGGAAGATGGGGCGGATAAATGTATTAAGCTGAGGTAAGAGTCGTTGGTTCTGAAACGAACTCGTCGAAAGTTATAATAAAAAATTGTTCTGATACCCCTGACAGTGGAATACACGTGTCGGTGCTGTTGTTGCTAAGAATTTACGATATGCGACTTTTTGGAGGTGGCAGTATGGACCAAAACATGAATGAATGTGTGGTGAACGTGGGCTCTAAAATGCATATTTGAGGAGCTGTGAGTACTTGTTCATATTCGCCAGTGTGTAAAACATGTCCTCTACTGAACAAGTTTCTGGTACAGGGATCCTTACCTCAAACTGATACATTTATCCTTCTCCATCATCCTCGAAAGTTTGTAACACCATCTTGAAATCACTCTGTATATACATACATCTACAGGCGCCAGCCTATGACTTCAACGCTCTGTAGCGCCGTTGGACGACGTTTCCGGATGTGGGTCCCTGTTCAAATTATTATACACTCACACTGTTCAACAATTCCTACAAGTCTGTATCGGGAATTTCCGGACACACTGTATACATTTCTCTCAGCAAAATCGTGTTTTTGTGAATTTCCATCGCGCTCGACGAAAAGTGATGATTAGAATCTGCTAACTTTGATGTAAATATTGATGTCTCTCAGAGGGTTACTATTATAAACAATAATATTAGTGATTTACAGGCCATAAATCTGCTGACATCCCGGTACATTGAGGCTTTCATTGTCATAAAGTCGAAATATTTCCAAACACCATTTCAAAATTCATTATTGAGCACATGTCATGTACCCGACGGAGAAATCTTCCAGTGGGTACATCGAGTCAGCTTCAGAAGAAACAAGGTAAGCAAAGTTCTTCATGTCAAGCAAGGGGAGAAAAGGTGATACTGCTAAATGTATTCATGACGAATTGATCAACGTAGCCCTCCACATGCAACCAATCGTAAAGAGCGACTTGCGTGGTTAGCATGGCCGACGCAGTAATGTGCCTGCCGTAACTTTCCGTCTGCTGTCTTGATTAATTAATGGGATAGCTGTACGGGAATGTTGAGTTTAATCGTAATATTTATTGAATCTCATTTAAAGATCGAGTAGTTGAATATCATGATGCCCTGTAACTGTAAATGGGTTTTCCAAATACTCTAGAAAGATTTGAGTTCAATATTTCACTGTTTTCATTTTCCATTGTTTGAGAATTTTTGTGATAGTGTGATGAACCTTTGTCCAAATGAGTGAAGTGCAAGAATTTATTTGTTTAATAAAAATCAAGTGTATAGTCGAGAGATACCTATTAACCGTGGTGTATAGATTTTTACTTTTCCATACGCCCTGAGCGGCGGAAATGCTATAATCATGAAAGGTGCTTAGAATATGCAGTTGTACTGAAAATTTAGGGCCCTTGTAGCAACTAATGCAATGGATGCGTTGCTCTAATTTGTGATTTGTACGCTGAGTTTCTCATTATGAGCGGTACACTGTAGCCAGTGTAGCCGAAGTGATCTGTAAAGCTATCGCTCGGGAACGGAAGATAGAACTATTGCAATTAAACCGAGGTCTCAACAGGGACCCCATATCCCTAAAATTGAATAGTTTCCTATGGTCATCACATGTGTGTGATGAGGAAACGGAGCAGTGCAGACGTTCTCAGTTCGTCCTCTCCCACTCAGCTGAAAGCTGCCAACGGTGCTCTGTCCAGCCAGGTGTAACACTGGCTCAGGAATTCCAGATTCGCGAAACTCGTACGCAGCTGCACTTGGCCGAGTCCCCAGAGGTTGAAGCTGTCTGGTGCGACACACGGAGGCAAGTGCGGTATACCGAACGCCACGGACGCGGTGAGCGTAAAGCCTCTCTCTCTCTCTCTCTCTCTCTCGTAGTTCATCGGCAATGGTTAAATGAGTATCGACCAGAGCCACTGATACGTTTAACGATTCTTCGCATTCGAAACAAATTTGAAGCCGAAAGCTGTGTTAAAAAGGTGTACACAAAGAACGATCTGGACGACCTGTAACAGTAGCAAGTCCAGCTAATTCCCGTCGTGTGTCACAACAATTCACTCGCTCACCACAGAAGTCTGTGAGACAGTGTGCCCGTGAAACTGGAGTGAGTCGCTCAAGTGTTCGGCGAATTTTGAAGACAGCAAAGTGGAAGTGCTACCTCCCACGATTGCTACACGCAGTGAACGAGGACGACCCAGATCATAGAATGGAGTACTGCGAGAGGTTTACTAACATGATGCGCAACGATGAAGAGTTTGCAGAGATGATTGTGTGGTCTGACGAGGCACAGTTCAAACTCAGTGGTACAGTAAATCTCCACAATTGCATCTACTGGGCCGCCGAATATCCGAACGTCCATGTAGACAAAGCCGTTAATTTGCCAGGAGTAAATGTGTGGTGTGGGTTGTCTTACCGGGACTTGATTGGGCCATTCTTCTTTGACGGCACAGTTGCCAGTGAGGTGTACCTTCAGAAGCTTCAGACATCCATTTTACCTGCCATGCGAGACTTGTATGGAGACGGAAGAGTTTACTTTCAACAAGATGGTACCCCAACCCACTATCAAACTCTTTGACGGCACAGTTACCGGTGAGGTGTACCTTCAGAAGCTTCAGACATCCATTTTACCTGCCATGCGAGACTTGTATGGAGACGGAGGAGTTTACTTTCAACAAGATGGTACCCCAGCCCACTACCAAAATCGTGTTAGGGCGTATCTCGCCGAAAATCTACCAGGAAGATGGATAGGCCGTACAGATGCTGTGGAGTATCCACCACGTTCCCCGCCCTAACTCCTCTGGACTTTTACCTGTGGAGAACACTGAAGTACGTCGTTTACCAACAAAAGCCACGCAAATAGGATGAACTTCGAGAATCCATCGTACATTCATGTGAAAATATCCAACTGAACACGTTGCTGTCAGTAGTTCGTGCTGCAGTTCGGCGGCATCATTTGTGTGTGGATGTTAATGGTGACCATTTCTGACAACTACAGCGATATTTTTGAGTTGGACTTTAAGCTACACTTTCACCAAAAATGAGACAACTCCGTCAATTAGTTTGCAAATAATGGACTTTTAAACAGTGGACACATTTTTGGACCCCCCCCCCTCTCTCTCTCTCTCTCTCTCTCTCTCTCTCTATCTTCTTATCCCCCCCCCTCTCTTTCATCATAGTACTTCTATCCATCTCATTAGCTCTACCCGATCACAGCCATCACACACCACTCGGCTTCGGCTTGGTGCTAGTAACTCGGAAGTTAACTGCCATAAACGTACATTGACCCGTCGTCCAACACCATAGACAGGGGGCACGTTGAACGATCTTGTACCGAACGCCTTAACTAACAGCCACCTCCTGCCTATGCCGCAGGCCAACTCCGCATGTTCCACAAAAGATAAATGACGTATGACATTTGTGATGTATAGGAATCCTGCGTACTTCGTTCGCTAGACAAACATTTAAACAAATCCTATTAAGGAGTTTTATTACAGTAAGATAATTACAACACTTAACTTTCGCAACTACACAGATCTGTCGCAAGCAAAGGGCGACATACAAAATAAACAGTCTTCTTAAGTGTAAACAATCCCAAGTCTGATCTACATAGACAGGAGAAGTGAAGTGATCTAGCGTTGACGTTGCTATCCAAGTCACTAGTCTTGAAGCCGCTACTGAACTGGGCCGCCACCACTCTTCACGTAGAGGTCGCTGCTATCGCGTTGTCGTATTGGAGCTGGGTCGGTCAACGTGCAATTGGCTGACAGTCATCTCTTCCCTATCGTTTCCGACTGGCGTGCCGGTGCTTGACTTTACGCCGTAACAATATTCACCTGTCATTCGTCTCTGCACAAGTTGTTTTCGTGCATAGAAATTGTAAGTACGCTGTTTAGGTTTTTATATTGGCAACGCCACGTAGCGCTCTGTATGAAAATCACTGGCTGTGCTGTGTGCAGTCTGTGGCTGGGTGGCATTGTTGTAATAATATTCGCTATTGTAGTGTTGGGCTGTCGGCTGTTAACAGCGCGTAGCGTTGCGCAGTTGGAGGTGAGCCGCCAGCAGTGGTGGATGTGGGGAGAGAAATGGCGGAGTTTTGAAATTTGTAAGACTGGATGTCATGAACTGCTATGTATACTATGATTTTTCAACACTATTAAGGTAAATACATTGTTTGTTCTCTATTAAAATCTTTCATTTGCTAACTATGCCTATCAGTAGTTAGTGCCTTCCGTAGTTTGAATCATTTATTTAGCTGACAGTAGTGGCGCTCGCTGTATTGCAGTAGTTCGAGTAACGAAGATTTTTGTGAGGTAATTGATTTGTGAAAGGTATAGGTTAATGTTAGTCAGGGCCATTCTTTTGTAGGGATTATTGAAAGTCAGATTGCGTTGCGCTAAAAAATATTGTGTGTCGGTTTAAGCACAGTCATTTATAATTTTTCTAATGGGACGTCTCATATGTTGACCCTTAGCCGAGGATACCTCACTGGAATCTTCTGATTTTTTTCTTGTAGTTTGTGTAATTAGTGTAGCTATTGTTTATTGCTAGCGCGTAATTGTAGAGAGAATCTCCTTTGTAGTTGCAGTCTTTCATTGTTGTTGTGGCATGCATGTAGATTTGCACCAAGTGTTTCGCAGCTGCGCTTGCAATTAACTAGATATTATTGTCAGTGCTATGTTAATGTGATTTCTTATTTTGCTCTTCAAATTGTGCTTTTCTGTGTTGTCGTGTGAAATATTGTGACAATAATGGCGTGTGGAAAACGTAATACTAGGCTCCAAAGTAAACTGAGAAATGACAGTGAAGACGAAAGCAGTGTGTTAGCGCCACCGGGTAATGAATTAAATAATGTTCAAACTAGTGATTTGGTAATTGCGCATAGGGAAATGGAGTGGGCGGCAAATAATGGCGTAGACAGTGAAACAATTAGTGAACAGGGAAGCATTATCGATCGATCGGTCGGCAATAGCTCGCCTTAGGAATCCGAAATGACAGGACACAATCTCACAAATACTGTAGATTCAGGTTTTGGGTCCTCACCGTTTTGTCAAATAAGTCAAGACACATTTTCTGCTTGTCAAAATGTGAATGTTGTCGGTGCAAATTCACTTCCGAAAAGCACTGAGGAACATGTTTCAGACACCAGTGCATTGTTATTACAATTAATACAACAAATGGGACAAACACAGAAAAAGCTTCAAAAGTTAGACACAATGGAGCAAAATCGTCGAAAGTTAGACACAGTGGAATAAAGTCAGAGACAAACACAGCAAAATCTTAAAAAGTTAGACACAATGGAACAAAATCTTCAAAAGTTAGACACAATGGAACTAAATCTTCAAAAGTTAGACTCAATGGAACAACACCAGAGACAAACACAGCAACAGTTAGACACAATGGAACAAAATCTTCGGAAGTTAGACACCACACTTGAACAAACACGTGAAGATTTAACTATTGAGTTACATAACATTGAATCGAAATGTCAAAAAGTCTGTAATGACGTAAAAACACAAATTTGTGAGCTTTTCCAACCTATTATTTCGCGTCATGAAAATGCATTACAGAATCACGAAGCAGCCATAACAGAACTGCAAACATTGTTCATGAAAATCATGAGACCTTGTGGGCTAAAATTGACTCAGTTGCATCTACCGATTCGGTTACGCAACTTGCAAAAACTCAGGAAAACGTAAAGGACACAGTAGATACGATTTCAACACAAATGGACACTCTGAAACTTGGTTCAGAAAAGCACACAGAGGAAATAATTTCACTATCGGATAAAGTAGCCGAACTTTCAGATCAGTTCACTAACTTATCTACAAAGGTAGATGATAATCTGAATTACACAAGAGCTGTAGCCTTCACGGACACTGACGAGTATGAACAAATTAGAAAATTCAAACAAAATTAAAATCAAATCAATACACAGTACAAAAGAGAAATCCGGGAAGTAAAAGATCAGTTGGCACAAGTAATACAAGAATTACATATTTCAGAGGACACTCGCGCTCCAGTATGGGAAGAGGGACATAGAAATACGGAACAACCACAAAATAATAACACAGGACATTTCGAAAATTATGAAAGAAATTGGCAAGGTGCACCGAATTTTGAAATGGAGCCGCCGAAGCGACGTAACAATGACCGATGTGCGACTCGCCGACATGATGATTTTGACTATAAGCTGTTCATTACTACATGTAAATTTAAAACATTTAAGAATTATGGCAACGACATTCATCCACAAGCGTGGCTCCATCAATTCTCTCATTGTTTTCCCCCCAACTGGTCATTAGAGCACAGATTAGAATTTATGTGTGGCTATTTAGAGAATGAACCACCTGTAAGAATCCGATCGGTCATTCACGATTGCCACTGTGAAGGAGAATTTTATCATGCCTTCCTCTCAGCATGTTGGTCTCAAGCTACACAAGACCGAGTACAACATAGCATCATAATGATGAAACATTTCAAACAATCTGAATTTTCCAGTCTTGTGAAATATTTTGAAGACATGTTGCACAAGAATCAGTACCTGTCAAACCCATACAGCCCCTCAGAACTCATCTGCATTTGCTTAATCAAATTACCTGAACATTTACGACATATTATTTTGTCAGGACGTTGCAAAGACGACATTTAAGCTTTTCAGGGACTCTTACAAGAATTAGAAATTGACACTGACAATCGCGGAACGCGAAAACAGGAACACAACAATTATAGGTCACATCCGTGGCAATTCCACGATGAAAGAAATAATAACTGGACACGACAAGGCTATTCTCACAACACAAATCGTGACCAAAACAGACACCACCCGTATGACAACCGATGGCAGAGTAGTAATAATTACAGGGAAAGATCACCTCTCCGCAGTAGTAACTATCACAGAGACAATCAGAGAAACAGACAATTTGGGAACCAAAATAATTATTATCAAGGGAGACAGAATAACCTTCGACGCAATGGTCCAGCGCGCAGTTACGATTCAGGGAGAAATTCTCCACCACGTGACCGACAAGAAAGAAACTATGGAATCTTCCGACAAGACGACAGACGATATGATCGTAACGACAGACCTGAATTGCATCAGAACTGGCGGGATTCAAACAGAGCAGGGACCTCTCGACAAGGAGAATTTGTAGAAGTTGGGTCTCCAAATCCCAATAACGACGTGCGCCAACAAAGACACAATAAGCAATGACTCATACCGCCGGCAGCCACAAAACGTACTTATGAAACTGACGACGCAGCTGCCGTAGCTAGTAATTATGTAAAAATGGAAGACATTAGGGACATCTTACTCCAGGAGCACGACGTAAAACATAACAACATTGCATATCCTGTGATTCACATTACTGTAAATGACGTAAAATTTACGGCAGTACTTGACTCTGGCAGTCCCATTCCAGTAATTAGTGAAACAGCTTTTAGCAAATGCAACAAATCGAACGATTGTACCACACTTCCGTTACGTAAGATTAAATTACAAGGTGCAATCTTTGGAAAAAGTGTAGATGTACGCCGACAAACCAACTTAGAATTCTTTTGTCAAAGCCACAGCTTCTCTATGAACTTTCTTATTGTTCCATTATTGTCGACGGAAATTATATTGGGAGTAGACTTTTTGAATGAATACAAAGTAATCTTAAACTTTCACGATGCTGAAATAAGTTTAGAGAAAGACAGTAGGTAAATGGCTTTGAAATTTGAAGATTGACCCTCAAACCATGACGAGGAAATTAATCGGCTTTACCTTCTATTAGGCAACAGTTCGGAATTTTCTATGGAACTAGACACTAACAATCACTCTGCAAGTACTGACAGGGATGATATCGACGGCATACTTGAAACTAATGAGTTAATTCAGAATAAAATTCAAACAATTGAGAATTGTAATTACACTGATAGGCAGGACCTTTCTGAGATTTTACAAGCACATTCCACAGTTTTCACTCACAAAACAGGAACAATCAAGGGATTTCAATACCAATTTCGTGTTCGTGAGCATACTACATTTTGTGTTAGACCATACATAATTCCAGCACATTATAGGGACCGTGTTAGAACAGAAATACAATCTATGCTTGATGAGGGCATTATTGAGCCTACAGTAAGCTCATACAACAATCCATTACATGTTGTTGACAAGAAAAACGGATCGATCAGGCTTGTTTTAGATTCGAGACAAATCAATACTATCATTATTCCCGAAACAGACAGGCCGAATAAGTTGGAATAACTTCTTCAAAATTTTAATGGTGTAAAATTGTTGTCTTCCATTGATCTCAGATCCAGCTTTTATCAGATAGAGCTTCATCCAGAATGTAGAAAATACACAGCTTTCCTTTCTTTCGGCGTTTGTTATCAGTTTCGGAAACTTCCTTTTGGTTTGAACATTTCTTCAGCAGCATTCATTCGCGGGTTAAATTCCATATTACCTGAGTTCTTAAAACGTCACATCACCTTATATGTGGACGATATTCTGATAGCAGAAGCCTCATGGGAACAACACAATCGCATCCCCAACAGCGTGTTACATATTTTTGCAGAATCTGGAATTACAGTTAACTTGGAAAAGTCTGAATTCGGTAGGTCAAAGGTGAGGTTTTTGGGACATATTATTTCTTCTGAAGGTATTCAGCCGGATCCTGAAAAGTTAGAAGCAGTAAGAGCCATTCCAGTTCCATCCACAAAAAAACAAGTCCGCAGTTTTCTAGATTTTACCGTCGTTTTCTGAATATGCAGATTCCTGTTACACCAAAACTTTGTTCTCTCACTGGAAAAAATACTATTTGGAACTGGGACGAACAAGCACAGTTGGAATTCAATTCTTTGAAAGAATCGCTACTTAATGCGCCAATACTAGCTCATCCAGATCTGTCACAAGATTTCTGTCTTGCACGGATTCTTCTAAAGTCGGTCTTGGTGCCCATTTATTTCAAGAAGCCACAGAAAATGACACTACTGTTCATAAAACCATTGCTTTTGCTAGCCGAGTACTAACAAAATCTGAAAAAAATTATTCCATTACTGAATTAGAAGCTTTAGCTATCTTTTGGGCATTTAACAAATTCCGTTTCTTTCTTTCTGGTAAGCACGTAAAAGTATACAGTGATCATCGTGCATTGCAATTTCTTATGTCTTCAAAATTAAATCATGACAGGTTAAAACGTTGGGCATTGCTTCTGCAAGAATTCCACTTCACAATAGTCTACATTCCCGGCAAGGAGAACACTGTTGCGGACGCACTGTCACGCGCACCGGCTGGGCTTGTGAAAAGTAACACAGAAGGCAACCTCGAGAAAAATTTCAGTATTCTTTACATTCAGAAAGTCGCCTTTGAAAACTTCATCACCACATCTATAAAGGACATTGCTCATGAACAAGATAAAGATCCGATTTGGAAAGACATCAAAAGTAAATGGCATGAAAAGACACACACTCAGATTCGGCATTATTACCTGGTTAGAAAAAACATACTCTTTAAACGCTGTGCTGTTGATGACAGGCTATGGGTACTTTGCATTCCAGACGATTTTGTTAATAAGCTCATTTGGTACATTCATTTCAGCTACGCACATTTTGGTCCACGAAAATGTTATCATTTAATTCGAACGACTTGTTATTTTAACAATATGGAAAAGAGAATTCGAAGAGTCTTGTCTATTTGTAAATTTGGCAAAAGGCGAAACCATCTACTATGTCACATCGTGCTCCGTTGTTTCCCATTATTCCTTCTAAATTAAAAGAATTTGCTGCTGTTGATCTCTTGGGACCACTTGCCAGAACATCTAATGGATTTTAGTACGTTCAAGTCGCTGTTGATCTTACTTCAAAATTTGTTTCTTTCACACCGTTACGTAAAGCCACTGGACGGTCTGTATCCAACGCCTTTGTTAAAAATTTCTTATGTGAATTTGGACACGTTAGTAAAGTCATTTCAGATAACGGACCGCAATTCAGATCTGCTGTTTGGTCACGGATGCTTCGGAATCATAAAATCAAACCTGTTTTTATTTCATTGTACTCACCACATTGTAACCCGTCTGAACGGATTATGAAAGAAATCAATAAGCTTTGCAGACTTTATTGTCACAGAAAGCATCAGCATTGGGACAGATATTTACACTTATTTCAAAATGTGCTGAATGAAATGCCTCATGATTCCACTGCTTTACCACCTACTCTTGTACTGAAGAATGAAGAACCTTTGAGCAGAATCAGAGAGCTTGTACCTTTCCCGAATACACGTAAACTTCGACACAAAGACATAATTGACTTGGCTCCTAAAAATATAAAATCTGCAGCAGACAAAAGGAGAAAACTACACGGTAAAGCAAATGCAAAGAAATTATATATTGGTCAGAAAGTTCTCATTAAAGCTCATTCATTGTCACATAAGAAGAAACACTTGAGTCACAAATTCTTTCTAGTTTACAATGGACCTTACAGAATCCGACGTATACCACATGATAATTGCGTTGAAGTTGAAACTCTGTGTACTAGGAAGAGTAAAGGTTTACACCACATTTCACATGTAAAACGGTTTATTGAAAGATAATCTACTTCTTAACTTTGTCTTTGCCATGAAACTTTTCACTTCACATTTCTAGTATGGATTGCCAGACTTAGAAACTGTTACCATGCAACAATGTTTGAAGTTAAATATCCAATCAAGAACCAAGAGAACTTATTTAAACAGAAATTACGAATGCATTGTTATAGTGAACAGACGTCACAGTGTTATTGTGTGTGTACATTCTTGCTTGGTAGTTGCACGATTACGTAACGACTATAAGGCTTACGTACTCAGAACATATACTGGTACTGCTAATGAGATTTTAATTCAACATTTTGGTTTACTTGAAAATACATTCTGGATTTAAAGTACTTTCTGTGAAATACCAGATGACACAGTGGTTAGTTGATGTGACAGCTACACGATTTTATCACGACGCTACTAATGAGTGACAATTTACAATGTTGCTTTTGTGGTGTTTCTGTTTTACATCTGCACAGTTTTTCTGAATTATTCTGGAAAGTAAAACATGTTTTAGCAGTAACTTTTGTGGTATAGCTACAATGAGACAGCCTTTTCCGTAGCACAACAATACGTTACAGCACAGTACTTTCTTCATCACGGCAATAAGCGTAATAACTAAGATATCTATATGGAAAGCATTTCACTTTTGTTTATCATGAGGTAAGTACATTGGCTTCTGCAGAACTTAGCTTTCAGAGGGCAATAACTACGACACTTCCTCAGAGATTGTCTTACAGCAAGACGCACATTTAGCGCTACAGGACACGTATTTGAATGATTAATTTTGCACTTAAATCATTTATTTTTAAAGATATTTGAAGTACAATGATATAAAGGTTTTCCGCGATACATTTCATTCCATTGCTGTAATCTGTAACACCTGAGGGTATAATTACATTAATTCTCAGGGGGGTACACGCTTACTTTGTGTACCATGTGTTTGGCAAGCACAAGGAGCCCTAGCTAATATGGTATTTGCTTATACTACTTTACACATTGGTACCATATTTGTCTAACACACAAATTACGCAGCTATCTGATCATCTAACTGAGAGATAAACATTTTTTTTACTACATCAGTGACACATGTTTACGCAATTACACAGTTGGGTAACTTCACACTTATGAATTTGTATTTTGTCTGTACTTGTGAACTTTTCATATTTTTTCGGAACCATTGTGATACTATGAGAGCTTTGAATGATGTATTTGGTAAGGGAGCATGATTTTAAAGTACGTTTGAGGTAGATGGCACTATTGAAATGAGCAGAGAATTTTTCTTAGGTTTTGACGTTATTGCAGAAAGCTACGACGTTTTTGAGATTTGACTGAGGTGTTATGATGTTATTTTTACGACGATGATGTGTATTATGCTGTTGAGGTATGTTTGTGATCAATAAGATGATGCTACTGTAAATGAGGAATTTGATTATGCTACATATTTATTTTGATGAAATGCTGAAGTAGTGTCGACGAATACGTATATGAATAATGAGTAGTGGGTAGGGACTCCGATTTGTGGAATAGGATGTTGGAAACCAAGAATCGTACTTTAAGAGTTATGAAATGTGTGTAAATGTGCGAATGTATCACAATGCCGATGAAAACTTTTTGAACACTGTTATATTCATAGGATTTTGTTTATACACATTTGCAGCACAAATTCTCGACCTGTGAAATTTTTTATGTGAGACTGTCACTGTAATGCAAACTGGTGTCGTAAATATTTCAGTAAGAAAGTTAAGTGACCACCTTCACATAATGAGTCGTGGGCACCCAGCTGTGTGACAGTCGCCTGGAAAAAAGCCATTAGTGTGTGACTTTCAGAGGCACAGGTGAAAAAAAAAGGGGGCCATTATCATCGCTATTGACATTCCTTTGTAGAAAGCTTCGCAAATAGGACACGCTCAAACTGGAAAACATATGATAACACTGTGGGGCTCTTAATTTATGATATTTACTGAAATGCCTAATGAAATGACGAGAAGTAATTTTATGTCTATACACCTGATTATGACTACTGTCTTTCTAGTTGAGAGATTTTTTTACTACCTTATGAAATCCCATGTGGCTAATGAATGATGTTTCATGCCTTCCTTTGTACATATTTGCTCATTTTCTTTAATATCTAGTTTCTAGCTGCACTGCAGCATTGGTTATTATAAAATTTAATAGATGTACTAATATCACTATTTTATGTCTACAGACCCAGTAAAAAAATACGTTTATGATGAGCTTTCATAGAAAAGAGAGCACAAATAGACATTTCCCTTCACAGGAATTGCAAAAATAATTTTTTTAATGACTTGGTAACTTTCTTGCAGAGTAAGTTTTTGTGATGCATCACTCTAGTGTTAAGATGTGACATAGGTATTAAAAATGGGCATTTTTACTGTAATATTTTATCTGCTTAAGCTTTGGCATGTTTAGATATAGGTTATTGAATTTGCTGCTGCTGTTTGCCATGCATAGTGCTACTGAATGTCACTTTGTATTACTACTGATTTATTTTTCTTGTTGCTGCACATTGGCTCATATTAGTTGTAATCTTGCATTTGCTCTGCTAATTTAGATTTCCTGCTGCTTGCTTTGACAATTTCCATTTTTTTTATTACTGTTTGTATTAATTGTTTTATGCTGCTGCATTGCCTCGTCCCTTAGTTTAGCATCTGAGCTCAGTAGATTTAAGTTAGCTTAAGTGGGGGTAGACTATATAAGAGAATGAGTTATGATGAATTGGAAGAAATGCATTGAGAAGCTATAAGAAAATGGTTTGGCCAAAAAAGTATTTTGAAAGGGGATATGAACCAAAAAAGTTGGGTTTAGGGACAACAGGTTTATGTAGGATTTTCTTGGAAATAAATGATGGGGTAAGATAATGGAAAATAAATAATGAGGTAAGAAATGTGTGAACATATAAATACAGAAAGCATGTTTGGATAGAATTTTTTTGGTAGAAACAAATGTTGAAATAAGAGGAAATATATGGAATGAAGTTTTGGGGTGGACTGCAGTACCAAATGTCACACTGAAAACAAATCCTGTCCTGTATTTTTGTGTTATTATACTATGTGAATTTGTGTTTTCCCTGTCTTAATGTGTTTAGCTAACAAGAGTTATGTAGTAGAATTTTTCTGATAATATGTTATTTTCTTTGTAAAGATGTTTAGACATTTTTTATTCTGTTCTGTTTTAATGCTCAGGTGTGAAGTTGATGTTTCGAAAGTTATTCTGATCTTTTATGTATGTACTCATGTCATAATTTCTGTAACACTGATGTATATGTTACTTTGGTTCTTTTGTAAAGCCTGTACTACAAATGTTGTCCGTATTGTTATGTTCTTTAATGATGTATTTTGTACCTTTGTAATTGTATTCTTATGTTATAAAATTGTAATTGACACCAGTTCATCATATTATTAACTCGTAAGTTCCATTTCACTGCACACGTTTCTGTTGGACATAGTATATGGACAATATGTGAGAAGTAGGGACTGTTAGTGTTTGCATGTGTGTTAATAATTCAGCAAGGGACTGGATAACAGCGTTGCTGGTTCTAAGGACCATTCCAAAAACTTTGTGAGTGCACAAGTGGTGGTTATGGACTTGCTATATTATCCGCAAGACTCTTCAATGGTGATTGTGGACCTGCACAGTCACAACAGATGGATGCTGGCCATCTCTACAAGGACTACAGTGGGTCTGCATCTTTGATTACCCACCAATACCATTATTTCTACAAGGACTGCAGTGGGTCTGCACCTCTGGTGGCCCACCAATACCGTAATCTGTACCAGGACTACAATGGGTCTGCTCTGTGATGACCTACCTACCAATATTCTTCAAAACGTCGAATGACTCTGCTGTGGGTTTGCTCTGTTGTGGCCCATTACCTGTCAGCATGTCAAGAGTCAGCACTGTCTTTCCGTTGGAAGGACAACACTACTTCTTCAAGACTGCATGGAAATCCACTACTTCTGTGTGCATTGTCTTTTACTGCTCAGACTTTGAGAAAAGAAACAGCAGTTTTACTGTGATGAATGAACAGGACTGTCTTTATGGACTGTGAGAAAATTTTAGCTTTTGACCAACATTGTATTAATAAGTGTGTGCATTTGATACCTTTCTTACTGTAATTATGAAAAAATTTTTCAAATCTGTATTGGCCAGTGCCCAAAACAATTTGTAAAATTTTTTGTGGGGAGCATGGGGGTAAGTACGCTGTTTAGGTTTTTATATTGGTAACGCCACGTAGCGCTCTGTATGAAAATCACTGGCTGTGCTGTGTGCAGTCTGTGGCTGGGTGGCATTGTTGTAATATTCGCTATTGTAGTGTTGGGCTGTCGGCTGTTAACAGCGCATAGCGTTGCGCAGTTGGAGGTGAGCCGCCAGCAGTGGTGGATCTGGGGAGAGAAATGGCGGAGTTCTGAAATTTGTAAGACTGGATGTCATGAACTGCTATGTATACTATGATTTTTCAACACTATTGAGGTAAATACATTGTTTGTTCTCTATTAAAATCTTTCATTTGCTAACTATGCCTATCAGTAGTTAGTGCCTTCCGTAGTTTGAATCTTTTATTTAGCTGGCAGTAGTGGCGTTCGCTGTATTGCAGTAGTTCGAGTAACGAAGATTTTTGTGAAGTAAGTGATTTGTGAAAGGTATAGGTTAATGTTAGTCAGGGCCATTCTTTTGTAGGGATTATTGAAAGTCAGATTGCGTTGCGCTAAAAAATATTGTTTGTCAGTTTAAGCACAGTCATGTTTAATTTTTCTAAGGGGACGTTTCAAAATACTTACATTAATTTGATAAGGATTGGGTCCACAGCCTTCCTAAAGTAACTGAAAACTGTCGTTCCACTTAGGTTGTACCAAAATTTTTATTGTTTATGCATCACTCTTGTAATTTCGACATTTCGTCACTGTCAAGTGGTCTGGATTACACAGATTTTACAAACTAAGCCATAAAGAAAAAATGAAATATAAAATTTCTTCCGAGCGGAAATTGTACCCACTTAACAACGAGAAGTTGTTATGCATGGCAACAACTTTTTCTTTTTTTGTGTGGGAGGTTTAAGTACAGCTTCACCATCGCTCACGGTCTTACTGTGCTGGTGGATGGTAAAACTGTTCCATTCGGCAGTGATGTCACTCCAAAGACGTCATCGGAGTGCACTTTGAAGAGGCGCCGGTGGGACTTGAGGTCCCACGCCACCTCCCGACGGTGGAAGTTCAGATTGGAAGCAAGCGGTAACATACCGGCGAACTACCTTAAGTATAAACATCGATGGCCGACACCCACCGATTGGTCAAGTCAATACTAACGCAGCACGAGTGGTCGTTAGAAGGCTAACTTTAACCGTGGGTGGAATTGCAGTCCTCAAGGATGGTGAGAGGAACCGGATGTTGGTGCCAGTGCCGGGGTGTCATGGTGCCAATATTTCGTAAACCAGCGACCGTGTCACGTAGGGCTTCTACCCTGGCATAAAGAGGCCTTGCCTTCTATCGCATGGATGTCTTGAGAGAGGCCGTGTTTGTTTCCTCGTGGAAGGTATCTACCCTCAGGAGGGAAGGGACAAAAGCAACAACGTATTTTTTTTCTTTGCTGTTATTTAATGCCTAGTCCAAAAGGTAGGCCGGCAGCATGCTATTTACGGTGCTCCTTGGCCACAGAAAAGTATAGAACAGATAACATGTAGACATACATACAGAAAATATGAATATGAAATAACAGGAGACACACATAATGATAGTAACTAAGACGTTCGAACTGAAAACACTGAACTGCATAAGCAAGTGCAACCGTACACGAAGGCACAATGAGTACAATGTCGAACGGAGGAGGACACTGAAGAGACACAACTGCACTGGAACTGAGAAACACTGCACAGAGAACATGGACGATGATCTTCGACGCACTGCACACACTACTGCACGAAAAAAGAGGGGGATGGGCTGCCACAGGGAAGAGGGGAGGATAGGAGGGAGGTTGGGAGGACGCCAGTGCGAGAGAGGAAGTGACGGGGAGGGGAGAGGCTAGGATGGGCGTGGAAGCCGAAGGGGGAGGAGAGGGAGAGGGGAGGAAGTTAGGAGGGAGAGAAGGGAAAGAGGGAGCCCTGGAGGAAAAGCTCAGGAGGAGGAAGGGGAGGATCAAATCTGGTAGGAGGGGAAAATGGAGGGGACGAGGGCATCGTCTGGGAGGGGGAGTTGGCGGAAGCCTCCTTGGACAACAGTATGGAGGGTGGTAAGATGGAGAGCAGGTGGGATGCTGGAGTACGGGCGCAGCAGTGGATTGGGGTGGGAAAGGACGGGAGAGACAACCGGGTCAGGGGGATCAAGTTTACAGGAGGTGTAAAGGATCTGACCCATTCAAGGAAGAGGAAGAGGTGTGGGAAAGGAATGAAGTCGTAGAGGAACCGTGTGGGGGACGGGAGGCGGATGCAATAGGTGAGGCAGAGCGCATGGCATTCCAGAATTTGAAGGGACTTGTAGTAGGTAGGATGGGCGGAGGTCCAGGCTGGACGGGGATAACAGAGGATGGGGCAGATGAGGGATTTATGAGTGTGGAGGACAGTGGAGGAGTCCAAACCCAATGTGCAGCCAGAGAGGACTTTGCAGAGGCGGAGTTGGGAGTGTGCCTTGGCTTGGATTGTCCGGAGATGGGGGGTCCAGGAAAGACGGCAGTCAAGGGTGACGCCAAGGTACTTGAGGGTGGGGGAGTGGTTGATAGGACGGACGTAGATACTGATGTAAAAATCAAGAAGACGGAAGGGTGGTGTGGTTTTGCTTACAATGATTGCTGAGCAACAACGTATGATGGTATGGTAGTAAAAATCCGTCCAATCTTTCGAGCACCAAGCGAGAACGCATACCACCACAGTTTAAAAAGTGAACAACACATGACATGACAATAAATAACTATGCTCACAAGAGACACAAAAGACAAATATCATGTAACAAACATGGTGGAAGAAACACATACAACGGGTAAAATGTGAGAGCGCAAAGACGCTAGTCAGAGACGATATCATACTTTTATGGCAATGCACAAGGAAAAGAATATATATATATATATATATATATATATATATATATATATATATATATATATACCATGACTGTTATGTCAGACAGTAAAATTAAAGTTACCTGCCAGTCAAAAAAACCTACCTCTTAAAATACAACGTAATAACCACATTATGGCACTTTTATAATGTTCGATACCATGTTGCCGTATATGACAACTTCGTGTTCTTAAGTGGGTGCCATTTATCCTCGGATTTGTAAACTTTGTGTTATTTTTTTGGTGACTGATAGCTTCCAGACCACCTGAACATAACGAAATATCGAAATTGCAATCGGTATACGCAAACAAAATTTTTCCTACGGCCTAAGCAGAACGACAACATAGAATATTAGCTTTTTCGTAGAGGGGGCCTTTCCAGCCAATAAGAGATGAAATGATACTGGGGAAGAGGGGTTCCTTATAGGCAGTAAATGGAAGGGCTTTTCTAGTTCCGGTATTTACCTGACTACCAATAAAAATCTTCCGAAAACATCTGTCGCAATCAGTGGTGGCAGGGAGGTCGGGATTACTGGAACTATTTTATTTCTCTGACAACGTCATTCATTTTCAGAGACTAAAGTCGAAATTATGTACGTAACGAAATGAAGATATCGGGTTAGGATCCCCATGTGGCGCTCGCGCGCGCGCGCACACACACACACACACACACACACACACACACACACACACACACACACACGGAAGATCTCGGGTTCGAATCCTCATGTGGCGCACACACACACACACACACACACACACACACAAACACACACACACACTCTCACTCACACGAAAGATTATTCATCAGAATGCTTGCTTTGCCAGAAATCACTATTGCTCTGTAACAGTGATTATGTAGATAAACTGCCTAAGACAAAAGATTAAATATACAACCGAAAATAATTCAATATATTAGTATTGAAGATGGGTTTCGAAGCTCACATCATCACGAGTGGTGTCTTTCTGGACGAAGTCATTATATGTAAAATAGTTGCTGTGTGGTCTGTTTCCTGGTTTCGTTAACTACAGAAATAGAAGGTGAAACGACAAAGCACTCTTCAAAATGAAACCTTCACTTCCGTGATTTGGAGTCCTTGGATATCAACACTTTCTGCGAGATATTTCTGATACAGTATTTGACTCATATTATGAAGACCCAATACACATATATCTTCATGGAACAATCAGCATTCTGTTATAAATCAGTAAATAAGAGTCGAAGTGGTACAAAAAAAATCTTTATGATGTTTCACACTAAGAACTGACTTTTCGATTCTAAAAATACTTATTTCTGCAAAAAGACATACACATTATAAATTTCTATCCTCCACCGTCCTATCTCCGCAGAATTCCACAGCGTCCCATAAATATCATGACTATGCAAATAAATTCAGAAAAAACAGAAGGTAAATATATAAACACAAAAAGTACCATATATTTGTATTTAAGACTTATTTCAAGGCTCAAAATCTAACCTTTTGCCTTCATTATCACGGCTCGTCCCTTTCTGGATAGAGTCATTAGATATATAACAACTGCTGTGAAATTTGTTACCGTACCTAGCCTCGAAGGTATCTAAATCTGTTACTGTGTGGTTGCTGCTTACAACATTCAGACAGGACTGTGGATATATGTGTTCGCTCAACTATTAGGTTTGTTTGATAACTTCATAGCTCAAAGAACGGTTTGTCTGATAACTTCGTAGCTCAAAGAATAATGTATTCCTTAGAATGAATCCAGCATTCTCCAAATGAACAAGCGCTGGTTTGAAACTTCATAACTATGTTAAACTGTGACTGGTAGCCGATGAGGCTCAATTCTAGCAATATTCTTCGCCTGGCTTATAAAGTTCACAGTGGCGGGACTAGCACGTCTGGATGTGAGTTAGCCACAGTCCAGGATTTACTTACACAGTGACAGAGAGAATTTGTGAATTATGATCAGCAGGAAAGCACAGGCAGAGTTCACACTGTAACCATGTGTCTGGAAGACGGTTTGATATTATTAGGCAGATTAAAATTCAGTTGTGGATCTGGATCTGAGCCCGACATGTTGTCCTTCGTAGGAAAATGGTGCAGTCGAAGATGAGAGTAGTCGGCAAGTAGCGGCCCCCATTTGAAACCAATCAGCTGACACACAGAAGCAGCGTTTCTTGCTCCCTGCCTCCGTCAACATTCCACTTTACGTCGACGAACACCTTCACATTCATCATTGCAATCATTGCAACAGGGGCCCATACTTTATGACCCGTTAGAGCAATTGCAATCACTGGAAAACTTCATCGTACTTTAGCTGTGTTTCGCAGATGATAATTCGATCCACCGATAGATAATTCGGAATCAAACTACGACCATACGCCTTACCTAAATTGTTCAAAGCTGCTCTGTGATCGATGTTCCGTTCCCTACACATATTTACGCTTTTAATATGCAGATACTTACCACTCTTTTTCGTGATTTCGTCGACTTATCGAGAACTTTGTCTAAAAGATAGAGATGTATCTTTGACATCAAAATTTGCATACAAATAAACGCTTTAATAAATATTGTGTCTCATGTACTACTGCTGCATGATGTTGAAAAATAACACTAATTTGTAAACACATTTTGAAATCTACGATCTTTCGTCCACGTTTTCATTCAAATTAACGATATGTACAATTTTTGTGGATACAGAGCTATGAGAATACCAAGCTATCTACAGTAGAATACATACAACATTATGTCCAATCTTTTAAGGTGAATCCTTAGCGTTCTTATACTGCTATAATACTCACTAGCACATGAAAATTATTTCTTGTGGATAGTTTTAAAGTCTTTGCATATATTCTTGACGTTTTCCTCGTTACCTAAGGAATTTAAAACATTTAATGTTTCTGTAACAAAGTAGGTCCGTCACTGTAATCCAGTTTCTAACTATATCACGTTTTTTTATTGCACACAATCGAATTATTAATTCTGAAACGTCTGTGAAACATGTTTGAAACGTGTGTCATTCATCTTGACAATTGTCCCACAGGGCACAACACACGACCCATCATCACAGATTCAAGTTAAACCGTTCAGGAAATTCAAACTCAGTGTACATACCGCAGCCGAGTGTAAGACTGATTGTGATAAGAGCACTACCTTACAAAAGCATGTTTTGGTGTTCAAGTCTCATAAAGCGGTGTTCAGTTTCAGTCTTCCCGCTAGATTCAATATGTTCTCGACTCCTAAATGCTGTGGGAGTGTACAATTGCCGTGATATTATTGTGTTTCTGGGCTAGATTACCAAAAAGAAATAAAAATGGAACATGTACTCACAAGATCAAGGGGTGAGCATCTGCCAAATTGCTCAAATGGCTCTGAGCACTACGGGACTTAACATTTGAGGTCATCAGGCCCCCAGAACTACTTTAACCGAACTAACCTAAGAACATCACATACATCCATGCCCGAAGCAGGATTCGAACATCTGCCACTCCCCCCTTCCCAACACCCTGCCCCTTCCCAAGAAAAACCAATCATCTCCCCAAACCATGCAGACTGCTCGCATCCTACTTATCAGTTCAGTCTTAGATAAGAGAAAGCCAAGATGTAACTGGTATTTACTAGGAACTAGTATACCCATAGCCATTTGTAGAGAAATCATAGCTATTTCGCTACTCACCGCTATTCTGTAGCATTTCAAAACGACAAACGATTATAGGTGCTAAAGGAGTTCAAAATGGTTCAAATGGCTCTGAGCACTATGGGACTCAACTGCTGAGGTCATTAGTCCCCTAGATCTTAGAACTAGTTAAACCTAACTAACCTAAGGACATCACAAACATTCATGCCCGAGGCAGGATTCGAACCTGCGACCGTAGCGGTCTTGCGGTTCAGGACTGCAGCGCCTTTAACCGCACGGCCGCTAAAGGAGTCTAGTAATGTTGTGTCTTCAGTGTATCTTCTGTTGTGGCCAGACTAAACTATTTTCGTCCGGCCGTAACTGTGTGGGTTTTTCGAATGCTCGGTGAGATGACACTTAGATACTGTACCTCATGAAATATTAGTTCATTTTATTACATTATTGAATACAAGATTTACGTAACTTTGAGACACTTTTGTGTACTGGATAATTTACAACAGTTATTGACTAGCAAGTATCACTTGATTCACTAATTAACAAACTGTTCTCTAGAACTACCATGTCAACATTTACTAAAGTACGAATTAATCTGAAACTTTGAATCGCTCGTCAGTCCTACTCAATGACGTTTGACTGCTTCAGCTGTGGCCACAAACTGGGCAGAGTTGTTCCGTATTCGACACTTTATTGACATATACTGAGAGGGAGGGCGTGTCTTCGGGAGTGCCTCCCATTGCTTGTCACGGTTTGTATCGAGCGCTCGCTAATGTCTGTGGCACGTGTTCCCGTAGCCGAGTTTGGAGTGGCATCGCCATCTCTGGAGGATGACACACCTTCGATATCTTTTCACATATCAAAATTACTAAAAATATGGAAAGATAAAATATTTGCCTGTATCTGAACGTTGCCTGATTGGCAGCAAAAGTACACGAAACCATCACATATAAAATATAATTTGCTTGTTAAGTAACTGCTAACGAAAATGGTGGATTCATCCAATTATTGTGAATTGTCCAAGTGATGGAAAGTTTATGTTGTTACACAAGAAACATAGGATTTATTGGGAGAATTTCTTTGGTTAATACCGCAAGTCCGTAGCATCTTCCGACTTACTGCTCTCGAATATAGAAACTAAACTTCAAAAGAAGGATACCAAGTTACGTGAGACTGAGGTATTTTTTAATTAGATGGAGTAAGTAATTTCTTGTCATCAACACACACTTAACATAAAGTTCACATAAACTACGTTACAATGAAAGAGTACATTACAAGTTCATGTCGGCTGCTTAATCACTTGTAATATTCTTTAAATGACAAGATCGAGTCTTCATCCGGCAGTCCAGTATCAGGTGAGAAATAAGTGATTGGACTATCAGGTGTAGGGTTTTGTGTGCTTGTAGATG
This sequence comes from Schistocerca americana, assembly GCF_021461395.2. Classification (NCBI taxonomy): domain Eukaryota; kingdom Metazoa; phylum Arthropoda; class Insecta; order Orthoptera; family Acrididae; genus Schistocerca; species Schistocerca americana. Next base: position 495,063,196 of record NC_060124.1, on the reverse strand, counting down.
TTGACATACCTGACAGTGCAGTATTTATGAAGGAGTCAGTAGTAGTGCTGCTCTCTACAGTCTTTCGGCGTTAAGGTTTTATTAATTCTAATGTTTTTATTTGAAAGTCTAGTTTATCGTCAGTACTCATTTCTTTTAAGTAATGCAAAAGGGATGTCAGAAACAACTCATCAGGATCCTTTTGTGGTACAGCGCAAGTTGACCTGCGTGTCAAAACTCTTATCAACTCTCTTTCAAATGGGTCCTGAAGTTTCCTTTTATTTGCTTTAGCAGTGGAAGGCTTAGCAGAAGTGTTAGTTGGCGGTGCACTGTCATCATGATGCTTTTCCGCTTCATCATCCTCAAGAATAGAGGCATCTGTCACATTTCTTGATGTCCTGAAATTAAAAGAAACATTTTGGAAAAACCCACATGCCACTTTAAACTGTGCAAATCTGTGTGAGTCGGTATCCTTGTAACCGATTTTTTTAACTTATTTAATAATGGATTAAGATATTAGAAAGAAAAATTTGTACAAATTCAAAGTATTCATTTTTCTGACTTTCTTAAAATATTGAAAATAGTCTGAAAATACCTCTAAAAACATTATATTACATCATGCAAAGTTTGAACACAACTAATTAAACTGTTTTGGAGCAACAGGTTTGTGTGCATGTCAAAGTATTAGAGGAATAAGGAAAAATAAAAATGAAATTACTGTTTTAGTAGTTGTCTTGGCGAATGTTACGTCGATTTCGAAGCATGAAACTTTGCATGGACCTATATACAAGTACGTATGTATATTTTCTTGCCTATTGCATTTCGTGCATACACTGTTAACGAGTTCCACTTCTCAGCCCCAACAGCATCTGCACACACCTTCTTCTGTGCTTCTGGCTTCAGCAAGCGATCTTTATAATCTTGCGATTTTTTGTTACAGAGACAGGGACATTTCTCCACCTCCAGTTCACTGTCCTAATGGTCCGCTGGAACGATATTTACAGAGTTTTCAGGCATTGCCACACACAGACAAAATAGAACTGAGTGCAGTATCCTTGTGGCTACTGCACGACTGGCGATAATGATAGTCCAGTGTGGCAGGGATGCCGACGATTATTGCTGCGCCAAAAATAGGCCCAGGCCCATCTGATAGCGACAGTTGGGCGCGGAAGCTTAACGGAGCGACAGTTATAGCCCAGTGTGGCACCTACCGTTTGCAACATGAGCCCCATTGCCGGCGCGACAAAAATCGTTGACCTTCAGAGGAGAAAATCGCCTAGCGTGGCATTAGCCTCAGAGTACAGGATTCACAGTAGGCCGGAGCAGCTGTGTACACCTTGTGGCGCATTTGACTGCGGTTTGACGGAAGCTATCGGAAGCAGCTCTATCATACCTTGCAACACATGCCACCCCAATCAGAATAAGAAAGTGATAGACAGCGAAGCACAGTTGAGCGTGGTATGGCTGCAGCAGTAATAGCTGTGCGATTCGTTACTGGACTAACTTCTCGCTCTGCCTTTTATCATGCTGTACTGAGTACGTTTTTTAAGATCGTAATAGCCTTTTGGTTTAACAAATGCAATGCCGTTCACAATATGGTAGTGTTTCCCTATTACTTCTTGTTGTTGTGGTCTTCAGTCCTGAGACTGGTTTGATGCAGCTCTCCATGCTACTCTATCCTGTGCAAGCTGCTTCATCTCCCTGTACATACTGCAACCTACATCTTTCTGAATCTGCTTAGTATATTCATCTCTTGGTCTCCCTCTACGATTTTTACCCTCCACGCTGCCCTCCAATTCTAAATTGGTGAACCCATGATGCCTCAGATTTTAATACCTACTCCGAATTTTTCTTTTGTTTTCTTTACTGATTGCTCAATATACAGATTGAATAACATTGGGGAGAGGCTACAACCCTGTCTCACTCCCTTCCCTACCACTGCTTTCCTATCCTGCCCCTCGACTCTTATAACTGCCATCTGGTTTCTGTACAAATTGTAAATAGCCTTACGCTCCCTGTGTTTTACCCCTGACACCTTCATAATTTGGAAGAGAGTATTCCAGTCAACATTGTCAAAAGCTTTCTCTAAGTCTGCAAATGCTATAAACGTAGGTTTGCCTTTCCTTAATCTAGCTTCTAATGTAAGTCGTAGGGTCAGTATTGCCTCACGTGCTCCAATATTTCTACGGAATCCAAACTGATCTTCCCTGGGGTCGGCTTATACCAGTTTTTCCATTCGTCTGTAAAGAATTCGCGTTCGTATTTTGCTGACGTGACTTATTAAACTGATAGTTCGGTAATTTTCACATCTGTCAACAGCTGCTTTCTTTGGGATTGGAATTATTATATTCTTCTTGAAGTCTGAGGGTATTTCGCCTGTCTCATACATCTTGCTCACTAGATGGTAGAGTTTTGTCAGGACTGGCTCTCCCAAGGCTGTCAGTAGTTCTAATGGAATGTTGTCTACTCCCAGGGGATTGTTTCGACTTATATCTTTCAGTGCTCTGTCAAAATCTTCACACAGTTTCACATCTCCCATTTCATCTTCATCTACATCCACTCCCATTTCCATAATATTGCCCTGAAGTACATCGCCCTTGTATAGACACTGTATATACTCCTTCCACCTTTCTGCTTTCCCTTCTTTGTTACTTGTATATCTCAACAAACGCAACAGGAAGCTCACTATCATTTACAATAACCTGAATGTATGACGTACTACGCCATATTCAATACGAAACGGGTGTTAAAATGCATCTGAATCGTTCATGTAAATACAATAACTAACAACATTAAAATAATATAAACTGCTTGGGTACTTACCAATCACACTAGTGTGCCTGTTGAGTGTCATACTTGCACTGAGGAGCATTGCTTAATAATGAAATGAGATTTATTGTGCAATTGCAGTATCCACCAATCAGTCAAAAATACGAAACATAAGTATAGAAATAAAGACGAATGAAGGCAAAGGGGAACCGAAACTTTTTTCAGAGTGACTTTCTTCCTCGCACTGTCTGGCCTGTCGACCAGTGACTGGAATTACCAGAAGGTATAATTATATTTTCAGTGTTACTCTCTATACTCACTTCAATTTTCCATGCTTCTTAAACACCCATTTCTGTGTAGCGCACAACATTACTCCAATTCTTTGGCGTTATTTTTGCGATTGCTTCCTCTAACAGTTTTTGAATTTCTCCCACTATGAAGCATTTGTAATTTGTTGCCACGTAAAGGTTAATCTGTGAGCAAATCATTTCGATAGCGTTGAAATGACAGTGGCATTCAAAAAATGGCTCTGAGCACTACGGGACTTAACTTCTGAGGTCATCAGTCCCCTAGAACATAGAACTACTTAAACCTAACTAACCTAAGGACATCACACACATCCACGCCGGAGGTAGGATTCGAACCTGCGACCGTAGCGGTCACGCGGACTGTTGTCGGCGACAGTGGTATGGTCAGAGCCTAAGAACCCTGTGGCCATATTCTTACATACCTGTCCGCAACATGCTACAGCACCTACGGTTTATATATATGAATTTACATAAATAGTCCTGAATTTTCACACCGTGGCGTTTCAACAATAAAACAATGTCGGCTTTTTTCTTTGTCATCGTTAGAACTTCATTCTTAATAGTCAAAGGGTCGGGGGCATTATCGATTACAGTGACAGACGGCCGATTTAAGTTCTCCAGTAGTTGCCCCTTGAAACACTTCAGAAAACTACCGTGGTTCATCTCCTCGTAGTAGTCGCCCTTTTTCATCGATTTGGAAACAAGGAGACAATTAGGTACGAAGCCAGGTGCAGTTCCAGCACGCAGGACAACAATTCTTGCGCCCTCTCCCACGGGAACAGCAGAACTTCCACATATTCTGTCGTCTGTCCAGTCTTTTCTGACGTAGTGACCGGCGTTTATCCAGGTTTCGTCGAGCTGCACAGTGTCTTCAAAAGGCACTTTAACGATATTTCTTAAAAACTGACAATGCCGTACTACGATGTCACCTCTCTCCATTATAATTTTCAGTCCATTAAATTTTTTGTACCGAAATTCGAGGGCTGTGAGAACTGTTAACCGAGACATATTGCTGCTACTGAGTAACTCTGCCACACGAATAGTAACGCACAGCTTTTTTATAGCTGGATGTTCTTTTCCCTCGTAATATCCATATATGTGGCGACGACCAGCATCTTGTTGAAAAGTGTGAAAGCGCCTCATTCTTGGTTCTGTCCATCTCTTTTTACTGCGTGTCCGCAGTCTAGATGAACTGGGCTCTTCCCCTTATGCACAATATTTCTCCTTACAAATTATGATGATTGTATTTTTACGTATCTTTGAAGCGTTTGCTGCCCTTTAGACTGCCCTCGTCACAGACAATAGAGCTGCACCATTGTCTCTCTCCTTCTCGAAATGTTTCCGTACGGAGAACAAAAACTCACGCGTAGGCTAAGTGCAAATTGAGACGCGTATGGCACGTGAGACGGGGCACAACTCTACAGCGTGAAGCCCACGTTCCGCACATGTCGCGCGGATCCAACGCATATTGAGAAGCGTACTTGTACAGGGCTATTACAAATGACTGAAACGATTTCATAAATTCACTGTAGCTCCATTCATTGAGATATGGTCACGACACATTACAGATACGTAGAAAAACTCATAAAGTTTTGTTCGGCTGAAGCCGCACTTCAGGTTTCTGCCGTCAGAGCGCTCGAGAGCGCAGTGAGACAAAATGGCGACAGGAGCCGAGAAAGCGTATGTCATGCTTGAAATGCACTCACATCAGTCAGTCATAACAGTGCAACGACACTTCAGGACGAAGTTCAACAAAGATCCACCAACTGCTAACTCCATTCGGCGATGGTATGCGCAGTTTAAAGCTTCTGGATGCCTCTGTAAGGGGAAATCAACGGGTCGGCCTGCAGTGAGTGAAGAAACGGTTGAACGCGTGCGGGCAAGTTTCACGCGTAGCCCGCGGAAAATTGGCTCATACCACAACTGGAGACCGACAGCGCTGACTTCATCTTTCAACAGGATGGTGATCCACCGCACTTCCATCATGATGTTCGGCATTTCTTTAACAGGAGATTGGAAAACCGATGGATCGGTCGTGGTGGAGATCATGATCAGCAATTCATGTCATGGCCTCCACGCCCTCCCAACTTAACCCCATGCGATTTCTTTCTGTGGGGTTATGTGAAAGATTCAGTGTTTAAACCTCCTCTACCAAGAAACGTGCCAGAACTGCGAGCTCGCATCAACGATGCTTTCGAACTCATTGATGGGGACATGCTGCGCCGAGTGTGGAAGGAACTTGATTATCGGCTTGATGTCTGCCGAATCACTAAAGGGGCACATATCGAACATTTGTGAATGCCTAAAAAAACTTTTTGAGTTTTTGTATGTGTGTGCAAAGCATTTTGAAAATGTCTCAAATAATAAAGTTATTGTAGAGCTGTGAAATCGCTTCAATCATTTGTAATAACCCTGTATTTGTAAGCGCCGGTTGACGACGCTCTGCGCTGACAGAAATGAAGCGCACGTACATGGTAATCTTTCTCAAACGATTTTACAGAAACCATTCAGTAAAAATATTTCATTTTTACCTTGCTTGTAGCGTAGCTATGCAAAATTCGAAAAGGTTGCAATGAATTATAGGGGTCGCTATGATTTTGCGTTTGGTGCGTATTACACCATATGTTGCTGCATATAACATTTAGCTAAAATTTTGAATTTTTGTTTAGACTAGGGAGGAGGTCTCTATCTGCCTCCGATCTCGAGAAAATGGATCCTATGCAGCGCTCTCACTTCAGATCTAACGACCGCGAGAATGAAATAGTCGCAGCATCTCTCGTATCTCCTAAACCGCTCGAGACATCGAAACGAAAATTTGGCGAATGATAGCACACAAGGAGGAGAGTATTTTGCCAATTAGTAAACACACGTAACTTTCTTATTTATGGCTATATATCAGTAGTTATACTGCCCGTTTTATTTTTTTCACTAGAGTGATTGTAATTTTTTTGGAGTTATCGACAGCTAGCGAAAGAAGAGTTTCCTAGTATGAAAATAAACATGAAATTTCTTCTCTTACGTTACTACAAACCGACACTATGACGTTTCTCGTGCGCTCTTGAGGTCTACGATTGCCAATTACTTTTTTAATGAGGCACTCTGTTTCAGAATTGTGTCGCAATACCTAAGATGAGTGCGTGCAAATTATACTATGTTTTGGCAAAGGAAGAACAATTAAACCCGCGAACAAGAGGGATGTGGCTGTTATTCATAAATGGTGATGCTTCTTCGAATGAGAAAAGGTTAACAACTCATTAAAAAAGTAAATTGCCAATTCTGTTGGAGTTTTCGTTGAATCCCCGTTACCCATCGTACTTTTAACACTGAGCGACTGGAATGGAAACTTACCAAAGGATTTTGTTTCTTCTCTTTTGATCTGAGCAGTATTAAAATGATGACGAGTGTTCCTTTAGGCGGGATGATAGGGAAATGGCGGATACTTGTTACTCACCTACGGCTTGCCAAACTGACAATGTGTAATGGCCAATAAAGTAGTTGCTACTGAGAAAAATAAACAATTGATCTGTCGAACAACACAATGGTAAGCAGCGGAGGATAATGCGCGCGACGGGAATGCACAAGCTAGCCATGTGAGCTGGAGTTAGAAAAACATTGCAGGAAAGTATATCTGCCTTTGTCAACATTACATTTCAACAAATTAAATATATCTAATCACTACACTCTTTTAGGATATTACTACTTTCGTAATAATACCGACCATTTTTCTCGTTTGTGTAGCCTGTTGTATAATTAGTTTATTAATGCTGATAATGTGCATGAAACAATTGAAATTCTTTCTCTCACCACGGCGAGGCAATTAAAACATTGTTATTTGTGACTGCTTTTTGACTGTTTCTAGCTTTCAGTGGAAATGTGATGTCCACATGTTCATAGTTTAATGTCTCTTATTACATCCATATCCAAGTAACGATAGTGAAACTTATTTACTTCATATCCTGGACGCTTACCAGAAGCAAAAAGGGGTCATATCTGTGGAAATTTCATCTTTTCGACTTTTTGCAATAAATCGTAGAGATACGTCAACATAACGGGCAGAAAGTAGGTAACCTTGTTTTACTTTCCTGCCTTGCTTCTAAATCACGTGATTTTATTATAATCGTTACTTCCTAATTCACTACCCTCACGATGAATCGTCTGTCCTTTCTTACGATCTGAAAACATTGTGGAGGCAGAAGATATAATCCCGGTGGCTAACGGCTCACCGGTTACTGAACTGTGCATTGCTCTTGCCAAAAGAAGAAACAAAAGAAAAGAACTGTATAGTTATTTGTAACTGAAAACTATTACGTACTAACGAAACACTACTCAGTGACAATAAAACTCAGAATACCATGAGACTGTATTTCGGACGAGCAATACTTCTACGTGGCGCGCGAATCTGTGCCGCAATCACAAAGCTGCGCGACCCAGCGCAGGCGCGTGTCCGTCCCATCTGAACCTGAGAAGTTTAGGCTAGGCGCAAATTGAGGCGCGTATAGCGCGTGTGACGCGACGCAGCGCAGCGCGCGTTTTTGTAACATCACAGGTTCAAATGGGACCGCGCAAACTGCGACGCGACGCGACTGGGACGCGACACGCGCCTGCGCCAGGTCGCGCGGCGTTGTGGTTGAGGCACAGTTTCTCGCGCCACGCGTCACGCTTGCCTCGCTATCACCGTGGGAAATTTGAGGAAGGGAGCGGAAAAGTAGCCCAGCCATATGCTCACATCGGAACGGCGCATATCAGCAGTGGTAGTACTGCCAATACGATAAATTTTTCCATACTGTGTACTGAATTTTATTGCCTTTGGGTAGTGTTTCGTTTCTAGACAGTTAAACGCTCCGGCTTTCTTCGTTAGCACGTTATACTTTTCTGTTATTTATATTTGCATTGTTTTGTTTTGTTTTCTTTCTGTCAAGAAAAACGTATACTTCAGTAACAGATGAGCCATTGGCCTCTGGAAGTGCACCATATGCCTCCGTGATGTTTTCAGATCGCAAGAAGGGGCAGAGGGTAGTGAATAAGGAAGCAAGGAATATTATAAAATCACGTAATTAAGAATCAAGGCAGGAAAGCAAGGTTATATTCTCGCTGCCTAGTAAGCTAGCGTATCTGTACGATCTGTTACAAAAATTTAGAAAGGGATAATCTCTACAGGTGTGATCCCTTTGTTCTTGTGGTAAAAAGCGTCCAAGATCTGAAGTATAGAAGTTTCACTGTGATTACTCTGATATGTATGTAATAATGTAATACGATACACTGTACTGCATGCATGTGAACAACATATTTCCACTGCAAGCTAGAAATAGTCGAAAAGCAGTCACAAATAACAGTGTTTTAATTGGTTCGCCGTGATGAGAAAAAACATTTCAATTGTTGCATGGACATTATCAGCATTAATAAACTAAGTATACAAAAACAGGCTACACAAATGAAGAAAATAGTCGGTATTATTACAAAAGTAGGAATATCCTAAAAGAGTGTTATGATTAGATATATTTAATTTGTTGAAATGTGCTGCTGACAAAGGCAGACCTACTTTCATGACAGTTTTTCGAACTCCATCTCACAAGGCACACATCGCTAACTTGTGCATTCCTGTCGCGCGCTTATCCTTCGCTGCTGACAATACACTGACCATTGTGTTGTGCGACAGATCAATTGTTTATTTTTCTCAATAACAACTATTTTATTCGCGATCACGCATTGTCAGTTTGGCAAGCCCTAGGTGAGTAAACAGTATCTGCCATGTGCCTATCATTCCGCCTGCAGGAACGCTCGTCATTATTTTAATACTGCTCAGATCAAGAGAAGGAATAAAATCCTTTGGTAAGTTTCCATTTCCGTCGCTCAGTGTTAAAAATACGATGGGTTACGGCGATTCAACCAAAATTCCAACAGAATTGCCAATCTGTTTTTGTGTGAGTTGTTAACCTTTTCTCATTCGAAGGAGCATCACCATTTATGAGTAAAGGCCACATTTATCTTGGTGACTGGTTTAATTGTACTTCTTTGTCACAATGTAATTTGCCAAACTAATCTCACAGCAGCTATTGAGACAGAATTCCGAAACGTAGGGCCTCATTAAACAAGTAATTGGCAATTACAGAGCTCAATAGCTTACGAAAAACCTCATAGTATCGGTTTGCAGTAACATAACAGAAGAAATTTCATGTTTATTTTCATACTAGGAAGCTCTTGTTTCGCTACCTGTCGATGACTCTTAAAACATTACAGTCACTGGAGTGAAATAAATAAAAAAAGAAGTATAAGTAGTGATATATCGCCATAGATAAGAAAGTTCCGTGTGTTTAATAATTGGCAAAACACTCTCCTCCTTGTGTGCTATCATTCGCCAAATTTTCGATGTCTCGAGTGGTTTAGGAGATACGAGAGATGTTGCGAGTATTTCATTCTCGCGGGCGTGAGATCGGAAGTGAGCGCGCTACATGGGATCCATTTTCTCGAGATCGGAGGCAGATAGATATCTCCTCCTAAGTCTAAACAAAAATTCAGCATGTTAGCTAAATTTCATACGCAGCAACATATGGTGTAATACGCACCAAACGCAAAATCATAGCGCCCCTAATTTTCGTTGCAAACTTTTTGAGTTTTGCGTAGTGTCTTACTAAAATGTGTACATCACAATAAGAATAGTCATTAGCGAGGTGATGGGCACGAAGCTGACATATAACGCTACAAGGAAGACAATAATCATATATTTTCAGAGAATAGTTTCTGTAAAATCGTTTGAGAAAAATAAGAGGTTGCGCGCGCTTCGGTTCAGTCAGCGCAGAGCTTCGCCAGTCGGCGCGTACGAAGTATGGTGTACGCGTCGCAATATGCGCCGCACCCGCGTGACCCGTGCGGCACGTGCGTGTCTCGCTGTAGTTTCGTGTCACGTCACACGTGCTATACGCTTCTCAATTTGCGCCTAGCTTCCCAATTTGCGCCTAGCCTAAAATAAACTAGCTGCGCAGAGAAACAAACCACACAACGAAACGCATCGCAGTGGTTTACGTTACCGGCCGCAAGGGTCGTTTGCAGTATGCTACACTCGCCGCTCACTGCAGTAGCAGAGATATTTGACATCGGTGAATGGAACAGGAGGCGCGACCAAGCGTGTTCTCTGATTGGCTGTTGCTATGGTAGCAGCCCTGTAAACAGCTAGAGGTCAGTCATTTTGTTATTATAGTGAGGTTTCGGCTGCTTTCACAGTGACAGCAGCAGCATACCGGCTACCCGCTCTTGTCTGTGTGGTGCCTCTCGGTGCTGTACGCGCCAGCCATCCGTTGCGGGTTCAATCGCACCTTTTGCTTTTGGCGAGCAGTGTGTAACGCGTTACAGAGCGCCGGAGTGCACGCGTGCGTGCAGGCCTGTGAACACGGCAGTCGAAATGTTCGAAGACGGAATGTCCACGGCGTGCCCGTCATAATTGTGCAGAATAAATTATTACAGTAACTGAGAATGTTGAAATGAACACCTTGGTTCATGATCACGGCCACAAGAATGACTGCGCGCGATATGTAAGTCCACACCATCAAAGAACCAGCTCATGGCTAAGCACTGCGAATGAAACGGTTCATTAGGCCCTCCGTTAATTCGACGCCTTCTTTCATCCGAAAAGAGGCGAAATTACGACTCGTTAGACCGCACAGCCGGCACTGACCAGTTTCTACGTTGCTTGGTGCACTGGAGATATGCAGCTTGGTGTGCGACTCACAGCAATGTCCTTCCGTGTGATATGCGACTCGAAATGTCCAGCGCATGCAGTTCTCTTCCCAATGTTTACTCGTAGGCTGGTTCAGATGTACATGGGTATACGGACACCAGGCGTTCCTGTCGCGTTTCAAATCGTTAATCATCGGCAGTGGGTGACATCAATTCTGGTCACTGTAGATAAAGAACCTTTTACGCCGTGTTACATGACTGCGAGTGGTGCATCATTCTTTGTAAACAGGTAGGTCAGTCCTCGTTGGTACAACAGCATGTCAAATAGTATAACTTATGCTGTGGCCAGGGGCACATCCAAACATTATAGAAAGTTTCTGACATTCTGTCACGTCAGCAGGTGGGGAGCTCCTTGTCTCAGTGCCTCATCAACATTTTCTTTATTTTTTTTTACCTTTTCTTTTGGACAAAAGTATTTCTCACTTGCGCCAACCATTTCATCTCAGAGTAGCATTTACAACCTACGTCATGAATTATGTTCTGGACGTATTTCAGTATCTCTTTTCGTCTATAAGTTATACCCTCTGCAGCTCTCTCTAGCACCATGGAAGTTATTCAAAATGGTTCAAATGGCTCTAAGCACTATGGGGCTTAACATCGGAGGTCATCAGTCCCCTAGACTTAGAACACCTTAAATCAAACTAACCTAAGGACATCATACATATCCATGCCCGAGACAGGATTCGAACCTGTGACCGTAGCAGTGCAAGTCATTACCTGGCCTCTATAACAGATCTCCTACCATCCAGTCCCTTCTTCTTTTCAGAGTTTTCCATGCATTCCTCTTTTCGCTGATTCTCTGGGAGAACTTCCTCATTCCTTACCTTATCAGTCCGTCTAATTTTCAACATACCTGTGTAGCACATATCAGATGTTTCGACTTTCTTCTGTTCCGGTTATCCGTGAGTCCATGTTTGACTACTGTGCAGTGCTGGTCTCCAAATGCACATTCTTAGATATTTCTGCGGCAATTTAAGACATATGAATGATACTAGTAGACTTCTCTTGCCCACGAATGCCCTTTCTTGCCTCTGCTAGTCTTTTTTTGTGTCCTTTTTGCTCCGTCCATCACGGGTTGTTTTGCTACATAGTTAGCCGAATTGCTTTCCTTCGTGTACTTTGAGACCCCAATGCTGATGTTAAGTATCTCTCTGTCGCCTTTTCTGCCACTTCCCACTATCTCCATCTGTCTTCGGTTTACTCTCAATCTGTATTCTATACTCATTAGAATGTTCATTCCATTCTCCAAATTTTGTAATTCTTCTTCACTGTCACTGAGGAATGCAAAGTCATCAGCAAATCTTATCACTGATATCCTTCACCTTCAATTTTAATTCCACTCTTGAACCTTTCTTTTATTTCCGTAACTGCTTCAATCCAAGAACTTCGTTCTTCGTCTTCCACTCTTGTTGTTTCCTCTTGGTTCTTGTACGTACTGCACATTATCTTGCACTATTTTACATTGTAGAATGCTTCTTCCAGGTCGACAAATCCAATGAACGTGTATTTATTTTTCTTTAGATTTGCTTCCCTTATCAACCAGAATGTCATAACTGTGTCTCTGTTGCCTCTGCACTTTCTGACGCCACACTAATTGTCATCTAATACAACCTCAACTTTGTTTTCCATCCTTCTGTATATCATTCTAGTCAGCAACTGGGATACATGAGCTGTTAAACTGTTCGTGATAAAATTCTCGCACTTGTCCACTCTTGCAGTCTTCGGAAGTGTGTGAATGATGTTTTTTCCCGAAAGACTGATGTCGTATCGCCAGACTCATACACTCTAAACACTAACGTGAATAGTCGTTTTGTTGCCACTTCCATCAACAATTTCAAAAATTCTGTTGAAATATTATCCATCACTTCTGCCTTCTTTGATCCTAAGTCAGCCAAAGCCCTTTAAATTCTGATTCTAGTATTGGATCATCTACCTCCTCCCTATTGACTTCATTGTACTGTTTCAGACTACCCACTCTCACGTCTGCACTTAACAATGGAATTCCCATTGCACTCACACCATTTCCAGCAATTTAAACGGAACTGTCTGCCATTTTAAGAAGGTAATTAATATGTTCCCCAGTGAGACTTAGGTACGTTCGTAGCTTTATTATCCCAGCCAAATAATAGGTACAGTTTTTAATATTTTGGAGTTTTATTTAGAAACAGATTCAATTTTTCCTCCAGCCTGCACCCTTGCACGTAATGAAAATAATGAGTTGCCCCCCTCCAGCTTAGATACTGGATCAACTCTTTGTAGTTAATTGCCGGCCGCTGTGGCGGAGCGGTTCTAGGCGCTTCAGCCCGGAACCGCGCTGCTGCTACGGTCGCAGGTTCGAATCCGGGCCTTGGGCATGGATGTGTGTGATGTCCTTAGGTTAGTTAGGTTTAAGTAGTTGAAAGTCTAGGGGACTGATGACCTCAGATGTTAGGTCCCATAGTCCTTAGAGCCATTTGAACTTTGTAGTTAATTCCCGGCCGGGTTGGGGAGTCTCTCTGCCCGAGGACTGGGTGGTTGTGTTGTCTTGATCATTTCTTCATCATCATCATCACATGGAAGGGTGACTAGATTGAACTTTGAAAAAGAAAATTTACTGTGTGTAGACTGGGACTTTGTACGGGCGCTGATGACCGCGCAGTTGGTCGCCACACGAACCAAAGGGGGTAGGTGGGTAGTGTTTAACGTCCCGTCGACAACGAGGTCATTAGAGACGGAGCTCAAGCTCCGGTTAGGGAAGGATTGGGAAGGGAATCGGCCGTGCCCTTTCAAAGGAACCATTCCGGCATTTGCCTGAAACGATTTAGGGAAATCACGGAAAACCTAAATCAGGATGGCTGGAGACTGGATTGAACCGTCGTCCTCCCGAATGCGAGTCCAGTGTGCTAACCACTGCGCCACCTCGCTCGGTCCCACGAAACGAAAATCATCTTTGTAGTTATCCTGAATATATGTCATAAGCAGTGATGGTTGCACTCAGAATTCATAGTGTTAATACATGGCGTACGTCCAAAATGTGTAATCTGTCACTTTCACTTGTTTTTTGTATGGAATATACCACTCTCAGCTGCCTGGTATCTCTTTGTCTAGCTCTTGGATATGCGACATAAGGGTTCATCTAATATAAACTAAACTAAAATAAACTCTTCCCGAACGGCCCATAAAGGCCAAGAGGTACCAACCGGCCGCCGTGTCATCCTCAGCCCGCAGGCGTCACTCGACCCGGATATGGAGGGGCGTGTGGTCAGCACACCGCTCTCCCTGCTGTATGTTACTTTACGATGTCCGAGCTGCTACTTCTCAGTCAAATAGCTCCTCAGTTTGCCTCACAAGGGCTGAGTGCACCCTGCTTGCCAACAGCGCTCGGCAGACCGGATGGTCACCCATCCAAGTGCTAGCCCAGCCCGACAGCGCTTAACTTCGGTGATCTGAAGGGAACCGGTGTTACCACTGCTGCAAGGCTGTTTGCGCCTAATATAAACTACAACAGCTAAAAGAAAAACGCCTTTCCTATCTTGTTTACTCAGACGAGTTTCGCCTTACTTTCAAGGCATCTTCAGTGGGTATCCAGCATCTGATTCAATATTTTTAAATCAATTAACTTTCTCTCAGTTGGTAAACTGGTTGACACTTCGCAGTTTTCCTTTGCTAACTGTTCAGAATAGTGACCAAAAGAAAACTGCAAACCTCCAAGCAATTTGCTATCTGAGAGCCGGCCGCTGGTGGCCGAGCGGTTCTGGCGCTGCAGTCTGGAACCGCGCGACCGCTACGGTCGCAGGTTCGAATCCTGCCTCGGGCAAGGATGTGTGTGTTGTCCTTAGGTTAGTTAGGTTTAAGTAGTTCTAAGTTCTAGGGGACTTATGACCTCAGCAATTGAGTCCCATAGTGCTCAGAGCCATTTGAACCATTTTTGCTATCTGAGAGAAAGCTGTTGGTTTAAAAATAATGAATTAGACGCTGATCTGCACCCACTGATGATACCTCGAAACTAGGCGAAACGCCTCTGTGTGCACAAGATAAATGAAAATGTAAATGTCCAACTAGCAAAAGGCATTGTTGCGTTGAACTACTGTATTTTATATACTGCTGCTGTGAAAATATCCAACAAAAGAAACTTGTTTTTTACCTAATATTTGGCAGTAAGAGTTAATCTACGGATAACAGTGGACGAACAAACAAAGAACGCCGTATCAGTGTCTGCAAAAGTATTATCCATAGTTTTAATGTAACGGCCACTTAGCTACCAACATCAGCATTACGGTGCTTCAGTTGGAAAGTTCAAGTGAAACGACTACAGTAATTATTCCGCTCGCCGACGACCCTGCACAAAAGAAAAAAAAAAATCCACGGAAATCAGCTTACAGCTTTTGAGTAAGGTCTAGCTAGTTCTGCGTAAGGGTCGTGTAATAGCCCCGCTGCCTCCTGGCTGTTAAGCAGGTGCCCCTCTGTTTACTGGCGGCGTTTGTCATACCGACGGCTCCTCAGGCAGTGTCAGGAGGAAACATTTCGCTAGACGCGAGGAACAGTGGAGGCGACGTGTTTGCTGCGAAGCAGAGAGCGACAGAGTCACCGCAACGGTGTCGGCCCCTTGGAATCAGAGCGAAAGTTCACCGGCGATTATCTCTCCTCCTCCTCCTTCTCCACTCCATTCTCTCTCTGCCTCCCTTTCTTTCCGCCTCGCCGGCAGCACTCTCGCCACGGCTGCTCCTCTGCTCTTTGCCACCGCCGGAGCCTCCCACCCTCCGTCACACACCAGCCGTGCTCTCACACAGTCCCTTCTCACATACTTGAGGTTCCACTTTCCTTCTTAGGACAACCTCTCTACGCTGCAAGGGCTTTGTACCTTTCGATTTGTAACAGAGCCTCTCATTCACAACGAATATTCTTAAATCTATCTCACTCTCCATCCGAAATACATATTAAATATCTACCGTTTTTATATCCAGTAAATTTATGCTAACAGGGGAACCTCCCCATCACCCCCCCCCCCCCCCCCCCAGATTTAGTTATAAGTTGGCATAGTAGATAGGCCTTGAAATACTGAACACATCAATCGAGAAAACAGGAAGAAGTTTTGTGGAACTACGAAAAATAAGCAAAATATACAAACTGAGTAGTCCATGCGCAAGGTAGGCAAAATCAAGGATTGTGTGAGCTTGGGAGCGTCGTGGTGCCGTGGTTAGCGTGGGCAACTGCGGGACGAGCGGTCCTTGGTTCAAGTCTTCCCTCGAGTGAAAAGTTTAATTTTTTATTTTCAGACAATTATCAAAGTTCGGGCACTCACACATAATCAACTTCGCTTTCCAAAATTCCAGGACACGTTCAGATTTGCGGGGACATATGCAGGATTTGACGCTCTACACACGGAAAAATTTGAAAACGTTAAAAACACATGTTTTGACAGAGCACAGGGAAAACTGTGCGACTATGCACCTGTTGCATTCATTTGTTGCAGTTTATGTGACAAACTGTTATGTGTTCATCACTTTTTTGGAGGTATTATCACATCCACAAGAAAACCTAAATCGGGCAACGTAGAAGAATCTTTTTACCCATTCGCCAAGTATACAAGTTAGGTGGTCGACAACATATTCTTGTCATGTGACGCACATGCCGTCACCAGTGTCGTATAGAATATATCAGACGTGTTTTCCTGTGGAGGAATCGGTTGACCTATGACCTTGCGATCCAATGCTTTCGGTCCCCATTGGAGAGGCACGTCCTTTCGTCTACTAATCGCACGGTTTTGCGGTGCGGTCGCAAAACACAGACACTAAACTTGTTACAGTGAACAGAGAAGTCAGTGAACGAACGGACAGATCATAACTTACCGATTGTCATTTTTTATTTGTAGTTCACTGTCCCCCCCCCCCCCAGAACCATGGGCCATGCCGCTGGTGGGGAGGCTTGCGTGCTTCAGCGATACAGATAGCCGTACCGTAGGTGCAACCACAACGGAGGGGTATGTGTTGAGAGGCCAGACAACCGTGTCGTTCCTGAAGTGGGCAGCAGCCTTTTCAGTAGTTGCAGGGGCATCAGTCTGGATGACAGACTGATCTGGCCTTGACTGATCAGGCTTTGGTGTGCTGGTACTGCGAACGGCTGAAAGCCAGGGGAAACTACAGCCGCAATTTTCCCCGACGGCATGTAGCTTTACTGTATGGTTGAATGCTGATGGCATCCTGTCTAGTAAAATATTCCGGAGGTAAAATAGTCCCCCATTCGGATCTCCGGGCGGGGACCACTCAGGAGGATGTCGTTATCAGGATAGGGGTAACTGGCGTTCTACGGATTGGAGCGTGGAATGTCAGATCCCTTAATCGGGTAGGCAGGTTAGGAAATTTTAAAAGGGAAATTGATAGATATAGCGGGAATTAGTGAATTTCGGTGGCAGGAGGAACAAGACTTCTCCTCAGGTGAATACAGGGTTGCAAATACAAAATCAAATAGGAGTAATGCAGAACTAGGTTTAGTAACGAATAAAAAAAATTGGAGTGCGGGTAAGCTACTACGAGCAGCATAGTGAACGCATTATTGTAGCCAAGATAGACAAGAAGGAAGCCCACGCCTACCATAGTAGTACAAGCTTAATAATAAACTAGCTCTGCAGACGACGAAGAGATCTAAGAAATGTATGATGAGATAAAAGAAATTATTCAGATAGTGAAGGGAGACGAAAATTTAACACTCATGCGTGACTGGAATTCGATAGTTGAAACAGGAAGAAAAGGAAAAGTTATTGGTTAATATGGAATGGGGATAAGGAATCAAACAGGAAGCCGCCTGGTAGAATTTTGCTCAGAGCATGAGGTTGTATACGTGGAAAGATTGCATAATAGTAAGACAGAGATTTAGGAACCAGGTGGTAAATTGTGTAACATTTCCAGGGACAGATGTGGACTCTGGCCACAATTTATTGGTTATGAACTGTAGATTAAAACTGAAAAACTGAGAAAAGGCGGGAATTTTAGGAGATGGGATCTGTCAAGAACTGGGGAAAGAAATACAGTAACTTTGAGACATGAAATAGTGAAGGCAGCGGAGGATGAAGTACCTAAAAAGACGAGGGCTAGTAGAAATCTTGGGTGACAGAAGAGATATTGAACTTAATTGATGAAAGGAGAAAATATAAAAATGCAGTAGATGAAGTAGGCAAAAATGAATACAAAAGTCTCAAAAGTAAGATCGACAGGAAGTGCAAAATGGCTAATCAGGAATGGCTAGAAGACAAATGTAAGGATGTAGAGGCATGTATCACCAGGGGTAAGATACGAGGTTTCGAACTTTAATAGTGACAACTATTTATTTACAGCTCGTCCAAATTAGATACGCGTTTCAAAGTATTACTGACCTTCAAAGTTTTCACCAGCATTGTGTATACCCTGTTGGCAGCGATGTGGAAGTCGTAGGACACTCTTAACAGTGCCAGTTGTGTTGACAGTTCCAGCGGTACAGTCTATTACCCGACTAATTTGTAGCAGTCTGAAGCGAATGCCGTGAAGTGTTTCCTTCAGTTTAGGAATCGAGTTTAACTTACGAGGGCTTACGTCATAGGAGTTCAGTATGTGGTATAGCACTTAGCAGCCAAATCACTCAAACAAATCAGTAATAGCTTGCACTGTATGAGCTTGAGCATTGTGCTGCAAAATGATGGACAGTCCTGCAGAAAGTGTCATCACTTCTGTCTCTAAGCTGGTCTTAGGTTGTGAACAGCATAGAGACAGAAGTGATGACACTTTCTACAGGGCCTGACCCTCATTTTGCAGGGCAATGCTCAAGCACGTACAGTGCAAGGTGTTACAGATTTGCTGCTAAGTGCTATACCACCTACTGCACTCCCTAGACTTAAGCCCTCGTACGTTCACCTTGATTTCTAAACTGAAGGAAACATTTCACAGCATTCTCTTCAGAGTTGCTACAAATTCATCGGGCAATAGACTGCGCCGCTCGAACTGTCAACATAACTGGCACTGCTATGAGTGTCCTATGAACGGGTTATACACAATGCTAGTGACTACTCTGAAGGTCATTAAAACTTTGAAACTGGTATCTATTTTTTACGAGATGTAAGTAAATAGTTACCACTATTGAAGTTCCAACCCTCGTAGATATTGCCTACAGGAAAATTAAAGAAACCTTTGGAGAAAACCTGTATGAATCTCAAGAGCTCCGGTGGAGAAAGGTGGCAGTAGTATATAGAGGGTCTATACAAGGGTGATGCACTTGAGGGTGATATTATGGAAATGGAAGAGGACGTAAATGAAGATGAAATGGGAAGTACGATACTGCATGAAGAATGTGACAGTGGACTGAAAGACTTAAGTCGAAATAAGGCCCCGGGAGTAGACAACATTCTACTAGAACTACAGATAGACTTGGGATAGCCAGTCATGACAAAACTCTACCATCTGGTTAAAATGGCTCTGAGCACTATGGGACTTAGCTTCTGAGGTCATCAGTCGCCTAGAACGTACAACTAATTAAACCTATCTAACCTAAAGACATCACACACATCCATGCCCGGGGCAGGATTCGAACCTGCGACCGTAGCGGTCGCTCGGGACCAGACTGTAGCGCCTAGAACCGCACGGCCACTCCGGCCGGCTCTACCATCTGGTGAGCAAGATGTATGAGACAGGCAAAGTACCCTCAGACTTGAAGAAGAATGTAACAATTCCAATCCCAGAGAAAGCAGGTTTTGACAGGAGTGAAAATGACTGAACTCTCAGTTTAATAACTCACGTCAGCAAAATACTAACGCGAATTCTTAACAGACGAATGAGAAAACTGCTGCAAGATGACCTTGGGGAGGATCAGTTTGCATTTCGTAGAAATGTTGGAACACATGAGGGAATACTGGCCGTACGACTTACCTTAGGAGATTGCTTCAGGAAAGGCAAATCTACGTTTTCACCATTTGTAGACTTAGAGAAAGCTTTTGGCAACGTTGACTGGAACACTGCCATTCAAATTCTGAAGGTGACAGGGGTCAAATACAGGGAGCGAAAGGCTATTTAAAATTTGTACAGAATGAAATGGCAGTTTTAAGAAAGTTAAGCAGTGGTTGGGAACAGAGTGAGACAGGGTTGCAGCTTATCCCCGACGTTATTCAATCCGTATATTGAGCAACCAGTAAAGAGAACAAAAGAAAAATTTGGAGTAGGAATTATAAGCCATGGGGAAGAAAAAAATACTTCGAGGTTTGCCGATGACACTGTAATTGTGTCAGAGACAGCAAAGGACCTGGAAGGGGATTTGAACGGATGGGACAGTGTCTTGAAAGGAGGATATGTGATGAACATCAAAAAAAGCAAAACAAGGATAATGGAGTGTAGTTGAATTAAATCAGGTGATGCTGAGGAAATTAGATTAGGAAATGAGAGACACTTAAATTAGTAGATGAGTTTTGCTACTGGAGGAGAAAAGTAACTGATGATGTTCGAAGTAGAGAAGATATAAAATGAAGACTGGGAATGGCAAGGAAAGCGTTTCTGAAGAAGAGACATTTTTTAACATCGAGCATAGATTTAAGTGTCAGAAAGCCGTTTCTGAAAGTGTTTGTATGAAGTGTAGCCATGTACGGAAGTGAAACATGGACGATAACTACTTTAGACAAGAAGAGAATAAAAGCTTTCGAAATGTACTGCTTCAGAAGAATGCTGAAGATTAGATGGGTAAATCACGTAACCAATGAGGAGGTACTGAATAGTATTGGGGAGGAGAGGAGTTTGTGGTACAATTTGACTAGAAGAAGGGATCGGTTGGTAGGACATGTTTTGAGGCATCAGGGATCAGCAATTTAGTATTGGAGGGCAACGTGGATAAAAATCGTAGAGGGAGACGAAGAGATGAATACACCAAGCAGATTCAGAAGTATGTAGGTTGCGGTAGTTACTTCGAGATGAAGAAGCTTGTGTAGGATAGAGTTGCATGGAGTGCTGCATCAAACTAGTATCTGAACTGAAGACCATAACTACAACAGTTCACTGTTGCTGTTTGAGCTTACTTATTGTCATTTTATCCTTTAGAGATAGCGAGTGGAGCTGCGGACGCTAGAAAATGCAGAGCTAAATGGATAAATCGGAACATTAGACATATTCTTCTGAGTTCAGTAGAATGATGACTTTTGCGGAGGTAGCCAGGAGGATTTGCGCCCTGTACGGGGATAATGCCATTGGACAGAGCACGGCAAGAAAGTGGTTGTCTTGTTTTAAGGAGGATTGTTTTGACATTAGTGACTCTCCACGCTCAGGAAGACCTTCTAGAGTTGACGAGGAGTATTTAAATGTCTTGTTCCACAATGATTCACGTCAGTGTGCTCGAGAACTGGAGAATGCAGTGAACTGTGATCATTCCATCATCGTGCGATGTTTGCATGCAGTGGGGAGGTTCACATATCGAGTGTGTGGTTTCCGAAAACTCTAAGCCAAAATCACAAAAATCAATGGGTGGCCATGCCTTTTCGTCATCAACTGGCTACTGAAAAACACCGACCATTTCTAACGTGTATCGTTACTTGCAGCAAGAAATGCTGTCTTTATGCTAACGTAAGAAAAAGAAGGGAATTGCTGAGCCCAAGCAAAGCACCCATAGAAAGACCTTCGCCCATCCACAAAAGATAATGTTATGCGTCTGGTGGACCAGCTACGATATGTTGAACTACGAATTGCTTCCCGGAGATGTAACCAGCACTGCTGACATTTACTGTCAACGAACTTCGTTTCCGGATGAGAATGCTCTCCAAATAAAGTTACAGGGAGTTCTTCGTGTCAAAACCACTTGATTTCTACAGTGGTGGAATCGAAAAGTTAGTCCAGCGTTGACAGAGTGTTATAAATAGTGACGCACAGTACATTATTGATGACTAAAGTCTCTGTTATGCGTAATTGTTGCGTTAATTAAACTTATGGAAAAACGCTATGAACTTTAGGCGCCAGCCTAATACGACAAAAAGCTCACTTATTATATAACAGCAGAGCAGCAGAATTCTCGAAGAGTTTACATCTGTCCCTTCAGTTTCTTTTTAGACTGCACAGCCAATTAACTATCGAAATAAAGCTTCAAACAGAGGCTATTCTGACTACTTAACACTACACTATTAAACTGTTGTAAAATTTACCTTTGAAGTTGGCACCAATTCGCTGTTCCCGCCTATCTGGCATTGTCATTATACAATGTGAAACAGGAAATATTGATTTCGTCGCACCATTGGAGATCTTATAATTGTAATTAACTAGCGCATAAACTATAAATTATCACTTCCTTTACCGCACCGTGTAAACGCGCGATCCAGGGCGCCTTCCACGGTCCGCACGGCCGCCCCCGTCGGAGATTCGAGTCCTCCCTCAGGCATGTGTGTGTGTGTGTGTGTGTGTGTGTGTGTGTGTGTGTGTGTGTGTGTCGTCCTTAGCGTAAGTTACTTTAAGTTAGATTAAGCAGTGTGTAAGCTTAGGGACCGATGACCTCAGCAGTTTAGTCCCATAAGATCTTACCACAAATTTTCAAACGACTGACCCTGAATAAGATATGAAGTAGTAAAATTTACGATAGTTTATTAACAATACAGCATTTTCCTCCTTTATTGTTGTAGGTTTAAAGCTGTTTCACAGTCTACGACCCGTATATAAAACTTAACCCTCTGATTTAATCCCAAATGCAAAGGCCAGTGAAACAATATTTCTTTTATTTTTTTGTCTAGTAGATTTATCATACAGTTTTTGGGAGATGAATCCTTACCTGGATCCGTTTCTTTCATCATGTAATTTTGTACCAATGACACATCGACTAAAATAGAAAATTTACAAATCCGGCATAACAGGAGTGAAAAAGGTAACTTCATTTTTAGTACGAACAAACACTCTAACAAAGTATAAACGTAAACAACCTTTTACTTACAACTGGGGGACCATTATGAGACTTTCGCTCTCTATATAGATTTAAACAATGACAGTATTTGGAATAAGTGTAGCCGTTGGTGTAAGGGTTGTTGTGGGAAATAAGAGAAAATGTCTTTAAAAGTGAACTGAAGCAAGTTAAATAAGAATCATGAATTTATGATACTTTCTTGTATTTACATTTAGTTGCACATCAGTTTGAAAATAATTTTTTACACAATATTGCAATACTTCAGTGTAACCGATATTTGAGGTAAGAAAATAACCGTGAAAGTTTTGTTCTCATCGTTCTCTAAAGGTGAAACCTCCCCTTAGAAACATTTATGAATGATTGTACTGATAAACCCCTTACGTTATTTAGTTTTCAAACAGCTGAGCAAAACTGAACGTGCACAGACATTTCTCTCTTTACTTATTCATATCATCACTAAACTGACACACAATATCTTTAGCGCAACGCAATCTGACTTTCAATAATCCCTACAAAAGAATAGCCCTGACTAACAATAACCTATACCTTTCATGAATCACTTACCTCACAAAAACCTTCGTTACTCGAACTACTGCAATACAGCGAGCGCCAATACTGCCAGCTAAATAAAAGATTCTAGCTACTGAAGTCACTAACTATTGATAGGCATAGTTAGCAAATGAAAGATTTTGATAGAGAACAAACAATGTATTTACCTTAATAGTGTTCAAAAGTAATAATATATATATAACAGTTCATGACATCCAGTCTTACAAATTTACTCTAATGGACACACGTCCAGATCATCCGCTCTCAAAATTCCGCCATCTCTCTCCCCGCATCCACCACTGCTGGCGGCTCACCTATAACTGCGCAACGCTACGCACTGTTCACATCCAACTGCCCATCACTACAATAGCAAATATTAAAACAATGCTAACCAGCCACAGACTGCATTCAGCACAGTCAGTGATTTTCATACAGAGCGCTACGTGGCGTTACCAATATAAAAACCTAATTAACCTACTTACAAGGGATACAAAAATGTTAGCTCATTTAGTTACCGTTGAAACTGCTACATACAGTGGCCCGGTTGGAAAGACGGGATTTGGTAAACACAATCCTACTCCTTGAACCGTTTGTCCTTGCAACATACCTATGGTGATCGTAAATGCAATTTTAATAGGCAATTGCCTTCTTCTCGATTGTAAAGCAAAGTTTTTATGTTATATCACAACAGATTCCCCGGTGTCAGTCATCTGAGCATTAATCGTAAACAGCTGACTCGATTGAAACTATTGCATTTTGCTAGATGTAAATCATGACAGCTTGTGGAATAAGTAATCGTTGAAATGAGGAAAGCTGATGAAAATGACAAATACGCCTGTCGTTTCGCAAAGTGTATCAATATGAACAACGGCCACAGATAATGTAGTACCGTAGTAGTCACTACTGTTATCTACGACAATGCTGTAGGAAAATTATCCTGTTAATTGGTACTTTAAAACAAATAAAAGGATATTTGTAATAAGATAATGTAGAAAGGAAGTCTCCTATTCGTGATCAATAAGTTAGCTTTGTAAAACATACGTATCAAGCTGGGTTTCCATGATTCCATTTGCCCTACGATAGTTAAAAGTCTCTTTTATATTAAAAGCTTCCACACACAGTAACTTATAGCGCAAAATCGGTATGCAGTGTGAGAAGCAGACTAGAAGTCTACTTTCAAAGAGTAGGATTGTGTTTAGCAAACCTGTCTTTATCCTCGGACAACTACACTACTGGCCATTAAAATTGCTACACCAAGACGAAATGCAGATGATAAACGGATATTCATTGGACAAATATATTATACTCGAACTGACATATGATTACATTTTCACGCAATTTTTGTGCATAGATCCTGAGAAGTCAGTACCCAGAACAATCACCTCTGGCCGTAATAACGGCCTTGAAACGCCTGGGCATTGAGTCAAACACAGCTTGGATGGCGTGTACAGGAACAGCTGCCCATACAGCTTCAACACGATACCACAGTTCATCAAAAGTAGTAACTGGCGTATTGTGACGAGCCAGTTGCTCTGTCACCATTGACCATACCTTTTCAGTTGGTGAGAGATCTGGAGAATGTGCTGGCCAGGGCAGCAGTCGAACATTTTCTGTATCCAGAAAGGCCTGTACAGAACCTGCAACATGCGGTCGTGCATTATCCTGCTGAAATGTAGGGTTTTGCATGGATCGAATGAAGGGTAGACCCACGGATCGTAACACATTTGAAATGTAACGTCCACTGTTCAAAGTGCTGTCAATGCGAACAAGAGGTGACCGAGACGTGTAACAAATGGCATCCCATACCATCACGCCGGGTGATACGCCAGTATGGCGATGACGAATACACGCTTGCAAAGTGCGTTCATCGCGATGTCGCCAAACACGGATGAGACCATCATGATGCTGTAAACAGAATCTGGATTCATCCGAAAAAATGACGTTTTGCCATTCGTGCACCCAGATTCGTCGTTGAGTACACCATCGCAGGCGCTCCTGTCTGTGATGCAGCGTCAAGGGTAACCGCAGCCATGGTCTCCGAGCTGATAGTCCATGCTGCTGCAAACGACGTCGCACTGTTCGTGCAGATGGTTGTTGTCTTACAAAACGTCCCCATGTGTTGACTCAGTGATCGAGACTTTGCTGCACGATCCGTTATAACCATGCCGTCATCTCGACTGCTAGTGATACGAGGCTGTTGGGATCCAGCACGGCATTCCGTATTACCCTCCTGAACCCACCGATTCCATATTCTGCTAACAGTCACTGCATCTCGACCAATGCGAGCAGCAATGTTGCGATACGATAAACACCAATCGCGATAGGCTACAATCCGACCTTTATCAAAGTCGGAAACGTGATGGTACGCATTTCTCCTCCTTACACGAGGCATCGCATCAACGTTTCACCGGGCAACGCAGGTCAACTGAAGTTTGTGTATGAGAAGTCGGTTGGAAACTTTCCTAATGTCAACACGTTGTAGGTGTATGCTCTGAAAAGCTAATCGTTTGCATATCAAAGCATCTTCTTCCTGTCGGCTAAATTTCGCGTCTGTAGCACGTCATCTTCGTGGTGTAACAATTTTACTGGCCATTAGTGTATATGAACGCATTCAAGGGCGACTAATTGAACTAACATTTCCTGTACGATTAGTAAATGCTGAGAAAAGTGGTTGTTGACTTGAGAAATAATATATACGATGGAACAATGCGTCCAATAGCCTTCCTCTTTCACCCTCATGCGTCAACCGAAGTAATGTGTACAGCTGGTGGGCGGTGGACAATCGCTGAAATATTAGATTTAACACCAGTTTTCGAGTTTTTTCGCTATAGACGCTAATTGCTAAATTTCAGCTGAACAATGAGTGAGCGACTTGAACCAAAACTACACGGTAATTATGATATGTGAATGAAAACAAAATAAAGAACTACGACATCGTGATAAACACGGACTGTCATCGTGGACGTCAATTTGTCGTGAGTGATCAACATTGTGCTACCTATTCGTTCTGTATATAACCAAATGCTGAAACAATACGACAAGTTTTCGACAGCAATCAACAGAACAGGAAATTACCAATGCCACTTCACATGGACCATTAATTAATCTGGAATAGAAACTTCGAGGTCGACGAAAACCAGCTCCGCCATTCATCGTCCATGGAACTCTTTTGAATCCAGCAACGTGGTTGAAATGGTTCAAATAGCTCTGAGCACTATGAGACTTAATATCTGAGGTCATCAGTCCCCTAGAACTTAGAAATACTTAAAACTAACTAACCGTCCGCAGCTCGTGGTCGTGCGGTAGCGATCTCGCTTCCCGTGCCCGGGTTCCCGGGTTCGATTCCCAGCGGGGTCAAGGATTTTCTCTGCCTTGTGATGACTGGGTGTTGTGTGATGTCCTTAGGTTAGTTAGGTTTAAGTAGCTGTAAGTCCTAGGGATACTCGTGGTCTTGGGGTAGCGTCTTTGATTCATAATTAAAACGTCTTCGGTCCCGAGTACGATCCCCATCACTGCCTAAATTTTGATAAATAATCAGCATTGGCGGCCGAAGACTTCCGGCATAAGAAGTCAGCATCATTCTGCCAACGGCCTTGTCAAAGAGGGCGCAGGAGCGGATAGAGGTTCAGGGCACTCTCTTGTCCTAGGGGAGGGAAATTGCCCCAAAAGGCGGAAGAATCAGCAATGATCAACGACACGAGGATGCAGAAGGCAATGGAAACCACTGCATTAAAGACACGTAACGTGTATCCACAGGAGATGTGGCCTGTAATTGAAGAAGTAGTCATGATGATCTCTCCATTGGCGAAAGATTCCGGAATAGTCCCCCATTCGGATCTCCGGGAGGGGACTGCCAAGGGGGAGGTTACCATGAGAAAAAGACTGAATAATCAACGAAAGGATAACGTTCTACGAGTCGGGGCGTGGAATGTCAGAAGC
Organism: Schistocerca americana; assembly: GCF_021461395.2. Taxonomy (NCBI): domain Eukaryota; kingdom Metazoa; phylum Arthropoda; class Insecta; order Orthoptera; family Acrididae; genus Schistocerca; species Schistocerca americana. Next base: position 495,036,059 of record NC_060124.1, on the reverse strand, counting down.
TTGAACGTCGTAGGGAAACTAGAAAATCTGAAAAGGGAAATGAAAAGGCTCAATCTAGATACAGTAGGGTCAGTGAAGTGAAGTGGAAGGAAGACAAGGATTTCTGGTCAGATGAGTATCGGGTAATATCAACAGCAGCAGAAAATGGTATAACAGGTGTAGGATTCGTTATGAATAGGAATGTAGGGCAGAGGGTGTGTTACTGTGAACAGTTCAGTGACCGGGTTGTTCTAATCAGAATCGACAGCAGACCAACACCGACAACGATAGTTCAGGTATACATGCCGACGTCGCAAGTTGAAGATGAACTGATAGAGAAAGTGTATGAGGAATTTGAAAGGGTAATGCAGTATGTAAAGGGGGACGAAAATCTAATAGTCATGGGCGACTGGAATGCAGTTGTAGGGGAAGGAGTAGAAGAAAGGGTTACAGGAGGATATGGGCTTGGGACATGGAATAAAAGAGTAGAAAGACTAATTGAGTTCTGAAACAAGTTTCAGCTAGTAATAGCGAATACCCTGTTCAAGAATCACAAGAGGAGGAGGTATACTTGGAAAAGGCCGGGAGATATGGGAAGATTTCAATTAGATTACATCATGGTCAGACAGAGATTCCGAAATCAGATACTGGATTGTAAGGCGTACCCAGGAGCAGATATAGACTCAGATCACAATATAGTAGTGATGAAGAGTAGGCTGAAGATCAAGACATTAGTCAGGAAGAATCAATACGCAAAGAAGTGGGATACGGAAGTACTAAGGAATGACGAGATACGTTTGAAGTTCTTAACGCTATAGATACAGCAATAAGGAATAGCGCAGTAGGCAGTACAGTTGAAGAGCAATGGACATCTCTAAAAAGAGCCATCACAGAAGTTGGGAAGAAAAACATAGGTACAAAGAAGGTAGCTGCGAAGAAACCATGGGTAACAGAAGAAATACTTCAGTTGATTGATGAAAGGAGGAAGTACAAACAAGTTCCGGGAAAATCAGGAATACAGAAATACAAGTCGCTGAAGAATGAAATAAATAGGAACTGCAGGGAAGCTAAGACGAAATACGAAATGGCTGCAGGAAAAATGTGAAGACATCGAAAAAGATATGATTGTCGGAAGGACAGACTCAGCATACAGGAAAGTCAAAACAACCTTTGGTGACATTAAAAGCAACGGTGGTAACATTAAGAGTGCAACGGGAATTCTACTGTTAAATGCAGAGGAGAGAGCAGATAGGTGGAAAGAGTACATTGAAAGCCTCTATGAGGGTGAAGATTTGTCTGATGTGATAGAAGAAGAAACAGGAGTCGATTTAGAAGAGATAGGGGATCCAGTATTAGAATCGGAATTTAAAAGAGCTTTGGAGGACTTACGGTCAAATAAGGCAGATGGGATAGATAACATTCCATAAGAATTTCTAAAATCATTGGGGGAAGTGGCAACAAAATGACTATTCACGTTGGTGTGTAGAATATATGAGTCTGGCGATATAGCATCTGACTTTCGGAAAAGCATCATCCACACAATTCCGAAGACGGCAAGAGCTGACAAGTGCGAGAATTCTCGCACAATCAGCTTAACAGCTCATGCATCTAAGCTGCTTACAAGAATAATATACAGAAGAATGGAAAAGAAAATTGAGAATGCGCTAGGTGACGATCAGTTTGGCTTTAGGAAAAGTAAAGGGATGAGAGAGGCAATTCTGACGTTACGGCTAATAATGGAAGCAAGGCTAAAGAATAATCAAGACACTTTCATAGGATTTGTCGACCTGGAAAATGCGTTCGACAATACAAAATGGTGCAAGCTGTTTGAGATTCTGAAAAAAGTAGGGGTAGGCTATAGGGAGAGACGGGTCATATACAATATGTACAACAACCAAGAGGGAATAATAAGAGTGGACGATCAAGAACGAAGTGCTCGTATTAAGAAGGGTGTCAGACAAGGCTGCAGCCTTTCGCCCCTACTCTTCAATCTGTACATCGAGGAAGCAATTATGGAAATAAAAGAAAGGTTCAGGAGTGGAATTAAAATACAAGGTGAAAGGATATCAATGATACGAGTCACTGATGACATTGTTATCCTGAGTGAAAGTGGAGAAGAATTAAATGATCTGCTGAACGGAATGAACAGTCTAATGAGTACACAGTATGGTTTGAGAGTAAATCGGAGAGAGACAAAGGTAATGAGAAGTAGTAGAAATGAGAACAGTGAGAAACTTAACATCAGGATTGATGGTCACGAAGTCAATGAAGTTAAGGAATTCTGCTACCTACGCAGTAAAATAACCAATGACGGACGGAGCAAGGCGGACATCAAAACCAGACTCGCTATGGCAAAAACGGCATTTCTGGCCAAGAGAAGTCTACTGATATCGAATACCGGCCTTAATTTGAGGAAGAAATTTCTGAGGATGTACGTCTGGAGTACAGCATTGTATGGTAGTGAAACATGGACTGTGGGAAAACCGGAATAGAAGAGAATCGAAGCATTTGAGATGTGGTGCTATAGACGAATGTTGAAAATTAGGTGGACTGATAAGGTAAGGAATGAGGAGGTTCTACGCAGAATCGGATAGGAAATGATATGTGGAAAACACTGATAAGGAGAAGGGACAGGATGATAGGACATCTGCTAAGACATGAGGGAATGACTTCCATAGTACTAGAGGGAGCTGTAGAGGGCAAAAACTGTAGAGGAAGACAGAGATTGGAATACGTCAAGCATATAATTGAGGACGTAGGTTGCGAGTGCTACTCTGAGATGAAGAGATTAGCACAGGAAAGGAATTCGTGGCGGGCCGCATCAAACCAGTCAGTAGACTGACGACCAAAAAAAAAAGTGCTAGGGGACTGATGACCATAGATGTTAAGTCCCATAGTGCTCAGAGCCATCTGAACCATTTGCACTAACTAACCGAAGGACAGCACACACGTCCATGCCCGAAGCAGGATTCGAACCTGCGATCGTAGCGGTCGCGCGGTTCCAGACTGAAGCGGCTAGAATCGCTCGGCCACGTGGTAAGGGTTCGCCAAAGCACGAAGGTTGTCTGATGAGACGACACGAAAAGTAAGCTCTCACAGCCGCAAAATTGCCTAACAAGCTTTCCTCATTTAAATTTTAGGCGCGATTTGTGTTACAATAATTTTAAAGTTATCCCTGTACCAAAAGCCGCTTCTGTCACTTGCAAAGCTTATCAACTAAACAATGTGAAGGGTGTCTCATAAAAAACGCAGTTTTTAAATTGAGCACCTCTTTCACTTTGTTAGATTGCCGGATCTGAATTTTAAGCGACTGTCATCAGTTGATACTGCGCTTACCAACTATCATTGTCAATGGACATTTCTACATCTTGTTATCAGCTAAAACAAAACGATAAATGGTTTTTAATGTGCATTTTGAGCCGTTCCGTGTCGGTAGGTCGAAATACGTCTTCCGCATGCCATCTTTGCCTCTAGTGGAAGGCGAACCTTTATCTAAACAAGTCGCAGTGTGATGAGTGAGTCGCGCATCTGCAGATGGTAGAGCCGGAAGAGCTCTTCAGGCATAGCGTGTGGTGATTTGAGGCTTGCGATTTCTGTACTGGACGACAAAACTTCAGTATTCCACCTGGGGCCGCGTGTTCGAGAATGAGTTTTCATCCTGGCGGATCCGGAGGACGCAGGGCGTCAGAAGCTATTCCCACTGTGGAAGTCCGTGGTTGTGACGCCTTGGTTGAGTGGGAAGCGTGCCGTCTTGGAACTACGTGAGGTACCTTACTTCTGTACAGTGCATTTGAGGACAGCGTGAGGTTCGCAAAGTGTTCCTTTCTATTGTATTCTCCAGTTCGACGCCGTCTGCTGATGTGTCTTACCCGCCTTCAAGAATATTGGAACTCTAAAAATACGTGATCAGTCTCCCATGTTGCTTAAGCCCCGGTCGTGGATACGTTGAGTGCGAATTCAAGAGGCCTGCACGTGTTTGTACCAAGTGCTCGGTGTACCAGCGTAAATTTTTGAGTTTCTGTAATTAAGACATACTATGTTTTTACCTTCTTATGTACCAGAGCTTTGTGGACTTTAGTTTAAGTTACCTCATTTATTGGCGTGAGTGGCTTTGATGCTTGCTAGTTAACTTGTTAAATCTGGGAGAAAAGGATTCGTGCCAATTGTTTAGTATTTAAGGTACTGACTGCTAATGTAATCGAAGTTCGTTTGCCAACCGTGTGCATCCATTAAAATTTTATTGATCTTCCATCCAGCATGATGGTACCTTGCTATTGGTACGTCACCGGAGCGTTGTTTTGAAACTGAATTGCAGTTGGCAATCGAATCTTCTTATCCCCTTGTTGAGATTTTGGTGTACGTTCAGTAACAAAGCCCGTTCGTTTTTCTGCTATACGAGGGGTTGTTTTCTGCCCCTTTATTGGTATGTTGATGTGTAATTACGCTCGTAGCCATTCTTTGCTCTGATCCGTGATTGAGAGGTTAAAGATAATTTATGATTTCGCTATTCGTTGAACTTAAACATCCTTTTTCTTTCCAGCTAACAGTAGCCGTTACTAACGCCGTGCGCAGAACTGTCTCGATTATCCGGGAGGTTTCTTTGTAATTATGTATTTATATGAAATGTGCGTATGTTTCTTTTTGGGGAACTGAATGTATATTTTAAGGTCGTTGTTCGAGTTTTCATTCCCTTGCCCAGTAGTGTGGAACATTCTGTGATACCACGAAATTGTAAATCAGTAAACAGGCTGTCACAAAATACCATAAGGTGAATTGCGCAATTGTTCTTCTTGTTGTAGCTGTCGTTTTTAAGTATAGTTACAATATTAAATTTTTTCATCGTCCATCTGTTACATAAGCTTGTACTAAGACATTTCTGTTTGTTAGTGATTGCATGCTTTCTCCTAGTAGGAACTGAAACTTAGAGATAAGTGATTAATTGTTAAGGAACTGGGACAAATTTTTTTGCGGCCGTAGTATTGCTTCTACGACTGTGATAATTAAGTGCAAAGCTCATTTATTGTCTCTGAACATGGATATTTTCGTAATCGTTTACAAAATTTTGAGTTTCCTTTGTTTCTAAAAGTACGACGTGGCTACGTGTGACACTGTATTAATGTCTTACTTGAGTGCAAATCAAACACTGTAGCACATGTTCAAAAAGATTTCGGGCTTGCAGGCTGTCGTCGTAAACTTCACTGCACGATATTTCGGCTGGACAACTGCCAGCCATCTTAAGGTGAGCCGAACGAGGACTGACGAGGACGTTCTCCGCTCCGTTTTGTATAGTGCGCTTATGGTACTGCCGTGCATGCGTTGCAGTCACGGAGACAGGAGGACAACACCGACCAGCGACAGCGCCCTCGCTAGTGTTCGTGTCGAACAAATTTCGGAGATGATGCGTTATTCAATTGGTAACTACTGTCACTGTTCGTCAGATTTTCTGCGATACGTGTTTCAACGGATTCTTTGATAATGGAGCCCCAAAAAGTTGTTAATGTGGGCAAAATCGAAGTTTTGTCGTATTCCATTGAATGTCCGTTGTAAATACAATGTTCCGCAACTGCAGACTTACTGGGCTGCAGTAGGCGAGTGCAACGTTGATGTTCTGTACAACGCTCTTCCACTGTACGCGTTGTCTGTCCTATATAGGCCATACCACATTGACACGGTATTCTGTAAATTCCCGAATACCGCAGTAACAAATCATCCTTCACCCATCCCAGCTAATCCGAATTCTTACAAGGTGGACGAACAACCACTTTCACATGAAAATTATTAAGAATCCTCGCTATTTTGAAGGAGATATTTCCAACAAAGGGGAGAAAAGCTGGCGTGTTCTCCTCTTTATCCACTTCCCGGTTTCTGGCTCTAGTCGAGAAGGCCCTGTTAATTCGCTGGATCGAGTATCCATCGTCTCTGAACACCGTCCTTAAATGTGCTAGTTCCTTAGGCAAATTCTCTGCATCCGACACCGTATGTGCCCTGTGCACAAGGACTTTCAATACACTCATGGTTTGGGATTTGTGATGGCAACTTGACGAACGCAAGTACAAATCAGAGTGGGCCTACGATAAACAGAATGTGCCACAGAGCCGCCACTCTTCCGTTTAACCAAAAGCAACCAGGAATGGATGGCAACCATCTTTCTGTAGTTCCATAGTAAATCGTATATTCTCATGTATGTAGTTAAGTGATGAAAAAACTCCATTAATTTTTTTCTCCGTAGGGCCACACTATGGAACTAGAGAAAGATGGTTGACTTCCATTCCTGGATGTTTTAGTTAAACGGAAGAGTGGCGGCTCGGTGGGTAATTCTGATCATCGTAAGCCCACTCACACTGATTTGTACTCGCATTCTTCAAGTTGCCATCACCCATCCCAAACCACGTGTGTACTTAAACATACGGTGTCGGATGCAAAGAATTTGCCTAAGAAACTAGCACATTTAAGGACGGTGTTCAGAGAAAATGGATACTCGACCCGGCAAATTAAGAGGGCCTTCTCAAGTAGAGCCTGGAACCGGGAAGTGGATAAAGAGGAGAATTAGAGTATACGAAAACGAGTAAACAAGACCAAAATGGGACACAGGGTACACTCTGTTAGTTTACTATAAAAATCATACTGGTAACGCGATCAGAAATGGTAAATCACGTTTGGTGCACATACTGGATAGTCTCAGTTCCGTCCACTATATATCTGAATTAACAATAAAATATATGCGGTGTCCGTTCTTTCAGCATGTCGGAAAGAACGGACACAATTTTTGATCGAGCAGCCATTGCGAATGAAGACACAAAAACAGATGTTGGATGCGTCTTAACAATGAAATGTTCTTCGAATGTCCTACGAGAACTGTTTGAAAACCTGCTGATAGGGAACTGAATATTTTCGTAGATTTGTAAGAACCATCTAGACAGAACAGGAGAACAGTTTAAAAGAACTTGAGTTGTGTATTACAGCTACACGTACAGGTACACAAGTATACAGACACATACAAATGGGAGCTACATAGTAACATACCTTTAGAGTCTGAGCCTTCCATATTCTGCAGTGTTTGCACATGGTAATACAGCTAGTTAACTGAATTTTGCTATTTTCCTGGCATTCTAAGTACATGGAGCATTAGATCAGAGGCCCAGGTTGATGCTTGCACTGTTGACCAACCCCTACATTAGCTTGTATGTTGTTGTATTGCTGGATGCTATCAAGGTCAAGGTTTTGAGGCTGGTTGGCAGCTGATGACCAAGTGCCAGAAGATTACTCGCAAGGATGTTTTTGTGATGTGTATTTCGAACACAATGCACAAATATATGGTTTGGATCCAATTCCTCTCCAAAAACACATAGGAGGGCGACGCTTAGGTTGAGACGATAGAGGAATCTGTCAAATTTTTAATTATTTAATATCAGCCACACTGTAATTTTCATGAATCTCCTTGACGTTGTGCTTTATTATAACATGGTGCGCTTGGAACTGTGGAATGAACTAGTGAGAAGCGATTGTCTTTGAGTTTAGATGTCCGCGACCATTGATATTTGTGAGAAGGAGTTCATATTTAATAGTTCCATACCGAGATGCCTGCTTTGCTAGGTCATCTACTTCTTCATTTACAGGTATAGAGAAGTGGCCTTTCATTCATATTATCATGGTGTTGCAGCAGTTCGTCTGCACCCGAAACACGATGTCGATGTTTGCTGCAACTATGGGGTTGCTACAGTTATTATGATGGTTATAACTAGTTGTAGGGATGACATATTACCACGGATGACGACTACTGTATCTCCTGTCGACGTCTATGCGAACAGTGCGGCTTCCAAACTGGCAATCAGCCTGGCTGTCATAGTAGAAGTATGTGAATAAAGAATGTCTCGACCTTGCTGTCTGCACTCCACACGCATCGTGATAATCACACAGGAATTCCATAGCCGTTGTGTTAGTTGAATTGTGGTTTTGACACTTTAAACTGGTCCTGGCATCATCAATATGCAGAGTCGACGTTTCGTATGCCTGTTGAAGTGCGGTAGAAGAGGCCTTTTCCACACTGTGCCTTAATGCCTGCATCTCTATACATTCAGCCGCGACGGGTGCAAGTTGCTTATTTCTCCAGTATCTTCTGCATATACAGTAGGATGCTCATTCCCGGATTTCTTCAGTAAAGGGCTCATATTCGTCGAAATAGAGACGCAGGAGGAATTTATTGCCAATGAATATTCGTAGCAACTTTGACGGTGGATCATTCGCTTCCACCAGTAACACGTTAGTGGGAGTTGACATGAACGCTCTAATAAATATAACGAAGGCCCTGGACTGCACAGTACCGCGTCTCTGGAGCGCACTATACGATGCTGATCCGTAGCATAGGTGGCCGTAATCAAAATGTGACCAGTATAAAGGCATCACTGTACGCCGATCACAGTATCGCATAGCTCTAATGAGACTGCAGACTTTTTCATATCTGATAATAATATGTCGAGCCCATTTTAGCTCATCACCGATAATCATCCCAAGATACTGAGTTGTTTTCGCAACTGGAGAAGTATATTGTCCCAGTTGCACAGTTTGGGCAAGTGGAATCATATGGCGAATGAAGATCATAAGAGTAGACATGCGGTCAGGGATTTTGAAGCCACTTCCTGTAGACCGCTCGAGCAGACGAAAGAGGACGGTGCGCATTTTCGGATGACATGACTGAATAGTAATACGGTCATTATTTGTTTGTGTTACATTCTAACAGCTATACCTCTGTATCTAATAAAAGAGGGACACATGTTATATTTGTTACTTTATTCAAATTAGTTTTCACGAACAACTTCTAAAATATTTACGTCATGTGACCAGGAAATTGATGTGTCAGGCGATATGACGTGGCTGATTATCAGTAAGTGGAGTCAGTCTCATCTGTCTATCACGTGCGAATATCTATTTAGAGTCGTATCTGTTGGAGCGACCCTCTAAATCAGAAGGAAGACGCTAGACGTATGCACTTATTTATTAGAATAACCAAAAGGAATGTAATTCACAGGTGGAAGAGGTCGCTCACAAAACCACTGTCCAGTCATTCCTTAAATACTGTTTGATGGCCATGGTACCGCTTCATGTTGTACTAGCGAAAGAGGTAGAGAGGATTCACATAAGAGCTGCTGCGGTCGTCGCCAGAGGTTCGTTCAGTAAGCGTGAGGTTGTCATATTGGTGGTCTACAAACTATAGTGTGGCGGGCTTTGAGAAAGGCTTTTTACGTCACGGAGGGCTCTACTCGAATTTAGAGAGCACCTGTTCGAATACGACCCAGTAAACTAAATTATTTTTTCTGATATGCATATCTCGTAAAGATCACGGAAGAAAAATAGGAAGAATTGAGAGACATTATTTCCACGTTCCAGCCGTGAACACAACAGGAAGGAGAGAATGATTATGGGACTAGCAATCGCCGCCACTAATGTACGGTGGCTTTTGATCTGCAGATACAGATTCAGATGTAAACTCTGCCAACAGATTAAGCGAGAGTAGAAGTGTAGCCCCACCTCTGAAGCGTTTCAAGGACGGCCACTTTGCCACAAGCGTATTTTGTAGTCGTGCACTTGGCGCCACAATACGTCACTTGTCAACTAACAGACGATTCGACGCTACCCGTCTATGTTCTCTGGAGCGTTTCGTCTTTGTAGTACGAATCGGCAGCTAGGGGCTCGCGGAAGCTTTGACTCGTGCCTGCCAATCAGGGCTCTGGGTGCGTTTTCATTGCACGTGGAACGCTTCTTGTAGTTGAAGCACAAAGCATGCCGATTACTGGCAGCATGTGGGGCCCAAGTGATTTACAGGTGCTTTCGTCATGAGCACATTCGAATAGCAACTCTTCGGGACTATGGCGTGAGTGCTAGAAACGAAGAGCATTTTTGTTGTATTAATGTTAGTGGAATTCATGAGTGCTTAGTGTTGTGCAGAATAGTGGCCTTTTCGCGTTGAATTCTGCAATCCGTGGAAGACGTTACGCCTTCGTTCATGGTTTTATCTCTTCAGAAAACGTGGTGATCCGTATCCATTTTTGAATTAAGAAATCCACAACTTAATGTGACTTATGAACAGTTTCTCTCACTCGCAAAATATTGTTTGAGAAATTTTTTGCTTTATTTTGTATCTTTATGTGCTACGATTTTCTGATGGCATGTTAAACAGTGTAATCCTATGCTTGTATTTTCCATGACGAATAATTTTATGTATGTTGTCTTTTGAAAAATTATACTGCATTTATCATACATTTGGCCTTCGCGATTTTATTGACCTGCACCTCTTCATTCTTGAATTACACAACGGTTTGCCTACCACCATATGTGAATACATAAAACTGGGTGATTTGCTTCATGAAACCTGCTCCATTCACTTTTATTACAATCTATCCAGTGGCTACAGTATATAAATCAGGAGAACTTGCAATTATACTCCGTAAGAGCTTTACAGCACTTCAGGTATGGCGATGTTCAAATGGTTCAAATGGCTCTAAGCACTATGGGACTCAACTGCAGAGGTCATTAGTCCCCTAGAACTTAGAACTAGTTAAACCTAACTAACCTAAGGACATCACAAACATCCATGCCCGAGGCAGGATTCGAACCTGCGACCGTAGGGTATGGCGATGTAAATGCAGTAATTCGAGACACGTGGTGATAGAGTCAACGTCGTCAAAAGTTATTTTTTTCAGCACATGAGCTTCTAGCTCTTTTCAGGCTAATAAATTGTGTAGGCCGAAAAAGAGAAACACTTTTCTCGTGCGCAAACTGAGCCTATTAAGTCCTATATACACTGAGTTGCTGAAAGTCATGGAACAGCGATATGAACATATACATATCGACATATACAAATGGCGCTACCATCGGATACACAAGGTATAAAATGACAGTGCTTTGGCGGAGCTATCGTTCATACTCTGTTGATTCCTGTGAAAAGGTTTCCTACGTCATTGTGGCCACAAGACGGAAGTTGACAAACTCTGAACGCTAAATCGTAACTGGAGCTGGACGCATTGGACTCTCCATTTCGGAAATCGCTAGTGAATTCGGTATTCCGAGATACGCAATGTGAAGAGTGTGCGGACGGCCTGAAGTTAACGATAGTGGGCAGCGGCCTTTGCGTACAGTTGTCAGTGTTAACAGACAAACGACACTGTGCGAAATAACCACAGAAATCAAGGTCGGACGTACGGCGATCGCATCCGTTAGAACAGTGGAGCGAAATGTAGCGTTAATGAGTTATGGTGGCAGACGACCGACGCGAGTGCATTTTCTAATAGCACGACATCGCCTGCAGCGGCTGTCTTGGGCTCGGGACCATATCAGTTGGACCCAACACGACAGGTAAGATGAGTCCCGATTTCAGTCGGTGAGAGCTGATGGTAGGGTATGAGTGACATGCAGGCCCTACGAACCATGGACACTGGTTGGCAACAAGGCGTGCAGGCTGGTGGTGGCACGACAATGGCTTGGGCTGTGCTTACATAGAATGGACTGGCTCCTCTGGCCCAATTAAACTGATATGAGGCTATGTTCTGCTACTTGGAAACTATTTGCAGCCGTTCATCGACTTCATATTCCCAAACAAAAATGGAACTTTTATGGATGACAATGCACTATACCACCAGGACACAACTATTCGCAATTGCTTTGAAGAACATTCTGAACATTTCTAGCGAATGGCTTGGTCACTTAGATCACCTATCATAAATCCCATCGAACATTTATGGGGCGTAATCTCACCTCCATGAACCATGGACCTTGCCGTTAGTGGGGAGGCTTGCGTGCCTCAGGGATACAGATAGCAGCTCGTACGTGCAACCACAACAGAGAGGTGTCTGTTGAGAGGCCAGACAAACGTGTGGTTCCTGAAGAGGGGCAGCAGCCTTTTGAGTAGTTGCAGGGGCAACAGTCTGGATGATTGACTGCTCTGGCCAGACAAACGTGTGGTTCCTGAAGAGGGGCAGCAGCCTTTTCAGTAGTTGCAGGGGCAACAGTCTGGATGATTGACTGATCTGGCCTTGCTGTGCTGGTACTACGAACGCCTGATAGCAAGGGGAAACTACAGCCGTAATTTTTCCCGAAGGCCTGCAGCTTTACTGTAAGGTTAAATGATGATGGCGTCCTCTTGGGAAAAATATTCCGGAGGTAAAATAGTCCCCCATTCAGATCTCCGGGCGGGGACTACTCAGGAGGACATTGTTATCAGAAGAAAGGAAACTGGCGTTCTACGGATCGGAGCGTGGAATGTCAGATCTCTTACTCGGGCAGGTAGGTTACAAAATTTAAAAAGGGAAATGGATAGATTAAGGTTAGATATAGTGGGAATTGGAGAAATTCGGTGGCAAGAGGAACAAGACTTCTGGTCAGGTGAATACTGGTCATAAATACAAAATTAAATAGGCGTAATGCGTAAGTCGGTTTAACAATGGATAAAAAATAGGAGTGCAGGTAAGCTAGTACAAACGTCACAGAGAACGCATTATTGTGGCCAAGAGAGACACAAAGCGCAGGCCTACCTCACTAGTACAAGTTTATATGCCGACTAGCTCTGCAGATGACGCAGAGATTGATGAAATGTTTGATGAGATAAAAGAAATTATACAGATAGTGAAGGCAGACGAAAATTTAATAGTCATCGGTGACTGGAATTCGATAGTAGGAAAAGGAAGAGAAGGAAACATAGTACGTGAATATGGAATGGCCGTAAGAAATGAAAGAGGAAGCCGCCTGGTAGAATTTTGCACAGAGCATAAATTAATCATAACTAATACTTGGTTCAAGAATCATGAAAGAAGGTTGTATACATGGAAGAACCCTGGAGATACTAAAAGGTATCAGATAGATTATGTAATGGTAACACAGAGATTTAGCAACCAGGTTTTATATTGTAAGACATTTCCAGGGACAGATGTGGACTCTGACCACAATCTATTGGTTATGAACTGTAGATTAAAACTGAATAAACAGCAAAAAGGTGGGAATTTATGGAGATGGGGGTTTGATAAACTGACAGAAACAGAGGTTGTAGAGAGTTTCAGGGAGAGCATAAGGGAACCATTGACAGGAATGGGGGAAAGAAATACAGTAGAAGAAGAATGGGTAGCTTTGAGGGATGAAATAGAGAGGGCAGCAGAGGATGAAGCAGGTAAAAAGACGAGTGCTAGTAGAAATCCTTGGGTGACAGAAGAAATATTGAATTTAATTGACAAAAGGAGAAAATATAAAAATGCAGTAAATGAAGCAGGCAAAAAGGAATACAAAAGTCACAAAAATGAGATCGATAGGAAGTGTAAAATGGCTAAGCAGGCATGGCTAGAGGACAAATGTAAGGATATAGAAGCATATCTCACTAGGGCTAAGATAGATACTGCCTACAGGAAAATTAAAGAGACATTTGGAGAAAAGAGAACCACTTGTATGAATATCAAGAGCTCCGATGTAAACCCAGTTCTAAGCAAAAAAGGGAAAGTAGAAAGGTGGAAGGAGAATGTAGAGGGTCTGTACAAGGGCGATGTACTTGAGGACAATATTATGGAAATGGAAGAGAATGTAGATGAAGATGAAACGGGAGATATGATGCTGCTTGAAGAGTTTGGCAGCGGACTGAAAGATCTAAGTCGAAATAAGGCCCCGGGCGTAGACAGCATTCCATTAGAACTACTGACAACCTTGGGAGAGCCAGCATTGACAAAACTCTACCATCTGGTGAGCAAGATGTATGAAACAGGAGAAATTCCCTTAGACTTTAAGAAGAATGTAATAATTCCAATCCCGAAGAAAGCAGGTGTTGACAGAAGCGAAAATTACCGAGGTATCAGTTTGGTCAGGTAATACCAAGTGGTCAAAAAAAAAAAAAATTGGTTTCTTGACCATCTCAAAAAAATTTTATTTTTTTGGGTGAATTCCTCAATGTTTATTAGTCACAAAAATATTTTTAAAAAAAATTTATTGTTTATTACTTTGAAATGGCGGCCATATTTCTTTCAAACCGCATGCGTTTTTCGTATTTGTAAGCATCTAGATTTTTTACAATTTTTTGGTAGTGGATTGTCCTAAGCCCTTCAGATGAAACGAATTTAGTTCAACACAGTCTGAGCTACAAATTAACATCATCATCACTTAGCTGAATGTATTCTTTAATATACTTTTAATAGTTCAAAGTTATCAGCCACAAATTTAAAAAAGAAACACAATTTTTGAACAGTAGTTTTCCAAAGAAAGATTAATTTCTCATCTTAAATATTTTTTCTGCTATTGCACTGTATAGTATAGTTACTTTTTATAGAGTATCAATGGTGAGTAGCTTAGACTTAAAAAAATACACTATACTTAAAAATGTATTTTTTTAATTTTTCCATTTTGTGGCCAGCAATATCTTTCTTGAAGAACCAGATAACAATCTGAAAATTTCACAATTAATAAAACCTTAAGATATCAAACTTCAGTGTAAATTTCACGGTTGATATTCAATTGGAAGTTATGGAAAAAAACATTACGAACACAAGACAAAAATACGTTTTTTAACATCTGCGATTTCTAGGCTTATGGAATAAAATATATCAGTTGCAGTATATAATTTAATCATATCTATAATTACTTACTTTTTTATTCAAGAGAAGCCTACTAGTTACGTTATATTGTTTTCTTATTAATTGTTTTTAGTACATCGCTCATTAAATATTTGAGAAATTTGTTCACTCAGTTTTTGTGTTGGATTATTAGTTTCCCAGTCACTGTTGTAAATTCCATGGGAGACAGGTTTCTTAGTACATTTTTAAGTGGCATCCAAACTTGATCCTTCTCAATTTTTTTAAAAAGATTCCCTTGGTCCTCGAGGGTCATAAAATACAACATGTACATTTTGGTTTCGCCAATCCACCACTGTTCATCTTAAACACAAGCCACCATGTCTTTATTTTGAAGAATCAGTTGTACAAGTTTGCCACAATGATGAAGTTCACTATCAGGCGAAGTTGATGTGATCTTGCACCTCAGTAATTTGTGTGAATGGGGAACGAAACAATGAAAAGAACGAGTCCCTTTAATCTTATGATAAGTGTTGTACATTTCCTTCAGGACACTGTCATAGACTTCTTGTCTTTCCTCAGATGGTACAAAAACATAGGTGATTCCTTTGATATTTTTTTTACAGACTTTATACATTTCTTGAGGTCTTATGATATGATTGTCATCGGTACACTGCAGACTCGCTTCTGTGACAGCTCACTTTGTTGTACCCCAGACACCATCACAGGCATACCCATGGCATGAAGAGAAAAAGTGTCATTCTACATCAAAACCAAAATCTTCTTTATGAAAGGAGATGTTAATAAATTTTTTGTTTTGTTTTTATATTGACTTGCTGCCCCATCCGAAAAGTAAATCAGTTTTTTTGTGGAAGGGTGGTGCTGCTTAACGTAGTATGTTAATTTTAGTTAAACATGAGCACTGCTGTAGTGTTGTGATCAAGGTAGTCACTTATGACACAAATGCTGTGGCTCATTAGCTTATCTTCATCTTTATAACAGAATACAACTGGACGAACTGTGGACTGTTTCTTTACCCAGTGGTGCCCTTGTCCTTCATCTTGAACAACAAAGGAATAATTTTCCGAAAAGTCAGCAAGAACTAAGCAATCATCAGCTGCCAAGGTTAGCTTTTTGTCTTACAAAAATTTACTTTGAGCTTTTGCAATAAAATGATCCAAAAAGTAGATCAGTAGCCACCAACACTTCAAAAAACTCTTCACGTGATTTTATGACTGTCCAATTTCAGTTCTCTATTGTATCACCCATTGTTTGTATTTTATATTGTCAGGTATCAAATCGTCTTCTTCGGATTCTTCGAACATGTCGGGTAAGGCTTGTTTGCCTGGACAATCTTCACATTTTCCCTTGATCACATAACTTTAACTTTCAATAACGCATACCATAACTTCCAAAAGGTCTTTATAGTCAACTCTGAGATTGGCCCCATCTATTATCAACGTTATGTTCTGATGATACAAGTGAACACAAACATTATGGATACCAGATGCCCCTGCAACAGTACACCATCTTGGTCCCAACTGGCAAAACTTTAATCCTCCAATTTTAATGTCAGTATTTTCTTTTTTAAATTCAGTTACTAGTTCATTTAAAATTCACAAGATTAACCTTTTTTGTCTTTGAATTGTAGAACCATTTTCTTTCATAGAAACACAGTCTTTTTTGCCAGACATCAAACAGCTGTTATTGTCATCGTCATAATCCTTAATAACTTTACTGATTGTATTTTCATCTACCAATTTAGATGCACTTTTCTTTTGTAATGCTGGTAAAATTCACTGTTCTTTTACTAAATGCTTCGTTAGCTTAACAAGACATTCTGACACATTAAATTCATCACTAACTTTTGCTCAACTTCAAGAACTCAGCAGTAAACTAATAATCTTAATTTTATCCTCTTTGTTGGAAGTACTGCATTTAGTTGTTGATTTTTCTATTAAATCATCATATTCGTTTGGTGAAGTTTTAGAACTTCCATCTGTTTCAGTACAAATTGTATTTTGAAATGAAATGCAGCTGCCACTTTCATTTCATTTCATGGTATTTGCTCTTGGCCAACTCGTAAGTAAAACAACACTTTTTCTTCTTCACTGTAATATTCGATGAAAGTAATGTCTGCAGGATACACTCCATACACACTTTCATGACATGCTTCATTAATAGTAACACTAACAGAATACTGACATACCATTTTACAACTACACACTTAAAGAACTTCTGGCTCAATAAGTGAGTAGACAGTTGTTGGTGTAAGGGGAAAGACATCAATCAGACTTGTATAGGCTTTTAGATGCAATTGTTAACCTACTGAAACAATTACCACAGCATTGTATCGACAAATAATTATTACCTAGTATAATGTGGTGTGTTACATAATGCTACTGGTATACCTAATTTGATTAGCCAACCAGATATTGCAGATGTTAAAAAACTTATTTTTGACTCATGTTTGTAATCTTTTTTCCATAACTTCCAATTAAGTCTCAAAGTTGAAACTTAAACTGAGGTTTGATATCATAAAGGTCTGTTAACTGAGAAATTTTCAGATTTTATTTGGTCCACGAACAAAGATATTGCAGGACACAAAATGGAAAAATTTAAAAAAATCCATTTGTAAAATAATGTACTTTTAAATATAAGCTGTTACCATCGATATCCTACAAAAAGCTGAGAAATTAATGTTTCTTTGGAAAACTACTGCTCAAAAATTGAGTTTCTTTCATTTATGGGTGATAGATTTGAACTATTAAAAAATATGAAAGAATACGTTCGTCTAAGAGATAATGATGTTAATTTGTAGCCCATAGTCTGTTGAACTAAATGCATTTTATGTGAAAAGCTTAGCACAATCCACTACTGCATAATTGTAAAAAATATAGATGCTTGCAAATACGAAAGACGCATGCGGCCTGGAACAAATACGGCCACCATTCTTAAATAATAAACAATAAATTTTTAAAAAATATTTTTGCGACTAATAAACTTCGGGGAATTCATCCAGTAAATATAAATTTTTTTCTGAGATGGTCAAACAACGAGTGCTGGACCATTTGGTATGGATTGACCTGGTTTAATAAGTCAATGCTGCAAAATACGAACACGGATTCTTTACAGACGAATGGAAAAACTGATAAAAGCCGACCTCGAGGAAGATCAGTTTGGATTCCATAGAAATAGTGTAACATGTGAGGCAATACTGACCCTGCGACTTATTTTAGAAGAGAGATTAAAGAAAGGCGAACCTACGTTTGTAGCATTTGTAGACTTAGAGAAAGTTTTTAACGATGTTGAGTGGAATACTCTCTTTCAGATTCTGAAGGTGGCAGGGGTAAAATATAGGGAGCGAAAGGCTATTTACAATTTGTACAAAAACCAGATGGCAGTTATAAGAGTGGAGGGGCATGAAAGGGAAGCAATGGTTTGGAAGGAAGTGAGACAGAGTTGTAGCCTATCACCAATGTTATTCAGTCTGTTTACTGAGCAAGCAGTAAAGGAAACAAAACAAAAAATCGCAGTAGGTATTAAAATCCATGGAGAAGAAATAAAAACTTTGGGGTCCACCGATGACATTGTAATCATGTCAGAGACAGCAAAGGACTTCGAAGAGCAGTTGAACGGAAAGGACACTGTCTTGAAAGGAGAATAGAAGATGAACATCGACAAAAGCAAAACGAGAATAATGGAATGTAGACGAATTAAGTTGGTTGATGCTGAGGGAATTAGATTAGGAAATGAGACACTTAAAGTAGTAAATGAGTTTTACTGTTTGCGGAGCAAAATAACTGATGATGGTCGAAGTAGAGAGGATATAAAATGTAGACTAGCAATCACAATGAAAGCGTTTCTGAAGAAGAAAAATTTGTTAACATCGAGTATAAATTTAAGTGTCAGGAAGTCGTTTATGAAAGTATTTGTATGGAGTGTAGCCATGTATGGAAGTGAAACATGGACGATAAATAGTTTCTACAAGAGGAGAATACGAGATTTCGAAATGTGGTGCTACAGAAGAATGCTGAAGATTAGATGGGTAGATCACATAACTAAAGAGGAGGTATTGAGTAGAATTTGTGGCACAACTTGACTAGAAGAAGGGATCGGTTGGTAGGACATGTTTTGAGGCATCAAGAGATCACCAAGTTAGTATTTGAGGAGAGTAAAAGTCGTAGAGGGAGACCAAGAGGTAAATACACTAAACAGATTCAGAAGGATGTAGGTTGCAGTAGATACAGGGAGATGAAGAAGCTTGCACAGGATAGAGCAGCATGGAGAGCTGCATCAAACCAATCTCTGGACTGAAGACCACCACAACAACAAATCGAACGGTCGGTTCGTGCACAAAAACCTGCACCGGAAACACTTTCGCAAACTGGACGGCTCAGTATAGCTGCATGAGACTTCTTACGAATTGTTGAGTCCATACCACATCAAACTGCTGCACTACGGCAACCAAGAGGAGGTCTAACAAGGTATTAGTAGGTATCCCATGACTTTTTTCACCGGAGTGTATTAAACTTTGAGGAACTTTGAGGGAGAATAGTACGGTGTTTGCAGTCAACGCATTAATTCAAAATTGAGATGTGTTACTTCCAAGTAACCACTACCCACAAGTATTTTGCCGTGGTTTTGAATATTTCAAATTCTCCCTAACTTCATTATAGTAATTGCCTCTCCGTTACATATGAAGTAATTTGATACTAGGCGTACCTATGGTTAAAAAATTCAATGTATTTCGGATAGTTTCGAAAATTTTAAGATGAAATTTTGTAACAACGCACAATCTGATAGGTTAAATCATGATGATAGTTTGATCATAAGAATGATATTTATTATTGGGGCATATTCACTGCATGGGGCAGAAAACAGGTTTGTAATCGTATTGGAACGCACTGGCTCAGTTTCAAAAGAAGCACCCAGCTTTCGTGCTTGATGGGGTCAACTATATGATACCGCTGTAAACTTGAGTATATTTTGAACTGCAATGTTGCACAAACATCCCTACATATTTTTTGATAGCTCACTGAAACACATTCAATTACGGGCGACCAGATGGCCGAAGGCGTAACACATTTTCTCGTTGCGACGTAAGGTTCCTGCAGTTCAGGCGGCTAATACACTTCATAAAGCCCGCGTCCGGAATGCGGACCACATTATTCCGCCTTTTCCTCGCTCTCTTGCGCATTCATGAAACGGAGCACAGCTTTAACAGAGCTACAAGAAAATGCTTAACAAGATGCTGCTACAGCGGGCGTCTCCAAAACTACGCGCAACGGAATTTGCGAGTATCGCAGTATGCATAAGTAAAGAGCAATGTTTGCGCCGAAAATAAAAAGAGTCGGTAAATAAACTCTGCAGATGTGTTTCAGTTTACCCCGTCATGTAAGGAGGAAAGGAACAATCTCGTCGCACAATGAATGAATCAGGCTGGGATGAAACTACACACAGTAAATTGCGGACGGAATTCAGAGTCCACGATGAGGCGCAATAAAACCATGTGGTGCGGAAATTACATTTCTATCCTCGGGTTGCATTTGCCTTTCCATTGCAAATGAGATAATTTGACACTAGACGTACGGTAGTTCACAAAATCACTGTATGCCACGTAGCTTCGAATATTTTAAGATCAAATGTTGTAACAACGCACGACCTTGATAGGTAAAATTACAATGATTGTGTGATCATAAGAATAACAGTTCGGAAGTAAGACAAACGCTTCCGAATTAAAGTCGAATTAAGATAGGGAAATGTACGTTTACTGCCAAAAGTGACATTTTCCTTCCCCACTCAGCTTAAAGTAAACTAATGAGTACCAATTAAGAAAATTATCATTTACTGTTCCGTCCCATTTACTCATTTTTAACCAGATTACATGTTTCGGTCACTCTGAATCATCTTCAGTAACTAAATATGTACCATCTAATATTTTACAATAAGTAGAAAAAGACAATAATTGCCGGCCGAAGTGGCCGTGCGGTTAAAGGCGCTGCAGTCTGGAACCGCAAGACCGCTGGTTCGAATCCTGCCTCGGGCATGGATGTTTGTGATGTCCTTAGGCTAGTTAGGTTTAACTAGTTCTAAGTTCTAGGGGACTAATGACCTCAGCAGTTGAGTCCCATAGTGCTCAGAGCCATTTGAACCATTTTTTGACAATAATTGAACATAAGCGTATACTTTATGTAAGTTGTTGCGTCTACTGAGAACCACATTTCAGAGTCCTGTGTTATGGAACAGATGTCAGAGTTTTAAATAGCTGTATGGTTCAAAATGGTTCAAATGGCTATGAGCACTATGGGACTTAACTGCTGAGGTCATCAGTCCCCTAGAACTTAGAACTACTTAAACCTAACTAACCTAAGGACATCACACACATCCATGCCCGAGGCAGGATTCGAACCTGCGACCGTAGCGGTCGCGCGGTTCCAGACTGTAGCGCCTACAACCGCTCGGCTACCCCGGCCGGCATAGGTGTATGTTGGAGGTAGGGAGAGAGCAGCAGATGGGAATTGGAGTGTGGCTTATTGGGGGGAGATGAGAGGTAGCAGAATCCATGCTAAAACTATGGAACGCTTACTTGTGTTAAAATCCTCGCATAAACACTAACAGTGTAGAACAATGGATACGTAAAATGGAAACGGCATAAAACGGTAAAATTATCACATGGAGCGAAAGGGGATCGAGAGTGGGCAGAGAAGGCAAGTTGGGAGAGGGATTATGACAGGGATACGTTAGGTTTAACAAGAGAGTGTCTTATACTAAAATCGCAAAAAGTCAGTAATGTAAGAAACTTTTGTTAAGTTACCAGAACGTATTCGTAAAACTATAAAATGAGGTTAAAATAGTAGATTAGAAATGTGAAAATAAAACAGCAAAAAATGAATTAGTATCTGAAGATATTCAAAGTGTGGGACAATGAAACTATAAAATCGTAAGCTGTTCTCTGAATGCATAAAAATACGACTATATAAAGACTTTTTTTGTTAAAGCGTTAAATGTATAGACCTAGAGCACTGGATGTATACAGGATTATTACAAATGATTGAAGCGATTTCACAGCTCTACAATAACTTTATTATTTGAGATATTTTCACAATGCTTTGCACACACATACAAAAACTCAAATGTTCGATATGTGCCCCTTTAGTGATTCGGCAGACATCAAGCCAATAATCAAGTTCCTCCCACACTCGGCGCAGCATGTCCCCATCAATGAGTTCGAAAGCATCGTCGATGCGAGCTCGCAGTTCTGGCACGTTTCTTGGTAGAGGAGGTTTAAACACTGAATCTTTCACATAGCCCCACAGAAAGAAATCTCATGGGGTTAAGCCGGGAGAGCGTGGAGCCCATGGCATGAATTGCTGATCATGATCTGCACTACGACCGATCCATCGGTTTTCCAATCTCCTGTTTAAGAAATGCCGAACATCATGATGGAAGTGCGGTGGAGCACCATCCTGTTGAAAGATGAAGTCGGTGCTGTCGGTCTCCAGTTGGGGCATGAGCCAATTTTCCAGCATGTCGAGATACACGTGTCCTGTAACGTTTTTTTCGCAGAAGAAAAAGGGGCCGTAAACTTTAAACCGTGAGATTGCACAAAACACGTTAACTTTTGGTGAATTGCGAATTTGCTGCACAAATGCGTGAGGATTCTCTACCGCCCAGATTCGCACATTGTTCACTTCACCATTAAGAAGAAATGTCGCTTCATCACTGAAAACAAGTTTCACACTGAACGCATGCTCTTCCATGAGCTGTTACAACCGCGCCGAAAATTCAAAGCGTTTGACTTTGTCATCGGGTGTCAGGGCTTGTAGCAATTGTAAACGGTAAGGCTTCTGCTTAAGCCTTTTCCGTAAGATTTTCCAAACCGTCGGCTGTGGTACGTTTAGCTCCCTGCTTGCTTTATTCGTCGACTTCCGCTGGCTACGCGTGAAACTTGCCCGCACGCGTTCAACCGTTTCTTCGCTCACTGCAGGCCGACCCGTTGATTTCCCCTTACAGAGGCATCCAGAAGCTTTAAACTGCGCGTACCATCGCCAAATGGAGTTAGCAGTTGGTGGATCTTTGTTGAACTTCGTCCTGAAGTGTCGTTGCACTGTTATGACTGACTGATGTGAGTGCATTTCAAGCACGACATACACTTTCTCGGCTCCTGTCGCCATTTTGTCTCACAGCGCTCTCGAGCGTTCTGGCGGCAGAAACCTGAAGTGCGGCTTCAGGCGAGTTTTTCTACGTATCTGTAGTGTGTCGTGACCATATGTCAATCAATGGAGCTACAGTGAATTTATGAAATCGCTTCAATCATTTGTAATAGCCCTGTAAATAGTGAAGGACATAAGGTTCAAAAATGGCTCTGAGCACTATGGGACTTAACAGCTATGGTCATCAGTCCCCTAGAACTTAGAACTACTTAAACCTAACTAACCTAAGGACAGCACACAACACCCAGCCATCACGAGGCAGAGAAAATCCCTGACCCCGCCGGGAATCGAACCCGGGAACTCGGGCGTGGGAAGCGATAACGCTACCGCACGACCACGAGATGCGGGCGAAGGACATAAGAATTGCAAAATTACGGAAGTTGTGTTATGTCGAAGATCTAGTGCTAGCCCACAGCATCCCTCCACTATCTCTCTATTCCCCCTTCCCCTCCGAACCCTCCCTTTGTCCGCTCTCAATTCCCCTATTTATATTTTCACCATTTTAACGCCGTTTACATAGTATATTACCCACTGTTCTGCACTATTAGCGTTTCAACGAAAATTTTTACTTAATTAGACGTTCTACGGTTTTAGCACGACCACTTTTGTAGAACTCATGACGTCCACCACGCCTTCTATGCTTCTTTTCTCCTCCCCTAATCTGTCTCACTCCATTTTCAATTCCCCCTTTTCCTCCTACCTCTAACATACACCTAATTACAACACTGACCGCGGATCCAAAACACAGAAGTGTGATACGTGGTTCTTAGGGGGTTTGCTGACAAAACCACTTAGGTACGTTCTAGGTGTATACACAATTCTTGGTTTCTCTATTCATTGTAAAATATTAAATGATATATATTTAGTTTTACTTCGTCTTAGATCTGAAGATGACCCAGAATGATGAAAAGATGTGACCTAATTAAAAAGGTGCAACTGAGACGGAACGATAATTGAAAGTTTTCTGAATTATCTAAACAGTTGCTGACTCTCTCAAGATGATTATGTCGACTATAGTAATGTACCGGGTTCGATTCCCCGCCACTGCCTAAATTTTGATAAATAATCAGCATTGGCGGCCGAAGACTTCCGGCATAAGAAGTCAGCCTCATTCTGCCAACGGCCTTGTCAAAGAGGGCGGAGGAATGGATAGAGGTTCAAGGCACTCTCTTGTCCTAGGGGGGGGGGGGGGGGAACTGCCCCTAGAGGAGGAAGAATCAGCAATGATCAACGACATGAGGATGCAGAAGGCAATGGAAACCACTGCATTAAAGACACGTAACGTGTATCCACAGGACATGTGACCTGTAATTGAAGAAGTGTCATGATGATCTCTCCATTGGCAAAAGATTCCGGAATAGTCCCCCATTCGGATCTCCGGGAGGGGACTGCCAAGGGGGAGGTTACCATGAGAAAAAGATTGAATAATCAACGAAAGGATAACGTTCTACGAGTCGGGGCGTGGAATGTCAGAAGCTTGAACGTGGTAGGGAAACTAGAAAATCTGAAAAGGGAAATGAAAAGGCTCAATCTAGATATAGTAGGGGTCAGTGAAGTGAAGTGTGGGAAGACAAGGATTTCTGGTCAGATGAGTATCGGGTAATATCAACAGCAGCAGAAAATGGTATAACAGGTGTAAGATTCGTTATGAGTATGAAGGTAGGGCAGAGGGTGTGTTACTGTGAACAGTTCAGTGACCGGGTTGTTCTAATCAGAATCGACAGCAGACCAACACCGACAACGATAGTTCAGGTATACATGCCGAAGTCGCAAGCTGAAGATGAGCAGATAGAGAAAGTGTATGAGGATGTTGAAAGGGTAATGCAGTATGTAAAGGGGGACGAAAATCTAATAGTCATGGGCGACTGGAATGCAGTTGTAGGGGAAGGAGTAGAAGAAAGGGTTACAGGAGGATATGGGCTTGGGACAAGGAATGAAAGAGGAGAAAGACAAATTGAGTTCTGTAACAAGTTTCAGCTAGTAATAGCGAATACCCTGTTCAAGAATCACAAGAGGAGGAGGTATACTTGGAAAAGGCCGGGAGATACGGGAAGATTTCAATTGGATTACATCATGGTCAGACAGAGATTCCGAAATCAGATACTGGACTGTAAGGCGTACCCAGGAGCAGATATAGACTCAGATCACTATATAGTAGTGATAAAGAGTAGGCTGAAGTTCAAGACATTAGTCAGGAAGAATCAATACGCAAATAAGTGGGATACGGAAGTACTAAGGAATGACGAGATACGTTTGAAGTTCTCTAACGCTATAGATACAGCAATAAGGAATAGCGCAGTAGGCAGTACAGTTGAAGAGGAATGGACATCTCTAAAAAGGGCCATCCCAGAAGTTGGGAAATTAAATCGTAGGTACAACGAAGGTAGCTGCGAAGAAACCATGGGTAACAGAAGAAATACTTCAGTTGATTGATGAAAGGAGGAAGTACAAACATGTTCCGGGAATATCAGGAATACAGAATTACAAGTCGCTGAGGAATGAAATAAATAGGAAGTGCAGGGAAGCTAAGACGAAATACGAAATGGCTGCAGGAAAAATGTGACATTAAAAGCAACGGTGGTGACATTAAAAGTGCGACGGGAATTCCACTGTTAAATGCAGATGAGAGAGCAGATAGGTGGAAAGAATACACTGAAAGCCTCTATGAGGGTGAAGATTTGTCTGATGTGATAGCAGAAGAAACAGGAGTTGATTTAGAAGAGATAGGGGATCCAGTATTAGAATCGGAATTTAAAAGAGCTTTGGAGGACTTACGGTCAAATAAGGCGGAAGGGATAGATAACATTCCATCAGAATTTCTAAAATCATTGGGGGAAGTGGCAACAAAACGACTATTCACGTTGGTGAGCAGAATATATGAGTCTGGCGATATAGCATCTGACTTTCGGAAAAGCATCATCCACACAATTCCGAAGACGGCAAGAGCTGACAAGTGCGAGAATTAGCGCACAATCAGCTTAACAGCTCATGCATCGTAGCTGCTTACAAGAATAATATACAGAAGAATGGAAAAGAAAATTGAGAATGCGCTAGGTGACGATCAGTTTGGCTTTAGGAAAAGTAAAGGGACGAGAGATGCAATTCTGACGTTACGGCTAATAATGGAAGCAAGGCTAAAGAATAATCAAGACACTTTCATATGATTTGTCGACCTGGAAAATGCGTTCGAAAATATAAAATGGTGAAAGCTGTTCGAGATTCTGAAAAAAGTAGGGGTAGGCTATAGGGAGAGACGGGTCATATACAATATGTACAACAACCAAGAGGGAATAATAAGAGTGGACGATCAAGAACGAAGTGCTCGTATTAAGAAGCGTGTAAGACATGGCTGCAGCCTTTCGCCCCTACTCTTCAATCTGTACATCGAGGAAGCAATGATGGAAATAAAAGAAAGGTTCAGGAGTGGAATTAAAATACAAGGTGAAAGGATATCAATGATATGATTCGCTGATGACATTGCTATCCTGAGTGAAAGTGAAGAAGAATTAAATGATCTGCTGAACGGAATGAACAGTCTAATGAGTACACAGTATGGTTTGAGAGTAAATCGGAGAAAGACAAAGGTAATGAGAAGTAGTAGAAATGAGAACAGCGAGAAACTTAACATCCGGATTGATGGTCACGAAGTCAATGAAGTTAAGGAATTCTGCTAACTAGGCAGTAAAATAACCAACGACGGACGGAGCAAGGAGGACATCAAAAGCAGACTCGCTATGGCAAAAACGGCATTTCTGGCCAAGAGAAGTCTACTAATATCGAATACCGGCATTAATTTGAGGAAGAAATTTCTGAGGATGTACGTCTGGAGTACAGCATTGTATGGTAGTGAAACATGGACTGTGGGAAAACCGGAACAGAAGAGAATTGAAGCATTTGAGATGTGGTGCTATAGACGAATGTTGAAAATTAGGTGGACTGATAAGGTAAGGAATGTGGAGGTTCTACGCAGAATCGGGAGGAAAGGAATATGTGGAAAACACTGATAAGGAGAAGGGACAGGATGATAGGACATCAGCTAAGACATGAGGGAATGATTTCCATGGTACTAGAGGGAGCTGTAGAGGGCAAAAACTGTAGAGGAAGTCAGAGATTGGAATACGTCAAGCAAATAATTAAGGACGTAGGCTGCAAGTGCTACTCTGAGATGAAGAGGTTAGCACAAGAAAGGAATTCGTGGCGGACAGCATCAAACCAGTCAGTAGACTGATGCCCAAAAGAAAAAAAAAAAAAAAATGTAATAGGCGTCCATTTCGATAAAGTCTCTATGGTCTTGATCTCTTACTCTGCTGGAGCCACAAACCACAGTCGGCTTTTCACCTCTTCAAGTGGCCTTTTCCACAGCGTTGTGTCTTTGGCAGCTTCTTCCTTAGCTCCAAGTATATGAAGATCCTTGATCACCTGGTCTATCGATCTCATTTTCGGTCTATCTAAAGGTCTCCGCCATCCGGGTTTCTTTTCTGACTCTTCTCGCTGTCTTGTTCCCTCCTCTCTTCTATAGACCTGTCCAGCTCATCCGAGCCTCCTTGTCTTGACTTCCGCAACAGTACTTGGTTCATTACGAACCTCCCTGAGCTTCCTGTTCTTTCTTATTCGTCATTCTCCTCCCTCACAAATTTATCCAGATATCTTCAGCAGGATTTTATTTTTGAAAACCTTTATCTTCATCCCCGTACTTATACTTGTTCTCCATATTTCGGCGCCATGTAGCAATACTGTTGTGATTGTAGTTTTACATTTCCTCATTTTATTCCCTCTTAACAAAATTTTTGATAACAGTAATTTCATAGGTGAATACGACGCTTTCGATGCCGCTTTTATCCTTGCTTTTATTTTTTGTTTCTCATCATTTCTGTTATTTACTACAACTCCCAGATATTCAAACACCTCTGCATCTTCAACTCACGTTTATCAGTCCATATGGTTTCCTGCCTTTTTATCTTGCAATATCTTTCTGTCCTCACGAATTCTGTTTCTCTGTCATTTACTTGTAATTCAAGTCCCTCGATTTTTGAAATAGCATTTTTGCCAGTGTTTCCAGATTATCAGCCAGTGACGTTGAATAAGACATTCATCGAAGTTCTTGTGTAAGCATGTTTGTTTCATTCAGGATTCCATATTACTTACAATTATTTTTTAATATAATCTCCGTTCAGTGGCACGCCCTTACGCCACCTTACTGGGAGGGCTTCTATGTCCGCATGGTATCACGCTACTGATCGAAGTGGAAGCCAACGTCTTGCTGCTTCAATGATCTCCCCATCATCCACGTACTCCTTCCTCAGGAGTGCATCGTTCATTGGCCCAAACGGGTGGATGCTGTAAGATGCGAAATCCGAGCTGTAAGTTGGATGAAGAAGAAAAACAGTCCAATGAAATATCGTGAGCTCCTCGCGTGTGCGCAGCCTTTTATAAGGCCTTACGCTATCATGGAGATGGAAAAGTTCGTTTACATTTTTGTGGTGACGAACATGCTGAAGTAGTTTCTTAAATTTCCTGGGGGTAGCATGACACACTTTATAACACTGCAACAGCATTTACGTAGCTTGTACATACAAATATCAAATATGGTTTACGTACTATGCCCCAACAGACAAAGTAGTCCTCTCACGGGAAAGCCACGTATAACACTACTGTATGCTACTGCTATACCATAACCTTAAAGTAGGAGGCAGGTCGTGAAATAAATCTATCTAGTTAAAGCAATTATGGTATAAAGCAACAGAGCAGTGTTACCCTCTGAGAGGAATTTTGTTATGTTGACCGTGTCGTAACTAACGGGGGTGGCTTATCGGAAATGTAAGTCAGAATAACGTAAATATTTGAACAGTACAAATAATATTTTACCTATCTACACTGTTCAAAGAACAGGGAAAATGGTCGTCAGCCTAATTAGGCAAGAGGATGATTGACATTCTTGTTCAAGAAATTAAGTATGAGTAACCTTAACGGACAAACACAACCTATATTTTGCCACACGCGAGTGCAACGAACTCTGACGCCTGCGTATGTTCACGGTTAAGTTGGAAGCTAACAGAGCAGAACAAACTATTTGCATAAATATAACAGATAACGAAACACACTATTACTTTCAGGGCTTATTCAAACTGAATGGTCTTTATGACATTACTATTAATATTCACTGCAGAACCATTAATTGGACATAGTTTCAGTATTATGGTTCAAACATTTTCCTAGCTGACATAAAATTGTAAATGTAGTTCACCGCAAATTTATGAACTGGCCACAGGTTAAATATCTCTCAACTAGATACTATTCTATTTAGAATGAAAGTTAAATGGAATTCACTAACAGGTTACTTCTCACTATCTTTTGAATAAAGAAATTATTGTTTTCATAAATAGTGGTAAAGGATAACCTGTCGATCTTAGTACACTATTAATATGCACTTTCAGTACCCAAAAGAAACAAGTGCTTAGCAAGCATCCAACTTTCCACTACTGAAACTCACGACTTTTACTGCAGTGAGACACAATGTTGACAAATTTACAAGAAACTGACTCAACTTTTAAAATTTACTACTGGCAGCATTATGATCATTAACTAAGCAAAACTTCATAAGCCTCAGTTTTAATAACTTTTAATTTTTAAAGGAAACAGCAAATTGTCTTTATTACCACAGTCTTCTACTTTCAAGTGAATGATTAAATAGGTGACTTTGAAACTCCAAAAAACTTTAAATTGGACTGTTCCCATCACTGGGTGGCTTTCACGAGACTACATTTACTACTTCCCACAATTTCACTAAATCCACAGTAAATATGAATACTCTCTTCTTGCCTAAGATCAAACAACATTATTTGATTAAATATTTGGCTTTGAGGCTTTCATTTTTTCCACAAACTAGGACACTCAGTAATCATAGTTAAAATGGAGAGAAACCTGAGAGGTGTTGTGATAGGGGAGAAATCAAGGTAGGTACATGAATTCAGTTATAAGTTGTCGCTGTAAGCCGAAGGTAGGATAAGTGTGACTTAATCACACGTGCAGGATGCCTCGCAGACGTATGTTCCTACCGTACCGTCGATTTAGTAAGTCTGAAAGAGGGCGCATTATTGGCATGAATGTGATTTATCCATCCGGGAAATTGCTACTCGTGAGGGACGAAGTGTTTCGGCAGTGTAAAGGGTGTGTTCAGAATGATTCGTTTAGGACACTATGAGACGGGTCAGGTCCCATCACCCAGACCGACTCGAGGTCGACTCCTCATCCCAGTTTCATTGCAGTACAGATCTGCGTGCTCCTCGGATCTGGTGCAACAGACAACAGTGAAACACATCGTACACTATCAGGGGTGACAGTCCGTTGCCTCTTATTACGAAATGGGCTACGTGCGCGTCGTCCACTTCTCCGCCTAACTTTGAGGAATGTGCGGAAACTTGTTAGACGGAAATGGCGTATGGAACATCACTTTATGGTATCTGGTGCTATTGGGTATTCCACAGATCACAGTTTCCTCTGAGACTAGTGTAACCTAAGTGAATGATATCCTGCGACCTGTAGCCACACCCTTTCCACACAACACCTCAGACGCCGTTTTTCAGCAAGACAATGCACGATCACATGTTGCTGCACGAACAGGTGCCTTCTTCGTGTCACAGGATGCCAACCTCTTGGCAGATCACCAGACTTGTCGCTAATCGGAAATGTGTGGGGTATGGTGAAACGTCAGGTGCAGCGCTGTTAGCCAGTGCCAACCACCGCAGATGAACTTTGGAAACAAGTTAATGCAGCATGGATGGCTATACCACAGGACGAGATTCACGTCTTATACGCGTCAATGCCATCACGCGTAGATCAAGTTATCAAGGCTCATGGCAGATCCTGTGCCTACTAGGCAATAGGAAAAATGCTGAACTGAGGTGAGTGAAGTGCTAATCATTTCTGCAGAACATACTAATGTACATGACCTGTGAAATAAACATCCCATCTCTAGTTGTTCAAGGTGTTCTGTTTCTTCTGAACATGAATGTATTTGGGTAGAGAAGGTGGGGGGGGGTTGAATATCTACATAATAGGAAGCAAATGGGGAGGGGGAACTCAATGATGGGTAACTATGCTTGACAGTGAATGCAAAGTAGGTTAGGGGAGCGTGAGCTGATAATAAGATGGACACAGGAGGCGAAAGTAGAGGTACATGGTGGGGAGTAAGAGAGAAATACAGAGAAAGGGACGATTATTTTTCATTCAGCTGATGTTTCCAGCGAGTTTGCATGGTGCTTAGTTTGCGGTATTTACTTAGTTATGAAACATAAGTTTATTATGTCTCAATGCTTTATGTAGCCTGTTAAGTTATCGAATCTCTTTCACTGATCTTACAATGCTTATTTATTTTTCTGTTGTCCTTGGCCTACTACATTCCTGTTTAAATTTGTATGCAGATGTTTAGTATTTTGTACTATATTCCCATGACCATTTTTCTTTATTGCTTCGGTCCCATGTCCTGCCTGTCATTCTGATGTAACTTTCTCACAAACTCTGCAACTGAGCTGGTAGACAGTTGATTTTGGTCCTCATTTTAGTTTTAGAATATATTTCTGTATTGACTTATTCGTCTTGCAAGAAATGCTTGAAACCAGCTTCTTCCCTATGCGCAACATATTTTATTAGTGAATTTACTGCGGTTGGTAGCTGTAAACATTTCTCTTGTGATCATACTGTTTGTATATTTTTACTGCCGTTTCTTTCTGTGTCGTCCGTGTGTCTGTATTTATGTCATGATATCGGTTTTTCGTTGCCTAATCTATTATGTCTTTATTCTACTGTTAATTTTATAAGCAAGGGTTTTTGCATCATTGGTAATGAAATCAGTTTTATGGTGGCTAGATCTGTTTGACAATAAAAAATAACTAGCGAATCTTATCGAGTCTGTTGCGCACGTATCAGTCAGTTCCGTTGTGGCATGTAGGACGTTAGATGCTGCATGTGTTATTGTGAGTGTTGTTCTGGGCTTTCTGTATATTAAAAAGATGTGGTTCTGATTGCGTTTTAACGTTGTTATAGCCAGAAATTGTGTTTGCTTTCTTGCTCTTCTACTGTGATAAGCTTTTTTATTGCATTTATGTCCGTATATAACTGTCGGATTTTGATCTGCGGCTCATTTATCAGGGATACTTACTCATTAGACTACAACATCATATACTGGTAAACTACCAGTATAGGATGATGTAGTCTGGTATTTGAATGTGCAATAACAGATTAAGGTTTCATATGACATATGTATTGCAGCTAATGTTTTTGAAGTCTGTCTCTTTTTCTATCGTTCCTTTCCAACTATTTTAACCTTGGATACAATTTTTTCCCCAATCAACCTTGTTTTGTTATGGGGTATCTGCAAGTTACACGACGTTCAGAGCCTTAACAACTGACAATTACATTTTCTAATTATTCTCACTGTCAGGAATAATCGCTTGATAATCATCACTATTCGATTTTTATTTTTAAAACAGATATCGTAAAATGGTAACTTCGTTATACATTCGAAAAGGATTTTATTTATGACGATATTAGAAAACACAGGCGATGAACTGCATTACTGCCTTAAACCTGGAGTAAAGCTCTGTCTCCTTTATTCCTTTTTCCAGCAATAAATACAGTATTTTGCGACTTTTTTGTGAAATGTTATGGGAAACTCCTGATGTCATCGCTTTTAACGCGATCAGAGCGTTTAATCAAATCAGTGAAGATTATATATATTTTTTCTTATTTAACTTCTATATTTTTCAGTAGTTTGTATCAAAATAGTTATTTTATTAATATAGTTCCTTCCCCTCCTGAATTCTCATTGCTTTCGTCCTTTAGACGACTAAAGCAATTTTCCACATTCTTTTGACGAATTTTAAGTATTGCATTTACTCTGCATTCAGTAAGATTAATCCTTGATAGTTTTTATCATTTGGCCGGTCATCTTTCTTGATGAATTTAGAGTATAGCATATAGTTTGCATTCCTTTACATCAATCGTCGATAGTTCTTGCCATATGGTCGGTCATCTTTCTTCAGTGTAGGAAGTCCTAAGCTGTACCTCCACTAGAATGGACTGTGTTTATTTTTGTAATACACGTTAATAAACGTTTCAAATATCTGATCATTCTATCTTCTAGGTACGAGTATTTAAGTTATTCACCATTAACAATATTAGCGCATGCAACTTTTTTTAGAGTGTTTTGAACCTTACACTACTTCCTCCAGCGAGCGATGTCGTGCATTGGTCAGCGCACTGGACTTGCGTCCGGAAGGACGACACTCACCCAGTAATCGTAGTTCCCCGCATGTTTCGTAATTACGCAACCCATACATGCCTACATCTGCATCCCGAAAGCCCCCTGACAGTGTCTGGTGGGGGATATTTTGTGTAACAACGTTATTCCCACCAAACCCCCTACCAGTGCCGTTCGCGAATGAGACGAGATATTCGTAGGGGGAAGCAGTATATTCTTGACTTTTCTAGGGAAGTACGCTCGAGGAACTTTGCCAGTGAACCACACAGTGGTGCACAACGACTCATTTTTATTGTGTGTCAATATAGTTGTATGACCACCCCCGTGAAGTTTGTGCTCTTACTAAACGAGCCTGTGACGAAATGCGCTACCATTCCCCTCTGACACAGCTCTTAAAGTTACGAGCAATATTAACGTTCGAACAAGGAGTTTCGGGTTTCCTCCTTAATGAGTGTACTACACTTCCTGAGGATTTTTCCTATGAATCTGTCTGTCATTTGCCAATCATATTATGGGATGGCTAACTGGCTATAAAGCGGTATTTCCAGTAGTGCAGTGGCGGTCGTATTGTTTCGTTGTAAATATTCCTGTTATTTCATGTTTGGAACATATTTTTGCTTCACAGTCAGAGGATAAAGCTTCAGAGAATGCAGGAGACTGTCGCAGTTCAATTAGGTTCTTCAGAAAAGGATAAATATCAGGCTTGTGTGGCATTAAAGATGAAAATGACAATACAGTTTTCAAAAGAACAAAATTTTCAATTGCGTGTTGGAGAAGGTAGTTCGAGAATGGAGGAAGGCCATCAATACTTAAAGGGATTCAACTAGGGAGAAATCCAAACAAGATCACTGTCAACTGTTTAGCCTTCGCAGATGACATGGCATTGATTACAGATTCACTAGACAATGCCCAAGAACAAATAAGAGAACTACAAAAACAAGCAGCCAAAGTAGGACTTCAAATATCCTATGAAAAAAACAAAGTTTATGACAAACATCTGTGATGCTCCTCAAAATATTGCAGTTGACAACAACACAATACACAAAACAGATTCCTTTAAATACCTAGGAGAGTGGATTACATACAATGCCAAAGAAAAGATAGCTATAGAAACTAGAGTGCACAAAATGGAAAGAGTGTTTCATATGACCAAAAACGTTTATAATAAAAAATCCTTGTCCTGGAACACGAAATTAAGACACAACCAAACAGTGGCCACACCTGAAGCTCTCTATGCGGCAGAAACAATTAAACTAACAAGAAATGGAGATCTTGAGAAACTAGAGTAGGTCGAAAGAAGAATTTTAAGGAAAATACTGGGAGCTAAAACAAACTATAATGCTGAATACAGGTTAAGACCAAACAGAGAGCTATATCTGAAAACGGAGAAACTAACTGATGTAATGAGGAAGAGGAGACTACAGTTTTTTGGACATATATTCAGAATGGATAACAACAGCCTAACCAATCGGATATTCACATTACTCAATAGCTACAAATCCAAGCCAGCATGGTTCATAGAGACTGAAAAGGACATTGAAAATGCTGGAGTTACAATAGACACAATAGAAAACAGAACACATTTCAGAAAGGCAGTTCAAAAGGCAGAATTTCAGGAGAGAAAGAAAATAACTAGACGAAAGTGGACTCAAGAAGAAAGGGAACAACACTCTAAAAGGATGAAGGAAATTTGGAAACTGAAGAAATCTAATACAATGAAGAGTAGCCAAAGTTGATTCATTGTACGCTCCAAATGGGTTATTGGAAAGAAAAAAAAAAAAAAGAACAAAAGGTGCGTAAATTTCGAGCTCAGGTTTTGAGGACCTTCTGGATGTTGAAGATGGAAGTGCAGAAATTCAAAGAGGCTGCAATCAAAATAAAAAAAAAACTCCAGACAGAGACAGAATAACAACTGAACCGCGTAAAAAGCACAATCAAAAAACAGCTACAGAAACTCGTAACAATCATTCAGAATGATGAAAGAATGCCATCTGAGTGAAAATAAGCGTTCAGAGTACCAGTCTATAAAACTAGAGATAGCAGGAGTGGAGGTATTAAACAGGCGTCTCATTAATTAGCACAGTCTTACAAGTGTTCTCCAAGGTTCTCCAGAAAAGAGTGGAACTCTGCTTGAAGGAGATATTAGATGTCAAGCGAGCGGGATTTTTTAAGCATTTTCAAAATATTGGGAATACAACGAAACAATGACAATATTCTTTGTGGATTTTAGGAAAGCATATGATAGCATAAATAGAGGAAAGTTGTGAAAGAAGATGCAGGAGTTTGGAATACCAAATAAGGTAATAAATCTTGCAAAAGTTGGACTGCAAGACTCGAAAGGAAAGGGAAAATGGGTGGAGATTAATGTATTGGCCTCTGTGGATGATGTACCATTCATCGTTGAAAGTCTACGAGGGGATTTCAATAAGTAATGCAACTCTTTTTTTTTCTCTGCCAGTTTGTATTGAAAAATCATGAAGTTTCATAAAGTTCAGATAGATGGTGGCACTGTACGTAGCCTCTGTAACACACGTGCATTCCAAGCAGAGAGCAGTCATTGAGTTTATTCTGGTGGAAAACCAGAGCATCGCAGATTTTCATAGGCGCTTGCAGAATGTTTACCGAGACCTGGCACCGAAATACAGCACTGTTGGCCTTTGCGTGAGGCGTCTCTCATCACCATAACAAGGCCGCGCAAACATCCCCGATCTCCCACGTGCCCGCCTAACGCAAACAGCTGCGACTCTTGTAATGTTGGAACGTGCGGTCACTGTCATTCGACGTGATCGAAGGATCGCAAACACCTCGCTGCACAACTGGAGATCTCTGTTGGTAGTGCTGACACACGCGTTCGCTAGTTGAAAGATGTGTGCTCAAAGATGTGTACCAGCTGGGTTTCCTCTCCCCCTAACAGAAGCCTATGAAGAGCAATGAAGGACCATCCGAGCGGAACTGACAGCACGTTACGGGACTGATGCTGACAATTTTTTGTCGACATTGTCACACCGATTAAAGGGGGTTCATCACTTTAACCTGGAAGAAAATTGGCAATCCAGGAAGTGGCGCCACATCTCCTATCCTCCAGTGAAATGTGGACAAATAAAGTCGCACCCTCGGCCGGTAAAATCATGGCAACGGGTTTCTGGGACTGTGAAGGGGCTATTTCTTTGATGTCTCCCTTCATGGTGCAACAGTCAACTCTGAAGTTGTAACACCACAACTCTGATACTCTACTGATTTATTTTGCTTTTGCTTTATTTAATGTTACATCGTTGAGCTTCTGTAAAGGTTGTTGTATTGAATCGATAACACAAAATTGTATACTTCTTTCTTTGTAAAGACTTTGATGTCATGGTTGGATTCTGTGCAATGTAGTATATCTGTCATTTAAATTCTTTGTCTCAATTGGGGGGAAACAAAACTTACTGTGTATATTTGGAATTTGTTTAAAGAATTTTTTATAGAAATGTCAATATGTGCAAAGGTTCTGTTTTATTTAAAATGTTTGGTTGATGTTATGTAAACTGCTGACCTTCACTTAGGATTTTTCACCAGTTTGTATGAAAAAGGTGTAGTGGTTCCTCTCCGGAACAGAACTGTGTAGCGTGCCCAAATTGTGGTTGGCCTACGTAGAAAATGTGGTACAAGGGTCAGTCAGGGACGAGTTACCAAACTGTGCACTGCCCATGTAAAAGTTGTACATTGTGCTGGTTCCGAGAGAGGCTTTTCCTGCCGCTTACCAATACCTTGGATGGATGGATAAATAGCTGGAACTATTCTGGAATTGGTATCTATCATCGCCACCAAGAAGGGACAGAGTCCAGCAATTTTGCCTGCAAATCCATCTACCAATATGCAGCTGCCACCACATTGCGCAATCATTATAATGGAGCACTATAGTAATGTACAGTGAAGGATTATTGGATGTTTTAGTGTGCATGGACCAAATGCTAATAATTTCTGCAGAAGATACTAATTTCCAAGTCCTGTGAATATCAACGTTCTATCTCTAGTCGTTCAACGTGGTCTGTTTTTTTTTTTTTTTTTTTTTTTCTGGGCATGAGTGTTGTACCCCTTGATTCAATTTAAATATTTAATAAATAAATAGACACACAAATAAAATGCGATAATACACATAGAACTCATCGCATGGCAAAGAAGGTTCTTAGATAAAGCGTAAACAAACACTAACAGTTTAGTTGTCACCTCCACACACAGAGAGAAGGTTAGTCAGGAGAACGTAAACAGACAGTATAAATGCTGTACGATGCCATACTTCACGCAGCAAAACAACGCGACGTTAAGCCAAGAACTTTGGTGGAAAAAGCGGGAATGCGCCGAAAATATGAAATCAGGCATTTCTAGTTGTGTCCCACCAAGAAAGAACGCCAAAATTGTATTTCCCTTCTAGTCCACTGACGGAAACGTATGAGGTAGTATGAATACCTATTTATAGTTGTTGCAAAGACATACTTTAAAAACGCTTAAAAAGTATTGATAAACTAACTAACACAGCCTGGAAAAGTACTGGGTGATCAAAAAGTCAGTATAAATTTGAAAACTTTATAAACCACGGAATAATGTAGATAGAGAGGTAAAAATTGACCCACATGCTTGGAATGACATGGGGTTTTATTAGAACAAAAAAAAGACAAAGTATTGCTAGACGCGTGAAAGATCTCTTGCGCGCGTCGTTTGCTATTGATCGCGTGCTCAGCCGCCACTTTCGTCATGCTTGGCCCCCCAGGTCCGCAGACCTCAGTCCGTGCGATTATTGGCTTTGGGGTTACCTGAAGTCGCAAGTGTTTCGTCATCGACTGACATCTCTAGGGATGCTGAAAGATAACATCCGACGCCAATGCCTCACCATAACTCCGGAGATGCTTTACAGTGCTGTTCACAACATTATTCTTCGTCTACAGCTATTGTTTAGGAATGATGGTGGACATATTGAGCATTTCCTGTAAAGAATATCATCTTTGCTTGGTCTTACTTTGTTATGCTAGTTATTGCTATTCTGATCAGATGAAGCGCCATCTGTCGGAATATTTTTTTTAACTTTTGTATTTTTTTGGTTCTAATAAAACCCCATGTCATTCCAAGCATGTGTGTCAATTTGTACCTCTCTATCTACATTATTCAGTGAATTATTCATTTTTCAAATTTATACTGACTTTTT
Organism: Schistocerca americana; assembly: GCF_021461395.2. NCBI lineage: Eukaryota > Metazoa > Arthropoda > Insecta > Orthoptera > Acrididae > Schistocerca > Schistocerca americana. Next base: position 494,997,893 of record NC_060124.1, on the reverse strand, counting down.
GATCACCCAGTATGACACGAAAGACACGGGACAGTTCTCAACAACTGCTAGAATTTTTACTCAAGTTACGTTGTTTACACATCTTTTATGCCAAATTCCAAAGTATACACGACTAAAGAGCCCAAAAATTCAGTTTGCGGTCGCAAACACGACTCCTGAAATCAGTCGGACCCATGAGATCAATTACGGGCCAGAGGACCATACAGGTACAGTGTAGGCCTACTCCTGGGGACAGTGCTAAAGCCTTAACCGAAGTGACGTGTAGCGGTGTCACTGCAATGCGAATAAGATATAAGAAAGAGTAAATCTGGTTTCGGAGAGGCAAGGAACCTAGCTCATCTCGTAGATCGTGGATAATACAAAGAAAGTGTCAGAACAAGTGATGACCCAAAAGGAACGCGAACCTGCTTTGCTAATAACCCCAGGTGAAATGGGGAAGTATACAAGTCAGCATTAGTGCGATGTCAAGATGTTGGTAGACTGGCGGGACTTACTTTAGGAGGAGAAACAGAAGGACCAACCAGATATAAATAAAGTAACTGCGTGTACGATGCACAGTAGAATATGAATGTAAATAGAGGTGATGACGTACAAGGGTCCGACAACGATATAACACCACGAGAAACGCATGATTGAAAATAATTGTAGACGCTACCATAACCTCCAAGTTTCGCTGTTGCGTCTCTCCACGAACGGCGCCCGTGAAATGTCCCGAATACGATCGAAGTATCACTCATGGTCAGAACAGTGTTCTATGTAGTTGTGAGTGGATTATGTCGGAGCTAAGTGAATTCGAACGTGAGCGAATTGATGGCGGTCGTATGTTGTGTGCTTTTGTAACCGAGTTGGTCGAAATGTTTGATTATTCAATGAGCACCGTAACGAAGATTTATGCCGTACACAGCGAAAGCGGTAAACACCATCAGCTAAGTCACAACGCAGGTGAATGTGCGTGTTGAGTGATCCTGACGGGCGTCATTGAAGAGGACTACGACGAGATATAAGGGGACGACAGCTGCAGTGCTGAATGCTGCACTCTCGAATCCTTTCAGCACCAAAAAAACACAAAGAGATCCAGAAACAGGGCTTATAGGACGAGCTGGAAATCCAAAACCGTACATCAGTAATGGAAATGCCCGTAACACGTGATACCGAAGCCATAAAACCCGTGCCATGGAGCAGTGGAAGAAAGTAATTCGTTCGGATGAGTCGTGTTTCTCACTATTTCCATCTTCTGGCCGAGTTTCGATCGCGGTAGTGAAACATGGGTGGCATTCCGTGGGACAGAGGATTATTCTGCAAGGTCACAATTACTACCAACGATTATCTGGTCATTTTGGCTGATCAGGTCCATCCTATGGAACAATGCATGTTCCCGAATGGTGATGCTGTGTTCTAACACGGCGGGGCCCCTGTTCACGCAATTCGCATCATCCAGGACTGATTTTGCGAGCACGAGGATTGTTTTAATCTTCCTGTATGCAGAGTCAGTCCTTCAGATCAAGATTTCTTTTTCGATTTCCTCTCTTTTTTTCAGTAACCATTTCGCCGTCGCTGCCCTGTACTTTCTATTTATTTCATTCCTAACTGATTTACATTGCTGTATTCGTGTCTTTCGCAGAAAATTTTTGTACTTCCTTCAGTCTTCGATCAACTGAAGCACTTTTTCTTTTGTTACCTAACGTTTCCTCGGAGTAAAATTCCTTGTACCTAGGTTTGACTGTCGAACGTCTGTGACTGCTGTTTTTAGAGGTGTCCTCTCCTCTTCAACTGAAATGCCTGTTCTAGTATTATTTATCGCATTCTCAGGGAACTTAAAGAGTATCTCTTCACTTCTCATTCTGGGCGTTTCTCTGAAACGTCACTATGCTCTTTGTCATTAATAAATTGTGATCTTAGTCTTACACTTTACAACCTATCTAATTTCGGAGTGTCTGTTTCATCATGATAGAATCCAGCTGAAGTCTTCTATTGTCTCCAGGTTTCTGCAGATATACATCCACCATAATGATTCCTGAACAGAGAAACAGCGTTTCCGGTGTTATCATCTGAAATTTATTGCAGAACTTAATTATCCTTTCTGCTCCCTCATTTGTACTACCAAACCCATATTCTCCAGTAACACATTATTTTACTCCTTCCCCTACAACCGCACTGCAGTCCCTCTTGATTATTAGATTTTCACCTCACTTTACACATTGATTTACCCTTCCAATAGCCTCGTATCTGTAGTGTCTAGGAAACCTCCTTTGACGCTGCTATTGAACTTGCTAATCTTGAAGCTGAGATTGAACTGGGAGTCACCAGTCGGTCGCGGAGCTTATGTGCTCTTCACATAGGGGCTGCAGCTGTCGTGTTGTCGTCCTGGAGGGAGGTCCGGTCAACGTGCGGTTGGCTGACTTCTCCTCACAGCCTCGCTGCCTTCTCTTCCTTGTCGTTCCCGACTGGCGTGCCGACGGTTGACTTTAAGCCGTAACAATATGTTTATTTATCTGATAATCTTCTGCATGCGACGTCGATAGGCGTAGCTGAACTATAGTAGTCGGAGTTCGTCTGCTGTCGATTCTGATGAGAATAACACTATCACTGAACTGTTTACAGTAGCTCACTCCCAGTTCTACTTTTCTATTCATAACGAACCCTCTCTTCATTCTTTCTTAAGCTGCTGTTGGTATTACCCTTATTTATATAAATGAAAAGTTACTTCATTTCCTTCAGGGGAGGCGGATGGCTCTTGGCTTGCTGGAGATTGTAGCCTCCCTGTCGTAAACCGGGTCACTCACACAGATACAGAACGGCAACGCTTTCTTAGCAGGTCAATCAGCGGCGCAGCTGGTGAGTCACAGACCGCGCTGTGTGATTGGGTCTTGTGCCTCTAAATCTAACAGGACACTTCCCGCGTGCGAGTAGCAGATGTCGGAGGTGAAGGGAGACGTCGATTTCTTGTGTAGCAGTGCGGCGACATCGTTCCTCTCAATATTACGTCTGGCTGTTCCACTGAGGGCTTACGATAGCCGTCTATATATCGCGGTTCTGTCTGCTGCATCCACATCATGTCGGCAGCTGCTTCACACAGAAGCTACTCTACAACTTTTGGCTGTATGCAAAAAAATGCGCAATAACTGTGAGCAATATGGGGAAGAAATAAAGTTTAATTAGTGATAAGATTGAAGTGTTCAGATAATTTACGACCAGATGGCGAGATAAATTGGATTCTATGACTGCTAATATTAGAGAATTAGATGAAGAGCACAGAGAAAAGGCAACGAACCTAAACGTAAGGAATTAACAGCTAATATAAGAAACGTATTTGGAGAATTTAAAGAAACCTTGAAAACTCATCAATTGATAAAAACATGTTACATTAACTACGCAGAAAAGGTACCTGCTTGTCAACCTGCAGTATCTGAGCATACAAATAACTTTAGTAATGAGGGTAAATCATCTGCTTTCATCAATAGCAGCGCAATAGTGATTAGTTCGGTATCACAATCAACAAAAGCAATAAACCTGAGGGTTTGTTTGCTTAGTGTGGATGGGCAAATTCTGCAAATATTGAGTGAATAATGAAAACGGTCGCCGCGCGGGATTAGCCGAGCGGTCTGGGGCGCTGCAGTCATGGACTGTGCGGCTGGTCCCGGCGGAGGTTCGAGTCCTCCCTCGGGCATGGGTTTGTGTGTTTGTCCTTAGGATAATTTAGTTTAAGTAGTGTGAAAGCTTAGGGACTGATGACCTTAGCAGGTAAGTCCCATAAGGTTTCACACAAAAAATACAAACAGTCAGTAATAAGAATCCTAAGGCAGGTAATTATGGCTAAGTTATGACCACGAATGGTGATGTTGCTATCAAGAGTATTCATCACGCACAAAAAACTAAATTGCATGGTATCTCATTATTCATGACCCATGTAACAGAAATAGATTCTAAGACATGCATAAACAAGAGATCTGTAGATAACAGAAAGCCACTGAATAACGATTAAATAATAGTAGTTAAATTGATTGCATACGATCCAGTAGGTATTGCACAGCCTGTTACATTTTTGAAGCTGTTTGGGAAAAAATTCTACAAGCATTGGACAGAGGTTAAGAGAAATAGGCTTATTGTTTCATTTTTAAGAGGAGACGCAATTCAGCGGAATGGAGTCTAAATACTTAGACGGACCATGCATCAGTTTAACATAACCTTTCAGAAACAATTTATGTCTCAACGAGGTTAATAAGGTGTACTATGAGAGAAAACCTCACATTGGAAAGTGTTTGATCTGTAATGGGTGTGGATCGGTGGCACTGCCTCCCCAGTCTAATTTGGATTCTTCCTTTCACATGATTAGACTGCCGAGGCTCTGCAATAGCTCCTCAGCATAGAACGTAAACGGGGGATCCAGCCTGAAACCAAGGTACCACACTACAGATGAACAGGTCTCGGCTTCGATCCCCTGTCAACTCTCTAATTTTGCTCCGTTGGTTGTCACTTCGTTCACCTTTGACAATATTTCTTTGTGTGTAAAACCGCCAAAATGCATCGTGGTTTGGAATCCACATTAAACTGCAGGTCCAGCTATAAGCGGATAAGTCAGTTCTTTTGTTGGAAGAAGGTAACGGCATACTGTCTCCAACAGGCCAATGCCTCTTAAAGCAATGAGATGTTCAAAACAACCTTCCGATTGATGACTGCTTTATTTTACTAAATGGAAATGTGAAGATAAGAGCTTTGAAGGCAGTATATGCAAGGAAAATGTTATTATAGGTGGTCTTACTACTGCATGTTCTGATTTAAGCATTAGAGAATACTTATGTGGACGGTAAGGAATATTTAAGGGGAACCTTGAGGAATCAATACATAGTACATTAGCAATTTTACGGTTTACCGTCATCGGAAGAAGTATCGTTTATTAGCAGTGTAAAGTGCGCGTTGGAAGTCTGCTGTTCAGTTGCCACTTTGCTGGCACTGAAGCAGTGGTTGTCAACCTGGTCGTCACCGTCCACTTGTAGGTTTTCCACCGTTAATAGTGGACAATAGACGGTAGGTGTTTTAAAAATATTTTCATTAGGTTTTCGGAAAGTTTTGAGAAAGTATTTGGATGGTATTTATTGTTACATGCTTTAACTTACTATAACCCTGATTCATACATTTTATAAAGACAAGTTGCTCCCTATTTTATTAATCAGAGTTTCTTTAGAACTTGTGGGCGGTTAGAAAATTTTGCTGCCGACAGAGACACAAAAGTGGTAAGTAGGTAAAAAAGGTTGACTGCCAGTGATTTAAAGCGTTGCTGCGTGTTAAGCCACCTAATTATTTAGTGGTAATCAACGTATTAAATGAACATTTTCAGGTTGAAAAGGAATTTAGGGAGACTTAAAGCGCTTTAAATTCTGGACTTACTCTATTTACAGCAGTATAAATGGAAGAAATCTTACAATAACCGATTCCATCTTAAATAGGATTACATGCTGTTGCTTCATTACTATCTGCGGTACATTAGTCTCACCTGTTTATTGAATAAATGGATCTAATGAAGGGAATGAATTAAAGGAATATGTATTCCCGTAGTGTAAGAAGGTAGTACGTGTTCATTTGTTTACTCAGATGTGGTTATAATTTAATTGTGATGATTATATTTGAATTGCCATAAGCACGCTTAATGGTTTACCAATAAGACGCTCACAGCTGGTTAAGGGAAACTGTGTACTAAACCACATATCTGTTCTAGAGGTTTATTTTAAAGGACGAACATCAAATAACGCTCTTATTGTGTCGTTAATAAACGGATAATGCATTTTTAAGTTATTTCTAAAGTAAAATGATTACAAGTTCTAAAAATTATAAATAGGAGACAGCTGTGCTATTTAGGAGAGGAACTTTTGTTTGTAGGTACATGTAAAGATGCAAGATGGATTTTTATGATTACTGCTCATCTCAGAAAATAATTAGGAAGCAATGAATAACTTTTTACAGATACTGTAATCTATGTATATTGTTTAGGGTAGTAAATTTTTCTCATAAACTGGAGTATAACACCATACTGTGGAAAACAGTATCAGTTAATTAGTTCAGCATAGACACTATGTAATGAAGAATAAATGAACAAATGTTTTGGACATAAAAGGTGTTATATAGTTACATGAACTGAATCGTTTCCTGTAAAGAGGTTAATTGGGATGTGGCTAACTATAATGTGGATAAGTGTCAGTGGCACTGAGAATAAACAATGAAGTGAAAGCAACATGTTGAGTGTATATGGAAAAGGAATCGAGATTCAAATGCCTCTGAGCACTATGGGACTTAACATCAATGGTCATCAGTCCCTAGAACTTAGAACTACTTAAACCTAACTAATCTAAGGACAACACACAACACCCAGTTATCACGAGGTAGAGAAAATCCCTGACCCCGCCGGGAATCGAACCCGGGAACCCGAGCGTGTGAAGCGAGAACGGTACCGCACGACCACGAGCTGCGGACGAGGAATCGACACAAGCAGGTTGTCCCCAATCATAGATCGTAGAAACTGTTGGAAGGGTATGATAAATAACAACGCAAATAAACACTATTCTTATTTACCAGGGAGTGTACGACCATCTTCTGGCACTACGAACCTAACGTTTAAAACGAACGGAATATTTTGTGGTTATCAATTGGTAAATGGCGCGGCTAGTAGTGGTGTTGATCCTACTCAGCAGATTAGACGACTTTACGTCGTCTTAGTGGGGAGGAATGCGACGAATGGCCTAACACGACCATCACTATTTATTGTGAATCCTCGCACACATAGTAAGTAATGGAAGCTTCCGTCCACGAGCAGTGCAGAGTGGTCAGGACGATCACACGTCTGAAATCAAATCTATGATCGTCTTGTGCGATCTTCTACACATCTCTGTATTTTGAAGATTATTTGTTGTAACGGATGTTTTCCTACCTACATCGATGTTGTTCCCTTAAACTACTACAGTGACAAGCTGGCTGTGGTTTGCTTCGGCTTCATAATGATCTACTGATCAAAACTGATAGCATTGAGAATTAAAATAAATGAGCATTAAAATGAAGAGCTAATGTTCGTCTGAAATGAAATTTTACAATTACTTTGCAGCTGTAAATCCTCACCTCATCACAAAATTAAATATCGTCTTGAGCTGGCACTTAGATCGTTCCAGAACAGAATGCAAACAGGAAGTGAACATTCATATAATCAAAATGTATATAAATTTCTCCATCAGAGATGGCTGGTGAAGTGTTTCAAAAGTCTAATCAGGAAACATTGCGTTTCTTTTCCGCTTGAGCGACGCCAGGTAAGAAATGATAATATATATATATATATATATATATATATATATATATATATATATAATGTTAAGTGGAGACTTGTTATTTAAAAAGAATTTGTTTCTTTTCTTTCATGTAGAGCGAGGCAGAAAGATAATCCAGTGGGCACTCCAGACGCGGCGGACGACGAGAGCTAACCACTATTGCATCGTAGTCGACGGCCGGCGCCTGGAAGAACCGTTGAAACATCAGGCTGACCATTATTAAAATATGTTTTATGTTTTGTTTTCATAAAAGGAAAGGGAGTTCAATGTTGAATGTGGAAGGATAAAGTTTGTAATTGGATGTCAATTGGTTATCAGCTGTTAAATAAACTTCGAGTTGGAACAGTCAGTTGACTCTGTTATTCCGACATGCATCGTAAATATTACTTATGTGTGAGATTTGAAACTTTTATTAAAATTCAGATTTCTTGAATAGGTTCTGGCAGGGTTTTGTCGAGAGTGTGGACGATCTTCAATGGTTGACTGGTTTGAAGTTTTAATGGTGAGAGGTCGTCACGTATTGATTTATGGCAAAATCAGGAGAATTTCAATTTATTCTGGAAAAGATATCAAGGAGCGTCACGCCGCACAACGAACGTATAAAAACTCTGTGACTTTGTGGAAGTGTCAAAAATTTTTTTACAATAAAGCTTTTCTACAACAGGGACTGGTGAAGTTTGCTGCGTCTATCCTTATCTTCTAGGTTGAATCTGCTACAGCTCAATGTTTTTCTTTATGGATTTTTACAAGTAACTGGGAAAAGAACTTATAATTTGATCTGGTGCGGACCGTCGATATTGGGTACACGGTCAGGCTGATGTGAAGCCTGTTGGTTTGCACATTGCCTTTCTTTCCCCTGCTGCAGACATCTTTGCTGAGTTGCTGCGACAGGATCGGCTGTTCACCGCACTGGATAGTCATGGACCGGAGAGGGGGGTGGGATTGGGGGCGTGGGAAAAGATTGTAGCCTTGCTTTGAGCGTCAGGTACTTCACTCTCCACCAGCAACATCGCAAACTTCGTGGAACGTTACAAAGACAGAAACAATTATTATTTCAACCAATAGCACAAATAAATTCTCCTCACTATCAGCAAGTTCGTCACTTCAGGATAGGTGGTGGATGAGAACCTCCTACAGTCGCTTACAATTTATTTGAGGATTAAAAATGAACGTTAATGATGGCTTTAGGTGATATGTCACAAATGACAGAACGAAGTCCATCGAATCGTTTTAACAGAATGTGGTCATAATGTTATTCTCTGCTGCGATTTATTGCAGGCAGCACAAATATTCATAGACTGTGCAAGATCATGACACCAGACTGACGAAGCTATTCCGAGTACATATGACAAAGACTGCCCTGAGGGCTATCTGTCGTTGATGACGTTATTCTGCCATCATTAATGAGACAAATTTCAGGCATTAATCGATATTCTTAGTTGAACTGTGAAGCTTTTGTTGACTGCAGGTTCAGCCTCACAAAAAATCCACATGTCATTTAGTTCATAATTATTTTAAGTGGCCAAGAAAAACTCTGGATGACTAAAGGTATGTGCCGAACCAGTCCACGGAGGGAAAATAAGTGCTACAGATGAACAATTGTGCTGTGGCGCCACTATGGACATTGGAGGAGGGGAAGCCGCTGTCAAACTGCCGACAGGATCTGGCCTGACCAAGGAACAATGTCGGCAGGTGATAGCCATTCTGTGTCAGTTTTCGGATCTGGAGTGGGGAAAAGACAGCAGAAGCAGTCCATGGCAAAACATCATACCAACACCGGGCACCATCCACCAATTCACCACCTCTACTATTGCGCGGCACCACGTGAAAAGCTGATAATCCAGGAGCAAGTGAGACAATACTGCAAGATCGCGTAACTGGACCTTCAGAGAATCCTTGGTCCTCTCCTGTGATCGTTGTGAGAAGTAAGTATATCATATCGCTTTCTGCTTCGACTACTGATGACTGAACAAAATCGTAATAGAGATGTTTGCCTGTGGCTGTCCATTAACGATACCCCAACTGTTTGAAAGGAGCAAATTATTTTTCGACCGTGGACAAGGAGCCAGTCTACTGGCAAATAGAGTTTGATGAAGCTGATCAGTAATAACCGTTTCTTAATCACTCCTCACAGCCTCTATTAGTGTAATGTTATGCCATGTGGATTATGTAACGCTCCAGACAACTTTTGAACGTATGATGGACAATCTGCTTTGACGTCTGAAATGAACAGCGTATCTTTGCTATTTGCATGACGGTATCGTTTTTCCAAAGAGATTTGAAGAGCATCTTAGTCACCTGACAGCTGCGTTGAAGTGTTTTCAGATTGTAGGTATCTGTCTGAATACGAAAATGTACCTCTTCACAAATAAGAAATAAAAATCTTGGGGCACCTAACTAGTGGCGGTGAAGTCTGTCTTCATCCAGAGAAAATAAGGGCACTCGCAAGTCTTCAGTTTCCTCAGCACATTTGTGATGTGAGAAATTTCGTAAAATGTGCGCACACTGCCAGCGATGGATCAAGGACATGTGTGCAAAGGCATGTCCTTTGCAAGAACTACAGGACACCAAATTTTCCTCAAATGAGGTGCAACAATTATATCACTTGTCCTTAAGGAGGCACTAATATCATGTTAACTCCTCGCATTGTACAACGTGTATGGCGAGACAGAACTTCACTCTTATGATATAAGTTATGGTAGTTCTAGTGCAAACTTAGGATAGTGCTGAACTATATGAAATACTCCGCAACCGAGAAAGAGTGTCTTGTTTTTGTTTGAGCCATCACTATGTTCTGGTGAGGTCTATTTAGCAAGCGATTAACCACTGTAATGGACCATTATTCCCTCTGCTGGCTGACTAACAATGTTTTAGGAGTACGATGTCAAAGTGGTGAACAAAAGTCGATGCAACTACAAGGGCGCCCATTACCTATTTAGAAATCCTTTGTCAGAACACAGGAATGTGGATTTGATCTCCATCATCGCAGCATTAAATGACCTTGCTGCAGAACAGTGGGACGATCCAGCACTGCTGAAAGTCGGAGAAGCCTCGAAGAAGAGGAACTGACCAAAGGAGAATTCCAAGTAATAAACAGAGTATTCTATAAGAAGTACTATATCCAGTGGGGCGGTAATGATTGCTTGTCATCCTATCCTATCTACGACCAGCTATCCTTAAGTATATCTATGACGCTCCAACTTCTAGTTACCTGCAAGACTCTAGACCAGATGTAGTAAATAGTTTTGGTTCGGGGGCCACATTGTGGAAACAGTGGTTAGCAGAAGGCCGCACCTTTGAAAATTATTGCATGCATTAGTCAACTTTGCATATCAGGAAAAGTATTAATCGTTACATAAAAATTCTTTCTGTGTTGGTTGGCCGCACAAAACCATTAACTGGCCGTATTGCAGCCTGCAGGCCGCTATTTTCCCACACCTGCGCTGGACAGAATCAGTCGCAGGTAACACTGGCCTTGTTTCTACCAATCCGTCAGGCCAGCGGTGCTCAGCCTTATAGGGTTTGACAACTACTACATGCAATTTAGTTCATTTAGAGATCTACTGATATACAAATTCTAATGACTTAAGCGTAAACTGAACACTGTAGCCAAAATCAACGACTTTAATTACTCAAAATAAACAAAATTGTAGGCCTACTACTCAGTTTTCACGATATTGTAAATGTTAAAAAAATTTTGAAAAAGTTTGGTGAGATACTCGCCATTGCTGTAGCTGTGATGTGCACTGTTGCGCTATTTTGATCGTAATTCTTTCGAATATCAGGACGGCCGGATGCGGATTTGAACCTTCGTCCTACCGAATGTGAGTCTAGCGTGCTAGCCACTGCAGTACCTCACTCGGTGACAAGTAGTTGGTGCAGTTACGTAACTCCCAGTATTTAATGGAGAACTGTGTGTGAACAGGGGCTTTTTAAAGTGTGTTTAGTGGCATTTAGAGTCTCTATGTAACACACTACAACTCATTTGAATTGTGGGAAGTGCGTAGAATGAGATTGTGCCTACACTACTTCACCAATGCTTGAAGGGCAAGCTCTATTCTGTAAAATACAAGACGTTTGATGGTACTCAACAGAGTCGAAAGCTGCATCTAGCGAAAAAAGCTGTGTTGTCCATATTAACGTGGATATTGCAAGATGAACACTATCCCACACTGATGTGTCACACAATCACTAGTACAAACACTGGATAGTGTGTGCCATGTAAACTGCGAACAGAACTAGTTGACAGTTTGGCTTGCGTTGTCCAGATTTTTTGAATTCAGTATGACCACTACGCCAACGCTATGTGCAAGTTACGCACACCAGTTGTGGTCAGTGCAGGAAAAAAAAAAAAACTGCTGCCATTTCTAATGTGTTACCGCGGTTTCACTGCCATGTAGCCGAGTGGTTTGTGTACATACCAAGTGGTGTTCACTACAAACAATTGATGGAACTGTTGCAAGGCTTGCCAGATATCAACAACTTCAGAGTGCCATCGGCTTGTGCACCCATGATTAATATAAACTAGTGTGACAACAGGGATAGTTCAAAGTCCTGAGAGGATGTGATTTAATGATGATCTGAGAAGTGATGCGATCAGCAAATCCCACATTTCTTATCTGACTGTTAATATAAAATTGAAAATTGAAAGAAAACAGAATAACCACATAAGCTCTCTGGCTGTAAAGCAAACAAGCATATGTTTGAAATTTACCACCAACCCACACCAAATGACGTTATTATCATACACTCCTCGACCCACACACACTCACTAAAGCAAACAGCATTTCGGCACATGCTCCACGGGCTCAATACAATGCCAGTCAGCAAAGCAAACTACCAAAAAGAACTTATTGTTACTACATACAGTCAAGAACAATGATTACAGTAGTAACATAGTCACAAAGCTAAACAGCAAAACTTTAAAAAAAATTAAAACACAAAACCACAGACAACAGCACATTAGAATCAAACACAATCACGAACACTCGGTAACACAACAACTACACAGAATAACAAGGAAAATATAACAGAAGACACAGATGGTACACAATGACATGCAAAGACCAACTCGCTTATCAAATCACCAACATTTTCAAAAGACAGGGCATAAAAATAGCATCCACAACAGGCAATTCGGTCCAAAAAACACACCCCAAAACCGATAAAAGGCATAGACAGATACCAGAAAGCAGGTATATATCAATTACAGGGTAACACTGGTGCCGGCAGGGTGTGGGCAAAGGAGTAGAACGTTTGATGTCAGATGCAAAGAACACACGAGAGCCTGGAAGAAGGGGCAAACGACTCCACATTTGCAGAACGTCTAAGGGAACTCAGTTGAACGACAACTGTACAGAAGAAAACATGAAAATAAATAGAATGTACAGTAACAAACAGCACCTAATCCGGCAAGAAAATTACCACATGCAAAAATCAAAAGCTAGAAGCAATATACTGTTTACATTAATTAATAAAATAGTAGAGTAACCCACCAACCATAATAATCTCCAACACCCTTTCCACTCATTGTTTCATGAACACCTCAACCAGACATTCCAAAAAAAAAAAAACTCTGATCAGCTGAGTATCCTAAATTTAAACCAGTCTTTGAAAGTTATTACATTCACGTTCTACTTTCTAGAAATCTCTCAGACTACCACCACCAACACACACACACACACACACACACAGGAAAGAAAGAGAAATATACATAAAGAGAATGGAAATGAACAGACATTATCTACGATAACGATTAAAACAGAAGAAGTTTCCAACATATTTTTCGTTAGGTTGGCAACACGTACGTATATACACCAAATAGGAACATACATAAAATGAACAGACAGTAGTTAAGATTTTAAATCACACTTTTCGGTAAAACATTTAGAGCTAGTGACAGCAGAATAATAGTGCTCTACAGCAATTAGTGCAAAGAACATGAAAATTGTGAAAAAAATGCTCGTAACGTGAAAGCTTGCTTACGTTTTGTAAGTGAATTTACAGTGCAACCTGCAGCACATGACCAGATGATAGGAAATGCACGTGCAAGCCAAAAACTCGAATAAATGTAAGTAATGACTTGTTTACATAAACAGTAAGATGTGAACTGTTTTATAATCTACAAATACCGAATACCAAAAGAAAACTGTGTCATTCTTGATTTAACTGAAGATACCTTAAAATAAATACGCGAAATGTGTCTGGAAGAAGTAAAATACGCTGTAGCAAGAAAAAAGCAGTTTTCAATTACGTAATGAATACCACTACTACTATGAATATGTATTTCATGTATGTGGTGCATATTAATGAGAATATGCATTTATTTCTGTGTGTAGTAATTCAGGTACTTACTCTATATCTCCATACACCTGTTACAGTGATACATGTGCAACAATTCTTTATATTTTTGTAAATTAGTCGACGTGCCAATAGGACAGACTGATGACAAATGAACACTATTCTTTAAGTTCGGATGAGATTACTTTCTAGCTATTTGCGTTTCACTGCGATTTGACAAAGAAAGCCGGCCAGTGTGGTCGAGCGGTTCGAGGCACTACAGTCTGGAACCGCGCGACCGCTACGGTCGCAGGTTCGAATCCTGCCTCGGGCATGGATGTGTGTGATGTCCTTAGGTTGGTTAGGTTTAAGTAGTTCTAAGTTCTAGGGGACTGATGACCTCATAAGTTAAGTCCCATAGTACTCAGAGCCATTTGAACCATTTTGAGAAAGAAATTTATTCACTGCCACCGGTGAATATAAAATAACGGAAAACGATTCTACCAGGGGGGAGGTAAAGGCCAGCAAAAGGGCTTTGGTGTGGAAGAAGAACCCTACGGGTAAGACAACAGCAGCACCACACAGCTAAAAATTTCTGAAAGAAATTTATTTAACTATTGGGAAGCTTAGTCTGATATAGCAACCTTAACTAATTGCATGTATTTTGGTAAACAAATCTTAAGGAGAAAAAATTTGTTTTCACAGATCTCAGTCAGCTTGAACAATCTCAGATATAGGCCTATTTAAAATAGTGATCTCTTAAAATAAGGGTGAAAATAACGCTCTCCGTAAACAAGGCAAATATTTTCTTAAACATCTTGCATCATAAATATCTTTAACAAATCCTAAGAAAAAGTTCAGAGTAATGGTATATTAAGTTTGATGTTTGCTTTACATATCCAGCAATTATTAGGTCAATCAACATCTTGAACAACTACTAACTCCCTGAATTCGTGCCAAAGTTTAAGGCTAACAAATACTGACGTTATGAAAGTGATTGATTAAATCTATAACATCAAGAATACCAACACAAATAAGACCATTTGCCACTTCATTTCGGAAACAGTTATTTGTCAAGGCACCTACGAGCTAAAATCGAAAAACTAACCTTGAAAAACTGCCTAATAGTAATTTACAGAGACTAAAATATGATTAAATAAATTCAGAACTCTCACACAGAATATAAGGAAGTATTGCTAGGCGGACACGCTTAAACAGAGAGTTCAGGTTCCAGGTGGCGAGAAAATAAAGCGAGACGCTTTAATAACCCTTTAAACGTAATAACTGTATTACAACTGTTATGGCCGGCCGGTGTGACCGAGCGGTTATAGGCGCTTCAGTCTGGAGCCGCGCGACCGCTACGGTCGCAGGTTCGAATCCTGCCTCGGGCATGGATGTGTGTGATGTCCTTGGGTTAGTTAGGTTCAAGTAGTTCTAAGTTCTAGGTGACTGATGACCTCAGAAGTTAAGTCCCATAGTGCTCAGAGCCATTTGAACCACACCAATTTATTGTAGACTGCATTGTAAACATACCTGGAAATAGCTTTTTAACATGGCGCCATTTTATGCAGCTGCATTGGAGTTTACGTGTTATTTAAGTGCACGTATTGATGAAATACTTTAAATGTGAAAATTGCGCAGTAGTAATTTTTTTTAATTACTCAGGTCGTTGGAATATTTTCTTTCACTGCCACGATGGAGCGACACCGTTATCGGCCCTTTCATTTTCATGGCAGACAAAATACTGGTATTTGATAGGAGAGAGGTTGGTTACAATCGTTAGTCGGGCTAATTGCCTAATATTAGATGCTACTTGGCTGTTTCACTTTAACTGGATAGTGATTGCTTGGAGAATGGGAAAGTAGAATTAAACTAGTTCCGTCACCTTCTACTTTGATGGGCTGTTTCAATTTCAGTACTACGCATTGATTGGCTGAAAGGGAGTGTAGAAGGGTCAGATGCAGGGGAGGAGGTTTAGGCTGCAAAGCGCAACTGGACTGTTTCCACTGTTTTGAAATTTTTTAATTTCCTACCAACATCTATATTTTCACACCACTGTCATCTTTGGCTTCTGAATATCCCGCTATCCGCTGTCTCGGATTTTTGAGTTTCCCGCCACTTCTAATGGCTGCAGCAACACGACTGTAGCGATAGCTAGCGGGAGAAACGTGAACTGTTGATTAAAGGACTACAGACATACTACTACGGGAGCGCAGGATGTGGGAAAGGTTTTCACCACTCGATACGAAGGATTGTGTAGAGTGGAGTTTGTGGCGTGCCACTGGAGCATCGCAGCTAAGCCTCCTTGTTGCGGACGTACCAGTTTTTGCAGCCGTTGCTGTAGTAGGACAAAGGTGGTGTGTGATGTCACAAATACAAGAGGGACTGACGACGACACGCTGTTGTAAGTTTCTGTGCATGCTAGACAGTGAGAGATTTGAATGTTTCTCGGTCCTCAACCTTATTTTGTATCAATTCCTTATCAAAACATTAGTCTACTAAGTATCTTGTACAACAAATTTGTAGCTTTTGGGAATGGTATTCACTCGATACTTTGATCTTAATGCAGTTGGTTCTTGCTACCAGTATAGCTATAGTATAGTGAATGGAGAGTACGTTTGTAACATTTGGAAACTATTTGTTTATCCTAAAGATCGTTATGGTGAAATTTTCAGACAGTATCATCCCGTTACTAAATGTAATGTAGAATATACGTGTTGTTCTTCCAGAACTTGATTTTGTCACTTCCGACAACCCTGTTCCGAAGGGTAGTTTCATGTACATAAATTAAACAACGTAGTTCCTCTTTTTGCAACTAATTAAGGCACAAGAGGTTAGAAACTTGGTTCCACATTGCTGTCGAATACCGGGTGTGATATAGCTCCATGACTTCCGGCTCTACACGAAATGGACGGCTTCTTCTATCAAATGCAACGCAGTTTGCTACTAATACATATTTCCAAGCATTCAAATAACACTTTTGTATATCTTTAGTCTCTAAGATAAACTAATAATCCAAAATATTCTGTAGTTTGTTTTGGCACGCGACCTTCTTATTGATCTGGGACTATAAATATATATCCATAATACCTTCTTACAGTGACCGATGTAGGGTTAATAGGAAATAGATATCGATGGCGCATCTCTCGTTACACTCATGAGCACGTCAAACACCGCCCCCAGGCCACGTGCAGATATCTTTATCTGTACAGTTGTAGACGTCATTGCATTGAAAATATAAATCTGCAACAAATGTTTCCAAGAAAGTTTTTGATGTTACAAGAGTAAAATTTCTTGTGATGTAAAATATGCTACATTGAATTTTCGAGTTCCAGTTCGTTTCTCCATCTTATCTTTCACATGATAACTGCGTGTTTTATCATAACGGATAACATTTTTACGTGTTCTCTTAGTCTAGCAATGATCGATTCACACTGTACTCTGACAGACGCATACGTTTTCGTCGATCCAAATGAGTATTTTTTACTATTATTCTCAAAATGCTTCATTGCTCTTGATTTGTCCTTTGAGCACCTTGGGAAAGACTTCCCTTCCTTACGAAGGTCATCAGGAACAGTTTTGTAAAGAACCTTCACAGTTCCATCACAGTTTACAGTGCTCTTTCGTTTTGGCAGCGGCTCTTACCAGTACCGACTGACCGGAATTCAAGCCTCCAGTATGCATATTTTTTTAATTTTTATTTTATTTTGCACGTCCAGTTCCGACGGTCCTAATTGAGGAGCATATCTCCAAGGTCATGGAACATATTAGTACTTGAAATTACAACAGAAAAGTAATAACAGATAAACTAAAATGTTTACGAATCCAAAGAAACGACAAGCCACAATTTTATGTAAGCGCCATCATCAATATAACACAGGAATCAGCTTAATTTTCTAAGGAACTCCTTGACAGAATGGAAGGAGTGACCCGAGAGGAAAATCTTCAGTTTGGATGTGAAAGCGGTTGCAGTACATGTAACAATTTTAATTATTTTTGTAGCCTACAGAAAATGGATGCAGCAACATAACGCACACCTTTCTGCTCAAGACCTCAAGACTAGAGGAAGTGAGAGCCAAATGCAGTTTGGACCTCTGCCTCGCATTAAGTCCGTGAAACCTGCTAATTCTTGGGAGTAAGTTGATATTGTTAACAATAAAAGCCTGTAACGAATATATACATATTTGGAGGCCAATGTCGTAATACCCAGATTAATGAACAGAGATCGACAAGAGTTTCGCAAACTTACATCACTTATTGCCTGAACCGCCCATTTCTGGGCCAAAAATACACTTTGAGAATGGAAAGAGTTACACCAAAATATTATACCATGAGTAATAACCGACCGAAAATAAGCAAAGTAGACTACTTTTCGTGTCACACCATCAGTTACTTGAGATACCGTTCCAATAGTAAAAATCGCAGCTTAAGTCTTTGACCAAAATCCTGACTGCGGGCTTTCCACAACAAATTACTAACTATTTGAACATTTAGACAGTTGAAGTGTTCAGTTTCACTGATCACATGCCCATTCTGTGAAATTAGAACGTCGGGTTTTGTTGAATTGTGTATTAGAAATAACAGATTATCACTGAATTTTAGCATTAGTTTATTTTCTGCAAGCCATGATCTTATGTTTTACCTTGCACTATATCGAACAGTGCTAACACTGCACACAACATCCTTTACTACCAAGCTAGTGTCATCAGCAGGTAGAAATATTTTAGAGTTACCTGTAATACTAGAGGGCAATTCACTTGTACAAATAACAAACAGGAGTGGCCCCAGCACTGATCCCTGGGGCACCCCCATTTAATCATGCCCCTCTCGGATCCTACACCATAGCCATTTTCAAAACTGTGAATAACGACCTTTTGCTGTCTGTTATTAAAGTAAGAGATGTACCAATTGTGATCTACTCCCCACCTGCAGCAATATTTTGTGATTCAGGCAATCAAACGCCTCAGTAAAATGGAAAAAAGATGCCTAGCCTTCGAAAACTTTCATTGACTTCATCCAGTACCTAACAGAGAAAAGAGAATATCTTCAGTCTAGCGCAATATCTCTATAGACATTCTGTCATGGCATTCTGAATAGGTGACAATGCACAGGAAAAGAATACCGCTAGTAATGACTCCCTAAGTAAACAAAGTAGATTTGTGAGGTTCCTAAATGCTTGTTGACTCATACTAGAATTTTCCCAACTTGTCGAAAAGTCATTGAGTAAAAGGACGGATTCGGTCCCATTATTTTAAAGTATACTCCTGTCTGCAGAATAGGTTTCGAATTACTTAGTTACGTGGGGTATATCAAAAAAAGTATCAACGAGACAAGGTATGCTGTGCGAGGTAATGAAATGCTTATTCGTCAAGAGGACAGCTTCTGTCCAGAAATGAATGATTTGGGCGCCGAAAGTTGAGGAAGTTGGTTAAATGTACAATGGGCTGCTACTGGTAGCCCAGTTTCTATGCTCCCTTCTAGCCATCAGTGGAAGTAGTATTCAAGTCCTGCGCCATATAGCATTGCCGAGCATTTACTATGTCTCCCCATTGTGCTTTGTCTTCTTCATAATCTGGTGATAGTGCCGTGTACCAGTGCTGTACAGCATGTGATCATATATGGGTTTTTTCTATAACGATTATCACAGCAGCCACGTGTGGTAAATGTCCACGAGAATTTATTAATTTTGAGTATCACATAACAACTGCATTGTTTATTGCATTACGCAAATTTTTTGAGAATTACATATGTGTATATTTGTTTGTTTTTTATGTTTCATGAAAGGCAGAGCAGCTAAGCGGAGGCGGAGCTTCAACATTGTACGAAATGTTGACCTCTCCAGACATAGACCTCAAAGAGCCGACGGCTACCCGGAAGAAGAAGATGTCGGAAGCTTCCCTAAGATCCTATGGCTTATGTTAATAAAACAATGTAAAACTGTATCAGAATGAAAAATGGCACATCTATATTAAATTTTTCACGTGGAAGTAGTTTGTATATGGCATTCTGAAATAAAACGCATTGTGGCTTCGCAAAAGATGATGAAAGTGTTAATGGTTTCAGAACATATAGAATTCAATTTATTTATCCAGATATGTTTATGAAAACCACGACTAGAAGTGGTTTTTTTCTGAACGAAAATTTAAAATCTATTGCAAAGTCAAGGGAATGGGCTATTTAAACTCTAAAACAGTGAGATCGCGAATAGTTGTTATAAACCGTGAATACTGAAATATATGGGAAGCATAGGTGCCTGACCTGGTAGATTAATGAAAAGTGATCGCTTTACTATTTAGTATGTGCCTTTAGTGAATTACGAAAATTTCCTGTACTTGAGATTTTTAATACTCCAGCCAGATACAGGATGTCGCTGTATTATCCCACATAGTTGACAGAATTACTAAATGCACCAGTAAATATTCTGCTGGAATACGCCAAAGATGATGAAAATGGTGGAAGTGTTACACGATTCTCTGCGTAAAGGGTCCCCAATAAATGTACTTCACACCACAGCAATTATGTAAAGGAATATGTGAGACAAGAATTGTGTTGGTGCTCTAGTTTTCTCCCTGGTGTTTAAGTCAAAACTGTTACTTGATACATTTTAACGCACATATAGCAGTATTGTGTAAACCCGAAAAATTTACTGTACTTGTGGGAGGATGTCTGACGACTGAATCAATTATTCTGTATTTGAGTCCGGTATTAGGATCCAAAACCGGATTCCAGCTGTCCACTCTAGGGTTCGAATGTATGTCATTGAAGGTGACGTTCTGAACAATTTGTAAAGGAATCGTTCACCAGCACTGTGGCTATAGGTTTTCTGGATCACTTTGCACTTAAATGCCCTTGAAAAGTGCAAGTACTAGAGTGAGATGTCTATACGCAATGTCATGGTAGTTTAACTTTGACCGTGACATTGATACTTGCATGTATAAAATCATCAATGACCTTAAATGCAAGACATAACGATGATCGATTTCGCAAAACTTGCCCATGACATTAACATTGCTATTTGCACTTATAATAGTATCAATGACCTTAAATGCGTGGCATAATCAAGATGGTGGATTGCGCAAAACTTAAAATATGGCAGTAAATTAAAAAAAAAAAAAAATCTGGCTCTTGGTGGGAAATTTACAAAATTTCATTTACATCTTTTTCATCCCATTATTTCTGTGGCCTCACACACAAACACACACACACACACACACACACACACACACACACACACACACGTACACACGCACGCACTCACACAGTCTACATAATATGTATACCGTCTCCATTACCTTCTATGAGAGACTAGGCTAGAAATCAGCTGCTTTCAAAGGAATGGGACAGTTACAATGTATCACCATACTGGCTGCGCTCAAATGCATACCAACAACCTAAATTATTTAATCGGGAACAGCAAACTACACAATGTTCTTCCCATGTCAGAAACTTCTCTGATTTAAAAGTCTGTCAGACATTATAGTAATGTCATGCTGAAGTATTAACTTCACCTTGGAGTTCAATACATTGTCATCATCTGCTGTTACACAGTGAAAATCTTGTCCTGTGATACCCTCTGTAGTATACTATGCTATTGTTGCTTCATTAAAATAAACATTACACAGTGTAATACGAGTATACACTGAACTGAAGAAAAGTCGTGGGATAGCGATACGTACATATACAAATAGTGGTACTACTGCGTACGCAAGGTATCAAAAAGCTCAGAAGATTCACGCAAAAAGTTTCCGACGTGATTATGACCACACGACATGAATTAACAGGCCTTGAACACCGAATGGTAGTTGGAGCTAGAGGCATGGTTCATTCTGTTTCCGAAATCGTTAGGAAATTAAGTATTCTGAGGTCCACAGTGTCAAGAGTGTGCCGAGAACACCAAATTGCAGGCATTACCTGTCGCCACAGAACACTCAGTGGTCGACGCCATTTACTTAACGACAGAGAACAGTAGTGCCTGCGCAAAGCTATCAATGCTAACAGAGAAACAACGCTGCATGAAATAGCCGCAGAAATCAATGTCGGATGTCCGACGAACGTATTCGTTAGGACAGTGCGGTAAAATTTAGCGTTAATGGGCTGTGGCAGCAGTTGACCGAAGCTTGTGCCCTTGCAAAAGGCACGACTTCACCTGCAGCGCCTCTCTTGGGATCGTGACTACGTCGGTTGGAGCCTAGACGACTGAAATACCGTCGCCTGGTAAGATGAGTCCAGATTTCTTTTGCTAAGATATTACGAGTGTGGCCCAGACTCCACGAAGCCACGGACCCAAGTTGTCAACAAGGAACTGTGCAAGCTGGTGGTGGATCCATAATGGTGTGGGTTGCGTTTACATGGAATAAACTGGATGCTTTGGTCCAACTTAACCGGGCATTGAAACTTCCTGGCAGATTAAAACTGTGTGCCAGACCGAGACTCGAACTCGGGACCTTTGCCGTTCGCGGGCAAGTGCTCTACCAACTGAGCTACCGCAGCACGACTCACGGCCGGTACTCACAGCTTTACTTCTGCCAGTACCTCGTCTCCTACCTTCCAAACGTTACAGAAGCTCTCCTGCGAACCGTGCAGAACTAGCACTCCTGAAAGCAAGGATATTGCGGAGACATGGCTTAGCCACAGCCTGGGGGATGTTTCCAGAATGAGATTTTCACTCTGCAGCGGAGTGTGCGCTGATATGGTAGGATACGAGACGAGGTACTGGTAGAAGTAAAGCTGTGAGTACCGGGCGTGAGTCGTGCTTCGGTAGCTCAGTTGATAGAGCACTTGCCTGCGAAAGGCAAACGTCCCGAGTTCGAGTCTCGCTCGGGCACACAGTTTTAATCTTCCAGGAAGTTTCAAATCAGCACACACTCCGCTGCAGAGTGAAAATCTCATTCTGGAAACATCCCCCAGGCTGTGGCTAAGCCATGTCTCCGCAATATCATTTCTTTCAGGAGTGCTAGTTCTGCAAGGTTCGCAGGAGAGCTTCTGTGAAGTTTGGAAGGTAGGAGACGAGGTACTGGCAGAAGTATAGCTGTGAGTACCGGGCGTGAGTCGTTCTTCGGTATCTCAGTTGGTAGAGCACTTCCCCGCGAAAGGCAAAGGTCCCGAGTTCGAGTCTCGGTCGGGCACACAGTTTTAATCTGCCAGGAAGTTTCATATCAGCGCACACTCCGCTGCAGAGTGGAAATCTCATTCTGTTAACCGGGCATTGACTAAAAATAGGTATGTTCGGTTACCTGGAGACCATTTTCAGACATTCATGGACTTTATATTCCCAAACAACAATGGCATTTTTATTGATAACAGTGCTCCATTTCGCGGGCCCACAGTTTTTGGCAACTGGTTTGAAGAACTTTCTGGACAAGTCGAGCAAATGATTTGGCCATCCAGATCGTGTGACATGAATCTCATTGACCATTTATGGGGCATAATTGAGAGAGCATTTCGTGCACAAAATTCTACACCGGCAACACTTCTGCAGTTATGGAAGGCTACAGTGACAACATTGCTCAGTATTTCTGCAGGATACTTCCAGCGACATACTGAGTCCACGCTATGTCAGTTGCTGCATCACTCCCGGCGAAAGGAGTACCGACACTAGGTTAGGAGGTTTCTCATGACTTTTGTTACATCAGCATACATTAGAATGTTGTCTCATTAATGTGAGCGATGTAAATATACGTATATAATATGAACATCATCACGTTTTACGTATGTAATAAAGTCAGACACCTCCATGACTGAACGGTTAGTGTTACTGTCTCAGGTGTTAAAGGGATGCAGTATTACACTGGTGAATGAAACAGGGTTGCCTTAATGAAAGACGAACTGAATGGATAATTTATTGCTCTCTGTCTACCTATATGTCTCTGTCTATTAGTTAGAGTTTCATTAAGTCAGCTTCGTTTTTATTTACCGGTGAAATATTGTAGCTGATATTTGCAGGGAAATCTAAGTATCAAACTATGTGTAGACTTTACTCCTGATGTCTCGTAGAGATTTAGAGTTTTAATCTGACAAATGAAGCTATCGATTTCTATATATGATAGTTTTATATGATTTGCTGGTAACTTGTACATGCTCATTAAATGTAATTTTTCGTTTCGTTTTAAAGACTGCACACAGCTTTCAACTGGTGAATATAGAATTCATATTCATGTGACCTCCCCAGTAAGCGCATTGCGGAAAGCAGACATTCATGGTAACAAGAAATGCTAAATAGGAAGAAAATGTATGCATTGACATTGTTTTAACAATAGAAATTTATTTATCACAGTTAACAAAGCACTGCACTGTATACAAACGGTCCACTTTAAATGCCAAAACGCTTCACTCATACTAAATTCATTACAACAAAAATGCTCTTACTTCAGCTAAAATAGGATTTCTTACGGAAACGGAGGTGTACATTTAATGCAAGCAGCAGTGTGTCAGATGGAAAGAATAGCACCTGTCTCCTCTTCGACATTAATTTTACACGAATGAGCGTCTACTGTTGATAGCTCTCAGGCCCACTTGCTGTTCAGATGAAAATGCACCTGCTTCTTTCTTCGGACATACAGTATCCACAATACATTTTCTCTTTGAGAGGCATCCCAAACAAACACTTGGGATACCACAAAGCATATTCAACCCACAGATCGTGCGTTTCTTCCCAACATTTGTAGCCTCCAGCACAATGGAACTACACAGTTTGCCCTCCAATACCAGTGTAAAGGTATCCAGCTTCGAAGAGTTTGTGTGACGCTACTTAATATCTAATGACTAATCACTAAAGGCATTCTTACGCGTATAGTGTTTAAAATCAGGTAATCTGATGCTGCTGAAGATATTCTCGACATTATACACCGAAATTCACAGTAGTGTTGGGTCAAGAGATTAATGAGAAGGTATTTAGTCTCTAAGTGAGGATTTATCCCACATCAGGAGTTGCAAAGCCGAAAGATTACTGCAGTATTGTATACTCGCTTACAGATAAGCAATTCCCCATTGTCAGCAAAATGTGACATGTTTGTAGATTACATAAATGCGCATGTGCAAATGTCAACATGTCTAATCGTGACATCGATTATACAAGACGAGGATTTTACCAGCAAGCTGCAACAAGCAAAAACGAGCTGAGATTTTTCAAATCAAGATCTGTTCCCAGAATATAGTGGGTGGAGATTCGAAAGATGTTGAAACCCAACTTGCTCTTCACTCACACGAAGTGTTGAGTGCTACTGACAAGGAATTTCAATTTATTACCTGTTTCTAGATTTCCACAAGGCTTTTCACACTGCACAAGTGGCTTGTAGTGAAATTGCGTACTTGTGGAAAATCGTCTCAATTGTGCGACTGGATTCGTGATTTTCCGTCAGGGAGGTCACAGTTCGTAGTAACTGACGAAAGTCATCGAGTAAAACAGAAGTGATTTCTGTCGTTCTCCAAGGTAGTGTTACGGGCCCTCTGCTGTTCCTACATAAAGGATTCCAGAGACTATCTGAGTAGTCCTCTTAGGTTTCTTGCAGATGATGCTGTCATTTATTGTCTAGTAAAGTCATTAGTTATCAAAATAAATTGCAAATCGATTTAAAAAAGATATCTGTATGGTGCGAAAATCGGCAATTGACCCTAAATAATGAAAAGTGTGAGGTAATCAACATGAGTGCTAAAAGCAATACGTTAAACCTCGGTTACCCGATGAATTAGTCAAATCAACAACCCGTAAATTCAACTAAATAACTAGGAATTACAATTACTAACAATTTAAACTGGAAAGAAGACATAGAAAATGTTGTGGGGGAAGGCAAACAAAAGGCTACGTTTTATTAGAAAACGTAACATATCTACTGAAGACTGCCTACACTACGCTTGTCCCTCCTCTTCTGGAGTATTGCTGCTCCATCTCCGATAGTTACAAGACAGGATTAATTGAGTACATCGACAAAGTTTTGTGTTATAGCAAAATAGGGGAAACAATGTCACTGGCATTAAAATAAAGGCATTTTTCGTTGCGGTGGAACGTCCATACGAAATTTCAGTCAGCAGCTTTCTCCTCCGAATGCGAAAACGTTTTGTTGACGCCGAACTACATAGGGGTAAACGATCATCATAATAGAATAGTAGATATCAGAGCTCGAACAGGAAGATACAGGTGTTAGTTTTACCTGCGCGCTGTTAGATATTGGAATAATACAGAATTATTGTGAAGATGGTTCGATGAACTCTCTGCCAAGCACTTAAGTGTGATTTGCCGAGTATTCATGTAAACGTAGATGTAGATTACATTTGCAGGTCATTAGCATAAAGGTTCTGAGTTACCAGGTATCCACCCATGCTGGAACACGTATATTAGTACACGGTGTAGCCTTCACGAACGGTAATGCAGGCGCTGACTGTGGCGTCCAGTCGATCGTGTAAACGACGAATAGTGTAATGGGATACGATATTCCACTCCTGCTGTACCTGTTCATGTAGTTCTGCAAGAATTGTTGGTTGACAAATCACATGAGTCATTTCTCGTTCTATCATATCCCAACCGTCCTCGACTGGGCACAAGTCAGTAGATCGTACTAGCCAAGGAATTTGCTGCACGTCTTGCAGAGCATTTTGAGATTAACGGGAAGTGTGTGGGCAGCAGAGCTTCTGTGAAGTTTGGAAAGTAGGAGACGAGGTACTGACGGAAGTAAAGCTGTGAGGACGCGACGTGAGTCGTGCTTGGGTAGCTGAGATGTTGGTAACTCAGCGTGTTCGGTCAAGGGGTTCACTGCCCTCTGTAATAATAATAATAATAATAATAATAATAATAATAATAATAAAAAGATGGTAGAGCACTTGCCCGCGAAAGGCAAAGGTCCCGAGTTCGAGTCTCGGTCCGGCAAACAGTTTTAATCTGCCAGGAAGTTTCATATCAGCGCACACACCCCTGCAGAGTGAAAATCTCATTCTACTTATTTATATACTGTAGTTCCTATTATGAAAGTAATAATGTAATCTGATCTCTGTGACAAACTAACTATGACGTAATTTTTGCTTTCATTCGAGTAGACCATCAATCTTCCTTATATCTAATGATAGTTAATGAATTATTTATGGCAAATAGCAATTTTCGTTACGGTGTGGGTGAAATACTTAAACTAGTTCTCTCAGTGGTAGATAAATATTAAAGTAAAAACTGTGTACTACATTATTACTTATTTACGGTATGCGTCAGAATGGGCTTGAATCTCTCTTTTTATCTTCATGGCCTCTTCCGAGATATATGTAGCAAGTAGCAGTATATTTGTTGAGTCATTATGGAACGTACATTCTCGTGACTTAAGCAAGAAACTAGAACGGCTCATTCGCAACATCTCCCACTGGAGTTGCTTTATCATTTCTGTGACGCTTTCATGCTTTCGTAATGAATCTGTATTGAAAGGCTCCGCTCATCATTGGATCTTTTCTGTTTACTCTATCAACCCTGTCTCGTACTGATCCCATACTGACGAGCAGTTTTGAAGTATCTGCACACTAATGTTTTGTAGGATATTTCCCTTCTTGATAGATTACATTTTCTGAGGATTCTTCAAGTGAATTTCTGTCTAATGGCATCTAGAAGACTAGCGATTCATTTTACCTCATCGTTCCATTCCAGAGCGCTCCGCACTCATACTCCTAAACATTTTGTGGCAGTAACTCCTTGCCGTGTTGTTCTGCTGTCGTGTAATCATACAATTAAATGTCTATGTATTCGCAGTATATTATATTTGTGAACGCTGAAGGTCAATGGCCACTCCACGAAACTAGCTTCGATCATCTGCAGGTCCTCATGCATTTCACTACAACATTTTACCGTCGCGACTTCTCTATATACAACAGCATCATTCGTGAAAAGCCTTGGGGAACTTCCGACGTTACCTACTAGGCCATTTATAGAAGTGCTGGAAAAAGAAGGAATTTAGCACACACTTCTACGGGTTTCCACTTCACTCAAGATGCCCCATTACAAGTTCATAAGAGCTATTCTAAAATGGATACAAAATATGAAATTCAAGTTGCTGAAAGGATGTCATGTCGTACTCATCCACAAATACAAATCGGGAAAAAGATGTGATAAACCTGAGTCGTATCGGCCTATCTGACCATCGTGTTCGGCGAAATAATGGAAAGAATTATTGAGAGGCATTAGAAAGGTGGAATGAAAAGAAAAAAAGCTGTACCACAAATACAACTACGGTTTCGAAAAGGAAAAGGTACAACTGTTACAGTTACTAGCGCACCCGTGACCTACGGGACTTGTCTTTCATCAACAATCGAAACTGGGACGTTCGAACGGCGCCATGACTTAAATTTTGAGTAAAAGTCATCGGCAATGATGGCCAATGACTTCCTGCATGAGAAGTTACCCTCGTTCTAACAAAGGTCTTGTCAAAGAAGGTGGAGGAGTGGTCAGAAGTTCTGGGGACTTCCTTGGGGTTGGAGAGGGAAACTGATCCAAAAAGGAGGAGGAATCAGCGATGATCAATGTCATGAGGATGCATAAGGCAATGGAAACCACTGCATTAAATACACATAACGTGTGTCCGCAGGACATTTGGCCTGCAATAGAATAATAGAAAACAGTGTCATAATGATCTCTCCATTGGAAAAAGATCCCTGTATAATTCTCCATTCGAATCTTTGGGAGAGGACTGCCAAGGGGAAGGTGACCATGAGAAAAAGATTGAATTACTAACGAAAGTGTAAAGTACTACCATTTGAAGCTTGGGATATCTGTAGTGTGATCGTGATAGGAAAGCTAGAAGATCTCAAAAAGGAAATGCCACTGCTCAATCTAGATATAATGGCGGTAAGTCAAGTGAAATGGAAAGAA
This sequence comes from Schistocerca americana, assembly GCF_021461395.2. Taxonomy (NCBI): domain Eukaryota; kingdom Metazoa; phylum Arthropoda; class Insecta; order Orthoptera; family Acrididae; genus Schistocerca; species Schistocerca americana. The sequence continues at coordinate 494,969,474 of NC_060124.1, read as the reverse complement.
GACAAGGATTTTTGGTCAGATGAGTTTAGGGTAATATTAACAGCAGGCCGGCCATTGTGGCTGAGCGGATCTAGGCGCTTCAGCCTGGAACCGCGCTACCGCTACGGTCGCAGGTTCGAATCCTGCCTCGGGCATGGATTTGTGTGATGTCCTTGGGTTAGTTAGGTTTAAGTCCCATAGTGCTCCGAGCCTTTTGAACCATTAACAGCAGCAGAAAATAGTTAACGGGAGTAGGGTTCGTTAAGAATAGGAAGGTAGGGCAGACAGTCTGTTACTCTGAACAGTTCAGTGATAGAGTTGTTCTTATCAGAATCTACAGCAAATCCACACCGGCAACGAGAGTTCAACTATACATGACGACGTCACTAGCTGAAGATCAGGAGATAGAGAACGTATATGAGGATATTGAAAGGGTAATATAGTAAGCAACGGGATACGAAAATCTGGTAGTCGTGGGGGCAGGAATGCAGTCGTAGGGGAAGGAATAGAAGAAAAGGTAACAGGAGAATATGGGCTTGGGACAAGGAATGGGAGAAACAAGATTAATTAAGTTCTGCAATAAGTTTCAGCTAGAAATAGCGCATACTCTGTTCAAGAATCACAACAGGAGGAGGTGTACGTGGAGAAGGCCGGAAGATACGGGAAGGTTTCAATTAGTAACATCATGAACAAGCAGAGACCTTGAAATCAGATATTCGGTTGTGAAGTGCACCCATTAGCGGATATAGATTCAGATCACAATTTAGACTAGACAGGTAGCATCAATGCCCAAAGAAGTATGATAAGGAAGTACTAAGCAATGAAGAGACACACTTGAAGTTCCCTGAAGCTATACATACTGAGATAGTGAAGGTAGTTGATTTGAAGACGAATAGACATCTCTAAAAAGGGCAATCACAGAAGTCGGGAAGAAAACCGTAGGTGCAAGGAAGACAACTGCGCAGAAACCGTGGACAACAGACGAAATACTTATGCTGATCGAAGAAAGAAGGAAGGAAAATGTTCAAGGAGATTCAGGAATACAGAAATACAAGTCACTTAGGAATGGTATAAATAGGAAATGGAGGGAAGAAAAAGTAAAACAATTCCATGAAAAAGCGAAGAAATCGAAAAAGAAATAATCATCACAAAGATGGACTCAGCATACAGAAAAGTCTTCGGTGAAATTAAAACAAAGGGCGGTGACATTAAGAGTACAATGAAAATTACGCTGTTAATCGCAGAGGAGGAAGTGGATAGGTGGAAAGAGTACATTGAAGGTCTCTATGAGGGAAACGGCTCGTCTAATGCGATAGAAGAAGAGACAGGAGTCGATAGGGCAGACATAGGAGATGAGGTATTAGAATCAGAATTTAAAACAGAGTACAAAATCGTAAAATCAGGGAAGGTAGAAGGGATGGATGACATTCCATAGGAATTTCTAAAATCATTGGGGAAGTGGCAACAAAAAGACTATTCACATTGGTGTCTAGAACATAATTCCGAAGCTAGCAAGAGCCGACAAGTGCAAGAATTATCGCACAGTTAGCTTAACAGCTCATGCAATTAAGTTTCTGACAAGCATAATATACAACAAAATGGAAAAGAAAGCTTAGGATCTACTGGATGACGGACGGTTTGGTTTAGGAATGGTAAAGGGACCACAGAGGCAGTTCTGACATTGAGGTTGAGAGTGGAAGTTAGACGGAAGAAATATCGGAGCACTTTCATTGGATATGTCGTCCTGGACAGTGTAATATGGTGCAAGACGTTCTGAGAAATACAAGTGTAAGCTGCAGGTGAAGACGGGTAATGTACAATACGTACAAGAAATAAGAGGAAACAATAAGACATGAAGACCAAGAACGAAGTACTCAGATTAAGAAGGGATGTAGTCTTTTGCCCCTAATGTTCAATCTCTACATCGAAGATGCAATGAGGAAAATAAAACAAAGGTTCAAGAAAGGGATTAAAATTCAGGGTGAAAGAATATCAATGATAAGATTCGCTGATGACATTGCTATCCTCATTGAATGAGAAGAACTATTATAGCATGTGTTGAATAGAACGTAGAGTCTAGTGAGTACAGAGTATGGACTAAGAGTAAATCGAAGAAAGACGGAAGTAATGCGAAGTATCACAATGAGAATAGCGAGAAACTCAACACCAGAACAGGGGATCAAGAAGTAGATGAAGTTAAGGAATTCTGTTGCATAGGCAACAAAATAACCCATGATGGGTGGAACAAGTAGGACGTAAAAACCAGCCTACCATTGTCGAAAAGGGCATTGCTGGCGAAGAGAAGTCTGCTAATATCACACCTAGCTATTAATTCGAGGAATAAATTTACGTACGTTGGGAGCATAGCACTGCATGGTAGTGTAACATAGACAATGGAAAAATCGGAAGAGAAGAGAATCGAAGCCTTCAAGGTGTGGTACTACAGAAGAGTGTTGAACATTAAGTGGACTGATAAAGTAAGGTATCAGGAGATTCTCCACAGAATCGGCGAGGAAAGGAACACATGGAAGACACTGAGTAAAATAAGGGCCAAGGTGATAGGACATCTGCTGATACATCAGGGAATAACTTCTATGGCACTAGAGGGAGCTATAGTGGATAGAAACTGTAGAAAAAGACAGAAATTTGAATACATCCTGCAAATTATTGAGGACGTAGGCTGTGACCGCTACTTGGAGATGAAAAGGTTGGCACAGGCGAGGAAATTGTGGCGAGTCTGGCCGTATGAAACCAGCCTGAAGCCTGATGACTAAAAAAAAAAATCAATCTTGGGGAAGAAGTTGGAGGAACGCTAGATTTCAAAACCATTCGAGCCTAACATTGCAAGCTTTCTGAGCAATAGGAAGGCAATCACTTTGAAAAACGGAGCCAAACTGCGACCCAGAGAAACTTGTTCCCTTATTTCGCAATCTCTGTACTGCAGACCTTCGTCACCTGTTTGCTAATGGTATCGAAATACTACAATACGCAGACGACGTACGCGCTATTTCAAAGAAGTACTCTTCAGTCCTGTCATCTGATAATGCACAACGGGCTCGTAGGTCTGCACGAGTAGTGTGCAGAAAATGGCTTCTAAATGTCTTTTAGTAAGCTTTACTCGCCATAGGAATCCTCTTCCGAAAACAATTGGGGTCACATACTTTTCCAGTTGCGAAAACAACTTGGTATTTTGGAATGATTACACAGGCCAACGATGGAAAAACTTTTTTGCTGAAAATACCTTATTCTTATAATGTTATGTTTTTAAGGTGGGATATCCGAATATCACACATAATAAACTGTATCACCCACCATGTCTTCACATTTTACAGTTAAATTTATATAATTAAGCGATTTTTAAAGAATTTAACGTATTTTATATAGTTAAAATAATTTAAAAAGGAGGTGTAATGAATGTAGAAGACGCTGGTAGCACTGCTGAAAATCATTTGCTGGCAAAAATGGTCGATTCTATTTTTGTGTTAACAGATGGTGTTGTGTTTACTGTCAACCTAACCTCACTTTCCCGTTTCCTATATATGTGCTCAGTATTATGCCTAATCTGGTTGTAAAAACTCTGCTGAGAGTTTCTGTAAACTTTTGGTGAACTTGTGATTAAAAAACGCAAAATAAACACGACAGACTGTGAAAAAGCTAAAGTTGGTGAGCAAGATAAATCTTGGACGCTGTATAATGTATGTTATGTGTGTGTTGACGATCTGAGAAAATGGTCCAAAAAGGAGAAAAAAGCCTTTAGATTTATTGTTCCTACGATACGGAGGGAGCCAAAAAATCTTTCCAGTGATTGCTACTTTTGCAGTGTTGATATTACTGGACATAATTCGAAAAACAAGATCGGAAAACAAGAAGGTAATAAGCTATCCTAACCTTCCGTCCGCCATCCGACCAGTAGGCCATGGGGTAGATTTGCCAGTTCCTGAACCAACAGATGATTTAAATTCTATTCCAACAGAAGTATTTTCTGATCTACAGTCTGATTTAGATGAACCAGATGATGAGGCATTCCATTTTAATATAGAACGTCTACAGCCCAAATTGTTTACTCAGACAGAGATTAACGATTTGGTTAGGGATCTGGGCTTAATGAAAGAAAAAGCTGAAATGCTTGGCTCTAGATTAAAGGAAAAGAACTTATTGTCAGTTGGAGACAGCATATACATGTACAGAATGAGAGAGAAGCAATTTTCCAAGTTTTTTCAACAAGAAGGTGATTTAGTGTATTGTTCACACATTGCCAGTCTGATGAATGAATTGGGTACTGAATACAAAAAGGAAAACTGGAGGCTATTTATTGATTTATCCAAAACTAGTTTAAAGGCTGTTTTATTACACAATGGTAACATGTATGCATCTATACCTGTTGGACATTCTGTACATATGAAAGAAAGCTATGAAAACCCAGAAATAGTGCTAAATAAATATGCTATTATGCTCATGGTTGAATGATACGTGGCGATCCAAAAGTAACATGCATGCTCCTTGGTCAGCAAGGTGGCTTTACCAAATTTCCATGTCTCTTGTATGAATGGGACAGCAGGGCTAGGGATCAACACTGGTGCAGAAAGAACTGGCCTGTGAGGGGGTCTTTAAAACCTGGTGAGAAGAAAATTCTACGCAAAAACCTTGTAGATCCAAAAAATTTACTCCTACCACCTCTACATATAAAGTTAGGCCTAATGAAACAGTTTGTAAAGGCTTTGCCTAAAGATGGACCATGTTTTAAGCATCTCTGCCAAAAGTTTCCACACCTTTCAGGAGCTAAACTAAAAGAAGGCGTCTTTGTCGGATCTGAGATCAGAAAATTTATGTATGATGTTAACTTTGAATTCACAATGACCTTAAATGAGAAAGAAGCATGGGTATCATTCACGTATTTCTTTAAGAAGTTCTTAGGACATGGAAAAGACCCAGAATATGTTTCTATTACAGCTACAATGTTAAAGAAGTTTAAAACTTCAGAATGAGCCTGAAAGTTCACTTTTTGAACAGTCACCTTGATTACTTTGCGGACAGTATGGGAGACGTTAGTGAGGAGCAGGGAGAGCGTTTCCGCCAGGACATTAAAGCGATGGAAAAATGCTATCAAGGCCACTGGAACACCAACATGATGGGGGACTACTATTGGTTACTTCACCGTGAAGTTCAGCAAGCGACTCATCGTAGAAAAAGCTACACATGAAGCTTCAAAGAAAAAAGATAAATAAAATACAAACCAATTCAAACTGACAAGTGAAACTTGTATTAACACATATTATATTATATAGCAATTTATGTTGACTGCATAGGGAAGATCCCAAATTTACATCCACGGTAATTTCTTATTTCTTATTGTGTAACCTGTAGGAATTTTGTATTATACTTTCAGGGTAGATCTAGAGTTCCATTTTAGTTTTATTTATTCTCTTATATTATAAATCTTGTGTTTTGTCGGATCAATCGTTTGTTAATCCTATGAAACTTCTTATGAGGGCACACCTTAAAATAATTTCTACCATAAAATATCAATCCAAATCGTAATATAACTGTTTCTGTGTTGTGATGGCTGTATAGGCACTTTTCAAACGCCAATAAACTAAAACAGAAAAGGAAAAGACAAATAGTCAGACACGACGGTTTTACACATTATTATTAGTATAAAGACTGTCATCGATGCATCAATAACAACAACGAATGAAAAGAAAATGGGAACGAAACTTAGTAACATGAAAAGTTGCTGCAACTGATTTGCCAGTGGTATAGTAATAGTGACAGACTCTGAGAAAAAACAAAATAAAATCCCCATCTTCATCTTCATGAGTACCCTGTAGAACTACTAGTGTTTTCCTTTCCTGTTCCGCTCGCAAACAGAGGATGGAAAATAACTATCTATATGCCTCCTTTGCAGTCCTAATTTTTCGTATTTATCTTCGCACTCCTTACGCGAAAAGTATGTTGGCGGCGGTAGAAGCGTTCAGCAGTCAGCTTCCAATGCCAGTTCACTAAATTTTCTCATTAGTATTTCTCGAAAAGAGCCTCTCCCTCCCTCCAGGGATTCCTATTTGAGTTTCAGAACGATCGTCGTAACACTTGAATGTTGTTCGGACCTCCCGACAACAAATGTAGCAGCCCACCTTTCAACTGCTTCGATGTCTTCCTGTAGTCCGATCTGGTGTGGATCCCAAACATTCGAGCAGTGCTCAAGAATAGGTCGCACCATCGTCCTATATGCGGTCTCCTTTACAGATGAACGACACATTCCCAAAATTCCCCCAGTAAGTCGAAGTCTACCATTCGCCTTCCCTACCACATGCTTGTTCTATTTTGCTTTGCAACGTCACACCAAGTTCTTGATATGACGTGACCATGTCAAGCACGGCACTGTTATTGATGTATCCAGATTTTGTGGGTTTCTTTCTTCTCTAATCAACAGTAATTTTCATTTTCATATATTTAGAGCTAGTTGTCATTCATAATGCGTAGGACAGTTTGAGGAGACAACAAAACTAAAATAAGAAAGAAATTCCAAACTCATGGTTATAGGCAAGAAAGGAGGTTAAGGTATGACTGACCTAAGGAAAGATATTGAGAAACTCAAGGAAGTAATCAAATTTCGCTACCTCAGCCCAATGTGGAGAAAAACAGTAAATGTATCAAATAAATCAAGAGAACAGTAGCACTGGCCATGTGATCATTCTGAAATAAGAACAACCTTTTGCTGCGAAAGACCATCATTTTACGCATTAATAAACGATGTATAAAGACCTTTGTATTGGACATCCTGACACAAGAATATGAAACCTGGACGTTAGAGAAACAGAAAGTTCGCATCGAAACTGTGGAGTTTTGGTTCTCGAAGGGAACCAGAGAGGGAGAGAGAGAGAGAGCTTGGGTGGCGGAAAAACGAATTAGATGTTTCTACAAGATATAAAAGGAATGAACGTATTGGTGTAAGTTACAGCTCTGCTCGAAGCACAACTCATTTGACACTTAAGTCTAAGCGATTTAGAAGGCAGCATCATAGGGAAGAAAACGAGAGGACATTCGAGAACTTTGCTTTTGAAAAATATGATGGGATGTTCTTCATACATGGAGATGAACACGAGTGCTGAAGAGAGGAAGCTGCAACTGCACGGACGATGTTCAGCCTCCTGAAATAAGAAGAAGAAGGTGTTGTCACGGGAAAGTAGACACTTCAGTTCATTACATTTTATTATGATATTACTTTTTCTTCGCGTACAAGAAATATTACAACAAGAAAATGTTGATAATATTGAGGTTGAAGCTCTTCTGTCCGTGTTTGCTTACAAACATATTTGTTTTCGGAGAGGGTACGCAGTGAGAAAGAAAGTTCAAATGGCTCTGGGCACTATGGGACTTAACATCTGAACTTAGAACTACTTAAACCTAACTAACCTAAGGACATCACACACATCCATGCCCGAGGCAGGATTCGAACATCCATGCACTGTAGCGGTCGCGCGGTTCCAGACTAAGCGCCTAGAACCGCTCGGCCACACCGGCCGGCCTACGCCGTGAGAAAAACGCAATTTTTATCCTTTCTTTATTTCTCAGAAAAAAACAGGAACAATGCTGCTTACTACTTACACAAACATAAATTTTAGTTTTTAAGTTATATACGATTGCAGACGGCGAACTGAAAAAAAAACAACTACAGTAAAAAACGTGAAAATCAAAGAAGACCGCAGAAAGTGATAACAAAGTATATACAGAAAGCTTCAACAATTTTTTTTTTATTTCTAAATACAGTCTCAAAAACTAAAATTTATATGTGTGCATGTAATAAAGAGAATTCTTCCTGTTTTATAGAATGTTATCCAAAGTCCGCTGGTGATTCTGAAACTTCAGCGTAACGTGTCTGGTACATAAGGAAATTATAAAAATTGTGTCTTCTCAAGGCGGACCCTCTCCAAAGTCAAATCTGTGGATACTTTTTTTACTAGTTTTAAATAAAAAGTTTAGTGTCCGAAATTAGGAATCATTTTTATCGTAAACTGAGCAGCAATGTGATACATTGTCAAATATGCCTGCCACTGAACACTTGCTCCAATAATGTTTATGCTGACCATACAGCCACTCCACATCCGTAAAGTCTATATCGAATTAATTTGAAAATTTTAATGGAATTCAGCAGCAGTTAATTTTCCAGGGAAACTAAACGAATATATGGCGTCCTACCAAGCACCTGATAATCTCTTTACCCATGCTGTCACCGCTACATTGTGCCCCACACTGGACACCAGAAACGTTGTAAAGTTAGATTATCCTTAGGTATATGGAATCAAATCCTGATGACTTTGGCGCAAGACTTCATACTTCATCATCAATAACCACGCGTGTGGGCTCCGGAAACACATCCAGTCTAATCTTGAAATTCTGGGTCAGAAAATTCTCCCAACATCCTCAGACCGACAGACCATGTGCAGAAAAAGTGGCGAAAACGTGAGATCAAAACGGTGAAAATGTTGCGCAAGAGACGACATCTCAAGAGTGGAACTGGAATTGCAAGTGGACCGGGGGGGGGGGGGGGGGCGGCAGGAATATGCTGTAGTGTAAAAGACTACGCCACACGTCTGGATTATGAAATGACTGACGTTCCATACGAAGCCCAACAGGCACAGGGAGTATGGCAGGAAATTTTTGTTGAAGATGTGACTGAAAATTATTCTGAGCCAAGGAAAAAGGCTAGTGTCAAACGCGCCAAGATAAATCGTTCTGATCCTCAGGATAAGGCGCGAGCAATAAAATTACTATGTACACGCGTATCTAGTAGGGTCATCAGCAAGCAGAATGGGGAAGGGACACTAACGCCACGAAAACCGGTTTTTCCATCCAAAGCAGGAAAACTCACAATTTCGATTACTCTGCACAACGTTTCCAATTTCGTTGTGCTTGTGACCGTGATAGACAATGCAAAGTCTCATGCCTTCAGTGCTCCTGCAGTGCCACATGTGTTCCGTGAACAGGGTCCTTAGGAAGTTTCACAATGACACGGCAAGTGAGGGTATCTCCGTTAGTACTCGTCAAGAAGCCTTCAGTTAAACTGCGCCTTTGTGAGGACTTCAAGGCAACAGTGGAATCCCCCCGCCCACACACACACACACACACACACACACACACACACACACACACAGTAATTCATTTCCTTTGCCTCGATGGACTTATAGACCGTTTGGGAGCTGGTCATTACTTCGCTAAGACTGATTTACACGATTCCTGTCTCCTGAAACCCTTTAGACGAAGAGTCACAGCAAAAATTTCTCATTAATATACGCGTGGGACTGTTCTAATTTCTTCGTTTTCCTTTCGGTAGTGGACATACAACAGCAATTTACCAGCGCAGGCTGGAGTACCTAACTGAATCTGTGCCTTCATCTACAATTTTTTTACATGATACAGTGGTATCATGTCGCACATCAGACGAGCACTTTAGGAACCTGCGCATCCTACTACTAGAGTTATCAGAGGCAGGCTTTAAACGCAGCGGAAGTAAATGTTTGTTCTTACAAACTGAGATTGAGTATTTGGGGCACGTTATTAACTCTCTTTTTCTTCCCTACACAGTCGCACTTGAGGCCATTCGTGATCCCAGACCCCCAAGGAATGTTACTGAATTACAGTGTTATGGAAGCTGATGTATTACATCCACTTCATTCCGAATGCAGCTCAGACAGCGGCACCGTTTGCAACGCCTTCGCCGCCAAAATGTGCGCTTTGTATGGTACCAGGAATGTGACATTGCTTTTCGACGACTCGACTCAGTGATGATCCGCTCTGTGATCGTCTCCTAGTTCATTTTCATCTTACAAACCTGTAATCTTGGCCGTGGCTTCCTCTTCATACGTCATTGTAGCTGTACTCTCGCACAGCATTGGTTCTGCTGACAAATCAGTAGCCTTCGCCTTCACGAAGCTCAGAGCAACTATTCGCAAATAGAACAGAAGGCTTTTGTCATCTATGGAGTGAATAAATTCCATCAGTATTTGTACGGAAGGAACTTCCACTTGGTCACCTACAACAAGCCTTTGCAGCCGCTTTCGATCGCGGCCAGGCTCATTCCGAAATACACTGCGCAGAAACTGCAACGCTGGGCTTTCACCTTATAGCACTACCAGTACGAGATAATGTACAGGCCACATCCAGGGATACCAATGCAGACATTCTTAAGCATCTTCCCCTGGGACCAGATGCATAGCCTGAAGCATCAGAAGCATTATGTTCCAGCATCGATGCACACGACTCAGACACGTTGGACTAGCTTCCATCAGATCACTGGAAAATAGTCCAGGCCACGGCAGCGGAACTGGGCTTCAGTGATTCAGTAGCGCTATGCGCACACTGGCTTGCTTCACATTGTAAAACAAATTGATAGCCCAGTGGTTAGCCGATACTTATCACTTTGGCTTGACTTGTCTGTGCTAGAATGTGTAGGGCTGCTAGGCACTAAATCTGAACAATCGTTTCCGGTGATTCCAGTCGTTCTCTAGAGACATGTTCTTAGTTTGCTTCATCTGGATCACAGCGGCATGTCCCCACCAGACAATCAGCTCCCTGACGTTGCACATAGTTTGGCGTGGACTCGCAAATAGAGCAGGTGGAGGCCAAGTGCCATGCTTGTACAGGACACTGGGCAGGCCTTCTTCACAGGTTCTTTGATTGGCCGTAGTCTGAAGCACTATGACACCGTTTGTATTAGGATTTTGCTGGACCCTACTGAAACACTCAGTGGCTGATTGTCGTCCACACATATAGCAAGTTTTCTTCTGTGGTTCCCATGCACTCTACGAAGACAAATCCCTCCCATCAATCCCTGCAGCACGTATTTTTTCTTGAAGGTCTACCGGAGTTGCTTGTGACTGACAACAAAGCCAAATCTGTGTCTGCAGAATTTACATTATCGGATTTGAGACCCTGTCCTTGGTTCTTCAGCGCCATGCTGCATCCATAGGATGCAGTTTCCATTGGTAGTTCTAGAAAGTTTCCCAGGTGGAGCGTAATGTTCGCTTGGAAGTGACCTCTCGCATATAAAACGACGTTTAGGATTATACTGTACAATGAGACAGTTGAGGTTGACTGTTATCATGCACAATCACCACTGTAGACTATAACTTAAATAACATATTTACTTGTCAAGTGAAAATCCCAGAAGTGACCAAAGTTATGTTATCGATTTTATAAAATGTCCATACTTGTGATTATGGGGAACTTCTAAATCCCCATTGGCTAAAGAAGTTGGTATTACCAGGCTGAAGACCACTACAGAATGGATTGTGTTTCTGATCCCTGTGCAAGACTGCTTAGGTATGTGCACTGTGACTCGTAGGTTTCTTTTCGAGTACTCTGTCATGGAATATATTTACGTCACTTCGACAATTACTCGTAGTTGTCCAATGCTTTCGCTGCTGTAACAAATCATTTCGTCTCTATTTTCTGTGAATTAAGACGCTGATATCACCGTTTCTGCAAGGATATAACACTATTACATTGCAATGTTGGGTCATACCTCGTAATATCTGCAGCCATTTTGTTTAATTTTAGCTTATTGGAAGTCCGAAAATTAACGATGTGGTTGAGGAGTTGATTTTAAGTGTATATTTCAGCTGTAGCAGCATCAGTATTTTGTAGAATCTCTGAACTCATTTCCAGCTGTGAGCCACAAAGTTTCCAATCACAACTATTTCGACATCTACACCTACAAATCTGTATGTTACAAAGAATAACATCTCTTAAATACGTGTTGCGTCATGTCTTTATCATTTAAAAGAATTGAGGGTGGTCGTATAATGGTATGCTTACGGTGAATGTCATTCGTTAGACCTTAGGCGCATTTGATGCCTTATTGCTCTCGCAAGATGTGTGATATCCTACATGTAATACACCTTTTGTTATGCAGCGATATAGGTGAAACAGTGACAGCAGGTTGAGGGGTAAAAAGAATGCACCTATCTCTCAAATCGTATACTTTATTTTATTTTTATCATAGACCTCTTTTTCTGCAGTTTTTTCACAACAGGGTAACGCTGTATACACCACAGCAACCTATATACTGGGAGTAGAACTAAACCTGTATTCTCGGTGGAGTTCAATAGAGGTTGCTGTTCCTACAGCCCTGAATGGAATGGTAAGGCTTGCGGATAGCTTGCTACATTTCGATACTACGTAGTGATTTCAGTGCCACTTATGAGCCACAAAAATTGGCAGTGTGGGACTTTGACCGCTAAATTGGTGAAAACTACAGCAACACCATTCAGAGACTGAACCCTATAAGTAAACACAGCTCACGTAGTGATTAGACGGTAGCCTCGTGAAGATTCAAGAGAAGAGTCAAATACGCAGCCGCCTTCATGTGACCAGTTATGTCTTTAGGCTTCCATTTCGAAAAAAAAGAAACCGCAAGCACTGTGATGTGCAAAGAAACCGGGCAGGGGAACATGTGGAATGGTAGCTTGATCAGAGGTGTTGGATTATCTTTGCTATGAATGCAAGATTTGTCTGACAGCTGATGCCCATCCAAGAAGAATGAGGAGTAGGCATGCACTCAAATGGGTTGAACCTGGAGAATTTTTTATCTGGGTGTGTGACAGTGTCATTTACAGATGTCAGACGCCTTTCATCGAAATCGAGGGTAATTTTAAGGATCTGTAACACTGGGAAAATATTTTCCAAGCTGTTGCTCAACCCAGAAGCCAACATTTCGTCGATGGGTTCGTCTTTCAAGAAGACATTGCTTGAGCACACCAAGTCCAGTCAGTGAACATGGCTGCTGGAATCAACTGACTGGATAGTCCTGTTTAACTTACTGACGTCAGCCTGACTGAGCATACTTACGACGAGTTCATACATGGAAACATGCATCGTGGAAACACCCCTCGTGACAGTCCGGACGGGAAGGCTTATCTCGACCACGTTAATTACAGCAACGAATGGACCAGCATGCACGAGCGATCGGTGGGGGAGGGTGGGGAGGGGGGGTGTAGGGGTGGAGCGAAGAGGTACTAAATACTACCTAACAGGAGGTTTTGACGTCACACAAGCAAGAAAATGTTCTCTTTCAAACAAAATGTCTTCATTTTGGTTATTTTTCCATTTCACAGTAAAGTTATTTCTGATTGCTGTTATTGAGTGTATTTTTCCTTTACTCGTTCACCTTCAGTAAGAACACACACATTCTCAGAATAACGATGGAAGATCGGAAAGGAGCGCCCAATAGCTTTTTCCTCCTCTCGTACGGCAGCTAGAATGTTGAAGTTCCACGACGGTGTAGATTGAAGTTGGCGCTGCAAAGGATATTTTGTTTCCATGTGCAGCTCTAGCGAGAGAAGCTTGAAATGCGAAACAAACAAGACGCACATGTTACTCTCATCAGCTTGTGATGTGCAGCGAACTGTAGTTCGATATTTGTGGACCAAAGCCCATAAACCGAGTGAAATTCGCAAGGCGTGTGTGGGGACGACTGCAAGGACCGTAGCAATGTGTCCACGTGGTGACCATTCTTCCAAGAGGGCCGGGTGAACCTTAGTGATTCGCCCCGCTCAGAGTCACTGTTTACAGCTGCAACCGTGCGGAATGTCAAAGCCCTTGAGGCAGCAAATTTGAGCGACCGGCGTGTGCAATTGCGAACCTTATCGTAGCAATTCAACATTTCCTATGGTGCGGTGTATGATATTGTTCACGAAAAAATGAAATTTATTAATGTTAGTGATCCCTGGGTGCCTAAGAGTCTGACAGTAAATGAGAATGAGCAGCGAATCATGAGAAGATTGAATCACTTAACACGTTACGCCCCAGAAAGGCCAAAATTTCTGAAAAGAATTGTCACTTGTTATAAGTCGTGGGCATACCACTACACACCCGAAATCGAGCAGGGTTCTATGGAGTGGAGGTTGGTCCCCAAGTACCAAAAAAATTAAGTAACTCATTTTGCCAGGAAAGTGCTTGTGACAGTGTTCTGGAATATGCTTGCTGTGTTATTGATGGATTTTGCTGCACACAAGACCACTGTGAATACTGTTGCCTGCATTAAAATTTTGGTTGACGCTCTTAACAAATGCGTCTTCATTAATCCTGAAGGTGTCAGACTTCTTCATGACAATGCACACCCCAGTTTAGTTATTCCCATTCATGAGAAGATCGCCAAATTCGGGTGGGAGGTGCTCCAGTATCCACCACACAGACCGTACCTTGCATCTAGGACTTTCATCTGTTTGGTTCCATGAAGAAATTGCTTGGCATCCCAACCTTTGCGGCACAAATGGTTCAAATGGCTCTGAGCACTATGGGCCTTAACTTCTGAGGTCATCAGTCCCCTAGAACTTAGAACTACTTAAACCTAACTAACCTAAGGAAATCACATACACCCATGCCCGAGGCAGAATTAGAACCTGCGACTGTAGCAGCAGTGCTGTTCCAGAATGTAGAGCCTAGAGACGATCGGCCACCCCGGCCGGCTATCAGTGGTCTGCAGACGGCTATACTCCAATCAGAGACATCAACTAACAGGGCGTATTGAAACACGATGGGGGAAATGTGTGGCCATCGTTGATGACTATGTAGAAAAGTAGATAAAAGATGTAAGTTTATTTATGATTTTTTTTATTTTCTCTTTTAATCTTGTTGGTAATTAAATTATTGTGTGTTACTTCCTATCTTCTCTCATACAAGTGTCGCAAACCTTTCTTGGAGCAATTCAGTGAAGACACAGCTGCCAAATATAAAGCAAATTAGGACAACGTGTAGTAGTGCAAAACCAAATGTTAAGCATTTCCAATTTTTAGCAGTTAGCTGCATTTAGTACCCACGGTCCAGCTTCCTTTAGATGTTACCTTCACAGAGCATTCTTCTGAACAATGCAGCGACAGGGCAACTCGAGACAACCTCTACCACCTGCCCCCTTTCCCCTCTTCCCCCTCACCAGTTGGCTGTCTCTGCGTGAGGTCTGGTAGCGCCATTAGCAACCCCAGTAGGGTTCATCAGCAGCTGCCTCTAGACTATGGATGCTCTGGTGAGTCAGGTCCCGCCCAAGCCTGGTGGTGGGGGAAGGCGGGAATGGGCGGGGTGTGAGACAGGGTTGTGGGGAAGGGGGTGGAGTCACAGCAGAACACAGACGCCCATGCGTCGCTGCGTAGCGGCCCAGGCTAGCAGGCTAACTAATTAAACTCCAGGCCGCGGCCGCGAAATGCGCCTCCCCCAACTGCTGCGCTCCTTTAGAAAGTGGGAGTCAAAGGAACTGTGGCGTGCAGTTCGAGCCACCTTTTACAGACGTCATTGAACTTCCAACTTGCCCTGGAGCTGCTGTGCTGTGGATTCGTAATGGGCTCATACTGCATCTCCATCCGGTAAGCTAAATTATATGGGGTAAAGGCTATACTGACCCCACGACTTATCTCAGAAAATAGATTAAGAAAAGACAAACCTACATTTCTAGCATTCGTAGACTTAGAGAAAGTTTTTGACAGTGTGGACTGGAATACTGTGTTTAAAATTTTGAAGGTGGCAGGAGTAAAATACAGAGCATGAAAGGCTATTTAAAATTTGTACAGAAACCAGATGGCAGTTATAAGAGTCGAGGGGCATGAAAGGGAAGCAATGGTTGGAAAGGGAGGGAGACGGGGATGTAGCCTCTCCCTGATGTTGTTCAATCTGCATATTGAGCAAGCAGTAAAGGAAACAAAAGAAAAATTCGGAGTAGGAAGTAAAATCCATGGAGAAGAAATTAAAACTTTGAGGTTCGCTGATGACATTGTAATTCTGTCAGAGACAGCAAACGACCTGGAAGAGCAGCTGAACGCAATGGACAGTGTCTTGAAAGGAGGATATAAGATGAACATCAACAAAATCAAAACAAAGATAATGCAATGTAGTCGAATTATGTCGGGTGAGCTGGCTCTAGTGGGCTTGCTGTTCTAGGCGCTACAGTCTGAAGCCGAGCGACCGCTACAGTCGCAGATTCGAATCCTGTCTCGGGCATGGATGTGTGTGCTGTCCCTAGGTTATTTAGGTTTAATTAGTTCTACGTTCTAGGCGACTGATGACTTCAGAAGTTAAGTTGCATAGTGGTCAGAGCCATTTGAACCATATGTCAGGTAATGGTGAGGGAATTAGATAAGGAAATGTGACACTTAAAGCAATAAAGGAGTTTTCCTGTTTGGGGCGCAAAATAACTGATGATGGTAGAAGTAGAGAGGTTATAAAATGTAGACTGGCAATGGCAAGGAAAGTATTTTTGAAGAAGAGAAATTTGTTTTCATCGACTATAGATTTAAGTGTAAGGAAGTGATATGAGTTATTGAATAAATCATTGCTTCCTTTGCTGATGGCCGATAAAGCTCTAAATTTAAATGGGCAATCAGCACACAGGTGAGTAATGACAATAAAAGTCTGACGTGGCTAAGTCAAATATTTTGGGCGAGAGAATTAATTTAATTACACTACACGCAGTAGACGAGCTCTGAACTTGCCTCTGGAGGTACGCTAGAGCTATAGTTTTATAGTCATTCAGTTGAAACTTCTCACATATTTATGATTATAGGGGATATCCCTTCTACTTAAATTTAAACATCCTAGCCTTATTTATTCACCTGCTTAATCTATCTTGCTTCCTTAATTTCTAAGACAAAAACCAGAAAATCATGAATTTCAGCTAAAATTTTAATTCGTGATATCCAGAATACTGTTTTTACTAAATTATTATGAAAAAGGAATCTAAATATAAATTTTTAAGTTTCTAGCTTTCTTCTGTTGCGCCAATGATTTTTACAGAAAAACATCCAAATTTCGAAAATGGTTAAAGTTATTGAACTGATATTCAACACATTTTGATTTAGTATTACTCCTGACATGATAGAAACGTTTCAGGCTATTTACTTGATTTTTAAAGTACTGCGCAACATTTATCACTTCAGAGCTAGTTACAGCAGACTGGCTGGCGCACAATGGAAAGACTGATGTGAATTTTATAAGGCGTGAGTATGCTGCTTCGTTATATCACCCTCTACTGAATTTTTTTTAATTTGACTCGGAAAAAAAATTAATTACAAAAAGGGAAGCAAGAGTACAGCTTAACTCCCCATGAAAAATTACAACTGAAATGTAAAAATATTCAATTATTTAAATTGATGGCATGTTCACTGCCTCTTAAGCAACATTATCACTCAAAATTTAAGCAAAATCGATGAAACATTTTTGGCATACATATTGCCTTAGACAGACAAACACATAAAATATGTGAAATTATGAAAATGTTAAATCCATTAAATACATTTTTACATACACAAATTCAAAGTAAATAACACAGTTATTCATGATACATAAACAGATAATTATATTTAAGCAGTCTTTTCTAAACCTGAAAGAAAATTTCACAAATCATGACAATTTCATTTTTACACACGTGGTTTTAGCCGCTTTGGCTGGCGTTCTACACTTCCATTCACAAGGGTAGAGGAGGGGAAGTTGCTATGGAGTGCGTCCATCACGTTCACTCTACATTACATGGGGAAAGGGGATGGGTCACTGTGAGTTGTGTCCAAGTCACTACACGCTTTCACGCAGCTACCAGGTTGCCATTATCTGGTTTGTCCCGTAGACCAAACAAAAAGAGTGCCTCAGACTCTTTTCACTTAATATCTAAGGGTGGGTAACAACGAAATGGGGATATACACTCCTGGAAATTGAAATAAGAACACCGTGAATTCATTGTCCCAGGAAGGGGAAACTTTATTGACACATTCCTGGGGTCAGATACATCACATGATCACACTGACAGAACCACAGGCACATAGACACAGGCAACAGAGCATGCACAATGTCGGCACTAGTACAGTGTATATCCACCTTTCGCAGCAATGCCGGCTGCTATTCTCCCATGGAGACGATCGTAGAGATGCTGGATGTAGTCCTGTGGAACGGCTTGCCATGCCATTTCCACCTGACGCCTCAGTTGGACCAGTGTTCGTGCTGGACGTGCAGACCGCGTGAGACGACGCTTCATCCAGTCCCAAACATGCTCAATGGGGGACAGATCAGGAGATCTTGCTGGCCAGGGTACTTGACTTACACATTCTAGAGCACGTTGGGTGGCACGGGATACATGCGGATGTGCATTGTCCTGTTGGAACAGTAAGTTCCCTTGCCGGTCTAGGAATGGTAGAACGATGGGTTCGATGACGGTTTGGATGTACCGTGCACTATTCAGTGTCCCCTCGACGATCACCAGTGGTGTACGGCCAGTGTAGGAGATCGCTCCCCACACCATGATGCCGGGTGTTGGCCCTGTGTGCCTCGGTCGTATGCAGTCCTGATTGTGGCGCTTACCTGCACGGCGCCAAACACGCATACGACCATCATTGGCACCAAGGCAGAAGCGACTCTCATCGCTGAAGACGACACGTCTCCATTCGTCCCTCCATTCACGCCTGTCGCGACACCACTGGAGGCGGGCTGCACGATGTTGGGGCGTGAGCGGAAGACGGCCTAACGGTGTGCGGGACCGTAGCCCAGCTTCATGGAGACGGTTGCGAATGGTCCTCGCCGATACCCCAGGAGCAACAGTGTCCCTAATTTGCTGGGAAGTGGCGGTGCGGTCCCCTACGGCACTGCGTAGGATCCTACGGTCTTGACGTGCATCCGTGCGTCGCTGCGGTCCGGTCCCAGGTCGACGGGCACGTGCACCTTCCGCCGACCACTGGCGACAACATCGATGTACTGTGGAGACCTCACGCCCCACGTGTTGAGCAATTCGGCGGTACGTCCACTCGGCCTCCCGCATGCCCAATATACGCCCTCGCTCAAAGTCCGTCAACTGCACATACGGTTCACGTCCACGCTGTCGCGGCATGCTACCAGTGTTAAAGACTGCGATGGAGCTCCGTCTGCCACGGCAAACTGGCTGACACTGACGGCGGCGGTGCACAAATGCTGCGCAGCTAGCGCCATTCGACGGCCAACACCGCGGTTCCTGGTGTGTCCGCTGTGCCGTGCGTATGATCATTGCTTGTACAGCCCTCTCGCAGTGTCCGGAGCAAGTATGGTGGGTCTGACACACCGGTGTCAATGTGTTCTTTTTTCCATTTCCAGGAGTGTATACATTTTATCTTTCACTATGTTACTGGAACAAAGTTAATAGAACTTTTTCAATTTCACTCTCGCAGTTTCTTAACTGTCATAAAATCGATAAACAAATGGCTCAAAACGCCGTTAGTCATGTACTAGAGATAATTTATGCTCAAGGCATACAATCATAAATCCTATTTAATCTCAATTTATTATTTCTGGGCCGGAACACTGAACCAATGCTCGGTACATTCCTGACAAATCTTTATTTTATTTACTTAGCTGACTCATCTTCGATTACCTTATTCTTAGAGATAGTATGAGTATATTTGATTAGTAGTTGTCTTCTCAGCTTCTTTGTGCATGTGGGTAACTTGTGGTAATAGTACAGTTCTGAGTGTTCAAAACACTCCACGTTTAGTTGACTACTAAATCCACTTATTGGTCCTCTGCTGCTGTGTCAGTTCCACATCTGCAATTATGTACTTACTTCATCGAAGTGTATTTATGCTGAGCTATAAATAATGTTTCACGTCTGCCATTATGTTACTCAGTTACGTTGCTAGTGTATGTACTTATTTAACACTCACTCTATTAACATTTAACGCAAAGGATAGCACATTTATTTCATATCTATAGTGTATTGCAGCTGATCAGTTTGCTCACGTGGCAATCCATTTCCACTCGCTCGGACGCTGAAACCACAGGTAGTCTCTCTCGACCTACCACTAAAGTGCATTAAGTAATTATTGCCGAGCGTAATGCTAAATTCCTTAAACCTATGGGACACCATCAGCTGCTCTGTCTCATCTAACATAAGGGTACCTATGGTCGCATTCACGCCTTCAACTCATAACCTCAATACGTGTAGGTGTGTCCTGTCACACACTACACCAAGTAACGGCCAGCTCCAACCTTATAAATATTTCAAGGACGTGTCCTTCACGTCTCAACCACAAACACTGTTCACTTCTATTACACTGTCATTCCTTGCTACACAAGGTGAGTTCATTCTTACAACTTAACTGCATATTTTTCATAACACTAAGCAATCTCTTTTAATATTAATTAGTTAGCTCTACAGCATACAATAGGTTTCACTGCCACTTCAGATCCTACTTGTACACGAATTTGTATATCTTTTTAAATTACTGTCACATTAGGTTTTTTTTTTCTCTAATCGGTGGGTAGAATGGTTACAGAACTCATGGCTTGATAGTCATGACGGAAAATTTTTGTATTGCAAAGAAGGAGTCAAGACTTTGGTGGATAGGAAAGATGAAGAATGAGTGAAATCTGAAATGGGAAAGAATATCTCACACAGATGGGACTGCACAGCTGCCATACTGTGTAGAGGTTACAGAATAACCTCCTCCCTACAGAATTCATTCACTACCTATGAACTTCTATAGGTCGATCACGTTCCTGCGACCTAATATCTTTTTACTCTTAGGGTACTCTATCCTATATGTATTGGCATGTGGTTTTCCTATGATCCTGAAAGGTTCTTGGTAAACGAACATGAATTTCTTTGTTTCTGCATTTATTTTCTTTGATTTTTCCTTGGTTTAGAAAAGGACTAACTGACCTATTTCAAAATTGGTGGGTACAGTTTTTGCGTCATGACGCTTCTTTCTTTCTTCTGTGTTTAGCTTACTTTTACTAAGATTAACACCTTCGTCCCAATATCTCCTATTTTTCAGAACTCGTATAGGCAGCTCCCAAGTTTCATCATTGGTTACTACATGTTTATCAACAAAAGATACCGTAATTACTCCGGTTATCGGCATGACCATTTTTAACTGGCTTCTTTCAAAGTAAACAACACTCTGATATTTCGGCAAGAAATCTATGCCAATTGAAACCTCAATACTGAGACTGTTTACAATTAAGCATGGATGATCAATTAAATTACCATTAATATCAAAGGGCAGCAAAGCTTCTTACTTTACCGTTTTTGACACCTTGCCAGTAGCACCAATTATTCTTAGTCCTGATACCCTCATTACTGTAAGCTTGTCTTTACCAGGTAATCCATCAAAGAAAGACTGAGATATCGCACTCACCTCACTTCCACTGTCTAAGAGACAACGTACATTGATACCCAACATATTCACTATTATTATAGGGTGGCTTATTCTAGTTTGTACAGGTGGTTCCTCAAACTCATCCAATAGATCCTTTAGGATTTGTCTCCAACTAAAGTGATCGACATCTGTCTTCATTACATTTAGGTCAAAATATGTAGGGGTTTCCTGAATTACATTTTCAGCTGCCTTTTCCAGTCGGTCTATTAATTTCAAATCGAAACACCGCACGACTTCATTACATTTAGTTTGCTGAACATGACCCAAATTACTGTAGTCTGAGCGATTCTGCGCCTCCAGACCGGGCATAACACTAGTTACAGCTAAACCACTTTCACTGTTATCGTCGGGTTCCTTCTCCAGTGAAAACTGGTCACAGCTACTGGGTTCATCGACCCCCAACAGGCTATCCTCTACATTCTCACTTACCTCCTGTCCTAAATCTATTAGTACAGTATCAACATCCTGCACAGGCACTTTAGAAAAGAGCACATCATCCTCATCGTAAATATAAGCATGAATTTCTTCTGCTTCTTCACCTGCCAATGCAGTATTTTGTAGCTCTTCCCTACCGTTACACTGCTGCGCCTTCTCTTTCTCTTCCCACTTAGAAAGCGTCTCTAACGCGGTATCTATCAAATACTGTGAGTGATCTAATATTTCTGCTGTATCCTTAGATGCTACCGACCTCTCATCCACATGTTCAGTCTCAGTATTCTGATCTGTCTTACCAATTACTGTAATTACTGGCTTAGGAAAAATAAGGGCCTGGTGAGCGCCAGTGTCCTCATAGACGGGAACTAGTTTTCCTGCCTCGGCCTACTACTGTTTCCTTCATTTCCATTATAGTTAAAGGGCACAGCATTGTTTTCCGCACTGTTGTTTACCTGCATAATTTTGTTCAGAACAAAATTACTATCATTTGGATGCCATTGTTGATTCTGATAATTATTTCTCCAATTCCTACCTCTCTTAGGATGGCGAACACCTACTGTTCTGATGTTTACATTGCCATTCTGCTCGTTCTTAAAATTACTACTAGTGTTGTAAGCATTTCTGTTATTACGTGCTTGCTCCTCATTGGCAGCAACACGCTCTACACGTTCCAAATACTCAATGAAACGATCAAGATTGTCTCTAGGGGCAGATATAATTCTAGTTTGACAATACCATGGCAGTTTGGCTTCAATATCTAGTATTATCATTTCAGGTTTCAGCTTTTCCGCCAAATGTGACAAACGTGAAATCCATGACCTAGCAAACTCTTTAATAGATTCCTTGCCTACATTGAAGCGTTTTCCACTCCAAAATTCTCTCAACAATTCATTTTGCTTATTGCTTCACCAATACTCATTAATGAAGGCTGTTTTAAATTCCGCTAATGTTTTACACTTCAACATAACATCACCTGACCAACACATGGCGTCACCTGCTAAATGGTTCTAATAAATAAGATTTTCTCTCGTTCAGACGAAGTTGGTGGAATCACATCTTCAAAATCGTTCCAGAAATCTAGCGGGTGGATATTTTTATCTGGATCGAACCGTAAGAACTGCCGACACCCGATGAAAGCGGCGTTTGCAGCTACAACTTGTTGCATACTACCATTACCAGAAGTTACTGAAGCTACTTTACTCTCAATGTTAGCTATGTTAGTACAAATATTTTCTACTCTCATTTCAACATTATCTACTCTTTGCACAATATGAGTAGTATCAGTTTTCATTGCGTCTACTTCTGCTTGACATATGTTTACTTTTATATTAACATCTTTAAACCTATCTGAGCATAGTCCACATTCCGCTTCGATCTTTTCTGTTAACTTGTGCTCCAGCTTCGCATCTTCCATTTCGAAGTCTCTGCGAACCTCAGCAACTTCGGATTTTACTGTCTTATACATCTCAGATAACTTTTGAGCAACCTTTTTCTTAATATCCTCATGGTTGTAATCAATTTTATAATTTAAACTGTCTAGATCCTCTATCAACTTATTGCAGCTAGTCTTGAAGGAAGTTTCTAATTCACCTTTATTGGATTCCAATTTATTGTTCATTGCCTCAAACCGATTATTAAAATTAATTTGGCTGGCCACAATCTCACACTTTATTTCAGCAATACTGCTTTTGACCTCAGTTATTTCAGACTTTAATTCAGCTGTCATTTTAGCATTACTGGCAGCTATTGCTTGTAATACACTCCTGGAAATGGAAAAAAGAACACATTGACACCGGTGTGTCAGACCCACCATACTTGCTCCGGACACTGCGAGAGGGCTGTACAAGCAATGATCACACGCACGGCACAGCGGACACACCAGGAACCGCGGTGTTAGCCGTCGAATGGCGCTAGCTGCGCAGCATTTGTGCACCGCCGCCGTCAGTGTCAGCCAGTTTGCCGTGGCATACGGAGCTCCATCGCAGTCTTTAACACTGGTAGCATGCCGCGACAGCGTGGACGTGAACCGTATGTGCAGTTGACGGACTTTGAGCGAGGGCGTATAGTGGGCATGCGGGAGGCCGGGTGGACGTACCGCCGAATTGCTCAACACGTGGGGCGTGAGGTCTCCATAGTACATCGATGTTGTCGCCAGTGGTCGGCGGAAGGTGCACGTGCCCGTCGACCTGGGACCGGACCGCAGCGACGCACGGATGCACGCCAAGACCGTAGGATCCTACGCAGTGCCGTAGGGGACCGCACCGCCACTTCCCAGCAAATTAGGGACACTGTTGCTCCTGGGGTATCGGCGAGGACCATTCGCAACCGTCTCCATGAAGCTGGGCTACGGTCCCGCACAGCGTTAGGCCGTCTTCCGCTCACGCCCCAACATCGTGCAGCCCGCCTCCAGTGGTGTCGCGACAGGCGTGAATGGAGAGACGAATGGAGACGTGTCGTCTTCAGCGATGAGAGTCGCTTCTGCCTTGGTGCCAATGATGGTCGTATGCGTGTTTGGCGCCGTGCAGGTAAGCGCCACAATCAGGACTGCATACGACCGAGGCACACAGGGCCAACACCCGGCATCATGGTGTGGGGAGCGATCTCCTACACTGGCCGTACACCACTGGTGATCGTCGAGGGGACACTGAATAGTGCACGGTACATCCAAACCGTCATCGAACCCATCGTTCTACCATTCCTAGACCGGCAAGGGAACTTGCTGTTCCAACAGGACAGTGCACGTCCGCATGTATCCCGTGCCACCCAACGTGCTCTAGAAGGTGTAAGTCAAGTACCCTGGCCAGGAAGATCTCCGGATCTGTCCCCCATTGAGCATGTTTGGGACTGGATGAAGCGTCGTCTCACGCGGTCTGCACGTCCAGCACGAACGCTGGTCCAACTGAGGCGCCAGGTGGAAATGGCATGGCAAGCCGTTCCACAGGACTACATCCAGCATCTCTACGATCGTCTCCATGGGAGAATAGCAGCCTGCATTGCTGCGAAAGGTGGATATACACTGTACTAGTGCCGACATTGTGCATGCTCTGTTGCCTGTGTCTATGTGCCTGTGGTTCTGTCAGTGTGATCATGTGATGTATCTGACCCCAGGAATGTGTCAATAAAGTTTCCCCTTCCTGGGACAATGAATTCACGGTGTTCTTATTTCAATTTCCAGGAGTGTATAATATTTAAATCAATAGCCCCAGTATCTTTGGGTTGCTCATTAGCTGGTTTTTTATCACACTCAGGTGACGAAAAACTAGCACCAACACCAGAATCATCAAAACTAAATATCTAAATTATCCCTTTTAAACTCTACCACCTCTGATGACTGTTTCGTTATTAACTCATCAGATAAACTATCATCCAATAAATTAACAATTTCTAATTTCTGCTTTACTACAGTGGTCTCTATTATTGAATCATTGCAACTTTTCACACTACTGTCAGGAGACAATACTTCATATTTCAGTTTAACATTACTATTTTCATGCATATTTACACTTGAACCGTTGTCTGGATTTACAGTTCCCTCAACAGACATAGGTTCTGATTTAAGTTTAACCTCGGTTCCTTCTGTCTGTTCCATCGCCGACAGTCTTTTAGTGCAGGTTAGTAAAATTTTCAGCAGCTTTTCACTTAACTTAGTTCCTTCTGCACGATGTATGACGTTGCCGGCGCGGCGTACCAGGATTACTGATGCGACGCGGCACGTTGAACTGCTGACGGCACTTTGACGGCTGCTGTGTGTTTGCGTGGCCCGTAACTGCAGGCACGGCTCCGGTTGCTGCGGTGAGGCGAAACTGGCTTCTTGCGATGCCGGCAGCGCTGATAGACTCAGTGCCAGCTCCGTCAATCCAGATGCGTTGATAATCCAATTGCGTCATGCACCTGCACACATAACACTATCACTGTTCTATCACTCAATTGCATGTGGCATTTCACTTCCGAATCCGAACATTTAAAACTCACTTTCACTTTTACTCAGTTTCATTCCCGGCCGAAGCACCCTGTGTGGGGCGGTGGGTGGGATTATTTTGTTATTAAATGTAGAATGTAATGCAGAAAAGATGCATTTTCCGGCCGATGCATCATATGTGGGGCGGCGGGTGAAATTATTGGTATAACAATGTTCCTTTTATTTATTTAATGCTGTTGTTTGCCTTTCTCAACACTGGCTCTCTAACTACAATATTGGCAACCAGAAAGTGATTAGCAAAATGTGAAGCCTGTAATTAGAATTCCTAGTGCCCACTTCATCTGAGAAATACACTTATAGCTACAGCTTATAGCTATGAGGAATTAGGAGATTGTCTGGGATTCATAATCAGAAAACGATTCTCTCTAAAATGTTCACTATATTCTGAAAGTCACAGGCCAAAAAAGAATCCAGACCATCCAACTACCAGAGCAGTTCAGTGTCTAATTTGCTGATGCAACTATAACTGTTCAAATTAAATGTTAAAGTGAATGCTCGCCATAATTTGATGATAATGTACATCAAACGCCACGCTAAATAATGGTAGAATGTCTGTCCCTCGGCGGCACGTGAAAATACGACATACGCAAACTGAAGATAGATCATTAAAGTCATCCCAGAATTAACACTTCACTCGGAAACAATTTCATGGTTACGCGTATCCCGAGTAACTTATTACGGCCTCCGAGGCTGTTTATAGCAATGATACCGATGCGACGCGACTCCCGGCACAGATGGTGCGCTAATCAGCATCTGGAGAGAACTGGGGCCTTCTTCTCTCGCGCAGCGTTCTTATATATAAAGCCACGGTGCGGACGGCTAAGGGAACGCCTGATCAAATCCGCCCTCCCGACCAGACGCTGGGCTAGTAATGCACCACTTTAAGTTATTGAATAAATCATTGCTTCCTTTGCTGATGGCTGATGAAGCTCTCAATTTAAATGGGAAATCAGCACATAGGTAAGTAATCATAATGAAAGTCTGACGTGGCTAAGTCAAATATTTTGGGCGAGAGAATTAATTTAATTACACTACACGCAGTAGACGAGCTCTGAACTTGCCCTTTGGAGGTACGCTAGAGCTATAGTTTTATAGTCATTCAGTTGAAACTTCTCACATCTTTATGATTATAGCGGATCTCCCTTCTACTTAAATTAAAGCTTCCTAGCCTTATTTATTCACCTACTTAATCTATCTTGCTTCCTTAATTTCTAAGACAAAAACCAGGAAATCGTGAATTTCAGCTAAAATTTTAATTCGTGAGATCCAGAATACTGTTTCTACTAAATTATTATGAAAAAGGAATCTAAATATAAATTTTTAAGTTTCTAGCTTTCTTCTGTTGCGCCAATGATTTTTACAGAAAAGCATCCAAATTTCGAAAATGGTTAAAGTTATTGAACTGATATTCAACACATATTGATTTAGTATTACTCCTGACATGATAGAAAAGTTTCAGGTTATTTACTTGATTTTTTAAGTATTGCGCAACATTTATGACGTCAGAGCTAGTTACAGCGGACTGGCTGGCACACGATGGAAAGACTGATGCGAATTTTATAAGGTGTGAGTATGCTGCTTCCCTACAGTAGGACATATTCTGAGGCATCAAAGGATTAACAATTTAGTATTGCAGAGCAGTGCGGAGGGTAAAAATCGTAGAGGGAGACCAAGAGATGTATACACTAAACAGTTTCAGAAGGATGTAGGTTGGGAGATGAAGAAGCTTGCACAGCATAGAGTAGCATAGAGAGCTGCATCAAACCAGTCTCTGGACTGAAGACCGCAACAACAAACATGGGGAAAAGTATACTGACGTGACAAAAGTCATTGGATAGCGATATGCACTCATACAAACTGCGTTTCGTATCGCGTACGCAGTGTATGAAAGGACAGTACATTGATGGAGCTGCCTTTTGTACTCAGGTGTTTCATGCGAAAATATTTCTGAAGTGATTATGGTTGCACGACGGAAATTAACAGACATTGCAGACAGAATGGCAGTCGGAGCTGAACGCATGGGACATTCCATACTCGAAATCGTTAAGGAATTCAATACTCCGAGATCCACAGAGTTTTGGCGTTAATGGTCTATTGGAGCAGACTACTACCGCGAGTTCTTCTGGCAAAAGGACGACATCGCCTGCAGCGCTTCTTCTGAGCTCGTTGCACACTAGACGACTGGCAAACTTCACCTGGGGGGATGAATCCCAGTCAGAGTTGGTGAGTGTTAATAGCAGCGTTCAAGTGTGGTGCAGACCCCACGAAGCCATGGACAAAGTTGTTAACAAGGTACTGTACAAGCTGGTGATGGCTCGATAATGGTGTGAGCTGTGTTTACACGGTGCGGACTGGGTCCTCTGGTATAAATTAATGAAACTGGTTACTGATTGGCGATCCCACAATGATGTGTGCATAATGTGCATATGATAAATAAAATTAGAAGGACGGTCAGCATTGGCCGTAATTCTGATGATTTATTAACAGCAAAATCGATTATCGAGCACATAATGATCATCTTCAGTACTGGAAATTAAACATTTCACATAGCGATCAGACAATAACAAACAAAAGATCACAAATACACCTGAGTATAAACCAACGCTTAGTAAGAATATACCTTTAGCGTACAAATTAAAACTCGTATGCACTGGTGTCTAATTATTAGCAGTAACAGACGCTATGAAACGATCACAATAATTTAAGCTACTGTTTACATTCACCTATACAGCAGGCCTCGGTGTGACAGGGGCTTGGAACGCCCCCTATGTGACATGTGTCGCATGAAGGCTTAACATTACATTATTTGGCAAGAAATTACCGCAAAATACCAAATGCGTACTTGCAAATCATTAATTGAATAATTCAAATTTAAAATTGCACATTAAAAACGCGTAGCAAAAAGGAAGGGAGAAATGCACATCTTCGAACACACACTGGCGTGTTATTTTCAAAATAACTTAAAAAATATGCAGGAATAAAAATCAACAGGTAAATTGTAAGGTGTCAGATTATAGGACTAGTAAAAAAGAAAAATATGCAAATAACATGACATCAAATATAACAGAATTTGTTACAATACAGTAACCGCCATCTGGCATGGGAAGTAAGAGGTGAAAAATTGTTAATTTACGTAAAATATTACGTTGAGACCAAGAAGTCAAACACATAAATAGTGGTGATTGTACAATATATGCCACGATTTAACCGGTGAAAATGTCATTAAACACGATATTCTTTATAAAAAATATTTTAGGGTGCTGACTAACAATTTTTATCGTATTTAACGACATCATAATACACATATCTCAATCGTTTGTTTGGACATGTTATCACATTATAACTGTTTCTGAGGCTTAATTACGAAAAATAATCGTAATTATGAAAAGCAGAATGATGTAAAAGCACATTGTGGTTGCAGAGATCGTTTAGCGCACTCATCAGTAAAAACTAGTGTTACAAACTACAAAGAATTAGTGATATGTTGGTTGGAGACACAAATGTACGAAATACGCTAGCCTAGAAGAAACTTCCACCACAACACCTGTTATTTATAGAAAAAATTTCCCCATGTGATACAAGCGGAACTTGGGTATAAGGAAACAGTGTTCTCTTTAAAGTATAAAATCTTTGTCCGATAAAAACACATCGCACCCTGGTTATACACTTTTGCACAAGCACGGGTCAGAACCCATCATACATACGTTTACAGTTGATAAAACACAAATGAAAACTGTCAAGTAAACGGTTTTGAATAATCATATGAAGGAGATAATTTTATTACATGTCTTACAGCAGAAGTGGGACCCCTTATAATATAAAATCTGATTTTGAAAGTACCCATATATCCAAAGTAGGCCATAAAAACTAATCTAAGACGCAAGGTGTAGATAATTATGACATACATCTTACATCCAGAAAAAACGTCATAGCTTAGGAAAGGTAACAGTACAAATTATTCAAAAAATATACATCGTATTGTAGACAAATTAGAACCAGCTTATACACATTTTTCCGCAACTGGTTACGTTCGGCTATTTGGAGACTACTTGCAGCCATTCATCGACTTACCAAACAACAATATCATGTCACTGGGCTACAACTGCTCGTGATTGGTTTGAAGAACATTCTGGACAGTTCGACAGAATGATTTTGCCACCGAAATCGACTGACATGAATCCTATCGAACATTGATGGGATATTATCGAGAGGTCAGTAAGTGCACAAAATCCTGTACCGGCAGCACTTTCAAAATCATGGACGGCTACAGACCGTGAGTCCATGCAACGTCGAGTTCATACACAACGCTGGGCAAAACGAGCTCCGACACAACATTAGGAGATATCGCACGAATTTTGTCATTCTTGTGTACTGCTCAGGATGAACACATATACTTGAGACGATATAATCTCATTAATTCTTCTCAGCTTTGAGCCACTTCAAGTGACTGTAGTGTACATCCATGAGTTTTGGGTTGAGGACGCCAACAATTCAAATATCAGAAGCAATTTGAGCAGTAATCCACTAACCGAAAACGGTCAGAAGAACAGTGACGACCGAGTGTATGTTTTCCATCTTTCAGTGACATTGAAAATAAACCGCCTCCTGAGAAGATGTAACATCAGTCTCCAAGCTTCATGGTAAAATACGTGAACTTACCATAGAAGTGAAAGCTATTGCAGGCCTCACAACTACCTGTCTACATGAACATGGTATAGTATAACTCCCAGCAGTTATACTATACAATGTGCAAAATGGTTCAAATGGCTCTGAGCACTATGGGACTTACATCTTTCATCAATACCCTAGAACTTAGAACTACTTAAACCTAACCAAGCTAAGGACATCACACACATCCATGCCCGAGGCAGGATTCGAACCTGCGACTGTAGCGGTCGCGCGGTTCCGGACTGAAGCGCCTAGAACCGCTCGTCCACAGCGGACGGCCATACCCATGTGCATGTAGACAATATTACATCATAGGCACGATATCCATGACGGATAACGACAGACTTAACGTAAGAGTTGTCAGAAACTACACTACCCAGGGGAATTAGTGGTAGCTAACCAGGATTTTCAAAATGGGAATAAAATGGCACTGGAAGACGTACTTGACATGATTATGTTTAACAATTTCTGAAATATCGCAACAAAAGAAACTAGGGACATCAAAATTTCTGGTAACATTCTCAATAAATGTGTCAGATTGTACATTAGTGAAAATCAGGTAATATTCTCAATAAACGTGGTAGCTTGTACATTAGTGCGATTCAGTATAAAGGAACGAATATCTGCAGGAAAATTAACATTGTCCTTTGAAATAGTTATGCGTGATGTGTATGCAATAATAAGAAATCCAGTATACCGACAAATGCAGTCAAATTGTATCGCATATGATGTCAGTAGTACAGTGTGTAAAAAGACATTAACGAATCAGGTGGCAGTTGGTGGAACTCGGTGTAAAGGCAGTGTGTGGTGTCAGTGTTTCTGTACGCACCTATACTGCAGGTAGGAAACAGAGCGCATTTGTTTGTGGGTTGGTTGATTTTGTGGGAGAGGACCAAACAGCGATGTCATTGGTACCGTCTGATTAGTGAAGGATGGGGAAGGAAGTTGGCCAAGCCCTTGTAAAGGAACCATCGCAGCATTTGCCTGAAGCGATGTGGGGGAAATCACGGAAAACCTAAATCAGAAAGACCGGACGGGAGTTTGAACCGTCGACACCATTAGTGTCAGTGAATGTTGTGTACATAAACCACGATTCTTGCAATGCGCCAAAGAAAACAGTTATTATCTGATGAAAAAGCGAAACTCGATACGTCGGCGTAAATGGGACTCACTAATAGTCAAACTATCAAGAATGAGCTGTTGAAGTACAATATTTGATAATTTCGTTGGATGAGGGGCATAATGCGGACAGAAAGGAAAAATACTGGGGAAGCAGAAAATCATCTGTGCCATAGAAAGGGTTACTTTCATGCACATCAGCGACCACAAACCGTTATTCTTCTCATCCCTTTGCTGATTTACAGTTCCCAGTAAATGCCAGATGTGTACGACAAACTTTATCACTTGATAAACGTCTTGAATTCGAGAAACAACTATAGAAACCCGCATTAACACCCAAACATAAACAGGCTAGATTGGAGTGTGCCGAAAAACATCTTTCACGGACGTCAGAATCGGATAAAGTGATCTCCAGTGATGAGAAGAAGTTTAATTTAGATGGACCGAATGGTTTTAAGGTAATACTGGCATGATCTGAGAAGAGAACAACAGGTAACAGTGGCGAGAAATTTTGGTGGTGGAAGTTCGATGATTTGGGCGGCCTTCTGTGGCAAAAATAATCCATGTATTGCTTGACTAAACATTAGAATGAACTCTGTGTACACTGAGATGCTAGAAACAGAAATTTATTAGAGTGTATGAGGATCTAGGGAAACAAAATCCAATGTTTCAGCAGGGTAATACATCTGCGCATGGTTCTGTAAGAACCAAAAAGTCGTTTGAAAATAAAGATGTCGACGTTTTGCCCTGGCTGCAAGCAGACCGGATTTTAACGCCGTGGAAATCTTTGTGGAATGCTTCCAAGGCGTGTTTGTCATAATGGCTGGCATTTTGAGGTCATATGTGAGATAAAAAGAGCGATACGAGAAAAGCGGGTCACAATTTCACTGGAAGAACTATGAATCCTAACAAAACTTGTGCCAATTATCGAAGTAATTTGGAAGAACGGAGTTTGGACAAAATACTAATAATGTAATAACACAACAGGACAGTGAGTGCCTTTATAACAATTTCTGTCCAGAAAATGCAAAAGCCTTATTTTGTTACAAGTGTTATGAAGAAACTTCGTAATTTCATTATTGTTTGTGTCTTATACATATCTACTACTTTAATAGCAAATTAGATACATTTATGCTTCAGAAATTGCAATATTACATTCTTGGAACCCTGCCTTTATACACTCCTGGAAATGGAAAAAAGAACACATTGACACCGGTGTGTCAGACCCACCATACTTGCTCCGGACACTGCGAGAGGGCTGTACAAGCAATGATCACACGCACGGCACAGCGGACACACCAGGAACCGCGGTGTTGGCCGTCGAATGGCGCTAGCTGCGCAGCATTTGTGCACCGCCGCCGTCAGTGTCAGCCAGTTTGCAGTGGCATACGGAGCTCCATCGCAGTCTTTAACACTGGTAGCATGCCGCGACAGCGTGGACGTGAACCGTATGTGCAGTTGACGGACTTTGAGCGAGGGCGTATAGTGGGCATGCGGGAGGCCGGGTGGACGTACCGCCGAATTGCTCAACACGTGGGGCGTGAGGTCTCCACATTACATCGATGTTGTCGCCAGTGGTCGGCGGAAGGTGCACGTGCCCGTTGACCTGGGGCCGGACCGCAGCGACGCACGGATGCACGCCAAGACCGTAGTAAGATCCTACGCAGTACTGTAGGGGACCGCACCGCCACTTCCCAGCAAGTTAGGGACACTGTTGCTCCTGGGGTATCGGCGAGGACCATTCGCAACCGTCTCCATGAAGCTGGGCTACGGTCCCGCACAGCGTTAGGCCGTCTTCCGCTCACGCCCCAACATCGTGCAGCCCGCCTCCAGTGGTGTCGCGACAGGCGTGAATGGAGGGACGAATGGAGACGTGTCGTCTTCAGCGATGAGAGTCGCTTCTGCCTTGGTGCCTATGATGGTCGTATGCGTGTTTGGCGCCGTGCTGGTGAGCGCCACAATCAGGACTGCATACGACCGAGGCACACAGGGCCAACACGCGGCATCATGGTGTGGGGAGCGATCTCCTACACTGGCCGTACACCACTGGTGATCGTCGAGGGGACACTGAATAGTGCACGGTACATCCAAACCGTCATCGAACCCATCGTTCTACCATTCCTAGACCGGCAAGGGAACTTGCTGTTCCAACAGGACAATGCACGTCCGCATGTATCCCGTGCCACCCAACGTGCTCTAGAAGGTGTAAGTCAACTACCCTGGCCAGCAAGATCTCCGGATATGTCCCCCATTGAGCATGTTTGGGACTGGATGAAGCGTCGTCTCACGCGGTCTGCACGTCCAGCACGAACGCTGGTCCAACTGAGGCGCCAGGTGGAAATGGCATGGCAAGCCGTTCCACAGGACTACATCCAGCATCTCTACGATCGTCTCCATGGGAGAATAGCAGCCTGCATTGCTGCGAAAGGTGGATATACACTGTACTAGTGCCGACATTGTGCATGCTCTGTTGCCTGTGTCTATGTGCCTGTGGTTCTGTCAGTGTGATCATGTGATGTATCTGACCCCAGGAATGTGTCAATAAAGTTTCCCCTTCCTGGGACAATGAATTCACGGTGTTCTTATTTCAATTTCCAGGAGTGTAATGGTTTCCACAACTCTAGCTACGTTCTGTGGAAGCCAGGTACTGTGTGGTTAAATATAGCGCAGTACATGCGGGGAGAAAACGTAGCTTTACAGGGGGATGAACTAAGATCCAGTAATGCCGCAGTCGGTATCACGTTTATGTAAGAACGATACCAGCAAATACATAAGCGACCACTAGATAACGGTCGGTGAATATTCAGCCGATAGTTCACGATATGTGACAGACAGATTGAGCTAGGAGCACGAAGTGGCTCTTCAGGGTGTAACAGAATGACGTTTTAAAACTTTGTGATGTTGTAGAACGTGGGTGGGCAACTAGCAGCCCGTGTGCTGAATCCGATTCATGATCGGTTTCAACCTGGCCCGGGGAAGAAATTTGTGGGAGAGTGAATGAGGCTCTCGCATCGTACTCATCCTGGAACGCATTTTATGACATTTCCGCCGAACATAGGATCGTATCGGATTTGCAGCTCACATCACAGAGCATTGAGAGTTTCGGTTACTCCAAGCAATCCATTTCGCCTCCGCTTGATGTGATCGACATAGAGGACACGATTCCAGTCTGAGCACTTTGTTACAGAAAAAAAACCTGCCTATGCCAACAGCCATCAAAATTATTTTGAAGAAATGTTTAGAAAATGTAGTTTTTAAGACATTCATTGTAAAATGCCGTAAGTAATGACTCAAGATTCACATAGCGTAAATAAATAAAAGCATCTTGACATGTAGTGAAGATATAATTATTGTACTCTCAAAAACGCGTGTTTTGTGGCACGTTTTTTGTTGGTGTGATGTGTCCGTAGAAGGGTCGCATCGTATCGGTACGTTACTCCACAAGCATTAACGTCGCTGACGCTATAGTTTTGACTTCACGCGCTAGGAGTGGTGCTGTCGCGTCACGTAACGAGACGGTGCTCGAGCTTCAGTACGTATTTGAATGAGGCCTGCACGTCACCAAATGTTGCCCAAGCATGTTTTAGAGGACGAGATTCGGAACAATTTGATATGAGGAACCTGTAGCCGAAAATATGGAGCAAAATTTTTGCAGCACCGTCTATTTTCTATGCATTCTGTTGGTTGAGTGAAACACCATAATAATGTTGTCTGGAAAACTTTGACAAAGACGAACCATATTTTGTTTGATTCTCGGGAAGATCCCTGGCTCCTCTCTGACAGTATCAAATGCTGCAAACCGCGTAAGGGAACTGAGGTACTGTTCCTAATGGTGCTGAGTATACAAGAGACTTCAGATGTTCATGCCTGGAGGTTCACCAGCGGCGCGCGTTAGATCCGTCCATAAGGGGGCGAGTACGTTCAGCGTCTCACACTATATAAATTTGTTGCGTTGAATAGACTAATGTATGATGTGTTACTTATCAGCCAGATGCATCGACCACTGTGAATACAATTTTGTGTGAACCTTCAGTCATCTGTTGACAATAAATGTGAGCAGCGGTTGTTACACTTCGGGGAAGCATTTCGTAGTAAACGCACCGTCACTGCTCCATCAAATGCATAACATTATCTTTTATGAATGCACGCAGGTCTTTGTTTGGACAAGGTTTTCCTTAAGTTAGCGTAAAGACAAGGTTCAAAATGGTTCAAATGGCTCTGAGCACTATGGGACTGAACTTCTGAGGTCATCAGTCCCCTGGAACATAGAACTTCTTAAACCTAACTAACCTAAGGACATCACACACATCCATGCCCGAGGGAGGATTCTAACCTGCGACCGTAGCGGTCGCGCGGTTCCAGACTGAAGCGCCTAGAACCGCTCGGCCACTCCGGCCGGCGTAAAGACAAGGTTTCTCGTCACTAGTAACGATACAGTATGTGAATGGCCGTTGTTCGCATGCCAATGGATGACTAGCAGCCAGAGATGCTGATATGGTTACCCGTTGACATTTGTGATGTAGGCTTAGAGCATGCGGTACCCATACGCCAGATTTATGAACCCTCCCATTGCATGCAAATGTCGTACGATCGTGGAATGATCAGAGTTCATTACATTTGACAGTTCTCGAGTGCGTCATCGTGGATCATTGTGGATTAATAAGTTTAAAGGAACTATTTCCTGAACCTCGAGAGTCGCTAACGTAAGAGCGATTCTTCTGAAAATGAAAAACCATTCTCTTGTCTCGATATGTCCAATGGCGTTATCCCCGTACAGGACGCAAATGTTTCTGGCTACCTCCGATGCTGTCTTCCCTCTATAAGACTCAAATAGAAGAATATGACGGGAATGTTTGGATTGATTGGCGACTCCATAGAGTGCTGTGTGAACAACGACCATATGATAAACAAAATTGAAAGGAAGGTCAGCACTCTCCGCAATTTTGATGATTTATTAACAGCAAAATCGACTTTAGATCACATAATGATCACCTTCACTGCTGGAAGTTAAACATTTCACATAGCGATCAGCGAATAAGAAACAAAAGATCACAAATACGCCTGAATTTAAACCAACTGTTGTTAACAACATGCCTTTAGCGTAAAAATTAAATCTCGTAGGCACAGGTGTCTAGTTATTAGCAGCAACAGAAGCTTTGAAACATTTACAATAACTGGAACTTCTGTTTACATTCACCTATGCAGGAGACCTAGGTGTGACAGGGACTTGGAACGCCTTCTATGTGCCATGTGACACGTGAAAAATTAACATTATTTAGCAAGAGATTACCACAAAATACCAAATTTGCACTTGCAAATCATTAACTGAATATATTAAATTTAAAATAGTACATTAAAAACTCATAGCAAAAAGGAAGGGGGAAATGCACATCTTGCCAACATACACTGGCGTGTTATTTTCAAAACAACTTAAGAAAAATGCAAGAATAAAAATCAACAGGTAAATTATAAGGTGTCAGAATACAGGACTAGTAAAAAAGAAAACTATACAAATAGCATGACATCAAATATAACAGAATTGGTTACAGCACAGTAACCGCCACCTACCGTGGGAAGCCAGAGGTGCAAAGTTCTTAATTTACGTAAAATATTACGTTGAAACCAAGAAGGCAAATAGATAAATAGTGGTGATTGTACAATAAGCCACGATTTAACAGGTCAAAATGTCATGAAACACAATATTCTTTATAACATTTTTTTAAGATGTGGACTAACAATTTTTTATCATATTTAACGACATGTGATATACACACCTCATTCGTCCCGTTAGGACATGTTAACACATTATAACTGTTTCTGAGGCTTAATTACAAAAAATCATCGTAATTATGAAAAGCAAAATGATATAAAACTCAAATAGTGACACTGAACTACAAATAAAAACTGACAATCGATAAATAAACCGAGAGCAAGCGGAATACCGACATGCAGAACGAAAACGCTACGAGCCAACCTAATGTTATTAGAGTCGATCCCTGTGAAGTGCTTGGCGTTTAAACATGTAGTAGCTTGCTACACATTAAATAATTATCCGTACGGCCGCCCACAGAGGTCCACTGCTTTTGCTGCCGAGCGAGTGATAAGCGTACGGCGATTGGTGGATGCGTGGGCACCCGTGGTGGGACCCCCTTAGCGTGAAGCGGCTTGTATTATGAATACGTCGCAACCGCGGCACTGGCTGCGGTGAGGCGGCCGATACCACGAAGAACCATGCACGAGCTAGAAGATGATGATACGTGGCCCTCCCCCCGACAGTGTTTGGTTGTTTGGAAAAAAAACTTAGTAATTACTTCTATGGGAGGCGTTTAAGCATTAAATATAGGTATCACTCGCGCTGATATTGTTTTCTGGTGCGAGCACAAATTCGCCAGTTTTTTTTAAAAAAACATTCCTGCGTCATAAATAAAAAATGAGTTGGTGGATGACCTTGGAAACTAGCCGGAACTAGGTAAGTGAAACATGGCCACCCTCGCTTATTGCCAATGCGAATAACGTTAAGAGAAGTGAATGGAATACCAAAGGGGGACCTAAAAGTCCGTTAAAATTTGAAACTTCAATACTTCACAGAGTAATTTAGCTAGAGAGGCAAAAACTTTCACACCTCCTTGAACTAACAGGGTGTTCCACGGAAACCAATAGAAAATGCAGAAAATGACCAACAGATGGCGCTTCATGTCATACAAAAGAAAAAAATTCGCATTGCAATTGGTTTTTAGCAAAGACGATGTCCTTTACAGAAAATGCTCAATATGTCGACCGTCAATCATCAACAGTACCTTTGCTCGAGGGAGAATACTGTTTAGAGCACTGCACAGCATATTAGCAGCATGGTAAGAAATTGTCGTCGGATGTTGCCGTTTAACGTCCCTAATGATGTCGGACGATCGCCATAGACCAGCGACTTCATATAACCCCCCAATCAGTAATCAACTGGACTGCAGTCTGGGGATCAGTGAGCCTAAGTATGATGAAAGTAGCAGCTCAGCACGCGGTCCTCACCAGACAAAGTGCGCAAGACACGTTTCACACGTGTAGCAGTGTGGGATGGAGCGCCATCATAGGGTGATTTTTGAAGTATTTGTATAGATGTAGATGTAATGCATATCTCGTCCTACCTCACTTTCACTTCTTCACTTTTAATTCACAGGGGTGAGGCACATGTCGCAAAGGTGGTAATACTAGTCCGTGAAGTAAATCTGAAACACAGCCTGTAAGTATCATGTCAAATTACACACACGCACACACACACACACACACACACACACACAGAGGAGTACATCCAGACAGATACTTACTAAAGAACTCAGCATCGGCTGGAGGTGATGACGTTGATAGTATCTCCCCGCTACCGCTAGGCTGGACCGGTAGCCAGACTGGTCCTGCGATGGAGAGGGAAGCCCACCTCCATAAGGTTCAACACTCCGACAGAAAAAAGCGGGATTACTAAATATCGCGCACATGCAACATACACATCCATCATTAATAATAATGCCTGATGCTTACGTTGTGGTTCACAGTTGATAAGTGATTTCATCTATTCACCTTCAAATGGTTCAAATGGCTCTGAGCACTAAGGGTTAACATCTGGGGTCAACAGTCCCCTAGAACTTAGAACTACTCAAACCTAACTAACCTAAGGACATCACACACATCCATGCCCGAGGCAGGATTCAAACCTGCGACCGTTGCGGTCGCGCGTTTCCAGACTCAAGCACCTAGAACCGCTCGGCCACACCTGCCGGCGTCTATTCACCTCCTTCATCATTTTCTACTTAGTACATTACGACCATATTCCGATATTTTATTCCCCAATTCAGTATCAAGGGCATCTGGAACAAACGTACATCATAAGCACTATATACAAGTGTAAAAAGAATAGCTGTAGGAGATGAAGAAATAATGCAACTACTACCTACATATCCGATTCTTCGTAATCGGAGCGAAACTACAGGAACTTCTGGGTGCAGTATTGCGAGTCACAATCACCTTTACATTAATAGGCCATGAGAGCAGCGATCACTCTGCCATCGAAGAGCGTTACTTTTTTTTTTTTTTTTGTCGTGTTGTGATGTTATGTTTCATCTTCACGTAACGCAATCGCTTAGCATGTATTTAGTGAATCTCTCTGATACCGCCGTAGGTATACCATTTTCGAAAACAGATGCAAGTAAAACTCTTTGCATGCAGGTACCAAACTGAGATATTATCCATTTATATTATTTTAGTTTCTACGGTAAACAGAATATACTCCTAGCCGATTTTTCGGTATATTTACTTCTGCTGCAATCAAAATGAAATTATAATGTATTTTCTGAGCAAGAACGTTGTCCAAACATGTGTGATTTACTACACTTCAAGATCTAGTTGCTCTGATAAAGACCTATGGCTCAGTTTACAGATGTCAGTGTTTTACGCAACCATTTTCAGATCTAAAAAAGCATAGAGAAGAAAATTCTAGTGATCGTCTATCTGAAATACAGAAGATGTAAGGAATATACGATGGTTAGTCAAATGAAAATCTTAAATATTTTTTAAATATTATTGATTGTGCAGATGTGGTACAAAGCTGTATCACGTTTCTACATAATTTCCCCCACGCTCAATGCAAGTATTCCAGCGCTTACAAAGTGCACAAATTCCTTTACCGCTTCATCAGAACGGAACTTCTTTTATCCCATTGCGTCTTCGAGTGGTCCAAACATATGGAAATCACTTGGGGAAGGGTTGGTGAGTATGGTGGATGAGGAAGACACTCAAAATTCAGGTCTGTGATTGTTGCAACTGTCGTACGGGCAGTGTGGGGCCTTGCATTGTCATGTTGCAAAAGGACAACTGCTGACAGCAGTCCACTTCGCTTTGATTTGGTCGCTGGCCGCAGATGGTTTTTTAGGTGATCTGTGTATGATGCAATGGTGAAAGCGGTCCCTTTCGGCATGTAATGCTCCAAAATTAAGCCTTTTTCGTCCCAAAAGATCTTAACCTTCCCTGTTGATGGTTCTGTTCGAAACTTCTTTGGTTTTGGTGATGAGGAATGGCTCAATTTCTTGTTCGCTCTCTTCGTTTCCGGTTGGTGGAAGTGAACCCAGGTTTCGTCCCCAATAACGATTCTTGCAGGTAAGCCATCACCTTCTCGTTCAAAGCGCCGAAGAACTTCTTCACAATCATCAACACGTCGTTCTCTCATTTCAGGAGTCAGCTGCCGTGGCACCAATCTTGCAGAACTTTGTGAAACTGGAGCACATCATGCACAATGTGGTGTGCTGACCCATGACTAATCTGTAAACATGCTGCAGTGTCATTCAGTGTCACTCGGCGGTTTTCCTTCACTATGGCTTCAACTGCTGCAATGTTGTGTGGAGTCACAACTCGTTGTTCCTGACATGGACGAGGAGCATCGCCCACTAAAGTCACACAATTTGCGAACTTCCTACTCCATTCGTAGACTTGCTGCTGTGACAAACATGCATCACCGTACTGAACCTTCATTCGTCGATGAATTTCAATAGGTTTCACACCTTCACTACGCAAAAACCGAATGACAGAACGCTGTTCTTCCCTGGTGCAAGTCGCAAGTGAGGCGGCCATCTTTATACTGATACTGCGACGGTATGCGTGCATCTGCACTATGCTGCCACTTACAGGCCATTCTGCACGCTGTTTGTAGCACGCTTACCAACTTAGAGGGTGACTGCGCGAAATTTCGATTTGTCATAACAAATTTAAGGTTTTCATTTGACTCACCCTCGGTAAACGAATCACAAGCGAACATTATATATATATATATATATATATATATATATATATATATATATATGGTGATTCAAAAAGAATACCACAACTTTAGGAATTTAAAACTCTGCAACGACAAAAGGCAGAGCTAAGCACTATCTGTCCGCGAATTAAGGGAGCTATAAAGTTTCATTTAGTTGTACATTTGTTCGCTTGAGGTGCTGTTGACTAGGCGTCAGCGTCAGTTGATGCTAAGACGGCGACCGCTCAACAAAAAGCTTTTTGTGTTATTGAGTACGGCAGAAGTGAATCGACGACAGTTGTTCAGGGTGCATTTCGAACGAAGTATGGTGTTAAACCTCCTGATAGGTGGTGTATTAAACGTTGGTATAAACAGTTTACAGAGAATGGGTGTTTGCGCAAAGGGAAAAGTTCTGGACGGCCGGGAACGAGTGATGAAAATGTAGCACGCATCCAGCAAGCATTTGTTCGCAGCCCAGGAAAATCGACTCGCAGAGCTAGCAGAGAGCTGCAAATTCCACAATCAACTGTATGGAGAGTCCTACGAAAAAGGTTAGTTATGTACCTGAATGTCAACTACCCGAGGCGATGGATCGGCCGCCAGGCAGCCTGTGACAGAGCACTTCATCATTGGCCTCCAAGAAGCCTTTATCTTACCCCCAGCGATTTTTTCTTATGGGGGGTATGTTAAGGATATGGTGTTTCGGCCACCTCTCCCAGCCACCATTGATGATTTGAAACGAGAAATAACAGCAGCTATCCAAACTGTTACGCCTGATATGCTACAGAGAGTGTGGAACGAGTTGGAGTATCGGGTTGATACTGCTCGTGTGTCTGGAGGGGGCCATATTGAACATCTCTGAACTTGTTTTTGAGCGAAAAAAAAACTTTTTAAATACTAATTGTAATGATGTATAACAGAAGGTTATATTATGTTTCTTTCATTAAATACACATTTTTAAAGTTGTGGTATTCTTTTTGAATCACCCTATATATATATATATATATATATATATATATATATATATATATATATATATACTACTGGAAATGGAAAAAAGAACACATTGACACCGGTGTGTCAGACCCACCATACTTGCTCCGGACACTGCGAGAGGGCTGTACAAGCAATGATCACACGCACGGCACAGCGGACACACCAGGAACCGCGGTGTTGGCCGTCGAATGGCGCTAGCTGCGCAGCATTTGTGCACCGCCGCCGTCAGTGTCAGCCAGTTTGCCGTGGCATACGGAGCTCCATTGCAGTCTTTAACACTGGTAGCATGCCGCGACAGCGTGGACGTGAACCGTATGTGCAGTTGACGGACTTTGAGCGAGGGCATATAGTGGGCATGCTGGAGGCCGGGTGGACGTACCGCCGAATTGCTCAACACGTGGGGCGTGAGGTCTCCACAGTACATCGATGTTGTCGCCAGTGGTCGGCGGAAGGTGCACGTGCCCGTCGACCTGGGACCGGACCGCAGCGACGCACGGATGCACGCCAAGACCGTAGGATCCTACGCAGTGCCGTAGGGGACCGCACCGCCACTTCCCAGCAAATTACGGACACTGTTGCTCCTGGGGTATCGGCGAGGACCATTCGCAACCGTCTCCATGAAGCTGGGCTACGGTCCCGCACACCGTTAGGCCGTCTTCCGCTCACGCCCCAACATCGTGCAGCCCGCCTCCAGTGGTGTCGCGACAGGCGTGAATGGAGGGACGAATGGAGACGTGTCGTCTTCAGTGATGAGAGTCGCTTCTGCCTTGGTGCCAATGATGGTCGTATGCGTGTTTGGCGCCGTGCAGGTGAGCGCCACAATCAGGACTGCATACGACCGAGGCACACAGGGCTAACACCCGGCATCATGGTGTGGGGAGCGATCTCCTACACTGGCCGTACACCACTGGTGATCGTCGAGGGGACACTGAATAGTGCACGGTACATCCAAACCGTCATCAAACCCATAGTTCTACCATTCCTAGACCGGCAAGGGAACTTGCTGTTCCAACAGGACAACGCACGTCTGCATGTATCCCGTGCCACCCAACGTGCTCTAGAAGGTGTAAGTCAACTACCGTGGCCAGCAAGATCTCCGGATCTGTCCCCCATTGAGCATGTTTGGGACTGGATGAAGCGTCGTCTCAGGCGGTCTGCACGTCCAGCACGAACGCTGGTCCAACTGAGGCGCCAGGTGGAAATGGCATGGCAAGCCGTTCCACAGGACTACATCCGGCATCTCTACGATCGTCTCCACGGGAGAATAGCAGCCTGCATTGCTGCGAAAGGTGGATATACACTGTACTAGTGCCGAC
Organism: Schistocerca americana; assembly: GCF_021461395.2. Classification (NCBI taxonomy): domain Eukaryota; kingdom Metazoa; phylum Arthropoda; class Insecta; order Orthoptera; family Acrididae; genus Schistocerca; species Schistocerca americana. Next base: position 494,926,055 of record NC_060124.1, on the reverse strand, counting down.
ATTGTGCATGCTCTGTTGCCTGTGCCTATGTGCCTGTGGTTCTGTCAGTGTGATCATGTGATGTATCTGACCCCAGGAATGTGTCAATAAAGTTTCCCCTTCCTGGGACAATGAATTCACGGTGTTCTTATTTCAATTTCCAGGAGTGTATATGTAAAACTTGACTACAACAGCTAGCACGTCCATTTACGCTATGGCAGTGCCACTGGTATGCATGTATGGACGCTGTGTTTAAAAGCAGGCAATCGAAAATCTCTTGATGGTACATCGGCTATCGCTGTTATATGATTGATTAATCCCATAGGAAAGTTCTACATGTCAGAAAAAGTGAATAGGGTACTAGACCATCTAAATGAGCAAGCTGCCGCATTCGTTTGATGTACAAAACATCATAATTAGCAAACCATAAATCTGAAAACCAATACACAACATTTAAATAGAAGACGTGAATTGGTAAACATTGCCTGGACACTGCACCGTGTACCGGTACACGGCGCACCCACCGAGAGTGGACTTACTAAGGCGTGCAGCGGTCATACTCAGTTTCTGCAGAGTGCAGACGGATCAATAGCAGAAAGCCTCGGTGTTTCTTCCATTTTATGACAGGTAATATCGAATCGCCTGCTGCCCACCCTATTTCAGACATTATAGAAGTATCACACTGTCAGTGTAATTGGATGAACAGGGAGACGGGCTTTTCTATTAAGGACATGTACGCACTCGGCAGTCCCTCTACTCAGCTTGTTGTTGACTGAAACCACACGTACCGCTCGCCTGGTTCCACTGCGGCGCTATTGTCAGATGTCTGCTTTCAACTGATTGCAATTGGACGCTGTGCGCTCGCAACAGCAGGCGCAGAGCCGGCGCGGGTTGACACGTTACGTGGCGCCAGCTGCAGCAGACACCCTCTTGCTTAATCGAACGGCAAATTGCGCGTACATGCTCTACGACCAGTGCATTGTGTTGGGCAGAAGGGGGGAGGTAATACACGAGAATAGGAAATATTCCCTTAGGACTTGGTTGAGTCCGAAAAATTTATTTGGTGGTATCCACGAACTGACGCCCTTACGTTGTGAGAAACAACGTGATGCGCGGTTTTCAGTAAAAAGCGAGTCCGTGATAAGTATCAAGCATAATTATTTAGGCTGGTTGTTTGCACTAGAAACGGTAAACATATAACCTAATTATGAATTAAGTCGAAAAAGCTGCTTCTATTTTCATGTGTTTACTTAATCACGACAGGACTGTTTCAACACTATTGCCATCGTCAGGCGATCTGAAAGTAATGCTTTTATTACACTACTGGCTATTAGAATTGCTACACCACGAAGATGACGTGCTACAGACGCGAAATTTAACCGACAGAAAGAAGATGCTGTGAAGTTTCCAACCGATTTCTCATACACAAACAGCAGTTGACCGGCGTTGCATGGTGAAACGTTGTTGTGATGCCTCATCCAAGGAGCAGAAATGCGTACCATCACGTTTCCGACTTTGATAAAGGTCAGATTGTAGCCTATCGCAATTGCAGTTTATTGTATCGTGACATAGCTGCTCGCGTTGGTCGAGATCCAATGACTGGTAGCAGAATATGGAATCGGTGGGTTCAGGAGGATAATACGGAACGCCGTGCTGGATCCCAACGGCCTCGTATCACTAGCAGTCGAGATGACAGGCATCTTATCCGCATAGCTGTAACGGATCGTGCAGCCACGTCTCGATCCCTGAGTCAAGAGATGGGGACGTGTGCAAGACAAGAACCATCTACACGAACAGTTCGACGACGTTTGCAGCAGCATGGACTATCAACTCGGAGACCATGGCTGCGATTACCCTTGACGCTGCATCACAGTCAGGAGCGCCTGCGATGCTGTACTCAAAGACGAACCTGGGTGCACGAATGGCAAAACGTCATTTTTTCGGATGAATTCAGGTTCTGTTTACAGCATTACGATGGTCGCATCCGTTTTTGGCGACATCGCGGTTAATGCACATTGGAAGCGTGTATTCGTCATCGCCATAATGGCATATCACCCGGCGTGATGGTATGGGGTGCCATTGGTTACCCGTCTCGGTCACCTCTTGTTCGCATTGATGACACTTTGAACAGTATACGTTACGTTTCAGGTGTGTTACGATCCTTGGCTCTACCCTTCATTCGATCCCTGCGAAACCCTACATTTCAGAAGGATAATGCACGACCGCATGTTGCATGTCCTGTACGAGCGTTTCTGGATACAGAAAATGTTCGACTGCTGCACTGCCCAACTCATTCTCCAGATCTTTCACCAATTGGAAACGTCTGGTCAATGGTGGCCGAGCAACTGGCTCGTCACAATACGCCAGTCGCTATTCTTGATGAACTGTGGTATCGTGTGGAAGCTGCATGGGCAGCTGTACCTGTTCACGCCATCCATGCTCTGTTTGACTCAATGCCCAGGGGTATAAAGACCGTTATTACGGCCAGAGGTAGTTGTTGTGGGTACTGATTTCTCAGGATTTATGTACCCAAATTGCCTGAAAATGTAATCACATGTCAGTTCTAGTATAATATATTTGTCCAATGAATCCCCTTTTATCATCTGCATTTCTTCTTGGTGTAGCAATTTTAATCGCCAGTAGTGTATATACTATTTTCTAGGACATATGGAAGCCAAATTGTCATATATGAGATCGACAACCATTCATTTATGAAATTCTTAACTTTCCTATAACATCGCTGGTTAGTCTCTTAAGCTTTTTCCTTCACACGACTTATATCGAGCTACCGGTCCATTGGAAACAAAATATAACCTAATGACAACAAACAATTCCGAAAACTGGGGGTCGGGTAACGCAGATGAATTAATAGCCCAATAGCAACAGTCATCTCTGGTGATGAAACAAATGTAGAATGTATTTGAGATTAACGAACCTGACAAGAATAGGATTAGAACCAATAAAAACAAGGTCATATTTTTGTGATGTTACTACATGCGTCAGATATTTTTTATGGTAGTTAGAAAAAAAATATTTCCATGAAATATTTCAGAGTACTGGAATGTACGTGTGTGCATCACATCATCAGAGTATTTCAAAGATGTATTTAATGATTTTTTTAAATGTTAACTCTCACTCATGTAACAAAAATTAAATCTCACGAAGACTTTTCCAGAGAGTTTATCATTGACATCTTATCAGAATAATTGCCAACATATTCTTCCCAAACCGTTAATTAACGTTCTTTAGATATTAACCTACAGGAAGTCTTGCACGTAGTTTTGGCCTTCTTGTCATCTTTTTGGGGACGGACCTCAGATCTCCTAGCTTTCTTCTGCCTTGGTTATTCCATTCGAGTGATGGACCGTACAGCAGATATGATAAGTGAAGGCAAGCGTTTCTTGGTGGCGCAGATTCTTCCTCAGAGCGTCATCATTTGCTCAACAATTTGCTTGAGATATTGTAGTCACTTCTTCTGAATCATCACTGTCTACCACTTGCTCAACATCTGTATTAAGGTCACTTTCTGACATATTGTTATCACCGTACTCAGGTTCATTATTTATTCTGTATTCATGTGCGCAATGTTCTACGTAGAGTGTAATGCCTTTTTCATGTTCGAATCTGCAATTGATTCCCAAAGTTCAGGCTACAGTGGATATTTAATCACACGAACTGGGTAATTTTTAGCCAGTCACTAGAAGACACCCCCCCCCCCCCCTCCAACCATGGACAAATAGCCGTACCGTAGGTGCGACCACAATGGAGGGGTATCTGTTGAGAGGCCAGACAAACGTGTGGTTCCTGAAGAGGGGCAGCAGCCTTTTCAGTAGTTGCAGGGGCAACAGTCTGGTTGATTGACTGATCTGGCCTTGTGGCCTTGTAACACTAACCAAAACTTCCTTGCTGTGCTGCTACTGCGAACGGCTGAAAGCAAGGCGAAACTACGGCCGTAATTTTTCCCGAGGGCATGCAGCTTTACTGTATGATTAAATGATGATGGCGTCCTCTTGGGTAAAATATCCCGGAGGTAAAATAGTCCCCCATTCGGATCTCCGGACGGGGAATACTCAAGAGGACGTCGTTATCAGGAGAAAGAAAACGCGTTCTACGGCTCGGAGCGTGGAATGTCAGATCCCTTAATCGGGCAGGTAGGTTAGAAAATTTAAAAAGGGAAATGGATAGGTTAAAGTTAGATATAGTGGGAATTAGTGAAGTTCGGTGGCAGGAGGAACAAGACTTCTGATCAGGTGAATACAGGGTTATAAATACAAAATCAAATAGGGATAATGCACGAGTAGGTTTAATAATGAATAAAAAATACGAATGCGGGTAAGCTACTACAAACAGCATAGTGAACGCATTATTGTGTCCAAGATAGACACGAAAGCCACGCCTACCACAGTAGTACAAGTTTATATGCCAACTAGCTCTGAAGACGACGAAGTAACTGAAGAAATGTATGATGAAATAAAAGAAATTATGCAGATAGTGAAGGGAGACGAAAATTTAATAGTAATGGGTGACTGGATTTCGGTAGTAGGAAAAGGAGAGAAGGAAACGTAGTAGGTGAATATGGATTGGGGCTAAGAAATGAAAGAGGATGCCGCCTGATAGAATTTTGCACAGAGCACATCTTAATCATAGCTAACACTTGGTTCAAGAATCATGAAAGAAGGTTGTATACATGGAAGAAGCCTGGAGATACTGACAGGTTTCAGATAGATTATATAATGGTAAGAGAGAATTTTAGGAACCAGGTTTTAAATTGTAAGACATTTCCAGGGGCAGATGTGGACTCTGATCACAATCTATTGGTTATGAGCTGTAGATTAAAACGGAAGAAACTGGAAAAAGATGGGAATTTAAGGAGATGGGACCTCGATAAACTGAAAGAACCAGAGGTTGTACAGACTTTCAGGGAGAGCATAAGGGAACAATTGACAGGAATGGGGGAAAGAAATACAGTGGAAGAAGAATGGGTAGCTTTGAGAGATGAAGTAGTGAAGGCAGCAGAGGACCTAGTAGGTAAAAAGAAGAGGGCTAGTAGAAGTCCTTGGGTAACAGAAGAAATATTGAATTTGACTTATGAAAGGAGAAAATGTAAAAATGCAGTAAATGATGCAGGCAAAAAGGAATACGTCTCAAAAACAAGATCGACAGGAAGTGAAAAATGGCTAAGCAGGGATGGCTAGAGGACAAATGTAAGGATGTAGACGCTTATCTCACTAGGGGTAAGATAGATACTGCCTACAGGAAAATTAAAGAGACCTTTTGAGAACAGAGAACCACTTGTATGAATATCAAGAGCTCAGATGGATACCCAGTTCTAAGCAAAGAAGGGAAAGCAGAAAAGTGGAGGGAGTATATAGAGGGCCTATACAATGGCAATGTAATTGAGGACAATATTATGGAAATGGAAGAGGATGTAGATGAAGATGAAATTGCAGATACGATACTGCGTGAAGAGTTTGACAGAGCACTGAAAGACCAGAGTCGAAACAAGGCCGCGGGAGTAGACAACATTCCATTAGAACTACTGACGGCCTTGGGAGAGCCAGTCCTGACAAAACTCTACCATCTGGTGAGCAAGATGTATGAAACAGGCGAAACACTCTCAGACTTCAAGAAGAATATAATAATTCTGATCCCAAAGAAATCAGGTGCTGACAGATGTGAAAAGTACCGAACAATCAGTTTAATAAGTCACGGATGCAATATACTGACGCTTACTCTCTACAGACGAATGGAAAAACTGATAGAAGCTGACCTCGGGGAAGATCAGTTTGGATCCCGTAGAAATGTTGGAACACGTGAGGCAATACTGACCCTACGACTTGTCTTAGAAGCTAGATTAACGAAAGGCAAACCTACGTTTCTAGCATTTGTAGACTTCGAGAAAGCTTTTGACAATGTTGACTGGAATACTCTCTTTCAAATTCTGAAGATGTCAGGGGTAAAATAAAGGGAGCGAAAGGCTATTTACAATTTGTACAGAAACCAGATGCCAGGTATAAGAATCGAGGGACATGAAAGGGAAGCAGTGGTTGGGAAGGGAGTAAGACAGGGTTGTAGCCTCTCCCCGATGTTGTTCAATCTGTATATTGAGCAAGCAGTTAAGGAAACAAAAGAAGGATTCGGAGTAGGAATTAAAATCCATGGAGAAGAAATAAAAACTTTGAGATTCGACGATGACATTGTAATTCTGTCAGAGACAGCAAAGGACTTGGAAGAGCAGTTGAACGGAATGGACAGTGTCATGAAAAGAGGGTATAAGATGAACATCAACAAAAGCAAAACGAGGATAATGGAATTTAGTCGAATTAAGTCGGGTAATGCTGAAGGAATTAGATTAGGAAATGAGACACTTAATATAGTAAAGGAGTTTTGCTATTTGGGGAGCAAAATAACTGATGATGGTCGATGTAGAGAGAATATCAAATGTTGACTGGCAATGGCAAGGAAAGCTTTTCTGAAGAAGATTAATTTGTTAACATCGAGTATTGATTTAAGTTCAGGAAGTCGTTTCTGAAAGTATTTGTATGGAGTGTATGGAAGTGAAACATGGACGATAACTGGTTTGGACAAGAAGGGAATAGAAGCTTTCGAAATGTGGTGCTACAGAAGAATGCTGAAGATTAGATGGGGAGATCATATAACTAATGAGGAGGTATTGAATAGGATTGGGGAGAAGAGAAGTTTGTGGCACAACTTGACTAGAAGAAGGGATCGGTTGGTAGGACATGTTTTGCGGCATCAAGGGATCACAAATTTAGCATTGGAGGGCAGCGTGGAGGGTAAAAATCGTAGAGGGAGACCAAGAGATGAATACACTAAGCAGATTCAGAAGGATGTAGGTTGCAGTAGGTACTGGGAGATGAAGAATCCTGCAAAGGATAGAGTAGCATGGGGAGCTGCATCAAACCAGTCTCAGGACTGAAGGCCACAACAGCAATAACTAGAAGACACAACTCTACTCAAAAAGCAATGCATGAATCTCGGGAACTAACATATTGTTAGAAGGATGGACAGTTGGTTGGAAGTTATATGGAAGGTCACAGTTGTAGACTTTAGCTAACAATTTACCAGCATATAAAAACTACAGTGGGCTATGCTTCATCCTACGTTTGTGCATACGGGATAGGCTATATGCTATCATAGCAGTCAGTAGGAAATATTCTGATCTTGGACACACTGTGAAGATTGTCTACAGCAAAACTCAGATATAAAGAGGATTCGGCGCTTGATACGTTTACGCCTAGTGTAACTTCGCACGCCTTCAATTCTTCATGAAATTAAATTTCCCGTAACAGTTTTACATACCAGTAGTCTCATTTTCGATCGATATTTTGTTTTTGCACGTTGTACATGTAACTCAAGTCTGTAGACGCTAAAATAATATATAATATGGCATACAATCAACGTTTTGTGTCTGAACAAGTGAAGGACAAAAACTGGAATGCCAACGTCCTTCTGTTACAATTTTTGTCATTGGCTATACTTTCATAATAATTAGTTTCTGAAGGCTTTCCTAGCAGGGTTACATCTTAGAGTCATTGTTATAAGACGAGAGAACTAAATGTATCTTGTTATCTTCATGTAATCAACTAACCAGTAAAGGCAATTAAGTACAATACATAAGGAAGTTAAGGGAGAAACATTCACTGTGACCCCACAATACCCACTGAAAGTTACTTCCATAGCAAAGAATACTGCATAGAAGAAAAAAGCAAAATCGATACCTTGCAGACAAACAAAAGCTGTCTAAAATAAAATTTTCTGCAATTTTAAAAACAAGATCTTACCAATCAACTTTTCATTTATTGTAAAAAATTTCGGTCTTACATAAAATCAGTAAGTTCATTAAAGTCCGGACTCTTATTATACGTGGTGACACTGAAACTGAAGATGAATAAATGGAGATTCAAGTACTCCGTTATGTTCGTGGACGTATGTACCGTCTACGAAACTAAATGAACAGACATGCATGACATGGCACCCAGACTGTCAGTCCTGGTTATCATGCCTTCATCTAGTTGCATAGACGGTACATACCTCCACGAAATTAAAGCAATTAAAGGAAAAGACGGAAAACAGATAAAAATGACTCAATTACGTCTTTCGAAATCAAACAAAACTGCATCGTATTCGCTCTTTCACCCGTTACCAGAATGCGAGAGTGACGGATACGAAAACAAGCAGACGTGGAATTGAAGTACAACAAAAAGCCGATCCGAGAGTAAGATTCTGAATACAAAACACAATATGATCGTGAAATTTGTCTTTTCCTAGAGTAGGAGTGCCCTACTATTCTCAGACCACTAGCCCTAAGTCATTCTGGTATAAGCAATTACCCACAACCCTCCTGCTACCATCCACTCGCCCACCATCACCTACTTTGCGCCTAACTAAACTATAGAATGAAACATAATATTCTTTGCACGTATCTATTTTCAATAATATTTCTTCTTTGTAGATCATTCGTTAAACCACGAATTAATGAGTAAATGAGACAACATGCACTCTCTATTTCTAACAACCTTTTCTATAGAATAATGAAAAAATTCTCAGTACATCGCATGTGTTACCTACAACTCCTTCTCAGGAAAAAAAAGCTAATTATCCACATCCAGGGTAGGCATTTGCTACAAATTATGTCTCCTGCCCATCACTCCTCTCCCTAGAGACACTCGCTAAACTCACGCTATACAGCCCATTACAAAAATCATCCAAGTTAAAATATGTTTATTATACTTATATGCACTTCACTTACTGTCGGTTAATCACTTGATTGCTAGACTGTTTTCTTTTGAACTCGAAGAAACTGTTAGTGCTATGTGCCTGACCATTGCCACAAATAATAAGAGTAATAATAATAATAATAATTATTATTATTATTATTTCTCTTCTTATTATTATTATACTGTGTAGGTCTTACAGCAATGTAGACACATAGTTACTATTATCTTGTGCTCTCATTTAGATATTTTACCTGTTGCGAAATCAATAATGAAGCAACTTCTGGTACGTTGCAGCTCGGAGGTGTTTAGGCATATGTGGTGCATATGTCCCCCTTTTACTCTCATAGGTGCATGGTACGAACTACGAAATGCTTGTATAGTAGGAGTCCCACGGAAGGAAGACATTGGTCGTAGAATGGTTTCACAAGCTGTAATCTGCACCATATTCTGCCACGCGATAATGGCGGTATCTGAAAAAAATTTCATTATTGATAGCCTCTATAACTAGCGTTGCAGTCTCACGTAACGGCGATATTGCTAGTCATATTTTAAAAATACACTCTAAGACAAAAAAATAAAAATAAAAAAGATATGCAACCAAAGAATTATCCGAAGCCGACGGATATGGTTAACGTGTAAGGACAAACAAATGATAACAGTTTCAGAAAAATTGGATGATTTATTCAAGAAAAAGAGCTTTACAAATTAACTAAGCAAGTAACGCTTTAGTTTACCTCTGGTTGTTATGGAAGCAGCTATTCGGTTTGGATTGATTGACAAATTTGTTGGATGTACTCCTCACGGATGTCGTGCCAAATTTTGTGCAAGTGGCGCATTAGATCGTTAAAAGTGATTGCAATGTCCTGCCCATAGTGGTCCATACATAGTCAGTTGGGAAGAGATCTGGCGTCCTTGCTGGCAAGTATAGGGTTTGGCAAGCACGAAGAGAAGCAGAAGAAGCTCTCGTCATGTTTGGGAGAGCATTAGCTTATTGAAATGTAAGCCCAGGATTGAATCCCATGAAGGTCAACCAAACGAGCGAGTAGAATATTGTTGATGTACCGCTAAGCTGTTAGAGTGTCACCGATGACACGCATGACATGGCACCCAGATCATCAGTACTGGTTGTCATTCCATATGACGGGTGACAGTCAGGTTGGTATTCTACAATTGCCCGGGGCGTCGCTAGACACGTCTTCTGTCTGGAATCTCATTGGCTGAAGTAGAATAGTCTTCATTGATGAGTCCTGTATGGAACTGAGACTCGATGACCACCGAAGACGCTTCTGTAAATGTCCCGGACAGCACTGAAATACCAATTTCATTGTCGCCCACCATGCGACCTGACATCCAAGAGTTATCATCCGCCGGCCGCGGTGGTCTAGCGGTTCTGGCGCTGCAGTCCGGAACCGCGGGACTGCTACGGTCGCAGGTTCGAATCCTGCCTCGGGCATGGGTGTTTGTGATGTCCTTAGGTTAGTTAGGTTTAAGTAGTTCTAAGTTCTAGGGGACTTATGACCTAAGATGTTGAGTCCCATAGTGCTCAGAGCCATTTGAACCATTTGAAGTTATCATCCGGAATGCCGTTTTTTTTTAGTAGGACCTCTTTGGTTTTCATCTGCGACATCCTTAAAGAACTGCGGTAAGTAGACGATATTTTTTTCTCCGTTTTGTTATCCGGCATGGCAAGCTACCCTGCGCTTACATTTCACCAAGATGATGGCCGCCTGCAAACACAGGCTCAGGAATTCATCCAACAATTCTGTCAATCAGTGCCAAGCGGAATACCTGCTCGCATAAAGGCCAAAGGTGGATCAACATGTTACTGACTAGCTCAGTTTGTGAAGCGCCCTCTCTTGAATAAATCAACCAATTTTTCTGATTTGTAATAATTGCTCTGTATACAGGTGGAGTCGCCGAAAATTACCACTGGAAACACCTCCCAAACCACAACAGAGACTGAATGACTGATTCCGCTCACCGAAAGTGAGGAGAGGGGCTGGTATAATTGGTTAGTACGACCCATTGAGAAATGCTCGGAAGTGTGATTTTCAACAGATACTTACGTTTTTCTAAATGGAAACGTGTTATTATTTATAGCCCAACTGAAAATAGAAAAAAAACTTAATCAATGCCGTTTCTTACACTGTAAAATGTTAATTACATCCAGAGTAATTTGTAACGTAAAGTTGACGCTTGAATAACTCCTCAGAAGTTCAGTCGCGTGTATCAGAGAGAACCGAATTAATTAGGGATACAAAAAGAACAGTACAGAAGAGACTTGAACAGCACGCTACGTCCATATGGTAACTGTGGTGTCAGCGCCAGACACCACACTTTCTAGGTGGTAGCCTTTAAATCGGCCGCGGTCCGTTAGTATACGCCGGACCCGCGTGTCGCCACTATCAGAGATTGCAGACCGAGCGCCGCCACACGGCAGGTCTAGAGAGACTTCCTAGCACTCGTCCCAGTTGTACAACCGACTTTGCTAGCGATGGTTCATTGACAAAATACGTTCTCATTTGCCGAGACGATAGTTAGCATTGCCTTCAGCTACGTTATTTGCTACGACCTAGCAAGGCGCCATTATCAGTTGCTATTGATAATGTAAAGAATGTACAGACAAGAGTTACGTTCAACATTAATGGATTAAAGTTAAGTATTTCTACCATCTGCGTCCGTTTTTCTATGTTCATATTTCCTTGTCCTGTACCAGACCTCACGCCAGCCTGCGTGAGCATAAACGCGCGCCTTTCGGTTTCCTGTCAACTTCGTGGGTTGGCTCCTGCCAATCCACAACAGTAACATTTTTATTAGTTTTTTTTCTCTTAAGAATACTATACGGCACTGATTTGTTAGAAGAAAATGTACATTAACATGAGAATGTAGTTATACTTACAAATCTGTTTTTTGTTGTTGTTGTTTTCAATTACAGAATGTAAAAGGGTGTGTCCTGACATTTCAGGCCAATAAATGTTCAAAGTCGTTCCTATCATCTGCTGCCTACATTTGCAATCTACCGCATAATGAAGCTCTTACACGACGGTAATGTTGCCACAGACTGTCTCAATACGATGTTTCATATCCTCTGAGGTTGTATCACGGTACATGGTCTTCTTTAACGTACCCCACAGAAAGAAGTCTAAAGGTGCAAGATCAGGAGAACGGGCTGGCCAATTTATGCGTCCGCCACGTCGTATGAAACGCCCGTCGAACATTTTGTCAAGGGTCAGCCTAGCGTTCATTGCAGAATGTGCAAGAGCACCATCATGTTGATACCACGTACGTCTAAGGGTTTCCAGCGGGACATTTTCTAGCAATGTAGGCAGATCATGTTGTAGAAACTGTATGTATTTTGCAGCTGTTTGGGTGCCTTCAACGAAGTGAGGACCAATGAGACGGTCGCCATTTACTTCGCACCATACATTTATATTCCACTGTCGTTGTCGTTCTACCTGTCGAAGCCAGCGAGGATTGTCCACGGAAGAGTAAATTCACTGCACCATGGTTTGTGAAACCTGCTTCATCGGTAAACGGGTAATACTGCAACGCATTCTCTGTTAATGCCCACTGACAGAAATTCACTTTCTTATTAGTCATCTCCATGTAATTGCTGATGCAGCGACACATGATACGGGTAAAATTTGTGACGATGAAGTATGTACAGTACACTACTTTGACCCATTGCACTGCCTCTACCGATGTCACGGGAACTCATGTGTAGGTTCACGGCAACAGCAGCTAACAAACCAACTGCACCTGATTGTCCTGTGATTGGTTTGTTACGGGCCCGTTTGCGTGTACGACCATAAATGTTGCATACAATTGTTTGTAGATGTTTTCAAATGAGCGGCGAGTTGGATTATCTCAGTCTGGGTACCTTTCTGCATACAGCTTGCAAGCTGAAGCTGCATTTTGTCTACACTCGCCATAGATGAGTATCATCTCTGCCTTTTCAGAGTCAGAATAAACCGTTTCCACATTTCTTACAACACTGTACACAGTGTTGTACTTGCGACCATCTCACGTTCCCACTGTGCGTACTTCAGTTCTTACTTGTGTACAGTACACTATCACAGACGTCCGGTAACACAGTGTACTACAGTTATTCCGAGTACAAGGACTAATTCAGCAAGAGCTACATGCAGACACTGAGACAGCCAAACTCATAAACATACTAGGCTTCGTAAACATACTCCTACGGATCTTGTTTGTTACAACACGTGACTGAACGTCTGAGGTTCCAAGCGTCAATTTTGCGTTACAAATTACTCCGAATGTACTTAACATTTTACAGTGTAACAAACAGCATTGATTAAATATTTTTTTCTCTTTTCAATTGTGCTAAAAATAATAACGGGTTTCCATTTAAAAAAAACAAAGGTATGTGTTGAAAATTATACTTCCGTGCATTTCTCAGTGGTCTGTGTTAACCAATTCCACCAGCCCCTCTCCTCTTTCGGTCTGTGGAATTGGTTATTCAGTGTTTGTTGTGGTCTGGGAGGTGTTTCTAGTGAGAAACACTGTGCACATGTATACATGTACATCACATGTACCAACTACCGTCCCAAGTGGATTTAGTGTCTTAACCAAAATATAGTCAACCCCTCCGGTTTTTACCAACGAGAAAAATGAATTTACCTCTCAGAGGGTAATTACCCCCCAGGATTTGAACCACTGCTCCATTAAAATTCTATAAGTTTACCCATTCAGATCAATATAAGTTAAAATATTATAAGTGCAAGAAAATATACAGGATGGGTCAGTAGGAAAGATATGTGCTTTCTTAACCTCATTCTTCACGCAGCTGTTTGAAAATCGTGGACGTCAGTCGCAGTCCTGCGTCACCAATAGTCGTATGAGAAGACAACTAAGGCAACATTAGGCTACGTAGTGTTGTCTTTACCGCCCATTTAAACGAACGCCGTGCGGTAATAATGACGGCAAACTCGTCGGACCAGTAGTTTTCGATAAACGACTAAATGGAGTACGGTATCCTCATTACGAAAAACGCCATGGTTCAAGTACAGTTTTATAGCTGCATTGTTTATCTAGTAACTCACAGTGGTACAAGTTACATGACGAGCTCATTTCGGTGTTTTGCCATTGTCTAGGGTACCTGTGAAGATGGTATAATAGGTATAATACTCTTAATGTTCCTTAGGTTCGTGTCTACATGTGGCACGTTTTGCTTACGTCTTAACTGGTATGACGTTGTCCATACGGCATCTACGACCGTAAATGTCCGTTTTTTGTGATTGTATTTGCGTGATCTTGCTTTTAATTTCATCGAATGTTGGTTCGACTGTTATATATACTGAGTCAGTCCTTCTGACAATCATTTCTTTTCCGATTTCATCACATGCTTCAAATAGCTATTTTGCCTTAGCTTCCCTGAATGTTCTGTTTATTTCATTCCTAAACCACTTGTGTTTCTGTATTTTTGAATATCCCTGAACATTTTTCTACTTACCTCTTTCATCGATCAACTTTAGAATTTCTTCTGCTACCCATGGTTTATCCGCAGTTGCCTTCCCTGTACCTATGTGTTTTTCTTTCTAACTTCCACGATTGCCGTTTTTAGAGCTTTCCATTCCTGTTCAAATGTAATGTCTACTGAGCTATACCTTATCTCAGTATCTATAGGCATGGAGAACTTCAAGCGTGCTTCTTCATTCCTTAGGGCCTCCTTATCCCACTTCTTTGCACATTGGTTCTTCTTGACTAATCTCAGCCTACTCTTCATCACTACTACATTATGATCCGAGTGGGTACGCCTTACAGTCCAACATCTGATTTTGGAATCTCTGACTGACCATTATGTAATCTAACTGAAATCTTCCTGTATCTCCCAGCCTTTTCCAAGCATACCTACTCCTCTTGTCATTCTTGAACAGAGTATTCGCTATTACTAGCTGACGTTTACTGCAGTACTCAGTCCTTCTCCTCCTAGTACCAAGTCCATATTTTGCCATAACTCTTTCTTCTACTTCTTCCCTTACAACCGCATTCCGGTCTCCAATGACTAATAGATTTTCAGCACCCTTTATGTACTGAATTATCCGTTCAGTATCCTCATATACATTTTTCTGTCTCTTATCTTCCACCTGCGACGTCGGCATTTATGCCTGAACTATCATTGTCGGTGCTGGTTTACTATCGATTCTGATGAGAAGAAACCTGTCAATGAACTGTTCACTGTAACTCATACTCTGTCCTACCTTCCTATTTAAAACGAATCCTACCCCTGTTACTATATTTTCTGAATATATTGCTATTACCATCTAGTCATCTGATCAAAAATCCTTGTCTGCTTTCCAGTGCATTTGACTGACACCCTCAGTATCTAGATTGGGTCTTAACATTTCCTTTTCATATTTTCTAACCTCCCTAAGACGTTGAAGCTTCTTACATTCCATGGCCTGACACGCAGAACGTTATCGTTGCTTTGGTTATTCAATCTTTTTTGAATGATCTCCTCCCCTTTGGTAGGCCCCACCCGGAAGTCTGATTGAGGAACTGTTCCGGAATCTATTGACAATAGAGAGAATATCTTGAAACTTTTTCAGCTCGAGGCCACGTGCCCTATGGATACACATTATGTGTCTTTAATGCAGTGGTTTACAATGTCTTTGGCATCTTCATGTCGTTAATCACTGCTGATGCGACTATGCGTCCAATACAACCCCAGCAATAAATGTTGAAAATATTAACTAAGAAAATCGTTCCTCAGAGTACCGCCCGGAGACGTTGTGGGACACCGAAGAGCTTCCATATCTAACATGAAGAACAAGTGGAGTTTTCATGGCATTTCACAGAGAGAAGTAGAGCTCCGCCTCTTGAACAAAATAAACCACTGGGAATACATATTTATAACAAGGATCGAAGGAAAGACATCTGGAACTAAAACCTACATAATTAGCAACAGCTAGTTATTGAATTTTGTGCGACTTTAAGAAGACTCTAACCATATATCGCGAATACCAGTCATGTGCAACTCAGTTTGTTGTCACTCACTAGCTGTAGAAAGCCTCAGATATTATAACGTATGGGTATGTCTGTTACTATATTTCAGGAATGTCATCGACAGTTTTGTACCGTCGCTTTAGGCATATCGGTGTGAAAGTGGACATGAGATGTCTTAGTAAAGCCTTTCTTATGTTGTCAAATACGTCATTTTTAACAGGGAAGTAGAGGCTTCCGGCCTGCCTCAGGGAGATACTACAGTAGTGTAACTTATCACGATACCTGTAAATGCCACAACAGATCATTTTTGCTGATTTCTGACACTGTTCTCAGATTACGCTTTTGTTTACAGAGACATCACGTACTTTAAAATAAGAAGAATGACTTTCAGGTTTCCAGGGGTGGTGTGAAGGTGGCATTTCACATTCAACATACATATCCTGTTGCATTTGTTTACTCGTGTAAAGTAAGCAGAAAGATGACACTACTGGAAATAAATTAGTAAAAACATGACACAGTATGTCGGCATTGTTTGAAAGGCCAAATTACAGTATTCGCTTCCATATCTGTTGCATTAAATTTCAGTAATGCAGTTGTTAGATTACAATATTAAATGTCCGCAGCTCGTGGTCGTGCGGTAGCGTTCTCGCTTCCCACGCCCGGTGTCCCGGGTTCGATTCCCGGCGGGGTCGGGGATTTTTTCTGCCTTGTGATGACTGGGTGTTGTGTGCTGTCCTTAGGTTAGTTAGGTTTATGTAGTTCTAAGTTCTAGAGAACTGATGACCATAGATGTTAAGTCCCATAGTGCTCGGAGCCATTTGAACCATTTTTGAACAATATTAAATTATTTTAAATAGTAAAAGCGTTTACTTTTTAAAGGCAACAGTTTCTTTTACAATATTCAAAATTTCTAATACTTCCCTTTGAAAACTTCCCACAGGAGTATACCCTGATATGCCTAGAAGACTCTACAGCAAATTGCGTTAGAAAGAATTTACTGATATCCGGCAACTATCCCAAAATTTCATAGAATAATCTATGCTTATATGAAGGAGGATAAGTGGCTCTCGGTTGGAGTGTGGATCGGCCGTGAGGCGTGTCGAGATAGTCCGTGCAGTTGCGATAACTTTTGTGTCCCGGATGCCGCAGTGGATACCACACTTGCCTGGTATGCAGGAATTCCTGGGTTCGAATTCCGGTCCGGTATACATTTTCGTACGTCGCAGCTGATTCCGCTTAATGGCCCTTTGCAGCTGACAGCAGTGATCCTCGTTCAACTTACGTATAACAGTCGATGCGTCGGGAAAGTTTGGAAAGTCGCAAAAATGTTGAGGTTGTCAGAAGAGACAGCGAAAGCAGCAAGCGGAATATTAGACTCGCCATCTTCCTCCCAGCCAAAGTCAGCACTGCACCAACCTCTCCCACTGTACCAGAAGCCTGTGGCTCTACAGGGGTTGGACAAAATTACGGAATCACAGCAGAAATGCATGCTTGAACATTAGTGCAGGTGATGTCTAAGAATACAGATTTTGCTGTTGTGGTAGACCATGAACGGCATCTGTGCTATGTCTACAATACTTTGGAAGTGTCAGTGGTGGTCGGAACAGTGTTTTGTGCAGTTGTGAGTACATTATGTCAGAGCTAAGTAAATTTTAATGGGGGCAAATGGTTGGTGTTTGTGTATTGGGTGCTTCCGTAGTCCAGATAGCCAAAGTGTTGATGTTTCAAGAGGTACTGTACCACAGATATATACAGCATATAGGAAAATCAGAAAATCGTCAGCCGCTAGGTCATATTGCGCACGAAAGTGTGGGTTGAGTGATTGTGCCAGGCAGTCAGCGAAGAAGATTGTAGCCGGCCGTAGTGGCCGAGCGGTTCTAGGCCCTTCAGTCCGGAACCGCACTGCTGCTACGTCTCAGGTTCGAATCCTGCCTCGGGCATGGATATGTGTGATGTCCTTAGGTTAGTTAGGTTTAAGTAATTCTAAGTCTAGGTGACTGATGATCTCAGATGTTAAGTCCCACAGTGCTCAGAACCATTTGAAGAAGATTGTGAGGAAAAATAGCTGCAAATGTCTCTGTAGAACTGAATGTTGCACTCCTGAATTCTGTCAGTGCCAAGACAACACGTAGGGAATTCTATTAGAAGGGGACTGCAAGGCGAGCTGGGACTTCAAAACCAATCATCAGTGATGCAAATGTCTGTAACAGGAAAACGTAGTGCTGAAGCCGTAACATTTGGAGTATGGGACAATGGACGAAAATCATTTGGTCCGATGAGTCTTGTTTCAGACTGTTTCCAACATCTGGCCAAAGTTACGTTCCAGGAGTGAAACATGGTGGGGGTGGCCCCCTGGTTACTCTGCGAGGTCGCTTTATTCTCAACAATTATGTGACCATTTTAACTGATCACGTCCATGGCATCTTCAGTGTTGGCTCCCCATAGTGATGCTGAGTTCCAACAAGACAGGGCGTCTGTTCACACAGCTCGTATCGTCTAGGACTGATTTTGTTTGTACGAAGATGATACGTCGCATCTTCCCTGCGTACCATACTCGCCAGACCTCAGTGTTATTCAGTATTTGTGGTTCCCTTTTGAGAGAAGGGTGCGTGATGGTACCCACCTACATCAGACCTGAAATTGCCACTATTTTGCAAGACGTATGGTATACGATTCCCTTGAAAATCATACAGGACCTACATCTATACATCCAGAGATAATTTGTGCCTGTTTCGGTTGACAACCGGGTTTATATTAAGCATTAGGCATGAAATTGTGTTGCATTTTTGGTTTCCTGTACATCAGACACCTTCAAAACATCCACCAGTACGACACGTAGCGGGTAAAGAATATAAACTGTTCTCGATAAAACGCCTTTGACTGAAAGGCGCCGGCCAGAGTGGCCGAGCGGTTCTAGGCGCTGCAGTCTGGAACCGCGCGACCGCAACGGTCGCAGGTTCGAATCCTGCCTCGGGCGTGGCAGTGTGTGATGTCCTTAGGTTAGTTAGGTTTAAGTAGTTCTAAGAGACTGATGACCTCAGAAGTTAAGTCCCATAGTGCTCAGAGCCATTTTAACTGAAAGGACCTCATATCAGTTCCTTCTCAAATCCATATTCAGCCCCTCCAGAGGCATAGTTTACACGTAAGTGGTCAGAAATAGTCGTCTTGTTAGTAAAGGGAACCAATCTCCTCTCTGGTCCGCGATCATTGTGAATACTTCGTGTAAAAATCGACTAAGTAATGTAGTACCTGTCTTTATTTACAAGGTCACCTCGGCTGCTGCCATCAGATGAAAACCTAGGTGAACTGGTTAGGTGACGTTTTACTGCTACTGGCACTGAGACTTGTTTTACGAGTTCTTCGTTTCGATTTGATGATGGCAATACCTGAAACTTCGTTAGCATTAAAGACAAATATTAAGGGGAATTTAATTTCATTCTCGAATTAGCAGGAGTCGTCGTTCTCGTTTTCTGTGGTTGGAACCCTCTAATTTGCCCCTTTTGCGATGTGATAGAGAACAAATGTTACTTAGAACCGATTATGTGTTAAGTATTGTGACACCTTCTACTATTGCCTACTGGCATTTCCACGATGAGTGCAGCTGCAATGTCCTTTTTCTATGCCCAGTCAGTATTCTTCACTTCCTCGAGATACGTGAAAGAGAGGGGACGCAACACTATCTCTTATTGCGGTCAATATTTGTTGATTAATAAGTTTATATTAAACTATTAGCATCGGCTAGCTACGATGTTTATCTGTTTCCGCCAAAGATGCTCATTAACAGTTGATACACGGCCGATTCGCGTTTGTAAATGAATTGATAACTTTGATTTGCGTAGCACATATACACCGAATTGATTCCTTCGAAGGTCACAGGGTTCATTTAACACAGCGCGGTATTTTGTCCGTTGAAAGTGGTTCCCTTTAATATTAAAATGTAATGAAGTATTATTAATGTTATTGTTATTGTTCAGAGATCATCCAATACACGGTTCACTTCTGCTGGTACTCTGTAAAGAATCGTAGGACACTACATTTTTCATTAAGTAGGTTTCTGTTAAAACAATTTCTTTAATATCGGTCAGTACTATGGATGTCACTCTGGTGCCCGATAATAAATGTCCAAACAGTTTCAATAATTGAAAGTAAAGTTGCGAAACAATGTTTGAATAGTAACTTCGGCAACAACTGAAGTTCTGAGATTGGAATTAATGATATCATTTTTTTATCGATTGAGATGTTCGCTTGATGTTAGCTTCATCTCAGTTCTGTCAGGTTTCATATGTTTGACAATAAATTAATCGTACCGATATTTACGAATTAATTATCCCGGCTTCCAGTGAAGTTAACCGTTTCACGCAATGGCGCATGAACTTAAGAAACTCGAATATTCAAGACACATACGCTAAAAGCTCGGACGCTAAAATGTCAAACGCGAAAGACACCCAGACGCCGAAGACACCCAGACGCTAAAGACGTTAGCAATACGTGCGTTGTGTGTATACAGGGTGTGTCACTAACTATTGTCACCAAGAATAACTCAGAATGCGCGAGAGCAGCTGAAACGTTTGTGGGACAGAAGTTGCTTGGGACAACGGGGACCATAATATGACGGTTTTTTGTTGCTAGGTGTGGCCGCTTCAAAGATATGAAGGTCAACTTTTTTTTAATGGGATGCTATAGTTCGGTACTTATTTTCTGATAGCGGCTAGCGAGACGAATCCAGTGATGTGTAACAGTAAGGTCTTTGAAGATCAACGAAGGTCACAAAGGTGGCATGAACGTCCATTTACAGAAGCTGTTCGAAGTGATGATCATTAGTATCAACGCAGTGCTGCATTCTTATCATGGATTGTGTGGTATTCCTTATCATTTCGAAACATATCGAAGCAGATGCTCTGACAATTCTCTCTCGCATATCATCTAGCGTAGTTGGAACGTCATTATAAACCATGTCTTGTACGAATCCCCACAAGGAGAAATCCAGAGACGTCAAGTCGGCCACAACATATCTCCTCCGCGTCCAATCCAACGATTTGGGAATTGTCTCTGCAACTCATTAATAGCCATCAGCGAAAAATGTGCCAGATACCCATCGTGTTGATACCACATTCTGTTCCTTGTTCCTAAAGGTATATCTTCCAATAATAGACCTAACTTTTCTTGCAGGTATGTGGTGTACGTCCTACCATTAAGATTTCCTTCGATGAAATAGGGGCCTATAATTCTGTCCTCCAGAGTCCCACACCATACATTCACCGACCAATGTTTTTGGTGTGCAACTTGCTACAGCCAACATGCATTTTCAGTTGTCCAATAATGTATGTTATGGAAGTTAACACTTCCATGGTTCGTGAATGTAGCCTCGTCAGTAAATTAAATCAAATTAATAAATGTGACATCCCTCTGAATCTGAAGTTGAGCCCATTGGCAGAATTCCGTGCGACGCATGCAATCCGTACCAGTTAGTTCTTGGTGGAGAATGATGTGGTAAGGATGATATTTATGGCGATGCAGAACACGAAAAACACTACTGTGGCTCATGCTAGATTCCTTTGCAATTTGGCTGCGAACTGAGACAAGTACCTCGAACCACACTGGCAAGAGTACCAATTTCCGTTTCCTCATTAGTAACTTTCGTTTCCCGGAAATGTTTCCGATGCGTTAAACATCCAGTTCTCAATTTATCATAAACATATTTAAATGTACGACGTGTAGGCTGAGTACTTTGAGGATACTTTTCAGTGTGTATGTCTCCAGCTCTCACTGAAGTTCGTTGGCATTATCCGTAAATGAGAAGCATATCGAATTGTTCTTCAAAGGAATACATCATTCACATTCGCTTGATTCGACGATACTAGTCTTACCGTTCCTATTAGTGTTGTGTTGCGAAACCGTCGAATGGTCTTTACGTCTCAATGGCACGTGAGATGGATACCCCGTATTCAGCCAATTCCTACTATTTGCACGATATGCGAGGGAGAATTGTCAGAGCATGTGCTTCGATAAGTGCCGAAGTGATAAGGAATACCACCCAATCCATGATAAGATGATTCCAACACTGCACTGATACCAACGGTCATCACCTTCTGTAAACGGACGTCCATTCCACGTTTTTGACGTTCGTTGATCTTCAAAGGTCATACTGTCACTGGATTCGTCTCGATATCCGCTATCAGAAAATAATAACAACCAATAGCACCCCATTAAAAAAAAAAAAAAAAAAAAGTTTTCTTCCGTATCTCTGACGTGACCCCACCTAGCAACAAAAACCAGACGTCGTATTATGGCACCCGTTGTTCCATGCAACATTTGCGCCACAAACTTTTCAGCTACTATCATACTTTCGGAGCTATTCTAGGTGGCAATAGTTAGTGACTCATGCTGCATAGTAGTTGTGAAACAGTAGGGACGTTCGTTATAGACTCCTTGTATAAAGCCCCTTGCGACTTTGCATATAACATTCTATCCCATTGGCACTTATTATTGATTTAATTTTCTCTGGCTTAAAACGCACATTCGTGATTTTATATGAAATATGGGAATTGTTCATGACCAATTCGAATACATTTTAGTTTCAAACATTACTAGGTATGTAACAGGGGTTACACAGCCCCCAACGAAGACTATTTTAAACAATTTAACCATCTTTTAAGGTAACCGCGAGAAATGCTAACATTACAGCTATTCAAATTTTCTATTCTTGGCCTGGGGTTCTTCATTAACTATATTTGACTCTGACCAGATTCTTGTTTCTTTTTTATGGACCAGGGTTTTGGATCTTTGTTTGCGACCTTATTATTTTTCTTTTTCCTTGTTTTATTTTTATGATCGAGTCACATTACGTTACACACACACACACACACACACACACACACACACACACACACACACACAGAGAGAGAGAGAGAGAGAGAGAGAGAGGGACGGAGAGAGAAAGAGAGAGAGAGGGAGAAATGTATGACGTGAGTACAAAAATCGTACAATAGGATTTTTACACATTTCTTATATACTACATTCTTCATTACGGACTAAAACAGTTCAAAGTATTATCTGAATCTTAGATATTTTCATTTTTCCTGACATTAACCAAATATTTCATTTATTTTGTATCTATACTGAATAAGTCAGTTTAAAGTTTACTACGTATTTAATTCTAAATACTAGGTACAACTTAAATATTAACTCTATGTCTATTACTGAATAGGTCTGTTTATACTAATAACACATTCCAGTGCGTGTATAATCTTAAATATTTCTTGGGACTTTATTGCAGTGTTGTCTGTTGTTTTTCCGGGCGAGGTCTGCGATGTACATTCATTTCGCCTCCCACGTGCGGCTGCTAGAATGATAATTTGGGTTCTGCAGGTCATCTGTGCGGTTGCAACAGCGGGACATAGCGAATATGCGTTATGTACGTCGTCTTTTGTTGTGCCGCCTCTTGTTTGACTCTTTTTGCCTCTTGTTGTAGCTTTCAGCTTTATTTTATATGTTGTTCCGCCTTTGCAACGGCTAAGAAGTACAACGTTTTCATTAACTGATTCATTTTATCTCTTCTTGTAGTTTTCAACAAGATTGCATGTGTTGTGCCACCTGTTTAGTAGCTAAGTTTACATTTTCTGACTCACGTTGTCTCTTCTAGTTTGCAACATGCCCACCGTAACATTTCATTTTCTTGCCCCCAACATCGCGTAGCTTCTTGGGTGGTTACGCCATAAGACGTGTGATTTTAGACTTTTCGTCCATCTCAATTCCATCCACCAGTTTTGGTCTCTTTTGTTAAGCTTCGTAATGCGTTCTTCGGATTGCCTACAGCTGCCGACCTTCTTCGGTAGGGTCTTCTTTTTCTCCAAATTCTTCATCTGACATATACCGATGCTGCTTGTATTCCTCTGTGAGATTCTTGCCTAAATTGATGATTAAATTTCAAGTTGACATTAACGGACAGCTCGCTTCTTGTATAACGTCTTCGAATGATGAACTTCAAACGGAAGGTTCATGTTTACTCTCTCTCGCTCCGCCTGTAGGTTGCAAGGCGAGCCCTCCGCCTACGTCGTGGCACGTCTCGCAGCTCGTAGTTTCCGCTTCTGGATCTTTGCAGCCAAAAGATGACTCGCCCCAATCAGATAACAGCAGCAGTCTCTCAGTATGTTAGGGCTGAGACCTCATCGACGGGTAATATGTCTGCACACACGTTCCAGAATGACGAATACAAAACATAAAGAACATACACTGACGCGTCCATTGATGCCACCCATTTAATTTTACCCCCAGCAATCAGTATTCTTGCTCACTAACGTATGAATCATTAACGCCATTCTAATGGTTGTTATATTTAAGGATTCTTCCGCCGCTTCTTGATAGAACATTTCCGTATGGAGGGGTGAATAGCACTTAAGCGGTTTTTTGTTCTACTGATTTTTATTTGTATGAACTAGTTTTCAGCTTATTAGATCATCTTGAGATAACTACTGGCTATTGTTTACAAGGAGCTCGTATTCATACGAACCAAACATTCTGGACTAAGATACAACGCACTTACACACGATCTTTAGTTGTGGTATTTTCTCTGGAATTGTCAAACGGGTCTTTTGACTTTTTGTTCTGTAAAACTGTTCCTTAACATAATAAATCACATTTTAAATATAATAATTCTAATTGTTGCCATACATGGTACTGACAAACCATAAAATGTGATTTATTATGTTAAAGAACAGCTTTACAGAACAAAAAGTCAAAAGACCCGTTTGACAATTCCAAAGACAATACCACAACTAAAGATCGTATGTAAGTGCGTTGTATCTTAGTCCAGAATGTTTGATTCATATGAATACGAGCTCCTTGTAAACAATAACAAGTAGTTATCTGATGATGGCCTAATAAGCCGAAAACTAGTTCATACAAATAAAAGTCAGTAGAACAAAAAACCGAATAAGTGTTTCTAATAGTTCATAGCATTCATGTTCCCACTTGTTTCATACAGTAACTCTTTGCACATACGATACTTCATTGTTTCATAATTATTCTTAATGTTCACATCAATTTCACTTCCGCAGTATATGCCGAGAATCTGTCCTATTCAGTTACGGACACAACTCTATTACAATAATTTACACTTGACTGGGCAACCAACACTGCGAAAATCAGTACTACTGGCCATTAAAATTGCTACACCAAGAAGAAATGCAGATGATAAACGGGTATTCATTAGACAAATATATTATACTAGAACTGAGATGTGATTACATTTTCACGCAATTTGGGTGGATAGATCCTGAGAAATCAGTACCCAGAACAACCACCTCTGGCCGTAATAACGCCCATGATACGCCTAGGCATTGAGTCAAACAGAGCTTGGATGGCGTGTACAGGTACAGCTGTCCATGCAACTTCAACACGATACCACAGTTCATCAAGAGTATTGACTGGCGTATTGTGACGAGCCAGTTGCTCGGCCACCATTGACCAGACGTTTTCAATTGGTGAGAGATCTGGAGAATGTGCTGGCCGGGGCAGCAGTCGAACATTTTCTGTATCCAGAAAGGCCCGTACGGGATCTGCAAAATGCGGTCGTGCATTATCCTGCTGAAATGTAGGGTTTCGCAGGGATCGAATGAAGGGTAGAGCCACGGGTCGTAACACACATCTGAAACGTAACGTCCACTGTTCAAACTGCCGTCAATGCGAACAAGAGGTGTCTGAGACGTGTAACCAATGGCACCCCATACCATCACGCCGGGTGATACGCCAGCATGGCGATGATGAATACACGCTTCCAATGTGCGTTCACCGCGATGTCGCCAAACACGGATGCGACCATATTGATGCTGTAAACAGAACCTGGATTAATCCGAAAAAATGACGTTTTGCCATTTGTGCACCCAGGTTCGTCGTTGAATACACCATCGCAGGCGCTCCTGTCTGTGATGCAGCGTCAAGGGTAACCGCAGCCATGGTCTCCGAGCTGATAGTCCATGCTGCTGCAAACGTCGTCGAACTGTTGGTGGAGATGGTTGTTGTCTTGCAAACGTCCCCATCTCTTGACTCAGGGATCGAGACGTGGCTGCACGATCCGTTACAACCATGCGCGTAAGATGCCTGTCATCTCGACTGCTAGTGATTCGAGGCCGTTGGGATCCAGAGAAAATCTCCCATTAACGTAAAATGGCCAGCATTACCATTTTGACTCTGTCAGTACTTCATAAGCTCATTTTTGGTCATAGAGATCGAGATAAACCCACCGATTCCATATTCTGCTAAGAGTCATTGGATCTCTACCAACGCGAGCAGGAATGTCGTGATACGATAAACCGCAATCATGATAGGCTACAATCCGACCTTTATCAATGTCGGAAACGTGATGGTACGCATTTCACCTCCTTACACGAGGCATCACAACAACGTTTCACCAGGCAACGCCGGTCAACTGCTGATTGTGTATGAGAAATCGGTTGGAAACTTTCCTCATGCCAGCACGTTGTAGGTGTCGCCACCGGCGCCAACTTTGTGGGAATGCTCTGTAAAGCTAATCATTTGCATATCACAGCATCTTCTTCCTGTCGGTTAAATTTTGCATCTGTGGCACGTCATCTTCGTGGTGTTGCAATTTTAATGGCCAGTAGTGTAATATGCAAATAATTTGCAGTATTCAATTTGACTCAATGTGCTTGTTGTTAATCTAAGGCCTCTATTCACTGACATCTATAAGGCAATCAAAAAATTACAAAAAATGGCTCTGAGCACTATGGGACTTAACATCTGTGGTCATCAGTCCCCTAGAACGTAGAACTACTTAAACCTAACTAACCTAAGGACATCACACACATCCATGCCCGAGGCAGGATTCGAACTGCGACCATAGCAGTCGCGCGGTTCCGGACTGCGCGCCTAGAACCGCTAGACCACCCTGGCCGGCAAAAAATTACAGAACCAAGTATTAACAAATAGCTTTGTCATTAACTACGATATTATTAAAGAGAGAAAACACTTATATCCTCTAAGATCAGAACATAATTATAATAATAAATTGTAATCCTACTGAACTATAGAAATTGATTAGGTTCTTTCAGTGTTGCATTAACTGTCATTATTGGTTTCAGCTATAAAATTTCTCCAAATCTTTGTGAGCAGACAGACCCTTGAATTGCCCTCCGTTATCTTTATTGGCTAACTAACAGCTTCCCTCATGCGGAATGCTAATAATCGAGTAAGGTCCCGCGTTAACACGTTGCCTTTTCTTGTGCAACCTCTTAAGAGCAGATGACTTGCGGTATTTTCTTAATAAGACCTGATCTCCTACGGTACGTTTCACAGCTGTACCCAACTTACGATCTAATTTGGCGTTCGTCGGTCGCGTAGCGTATGTTGGTGATTCATGCACGACGTCCAACGCAAACTTCCTATCTTTCTCTTTTTTTTTTTTTTTTTTTATTTGGCCTTTGAGTGTGTACTCAATTTAGCCATCGTCAACACATAGTGACAATGTACACATAATTGAATAAACAAATACAGAAATGCATATTTACAAAAATAAAAAGCTTAACTGTTACAGGTTTGTACATAATGTTTTAAAAATTTAATTGAATTGGAAAATAATTAAAAGTTCCTTGGCTTACAATTCACACCAATTCTGAAATTTCTTCATCAGCAAGACGTATTTATAATTTACGTACACCATTCAAACCTACATAATGTGACCAGTACTCTTGATGAAGTTAAATATCACTTTATATAGACGGACGTCTTTAGTACACAGAAGAGAAGAAACTGATTGAGGAAGATGGTAGCTATCTTTCTTTGGCTCAACCAAGATCGGTATGGGTTAATCTACTCATTAGATTCGGGCGTATTGTATAGTATCTCCAATGGAGTACGTCTGGTGGATGAGTGCGGCGTGTTATTGCGATTCTCTTTAAAGACCGACACGTACTCTATCCGCTTATATTATAGCGCTGCAGTATAAGTGCGAAAAAAACTATTAATGTCTCTAAATATACGTTCAAATGGCGACGTTTTTGAATGACATCCGGTCTCATTTATGTATCTTTTGAAATACTCGAAGTGTCCCTTTTTCGGGTTGCAAAATTCTGGACTGAAAATCTCGTTAGTATATCTATTTTGTTTACTCTTCGATCAGTATTTCGCAATAAATAATTCTTCAAACTCGTAGCACGACGTACAAGTCTCAGCTACCTCAGACACCAATAACGAGAAACTTCCTGGCAGATTAAAACTGTGTGCCCGACCGAGACTCGAACTCGGGACCTTTGCCTTTCGCGGGCAAGTGCTCTACCAACTGAGCTACCGAAGCACGACTCACCCCCGGTACTCACAGCTTTACTTCTGCCAGTACCTCGTCTCCTACCTTCCAAACTTTACAGAAGCTCTCCTGCGAAACTTGCAGAACTAGCACTCCCGAAAGAAAGGATATTGCGGAGACATGGCTTAGCCACAGCCTGGGGGATGTTTCCAGAATGAGATTTTCACTCTGCAGCGGAGTGTGCGCTGATATGAAACTTCCTGGCAGATTAAAACTGTGTGCCCGACCGAGACACGAACTCGGGACCTTTGCCTTTCGCGGGCAAGTGCTCTACCAACTGAGCTACCGAAGCACGACTCACGCCCGGTACTCACAGCAAGGAGAGCTTCTGTAAAGTTTGGAAGGTAGGAGACGAGGTACTGGCAGAAGTAAAGCTGTGAGTACCGGGCGTGAGTCGTGCTTCGGTAGCTCAGTTGGTAGAGCACTTGCCCGCGAAAGGCAAAGGTCCCGAGTTCGAGTCTCGGTCGGGCACACAGTTTTAATCTGCCAGGAAGTTTCACATCAGCGCACACTCCGCTGCAGAGTGAAAATCTCATTCTGGAAACATCCCCCAGGCTGTGGCTAAGCCATGTCTCCGCAATATCCTTTGTTTCGGGAGTGCTAGTTCTGCAAGTTTCGCAGGAGAGCTTCTGTAAAGTTTGGAAGGTAGGAGACGAGGTACTGGCAGAAGTAAAGCTGTGAGTACCGGGCGTGAGTCGTGCTTCGGTAGCTCAGTTGGTAGAGCACTTGCCCGCGAAAGGCAAAGGTCCCGAGTTCGAGTCTCGGTCGGGCACACAGTTTTAATCTGCCAGGAAGTTTCACATCAGCGCAAACTCCGCTGCAGAGTGAAAATCTCATTCTGTGAAACCAATAACGAGATTTCACCGCTGGTTTTTGACACTATAAACTGAATTTTGACCTGCCCATTCCAGTATCTAGGAAAGACGTTTCTAAAACTTGTTATGAACACCAAAGGGTGGACAGAAAAAAGACCAGATATGTA
This sequence comes from Schistocerca americana, assembly GCF_021461395.2. Classification (NCBI taxonomy): domain Eukaryota; kingdom Metazoa; phylum Arthropoda; class Insecta; order Orthoptera; family Acrididae; genus Schistocerca; species Schistocerca americana. The sequence continues at coordinate 494,897,068 of NC_060124.1, read as the reverse complement.
ACAACGGCTTGCGGTATGTACAAATCAAGGAGGATAGTGAAGTGAAGTTGCACAAACGGACTAAACAATAAGCCTAACATCAATAACAAGGAGATATTGTAGAAATAGTGAAAAAAAGTTTCTAAAGCGAAATAATGCATAATAAGTTTCAAACACGGACATCTAAAGAAATGTGCTGTCAGCGGAAGACGTCTGCTAAGTTATGTGGGAGCGAGGTAGACGATGTAGATACCGGTGAGTAAGGAACGGAAGGAGAATGAAATGTGGAGTAGAGATAACTGGAAACCGTGACCTGAAGGGCTGAAATACGAAGCGGAGATACTTCAGACATAATAGACAAGAAGTGAAGTCTGTACGACGGGATGAGAAACCAATAGGACATTTACTAAGGCATACTACAGCAATTACCTAGCTTTCCTTTGAAATACGACAATTGATATTAAATGGTTGAAAATATGATTATTAATTAACTTAATTATTAGACTGATTACTAAGTAGATTAAATTGTCCTCCATTTTGTCATCACAGAAAATCTATTTCTAAGATTGTTATGAATAAGTTCTTGCGGTGATATAAAAAAATTTATCTTCTTAAATGAACCTCGGTGCTCGATCACGACTCAAAGTTAGGAAAACTACACTCCTGGAAATTGAAATAAGAACACCGTGAATTCATTGTCCCAGGAAGGGGAAACTTTATTGACACATTCCTGGGGTCAGATACATCACATGATCACACTGACAGAACCACAGGCACATAGACACAGGCAACAGAGCATGCACAATGTCGGCACTAGTACAGTGTATATCCACCTTTCGCAGCAATGCAGGCTGCTATTCTCCCATGGAGACGATCGTAGAGATGCTGGATGTAGTCCTGTGGAACGGCTTGCCATGCCATTTCCACCTGGCGCCTCAGTTGGACCAGCGTTCGTGCTGGACGTGCAGACCGCGTGAGGCGACGCTTCATCCAGTCCCAAACATGCTCAATGGGGGACAGATCCGGAGATCTTGCTGGCCAGGGTAGTTGACTTACACCTTCTAGAGCACGTTGGGTGGCACGGGATACATGCGGACGTGCATTGTCCTGTTGGAACAGCAAGTTCCCTTGCCGGTCTAGGAATGGTAGAACGATGTACCGTGCACTATTCAGTGTCCCCTCGACGATCACCAGTGGTGTACGGCCAGTGTAGGAGATCGCTCCCCACACCATGATGCCGGGTGTTGGCCCTGTGTGCCTCGGTCGTATGCAGTCCTGATTGTGGCGCTCACCTGCACGGCGCCAAACGCGCATACGACCATCATTGGCACCAAGGCAGAAGCGACTCTCATCGCTGAAGACGACACGTCTCCATTCGTCCCTCCATTCACGCCTGTCACGACACCACTGGAGGCGGGCTGCACGATGTTGGGGCGTGAGCGGAAGACGGCCTAACGGTGTGCGGGACCGTAGCCCTGCTTCATGGAGACGGTTGCGAATGGTCCTCGCCGATACCCCAGGAGCAACAGTGTCCCTAATTTGCTGGGAAGTGGCGGTGCGGTCCCCTACGGCACTGCGTAGGATCCTACGGTCTTGGCGTGCATCCGTGCGTCGCTGCGGTCCGGTCCCAGGTCGACGGGCACGTGCACCTTCCGCCGACCACTGGCGACAACATCGATGTACTGTGGAGACCTCACGCCCCACGTGTTGAGCAATTCGGCGGTATGTCCACCCGGCCTCCCGCATGCCCACTATACGCCCTCGCTCAAAGTCCGTCAACTGCACATACGGTTCACGTCCACGCTGTCGCGGCATGCTACCAGTGTTAAAGACTGCGATGGAGCTCCGTATGCCACGGCAAACTGGCTGACACTGACGGCGGCGGTGCACAAATGCTGCGCAGCTAGCGCCATTCGACGGCCAACACCGCGGTTCCTGGTGTGTCCGCTGTGCCGTGCGTGTGATCATTGCTTGTACAGCCCTCTCGCAGTGTCCGGAGCAAGTATGGTGGGTCTGACACACCGGTGTCAATGTGTTCTTTTTTCCATTTCCATGAGTGTAGTTTCAGAAGCGTATAACATCAATTGAGATTTATCTCGATCGCTATGACCGAAACTGAGCGCATGAAGTACTGACAGAGTCAAAATGGTAATGTTGCCCACTTTATGTCAATGGCAGCTTTTCCCTCTGGTGCGATGTTGAACACACGCTCACACAGACAGTGTGCCATTCGCGAGCAACATCCATGGCGCTCAGTCATCTGCCCTGTGTACGTCTCTGCCTCACTGCTAGGAGAAAGGAGGATGCCAGCACGCAGCAGCGCGAGTGAGCGGTGGCGGGTAGAGATACAGGAACGTGTGCAGCGAGAAGAGACTGGCAGCAGTGTGGGGAGTTGGAGGTCGTAGGGTGTGTGAGCGCTCCGTTGGGCCGAACAAAGTTCAAAATCGGTGATCTAGGCTGGAGAGTGTTACTGGGACACTGACGCCTGTAGGGTTTACCTGTGAGCCGCCTGGTACAATTTTGGACAGGGCGCAACTTAATCATAGCTAAAGCTTGGTTCAAGAATCATAAACGAAGGTTGTATACATGGAAGAACCCTGGAGATACTGGAAGGTCTCAGATAGATTATATAATGGTAAGACAGAGATTCAGGAACCAGGTTTTAAACTGTAAGACATTTCCAGGGGCAGATGTGGACTCTCACCACAATATGTTGGTTATGAACTGTAGATTAAAACTGAAGAAACTGCAAAAAGGTGGGAATTTGAGGAGATGTGATCTAGATAAACTGAAAGAACCAAAGGTTGTAGAGAGCTCCAGGGAGAGTATCAGGGAACAATTGACAAGAATGGGAAGAGATATACAGTAGAAGAAGAATGGATAGCTTTGAGAGATGAAATAGTGAAGGTAGCAGAGGATCAAGCAGGTAAAAAGACGAGGGCTAGTAGAAATCCTTGGATAACAGAAGAGATATTGAATTTAATTGATGAAAGGAGAAAATATAAAAATTCAGTAAATGAAGCAGGCAAAAAGGAATATAAACGTCCCAAAAATGAGATCGACAGCAAGTGCGAAATGGCTAAGCAGGAATGGCTATAGGACAAATATAAGGATGTAGAGGCGCATATCGCTAGGGGTAAGATAGATACTGCCTACAGGAAAATTAAGGTGACCTTTGGAGAAATGAGAACCACTTGCATGAATATCAAGAACTGAGATGGAAACCCAGTTCCAAGCGAAGAAGGGAAAGCAGAAAAGTGGAAGGAGTATATAGAGGGTCTACACAAGTGCGATGTTCTTGAGGACAATATTATAGAAATGGAAGAGAATTTAGATAAAGATGAAATAGGAGATATGATACTGAAGGTGGCAGGAGTAAAATATAGGGAGCGAAAGGCTATTTACAATTTCTACAGTAACCAGTTGGCAGTTATAAGAGTCGAGGGACTTAAAACGGAAGCATTGGTTGGGAAGGGAGTGAGACAGGGTTGTAGCCTATCCCGGATGCTATTCAATCTGTATATTGAGCAATCAGTAAAGGGAACAAAAGAAAAATTCGGAGTGGGAATTAATATCCATGGAGAAGGTATTAAAACTTTGAGGTTCGCCGATGACATTGTAATTCTGTCAGAGGCAGCAAAGGACCTGGAGGAGCAGCTGAACGGAATGGACAGTGTCTTGAAAGGAGGATATAAGATGAACATCAACAGAAGTAAAACGAGGATAATGGAATGTAGTCGAATTAAATCGGGTGATGCTGAGGGAATTAGATTAAGAAATGAGACACTTAAAGTAGTAAAGGAGTTTTGCTATTTGGGGAGCAAAATAACTGATGATGGTCGAAGTAGAGAGGATATGAAGTGTAGACTGTCAATGGCATGGAAAGTGTTTCTGAAGAAGAGAAATTTGTTAACATCGAGTATAGATACAAGCGTCAGGAAGTCGTTTCTGAAAGTGTAGTGTAGCCATGTATGGAAGTGTAGCCAGGTATGGAAGTGAAACGTGGACGATGAATAGTTTAGACAAGAAGAGAACAGAAGCTTTAGAAATGTGGTGCTACAGAAGAATGTTGAACATTGGATGGGCAGGTCACATAAATAATGAGGAGGTATTGAATAAAGTTGGAGAGAAGAGAAATTTGTGGCACAACTTGACCAGGAGAAGGGATCGGTTGGTGGGGCACATTCTGAGGCATCGAGGGATCACCAATTTGTTATTGGAGGGCAGCGTGGAGGGTAAAAATCGTAGAGGGAGACCAAGAGATGAATACACTAAATAGATTCAGAAGGACTTAGGTTGCAGTAGGTACTGGGAGATGAAGAGGCTTGCACAGGATAGAGTAGCATGGAGAGCTGCATCAAACTAGTCTCAGGACTGAAGACCACAACAACAACAACTCGACCCCCGCAGGAAGCGAGCCTGCTCGGATGACCACTACTTGTCTATGTTGTATACTTTTTTGGTGAGCTCTTTCCTCCAATGGACAATAATTTTGTTCTTAACTGAAGTGTCAAAAACAGCATACTGGTTCGTATCGTATATAGCTGATATTTGTGGTCGTTCTTCCTATATTCTCTCGTGAGTGAAGGCGCTCATTTGTATTTTTCTACTGGTTTGTAATTAGCTGACTGACTGGACTCGTATTCGTGATTTGTGGCGAGCTTGGATTTGAAATTTCGATTTTTATTCCTACTTACCACGTTATTGGGTAGCATGGCTTGGAAGTGTATGCATGCGCGCGTTTATCGTTAAATTTTTTCTGTAAGCTACTTGCCTGGTGTATAACTTACTCAGTGCTTGCTAGCCTGGTTTCATTTACATACGTATATCTGCATCAAAGATTGGACCTTTTGCCCTGTTCCGTCTCCTTCAAAACTGGTCAAGCCATCTCTTCATTGCTCGTCCGAAACATGTTTTACCTCTTGGCTTAGACTGTCTTAGGACTTTAGTGATTCTTGAATCTGTATCTTGTATCTTGTATCTTCTTTCCATTTTAACTGATATTGTTTTGTTATGTCAATTATTATTTGCATATGCAGTTCAGCTCAGATGTCATCATTTCTCTTTTTATTCGTCAAACTGTATCGAGCCACCTACCTGAGGAAATTGGCTTCAAATGCTGCTATCCTCTTTTCGTAGCTCTTCTTAAAACTCCAGTTTTCGCATCCATAGAGCAGTGCTGGTATAGTCATAAACTTATAAAACTTTGGTAGAGTACATCTTTGGACTTTCTTTTCCAATGTTCTGGATAAATTTCTACAGAAACAATTACGTTAGTCTAATTTATTTCGTATTTCATTATAAGCCCTGTATGTAATACGGCACCCTAAGTATTTAAATACGTTAACTTGTTCTATGATCTGCTTGTCAATATCAATTTTTGCTAGCATTGGATGGTGTCCTAAAATACTAATAATTTTGTCTGTGTGATGGAGAATTTCGGATTGTATTCTTTGCCTATGTTTTTAACTTGAAGGCAGCTTCTTCCAAGTCATTTTCATTCTGACTAATAATTACTTGGTCGTGAGAGAAAAATAGTGTACTAACATCCACATCGTTTAATTTTAAAATGTTATATTGTCTGTAACAATGTTATGGATACTTCGTCGACATGTTGTTGTTGCTGTTGTTGTGGTCTTCAGTCCTGAGACTGGTTTTGATGCATCTCTCGATGCTACTCTATCCTGTGCAAGCTCCTACATCTCCCAGTACCTACTGCAACCTACATCCTTCTGAATCTGCTTCGTGTGTTCATCTCTTGGTCTGCCTCTACGATTTTTACCCTCCACGCTGCCTCCAATACTAAATTGGTGATCCCTTGATGCCTCAGAAATTGTCCTACCAACCGATCCCTTCTTCTGGTCACGTTGTGCCACAAACTTCTCTTCTCCCCAATCCTATTCAATACATACATCGACATACATCTTACAAAAAGTGGGTGATAGGACATATCGCTCCCTCACTCCTTGGTTTATTTCAGCCCTATTTTGTCTGCTGCCTGCAATTTTTATTTGCATTTTGTTATGCGTATATAAACCGTGCATAGCTCTTATAAGATGAGCTGGAATCTCTCTGCTTCTTAAAATTTTCCACAGAGTGTTTCGATTTACTTTATCAAATGCCTTTTTGGAGTTAGTAACAGCAAGAAACATTGGTAAATTGAACTCATGGTATTTTTCTATTAATTGTGGCATGGTGAAGATACAGTCCGAAAGAGATCTGTTTTTTCGAAAACCATGTTGGGCATCAGGCAGTAGAGTTTCAGCGATTGGGGATAGTCGTTTCGTTAAAACTCTAGCATACAATTTATAACACGAATTCAGAAGGCTAATACCTATGTAGTTCCGACATTCACTTCTGCTTCCTTACTTATAACAGGGCATATCTAGGCTATATTCTATTCTTCAGGTATATAACCAGTTCGCTAGCACATAAAAATCGAGTATTCTTACTTTTCGGTTCTTATTTATTGGTGTTCCTTTCTTTTACAATAATCGTATTTAATTATGCTTGTGTGTGTGTGTGTGTGTGTGTGTTTGTGTGTGTGTGTGTGTGTGTGTGTGTGTGTGTGTGTGCGCGTGTGTGTGTGTGTGTGTGTGTGTGTGTCTGTGTGTTTTACAAGACAGTTTATCCGTTACTTAATATCTTGTTTTCTGAATTCAAGAGCGAACGCGAAAAGGGGCCCCACTATATACTTTAAATGGTCTTGTGGCTTTCATAAATTCCTCGTACACTTATGGAAGAGGTACGTACTCTTATAATACAGAAGGCAAGTTCATTCCAGTAAATCTGCATTACTTTTTATTAATTGTGTATTTGTTTGTTTGCGGTTTCTGCCCACTGGGCTCAGCAAATTCTTTCTGTATATTTGATCAGCTACAGACGTTGTTTGCTTGCCCGTAACCCCCTGAGGTTAAGTTTTTGCGTCACTTTGGCGTACTATATTTCAGCTGTATACGATACTGACCAGTGAATATTTATATTTACATTTCGTTTCTCTTATGATTTAATAAATTCCACTTCAATAAATGTGACCAACACCGTCTAGTTAGTGCAAATTTGGTTTGGCCGTTTTCGGCATTCTGAATGTTCTACGCAACTTACCGTGAAGGTATCACGGACGTCGCCCTTGTACCTCATCTTTTTGATCAGCACTGTTAAGGCTCTCTATGTTTATAAGCGTGTTAGCCTGTCAGTCCACTGAGGCGTATTTGAACATAAGCGTAAGGCCCTATTAAATTATTAGTCGTGTGCGTCTTGTACTCTTAATAAGACTTCGTGTAAATACTAAAGAACGTTCACCCATGTATCTCTTGTTTCCATTGCTGCCGGCTGTTTTTCGGTTATTCTGTATCTGTCTTAAATGTTGTTCAAGTTTTTTGAATATTGAAATTTAGAGGGGAGAGGCATCTTGTTGCTTAATGAAATTTGTATGTAAAATTTGTTTACTTAAAAGATCTTTGCCGTGGTAGGTGGAATTTATTATTCGGCCTTCAGTCGTTTGTGCCATTGCTAATAGTAATTATTTGTTTCATCAGCTGCTGTTCATGACCTTTAATTGTCTGCCAACGAGTAAAGCCGTATGGGAATTAAGAATTCTAACTGCAACTGATTACTACTTTAAATTATTTTGATAAGAAAAGGAAGGAGATTTAATTTTAAGTCCTACATCTTGCGCTGATCTGTTTTTTAAAAGATTACCTTGGACCCATGCTTTTTAAGAATTATATTTATCGTTGTAACGAGTCTTGTGTTTAGATGCCTCACTTAAATTGTGTATGTTACTAATTGTAAAGTGTTCGATTGTTTTTTACAGTTAACTGCTGTTCAACTATACACAGTTTTATTACCCCTACACCTTACTACGCTCCTAAAATCTCCCTACCGCCTCACGTACATACAAGAGACTTGGACAGAAATTTCAGCACACTGAAGAAATTTCGCAAAGAGCTCACACATGGCAAGACGCAATACGGTAAACGATGACATTTTCAGTTACCACAACTACACAAAAAATTGTATTTGTTCCTGTATCTTCATTGTTTCAGGAAATTACCTAAATTATTGGAGAAGGTTGCTGCAACTGTTCCTTTCAGAAGGACGCAGCCTATTACTTCCCCAGTTCCCTCCCAATCGAGATTCCTTCTTTAATGACCTCATTACCGACGGCATATTAACGAGGGCGATTAATATCCTTTTCGTCAAAGCATCCAATTTATATATCTCTGAAGCTTATACACGGAAATGATCGTCCATATCCACAATGAAAGTAACTTTATACTGCACTTAATGGGTGCGAGAGTCAATGGTGTTGCTGACTCTGCGCACAATAGTCTTTTCCATTCGCAGTATGACATTTTGGTGGCAAGAATGAGTGCTCATTTATGGTGAGTGTCAAGTCTGCCAGTAGGGTTTAGCGTCCCGTTTGTGTTGTTAATAGCCGGCCGGAGTGGCCGAGCGGTTCTAGGCACTACTGTCTGGAACTGCGCGATCGCTACGGTCGCAGGTTCGAATCCTGCCTCGGACATGGATGTGTGTGATGTCCTTAGATTAGTTAGGTTTAAGTAGTTCTAAGTTCTAGGGGACTGATGATCACAAACATTCGCCAGAAGAAAGCGTGATATGTCTTCACCTCATGCGTCGCTTACGATGTAGCCCGCGATATTTCTGACAGTTCCATTCGGAAATGTGTAGCATCACCTCTTGTCCTCATTCCATGTAAAATTTTTCCACCGCCAATAGTAGCACCGGCCTGTCAATAGCAAATGAGTGTGTGTGAGCTTGCGACGGAGGCGAGTAGCTGGACACAGATCAAAATTCATAACCCATGACATTCAGAAGAGTAGACTCTCCAGAGCAGAAGTTAAACAGAAAAACTGGGCGTCTTCTGCTTTCTATGAGTACACATTAGTCTGCTAAAGGTTATAAACTACAGCATACCCGACGTCCTCCATTCCAAATGAAAGCTCCAACCCACGCTCTCCTTACTTAATTATAATCTATCAGCATGTTATGACTTATATCGCGTCTCTTGACCCTTCCTAGGAGTCATCGAGTAATTTTTTCTCACATACGTAATCTCCAGTCCTTTACCCACAGAACGTCATCTCATACCCACAAAATCATCGTCATCATAGATTCAATAGTGCATCACCAACATTCAGTCAACCCTGAGATTATCTCTTTGACTTGAATCTGTCTCTTCATTCATCAGTCGAACTTTCTTCTGTGATAAAAAAATAGCACCAGACTTGAATCGCTAATAACTACAAGATTAATAACGCGTAAATAATAGTTGAGTCCACAACGGATAGATCATCTCCGTATGTGCTTGTCGGGCAGTATTTGTGGTGCCCGTAATGTCATCGAAACAGTCTAGGAGCATGCGCGCGACAATTACGAATTACCTTTGTGTAAAGTTACAAACCGGTGTAACGTGGAAACGCTTTTAGCTAATACATCGATTTGGTTGCCATTGTGAAGAGTTTGCGGGGAATTGAAGCATACAAAGTGAACAATTAAAATATATGCCGGAATATCCAATACGTGATCAAAAGTAACCGGACACCTGACTGAAAAGTCGTGGTGCCCTCCGTCGGTAATGCTGGGTGCTGGAAGGTTTCTTGGGGAATGGCATCCCATTCTTCAAGGAGTGCTGCACTGAGGAGAGCTATCGATGTTGGTCGGTGAGGCCTGGCACGAAGTCTTCATTCCAAAACATCCCAAAGATATTCTGTAGGATTCAGGTCAGGACTCTGTGCAGGCCAGTCCACTACAGTTACGTTATTGTAGTGTAACCACTCCGCCACAAGCCGTACATTATGAAAAGATGCTCGATCGTGTTGAAACACGCATGCTCCATCCCCGAATTGCTCTTCAACAGTGGGAAGGAAGAATACTGCTTAAAACATCAATGTAGGTCTGGGCTGTGATAGTATCACGCAAAAGAACAACAAGAAGTACAAGCCCCCTCCATGAAAAACACGATCACACCATAGCACTACCGCTTCCGAATTTTACTATTGACACTAACACACTGCCATCGGATCGCCACATCGTGTAACGTGATTCGACACCCCAAACAACGTTTTTCCACCGTTCAGTCGTCGTATGTTTCCGCTTCTTACAATGGACCATGAAATCCAAGTTTTCTCACCTCCCGCCTAACTGTCATAGTACTTGCAGTGGCCGGCCGCAGTGGTCGAGCCGTTTGGTTCTAGGCGCTCAGTCCGGAACCGCACGATTGCTACGGTAACAGGTTGGAAACCTGCCTCGGGCATGGATGTGTGTGATGTCCTTAGTTTCGTTATGTTTAGGTAGTTCTACGTTCTAGGGGACTGATAAACACAGATGTTAAGTCCCATAGTGCTCAGAGCCATTTGAACCCGCAATGCATCGTGATACAGTTTGGAATTCCTGTTTGATGGTCTGGACAGATGTCGGCCTATTACACATTACGATTCTCTTCAACTGTCGGCGGTCTCTGTCAGTCAACAGACGATGTAGGCCTGTACGCTTTTGTACTATATGTGTCCCTTCACTTCTCCACTTCATTATCACACCGGAAACAGAGGACCTAGGGGTGTTTATGAGTGTGGAGATCTCGCGTACAGTCGTATGATACAAGTGACACCCAATCACCTGACCACGTTCGAAGTCCTTGAGTTCCGTGGAGCGCTTCATTCTGCTCTCTCACGATGTCTAATGACTATTGAAGTCGCTGATATGGAGTACCTGGCAGTAGGCGGCAGCACAATGCACCTAATATGAAAAACGTATGTTTTTGGGGTGTACGAATACTTTTGATCACATAGTGTAAGTGATGTTGTTGTTGTGGTCTTCAGTGCAGAGACTGGTTTGATGCAGCCCTCCAGTGTAAGTGATAATCACTATTAAAGTGAAATTTACAAAATGAGGGATGTCGCCTCATACGATTTGTAAATATCTCAGAAATACATGAAACGCAAATCAGAGGATACGCCGTAGCGAAAGCAATAAATAAAGCTTAATAAGTCCAATGCCAGCGAATACGAGAGCAACTGCACCGTCTAAATAGAAATGAAAGAAAACGTCTCAAAGCAACTAAGTAGGTGGCTCATCTGGTATGCAACAATCAACGACAGTCCGAACTTGAAATTTATCTGTTCTGTGTAATCCTTAAGTACAACGTCTCAAGAAGTTTCATAAAAACTCACTCGGGGTCAGGTTGAGCCAGGTACAAATTAAGCCAAATACATATGTCTAGTCTCAGAAAAAAAGTTATGATTTATTGACAATCCAAGAATATCCACGTATTGAAACAGGATGTACTTAACGTCATTTAATGACATTGCGATTTATTACGTGAAGAACAAAGGAAATGAAACAAAATGCTAAAAATAGTCTGTACACCAATATTACAAAGCTTTTGTGGTACTTCTGTGCCTCTCGCCATCTTTGATTTATCGTGGCTGTTCCGGTCTGGTTTGTGAATATGAGCCAAGAGATAAATAATAATAGATAATTATAATACTGTGTGATCAGAGTATGTTAATACAAACTTTGGGCGCTTGATAACGTCTTTTTGCATAAGGTCTGTTCATTGTAAGTTTGACCGTGAGTGATTTTCTTGAAATATTTCTTTAGCGGACTTCGTAGATTCAATAATTCAAACGTTTTGGCTCGTTCTGGTCCATTTGTAACACGGAAGCTTTAGCTATGCGAATACGTCGTCCAACTGGGGCAATAGCTTTGCAACATAAATGAAAGACAAATGGCTCAAATGGTTCAAATGGCTCTGAGCACTATGGGACTCAACTGCTGAGGTCATTAGTCCCCTAGAACTTAGAACTAGTTAAACCTAACTAACCTAAGGACATCACAAACATCCATGCCCGAGGCAGGATTCGAACCTGCGACCGTAGCGGTCTTGCGGTTCCAGACTGCAGCGCCTTTAACCGCACGGCCACTTCGGCCGGCCAAAATGAAAGACAAGATTAAATAATATCACTGTACTCACAAAATATTATACTAAATCACATAGACTCATTAATTCTGTTTCTGTGCGTAACTATGAGTACGATTGGTGAGACTGCAAATAGAATAATGGTGGTGTGCCAAATAATTATCTGCAGCGATAGCAGATATGCTTCCCATCAGGACGGCTTCAAGAACAAAAAAGGCGCCGTCTTCTCGGCAATACAACTGAACTGCGTAATTATCCTAGTGTTTCAACGGATGCACGATACAATCGATACAACCGCTTTTACTATTTAGTATCTTCAGAAATTATTTATTTATATTCTGATTTTTCCTACGTTTCTTCAATATATCTACGCCCATTTTGCAAATGTACATTTAAACATCGGAAACAACTTTATTCTCTCCCTAACATTGTGGGGAATATAGCTGTTACCAGTCTAACTGACAGCACACTCCACGATAAGTTTGGTTGCAGATTCCTTCAGAAATATTCTTCTTTGTACCTTTTGACCAGCGTTCATCTTGTAAATGACATATGGTTTTAATGCAGAGACGTTTATAAAGTGAAATAACGCAGTAAGGGATCACCACCTTCTTCTTTAGCCAATGCTACAATTGCTGCATAGCTAGTCGCAAGTGTTCACTCCTCTCTTGGTGCAATTGTAGAAAGCATCAGTTCCTGGTTTTATCACCACCTGTCTCTGCATCTTGTAACCTCCCCACCGCAATTTTTAAAGAAAATATAGCAATACTTAATAGAAATGGGAACCAAGTGTAACCTCGCCCACAAAAATGTGCTGACAATGGCAACCAAACGTGAAATTCGCAATCTGACTCAAATATAAATCCTTCAAAAGTAAAGTCCATTCAGTGACAAGAAAATTCAATTAAACCGAAATATCGGTCTTTGGCCCTGTGTAAAACAATCAGAATTAAAGTCTTACCTCAGAATAAATGGATGTCACATATCTGCTCTTGTTGTTGCGCACCGCTTGGAGGAACTGCATTGCAAATAATAATATTTCCTTTTTTTGTGATTCTAGTGAAATTTTTCTTCAAAAGAAGTGGAATGAAATGGGAAGTGCAACGAAATCTTTAGTTCAATAAAAAATTAAATTTTCGAGAAAATGCTTTTGAAATAAAAATTATTATTGGGGAACTTGTTGGAGAATAGTTACAATAAATAAAATTTTTCATTATCTAATGATTATATTAATTAACAGTATACCTTATTCACCATCTTGACCAGTGTTGCCGACCGCTCTCCATGACGACTATTGGCGTACAGCACGCGACGACTACTGACTGAGTACTGTTCTCAACTAAACCGAGCTACCGACTCGCAACGACTACTACTAACAGACTCGCAACGACTACTACTAACAGACTCGCAACGACTACTACTACTGAGAACCGCTCGCAACACTCGCGCGGTCAAGCGCATACTCTCTGGTCACAGATGCTACAATGCCTCGCCATCGCTGCTGCGTTACATACGTGTTTCATAACCCTCCACTGGGGGGGCAAAAATTTGGCAGCGATGGTGAGTCATTTGGACTTGCCAAGCGCGGCAAAATTTTTCTTTAACTAACAAAATTCTACAACTTACAGAATATTTAAATGTTGTGCACACGCACTAAGTACAAAATATTATCAGACAAAGACAAAATGTGAATACTAAACATAGTAGCAAATCAGAAAAAAGTATATACAAATTATTTGACAGATAATAAAGTGCACAGGCACTGAAAAAATTCTTTAGCATATGCAGAACAGATAAACAGACTGGCAAGAATAATTAGATGTAGTACATAAAGTAAATGTTGTGCACACGCACTAAGTACAAAATATATCAGACAAAGACAAAATGTGAGTACAAAACATAGTAGCAAATCAGAAAAGTATATACAAATTATTTGACAGATAACCAAGTGCACAGGCACTGAAAATTCTTTAGCATATTCAGAACAAATGAACAGACTGGCAAAAATATTATGTTGACAAGTGACATGAGTGATGTGGCAAGAATCAGGATAGGAAAGGGAAGGATTGCATCATGGTTGTAGCACTTTAGATTGCACACAGCTGCTCTGAAAGTCCATATCTTTCCACAGAAGTACAACACCAAGTGACACAACTTGAAGTTCTTTTCCCATCAGAATTTATCAGTGTAGCCAAGACACTGAACTGTCGTAGTAATGTTCCATGTTTTCATTTTGGCAGTACATTAGGTACACCAAACAGTGGGACCATAATAATGTCTTCATCGCTCATGGTGGTGGACAGCATGTCGTGTCAACACCACACTTTTACAAGGCACACCAACGTAGAATTAGTGCAAAACCAAAGATAGTGCTCCATGATCACTAGGATAAACAGGACAAATGGACATTGCAGTAATTCAGGGTAGTCAGCTTATGAGGTGAAGGACATCAAGTCACATAATATTGACAATTACAGACTTAATTAGTAGTTTGTGGCATTCATAGCCCAGTTATTGAACATTTCTGTACCAAGTATGTAGTATTACAGAAAAATGTTCATTGATTGTTTTACATAGAATCAGTAGCCTTCTTTTCCTGGTTACAAAGCATTATGAAATAATCGCATTCTTTTCAGTTACAGAGTATAATTAAGAATCATTAACCTTCTCCTAATTACAGTTAATTAATCATTTGTCATTCCAATAATCATTAGCCTTTTCCTAATTACAGTTAATTAATTATTTGTCATTAATTAATCATTTGTCTAATTACAGTTAATTAATCATTTGTATAATTACAATTAATTAATCATTTGTCGTTAATTAATCATTTGTCATTCTAATATAGTAAGAATCATTAGTATTCTCCTAATTACAAAGCATTACTAAACAGTACCATAGCTAATTAATTGTGTCATTCCAATGTAGTAAGAATTATTACCCTTCTCCTAATTACAAAGCATTATTAAACAGTAATTAAGATTCATTAGCCTTCTAATTACAAAACATCCTAATGACAGTTAATTAATCATTTGTCATTCCAATCTATTAAGAATCATCAGCCTTCTTCTAAGTACAAAGCATTATTAAACAGTCACATTCTTTTCTGGTTACAAAGTATCAACATTGGAAACAAGAGCTAATCAATGGCATAATTAATCACAATTCGTGGAGTGACATTAATTATTGGCACTCAGTGGCCAGCAAGTATTGAATAGAATCATCATTCAGTATTATTCAGATTATTACGAAGTCATTATTAAAAATCAGTTAATTACAGTCAAATCATTAATAATCACAAGCATTATAAGTAGTATCATTACAACAAACAGTGGCAGTTATTAGCTAGTGACAAAGCATTATTTTGAATATAGTCTCATTAAGAGGTCATTACTCAAGTGACATGCTATTCAGAGTTGATCAGTATTATTCAGAATTATCATAAACTAGTGACATTATGTGGGACTGGTAATACATTTTTTTGGTAGCAATGCATTGCGTTGGGATCGATAATTAATTGCTGAGGCATAATACTTTTTGCTTTTGACCTATTGCTGCAAATGAGGATAGGTAACGTCATTCGTCATGAGTCAGCTGTAGCAAGATTATGTAACAAGGCAGTACATGTGATCACATTTATAAATGATAAACACAAATGGGTAAAAAATATAAAAATGCAAGTACTAGAACAGGTATAATAAGTAACAGGTTTAGTAAGTGTCATGAAAAACTTCTCCTGGAAAAAATACAAAAACGGATTATTGACCTGAAAGAAGAAACGCACACTATGCTGAAAAGTAGTGAACTTCGAATTAACAGGCAGTGAAGTGTGTATAAAAATGTGTTCCATAGCTGTCCTTTCCAAAACTTTCTGTCATCCTACTATGCAATGTAACACCTGCTGTCAAAGCAAACTGCAACAAATACTTAAATAACTACGTAGCATAAATACATTACTTCAACATTATCCTCATCTGTAAAGAAAAAAACTTCATTATCCATATCATCATAACTTCACCATTATCATCACCTGTAAAGAAAAACTTCATTATTCATAATACCATATCCTTCATCATTATTCATCAGTATTCATTATCATCTGCAAAAAATCACTTCATTACTCATTACATAACTATTCCTTATCTCTAGCATATTTCATCACTAAAACTAAGATGTGTAGTTCTCTCTGACAGCCTGCATCAATCACCTTGTATTCTGAAAGAAAAAATTAGTTAAGACTGCTATTCTGTGATGAGTATAGTATATTCTTGTTAATGTTTGTTAATCCTGATCCATTTACTCTTCCTCATAAAGTTATTGCATCTCCTTTCGTTTATTCCGTAGGTGAAATTCCCATTTATGTTAAATTTATTTCTTAGAATCAACATTCCTTTCTGAAATTGATGAACAAAGATTAATGTCCTGCATTTAAATCATATACCCTCTAGATAATGACTGGTTTATGGTAACATAATTAACCCTACAGCATAACATGACAGAAAACGTAATATGTCAAAAACATTGACAGTGTTCAAAAACAAAATTATACACAGAATAATACAATGCAGCAGCAAAAAAATGTGAAACAGTCACGATGTTGAGATGTCATAAGGCAAAAAAAAATGTCAAAGTCGACTGGTGTGTGTTATATCTTAACTATTTCATAGTCCATACAAACAAAACTGGAGTACAGTCACATACACAAAAAAATGGAAAATGTGCACGGTCTGATGTGTAACGACAAGAAAAGCGACCTGCTAACCTTACCTTGCCGGGCACTTGCCAAGAAAAAACACGATAATCATCAATAAGTAGTCACATAAATATAATTGCAGAAATAGTCATAAATGTGTAAATTCATCTGGAAAAATATGCATGGTCTGATGTGTGACGACAAGAAAAGCGACCTGCTAACCTTACCTTGCCGGGCACTTGCCAAGAAAAAATACGATAATCATCAATAATTAGTCAGGTGAATTAATTGCATTAGTAAATGGCATCATAGTGTGTTGAATCATACAGTGGTTTCACTCAATAAACGGTTTAATGTTTGAGATATGGTGATTGCCTTTCGATTTTCTGGTTCTCAAAGTTTCGACGTGTACAACATTGGGGTGAGGGATGCTGCGAATCCGATACGGACCTGCGTATAGAAGTTCAAATTTACTGCACTTACCTTTTAATTTGCTGGATAAATAGTGTGTACGTACTAGTATCTTCTGTCCAACGTGAAAGACGCGGCGTGTACAAACCTGTTTTTGCTGTCTTCTCCGGCGCTCTGCGGCACGTTTGATGTTGTTCAGCGCAATGTCAATTATTTCATGGTGTCGTAGGCGCCTGCAGTTGGGTAATTTTACTAATTCTTTAATTTTGTTCGGTGGTTCAACATTTTTCAGTATAACAGACGGAGATAGCATAGTGGATTCATTTGGAATGGAATTAATTACATCTTGGAATGAGAGTATGTGTGTATCCCAAT
This sequence comes from Schistocerca americana, assembly GCF_021461395.2. NCBI lineage: Eukaryota > Metazoa > Arthropoda > Insecta > Orthoptera > Acrididae > Schistocerca > Schistocerca americana. Next base: position 494,879,666 of record NC_060124.1, on the reverse strand, counting down.
CAATATGTCTTTTGTGGCAGTATATTCGGCACAGCTTACCAATTTCCTTCATTAATCTTTCACAAGGGTTCGAAGAAGCGTGGTACTTGGATATATAAATCGGAGAAATGTTTCTGGCTCGTAACATGCGTGTCCATACACTACTACGAAATTGAGATCCATTATCAGAAATTACTTTCATTACATGCCCTACATGAGATAGAAAATGTTTTACAAATGCTTTTGAAACAGTTTTAGCAGTAGCTTTGCGTAACGGAGTGAAAGTAACAAATTTTGAAGTGAGCTCAACAGCGACAAATATGTAGCAAAAACCTCTGTTAGTTCTGGGAATCGGACCAAAAATATCTACTGCGGCCATGTGTCTTAATTTCACAGGTATAATGGGATATAAAGGAGGAATATGTGAAGTGGTGTCTGATTTAGCTTTCTGGCAAATTTTACAAGACGCTAAAACTCGTCGTATACGTTTCTCCATGTTGGCAAAATAACAGTTCTGTCTCAGTATAAGAAAACATTTTCTTGCTCCGTAATGTGCGTAACTTAAATGAGTGTACCAAATTAGTTTGTTAACCAGTTCGTCAGGAATGCATAATAATCAATTGTTGCTGTCAGGATGAGAGCGGCGAAACAGAATGTCATTGCGTACAGTGTAGTGGTTTCTAATCGTAACATTATTCTTATCTTGCCAAAGCTGTTTAATTTCTTTCCACACATTGTCTTTGTTTTGTTCTTGTACTATGTCCTGTAATGACGATGAAATAAAATTTTCAAATGCAACTTGCTGTATGTACATGACACTGAAATTTGCTTTGCAGAAGTGGGTTGCTACGTCTTGCTGATTGTTGCTGAGAGAACGCGATAGTGCGTCTGCTATAACATTTTGTGTGCCGGGAATGTGAACAATCGTAAAATTAAATTCCTGTAAATACAGCTTCCATCTACTTAATCTATCGTGAGTGAATTTGGCTGAAAGCAAAAATTGTATGGCTCTATGGTCAGTGTAAACGGTGGTGTGTCTGCCATAAAGAAAATGCCTAAATCTCGTGAAAGCCCATACAACACATAATGTTTCAAGTTCTGTAACGGAGTAATTTCGCTCAGCAGGTGACAGAATGCGGCTTGCAAATGCGATGTTTTTAATTACTGTAGAACCATCTTCTTCGATTTCCTGGAAAATGTGTACGCCTAAAGCGGTATTGGAACTGTCAGTGGCAATGGAAAAATTTCTAGTAAGATCGGGGTGCGATAACAGTGGAGCATTCAACAGAGCATGTTTCAGGTTCATGAATTCAGAGTGTGCTTGCTTATCCCAAGACCAAATACTGTTTTTACCTGTTAATTGACATAATCTGGGTGTGTCTGAAGCAGAGTGATGAATAAATTTACGAAAAAAATTAATTAAGCCCAAAAAAACTGCGTAATTGCTTCTTCGTCGTAGGAACAGTAATGTCACATAGAGCCTGAAGTTTTTCTGGATCAGGCGCAATGCCTTCTGCTGAAATTACGTGTCCAAGAAATTTTATGGAAGTTTTGCCAAAATGCGATTTACTGAGGTTAACTGTAAGTCCTTGTGCATGAAAAGTTTGCAGCAGTTGTTCAAGAATCAGATTGTGTTCATACCAGTTAGCTTCTGCGATAAGAATATCGTCTACGTACGTCGTGATTCTGTCTTTAATGCAAACGTGTGTCGGACGGCGTCAAAATTAATAACATTTTCGTGAACAAGATTCTGCGTGCCTAAATTATTGCTTACGTTATTGGAATATGCAATCTGTACTGTGTCTGGTCAAATTCTATGGTACGTGCTGTTATTTACGGGAGAATATTGTGGCATATCCACTATATGAACTGCTTTGTTATTTCTTACTGACGTGTTACGCTATGGATGACACCTATTGTTTGTTTCATTCATGATTATTTGTTGTTGCTGATGTTGTTGCTGCTCATAAGATCGACTGTTATTAAATGTACGCCGAGAATTGTGCTCATTATTTTTACGTCTGTCGTGATCGTCATTCCTATACGGTGTATTGCGATACGAGTTAAAATAGTGTGTTATCTGTACGTAGTTATTTCTTTGCTGCCATGCGTTACTATTTGTTGGGGCTGGGACTATACGTGCACGCGGCGAAACATTAAAGTTTGGTTGACCTTGCAGACTGCATTGTTGGTTAGGTATGCTAAGCGGTTGACTTTCATGCTATTGTGGTGGAAAACGTCTATTGTTACAAAAATGTGGTTGCGACTGCCGAAAATTTTGTACATACTGATGATTACGATTTTATCTGTTATTAAAGTTACGGCGGTAGTTGTCATTACGGCAGTGCTTAATAAAATTGTCACTTTCAGTAAAAATTTGTCGCATCGGGTTTTCATTACTACGTTTCTTAATTCTAGATAGAGCAATAGTTAAAGAGCAGTTTTGATAGATATAAAGGATAGTAGAAGAAAAGGCAGCAGTGCAGAAAACTAAAGATGAAACAGCACTACTACAGCTCGGGGCCCTATGCTCGCTACGGCACATATTCATTAAAGCGTAATGAATCCCCTGAGGTCAATTACGCACTGCAAATAAATTTTAGCTTTTGCGTTACAGGCAATAGCGGTATAAATTCAAAAGCAAATAGTTGTATCCAAGTTAATTCTGGTTTCTTCATTATAGGCAATGCTGTTGTAAATACTAAAATAAATTGTCGCATCTGGTTCAAAGCTAGTTTCTGCATTACAGGTAATAGCGGTGAATGTACAAAGATAGATTGTCGTATACAGTGTAAAGCGTGTACCTGTACGCTGTCATTATTAAATTCTTTACATTTTCTTACAAATGCAAACTGCTTATTATCAACGTTCTCGTCACTGAATTTGAAAACACTTTCGGGTTTGTGTGTGAATTTGTTTGTCTGTGTCATTTCGTACTTCAAGTTACGTAGCTTTTCAGATTTTAAGTCGCGTGGCTTTTCGGATTTTAAGTCGCGTAGTTGCTGTAAATTGCTCACATTATACACGCTGCGTGACTCTGATAAATGCTCGCAACGTGGCGGATTCTGTGACGTATTGGTGACTGAAATAATTGTTAATTCTGTTACTTTAATACTTTCGTCAATCTGGTTATTGTGTCGTGCAAATTTCTCGTCAACTTCCGTATTCGGAGTGTGAGAAACTTCCACTGACTCTAAATTAATTTCGTCGCGAATCTGTACTTCGTTTTTAGGGCATCGTTTATTGACTGCATTAATTTCGTGTATCAGTGTTGCGTTTGCTGAACATTGTTCAGTGACTGCATTAATGTTGTCTTTATGTGATTCTGTTGTGCCTACACGTGTGCTATTTAATTCTTGTGCAACAGTGCCAACTTCTTTATTACTGTTTTTAGCACAAGCCTCAGTATCCTCACGTAATTGTTCTTTAACGTCCTGGCATTGCACGGTAATAGCTGTATTCTCTTCACTAACTTGTCTGCTCCGTTCGTTAAGGTTGTCTTGTTTTTCGTTCGTCAGTTTGAAACTTTCATTAATTGTTTCGCTAGTTTGTTTGTAATGGTTGTCGACACTTTCATTTAGTTGTTTGAAATAATTAATCATCATTTCCTTCTGCTGTTTGAAATCTTCAATAAGTTCGTTCCTAAACTGTAGCATTATTGCCCTAAATTGATCCAAACTTAAAGTAGCTGTTGCATTCTCAGTACTGTTTAATGGTGTACCTGCAGTTGTCGCGCTTTGTGTGACCATTTGGTCATTTTGCAACTTACAAAAAGGATTATCAGTCAGATGTACACTGTCAGACATTATTTCGGAATTAAATGGATCCGTCATACTCTCACTACACTGATCATTTTCATTCGAAAAATTTGTCTGTACATTACTTGGATTTTCTAAATCGGGTGTGTTAAACTCGGCAGCGCTCATTACCATAGAGCATTCTGCGTCATCAATTGTCGTCAAGTTAACAGACGAGGCAATTGAGTTCGTTTGTTCATCATTAAGGTGAAAGTCATCTTTAGTGGTTGGAATGCACTGATTGTTAGTGAACGCAGGATTGTCATCATTACGTTGCGTATCACACTTACTATCGGTCACGTTGTTTAAGTCGGTAATTTCATTCACAATACTTCGCGATACACTATTCACAGTCTTTCGCGGCATTTTTACAATAGTCAAAATTTTTCACAAAACAAACCAACACAATGCAAAAGCAACACACAAATACAACAAAGCAACAAATTGCCGTTGACCTGTAGAGAGAAAGTCACAAGATTAATAAAAGCGTAGCGCCAAATCCTAATTATACTTAAGCAAATAAGAGCAGATATCTGACTGTTGCTCAAAAGACTCTCAACGAAATACGATCCTGGACTGGGTGTCGCCAAGTGTAACCTCCCCACCGTAATTTTATAAGAAAGAAAGAAAAGACAATACTTAATAGAAATGGGAACCAAGTGTAACCTCGCCCACAAAAATGTGCTGACAATGGCAACCAAACGTGAAATTCGCAATCTGACTCAAATATAAATCCTTCAAAAGTAAAGTCCATTCAGTGACAAGAAAATTCAATTAAACCGAAATATCGGTCTTTGGCCCTGTGTAAAACAATCAGAATTAAAGTCTTACCTCAGAATAAATGGATGTCACATATCTGCTCTTGTTGTTGCGCACCGCTTGGAGGAACTGCATTGCAAATAATAATATTTCCTTTTTTTGTGATTCTAGTGAAATTTTTCTTCAAAAGAAGTGGAATGAAATGGGAAGTGCAACGAAATCTTTAGTTCAATAAAAAATTAAATTTTCGAGAAAATGCTTTTGAAATAAAAATTATTATTGGGGAACTTGTTGGAGAATAGTTACAATAAATAAAATTTTTCATTATCTAATGATTATATTAATTAACAGTATACCTTATTCACCATCTTGACCAGTGTTGCCGACCGCTCTCCATGACGACTATTGGCGTACAGCACGCGACGACTACTGACTGAGTACTGTTCTCAACTAAACCGAGCTACCGACTCGCAACGACTACTACTAACAGACTCGCAACGACTACTACTAACAGACTCGCAACGACTACTACTACTGAGAACCGCTCGCAACACTCGCGCGGTCAAGCGCATACTCTCTGGTCACAGATGCTACAATGCCTCGCCATCGCTGCTGCGTTACATACGTGTTTCAATCTATCTAGGTATCACTGTGCATTGATGATACTAGCACTACAGGGTATGGTTTCCTGGGAACACACGAAACTATGCACATTTCTTTCGTAAAACAAACACTTGAACTCACATTCCTGTGTTCACTGGGCGGGAACTCTCCTCTTGTGTCCTTGCTCCCTTTGCTGTGCCTTGAGCTCCAGGTTAATATGTGGTTATACACCCATCTTCAGAAAAATCAGAAGGCCTTGAATGACTAGAGATAGGACGTTCATATTCACAGGGCATGTAGGGATTAGTATGTTCTACAGAAAGGATTAGCATTTCATGCCGGAGGCAGGATTCGTACCTGCGACCGTAGCAGCAGCGCGGTTCCAGATTGTAGCGCCTAGAACCGCTCGGCCACACTGGCCGGCAGTAGCCACAGGGTCTGCCATAGGCTCTGATAACTTGTTCCAGGCGTGATGGTATCGACGCGTATAAGGCGCGAATGGCATCCTGTGGTATACCGATCCATGCTGCATTCCAAAGTTCATCCGTAGTAGTTGGCATTGGGTTACAGCGCTGAATCTTTAGCTTCACAATATCCACTTTTTTTCGATGGGTGAAAAGTCTGGTGATCAGGTGGGCCAGAGAAAAAGGCTGGTATCCTAAGTGTTCGTGCAGCATCACATGGTCGTGCATTTTCTTGCTGAAAAATGGCATCTGCGGTGTTATACAGAAAGGGAATGGCTGCTGGTTGCAGGACGTCATTCACGTAGGCCACACTCGTCAAACTGCAGTGGACACGCACTATCTGTGCTTTGCGGTTGTACCAAACAGTTTCCCATACCATAAGGCCTAGAGTTGGCGCTGTATATCGTGTGCGAATGCAGTCACTGTGATACCGTTTCCTCTGTCTGCGGCGAACCAAAATGCGGGCATCGTTTTCAAACCAACAGAACCTGGATCCGTCCGAAAACAGTATTTACACCTGTCCCCAGTGATGTCGTTCCATATCACCCGTGGTAGTTGTTACCATGTTCTACTATTGTGCCAGAGCTGAGGAGGAAGCATATCTGTCCTGCAATGCCTATCGGACGTTGTGGGTGGCGCGACCTGACCAGTCTCCCCGCGTGGACCATTCTGTACACTCCCGGTGCGCTCTCGAAACACTTCGTCCCACACGAGCAGCAATTTCCCGGTTGGGTGAATCACATTCTCTCTTTCCAATAACATGCCCTCTTTCGAATTCATTGATTTGACGATACAGTTCTCGCATTTATTTGCGAGACGTCCTGAACATCTGTTCAAGTCACACTGATCCATTATCTTCGGTTTGTAGTGACAGAAAGACCCCTAGGTAATTTAGCCCTTGAACTCGCAGCCCGACATGTTTCAAATGCTAATCATTTCTGCAGAACTAACTAACGTGCATGTTCTGTCAGTAGGAACGTCCAAATGCTATTTTTTCAAGGTGTTCTGTTTCTTCTGAACACCACTGTAACATTGTGCTTTCTACCCGCAGTGCGGCCCTTCTTGATTAAAATTCTGTTTGATCCATTTGCCACTGCCAAGGAAAACTTACTTTTTTTCACAGTCACCGTTGTGTCGCATTAAGCTGCACGTTATGTCGCCATAAGCTGCAGAAATGTCGGAGTCAGTGTCGTGTTCAGTTTTTTCGTCATTGTCAGCTTCAGAATCAGAAAATGCTCCCACTGAGTCATCACCATCTTTGCGAGATAATTCTCCAGTAATTTCATCATCAGTCACTTTTTAGGTAAAATTGTGAGGAAAAAAGAACAGCCATGTCACTTTGCTCTCAACTAAGAGAAGCAAATGATATAAAAATAAAACAGGTAAGTCGATTTACTTACGCAGAAAAGAAGAAATACGCTTAATTTTAACTCTTGTAGCCCCTGTATTTTATGGCTGAACGCACATATTTGCGTCGGACCACAGGTGCAGAAACTATGTCACTCTCGTTCGGTCGGACGGGCGATAATGCCAGAACACCAATAGCAGCTTCGTATAAAACACCCAATAATGGCACTTTGATGTGAAACAACTAAGCCAACAATGACTACGAATACACTATCTGAAACGGCTCAACAATGAAAGAAAATACATGCTCCTAGAAAGTGTCTAAACGTCACCTGCCAATGCAATTAACTAAAACAAAAATCTCTCGGGGCATTTTGACCCAAGGCGACTACTTAAGGGGTAACAATAGTATTAGATTCATAATTAAAGTACATATCTAATTCGACATACTTGTCATTATTTTCTGCCGACATTTTCACGTAACATTGTGTTCACAGACTTTTTATTTATTGCTATCATTGTATTTGTACGTATTTCAGTTCTTTTATTGAAAGGTTGAAGAGAAGCAACGTAGCCGGTGCCGCCTCCCCCCCCCCCCCCCCCCCCCCCCCCCACACACACTCCCTACTGGGACAATGTAAACTGCAAATAAGTGAATAGGCTAAACATAGGTGAGGTGGTCCCATCTCTCATAATACGCCATTAGTTATACATCTTCCCTTACAATAGGCATGCCTTTCGAAGCTGTATAGAGTTGAAGAATGGAGAACGACTTTGGAGTATACTATGAGTTACCATTCACGAATCTAACGGCTTCGAGAAGTGGATTTTGGCCTACAGCAAGAAAACATCTGTTTGCTGAATAGAGTACCAGCCCAGTGAGCCTATCCGACAAATTGCACCAACGAAACGTTGAGAACGTGATATTTGTCGCAGTTTATTAGACACACGATTATCCTTCTTTCTCTGAATACCTAATTATGATGGATAACGATCAAGTGAGAAAACTCGCTGTAGACAAAGATATCCAGCACTTCGAGCGTCACGATAGTAAGCAAGTGTATAACAATGTTTCTGTGTTATAACTGAAAGAGAGCATGGAAAATTCAAACAGGGTGACGCCTCATCACCTTCAAATTATTCGTCTCACTCCATCCAGCGCTTCTGTCAACATTAAAATTCAAGTTATTCATTATGTACCTTATTTCAGACGTAACATCCTGTGACTCTAAACAACTCAGAACTTTTTGCCTTCATTTCAACTTAGGATCTTAGGATCTTATCGTTTCACAAAGCAAAATGTCGCCTTTGACATGCAAATCCCAAACGGAACTGGAATTCCTCCGCATCAAGTTGGAGAGACGTCTGACGTGAAGGAAGGGGAAGTTTGTCCCTAATCACCTCCCTGTTGGAAGAACGGCAACCCTGTAACAGATGGTACAGAATGCAGAAACACAGACATGCTTAAATTCCATCTCAACAGGTTACTAAATGGGGATCAGTATAAGGGGAGAAGTGTAACTAGGGCAAAAGACACCTCTAGGGAAATTTCAGTGATTTACCTGGGGAAGGAGATACAGTGGCTGAGGGTACACACTGCCTCATCAAGGTTAATTTCACTCGTTTGCTTCAGATGATTCTCTCTTTTCACCGAATTGTAAGAAGGTCCTGTCACTTAAAAATTGTGTTTTAAAGTGAAAATACACTCATTTTAGGATTGCGTACCTCATTCGGTAAAGATGAAACCTTTAAGGGATAATCTGTCTATCTGTCTGTCTCTGTCTGACTGTTAAGCTCCTTGCTCTCAGGAATGGGTTGACGTATCGAGTTGAAATTTACGCCTCATGCTAAGGTTCAAAGCCCCATGGCCAAGTAAAAACTTTAAGGTTCTACGTCAATGTAATCAAAAGATATATGCATTTATGTCGCATGTTTTACACCCGCAAACTCACTCAACAAAACGACGGTTCATGAAATGTGGAGAGAATCAAGTTTTCATAGAATAACTACAGCAAAAAAGGAAAAGAAATCCGGAAATTATTCATTTGTAATTATGTCACACGAAAAAAAAAATTTTCATTTGTTTTCCAACTGTCGGTCCGAATATTAAACCCATTTTTCTGAGGAATGGATTGATACATCAAGTTGAAATTTATGTCTTACACTGAGTGGTACGGTCCCTTAGCTTTATAATCCAATGCAACAAAGTATACGGCCATTTGCGCCACTTCTCGTTGCCTGCAAGCATGATATTTGGCAAAAAGCAATATCGCACATTAGAAACAAACGCAAAAATCATTATTTTTTAATCGTATAACCTTTGTTTGTTTGTTTGTTTGTTTGTTTGTGTGTGTGTGTGTGTGTGTGTGTGTGTGTGTGTGTGTCTTATTCGAGTGCCCTGCTGTTAAAACCACTTTTCTCATAAATGGTTAGACATTTTCTCGATTCCCGGGATAGTGGAACTATTTGCATATGTAATTAAGTTTTAATGGAACGCTATGTGCGCTAGTTCTGATCACACTTATACGGATTTTTTAAAATCGTCTCCGCCTATTAATTTATTTCTTTTTCATCAACTGCCCCTAGAGATTCTCGTTAGTGGTATCATACAGGGCATAGAGAAAGAATTAAAATTACTATTAGCTACAACGAAAATAGTTACAGCAATAAACATTGTGATACGTGCAGTTCCTATAACGTAATGTGCCTATTACATTTAGGTATCGATTATTCAAGACGTAAGGAAAGACAGATATAGTGAAATAATCAAAAAATCGAATCTAGAGTCTAACTATTTTTGGAAGACCGATAACTAATTATGTGGAAAATGTCGCATAAAAAGTAACGACAGTAATTACGTAATCCATAAAAAAATGGAGACGGAAGATTAAGAAAAGAAAGAAGCAGGAGCGAGAAAAGCTGAAAAAGTTTTCTTAAGGGGCCAAAAAAAATGCTTGATGTAGGAGAGGAAGAAAACGTCGGGGACATATTAAGAGAGGAGTTCGGTCAAAGGTACCAGGGAAAGCCTTACCATATTCATGAAAACAGTGTAGCTTTTAATCTTTTGCTTTTTAATGTGTTCGATGTTCTAGAGACATATAAATGGTATACAGATGGGAAAAGATTTAAAGTAGCACATGAAAGCAGCAAAAATGTCGAACATACCAATTCTAGTATTTCAGTTACGGAAAAGCGATAGGTATTTGATACGAATTGCGAAGTTTAGAGGAGTGGAGTGACAATATTTAATGATGAACAACACTGATACTGTGAAAATATAGTCACTGTACATGCCCTAACTGAGAATAAGGAAGACTAATCTGGTGAAACCATCTCATGTCACACACGCATGAAGCGCCAGTATTCATGGCTAGCTCGAGTCACGTAGATTTCTCAATACCACGTGTTTATGATTATAGTGCAGCTACTCAGAGAGGTCCAGTGTGGGCTGTTATTATCGTATGGCAGTGAAACTTGGCAGATATTGTAATGCGTTAATTCGGAGCCGATTTACGCTGGAAAAAATAGGTTCCAATTTTGGCCAAAAGGTCCGAATCTGGCATTGTGTATGCAAGAAAGACATATATAAATTTTTTCCTATGTAACGGATTAGGAACGATATGTGGGTAGAAAAGGTCAAACAAGTGACAAATGCATAATATTGTTTTTGTTATTAACTGCCGGGTTCACGATGTGTTTCGATATGATCACTGGAACGTTGACGAGACTCTGTACAGCACCAGATTTTCTCCTGATGGCCAAAATTGGAATCATTTTTTCGCCGGCCGAAGTGGCCGTGCGGTTAAAGGCGCTGCAGTCTGGAACCGCAAGACCGCTACGGTCGCAGGTTCGAATCCTGCCTCGGGCATGGATGTTTGTGATGTCCTTAGGTTAGTTAGGTTTAACTAGTTCTAAGTTCTAGGGGAATAATAACCTGAGCAGTTGAGTCCCATAGTGCTCAGAGCCATTTGAACCATTTTTTTAAATCATTTTTTTCTATCTACATACCTCGCAGTGATTATTTTTTTGGTTTACATATTCAAAAATCCTTATTATTTCAGCCATTCGTAGAAGATGTCCGTGATGGAGCAGCCGAAATAGCCTCATTGTTATACTCAAAAATCATTTTTCCCTTTACTGATCTTCATTGGTTCTCTTTGTATTCTCTACTCTGGACTGCAGATCCTAGAAACTGTTTCCTTCTATTCAGTATTTTAGATTTCTCCTTGTGTCCCGTTGAGACATGGTTGGCTTCTACAACAGAAAATATAGATCGAGAAACAAAAACACTGGTGAAGGTTTAATAATTGCATACTCACTTGGAACAATGATTCCACTCAGTATTCTGATATAAATCCGAATAGTAGTGTGAAGTATCTACGGGTATTGCAACTAACAATAAGTCCTGCTTGAACTGTAATCACTGTCTCATAGAAAGCAGAGGCCGAGTCTGTTACACTTGCACTCATAATTCTACATCAAATAACAGTCTTCGGACTTAGACTGAAGATTCTGGTGACTCGAACACTGTAACCAGAACGCTGGATCCCGAATAATGGAGACTGGAGGGTTCTTGCGGCGGCTTCTTGTCAGCGTGGTGCGTGGAGCGTGGCATTGGCGACGTCGACCCAAGGGGGCGTGTCCTTCAGGCAGCCGGCAGTTGGAGGAAGTGATCGTTCGTGGCTGCCTCTCGCCTAACCTGGATAACCGCTGTTCCCACCTTCGCGTAGTGGAATGATGGCCCCTGCGTGGTATCGATTGCTGATCATACCACGCCCCTAGCCACATCTAGGAAGACAGTAGAACGTAAATATTCTGCGATTGTTCCAGAAATGGGAAGTTACAGATTTCTATGCTGATCAATATCGTTAGTGAACTGTAAGGTAACTTTTATTTCATCCATGGCCAGCTAATTGTCAGTGTGTCCTATAGAAATAACCGTCCCTACTATTCTGTGGCTTGTAGCTAGTGGAAATTGCGACTTCCTCACGGAGGTCGTCGCTATGCTGTTTGTTATGCTTCCTCTACTAGTTGTTACCTATTTAAGTGAAGATAATGTGTTTTGGGCCAATTTCACCGTGTTCCGGTGTGTGTATACCTGTAAGGATACAAATAATGGCAGACATTATTCTGAAGGCAAATTAACCCGATCTTAATCGGTTTCACGTTCAAAATAGATAAATCCTAAGTTCTAAATTTTGTAAAAAGTTCGACATTAGTGACTGTATTTTGAAGAGTCAAACGTGTTTTTTACTTTTTTAATTGTGCCATAATAGTAGGAGAACTGTCTTAGTTTCATTTTTACAAAATGAGGTTCATACCGATACCTCTGCAGTGAATACCGTTATTAAGAGAGAACAAACACCATTGACTTTGACACAATTTATCTGGCAAAAACAGAATTAAGTCACTCCAAACTGTTTCGGAAATAACTGAGGTGGGCCGCATTGCTCAATTACCCCGTATAGTATGAACGGGAAGCACACCGACAAATTCTCGGAAGTTCGTGAGGAATATTTTCTCAATATTTTGGTACGAATGGAACACAGGATCCAGAAGCTCGTGACGGAGTAATAATGTGGTTAATATTTATTCGGATTCTATGAAAATAGCCACACAATAGTGAAAAAGCCCGTAGCATGTGGTCATCAAAACGCACAACACAGAACACAGGGTAATTTAACAGCCTTGTATACAGATTCAAAAATACTTTGTGAACTGGTTGCCATCGCAGCGGGAACAGCTCTGCGTGACATTGATGGGCCTTTCTTTCGTTGCGTTCAGTGAAGACGCTTACGGGGGATGTGTTGGTTAACTCGTCGTCAGCATCAGTAAAATTCTCCGTATTGCTGTGTGTCACTGTTTATGTACGTATAACATTTCCAGAAATAGTGATCCGAGACAGAACCGTCCAGCAGTGCATGCAAGCTTCATGGTGAACAGTAGAGAGGATATTACTGTTGTCAATATGAAGTTCCATTAGTGTTTTGTGTAAGTTTCAAACAAGATACAGAAGGCATACGGTCGACATAGATAAAAATGGAGTAATAAACCGGACCAAATGCAGTCACCCTTTACTTTGCAATGAGCCACCGAAGGTGATGGGACCCTTTTACGAAAATATTGAGAAAACATTCCCAAACAACCTTTTAAATTTCGTTGTTGGAATTAGGCGTCACCATGTATTAACCTCAGACCAGTGATCGGCAAAGTTTTTTGCTCAGGATCTAATACTGAGATTGTGGGGCAGCATGTCAGGCCACATATGAACAGATCATTGATTGGTAACCTACATGAATTATTATGTTATGAGCGTCCAATGAACTAGCTATAGTAAAGGGCACTGTAAGTTGCCCTCTGGCCCCCGAGTACTGATCGTGGAAAGTCGGCACTATTCGGAACACTTTCTGTCGACTGTTGTATGTTTCACACTACTGCCACCCTCAGCGACGCAAAATTTGTGGCACTGTAATTGTCTGACGTAGAGAGTGATTGATTAACTGATTAATGACAGCAATTGTACATTTTTAAATGCATAATTCAATATGACAAATGCTGACAAATGTTAATTAGATGTTTTGTTTTGTATCCCGCGTGGGAGGCGGCGCGTGGTGGGTAGGAACGCGAAAAGGTAATAGTTGGTACTGCAAGAAAATGGTTTACTGGGGCCAGAAAGAATACATTACTTTGTAAATAGGTGCGATGCCGAAGCGAAGTGTCCTGGCTGGCTGCACCTGATGAAATGGGCAGAATATGTAGCGATGCTCGTAGAGCTCTCCAGCGGCGGATAGAGGGTGTTGTCGTGGTGTCTGTCGTAGTGCCAACCTAAGCAGTGGCATCGTAAGTGTCGTTACCACATTTTGAATGTCATTTTTGTTCAACTCACTGCTTCTATTACCACAGCCCTAATTTAATTTCATATTCCTTGCCACAGATAGGCAACATATTTTTAAGATGACTCTCTATATAATGTGTATTCAAGAATTTGTTACTACCACGTCTAAATTTATAGCGTAGCAGTTGGCCGACGCGAGTCGCGCATGCACGTGAGCTCTCGGTTCTGCAACACAGTTAATGAGACACCCCTCCTCTAACATCTTCCAACACTGCAGTGGCCGCGCTATTCGGCTCTCTGGCCCTGACGTAAGCGGCCAACTTTACTTATCTACGGTCAAATTCACGAACGTCAATTGAAATTAAGCACATCTTAAAATATTACTGTCGCTGTATGTATTATCGTCTGTTACTTAGCTGGAAAACTGCATTTTAAGAAAACGTTAGTTGAGGCTTCTTGATTGGGTTGTTAGTTGCTAGATGCATACCAGTATAAAATACGGCTGAGAATCGCGGGCCGCACGAATATTGATTCCGGACACGTGCAGCCCGCGGGCTGCAGTTTCAGTTTGACGACCACTGCCTTCGACGACAGAAACTTCTGTGTAAACCAGGAAGCTAATAAGAGGAGAACATTAGACAAATAAACACGAAAAAGTAAAACTAATTAAAAGCAGCTAGTACGAAGTTCTACGGCTGCGGCGTAATGCGCTGACATAAATTCAGCTGGCCTCACAAGAGTAGCAACAGCGGGCGAGTTCCCTGCAGGCGGCGGTGGGAGTTTTCTCTGGCGTCTGTGGGAGACGGCCGTGTCAGCCCGCGCCTCGCTGCAGGCAACCCGCGACACACTGGGACCCGCGCGGCTGAATGCGCGTCATTAGACGTGCGTTGCGCCGGCACTGTGCTGCTTTGTGCCGGACTCTAACAATGCGTGCGCCAGTCCACTGTGCGCGCCGGCCAGCTCTGCTCCACGTGCGTACGACATCTGCCTGCAGCAAGTTCTCAAAAAGCGAACAACTTCCTGACTGACGAAGCGAAGAGTCGGCCTTCGCTGGACAAGACACATTTAGAAAAGCGTTCGCTGATATTTCGACAACAAAGCTGACCCAAAATTTAAATTTTCCACTGATAGTTTTTAATTCACTTTGGTTATACCTTGTTTTGTTCGAGCTTCTGCCACGTAATTCCAAAGACAGGATATTTCGTCCCACTTACGCTACTGGCCATTAAAAATGCTGCACCACGAAGATGACTTACTATTGACGCGAAATTTAACCGACAGGAAGAAGATGCTGTGATATGCAAATGATTAGCTTTTCAGAGCATTCACACAAGGTTGGCGCAAGTGGCGACACCTGCAACGTGCTGACATGAGGAAAGTTTCCAACCGATTTCTCATACACAAACAGCAGTTGACCGGCGTTGCCTGGTGAAACGTAGTTGTGATGTCTCGTGTAACGAGGAGGAATGCGTACCATCACGTTTCCGACTTTGATAAAGGTCGGGTTGTAGCCTATCACGATTGCGGTTTATCGTATCGCGACACTGCTGCTCACGTTGGTCGAGATCCAACGACTGTTAGCGGAATATGGAATCGGCGGATTCAGGAGAGTAATACGGAACGCCGTGCTGGATCCCAACGGACTCGTATCACTAGCAGTCGAGATGACAGGCATCTTATCCGCATAGCTGTAACGGATCGTGCAGCCACGTCTCGATCGCTGAGTCAAGAGATGGGGACGTTTGCAAGACAACAACCATCTGCACGAAAAGTTCGACGACGTCTGCAGCAGCATGGACTATCAGCTCGGAGACCGTGGCTGCGGTTACTCTTGACGCTGCATCACAGACAGGAGAGCCTGCGATGATGTACTCAACGACGAATCTGGGTGCACGAATGGCAAAACGTCATTTTTTCCAATGATTCCAGGTTCTGTTTACAGCATCATGATGGTCGCCTCCGTGTTTGGCGACATCGCGGTGAACGCACATTGGAAGCGTATATTTGTCATCGCCATACTGGCGTATCACCCGGCGTGATGGTATGGGGTGCCATTAGTTACACGTCTCTGTTACCTCTTGTTCGCATTGACGGCACTTCGAACAGTGGACGTTATATTTCAGATATGTTACGACCCGTGGCTCTACCCTTCATTCGATCGCTGCGAAACCCTACATTTCAGCAGGATACTGCACAACCGCATGTTGCATGTCCTGTCTTTGCCTTCCTGGATACAGAGAATGTTCGACTGCTGCCCTAGCCAGCAGATTTTCCAGATCTCGCACCAACTGAAAACGTCTGGTCAATGGTGGCCGAGCGACTGGCTCGTCACAATACGCCAGTCACTACTCTTGATGAACTGTGGTATCGTGTTTAAGCTGCATGTGCAGCTGTACCTGTACGCGCCATCTAAGCTCTCTTAGACTAAATGACCAGGCGTATCAAGGCCGTTATTACGGCCAGAGGTGATTGTTCTGGGTACTGATTTCTCAGGATCTATGCACCCAAATTGCGTGAAAATGTAATCACATGTCAGTTCTAGTATAATATATTTGTCCAATGAATAACCGTTTATCATCTGCATTTCTTCTTGGTGTAGCCATAGTAATGGCCAGTAGTGTATTATTCTCAATTTTTCTTTCTTACTATTCACATTATTGCGCTCACACTGTTAATCACTTACTATGTGCCAATAGGAATTCGAAAAACACGTACAAAATTCATCCATATACACAATTCAAGCGTATATAATTTACTTAATAATAAAAAGTTTCTGCTAGTGAGATTGTTATCCTACACGTCTTAAATTGCTTTATTTCTGACTTCAAAATTTTTATCACTAATGCACCAACAGATACAATGTGCTCTAAAACAATCAAATATATATGTTCGAGTAATTTAGTTTACGATGAGATTACGTTACTGACGTATATAGTCAAACTAAAGAATGCAGGTCTTGTAAAAATTGAATGAAAAATTTGATTCAGTTGATGAATTTGCTCGTAAATCGCTCAGGCTATTGACTATTTACTTCAATCGGCTGTTGGTTGATACTTCTTTTGTGGCAACCAGAGATGTGAGTACGATGTTAAGGTCTTCCAGAGTACAATTTAATTCTAAATTTTCTGATGTGTATGGCACTGATAGCATGATTTATTTCTCAAAACAGTGGAGATGTAAGCAACTCTAGTGTTAAGTTGATGAATTCTTCCGTTACTTCTTGGCAGAACGGCTTTGATTTTAAGGTTGAAATGCAAACAAATCGCATTTTGTTCCACTTCAGTTTCTTTATTACCAAGCGGTTTTAGACTTACTTGGAAATCATCAATTGATAATAGCCTAGCGTTCGCAAGAGATTCAATTGTCCACAAACCGAACCTTTTTCGTCATGACATTAGATCAGCAGATGCTGATTGAGTGCTCATCAATGGTATTGTGTATCAAGCACGTTACAATTGATAGTAGACCATGGAGGGTAGGAAAACTGAAAAAACTGAATGGAACTATTGAGGTGTGTTGCTATAGAAAGGTACTAAAATTAAGTCCACTAATAATTTTAAAATGAAGTGAGCTCTTCCCCATGAATATGAGGAAACAGTGACTAAAAAATGGCTCTGAGCACTATGGGACTTAACTTCTGAGATCATCAGTCCCCTAGAACTTATAACTACTTAAACCTAACTAACCTAAGGACATCACACACATCCACGCCCGAAGCTGGATTCGAAGCTGTGACCGTAGCAGTCGCGCGGTTCCAGACTGAAGTGCCTAGAACCGCTCGGCCACCGCGGCCGGCGAAACACTGACTAGCAAAAGGAACGTCATAATACAACATTTGTTCAAATATCATGTAAGAATTTCGAAGTAATCCTTCTATGAGGTTGGCACAGGAGAGAAAGTCGTTGCGAGTAGCATCGACCCATTCAAAAGACTGACGAGAAAAGGATAACTACGGTGGCTAAATGTAATACAACTATGTGGGATCGAAGTTAAGAAGAAGAATGGATTAATTTCAATTCAAATTGTACATCATTATACTTACGTGATATGTGTTTCTTTGCTAATAGATTATACGCGTTGGAACGTTCAAGAGTGGGTGAATGGTTATCAATGATAAGATTCGCTGATGACGTCGCTATCGTCAGTGAAACTAAAGAAGAATTACAAGATGTGTCCAATGGAATGAACCGTCTAATGAGTACAGAATACGGACTGGGAGTAAATCGAAGAAAGGCGAAAGTAATGCAGTTTGGGGGAAATGTGAATAGTGAGAAACTTGACAACAAAATTGGGGATCGCCAAGCCGACGAGGTAAAGGAATTCTGCTTCCTTGGCAGCAAAATAATCCATGACGGATAGGGCAAGGAGGAAATAAAAACAGAGTAGCACTGGCATGGAGGGCATTCATGGACAAGAGAAGTCCACCAGTATAAAACATAGGTCATAATTTGAGGAAGAAATTTCTTAAAATGTACGTTTGGAGCACAGCACTTACGGCAATGAGACATGGTCTGTGGAAAAATTACAACAGAAGAGATCAGAAGTATCTGAGATGTGGTATCCGAGATGTGGTGCTACAGAAGAATATTGAAAATTAGCAGGAGTTCTATGATAAGGATTGAGTAGGTTCTCCACACAACTCGCGAGGGTAGGAGTATCCGGAAAACACTGACAAGAAGAAGGGTCAAGATAATAGGACATCTGTTAAGACATCAGGGAATAACATCTACGGTACCAGAGGGCAATGTAGAGAGCATAATTTGGAGAGAAAAGCAAAGTATGTAATACACGCAGCAAGTAACTGAGGACGTAAGTCCTAATCTGATATGAAAGGTTTTGTGGTGAGCTGCAGGCTGCATCGCACCAGTCAGAAGACCAATGACTGAAGAAACACAGGTTACTATTAGAGCTGTAAACAACATGGCTCACATTTCATTACAACGGACAACGGACTTGAAAAGTGAAAAGTAATGACCTTACAGGCCACGCACAGTCTTATCAGTAACGTCATGACCCCTTATCATAATCGTGATGTCACAAGCCACACGGCTTTTCTATGCTGTCACTTTGGTTGGAAATAAAAATACACTGGTGACACAAAAAATTCGTATGTATCTGCTATGCTCAATCCTAACGATCAGTATTTTCTTTTAAATACTAAGATTCCAACTGAATTGTGTAAAATGGCGCCACGTTAAGAAAAAATATTGCCTATGCTTTAAACATTTTCAAAAATTATGTGAGCTTAACTTGAATTGCATTAATTTCCGCTATACATCATACGCACAACACACACACACACACACACACACACACACACACACACACACACGTACACATACTGCAAATTATTGTAACTCTGTTCTTCATGTCTCTCGCTTTCTCTCCATTTTCAGACTTTGCTAAAAAAAAAAAAAAAGTTTCCGTCGAGTACTGTAAACCGTCCAGTCAAATTATTGTGATCACCAATTAAGTCACTCACACACGGCAAGTGGCAGCACTAGCGGTGGATGGTATACTAAGCGTGTAGGGGGAAAAGAGTGCAGTGGTTGTCGTAATGCGGAAACAGCTCGATTTATTTTATATGCGGAAGGGCATGATCATTGCCTTTCTGGCCAAGGATGGAAGCAATTCCAAAACTGTTAGGTTCGTAAACTGTTCTCATGCTGCCGCCATTAAAGCATGGCTCACTGGCGCCATCCCAAAACGGCGCCGAGGCAACTCTGATGCAGAAGTGGCCACTGCAGATAGAGGTTAATTACGGCTGTGGATATGTGTACGTATAAATGTTGAACTGCTGAACGCCCAGATGAACCAAGGGGCTACCAACAGTGTCTCCTCAACGACTGTTCAGTGAACGTTGCTGCCGAAGGACTTCCGCAACAAGTGCCACGTTCATTCGACCATGGTGACTGCTGTTCACCGACGACAAAGGCTGAAATTTGCAGTCCAGTACCACAACTGGACGCCAGCTGAATGGCGACAGGTGCCCTTTTCAAATTAATCGCTTTTTATTTTGTATCGGACGGATGGCCGTTGGCGTGTACGGCTTGAAACATCTAAAAGCAAATATCCTGCAACAATCGAGGGAGCATTATGGTCTGGGGAACGTTTTCGTGATATTCCTTCGGCGGTGTCGTTTTTCTGTGTGGCACAGTGGGTCGACACATTTATGCATCTACCTTCGGGCATCATGTCCGCCCCTATGTGCAGTTTGTTCTTTCTCGGCACTGTGGCATCTACCAGGAGGACAATGTGACGTGTGACACAGCTTTCGTGCTTCTAAGAGCACTAGGATGAGTTTGCCATACTCCCTTGGTCACAAAACTCCCAGCATTTAAACCAAGTCGAAAATCTGTGAGACCACCTCGATCAGGTTGTTGACCCCATGAATCTTCAACAGAGAAATCTATCGCAGCAGGTCATGCAAACTGGAGTCAGCGTGGCTCCAAATCCTTGTCGGTACCTTCCAGAACGTCACTGATTTTCGTCCCGCACATCTGGCAGTGGTATGCGCTAGAAAAGATGGTTTGACCGTGGTCACGTTAATGTCACTGGGTAGTGTACTTGCACATGCTATCTCTCTCTCTTACAAGGTAATACAGGTGTGGCGAGTTTTTATCAAAACCCATTCATTTGTACTGCAACTTTGTTTGCTTTTCTTCATATGCACATGCTCACACACACACACACATACACACACACATACACACACACAAACACTCACACTCACACACACATATGCGAAACACATACATCTCTGCAAGGCCTTGGCTACTGCAGAAGACCACCTCTGGTCATCGGACCAGTATCTGATTTCATACGAGCTGCAGGCGATGCATGATAAAATGTGCCTCTCGTTAGAGAGAAGCCAGTACACACATGCACATTCTCTCTCTCTCTCTTCTCTCTCTTTTACAAAGTTATCCTGGGTTTGTGTGTTTTAAACAAACCCGGCCATTTTACAACAGCTTTGTCCCCTGCTAGAAGTCGTGTCATGTTATCTTTCAGCGATTGCTATCTTGTTTTGATCTCTTAGACAGATGAATATGTCAATAAACCAGGTTCGGGGTGAAGTCTTTCTCAAAAACTGACAGACATTTTCTAATTCTGATAAAATTACCGACTTTTAATTTTGCTTTCCGTAGATCTACGTTCATGATATTATTATACAGAGTAGAGAAAAGAGTATTACTTTTCGAATCAACTGTTCTGGTATTAAATGATTATGTTATAACTAGTTTCCTCGCATCAACTTCGCATCCTAAGAGATGCAGTTCTTTCAGCAGGAATGTTGCGAGTCAGCAACAACGGAAAGATATCGTCAGAATGAGGTATCAGCAATAAATTATTTCCATGTGTAGTACGTCACAAAGGGAGAGAGCAGACAAACAATGAACATCTGCCAGTCTTTCTTTCAACTGACAAAGGTAAAAACTTAAACATCTTACCTTTAAGAGTTCTGTTGAATTGCTGCACAACTGAAGCTTTCCAGGTGGTAAAAGTTTAGTAATTTATCTTGTGTGTGAGTGTTTTTTTTTCATCATCTTCTTGACATAAGTATTGTAAAATTTCGTACCTATGTCTGTTTGTGTACGGTTCGGAATCCTATTACTTTTTCTGCATATTTTTCTGAACACATCTGGAACTTCAATATCAGTTTTTGTCCTTAGAGCAGCGACCAATACATATTTGCAGTACACATCATTTAATGTTAATAAATACGAATATTGATATACTGAATCCTGTTTAGAGTATGCAATCAGGTCAACCAAATCATCTTGATTAAGGTTATAAATTTCTTCGGTGATAACCAGTTTTCTCTCATAAACTTTGCATCCTAAGAGATGCAGTTTTTTCAGCAAGAATCTTTCGTGTCAGCAACAACACAAAAATCTAGTCAGAAAGAGGTATCAGCAACAAACTATTTCCATGAACTCCATTCTTCAACAACTAGGTCCTTGCATCTTCGCTAGAAGTTGATGGGTACGAAACTCATTGAAACGTTGCGACAAGACGACGCCACCACTCGGCTGATAACCCGCGAAGACTTCATCGGTGGAATACGCCGAGAAAGACTGAAATCGTATATACTCCATATGTATTCTAAACTAGTGAAGTCCTTAATCAGACAGTGAGAATTTACTAGCGAATATATTTTCATCTGTGACTACATTCATGTATTCCTCTGTCTAAATACAGTTGAGATATAGCTAACTGCTAAAGCAAACGAAATTAGTTCTAGGAACTAATGTACTGCAGACATGATTCTTTACAACTTCAGTACCATTTCCGAGTCTCTTTACAAGATAATGGTTTCCTTTCATAGTAGAGCATTCACTCACAGCACTCAGTATTTAGCCAGTAATCGAGAAATGTTCCGAAAAAGTAGGCAGTTTATCATTTTAGAATTCTTGCTCTCTGCTTAACAGTTGCTATCAACTAACTAAGAATGTTCAGTGTATTACTCCGTATGCCTCGTGGAATCGTGATTTAAATCAAGTTACTCACATAGTCACTTTATTCTCCAAATTTCACGTAAAATACACTTTCGTACGAAATATAATTTTTTCTTGGCTGTACACACTGAATATTAGCCCAAAACTTATCTTTGCATCAGAGATTGGTTTAGCACTATCTGTCTCGACCACTTCTTTGTACGAGTTTTCCTCCAATCACACAGACACACAAGCTGTACTTCGTCACTTTTGAATGAGCAAATCGCCCGCTAACCCAGTGAACCACACTGTACTCGTATGTCAAATAAATACGTCTGGGTATAAATAAACTCCTTTCCACCACTATTCTTGTTGAGGATTCACAATAAACACCTGCCAGTCTTCGTTTCAATTGAGAAAGGTAAATTGATTTAACAAACAATCATGATCACTAGCATATTCTGTGGATCGTATTATAGTAGGTATCAGTTCTCATCATCAACACATCTACCGACTGTAGTACGGAACTATGTTCTTCACTTGATCACACACACAAATTTATGAGAGAATCTAGTATACAAACCGTGTACCCCATGCTGCACTGTGGCCCAAACTTCCCGTAATGTTGCTTCTCCTGCTATAGTTTCTCAACACCTACCAAATAATTCATTTTTTATGCTGTTGGATTTGTTTATCCAGTCCATAAACAGCTTTGCTCCTAGTCCCATGATTATTTACTCTGGATCTAATACTAGAGTAGAATATTTAATATTTTCCGTTTTGGGTTCTCATATATCTCACCTCCACTGAAACTGTTCTGAAACTCCACTGGTTTCGATTTTCTCCAGTATTCTTCAAAAATATTCTATTTTTTACTTACATATAGTGTCATGTTATTTAGCAGTATTAACGCACCACATTCTTGTTTCTCGTAAAAGTTTTCATGTAATGAACCCGATTCTGAAGATCGGTCCCCAACCGAAGCAAAATGTTCTCGAAATCATTCCAAATTCCCTTATGTAAAATTTTACCAACAGGTCCAAAACATAAAAATTGGCTATTAGTAACGTACTCCATTTGTGATCACTCCGCCACAAGGTTGTAATCAATACCAGACGTATCCATTTCAGGTTTGGTTAATCCACCAGACAGACTAATCAGAGAGTCAAAACCTTTTTAATAAGCTGTTCCACAACATTTTTGGCCACATTCACGCGATCATACATATTCTTTTCCATTTCTTACTTTCAGTGGCAATTTTCCTTCAAGTTTATCGTCAATGTTTTTATAATTTTACCTACGGTATTAACCTGACTTTCCACTTTTTTTCATATTCCGAGAACTTCAGTTACTATTCGTAAGTTATCATAAAATACTCGACACATCTTCTCTAACGTAAATCGTATTCCCACATTTGTTTAATTTCGGAAACTAGACATTTCATTTTTTGATTAATTTCAAATATAAATTTCTTAAACATACCCATTAAATTATTAATAGTGCCAGTCTGCCTATTTATTTCAGAAGAATGATGTTCTGCCTTACTATTTATTTTATTTACTGTGAATCTTAAATCAGAAAACAGATATTTTGAACCTTCTGACCTTTCTAAGTTTTAGTTCCACCCTTGTTCAACAGGCAGCAACCCTGTTTTAACATCTCCCTCTAAAGCTTCTTGTGCACAATAATCTGCATCTGCTGTATCAGTTGAATCAAAATTATTCATCTAGGTATCATGCAGTTATTGTATAAACACTCAATCGTGATTTACTCTGTACGAGAACCCTATTTCAGTGACAATTTCACAATTGGAGGTATTTGGTACACATTATTGACTGAATCATCTAAATTTCCTAGTCGCCCAGCTTGTTTCTGTTCTAGAATGCTCGTCTAACTCGCCTTCATCGTAAAATGAACTGTCTCCCCCTAGTTTATTACAGCTAAATTTTCAAAACTCTCCATTTTCACTAATCTTTTCGCACATGCCCACACCAAACGAAACAAGCTTATCATTTGACATTTCGTGTAGATGCGATATGTTTTTTCAGCGGGTCAGTCTCCGAGTACAGCTGTACAGTTTACCGGTCCCCACCTCCACATACTTAACAGATATTAAGTGTATCTGGATATATTATGACATATAACACGTAAACAGCGAAATAATACTTCTTGTGAAACAAATGCGCTCAGTTATGAAAAAGAGTGTACATCTTTACAATCTTTACCTCTGAAATTATTGATGTATCAGAGCACCACTTAAATAATTTGACAATTCAGAGGTTTCCTTTA
Organism: Schistocerca americana; assembly: GCF_021461395.2. NCBI lineage: Eukaryota > Metazoa > Arthropoda > Insecta > Orthoptera > Acrididae > Schistocerca > Schistocerca americana. The sequence continues at coordinate 494,855,155 of NC_060124.1, read as the reverse complement.
CCAGGATACAGATTAGCTGGCTGTTTCTCAAGGAGTTCTTTGCGGGGTGGGGGAGTGGCTATGTACGTAAAAAACAGTATTCCATTTCAGTCCACAGACGTATCACGACACTGCACTGAAGAGATATTTGAATGTTGTGCAGGGGCAGTTGAATTTAGTAAAACTAAACCTCGAATTGTTGTTGTTTATAGGTCCCTAACTCCGACTTCAGAGCATTTCTGCTCAAGTTAGAGAGGTTTCTTGATTCACTTTGTAGGAAGTACCAGAAATTAGTTATATGTCGTCACTTCAATATTAATTTTGTATAGGATGGTACAAGAAAAAGGATGTTGGTAGATCTCCCAAATTCATATGATCTGGTACAGACTGTGTTTTTTTTCAACTAAGGTGCAGGGGAATAGTAGCACAGCCATAGACAATATTTTTATTCATTCTTCGTTATTAGATGGGCATTCTGTTAGTAAAAGCGTGAATGGCCTTTCAGACCACAATGCACAAATTGTATCACTAAAAGGCTTTTGTACTCAAACCAATGTTATATTTAATTAAAAACTATGTAGGAAAGTTAATTCAACAGCAGTAGAGAATTCTTTAAACCTTGCCAATGAACAAGAGTGTCAGGATGTTTAGAGTGCCAACAACACAGATGATAAATACAATGCAATCCTTAACACATTTCTCATGCTCTTTGAGAGTTACTTTCCATAAGAACGTTCTAAATGGGGTACTAGCAGTAACAGGCAGCCCAGTTGGCTGACTAGTGGGATAAGAATATGTTGTAGAACAAAACGGGAATGCCATCAAAATGTTAGAAGTAGTTACAATCAAGCTACAGTACCCCATTACAAACAGTATTGTAAGATGCTTAAAAATGGTATTACGAAGGCAAACAGTATGTGGTATGCAAATAGAATAGGTAATTCACAGGATAAAATTAAAACCATATGGTCAGTTGTGAAGGAAGTGTCTGGTCAGCAGCACGAGATCGACAATATAAAGTCAGTTCTCAGTAAACATATTTGTGTTATTTATAAAACGGATATATGTACAGTATTTAACTATGGTTTTCTGAGCATGTAACACCATAGCTCTAATGTTGTACTGATTTATTTCGCTTTTGTTTCATTTAACGTTACATTACTGAGCTTCTGTAAACGTGTGTGATTGAATCGATAACATAAAACGGTGTATTTCTTTCTTTGCACAAACTTTGATGTCATGGTTTCGTTCTATGCAGTTTAGTGCATCTCTCGTTTAAATGCTTTGTCCCATTTGAAGGGAACAAAACTTACTGTATATGATTGTAATTTTGTGTGAATAATTTTTTGTAGAGATGTCAATATGTGTAAATGTTTTGTTTTATTTAATGTATTTGGGTACTGTTACGTAAATTGCTGATCCTCACTTACGGTTCTTAGTTAGTTTGTATGTAAATGGTGTAGTGGTTCCCCTCGGGAACGGAACTGTGTAGCGCGCGCAAATTGTGGTTGGCCTAGGTGGAAAAGGTAGAACTGATAGTCAGTCGGAGGCGAGCTACGGGTCGGGGACGAGCCACCAGTCGGGGACGAGCTACAAGTCCGTGCACTGCCATGTAGAAGATGCATATTGTGTTGATTCCGAGAGAGGCTTTTCCTGCTTCTATCCAAGGCCTCGGATGGATGGATAAATAGCTGGAACTGTTCTGGAATTTGTATCTATCATCGCCACCAAGAAATGACAGAGTCCAGTAATTCTGCCTGCAATTCCACCTACCAACATGCAGTTGCCACCACATTGCGCAATCATTGCAACGTAATACTATAATGATGTACAGTGAAGGATCAGCTTAATGGATGTGCTAATGTGCTGAAATATAAGGTAATTTATATCTGAATTTATGTCCCTACCTTGATTTTTCTCCTCATCATAACACCTCTCAGGGTCCTCTCCGTTTGAACTAAAGTGATTACCGAGTGTCCTTACTGAAAGTACATTAAAATCCAGTTTTCTAATTAATGCCCCTTTGAACATAGTAAAGAGAAAGTTAACGTTAATGTGGCAAGAAAGTGAGTTAAAGTTAATGATGCTTGCTGAAATAATTTTCCTAGTAAAACTGCTTATTAATGTGTTGCTGCCAACTTCAAATTAAAACTTCTCAAGACTGAGGCTTCTAGAGTTTTGCTTAGTAAATGATCACATTACTGCCTGTTGTTAATCGCAGAAAGTGAGTCAGTATCTTACATAAACGTTAATTTTATGTCTCACGGTAGTAAAAGTGGAAAACTGCATAGTAGGAAATTATATGTTCAAGATTACTAAGTGTTTATCTCTCTTGTGTATTATAAGTGCATATTAACAGTATAACAGGATCCACAGTTTGTCTAGTGTGCTAATGCGAGATAACAAATAACGGAAAGATCTTTATTTATGAAAATCATAATCTATTTATTAGAAAAACAGTGATAAGTAACCTGTCAGTGAATTTCAACGAACTCTCATTTTAAATAGTAAAGTATGTAACTGAGAGAGACTTAACCTAAACCTATGTCCAATTTATGATCGTAGAGGGAATGTTAATGGTACTGTTATAAAGACCACTCAGTTTGTGTAAGCCCTGAAAGTGATAGTGTTTTTCTGTACCTGTTATAATTTTGCAAATAGTTTGTGCTGCTCCAACTGTTAGTTTCAATCTTACCGTAAACATATGAGTGTGTCAGAGTTCATTGCACTCGCGTGTGGCCAAGTATAGGTTGTGTTTATCCATTAAAGTTACTAATAACTATTTTCTTGAACGAGAATGTTAATCATACTCTTGCCTAGTTAGGCTGGCGACCGTTTTCGTTATCCGTTAAACAGTGCAGATAGGCAGTATTTTCTTTGTCACTGTTTAATTATTTACGTAATTCTGACTTTCATTTCCGATAAGCCACCTCCGTTAGGAATAACACGGTCAACATAACAAAATTCCTCTCAGAGGGTAACACTGCTCTGTTGCTTTATACCATAATTGCTATAACAAAATAGTTTTATTTTACAACCTGTTTCCAGCTTTAAGGTTATGGTACAGTAGTAACAGACAAAAGTGTTATACGTGGCTTTTCCGTGACAGGACTAATTTTTCTGTTGGGACATCGTATGTACTAAGCCAAACTTGTCATTTGATTGAATAAGCTACGTAAATGCTGTTGCAGTGTTATACGTGGCGACCGTGACAGGACTAATTGTTCTGTTGGGTCATCGTATGTACTAAGCCAAACTTGGCATTTGATTGAATAAGCTATGTAAATGCTGTTGCAGTATTATACGTGGCGCCGCGTGACAGGACGTTGTTCAGTTTGCACCTACAAGAGGAAAAAAATTATAAGTAGTAAGCATTTTACAAACATAGAGTGGACATAAAACGTCCAGCGACACGAACCTGCACATTAGTTGACAGAACGGATAGTGAAAGTTCAGTTTAAATTGAAAATTAAAGGTATCAGTACTTAATAATAGCTAAAATGGACAGGAAACTAGAAATAATTCTAGACACGCGAGAACAGAATGCGATCGAGAGCAGTTCAGGCAGCACACCAACAGATGGCATTACGCGCGAGTTAAATTACGTACGTTATCACGCAGACGTCAATAAACAGATCGAAGCTATGTGTGTCGCGCGTACGAAGCAAGACAGTATGAGTGATGTTGTGGAAGACAGTGGCTGTGTTAATGAATCACGGGATATGTTCGAATCACCAGAAACTGAGAGGGAAGTAGGACTCGACCCTGAAAATGTGGTAGAAACCAAAAGTGAAAAGACACCAGATCTGACTGATTTACTTAGAATACTGTCTGCGCAATTTGCAGCGCAAAATGACCATATTAAGGCACAAATTGCAGCGCAAGGGCATCAAATTACAGCACACAGTGACAATATTAAGGCACAAATCGCAGCACAGGGGCATCAAATTGCAGCACTGGGGCAACAAAATGCAGCACAAAGGCAGCTAATTGCAACACAGGGTAGCGATATCAGTAAACAAATGCAAGAGCAAGGCAAAAATCTTAGTAAACAGATTGATAAGGTTGATGTAAAAGTAGACATTGTGAGTAATGAAATTAAAAACCTCAAAAGCGAAATTACTGTGATCAATGGCAATATTGCCGACATACAAGGACAAATTGATGACATTAACAAAAGATTTGACACTGAAGTAATTAAAATTCAAGATCAAATAGAACCCTTAGTCTGTACTAAAGTGGATGAAAAGGTATTCGGTATTAAATCCGAAATACAAACAGAATGTAACATGGGATTTGCACAGATTAAACAATCTGTAACAGAAACAAGTAGAGAATTAACCAAACAGATTGTTACTTGCGAAAAGAAGTGTGAATATAACACTTCGCAAATCCAAGGCAAAATGTATGACTTGGAAAGAAAAATACAAACCGGACCTACACATTTTACTGAAAGAATGCCTCTCAGTAAAATATTAGAGGGCGAAGAGAAATTCGACCCTACAAAGAGGCATAACGGATGGCATCCCCTAGACTTTGCAAAGAATTGCGAAAGGAATTTTCCTGAATATTTGTCTGACGAGGAAAAAATCAATGTTGTGATCAGTGCATTAACGGGAGAAGCAAAAAGGGGGGGGGGGGGGGGGGGTTGAATCTGGATACAAACCATATGTCTTTTGAAAGCTTTAAACAAAAATTTATTGACGAGTACTGGTCAGAACAAAAACAAGACCAGTTGTGGCGTGGGTTTCTCATGGCCAGGTTGTATGATATCAGAGGTAGGCAAAACATGAAAGAGTTTTGTGATTCATGGTACGGAAAGTTGATACATCTGAAGGCTAGAAGAACTGAAGCCGAGATCGTTTGGGTTCTTTGGCAGAAATTGCCTGAGGATTCCAAACGATATGTTGGGAGTACACACAGAAGATTTTCTGCGTTTCTGGAAAGGGTAGAGGATGAAGATCACTGGCGAAGGAATCGCGAATCTTGTCCCCATAATAACAACAATTATTCGCGAGAAAGTAGTGACCAAGCTGAACGACATGAAAATGATAAATATCGTGTAAACACTATTCAAAGAGGTCGTGCGAGAGGTAGAGGAAATTATACGACGCGCGGCAGGGGATACATGGCGCGGAATTTCCAAAATAGAGACGAAATGAAAAACTGAAAACAGCGTGTGTTACGGGCCGGATTCACGCGGAGATCGGTTTTGGGCCCAAAGAAAAGATGACAAATCAAAAATTCGAGAAGGAAAGATGTAAAATACGGGGCAGGAAGGTTAAGGACGCGCCTATGGAAGACGGGCGCGGAGTGATACATAGTGGCATTCCCAGTGCGAACTCACGTGACCGTTCGTGCTCGGGCCAGCGCTTGCTGGAGCAACGTACATTGCACTTGGCAGCACACACAAATGGCAGACGTCAGAACAAGATGGCTGCCGTAGAGAGAAACAGAAGAGGCGGGATCAGACACTTCCGTTGGCCGGTTTCAGTAGTAGATGAATGTAAAAATGGAAATAAAGGTAGTATGTCATATGATAAAGATATCTCAGTATCGGAATCGTGCGAAGAGACATTATTAAAGAAAGAAAGGGAGCCAGAAAAGGCGAGTGAAAAGGAAAATATTTGGACTGTTACTGATGTTTGTGAGATAAAAGACGTAGATGTGGGAGAGGTTATGATGAATAAAGAGGAAAGGGAGGTAGAATATGCCACGCAAAAGACGTGTGCACAATTAAAAATAGATTAAAATGATGCAGAGGAGGACGTTAGCAAACATGACATTATAAGCAGTGCAGGTGAAGTTATTGTTGATGAAAAGGTGTTTAATGATTTTAATGCAGAAGGGCCTAGTAGAAATTTCGCACGATTGCCTGAAACTGATAGTAAGGAAGAAAAGGAAATGAAGGTTACCGAAGTATATGACGAGTATACTAAGTAGGAAGTTAAGGCTGAAGTCGTTCAAAGTGATACAACAGAAGTGCCTTAGTCTCCAAACGATTTGCATTGTGTAGAAAATGAGTCGAAAAACGAAGTAGCTGAAACATCTAGTGATAATCTGCTCCACTGTCTAAAAGTTGCTTTCCTGCTCGAATCTGATGACGAAAATGAAATCAATGATAGTTCATGTGATGAAGGGTATATGAATACAGATAGGAATGAATATACTAACTTTCCCTGTTGTTCAAAAGTAGCGTACTTAAGTGAATCTGATGGTGAGGAAGAGAGTAGTGATGACTCCAGTGAAGATGAATTTTCAGGTGTAAACGAAAATGAATATACTTTTACTGAAAGAGGGTACGAGAAAGTTAGTGACATTTTCCCAAAGAAAGATACAGAAAGTAGAACTGGGCCAAACCCGAATGAATTATTCAATAATGTAACACAGGGGCACAATTTACAGGAACCTCCAAAAAGACCCACCCGATAAAATGATAGCAAAACAAGAGATGTTGCACCTTGCTAAAGACTTTGAAATTCCAAAACCTAAAAAGCCAGCTGATGAAACAAAACGTTGGCAAGATCTGAATGGCTTAGTGAAAGATGTAGAAAATAGGAGGCCTAAAAAGCCACCAGATTTAAGTCACTGTTTGTGAATCATAAAAGACTGACTTGTTAATAAAGAGACTGGGGGCAGGATGTATGTATATACTCTGTTAATATAATGCATGACTTTATTATTATTGTATCTGAGTGTTACCTGAAAGTTAATTATTGTTTTGTTGACCTTGAGGCCTGGGGCAGGTTGTTTATTTATTGTAGTGTACTGTTTGACTTTGCTTAGGAACTGTTTGTTTTCAATTGAATACTTATTGTTGCCAGCCTAATTATGAAGATAGGGGCATGTAGTGTGGCAAACCTTAAAACTTTAGGAATAATGATGCTTATGGTAACTTGATGAAAGTACAAAGAAGTCCACAAGATAATAATTTAATTCATAATATACTTCAAGACCCGAAAAGACTTATGTTTGCATTATGTGGTTTACTTAAAGATACATGTCCTCAAATGAGGGTTGTTGAAGCCTCAGGGGACATGTACTCTTTGCACTGTCAAGTGTCTGACGAGCACTAGGTACCTCAGTCATTGCCAGCACTACTTCCGTTTCTTTTCATGCTGCCAACCTTCCTCTTCATCATTCAGAACTTTTACTATCTTCTTTCCTTCTTCTCTATCAAAGTAAACTGAAAAGTGTAGAAATAATGTAAGATACTGTGTATTGTTTGAGGACAAGCAAATGAATAATTAAATTGGGTAGACTAAAAAATGACCAAGAATAATGGAAATATAGTGAATATTGTAAAGGGAAAATGTAATGGAAAAGTAATTGGAAAGAGAAATATGGATGAGAAAAGGTAAGAATATTGAAAACAAGGTAAATGAATACTACAATATGACTGAATGTAAATGTTTTTTTCTGAAAATATGGATAATTACGATGTTGAAAAACTGTGTCTGTCAAAAACTGAGGAGATGAACCTGACTAATGTATGTGAAATAGATGTGGGAGGTATGTGTCTAGTGCCACCAAAAGGGTTGGCAGAAATCACTTCCAATAGGATATGAAATTATTGTCCTGATCTTGATGTGCATAATGACCTAATTGTGTGTGAAAAAGCAATGGTAAAGGAATAGTAAGAAATTCTTAATCCTGACTTGATCCCAAGTATGACATTTAAATTTTTCTTGATTAATGTATATGTTACCTGATGTTGTCATTTGAAAAGAAAATTTTAATATTACCAGTGTCTAATTGCTGTTTCAAAGTTGCAGGTTTTATCTTTTATACCATTAATGCAATTGTACAAAAAATATGACATAATGATGGAAAAAACATGGAGATGATGATAATAAACTGCTCAAAAATGTGTTGTTGGGCAGCAAAACAAGACAAAAGAATAAAAGTACTGTGGTCCTGAAGCTGAGGGCTACCCATATATGCTATGTGAGCAGTAGCCAAAGGACTTGCCATTGGGGGGAGGGGGTGGGGCCAAGGAGTTGATGCGTGATCATGAACTGCCTAACCTAGAGGATGAGGCAGTGTATTAATTTAAAAATGTGTCTTTTAATGTTCTAATGTGTTTTTGTGCCTAAATGTGTATATACAAAGACTGCCAAACCAATAATGGGCAGAATGAGTAACATGGACCGCTTATGCTGAGGCAGGCAGTGAAGTAAGTTAGCTTTTTGAACAATATGTTATGAAGTGAATATTTTTATTGAAGTCAGTGAAAAGTTATTATAAAATGTATATGGATTCTTATTCAAATGGATGTAGATGTTTTGATGCTAGGAACTGAAAGTTTGGACTGCCTTGTTTTAAAAATGCAGAAGTAATGATTAAAAATAGGTTCTGGATATGTTAGTGTGTTTATGTGCAACAAATATTTTGGACTGCTATCAATGCAGGGCAGCTTTAAAGTTAATTATTTTGAAAAAACCTTGCAAAGTTCCTTTGGTACTGAAAGAGTCAGTTGGAAAAAGTTCTCATAGCTGTTTCGTGTAAATATTAGTACATATGTGGATGCAAACTGAATTTTTCAATATTTCATTAATTGCTGAACCTTGCAAAATGTACTATGATCATTAACATGCTTGTGTGTCTGAAAACTTACATTCCTTTAAAAATATTGAAAGACAAATTTCTGCTTTGTTGAGTTAAAATGTTCTGTGCTGTTGTCTATGTGTTTATTATTATTATTTGTGCTGTTGTCTTTGTGTTTATTATTATTATTACGTTTATTTAAGGATATATCTATTCTACTAATGTGTACATTATTTTGTGTACTGTTTGTCTTTTATTTGAACTGTATGTGTATGAAATGAACATGCTTAAAGGTATCCCGTGTAATGATGAAAATTAATTTCCTTAAACCAATCTGTGGATGAAAATTACTGTAAATGCTTTATTTTGAAAATGTTTTTGGAAGAAGTGTATGAATCTCCTTAGTGCATATACTGTATATTTGTAATATGTGTATTTTTTGTCCCAAATGAAGTTGGATGGTATAATTTTTTCTGTAGCCAACACCACTTAGGTGTTATAGATGTTTCCTTGATGTGTCCCTTACGGGAACTACAACGAAACATGGGGCATGTGTAACACCATAGCTCTAATGTTGTAATGATTTATTTCGCTTTTGTTTCATTTAATGTTACATTACTGAGCTTCTGTAAACGTGTGTGATTGAATCGATAACATAAAATTGTATATTTCTTTCTTTGCACAAACTTTGATGTCATGGTTTGGTTCTATGCAATTTAGTGTATCTCTCGTTTAAATGCTTTGTCCCATTTGGAAGGAACAAAACTTACTGTATATGATTGTAATTTTGTGTGAATAATTTTTTGTAGAGATGTCAATATGTGTAAATGTTTTGTTTTATTTAATTCATTTGGGTACTGTTATGTAAATTGCTGATCCTCACTTAGGGTTCTTAGTTAGTTTGTATGTAAATGGTGTAGTGGTTCCCCTCGGGACCGGAACTGTGTAGCGCGCGCAAATTGTGGTTGGCCTAGGTGGAAAAGGTAGAACTGATAGTCAGTCGGAGGCGAGCTACGGGTCGGGGACGAGCCACCACTCGGGGACGAGCTACGAGTCCGTGCACTGCCATGTAGAAGATGCATATTGTGTTGATTCCGAGAGAGGCTTTTCCTGCTTCTATCCAAGGCCTCGGATGGATGGATAAATAGCTGGAACTATTCTGGAATTTGTATCTATCATCGCCACCAAGAAATGACAGAGTCCAGTAATTCTGCCTGCAATTCCACCTACCAACATGCAGTTGCCACCACATTGCGCAATCATTGCAACGTAATACTATAATGATGTACAGTGAAGGATCAGCTCAATGGATGTGCTAATGTGAAGAAATATAAGGTAATTTATATCTGAATTTATATACCTACCTTTACTTTTCTCCTCATCATAACACCTCTCAGGGTCCTCTCCGTTTGAACTAAAGTGATTACCGAGTGTCCTTACTGAAAGTACATTAAAACCCAGTTTCCTAATTAATGCCCGTTTGAACATAGTAAAGAGAAAGTTAAAGTTAATGTGGCAAGAGAGTGAGTTAAAGTTAATGATGCTTGCTGAAATAATTTTCCTAGTAAAACTGCTTATTAACGTGTTGTTGCCAACTTCAAATTAAAATTTCTCAAGACTGAGGCTTATAGAGTTTTGCTTAGTAAATGATCACTTTACTGCCTGTTGTTAATCGCAGAAAGTGAGTCAGTATCTTACATAAATGTTAATTTTATGTCTCACGGTAGTAAAAGTGGAAAACTGCATAGTAGGAAATTATACGTTCATGATTACTAAGTGTTTGTCTCTCTTGTGTATTATAAGTGCATATTAACAGTATAACAGGATCCACAGTTTGTCTAATGTGCTAATGCGAGATAACAAATAACGGAAAGATCTTTATTTATGAAAATCATAATCTATTTATTAGAAAAACAGTGATAAGTAACCTGTCAGTGAATTTCAACGAACTCTCATTTTAAATAGTAAAGTATTTAACTGAGAGAGACTTAACCTAAACCTATGTCCAATTTATGATCGTAGAGGGAATGTTAATGGTACTGTTATAAAGACCACTCAGTTTGTGTAAGCCCTGAAAGTAATAGTGTTTTTCTGTACCTGTAATAATTTTGCAAATAGTTGTGCTGCTCCAACTGTTAGTTTCAGTCTTACCGTAAACATATGAGTGTGTCAGAGTTCATTGCACTCGCGTGTGGCCAAGTATAGGTTGTGTTTATCCATTAAAGTTACTAATAACTATTTTCTTGAACGAGAATGTTAATCATACTCTTGCCTAGTTAGGCTGGCGACCATTTTCGTTATCCGTTAAACAGTGCAGATAGGCAGTATTTTGTTTGTCACTGTTTAATTATTTACGTAATTCTGACTTTCATTTCCGATAAGCCACCTCCGTTAGGAATAACACGGTCAACATAACAAAATTCCTCTCGGAGGGTAACACTGCTCTGTTGCTTTATACCATAATTGCTATAACAAAATAGTTTTATTTTACAACCTGTTTCCAGCTTTAAGGTTATGGTGCAGTAGTAACAGACAAAAGTGTTATACGTGGCTTTTCCGTGACAGGACTAATTTTTCTGTTGGGACATCGTATGTACTAAGCCAAACTTGTCATTTGATTGAATAAGCTACGTAAATGCTGTTGCAGTATTATAAGCATTGCTAGTGAATTAAATGAAAATTTAGTTTCTACAGGAAATCATATACCTTTCTCATCAAATGCCTTTCCGAGACTGATGTGTGAAATACTCCTCTGTGATACGGACAAGAGGGAGATTGAGTCAATAACTAAGCCACTGAAGACTAAGGACTCTCATGGTTATGATGGGGTGTCTAGTAGAATATTAAAATACTGTGCTGCACGCTTTAGCCATGTATTTAGCCATATTTGTAATTTTCCTTTAGGAATAGATTCCTGAGCGATTAAAGTACTCAGTAGTAAAGCCGCTTTATAAAAAAGCAGAAAGGGATAACGCAGATAATTTTAGATCTATTTCTATGGCATCAGTGTTTGCAAAAGTTATTGAAAATTTTGTGTGTCTAAGGATAATTGATCATTTTATATCACACGATTGCTATCAAATGCACAGTTCGGCTTTAGAAGTTTAATAATTCAAAATGCTATATTCTCTTTTCTCTGTGAGGTACTGGATGGGCTAAACAAAAGGTTTCGAACGCTTGGAATATTTTTTGATTTAACTAAGGCATTTGATTGTGTTGATCACAAAATATTGCTCCAGAGGTTGGACCATTATAGAATACGGGGGAGTAGCTCACAATTGGTTCACTTCTTACTTTAGCAACAGGCAGCAAAAGATCATTATTCTTAACGTTGATAACGGTGTCTGAGTGGGGTACTGTCAAGTAGGGGGTGCCCTGGGGATCAGTGTTGAGGCCACTGCTGCTCCTTATTTATACAAATGATATACCCTCTAGTATTATGGGTAACTCTAAAATATTTGTTTGCTGATGACACTAGCTTGGTAGTAAAGGATGTTGTGTGAAACATTGGCTCGGTTCCAAATAGTTCAGTACATGACCTAAGTTCTTTGCTTGTAGAAAATAAACCAATGCTAAATCACAGTAAGATTCAGTTTTTACAGTTTCTAACACACAATTCAACAAAACCTGACGTTTCCACTTCACAGATTGGGCATATGATTAGTGAAACTGAACTATTCAAATTTCTAGGTGTTCAGATAGATAGTAAGCAGTTGTGGAAAGCCCACGTTCAGGACCTTATTCCAACACTTAATACTGCCATTTTTATTATTCGAACAGTATCAGAAGTGAATAATAGTTCGACACGAAAATTAGTCGACTTTGCTTATTTTCATTCGCTTATGTCGTATGGTATTATATTTTGGGGTAACTCTTCCCATTATGAAACGATATTTTTGGCTCAGAAACGGGCGATTCGGGCAAAAAGTGGTGTAAGTTCACGAACCTTGTAAGTGGGCTGTTTAGGTTTTTTTTATTGGTAACGCCACGTAGCGCTTTGTATGATAATCACAGGCTATGTTGTGTTTGTCTCTGGCGTTGTTCCATTGTATCTAACTTTTGAAGATTTTGTTCCATTGTGTCTAACTTTTGCTGTGTTTGTCTCTGATTTTAATTCATTTGTTGCATTAATTGCAATAATAATGTATTAGTGTCTGGATTCTGTTTCTCTATCCTTTTGGCAGTGCATCTTCACCGGCAACATTCACATCTTGACAAGCAGAAAATGTGTCTAGACTCATTTGAGAAAACGGTGAGGATACAAAATCTGCAGTATTTGCAAGATTGAGTCCTGTCATTCCGGATTCCTGAGGCCAGCTGTTGCCGACCGATCGATCGATAATACTTCCCTGTTCACTAATTGTTTCGCTGTCCACACTATTATTTGACGCCCGCTCCATTTCCCTATGCACTATCACCAAATTACTATGTTGAACATTAGTTAATTCATTACACGGTGGCGCTAACACACTGCTTTCGTCTTCACTGTCATTTCTCAGCTTACTTTGGAGCCAAGTATTACGTTATTGTCGCAATATTTCACACGATAACACAGAAAAGCACAATTAGAAGAGCAAAATTAAAAAAACACATTAACATAGCACTGAAAATAATATCTCGTTAATTGCCAGTACACCTGCGAAATACTTGGTGCAAATCTACATGCTTGCCACAACTGTTTTAATGTACAACAATGAAAAACTACAACTACAAAGGAAATTCCCTCTATAGTTACGTGCTAGCAATAAGCAGTAGCTACACTAATTACACAAACTACAAGAAAAAATCAGAAGAATCCAGTGAGGTGTCCTCGGCTATGGATCAACATATGTAACGTCCCCTTAGAAAAATTTATGAATGATTGTGCTGGTAAACCCCTTACGTTATTTGATTTTCAAAAAGCTGAACAAAACTGAATATACTCAGACATTTCTCTCTTTACTTATTCTGATCATCACTAAACTGACACAATATTTTTAGAGCAACGCAATTTGACTTTCAAAAATCCCTACAAAAGAATGGCTCTGTCTAACAATAACCTATACCTTTCATCAATCACTTACCTCACAAAAATATTCATTACTCGAACTACTGCAATACAGCGAGCGCCAATACTGCCACCTAAATAAAAGATTCTAACTACTGAAGTCACTAACTACTGATAGACATAGTAAGCAAATGAAAGATTTTGATAAAGAACAAACAATTTATCTTAATAGTGTTCAAAAGTCATTATATATATATATATATATATATATATATATATATATATATATATATATATATATATCAGTTCATGACATCCAGTCTTACTAATTTACTGTCTCTGATGGACACACGTCTCAAAATTCCGCCATCTCTCCCCCCACATCCACCACTGCCGGCGGCTCACCTCCAACTGCGCAACGTTACGCGCTGTTAACAGCCAACTACCCAACACTACAATAGCAAACAACAATGCAAACCAGCCACAGACTGCACACAGCACAGTCAAAGATTTTCATACAGAGCGCTACGTGGCGTTACCAATAAAAAAACCTAAACAGCCTACTTACAACCATCTCTTCGACCCCTGTTCACGATTCTGGATATTTTGACATTGGCTTCTCCATATATACCGGGTGATCAAAAAGTCAGTATAAATTTGAAAACTGAATAAATCACGGAATAATGTAGATGGAGAGGTACAAATTGACTCACATGCTTGGAATGAGATGGGGTTTTATTAGAACTAAAAAAATACAAAACTTCAAAAATATCCGACAGATGGTGCTTCATCTGATCAGAATAGCAATAATTAGCACAACAAAGTACGACAAAGCAAAGATGATGTTCCTTACAGGAAATGCTCAGTATGTCCACCATCATTCCTCAACAACAGCTGTATTCGAGGAATAATGTTGTGAACAGCACTGTAAAGCATATCCGGACTTATGGTGAGGCATTGGCGTCGGATGTTGTCTTTCATCATCCATAGAGATGTCGGTCGATCACGATACACTAGCGACTTCAGTTAACCCCAAAGCCAATAATCGCACGGACTGAGGTCTGGGGACCTGGGAGGCCAAGCATGACGAAAGTGGTGGCTGAGCACACGATCATCACCAAACGACCCGCGCAAGAGATCTTTCACGCGTCTAGCAATATGGAGAGGAGCGCCATCCTGCGTAAATATCGTACGTTCCAGCAGGTGTTTATCAGCCAGGCTGGGGATGATGCGATTCTGTAACTTATCGACGTACCTCTTAGCCGTGATCACCCGGTATATTCCTTACTGTCATTTCTTGTTAACAATATTAGCTTATTCCCAAGAATAAGTAGCTTTCACTCGCTTAATACTCGGCAGAAATGAAACCTGCATTTGGATCGGACTTCCTTAACTCTTGTGAAAAAAGTGGGCAGTATACTGCTGCATCCATTTTCAATAAGCTACCACTGGAATTCAGAAATCTTAGCAGTAATCCATCGCTTTCAAATCGAAACTGAAGAGTTTTATCATGCGTCACTCCTTCTATTCTGTTTAGGAGTTCCTTGAAAATTAAGCTGATTCTTATTTTATTGTTGATTGTGTTTACTTAAACTTATGGACTCACTTTTTCGTGTTCATAAACATTTATTTATGTCTGTTATTACTTTTAAGTTGTAATTTCTTCTACTGACACGTTCCATGATCTTTGACATTTGCTCCTCAATTTGGTCCTACGGAACGTGACTTGTAAATAAGTAAACAGTCTGAGGAGTAACTTTAATTGGTTTGTTTAAACGGTTACGAACGCAGTACACTATTAATTGTCCTCTTCATGAAAATATTACATGAATCTGAAGACCATAATTTAGGGCTTTCGGTAGGTTCCAGTAACAATGGAAAAAAATTAATTACAACGCATAAACTGGCGTTAGAGAAGTATTTTATACAGAAGTCAGTATAAAGTTACTATTGGATAAGTTTGCGTAGCTCATTGGTATAAGGCGCAGTTCATAGTAAGAAGACGCGATGCTAGATACTACACTTCGTAATCAAAGACGGGCGACACGTCGCTTATGGGTATGACACATGTATTTCCACAGCGCCGATTTGGGACGTACTACCGCACACGGTGCATCTCGCCGTACGACTGACATCAAGACAGCATGAGTCACGTTTCTGTTTTAGTTTCAATTGAAACCATGTGCTCTTCTGAAAACAACGTTAGTATCGCTTATCATTATTTACAGCTAAAAAACCTCCAAAAGCAATATAATTCGGCTGTGGTTTCCCATGAGGTCGCTCAACACGAAAAATTCCACAACTTCTACAGAATGGATCCAGACAGTGTCCACCTTCTGGAAAAACTTTTATCAGCTGTTCTGACAAAGCAGGTCACAGGTTTCAGGCTTTGTGTTTCTCCTGCTGTGGAGCTACTCATTACAATAAGGTAGGCTGGTTAAAGTGCGTGAATGACTTTAAAAATGCCAACGTTAAAAATGCCGCCAAGAGATGTTTATTCTGATAAGACGACCCTCTATGCCACTTAGTTCAGTTTGGTACATATACGCTACTGGCCATTAGAATTGCTACACCACGAAGATGACGTGCTACAGAAGCGAAATTTAACCGACGGGAAGAAGATGCTGTGATATGCAAATGATTGGCTTTTCAGGGCATTCAAACAAGGTTGGCGCCGGTGGTGACACCTACAACGTGCTGACATGCTGAATATTTCCAACCGATTTCTCATACACAAACAGCAGTTGACCGGCGTTGCCTGGTGAAACGTTGTTGTGATGCCTCGTGTAAGGAGGTGAAATGCGTACCATCACGTTTCCGACTTTGATAATGGTCGGATTGTAGCCTATCGCGATTGCGGTTTAGCGTATCGCGACATTGCTGCTCGCGTTGGTGGAGATCCAACGACTGTTAGCAGAATATGGAATCAGTGGGATCAGGAGGGTAATACGGAACGCCATGCTGGATCCCAACGGTCTCGTATCACTAGCAGTCGAGATGACATGCATCTTATCCGCATAGCTGTAACGGATCGTGCAGCCACGTCTCGATCGCTGAGTCAACAGATTGGGTCGTGTGCAAGACAACAACCATCTGCACGAACAGTTCGACGACGTTTGCCGCAGAATGGACTATCAGCTCGGAGACCATGGCTGCGGTTACCCTTGGCACTGCATCACAGACAGGAGTGACTGCGATAGTGTACTCAACGACGAACCTGGGTGCACGAATGGCAAAACGTCCTTTTTCAGATGGATCCAGGTTCTATTTACAGCATCATGATGGTCACATCCGAGCTTGGCGACATCGCGGTGAACGCACATTGGAAGCGCGTATTCGTCATCGCCATACTGGCGTATCACCCGGCTTGATGGTATGGGGTGCCATTGGTCACACGTCTCTGTCACCTTTTGTTCGTACTTAAGGCACTTTGAACAGTGGACGTTACATTTCAGATGTGTTACGACCCGTGGCTCAGCAGGATAATGCACGCCGCATGTTGCAGGTCCTGTACGGGCCTTTCTGGGTACAGAAAATGTTCGACTGCTGCCGTGGCCAGCACATTCTCCAGATCTCTCACCAATTGTAAACGTCTGGTCAAAGGCGGCCGAGCGACTGGCTCGTCACAATACGCCAGTCACTACTCTTGATGAACTGTGGTATCGTGTTCAAATGGTTCAAATGGCTCTGAGCACTATGGGACTCAACTGCTGAGGTCATTAGTCCCCTAGAACTTAGAACTAGTTAAACCTAACTAACCTAAGGACATCACAAACATCCATGCCCGAGGCAGGATTCCAACCTGCGACCGGAGCGGTCTTGCGGTTCCAGACTGCAGCGCCTTTAATCGCACGGCCACTTCGGCCGGCGGTATCGTGTTGAAGCTGCATGGGGAGCTGTACCTGTACACGCCATCCAAGCTCTGTTTGACTCAATGTCCTGGCGTATCAAGCCCGTTATTACGGCCAAAGGCGGTTGTTATCGGTACTGAATTCGCAGGATCTATGCACTCAAAGTGCGGGAAAATGTAATCACATGTCAGTTCTAGTATAATATATTTGTCCGTTTATCATCTGCATTTCTTCTTGGTGTAGTTATTTTAATGGCCAGTAGTGTATAAAGACTGGTTACAAATTAATGAACCTAAGATAATATTTTTACAACTATTGAATTTCGCTAAATGCTGTATAATTCAAATTGAAAAGTATTCAGAAAGAAACGTTTCTGCATTTGAAAGATCAGCCGCCATCGATAGTTTAGCAGTGGGTGGTGAAGGCTGTGTAGAGGTATACAATGTATCTAAACTACTGGATGAAGCCTATGACGTTAAGGAAAATCTCAAAATGTGTTTCTCTCCTTCATCCAACTGCTCATTCAAAAGTAACAGGAAATTTTGCTTCAGATCTCTTTTACGCCTCTCACAATATTTCCTAAAATCGGGGAGCATACACTGGTAAAACACCCAGTCAGCATCATCAGCTGATGACTCCCAGTTTCTTTTTGTTTCAGTAAGTTTTCAGTTCCATTCTTGGACTTGTATCGGCGGCATACGAAAAACAGAAGCACGAGGCACCTTCACACCCCACAGGAGAAGGAAACAGCGTTGCGTCGAGGTTTCTAGCTGTCAGCTTCGCAGGAGACAACTTGCAATATATGTCACATATTTTCCCGAAAGTGGAAGGGGGTATCTTCCTCCTCCTAACCTTAAAAAACAATTTCGATATGTCAGCTACATTTCGTATGCAGCAAGCTATGACCTGAGACCGACCAAATTTAAACTGGCCAGTGACTACATTCATCACTGTAAACTTTTCAGAATATGGCTGATGGTTTACGTAGTTGAGAAGTATCACAACCAGATCTCTTCGTCGTCATCGTAGTTTTTATGCCGGACTTCTTAAAAGATTTAACAATAATGTCACCTCTCACTCATGTCGTATATACAGGGTGGTCCATTCATCGTGACCGGGACAAATATCTCACGAAATAAGCATCAAACGAAAAAACTACAAAGAACGTAACACGTCTAGCTTGAAGGGGGAAACCAGATGGCGCTATGGTTGTCCAGCTAGATGGCGCTGCCATAGGTCAAACGCATATTAACTGCGTTTTTTTAAATAGAAACCCCCATTTTTAGTTATATATTCGTGTAGTACGTAAAGAAATATGAACGTTTTAGTTGGACCACTTTTTTCACTTTGTAATAATCACAAACGTATAAGTATGTGGTATCACGTAACATTCCGCCAGTGCGGACGCTATTTGCTTCGTGAGGCATTACCCAAGTGCAAATGGACCGTTTACCAATTGCGGAAAAGGCCGATATCGTGGTGATGTGTGGCTATTGTGATCAGAATGCCGAACGGGCGCGTGCTGTGTATGCTGCTCGGTATCCCGGCCGACATCATCAAGTGTCCGCACCGTTCGCCGGATAGTTACGTTATATAAGGGAACAGAAAGTGTTCAGCCACATGTCAAAGGTCAACCACAACCTGCAACAAATCATGATGCCCAAGTAGGTGTTTCAGCTGCCGTCGCGGCTAATCCGCACATCAGAAGCAGACAGATTGCGCGAGAATCGAGAATCTCAGAAACGTCGGTGTTGACAATGCTAAATCAACATCGATTACACCCGTACCATATTTCTACGCCCAGCAATGGCATGGCAACGACTTTGAACCTCTTGTACAGTTCTGCCACTGGGCACAAGCGAAATTACGCGACGGAGATAGATTTTTTGCACGCGATCTATTTAGCGACGAAGCGTCATTCACCAATAGCGGTAACGCAAACCGGCACAATATCCACGATTGGGCAACGAAAAATTCACGATGGCTGCGACGAGTAGAGCATCAGCGACCTTGCCGGGTTAATGTATGGTGCGGCATTGTGGGAGGAAGGATAATTGGCCCCCACTTTATCGATGGCAATCTAAATGGTGCAATTTATGCTGATTTCCTACGTAATGTTCTACCGATGTTACCACAAGATGTTTCACTGCATGACAGAATGGCGATGTACTTCCAACATGATGGATGTCTGGCTCATAGTTCGCGGGCGGTTGAAGCGGTATTGAATAGCAAATTTCAGGACAAGTGGATTGGTCGCCGAAGCACCATACCATCGCCCGCACGTTCACCGGATCTGACGTCCCCGGATTTCTTTCTGTGGGGAAAGTTGATAGATATTTGCTATCGTGATCCACCGACAACGCCTGACAACATGCGTCAGCGCATTGTCAATGCATGTGCGAACATTACGGAAGGCGAAATACTCGCTGTTGAGAGGAATGTCGTTACACGTATTACCAAATGCATTGAGGTTGACGGACAAAATTTTGAGCATGTATTGCGTTAATGTGGTATTTACAGGTAATCACACTGTAACAGCATGCGTTCTCAGAAATGATAAGTTCACAGAGGTACATGTATCACATTGGAGCAAGCGAAATAAAATGTGCAAACGTACGTACGTTCTGTATTTTAATTTTAAAAACCTACCTGTTACCAACTATTCGTCTAAAGTTGTGAGGCATATGTTTGTGACTGTTACAGCGTCACCTATCACAAAGCGAAAAATGTGGTCCAACTAAACCATTCATACTTCTCTACGTACTACACGAATAAAAAATGGGGGTTCCTATTTTAAGAAAAAACGCAATAGATATCCGTTTAACCTATGGCAGCGCCATCTAGCGGGCCAACCATAGCGCCATGTGGTTTTCCCCTTCAATCTAGATAAGTTTCTCTCTTTGTAGTTTTTTCGTCTGACGCGTATTTCGTGAGATATTTGGCCCGGTCACGATCAACGGACCCCCTTGTATATATATATATATATATATATATATATATATATATATATATATATATATATATATATATATATTACCGAACAGCTTCCTCAAAAGCGACGTAGATACACAGCATGCTAACACAGTTTTTTTTATTTTTTTTCTGCAAAAATTAGAAGTATTATTGAGAAACAAACTACATAGGCGGATGTAGTTTTTCTCCTTCCGCATAATTTTTTTTATATAAGACACATCGTATTACTTGAAATTTCCCTCGCCATGTGCAGTGCGACACAAGTTGCACTCCATATGGCGCTGGGAGAAGCGACACAGATGTGTCTCTCCATCGTACTACTGCTGTTCCAGTGTGCCACGTTTTAGTCGCTTCAGCTACGTTTCTACGCGCTCCGCCCTTCCGGGCCGCATCTGCTGCGTATCGCGGGTGGCTTCGTATTACCCGTGTATCGTATATGTTGTTCACAGCCGTCGTACTTCACAATGGCGGGAGTTAGCCCCGACCCTTTCGCAAGCATCGCAACTACCGCCGTGAAACGTAAGTTACTCTTTGCAGTCGCTAAGTTCCTACGTACTGTTTCTGTGCTGGCTGACGCTGGTACGCTGTAACACGAGCAGAGCTCCCGTATTTTGCGGACTATAGGCAGCTACGGACTATAAGATACACCTTAATTTTTAAACAATTTTCGAAAAAAAAACAACATTTTTACCATTTTAGTATTTGAAGCCAGACTAAAAAATTTTCTTAGTTTATAATCTTTAAAATCCCTGATCGGCACCTGAACTTCCTCTTCTACTTTCTCTTCGTCGTCATCGTAGTCCTTTTCATGTACAATATGATCTTCACTGGCATCGAGGCCGTTACTTATGCCGCACTTCTTGAAAGATTTAACAGTAATGTCATCTCTCACTATACACCACGACTGTTTTATCCAGTGACCCACTTGTTTGATTGAAGGTCGTTTAAAGTTCCTTCGGCGTGAATTCGTGTTGGGTTTCATCCGTCATCCATTCCTCCATCATATGCATTTTCAATGGTTTATTTATCGAGACATCAAGAGATTGCAGTTGTGAAGTACGTCCTCCCGAAATAACAGCAAGCTCTGTAATTCGATGTTTCAGTTTCTCTTTCAGACAGTTCTTCTAGTGACTACTAAACTGATCTAGCACAAGAAGAGAACTCTTCCTCAATAAAGCACCTTCCCTTCTCTCCCACACTCTGTTAATCCATAATTTCGTACAATCCTCCTCCATCCAACCCTTGTCATGTTCGTGAGCAACATCTCTTGGCGCTGTTTCAGAAAGCTTCGGCATTGTTTTGCGCTTGATCATTTGATTAAGTTTAGTACCGTCAGCACAACATGAAACGGCTACAGTGTAGTGCATTTTTTCATGCCCAGTTGTTTTTATAGTCACAGTTTTAGCATGTTTCATGCAGTAGTTCCGTTGCGGGACACATCAAATATCAGAGGAGTTTCGTCCGTACCAGCTATTTGTCCTAGTTCCACACTGGTTTTCTTCCGATGTTAAATGACGAATCGATGGAAAGATAATATTTTCTGTTTATACACTGAGACATTTTGGTTTTAGTTCCCATGCTAAGTCCATGACGCTTCATAAACCTGTAGCACCAACCAACTCCACCCTTAAAGCCTGTTATTTTCCACTGTAGAACAAGCTTAAGAGTGTGTATTTGAATCACTTTTCTATTAATTGCAATTCCATTTTGACGGTCTCCGTGAATCGGTTAAAATATGCTTTCCCCACCTTACATTTAGTCCTCTGTTTGCACATTTAGACTTGCTCATTCTTTTTCAATTTTTCTTTACTAGCCCGCCATTCGCCAGTGGTTTATTTTCTGTTGCTGAAGGGTCGAGATGCCACTCAGCTGCTATGTTTCCATGTTCTTCCGTATATGTTATTACTTTCAGTTTATAGTCCGCATTATATGAAAACTTTTCTTTTCTTTGCGAAGCTACATCTACATCTACATTGATACTCTTCAAATCACATTTAAGTGCCTGGCAGAGGGTTCATCGAACTACCTTCATAATTCTCTATTATTCCAATCTCGTATAGCGCGCGGAAAGAATGAACACCTAGCTCTTTCCGTACGAGCTCAGATATCCCTTATTTTATCGTGGTAATCGTTCCTTCCTATGTAGGTCGATGTGAACAAAATATTTTCGCATTCGGAGGAGAAAGTTGGTAATTGGGATTTCGTGAGAAGATTCCGTCGCAACGAAAAACGCATTTCTTTTAATGATGTCCAGCCCATATCCTGTATCATTTCTGTGACACTCTATCCCATATTTCGCAATAATACAAAACGTGCTGCCTTTCTTTGAACTTTTTCAATGTACTCCGTCAATCCCATATGGTAAGGATCTCACACCGCGCATCAGTATTCTAAAAGAGGGCGGACAAGCGTAGTGTAGGCAGTCTCCTTAGTAGGTCTGTTACATTTTCTAAGTGCCCTGCCAATAAAACGCAGTCTTTGGTTAGCCTTCCCCATAACATTTTCTGTATGTTCCTTCCAATTTAAGTTTTTCTTAAATGTAATACCTAGGTATTTAGTTGAATTTATGGCTTTTAGATTTGACTGATTTATCGTGTAACCGAAGTCTAACGAGTTCCTTTTAGCACTCAAGTGGATGACCTCTCATTCTTCATTATTCAGGGTCAACTGCCACTTTTTGCACCATTCAGATACTTTTTCTAAATCGTTTTGCAGTTTGTTTTGATCTTCTGATGACTATATTAGACGATAAACGACAGCGTCATCTTCAAATCAAAGACAGGTGCTCAGATTGTCTCCCAAATCGTTTACATAGATAAGGAACAGCAATGGGCCTATACCGCTAACTTGCAGAACGCCAGAAATCACATGTTACTCGATGACTTTCTGTCAATTACTACGAACTGTTACCTCTTTGAGAGGAAATCCGGGAAATCACAATTCCAGTCACATAACTGAGACGATATTCCACAAGCACGCAATAACACTACAAGCCGCTTGTGTGGTACCGGGTCAAAAGCCTTCCGGAAATCCAGAAACACGGAATCGATGTGAAATCCCTTGTTAATAGCACTCAACGCTTCATGTGAACGAAGAGCTAGTTGTGATCCGCAGGAACGATGTTTTCTAAACCCGTGTTGACTGTGTGTCAATAGACTGTTTTCTTCGAGGTAATTCATAATGTTCGAACAAAATATATGTTCCAGAATCCTGTTACACATCGACGTTAACGATGTGGGCCTGTAATTTAGTGGATTACTCTTTCTACCTTTCTTGAATATTGGTGTGACCTGGGCAACTTTCCAGTCTTTGGGTACGGATCTTTCGTCGAGCGAACGGTTGTATATGATTGTTAAGTATGGAGCTAATGCATCAGCATACTCCGAAAGCTAGCTGCTAACAAAAATATTGTGCTGCTACCGATAATACAAATCGCTTTTAGTTCAAGTCTACTGGCACCGTGCACTACAATGACGCATCACAAGCTAGACAGTGTTCTGGGTTTGTGATGTTGGGCGGGAGGCAGACAGTGTTATTAGCTTGCTCGTGAATCCCCGCAACTCACGTTCGTCGCACCGGTGCACTGCTGCCGGGTGCCTCCAGTGTTGCCAAGATAGAGAGAGGTTTATCGCGGCGTCGAATTTATGGCCATTTTTCAGATAGGCGGGTAATTTAATTCAAACACTGGACTTTTTATATTAATTTCGAGTATAAGACGCACCTGAATTTTGGAGACAATTTTTCGAAGAAACAAGCGCGTCCAAAAGTCCGTAAAATACGGTAGTACTATGATGGTGGTGATTTTTCCATTAACTATCCAGCTCATTGTAGGGGGCTGTGCACTCGAGAATTAAATCGGCTAAAGCAACTACCTTACTTCGAGCACCATCCAACATCCGAAATGCAAGTTCTTGTAGAACAAATCAGTTGTATGTTTTACGGAATCCTTACACGGCTTTGCGAGAAAAAAAAAACCAATGAGCAGTTTCAAAGTGCCAAAAATGCAAAAAGTATTCCGTTATCTTTAATAACGCCTGCCTTCTACAATACGCACACAACAGCGAACTGAGTCGCAACTTACATATAGCTACTAGATGCGTCGACGATCGAGGACCAAAATCAACATAATCCTTGGTAATGGTGCAGGGAATGGCAATTGAATCTCAATGTAGACAAGTGTAATGTGCTGCAAATACACAGAAAGAAAGATCCTTTACCATTCAGCTACAATATAGCAGGTCAGCAACTGGAAGCAGTTAATTCCATAAATTATCTAGGAGTAGGCATTAGGTGTGATTTAAAATGGAATGATCATATAAAGTTGATCGTCGGTAAAGCAGATGCCAGACTGAGATTCATTGGAAGAATCCTAAAGAAATGCAGTCCGAAAACAAAGGAAGTAGGATACAGTACACTTGTTCGCCCACTGCTTGAATATTGCTCACCAGTGTGGGATCCGAACCAGATAGGGTTGATAGAAGAGATAGAGAAAATCCAACGGAGAGCAGCGCGTTTCGTTACAGGATCATTTAGGAATCGCGAAAGCGTTACGGAGATGATAGATAAACTCCAGTGGAAGACTCTGCAGGAGAGACGCTCAGTAGCTCGGTACGGGCTTTTGTTGAAGTTTCGAGAACATACCTTCACCGAGGAATCAAGAAGTATATTGCTCCCTCCTACGTATATCTCGCGAAGAGACCATGAGGATAAAATCAGAGAGATTAGAGACCACGCAGAGGCATACCGACAATCCTTCTTCCACGTACAATACGAGACTGGAATAGAAGGGAGAACCGATAGAGGTACTCAAAGTACCCTCCGCCACACACCGCCAGGTGGCTTGCGGGGTACGGATGTAGATGTAGATGTAATAAAAATGGACGATATATATGTTTCTAGAGAAAAAAAAGAAAACGTAGCTATGAGCAATAACTACATCTACATGGATACCCGGCATTCACATTTAAATGCCTGGCAGAATTTTCATCGAATCATCTTCACAATAAGTCTCTATTATTCCATTCTCGTACAAAGCACGGAAAAAACGAACACCTATGCCTTTCCGTGCGAGATCTGACTCTCCTTCCTTTATTATGATGATCGTTTCCCCCTATGTAGGTCGATGTCAACAAAATACGTATTTTCGCATTCGGAGTAGAAAGTTGGTGATTGAAATTCCGTGAGAAGATCCCGCGGCAACGAGAAACACCTTTGTTTTAATGATGTCCACTCCAAATCCTGTATCATTTGCGTTGACTCTCTCGCCCATATTTCGCGATAATACAAAACGTACTGCCCTTCTTTGAACTTCCTCGATGTAGTCCGTCAGTCCCGTCTGGTAAGGATGCCACACCACCCAGCAATATTCTAAAAGAGGACGGACAAGCGTAGCGTAGGCAGTCTCTCTAGTAGATCTGTTGCATTTTCTAAATGTCCTGCCAATATAATGCAGTCTTTGTTTAGTCTCCCCCACAACATTTTCTGTGTGTTCCTTCCAAATTAAGTCTTTCGTATTTGTAATTCCTAGATATTTAGTTGAATTTACGGCCTTTTGATTTGACTGATTTACCGTGTAACCGAAGTTTAACGGATTCTTTTTAGCACTCATGTGAGTGACCTCACACTTTTCGTTATTTAGGCTCAATTTCGGATTTTTGCGCTATACAGATAGCTTTTCTAATTTGTGTTGCTATTTGTTTTGATCTTCTGATGATTTTACCAGTAGACAAACGACAGCGTCATCGGCAAACAACGTAAGGGGCCTGCTCAGATTCTCTCCTAAATCGTTTATATAGGTAAGGAACAAAAAAGGACTTATAAGACTACGCTGGGGAAGGCCAGAAGTCATTCTAGTTTTACTCGATGACTTTCCTTGAATTACTACGAACTGTGATCCCTCGACAGGAAATCACGAATCCAGTCACGTAAATGAGACGATATTCCATGAGCACGCAATTTCACTACAAGCCTCTTGTGTGGTACAGTGTCAAAAGCCTTCTGGAACTCTCGAAATACGTAATCAATTTGAAATCCCTTGTCAATAGCACTGAACACTTCTTGTGGAGAAGGAGCTAGTGGTGTTTCACGATGTTCCAGAATCCTGCTGCACATCGACGTTAATAATATCAGCCAGTAATTTAGTGGATTACTCCTACTACCTACTACAGGAATCCGGTAAGACATCAAATCACCGACATCGCTGCAGCCTGAAAAAGATCCTGCAAAAACGAGACCAACGACGACGGAAAAGAATCGTTGAACGTGAGAGAAGTGCAGCCCTTCCGTAGATTACAAAAGATTTCAATGATGGGCCATAAGCAAGTGTCAGCGTGCCAACCATTCAACGAAACATCATCGACTTGGGCTTACGGAGCCGAAAGCCTACTCGTGTACCCTTGATTACTGCACGACACAAAACTTTACCTCACCTGGACCCGTCGACACTGACATTGGACTGTTGATGACTGGAAACATGTTGGCCGGTCGGACGAGTCTCGTTTCAAATTGTATCGAGTGGATGGACGTGTACAGGTATGGAGGCAACATCATGAGTCCGTGGACCCTGCATGTCAGCAGGAGACTGTTCAGGCTGCTAGAGGCTCCACGATGATGTGGGGCGTTTGCAAGTGGAATGATATGGGACCCCTGATACGTCTAAATACGCTCTGACAGAGACGCGTCCGTAAGCATCCTGTCTGATTACCTGCATCCTTTCGTGTCCATTGTGCATTCTGACGGACTTGGGGAATCCCAGCAGGACAATGCGATACCACACACGTCCAGAATTGCTACAGTGTGGCTCCAGGAACACTCTTCTGAGTTTAAACACTTCCGCTCGCCACCAAACTCCCCAGACATGAACATTATTGAGCATATCTGGGATGATTCCAGAATGAGATTTTCACTCTGCAGCGGAATGTGCGCTGCACACTCCACTGCAGAGTGAAATTCTCATTCTGGAAACATCCCCCAGGCTGTGGCTAAGCCATGTCTTCGCAGTATCGTTTCTTTCAGGAGTGCTAGCCCTGCAAGGTTCGCAGGAGAGCTTCTGTAAGGTATGGAAGGTAGGAGACGAGATACTGGCAGAAGTAAAGCTGTGAGGAGCGGGCGTGAGTCGTGGTTCGGTAGCTCAGATGGTAGAGCACTTGCCTGCGAAAGGCAAAGGTCCCGAGTTCGAGTCTCGGCCGGGCACACAGTTTTAATCTGCCAGGAAGTTTCACATCAGCGCACACTCCCCTGCAGAGTGAAAATCTCATTCTGGAAACTTTCCCCCAGGCTGTGGCTAAGCCATGTCTCCGCAGTATCCTTTCTTTCAGGAGTGCTAGTTCTGCAAGGTTCGCAAGAGAGCTTCTGTAAAGTTTGGAAGGTAGGAGACGAGATACTGGCAGAGGTAAGGCTGTGAGGACCGGGCGTGAGTCGTGCTTCGGTAGCTCAGATGGTAGAGCACTTGCCTGCGAAAGGCAAAGGTCCCGAGTTCGAGTCTCGGTCGGGCACACAGTTTTAATCTGCCAGGAAGGTTCACATCAGCGCACAGTCCGCTGCAGAGTGAAAATCTCATTCTGGAAACACCCCCCAGGCTGTGGCTAAGTATCCTTTCTTTCAGGAGTGCTAGTTCTGCAAGTTTCACACGAGAGCTTCTGTAAAGTTTGGAAGGTAGGAGACGAGATACTGGCAGAAGTAAAGCTGTGAGGACCGGGCGTCAGTCGTGCTTCGGTAGCTCAGATGGTAGAGCACTTTCCCGCGAAATGCAAAGGTCCCGAGTTCGAGTCTCGGTCGGGCACACAGTTTTAATCTGCCAGGAAGTTTCATATCTGGGATGCCTTGCAACGTGCTGTTCAGAAGCAATCTCCCCCTCCCCCCCCCCCCCCCCCCTGTACCCTTACTGATTTTCGGACAGCCCTGCAGGATTCATGGTGTTTATTCCCTCCAGAACTACTCCTGACATCCTGACATTAGTTGAGTCCATGCCAGTTCGTGTTGCGGCAGTTCTGCGTGTCCGCCGGGGCCCTACACGACATTTAAGCAAGTGTATCAGTTTCTTTGGCTCTTCATTGCATATTTATGTTTTCATGTTTGCAGCTGTTATTCGTTCAAATTCTGGAATATTTACTTTTCTTTGGAGAAGGAATTACGTAAGATTGTGTTAGGTCTGAGGAAGTGGGATGCCCACAACGTTGCACTGTGCCCTCATAGTTTCGTCAATCGGTACTCCATGACGGCAAGAGTAACATCGCTGTATTTACTCACAAGGTTTTGCGAGAACTACATTTTTCTTTCAAATGTTCCCAGGTATGTTTCCCGGTCACTTGTGTTACACACTCTTAAGGATTATACCGTCGTAGCACCTCTGAATTCATTCAGTGTTTTTAACAGGAATTTCAAATGCTGTAACGATGGAATTGTTTTATTTTTTGTAAACAGCATTGCTGCTTTTTTTCTAATCTCACCGTTTCATGCATGCACAGTAACCTCCCTATATAATATATTCCTGATACCAGGTTTCAAGAGATAGTTTCCACGTGAGATAACGTTAACTGCTCTGATCTATTTATTTCTGAGAATTTTTTTGCAGTACATTACGTATTTACGCCTCCTAGAGCTACGTATTCCTGGTATCAGGATCGCATCACCACTACGTGAGGTAGCCCTTGAGTGTTTCATGTTTTTATTGGCTTACGAATTGCAGATACATGGACACTGTTGGTACAATTTGTACTACAACATCCTGTAAGTTTTTTCTTTATTTTAGTCAACGTACACCTTAGGGTTATTATCACAGACCTTTTGCTATTGAATTCCGTAACATTCGCTTATCACACTTTTCGTTTTATTTATTATCTTGACGCTTCTGACAGTTCTCGCAGCCAGTCAGTTTTTTAGCTTTCAAACGACAATTGTTTAAATTGCTGCTTGCTGACGTGTGAGCTTCTGTATCGTCATCACTTACTATTTTAGCACTGCTAGGGCCATACTGTCCTTAATGTTGTTTCATAGTAAGCATCTGTTGAATTTATTGGCAAACTGTCGTGAAGAACCTAATAAATACTTAACTCTCGTACTTTTTATGTGTTTATGTGATTGTTCATGTACCTTATGACTTGGCGCCTTTCGTAGTCGTTTGATATTTGGACTGGCGTCAATGCTCACGCATGTGTTTAAATTCGTTTTTAAGAAATGCATGCACAATAACTTCCCCATATATATGCATTTCTTAAAAACAAATTTAAACACATGCGTGAGCATTGACGTGTGAGCTTCTGTATCGTCGTCACTTACTATTTTAGCACCGCTAGGGCCATACTGTCCTTCATGTGTATATATATATATATATATATATATATATTCCTGAAATGACAAACAGTATTGATACTTTATACAAAACAAACGTCTGCAAATGTCTGAAGATGGCCCTCTAAGCCGAAAACTGGTTAACACAATAAAATTAATAGTACAGAACAAAAGTAAACTGGAGCTTTTCATTTATTATAATGTTGTTCTACCAAGAACCGACGGAAGATTGGTTCAAATGGTTCAAATGGCTCTGAGCACTATGCGACTTAACTTCTGAGGTCATCAGTCGCCTAGAACTTAGAACTAGTTAAACCTAACTAACCTAAGGACATCACACACATCCATGCCCGAGGCAGGATTCGAACCTGCGACCGTAGCGGTTGCTCGGTTCCAGACTGTAGCGTCTAGAATCGCACGGCCACTGTGGCCTGCCCCGACGGAAGACTCACTTAACATGACTATAGCATGTTTCCAGATAAATGCCGAGATGGTTCCTCTGAACTGGCACTGCCGATTTTCTTCCTCATCCTTTCCTAACCCGAGCTTGCGCCCCTTCTCTAATGACCTCGCTGTCGACGGGACGTCAAACACTTATCTCCTCCTCCTCCTTTATAATACGCTTGGGGGAAGAATGTAAAGCGTGAATGCGATCGCCTAAATTAACCTTCAGCAACAAGAACATCGTCAAAATTTTGTAAGAAAAACAGCGCAAGACTTATATATTCTAGGAGGACGGAGAATATCCGGAAGCTTTAACGGCTCCGTCACCCACTTTTGTCCAGGCCGTTGGTAGAATGTGGACGACTTCTTGTAGTCTTCGGCCACCGTGACTGGTGATCTGTTTACTCCAGAAATCCAAAGAGTGACTGGAAACGAACCCGAGACCCAGGGCGTTTGATTAGCACTCAAGGACGTTTTTCCTCTTCGTTACTTCTTGGCTGAAGAAATTCTCTTCTCGATAAAATGTAATAACAAACTGTCGGGAAAAATGTCCACACAAAAAAATTAATTTACAGTAAATTTACCTAGGTAACATGTCTTGGGCCACCGTGACTGGTGATCTCATGATCAAGCAGGTCAGAGTGTCGACATTATATAGGACCTGTTGGATTACAACAGCGGTAAGTGGGCGAGTGTTACTTCTTGGCTGAAGAAATTCTGTTCTCGGAAAAATGTAATAACAAACTGTCGGGAAAAATGGCCACACAAAAAAATTAATTTACAGTCAGTTTACCTAGGTAACATATTTAAGTGATTGACCTTGCAGGATCACAGGTTCATCTAAGCGCGAGGCAACTCATTGCAAACGTGGAGTACTAGTACATTAATGAACTGTGAAATCGCCAGAATGTTGAATACAAACATTCAAATGTGTATACATTGTGTTGTAGAGGTGCCGGATATCAGTCTGTGGGGAGAAGTTCCATGCCTGCGGCAGTTGGACGACCAACTTAGGGACTATTATTGCTGGCTGTGGATGACCTTGGAATTCTCGTGCGATGATGTAACACATGGGCTCGGTTGGAGACAGACCTGATGATCAAGCAGGTCAGAGTGTCGACATTATATAGGACCTGTTGGATTACAACAGCGGTAAGTGGGCGAGTGTTATCCTGTTGGGAAACAACTCCTAGAATACTGTTCATGACTGGCTTCTCAGCAGGTCGAATCACCATACTGACACACAGATTTGCAGGTGTAGGTCCAGTGTGTCTATCACGCGGACAGATCGGCTGCAGCCCCTTAACTGGCCTCCTTCAAACCAGCGCACAGCCATCACTGGTACCGAAGCAGGACCACCTCTCATCAGAAAACACAGAAGGCCTCCACCTTTCCCTCCGGTGGGACCTCACTTGACACCACTGAAGTCACAAATGCATCTGGTTTGGGTTTCGTGGATTGTACGCTTCAGGGCATTTCACTACGAGTTGTCCTTGAAGTAACCGATTTGTAACAGTTCTTTGTGTCACTCTGGTGCCAACTGCTGTTCAAATTGCTGCTGCAGATGCGGTAAGATGCGCCTGAGCATCGGCGCCAGAGCATACGGCGAACACGATGGTTTTCCTTCTCGGTAATGCCACGTTGCCGCCCGGAACCCGGTCATCTAGCGACTGTACATTCTTGTGACTGCCGCTGCCAGCAGTCATGTATAGTGGGTACATTCCTGTCAAGTTTTCTTGCAATGCCGCAGATGTAACGTCCAGTTTCTCGTAGCTCTATTACCTGACCTGGTTCAAACTCAGTGGGGTGTTGATAATAGCGTCTTTGTCACCTTAAACACATTCCTGATTAATATCAACTCATCATATTAAATCTCCAAGTCAACTAATGCTCACGACCGCTACAGCATGTGTGGTGTCACCGCCAGACACCACACTTGCTAGGTGGTAGCCTTTTAAATCGGCCGCGGCCCGGTAGTATACGTCGGACCCGCGTGTCGCCACTGTCAGTGATAGCAGACCGAGCGCCACCACACGGCAGGTCTAGAGAGACGTACTGGCACTCGCCCCAGTTGTACAGACGACTTTGCCAGAAGGGGATCACTGACAATTACGCTCTCAATTGCCGAGACGATAGTTAGTCTAGCCTTCAGCTACATTTGCTACGACCTAGCAAGGCGCCGTCTTCAATTGCTAATTAATATTATGTAGCATGTATCATCAAGAGCGATGTTCTACAAATGTGGATTAAAGTTATGTATTACAAGATTTTCGTACTTTATTGCAATTCTCAAGACATTGTCCCGTTCCAGACCTCACGCCAATCTGCGTGAGCTTAATGCGTGCCTTTCGGCTACTTCCGAGTGGCGTGGCTGTCTTGCTACGCCACTACAGCATGTATTTAAATAAACCTGATTAGCATCCTTATAGTGGCGTTACTAGCGTCCCTCTTATCTTTCAGATGTAGAAACTCGCCTAGCAACCATCTTTTATGTCGTACAAGAGGTTCTTGGTGTTACAATATTTTTGCATCAGTGTATATTCTATTTGTTCGTTCTTTAACAGTCAAAACAAGAAAGTTTCGTTAGCACTTCACGTCTAAGCTAATGAGACTCCTAGATTTTGTCTGTCAAACATGATACGGTAAAGTATTTTCCGTCCGGGAAAAAGTAGAACAAACAAAGTAACATTAAATGGGGACAAAACTGCTACCGATCTGGAATATGTAGCGACCAAAGTCTTTAGGCCACACACCGATGCCAGTCAGGTGCTATCCAGCGACACTCGGGCTGAAAGGACTTCTACTACTTCCTCTTCACAGCAGTCTGCATGATGAATCAGGCCCCTCACCAGGAAGAACTGCAACCCGACCCACTAACCTATATCGACAGCTGGTCATTGCCTTCATTCAAGATAATCTGGACTGACACACTAAAGCCGCGCCATTCGCGAGGTCAGCGAGCCGTAACAGCATCAGAGCCTCCCAAACCAGTCCCTCAGCAGTCAGTCAGCAGTGTGGTTTGTGGAGCCCAATCTGTGTCAAACGGAGCCGCCGCCATCGACGCTGCCGAACCACGATAGCTGGACTTCCACCTGCCTGACCAGCCCGGGCAGCCACCGCTCCGCCAGCTGCCCACCTCTGCCCTTCAGTGTCTTCAGTGGCGGCCGTGTAGCTGGAACATTGGGAGTTTCTGCAACACCGGTCGACCGCGGCAGCTGTCCCGTGCATTGCGAAGGTATAAGCGGTGTTCGCCACCCGCTCTGAGCTCTGCGCCGGCATACCGGAGACGCCAGCTCTCCCAAGCAGCTCGCGACCACTGTATGCTGTGGTAACTTGCCTACCACTCCAGCACCACAATGGTTTCTGCAGACAGAAATGAAAACGAAAGACTGTTTGAGCTGGCAGGAATAACTGAAGACTTGTTATGTCAATACTCGTGTCTGTCCACAGTTACTAAGGATAGGTTAGATGACCGTCCGCTGTTGCCGAGCGTTTCTAGGCGCTTCAGTCCAGATCCGCGCTGCTGCTACGGTCGCAGGCTCGAATCCTGCCTCGGGCATGGATGTGTGTGATGTTCTTAGGTTAGTAGGTTTAAGTAGTTCGAAGTCTAGGGGACTGATGACCTCAGATGTTAAGACCCATAGTGCTTAGAGTCATTTGAGTCATTTTTTCATAAGTTTGATGGTGGAGTCCAACCTGTATAGATTAGTAAGAACTAATAAAGAAGTTACTGTCTCCTCACAGGGACCACCTTCGACTGCACACGTCCACCCCACGTTTGATGGAGAACCACGCCCATACTCAGTGAAACATTTCTTTTTTTTTTCGTTACAACTGGTGTCTTTCTGACAAATGGTGTCACGGAGACTGCTGAAGAACTAGGTGGACAGCCAGAAGACATCAGCCAGTGTCCCAGTTCTGTAGTAGCACCTTTCCAAAGAGGGTAGGGATTTGGATGAGAGAGTGCTGGAGAATCGTCTGGGATAACAAGGTATGTCAGTAGCTGCACGAACTTAAATTTTAACTCGTGGGTCTACCTACATCCCTTTGCTTGTCCTTTCCCTACTTTTCCCGTGCTTTTGGGGTTAGACAGCGATGTAGTGGTCGGTAAAGGTCAGAGGGACGACCCGTTAACTCCAACAACGTGCACACAGTACAGTTTACATGGGCGCTCTGCTCTGTGCACGAAGTCACACTCAATTTTTGCTGAGTTTGCCATGAGGAGCATTACACCAGCCAGTGGAGAGAGTGTGCCTGGGTCAGGTGATGGAAAACATTGGATACCTCAGAAACTTTCTTAATTCTTAAGGCTAAACAAGAACAGGTATCAGGGTTTACATTGTAAACTGGAGTTGTACAGAGTAAATATTGTAACGGCGACATACGTAACATGCACGTTAATGGTTAACAATAGACACCATGTAGGATTTAAGGTACTGGCTATGTCGGATGTATTAGGAGATGTAATATGGGAAATTGTGACACCAAGCAAAAAGCAATGGCAGGTACTACTTAGGTCACTAACATAGATTAAGCCATGGTACTAAATCAATAACAATGAGTAGCATATCTAATATTCTACCTTTACATTGCACAGTCAGTTTAATGGGCTGTCTGCAGAGTACTGTTTGTGGGGCGGGTTCTTTTCGATCTTTCTGCCTGTACAACACCTAGAGAGATGAAGGGTGAGTTCTCACATTTACTTCTAGATAGTAGTCATGCATGTAGTCGAAACATCAATTACGAAGTTGAAGTCGATAACATGTGTTAAGACTGGATGTACAGTTTGTTCCATTCATTCACAGTGAGGAGTTCATCAAGGATGAAAGTCGTAAAACAAGAGTACATCACATATTTTTCAAAAATAAAAAAAAAGTATGCTAATGTCTCTTCGTCAGATCGGTCGTGAAGTGGTCCTCATCGACGTGGAAAATGTTAAAAATGTTAAACATACAATCGAAGTGTAGTGTACTACACACAGAAAATGTTAATGTGCCATATACGGAGGTGCATATGTTACGTCGTATGTTATTGTAATCACTTTTCATCAAAGAATTAATCATTGTAAGACACGTATTTACATTGCCACATAACTGCAGTGACGATGATGTTGATCGTGTGTACTTTAAAGCATAGACTACTCTCAAAAGTAGTGATACTGTCAATAGATGCAAAAGACGTAGTTCTAACCACACTGAGAACAAACTAGGAAAAGCAATCTGACTCGTAAATTTAGTAGAAAAGAGTCCAAAATACAAATACATTCATAAAATTTATTACTATGGAAAGTAATAGACGAGCATATCTAACACTGTAGTTTTGCACTGCTCAAGCAGTGTATTGATTCGTAAAGGCAATACATCACGTAATAGCTTTCTGCTTATAACGCCCAACTGTGCCCAGAAATTGTGTCCTTATTTCTGTGACATAGATTTGGTATATACAGGGTGGTCCTTTGATAGTCACTGGGCCAACTATCTCATGAAATAAGCATCAAACGGAAAAAACTACAAATAATGAAACTCGTCTAGCTTGAAGGGGGAAACCAGATGGCGCTATGGTTGGCCCGCTAGATGGCGCTGCCATTGATTATAGGGTCACCATCATTGCCTTCCGCGGTTCAAGACGGTGGTCGGGTGGCTAACGGGGAGAAAAGAGGGGTCAGCGAGAGATAGCAGTGACTTGATGGGATCTCGGGTGTGGTATCGCGGTGATGCACTGTTGTGTTTTGGGGCTTTTCTGCTGCGAGGGCATGTATAGGTTCTGGTTACTGGCCATTTAAATTGAGATATGTCTATGGCGTGACGGAGGAAATGTGTGATGCTCGACGCTGTTGCATGTGAAAACGCTTCGTCTGCCTTGTGTCTGTGCAGGAAATTATGTGAAATAAATAACTGATACCACGGCGACGTCTTGCTCGCACGCGTTGTTGAGTATATTTCTGAATTACTGAATAGTCAAGGTATCCCACGTGTAAAGCAGATGAAGCCATTTGCACCATACTAGGGTACTGTTTTATTCTGCTCAAATCTGTGTCAGTTATATGTGCAGTTATATGCCCTTCTTTAGTTGCAGAAGTTATAGAAGTGTGTAAACAGAGAGCTATGTGGAAAGCGATGTAAAGTTGAAACCCACCCAATAAGTGAATACACTCGAACTCTGTATTACTAAAGGTGCCTTTCCATACCAGCACCTACCATGGGTAATAAGTATTATTCGGAGGTTGTCGTGGTACTGTAAGTAATTATTATACACAACATTATTTATCCTGCTTATACTAAACTGGAGATGTATGGTCGGTTGTGTGCCGCTGTAAATTACTATTGTCTGGTCTGTGTGGCAGCCTAGCATTGTCAGTGGCTTCAATCATTATTCCTGTCATATTTCGAGTTTTGTAATCGCGGGTTTGCTTAAGCTGACACTGTTGAGTTGTAAGACCTATAAACAGGCAAGTCAAACTGAGTATTCTATGAGCTCAAGACGATATTCTATTACGTGGTAGCTTAGTTTGTTATAGGTTAGAAGTATTTTACGTGTTACTAATATTCTGCTGTTTGCTTTGTCTAAAGAGGAGCTAGCTCTGTGAAGTAGTCGTTTATATATTATTAGTGTGTTACGCGTTGTGCCTTTTCATGTTAATTGTTTTTAAGAAGCTACTAATGACTCTGAGTATGTTTCAGGTAACTGAAACTCACGTGTTCACGGGGTTCACGTCCTGACGGGGTTGATAGTGGTCCTTTTTACTACGGCACATCCAGCTATCCTCCATCAGTACATTTTTGTCGCTTATATCGTTACTAGGTTTTTCGAGTGGAGTTAGGGCTTACTGTAATCACCTTATATGTTGAAGTTAAGTATCTCCCTTGCCAGAGCGCGGACTTTCGTGGATATAGTCGTATTCTCATCTGTAGAGATTGATAGTGTTATTCATTTGTTCCCGTCACATGTATGGTTATTTATTTTGTTATATTTAATGTCAGTAAAATGTAAGTGTTAGCGACGTCCGAATTGGGACGTTATATCCTCCTCTTGTGAAAACAAATGTAAGTGATTTCCCAGAATCTCATTCTGGAAACATCCCCCAGGCTGTGGCTAAGCCATGTCTCCGCAATATCTTTTCTTTCAGGAGTGCTAGTTCTGCAAGGTTCGCAGGAGAGCTTCTGTAAAGTTTGGAAGGTAGGAGGCGAGGTACTGGCAGAAGTAAAGCTGTGAGGACGGGGCGTGAGTCGTGCTTGGGTAGCTCAGTTGGTAGAGCACTTGCCCGCGAAAGGCAAAAGTCCCGAGTTCGAGTCTCGGTCCGGCACACAGTTTTAATCAGCCAGGAAGTTTCGTAAGTGATTTTATTCCTTTTTTAAGTAGCTTTTAGATGCCTACATTTTGCCTCCATGTTTGGTGTTTTTATGGTTTCCACGTTAATTAAAATTACAATAAAGGTAAATTTGGCAACGGAGGGTTTCGTGTATTTATTAGATGCTAAGTGGATCCTAAGTTAAGTGCAGGAACCCTACCAGTGGCTGCCTAGCCATCAAACGCATCAGAATGCATCTTATTTTCTAGGTACATAAATTACCCCATAGCGAGGACAAACAGAAATCTGCGGCTGTTTGCTGATGATCCTGTGGTGTACGGAAATTTGTCGTCGTTGAGTGGCTGTGGAAGGATACAAGATGACATAGAAAAATTTTCTAGCTGGTGTCATGAATGGCAGATTGCTCTAAATATAGAAAAGTTAGCTCATGAGTAGGAAATCAATAATAAACGATTTTGTACTAGCAGAATGAGTTACCCCAAGAAATGATCATGTATGAGTTATGGTACAATACTGAGGGAAATACGCCAGCCTTTCATTAATTTTGTAACACCTTTGTCTGACAACATGGGCATCTGAAATAAAGATTTATGTGGTATCGGAGCATCTTGAATTCTTTGTGCTTTGGTGCCTATTAAGATAAAAAAGTATATTTCATGATATTCTGTAGGAATTACTTTTTTTCTTTTTATTGATTTGTAATCTGAAGTTTCTTATTTGATATGGTTTAGTTGATAATGTGAGAAAGTGTATATTTATTATTTTAATAAATCAATGCGTACAGAAGG
Organism: Schistocerca americana; assembly: GCF_021461395.2. Taxonomy (NCBI): domain Eukaryota; kingdom Metazoa; phylum Arthropoda; class Insecta; order Orthoptera; family Acrididae; genus Schistocerca; species Schistocerca americana. The sequence goes on along the minus strand of NC_060124.1, from coordinate 494,816,989 downwards.
CACTTTACGTTGTGACGAATTTACCAATTAAGAGCGCCTATAGACATTTGACATATCGCCACTCTTTCCGTTATTTTTGTTGTGAACGCAATATCTGCGGATAGCGAAGCTTTTCCATAGTAATTGCATCGTCTAAGTTCAAGCAGCAGGTAGAAGGAAACGCATTGTAATTATGCAACGCCGCAACCCTCTCTCTCTCTGATAATTACATCGCTTATACCAGCGTGTAAATATTTAACAGGTGTATTACTGAGATGGAACAAGTTAGTTAAAAGATTATATTCCGTTACCGTACGACATAAAAAGCGGAGTTAATTGCACCCTGCGTTGTTACTTTAGGGGGAACTTCATTAAGCTGACGAGTTAAGTTCACATCTTTAATCACAGGAGCGCGCTTAGTCTTTGAACGGCCATCCTCATTTTGCCGGGCGTCAGGTTCTTTTTATTTTTACTTTCTCTCTCACTCTGGTGATAACGTTACAGAAGATTAAATGTGAACATTGCAACCTTCATAAACACGCTAGTGGAGGAACAAAGCGGTCTGTTGCCTCAATAAACTGGCGTGCGGAAACAGCAAATTGCGGCTTGAACGGGACGCACAGTTCCATGGCGGGATAAACGTTTCATCGCGAACAGTGACCAGCGATAAATCAGCCGCGCATTTCCAGCGCAAACAGTTTTAAATGAAAGAACCACGCTGTCTCTGTGTCGCAGATTACGTCTGCTGCCGCCGGTCCCTTTACCGGTCAGCCAGACTGCGCAGCAATAAAGCTTCCGAACTGTAGTGTCGGTCCCGTAACTCAGTTGATTTAAATCAGTTGCAGCAGACGTTTTGCGCTCGGAACGATACACAGTGTTGGTACAGAATAATATGAAAGTCCAGTTAATAGGTCGCAGCGCTACCTTTGTCGTGAAAACAGTTTCTATCGCTATGGGCTTTGTCGCATATAAACCTGGAATTGTGTTCAATTGGATTTTCTTCCGCTCTTGGCAAAACACTGCTCCAGTCGTGTGAGAGGAAATGTAGAGCCATAGAGAGATCGTAGTGTGTCGGTAACGTACGAATCGGGGGTAATGTAGAAACTACGAAAAACGTATTATGTAATCCTGAACATTATATAATCCATAATGAACACCTCTAGTTCTGTGAGTTTGAGAATTTTTGTCTTGGAGGTTTCAGTACTTTTCAGAGACCCGTATCTTACATGGCTGAACAGGTTTCATTTATTTTTCCACTTAGTGTGAGGATTTACGCCTCGTAAACCACACCATGGTCACACACACGCTATTGAAAAACTTCCACCATCTGTTAGGGTTGAAGGAAAGCAGTTGGCGTTACAAACATCCGCTGGCGTTCTCTATACGTAGGTACGTCTCACTTTTCCTCTCATTAGCAAGAAGGTAGTATCAAATTTCACACATGTTACGTATTTGCCGGCCGAAGTGGCCGAGCGGTTCTAAGCGCTTCAGTCTGGAACCGCGCGACCGCTACGGTCTCAGGTTCGAATCCTGCCTCGGGCATGGATGTATGTGATGTCCTTAGGTTAGTTAGGTTTAAGTAGTTCTAAGTTGTAGGGGACTGATGACCTCAGCATTTAAGTCCCATAATGCTCAGAGCCATTTTTGTTACGTATTTGAAGCGCTGTTCCACGGCTCTTTCCAGTACCACAGAAAAAGTTTATGGTTCCATAAGAAATGGACCAGAGCCATAATTACGCAACTAAAAGTCTTCTAAATTACTTGGGAAACTCAGAAAATTTGCTGCTACAACTCAGCGAAAAGTGCAACTGAAACATATTGAAACGTAGTGGGCGAGGAGCTTCCAACGGAAACGACCAGTAAAACCCATAATCCTCCCCTCCGAAAAAAAGACCCTCGAGGTCAGTACCGTACATTAAAAAAAATAACATTTACACACGTACGTTGGCTTAACAGAAGTACGTCATTAGAATCACCAGCTCCACAGGCTCTAAAACAATATAAGACCATCATTAATTCACCAAGCTCACAGTTAGTAGCTACCCTCCGTTAACAACGGTCTAGATGTGCACAACTTTTGGTAAGACATAATTTGACAATATTTCTTGGGCGTTGAACTGGACGTGCGAAGCATCTCTGACTTTTAAAACCTTTCATAATACGTGGAATTGCATAAAACATCGATAATAACGAAAAATGCGAAATGAAACAATTCCACACTAAAACATAGAGAATGCTTAGTAGCATTAGGTTGAAAAATCACTGTCGGAATAACGCATAAAATAGTGTGCAGATATGTGGGTACATAAACAAGGAGTTCAAAAAAATTTTTTGAATACGTTGAGAGGTGGCAGTACTCATGGAAAAATAAGTCTACTAAACACCTTTCTGAGGGTCGTTTACCAAAGAATTTACAAGATCTGTGAAGAACAAATTTCTTCTACATACTTTGGTTTCAGAAATTCATTTGGCACGTGCGAAGCATTATTTAGCATCCAGGTACTATTTCAAAGGCGCAGAGACGTGAATTGCGACATTTATGAGAGCTTTATTGATTATCAGAAGGCTTTCGACAGAGTAAAACAATCGACACAGTAATATTTTCTGTTAGTGAGGATAGTACCTTGTCGATAGGCATGCACAATAAAGCTCTGAATATGGCTCAGATGTCAACCCTCAATAAACGAAAACAATGATAATCAGTAGAAATAGAGTCCCTGCATGTCACATTAAGATAAGCCAAAATTATATAGAGCAAGTACATAAAACCACATACCTTGGCAGTACGATAAATGACCAGTGGCAGCTTTCTGATGAGGTGAGAAGTCGAAATGGAAAAGCCAGGGCTGTCATCAAGAAGATAAGTAACCTTTTCAAGAATCATGAGTTAGCAATGACGACGAAGATCAGACGTCTGCGCTGCTACGTATTTTCCACCCTATTCTATGGTGTTGAATCATTGATTCTGACAGAATTGTTGGGTAAACGGCTGGAGGCTTTTGAGATGTGGCTGCACAGGAGAATGTTAAGAATACTGTGGACAGCGCATGTAACAAATGTCGAGGTTCTACGAAGAATGAAGAAAGAGGAAGAAGTACTGGCCACCGTGAAAGAAAGAAAGATCCAATCCCTGGGACACATCATGTCGAACAACAACAGATACCACCTCCTCCAGATCATCCTGCAAGGAAAAATACCAAGGAAGAGAAGCTTTGGCCGGAGAAGAACATCCTGGCTTAAGAACATCAGGACGCGGACCTCTTAAACATCTACAGAGCTATTTCGAGCTGCAAGTGTCAGGAAAAGCACAGCAAACATCTGGAATGAATAGGAACCAGAAGAAAAAGAAAAAGAAATATGGGTCCGGAAATATATACTTTCTGAGATAAGTCCTGTAAATTTCGGTCCGGAAATACATACTTCCTGCCATAAACACGTGTTTACCGGTTATGATCAAAGTGTCGTTTATTCATGACGATACACCCGTTTCCCCTCCGGCGTAAGGAAAGACGCATCCTTTGAAGTATACCCCGTTGTTCTTGCACTTGTTGGCACGCACTGAAGACGAGACCCTGTGGCGTAGACCAGTTGCTTCAAGTGTCCCCATAACCAAAATTGAGGTCTGGGGAACGAACAGACGAGGTGTGACCAACACCCCCCCCCCCCCCCTCCTCAAGACAGATGTTTGCACACATTGTGACGAAAGTGTGCTGGTGCGCCATCATGCTTGTACAACATTTGTATTGAGTGGTGCAATAGCGCAGCTTCTAGCAAGGTAGGAAATACATTACTGAGAAAGTCCGGCTAATGCGCCCCAGTTAACGTTTTTGGTAGTACGTATGGTCTTTTTAATCTATTGCCAAGTACACCTGCCTATACGTTCATTGAGAATCGGTGTTGATGCCGTCTTTCCTGAGTTGCTTGTGGATTTACATCTGCTCGTGCATGTTGACTATGAAAAACGCAACACCATCTCTTGTGAACCCGTCCGCCGCTCGTGGTCTCGCGGTAGCGTTCTCGCTTCCCGAGCACGGGGTCCCGGGTTCGATTCCCGGCGGGGTCAGGGATTTTCACCTGCCTCGAGATGACTGGGTGTTTGTGTTGTCCTCATCATTTCATAATCATCCAGGAAAGTGGCGAAATTGGACTGAGCAAAGATTGGATAATTGTACGGGCGCTGATAACCACGCAGTTGAGCGCCCCAAAAAACCAAACATCATCATCATCATCTTGTGAACCTTGCCTCATCGGTAAATAAAATCTTGGATGTGATACACACTTGAGCAACAGCCATTGACAGAACCACCTTTTGCCATGATAGAGCCTGAATGCACTGTAGATGGTATAGACTAAATTCTGTCCGAACAGGGCATGAAGGCCCAGCGGCACCAATCGGCCGGCGTGTCATCCTTAGCCGTCAATGGATGCGGATATGGAGGGGCACGTGGTCAGCACACCGCTCTTCCGGTCATATGTCTGTAGATGATATTGGTACATCATTGTTCATGAAGTACCCCCCCAGATAAGAGAGTAAGACACGCCTTAAGCTGTTGCTAATCGTCGCACTCAGATCCCTGGGGTTACTTCCACGGAACGCAACCACACTTCTCAATGTCAGGCGTGCGGATTGTGGGAGGCCTTCCATTGTTGGTCTTCCGAGGTGCAAGGGTGTCCTGATACGCTGGGAAAGTCTGCCGGACAACTTATCAGAGGATATTTTTCAGTGTAGAGGGCCCGGACATCCGGCTACGTCAATTTGCTAAACCGTAGAGGCTATCACACCCGCCATATCACGTTTGCAGTACTCGGTTTCCGTTGCTAACAAGTGGTGGAAGAGAAAAAAAATGTAAATATACGACAGCATTTGTACGTACAAATGCCGCAATAACGGTAAACACATAAGTGAATCGACGTTTGGAAGAAGGTAAAACACCATGATACAGACCCTTGATTGATAGTACTGTGCAACAAGGCACACAAACACTTCATCGCTACCTCGAAGATACTGTGTCCCGTCGCTAGTGCGATGACTATGACATCACGTTCAAACTCACTTAAATCTTGATAACCTGTCATTGTAGCAGCATTAACCGATCTAACAACTGCGCCAGACACTTGTCTTATATAGGTGTTGCCGACCGCAACACCGTTTTCTGCCCGTTTACGTATCTCTGTGTCTGAAAAAGCATGCCATACCAGTATATGATTAGACCAGTTTCTTCGGAGCTTCATTGTAAATCAGCCAGGTGTGGCAGAATGTGCACTTTCCCGGGACGCTATAACACTCTTTTCCAGATTCCAATGCGCAACGTTACAACAGAGTGAAGATCTCTATCGATAGTAGGTTCACGAACTGATAAACGGCTCAATATTCACTCGTTCTGGAGATAGTTTAGTTGGCCTGTCTTAGCTGCCTGGCTATACAGGCATCTTCAGCTGAAATCATTCACACAGGCTGATCGGTTTTCAAGGAGGAAACCTTGTCCACCACACACGGGAATGCACAGCTTGGGTGCTGAAGAGTGTCGAAGTCTGTGACCGAACGATTGTGGCGGTTTGTTCCAAGACGTTTTAGTGTCAAGGCGGATTGTAAGTAGAGAGCTGCTTTAAGACTATATGCAGAAATTTTTCCAAACAAGCGTACTGAACATTATTTCACTTTTGCGACCATTGAGAGAAGCCTCAAAAATCGTTAAATTGCACGTCGGTATTTTTTGTCTGAGGTGTGTTCACTGTACGGTAAATTAGTAGCACTTTGTACCTGGTGCTTACGAATACTATTCCCACTCTACAGTTTGTGCTCTGGCAGGTGCCGAAGCGTGATGCGGGTCGTCTACGCTCGGCTCGATCAATACAGTTGGAGGAGGACATGCTGAAAGTGTTCAAAGAATACCCAGTCACCAGCACTCGGCAGGCGCTACACATGGGTAGGACTGTCGTGTGTCATGTTGTCAATCAAGACCGGCTCCACTCATAACATGTGCGGAAAGTCCAGACATTACTTGAGGAGGACGGATATGGGTTGCATGGTGGTTATTTACAACAATTCATACTCCAGCCACAATTCTCGAGCTTGGTACTATTCACGGATGAATGCACGTTTATAAATGACGGTATATTAAACTTTTACAACACGCTTGCTAGGCTGGACGAAAAATTGAGTGTGCAGACGATTCAAAATCACTATCCCAGGGCCAGTATTAACATCTGGGATAGGATGATCAATGGTCAAATCGTTAGACCATGTATGTTGCCAAACACACTAAAAAGAACCATCTACCTCACACTTATTAGAGGTATTTTGCGGACCATACTGGTCGTAGTTCGGATGGACATGTAACTGCAAAGTGACGAAGCTGCAGCAGACTTCGATGTCGATGAGCGGAATCATCTCAACATCGGATATCCCAGTCGTTCGGTTGGTAGAGGTCGACCAGTTCCATGGTCACCATTGGGTGACACATCTCAACTGTTTTCTATAGGATAGTATGAAACGTGCATTAGTGCTCCCGTGGTCTATAGGTAGCATCTTTGATTCATGATCACAACGTCTTTGGTCCCGAGTTCGAAACCCACCGCTGCTTAAAATTTTAGTAATAATCAGCTTTGGCCACCGAAGACTTCCGGCATAAGTGGTCCACCCCTCATTCTGCCAACGGCCTTGTCAAAGAGGGCGGAGGAGCGGACAGAGGTTCAGGGCAATATCTTGTCCTACGGGTGGGAAACTGCCCCTAAAGGCGGAGGAATCTGCTATGATCAATGGCATGAGGATGCAGAAGGCAACGAAAACCATTGCATTAAAGACACGTAATGTGTATCTACAGGACATGTGGCCTGCAATTGAAGAAGTGTCATGATGATCTCTCCATTGGCAAAAGATTCCGGAATAATCCCCCATTCGGACCTCCGGCAGGGAACTGTCAAGGGCAATGTTACCATGAGAAATAGACTGAATAATCAACAGATAGATAATGTTCCACGAGTAGGGTCGTGGAATGTCAGAAGCTTGAACGTGGTAGCGACATTAGAAAATCTGAAAAGGGAAATGCAAAACCTCAATCTGGATGTAGTAGGGGTCAGTGAGGTGAAGTGGAAAGAAGTCAAGGATTTTTGGTCAGATGAGTATAGGGTAATATCAGCAGCAGCAGAAAATGGAATAACAGGAGTAGGATTCGTTATGAATAGGAAAGTAGGGCAGAGAGTGTGTTACTATGAACTGTTCAGTTATAGGGTTGTTCTTATCAAAATCGTCAGCAAACCAACACCGACAACGATAGTTCAGGTATACACACCGATGTCGCAAGATGAAGATAAAGAGATATTGAAAGTGTTTGAGAATATTGAAAGGGTAATACAGTATGTAAAGGAATATGAAAATCTAATAGTCAGGGGAGACTGGAATGTAGTTGTATGGGAAAGGGTAGAATAAAAGGTTACAGGAAAATATGGGCTTGGGACAAGGAATGAGAGAGGAGAAAGACTAATTGAGTTCTGTAACAAGTTTAAGCCAGTAATAGTGAATACACAGTTCAAGAATTACAAGAGGAGGAGGTATACTTGGAAAAGGCCGGGTGGTGCGGGAAGATGGTTCAAATGGCTCTGAGCACTATGCGCCTTAACTTCTGAGGTCATCAGTCGCCTAGAACTTAGAACTAATTAAACCTAACTAACCTAAGGACATCACACACATCCATGTCCGAGGCAGGATTCGAACCTGCAACCGTAGTGGTCGCTCGGCTCCAGACTGTAGCGCCTAGAACCGCACGGCCACTCCGGCCGGTGGTAATTGAAGATTTCACTTAGATTACATTATGGTCAGACAGAGATTCCGAAATCAGATACTGGATGGTAAGGCGTACCCAGGAGCAGACACAGACTCAGATCACAATATAGTAGTGATGAAGAGTAGGCTGAAGTTTCAGACATTAGTCAGGAAGAATCAATAAGCAAAGACGTGGGATACGGAAGTACTATGGAATGACGAGACACGAATGAAGGTCTCTAAAGCTATGGATACAGCAACAAGGAATAGTTCAGTATGCAGTACAGGTGAAGAGGAATGGACATCTCTAAAATGGGTCATCACAGAATTTGGGAAGGAAAACATAGCTACAAAGAAGGTAACTGCGAAAACAACCTTGGGTAACAGAAGAAATACATTAATTGATCGATGAAAGGAGGAAGTACAAAAATGTTCAAGGGAACTCAGAAATAGATAAATACAAATCACTGAGGAATGTAATAAATAGGATGTGTAGGCAAGCCAAGACGAAATGGCTCTAGGAAAAATGTGAAGATATCGTGGAAGAAATGATTGTCGGAAGGACAGACTCAGCATACAGGAAAGTGAAAACAACCTCCGGCGACATTAAAAGAAAGGGTGATAACATTAAGAGTGCAGCGGGAATTCCACTGCTGAATGCAGAGGAGAGAGCAGATAGGTGGAAAGAATACATTGAAAGCCTCTATGAGGGGGAAGCTTTGTCTCATGCGATAGAAGAAGAAACAGGGGTCGATTTAGAAGAGATAGGGTATCCAGAAATAGTATCAGAATTTAAAAGAGCTTTGGAGGACTTAAGATAAAATAATTCAGAAGGGATAGCCATCATTCCATCAGAAGTTCTAAAATCGTTGGGGGAAGTGGCAATAAAATGACTATTCACGTTGGTGTGTAGAATGTATGAGTCTGGCGACATACCGTCTGACTTTCGGAAAAGCATCATCCACACAATTCCGAAGACGGAAAGAGCTGACAAGTGAGAGAATTACCGCACAATCAGCTAAACAGCTCATGGATCCAGGTCGTTTAAAAGAATAATACACAGAAGAATGAAAAACAAAATTGAGGATGCGCAAGATGACCATCAGTCTGGCTTCAGGTAAGGTAAAGGCACGAGAGAGGCAATTCTGACTTTGCGGTTAATAATGGAAGCAAGAGTAAAGAAAAACCAAGACACTTTCATAGGATTTGTTGACCTGGGAATAACATTCGAAATGTAAAATGATGCAAGATATTCGAAATTCTGAGAAAAGTAGGGGTAAGCTATAGCGACAGACGGGTCATATACAATATCTATATCAGGCAAGAGGAAATAATAAGAGTGGACGACTAAGAACGACGTGTTCGTAGTAAAAAGGGTGTAAGACAAGCTTGTAGCCTTTCGCCCCTACTGTTCAATCTGCACATCGAGGAAGTAATATGGAAATAAAAGAAAGGTTCAGGAGCGGAATTAAAACTCAAAGTGAACGGGTAGAAATGATACGATTCGCTGATGACGTTGCTATCCTGAGTTAAAGTGAAGAAGAATTACATGATCTGTTGGACGTAATGAACAGTCTACTGACTACAGAGTATGGATTGAGAGTAAATCGAAGAAAGACGAAGGTAATGAAAACCAGTAGAAATGAGAACAGCCAGAAACTTAACCTGAGGACTGATGGTCACGAAGTAGATGAAGTTAAGGAATTCTACTACCTAGGCAGTAAAAGAACCTATGACGAACGGAGCAAGGAGGACATCAAAAGCAAACTAGCAATGGTGAAAATGGTATTCCTGGCCAAGAGAAGTCTACTGACATCAAATATCGGCCTCAATCTGAGGAAGAAATTTCTGAGAATGTTCATCTGGTGAAACATGGACTGTGGCAAAATCGGAACAGAAGACAACCTAAGGATTTGAGATGTGGTGCTACAGACGAAAATTAGGTGGACTGATAAGGTAATGAATGAGGAGGTTTTGCGCAGAATCGGAAAGGAAAGGAATATGTGGAAAACACTGATAAGGAGAAGGGTCAGGATGATAGGATATCTGTTAAGAAATCATGGAATGGCTTCCATGGTACTAGAGGGAGCTGTAGATGGCAAAAACTGTAGAGAAACACAGAGATTGGAACACATCCAGCAAATAATTGAGGACGGAGGTTGCAAGTGCTAGTCTGAGATGAAGAGGTTAACACAGGAGAGGAATTCGTTGCGTGCCGCATCAAATCAGTCAGAAGACTGATCAGGTTGTGACATCCCTGTAACATCAGTGGAGAATCTTATTGCTCGAGACCACAGAGCGATTCAAACACTTGAAAGACAACTGCATGTATTGTGTCATATGTGTGAGGCTCAGCAACGCCGATGTACCTATCTATTGATGCAGGAGGTGCACAGGTTGAAGTCAGTTTGTAATGTAGGCAGCACGATGTGCTACTCATTTTGCCTTTGATGATGTAATGTGGGACATAGACCCGTCTCAGATTTTGACGCTCTCGTGCGTCAAAACCGTGCACATCCAGATATGGGTTCCTTCTTAAAAACTGATGAGTGTGCATTATCGCACAACATACTGAGCGTTGCCTTTTTTTCTTTAGGTGGGTGGGGGGGGGGGGGGGGGTGTTGAGGGATGGGGAAATGATAAAGTTTGTGTGTATACTGTGTTACTCCATCATGCAGAAATGCCTATACGGATTTGGAAGAAATCTGGAATGGACTTAGCATATGCCCTGAGTTAACAAATAGGCTACACTTTATTCCGAAAAAAAAAAGAAAATCAGCTGCTGTGGGTTGGTCAATGTGACTATAGTTTCTATGGGACGGATTAAGACACTAAAATGTCATCCACAAAAGTTAACTGGAAATGAGTGCATTATGTTTAGCGTAGAGAGAAATTTTTAACTGTTTTGACAAATAAAATAAGTATGTATATAAATTTAGGACAGCAGAAGTATTTCTGTAAAATAAAATCGCCACTAAACTCCGTAACAGTGTAATGTATGCATATGAAAATATATCACAGCTCGCAGAATGTTGTAAAAGTGTATTGGCTTTTGATACTATCGGTATTTTTAAACACTGACTTCGCTTCTATAGTTCAGAAGAATTAATGTTAAGAATTTGGACTGTGGACGTGTATTGGATTGAGATACTATCGTGATTCTTGAACCCAGAGTAGAAATATCTCTGGAATGAGCGAGTATCCAGATGCGCAGAATAGATTTTATGTCATCAACATAGATTGGTTACCATGCTCGTCTGATCTCAGGATGGCGTATTTTTATTCGTAATGCATCCTACAAATTAGGAATGTAATTGTATCATTTGGTTCAGACAGATTCCCTTCATAGCTACTGTGAATTTAGTATAGGCGTTTTCTGACACCACAATAATTTGCATTTGATACCTGTAATAAACAGGGTCCTTAGCTTTGAAGAGCAAAATGGACAGGCATCACGTCATGGCACCAACATGTCAGTGTGCTTTTACACTTATGTCACGTTACGTCTCGTCAGTTCTATTAGCCCAGTACCAAACGGCTAAAGTGAGGTTATGATTCGCTAACTGTGGATCAATAGGTCAGCGTATAGTATCATAATGGAGCAACTAATAACGAAAAAAATTGTTAATGGCTGATGTAAGTTTCATAATAAATGTTCTTGATCAGTTTTGTTGGTAAAGTGCTGATAAGTGAAACAACATTTCAAAATTCGACAATTATTTTCTGGGGAAAATATATCCATACAAACACATCAGACAATAGCTACAAATGAAGAAATGAAGCCTGCATACCTTATCCATTACGGTTTTTTCTTTACATCACTATTAACGTAATAAATAATTGTAGTTTTCTCCTTAATTAAAGATCACTTTCTTCAAGTAAACGGCTTCGTCAGCTTATGTTCCTTTTTTATATACATTGTGGGCATCAGTTCTGTGCTGTTATTGTTCAACCTATGTGATTTTTCGCTTCCAGTTTTCTGAACTCGCTTGGGTAAGAACACTCAGTCTAAAAAATATCCAAGCCAGTATGGAAAATTTGCAATTTGCTACGACAACAAAACGTTATAATGAAATAAATATTACGAAGAGACAAAAGCACAAAATCCACTACTATAACTCTTGTGAGCGTGGCGATAATACAAGTAGGTCAGATTACGATGTAAGGAGATGACGATACCGTCAAAACTTTCTCCTTTAGGAACTTTGACGTGACGTGCTGTGACGTGACGTGACGGCCGGTTGACGACCTGCGTGAATGCCGCCATTTGAAATGCATTGGAGAATGTTTTTACTTGACGTGACGTGACTTGACGGCCTATGTGAATCGGCGTTATACCAACAGCGTCGTCCCGATATCATGTGATAATTCCAACTTCATACTGACAACATGCGCAGAACGCACTGCTCACTCCAGAAACATTTCTGCACTATGTTCTTGAACACTGACTTACTTTTTCGTTTTGCATTCTATTGATTCATAGTTTCTTTCGTGATGCTGATTGCTGCTGAAATATTGAAAGTTTGCTTTTGAGAAGTTAACAGAGGTGGACAGGGAGAGGGGAGGGTGGAGGAGATGAACCAATAGAAAATAGAAAAAAATATATACCCGGACATTTTCTATAAATAATGATTAAACCAAAACTCCGCCAAATCCAGTCCCAAGCCCGGTTGAAAAAGGAAGAGGGGGTGGAGTAACGCCGCGTTAAAACTCCTTGGTGATAGTACCTCGTGAGGGTCCCTTGCCAGGGAAACGGTGAAGGCCTCAAAGGCAGTGAAGGAGGCGATGGAGATCATCAGAATGGCGAAATTGTCGGAAGAGGCAGGCTTTTGTATAAAAGCATCAGACTGTATGGTCCTTTCCCACAGTGAGCGGCTACAAAAGGCGTCTCTCCCAAATTTTAGTGCCGGCTTCACTTATAATTCTAAGCTGAATGCTTGAATCTTTATCATGGAAAAGCTCAACTACCGTTTCGCAAGCTAAACTGTAACTTGAGACATGATGGTAAATTTCAAAAGGAAAAGTACTGCAGGAAGTAATCAACCTTCCATCACTATTCATCGCGGTGCAACTAGACCTTTGGATTTTGGAGAGCCTAAAACATCGTGCAAGGAAGAGTCAGAGCTTCCTTGAACGTCTTCAAAGATAAGACGTAAGAAAAAACACCTACTAGGGACTCCGAACATCAACACACTCATGAAAGTTGGAAAACTAAAACACATAAGGGACACTCTCAATCAACGCACATATTTATATTAGCACTTCAAGAAACAATGCATTTGAGTCAGGTGGATACGGGATCTACAAAAGAAAACCAACCATTAAAAATTCCCGTAATACGACTATATTAGGGACATCATTTACGGTCAAAAACTTACAGAATCAATAACTAATTTTAGCTCCCTATTAGAGCGAATTTCATTTCTGACTTTCAAGTCAGGCAATAAACGTTACACAATTTTAAATGCATATGCACCTATCAGTCAACATAACAGGACTAATGCTGACAAATTGGAAGATTTTTGGGAAATGCTAGAACACGAACCGTCCAAATTAGCAAAAGCAAAGATCAAAATTTCAGTGGGCGACTCTAATGCACAAGTTGGCAAAGAAATAAAATTTAAATTAATAGTTGGAGATTATCCAGCACATAAAGGATCCAACAGAAACAGGGAAATAATCATAGATTTTTGTAAACAAATTAACCCAAAACTAATGTTGCCATTTTTCAGGAAACTTGCAAGAAAGAAAAAACGTGGGTATCACCTAATGAAAACCAAGGTGAATATCAATTAGACCATGTGGAAATAACGACTCGTAACTACAAGGAAATCTTGGATGTCAGAGTGAGAAAGGGCCTAAGCATAGACTCTGAAACGTCCCCTTTTTACAATTTATACACGACTGTGCTTAAACTGACACACAATATTTCGTTAGCGCAACGCAATCTGACTTTCAAAATTCCCTACAAAAGAATGGCCCTGACTAACATTAAACTATACCTTTCACAAATCACTTACCTCACAAAAATCTTCGCTGCTCAAGCTACTGCAATACAGCGAGCGCCACTACTGCCAGCTAAATAAAAGATTCAAACTATGGAAGGCACTAACTACTGATAGGGATAGTTATCAAATGAAAGATATTAATAGAGAACAAACAATGTATTTACCTTGACATCATCATATATAAATATAGCAGTTCATGACAAATTTCAAAACTCCGCCATCTCTCTCCCCACATCCACCACTGCTGGCGGCTCACCTCCAACTGCGCAATGCTATGCGCTGTTCACAGCCAGCTGCCTAACGCTACAATGGCGAGTATTACAACAATGCAAACTAGCCACAGACTGCACACAGCACAGCCAGTGATTTTTCATATAGAGCGCTACGTGGCGTTACCAATAAGAAAACATAAACAGCCTACTTACATAGAGAAAACATAAACAGCCTACTTACATAGCCCCCACGCTCCCCACAAAAAATTTTTACAAATGGTGTTGGGCACTGGCCAATACAGATTTGACAAAAATTTTTCTTAATTACAATAACAAAGAAATCAAATGCACACACTTATTGATACAATGTTGGTCAAAAGCTAAAAATTTCTCACAGTCCATAAAGACAGTCCACATTGTTCATCACAGTAAAAATGCAGAGTTTTTCTCAAAGTCTGAGCAGTAAAAGAAAATGCACATAGAAGTAGTGGATTTCCATGCAATCTTGAAGAAGTAGTGTTGTCCTTCCAACGGAAAGACAGTGCTGACTCTTGACATGCAGACAGGTAATGGGCCACAACATAGCAAACCCACAGCAGAGTCATTCGACGTTTTGAAGAATATTGGTAGGTAGGTCATCACAGAACAGACCCACTGTAGTCCTGGTAGAGATTACGGTATTGGTGGGCCACCAGAGGTGCAGACCCACTGCAGTCCTTGTAGAAATAATGGTATCGGTGGGCCATCAAAGATGCAGACCTACTGTAGTCCTTGTAGAGACGGCCAGCAGCCATCTGTTGCGACTGTGCAGGTGCACAATCACCATCGAAGAGCCTTGCGGAGAATATAGCAAGTCCATAAACCACCACTTGTGCACTCACAAAGTGTTTGGAATTGTCCTTAGAACCAGCAATGCTGTTATCCAGTCCCTTGCTGAATTATTAACACACGTGCAAACACTAACAGTCCCTACTTCTCACATATTGTCCATATACTATGACCAACAGAAATGTGTGCAGTCAAATGTAACTTAATTTGAAGAACTGGTGTCTGTACAATTATAAATTTGCAACATGAAAATACAATTACAAAGGTACAAAATACATCATTAAAGAACATAACAATACAGATAACATTTGTAGTAACACAGGTTTTACAAAAGAATAGAAATAAACATATACATCAGTGGAATTATGACATGAGTACATACATAAAGGATCACAATAACTTTTGAAACATCAACTTCACACATGAGCATTGAACAGAACAGAATTAATAATGTCTAACATCTTTACAAAGTAAATAACATATTATTAATGCCAATTATATTCGAGGATAACAGTATTCCTCATCATAATGAATGTAGCTTAATATGAAAAGAAGAAAAAATTCTATGAAACTACACAGAGACAGGAAGAAAACAAATACACAAGGGTACACAAACATATAGTGGGATAACACAAAAGGAAAGGGCAGGGTTTGTTGTACTGCAGTATTTTGCAAACAAAACTTTCTTTACTTCTTGGAGATCTCCCTTCATTCATCATTATTCCCAAACAGTCCTATCTATACCTGCTTTCTGTATTCTATTCATATTTCTTTCAATATAATTATTTCTCAGTGTACAATACTCATTTAGCCCCAAATCTTTTTCATACTGTCCATAGTCAGTTTCTTATATAGTCTACCTCCTCTTAAGCTAACTTAAATCTACTGAGCTCAGATGCTAAACTAAGGAACGAGGCAATGCAGCAGCACATAAAACAATTAATATAAACAGCAATAAAAAAATGGAAAATCGCAAAGCAAGCTACAGTAAATCTAAATTACCAAGCAATGCAACATTACAACTAATATGAGCCAATGTGCAGCAACAAAAAAATAAATCTGGCTTAGCAGAGTAACACAAATTAAAGTTCAGTAGCACTATGCCTGGCAAACAGCAGCTTATATCTAGACATGACATAGCTCAAGCAGAAAAAATATTACAGTAAAAACAACAATGCAGATAAGGGAAATGTATATTCACATCTTAATATCTATGTAATTAAAGTGGTGCACCACAAGAAGTTATTCTACCAAAAAGTTACCAATTACTTGAAAAGAAAATTATCAATGCAGTTCCTGTGAAGGTAAATGTCATTTTGTGCTCCCTCATTTTTTTAAAAAAATTATTATTTACTCGATCTGTAGACAGAAAATATTTATATTAGTACATCTATAAAATTTTATTTTAACCAATGCTGCAGTGCAGCTAGAAACTAGATATCAAATGAAATAAGCAACTATGTACAAAGCAAAGCATAAGAACATCGTTCAATAGTCATGTGGCATTTCATAAGTAGTAAAAAAATCTCTCATCTAGAAAGACAGTAGTCATAGTCAGGTGTGTAGACAAACTATTTCTTGTCATTTCATTAGGCATTTCAGTAAATATCAGAAAGTACGATATGTTTCCAAGTAATCAGTGTGTCGGATTTGCGATGCTTTCTGTAAAGGAATGACAATGGCCAGGATAATGGCCTCCCTTTTTTTTTCTGTGCTCTGAAAGGCACGCACTAATGGCTTTTTCTCCAGGCGTCTGACACAGCTTGGTGCCCACGACGCATTACGTGCAGGTGGTCACTTAATTTTCTTACAGAAATATTTACGACAACAGTTTCCGCTACAGTGGCAGTCTCATATAAAAATATTTCACAGGTCAAGAATTAGCGTTGCAAATCTGTAGAAAGAAAATCCTATTGATATAACAGTGTCCAAAAAAATTTTCGTCTGCATTGTAATACATTCACGCATATACACACACATTTCATAACTCTTAAAGTACGTTTCTTGGTTTCCAACATCCTTTTCATAAGTCAGAGTCCCTAAACACTACTCATTATTCCTTACCTCATTATACATATACATATTCGTCGACACTTCTTCAATATTTCATCATGAGAAATACGTAGCATAATAAACATTCCTCAACAACATAATACACATCGTCGTCGTAATAATAACATCATAACACTTCAGTCAAATCTCAAAATCGTCGTAACTTCCTCCAATAATTTCTAAGCCTAAAAAAATTCTCTGCTCATGTCAAAAGTGTCAGCTGCCTCAAACGTACTTTAAAAATCATGATCTCATACCAAATACATCATTCAAAGCTCTCATAGTATCACAATGATTCCGAAAAAATATGAACAGTTTACAAAGTACAGACAAAATACAGTTTCATAAGTGTGAAGTTATCCAACTGTGTAATTACGTAAACATCTGTCACTGATATAGTAAAATAAATGCTTGTCTCTCTCAGTTAAATGATCAGATAGCTGTGTAATTTGTGTGTTAGAGAAATATGGTACCGATGTGTAAAGTTGTATAAGCAAATACCATATTAGCTAGGGTTCCTTGTGCTTGCGAAACACATGGTACACAAAGTAGGCGTGTACCCCCCTGAGGATTAATGTAATTATACCCTCAGGTGTTACAGATTACAACAATGGAATGAAATGTATTACGGAAAACCTTTGTATCATTGTCCTTCAAATATCTTTAAAAATAAATGATTTAAGTACAAAATTAATCACTCAAACACATGTCCTGTAGCGCTAAATGTGCGTCTTGCTGTAAGATAATCTCTAGGAAAGTGTCGTAGCTATCGTCCTCCGAAAGCTAAGTTCTGCAGAAGTCAATGTACTTACCTCATAATACACAAAAGTGAAATGCTTTATGTATAGATATCTTAGTTATTACGCTTATTGCCATGATGAAGAAAGTACTGTGCTGTAACGTATTGTTGTGCTAAGGAAAAGGCAATCTCATTGTAGCTATACCACAAAAGTTACTACTAAAACATGTTTTACTTTGCAGAATAAAACAGAAAAACTGTGCAGAAATAAAACAGAAACACTACAAAAGCAACATTGTAAATTGTCACTCATTAGTAGCGTCGTGATAAAATCGTGTAACTGTCACATAAACTAACACTGTGTCATCTGGTATCTCACTGAAAGTACTTTAAATCCTGAACATATTTTCAAGTAAACCAAAATGTTGCATTAAAATCTCATCAGCAGTACTGGTAAATGTTCTAAGTATGTGAGCCTTATAGTCGTTACGTAATCGTGCAACAAACAAGCAAGAATGTACACACACAATAACACTGTGACGTCTGTTCACTATAACAATGCATTCGTCATTTCTGTTTAAAAATGTTCCCTAGGTTCTAGACTGGATATTTAACTTCAAACATTGTTGCATGTTAACAGTTTCTAAAGCATACTAGTAACGTGAAGTGAAACGTTTTATGGCAAAGACAAAGTTAAAAAGCAGATTATCTTTCAATAATCGGTTTTACATGTGAAATGTGGTACAATCTTTTACTCTTCAAAGTACTCAGAATTTCAGCTTGAACTCAATTATCATGCAGTATACGTCGGTAAAGAATACTGGAATTTTTCACAGGGTTAGCGTCAATGTTATTTTTCTCTGAGCCAGCCGGCGCATGTGGGTGCCTGCGGCGCGAGTCATTGTCTGTCTCTTTGTTGCCGCGCGTTGTTATTGGGATTAGGAGACCTAACTTCTACAAATTCACCGTGACGAGAGGGCCCTGCTCTGTTTGAATCCCGCCAGTTCTGATGCAATTCAGGTCTGTCGTTACGATCATATCGTCTGTCGTCATGTCGGTAGATTCCATAGTTTCTTTCTTGTCGGTCACATGGTGGAGAATTTCTCCTTGAATCGTAACTGCGCGCTGATCCGTTGCGTCTAAAGTTATTCTGTCTCCCTTGATAGTATTTATTTTGGTTCCCATATTGTCTGTTTCTCTTATTGTCTCTGTGATAGTCATTACCACGGAGAGGTGATCTTTCCCTGTAGTTATTACTACTCTGCCAACGGTTGTCATACGGGTGGTGTCTGTTTTGGTCACGATTTGTGTTGTGATGATAGCCTTGTCGCGTCCAGTTATCATTTCTGTCGTCACGGAATTGTGACGGATGTGACCTGTAGTGATTGTTTTCCTGTTTTCGCATCCCGCGACGGTATGTGTCAATTTCCAGTTCTTGTAACAGTCCCTGAAATGCTTCAATGTCGTCTTTGCAACGTCCTGCTAAAATAATATGTCGTAAATGTTCAGGCAATTTGAGTAAGCAAATGCGGATGAGTTCTGAGGGGCTGTATGGGTTTGAAAGATATTGATTCTTATGCAACATGTCTTCAAAATATTTGACAAGACTGGAAAATTCAGATTGTTCAAAGTGTTTCATCATCATGATGCTATGTTTTACACGGTCTTGTGTAGCTTGAGACCAATATGCTGAGAGGAAGGCATGGTAAAGCTCTCCTTCACTGTGGCAATCGTGAATTACCGATCGCATTCTTACAGCTGGTTCATTCTCTAAGTAGCCACACATAAATTCTAATCTGTGTTCCAACGACCAGTTGGGAGGAAAACAATGAGAGAATTGATGGAGCCATGCTTGTGGATGAATGTCGTTGCCAGAATCCTTAAATGTTTTAAATTTACGTGTAGTAATGAACAGCTTATAGTCAAAATCATCATGTCGGCGAGTCGCATATCGGTCATTGTTAGGTCGTGTCGGCCGTTCCATCTCAAAATTCGGTGCACATTGCCAATTTCTTTCATAACTTCCGAAATGCCCTGTGTTATTATTCTGCGGCTTTTCCGTATTTCTAAGTCCCTCTTCCCGTGTTGGAGCGCGAGTGTCCTCTGAAATACGTAATTCTTGTATTACCTGTGTCAGCTGATCTTGTACTTCCCGGATTTCTCTTTGGTGTTGTGTATTAATTTGATTCTGATTTTGTTTGAATTTCCTAATCTGTTCGTACTCTTCTGTGTCATTAAAGACTACCGGTCTTGCGTCAATCAGATTATCATCTACCTTCGTAGATAAATTAGTGAACTGATCCAAAAGTTCGGCTACTTTCTCCGATAGTGTACTTATTTCCTCAGTGTGTTTTTCTGAACCAAGTTTCAGAGTATCTACTGTGTCCTTAAAGTTTTCCTGAGTTTTTGCAAGTTGCGTAACCGAATCGGTAGATGCAACTGAGTCAAATTTAGCTTCCAAGGTCTCATGATTTTCATGAACAATAATTTGCAGTTCTTTTATGGCTGCTTCGTGATTCTGTAATGCATTTTCATGCCGCGAAAAAATAGGTTGAAAATGCTCACAAATTTGAGTTTTTACGTCATTACAGACTTTTTGACATTTCGATTCAATGTGATGTAACTCAGTAGTTAAATCTTCACGCGTTTGTTCAAGAGTTTGTTCCAATGAGTCTAACTTTTGAAGCTGTTGCTGTGTTTGTCTCTGATTTTGTTCCATTGTGTCTAACTTTTTGAGATTTTGTTCCACTGTGTCTAACTGTTGCTGTGTTTGTCTCTGGTGTTGTTCCATTGTGTCTAACTTTTCAAGCTTTTGTCCCATTTGTTGCATTAATTGTAATAACAATGCACTGGTGTCTGAAACATGTTCCTCAGTGCTTTTCGGCAGTGAAGTTGCACCGGCAACATTCACATTTTGACAAGCGGAAAATGTGTCTTGACTCATTTGAGAAAACTGTGAGAACCCAAAACCTGAGTCTGCAGTATTTGCAATATTGTGTTCTGTCATTCCCGATTCCTGAGGCAAGCTGTTGCCGACCAATCGATCGATAACGCTTCCCTGTTCACTACCTGTTTCACTGTCTACACCACTGTTTGCCGCCCGCTCCATTTCCCTATGCGCAATTACCAAATTACTACTTTGAACATTAGTTAATTCATTACTCTGCGGCGCTAACACACTGCCTTCGTCTTCACTGTCATTTCTCAGTTTACTTTGGAGCCTAGTATTACGTTTTTCACACGCCATTATTGTCACAGTATTTACCACGACAACACAGAAAAACACAATTTGAAGATCAAAAATAAGAGAACACATTAACATAGCACTGAAAATAATATCTAGTTAATTGCAAGCGTAGCTGCGAAATACTTGGTGCAAATCTATATGCATGCCACAACTGTTTTACTGTACAACAATGAAAGGCTACAACTACAAAGGAGATTCTCTCTACAATTACGAGCTAGCAATAAACAAAAGCTACACTAAATACACAAACTACAAGAAAAAAATCAGAAGATTCCAGTGAGGTATCCTAGGCTAAGGGTCGACATATGAAACGTCCCCTTTTTACAATTTATACACGACTGTGCTTAAACTGACACACAATATTTTGTTAGCGCAACGCAATCTGACTTTCAAAATTCCCTACAAAAGAATGGCCCTGACTAACATTAAACTATACCTTTCACAAATCACTTACCTCACAAAAATCTTCGCTGCTCAAGCTACTGCAATACAGCGAGCGCCACTACTGCCAGCTAAATAAAAGATTCAAACTATGGAAGGCACTAACTACTGATAGGGATAGTTAGCAAATGAAAGATATTAATAGAGAACAAACAATGTATTTACCTTGACATCATCATATATAAATATAGCAGTTCATGACAAATTTCAAAACTCCGCCATCTCTCTCCTCACATCCACCACTGCTGGCGGCTCACCTCCAACTGCGCAACGCTATGCGCTGTTCACAGCCAGCTGCCTAATGCTACAATGGCTAGTATTACAACAATGCAAACTAGCCACAGACTGCACACAGCACAGCCAGTGATTTTTCATATAGAGCGCTACGTGGCGTTACCAATAAGAAAACATAAACAGCCTACTTACATAGAGAAAACATAAACAGCCTACTTACAACTCAGATCCATTATCTGTCTGAAATAAAGACCATGTTCCAACATAACAAGCCTCAACCAAAACCAAAAACATTTCTGGGACTAAACACTAAATTTCTCACTCAAAATCAGGACAAATTCTTTGATATATTAAACACAAGAAAAATATGTGATTGGAAAGAAATTAAAGAAACAGAGCTGTGTGATGAAGCAATTGAAAAAATGAAACAGCAATAAGGAACATGAATACTGGGAAGAGTTAAAACAAGAAAAGAAAAAGACAGCAAAATTATCAGATCAGTGAAAAGAAAATATGACAAAGGCAGATTAGAAGAAATGGATTCAGACTTTAAAAGGAACAACACTAGAAACTTCTGCAAGAACTTTAAAGAAGTTTTAACAGGGTATCAGTCACGAAGATTACATTTTAAATTTAAAAATGGAATAATGGTTTTAACCAATAAATCGTTGAATACTTTGAAAATCTATTAAATTGTGAAGAGCCTAATGACAGATTACAATTTCAAAAACCACAACATGAAAATCCACCATCGGAACCAATTGCAGTAGAAGAAATGGAAAAGATTAGCAATGCAGTGAAGAATACCAAAGCACCAGGAGAGGATGGGTTCGAAGCAGAAATGTGGAAACTAGGACGCTTATCCGTATGGCAGAAAATTCAGAAAGTAATTAAAGACATTTGGACCAAACGAATCATACCCAGTGACTGAAAACAAGCATTGATCCATCCTCTCCATAAAAAAGGAAATAAAACAGACACCAACAACTACAGGAGTATATCCTTGTTACCAGTAACATACAAAATACTGTCTAAAGCACTTTCAAGTACGAGAGAAGAACAAGCAGGACCTAATATAGGAAATTATCAAGCAGGATTTAGAAAAGGTAGATCATGTGCAGAACAGATGCTCAATATAAAAATACAGTAGCTACTTTCGTAGACTTCAAGAAGGTCTACGGCTCAGTTGACATACAGACACTGTTCCAGATACTTTATGAAGCAGGGCTAGACGAAAACACCAGAAGACTTGTTGAACAAACGCTCACTGATACAAAATGAAGAATTAAGTTTCAAGGCGAAATTTCTGAACCATTCAAAATCAAAACAGCAGTTCGACAATGAGACAGACTGTCCTCAATTCTCTTTAACTTGGTTTTAGATAAAATAGTAAAAACATGGGAAAGCATATTAAAAAACAGAGGCACAAAGCGCATAAGAATGGGCCAAGGAAAGAACAAATTTAAAGTGAAATAATTAGCCTTTGCGGATGATATGGCTCTGATAACCGAAAACCGAACAGACGCAACAAGTATGCTTGATCCGCTACACAAGATTGCTGAAAAGACTGTACTAAAAATGTCCTATGAAAAAACCGGGTATATAGAACACAAACATAATACAGAAAAGTTTATGAAAGCAAAGTATGGAAAAATTAAAAGAGCTGATAAATTCAAGTAGCTTGGGGAGTGGATCCAAGCCAATGGACTGAATAACACAACAAATAAAGAACGAATAAAAAAGTTAGAATTTGCATACAAATTAACACAAAACTACTACAATAATAAATCAATATCCATACAAGCGAAGATTGTACATTATAATTCAGTTATTTTCACACAAGCAACATATTGATCATCGTGCCTAACATTGACTAAGAAAGGCGAATTAAGAGAACTAGAAAAATAGTTAGAAAAATTCTATGTCCTGAGAAAAACAATGAAAATAGATCGAGTAAAAGGTGAAATGAAGATTTATACAAAAATGCAGAAAAGATCACAGATACAATGAGGAAGAGGCGGCTAAAATTTTATGGACAATTAAAAAGAATGGAAGAAACACGGATTACGAAGAAAATTTAATTACGTTAGTAGGCTGAAAAAACTGTAGGATGGATAGAAGCAGTAAAGAAAGATGCCAACAAAATTGGTGTTTCAGAACAAATAATACGTGACAGGAATCACTTCAGGGTACATCTACATCTACATCTACATTGATACTCCGCAAGCCACCCAACGGTGTGTGGCGGAGGGCACTTTACGTGCCACTGTCATTACCTCCCTTTCCTGTTCCAGTCGCGTATGGTTCGCGGGAAGAACGACTGTCTGAAAGCCTCCGTGCGCGCTCTAATCTCTCTAATTTTACATTCGTGATCTCCTCGGGAGGTATAAGTAGGGGGAAGCAATATATTCGATACCTCATCCAGAAACGCACCCTCTCGAAACCTGGCGAGCAAGCTACACCGTGATGCAGAGCGCCTCTCTTGCAGAGTCTGCAACTTGAGTTTATTAAAGATCTCCGTAACGCCATCACGGTTACCAAATAACCCTGTGACGAAACGCGCCGCTCTTCTTTGGATCTTCTCTATCTCCTCCGTCAGACCGATCTGGTACAGATCCCACACTGATGAGCAATACTCAAGTATAGGTCGAACGAGTGTTTTGTAAGCCACCTCCTTTGTTGATGGACTACATTTTCTAAGCACTCTCCCAATGAATCTCAACCTGGTACCCGCCTTACCAACAATTAATTTTATATGATCATTCCACTTCAAATCGTTCCGCACGCATACTCCCAGATATTTTACAGAAGTAACTGCTACCAGTGTTTGTACCGCTATCATATAATCATACAATAAAGGATCCTTCTTTCTATGTATTCGCAATACATTACATTTGTCTATGTTAAGGGTCAGTTGCCACTCCCTGCACCAAGTGCCTATCCGCTGCAGATCTTCCTGCATTTCGCTACAATTTTCTAATGCTGCAACTTCATCCGCGAAAAGCCGCATGGAACTTCCGACACTATCTACCAAGTCATATAAGTAGGGGGAAAGGCAAAGGCAAACTATGAAGAAGATGAGCCAAAACCACGACCCAAGAGAGTGTGGACAGATGAGGGGAGACAAGCAGTTGGAGAGAAAATGAAGAAGTACTGGGAAGAAAAAAAAAAAAAAAAAAAACGCCGTGGGGCGTAGATGTTAGTAAATATTTTTGAAAGTGCTAATAAAGAATAATCCGAAATAAATATTCCTTCCTTATAACTTGTGTCCAACGTTTATTTGTTGCAGGGATACAGTTCTTAGAATGTAAAACAAAGAAATACTCACAGTCGGTGCTAAGCAAAGCCCAGTGATCAAGCGAAAGGTTGATTTCCGTAAATTCCAATTCCGACTTTCGAGTTTTCTTCTCAACTTCACTTGTAGCTGTTTCGAGTACGTTTCGGGGCGCTGTCACGAGACCAACACTACTCACTATCTGAACAATCAGATCGTCTCTTGTGTTTATTGTTTGTATTTCTAAAGTTCGCATTTCAGTCATCTTCACAGGTAAAAATCTAAAGAGTCAGAACCGTTGGTCTTGCTGTGCAAGAAATGTGCTGATTTCTGCTGATACTTCTTCTGGTGAATGTTAGGTTTAGGTTTGTGTCACCTGACAACTAGAATGTTAGGTTTGTGTCACCTGACAACTAGAATGTGCCAAAGTCCCTTCATACTGTGAGAACTTACTCGTTCGTGTAGACAAAGGAACTACTTACAGTAATGCTTGAAGCTCGTTTCCAAGCGAGAGTTAGATAACGATCGCCTGTAAGATAATCGATTGAGCCCACACAACTAGGTCTCGAGAGTACAAATAAGTTGTATGCTCTGCCATGCATATC
This sequence comes from Schistocerca americana, assembly GCF_021461395.2. NCBI lineage: Eukaryota > Metazoa > Arthropoda > Insecta > Orthoptera > Acrididae > Schistocerca > Schistocerca americana. The sequence continues at coordinate 494,791,608 of NC_060124.1, read as the reverse complement.
CAGGCTATCCCGCGAATACACAACAGACGAAATCAACCTAGTCTATCATACCACAGCACATATGTGCAGAGAAGCAACAATGAAAATGCCTCACACCAAAGGCAAGTGTGTTTTCATAGCACCACCCATATACACTCCTGGAAATTGAAATAAGAACACCGTGAATTCATTGTCCCAGGAAGGGGAAACTTTATTGTCACATTCCTGGGGTCAGATACATCACATGATCACACTGACAGAACCACAGGCACATAGACACAGGCAACAGAGCATGCACAATGTCGGCACTAGTACAGTGTATATCCACCTTTCGCAGCAATGCAGGCTGCTATTCTCCCATGGAGACGATCGTAGAGATGCTGGATGTAGTCCTGTGGAACGGCTTGCCATGCCATTTCCACCTGGCGCCTCAGTTGGACCAGCGTTCGTGCTGGACGTGCAGACCGCGTGAGACGACGCTTCATCCAGTCCCAAACATGCTCAATGGGGGACAGATCCGGAGATGTTGCTGGCCAGGGTAGTTGACTTACACCTTCTAGAGCACGTTGGGTGGCACGGGATACATGCGGACGTGCATTGTCCTGTTGGAACAGCAAGTTCCCTTGCCGGACTAGGAATGGTAGAACGATGGGTTCGATGACGGCTTGGATGTACCGTGCACTATTCAGTGTTCCCTCGACTATCACCAGTGGTGTACGGCCAGTGTAGGAGATCGCTCCCCACACCATGATGCCGGGTGTTGGCCCTGTGTGCCTCGGTCGTATGCAGTCCTGATTGTGGCGCTCACCTGCACGGCGCCAAACACGCATACGACCATCATTGGCACCAAGGCAGAAGCGACTCTCATCGCTGAAGACGACACGTCTCCATTCGTCCCTCCATTCACGCCTGTCGCGACACCACTGGAGGCGGGCTGCACGATGTTGGGGCGTGAGCGAAAACGGCCTAACGGTGTGCGGGACCGTAGCCCAGCTTCATGGAGACGGTTGCGAATGGTCCTCGCCGATACCCCAGGAGCAACAGTGTCCCTAATTTGCTGGGAAGTGGCGGTGCGGTCCCCTACGGCACTGCGTAGGATCCTACGGTCTTGGCGTGCATCCGTGCGTCGCTGCGGTCCGGTCCCAGGTCGACGGGCACGTGCACCTTCCGCCGACCACTGGCGACAACATCGATGTACTGTGGAGACCTCACGCCCCACGTGTTGAGCAGTTCGGCGGTACGTCCACCCGGCCTCCCGCATGCCCACTATACGCCCTCGCTCAAAGTCCGTCAACTGCACATACGGTTCACGTCCACACTGTCGCGGCATGCTACCAGTGTTAAAGACTGCGATGGAGCTCCGTATGCCACGGCAAACTGGCTGACACTGACGGCGGCGGTGCACAAATGCTGCGCAGCCAGCGCCATTCGACGGCCAACACCGCGGTTCCTGGTGTGTCCGCTGTGCCGTGCGTGTGGTCATTGCTTGTACAGCCCTCTCGCAGTGTCCGGAGCAAGTATGGTGGGTCTGACACACCGGTGTCAATGTGTTCTTTTTTCCATTTCCAGGAGTGTATTACGACTGGTACTGATGCAGTAACGAGTGAAAGAGACTTCATCAGTGAACGGGATTATTTGGACTAATCGGAGATTTGTTATTAGCCTACGACAAAACTCCAACATTCGAATCCCTGTCAAAGGTACTGAACTCGCTGTAAATAATAAGGATGAATTTCAGTAAATCCGCCATATTCGTGTACGTGGAATATCGCTGCGTGTCGAGGTTCTGCGTGTAGGAGGACGACGCTCTACCAACTGAATAATGTTTCTCACTTCATACCCACCCTGTTCAATTGCACGGTCAGATTACGAATGATTTCTGGGTAGTTCACCAATGTCACGCAATTTATTGAAAACACAAGGCACTATTGAACCTGGAACGCTGCAGTTAGGAAATCAGATGATTCTCCACAGCCGGCCGTTGTGGTCGAGTGGTTCTAGGCGCTTCAGTATGGAGCCGCGCGACCGCTTCAGTCGCACGTTCAAATCGTGCCTCCGGCATGGATGTGTGTGATGTCCTTAGGTTAGTTAGGTTAAGTAGTTCTAAGATCTAGGGGACTGATGACCTCAGATGTTAAGTCCCATAGTGCTCAGAGCCAGTTTGATTCTCCACTAGCAGCGGTAGCTTTTCCGTAACAAAACCTGTACATAAATATCATATCGGCATCCTCACTATTAGTAATTACGTCTGGAACACTTCAACGAAACAGTGGAACTGGACATCAAATCAATGATTTCGAACAAGTAGCAAACCTATGTTAACGGGAGATATGGTTGTTGTTGTTGTTGTTGTTGTTGTCTTCAGTCCTGAGACTGGTTTGATGCAACTCTCCATGCTACTCTATCCTGTGCAAGCTTCTCCATCTCCCAGTACTTACTGCAACCTACATCCTTCTGAATTTGCTTTGTGTATTCATCTCTTGGACTCCCTCTACGATTTTTACCCTCCACGCTGCCCTCCAGTGCTAAATTTGTGAACCCTTGATGCCTCAGAACATGTCCTACCAACCGGTCCCTCCTTTTTGTCAAGTTGTGCCACAAACTCCTCTTATCACCAATTCTATTCATTAACTCCTCATTAGTTACGTGATCTACCCATCTAATCTTCAGCATTCTTCTCTGGCACCAAATTTCGAAAGCTTCTATTCTCTTCATGTCCGAACTATTTATCGCCCATGTTTCACTTCTGTACATGGCTACAATTCATACAAATACTTTCAGACGACTTCCTGACACTTAAATCTATACTCGATGTTAACAAATTTCTCTTAGTCAGAAACGCTTTCCTTGCCATTGCGAGTCTACATTTCATATCCTCTCTACTTCGACCATCATCAGTTATTTTGCTCCCCAATTAGCGAAACTCCTTTACTACTTTAAGTGATTCATTTCCGAATGTAATTCACTCAGCATCACCCGACTTAATTCGACTACATTCAATTATCCTCGTTTTGCTTTTGATGGTGTTTATCTTATATCCTCCTTTCAGGACACTGTCCATTCCGTTCAGCTGTTCTTCCAGGTCCTTTGCTGTCTCTGACAGAATTACAATGTCAATTGTTGTATGGTTATGTACTCAATCTTTTAGTAACTATTAGTATATCGTCCGTCTCTTTATTAGGCAAACGTGTTTTTTTGTTGCTTTTTTAAAGATTCTAGAGTGGTATAACACACACGTGTAGATACAAGGCCATGCTGTGAATTTCTCTTGGAATATGGTTCCAACTCATCGCTTCGTAACTTTGAACTTGATTGATGTTTTCTGGTCACGCAAGTACAGTGGGACGAGAGAGTATTTTGTGAATGGACTCACACGTCCTTCCTTTGACTTAAATGATATCGAGCACGTGTGGTATGCGTTGAGGAGATGTACTGCAATACCTCCAGATGTACCAACCACCTACCAGCAGTTGTCAAAATGTAATGAAGCCCTCACTTTCAGATTACATTTTTTTACTTACCTTACGGATTACATTTTACTTCGCGTCTGCAGAAATCGGTAGCATTCAATACGCTCAGGCAAGCACTGCGGAACGGGTAGCAGAGAGTAATATTACGTTTCCCACTCTGGCTGCAGTAGCAGCTGCAACATCTGACATTATCGATAGTCGGTGAGGTGAGGTGCTGATTCTAGCTGCACGAAAGACAGCTGGTACGCCTGCGCACGATATCACAGCAATTCTGACGTGAAGCAAGTAATTCCGCTTAATAAATATTTACTAATATAAGCCACTTTTTTCATTACAGATATTAGGAGAAGCCTACCGGTCATAATCACTTTCTTAGAACAATATTAAGACACGAAAAGGAGACATTTCAATAAATAGATTGAAATGCTCGCTAAACCCGCTGGGAAGAACAGGTGATCAGGACTGTGGAAAGAGCCAATTAAGGTCTCGGCCAATTTCACTTCAATATTGTACTTTATTGTAATTTAATAACACATTTACAACCAAAGCGGCACGTAGCCGAACTTTTACAACTACGAGTTTCAAACTCCAAATCTTTCACGGCTGAAGGCCTCCAAACAAGAAATCTTAAAAATCAACAACGTAAATTTCAAGTGACTGAAAACACGCAGTTACAATTAAAAACAACATAATTAAAATGTATCTATATATCATAGCTAGGCTGAAAGCCTCAAGGCAATGGTGGATAAACAAACATAAAGAAGATGCAACATAAACGGGGTAAGGTCCACAATAAAATTTTCAAGATTTTAGATTAAATTACCATAACCTTTCAGAGGCAGGAGGTCGCAATGTTTAAGGTTGAAAATTAATTTTAAGAATAAGGTTCCAAGCCGCAATGTTTAAGCTTGAAAGGTTATTTTAAGAATAAGGTTCCAACGCTGAAGGCCCACAATTAATTTTCCAAAATTTAAAAAAAAAATATGACCATAAGCCTTAAGTTTTAAGTAGCTAAAACCGGACTAAAAGAAAAGACAACGGCAATAACCTTTCAGCAAATATCCACTTACCGGAATTCAATCTCACTTACATAAAACACAGTAAAACCAAGAATTATTTTATCATTGGCTATGAAGGATTATAAACAAACAATTAAACACCGATGAGAAAGCCAGTAAAGACAACAGCACTCAGAAGTCTCCAGGGGGTCGGTCTGCCCTCGTTCACTCAGGCGAGACAGGTGGTGAGCCCAACTACACCTGATCCTTTGGAACCCAACCCAGGGACAGCCATGGACAGACCGAGAAACGACTGGCTTGCCATCATTCAGTACATGAGAATTCAAACACAAAATGTTACAGGCGTGATTATCTACAGCCAAATATTTATATATATTTATATATATTAAGCTGTTAAAACTACACACTGTGTTGAACAGCGACAACACGTGAGGAAAGGACGCTGCCTGACATTACGTTAGTGGCCATGGTATGTAACCGGAAAACTAACGGCCACAAGCCAGAAAATTCTGCTGGTGCACTTGAATTGTAGTCAAGCAATACAGTTAATTCCACTGTATGGAGGCTAAATTTCTGCAATACAAACACTCGGTGTTGCTCATAGGAAAACCTCCCCAACAGAGAACCACCAAAAGGAATCACACAACTTGAATGGGTGTGGCTTGGGTACCTGAAACCACTAATCAACTCTGACGTCCTGGGTCGGTGAACCACGAAGCTCGTACCGATCGGACAGCTCCACGCACGCTCCGACACTGTGCAGGGGCTGCCAGCGGACCCAGCCGACTGCACCGCGCTGAGATGAATTCCCTGGTCCGCAGCAACCGACCGACTCCTCTCAGAATGGCGACAGATCTGTAATAGTCGTAAGTGGAAATAACGCCAACTACACACACAACCTGACAAAGACTTTCACGAAGTCCTGAACGATACCCAACAGTAACTAAGCACACACACGAAGACAAATAGGGAGTCGGTACACACACACAGAACCGACTCATGAACGATCGGCGAGCCAAAACGTGTCGTGTGGTGGGACGACCGACCGACGATCCACCAAGACCGTGGCCCGGCTCAAGTGATGCGTGGCGGCCATGGTCGGGCGAGCCATGTCGACGCAGACCTCACAGCTCCAACCCGACTGCACGAGTGCTGCACTGCAACTCCCCGTCTAGCAGGTCCGGACTGCTCTCCGGACGCTTTCCAACTGACTGGCAATCCCGAACTCCCGACTAGAACTGCTTTACGACAGACAACGACCGGGAAGTGATGGCAGTCGAGCAAAGATGCTGTGATAGGGGCTATATCGATACGCGTTGCGAGCGCCGCTCACGATCAGGAAAAGCAGCAACTCAGTGGCAGTAGTAATTTAAATTAACGTAGTGAGGTGGAAGTACATTAAAAGGGGTGTAAAATACATGGTGTCAGGAACACGAGCCACGCACGGCTCATAGATTAATAAAGTTTAAGATAACGAAGTTGTACGAACAGTAACGATGTTTTGCGATTGTAAGTACAAGACCTAGACTGCGCCTCATAGTCGTCAGACGCCGATAAAACTTCTTTGGATCTAGTTCTGTAGTATGACCATGCTCTCATAAAATAGCTATTTTTGAGTTAAATGTGATGGATTGTTTCGTTGTTGTTAGATAACGTTGCTTTCGTAAATACACAAACCATAAGGGCATCCAAGAACAATATTTCATCTAACACAGCTTCCCACTTTATCACTTAGAAATTACAGGAAGTAAAATTGCACCTTCCAGAGAGTCAGATGATTCTGATACTGCTTCCCTGAGAGAGATTTGCGGCAAAACAGGCACTAAGATAATCCAAGGACGGGAGTCTTTAATCTCTCTGAGTCTCGGATGGAAAAGCATGGCCAGTCATACCGTACGCCTTTTGTGACATCTTCTACGCACTCCCTAACTAAATTGAGACACTTCTAGAGGTTTAATAAAAATGGGTGGGGACATTACAAACGGCGCTGAGTGGGCAATGGGATATTCTACAACAAAACGTGTAGTGAACGTGGGAGGACGTTGCGGAGCATACATTGCTGTCCCTGATAATCATACACCCTCCATACGGCATCTTTAGCAATGTACGGAGGGTCATCATCAGGGTGACTTCAATGCAATTATTGTCTTCCAGTGCAAGTGTCATTTCTGTTCATCTCATTGCGTATCTCTTTCAGTTACCTTCTGTACTTCTTTCTGTGTATGGCCCAAGTTTCCTCGAGCTATGTTACTTGGAAACGGCAATTCATGTGACAGTTATTTTCGTCCTTAAGTTTCGCTCACCAGTGTAAATATACACTGTCGGTCATTAAAAATGCAACCACAAACACTGAAAATTTGTTTATTGTATGTATACAGTACAGTAGAAAGCGCAGATGACAAATCTGTAGATGGTTTGGGAGTCTACAGGATATGAAATATACATTACACAGAGGAGCCAACTCTAACACGAACAGTTGTCAAACCCAGTGGGTTTATAGCAGAGATGCACTTTACTGAATAGAGTACGTTTTTCCAGGCTGCTGCAACTCTATGAGAGTGGGCAAATTTGGTCTAGATCCATTTTTGAAACGATAACGTCAAAAAGACCTCGGAAGATAGGGCACAACCCCACAAGTCGTCATACACATAACGCCTGCTGTTTAATGTGTGTGTAACTAATGACACCCCGTCCCATCATGCCAGATGATGATGAAAAATGCTGGTTTCCGGCGACGCTGGTTCTCTTCGAAGACTTAGTACCCGGATACGTCTATCGTATGTCTACCGACGACGCAGAACGAGGGCTTGTATGAAAAGTCGAGGTTTCTCACTGTTTCCAGTGTTGTTGTAACCGCCACCATCAGACCGCCTCTCTCTGCTACGATATCAAGGGAAGCCGCCAACATGGGTCACAGTGCTGACTGTCCAGGTGCGCAAGACACTGTCCCACTGTCCGTGTGGAATGTAGATATCCGTCCCGCTGCAATGCATGAATTGCAGGAAGAGTGACTGCTTAAATGCCTCTGTGAGTGCTGTAGCTAGTCCAATCTTGTCATCGCCCATCCAAATGAGAATCGATACATAGGAGACAGTGATATACAAGTTGTAAGGGGTACACGTGCAAATATTTTTATTAGTTACTGAGGACAGTGCACTGATCGATGTTACATCTGTGTTTACTATACTGAAGCGCCAAAGAAACTGGTATGGGTATGGGTATTCAAATACAGAGACATGTAAACAGGCAGAATGCGGCGCTACAGTCGGCAACGGCTATATAAGACCACCACTATCTGGCGCAGTTGTTAGATCGGTTACTGCTGCTACAATGGCAGGCTGTCAAGATTTAAGTGTGCTGGAACGTGGTGTTATAGTCGGCGCACGAGCGATGGAACGCAGCATCCCCGAGGTGGCGATGAAGTTCGGATTTTCCCGTATGACCATTTCACGAGTGTACCTTCAATATCAGGAATCCAGTAAATCATCAAATCTCCAACATCGTTGCGTCCAGAAAAAGATCCTGCAAGAACGGGACCAACGACGACTGAAGAGAATCGTTCAGCGTGACGGAAGTGCAACCTTTCCGCAGATTGCTGCAGATTTCAGTGCTGGGCCATCAACAAGTGTCAACGTGCGAATCAGTCAAGGAAATATTATCGACATGGGCTTTCGGGGCCGAAGAGCCACTCGTGTACTCTTGATGACTGCAAAACACAAAGCTTTATGCGTCACCTGCGCCAGTCAACACCGACGTTGGACTATTGATGACTGGAAACACGTTACTTGGTCAAATGAGTCTCGTTTCAGATTTTACCGATCGGACGGACGTGTGCGGATGTGTAGACAATCTCATGCGTCTATGGACGCTGCATGTCAGTAGGGGCCTGTTCAAGCTGGCGGAGGCTCTGTAGTGGTGTAGGGCGTATGCAGTTGGAGTGATAGGGGACCCCTGATACATCTAGATACGAGTCTGATAGGTGACATGTATGTAGCATTCTTTCTGATCGGTACTAGGCGCTACATTCTGGAACAGAGCGACCGCTACGGTCGCAGGATCGAATCCTGCCTCGGGCATGGGTGTGTGTGATGTCCTTAGGTGAGTTAGGTTTAACTAGTTCTAAGTTCTAGGGGACTGATGACCTCAGAAGTTAAGTCCTATACTGTTCAGAGCCATTTTCTTTCTGATCACCTGCATCCATTTATGTCCATTGTGCATTCCCACAATGCTTTGACTTAGGCAGTTCCAGCAGGACAATGTGATAATCCCTGTTTGCCAAACTCCCCAGGCATGAACCTTATTGATCATATCTGGGTTGCAACGTGCTGTTCAGAAGAGATCTCCACACCCTGGTACTCTTACGTATTTATGGACAGCCTTGCAGGATTCATGGTGTCATTTCCCTCCTGCACTACTTTAGACATTAGTCGAGTCCATGCCACGTCGTGTTGCGGCGCTTCTTTGTGCTCGCGGGGATGCTACAAGTTATTACGAGGTGTACCAGTTTCTTTGGCTCTTCAGTGTACATTTGCAGACTAGTAACTGTAGCTATTAGGAATACTATGTCTTTAGGTTGGATAGTAAATGTGACAAGAGCAAGCCATAAGTGCTTTCCCCCGGGCAACAGGTCAGGTGCAGAAGTGTGGACGCTTGGACGGAAAACGGTCAGTCCATACTGACATACATGGTAGTCCACTTAGCGGTGTTTGTGGGAAGACTGATGTGTGCCATATTAATGTACCACATATATTCCTAGATTCATCACTTGAAATTCATTCTAGAATCTTACTACGTAGATTTTAACGCGGTAACCGAGCGTACAATGTCTGCTCTCTCGATAGACAGTCGTGTTGGCACTTATGATCCTACTTGGCGTTAAATATGGGAGTCAGAACCCACTGGTATCGACGAACCCGAGTATCAGCGTAATGGAGCGGTAAACTGATTTCACGGTAGGCCACGATCAACCCTCTGTCATATGACGTCATAAGGTGGTAGACGTTTTCCTTCTTGCACAAGGCATAACTCCTCCTTCAACAAACAAATGCGTTTTGTGAATGAGAAACCTACTGCGTAATCTATCCTTAGTTGTACAGTACAGATGTCATTACTCCTACCTCCTTTGTGCCGTTCCGCTGAAATGTTAATCATAAACGCACCGAGGTGACAGAAGTCTTGGGAAAACGATGTGCACATTTACAGACGGCTGTAGTATCGCGTACAGAAAGTATAAAAGAGTAGTGCATTGACGGAGCTGTCATCTGTACTCAGGTGATTAATGTCGTCTAGATTTAACAGATTTTGAACGCTGAATGGTAGTAGTGGCTAGACACCTGGGGCGTCTCCTTTCAAAGTCGTTAGGGAATCAAATATTCCTTGATCCACAGTGCTAATTGCGTGCTGCGAACACCGAATTTTAGGCGTCACCTCTCACCACGGACAAAGCAGAGGCCGACGGCCTTCACTTAATGAGCTAGAGCAGCGGCGTTTTCGTAGAGTTGTCATGGTAACTGACAAGCTACAATCTGCGAAATAATCGCAAAAATCAATGTGGGGCATTCGACGAACGTATCGATCAGGACAATGCGAAATTTAGCGTTAATAGTCTATGGCAGCTGACGACCAACTCAAGTCCTTTGCTAACAGCATGACATTCCTTCAGCACTTCTGCTAGCGCTATGACCACATCAGCTTGAAAACCGTGACTACGTTCTTAGTCCCCACGCCCTGCTGAAGGAGGTCAGACACGATATTCAGAGGTATCTCAAGACTTTTGTCACCTCAGTGTACATACCAGTTTGACGTTTGTCGCTTGCCACCTTCGTAATGGTGAACTTTTAATGACCAGAAGCACATATTTAGTCTTTAAAAATGTTTCTGCACGATTCGTAGCATAACAATAACATTCTCACAATCGCCATAACGTTAATTTTCCATTTTTGTATTTAGCGAAGTTTGGCGATTACTTCTGAATCCTGACAGAATAGTTTTAGATCCTATCAGCTCACACTGTTATCACAGATGCGTTTACTGAAGGGTTAGTGACAGATTTTTTTTTCACCAAAAGTCTTCAAGGTTAGCAGTATACCTTAGCATTGATACGGGTAGAATTACCGATGAGCTTCATCTTCCAGTAGAGAGTTTGCTGCGACAGCAATTAATAATGTCTCGTCTTTTTTATGTGGGTGTTTCGCAGCACAAGTTACCTACAGCAGCTGATCCACGTTCCAGTAAATGAACAATACTAACGTCCGTTTCGTTTTGGAAACGGTAACGTCATTTTTAGATAAGAATATCGTACTTTCTTAATTTTATTTCATTTATAGCTAAGTTAAATGGCGCCCATGAAGTGAATTCTGTTTTGTAAGATGTCCGTGTCTCACCGCCCATGTGTGAGAAAGAAAATCATTTCCATATTGTCAATAGTTATTACAAAAGGGTTGTGCTCCTTTTACTTACCAGTATGCGTTTCCGGTTTCCACCTTCGACCTAAATTGTAATATCCCAGACTTCCGTGACAGTCATGTAAATAATATTGTGTGCAACAGGAGGAAAGCATTCAACCAAAGCATTAATAGCCACTCGCCTAACAGATTGCGAATTTTTCACTACTTTCAGTTGCCTGTGCGTATATCTTAGACATGACTTGAGCACTTGAGCACACGTTGAGCAGCTGTAGATCTTTATGCGCATACATATCGCATTACACCATCCTCATTCCGACTGTAGGGAGCCACAATTTCGAAACCATTGTTACCTGCTCGTAATCCCCAGCCAAACAGCTACCCAATGAAAACAATGGCTTCTGTGGCTTGCTAAACAGTCAATACGTGGCATTGTAGTAGTGCAGTTTGGTTTCGAGCTGGTCTAACTTTCCGTAAGCGCCTCGTAGCAGTGTTTATCTGTATCCTGTTTGGTACTAGTCGTCTTCACAAGTAATCAGATATATTTTTTTTATTCTCGCGTACGGTTCGCTGGAAGCAAGTTTGTTGCTCATGGACAGAAGAGCGTGTTCGATTGTCTGACGAAGAAAGGCAGCAGAGAGGTGTCGAGTACACGTTCTTGTACTTTTTGACTGTGTACTTGTTTCTTTGTTTTTTCCTTGATGTTGCACGTTCGACTCGTGTGTACAGAAGCAATGCACAACGCAACGCTGTTTTCTTCAATATAGGGCGTCCATTTCATTTTTAATAAAAAGCAGTACAGTTTAAAAAGTTTAGAAGACCTGGGACAGATGAGCAAAAATATGTCACAAATTTTACTGACAAAATTTAATGGGACAGAAGTTTATCTTTGCATCAAACGCTCAGAAGATACCATATGACTTTTTGCAATTGTTCTCGTGCACTGTCATCATACCTTTCACTTATATGTGTTTTATCAAGAAGTGATATTTTCTCGTGAAATTCTGTTACAAAATAGAGCACATGGTACTCCATTAACGTGTATTTTATTCTGTATTTTTCATCTGAGCACAAAGAGTTCACTAAACAAAATACACGTACATTTCACAGTTTCTCCACTAACGGCGATAATTTCTAAATAATTTTTAAATTTTGATGATCTTAAAATTACACTTTGGTTTAATGATGAAACATTCATTGCAGTGATTTAAAATTGACACGTATCCACTGTAACGTCTTACGACTGCTTACGACAGTGGAAACGAAAAATCTTCCTACCTGAATCAATGGAAAACACAATACGAATAGGTCCTACCAACATTGCAAAACATTAGAAGCAAATAAACAAAGGTTGTAGAGCAAGCTGAGCAAGGATCGCTAACTAGCGTATACATTCCACAGTAAATTGCTAGAGTAAAATACTTTAGCCAAGCGGAATCACAAGAAGGCGAGACATTTGAGCGTCCTCAAGAAAACTTTCGCAACACAGCGACATTTTGGAAAAAAAGAAAAACAGGGTGAATGAACGCCCCAGATTCTACTTTATTGTTCTTGCTTTTCAATAGGCCAACGTAGCTGTGGCCAATCACGCACCTTTGTTATATCGTGTATACGCGTTTGGGGCGATTTTAATAAAGCAGCCCTCTTGTTTCACGAATGGATTGAAAACGCTCACTGTGTGTTAGCAAACAAGTTTCTCTTGCAGGGGCTGGTATAAATCTGTAAAATAATGTACAAAGGGGCCATTTAAAAATTGTACTGATACTGTTGCCACACACAGAGACTATTGTGCCTGTAATAAATAAATTGTCGTTTCATCTTAAACGTAGTATACGTTGTATATTTAGTAAGAGTTCCAGGTTAAATGTGCAGAAGAGAGCAGCTGATCACGGACACTGGTTATATGCAGTTCAAATGGCTCTAAGCGCCATGAGACTTAACATCTGAGGTCATCAGTCCCCTAGACTTGGAAACTACTTAAACTTAAGTAACTTAAGGACATCACACACATAATTCCCGAGGCAGGATGCGAACCTGCGACCGTAGCAACAGCGTGGTTCCGGACTGAAGCGCCTAGAACCGCTCGGCCACACCGGCCGGCTTATATGCAGTCATGTAACTAATACTACGGTGTCTGCAAGTGGAGATATTTTACCTCTGAACGGTAGTCTGTGAAGGAAGTATGTAGTCCACAGAGGACTATTTTCGTCACCAGTGGCGGAGTATTTCCTTAAAGCTTGAGAACAAGCTCATATTGTTACTGATGTAAGACAGGTTCAGCTATCTCATCAGCTAGTGACTGCCACTGTGGTTGTTGGTGCAAGTGACCGGAACCAAATCTAGTTGGTCCACAAGCCTGCAGCTATAGACGTTACAAGATCTACAACTCGACACGAGGTTCTGAGATTCTGGGAGATACCACCAAATGAAGCATTATACTATATATCTTTTAGAATGACGAATGATTTTGGGAAGTACTGTCTTCTTGTTTAATGGAAAAAGAGTGCGGTATACTAGAGCAACGATATTTAATTATTCTGTTGAGACACCATGACTATGAATTGGCCAATAAGATATAAAGCAACACTCGCTGTTAATTTAGGAGTACGTGTGGAAAGAGAAAACTGCTATTGGGACAATGTATTGCTAGGTCTCAATGACAGTCCAGGCTTTGGGCACTAGCACAAGCATCCACCATCTTTCAGGGACCAACAAAATGTCTGGACCAGTAGGAAAGTGGCCATCCTCACACGAGCAACACCTTTGTCCTAAAAGGCTGCTGTCTCGTGTACGTAGGAGTCTCACGGTGTCAACGACGATCTGAGCTTTGCCGTAACGAAATTGAACAATTTACTCTAGTAACACTCTGGCTGACATTTTTACATTTGTCTCAGAGTAGTGGTAGATACCCAGAAATGTGAATCTGAGATCCCAATTGCCATAACAGGCACGTTATTGGTTCAAATGGCTCTGAGCACTATAGGACTTAACTTCTGAGGTCATCAGCCCCCTAGAACTTAGACCTACTTAAACCTAACTAACCTAAAGACATTACACACGTCCATGCCCGAGGCAGGATTCGACCCTGTGACCGTAGCGGTCGCGCGGTTCCAGACTGTAGCGCCTAGAACCGCTCGGCCACCCCGGCCGGCCACGGTATTGTTTTATTGTTTTATTATTAATGCTAGAATACGTTATTATAGGCATGGACCGAAGTAGATAAATTTTGTGAAAATAGATGCCATTGAGATATACTTTTATTACATTTCTGTGGCTGGTCCACCTAATATGATCTCGCATTCGGGAGGACGACGGTTCAATCCCGCGTCCGGCCATCCTGATTTAGGTTTTCCGTGATTTCCCTAAATCACTCCAGGCAAATGCCGGGATGGTTTCTCTGAAAGGGCACGACCGACTTCCTTCCCCATCCTTCCCTAATCCGATGAGACCGATGACCTCGCTGTCTGGTCTCCTTTCCCCAGCAACCCAACCACCTAATATGATAGTTCTGATTGGCTATAAATGCAACGTTAATTGCTACGTTCATAATTATGAACTAAAATAATGGAATTTAGCTTCTAGCACTGGATCATGTAGGTAATTCACCACCACATAAACAGTCTGTGCTTAATGGATGTCATGATAACCTAGTTTCTATCTCTTCGTTATGCACATTTTTCATTATTCTCACATAACCTTCATGTATCATTCCTGCCGCTCAACTCCCGCTGCGATTAGTTCTGTGTACAGTTGCTTTGTCCTCAGCGTTGTTAATTAATAGGTATTACCTGAACTCCTGTGCCGTCACTGCACTCTGCCGCATCGTCACAAAGTGTGCGAAGTGATATGGTCCTGCTTGGAACCCATGGGTGACGCTGGAATAATACAGACACATTACTTATTGCACAGAAGTGAAGCTGCTAGGCTGCATCACCTAGAAAATAAATAATTACACAGAGCTCGAATGACTTTCGTGAAATACGTTTCTTACATTAAGATTACAACACATTTAATTACAACTAAATAATTAGATAAGTAGAACCATCCTTTAAATAATTCAGCTCCTAACAACTATAACTCTCTACGTCTAACTCTGCCTGGGCATCGATGTGGGCCACAGCGTGTCCAAGGAGCTTAATACTTGGTGCGAGTCATGCTGTTCTCGACGAACGTCCGGAGAGTTCCAAGGTTGCTCTGAGAGTGATTTTACGAATAATGGGTTTTGAGCAGACTAGCGTTCCTATTGCCTCCAACTGTTCAGTTTCGAAATTAGTCAATAGGCGACCACCAAATCCCCCACCACCAGACATCCTTCTTTCAGCTGTACAAGAATCATAATCCATACTACTTTATGGACGACACGTACAACTCCTTTAGTTAATCATCAGTATTTGTCTTTTTAGGGTCCCGTGTCTCAGTCGGTATAAACAGAGCCCTTACAGGATCTCTCCGTTGTCCGTCTGTTTGTCCGACTGTTAAGTCCCCTTTCTCTCAGGAATAGACAGGGGTATCAAGTTGAAATTTGTATAACAAACTGAAATTCACAGACCCTTGGCGATGTGAAAAATGTATACTTCTAAGTCAATGAAATCAAAAGATGAGGCCACTTATGACACATACACTCCTGGAAATGGAAAAAAGAACACATTGACACCGGTGTGTCAGACCCACCATACTTTCTCCGGACACTGCGAGAGGGCTGTACAAGCAATGATCACACGCACGGCACAGCGGACACACCAGGAACCGCGGTGTTGGCCGTCGAATGGCGCTAGCTGCGCAGCATTTGTGCACCGCCGCCGTCAGTGTCAGCCAGTTTGCCGTGGCATACGGAGCTCCATCGCAGTCTTTAACACTGGTAGCATGCCGCGAAAGCGTGGACGTGAACCGTATGTGCAGTTGACGGACTTTGAGCGAGGGCGTATAGTGGGCATGCGGGAGGCCGGGTGGACGTACCGCCGAATTGCTCAACACGTGGGGCGTGAGGTCTCCACAGTACATCGATGTCGTCGCCAGTGGTCGGCGGAAGATGCACGTGCCCGTCGACCTGGGACCGGACCGCAGCGACGCACGGATGCACGCCAAGACCGCAGGATCCTACGCAGTGCCGTAGGGGACCGCACCGCCACTTCCCAGCAAATTAGGGACACTGTTGCTCCTGGGGTATCGGCGAGGACCATTCGCAACCGTCTCCATGAAGCTGGGCTACGGTCCCGCACACCGTTAGGCCGTCTTCCGCTCACGCCCCAACATCGTGCAGCCCGCCTCCAGTGGTGTCGCGACAGGCGTGAATGGAGGGACGAATGGAAACGTGTCGTCTTCAGCGATGAGAGTCGCTTCTGCCTTGGTGCCAATGATGGTCGTATGCGTGTTTGGCGCCGTGCAGGTGAGCGCCACAATCAGGACTGCATACGACCGAGGCACACAGGGCCAACACCCGGCATCATGGTGTGGGGAGCAATCTCCTACACTGGCCGTACACCACTGGTGATCGTCGAGGGGACACTGAAGAGTGCACGGTACATCCAAACCGTCATCGAACCCATCGTTCTACCATTCCTAGACCGGCAAGGGAACTTGCTGTTCCAACGGGACAATGCACGTCCGCATGTATCCCGTGCCACCCAACGTGCTCTAGAAGGTGTAAGTCAACTACCCTGGCCAGCAAGATCTCCGGATCTGTCCCCCATTGAGCATGTTTGGGACTGGATGAAGCGTCGTCTCACGCGGTCTGCACGTCCAGCACGAACGCTGGTCCAACTGAGGCGCCAGGTGGAAATGGCATGGCAAGCCGTTCCACAGGACTACATCCAGCATCTCTACGATCGTCTCCATGGGAGAATAGCAGCCTGCATTGCTGCGAAAGGTGGATATACACTGTACTAGTGCCGACATAGTGCATGCTCTGTTGCCTGTGTCTATGTGCCTGTGGTTCTGTCAGTGTGATCATGTGCTGTATTTGACCCCAGGAATGTGTCAATAAAGTTTCCCCTTCCTGGGACAATGAATTCACGGTGTTCTTATTTCAATTTCCAGGAGTGTATTTTGATACTGGCAAACTCTTATCTCCTGTTGACTTAGGATCATGAAATTTGACAAGAAGTAACGTTTCACTGTGCTAATAAAGGAAAAAATCCGAACATTGCCAATTGGTAGTTATGTAAGACAAAAAAAAATTTGCCGTTTGTTATCCGTCTGTTAAGATCCCCTTTTCTCACGAATGGGTGGAGACCTCAAGTTGCAACTTGTATGAGACACGAGGGTCGACGGTGACTAAGCGCTGCAAAAAATTTAAGCTTCTAAGTCAGTGCACTAAAAAGATACGGCCGTCTGTACAGATCCCATTTCTTCAGGAACGAGTAGAGATATAAAGTTCAAATTTATGGTAACTACTAAGGTCTACGGTCCCCTTGGCGGTGTAAGTAATTTAAGATTCTAATTCAATGTAATAAAAAGATACGGCCACATTTGTTACATATTTTTATTCTAGCCAACTCACTCATGGAAGCCTTTAGATGATCTGGTGGCGCTGCGCCATACAGCGTACCTGGAAACGAAGAGGTCCGGGTTTGACTCTCGGTCGGGTCACGGATTTTCCAGTCTTCGTTTTGAACTACCCGCAACCTGTCAGCGATGTTAGGAGTCGCAGGAACAACACGTGTTCGGATTCCACGTTAAGCCGTGGGTCGCCTTCCACCGGTTGAAGAACTGGGACAAGGACACGGACACGCAAGTCACCGTAGTGGCGTCCAGTAGAAAAACTTGCACCAGTCCACTGAGTCACACGAAATGACACTCACACACACACACACACACGCACACACACACACACACACACACACAAACACACACAATTATTACCCGCAATTTAGTTATATTTTTGTTTATTTTGGTATACGGTCGTTTTACACTGATAACGCATGTTTTGTTTATTTGTTGTTATATCTTTTCAGTTTTGAAGCTGCTAGGTTAGTTTCGTTATCGCTGCCATGCTGTTAACCATGGCTGCTCCGTTGTCTATTTGCACCAAAGAAGAGCAACGTTCATCGATCCGTTTTTTGTTGTCAGAAGGTGTATCAGGGACTGAAATTCATCGAAGACTTTCGGTACAGTACGGGAATAGTGTTTTGCCACAACGGATTGTCTACGAATGGATTGAAAAATTCAGAAATGCTCGCACAAGTGTTACACACGATGAAGGAGCCGGACGACCGTTTACCGCCACAAATGAAGAAATCATTGCGCGTTCGCGTGAAATGATTCTCTTAGACAGACGATTAACTATTGACGAAGTGGAACATCGTCTGCAAATTAGTCGCGGTTCTGCCAACGAAATCATCCAAAACAGATTTGGCTTTTATAAAGTTTAAGCAAGATGGGTCCCAAACCAATTGACACAGTTGTATAAGCAAACGCGCTTGGACATCTGCAAAAACATTTGGGTCGCTATGTTAACGAAGGGGACAACTTCTTAGACAGGATCATTACTAGTGACGAAACATGGATCCATCATTACAAGCCGGAGAGTAAACGGCAGAGAATTGAATGGAAACATCCAAATTCGCCGTGCAAGGAAAAGTTTAAGACCCAATCGTCCGCAAGAAAACTGATGATTACGGTTTTTTGGGACGCACAGGGTCCAGTATTGGAACATCATGGGGAAAGGTGCACAACAATATACGGTGTACGTTACAGTCAGATGCTTGCTGCCAGGCTAAAGCCTGGAATTCGAAGCAAACGCCGAGGATTGCTGTCAAAAGGTGTTATGTTGTTGCACGACAGTGCCCGTCCGCATACTTTCGCCCACACTACTGAAACGCTCCAGAAACTCAAATTTGAAGTAGTGGATCATCCTACATATAGTCCCGATATTGCCCCTCCTGTCTATCACTTGTTTGGTCCACTCAAACAAGCATTAAGAGGCCGTTGATTTGCCTCGGGCGGAGCAGTAAAAAAACCGGTGCATTCCTGGCTCGCAGCTCAACTGAGAACCTTCTTTTATGAGGGCATCAGGAAGCTTGTACAACGATAGACCAAGTACGTTGAAACGCAAAGAGACTATGTCGAAAATGATGTTCTTGTAAATTTCGTATTAACACGGGTAATGTATCACGAAGCAAATACCGTCCACACTGGCAGCATGTTACGTGATACCAAGTACTTATACGTTTCTGACTATTACAGCGCAATCTATCACAAAGCGAAAATAGTGGTCCAACTAAAACATTCATATTTCTTTACGTACTACACGAATATGTAATAAAAATGGAGGTTCCTATTAAAAAAACGCAGTTGATATCCGTTTGACCTATGGCAGCGCCATCTAGCGGGCCAACCATGGCGCCATCTAGTTTCCCCCTTGAAGCTAGACAAGTTTCGTCCTTTGTAGTTTTTTCGTTTGGCGCTTATTTCGTGATTATAAAATGTTATTGTAATCCAAATAGGAAATTTAAAAGAACGTCATATTTCGACATAGTCTCCTTGCGTTTTAACGCACTTGGTCCGTTGTTGTACAAGCTTCCTGATGCCCCCACAAAAGAAGGTTCTCGGTTGAGCTGCGAGTCAGGAATGCACCGCTTCTTTCACTGCTCCGTCCGAGGCAAATCGACTGCGTCTTAAAATATAAATTTGTACGGAACCCTCCGAGAGCGAGTTCTACTCGCACTTGTGCGTTTTCTCTTTAGTTATTGAGTTAGATCCCTCACTGTGGATATGATGACTTTTATATTTAAGAAATCCCGATTTTTCGGCGAAGGTGTGTTCCTACTGTTAAGTGAGTCCGCTTGAAAACACCTCTCTCTCTCTCTCTCTCTCTCTCTCTCTCTCTCTCTCTCTCTCTCTCTCTGTCTCCTGCTTTCAACAGTTACCTAACCACAACACAGCTCATCTATCTCCGTTTCAGAGCTGCATTCAGTATGAGAGAAGAAACTTGACTGAATTTTTTTGTGCATCTCACATTTATCGTCTGCTATGAGTCCGGATGTTCTTCTGCTTAAGTAAGACATCACAAGTAATTCTCTCTAACTAGATACGTACGTTTCATGTGAGAAACAGCTCATCATTGTGAACAGCAATGGTGGTTTTCCTTTCGTTATCTGTTAACGCAGGTTAAATAAACTGCAGAAAGCAACCAAGCCACTTGGATACTTTCTGATGAAACTGAAATAGTGTACTCCCTAACAACTTTCTTTTAAATTAGTGCTCTGATAGTGAGCAGATGAATGCTGTTTACCTCAGTGTGTTGTAGCGTTGGAGAATTGCGTTCTTTTATTTATTTGGTGTCAAACCATTACTTTCGGTCGATAGCGAAAATGTATTTATGAAAACGTTTATAGTTACACTCTATTCAGCTCTCAGTGCGGCTTAAAGTAAAAAATAAATGCTGCCGCAGGAGCTTTAACTTACACTCCTGGAAATTGAAATAAGAACACCGTGAATTCATTGTCCCAGGAAGGGGAAACTTTATTGACACATTCCTGGGGTCAGATACATCACATGATCACACTGACAGAACCACAGGCACATAGACACAGGCAACAGAGCATGCACAATGTCGGCACTAGTACAATGTATATCCACCTTTCGCAGCAATGCAGGCTGCTATTCTCCCATGGAGACGATCGTAGAGATGCTGGATGTAGTCCTGTGGAACGGCTTGCCATGCCATTTCCACCTGGCGCCTCAGCTGGACCAGCGTTCGTGCTGGGCGTGCAGACCGCGTGAGATGACGCTTCATCCAGTCCCAAACATGCTCAATGGGGAACAGATCCGGAGATCTTGCTGGCCAGGGTAGTTGACTTACACCTTCTAGAGCACGTTGGGTGGCACGGGATACATGCGGACGTGCATTGTCCTGTTGGAACAGCAAGTTCCCTTGCCGGTCTAGGAATGGTAGAACGATGGGTTCGATGACGGTTTGGATGTACCGTGCACTATTCAGTGTCCCCTAGACGATCACCAGTGGTGTACGGCCAGTGTAGGAGATCGCTCCCCACACCATGATGCCGGGTGTTGGCCCTGTGTGCCTCGGTCGTATGCAGTCCTGATTGTGGCGCTCACCTGCACGGCGCCAAACACGCATACGACCATCATTGGCACCAAGGCAGAAGCGACTCTCATCGCTGAAGACGACACGTCTCCATTCGTCCCTCCATTCACGCCTGTCGCGACACCACTGGAGGCGGGCTGCACGATGTTGGGGCCTGAGCGGAAGACGGCCTAACGGTGTGCAGGACCGTAGCCCAGCTTCATGGAGACGGTTGCGAATGGTCCTCGCCGATACCCCAGGAGCAACAGTGTCCCTAATTTGCTGGGAAGTGGCGGTGCGGTCCCCTACGGCACTGCGTAGGATCCTACGGTCTTGGCGTGCATCCGTGCGTCGCTGCGGTCCGGTCCCAAGTCGACGGGCACGTGCACCTTCCGCCGACCACTGGCGACAACATCGATGTACTGTGGAGACCTCACGCCCCACGTGTTGAGCAATTCGGCGGTACGTCCACCCGGCCTCCCGCATGCCCACTATACGCCCTCGCTCAAAGTCCGTCAACTGCACATACGGTTCACGTCCACGCTGTCGCGGCATGCTACCAGTGTTAAAGACTGCGATGGAGCTCCGTATGCCACGGCAAACTGGCTGACACTGACGGCGGCGGTGCACAAATGCTGCGCAGCTAGCGCCATTCGACGGCCAACACCGCGGTTCCTGGTGTGTCTGCTGTGCCGTGCGTGTGATCATTGCTTGTACAGTCCTCCCGCAGTGTCCGGAGCAAGTATGGTGGGTCTGACACACCGGTGTCAATGTGTTCTTTTTTCCATTTCCAGGAGTGTATTAAGCTCGTAACGATTCGGCTCTGATAAAATGAAACTTCAGTGCTTGCCCAAGTGACCTATGGTACAAAATGGTGTTACTTTTACTTATGGTGACAAACAATAGTCATCACATTCAATCACTTGAGAGATGTAAGACTCCGTTCCGATATCAAAGATACTGTAAAAGTCACGCACACAACAAAGTAAACAGAACACCAATGGATTATACATAAAGGATAATCTTAAGAATACGTTTGTAAAGTCCCTCGTTCATGCAATAGGATCGACTTCCATACATCATAGGATATTGCCTAAAAGGAATTGAAAAGGAAAGTGAGCTCACCCATAATTTCGGAAATCTTTCAATAAGATGAGTTACAGAACGTAAACACACGTTCCTGCTATTATATAACAGTCACTTTGAAAATTCCCGCTATTTAGACCATTCACCAAAGGAAAATAGCCTACTTTCTTCTTATTTTCTTCGGTTCTAGAATGGAGGATGCCAAGCTCGCGCCCACTACTTTAGAGAAGTTAGAGCACAGGATAGGTAATTCTGACGTTCAATTTGATAATGAAAGTAAGACTTAAGAATAATCAACACACTTTCATAGTATTTGTTGACATAGAAAAAGTGTTCCATAATGTAAAATGTTGCAAAATATCCGGAACGCTCAGAGAAACAGATGTCAGCCTTAGGCAAGAAAGTAATAAACGTTATGTGTAAGAACCAAAAAGGGAGAATAGGAGCGGAAGACCACCATCGATGTGCTCGGATTACAAGGGGTAGAAGACAAGAATACAGTCTTTCTCTCCTGCTGTTCAATCCTTGTATCTTAGTAGCTTTAATGAAAATAAAAGATAAGTTCAAGGGTGGGGTTAAAATTCAGGATGAAAGAATATCCGTGATGAGATTTGCTAATTGCTATCCACAATGGAAGCGAAAAGGAATCACAGGACATACTGAACAAATTAATGGTCTAGTAAGCACAAAATTTTGCACGAAACGAAGAAACGGGAAAGTGATGAGAAATAGCAGAAATGAGATTACTGATAAAATTAACATCAAAATTGAGAACCACAAACTAGACAAAATAAAGGAATTCTGCTACCTTGGAAGCGAAATAACGCATGATAGACCAAGAAAGGAGAAAGTAAATAGGAGAGTAGCACAGAGAAAGAGGGCGAAAGAACTCTACTTGTATCAAACATTGGTCTCAATTTAAGGAAGTAAGATGGAAGAAAGATTATGATTTAAAGTCCTGTCGACCACGAGGTCACTGGAGACGGAGCAAAAGATCGGATTGTTTGATAAGAATGGAGAAGGAAACCGGCCAGGCACTTTGAAAAGAACTGTGACAGCATTTACTGGAGTAATTTAGGGAAATCACGTGTACAGGATGCGCATATGGGCAGGCGGTGAGCGTTATGGAATGAATAGGACAAAGTTTAGACAAAGGCCATTTATTGGAGAAAGCATGTTAAAAAGGGGTCACCTAGGCCTAGGGAGGTGAGGGTGAGCCAGAGCGTAGAGTTTGGCGAAACATGGTTCGCGAAGCTAATGAAAGTTGTTGTCTGCCAAAACTAAGTTCAAAATGGTTCAAATGGCTCTGAGAACTATGCGACTTAACCTCTGTGGTCATCAGTCCCCTAGAACTTAGAACTACTTAAACCTAAGTAACCTAAGGACATCACACACATCCATGCCCGAGGCAGGATTCGAACCTGCGACAGTAGTGGTCGCGCGGTTCCAGACTGTAGCGTCTAGAACCGCTCGGCCACCCCGGCCGGCAAAACTACGTCCACAGTGCCTCAGCACCGGGAGAAGCGGGAGATGTTCACTGCTACAGGTCGCGCATCCGCCTCGCGGGTGAGCAAGAATACAAGAGATCGGGCCCGGCGACAGGCGGCCGGGTATATTTGACGCACCACGCGGCTTCCTCCGCCCTGATTGGTCAGGACCGAGCAAACCGTGCGGGCGGCATGGAACTTTCCAGAGCGTTGCCTGTTAAGCGACGCCTGGGGCGGCGTTACCTCGTAATCACATGAGAGAGGCGCGTTAACAAGGTGCCTTTCATCGGTGCTGACTTCCTGTTGCTAAACCGTGGGACGAAATAACTTACAGACAACTAACACTGCCGGCCGTGGCTTGGCCGCAATGGAAAAATTAAGTTACCGTTTGGAGGCTCATATAATAAAATCCTCTACTGTCTGGCTCATTCTTTACACACGAAAACCCTAAATCTGGATGGCCGGAGGCGGAGTTGAACCACCGTCCTCCCGAAGGCAAGTCCAGTATGCTTGCCACTGCACCACTTCACTCGGTGAATTTGAAGAAAACTTTTTTAAAAATTTACGTCTGCAGCACACCATTACAGGGACGTGAATCATGGACTGTGTGGGTAGCTGAGAAGAACAGGATCGAAGTGTCTGAGATGTGGTGTTATTGAAAGACGTTGAAAATTATGTGGCCTTGTAACACATGTCGACTATTGATCCTGTAACGTCTGTAATTTTTAGCTGCATCTGAATACTTTTCCCAATCTGTAAATTAGTGCAACCTTAAAATACTCTGTAAACGTCTTTTTTCAAAGTTATGTTATGTTACGCTGTACGGGGTGGTCAGAGACAGCCTATAAAACTTATAAGGATGTTGCAGGGAGGTGGAGATGAGCAACATTTCTTAAGAAAAAATTCAACTGGTTGCTCCGTTTCCAAGCTATTTAGGTTTGGTGTTGGCCACTCAGGTACTTGCGAGAGCTAATTCAAGCATTTACACGTGCTATAGTGTGGTAATGCACAAACGTCTGTGGACCCATGAGTTACCACTTGTTAACATTCTGATTACATTAAAATCTGTTTTTTTCTTAAGGTTAGCAATAGCTACGTTTCGTCGGTGTGAAGAAACCAAACGACGAACGTGTTTGGCGACACCGCCACTGGATGATTGCTTGAACCTGCTCACACGACGACCTGGACCACCTGTCTCCCTAACTTCAAAGCCAAATATATCAGAAATATCACAACGCATCGAATTGTTTTCTTAACAGTTATTTCTCAGCACTACTTCTCCAGCAAACAACCTTCGAAGCTTTTCGGACTGTTTTGACCACCTGTATGTGTACTACATTGTAACGTACGTAACTACTTCATGCTCAAGGAATGCAGTATTGCATGCAATAGAGAATCTGGAAGGAAATCGTTCCATAAGGGTAAGGTTTAGGTGGGAGTGGAGAAGGTGAACAGGTGAGAGTTAGCGCTCCTACTCTTTGTGTAGCAAGGAGTCTGTACCAGGTATTCGATGAGTAAACAACCCGAGTGTACAATGAGACAAGGATTTCTCGAGAAGGGTATAAAATTGCCTCAGATGTGAATTTTTATTAGCCGTTGTATCACGTCATTGATTGAATCGCTCCGAGATTTGGATCTCCGACACCGAGAGGAAATTTTCGGAGCATATTACTTCAAGAGCTATTATTGCATCATACAGCATTGTTCTGCCGCCACAGAGTACGGCCTCTACATCCATCTTCAGGCAAACAAATGTTTAGTTTTGTATGTACGTATTTAGTTTTGCATATACACATATTTCAGCGTTTGGCTGAAGTTTTCATATTATAATTGCTTCATCTTAACTGCACATCATGAATCTTCATTTATCCTCTGTCACTCATCTGTCGGGCTCCTATCATAGTTGCAAGAATATTTCGAGTTTTAAAACAAGATGGAAGCATCGAACTGAATAATTTCAATAATGGAAAGAAGTGTTAAGTTTCCTAGACCAATAGTTTTTGCAGTTTCAGGCAGTTTTTTGTGTAAAGTTGGTAAGTTCAAAGTGCAGTAAGTCAATGTTTAACTGGAATTTCTATATGGAGCAATAAGTTTCAATACTTGTTAAAATCATTTAGCAAAAAATGAAAATACCTTGGAAAACAGTGATTACAAAATTAATACCAGGCCATTCCTGTTCGTATGTAATCCCTGCTCGTGTAATGGTGTAACTGTGCATTGGTACTTATGTCTTTTTTTGCTGTTAAGTTGAAAGTATTAGTCAGAAAGCTTGTTGTGAGACAGAACAGTTTTATGGTTCAAATGGCTCTGAGCAATATGGGACTTAACATCTGACGTCGTCAGTCCCCTAGAACGTAGAACTACTTAAACCTAACTAATCTAAGGACATCACACACATCCATGCCCGAGGCAGGATTCGAACCCGCGAACATAGTGGTCGCGCGGTTCCAGACTAAAGCGCCTAAAACCGCTCGGCCACACAGGCCGGCCAGTTTTACGGTCTTCTCGCTAGGCTGTAGTCAGTCTGCACAAGTTTGTGTAAAGTGCGCTTAATAGTTCTTGAAGTATTTGGGCTCTTAAAATTATGAGCTTCAGCATTTGGTTCAAGATATAATAGGACCAACTAGTTCCAAACTGGTAAGCACTTCTCCCCCTAGTTAAATGGGATAGTGCTATTATACATTTTCATTCAACTTTAAAGGAAAGTAGTATGCTGCGGTAATTATTGGAAAACAGATTAACTCATGACTGCATCACTAGTCCATCCAATTGCCTTTGTTCAAATGGTTCAAATGGCTCTGAGCACTATGGGACTTCACATCTATAGTCATCAGTCCCCCAGAACTTAGAACTACTTAAACCTAACTAATCTAAGGACGTCACACAACACCCAGTCATCACAATTGTCTTTGTGTCCAATTGCCTAAACAATTAATTAGGCACTTCCTTCACTTTACATTGTATATCTGACTGAAATAACTTTGGCCTAATTTAGGCTGGAGACCGTCTTTAATTTGCATCACGAGATCATTCATATTTTCACCATGTACCATTGTTTCGATTCTTGTTTGAGTATCTTTAATCCTTTCAATACTTAGCTCAGGCATGGAACAAAATAAAGCCTGATAATCCTTTCCATCAGCTCACAATAGCTGAGAGAGGACAAGTTACTCTCTCACTTATTTTTCATAAGGATTTTGTTACAACATTATGCAACTTGAGCGGGACTCTGGAATGTTAACGGCCTGAGCAGGCGTTGATGGAGCCTGGTAGGGGGCTACAAGCGTGAGGTATTTTTATGGTTTGTAGTTTGTAGAAACGGCATGTTGGAAGTTGAGAGCAAATGGCGATGGGCCCATCTCTCAGTAAAGCTTGCTGGACAGGTCCACAGCCGCACAAGGTAGACAGAGCACCCTATAGACAGACAGGTCTCCAGCAGGACAATACCACTATACCTACACTGGCGCCAGCCGAAGGCTGGGCTGGGGTCAATGGACAGAAGGGACACATCTACAGGGTGTTTCAAAAATGACCGGTATATTTGAAACAGCAATAAAAACTAAACGAGCAGCGATAGAAATACACCGTTTGTTGCAATATGCTTGGGACAACAGTACATTTTCAGGCAGACAAACTTTCGAAATTACAGTAGTTACAATTTTCACCAACAGATGGCGCTGCGGTCTGGGAAACTCTACAGTACGATATTTTCCACATATCCACCATGCGTAGCAATAATATGGCGTAGTCTCTGAATGAAATTACCCGAAACCTTTGACAACGTGTCTGGCGGAATGGTTTCACATGCAGATGAGATGTACTGCTTCAGCTGTTCAATTGTTTCTGGATTCTGGCGGTACACCTGGTCTTTCAAGTGTCCCCACAGAAAGAAGTCACAGGGGTTCATGTCTGGCGAATAGGGAGGCCAATCCACGCCGCCTCCTGTAAGTTTCGGATAGCCCAAAGCAATCACACGATCACCGAAATACTCATTCAGGAAATTAAAGACGTCGGCCGTGCGACGTGGCCGGGCACCATCTTGCATAAACCACGAGGTGTTCGCAGTGTCGTCTAAGGCAGTTTGTACCGCCACCAATTCATGAAGAATGTCCAGATAGCGTGATGCAGTAATCGTTTCGGATCTGAAAAATGGGCCAATGATTCCTTTGGAAGAAATGGCGGCCCAGACCAGTACTTTTTGAGGATGCAGGGACGATGGGACTGCAACATGGGGCTTTTCGGTTCCCCATATGCGCCAGTTCTGTTTATTGACGAAGCCGTCCAGGTAAAAATAAGCTTCGTCAGTAAACCAAATGCTGCCCACATGCATATCGCCGTCAACAATCCTGTGCACTATATCGTTAGCGAATGTCTCTCGTGCAGCAATGGTAGCGGCGCTGAGGGGTTGCCGCGTTTGAATTTTGTATGGATAGAGGTGTAAACTCTGGCGCATGAGACGATATGTGGACGTTGGCGTCATTTGGACCGCAGCTGCAACACGGCGAACGGAAACCCGAGGCCGCTGTTGGATCACCTGCTGCACTAGGTGCGCGTTGCCCTCTGTGGTTGCCGTACGCGGTCGCCCTACCTTTCCAGCACGTTCATCCGTCACGTTCCCAGTCCGTTGAAATTTTTCAAACAGATCCTTTATTGTATCGCTTTTCGGTCCTTTGGTTACATTAAACCTCCGTTGAAAACTTCGTCTTGTTGCAACAACACTGTGTTCTATGCTGTGGAATTCCAACACCAGAAAAATCCTCTGTTCTAAGGAATAAACCATGTTGTCTACAGCACACTTGCACGTTGTGAACAGCACACGCTTACAGCAGAAAGACGACGTACAGAATGGCGCACCCACAGACTGCGTTGTCTTCTATATCTTTCACATCACTTGCAGTGCCATCTGTTGTTGAAAATTGTAACTACTGTAATTTCGAATGTTTGTCTGCCTGAAAATGTACTGTTGTCCCAAGCATATTGCAACAAACGGTGTATTTCTATCGCTGCTCGTTTAGTTTTTATTGCCGTTTCAAATATACCGGTCATTTTTGAAACACCCTGTACACAGTGCAGTCGTAAACCGGGCATTGTGTGCAGCGCCACGCCTAACAAAATTTCACAAGTTTTCATGTTCGCCGATACTGCTAATAGGCCTGTGACCTACTTACATTGGCCGCCTCGGTTGTATAAGAAAGTCTGGCATCTGAGAAACAGTTAGAGAGAGAATCTTTATTACACCTCACAGCTAGGACTACTATACTCCAAGGCACAGGCAACTTAGATAAAGATCTTTAATATTGTATCTGTGCACTTATAGCCATGGAAAGCGACTTGACTCCAGAGAAAAACATCTTCTCCCACCTCGAAGACTTAAAAAAGCCAGTAATTGGCGGTTTCCTTTTTTTCCAGAGATGCGGGTTTCTTTATTCTTGCGCTGGTTCGATATGAGTTTGTGCTTCCGTGTAGGAGGGGAGATTTAGCGCCTCTATAGCCCTGTATTGGTTCAAGACGAGGTGAAGGCGGTGTCGTTCGTGCACTTTGTGAGGAAACGGAATTTTTATCTGGCACTCAGGCTCTGGACTTTGGCCTGGTCGAACCTCTGGCATGTTTGGTTGGTACTTGGGACCTGTCCTAAGATTGACTTCACTTGCGAGTAGTTTGGACTGGGGAGCCTGTGGTGATGCTCTTACTGTACTGACGGTGTGACTTCAAACGTCTCGGACTAATTATTTTCCGAGGGCACACTTATTCGTTTTCGGTTTACCAGCCTTGATATTCTGTCATAACGAGTTCTGCATAAATTACGTCGTTGTCTGGTTTTTGGAAAATAAATGTTATCAGTAAACCAGGTTTTGCATACATTCTCAGTCATTTTTATATAGCCCCCGAAGAGAGTAACTTCCATTGTGGCATCCCATGCCAGCTTAACTTGCAACTGACTTTCAAAATCTTGGTAAAGGGGTAGCATTGTAGGGTGTAATTGCTCTGTTAGCATTTCCATACAGTATTATTGGGTGATAAGGAATGAGGATGTTCCTTGCAGAATGGGTGAAGATGGGAACATACGGAATACACTTACAAGAAGAAGGGACAAGATGATTGAAAGTGTGTTAAGATACTAGGAATAACTTCCATTGTGCTAGAGGGAGCTGTGGAGGGTAAAAATGTAGGGGAAGATAGATATTGGGGTATATCCAACAATAATTCTGGAGGTTGGGTTTTTTAGTGCTCATCTAAGACAAAGGGTGGTATCCACCATTGGAAAGAAAGTATGTCAAGATCAACATATGAACAAAAAATTGGTCATCTCTATGTCAGATATCTTGTAATGTGTGCTTGACGTAGACGGAATTTGTTTTCGACGATGAGTTATACGAGGAGATGGAAGGACACAGGACATATGTGGATCATTTCGAGGAAAAAGTTCTGACATCAGCCCAATGGAAAACTATCTCTTTCTTTCCGGTACACGTATAGGCAATACCTTCGTCATATGGTCACATGGAACAGACAAGTAGAACGATTTCCTCCTACATCTCAGTTCCATATCCCAGAACATCAGCTTTACTGTGGTAGTAGAAGTAGAATGTGGACACATGACAAAGGTGTTGAGGCGACTGCCAAGGAGGAAGCGATCAAGAATAATAGATGAAATAACCAATACAGGAATGACATTTTAAGAGTCGGAACATGCTGTAGAATGACAGAAGTTTAAAAACTAGAAAAATATGAATAGGGAAATGAAAAGGTGCCATCTACATACAGTCGTGCTCAGTGAAGTGAAACGTAAAGAAGATAAGGATATCTCGTCAGACGAATATACATTAACGTTACTAGTAGCAGAGAAGGGTATAGCGGGAGAAAGATTCGTTATGAACAGGGATGTAGTGCAGAGAATGAGATACTGTCAACAGCTCAGTAATAGGTTTGGTATTTCAGATTCAACAGCAAACCAGCTCCGGCAAAGATGGTTCAGCCACCAGCAGGAGATGAAGAGATACAGAAGGTATAGGAGGATACTAAATGGGTAATTCACTATTTAAAGGGAAATGAATATCCAATAATCATGGGAGATTGGGACGCCGTTGTATGGGAAGGAAAAGAAGCTAGGGCTACTGGAGAATATGAGCTTGGTAGTAGGTGTGAGAGAGAACGAAGGTTATCTTAGTTCTGCGAAAACTTTTAGACGCTTATAGCGGGTATTTTGTTTAAGAATGGTAAGAGGAGGAGGTATATTTGGTAAAGACCCGGAGACATGTGAGGATTCGAGTGGGATTAAATCATGGCCCGACAGAGGTTCAGAAGACAAATATTGGGTTGCAAGACGTACTGGTGAGCCGATCTAGACTCAAGTCACAATTTAGTGACGATGAAGAGCTGGCTGAAAGTTTATAGAATCGTTAGGAAGAATCAGCGGGGAAGGAAATGGGATACCGAAGTACGGTGGAATGACGAGGCGCATTTGAAGTTTGCGAAGGATGAAGATCCTGCGGTAAGGAATAGCAAGGTATGCAGGTCAGGCGAAGAGGAGTGAACCTATGTAAAATGGGTAACCACGTATGTTATACAGACAAACATAGGTACGAAGAAACTAGGGTAACAGAAGAAATACTTCCACTGATCTACAAAAGACGGAAAGACAAAAATTTTCAGGGAAATATGGAAGTACAGCAATATAAATCCTGTAGGAATGAAATAAACAGATAGTGCAGGACAGAAGTGAGAAAAAAATTGATAAAGAGATGATCGTTTGGAAGACAGTATATAAAAAAGTCAGAACAACTTCCTGTGAAATTTAAAGTAATGGTAATAACATTAAGAGTGTAAAGTGAATTCCACTTATAAACGCAGAGGAGACAACTGACAGTGTAACGCTATCACAGCAGACAGGGGAATAAGAGTTTTAAATGTCATCTGTCACAATGTGTACAAGGGGATGCACAGTGACGCTATGTGTGATTTGCAGATGAAAGTCTATTGCGTCCTCCCCCTGCTTCTCGTAACTGAACTGCAGCCAACTTGCTAACGTCACATCTCATAGAGGTTGCCCCAGTTGGTTTTTCTCCGTCGGTCATTAGCCCTGAGGCTTGTCCAATAAACAGTGCATAATAATGTGACAAGTGGGTAGATTTAAATGCTAAGCATAATGGCAATCGTAAAACGTTAGGGCACCAATTAATTTCTTTTTATTTCACCAATCGTAAAATTAATGAAACGAGTTCTAGAGCAGGCTGTCGTTAATATTCACAAATTTGCCGGTCATTAATCATCAGTTCCCGATCACCGCAGAAGTCTCAGAAATGGTTCACAAGATCATAGAATCAACATGACATCGCATAAACATGTTTTCCGAGGCCACTTTAAGAGTTAATTCCGACTTCACGTGGAACTGCACTCCACACACTAGTTAACACGTCGCCACCTCAGAAAACGATCCTATACTACCTTGGATTAACACAACATCCGACAAGTACGTCATCCGAGGCAATTTTTCAGCAAACTCTTCCGTCTTTACATGAGATGAGATTTCATACAGATTCACGTATTACCTGCTGTGAAATCGATCGTAGACTAGTAATGAGTTATCTTAGCACTTTGGAGCCTGCTCTCTCAGTGCGCACTTACGGTTGGTCCAACTTTCCATCAATAAGCACTGATAGTAATTAAAATTTGTAATTAGTATCTCTTAATTAACTGAATTATATTAAAATTATTATTAACAAGTTCTCTGTGCTAGTAACGTCATCAGCACGGTTGGAGCAGTATATTAATATTTAAGTAGTAAATATAAATAATAAGAGATTCTGTTTTTGGAGCCCAGCGTAGTAGACGAATTCCCTCTGTCATTCTCTGTTGAAGTAAGATACGGCTCTTGCTCTCCCGTCCGCTATGAGACCATCTGGCACGTCATTCGGTAAGCCTGCCTTGTGATCCTACATACTATCTAGCCACCAGTAACAAAATCTTTCTATACTGTGCATTAAACATAGCAAAAAAATGTAATAAACTTGGGCATGGATGTAGTATAATCGCCACAATATGTGGAGGAGTTCATTGAAGGTCTCTATGAGAGGAAGAACGTGCTCATGAAGTGACATAAAAAGAAATTATAGTCGATATGGAAGACATAGGGGATTCCGTATTAGAGTCTACCTGTAAAAGAGCACTGGAAGGCTTGAGATCAAATAAGCAGAATGGACAGGTATATTCCAACAGAATTTTTAAAACTAATAGGGGAAATAGCAAACAAACGACTGTTCAAGTTTGTATGTTAAGTCTGTGAGACTGGTGATGTACCAAAAATTTCGGAAAAATATCGTACATATAGTATTCCGGAAATAGCAAGGGTAGCAAAGCGCGAGAACTATCGCACAATCAGATTAATAGGTCATGCAACCAAGCACCTGGCAAAAATAATATACACAAGAATGGAAAAGAAAACTACGGACCCGTTAGATGGCGATCAGTTGGCTTTAGGAAAGGTACAGACGATGGCTTCGTCATGGCAGCCAGACTGAAGAAAAATCAGAACACTCTAGCAGGATCTGTTTACCTAGGAAAAGCGTTCGTCCTTGCGTAAAAGGACAAGATGGTCAAAACTCCGAGAAACATAGATCTAAGCTATAGTGATTGTCTGTTGGTTGTATTTCAATCTCTGTCTTCCTCTAGACTTTTTACCCTCTACATCTCCATCTAGTGCCATGGAAGCTCTCCCAGGATGTCTTAACACACGTTCTATAGTCCTGTCCCTCCTTTTTATCAATGTCTTCGATGTATTCCTTTCTTCGCCGATTCTGCAGAGAATCTCCTCACTCCTTATCCTATCAGTGCACCTAGTTATCAACATTCTTAAGTAGCACCACTGTTGATTCTCTTCTGCTCTGGTTTTCCAGTCCCTGATTCACTACCATACAATGCTGCGTTCCAAACGTACACATTCTCTGGGCCAGGAATTTTCCTTTTGCCTCTGTTATTGTGCTTTTTATATCCTCCTTGATTCGTCGATGATGGGTTACTTTGCTTCCCACTTAACAGAATTCCTTAACTGCCTTTGCATTGTGGTCACCAATTTTGATATTGGGTTTCTCCGCTGCTTCTCATTATTTTTCCCTTACACCAGCGTATCCTCAATGCATATCGTGTACTCATTACGTTGTTCATTCCGTTCGACAGATCCTGTAGCTCTTCTTTGCATTCACTGAGCAAGCTATATCATCAGTGAATATTATCACTGCTATCCTTTCATCTTGAATTTCAATCCCACTCTTAAACCTTTTTTTTTCTGTCATTGCTTCTCCGACCATGGGGCAAAGTTCTACATTCTTGTCTTACACCCGACTTGATCCTTGTCTTCCAAACTTATTGTTCCCTATTGGTCCATGTGTATATACCGTATTACGCGATTTTCTTTATAGCTTACTCCTGTTTTTTTTTCGAAATTTCGAACATTTTGCACTATTTCACACTTTCGAACGTTTCTTCCAGGTCGAGATATCCTCAGAAAGAGTTCTGATTTTTTCTTCAGCCTTGCTTTCATAAGCAACACAACGTCAGGGCTACTTCTCTGCTGCCCTTACCTTGCCTTAATCCAACATTGCTGTGCAAATTGACGGATAAATGGCTACTCTCGAGTCAACCCACACAGAGTTATCGAGTGCCGTTGACACTAGCTTTGCAGAAGCGGAAATAAAATTGGAAAAATTTCAGGCTGATTGCTGAGACCATAGGTGAGTACGCTTAATTAAAAGTACAATTAGATAATGAGATTATTAATAAGACTCGCAGTATTGCGTCTGCCCGGCAGGTCTCTGAATGTGGTGTGGGTAGATCTCTGTCGGTAGGTCTGCAGTCTGCTCCACCCAGAGTCACTTCAGGCGGCAACAACAAGGAGACAGACAGTGCATTACTAGTAAATATTCGGCACGTGGCACCTTCGCCGGACGTAGTCTTTTTGTCAGACCTACTGCGGTTTGTGCTACCTGCACGGCAAACTCAGATACTGCTCTGTTATCAAAGAACGAATCATACAAAATGGTTCAAATGGCTCTAAGCACTATGGGACTTAACATATGAGGTCATCAGTCCCCTAGACTTAGAACTACTTAAACCTAACTAACCTAAGGATATCACACACATCCATGTCCGAGGCTGGATTCGAACCTGCGACCGTAGCATCCGCGTAGTTCCGAACTGAAGCGACTCATGCAGTGACAAGCACAACAAAAGAGACAACCACGACTATTCACCCAAGAACATGTCTTTTTATTGCAGTCGGAGTAGAGCTCTCCCATTCTTTAGTAGGGAGGAATGCATATCAGTTCATCCTCTTGTTCCACTCTCCTTCTAACTGGTAATGATTCAGCGAGATGAACAGTAGAATTCAAAAAATACTTTTCATCACAACTATCCAAACGGGTTACGACACCTCCAGTAACAGCCATCGGCAGTTGTTAAATGCTTTTGGGCACCACCTCGTTTCCGAAGCAAGTCGCTTGTGGCATATCACTGGACGCTACAGCTCAGATTTTGCACAACTGAGCCGGAAATTCTTAGTCCAGTGCTAGAACCGGACACGTCAGCAGAGGTCGTATTGACGGGCTTCGCGTACAGTCTGAATGACAAAAGTCTTCGGGAGTACTTTCTACTCGAAGTATCGGCAGGACGATGACTGGAGTCTCCATAGACCCCAAGGAGGAGATCCAATTAATTTATCACCGTATGCAGTAATGGGCGTGTAGACATATTCTAATTGTACCTTTCGTCTGCATAGAGCGGGCAGTCTCTAGAGGTTTCACACCCCAGAAAGTGGAGAATTAGAGTGCGCAGGTAAACTACTCCCGCTTGTTGTGCGGAGTAAGGTGGAGAGCGGAGAACAAAGACTTACTGTTCACCTCCCATGCTTACATTACTGGGACGCAGCTGGGAGGAGTCAGCAGTCATAGGAGTAATGTGTGTTATCCAGTGGAAAGTCCAAACGAAGATTGTCTCTGGGAAGCTGCGATGCTGGTGCCAATTCACTAATCAATGAATCGCACATGGTGCGTCGAATATATTCCCCACTCTGAGGATATCATCTATCAGTAGTTTAATTCACGGCTCCACGGGTTATTCCCCAGCC
Organism: Schistocerca americana; assembly: GCF_021461395.2. NCBI lineage: Eukaryota > Metazoa > Arthropoda > Insecta > Orthoptera > Acrididae > Schistocerca > Schistocerca americana. Next base: position 494,756,018 of record NC_060124.1, on the reverse strand, counting down.
GACCTCATGCTAGAGAGGCCAGTAACCACTCCCAAGAGTGCATCATCACGATTACCTCCTTTTTATGAAGAAGATTTACAATCATAGTTATCAGTTGCAATGAGAAAACTAATGGAAGCATCGGGAGAAGCACAGCACAATCGTACTACTAATAGACCAACGATTAAGGAAGGACATGTGGTTCTGGTCAGAAACCATCACTGGTCTGATCTGACTTACAACAAAATAGCTACGGCAAGGCTTACTCTTACGATGTTGTCCATCTGGATACCGATTTTGGAAAAGGCATCTTGAATCAGCTGGTCATCAGCTGAAATCCTCACACCTTGATATTAGTAGCTTAATATTTCGGCATTGTTTACAAGTGTATTTACTGTATGAGTTGCACAGACAATTGCTTTTCTAGTATATATGAAGATGAAAGACAATCTGTTTCATTTGGTTCGAGTTTCATTTGTCAAAATTTTTATTGTGATTCATAACTCTCCAGTTACTTATAGTCCCAAGACAGGAACCGAGAGGGAGAGATGGTGAGGCGTCTGAAACGACAAGATCTCTGAAACTTTCAGAGATATCTGGTTTCGTAGTGGGTGAAGGAGACTGGAAGGATTGCGCGCATGTCGAGACATGGATTGGGTGGAAAGCGAAAGTGGTAACTGAGGTCTGATTCCTTCGAGACAGTAGCAATCTGCACCACACACACACACACACACACACACATAAACACACACACACACACACACACACCAAGACAAATACTCTTTGAAAGCAGATCGGGTCTGGCGATCGTTTGCAACTGAGCTGGTTAGTTTAATTTGATAAAACTACCAGCAGAAGCACACCTTGCGCACACACACACACACACACACACACACACACAACTGCTACCGCTTAACGAGACCAACCACTCGTAGCAAAATAAGTTTCATTGTAGAGTAACATCTACGCACTCATAAGAAAGGATAGAGAAAGGCGAGGCAACACCCAGAATTTAAACCGTTTGGTTTATAACTAGGTAGGAAGAACATCGTACTAGGACAACGATGTTTGCAACACATAAGACGAAACAAAAGAGAGCACATGGAAAAGGGATATGTTTAAAAAAATAAGATCTTGAAGTTCAAATAAAGGAATTCTCGTATGGATTGAGCCAACCTATTGAAATGGATTTCTAAGGCAGTACCATTAACCCTCACAGTACCAAGGCAGGAACGGGATGGGGACTCTGTGCCCAATTTTTGGAAATATCCTAATCTAGTCTGGTACTTTATATTTTAATTTTTTTTTTTACTAAAGTTCAGTCTTGATCACACCATTTAGGTTTCAATGACATAGGTAACCGGTTTCGGTTATTTTTACATAACCATCGTCAGACCTGTGGATTAATTTTAGGAAATACTAGAAACCAATCTTTAAATAAAATGAAAGTGTCTAATGACGTCAAAATTTAACAAGATAAAATAAAATTAAATATACCCATGGCTCCCTTAGGGTGGTAGGCGGAGCCCTCCTCAGCTGCTACGAAGTCAACTGGTTATGAGTGCTGAGCACGAGCTTAAATATGCAGACGCTCCGCCTACTTCCTGTCACACTACTTCGCAACTGCCAATCAGCGTTCATAATATGACGCCATCGTCAAAGTATAAAAGTAGGAAATACACTAATAACATTAAATGGTTTTTTGTATCAGATCATGTAACTGTTTTAAATTTCTGAGTTAAACTTAACCCAATAATTTAAGTCTTAGTAATGAATGCGACTTTACGCAACAAATGTCATATTCATATTTTCAGGTTCAGGACCCTTCTTAAGCATCTATATAACTTCAGAAGGTGTGTTGTCAATGATAATCAAAGACGTTTAACGAACTTTGTACCTTTTTAAAATTTTAGTAGATTTCGTAAGCTATCCCTCCACTCGGTGTACACACTATGGAAAATGCTCTGGTGTAGCTAACAAGGGAATCATCCCATCGCACCCTCTGAAATGTAGTTGTATAATGGCCCAGTAGGTAGCCCTTGTAAGATTGTGCTTAATGATATTTTCTTTTTCTGTACTCCACTTACACATAAGTACTCACTAAAAACTATATTGTTAATGAAGGTTAAACGTATTTACCGAAATTTGTTTGTTTTGCCTTTTTTTGGTGGTGTGCACAAAATAGCCCCCCCCCTTTTTAGGCATTTCGCATTATGGAAAATACACAACCGGGAAAAAATTAGTACATTTGGAAAGACGACCGTCGATTTTGATCTGATGACGGCGTAAGTCACATGATGCTGATAATGCTGTCAAGATCGTCCGACAACAGATACCTAGCTACCAAAACGTCATCTGTGTCTAGTCTTTACTAGGGAATGCTCATAGCCAGAAGGTTCTGTGTGGTGCAGACTTGTGAAGCAGGCTGGCAACCACACCACGGAGACGCACCCGTGCTTTCTGCGGCCAACTGAGCGAGTTTGAAAGGGATTAAGTTGTGGACTTTCGAGTGCCGGTATAGTCCTTTCGGAGAATTGCCAGTCAAGTTGGATGTGCTGCGTCAGCTGGGCAACAGTGCTAGTATCAGTGGTCACGTGGACATTCTCACACTTGTAGGCAAAGTTCGGGCGATCCACACAGAGGCCCGCTAGTATCGTCGTACTGTAAGCGCAATACTGGCAGATCGTACAGCTACCGCATCACACATGAGGGGCTTGTGCGAACCGGTTATTAGCAATGGGGCTATGGGCAAGCACACCTCTAGTCCGTCTCCAAATTGAGTCCCAGCATCGGCGCGCACGGCTCGACTGGAGCCGTCAGAGGATCATTTGGAACGCTGCGCCGTGTTCAGCAGGTTCTACTTGCGTGCCAGTGAGGGTTGGCTCTGAGCACTATGGGACTTAACATCTGTGGTCATCAGTCCCCTAGAACTTAGAACTACTTAAACCTAACTAACCTAAGGACATCACACACATCCATGCCCGAGGCAGGATTCGAACCTGCGACCGTAGCACCAGTGAGGGTTGTCTCCGCTAATGACAGAGACCTGGCTTGCGCTCTCTCGTAGAGTGCAATCGCGCAAGACACATCGGCGCTACCACAGACCTTATGGTCTGGGGTGCGATAAGCTACAACTCTCGTTCGCCTTTGGTGTTTCTGGATGGGGCGCTAACCTGTCCTCGGTACGTGCAGAATGTAGTTCGACCAATTTTTGGCCGTTGTTGCAACAGGGACGTTATGTATTGTTCCAACTATCTGATTGCTTGTGAAACTCAACGTGCTCTTCAATTCTTGCAGTAACTTCCTTGGCAAGCACGATGTCTGGACGCGTCTCGAATCGAGCGCGTGTGGGAAATGATGGAACGAGAAGTGACTCGAGCGACTTGTCAGCCATCAACTCTTTCAAAACTACGTGAACTGGTCGAGCAGGTGTGGCATAACCTATCTCAGGACAGTATTCGCCATCTGTACGGTCAACTGGATGCCAGAGTCAAATCCTGCGTTGCCGCCTATGGAGGAACTTACTAATATTGGTGTTTCAGCATGGGTCGATATCTGGAATCTGAGAACCAGTTGTGTTATTGACCTGTAAATGTAATCATTTCATTTACTCCATATGCACTGTTGCAACAATAAATGGTGAGTGAATGGGAAACCAGTGAAACTGTATACTAATTTTTTACCGGTAGTGTACGTTGGTGTTGCTAGGGTTAAAGGGAAAGGATAACTGTCTAGACGTAAGAAATAGACACAGAAGGCAACACAACGGTAATGTCACTCTCGACTTCCAGTTTGCCCAGCGACTCTTAGGAATATCGGGAAAGGAAACAGTTATCGAAAGATAAAAAAGCAAACTTGTCATCAAAAAGATATTTGCCCGACAAAACTAGTTCAATGAAAACAACCTAAGGTGAAGGAAACTAGCCATGTAACGAGGAACATCAGAATTCAAGAACAATCAGAGAGTGCTTGGGACTCATCTGCGTCGACTAAGTGAAAGCCACACCAGCTTGTTAAGAGGGGATGCCTATCAAGGCCCAGGCTAGGAGTAATCATTCCGCTGGGACAACAAAGTGTTTGTTAGATTCGATTCACACGAGCGAGCAGCAGCCGCGCGAGGTCGCAGCGATATCGCGCCGTCAGAAAACGTTTCATTGCACACACGGCGGCATCACAGCATTAACCGTAAAGTATTGCTAGTTTGGAAGTGAACTAGCATGCACGTTGGGTAGAAGAAAGAAGGTAGTGTTTGCTTACTTCGTTTATGAGTACATTAAGAAACGCAACAAGAAGTTTTGGACTCACCCAATGGTTAGTTCACTGCTACTGTGTAAATTCGTGGAGGTACGTTCCGTCTATGCAACTAATTAAGGGCAGTTTGTTTCTTGCCATTGCGTTTCGCTTCTTTCATTTGTGAAGCATCTTCAGTGGTATGTAATACTTGTTTCTTTTTATACATCTAATAAACAAATTATCTGGTATTTACAATACGCTGCTATGTTACATTTTTTCGTGTTTTTCTCTTATTTTTTGGTTAGAATCAACTTTTGTAGCAAAAACTTCATGACTGTGAAATTATCGTTCGGTGTTACCTGCGATTTCCACTGCTATTAGCCCATGGTCCTGGAGATGTGTTCATTAGTCTACATGCTCCAGTTGGCTCATTTCCAGTGTTCTTTCACCCAAACCGGCCAACCGGAGCATGGAGACTAATGAACACATCTCTAGGACCATGGGCTAATACCACTGGAAGTCGCAAGCAACACCGAACGATGATTTCACGTCATGAAATTTTTCTACAAAAGTTGATTCTAACCTAAAAAACAAAAGAAAAACACTACAAAATGTAACGTAGTAGCATACCGTAAATACCAAATAATTCGTTTCTTATACAGTATGTATAAAAAAGAAACATGTGTTACATGCCACTGAAGATGCTTCACAAATAAAAGAAGCGAAATGCGGCTGACAAGAAACAAACTGCCCTCAATTAGTAGCATAGACGGAACATACCTCCACAATTTCTGAAGCAACTAAGGAACGACGGAAAAACAGAAAAAATGACGATAATTGTAAATTCTTTATTTTCGCATGAATGTACAGTTGTCTGACGAAGTAACAGTAGTACAAGAGCTTTAACGTCAACTGTTCATGTTTTCCGGGTGTATGGATAGTCCGATGTGCATTATCAGTACATAATAGGCTACGCAACACCGTGTAAAACAGTAATATTTATAAAGCTGTGTGGAAGGTATTGCACATACCAAAATTCACAGAAGGGAGGTAGCAAAAAAAGTGCCAAGGAATTTGAAAAGAATACTATGTGAGCTGGACAATGAAATCTCATAACGCACAGAGGAAATTCTCTAAACAGTTGAAGAAATGTTTTCGCTGATGGATGGATGTCGTGTGACTAGGGCCTCCCGTCGGGTAGACCGTTCGCCGGGTGCAAGGCTTTCGATTTGACACCACTTCGGCGACTTGCACGTCGATGGGGATTAAAATGATGTTGATTAACACAACACCCAATCCCTGAGCGGATAAAATCTCCGAACCAGCCGGGAATAGAACTCGGGCCCTTAGAATTGACATTCTGTTGCGCTGACCACTCACCTACCGGGGCGGACTTTTTGCTGATTACTTTATAGACAATGCTGGCAAAATAGCATGTCAAAGCAACTGTAACTAAATTTCGTCGGTAACAATCGTAATGAACAACGAATACATTAATTTCCAAACTAAAACTTGTGTAATTATGTATTCTGTGGCTGCAATACAATAAAGCACTGATTACCATGAACTGACTCAAGTAACAGAATTTATTTTGAACTATTATTGTTAACCGAAGCTTTGTTTATTTCGATGAAAGGGCTCTATCTAGGGAGCAAAGCATTTGCTGCTTAGAGCTATTCCAAGTGTTGAATGGACACATTCGTGCAAAAAGGACACAAATACAAAATAGTTTAACAGTTGTGTTTATGTATATTATTTTTCTCCTGAATCGGTTTCAAGTGAAACTCTTACAAAACTTTAAACACACTCGAAACCACGGGGCTCTCTTCTTAATCCTATTACGATACTCCTTACGAGGTATATCCCATGTTTCAGAGCATTTTTCACCGTTCCAGTGAACAGTTCCACGTCGAAACCGGCTGCATCCAAGGCAGGCTGGCGGCAGCTGTTGCTATGGTTGTGTGCGCGTGTACAATGCCCCATTCACCTACGGCGACTGCTGCTTTGCGGCCATCGGCGATATCCCTACGATGCAGCAGAGCAGTGTTTGGCCACTACAATTCTCTCGGCGCGTTCTCGCAGCGAATTCGCAACGTCATCACCGCAGTGTGCGCGGCTCCATTGTTTCACATGCAGTGCTGAAACGCAACAGAAAATGACGCTGCGAGCGTGCTAAGATAAATCGCTCGTGTGCATCGAGAATCAGCTGCAGCCCCTGGTACGAGGAGGTAGGCATCTGAGCCGGTGGAGGGCGCTGTCCGCGGACATTAATGATCAATGGACCGCCCTCCTTGCCAACTGCAACTTCCTCCCCTCCCCCTTCTCTGGGACTTCACAATTGGACGCCTTCCGTGGTCAAGTTCCTCCGCTTCCTGTTCGTTTAGTTGGGGCGTCACTGTGCTCTCGTAGAGACCAGAAGCGAATTTCAAGCCCACAGACACGACTACGCAAGCACATCTGGCGTGGTGTGTAGAGGGATTCTACGGTGCACAGTGTCTCCAAAAGAGTCTAATTTTTCAGTACCTTATGCAAGTACCGTACAATCAGTGTAGATTAATATTTTGTTTTGTCAACAAGGAATTCTTTTGGGGCAGGGTGTTGATTGATTTGTTGATTTAGGGGAGGTGACCAAACAGCGAGGTTAACGGACTCATCGCATTTGGAAAGTATGGGGAAGGAAGTCGGGCGTGCCCTTTCAAAGGAACCATCCCGTCATTTGCCTGAAGCAATTTAGGGAATTCACGGAAAATCCAAATGAGGATGGCCGGACACGTTGTAAAGTCCCCTTTGAAAAATTATGAATGACTGTGCTGGTAAGACTCTTACGTTATTTGATGCAGAGACAGCTGAGTAAAACTTAACGTACTCAAACAGTTTTCTCTTTACTTATTCTGATCATCGCTAAACTGACACAATATTTTTAGCGCAACGCAATATTCTGCCTGTTTACATATCTCTGTATTTGAATACGCATGCCTATACCAGTCTTTTTGGCGCTTCAGTGTTCATGAACCGGCAAAGTCATGTATTGTGTTCGCACATTGTAATGATGCAATAGGGGGAATGAAAGGTTTAGCTATGTCTTCTAAGGTTTTACGAGGATTAAATACGCCAGTAATGGGAGTAGGACGTGCTATGCGGTACTTGATTTGTTTTTTTAGTGTTTCGATTGAATAGTGATGGTTGTCTCACAGTAGCCAAACAGTGCAGTTGTACAGTGATAATAGCAAAATATCGATGATGAAGGACGTAACGTCATGGCGCAAATTGCTCTGGAGAAGCACAGAACTAATTTGGCAAAAGAAAACTGAATTGGTGTTCCAAGTAAGTAGCCGTTTTCAGTCCGTAACATTCAAAACAGACTGAGTTATCAATCATACCTACACGTTTGGTTCACCTTCAGCTAATGACTTGGGAAATGGTCGCCTGGTACGAGTTGTGACAATCTGTTTGTGTCACAGATCTGGAACAGATTCCAATACATGATTACGCCACTCTTACTAGAACTTTCTGATACATTAAAACGAAAGCGAACTCACGTCTGTTTAAGGCACACGGCTTCCATCCGCGAGTAATTTTGTTCCCTGGCATTATTCCGCTTTTTTGGGTCTGTACATGATGACCGCTCGCCATTAATGGATTTTGTTATTATTACAGTCGAAGGGAGAGGCTCTTCCTATAGTCATTGAAAGGTAGCAGCATAAAAATGAAAATAAACGTTCGCTTTTGTTTTGACTAGTATTCTGAAATTTGCCAGAAGGTAGTTATACAAATACACCAAGAAATCAGCCTGTAAGCTAAACCTTTCTTAAAATGCAGATCGAATAAATTTGTTGTGTAACGTGATTCAACTTATTGTTATTTCCATTAAATAGAAATGAAGAGACACTGACATTTCTGTATAAGATCTGAGTCCCTTTCGCTCAGTGTTTTCTCACTTAAACTTATTCCGTGTCGTTCCTTTCAGCCGCTGTTGGGGAAACTGTCGATATTTGTGTTCCCGGTTGTAAGAAACTACCTACAGCCACAGAGAGGTGTGTAAATACACCAGAACAACGGTGTTTATTTCTTCCCATAATTTCTACCTTGATGTGCCTCATTTTTCTTTGAAAATTGTTTCTGAGATCACTAGAACCCGGATTTTATGTAATATCAAATTAAGAATATGTAAATAAATATGTAACCAAAACTAGTGAAAATTATAAGTAGGTATGTTACGAAGCAATTATGTGTAAAATGGCCCGCAGCTCGTGGTCGTGCGGTAGAGTTCTCGCTTCCCGCGCCCGGGTTCCCGGGTTCGATTCTCGGCGGGTTCAAGGATTTTCTCCGGTTCAAATGGCTCTGAGCACTATGGGACTCAACTGCTGAGGTCATTAGTCCCCTAGAACATAGAACTAGTTAAACCTAACTAACCTAAGGACATCACAAACATCCATGCCCGAGGCAGGATTCGAACCTGCGACGTAGCGGTCTTGCTGTTCCAGGCTGCAGCGCCTTTAACCGCACGGCCACTTCGGCCGGCTAAACGATTTTCTCTGCCTCGTGATGGCTGGGTGTTGTGTGATGTTCTTAGGTTAGTTAGGTTTAAGTAGTTCTAAGTTCTAAGGGACTGATGACCATAGATGTTAAGTCCCATAGTGCTCAGAGCCATATGTAAAATGTAATTTTTTTTTTTTTTTGTTAGAAAGTGTAAGTTCAGTGACAGGCTCTTCAAATATCTATGACAACTTTCAATGAGTTCACTTCTGCTACAAAGTTCTGAAGTACAAGCGTCTTCTGTTCAAGCACGTTAGTCACACTGGATCGGGATGCAGAGTTAATTATAATATACTCTTTCAAGTGTTCAGTTGCCACGCACAATCATCTGTCTGACAATTCCTTTTTATAAATAGACAAAGATCGCTTAGCTTCACAGAAGTCAAAAAGTTCTATGAAGATGGAGTGTTCATCATTATATGAGCGAGACAAAATCACAAGATTTAATTATCCAGGGTTCTTATACTGCACAGATTGTAGTTTACTGCGAACTACATCACCCAACTCACCTGGTACATCACTGGCCTTCCGTACTGCATGTTCCACTGTTTCCACAGCCTCTTGGAAAAGAGTACTTGAATTCTCCAGTTTCTTGATATTTTCAGGAAGCCGGCTGAAGTGACTTGCAATGTATAAAATTGCACTAAGCACTTTAGAACTGTTGAATGCTGACAAGGATTCACTCACAGACACCGCAGTATCCAAAGAAAAGTCCTCCAGCACTCACTTCAAAACTTCAAAGTCCCAGCTGTAGAAAATCACAGCTTCAGTCCGTGTTGCCTTGTTACCACTAGCTACGGACGCAGAGGTACATCAGGAAGCTGCTGCTTGTAGCTTTGTACACGATAAGGAAATTTCAAGAAAACCTTTTTCGCTGTTTATACCATTGTATTTACCTCTGAGAATTGATGTCTAACTGTGTATGCCACATTTTGCAATGCATGAGTCATATGTGTAGCATGCACTAAGTATGGATAAAATACATTAAGCGATTTCCCCCCTCTCTACTTTTATGGAGCTACACCTGTGTACATCAATAAGATCCTCTCTTCTTCTACGCCATCTGGCCTCCAAAGGTGAAATACAGTTAAGATGGAGCCTCAGAGCCCAACTTGCTCACAATTAAATTACCTATAAAACGGCCTGTTGCATCCGTCGTCTCATCAGCAGAAATCCATATAGGTGATTTGCTAATGTCAGCCCTGATTTTTATAATGCGTCAATTAGCAACAATTCACATAATTATTCCCGAGAATAGACTCGACAGCCGTCCGCGGTGGTCTAGCGGTTCTAGGCGCTCAGTCCGGAACCGCGCGACTGCTACGGTCGCAGGTTCGAATCCTGCCTCGGGTCTGGATGTGTGTGATGTCCTTAGGTCAGTTAGGCTTAAGTGGTTCTAAGTTCTAGGGGACTGATGACCACAGATGTTAAGTCCCATAGTGCTCAGAGCCATTTTTTAGACTCGACAGGAATGTTGGGGCTCCAGTATTTCCGTAAGAAATGTTAAAATTCAGGTACCTGAAGTTTGTTCCAGGCTATGTTTCCTGCAACCACTGTAAAACAAAGTTCTTTGCAAAATTCACTATTAAATGAAGCAGGCTGTCCCTGCAACTGTGTAAGTAGAATCTGTTTCTTGAAGAAATCCGTTGTTTATTACTGATATGTAGACTGCTTCGTAAATGTGTTGTTCAGTTTGAGATGTCATCTTACATCCTATATGCTTATCACGAGTTTGGCGGAGTACTATTTAACATCAGTGGTTAAAGCACTGTCGACAGAAATCCACGTTTTCAGCTTTCATGACAACAAAGACGCAAATGCTGTCACGGTTAACATAAGTGCAACTGACTGTTTCACGCTGTGAAGCGTTTGAGAACAAGAAAGAAAATCGTTTAAAGTAGTCATTGTTGCCCGCATCGAACTTATGCCTTTTAGCATTGAGTGTAACGGGATTGATGGCGGTATGAGAAACACAGTAACTAGACTTTTTTTTTTCTTTCTTGCTAGGTAACGAAAGTGTATGTGAATTGGGAAAATGTGTAATAATTCCACGATGATATTAAAATATGTAAAGTTACTTACCAGGAAAGTACTTGGGCTCGAACAAACAGATCTGTATGAACGTTTGGTTACAGGATCATTATCTACCACTGAATGTGCTGGTGGGTGTCGTTTTTCTGCAAAACTCTGCAGTCATGCTCTAGATATCACTGTAGATGTAATTGTAGACACCATACGCAATGCAGCGATCTTAACTATATATGTAAATGCGGAATGTCAACAAAATGCTCCGAGCAATACGAATGACTGCAAAACGCAGAGTGAAGAAATGCAAGTTGATCGCATTGCGTATTTGCACATTCTATAATATCGGTGTTGAACGCCACGTCAATGACACTTTTGAAGTTGTTCACTGGTTCGCGTACTGCCACGCGTAACGAAGCATTGGCCCGTATACACCCGCAGATAACTGATTGTAAATGACAGAATGCATATTCATGATAACGAATCTATCGTGAAATTTCGGCTGCATATTACTGGAACGTAGTTTGATGAAATCTGTTATTCTCTTGCCATATATTTTATATTGCCTGAAGAAGTACACATCCAGAGGTTGTGCATATTTTGTAGTTTTAGGCGGAATGATTTTTAAATCTACATGTTTTCCGCCAGATGCTTCCAGTAGTACTCGTTCATCCTTATGCCCAGACCAGGAGTCACAAAGTACTAATGACTTTCTCGACAAATGTGGATTCAAAACTGACAGAAAAAAGGGTCTTCAGATGTTGTTTCGTTATCTTCCCACTCACACTTGCATCGACGACGACATTTGGAGGGCACCGCGTTTCTATTTCCCTTGACACGCGGAGTCCAAACTTTCCACTGGATTCTTGGAAGCAAATATAGAGTTGGTCTGCCAATCGTCCGTCCATTGATATAGCAACATCGATCGTGTAACAATGTGTTTCAGAGTTAACTGATTGCAACATCGCGACAGTGTTTCTCTCCCCTTTCATGGATAGTGTTCTGTGACAAAAAAGTTCATAGTTGAACTGACCCTGGTCACAGTTCCATACAGAACTAATATCGAAGTTTTCTCTCGTGATATGCTCATTGACGTCAGCAACAAACGTTTGAGCTCTTTCAATCAGCTCTTCTTCGTCATCCTTATCTTTTCGTGCTTGGAGAATAGTGATACGGCGTGAAGTTATCCTAAACTCCTTTTTCAAATTAGTAATAAATCCTAGGGAAGCTGTAAAGTTTGCACACCCGAGATTTCTGGCTACGTCCAATGCCCAATGTTGTAAATGCCAATAATGAACGGCGGAACCGCATTCTCGCCCTGCATAGAATTTCGCCATTACACGCTCCTTGATGGTCTTGAACAGCAGTGTACGATAACGCTTTGAAAACTGTATTTGCTTCTCTTTTCTTTGCCACGTAATCCAGTATGTTTTTAATATTGCTTTTAGACTTCAGTTTAGGGTATCTTTTCAGAAGCTTGTCGTATGTGTCGAAACCTCTTACGTAATAATCAACGTACATGTTCTCCAGTGTGTTGTCATCAAACGCCGTGTTGATATTGCAACTTTAGCCTTCTTCTTGGGAGACGGTTGATATTCACTGTCACTGCTTCCGTCGCCTCTTCCCGCACTTGCCGTAGCACTACCGTTTGCAATGAGTTGTTCGTCATTATCATCCCTATCATCATCATTATGTGTCAGTGTTACAACGGTATCTGTTTCTAACTTTTGCTCATATTTCTGCACTATAATAGATACCAGAAAACATGCGAATGATTCGTCTTCTACACCAATACCATCTTCACGAAGAAGAGTTCTTCGTAACTTCATCTCAACCAATCGCAATACGTTAGCAGGATTAATTACCAATCGCCGAGCCATCTGACGCTTCAATACACAAATAATGTCACAAAACGCAACTTCAGAGGCACACTGCACCGTTCCTACTGGTCCCGACTGGCGTACCGGCAGGTCAGTGTGCAATGCGGCATGGCATACGCAGAGGCCTCTAACGGACGACTGCAGAGTTTTGCAGATGTGGGAGTATCACTAGTGCAACAAGAGACTTTGACATTATTTCTCACACTTTTTGGTGTATTTGTGTTTGTTCGAGCCCAAGTACTTTCCTAGTTAGTATAGTATGAAATATGTATAACACCTCAAAATACAGGGTGAGTCAGGAGGAAAGATACATGCTTTGAGACGCGATAGTATTAGTGATTCTGAACGAAAGCCTTCATATGGACATATATCCTTTTGCGAATCGTTTCCGAGATGGGACACGTTTAATATCACTTTTGTATGTTTTTCTTTAATAACGCGAAAGCCGCACACTCCTACGAAAACATGTATCAGTACACAATTAAACTAAATTTGCTACAAAAAAGGGTCCTATTTATTTTTTTGTCTGGGACTATACAGTTTGCGCGGAGTGATCGCAGGGATAATGAAAATCTCACGCGACGCGCGTGCGTTGTAGCTTAGCTACTTTTTGTAGACCAGTTTGTGGTAGTTTTCCGACTTGATACGAGGTTTGTTTTTAAGTAAGGGCCGTTTATATTTTAAAAAAGATACAAATACTTTTGTAAAAAAAACTTTTATTTTCTGATTCTACACACTTTTACCTATTTTTCTACGTAGTTGCCTTGTTTATTTAAGCACTTGTCATACCATACAACTAAGTTTTTAATTCCCTCTTCAAAGAATTCGGCCGCCTGTTCCGACAGCCAAGAGTTCACGGCCGCTTTCACTTCATCGTCGTCATTGAAGCGCTGCCCGCCAAGATGGTGTTTCAGGTACCGGAAAAGGTGAAAATCGCTAGGAGCAAGGTCGGGGCTGTATGGTGCATGGTCCAAAACTTCCTATCCAAAATAATCAATCAAATCCCGAGTCTTTTGAGAGGTTATCGTGCAGGAGCAAAACACCTTTTGTCAGCATGCCGCGCCTTTTGTTTTGAATTGCTCTGCGGAGCTTCTTTAGAGTTGCACAGTAGGCATCTAAGTTGATTGTCGTTCCTCGTGGCATAAAGTCCACTAGCAAAACACCGCGCCGGTCCCAGAACACAGTTTCCATAACCTTGACGGGTGAGGTTGTGTGTCGCCATTCCATCGATTGTCGCTTGCTTTCGGGAGTGATATGGGATACCCATGTTTCATCTCCAGTGACAATTTGACTCAACATGTCATCCCCTTCTTCCTCGTAACGAATCAAAAAGTCCAATGAAGTGGCAAATCTCTTCCCTTTGTGGTCCTCTGTGAGGAGTCTGGGTACCCACCGAGAACGCAGTTTCTTAAAGTTTAGGTTTTCAGACACAATTTTGTACAAAACCGATCTTGAAACTTGTGGAAATTCCTAAGAAAGAGTGGAAATTGTGAATCTTCTGTCCTCACGAATCTTTGTTTCGACTGCAGCCACCAAATCATCAGTGATCACAGATGGCCGGCATGAGCGTTCTTCGTCATGGACGTTTTGACGGCCATTTTTAAGCTCTCTGACCCATTGACGCACTTTATCTTCACTCATTGCATTCAAGCCATAAACTTCTGTTAACTGACGATGAATTTCTGCAGCTGATAGGCTTCTCGCGGTCAAAAAACGTATCACTGACCGTATCTCACACGCGGCGGGCGATTCAATAGTCGTAAACATTATAAAGTAGCACAGCGATGCGTACACGTCAGCTACAGAGCTGCAACTTGCATCAGTGTGAACGGGAAGGATGCCGGCGAGTGGCGCGGTGGCTTGTTGCGGCGTCCGCGCCAACTACGGGACTATACGCGCGAACGGCCCTTACTTAAAAAACAACCCTCGTAGACCACAAGCGTCCAGTATCAAAATGTTCGTCTCAACTTCCTCCATATTTCTGTGGTACGTTGTAAACAATTACCATGAATAACACAGAAAATAAATTGAAATCAACATTAAATGTGTTTCATCTCGGAAACCATTCGGAATAGGTCATACGTCCACACCAAGTTTTTCATCAGAATCAGTAATGCTATCACCCGTCAAAACGCGTACTTTTCCTCCTGACTCACCCTGTATGTGAAAATATGTAATCTAGAACTTTGAAATAAGGGTCTCGACGATTTAATTCGTGATATTTTAGTTTTTTTTTTTTTTTTTATAACTGCATAGAAAGGAACGGAGTATATAATTACCTAACATCCGGGCTGCACAGATTTGGAGAGACCTAACAACTTCGACTAAATTGAAAGGAGCCAAATACTATAGCACGAAGACTCCTAGTTTCATTCAAAATCGATCAGCAGTTCAAGTTATAGCTCTTGGTTATTGATGTACCACATTCGGACGTCGTTAGGCTTTACAGTACTGTCATTAACGTCCCTTTCACCTATCTGAACGGTCCCACTGAATGTGTTGTGTCCAGTTGCACTGTACGCGACTGCACTCTATCCCAGAGAGGCCGCCCGCTATATATACAAATTTTCTCGGAACAAATGGACGCCGTACTGTTTAATTGATCGCTTCATCTACTGCTACGGGTAATCATTCATCAACGGCAATGCTGCAAGCGTTCGCTCGGTGAAGGGGGATGTAAATAATTTGTCTCGGGCCAGACGCACAACCTTCCGCTTCCAAATACAGAGGGGGAAATAAATGTTGTTCAGTCGCCGCTATCGGACTCTTGACAGTAGCGGTAAATTCTCCTCGTAGCGGATACACGCTTTGTACACGTCTTGGCGTTGGTAATGTAACTCTAAAATATGACCACAGGAACGCCTCGCGCGCTCTGAAATTGAAAAGAAGAAAACGATTTGCATGTAAATGGTCACCATCACGCCCAGCGCCACTTCCTCACAGAAATGTACCATTATGTATTCCCTAAAGAACAAATAAGCCCGTAATTCACATTTTAGAATCGCAGTATCACCTGTGAGACACTGCAATGCGTTCTTCATTTGTGCTAACAGCGGCGAGAAAACAAATGCTGCACTTAAGGTTCAAGCCAGACAAGTGTTTTCCTGCCGACATAAATTCGCAAGTAAAAGCCGCATCCTTCCTGCTTTCCGTTCCTTTAATTGCGGGAATTTGTTTCCCGCCCATTATGTAACAAATCATTCCCATGGAACTGAATTCTGAGTGTCTCTCTATGTCTGTCTGTCTTTCTCTCTCTCTCTGTCACTCTGTTTCTTTCTATCTCGTTCTCTCTCTCTCTCTCTCTCTCTCTCACATACACACACACACACACACACATACACATACACACACACACACACACACACACACACACACATACACACACACACACACACACACACACACACACACACACACACACACACATACTGACGTGAAACATAGCCTATTAAATCTCATCCACTGATGAATTCGTTCTCGTGAACGAATCCTAATATTCCGTCTAAGCTATCACTGACGACTGACAGCAAGACAGATTGGCAATAAGACGATTTCTCTGCTACTCTGAGAATAGGTATAACAAATAATTCGTGTAGGGACTTAATAATAATTATACACTACTATGGAGACGAATTGTAAAAACAGCGCAAAGTATTTGAACAACGTAACAACATTTGTCACATCCATAGTTCTAAATGAGATGCATATATGGTCTCAATGCCAAAGCAGTTACATGTCGGAATCAAATGACATGCGAAGGCTATTCGGAATGTAAGGACCGTTCGGCGCGAAATGGAAATCACAGTCAGAATCAAAAATGTTTTATGGCTCTAAGCACTATTGGACTTAACATCTGAGGTCATCAGTCCCCTAGACTTAGAACTACTTAAACCAAACTAACCTAAGGACATCACACACATTCATGCCCGAGGCAGGTTTCGAACCTGCGACCATAGCAGCAGCGCAGTTCCGGACTGAATCGCCTACAACCAAAAATGTTTTATTTGCAGCAGTTTGCCACACCTTACAGCTACTTCTCTACATGTCCGAAAGAACAGAAACCATATCCATATAAGTATACAGTTCAGGCAATACCGGCCATGACATTCTTTCTTCTGTACGGATGCACACATACGAGTATTTTCTGAATTCTTACGGGACTTGGTAAGAATGTCTTCCTAGAGTACTGAGTGTGTTGGGTAGGGACACTACGAATGTAGTGTGTGGACATACAAGGTGAGAATGTGGGTTCGCGGAAGGCGTGCGCGAGATAGTCCCTGCAGTCGCTTTATCCTCTGTGCCCTCGGTGTGCTGGAGCAGTCGGCCCTCGGCGGCCGTGGCGACCGGACGCGCGCTGGTGTTTACGTCTCTGCTGCTGCCTGCTGAGCGCTGTTCACGGCGAGTTGACGCTATTGTAGCGTACACAGTTAAGAGTTATTGTGTGAAAAATGTCACGAATTGACTATGAATTAACTAGCACGAAAAGATACTTTGAAATTAAGTTTCGATCCGAAATATGCACGACCTAAAGCTTACGGACTCGAAGCATGGATTGAGAATGTTTTGAAACGATCTTTTGATGAAATAACTGGTGTACATCTTTCGATCGTTAGCAGTACTGCGCACATAAAGTTTAAAAATGCTGAAATATGCGATCAAATTGTTCAGTCTTGCGGTGGTAGCCTTAAATTTACTCACAGCGATGGTAATATTGGCGAAGTTCAGGTATCTCGTGCGGGATTTAATATCCGCACAGTTAGAATTTTCGAACTACCTTTTGAAGCTCCTGCCGACGAAATAAATGCAGTTTTGAAAAATTATGGCACGATTATCAGCAGTATTGCGGAAAAGTGGATGTCCTTCAAAGTTCCTGTCTTGAACGGTGTTCGACAGCTGAAAATAGAACTGGAGAAACACATTCCATCATATATTACGATCTGTGGATACAGGGCCATTGTTACATACGATGGTCAGCCTCGCACTTGCTCTGGGTGTGGTGCAACTGATCATGTTCGCGCACAATGCGTACAGAGACGAGTGACACAGTTGCCACCAGGCGAAAATGTTCCCAATAACAAGATGTCATCAATGCCTCTAACTTATGTGGCGGCAGTCCGTTCGACCATGGCAGCGACGGAGGTCACTCACATGGACACAACTGTCAACATCACCGAAGCTGACCAGACACCAATGGAGACTGCCATCCCAGAGGGCAACGCTGACACCACCCCCGACGTGACGATGAAACTGAACGATGCGGAGGCTACGTGTTTGGTTAGCGCCCAGGTTGGCGAGAAAACCCAAGATGTCGAGAATGATCCACGCACCGACAAAGGAGCGGATTCCAAATCAATGGGAAGCGACGACAACAGCGGATTACCAATCTGCAGCTCTTCCTCAGTGACTGCGGCAAATGAAAGGGCTGTTTCTCCTAAAAAACACAAAAAGCGACGGATCGCTCACAAGGATGCTGAGAAAACAGCTCCACTGCTGCGCGAGAAAGGCGCGCAAATTGCCCGCGAATTGACGGACGCAACTCTTGGCAGGACAGATGCGGAGCAATCGAGTGGCCACGACCAGGCGATAACAGTGACCACGCCGAACTCTGGGGTTGGAAATCACGCTGCAGCAGACGAGGATCGGGTCTCTCAGCAGCTTCTGAGAGAGGGGCGAAAAGAACAGTGTCCAACGGGAAAGGGCTCAGATCAGAAGATGGACATGTCAAACGCAGGCAGCTGGGCTGATGATATCGAAGACATGTCGGTGGATCGAGAACTGACTACGTCCGAACCACCAAAGGAGGCTATGCCAGCCGGGAGAGCGGAATTACTTGTGACACGACAGCTCTCAACGAACCTGAGAAAAGATGATGATTCGGATACGTATTAATTTCCTCACCGACATCATGCTTGTGCTGACGGGTCAGCGACTTTTAACATACACAACTTCATGCCTCCTTTTCAGGACTACAAGATAGTCACTGTAAACATAAACAAAGTAACTTCAGACCAGAAGATACACAGTCTCCGCGATTATTTGTATAGCTGTGATGCAGACATCGCGATGCTGCAAGAGGTGGCTCACCATATTCTACCTGACTTTCCTGGGTATGACGTACTGGCAAATACCATCCCAGATAGCTCCTCAGGCACAGCTCTGTTATTGAAAGACGGTATCATTGTCTCGGACGTGGAAAGACTAGAGACTGGCAGAGAAATCTCGTGCCTCATTAATGGAGTTCGATTGATAAACATCTATGCTCCCTCGGGGCATCAAAACAGAGCTGCGAGAGCACATTTTTACGCTACTGACTTATTGTATCTTTTACGGAGGAATGAGGAGGACGTGGTCGTCGGCGGGGATTTTAATTGTGTTTTAAAGCCTAAAGACCAATGGCCCTATTTTAACGGTTGTACGACACTTGCCGAAACTGTCCAACAGATGGACCTAGAAGACACCTGGGAAATCCTGAACGGGGACCGACAGTGTTTTACGTATTTTACCGCTCAAACTTCCAGCCGACTAGACAGAATTTATGTAGGAAAACGCCTTCGGGACAAGATCTCTGCAACGGAGACGTGGCCGTTGTACTTCTCCGACCATGAGGCATATCACTGTACAATCCGAATGGTACGGCAGGGAACGTACCGTGGCAGAGCAGGTTGGAAGCTGAATGTTTCAATACTCAATGATCAAGGTTTAAGAGAACGGGTGCAGGAAGTATGGGATCTCTGCTCACGGCGCCAACAAACTTTCCCGTCGGTCACGCTGTGGTGGTGCCGCTGCGCAAAGCCCAATCTTATTAATTGCTTGAAAGGTTACAGCTATGAAAGGAGCCGGCAGCAGAAAGAGCTTTTCGAATTTTATTTTCGATGTCTCCGTCAGCTGTATTCTGCTCCTCATGTCACACGGGAGAACTTTGTACAGATCAAAAGGATTCAGGCGAAGCTAACACTATTGAAACTAAGACAAGTGGTAGGAATTAAAATACGTTCTCGCGATGGTAACAGCGCCTATGACGAAAGCCCATCCTCCTTCCATCTTGCGAAAGAGAAAGGCCGCGCAAGACAGAAATTGATTCACAGATTAAAAACAGAATATGGCAGTGTCACCACAGCCCAGAATGAGATAAAGGAATATATAACCGACTATTACCGACGGCTGTACGTGTCGCAGACCACGAATGACGAGGCAATTACGACCATGAAAAACTACCTTACAGCGACCCTCGACGAGACGGACAGACAACTATTAACTAAGTGATGTCACTGAGGAAGATCTTCGGGAGGCTTTGAAGAAGGGTCAGGGTACTAAATCACCCGGTGAAGATGGACTACCCATTGAATTCTACAAACAATTCTGGTACTTACTCGAACATTGCTTTCTGAACATATGTAATGAAATTAAAGCAGGTCGGTAACTACCAGCAGATTCAGTGATTGTCTAATTGGAGTCGTCGCCAAAGAATACCCACCAGATGATGCCAATAAATTTCGTGCTATTTCCCTCCTCATCTCCGATTACAAAATTGTGGCCCGCGTTCTAGCAGCGAGAATTAAACATGTTTTACATAAAATCATACATGATAGCCAGACAGCAGCCGTCCCTGGTCGAACGATCTTTAAAAGTCTCGCAGATTATAGGGAGATCATCTCCTTTAGTGCTATTACCGAACCGGAGGCTGCAATTTTAGCTCTAGATCAATGCAAAGCCTTTGACAGGGTCTCGCACAGCTACCTTTTTCAAATTATGAACCATTTAGGTTTTGGTGACGGTTTTATTACCATGGTCAAAAATATGTACACCTCTGCTTGCTCTAGGATCGTCATCAATGGGCAACTCTCCCGGCAAATAACTATTGAGCGATCTGTACGACAAGGGTGTCCCATGTCAATGCCTCTTTTTGTCATTGCCATTGAGCCACTTGTCCGTTTGCTGAACTGTACACTTGAGGGCTTAACCCTGTATTCGACGACTGTAAAATATGTGGCATACGCGGATGACGTAAGTGTCATCGTACGTTCGGAGCGAGACCTACAAGAAGTCACTAATAGTGTACGGGAGTATGAACGAGCCTCATGCTCGAAGCTCAACTATCGAAAGACTAAGCTAATGCCGATCGGCAGAGGGTTTAGAATCGATGATAACTGCCCATATGTAGTACACGAGAGTATCAAGCTGTTGGGAATACGAATGAGTCGCTGCCCTCTGAAAACTACTACGGACAACTGGTAAGAGCTTCTGGCTATGACGAGAGGTTGTCTCCAGCAAATTAAAGGCAGAGAACAGGACCTCATACAAAGAGTACAGTTTATCAATAAAATGATACTTTCGAAAATCTGGTATGTAGGGCAGCACAATCCCTGTGGTCAACAGCATTTCCAAGCAAATAATGACGGCAACTGGTTGGTATATTTGGAGGGGCGAAGTATTCAAAGTGGGAATTAATGTTATTACTCTCCCACCACAGAAAGGGGGCCTAGAGCTAATAGATTTTGAAATTAAATGCAAGGCTCTTCTTATACGAGAACTATTCAGCTGTTTGAAGACTACCCAGACAGCGCGCTCCATATGGCCCTACGGACGTATACACCTACTAATATGGCAATACCGATAAACCTGGGGGAAACCCACTTCAAAGCCAACCACATCAGGATGTTTCTGCTCGAAGTCTGTTACCTCCGAACGAAACTGAGAGCACCACTGCAGGACCTTACAACCGCCCAACTATACCGGATAATGAATACCAGTGGAGGAGTAAACCGCATGGAAACGAAATGTCCCCTACGGGATTGGGCTCAAATCTGGAAGAACATCCACAACAAACTGCTCGGAACAAATATCAGATCAACGTGGTATAAAGTAGCTAATGATACCATACCTACGAAAGAAAAATTACACAGAATACGATTGTCGGCAACTGACAGATGTGGGGAGTGTGCCCTCATAGACAACTTGATATACAGATGTGTCTGCGGAGAAAATAAATTGGTCTGGGAATGGTGCAGAATGAACCTTGCCTCTATCTGCAGGACAGCTAGACAGACAATCTCCATCACATCGGTGTTGTAACCTGATGGCACTTAGTACCCCATCACGAAGAAAAATACATGGACTTGGCTGACAGGACATATTCTGCATTACCTAATTCAAGCCGAAGATGCGCCATCTTACCAGGGCTACAGAGTATATCTAGCCACACAAGCGCAACTGTTGATGAAGGATGACAAATACAGACGAAAGTTCGCGAACTATATACCAGCATTGAGAATAACGACACTATGATCGGCAATGCCGAAGAAAAAAAAAAAACGAACAAGGAACTTTTTTTTCCCACGTCACAACCAGTGTGTGGCGTCCGGCAATTGGGCACTCAGTGCTAAGAGAAGACAACTGCCGACATAGGAGATCGCATACAAACGGGGAAAAAAGAAACGAGACCAAGCTATATGCTTGGGGTATACCATAATAGGCAACCCTCGAGAAGACGAGCGTTGAGTGCCGTCAACAAGCCGAGATGTCTCACGCAAAGAATAGTGGAAACAAACAATTTAAAAAAAAACCTTTATGTATATTAAAAAAAATAAAAAACAAAAAAACACGATGAAAATAAAAGTTTTGCAGCAAGGCGTCATCAACAAGGAATGGAACGTTTCCTTTGCTGCAGAAGCAACGCACCTTGAACTTTCGACTGCAGTGACAACACGTTTTCTTTTCTTGATGGCAGAAGAAGCATCTTTTGTGTTAAACGTTCTTTTAATGGCATAGAAGCCAGGCTGGGAAGGCAGAAATTGGCGAGCGCAAGGATGGGTTGAAGGGGAGGAAGGAGACCCAACGAAAAAAAAACGTGGCTCAGATGGATTGAGCGTCTGCCATATAAGTAGGAGATCCCAGGTTCGATTCCCTGTTGGGGCACACTTTTTCACCTGTCCCCTTAGACATACGTCAACGCCCTTCAGCTGGTGAAGATATTAATATATCATTCTAATTACTTCTCTACATAGTCGCCGCTCGGACTTGGACATTTGTCGTAGCGTTGTACCAACTTCCTAATACTGTCGTCATAGAAGCCAGCCGCCTGTGCTTTCTGCTGCTCATCTACTGCGATGTGCTTGAAAATTCTGTGTGACAACGCAGTCGTTTGGATGCACTTTAATAACTTTTCTTATGTCTTGACAACACTTTTATATTTTCAAAGACACCTTATGCGTATCGACTTACGTCATTTTCAAGGACATTGTTACGTCAGTCATACAAAGTTGTTCATTAGATGTGTTGTATCAGGTCAACATTGTCAGTCAAGACATTAGAAAAGTTATTAAAGTGCCACCTCTCTATGCTGATCTGCAGTTCGTTATCTGTGCCAAAACGTTGTCTTCAAAGACAGCGGTTCATCTCAGCAGACGTGTACATCAGAGGCAGCCAAGTCCTGGTTTTATGGTGGGCGATCAGACAATTTCCACCGAAAACGCTGCAGTCGAGTCCTATTTGTCCCAGCAGTGGGTGGTGTGCGGCCCAGAACTTTCATGAAGCAGAAAATGAGAATTTGGAAATTTGTGCTAAGTTCCTATGGGACCAAACTGCTGGGGTCATCGCTCCCTAGGCTTACACACTACTTAAACTAACTTACACTAAGAACAAAACACACACTCATGCCCGAAGGAGAACTCGAACCTCCGACAGGGGGAGCCGCGCGAACCATTGCAATGCGCCCTGGACCACGCAGATACCCATTGTGGCGGCAGGAAATGCATGAGAGGTATGTTATGTGGGGTTGCTTGAAATCCGGCGAAACGTCACAGCTGGCACCAACACCTGGCGGGAGGCACTATTACTCTAAACGCCTTTACATCCTCACTGTGTGCTCAGAAAAGAAAAGAACTCTATCGACAGGCATATCAGCGAAACTGCCTAACACACCTCTGCATAGTTTATTCGGATTTTCTCCTTCGTTTACATTGCACGACCTATCGAATCTTACTTTTCGAATAGCCCTCGTACATGTTACAACAAACTTGTTGGATGTAAACTGATTGTTCCTGTAACGCAGTGTCACACCAACTAAATTTACGACCACCTGAAGCCCCTCCCACAGCGTTAAAGCAAGAAAGAGAAGTTAGTGTTCAAAGTCCTGCCAACGACCATGTCGTTAGCGAAGGATCTCCAACTCGAATTCGGGAAGCATGAAGAAGAAACATGGGGACGGCAGGAGCGAGATTTGCACCACCATCGCCCAGAACCCGACTTTTACCGATGCTGTACTCCGTCACCGTGCCTGTAGTTCTGTCTACGGCCTAGGAATCGTCAAAGTGCATCTTACTGTCATGCTGCTTACTCAGGAAGCAGCAAATAGCACGACACAACGGATGTGGGAAGCAGTAGCGCTTACTTAGAACGCCCTGTGTTATAGTATAGGTACAATAAGTCAAATACGTTGTATTTCGCAACGATGTAGCAGAAACCGCTTGCGAATTTTATTTTGTGAATTAACAGACTACGTAAATGTCCGTACCAGTGAATTAGGTAATTATGCAGTTGGCTTTCATGGCCGATAGCCAACTGCCTTGTACAACATTGATTAGGGTGCGTACTCGAAAATCTGGAGATTACAATTTTCGACAAGAAAGCTAGTAACAGCGCAGTTCGCGTGATGGTTACTTCATGCTCATACACTGCTGCGCAGTCCGTCGTCGTCGTCATCGTCGTGGCATCCGAATTTCAGTGTAGCTTTCGCTACGGTTGATGCTGTGTGCTGGATAATGTCCATGAACATTTGATATGAGTAATTGGTACCTATTTAAGAATACTGCCAATTAGGCGAGATCAGCATTAGCAACGGTTAGGTATTTTCATTTTCCGTGGATCCTCTATAACGAAGGTGTCAGTTTAGTACACTAACTCAGTGAAAAATATGGCGGTAGAGAGATTGCTGACGTGCTTGTCTTTCACGCTCTCTCTCTCTCTCTCTCTCTCTGCCGAACACACACACACACACACACACACACACACACACACACACACACACACTACCGCGCGCGCGTGTGCAAGCACACACTTTGTACGTAATACAGTGTCAAGTATGGAGAATTCTTCTATAGGCTAGTGTATACGATTTTATTTTGTATTTAAAAGTACCTTTATTTCTTATTAAATTCTCCACAACAGTCACCAAGTTGTTAAATATTTTTATGACTCAGACGGTTCTGCGACCGTGTAGGCTGCAGATTCAACTTGTGGTGGGGTTTTGGTTTCCGCTGAATAGGTCAGGTGTCCACAATATGCAGGAAGCGGCTACACGGGTAGCAGGGGCTGTGTGGCGTGGACTGTGTGGTATTTTGGGTTATAGGGTCTCGGGAAAACGAAAGAAGGCTTTCAGTCGCAAAGGGGGCAAACCGAACACAGGAAGAACGTAGCTACAGTAACCATCGGTGTAACAGTTGTAAACGGTCGTAGCTGTGTTGGGAAGGTACCGCGAAATTGAAGTAGATAGCTGCTGTGAGTTAGTATTGGCAGAAGTCATTGTTAGCAGCCTGAATAAAATATTGATTGGATCATTTTTCTGACCTCCCAATTCAGATGATTCAGTTGCTGAAACCTTCAAAGAGAACTCGAGTTTGATTTCAAACACCTATCCGACTCATACGATTGTGGTTGGTGGTGCCTTTAATTTACCCTCGATATGTTGGCGAAAATGCATCTTTAATTTCAGAGGTACGCAAAAAACGTCATTCGAAATTGTGCTAAAATCATTCTCTGAAAATTATTTCGAGCAGGCCCACGCGAATAGCAAACGGTTGTGAAACCATACTTGACCTCTTAGCAACAAATAATCCCGAGTTAATAACGAGCATCAAAACGGATACAGGGATTAGTGAATACTGGGTTGTCGCCGCTAGATTGAATATTGTAACCCCCAAATCCCCCCAAAATAAACGATAAATATACGTGAAAGAAAAACAGATAAAAATTCACTTGACGCCATCCTAAGAGACAATGTCCACTCTTTCCAAATTAATAATATATGTGTAGACCAGATGTGGCTTGGATTCAAAGAAATAGTATAGGCAGCAATCTACATCTACATCCATAATCCGCAAGCCACCTGACGGTGTGTGGCGGAGGGTACCCTGAGTACCTCTATCGGTACTCCCTTCTATTCCAGCCTCGTATTGTTTGCGGAAAGAAGGATTGTCGGTATGCTTCTGTGTGGGCTCTAATCTCTCGGATTTTATCCTCATGGTCTCTTCGCGAGATATACGTAGGAGGGAGCAATATACTGCTTGACTCTTCGGTAAAGGTATGTTCTCGAAACTTTAACAAAAGCCCGTACCGAGATACTGAGCGTCTCTCCTGCAGAGTCTTCCACTGGAGTTTATCTATCATCTCCGAAACGCTTTCGCGATTACTAAATGATCCTGTAACGAAGCACGCTGCTCTCCGTTGGGTCTTCTCTATCTCTTCTGTCAACCCTATCTGGTTCGGATACCACACTGGTGAGCCATATTCAAGCAGTGGGCGAACAAGCGTACTGTAACCTACTTCCTTTGTTTTCGGATTGCATTTCCTTAGGATTTTTCCAATGAATCTCAGTCTGGCATCTGCTTTACCGACGATCAACTTTATATGATCATTCCATTTTAAATCACTCCTAATGCGTACTCCCAGATAATTTATGGAATTAACTGCTTCCAGTTGCTGACCTGCTATTTTGTAGCTAAATGATAAGGGATCTATCTTTCTATGTATTCGCAGCACATTACACTTGTCTACATTGAGATTCAATTGCAATTCCCTGCACCATGCTTCAATTCGCTGAAAATCCTCCTGCATTTCAGTACAATTTTCCATTGTTACAACCTCTCGATACACCACAGCATCATCTGCAAAAAGCCTCAGTGAACTTCTGATGTCATCTACAAGGTCATTTATGTATATTGTGAATAGAATCGGTCCTATGACACTCCCCTGCGGCACACCTGAAATCACTCTCACTACGGAAGACTTCTCTCCATTGAGAATAACATGCTGCGTTCTGTTTTCTAGGAATCCTTCAATCCAATCACACAATTGGTCTGATAGTCCATATGCTCTTACTTTGTTCATTAAACGACTGTGGGGAACTGCATCGAGCGCCTTGCGGAAGTCAAGAAACTCGTGTCTATGGCCCTCTGAGTCTCGTGGACGAATAGCGCGAGCTGGGTTTCACACGACCGTTTTTTTTCGAAACCCATGTAGATTCCTACAGAGTAGATTTCTAGTCTCCAGAAAAGTCATTATACTCGAACATAATACGTGTTCCAAAATTCTACAACTGATCGACGTTAGAGATATAGGTCTATAGTTCTGCACATCTGTTCGAAGTCCCTTCTTGAAAACGGGGATGACCTGTGCCCTTTTCCAATCCTTTGGAACGCTACGCTCTTCTAGAGATCTACGGTACACCGCTGCAAGAAGGGGGGCAAGTTCCTTCGCGTACTCTGTGTAAAATCGAACTGGTATCCCATCAGGTCCAGCGTCCTTTCCTCTTTTGAGCGATTTTAATTGTTTCTCTATCCCTCTGTCGTCTATTTCGATATCTACCATTTTGTCATCTGTACGACCATCTAGAGAAGGAACTACAGTGCAGTCTTCCTCTGTGAAACAGCTTTGGAAAAAGACATTTAGTATTTCGGCCTTTAGTCTGTCATCCAATGCTTCAGTACCATTTTGGTCACAGAGTGTCTGGACATTTTGTTTTGATCCACCAACCGCTTTGTCATAAGACCAAAATTCCCTAGGATTTTCTGCCAAGTCAGTACATAGAACTTTACTTTCGAATTCATCGAACGCCTCTCGCATAGCCCATAGCAATTGAGAGATTTATACACAATAAATTAACCAACGACGGAGCTGATCCTCCTTGGTGCACAACACTGGTCAGAACACTGTTACAGAAACAACGAAACAAACATGCCAAATTTAAACAGAGGTAAAATCCCCAAGATTGACCATCTTTTACAGGAGGTCGAAATTTAGCGTGGACTTCAATGCGAGATGCTTATAACAGGTTCCACAACGAAACTTTGTCTTGAAACCTAGCTGAAAATCCAAAAGGATTCTGGTCATATGTGAAGTATGTTAATGGCAAGAAACAGTCAATGCCTTCTCTGCGCGATGGCAATGGAGATACCAACGAAGACAGTGGTGCCAAAGCAGAGTTACTAAACTCAGTCTTCCGAAATGCCTTCACAAAAGAAGACGAAGTAAATATTCCAAAATTAGAATCGAGAACTCCTCGGAGTAGTGAAGCAACTCAAATCACTTAATAAAAGAAAGTCTTCTGGTCCAGACTGTATACCAATTTGGTTCCTTTCAGAGTATGCTGATGCATTACCTCCATACTTAACAACCGTTCGCTCGACGAAAGATCCGTTCCCAAAGACTGGAGAGTAGCACAGGTCACACCAATATTCAAGAAAGGTAGTAGGAGTAATCCACTTATTTACAGGCCCTTATCATTAACGTCGATATGCAGCAGGATTCTGGTACATATTGCGTTCGAACATCATGAATTACCTCGAAGAAAACGGTCTATTGACGCACAGTCGCCGCGCGGGGTGGCCGACCGGTTATAGGCGCTAGAGTCTGGAACCACGTGACCGCAGGTTCGAATCCTGCATGGATGTGTGTGATGTCTTTAGGTTAGTTAGGTTTAAGTAGTTCTAAGTTCTAGGGGACTGATGACCTCAGCAGTTAAGTCCCATAGTGCTCAGAGCCATTTTTGCACACAGTCAACATAGATATAGGAAACATCGTTCTTGTGAAACACAACTAGCCCTTTATTCGCATGAAGTGTTGAGTGCTATTGAGAAGGGATTTCAGATCTATTCCGTATTTATTGATTTCCGGAAAGCTTTTGACACTGTACCACACAAGCGACTTGTAGACAATTTGAGCAGCCGTCTTAGACTGTTAGCAGATGATTCTGTCGTTTATCAACTAATAATGTCATCAAAAGATCAAAACAAATTGCAAAACGATTTAGAAAAGATATCTGAATGATGCCAAAATTGGCAGTTGACCCTAAATAATGAAAAGTATGAGGTCATCCACATTAGTGCTAAAAGGAATTCGTTAAACTTCGCTTACACGGTAAATAAGTCAAATCTAAAGGCCTTAAATTAAATTAAATTCCTAAGAATTACAAATACGAATAACTTACATTGGAAGGAACACGTAGAAAATGTTGTGGGGAAAGCTAAAAAAACCAATGACTGCGACTAATTGGCAGGACACTTTGAAAAAGTAATAGATTTACTAAGTAGACTGCCTACCCTACGCGTTGTCCATCCTCTTTTAGAATACTGCTGCCCAGTGTGGGATCCTTACCACGTAGGACTCACAGAGTACATCGAAAAAGTTCAAAGAAGGGCAGCACGTTTTGTATTATCGCGAAATATGGAAGAGAGTGTCACTGAAATGGTACAGGTGTTGGGCTGGACATCATTAAAAGAAAGGCGTCTTTCGTTGCGACGGGATCTTTCACGAAATTCCGGTAACCAACTTTCTCCTCCGAATGAGAAAATATTTGGTTGACACCAAGATACAGAGGGAGAAATGATCACCCCGATAAAATAAGGGAAATCAGAGCTCTTACGGAAAGATATAGGTGTTCGTCATTTCCGCGCGCTATACGAGATTGGAATACTAGAGAATTGTGAAGGTGGTTCGATGAACCCTCTGCCAGGCACTTAAATGTGATGTGCACAGTATCCATGCAGGTGAAGATGTAGATGCCTCATTGCTGTCTCTGGCGCACTAAGGCTGACTGATGGGAAATGTTAACCATATTTATAGTGTTACTGTAGATTTATGAATACTACCGTTTTTTTCTGTGATTAACTGTTGTTCGCAGAATCCGTCGGGGAATAAACGTGTCGTGAGGTTGTTTTCCCATATGCCTGGCTACAGTGCACATCACGTATAATCCGCATTACACGCTTCTGTGCAATGAACACTTCCTTCGTGAATGTTGTCCCATCATTTATTAATGAATGAAAACACGAAAAATAAGTCAGAGATTTCACCTGAGAGGACACAGTTCGAAGCCCGAGAACATCAGGTTATCTGGCGCTACCAGCCCCTTGCCTGCTTCTATATTGTGTTCATCATAAGAACTGACCTGATGTAAACATTGCACCATGTGTTCTTCCGCATTTGCTGGAATCTGGTTGGATTTCATTTCACGCGGTAGCCGAGCTGTCTTATGTACAGTCAAGTACGATAATAAGGATACATTTATGCAGTGCGATACGCGCACGTCAACTGAGCAACATTACGGGATAACAACTGCACCGGCACATTTAACAAGGACAGCACAGACTAGCCAGCTGCTCCAATTAACTTGCAGTCATGTGAGCAGTGGAAGTTACGTCGTATAATGAGGCGAGCAAAGAAAGAACACAGCTTCGAATGCTATTTAATTTTTAAGGGGGTGAAATAATATTCAACAAAACTCCAGCATTACCGCACGCTTCTTAGAGAACCAGACGGCAAGCATAACATACTCTCGCTATCATAGTATTGTAATTTTGTAATTAAAAACAACAGTGACGAAAATTCTTGACTTAAGACTGGATTAGTATTTCTCTGCTGTGAAATAATGATGCCACTGAAGGTATTAACATAACAGTCAGTCGTATGATAGCCTCTCAATTCCTTCCATATACGAATCCAAGTGAAACATTTTAGAAGAGAATAGAAGCTTTTGAAATGTGAAGATTAGGTGGGTAGATCGCGAACTAATGAGGAGGTATTGAATAGGATTGGGGAGAAGAGAAGTTTAAGGCACAACTTGACTAGAAGAAGGGATCGGTTGGTAGGACATGTTCTGAGGCATCAAGGGATCACAAATTTAGCATTGGAGGGAAGCGTGGAGGGTAAAAATCGTAGAGGGAGACCAAGAGATGGATACATTAAGCAGATTCAGAAGGTTGTAGGGTGTAGTACTTACTGGGAGATGAAGGAGCTTGCACAGGATAGAGTAGCATGGAGAGCTGCATCAAACAAGTCTCAGGACTGAAGACCACAACACAAAACAACAACTGTCATCTGCTGCACTGATAAGAGTCGATCAACGACAGAAACGACGAAGACAAACAAGCACGACGTTTTGTAACCCGTTATCGTTCACAGTAACTTGAGCAACAGCTTTTTGCATTAGTTACAGTACGTTTGCCAGGTTAAATGCATTGTTATTTCTCGTGAGAAAACCCTGTAAGTGTCCTCCAGATCAGTTCTGTTCGGTGAATGTTGCAGTGGTATGGTGGCAACCGCAAAAGTAGGGCATTTGAATGGTGTCCTCAATGTTGTGCAAATGATTGTTGTCCATGTTTCCACGACGCTTATCACTTTGGCTCGTGTGAAATCACATCTGTGTCATAAAACGCTGGACATAGTCCAAATAAAAAGTATTTAATTTTCATTTTTGACCTAAAAACTTAATTTGTGACGTTTTCGTAATTTAAGCAAAGTTTATTAACAATCATTTATAAAATTAAGAAATTAAGAATTTATGTTTAC
Organism: Schistocerca americana; assembly: GCF_021461395.2. Taxonomy (NCBI): domain Eukaryota; kingdom Metazoa; phylum Arthropoda; class Insecta; order Orthoptera; family Acrididae; genus Schistocerca; species Schistocerca americana. The sequence continues at coordinate 494,724,804 of NC_060124.1, read as the reverse complement.
TATGAAAACTGCCATTTTGTGAGTGACATGTAATTAGAAACAAGTGGTAGTTCTTTTTAAATTAAAATAATGATGAGATATGTGATAATTAGCATATATTTGACGAATTTTACAGTTAAAAGACGTAGCTATCAAATTTAACGAAAAAAAGATTAAAGCGATATTTGAACCCTCGATAAAGGGAAAAATTCTGGGTTACAATTCTATACGCATCCACTATTCAAGAGTTTGTTATCTTTAGTAAACACAGCTCTTTAGAAACGTTAAAGGTTATTTTCTCTGAAAACTTGTGATAAACACAAAGAAAGACCTGTTTATCGCCACTTTATGACTTCGCGACCAATGACTGGGTCCGCATCATCATAGCCTAGGACGACTTACGATCAAATAACGCTTAAGTCATAGATAGGAGAATGTATAGATAACACTCCAACGGAATTTCTAAGATTACTGGGGGAAGTGGTACAAAACGACTACGTACGTTGGTATGTAGAATGAATGAGACTGGCGGTATACCACCAGACTTTCGGAAAAAATGATCTACATAATTTCAAAGAATGCAAGTGCCGACGAGTACGAGAATTACCACATAATCCGCTTAACAGCTCATGCATCCAAGTTGCTGACAACAATAACGTACAGAACAAAGGAACAGTTTAGTTTTAGAAAAAGGAAAAGATGCAGAGAGGCAGTTCTGATGTTGCGGTTGCTAATGGAAGCAAAACAAATAAGTGAATGTCGTTCATAGGATTTGTCGACCTGAAAAAGGCGTTCGACGACGTGCAAAATTATCGAAATTCTGAGAGAAATAGGGGTAAGCTCTAGGGAATGACGGGTACTATACAGTATGTACAAGAACCCAGATCGAACAGTAAGAGTGTAAGACCAAGAAAGAACTGCTCGGATTAAAAAGTGTTCAATCAGTACATCAAAGAAACAATGACAGAAAAGAACGAAAGATTCAAAAGGAGAATTAAAATTCGGGCTGATCTGATGTTAGTGATAACATTCGCCGATGACGTTGCTATCCTCAATGAGAGTGAAGAAGAATAGCAGGACGTGTTGAATGGAATGAACAGCGTAACGAGTGCAGAATATGAACTGAAACTAATGGAAGAAAGACGAAAGTAATGAGAACTAGCATAAATGAGAAGAGCGAGAAACTTAACATCAGAATTAGGGATCTCAAAGTAGAAGAAGTTAAGGAATTCTGCTAACGAGGTAGCAAAATAATCCATGAAAGGCGGAGCAAGGAGGGCGTAGAAAGCAGACTAGCACTGGCATAAAGGGCATTCCTGACCAAGAGAAGTCTACTGATATCAAGGTCTTACTTTGAGGAAGAAATTTCCAATAATGTACATTTGAAGCACAGCATTGTATGGTAGTAAAACGTAGACGGTGGGAAGAACGGAACAGAAGAGAATCGAAGCATTTGAGATGTGGTGCTCATGAAGAATGTTGAAAGTTAGGTGGACCGGTTAGGTAAGGAATGTGAAGATTCTCCGCCGATTCGACGTGGAAAGAAATATACGGAAAACACCAGCAAGGGTAGGGATAAGAGGACATTTGTTAAGACGTAGACGAAGACAAAGATTGGATTACATCCACAAAATAATTGAGGACGTACGCTGTAATTGCTTTTCTAAGAAGAAATAGTTGCCACATCAAAGCAGTCAGGAGACTGATGAAAAAAAAAAGCCAGCAGGGACCGTTCATGTTCGACAACGGCTCAACAAGATGACCGCTATCTACAGTTTTTTAGTCAAAAAAGCCGTGCGCCAGATCTGAATCAGGCTTTCGAAAAGGCTACAGGATTTCATGTGTCACATAGAGCTGTTGGTAGACTTCATGTTGCGTATCTCGATTCCCAACCACCAGACTGAGCACCACGTAGTACACCTCAACACCATGGGCTGTAGTAGAGCTGGGCAAAAAATCATGTGGAATTCAACGCCAGAACTGGCACTGAGTGTTGTTTGTACCATGGACAGCCTAGTAATGGTGAACTGCTCCAACACTGTGAGCCACGTGTCCAACAAGGCGGTGGTTAGATGATCTTCTGGGTTGGCATTACGTGGAAAACAGAACAGCTCCATTGGCTTTTGAGGGCAATCTCACTGTTCTTCGCTAAAGAGGGACCTTACAGTCAACAATTTGGTGACAATATTGTCTTGATTGATGATATCTCGCACACTCGTCGTGCTGTTCCGCGAACAAGTTCCTTCATCAAGCTGAGACCACCAAAATGGAGTAATCTCCCTGTTCCCCTGGAATGAACCTGATCGAATATGTGTGGGATCGATTCAGCTGTTCTCGACGTCGACAAAAACCGTTTACTCTGTGCGACTTACGCAGAAACGCCATTGAAGAGTGGACCAATTTTTACCAGAGCTCGCTTTATGTTCTCGTTGATGGGATGCCACGACGGATTCAAATATGCCTCCCAAGGAGTCTGTTCTACCATGTATCAACGTTGCTCAGAAATACTATGAAATGCCACACATGTGAAACAAACGTAGCGATTTGCGATTTTTTTTTTTTTGTGATGTCGACATATTATAAATGAATGTACAGGCATTATTCAGGGCTAATTGTTGTTTTCTGTGCCATAAATCTCTAAATAAAGGAGTGATGCAACACTTTTGTTGATGTGTGTAGCGGGCTCGTGTTGTACCTGGACGATAGAGTACCTAGGAATACTTTATGTTTCCTGGTCGACGTTCAAATCTAGTGACCCATTTTAAAATCATATAAAGGAACGCGCACTTGAGACCGCAATAAGTAAAATTTGTTGTTGTTGGACATGATGTTGTTTTGTTGCAGTGCTTGTGCATATTACCAGTTCTACACATTTAGGTGCTGTATAATATATTCAAGCTATCTGAAGGATATTAATTCTTCTGTTGCTGGGTTTTATGATGAGTAAAATCCAATAGGTTCTCACAACTCGTCGTATTTCATGTCGACTGTTAAGCCACACTTCGTCAGTCGTGCTCCATCTTGTTTTCCTTCCAGGGAAAAGGCAATGTTTGCAGAAAAACTGAGTCGCTTTAATGTCTCCACAATTTTCCCTGTCTTGAAAATCTAAATTTGTGTTGCCAACAACTTCAATTTCAAAATGTCCTTAACTTGTATCTGGTTTTGGAAATACTGCCGAATTTGATTATTGGCACCTATGAAATACAGTACTACCAAGATTTTCTTGGTTGCACTACTTTTAAATTTGAATGGAATATTTGTTCTTGGGTAGTTGACCATGTTGCACCCTGGAATAGTTTTTCGCATTCGGGAAAACCTTACTTTCCCAGGTGTCGTTTTCGTAATTTCTGAAAAAGGCTGCAGCACACACGAAATTATTGCTATTATTTCAAAATGGAATAAGAAAAAATATTAAATTTCTATTATACGGATGACTAGACAACAAAATCTGGAATGTGTTCCAATCTAAATATTTTTCAGCCTTCTCTATTTAATTTATTGCTTTCTACTACATTTAATGGCGTTGTTTTTACGACAATGGAATGGCTCAGTGAGCTATATGTGACATAAAGCAGAATCAGTTTCCTGATGGGCTTGGCAGCTTTCGTATTTCACTAGAATTTTCAAATCTTACATGAGAATGATCAGTGTGTTTCTTATTCTTCTCAAAAAAATCTGAAATTTTCTATGCTATAGGTTCTTTTTCCTTCTAGTACCACTTCGTGTCCGCTGGGTTGTAATGTTAGACATGAAACACAGTTTGAGCATCTATGGCCGCCATGCTCGGAGCAGAATTTCGACCTCTTATCAAGATATATCAGACCTAAACAACCGCGGTTTCTTCGTCTGCGTCTATCAAACTGGAGCGAAAATTGTCCCCTCACATTACTAGGCACTGAAAGTAATTGCGGAACATATAAATCAATATTTTGTTTTAGACTGTGTTTAGAATACTTCTAATAAGACGAGAGCTCGAAAAGTTTGGTATATTTCTAGAAACGAACGACAAATTATGTTAGAGATCAATGCTAGTGTGCGTGAACTTGTACAGATGTTATTCAACCTTTACAATATACGAAAAGCGCATACTTCTTCGACCACTGTAACTGTTCGGTCTGGGTTACGGGGTATGCAGACGCGCATGGAAATGAGTATCGTTCAGTGACAAAACAATTTTGTTTCAACATGACTCACGTTGTAGAAAGCTCATGACTGTGTATCTTTACTGTTTATCGACCGATTGTCTTTCCCATCCTTCGCTAATCCGAGCGTGAGCTATGTCTCCAATATTGTCAGCCTTTGCTGGAAGAAGAAAGAGAAATAAACTCTGACGTTTCTGCCGTAGCGAGTGTAAATATCGTCGACAGTCCGAACGGCCTATTGAGTAACCTCTGTATTAAAATGGATTTACGTTGAATCGAATATTTCAGTATAACTCAGATACTCCTGAAAATGTTCAACAAAACTTGCTAGACATGTAATTGGTGGTAACATCCCTAGCACCTGTAGAGTCTCGTGAAATCTTCAGTAGAATTGTAAGGTATCCCCTTAATGGGTCAAGGCGTACGTTACACTATGGAAGCTGCTACTCTGAGCTGCCCATCGCCATGTGGCGGACAGATGACGCACATTAGATTACAGAAATCATGTACAATACGGCATGGAACGGTAGTTTTTATGATGACGAATAACCGCCATAGTTCATAATGAGAAAATTTAACACAACTTCCGGCAGATGAGTTTTACAAAAGAAGAACTGAGGTTTGTGCAACTAGGACAAATTATCTCAAATATTTTATTACTGAGATGAAACCTTGTTGGGAAAGGCATTTTCTTGACTGTGTGGTTGGAGAAGACTTCTTGGAATTGTATTTCAAGGTAACCTAAGCACATACAAGAATGAGACGTTTGTCTGTCAGAGATACTAAGCGAACGAAATGTTTTTCCCTTAAGTACCTAATAATATTCATGATTAGTGTTAATTTGCTCTCTTTGCTTTCATTATGTCACAAACGACGCAATTGTATTAAATGTCTGTAACTTTTGTAAAGAGAAAATTCCTTAACTGTTAGACTCTTTTTACGCTGTACAGATTTTTTAACAAAAATCAGAGTTTAATTTTTCAAGAACGCATTTAGTCAAAGTAAAACGTTCCTCCATCTTTCTTAGAAAAGTTTAAAATATTTTTCCGTGTTTGCATGGCACTTTACGCCACACGCAGCGACACATTGTTCCTGAGAAGCAAAGAAAAATTTAGTAGTAAGAAGATTATTTTTCTTTAGCTGCTGCATTTCTTGATTTCAATATGCTTTATAGAATGTCAGTACACAAGACACCAAACACCACGTTGAGCAAAAGATAAGTTATTTATCTTTCAGGGCAGATCTCACTTTGTATTCGTGTGAGCAAACAGTACTTAGTTAGAAATTTCAGTTGTTGGTTTAAGTAAGCAAGTTAATTTACGGTGAACAGTGAATGTAATCTTAGACAGTTATTTTCTTTCGAGTTGAGCAGTATTTTATTTCGTGGATATTTCAAGTCAGACACAGCATTTCAAGTTATGTAACTTTCATAATGTACTTCAGTATTGAGTTGCAGTTAAATAGTTTTCATTGTGTACACAATTAGTTTCTTGTGGGATTGGAGTATATTCAGAAATTGAGTTTCGGTTAACTAGTATTGAGTTTCAATCAAATAGTCTTCACTGTTTACCCAATTAGTTTCTTTTGGGATTTAATTAGATTCATTTTCATTATTTAAAATTCAGCATTTCACTAAGATTAAAGTATTTTTTCACGATACTTTTCACAAGCGCAATACGCAGCCAACCAACAGTCACTGTTGCGCAGCAGTGGAATATGCTATCTTACGGATACATTACACGAGGAGAAAGTGTTTAAGAAGAACTTTCAGTATTTCATATATAGATGAATTAAATGGAAAGCTTGCTCTTGGAGTTACTACCAGAGCTGGTGCATTCCATTTGGAATGAAGACTGCACTGCAAACTGCCCACGTTTCGACGAATGTCTGTATGCATAAAGTAACTGTTGTGAACATTGGGTGTAATCGTTGAGGTGTCTGACTCGATTCACGCTAAACGCCAATTATTTTTTACATTTATTTTAATTCTATGTTTATCAGCAAATTCAAGTGTTAATTGACAAATACAGAATAATACGTTTTATTAAGAGAAATTCGTTTATATTTTCACTCTTAAACATACGAAAATACGAGTGTTGGTACTTGTAATAAATTAAAATCTGATACTTAAATGTGAAGTAGCAAACAGAATCGAAAAAAAACAAATACAATGCAAAAGCAGTACTTCCGATATACTTGATTTGCTTTTCATTTCAATTAAACATTTCACATTTTTGTACATAACTTGCGTGTACAATAAATTATCGCGTTTTCGTGCGAGTCATAGCTAAAAAAAAAAGATATATGAGGGCCATCCGTAGAGTAGCGCCCCACATTTCCTTTCCTCATCCAGAAACAATAATGCCAATGCGAAACGTTAGCTATGAATTCTGAATGTCTGTTTCCCGTGACAGATAGCACAGCTTCAGTAATGTTTCAATGTGGCGTCTGTTAATGATTTACGTTACAAGCAGCGTGTCATCATCGAGTTTGTCACTACGGAGGAAAAAAAGAAAAAAACTCGCCGGAGCTCTATAATTTGCAAGGAGCGGGCGGACCGGCCACTGCACTTACATCTGAACATGTTGCAGCGCCCTGATGTTCACATGCCAGCAAAGGAAGTGTGGATGCCAGTATTAGCATTGTCTTATGGTGGAACACAACTCCCACAGAAAAAAAAAAAAAAACGATTTGCTCTGAGTTATGTTCTGAAACTGAGTAGGTGGTCCTGTTGTCCTGTATTGCCATCGGTGGTTCAGTGATGGAAGGGGATTTCAAACTGATACCGTATTTCTAGATTTTCAGAAGGCTTTGACACCATATTTCACAAGCGGCTTGTAATCATATTGCATGCTTATGGAATATCGTCTCAGTTATGTGACCGGATTTCCTATCAGAGAGGTCACAGTTCGTAATAATTGACGGGTAGTCATCGAGTGAAACAAAAGTGATTTCTGGCGTTCCCCAAGGAAATGTTATAGGCCCTCTGTTGTTCCTTATCTATATAAATGATTTAGAAAATAATCTGAGCCGATGTCGTAGGCTTTTTGCAGATGATGCTGTCGCTTATTGTCTAATAAAGTCATCAAGAGACTAAAACGAACTGCAAAACGAATTAGATAATATGTCTGTACGGTGCGAAAATTGGCAGTTGACCCTAAATAGTAAAAAAATAGAGGTCACCCACATGAGTACTAAAAGAAATCCTTTAAATTTCGGGTACACGGTAAATCAGTCAAACCCAGCTAAAAACTTGTGAATTACAATTGCGACTTTCAAACGACACATGTAAAATGTTGTGGCGAAGGCGAACCAGAGACTACAATTTATTGGCAGAGCACTTAGAAGATGCAACAGATCTACTAAAGAGACTACCTACACCACGCTTGTCCATCCTCTTTTCGAGTGTGGCGTGGGATCCTTACCGCATTATCGGAGTACGTCAACAAAGTTCAGAGAGGGGCAGCACATTTTGCATTATCGAGAAATACGGGAAGGGTGTCACGGACATGATAAGGGATTTGAGGTGGAAATCATTAAAACGAAGTGGTTTTTCGTTCCTGCGGTATCTTCTCCAGAAATTTCAATCACCAAGTTTCTCCTCCGAACACGAAAATATTTTGTTGACGCCGACCTTCATAGGCAGAAACGATCGCCAAAAGAAAATAAGAGAAATTAGAGTTCGAGCGGACAGACATAGGTGTTCGCTTTTTCCGCGCACTGTTCGAGAGTGGTGTAATAGATAACTAGTGTGATGGACCTCTGCCAGGCACTTAAGTGTCATTTGGATAGTAACCATGTAGATATAGACCATTTTCAGTCTGAAACAAAAAAATGTCTGTGGACTGACACTATCCACACTCCCCACAAAAGAAAAAAAATCGAAGCAACGACTCGGGCGGTAAGCTGATGATGACTGTTTTGGGGCACTAAAGGTGTGATTCTGCCGGCCGCGGTGGCAACTTAAGGAAGAAATTCAACGTATCATCGACATCAACAGAGATGTCTTTGAAAGGGTCATCACTACCTTCATAGACCTGCCAAGACAGTTGAGCAAAATAAGTTCTTATTTCGATGAATTTTTTACTCGAGAACTGCATTTTTAAAAGTTTTGTAGTATATGAAACACTCTATATTCTGTTAACTAATATTTAAATTTGAGAAAACGTGTAGAAATCAAATAAAAGTAAAAATAATTTCTGTCTAACAGAAACAGGGTCAGCGACTTCACCATTATCAAGGTGGAATGGTACTCACACAGGTATATTCTGTTGGGGGGTGGGGGGGGGGGAGATTTATGTGTGTATCTGTGATGTGTTTAAATGATGCTCTAAACAGAGCTCAGATCTGCAGATCTTGAAACGCGATTTTCAGAGTGTTTTTGGTAAGTGCTGGGTATTGGTTCAGGAAAATATGTCTGGACGCTGATCCTCAAATTCTACAGCTATGAAAAAATCGAAGATGGTTCACTTTTAATACAGGAAACGGCGAGTTTTGCTGTTGGAGTCTACGTGCATCAAGTATGGAGAGGAAAGCACCGTGTTTTCGATTTGTCTTGGAAGATACACTGATGGAGTTTTAAAAGTAAATCCATACGTCCTTGTAAACAACTCGTCCCTCACAAGAGTCTCTCTTGTGTTACTATAAAAAATTTGTGGTGAATATAAGTTGCCTTCTTCGATTCTCGACTTGTTCTTCTGTTAATGTAACTTTCCAATGGTTCCAGACGATAAATTCTCAAGAGTGTATCAGATGATAATTTTCTGGGGAATGAACTTGGTGAGTGAATTTTCACCATTGTACTGCCTTATAGTGCTCAAGTCCGTTATTCTCATATTCTGATTCGTAATTCCCATTGACTTCTTGAAATAAAACAACATCGTGGTTTTTTTCGTTTATTTGCATAGATATTAGTTGTTGGACTAAGTGCTGGCAGCTGGAGGTCTAGAAAGCTTTTTATATACCTATGTGCATGAATAACACTGTTCTTAACTAGAATTAAGTTTTCACTCTGCAGAGGAGTGTGCGTTGATATGAAACTTCCTGGCAGATTGAAACTATGTTGTGGACCGAGACTGGAACTCGGGACCTTTGCCTTTCGCGGGCAAGTGCTCTACCATCTGACCTGCCCAAGCACAACTCATGACGCCTTCTCACAGCCTCAGTTGTGCCAGTACGTTGTCTCCTACCTTTCAAACTTCACAGAAGCTTTCCTGCGAGGCTGTGAGGACGCGTCGTCACTTGTGCTTGGGTAGTTCAGACGGTACAGCACTTGCCCGCGAATGGCAAAGGTTCCGAGTTGGAGTATCAGTCGGCACACTGTTTTAATATTCCAGTAAGTTTCACTGTTCTTAATATTATCTTTCACTACGTATGTATGAGTACCGGATGAGCTGTCACTGTTCTCAACCGACAATCGAATGACCCTCTCTTCACTACCTACTGTTTTATCAGAATGTCAGAATTGACCAAATGTCTACCTGAAACTGTTACGTGACAATGTCTCACGTTTTCACTTTCAGATAAAAGAAAAGATCACAGACTTACACACACACACACACACACACACACACACACACACACACACACACATAAATGATGCACTTATAATATTTAAGTAACGTGAAGCATTTAAGTAGTTATACTATACTATATTTCTACTCAGACAGTGCCACTGAGTATAAATGTCACAAGTGCCAGTTATCCTATATTAAATTGAAATGGTTAATCTGTTGTGAATCTATTGAAACTCTATTAAACAATCTCTTTGTACAGAAGAGTAACTGAACTGAAACTGAAATGTAAAGTAACTATTTGAGTCACCATCACCGTATTTCTAGCCATATATGGCAATCGTAATGTCTCATTAAATGCAGCGTCGTAATGACGCAGCCGAACTAGTCCTTGACCAAAGTTATGTTGTCAAGGAAATGGCAGAAAAGTAAGAGTTGATTTAACATTCCTCTTCTAAGCCAACACGGTTTTCCTGCTTGAGTTTCATATAGCAGTTGCTTTATATCACTGAGAGAAATAATTCAATTTTTCCTGCATAATAAGAAAGGTATTTGATTTTATAATTATATTTAGTAGCAAATGTCACTTTAGTAACAACTTTGCGGGTAACTATATTGAAATACAGTTAGTAGCTTGTTATTCAGTTCACATACACAGACTCGTCTCCTTATTATGAAAATAGCTTCCGAAAGATGTAGGAAACGTAACTGCTGCGGCAGAAGGTAGTCGCTGGATCTGTGTACCGCAGAAGTTTTTCTGTGTGAAAGGAAGCTAGCAATATGATATTGTTTAGTTCCATAACTGAAAAATTATCTGACAAATATCAGTGATTCAAATTCTGTTTCGTTGTACAGTCTTGCTGCTAAAACTCTTTTGAATACTGGGGACGGAATATTTAAATGGGATCGATTGGGTTTACTCACGAATACACATTGCTTTTGTTCACAACAAAGAACGTCCATGCAAGAATTTACTTACGTGGTGTGGTGCCAAAGTATTTAATGTCTTTACTATCATACTAAATTACGCCTTCCTCATCATAACAAATGCTCTGATATTCATTGCTCTGTTCCCGGTCTTGATTTCTTCATTCTGATGATCTTCCGTGTCGACTCTATTAAGAATTCTTTTACGAAGATAAATTTTACTTCCTTTGCCTTCTCTCTTCCGTCTTCTCCCCCGACAGGTACTCTTTTCCTTCGAATGTTAAAATTTCAATGTTGTTGTTGTTGTTGTGGTCTTCAGTCCTGAGACTGGTTTGATGCAGCTCTCCATGCTACTCTATCCTGTGCAAGCTTCTTCATCTCCCAGTACCTACTGCAACCTACATCCTTCTGAATCTGCTTAGTGTATTCATCTCTTGGTCTCCCCCTATGATTTTTACCCTCCACGCTGCCCTCAAATACTAAATTGGTGATCCATTGATGCCTCAGAACATGTCCTACCAACCGATCCCTTCTTCTGGTCAAGTTGTGCCACAAACTCATCTTCTCCCCAATCCTATTCAATACTTCCTCATTAGTTATGTGATCTACCCATTTAATCTTCAGCATTCTTCTGTAGCACCACATTTCAAAAGCTTCTATTCTCTTCTTGTCCAAACTATTTACCGTCCATGTTTCACTTCCATACATGGCTACACTCCATACAAATACTTTCAGAAATAACTTCCTGACACTTAAATCTATACTCGATGTTAACAAATTTCTCTTCTTCAGAAACGCTTTCCTTGCCATTGCCAGTCTACATTTTATATCCTCTCTACATCGTCCATCATCAGTTATTTTTCTCCCCAAATAGCAAAACTCCTTTACTACTTTAAGTGTCTCATTTCCTAATCTAATACCCTCAGCATCACCCGACTTAACTCGACTACATTCCATTATCCTCGTTTTGCTTTTGTTGATGTTCATCTTATATCCTCCCTTCAAGACACCATCCATTCCGTTCAACTGCTCCTCCAAGTCCTTTGCTGTCTCTAACAGAATTACAATGTCATCGGCGAACCTCAAAGTTTTTATTTCTTCTCCATGGATTTTAATACCTACTCCAAATTTTTCTTTTGTTTCCTTTACTGCTTGCTCAATATAGAGATTGAATAACATCGGGGAGAGGCTACAACCCTGTCTTACTCCCTTCCCAACCACTGCTTCCCTTTCATGTCCCTCAACTCTTATAACTGCCATCTGGTTTCTGTACAAGTTGTAAATAGCCTTTCGCTCCCTGTATTTTACCCCTGCCACCTTTAGAATTTGAAAGAGAGTATTCCAGTCAACACTGTCAAAAGCTTTCTCTAAGTCTACAAATGCTAGAAACGTAGGTTTGCCTTTCCTTAATCTTTCTTCTAAGATAAGTCGTAAGGTCAGTATTGCCTCACGTGTTCCAGTATTTCTACGGAATCCAAACTGATCTTCCCCGAGGTCAGCTTCTACTAGTTTTTCCATTCGTCTGTAAAGAATTCGTGTTAGTACTTTGCAGCTGTGGCTTATTAAACTGATTGTTCGGTAATTTTCACATCTGTCAACACCTGCTTTCTTTGGGATTGAAATTATTATATTCTTCTTGAAGTCTGAGGGTATTTCGCCTGCTTCATACATCTTGCTCACCAGATGGTAGAGTTTTGTCAGGACTGGCTCTCCTAAGGCCGTCAGTAGTTCCAATGGAATGTTGTCTACTCCGGGGGCCTTGTTTCGACTCAGGTCCTTCAGTGCTCTGTCAAACTGTTCACGCAGTATCGTATCTCCCATTTCATCTTCATCTACATCCTCTTCCATTTCCATAATATTGTCCTCAAGTGCATCGCCCTTGTATAGACCCTCTATATACTCCTTCCACCTTTCTGCCTTCCCTTCTTTGCTTAGAACTGGGTTGCCATCTGAGCTCTTGATATTCATACAAGTGGTACTCTTCTCTCCAAAGGTCTCTTTAATTTTCCTGTAGGCAGTATCTTTCTTACCCCTAGTGAGACAAGCCTCTATATCCTTACATTTGTCCTCTAGCCATCCCTGCTTAGCCATTTTGCACTTCCTGTCGATCTCATTTTTGAGACGTTTGTATTCCTTTTTGCCTGCTTCATTTACTGCATTTTTATATTTTCTCCTTTCATCAATTAAATTCAATATTTCTTCTGTTACCCAAGGATTTCTACTAACCCTCTCCTTTTTACCTACTTGATCGTCTGCTGCCTTCACTACTTCATCCCTCAGAGCTACCCATTCTTCTTCTACTGTATTTCTTTCCCCCATTCCTTTCAAATGTTCCCTTATGCTCTCCCTGAAACTCTGTACAACCTCTGGTTCTTTCAGTTTATCCAGGTCCCATCTCCTTAAATTCCCACCTTTTTGCAGTTTCTTCAGTTTTAATCTACAGGTCATAACCAATAGATTGTGGTCAGAGTCCACATCTGCCCCTGGAAATGTCTTACAATTTAAAACCTGGTTCCTAAATCTCTGTCTTACCATTATATAATCTATCTGATACCTTTTAGTATCTCCAGGGTTCTTCCATGTATACAACCTTCTATCATGATTCTTAAACCAAGTGTTAGCTATGATTAAGTTGTGCTCTGTGCAAAATTCTATCAGGCGGCTTCCACTTTCATTTCTTAGCCCAATCCATATTCACCTACTACGTTTCCTTCTCTCCTTTTCCTACACTCGAATTCCAGTCACCCACGACTATTAAATTTTCGTCTCCTTTCACTATCTGAATAATTTCTTTTATTTCATCATACATTTCTTCAATTTCTTCGTCATCTGCAGAGATAGTTGGCATATAAACTTGTACTACTGTAGTAGGTGTGGGCTTCGTATCTATCTTGGCCACAACAATGCGTTCACTATGCTGTTTGTAGTAGCTTACCCGAATTCCTATTTTACTATTCATTATTAAACCTACTCCTGCATTACCCCTATTTGATTTTGTGTTTATAACCCTGTAGTCACCTGACCAGAAGTCTTGTCCCTCCTGCCACCGAACTTCACTAATTCCCACAATATCTAACTTTAACCTATCCATTTCCCTTTTTAAATTTTCTAACCTACCTGCCCGATTAAGGGATCTGACATTCCACGCTCCGATCCGTAGAACGCCAGTTTTCTTTCTCCTGATAACGACATCCTCTTGAGTAGTCCCCGCCCGGAGATCCGAATGGGGGACTATTTTACCTCCGGAATATTTTACCCAAGAGGACGCCATCATCTTTTAATCATACAGTAAAGCTGCATGCCCTCGGGAAAAATTACGGCCGTAGTTTCCCCTTGCTTTCAGCCGTTCGCAGTACCAGCACAGCAAGGCCGTTTTGGTTATTGTTACAAGGCCAGATCAGTCAATCATCCAGACTGTTGCCCTAGCAACTACTGAAAAGGCTGCTGCCCCTCTTCAGGAACCACACGTTTGTCTGGCCTCTCAACAGATACCCCTCCGTTGTGGTTGTACCTACGGTACGGCTATCTGTATCGCTGAGGCACGCAAGCCTCCCCACCAACGGCAAGGTCGATGGTTCATGGGGGGGGGGGGGGGGCGGGGGGGGGGGGGGTATATTTCAATGTGTCGTCGTAAAACTCAATAACACATTGTGACAATGACTCCAGCATACCTCTCTGGAAGCATTTTCATTCTGCTCGTCACTAAACCTCCAAAATCTGCTTCCCACTCTCTCAGTACGACAGCTCTCCTCTCCACACCTTGCCATCCGAAAATTACCACAGAGAAACATCTTTTCTCCCACAAAATATAACTTATTTCCCGCTACCGAAACTGACATGTCTTGTCTGCCGATCTTCTACTATCTCTCACGGTAGTTAACTTTCTCTTCCGCCTTGATAAAATTATAGAGATAAATTGTTATCTACCAGGTCACAGCACTGAAAATTTATAATTAACATTACATAGGATTTGCATTTGCATCTACATTAAAAACAGCACAACAAATGTTTAGATAAGCACACTGCGTTCTTTTACAGTTACGCTGCTGTTATATTTCGTGTTGATACGTATAAAAAAATTAGTGAGGCACAAATTAGGTTAACGGTAAGCTCATCGTCCATGACTATAGAGATGCTGTAATAATTTACAGCGGAGAAAAACCTTCGCCACCTGTTTACCGGCATTACGCAAAAAAATCATACCTACGCAACTCCGCAGTATTTGCACAACCTCGTCCACGAGCTGCCTTAGAGAGCTATTTGCTTTATGTACCTAACAAACAACTGCCCTATTTCGCTTCCTGGCACACATATTTTATTTTTATCTATCGAAAACGTCGTCAGATTACAAGGGTTGCACTGAAATCTACTTCCCAAGAACTGTTTAATTCATCGGCGTATACTTGGTAATGACTTTTTTTTATTAGGGAATAGTGCGAAATTATATAATAGATTAAGCAGAAGTCGAAAAATAAAGTTTCTGTTTGAGTCATTAGACTACAAGATACTTGATCGCTAAAACAACTCATACGCAAGCACAAATCATATTCTGCAACAAGTTGATGGAAACCTTAGAAATCTATTTTAACGACGTTATCGAACACGGCCAGTTATATTCTAATAATTTCCCCTAAGTCAATCAGCAGTTCTTTAAATATGAGAAGTATCTGTATTTTTTTACTACGAAGTAGGATGCTTCGCTTCCTTGAATTCCTCTGATAAATTGTTGATCGCATGTAGTTCACTTCTTTCATTTGTAGTAATACAATAGATATTATTTGAGTTGCAACAACCTTCTTGCTGTCGCGCTTCTCTTTGCACTGTCTTTATAGGTATTTTTCCACATCCACGCAACCACTGGAGTGAGCAAACTTATACAGACAAACATTTTCGGTTAGCGCACTACTAGAACCGAACAACTCCTTGTCAAATTCCGTTTGAGCGTTAGTATGACGGACTAATAATTGAATACAAAAGATTTAGATAGTGAGCTCTGGAAAATACTCAACCCAGGACTGCTATATAACTTGTTCATGTTTACTAGGAAGGCGTACGCAATTAATAATAATAATGTGCGCAGCTGCCTGGTACGTCTCTATCTAGGGCGATATGAATTTGTACGTCTATAAAGAATCCATTTGTTTTATGCTTGAAACATTGCATGGGGGCTTAATTATTTAAAATGCAAATATTTTTAGTAGCTGTATGTCCGAGTACGCTGTGTCTCGTAATCGGTTGGCCCTGACTAGTATTTGTACGCAATCTGACTGCATAGAACAACAACAAACAATGAAAGAAAATTTTCGTAAACACAGTTAATTAATTAAGTCTCCAGCAACTATAAAACATACAAAACCAAAGCACAAGTATAACTGTTCTGTATGTGGAAGTATGACTCAACGCACATCTGGCACGGTTCTTCTTCAAGAAGACAAGAATTTTTAAATACCAATTTTACTGACGTGATAAAAGAAAATTACAAATACTATAATTGCGCAAGGAAAGCAGAATTAAACTCTAATACAAGAACACACGCCAGATGCTTTGTTGACTGAACCTGTAATGACGCATTATTTAGGACACTGAAATAAAAAGAAACGGAGTTAGTTACCTCATTTATATTGATGAAAATCACTCTAATCCTTACATTATATCTCACACTGACTCTCTACTATCACATCTCAACCAGAACTCTCCAATATCACATCTCGGCAAGCACTGCCTAATAGCACATCTCAACAAACACTCTCTGCTACAACATCTCAGCACAGACTACCCCGAGTCCTCGACAGGCATTGACCACTACGAGCTCTCGACAAGCACTGACTTCTACGAGTTCTTAACAGGCACTGACTGCTACGAGCTCTCGACAAGCACTGTGGAGGCGGCTTAATAATACTCTTTGGCGCAATCTCTGGCGCAGTGGCTCAGTGTAGCCACCTTTCATATGCCCCTCCTCCACAGGCCAGAATTTGATGGTATTTTTGCCAGCATTGGTGGTGAAAATACCACCAAATTCGTCCACAAAAATACAGACAAAAATAAAAGATAATATTAATACCTAAATATCACATAATTAGTTAAAATTTTGGCTTTGCACCGACCTTTCAATAACCTAATATATGAAATACAGTAAGCAATACAACTTCTTTTCATACATGTGACTTTAGATAAGAGTTCACACAATACACAAAAAATAAGTTTATACAATGTTCACATAAAATGCTTTCAATGATTAGTTTATACAAAAAAGAAGACACCAACAGGTAACACCTTTTCAGTAGAAGCAGTCCATCAGTGGCACCCAGTAAAGTTGAGCAGGTACACCCAGCAACAAGTCGCATTAATTCAGTAAAAAGCAATCCATCAGTGGCACCCAGGACTGTTATGTAGGTGCAGACAGCAAGAAGTAACATCATTTCAGTAGAAACAGTTCTAACAGTGGCACCCAGCAATGTTGAGTAGGTGCAGACACCGGCAAGTGACATCATTTCCATAGAAGTAGCTTCATCTGTGCACCCAGTAATGTTGAGCAGGTGCAGACAGCAACAAGTGACATTATTTCAGTAGAAGCAGTTCCATCTGTGGCACCCATCAATGTTGAAGAGGTACACACAGCAACAAGTCACATTAGTTCAGTAGAAGCAGTTCCATTAGTGGCATCCAGCCATGCTGAGTAGGTGCAGACAGCAACAAGTGACTTCATTTCAGTAGAAGCAGTTCCATTAGTGGCACCCAGCAATGTTGAGTAGGTGCAGACAGCAACAAGTGACTTCATTTCAGTAGAAACAGCTCTAACAGTGGCACCCAGCAATGTTGAGTAGGTGCAGACAGCAACAAGTGACTTCATTTCAGTAGAAACAGTTCTAACAGTGGCACCCAGCAATGTTGAGTAGGTGCAGACACCGGCAAGTGACATCATTTCCATAGAAGTAGCTTCATCTGTGCACCCAGTAATGTTGAGCAGGTGCAGACACCAACAAGTGACTTCATTTCAGTAGAAGCAGTTCCATTAGTGGCACCCAGCAATGCTGAGTAGGTGCAGACAGCAAAAAGTGACATTATTTCAGTAGAAGCAGTTCATCAGTGGCACCTAGCAATGTTGAAGAGGTACACACAGCAACAAGTCACATTATTTCGGTAGAAGCAGTTCCATTAGTGGCACTCAGCAATGTTGAATAGGTCCAGAGAGCAGTCCATAATATTCACTATCACTGATCACACTGTTCATCAAAGTTTATAAGCAGAAATTAAACGTTTCTAAGTGGCACCCATTATGTTGAAGAGGTGCAGGTAACAGCTCATAATATTCACCATCACTAATCAGACAGTTCAGGCATGAACAACAGTTTGAATACACATACAAATGCTTTTACACACTAGACATATAAATTCTAATAAACACACAAATGCTATCAGATAATTGTCATATTAACTATTACAAATACTCAAATATCAGTAAACCTATAATATTTATGGGTGTTAGTGCAAACCACAACAAACAAATAAAATAATATTTAGGAAATAGGTGGGTAAGATTAGGAAAGGAAAACACACAAAACACACTCACTCATCTTTCATCCACATTAAGTACTACTGTGTAACTGAATAGTGTTAACTGTGTAAATGCAATTCTGTCAAAATCTGATGTTCATCATGTGTATCAAGTAGTAGTGGCAGCAATGTATAACAGTCAATAATAGTTAAGTCAACGTCATAGTCATCATGTCAAGACCAATGTTTGCCAAGCCAGATCAAATGTACTGTTGTTGAACAACTGTCAGCGAGCCAAGATAGGCAAATACTTCCTCTCTTCAAAAAAAAAAAGTATATACTGCTTAGTGATTTAATGAAGTGTGTGTATAGACTATCTTCCTTCTACTTTAGTGTTCTAGTCTGCTATCTTCATCCTCCTTGTTCCATAAGACCAAAAAAAAAAATATGCTCCTCACTTACTTTACCTCTTATATACCAAAACTCCAATAATCATCAGCATCACATAATCTCAATACTTCAATAATACCTCTTACGTCGATACATATAAATCTTATCATCAATATCATTTACCTTACCTCTTGTCCACAAAAACTCCAATAATCATCAACTTCATATAATCTCAATAATACCTCAATAATACCTCTTCAATACATCGATACATATAAACCTTATTGCCAATATCATTTCACTTCCATAACAACTCTTTCCTCTAGTCAGTCTCCTCGAACAAGTACAGATAAAATCCTAGTGCAAACTTCAGTTCATCATCCCATACAATCCGAAGACACATTGCCAACACACAACCTCTGTGTAATCCATCTGACCCAAATCTTCTACTCATTATGAATTATAAACAAAAGAAATGCATACATGACCTCTAACAGACTTAGTTCGAATAACTCTCAGTAATTAAGTACGATTACGGAGTGTGAATGATCATAATATTTCACAGTGTGTACACCACTTGAAGAATTATGGCAGAAGCAAACATGTGGAGTATTTCTTGTGTCTAGTGTCACTTCCTATTTCAATTGCTCACGAAAAATGCAGGGTAATGACTGTCAATGGTCTAAACCTAGTTTTGGTATGTCATGTCGTTAGCTTCCTTCCTATTACCATACATTTATACAGCTTTCATAAAACCTCCAGCTCATGTGACTTCTATGAAGTTTCTTTTACTAATGTCGTTCGTCGAATTATAGCAGTTCATTTTCTTATCTTAAAAATATAAGGCACTGAGCGTAAGCAAAACAAGCAATAGCGAGTAAATATACCAGTAGAGAGCAGAATGTCAACTAGTGGATGCAGCACAATTCTTACAACGAGGCTCTGCCAAGCGAACAATCTATAATTAACACCATACTGTGGCCTAAACTCTCTGTTTGTACACAGTATATCAGCATTTCTATACACCAAATTAAAGAGTAGTTATGACAACAACAGATATGTATAAATATGCAATCCATATGCATAGCAGCAAACATATGTTATCTAACATAATAAACAGATCATTAGCATCATATCAGCATAAGCAAATAAATGTTCATATGTAATCTTAATAAGTAAACGTGAAGGCGTAAGCAGATAAATCACAAAGTATAACTTACATACCTAACCACATCAGCACAATAAATCAGGTGACAATTATAATTTAAATAAATAAGCACAGCAGGCACATAATAAAAAAAAAATATGACATCAGTGAAAAAGCAGTGCAGCCAAGCGATGCATAATATACACAAGTTACAACACAGTTCATTAATAATCATTGTGAAAATCAGTTAACGTACGCAAGCACGTCGCTTCACAAGTAATTTCATAGAACATGAAATTAGCACAAAGTATGAATCACGTAATCGCGAGCAGCAAATTACGTCTAAAGTACGTACCTAAGTGGAAATATGTTACCTGAAAAAATAAACTCAATTAATAGTTACCTTTTTAGTTTATTAGTTTCTTCTTGGAAATTACATTCTTTCTGAAATTTTCTCGATAGTCCTCTTAACGTCGGAGACACACAGAATTTACCTGCAGTTCTTAAATATTTTATACAACCGTATCCTGAAAAATACTGAATGTTAATAACATAATTCATCAAGTCACTATAGCTTTATACTGAATTTAATCGGAGAAATTAAACTGAGTATTTGTTTACGGCTGTCAGTGCATTCGCACTGAGCGCTCGATCAGCTGTAGGCGCGTGACGTAGGAAGCAATTGTTCGCGGTCAACGACTGCCCTGTGCGGCGCGCAGACTTGACTGTTGCTTTGAGTACGTGCCGCCGCCAAAACACAGCGCGGTATCCTTGTACTCTCCGCATGTTTACATGTAGCTGTGAGTTTCTCTAAAGTATGTCATTCCACAAAAATTTTTACGTTAGATATATGATGTATTCCTTTAGAGCGCCGAGATTTAAGAGTTTCTACTTCAACAGTGTTATCATGTATAATTTTGCGAATTCTATATGGACCGTTACAAAGCAGAAAAAATTTGCGACACAAGCCTTTTCCTTTGTGAGACAAACGATGAGACTTAATTAATACCTTTTGGCCAACTGAAAAAGTTTTTAAACGACCAGGACGCTTAGCTGATTTCTCTCTTCTAGTAGCCGCAGATGCAATATTTTGCAGAACCAGGTTCACAACTTCAGAATGCCGCAGTTTCCGTGTAGGCGGAAAAGGAACGATTTCAGAAATGCGATTTGTCGGTGCTTTATTTTTTAATACCAGTATAGGCGGTAAAGAAGTTGAATCATTAGGGAGTTCATTCAGAATGTTTTGAAAAATATGAAGATACTGATCCCACGTTCTGTGATTCTGATGACAATAAAGACGACACAATTTATTGATTTCCTTCATCCATCTCTCTGAAGCGTTGGATTGAGGGTGAAAAAGTGAAATGAAAATTGGTTTAATTTTACGACGCTGTAGAGTACGAAGCCAAATTTTAGAACGAAACTGTGATCCATTATCTGATATAACCTTATCAACATGACCAACTTCTTTAAGAAAATGTTTGATGAAAGCGTTAGATACTGAACAAGCTGTTGCTTTGCGTGAAGGTGTAAAACACACATATTTTGACGTCAACTCCACTGCTACGAAAATGTACGCAAAACCATTAGTAGAACGAACCACTGGACCGAACAAATCGACTGCAGCCATCTCCTTTAATTTAGCTGGAATTATAGGAAACAACGGTGCTCTGTGAGAAACTGTTGGCGGCTTAGCCTTCTGACATAATTTGCACTTGGCCAGAACAGATCGAATACGTTTTTCCATATTACTGAAGTAGCAATTTTCCCGTAATTTATGAAAACATTTTCTGGGACCAAAGTGTGCATAACTGAAATGCGTATACCAAATCAGCTTATTAACCCACTCATCAGGAATACAAACTAACCAAACAGAGTTGTCGACCGATTTTCGTTTAAAAAGAATGTCATTCCGAACTAAATAGCATCTAGTTTCTCTGGATCAGGAAGAATACCTTCTGTAGAAATAATGTGACCGAGAAATTTCACCTGAGAGCGACCAAATTCAGATTTTTCCAAGTTTACTGTAATGCCTACTCTTGCAAAGATACGTAACAATGAATCCAAAATTTTGTTGTGCTCACTCCAAGAATGTTTAGCAATAAGAATATCGTCAACATATGAAGTAATGTTGTCACGAAGATAAACAGGTAAAATTTCATTTAAACTACGAATGAATGCTGCTGAAGATACAGTAAGTCCAAACGGTAATTTCCGAAATCACATTTAGGTAAATTAGTCATATCCGGTTAATGTTTACTTATTCTCTAGATAGATTGATAGTCGAAGAGTTGGTTTGACAGACGCAAAGAATAGTAAAAGAGTAGGCAGCGGTACAGAAAACTAAAAGAGAAATAGCACCACTACAGCTCGGGGCCCTATGCTCGCTACGGCACATATTCACTTAGAGTAGTGAATCCCCTGAGGACTTTAATAGCCGCACATAAATTTAAGTTTGTGACTTAGTGACAAATTTGGCGGAAGTGCGTACATAAATTGATCTAACCATGCACATGGATGTATGTCATTCTTAGAATTGCGGAAGATCTTAAATTTCCGGACAGTCAAATAGTGTTTATAGTCAAAGTTTTCGCCTCGTGGCGACAAAGACCTACCGCGTCTCTCCCAGTCTCAATGACGATTATTGTCAAGTTCGCGCGCCTGGCGCTCTCTTGTTGCATCCCGTAAATGAAACAAATTATTTTCTTCAAAGCCCTCTGCTATCTGTGATTCTAGATTTCTTCTGCTGTCTTTTCCTACGATTTCGCCTTCAATTTGTTTGACTTGCTTTTTTAATGCCTCAACTTCCCTTTTTACGCGTTCATTAAATTTTCCTTGATTTTCAACATGTTTATTTATGTTCTGATACTCTTCGGTTTCTGCAAATGGTAATGGAGCTGTATCATACGAATCTCTGTCCCCATGTAAACTAAGATTTGTCAATTTATCTGAAATCTCCTCAACTCTTTCCGATAAGTCACCTATTTGTTCTTTCTATTTATTTACGTCTTCCGTAAGTGTCGTGACTCGGGTTTCGGTATTGACACATTTGGTAGCTAACTGTTCATATTGTTGTGTTAGATTATTTAATCTGTCAATTGGTACGGATTCCTCGATTCTCTCAAATATTTCTTCCTTATCTATTGCACGTTGTAAATTTAACTCTGAAAATTTCTGTATTACCACGCGATCTCTTTCTTCCTGTTCTCTATCCTGTTCCCTTTGTCTGATTTCTACTGCAATTAATCTACACTCCTGGAAATTGAAATAAGAACACCGTGAATTCATTGTCCCAGGAAGGGGAAACTTTATTGACACGTTCCTGGGGTCAGATACATCACATGATCACACTGACAGAACCACAGGCACATAGACACAGGCAACAGAGCATGCTCAATGTCGGCACTAGTACAGTGTATATCCACCTTTCGCAGCAATGCAGGCTGCTGTTCTCCCATGGAGACGATCGTAGAGATGCTGGATGTAGTCCTGTGGAACGGCTTGCCATGCCATTTCCACCTGGCGCCTCAGTTGGACCAGCGTTCGTGCTGGACGTGCAGACCGCGTGAGACGACGCTTCATCCAGTCCCAAACATGCTCAATGGGGGACAGATCCGGAGATCTTGCTGGCCAGGGTAGTTGATTTACACCTTCTACAGCACGTTGGGTGGCACGGGATACATGCGGACCTGCATTGTCCTGTTGGAACAGCAAGTTCCCTTGCCGGTCTAGGAATGATAGAACGATGGGTTCGATGACGGTTTGGATGTACCGCGCACTATTCAGTGTCCCCTCGACGATCACCAGTGGTGTACGGCCAGTGTAGGAGATCGCTCCCCACACCATGATGCCGGGTGTTGGCCCTGTGTGCCTCGGTCGTATGCAGTCCTGATTGTGGCGCTCACCTGCACGGCGCCAAACACGCATACGACCATCATTGGCACCAAGGCAGAAGCGACTCTCATCGCTGAAGACGACACGTCTCCATTCGTCCCTCCATTCACGCCTGTCGCGACACCAGTGGAGGCGGGTTGCACGATGTTGGGGCGTGAGCGGAAGACGGCCTAACGGTGTGCGGGACCGTAGCCCAGCTTCATGGAGACGGTTGCGAATGGTCCTCGCCGATACCCCAGGAGCAACAGTGTCCCTAATTTGCTGGGAAGTGGCGGTGCGGTCCCCTACGGCACTGCGTAGGATCCTACGGTCTTGGCGTGCATCCGTGCGTCGCTGCGGTCCGGTCCCAGGTCGACGGGCACGTCAACCTTCCGCCGACCACTGGCGACAACATCGATGTACTGTGGAGACCTCACGCCCCACGTGTCGAGCAATTCGGCGGTACGTCCACCCGGCCTCCCGCATGCCCACTATACGCCCTCGCTCAAAGTCCGTCAACTGCACATACGGTTCACGTCCACGCTGTCGCGGCATGCTACCAGTGTTAAAGACTGCGATGGAGCTCCGTATGCCACGGCAAACTGGCTGACACTGACGGCGGCGGTGCACAAATGCTGCGCAGCTAGCGCCATTCGACGGCCAACACCGCGGTTCATGGTGTGTCCGCTGTGCCGTGCGTGTGATCATTGCTTGTACAGCCCTCTCGCAGTGTCCGGAGCAAGTATGGTGGGTCTGACACACCGGTGTCAATGTGTTCTTTTTTCCATTTCCAGGAGTGTATTATTGTGAGCATTCAAAATTGGTTGTACTTCTTCTCTGATTTCTTTCTTTAATTCATCTTTCATATTTTTGAAACGTGTCCCTATTCGTGAGTCTAACCGTGTTTCCAAAGTTCCCATCTCTGTTTTAAATTCAGATCCTAACCGTGTTTCCATTGTCCCCATATCATTTTTTAATTCAGATCCCAAAGTTCCCATCCGTGTTTCCATTGTTCCTATTCGTGAGTCTAACCGTGTTCCCAAATTTAATATTGCACTCATCAACTGCTCCGTACTAATTTGTTCTAAATTCTTTTCGCCCCTAACATTTCCCGCAAAACCAGTTTCCTTCGTCATAGCTGTAAAGCTCTCTGTGTTCGATACTATTCCAGAATCTTCTATCGTTAATCTCATATTCTGTGAATTTTCGGATTGAGAAAAAATTTGAAATGGTTCCGGACTGTCTTCCCGACTTATTAAATTGTTTTCAACTCCATTATTCATCATACTGTTGTCCTGTGTTGGCGAGTTCGCCATGTCAACAATTTCGTCATTCTCACTATTCATCATTTTCGCCTTTTTCATTGATCGCGTAATCATTTACAAAACATAAAAAAATTCGTCACTGTACGAAAATTACACACAATGACTCTTTATCTCCAACAATACCATTTACATGAAAAGTTTCCCTCAAACACGATTAACGAACAATTGAAATAATTGCACTAGATTGTCAAACGCGTATACAAGACAACAAATCAAATTCTGAGAAAAAAATACCATTAGAAGAATGACAATTACCAAATCTACACATGCAAAATAGACTACAATTACTAAATTACAAATTACTACAACAATACTACTGTCTACTATTTTTACAATCAGAAGAATTCCAAGGGACGATCCGAAGCAGCGGTCGCCACGTGCGCAGTGGCTCAGTGTAGCCACCTTTCAACATGTACTTCATTAAAGCCGAAGTTCACTGCTCGTGATCGTGTTTTCGTTTTGTTGCCGCTCGTATTACCCGTATTAATTGACACGTTGTGAAAGTAACTGCCCGGCAGTTGTCAGCCTGATGGGAGCTGTGCAGTTGTCGTACGGCATTTTAAGTCTGCTGCAGTAATTTGCAGCCTCTGATCACTAGTATTGTGTTAGCGATCTTTTATGTTTTTCCCTCTCAGACAAAACGGCCGAAACGTGCAATTTTTAAACCTTTATCACCTCCACTCACAGCTTTATTTACAAAATCGGCATCACTCTGCACCAAAGCCAGTTCTCCAGTTCTGCGAACAACTTTTCCTGGAAAGCCTTTCTGTTTACAAAATCATCTCATGTTTCTATATTTTCGGATCGCCGGAATTTGTAACAATGGAACGTCCTATTTTCTAAAAACTTGACGCTACTAGAAAGCTGCAACCGTCAGTTACGCATACCAGGAGCACTTGCGGAAAACTCGTTTTTGTGAGAATTATATCCATTGGTAATACCTGTAGATATAGATATTGGGTTTATTTTCTGAGTAAAGTGAATAGCTTATGAAAAAGATCATGGCAGGAAAACTCTTTTTCTAGTACGTGATTCGCAATTTAGGTGACGCAATTCGGAAATGGAAGGAGATTTTTAGCGGAGGAATTAAGATTAACGGTAATTACCTCTTGAATTGTCTTTTATATTCAGCCGACGCCACCCTGCTGGCGGACAATGAAGATGTCTCACAAAGGGGAATACATTTGTCAGCTAGGGTTTATAAAGAGTAACACTTGATGATCTCAGAGAAGAAGACAAAATCAATGGCTTTCAAAGGTAGACATCTTGTGCAGACAAAATCTGAGATCAACAATAGAACAGCTCAAACATCTTAACTATTTAGGTTGCGACGTTACATATGAGTACGACGACAACGTAGAGAACATGCAAGAAAAATTTCGGAATATATGGGGATCAATGAAGAGATGTGTAACAAAATAAAACAAGAAAGGAAACAAAATTGAAATATTTTAAGACAAAATCAGTTGCAATGCTTGTTTACGGAAGTGAATCGTCGGTTATAAGTAAACGCCAAGAATGTCATATATAAGCAACGGAGATGAGGTTTCTAGGAGTAGTGAAGTGACGCGCAAGAGCCGACAGATTTCGAAATTCGGAAACTGGGGAAGAAACGAATATCTTCAAAATGGTTAAATGGTTCTGAGCACTATGGGACTCAACCGCTGAGGTCATTAGTCCCCTAGAACTTAGAACTAGTTAAACCTAACTAACCTAAGGACATCACAAACATCCATGCCCGAGGCAGGATTCGAACCTGCGACCGTAGCGGTCTTGCGGTTCCAGACTGCAGCGCCTTTAACCGCACGGCCACTTCGGCCGGCTGAATATCTTCAATACCCTCAATAAAATACAAGAAAGTAGGAGAACCTAGAATTAACATCTAAAAAAATGAGTGGAGAAATATCACCTCCCAGATAAGAAGATTTAAGCCAGTTAGGAGAGAAAGTTAACGAAGACCGAGGAAGAGGTGGGTACCATAACAGGCAAAACAAAAAACAGGCCTCATACTTGAAGTATATATGATGATAATGATTCGCAGTGTTCCTCTTATAGGAAGGATAATTACAGAGCATATAAAACCAGTTTGGTTTGGATCAAAATCGATAAATACAGTTATTTCGTCCACTTGTAAACACTGAATTATACATTCGAGTACATTCGTATAGTCCTTGCATATAAAACATGAAAAATAAATCTTAGAGCATCTCTTATATTCTTACTTAAAAATCACCAACAATGAATTCATAATGATATTCTGAAGTTATATGAAGTTTTTGTGTTTTTTAAAACTATGTTTCTATTTTCTTCTATAGTTGGGCTTTGTTTGATATCATTTGTGCCTTAGTTAGGAATTATTGTAAGTTCTGATGCTTTTCAAAGTAAGTATTAATTCGTACATCACATTTTTAGATCGTAGTGATTCAATATTATGAGTTGACTTCAGTTATCATGGCACCAAATTCATATTCCTGAGTTTGAATTTTGAAGTGTTATCAGGAAAGGACTTGCATCATCTTTAAAATGTAGTGTGAGGGCACATTAACATAGTTTTTTGTTAATTGATTAATCCGTTTTTAATTAGTTGACATAGTATATATTGTTTGATTGTAAGCCAAACAGGTGATTTGGCAATATTACATAAGTTGTTAACATCCATACCCAGCAGTGATGTGAATATTTTAATGTTTCGAAAGTAAGTAATGGCGAAAACAACAAATGACTGTCTACTGCACTGTGAGTTGAAAAGAAGGCGCAATAGTACAGTCTAAGAGCGCCGCTTAACAGTGCACTGTCTGATTTTTTAAATTTATTTACACATTTAGTTCCTTGGGACCAAATTGAGAAGCAAATCGCCAAGGCCATGGAACGTGTCAGTACATGAAATTACAACATAAAAGTAATAATAGATAAAATAAAATGTTTATGAACTCGAAAAAAATTCAATCCATAAATTTAATTAAATGCAACCAACAACACAACAAGAATAACCTTAATTTTTGCAGAAACTCCTCGACAGAACAGAAGGAGTGACCCATGAGGAAACCCTTCAGTTTCGGTTTGAAAGCGCCTGGATTACTTCTAAGATTTTTGAATTTTTGTGGTAGCTTATTGAAAATGGGTGTGGCGCTATACTGGAAACCTTTCTGCACAAGAATTAAGGAAATGCAATCAAAATGTAGATTGGATTTCTGCCTAGTATTAACTGAATGAAAGCTGATAATTCTTGGCATTAAGTTGATATTGTTAACAACGAACGACAGTAATACATATATCGAGAGAGAGGGCAATGTCAAAACATCCATATTAGTGATCAAGGGTCGACAAGAGGTTCATGAACTTACACTACTTACTGCCCAAATAGACCATTTCTGAGCCACAGTTTTACTGTGATTTAGCATTAGTTTATTTTCTACAAGTCATGAACTTATGCCATTAACTGCAGTATTTGAAACAGTGCCAGTGTTGCATACAACATCCTTTACTACCAAGTTAGTGTCATCAGCAAACGTAAATATTGTCGAATTACCCATAATACTGGAGGGCATATCATTTACGTAAATAAGGAACAGGAGTGGTCCCAACACTGATCACTGACGCACCCTCCATTTGACTGTACCCCACTCAAACCCCACATTACAGCAATTCTCAACACTGTGAATAATGACCTTTTGCTGTCTGTTGTTAAAGAAAAAGGTGAACCAAATGTAAGCTACTCCCTTTATTCCGTAATGATCTAACATCTGAAGCAATATTTTGTGAACAACACACTCAAACGCCGTAGTTAAATCAAAAAACATGCTTACCGTTCGAAGCTTTTTGTTTAATCTGTCCAGTACCTCACAAACGAAAGAGAATACAGCATTTTCAGTTGTTAAACGATTTTAAAGCAGTATTGTACATTTCATAGCAAATTATGTGATGTAAAATGATGAAAGTGATTATTCTGATACACACAGCCTTTTAAATAACTTTAGCCGATACTGATGGCACAGAAGTAGGTCTAAAATTGTCTACATTATCCTTTCTCCGTTTTTATGAAGCGGCTTTACTACTGAGTACTTTAACTATTCAGGAAACTGACCATTCTTATAGGAAAAATTACAAATTTGGCTAAATACAGGGCTAACGTGTGCAGAACAGTACTTTAATATTCTGCTAGGCACTCCATCATATGCATGAGAGTCCTTAGTCTCCAGTGATTTAATTATTGACTCAGTCTTCTCCTTGTCAGTAACACGGAGGAGTATTTCAGACATCAGTGTCGGAAAGGCATTTTCCAAGAGAGCTATGTGTTTCCCTGTAGAAACTAAGTTTTATTTAATATATGAATAAGTTAGAAATGATGGCCTACCAGTGGGGCGGAGTTATTGTGGAATGTGCAATACTACGGATGATGGCGTATATTTAAAGCACTGAGATGTAAGTGTTTTAACAATTCAAGTATACTAATACAGCTCATTGCATGACAAAGTGTACTTCCACAAATTCCAGAAGTAAAGCTAACAGTGTAAAAAAAATAAAAAGCCAAGGAAAAAACCTTGTTGTGTTAGTAATATATTGCACCTAGTCCTAAACTACAGATTACTGTTGGCTGGAACAAAATTTTGCTATTTCAGACTCATGCTCAGAATATCTACAGAAACGCGTATTTTAATCATTGTGGTACAAGGGCATTCTGTTGTACACAAGTGATTTTCGGAATTGGTGTAAGTGAGCCAAAGTGCATGTAACTTTATGTGACATTCAAGCAAATCTAGGAAGACATTTGCTTGAGAGTACTGTAATTCTAGACGATTATAAAAATATAACATTTATAGAATATACTCCAGAGAATTACTGCGGGTTTCTAGCCATCTAGTCCCATTCTCAATGGAATAGGAAACATCTTCGTGTTCTGAAATTCCTCTGTACTGAAGTGAGTGTAATACTTATAGAGCTTCCGAAGTATTCAACTGTATTGATAAACATTGTGGACGTATGAATGTGACGTCAGAAGTTTTGGGTGGCCACAACTTATTTTCTAGTGTAATTTCTCAATTTATTGGCTCAGTGAATCAGTCACTTTTTGCTCAGTTATCCCTTGGACCTGTTTACAACAAGCAGTTTGCATGTTTTACGTAAAGTAGATAGATATTTAAAGATGACATTACATTCAAAGTCAGCTAACTTTTGAGTAACTTAGATTACTGTAATCAGCTTCCCCTCCCTTTCGACATCCACTATCACAAGGGAGCAAATGGGAAGGTGCTATTGCTACAGGCCTGCTCTTACATTACATTCCCTCAATACTTGTTCCACATGACCATGAGTAAGACATTTAGTAATAATGTGGAATATGTCAGTTTAACATAAGTTTTCATTACACAGTATAACCATTCTTTTACAGTTACTACTTCATATCTAAAATTCATATATTGAGAGGAGGAGCTGTCATTCGTAAATTCTTTTAATTTCTTTTTAAATGTTAATTGGCCTTCTGTCAGACTTTTAATACTATTTAGCAAATGACCAAAGATTTTTCTGGCGGCATAATTCACCCCTTTCTGTGCCAAAGTCAGATTTAACCCAGAATAGTAAAGATCATCCATTCTTCTACTGCTGAAGCTATGAACTTCACTATTATTTTTTAACTGGGATGGGTTATTAATAACACATTTCATAAATGGATCCATCTATTGTGAAGATTCTGTGATTATCCCGAGTTTCTTAAATGAATGTCTGCAAGGTGTCTTGGGTGGCCTCCAGTTATTATTCTGATTACGTACTTTCATGCAGTGAATACTTTTCTCTTAATGATGAATTATCCCTAAATATGATGCCATACGAAATTGATGAATGAAGATAAGTGTATGAGGCTAATTTACTCATACGTTTATCACAAAAATTTGCAATAACCCTAATAGCATAAGCAGCTAAACCCAACCATTCCAGCAGATCATCAATGTGTTTCTTCAAGTTCAATTTCTCATCAGTGCACACACTGAGAAACTTTGAATATCCTGCCTTAGCAACAGACTTTCTTTCGAAGTCTGTATTTATCAAAGGTGATATGGCATTTATTGTACAAAATTTATGTACTGTGTTCTCTCAAAATTTAGTGAGAGTCCAATTGCAGAGAACCAGTTAATAATTTTCTGAAAGATGTTATTTGCAATTTCCTTAGCTAATTTTCGTTTGTTAGGTGTGACGCCAGCGGCACAGTAGAAACGCTGACGTGTGGAATATGTGGCAGCATTTGGCCAACTGGACACAACTCTGCAGCTCAGGGCAGGACACACTGCAAGGCATGGTATCCCTCCATTGTCCTTGTAGGATGGTGTACAGCCACTCAGAAGTAGGTAGTTGAGCAGCTGCAGTGTCCTGGCCGTAAACATGCCTTTGAGTGCAGAAGGATAGCTGTGGCTGAAGAAGGCTCATGGGTTACCCACCAACAGGGAGGCGCTAAGTCCTCAGCATTGGACTGAGAGCTAGCTGTACGCCCACAGTTCGTGGAGACCAAGTCTAGTGGTGGCTGTTTGTAGAACCATATCGCCTCATAGACTGCCATCGACTGAATGTGTAGTAAGTGGCTTTCTGATACTGCAGGAGTTATGCCGTTTTGCTGTGTCTTCATTATTTCAGTTTTGGCCCTTCTCCTGACCTTAAGTGTGATAAGAGGCCAGTGACGTTGCTGCATTGCCACTGCCTCAGTAGCAAAGAAAATAGTGGTGGCACTATGAACCTCATAACTCTCTTAGACGTGGTCTCTGAGATCTCAGCTCCTGGCCACTCTCCAAAGACTTAACATACCTCCTCTAGAATACTTAGTTCATTGACTGCATATTTATATATGTCCGAAAGAACTGATACCATATATATATATATATATATATATATATATATATATATATATATAGAGTTAAGGCTGCGATTTGACCATCTTCTATATGGATGGACACACATTGCCCAAAGTCTTACAGGAATGGGTAAAGCCGCGAGTAATGAGTGTAATGGGCAGGGGCACTACGAATAGAGTGTGGGACAATAAGTTGGGAATGTGGGTCTCACGGGAGGCGTGCCAGAGATAAGTCCCTGCAGTTGCACTATGCTCTGTGTCCTCGGCGGCTCAGATGGACAGAGGATTTGCTATGTAAGCAGGAGATCCCGGTGTTCAATTCCTTGTCGGGGCACACATTTTCAATTGTCCTCGTTGACGTGTATCAACGCCTGTATGCAGCTAAGGGTATTCATTTAATTGTATTGATTTCATTGTAATGACTGCGTATTTAACTTGTGGTATTAGTCCATACCATCTTTCCCATGATCAATATCGCCTTCAAATGACCACTTCACACACTAACAGAGTAATGTTACCAGATTCGTCATTCCTGTTTAATAGTCCTTAACAACTAACAAACAATAAATTAATTCTGGCGGTTTATTCGGCTAGTAAAATAGTGGCTGAGTTATACTTACCCTGATGATCGCAATAAAAGTAACTAGGAGGTCGAATCTCGGACTCATTACATCAAAACTTGTCCTGCAGACCAGCTCTCTACTGGTCTGTAGTTTCTGTCACATCACGACTCAGTGTCTCTCCTTGTCATGGCTGTTCACTACTACTGCTGTTGCATCAGACACAGAATAGATCAATTGTAGCCCCATTCGTTGAAAATTGTTTTGTGGCTCCAGGATCATCCACAGGCATCCATGGGCATCCAGTCTGCCTACAAGTAGTCTCGATCACTCGGGTCTGACATATTGCAGCTTGTGCCCTTTGATATTGATGGTGTTCTTCTGCTGACATCAAAGATTGCCTTCCTGCAGCCTAAGAAATCAGTCCATTTTACCTGCACGTACTTCCGTATAGCTCCCCTATATGCTGTGTATGGGTGGCTCACTAAACTTAGCTGCCCATGCACTGCATGCTGTATGGTTTCTTGTACCATTGTCATTTCCTTCTGAGCACCCACTATGTAGTCATCAAGCGACAGTGACAGCCTTGTACCAATACCCTAGTGGCCCAACGAATGCAGCTGCGTCTGAATAACACCCAGGTCCCACTTTGCGACAGTTGTTTAAATCACATAGTTAGCTCTGTAGTCAGCTTCTGCAATGTACAGCGTGATAATTATTGAATTATGTGAAATAAAATCGTCATAACTTCTGGACGGTTTACGTTAGGACGTTTAACTGCACGACTGGCCATGGTGCTTGATGGGAACTAGTATTGTGTGTATAAATTGGCTTAGGGACGAAGCCCACTTTCATTTGGTTGGGTTCATCAATAAGCAAAATTGGTGGATTTGGGTGACTGGGAACCGGCGTTTCGCTATTGAGAAGTCTCTTCACTCTACATGGGTGACTATGTGGTGTGCAACGTCCAGGTACAGAGTAATCAGTGCCATATTCCTTGATGTCACAGTGACTACCGAATGGTACATGAAGATTTTGGAAGATGATTTCATTCCCATTGTCGAAAGTGACCCTGATTTCGACAAGATGTGGTTCATAGAAGACGGCACTCGACCCTATCGAAGTAGGAGAATGATGTCCTAGAGGAGCGCTTTAGAGAGAGCATTCTGGCTCTGGAGTACCCAAAGCCTCTGTCATGGCCTCGATTGGCCGACATATTCTCCAGATCTGAACACATGCGACTCCTTTTTGTGGGACTATACTAAATCAAGGTGTATAGCGATAACCTCAAACCACTGCTGAGCTGAAACCAGCCATTCAAGAGTTCATCAACAGCATCGAAGTTCTGACACTTCAGCAGGTCATTCAAGCAAATCCAGTAGTATGTCACATAGCTCCGAATAAATCGTGACATTAAATTAACCAAAGTAATACGAGTAACGAGTGAGCAAATGGAATACCACAGACTAACGCGTGAATGCCTAAATGCACGTCTTACCTTCTCACCGTGAGACAGACGCAGTTCCGAGGGGAGAAACGAGAACAGAATCCGAGAGCAGAACCGTGTTAAGCTGGAAGGCCCTACGATAAGGGACGGACACCCACGTCGCCAGCTAACCGCTAGGACCACACCCCAGCCGCAAGTTTTAGTGTGAGACTTTTTCGCGTCTCTGTTACGTCAGGACCACCCCCAGCCCATGTTAAAAGCTAGAGCCCTCCAGAAGAGCAGTATAGATCTTAGGATAACGCTAAAAGGACCACACCAGCTGCAAGTTTTAGCGTGAGACTTTTTCGCGACTCTGTTACGTTCCAAACTTTAAAAACATTGCCCCACCACGAAGAGTATAACGTTTCTCATTGGATAGACAGAATTTTTGTAAGCGGAGCTTAAGGTTAACATTGAGACCCTGATTGGTCAGATGAAAACACAGCCAGATAGTATTTTTAAACTAACTTCGGTAAATTGTAGTAAGGAGAAGTTAGGAGAGAGTTGCTTCCAAGACGGCGAGGTGAGCAGAGCGGTGCTGTCCGCTGCCCCCTGATGGACATCGACAAGGTAATGAACGCACGCGATGCCACATAACAGCGCATAAAGCTTTACTCAGAGCTACAGAATTCTCTTCTGTTACACCCCCTTTTTGCGTAATACTAGTGTCGATCGTCAATTAAAGCCCATGGTGTTCACATTTGCCACTTGAAGTAAAAATCTGAAACGCGATGATTTTGCTGTTATATAGTTATTGAGAAGCCACATCAGCCACTGTAATTTACGACAAGTTAGATAAGTAATTAAAGATAATTGAGGGTCACTGTAGACCATTTTGATAGTTTTCTCTTTTGTGAAACTTAATTTAAACCTAGATTATAGATGTGATACGGCATAGGTCATCATTCGATCCATTGGAAAATTTGGAAACCCATTCAGGGAATATTCGTTCACATTTTTGTTGAACGCAGTTCGTTTTTACCATCCTGTATTAAAACATTTCCTTTTATCAATAGTGGAATTTATAAACAATGTTTTGTGAGTAGAATAAAATTTCCAATGGTAAACTTAACTGCTTTTTCGACGTTATTTTACCAGCTAACTAAAAATTGGAAAGCTTTGAACCCCTTCCACTAAATTTAGTTAGTATTAAGATTCTTTTACAGGGAGTGCAGTGGAGCTGACGCTGAAATCATTAAGTATTCGGTTATATCATCGCTAGTCTCACTGAACTCTTCTAAACTCTACGTGTCATGTCTGGTCTGACGTCTCCTTACCAGCAACAGGACCCAGGTTCAAACTAGTCAATTCCCTAAAAAACACACTCAGAGCGTCGTTGCGCGAAAGTGGTAGGGAGACACGATATAGAACAAAGAGTAGCAGAAACCACGCAGAATGTTAGAAAATGGCGACCCTTCCAGGATGGTAAAATACCATGATTGAAGGTCGACCACATGCCTATCTAGGTCAGAAAAATATCCTGTTGAAAAATTTTCGCAAAAAAACATTTTTTTAACGTTATAAATAGTCGAAAACAGTAGCTGCAGCGATAGAGAGTAAGAAAGTATTCAATAAAAGTGAGACATTCTGGCAGAGACAATATCATAATTAAGTTATGAATTTTAATATTGTTAGAAATAAGTTTTCTCTCCAATGCAAGCGCACAGGTGGCGGATACATCGTTGACAAGTTGGTTCTGATCCAACAAGTAAGTTAATGGTTTGCCAAGTCGTGTGAACAAAAAGTTTATGAAACGCGTGAGATCGTATGAGCGCATGTTGACTCGAAGTAGGGCGCGTGAATTGCTTTTAAAACAGAAAATAAGGGATTCGGAAAGATTAGCAATGGCAGATCGAGACCTTGACCGAATTGAGGTAGAGACCCAGCATGAAAATGAACAGAGAATAGAGGGCAGTACAACAGACGATGCAGTATCGCGAGAAATAGGACATATAACGCACCATAACGAGGATAATGTACGTCAAGGCATAGAAAATGTAAGTCAGCATACGACAGAGGAGCAGGAAAGTAGAGGGACAGTCGATGAGGATTCTAACTTGCGTCTTGAATACGTAGAACCCATGGTACAAGTAATCAGAGCTCCCTCACTACAGAGTACAAGGAATGCGAGCAGAAACGTGTCACAGCACAGTTCAATGCAATCGGTTGCGAACCAACACTTGGGCGAAAACACAGTGCGTAGGATGTCGGAAGAAAACGCGATAGGATCCACCAATCTGACAGAATTATTACAACAAATTACGGAAACCATGACAAGGCAAAATAAAGACATAGCGAACCAAATTGAAATTCAGAATGCAGAAACCACGAGACAAATGCGTGAGATTAAAGAACAAAACAAAAAAATTCAGTTACACCTAAGTCATATTGAAGACGAGGCAAAAGAATCTCGAGAAGTGATAGGAAACTTAATAACAGGTCACAATCAATTGAGAACAGACATTGACAAGGTACAAGCGGACGTACAAACATTGCGTAATGACATTCAAGACGATATCAAAACATTACGTAACAACACCCATCGAGAAGTCAAGAAACTAGAGAAACAAATAAACGTAATTACTAGACAAGTAGTAGGTACAGCGAGTGAAATTGTTGAAAACAGTGTGTTACACAAAAGTATGACCAAAGCAGCGCTGAAAAGATATGATAACCGCATAGTCAAAATAGAAGCGCAAACGAAGCGACAATTTCAGAAATTGCGAACAGAGTTGTTGCAAACCATTGAAGAGCGTAGTGAACAGGATCGAACAAGCACAGAGTCTGCAACCACATCCGTATCTGTAACAGCACCGGAAAAACAAGCAATTAACGAAGATATTACGCATTTGCGATTCCAATCACAGGCGGAAAGTAACATACGTGAAATCAGACAGCCTGCACAGCAAGAAACACGTTTCGAAATTCTTGATGAACAAACGTCATCACAAACACATGCGGAACCACAAATGTATGTTTCAAGGCAGTTTGGATCCTGCAATGAAGCGGCAAGGTTAGCCAGACAAGATACCCAACCAATACATGACAATGGAAAGCCAGGTCGCGAAGAGTACAGTGCAATGTATTCAGCTACACGTTCACAACCGATGGAAGAAAATTATTGCGTACCACTCCAACGATACTACGCAAGGGTAGGCGAAAGTTACAGTGGACAATATCCAATTGATCTACCACAACCGGAAAGAACGACGGGAGAAATGATCAGAAACAAAAGTGGCGAAGAATCGCGAATTTCATATGGAACTACGACGAAGTACAACAACGATCATTTCCTCACAGTCAGAAAATTTCAACACTTTCGAGAAGGAAACTCATTACATCTACGAACTTTTATTGATCAATTCCGAGTAGGATTACCGAAACACTGGACGCTAGCACACATGTCAGGAACAGTCGCAGAGCCGGCCGCGGTGGTCTAGCGGTTCTAGGCGCTCAGTCCGGAACCGCGCGACTGCTACGGTCGCAGGTTCGAATCCTGCCTTGGGCATGGATGTGTGTGATGTCTCTAGGTTAGTTACGTTTAAGTAGTTCTAAGTTCTAGGGGACTGATGACCATAGATGTTAAGTCCCATAGTGCTCAGAGCCATTTGAACCATTTTGAACAGTAGCAGAAACCATGCAGAATGTTGCTGCGACATGCCGATCGTACGAAGATTTCAGAGAGAAGCTTCTCTCACGATATTGGTCCAGCAAAGCACGGAACAGAGTGAAGTACGAATTATTACAGAACCCATATTTTGAAAATTCAGGGGAGAAGAGTCCCGTGAAATTTTTCGAATTAATGGCAAAGAAAAATCAATGCTTAGATGTACCATACAGTGACGGAGAGTTGATTAAATTATGCGCGATGAAGCTACCATTGAAATACCAGCAATCATTAGTAGGTCACGGAGGCAATGACGTCGAAGCATTTAAAGGTATTCTAAGGGAACTACAGTTCATATTTTCGGAAGATGACGCAAGAAAAAGACGAAGCGCACGTGAAAACGAAAGCAAAAAGCAGTGGAATCCACAAGAAACAGTACGAAGAAACAATAATTACGAGCCATATGATAACTTCGCTCCAAGAAACGATAATAGATTTCAACAAAGAACGGGTTATGGATTTAGAAGAGAATATGGCAATAACTATAATTCACCCACGAACGGCAACAACTATTACAGAGGGAATAACGACAACCGGAACGGGTACTGGAGAACCAATAGACCGACAAATTATCAACAAAGTAACCACTATCAACAAGCTGAACAAGAAAAGAGAATACAGATAGAAGAGGTGGAGGTAAGACCACCAAACCCCGATAAACGTTCGAATTGACAGCTAAGCGCCCATGCCAAAGACAATGACGCACCGACCCAGGACAATTGCAGCACCTTGAATAGAGAAGTAAAAATCTAATCACTAGAAGAGAAGAAGGAAGAAACAAATCCGCAGGGACCAGATGAAAACGAAAACAAGAAAATAACAATATCGTGTTGGGACGAAATTAATTGGGAGAATACTGACGAAGAAGATGAATTATCAGAGGCATGCACAACGAATGTAGGAGGAAAGGACGAAGTAATGAGTTTTGCAGAGCTATTTGAGATGGAAACCATGGAAAGCGAATTCAATGAGGATAATGCACAGTCGACAGAAGTTGAAAATAAGTTACGAGTGGGCACTCAACCCAACGTATATAATGAAGGAAGTTATGAAGCGATAATTAGAGCATTTAGATGCGATTATGTGGAAGTAGCGACGAAGAAGGAGAAGACAGACGAGGATGAGGAAAAAGTAGAGGATGTTGAAGAAAGCGTAAATGAAGGAAGAAATAGAGAATAGGAAATAAAAGAGAGAGAAGTAGCAGTCGAAGCTTATCGTACAGAATGTTCGAATTCACAAGGGAAATTCCTAAAAAGACTCATGTATGATTCAGTGGAGGATTCGTTGATGCAAGAAGAAGAAGAACAGAACCAACCCTTCAAATTCAACCAATTGTGAAGGCCATGGTAAAGCATATCCCAGTCAATACTGAAATTGATAGCGGAAGTGAACTGACTGCGATCTCAGAAAATTTATTCATGCAGTGTAATGCCAATTAGGAATTGCCAGTTCTGAAAACACGTAAGATTGAAGTAAGAGGTCCTATTAGAAACAATGCTGCGGAAGTTACGAGACAAACAAGGTTAACTCTTTCATGTCAAGGTCAAAAGATCGAAGCCAACTTCGTGATTATACCTAAACTAACTGTAGATTTGATTATAGGTGCAGATTTTTTAAATGAGAGACGAGCGATAATAGATATGGGGAAAGGTAGCGTAAGACTCAGGAATGTCACACTTCTCTTTGAGCAAAAGCTAAAATTAGAAGAAATACCAGTTACAAACAAACAATTAAGAATGACGCGAGATAAAGAGGATGAAGAATTAGAATGGTATGCACAAAAGGGGGAATCGCCTCAACTCATGTTAGAAGTCCATAAAGAAATCGACAAAAAATTGCAAGAAGTTCAGTATTTCGGAACACAGTCAAAGAGAATTAGAGGGTATTTTACGAGATAAAGCAGAGGTATTTTTACCTAAGATTGGCAGTATTAAGCACTTTCAGTACAAGTTTGAAGATTAATTTTATTACTGGTAAATATTCAGCACAATATTTCAAGATTATGTTGCAGATAAGATCGGCAGAAGAAAGAAGAATGAAGAGAGAGGAAGGTAGGAAAAAGAAAGTAGTTTCAATAAAAACAAAAACAAAAATAACACCAATAGTACCATAGATTAAGGTGAAGGGATAAAACGTAGATAGTCTAACAGCATGAAATACTAAAATGCTATACACCACAACACTACAAAAAAATAAAAAAACGAATTTGAGGTTTCTTGTAGAAGTTAAGACTCAAAATATCTTTGAATTGTAACATGGAAAGGGCGCCAAAATTTGTAAAGCTTTTTAAGAAGGCGTAAAACAATGTAGGTACTAGACATATGTTAGATGACTATAAGTAAAACTTTTTCTAAGAACCATTGTAAAAACTCCAGCAAGGACGAGATGCAACGACCCATAAGTTGCAACAAGGGAAGTATCAAGACAGAAAGGAGGTAATTAGCAAGACACAATTCCTACAAGGCAGAAGCGTCGAGAGAAGGGAAAAGACAGTGAGACCAACAAAGGGCGCTTGTAAATCTACTGCTGAAGGGACCGGTACAGGGACTGATGAGGAAACACCGGACTTTCACCGCTCGTAAACCCCGAGACGCTCCCACACAGCGGAGCGAGCAAAAAATGGCCCGACGAGAAGATGGCTTGGGCAAGCTGAAACTGGCAAAAAAAAAAAAAAAATTGTGCAAAAGTCACACTACCGCTATTAAACAGCATGCTGATGCACGAAACTGAAGAAAACGTCCACAAAGTAGAAATGACATGCCCAAACCATTTATCAAACTGTTACGAAGAGGAGAACTTCAAAACGACTAGTTATCAATAAATATTTCCATATCCTGCCCAGAGAAGACCCAAGAATCAAGTAAGAAGCAGAGAAAAAGCAGGAAGAACAGAAGTTGAAGTTTCGCAAGATTGAAACCAAGAAAGAAGATGGGTGAAGAATAGCTCCGAATAAATCGTGACATTTAATTAACCAAAGTAATTCGAGTAATGAGTGAGCAAATGGAATACCACAGACTAACACAAGAATGCCTAAATGCATGTCATACCTTCCCATCGTGAGACAGACGCAGTTCCGAGGGAGAAACGAGAACAGAAGCCAAGAGCAGAACCGTGTTAAGCTGGAAGGCCCTACGATGAGGGACGGACACCCACGTCGCCAGCTAACCGCTAGGACCACACCCCAGCCGCAAGTTTTAGCGTGAGACTTTTTCGTGTCTCTGTTACGTCAGGACCAACCCCAGCCCATGCTAAAAGCTAGAGCCCTCCAGAAGAACAGTATAGATCTTGAGATAACACAAAAAGGGCCACCCCAGCCCACAAGTTTTAGCGTGAGACTTTTTCGCGTCTCTGTTATGTCAGGACCACCCCCAGCCCATGTTAAAAGCTAGAGCCCTCTAGAAGAGCAGTATAGATCTTAGGATAACGCTAAAAGGACCACACCAGCTGCAAGTTTTAGCGTGAGACTTTTTCGCGTCTCTGTTATGTTGCAAACTTTAAAAACATTGCCCCACCACGAAAAGTATAACGTTTCTCATTGGATAGACAGAATTTTTGTAGGCGGAGCTTAAGGTTAACATTGAGACCCTGATTGGTCAGATGAAAACACAGCC
Source organism: Schistocerca americana (assembly GCF_021461395.2). Lineage (NCBI taxonomy): Eukaryota > Metazoa > Arthropoda > Insecta > Orthoptera > Acrididae > Schistocerca > Schistocerca americana. The sequence continues at coordinate 494,683,852 of NC_060124.1, read as the reverse complement.
AGATAGTATTTTTAAACCAACTTCGGTAAATTGTAGTAAGGAGAAGTTAGGAGAGAGTTGCTTCCAAGACAGCGAGGTGAGCAGAGCGGTGCTGTCCGCTGCCCCCTGACGAACATCGACAAGGTAATGAACGCACGCGATGCCACATAACAGCGCATAAAGCTTCACTCAGAACTGCAGAAGTCTCATCTGTTACACCCCCTTTTTGCGTAATACTAGTGTCGATCGTCAATTAAAGCCCATGGTGTTTACATTTGCCACTTGAAGTAAAAATCTGAAACGCGATGATTTTGCTGTTATATAGTTATTGAGAAGCCACATCAGCCACTGTAATTTACGACAAGTTAGATAAGTAATTAAAGATAATTGAGGGTCACTGTAGACCATTTTGATAGTTTTCTACTTTGTGAAACTTAATTTAAACCTTGATTATTGATGTGATATGGCATAGGTCATCATTCGATCCATTGTAGAACTTGGAAACCCATTCAGGGAATATTCGTTCACATTTTTTTGAACGCAGTTCGTTTTTACCATCCTGTATTAAAACATTTCCTTTTATCAATAGTGCAATTTATAATAAATGTTTTGTGAGTAGAATAAAATTTCCAATGGTAAACTTAACTGCTTTTTCGACGTTATTTTACCAGCTAACTGAAAATAGGAAAGCCTTGAACCCCTTCCACTAAATTTAGTTAGTATTAAGATTCTTTTACAGGGAGTGCAGTGGAGCTGACGCTGAAATCATTAAGTATTTGGTTATTTCATCGCTAGTCTCACTGAACTCTTCTGAACTCTACATGTCATGTGTGGTCTGACGTCTCCTTATCAGCAACAGGTCCGAGGTTCAAGCTAGTCAATTCCCTAAAAAACACGCTCAGAACGTCGTTGCGCGAAAGTGGTAGGGAGACACTATATAGAATAAACAGACATCACGCAGACTGTTAGATAGCAGGCTTATCAAACATGTCATAACCTAAATCCGAATATCTCTAGTGACTTTTACTTGTTGAATAAAGCGTGTGCACGCTGTAGTTTCTAACTAATTTACATTTTTTTTCCATATGGTTCAATAATTTTCACAATGTACATGTGTTGTTCAGCACACCCTGCTCCATGTTTTACGACAATCTCCCTTATTCCCCCTACTGTATCATTCAGCTGTGAGATATAATTGTCATCAGCAATCTGAGTATCTTCCTGCCAGCATCTAACTATTCTAATTTGAGCCATTGTAAGGTTTGTGGTACTACAGCTGTAGCCTGTTGCAATTACTCCCATAATCGCTCATACTTCTCAGAACAGTCCTTTCTTCTCTGCCACCCGATGTAACTGCAAAAATGTCTCTTGCAACTTTTTCATTATGTTCCTCATTTCTCATGTATTACATGTCAGCCTTAGCACCCACAGGTGACTGCTGAGAACGATATTATTTTGCATGGTGAACAGCACTACACCTTCTAGCCGTTGGTCTTGCTGTACTCCTACTATATTCTCAGACAAAAGGTGTAGCTAAGACAGGCTTAGGGCTTCCCTGACCCCCAACTGCATCAACCTGGCAAAAAGAAACTGTAATTACCCTCGTCCCATTTCGAAAGACCCAACACCCTGCAAAGTACTTCCGTTCATGAAAAGACAAAACCCCTCTGATAATCATTACAGGACTGGCGTAAGAGAATAAAGAACAATAATCACAGTAACAATAGCTATGCTCTTTACTTCCTATACCAATGAAATTGCTCTGTGGTGAACATATCAGTCGTCCTGCCTACATGTACAACAATAACAAGTATGACGAACCAAAACAATCATAAGCATTACCTACATCAAAACACAATAAAATATACTCAGTCTTCTCCTGTCTTATTTTTGTGATCTTAACGCAAATGCGAGTTCATGCACAGATGATGCTGACACTTGTGCTCTCTATTCTTCCTATTTTTTACCCCTCTCTTTTCTGGGTAGTTATTGCTGATAAGTGTGGCAATGAATCTAGATCACCAAAAACCGCCATAGGCGTCTGATGTGAACTACAGTAGTTTGTATTGCCAATATTGTTTCACATTTAGTAGTGACATGATCTCAGTCACCTGGTGTAGCCACATAATAAATTTCTTCATTTATACAGACTTGATAGCATCAATTGCTGCCCTACTTTATGCTCCAACCGATTTCTCATACACAAACAGCAGCTGACCGGCGTTGCCTGGTGAAACGTTGTTGTGATGCCTCGTGTAAGGAGGAGAAAAGCGTACCATCACGTTTCCGACTTTGAAAAAAGTCAGATTGTAGCCTATCGCGATTGCGGTTTATCGTATCGCTACATTGCTGCTCGCGTTGGTCGACAACCACGACTGTTAGCAGAATATGGAATCGTTGGGTTCAGGAGGGTAATACCGAACGCCGAGCTGGATCCCAACGGCCTCGTGTCACTAGCAGTCGAGATGAAAGGCATCTTATCCGCATGGCTGTAACGTATCGTGTAGCCACGTCTTGATCCCTGAGCCAACATATGGGGACGTTTGCAAGACGACAACCATCTCCACGAACAGTTCGACGACGTTTGCAGCAGCATGGACTATCAGCTCGGAGACCATGGCTGCGGTTACCCTTGACGCTGCCTTACAGACAGCAGCACCTGCGATGGTGTACTCAACGACGAACCTGGGTGCACGAATGGCAAAATGTCATTTTTTCGGATGAATCCAGGTTCTGTTTACAGCAACATGATGGTCGCATCCGTGTTTGGCGACATCGCGGTGAAAGCACATTGGAAGCGTGTATTCGTCAACGCCATACTGGCGTATCAACCGGCGTGATGGTATGGGGTGCCATTGGTTACACGTCTCGGTCACCTCTTGTTCGCACTGACGGCACTTTGAACAGTAGACGTTACATTTCAGATGTGTTACGACCCGTGGCTCTACCCTTCATTCGATCCCTGCGACACCCTACATTTCAGCATGATAACGCACGACTGCATGTTGCAGGTCCTGTACGGGCCTTTCTGGATACAGAAAATGTTCGGCTGCTGTCCTGGCCAGCACATTCTCCAGATCTCTCACCGATTGAAAACGTCTGGTCAATGGTGGCCGAGCAACTGGCTCGTCACAGTACGTCAGTCACTTCTCTTTACGAACTGTGGAACCGTTTTGAAGCTGCATTGGCAGCTGTACCTGTACACGCCATCCAAGCTATGTTTGACTCAATGACCAGTCGTATCAAGGCCGTTATTACGGCCAGAGGTGGTTGTTCTGGGTACTGATTTCTCAGGATCTATGCACCAAAATTTCGTGAAAATGTAATCACATGTCAGTTGTAGTATAATATATTTGTCCAATGAAACGTCATTTATCATCTGCATTTATTCTTGGTGTAGCAATTTTAATGGCCAGTAGTGTAGGTAAAGTTAGATTGCTGCTTACAATAAAGAAGACATGTTACATTGCAGACAGGCACAATTAAAAGACACATCCACATAAGCTTTCAGCCGCAGCCCTCATCCGAAAAAGTAAGAGAAACACACACCGTTCATTCACACAAGCAAGCACACCTGTTGCACCCAACTGTCAAATCCGGCAGCCCCGACCAGAATGCATCTGTCACGTGGAATAGAATCAGCAATCTCAGAGGGGTGGTGAAGCGTTAACAGGGTACGGGAGTGGGAGATAGGAGCGCTGTCAGATGGAGTGTGCACGGATTAGACTGCCAGCAGACACAACGTCGGGACGTTGTGGGACAGTGAGGTTGTGAAAACGTATTGAAACACAATACAAGTGAGAAAAGACGGGCGAGTGCATTGGCAGAGAGCGGCATGCAAAAATGGTGGGAGATGAGCAGGTGATAGGACAGAGGGGGATAGACAGAGGGGGTGGAAACTATTTGGTGGAGGGTGTGGGGTACATATGTTACCGTAAGTAATTCCGAAGACTGGAAAAGCCGACAAGTAACAGAATTATCGCACAATCAACTTAACACGTCATACATCCAAGCTGCTGACAAGAATGGTTCAAATGGCTCTGAGCACTATGGGACTCAACTGCTGAGGTCATTAGTCCCCTAGAACGTAGAACTAGTTCAACCTAACTAACCTAAGGACATCACAAACATCCATGCCCGAGGCAGGATTCGAACCTGCGACCGTAGCGGTCCTGCGGTTCCAGACTGCAGCGCCTTTAACCGCACGGCCACTTCGGCCGGCCGAAGAAGAATGGATAAGAACATTCAGCATCCGTTAGATGACGACCAGTTTCGCTTTACGGAAGTAAAAGGCACCAGAGAGGCAGTTCCGATGTAGCGCTCGATAGTGGAAGCAAGGCTGGAGAAAAATCAAGATACGTTCATGGGATCTGTTGACCTGTGTAAAGCATTCGCCAATGTAAAGTAGAGCAAGATGTTCGAAATTCTGAGAAAAATAGTCTTAAGCTATAGGGGACGGCGACAAATATACTGTATGTACAAGAGCGAAGAGAGAACAAGAAGATTGGAAGATCAGTGCTCGGATAAAAAAGGGTGTAAGACATGGATGTAATCTTTCACTCCTACTGTTCTATACATCGAAGAAGCATTGAGGGAAATAAAAGAAAGTTTCAAGAGTGGAATTAAAATTCAGGGTGAAAGGATATAAATGATAAGATTCGCTCACACCACTAGAATAAACATACGGACATCCGCAATATATAGACATATCGCCAGAAGGTATTCAGTATGATTCTCGTCGAAACGTTGTAAGCGAAACGCCGCTGGAAACCAGACAGATTTTCGTCATTACGAATTAAATTACGCAGTCCCTCGTCACTTATATAAATATTTACAAACAATCCTACTTAAGAGGTAAAGAATCTCTTCAGGCGAGGAAGAAATAAGATGCAACCGTAAGTACCGAAACAATTATGACAACTGAACAATTATTCTTCCACCAGTCCTACCTTAGCATCTCTCTACAATTCTCTCTCCCTATTGTTTCGAATCCCGTTTGTTAAACCCGCGACGACAGTTCGGAGTACCTAAATAAGACAGTGTAAAATAGGACATTCCATGAATCGTACATCTGAGTAAACGCTCCAGTTTATGTATAAAATAAACAAATGGACGATGTGTTTCTCCGCTGAACGCTACAACTGCAGTTCCATCAAACTAATATTGTTTGTTTCCCGCCCCGCGTAGGAATCGGAACGCCGTCTAGTTCTTTCGTGAGCATTTTCTTTGTTGGCATACCTTATTTGTTTTTATCAATTTAGTTATATTTACACATTCACACGTTAATAGCTAAGTTAAGTAGTTCGTCAGTCAGTAAGTGTGGTATTTATGGTTAGATAGACGAATTGCTGGATAAGCATCCCATAAAGTAAAAAGAAAGGATCGTGAGGGGGGAGGGGGTATTAGTGTGATGAGAAGGATTTTCTACAGTGAAGATCATTCGGTTTCTAACATGATGAGTGCCTGTGTTAAAGAAGCAACGCAAAATGGACTTTGTAATGATTGAAATTTCAGGAAATATATTAAATTCCACTTCAGCACTTGCATATAAAATAGAGGGAATCACTATCATCATCAGTTTTCTGTTATATTAACGGTGTAAGTAGGATGTTTAGGTTTTCATGCTGGTAACGCCACGTAGCGTTCTGTATGAAAATCACTGATTGTGCTGTGTGTAATCTGTGGCTGGTTTGCGTTGTTGGGATATTCTCTGCTGTGGTGTTGGGCAGCTGGATGTGAACAGACGCGTAGCGTTGTGCAGTTGGAGGTGAGCCGCCAGCAGTGGTGGATGTGGGGAGAGAGATGGCAGAGTTTTGAGAGCGGACGATCTGGACACGTGTCCGTCAGAAAAAGGAAATTTGTAAGACTGGATGTCATGAACTGATATATGTATATATCAGTTCATGACATCCATATATATATATATGGATATATACATATATCAGTTCATGACATCCAGATATATATATATATATATATATATATATATATATATATATAATGAATGAAAGATTTTGATGGAGAACAAGCAATGTATTTCCCTAAATAGTGTTCAAAAGTCATTATATATATATATATATATATATATATATATATATATATATATAATATTTGCCTAAATATATAATTACTTTTGAACACTATTTAGGCAAATACATTGCTTGTTCTCCATCAAAATCTTTCATTTGTTAACTATGCCTATCAGTAGTTAGTGCCATCTGTAGTTAGGATCTTTTAGTTAGCTGCCAGTATTGGTGCTCGCTGTATTGCAGTACTTAAGTAACGAAGATTTCTGTGAGGTAAGTGATTCATGAAAGATATGGGTTATTTTTAGTCAGGGCCATTCTTTTGTAGAGATTATTGAAAGTCAGATTGCGTTGCGCTAAAAATATTGCGTGTCAGTTTAGTGTTGATCAGAATAAGTAAAGAGAGGAATGTCTGAGTACGTTCAGTTTTGCTCAGCTGTTTGAAAATCAAATAAGATAGAGGTTTACCAGCACAGTCATTTTTTTGAGGGGATGTTTCAACGAGTCCTTTGTGTCTCCATTTCCTGCAATCCGTGGCTTCCTTCTTGATGTTGCTGTATGTGCTGCCGACATCAGATCATCCAGGATACCAAAAATTTTCCTCCTTCACCTCATCTTATCTTCCTCATACCCCTCTAAATGTGTTTTTATAAGCGCTCCGTACTTCTTGAGTATTGAGCCGTGTGGGTTCGATACTCAATCGATTTCCTTCCTGTAGGATCGTCTTTGCCCCTTGCCTCTTAAATTTGGATCTCGTGAGTGGAGCCCTCGCTACCGGTAAAAGCACAACGTGGGAAGGCTTCGTAATCGGTGAGGTCGTGCGGGCAGGTCCCTTGGCGTCATAAGGAAAGGGACGAACGACCCCATACTGTCGAAGCTGAGTGTCTTTTGCCTCTTCTCCTACTCTTTCACCTTTTGGAGGGTTTTGAAGTGCCTTCATGCACGACCAATCCCAGTGGATTTGAGGTTATTCGCTGTAACTGTTTATTAAAGGTTTCTGTTTCAACCCTCCGAGTTCAGGGGTTGTGATATGTGAGAACGACCGAAAAACATGTTTTGGGAGAGAGGGATTACCCACGCCAAAGAGTGCAGAGAAACACAGGCAAGTGTTTCATTGAATTTATTACATCGAAGATACACAGCTGGTCTTCGGCGCAGCGTGCGTGGGTCAGAGCCAGTCGCGAATGCCGGCATCTGAAGCGCTGCCGTCCGATCGCCCAGCCTTGCCGACGTAACGACCCACTCGTGCCCCGGCTAAGTGGCCGCCGCGTGCGTTAGCTGTGCTATATAGCTCGGAACACGGTTGTCTGCTTCCTCAAGCGTGGACACCATGTAGAGCGCCTAAAGCCTTCGGCACACGGACCGTGCAACCGAACTTGAGCGTTGAGCGTGCCGAGTTTCTGACGTCATAGCGTGGAATAGCACGTTCGGGAGTCTTTCCGAACGTGCAGAGCAATATCTAGCATGTCAGATATTCTGAGCGTGCGTCTGAGCGTTGACTAATGAGATGGCACAACGCCACCTACGTCACACGCACGCTGTCTCCCTTCAGTACAGAGTTGTGAGGTGACATATTGGCAATGGCACCAGCAAATTGAGAATCACTGCAAAACCCGTTGTTAACTGTGTGATTCGTTGCAATAAAATAATGAGAAACACCATATTTGTGGTGTGCGTACTGTAAGACCTTCGGTACACACACCATCAGATTATTTGACTTGTCGCTCTAACGAAGTAGGCGAGTGTCAGCAATATGTCTCGTGGTCTTATCGTGGCGTGTTTATCTTCTGCCGTTAAGTCAGACGATAGAAATGCCACTTGCACGCTTAGAGTAGCAGATTGACGGTGACCAACTTTAAACAGAACTTGATTTTCACACACATTTGTTAAAATAATAAAAAGCATAGACATTACGTATCTTGATTCTGGAGGCTATTTACAATTGACAATCTGAAGTCCCTTTGGTCTTGGTACATTAATCTTATTCTCACATATCTCTGATACTTGACAAAATGTCTATACATTTTTCATGGCTATATACAGGAATATGATAATCTCATTAGGCGCAGACTGAAACTTGACTATAGACTGGTACAGACTAATGCAGACTGGTACAGACTGGTGCAGACAAATGCAGACTGACTAATCGGACATCTGTACACTTGTTATAATATCTCTCATTTCAGGTATCACTGTGCGAGTGTGATCCTCAAGGAGAAAAGGTTCTACGTTAGCAGCAATCTCATTGGCTGCGTAACATATTAATACGCGGATTGGCGGAAGCAGAATTTGGTCCGTGTCTAAGGCAGCGCCATCTCGTAGTGCGGAGACGGTTGAGCGCTGCGCCTGCGCTGTTGTGCTTAGCGGGGCGCGCTCTAGTGGGAAAGTTGTGTACACGCTGACTATGCGGAACTATGTACACAACAATATCCATGGCAAAAGAATTATTGTAACTTGCGTATTATGAGAGTAGGCTATTTGAAGGCAGCAGCACACTGAAGATCCACCCAAAACGCATTGCTCTTGGTACAATTTGTTATAATTAAATTTAAATTAGTAACATATCTACGATTAAAGTTGTCAGCAAGTGGTAACATGCTATGACTGCATGTCAATAGTATGTTGTTGGTTTAGCGAAGTGAGCAGCGTCACTGATCCATATGTGGTAGTATGTTTGGGCAGTGGTTAGCGACTCGACACTTCAAAATTTTCTTCCTGATATTTGCGTTTTTATTAGGTTCTGATGCTTTATTATTAGTTTAATATAAGTATATACTATAATATCTGATGGTATGTAGATGTAAGTGCACCTTTTTTTGAGGGTAACTTTGTTCAGTTCGCTTAATCTATACGACAGCTTGCGCTACTTGTATAAAGATATTTTGCTCCTTTTTCTTTTATGCTTCGTAATTCACATGTTGCAAAGATTCTGCTACTGGGTAGGAACAGTGATCAAGTAAGGCTGACCTTGGGGTTTTTACTAAAATGTGGGAATGATGAAATAATGTTTATCTTATGTGGAGATGTATTGCAAATTTGTATCACACTGTTTGTAATGGAACTTTTATAAGCCTGTGTTCTTATTGACTGGACATGGTACTTTCCTTTTCGTGGACGATGGAGGAAAATGTGAGTTTTAATAGAGCAACGTGGGAATTTTCCGCGTGCCCATTTAGTAAACAGTGTGATTTACGAACTAGAAACATCCCGCAACTGCCGCTGGAGTGAATTGTCATCACGTATACCACGTTAGGGACCACGTACCGTGTGTACAAGTCGCATCATTTCTGAGCGTTCAGCAGCGCGTTGAACTTAGCACGCTCAACGTTGACGTTCGACAGCACGGCCCGCGTGCCGACGGCTTAAGGGAAGCAGTCGACCGCCGTCGTTGTAGTGAGCCTTAGCAGATCTCGCTGTCCGCCCAGGGAAGCTCGTTCAAGTGCCCGCAGACAGCTCTGCACCCGGGTGGCCGCGAGTTCGTGCCCCGGCCTCGCACCTGTGGACAGCAGCTTGCAGTCCGCCTGAGGATGCCACCCAGGATGCGGATGCTAGCAGCAGCCCTCTCGCTCCTCGCGCCGGTGTAGCCCCAAGGGGCGACGTGCGCCGCCACAGCAATGTAGCGCCGTGCAGCGGAGGTTGGAGGTAGCTGCAGCGGGCTGGTTGGCCACCGATTTCCATCACCAAAAGATCGTCGTGGTTGGCCTGAAACTTAAACAATCGTCATTCTCTCCGGTTCTAGACGCCGACAAAGTGGCGACACGACTGCCCTCTTTCTGGTTCCCCCCAAGATGGAGTAGCCAGCCAAACCGCAGCATTCCGTTGTTCATCAGCAAATCTTAACCCCTCCATCTCGGCAACCACGGTGTCTAATTTGTCGAAAGTACATTAGACCTTCAACTTCTCCCTAGGAATCAATCACTTTTCTTTTTCCAGAGTGGCGACTACAGACCAGTTGTTGATTGTAAGGCAGAAAGTAGTCTTGGATCAGCTCCATTACCTGAAATTCACAGTTATTTCACCTTGTTTATGGGTGCACTTTGGTTCTCAGTTCTGCACATCAATCAAGCTTCCCATTAGATAAACTTGACTGATGACTCCAAAATCGTGTCCGCCTTTTGTACAGTTTGGAACCTTTATGAACTTAACCGGTTTCCTTTCGGACTGTCTACGGGTGTGGCCATCTTATCTCGCCTCTTGCATCATGTATTGGGATATCTCAAGTCGAAACCCGTTTACAATTACCTTGATGTGGTTGTTCATAATGCCTCATTTGCGGAGCACATGGATCACCTCAAAGAAATTTTGCTATCTTTTAGGTAGAGCAGGTTTACGGTAAAGCCTTCTAAGATCACTTTGGCTCATCTGTCTTTATATTTTTCTGGTCATCTTGTCTCTATTCAGGGGGTCAATATTCATCAAGAGCGAATGCGTTCCTTATGTGGCTTCCCCCCGCCCAAGAGCAAAAAGTAAGTGGCTAGATTTATTGGAATGGCTAATTACTTTCTAAAATTTGTTTATAACTTCTCCCAATTGGCCGTACCTTTCAATAACTCGCGCAAGACAGGGGAGCCATTCCTTTGGGGAGAATACCATCAAGCGCCGTTTGAGGCAATAAGGCTGCGCTTAGCAAACCTCCCACGTTAGCCATCTCGGATTTTTGCAAGTTCGGCATTGTCCATATTGACGCATATAATATTGGGATACGCACAGTACTCCTCCAACACCAATGGGGTGTTCCACCCTGTTGCCTACATCACATAACGCTGCTTATCTCTGGCTGAGCTGAAATACTTGGTATACGAGTGAGGATCGTTGGCCATCCTCTTCACGTTGGAGAAGTTTAAAAAAAAAATTCAAATGGCTCTGAGCACTATGGGACTTAACATCTAAGGCCATCAGTCCCCTAAAACTTAGAACTACTTGAACCTAACTAACCTAAGGACATCACACACATCCATACCCGAGGCAGGATTCAAACCTGCGACCGTAGCGGTCGCGCGGTTCCAAACTGAAGCGCCTAGAACCACTCGGCCACGCCGGTCCGCTGGAGAAGTTCAATTTCTGTTTGGAACATAGGGAGTTCGCCCTTCAGACTTTTATGAGGCGTTGAGTTCGGTTTTGGCCGGTCCATGTGTTCCTTATTATTAAATGTGGAAAAACACAGGTTTCAATATGAATTTCCTTATTCTGAAGGAAGCGAACCGTTCTTGGTATTTACCACCGTAATAAATCTTTTTTGCGAAATGGTACTTCCCCGCTTGCACTCACTGCTATCAGGAATGTGGTGATATCTGTCACAAGATTAGAAATTATTTTAGCAGCTAGTTTCGTAGTTCAGTTTTAATTATTATATTTTAAGAACAAGAATTTGCTTTACGAGTTTTCAAAAGGTATGAAAATAATGATGGTTAAAATATTTTGCATTATACTGCCAAAGTAAGAGACGTAGAAAAATGTGGAAAACGACAACGGTGAACAAATTTTCAAGTATTTCAACTTTTTAGAACAAATGAAGACAGAGACAGTAGAAACTTGCGGAAAGTACTATTCGCGAAATTCAAATATGTGTGTAAGGTGCTAAACAGTGCAACATGAAAGCATTGTGTAATGAGCAATTACTACTTTAATATTGAAAGTAAAGAGTTAAAAAATGGTTCAAATGGCCCTAAGCACTATGGGACTTAACTTCTGAGGTCATCAGTCCCCTAGAACTTAGACCTACTTAAACCTAACCAACCTAAGGACATCACACACATCCATGCCCGAGTCAGGATTCGAACCTGCGACCGTAGCGGTCGCGCAGTTCCAGACTGTAGCGCCTAGAACCGCTCGGCCACTACGGCTGGCTGTAAAGAGTTACTTTAGCTTTGTATTGCTCCTATATGAACAATCTATGTCCAAACGAATGAAGGTAAACTACATGAGAACTGTAAATAAATAATGTCAGAGCACCCAGAATTCACAGATGTGCAACTCCAGGGTAGAGCTTAAAGTGTGTCAACCATTAGGAATTTACCGTAAGATAACTTTTATGTCAAAAGTTCTGCTACACACTGGATTGAAAGGAGCTTTTTTATATTCTCAAGGAAGCTTCAGGACTGACAGGAAAGCACGTTCTCCGTTTCTCCTGTAAGATTTATCACCAACACTTGGCAGACATGAAGATAGATGAAGTTTTCTGGTGCATGATGGAGCTTAATGTCACGTTAGAAGTGGAAGTAACGTAGAGAAAGAAAGAACTAACTGCAGCTTTCCCAGGATTGCAAAATTTTTATAGTTTCTAGGAAAATCTCAGGAAGTCTAACTGTGAATGTCCAATATGGTGCTACAAATCTGATTCTCGGAACTCCAGTTTGCCGTGTAAACGCTATCGTCCACAGGTGAAATGCATAAGCTTCGCATTCCCTTTAAGCAGTGCAGGAATTAAAGCGCGATGAAATCGGGCGATCACTTTCTGCGCCAGACGTCCGTGTCGTCTGCTAAGGTCTTCTGTGAGCCGTGTCGGTTCCTATCGATTGCAGTCTGTAGATCGTATCTCTGGTTCGTTTTCCCTCTGGTCGCTGGGTTGCGCTCTTGCGCCGCGTCTTCCGGTTTGAAACGATTGCGAGGTGGGCGGTTGTGAGACATACAGTCACCAGGCGACGAGAAGGAAGAAAGTCGGTTGGACGAAACCTGTGTTGTCATGCGCCAATGTTCGGTGTCTTGACCGATTCGCTCTGACGGATCCATTGTAGCAGGAACGACTTTGGGTATGATTATCTGATTCCGCTGCTCTGAACGGCCACCTCTTTCCTGTTGCCGGGCCGAATTGTGTGATCTAGTTTGGCGACGCTAGTGGGCTCTGTTGCTACTGACCTGCTCTAGTTGATTCTTCCCTGAGATGTGAATTTATACCTCTCGGGAAGTTGGGATCCATAGTGGTGTGGTCTGTATCACTTATAAAATCTGTATGAGCCTGCCACCTCCGTTTCTCTGGGAGCTCTGTGCTGCTTTCTTGAAAAATAAAATAGTTGTAATCCCCTGGTGAGACGACTTTGGTGACCGCTTTCTTTTATTGTTTGGTTTTAACAATGTTTCTCCTTGCCAAATGACGCCTAACATTATTTCTGTCACCGTCTGTGCAAGCAATGAAATAGCGGTACCAGGTGCCACTGGTGCTGTCGTTAACATTTATGATTAACATGCTCTTTTAATTATGTTTTAGGTTCTGATCTGGACAGGTCTATAATTCCACCGGGTGCACTAACAGACAGCTGCACTCCAACTGCAAACGCCCCACACCGTTACAGAGCCTGCACCAGCTTTAACAGTCCTCTGCTGACATACAGGGTCCATGGATTCATGAGGTTGTCTCCATACCCGTACACGTCCATCATGTCGGTGTTGATGGGCCCAGGCGGGATGTAAAGCTTTGTGTCGTGCAGTCATCAAGGGTGCACGAGTGGACCTTCGGCTCCGAAAGCCCATATCGATGATGTTTCGTTGAACGGTTCGCACGCTGACACTTGTTGATGGCCCAGCATTGAAATCCACAGCAATTTACGGAATAGTTGCATTTCTGTCACACTGAACGATTCTCTTCACTCATCGTTGGTTCCGTTCTTGCAGGATCTTTATCCGGCCGCAGCGATGACAGCGATTTGATGTTTTACCGTATTCCTGATATTCACGGTAAACTCGTGAAATGGTCGTATGGGAATATTCTCAATTCATCGCGACCTCGGAGATGCTGTGTTCCATCGCTTGCACGCCGACTATACCACCAGTTCAAACTCACTTAAATCTTGATGAACTGTCATTTTAGCCGCAGTAACCGATCTAACAACTGCATCAGACACCTGTTGTCTTATGTAGGCGTTACTGATCACAGTGCCGTGTTCTGCCTGTTTACATATCACTGTATTTGAATACACATATCTATACCAGTTTTCTCTGTGCTTCAGTGTACGTATCGAGTACAGTTAATAGTAAAGAAGTAATGCATTACAAGGTCATGCCAGATGCGGCTTTTTTACTTCGTGAACAGTGAAAATGTAGTAAGCGATCGACATATTTTCCCTGATATCATTTTGAAGGAGTTGTCAGCGAGGAAACTTTCATGAAAGTTCGATAGTTTGCTGCAAATTACTAAGTGCTTTCATTCTCAAATACTGGGTGAATAAAGTCCGGATATTCGTGCATTATGAGTCAGTCTTCTATTTCAACCCCAGCCCTTCGACAAAGTGGGTGACTCTTATCCCCCACATGGATTCTTTCCAGGCAGTAAGTGATATGTATATCAAGTCGGTGGAAGTTGCCACAATGATTTAGGAGTTGTAACATACATACATACATGCATACAAACTATCGTTTTTCAACAGGATATAAAATATTAAACTACCTTCGAGATGTGACGTCTCACTCTCCACGATGAGTCTGAGGGACAATCGACAGTTTGTCCTTTAGGAGTTGCCTATTTCATCCCTTTTTTTCCTCCGCTTTAATAGCTTTTAGATGTGGTTTACCTTCTTTTCTGCTGCACCCTATCTCTCTTTTCAGGGGCGTCATTATCTTTAATAGTGGATGATTTTAATTCCTTGACTGTGGTGGATCAGGGGTGGAACAGATGTCGGTCCTATGGCTCCCGTCGCATGTAGAGCCCCTTAGGAGACCCACCTCCGGCCACACGTATTTCTCTCATCTTGATTTTATTGTTTATGGTCCAGCTGATGTCAATTAAATTTTTAATCTTCTCAGTTATATTGTTCTGAATCTTCCTATTAGAATGTGTTTTTTGGTTCCGTTACTTTCTTCGCCCCTTAATGGCGTTGGTGGGGAATTCCTCTAGCCGTGGATGACCCCTAGTGTGGCCTACATACCAACCCGAACCATATAATTCTCCATAAACTATTTCTCAGCTGACTTCGGTGCCTCTATTTTTCCGTTCGTACGTAGTTCCATGATCAGAACATGTTCCTTACGGCCGTCGTTAACTCCAGATGAACTACCTCTGTACCGAGGGACTGAGGGCCTCGGTGGTTAATTCCTTAACTCTCAACATCAACCAACCAACCAATTGAACACCTTTGCTATGAGAAGGTCGACTTCGCTCCAGACCCCAGCATGCAACATCACGACGCTCTCTGCTTTCTGCTCCTGAAGAAGAATGGGCTGCCATTCTTCTACGGACATTCAGACGGGCATTCAGACACCTCATTCAAAGTGTACCCAGCAATGGTCAAGCCGTCATAAGGGCACATGACGGACACATCTCAAATCAATGTCTACTAACAGGTGTCTGGATACTTTTCATCACATTGCCTACGAGATTTCGGCCACCAAGACGCATAAGGTGTTCGTGTGCTACCAAGGCAACAAAGTAACCCACAGTGGATGGATCAAGGAGGACATAAAAAGCAGACTTACACAATCAAAAGGGGCAGTGAAGTCTGATAACACAAAAGATCGACCTTTATCTGAGGAAGAAATTTTTGAGAATGTACGTTTGCAACACTACTTAGTATGGTAGTGGATCAGGGACTCTGAGAAAATCGGAAGAAAGAGAATCGAAGGGTTTCAATTATGTTGCTATAAGAAGGATTTTCTAAATTATATGGACAGAGAAGACAGGGGAAAAAACGGGGTTCTCAGTTGAATCATCGACGAAGGAACATGTGGATCATACTGATTTCCAGTTCCAGCATTTGCCTTACAAGTAAGGGAAACCTTCTGCTAATCTTGGTCAGAACCGTGGTAATGGGGTAACGTGTCCCAGACAATAAAATGGAAAATGAAGAATGATTTTACTTCTCCTATTACCTCCTTATCTCTGTGAGAATCTGTCAGAGCAGAGATTGTACATAAATAAAGGAAACGGAATGGTAAGAAATTCCAACAACTTTTCGTTGAAAAATTTCATTGCACGGAGGCAAACCCGCATAAAAGAAATAGCTCTAGTAGACTGGTCTAAAGATTGTGCACACTTTAGTAGTATTCTAAAGAAACATTTTCGTCGTGTTGTTTAATTCGGGCAGGAAGCTGAAAGTACTCGTTCGACTTGAAATTAATGACACAGAAAGTGATCAGGACACCAACGGTTTTACCGAACGAGGTGGCGCTCGGGTTAGCACGCTGGTCCCACATTTTGGGGAGATCCGCGTCCGGCCATCGGATTTCGCTTTTTCGTCATTTCACTAACTCGCTTCATGCAAATATCGGAATGGTTTCTCCCCCTCCTTCAAGCAATTGAGATTGTGCTCTGTCTCTAATGAACTCTGTGTCGATGGGATGTTAATCTCTAATCTTCTTTCCTTCTTCTAACAGCCTTACATCAAGATAATCTATAGGATGGCTGGCTACAGAATCGACTGATGAAACCACGATCTGAAGATGTAAGTTTTCAGAATTCACAAAACTTGTAAATAATGTGTTTCTTGTTGCGACCAACAAGACCTCAGGAAAGGCGCGATTTCTGTTTTGAGACACTCAGCCGGCCGAGATTTCCAGCGATGAAGCTACGCCAGACAAGGAATCTCGTATGTATCAACAGTCTGACGTCCTCCCACTGCGATGTCTGGAAAGTTCTTGTCGACGGCTGTAAGTTAGTATAGAAAAATAGTTGTAAATATTCATTTTCAGATCGTTTATTCCTGTACAAGCTATCCGTTTAGCGCGTGTTATTTCCATAGTAATTTCCTCAAAAAGTCCATTTATAAATACGCTGTAAGGAAAGATATTATTTTACAGTCCTTCCGTCACGCGACGGCCTCGTACATATTAATGCAGTTTTTTGAGGCTGTCACGCGCGAGAAATCGTCCAAATGGCGGATACTTTCTGAGGTCTCAGATGTGGAACAAGAAGCTTTTGGAAATGAATGAAATGTTCTTAAGGGTGCTTTGTTATGGCAACAATTTTTCTCAAAAACCACTCGAGATAAGTTAGTATGTGTGATTCACGAGAAAGTTTCTTGAGTCAGAGTGAACGTCAGAGTATTTCTTGTGGACTCATAGTGCTTTTTGCATTGTGGGATAGGAGCTACCTTGACGTTATGCCACAGGCAACAACACTAACCTTCAGTTCCTATTGTCAATGTTTTCCTTTCTTCTGCCTGTGGTACGTTGAACTTCCTTTCAAGGGACATCATTCTGCTTTAGAAGTCAGCAAGTAAGTAAGTATGAGTTGTGAAGTGTTCCATAATTTGTCGACGAATTCATAATTGCAGGGTTTTTAAAAGAAATCTGTTGTAATGTAAACGGCAGAAAAGGCTTAAAATCAAGGGGAGCAGGAAATGAAAGAAAAAAAAATAGAAAATAAAAACTTAACAATAACCAAAATGGCGATAGTCTCTTAAAAAGTGCATATCTTTGAGCGTTCTGTGAAATCTGTCGCTCGGGAATATCCAGTGTTGTGTTGCTCCACGTAACGCACTATGACATGCTTCTACCCTCCTTTTCATAGTGGAAGCTTAAGCGGCCAAAAACGCTGCTAGCTAGGAAATAACCACAAATGGCGAACTAACATATACTCACAAGCGACAACGTCGGCAAGCCCCTGCCAATCAGCAGCAGTGACTGGATATGTCAGCCGCTATCGAAGCATGAAAGCCGATAAGTTCGCGCATTAACACACAAACAATTCGCAAACAGTATCCTACACAGCGAATCCGATATATGACCTATCGGACACCAAACGATGACGAATCCCACTGTTACAGGAATGCTGATACTTAAGGTTTTTAACATGGCTGTCAATCAGCGACTGTTGTATAATACAAAATTTTGAAAAACACAGCCCTCAGTCACGAACACAATTAATTTGTGACCTAGGTTTCGGTGTCACAAGGGACACCTTCGACGGACGAAATTAAAACTAAAAGTTACAGCATAACGTACAAAAAAATACGAAAGCTGTGGTCATACCTGGCAGCGTCAGATAGTCAGCATTTAAATAAAATGTAACAGAGGTGCAAGCCACTAGGGGCTGCCATGTGTCCTCTGCTACAGTCAACACCTGACGCTGTCAGGTATGACCGCAGCTTTCGTATTTTTTGGTAAGTTATGCTGTAACTTTTAGTTTTAATTTTGTCCGAAGAAGGTGCCTCTTGTGACACCGAACCTAGGTCACAAATTGTGTTCGTGACTGAGGGCTGCGTTTTTCAAAATTTTGAGTACTGATACTGACCACGAAGCCAACACCGGCACCCAACTGCAGCTGCCGAGTAATACCGCTGCACAAAGTCGAAGGTGTCCGCCTAAACGATACCAACTACTAACAAAGCCTATCCTTGTATGGTCTGTCGCACGCAGTAAGAAAACCGCTACTGCTCTTACAACCCGACCCATCTATCACAGAGATTCTTTTCTTCTCTGAGCTCTTGCCTTGACACCTTTTTTTTCCTCTGCCTCTTCGTTCAACTTTCGACTCAACATATCTTCAGGTGAACGGATATTAATGGTTAATCATAAGTAGACGTATACAAACATCACATTACCCACATTCTGCGAGACCTAACTTAGTGGAAACCAACCAATATGCAAAGATGGCAGTAGACGTTTTATGTTGGTCATCATGCCGGTGTGGGCCTGGAGGTGCTCCACCCTATATTAAAATTAAATTGTCATGGTGAGCAGATGGTGGTCGAGACGATGTTCCAACGTCAGTCTTGTACACGAAACGCAGTGCTGGGTGTCTTTTGTTCGTAATGGACCCCTATAGACCAATTTGACCACGTGGAGAGGGTTGGATGATGCATGGGACGCCACAGCCCCATACGTTGCCTCCAAAATGAAGTACGCAGTACAGTTGCGTTTTCCTAGGTCTACCTGCAAGGCATAATTCTGCAGACAGCGGTCTACATTTGATGTTGTCGATTTCGAAAGACGATGGCGACGGAGAGTTTCGATGTTTCGTGTCTCACGATAGTGCCTGAATGTTCGAATGTCGGAGTTATGGAGTCCGCCAGTATCTCACTTTGCCAGTCCTTCTTGCCGCAGTGTGTGTGCACGGTCTGTGCATGACTGTTGACTGACTAAAGACGTACACATTAGCCCAGTCAGTGAGGACCGAAGAAGGTCAACTATGGGTAAAAAACGTGTAATTGTAAAATTTTTGCAGGGTTTCTAGAAGACAGAGCCCTGAACAACTCAAGAAACGTCCTGACATGCAATGTGAACATTGGGGTGCGATGGGTTTAAACGCAACTTTCTGACGAAATTATACGGACCCACCACAGAGCGCCTTACGAATCAAGGGCGACACTGTGTACTTACATACCAGAGGTTATCACAAACTGCGTTAACACTAAATGGGATTTAGATTTGAGGGACTAATAATACGCAGGTAACTCATATGAACAGAATCAGCTGTGGAGACTGACTGACGGAATCCCATATATAGGTGGAAAGTCCCCTTCTTCTGGACATTCATACTAAGTATGGCCTTCCAAATTCCTTGTGTTTCATATTAGCGGACGATTCACGGTTAGCTGAACTGGTACTCAGTTTCCTTCGTGAAAGTGGTTTTTCTTTTTAGTTATAAGGTTTTGCTTTCCTCCTGGAGCAGGAGCAGGGAGGCTCTTGTTAGGCCCTCTCTTCGTGTATTCTGGGTCTGGGACCGCTCTTTTTTATCCCTCTGTGTTTTTCCAATTTTTAGGTTTGACCTCCCCTTTTATTTCCCTCCACTGTGTGTGTTCTTAGCATTCTCGCCTTATATTGGTGACTCCTCTTACTGCATCCGCCCACTTTTTGATATGTGGAGCCCCATAACTCCCCCCCCCCCCTCCTCAATCAATGAGTGAGTTGAGTCAGTTATGTAAATCTCTGCACGCAGTTCTACAGTACCAGAGGAGAAATTTATTCTTAGTCATTATGTATGGCAGCTGTAGTGATCTCCTGGGAAGGGTAACCTCCCCCCCTCCACCAAGAGCGCTGCTCGCTTTTAAGTTTGCTGGCAGACTATACCTGGAGTTGCTAAGTGAGCTGCTATGTAGGATACATTCCTGCGTGTTTAGTTTGTAAGCTTGATAGCGACAATAATCTACGTAGTGTTGGTGAGAGAGGAATTAGATTAGTAACTGTGACACCTTGCATATTTTAAAGCAATGTAATTATGCTTTAGTCAGTTGGTGGTGAATTAACAAATGACCGAACGTTACGGTACTGCTATCAGCATTGTGTTTTGTTAGACTGCATAAATATTTTCTATTCAGGAGTTGCTGGCAGTTGTAGAGTGGTCATCATTGCGTGTAACAAGCTACCATACATCCACAGTTATGTTCAACATCGAGTATGAATATTTCTGATGGAATGGGACTGATGATTTTCAGCTATGAAACATTAACTGCTGTAATGCATTTCTTGACTTACGTTGAAATATCTACAGTTCTATGACACCTAGGTAACACACTTCTCTTGTAGAGGGGCATAATTTAATTCTCTGATCCTCTTCAGATTTTGGGAGAGCTGAGGCTAGGATGATGCATTTGATACTCCACATACTGTGATAAGTATTAGAGACAGCGGTAGTGGAGACACTGAAATCGACATTGTTATCATAGTTACGAAAGGCTCTTCATTCTGGCAGACAGATGAAAGCTATTTGGCTTTTTTACGTAACATCTCACTTAACAACTGCAAATACATTGTCAATAAACTGAAAATAACTGTATTATATAAGCATGACCACGTAAGAGAACTAGACAGAAAATACTGGGGTGTTATAGTCTGCTACTAAAAAGAGAGCAGCGCTTGTTGGGAGGGGGGGGGGGGGGGGGGCGGGGGGAGAGGGAAGTTGCCTTCCCCAGAAGAATACTACAACAGCTATACATGATGATTAAGAACAAATTTCTCCTCTGGCAGTGTAGAACTGTTAGCAGAGGTTTTACGTAGATCCCATCCGTTTGCGTTTCTTGAGGGAGTGTAATATGTTCATTCCCTGCAATGATAATGCATTTTGTGCAAAATAAACACACCCCTGGCATGACGCTAGCTGCGGAGGGCCGCTATAACTTGTAGTTGCCTTTTTTGACGTAATAGACAGAATGTGAAGTCACTTGTTCGACCTTCAGCGTGCAGACCTTTGAAGAAGGAAAGTGCATGAACACAATTCTGTGACCTACGTTCCCCCGCACTTCTACCCCACACAACCTCCTCCACCCTGTTAAACCTGTGGAACACAACAATTCCTTAATGCGACTCTCCTGCAAGAAGATGTGATACAAACCTTTAATATTTCGTTCTTATACTTCATTCAAAAATAAACATTATTTTTATATCGTTAGAACAATAGTTTTCACTATCGGCGAATTATCTATCTCTTGTAAAACGGAAGCTATTAGCCCTAGATAAACAAATCAATAGAACCATCCCCGTAGGAAATTTAGTCCTGTTCTGAATTTTTCTGTGTGAAGGAAACTTTTTCTTTAAGCTGTAATTCATTTTTAATGAATTTAGACATAAGATCTGTACAAGAATAGGAAACTTTTTTCGAAATTATAATTCTAAACGCTTGCCTTCTTTTTATGGACCACAATAACTAATTTTGAAACATTCACAGTTGTAATAAATTAATTACTCATTCACTAACGATCACCGAGAGTAACAACAATACTATTCAATTATACAGTGGACTATAACTAACCAAGCCTTTCAGTGTGTTCTTGCGGTCACAAGCTGTTGCGCGCTGATACATTGACATGTTGATACATTTTTATAATGATAACCAAAAGTTGGCAGCAATTGTACATAATGAAAAGACCGAACATTCACAAATTTTGTATATGGAGTTTCCACTGGCAAAAAATTTCTCTTGCAGCTAAGACACATTAAAAGGTAATGTACACGATTGTAGCCAAACGGTTTGTACTGGGAAAGATTTTCGATAGAAGCAGCCGATTTCGAATTATTAGAGAAAAACATCAGAAAGTGAAATTCAGATCCACACCCACCTCAACTTTCCCATCCCACCGATCAGGATTTTTAGTGTGCTGTTCATGACACTCCCTCCTATCACTGTGCAAAAATTTACGACTATACGATTTTTTGTGCTTAATTTTCCTTGGCTGACTGCACTACATCCTCCTAATCAAGATCAGAGATACAAGGTGTTCTATTGAACTGCAATGAGAACGCCGTTTTACTTTTTACCTACGCCCAGAGAAACCTCTTCCGATTTGATTACAGAAACGACCGTCTCCTGAAATCCTGATGAGGAATGTTGTTATTACTTTTTTACGGAACTGCTATGAGCTATTTTCTATGATAGTGTTGCTCCTTATGTGGTATATATCCACAACATAAGGAGATATGAAACGAAACCTCGTCGTACGAATCTCACAAAAGTGTGTTACTTGCCTGTGATATACCTGTTTTGCGTCAAGTGCAGAATGTGAGGATGAATTCGTCACGGAAAATGACCTTACGAACTGCTGGAGGCTCTGGAAACATAGTAAATGATTGAAAGAGCGCTAGTGCTTACTTAAGGCATTTACTATGGGTCCGACTAAGAAAATACAGGGCCGGCCGGTGTGGCCAAGCGGTCAAAGGCGCTACAGTCTGGAACCGCGCGACCGCTACGGTCGCAGGTTCGAATCCTGCCTCGGGCATGGATGTGTGTGATATCCTTAGGTTAGTTAGGTTTAAGTAGTTCTAAGTTCTAGGGGACTGATGACCTTAGAAGTTAAGTCCCACAGTGCTCAGAGCCATCAAGAAAATACAGGGTAATACATTGTGGGTCCACGTGCACGTGGAAATAGAAAAGAAATTACAGGTTGCAGTCTTTCTCTTCGTATTCCACTGATGCATTCTTCTCGGGTTATCAGCCGAGTGGTGGTTTCGTCTTGTCGCAAAGTTTCGAAGAGATTAGTACCCATCATCTTCTGGCGAAGCGTCAGGATGCTGTGTTCTGCATATCTATACAGCGGCTTGGCCGTCGTCCGCTTCTGTTGGCCGGCCAATCACGTTCCTCCGGAAGGGGGTACAGCGGCGGTGGTGGGGGTGGCGGGGGAGGGGGGGGGGGCTCTCCAATCTGTCTGCGGATGCCGCTGCCTTCAGAACGGAGAGTTCTTGACGTATTTTGTCAATTGTGGGAATCCATGCTGCACTGAGCTGAAAACCGCTATCCCTGTTTGCTACATTGATGTGCAGACGTATCTCCACTGCCTCGTTGAAGATAGAGTCCCAGAAACCGTTGGCGGTGCACAGATTCTTCGTTTTATCGAATTCGAAGGTGTGTCCCTCGATAATGCTATGTTCTGCTACCGCGGACTTCCTTGTCTGTCCTACTCGTACGTTCCTGATGTGTTCAGTACAGCGCTGGGAGATACATCGTTCGTCTTCCCGATGTATTCCATCCCACATTCGCACTCAATACTGTAAATGCCCAGCGTCTGCAGCCTCAGCTGGTCTTTAATTGAGCCAAGTACATCTTTGACTTTTTTCGGTGCGCGGAAGATGGTCGTTATTTCGTGCTACTTTAATATTCTTGCGATCTTGGCTGTCGGTTGTAAAGCAAACGGCAGAAACGTCACACGTTTTGCTTCGTCTTCTGGTTTCTCCTCCCGCTTCTTGTCTGCACGCAAGGCGCGTCTTATTTGTGTCTCGGTGTAGCCGTTCTTACGGAAGGTTTCCCGCCGATGTGCTCACTCTCGCTGTCACAGATCGACCTGGCTCTTTGTACTAAGGTGTTCAGTACTGAGTTACGTTGTGCTCGATGGTGGCAGCTCCTACCATTGAGATACAAGTCCGTGTGCGTCTTCTTCCTGTAGACCGAGAGTCCCAACCTACCGTCCGGATTTTTCTTGATCAAAATATCCAAGAACGGAAGGCACCCATTCTCTTATACCTCCATGGTGAATTTGATGCTGTAATGTATGTCACTGAGATGTCGTAGGAATTCCTGTAGTTTTTCATTGCCATAGGGCCACACTACAAAGGTGTCGTCTACGTATCTGTAGAGCCACTTTGGTTTATGGCGGGCAGTGTTCAGTGCCACATCTTCAAAACGCTCCATGTACCTGTTGGCAATACCTGGGACCAGGAGGAACCTATGGCAACACCATCTGCTTTTTCATAGAATTTCCCGCCACATTTGAAGTAACACGATGTCCAAAAAGTCACACATGACGAAAGAGTCTGGATGTGTCCTCATCGAAGTGATCTTCGAGTAGAGCTAAGGAATCATCCAGCGGCAGCCGGGTGAAAAGAGAAGTGACATCAAAGCTGACTAGTAGATCCCTATGACGATCTTCGACCACTAAGTCAAAGAGAAAAATCCCAAAATCTGCAAGTCCTAATACCAATCCTTAATCCTTAAAATACCCAACGTCTCGCCAACCTCAGGCAAGTACAATACACCACCAGAACACAACCACAACATACATTGTGTAGTAAAAGCCAACAGGCTATAAACTCCTCCATACACTTCCCCAAGGAGGGGAAAGTAGAGGGTGACAGGACATCCCGACACTTCGCCAGAAGATTATGGGCACGAAACTCGTCGAAACGTTGCGACAAGCCGACACCACCACTCGTCTGATAAGCCGAGAAGAATTCATCAAAGAAATTACAGAATTTTATAATTCTCTGCACCGGTCCTTCTAAAAGAAGCTAGCACCGCTCCGGTCGCAGGTTCGAATCCTGCCTCGGGCATGGATGTGTGTGACGTCCTTAGGTTAGTTAGGTTTAATTAGTTCTAAGTTCTAGGCGACTGATGACCTCAGAAGTTAAGTCGCATAGTGCTCAGAGCCATTTGAAACATTTTTTGAAGCTAGCACAAATGATTACATTACAACACAGCTCCTGAACTTAAATCATACCATATGGCTGAAGGTCAGACCAGCACTTCTATCAACATGAAGAACAAAAGTTCGTGAAACACACATTTTACAAGTGTGACCTGTAGGGCCCAGATTGGTTAGTTCCCAAGTCAGCTTACATAAATGTAAAGTCGTTGGTCAGTAAATTTTAGAAAGTTTCAATGAATTTAGGCAAAGGGCAGAAACAACCGGAAATAAACCGTCGAGTAGTGTACATTAGCTTCCAATTGTCAATTCAGCAAAACCGATGGCTCTAAATTCCGGACTTCGTTATCGTCACTAGGAACAAACAGAAAGAATGCTCTAGGCACCGCATTTTGTGCTGGAGACTTACATGTTAGAGCTTTAGGTAAACAGAATGTTGAACTACAACCGCCTGTTCTTACCAGCTAAAGAATATCCTACTTCGTTTCTTAGCTAACTGCAACAAGACACGCACTAAGTGTCGCTAAAACACAAAAGGAAAAAATCTTTCGGATGCTGCTCCCACAAAAGAGCGTACTGCATCGTATCTCCTAGAATCCGGAGAATAACAAAATTATCTCTTTACATACTACTGCAAAACCGGTGGTAGATTTGCTGTGTCCTATCAGACACTTCGTGTACTGCATATATTGACAGCCTGAACATAAATCTGATTTGCTGTATTCTTCTTTAGTTCTGTTCATATGTTCTGTAATATATTTTCAGCTGATTTTTCAAATGACAGATCATATTTCCCCCCATTTCACCATTTCACAGATATAATAATGCTGGCAACCCTGTGGTAAAGTTACTATGTTTTCTGATGCTCATTTGAAACATCACAGCTGAACATTAATTGAGGGTAAGCATTTAGTTATCGCCCTCGCTGAAGACTGTATGTAACTTAGACGGTCAGCCCTACATAGCGCTATCCCAATACAGACACACCAGTACTTTTTTTTTCATTTGAATGCACTGTGTCCGTTCATTAGAAAGAATAGACACCACACAGATCCCCCAGCTGTGAAACACTAAATGTAAACTGAAGAGGGATCACTGTAACCAGCTGCAGTGGAACATTAAGGGTAACCACCAGCGACGAGCGAAAATGTCTACCGTACTGGGATTCGAATCCGGGATCTCCTGATTACTAGGGAGGTGCTATAAACACTGCGCCATCCGTGCTACTGCACGGACTGTCTCGGTACGCCTCAAGGCCGATCCACGCTCCCACCGAACGGCACCAACCCTCAGTCCCTGAGGGCTTCCTAGTAAGCAGTAAATCCCGGGTTCTAATTCCGGTCTGGTACACATTTTGGCAAGTAGCCGCTAATTCAGCTTAATGTCCCACTGCAGCTGCTAGCAGTGATCCCCTCCAATTTACATGTAGTAATTTTTTTCTTTATTACTGGTTTATACCTCGCCAGCAGATGAAAATCACTCTAGCTAAAGTGCTACGATGGTTGACAGATATGTCACATTGTCAAACACATGAAATAGTAAATTTTGTTTGAAGTGACGTGTAGAAGATATTATTATTAATACTGAAAACTGGCAAGCGTTTCACAGGACTTAGACAAAATGGAAGTGATTTTGTTGCTGGTATTAGTGGTATTGGTGAAGTATGGAAGGAAATAAGGTTCAAGATGAAGCCGAAAACCATATAAGAGACGACCTGACACAAATGATAGTTTGAGGTGGGGATGGATAGGAAAAGGGGGAGAACGGTAGGATACGTTTCGAAAAGTCCACGATTCACTTCGATACACATCTATGGTTGTTGTTAGATGAGAGCTCTTAGGACGAATAACTATCCCCCTGTACTTCTTATACCTCCTTGCTTCATATGTCATACATTATTTTACATTCACCAAGGTAGCCACGCATGTTAACGCGAACGCTTCCGGGACGCGGTGGTATGACAACCCAGGATCGAAACCGGCCGGTGGATTAACGACACGGGAGAGGTGTTATAGTCAGGCTGTATGTGGATGACCTTAGCTGTTTGGCCTCCTCAAACACTTACTCAGCCTCAGCATTACATTAGATCCAAGACAAAAGTTATTCACTTGGCTCAATATGTGGGTCACGGCTTCGATGTTAATTTCATTTATGCTGCTTCTGGATATTTTTGTGTTTCCGAGTTTTCGATGCTTTCGCGGCCACTCGCTGGCGTACTGTCAGTTGGCCTTTTTATCAGTATCTTCGGCCGACATTTGTTTAATTATTTTTATGACTGACACTTCCACAGCACTAGTAGCTAGTGTTCTTAATTGTTCACTCTCCAGTACGCCAGCAGCAAAGGAGGGTGAACTTCTGACAATGACAGCTCTACGTCAATTTCGCTTTCATTTCATGTTCCATGTTCGGTAGACTGTTCACTCCATTCAACGGGTCTTTCTCACTTTCAGAGACGATAACAACGCCATGAGTGATTCCTGATGTTCTTTCTCCACTAATTCACATCTTGGATGTACAGCAGAGCAGAAAGCTAACATTCCAGCCATTTTAGTGCGGCTAATTCTTTCGTCTACCATTCTTATTGTTCTTATTCTTTCTGTTGTTCATTTTATATATTACCCGTCTTTCCCTAAAGCGTATATTTATTTTTCTGATTATTTCAAACATTGCACTACTTCCCAAGTCGAAACCTTTTTCTGTGCCGATAAATCCAACGACCGTGCTTCGATTTTCCTCCATTATCAAGTGTACAGCGTAATTTTTCTAAAACAAAACAGGTTGTCACTCGGAAGATAATAATTTTCCTTTCGCAGTTTTGAGTTTTTATTCTAGTAGGGAACTATCATACATGAGTCATCAAGTAGCTTTTCTGATATATCTTGCACTGGCCTGTTCTTGCTGTTTAAGGATTTATGTGGATGACATTATTCCGAAAGTAATTTGGTATGTGTCAAGCATCATAGTCTACGCTCTAACTTGAACAGTTGTTTATTTTCCAGTTCCACCAGTGATTTATAAATGTCGATAGAATATTATGTACTCCTTCTGTTGTTTGGTCTCAAAACTTTCAATTCTCTCTCAAATTCTTGTGAATACTGGATCTCGTATGTCGTTGAAATCGACGCCGATTTCTTCATATATCACGTTTGTAGCATCATTGCCACAGACACTACTACCGTGTTAACACAAGGTTGGCAGCCCGTCATTTGCCGAGCACAGCGCACTCTAGCTGGCGGTACAGCTCGACGAAACTGGAGTGTGCCTCGTTCACTTCTTAGCTAGATTTCAACCTGGGTAGACGCACTTTCATAATCGGCCTTCAGCCAGTTATGTAATGTTTGCATTGATTCTATGAGGAGGGCCCATCATCCTTAGTCCCTGAGAATATGTTGTATTAGTTCATGGTATTCCATGTTACGAGATTGTCAGTTCATAGCCGCAGCTGCAATCCTACAAACTACTGAAGATAAGTAATTTCATTGTACTATGTGTTTCTTGAATAATTATCCTTCTCTCTAACAGTGTGCCGTCCCGCATATTATTGCAGCCTTGACTCCTTCAGCTCCTATCCACTCGTCCTCCTACTTATTTGCATTTAGTAACGAGCTGAAAACACCCACGCATTTTGTGCCTCTAAACAGTGAGACACAATAATGTTATCACACTGTTCCTCCCTCTCGCGAGACTGTCATTGTCCTGTATCTGCTCTCTCAGTGCTAACACTGATGCTTTTCTTATAAATTCTCAGAACGTTATTTTCACTTTCCTATTGCTCAATATGCTCTTCCGAAAACGACGACTTCTGCACACATATCGCTTTCGCTTTCTTGAACTTTCTCTTTTTATCTTTCTTTCATTCCTAAGTGACTTATGTTAAAGGAAAGGAGAAGGAAGATCAAGGTTTAACGTCTCGTCGCCAACGAGGACACTGGAGACGACGCAAAAGTTATGAATAGTTCAAGGGTGGGGAAGGTAATCGGCCCTGCTCTTTAATAGCAGTTTACCTAGGGCCATAATCACGGATGACCGCACGCAGATTGGAACCGTCATCCTTCCGAATACCAGTCTAGTGTACTAACTACTGCGCTAGTAGCTCACTCTGTGTGACTGACGTGACAAAAGTGGGGGGGGGGGGGGAGGGTACCTCCTAACATCGTGCAGGACCTCCTTTGGTCCAGCATAGTGCAGCCACACGACGAGGCATGGAGTCCACCAGTATTCTGAAATCCTCTGCAGAAATATTGAGCCATGCTCCCCCTGTAGCCATCCATAATTGCGAAAGTGTTGGCGGTATATAATATTGTGCGCTAACTGACCTCTTAATAATTCCCCACAAATGTTGGATAGGATTTATTTCGTGCTATCTAGGAGGGCAGATCAGTCGCTCGGATTGTCCTGAATGTTCTTCAAACCGATTGCGGACAATTATGGCCCGGTGACAGTTCTACAGGTGGACAAATAATTTGCTCGAATTGTCCAGAATGCTTTTCAATCAACATTTGTGGCCCGGTGACAATTCCGTCGTTCTTTGGGAACGTGAAGTCCACGAATGGCTGCAAATGGTCTCCAACTAGCCGAACATAACCATCTCCAGTCAATGAGCGCTTTGGTTGGACCAGAGAATCCAGTTCATTCCATGAAAACATAGCCCACACCAAAATGTAGCCACCACTAGCTTGGCCAGTGCCTTGTTGACAACATGGATTCATGGCTTCGTGGGGTCTGCTACCAACAGTTCGTTCCAATTGAAATCGGGTCTCGTCTGATCATGTCACGGTTCTCTTGTAGTCTAGGGTCCAACCGATATGGTCATGAGTCCAATGAAACGCTGCAGGCGTTGTCGTGCTGTTAGTAAAGTCACTTGCGCGGTTGCTGCAATAGACCATTGACGCTAAATTTTGTCGCGATGTTCGTCATACGTCCCACACTTATTTCTGCGGTTGTTTCACACAGTCTTTTGTCTGTTAGTACTGACAACTCTACGCAATCGGAGTTGCTCTCCGTCGTTAAGTGAAGGTCGTCGACCATTGTTTTGTTCGTGGTGGGAGGTAATCCCTGAAATTTGATATTCTCGCCACGTTCTTCATACTGTCGATCTACAATATTGAATTTCCTAACGACGTCCGCGTTCAAAGTCAATTTCCGTCGAGCGGTCATAGTCACGTCGGAAATCTTTTCACATGAATTAGCTGAGTTTAAATGACAACTCCGCCATCACACTGTCCTTTTATACCTTGTGTTCACGATTTTGCCGACATCTGTGTATGTGCACATCGCTATCCCGTAACTTTTGACGCTTCAGTGTATGTTGTCGGACTGCTTCGCTTTTAATGACAATTTTCAGATATGTTTATTTGCCGATCAGTTGCAGTATTACACACGATTTTTCGAAGTTAACTTTCTTACACAAGTATCTTGCAGTCCAGATTCAGTTATTATCCTGTTTATAGTGCCCTATTTCTTCCAAACTGAATAACATGTTCTGGTATCAATTATCACAGGATCTAGAATCTCATAGACCTTCAAAACACTCATTGCTTTATTTTCCACTGGCTCATTTGTTGATATTTGTTGATGATCCTCTTTAATGTCTGCTACTCTTCAACATGGAGCACTTACTTATCCTCGCTTGCTTAACACATTCAAATTCTGACAACCCGCTCTCCGCCTCGTGCTCTGTTACCATCCGTTAGTCTGAAAGTTGTCTGTTACGTTTAAAACTTTCACTATTCAACCACTTGAATATTATTTAGTGAATATTTTCTACAAAGATACAATTTTGCACCTGTTTATCGATTTCTACCAACATAGTTTATATTTGGGTAAGTCGATTAAGTGTTGACGAAGACTCTTTGAGTTCCGGCTTAGCCGGCCAATAAGTTCCCAACCCACTTCACCACAAATTCTGGGTAGGATGTTTGAAGACACACAACAGTGGGGACCTTAACGTGATGACTTGTTTTGGCAGTCTTCATGAGATGTCGGCTTTTGTGCATGACGGCGTGGTAAAAATTTGTGCCAGATGAGCACATTTTTAGTACATTGTCTTAATCAATGAGAAATCGAGCAGTTCATGCATCATTATTTTCGTGCTCCATGTCACAAATTTTAAGGTAGAGCGT
The DNA here is from genome assembly GCF_021461395.2 of Schistocerca americana. Taxonomy (NCBI): domain Eukaryota; kingdom Metazoa; phylum Arthropoda; class Insecta; order Orthoptera; family Acrididae; genus Schistocerca; species Schistocerca americana. The sequence continues at coordinate 494,653,009 of NC_060124.1, read as the reverse complement.
TCAGTGAACTCTTGATACACTTGGAAACGTGTCCTCAGTGTGGATATCTGGCATTTGTGCTTTTGTAAGCGAGTTTCCAAGCTCAGCACTCTACCTGTTTGTTATCAGTTCATCCGAATTGGACAACATTTAATTTCGTCACACTCTGAGTCAGTGGGCTCCTGTCATCGTTTTATGACTTGCATAAATTTAATGTTGTTTCGCTTTCTTAAATGTGTTGAAAGTTTCGTATCACATGTTTTCGGAGATCTAATGTTGCACATGCTATTGTGGATTAAGTACTTTTGGAGACAATTATGTGGATTTACGTTAAAATATCTTTTCAGTCAATAATCTTTCCTTACCACAACTTTTCTTTTAGACGAGTTTGTATCTAGTTGCCCTTAGCAGTTAACGTACGAGATCACTCAATGCACAGTGTACAATCCGCCTTCAGCAATCATAGTGGCTTTCTGGAATTCTTACTACGATTTATATCTCCTCTAACCCAACAGCTAACCACAACCTAGTATTTCGGCAAGCCTCAAACCAGAACAGCCAGTCACGCTATTCAAAAGTATCTGTACTTTTTGCGCCAGGTTAAAAAATGTGACAGTAAGGTACATCCATCTTTCTATTATTTTCCAAAAGTATTTATCAGCCCACAAGTGCACTCCAAGAATTATATATTACATAAGCTGCATAAAAATTCTGCCATTTTCAAAAAATTATTGCCAGCACCATAGTGCTTTCAAAAAATCGGTCAGGGCTGTGTGAGCAGGGGCATTGTCGTGATGGAAAAAAACCAGTCAAACAACTACCACAAATCAGGCGACAGTGTTGCGCAGTCTTTTCAGAACTTCCAAGAACAAAGCCTGGTTAACTGTCTGATCCTGTGGAACAAATTATGAATGGACGTCTCGTCTCACATCGAATAAAGAAAACAGCATTGCCTTAAAGTTTGATTTCAAGTGAAGAACTCTCTTGGGAGGAGGGGGGGGGGGGGGTCTTCCAGTCTTCCACTGCACACCTCGCTTCCTTGCCACGTTATTTTTGTTTAGCAGTCAGCAGTCGTGGCACTAATTTGGCAGCCATCCTTTTCATTTCAAATCTGCACTCGCGCCGGCTCCACAGTTTCCTCAATGGTCCTCCGGCGGCGACCCATTGAACTCATTTGCGTCAGGGCAGATGACTGACTTTCCATATGAGGAATGCCAGAATGCTTTGCCACAACATCTTCATCACCAGATCTTGAGTCAGGAACATCTTCCTTATTCTCAGTCTGTTCCAACCAAGGTACAACTCGAACTTCGTGTTCCTTATTCATGGTGCTGCTAAAATTTAACGAAATTACATGATTCTTTCACATGTTTATAGATTCTGAAATAATAATTAGTTAATATAATGAACATATTCTAACAATCAAAGAGAAATAAGCACTAAGAAGATTGAGTGTGCGGATTACAATGGTAGATCAACGACTTTGTGAAACTCCTGTGAAGCAACCATATGTGACAGTCGCCTGCACAAATTGAGAGGGTCTACCAACAATCCATCTTAAATTACACAAAACTCCAAACATTCTCACTACCTTACCTGCAGAATTTTGTTACATATGTACTCCACACAAATCCACTGCAATATTAAATTGTACAAATTTTCTGCCTGTTAATATGTACAGGATAATCAGTTACAAATCAAATTCTATGTTTTTACATTTTTACACATACTCAAAAACAAGTAAAAATGATATTTCATATTTTTATAATCTTTCACCCATACACAATAAAATCAATTATAGATCCCGTTTAGAGTTGTTAGATTTTCACACATACCGGTACACATTAAAACAGACCATCTTCACGGCCGATTTCATTGGTTCCATTCCAGTGCCTCCTCTATTTTCTCTGAGGTAGGGAGTTCTGGAATATGGTTTCCACACAGTCTTGTTACGTCAAGGAGAAGCAGAACTGACACCCAAGGTCAGAAATTCAAATCAGTAACATATCACTTTTCAGACGGTAGTGTCCCCAAACTAAGGTGTTCATCATGCTGACAAACCTAACTTGTGCTGTTTGGCGTATGTGCACACACAACTTGTTGGATAGTGGTTCAAAGGAATGAGAAAGAAACTGTAACACGTCAAGCCCTTTTTACATTACAGAAGACTATTATTAAATTAACAACTGTGCACACAGTTATGACCTCATGTAACTGTGCTCACTTTATCATCTACAATACTATGAAATGCTTATCATCTTTTGGCAAAGCTGCTAATTTGCATTGTTTTGTAATGGAAACAGTTTGTTGCGCAGATCGAATTATATATTCCACAGTTGATTTTTCAGTGGTACTCAACAGAATCCCTCGTAATGTTCAGTCTTAGTATTTACCTGATGAGTGTCTCACCCCTTGCATTGCGTCTCAGTTTTGATATTGTACGTTTTTCTCCCTCCAGATCGGTGATTTATGTAATAATCCCTCCTGACAATTCATCTTGCATCAAACCCACTTTCTTTTGATTGACACGTAGGGCGTTATAAATGTTGCTGTCAGCATGAGCTTAAGCGTCAAGTGACATATGCACATTACTTTGAATAACACCATAAATAGTTTAACGTGGCTGTCACCATGCAGCCATAATCAACGTTGAGAAGCAGCGTCTTATAAATATAAAAATAGCTTTCCTGCAGCTAAAGGATCGTTACAAAGAATGTTAAAAGTAATTATTTCAGTTGTAACCCCATTTTCATTAAGTACTACACTGTGTTTTAAATTCGGTCTTGCAATCAGAGCAACAGCACCTCAACTTCAACTTATTCAACTTATACACAGTTTGTATAGTTTTGTCGAAAACACTATTATTTGAAAGTTTGAAGAAAGTTTTTCTAAAATGTCTCTTATTCTTCATAAGTTTCTGGACATTAATATCGACGTATGGTTTCGTTCAGGGAGCTTGGTGACAATTTCTGATGAATTTTGCTTAGAATAAGAACATTCTTCGGACACTGATTTAAATTTCTTTGGTGAATCATATAGCTTTTCTTATAGTATGACGTGGAAACCTACTTATTTGCAACTCCTGACCTGTTGATGCTAACTGGTGGTACAGTTTTCTATGGGCATAATAGTAAATCAGAGAAATATTCATGTAGATTTTCGGGGTACTCAAGGTACAGTTATAAAAAGCACCCTGATTGAGAATCATCTGGTAAGCTCATTAAATGAAAACTGTCCACAGACATGCACACAGTCTCAGAATATGGTAGGTACTGCAGCATGACCTGGCTGCACAGACTTCCAACATCAAGTTATATAAGACTTATCCATATTTTCATCATCATCAGCCTCGAACCTATTGTTTAAAACTGTATATCTTTGTGAAAAGTGAACAGTACCACTTCTGATGCCATGCTCAATAAGATGTAATTGTTTTTTATCTGCAGTAAGTTGTGATTTTGCGTTGGTAGTTCTTAGAAATACATCCCTGCCAAGACAAGTGATGTCACATAATAGACTGGGTGTAATTCACATGTTTCACGACAGAGTTCGCGAAAATTTTCAAACACCTATCAAACACCAAAAGCAACACAATCAGAGTATCTCCTGATGTCGTGCATTCAAATAATACAGTGTGTACTCTTTGGTAATCCAGTTCTTTGGCTGTTGTTACACCGATTAGCTAGCGTTTCAACATCTCAACTGATGGCAGTTGGTCTTATAACGAAAAGAACTCGTTAGTTGGATACTCGTGTTGAAACACACTTACCTTACTGATCAAATTAAAAACTGCTCACAGTCAGGAAAATACTTTATTGCTATGATCAACTCATCTGGCTTTAAATATAAGATACATTTCTCCAGTGAGTGTTGCAGGAATTGAAGAACTCTACAAACCAAAATTTTAGTCCTTTTTCCCACACATTCAAGTATATTCATAATTATAGAGTACTAGCTGCAGTTAGTGAGACTGTCAAAGGCAACAGGCAGATCCGGCCAGTTTCTGCTGTTTGAAACATCTCTTCCACACTAATAATCATCTAATTAGTATTTTTTGTCCTGCAATGTGAATTGTTTCCGAAACCGTTCCATGTAGTCAGCATCTTGGTACAGCTGAAACTATAACTATTGGTCATATTGACTACAGTGCACATGAAATGGGATATTATAGGATTTGTGCACATGAACTGCATTACTAACATCTGGTTGTAGCAAGCATACAATGTCTGTTTGTGTAACAAATGGTAGTTTTAATTGTTTGTTATATATGTCGAATTCTATTGTAGGAACTGTTTCTCTGTTTTGTGCATGAACTACTGACTGATCTGAATTGTGAACAATCAAGTAAATGTATAACCAACTTGCCATTATGACGGAAGTAGCAAAAACGGCACTCATACCACAATAAATCGATGAGAGTTAATAAAGCTACAATGTGTTATAACCAAACGGTATTTTATATGAGGGAAATGGTAAATTTTTGTGTTTGCAACAGGTAGCATTAACAGATTCACATGTAACTCATGTTTATGATGTCTTCAGAAATACAATAGAATCACTTTAACTTTCTCTCCTTCGTGTTCTTCTTGCCATCCCACAATCATAGCGCTCAGAGTACTGATTACCAAACACATTAACAGATACATTTTCATTGTTTTTCTCAAATATTTACACATGCTTTGGGGAAGTAGGAAATGACATATTCGGAAAATTTAGTACATCTAAGGAAGGTAACTACACACACGGTTTACTTGCTCGTTTTCCTCGTACATACAAGCCGTAATTGAGCATTTGAATCAATAATCATCATTCTTTCAATCAATATTTATCATGGCATTTTGTTTGAAATAACTTTTGGTTATTTTCTGCATAAGATCATTTATTTATAACAATGTTAATGCAAAGTTACTTTTATTTACTTTATTGTGCAAACCGAATTACAAACTTGGAATGTATCTTTTTTTTTTATTTTGGTCTGTGACATTTGTTGAATACCATATATTCAGCTGTCTTCAAGAATCAGTCGAGGTGTGTTCTTGGTGTATCTATAGATTTCCCTAACATCACCTGACTTGGGCAGTAGCAACATACAGACAGACGAGAACTGGCCACAGGAGCTAGCGCACTCTATTGGAGAAGAGCAGTAGATACACTGGAGGAAATTATTTGGCATCCTTAAACCCATCATGACTGGCTATTACGCCAGTAGATACGTCACTTTTAAAAGTTTAATCCACGCAAACACGTTCTAGGCTATCATCACGGATTTTAACACACTTCATGAATGGCTCACCCATATTCATAATTATATGAAGCACTACTTGGTCTCACACTGACGAAGTCCACAATGTTCAGCCTACTGAGGAACTTGCCCATTAATCTGTCTTTGACTGTTGCTCTGGTAGGATAATAGATGATAGCCACTGCAGTCATTCAACTTCTGCTCTGATATGGTACGACACAACAGCTCCTGCAGGTTATGCAACACTCCTATCTTACTGCAAGTACACAATACGTTAGAAGATGAAAGATATATACATATATATACATAATGTGTATGTGTGTAAGTGTTTGTGTGTGTGGCCAAGATACCAAAAGCTCAGAGTTTCATCACCATACGGTATTAAACGACAGCTGATGCTCTGTCATATTCCAGCTGTTGCAATGTTGGAATATTCTGTAACACTTAATGTGTGTGTGTGTGTGTGTGTGTGTGTGTGTGTGCGTGTGTGTGTGTTGAACGAAAAAGACGACTACAACGGCACGACATCAATATCTTGCTGTGAGTGGTAGAGCCATCATTCCTGTTGAGCTAGTGAGTTATAAATTGTTGTGATTAGTTCTAAATACTTACAGTCCTGCTCCATCAGGGATAAGCCATTAGTCAACAAACTGTAACTTCTCAGAAAACAAGTCTGCTAAACCAGTATGACGGTATATTCAAATAAAATGTAATGCCATTTAAAATGCACGAGTTGCATATTGCCTCTATGCTCCAATCATATTTCAATAAATGGACTTGAATGCATATTCGCTTCAACATTTCAAGGAACAGGAAACAGTGTCTATTCAACAGATGCAAATTGAAGGAAAAATTTAATGCAATCTCAGTTGCATGTGTCAGCTCCTCTACCCCACGCTACGCAGTTACTTTAACTAGTTTTGTAGCATTAACTTTCATTTCACAATGAAAAGTGACTGCTGCTGTCAATAACGAGTGAGCGTCCCACGACAAGAGTCTGTAGTGTTCTGATAGCAGGGTCATATCGCACACCAACTGTGGTAGCCTCTGTACATCCATATTTAAATTGGATGATGGTGGGACATCAGCTGATATAATTTTTATTAAAAATGAAACTTCTCCAGCTGTACTTAAGATTTCATATTTATTTGGCTACTTGTTTCAACATTGTTTCAGTGCCATCTTTAGGCCCTATATAACACACCATACATAAAACAAAGAATGTGAGACATCAGTAGTCTATGAGCTATTGTACAAAATAAGTTCATTTTTATTGAAATTTATAAGAGTTCACGTTTTGTTATGATTAAAATCGTAATTGGAAAATGCATTATCTAATGATTTGTTCTTTCCTAAAATTTATTCTTAGCGCTTGAAGGAAGAAGAAGAGGAGGTGGAGGAGGAGGACGGGAACGAGAAAGTAGGGGAAAGAAGTTGGTAATACTAGTGGAATATCCAGGCATAGCTATTGTAGTTATGAGAATAATAATAAGATGCAAAAGATCAAGTCCATTCAAGGTAAGTTCATTTCTAGTGCAATTTTATTGGATTCACAGTTTGTTATATTTAAAATCGATAGTTACTGATCTTACAAAAGAAGATGAGGGTAAGACGATTATGATTATGATTATCATTACGATGATTTTAGCGATGTAATTAATTTTAACAATCAATTACGAGAATGGCGACAGATCACCATGAGGACCATTTATGAAACTTCGCCTTTTATTTACAACCCAAACCTGAAGACCACAACAAAGAACACACCTCATGGCTAGAAATGTAATGTTCTTTAATGACAACATTTTTATCTCGGGTATTTTTGTTTGAGGTTTACTGTAAATTCATCAGAATGTAATTTTTGTTGCTGTTACTGATGAACCAGTACACTGACGACCCAGAATTTTCAGTACTAACGTATTTTCGACAAAATATACACATAGGTACTGGAATGGTAGGGAGATAGTATGATTGTGGTTCGATGAACCCTCTGCCAAGCACTTAAATGTGAATTGCAGAGTAATCATGTAGATGTAGATGTAGAAATGATAGTGTCCAACATATTCTTCGCCGAGAGGCGATCGTGTTAACCCTGATGTGACTTTTAATGCATTGCTCGAAATGTGGAAACGAAGATGTTCTAGTTATAGCCAAAGTCGAAGACGAAAGACTGAAATTGTAATTTGGTGACGTTCTTAAACCATAACTGTGTGTGTGTGTGTGTGTGTGTGTGTGTGTGTGTGTGTGTGTGTGCGTGTGTGTGTGTGTTCATGTGCGTGCGTACGAAAAAAAGGAGACAAAAATGGTTGTGTTCTAATAAAGAAAAAAGCAAACACATACAATTCCTGAATTATTGTTTAAAGATAAATATAACGCAAGTAAGGAGTACAGAACTTACCATTACCATTTTTTAAAAATTAAGTATACAAACAGAGGTGCGTGTGTGTGTGTGTGTGTGTGTGTGTGTGTGTGTGTGTGTGTGTGTGCATACATTCATGTGTGTGTGTGTGTGTGTGTGTGTGTGTTAGATGGTGCCCATTTACGCAATTCACGGGAAGTATGTCATGTAATTTCTCGAAAAACAGTAGTATCGGTAATACCTTGTTTGAACATGTTTCCTGTTTGAGTGAAGCTTATAGCATTATCAACAAGGAAATACTATATGGGTGACATCTATTAAACATGGTGCCCTTTTATACAATTCACGGAAGAAGTTAACGTAATTTTTTGGAAATACTTTCGTGGTGTCACCGCCAGACATCACATTTGTGGTAGCCTTTAAATCGGCCGCGGTCCGTTAGTATACGTCGGACCCGCGTGTCGCCACTATCAGTGATTGCAGACCGAGCGCTGCCACACGGCAGGTCTAGTCGAGAGAGACTCCCTAGCACTCGCACCAGTTGTACAGCCGACTTTGCTAGCAATGGTTCATTGACTACAGACGCTCTCACTTGCAGAGACGACAGTTTAGCATAGCCTTCATCTACGTCATTTGCTACGACCTAGCAAGCCGCCATATTCAGTAATTAGAATGAATTCTTAACAGAGAATATTGTGAATCATGTACCGTCAAGAGCGACGTTAGTCATTAATGGATTAAAGTTAAGTATCAAACTACTTCCGTCCGCTTTCTGAATTCTAATTCCTTGTCATCTTCCAGACCTCACGCCAGCATACTTCTTCCCTCCACACGGCAGCCTGCGTGAGCTAAACGCGTGCATTTCGGCCTTCTCTAGTAACACGGTGTTGGCTCTTCTACCAATACAGCAGCTTTAGTGTTGGAAATACTTTTTCTTAACATAGTGTAATTTTTACGTAATTCGGTTTACACTCACATAATGAGTGTTCACACGTGAAATGATAGGCGTGGCATTTGACGTAAACAGTTTTCTTACGTAATACAGAAGTTCAAATTCTGTATTATCACTTTTTTGGGTTTTTTAAACATGGCACAAAAATTTGAACATCATGATTGGCTGTCTCCTTTTAATGGTTGCTATTGGCTGTTGGAGGGTAGTGGGGAGAAGGATGGAGTGGGAATAAGGGAGGGGAAGGGGTGTGGGGTAGGGATATTGTTACATCATGCGTTCAAGACCAGAGACCGCATTCACTTCCACCGCTGTCTCTTTTTGTCCAACTTCTTGTGTGTCAGTCTTTGCGGAATCCAGCCAAGTGGCGATCTTTGTGATGTTTCAACTGACCCATTGTGGTTAGCTGTTGCCTTACACTTCCAGAAACTCAGCGTTGCTCCCCTTAAAATGCAGAAAATGAATTGCCGCACGGCACTCCACTTGGTCAATAGGCTGCACTATTTTCACCATTTTCTTTTATCTCCTATCGCCGTTAGGCGGTACTGTGCCTCGCGGATTTCAGTGTGCCTTGGGACTGCAGACAAATTAAAATTCACACTGCTTTAATTTTTAGATGAGATAATTAAAGATAATAGACTAGGACGACATAGAATCTAAATCGTGTAACTCTCAGTACTTTTAATTTGTAGAACCCTTGTTATTTAAAGAAAAAACACTTAACACACAGCAAGGTAACAATGAGCGGAGTTATAAATCTTTATTCACTATATACAGGGTGGTAAACTGATCGTGACCGGGCTAAATATCTCGTGAAATAAGCGTCAGACGAAAAACCTACAAAGAACGAAACTTGTCTAGCTTGAAGGCGGAAACCAGATGGCGCTATGGTTGGTCCGATAGATGGCGCTGCCATAGGTCAAAAGGATATCAGCTGCGTTTTTTAAAAATAGGAACCGCCATTTTTATTACATATTCGTGTAGTACGTAAAGAAATGTGAATATTTTAGTTGGACCACTTTTTTCGCTTTGTGATAGATGGCGCTGTAATAGTCAAAAACATATGGCTCACAATTTTAGACGAACATTTGGTAACAGGTAGGTTTTTTAAATCAAAATACAGAACGTAGGTACGTTTGAGCGTTTTCCTTCGGTTGTTCCAATGTGATACATGTACCTTTATGCACTTATCATTTCTGAGAACGCATGCTGTCACAGCGTGATTACCTGTAAATACCACATTAATGCAATAAATGCTCAAAATGATGTTCGTCAGCATCAATACATTTGGCATTACGTGTAACGACATTCCTCTCAACAGCGAGTTGTTCGCCTTCCGTAATGTTCGCACATGCACTGACAATGCGATGACGCATGTTGTCAGGCGTTGTCGGTGGATCACGATAGTAAATATCGTCCAACTTTCCCCACAGAAAGAAATCCGGCGACGTCAGATTCGTTAAACGTTCGGGTCATGGTATGGTGCTTCGACGACCAATCCACCTGTCATGAAATATGCTATTCAATACCTCTTCAACCGCACGCGAGCTATGTGCCGGACATCCATCATGTTGGAAGTACATCGCCATTCTGTAATGCAGTGAATCATTTTGTAGTAACATCGGTAGAACTTTACGTAGGAAATCAGCATACATTGCACCATTGAGTTTGCCATCGATAAAATGGGGGGCATTTATCCTTCCTCCCATAATGCCGCACCATACATTAACCCGCCAAGGTCGCTGATGTTGCACTTGTCGCAGCCATCGTGGATTTTCCGTTGCCCAATAGTGCATATTATGACGGTTTACGTTACCGCTGTTGGTGAACGACGCTTCGTAGCTAAATAGAACGCGTGCAAAGAATCTGTCATCGTCCCGTAATTTCTCTTGTGCCCAGTGGCAGAACTGTACACGACATTCAAAGTCGTCGCCATGCAATTCCTGGTGCAGAGAAATATAGTACGGATGCAATTGATGTTGATGTAGCATTCCCAACACCGACATTTTTGAGATTCCTGATTCTGGCGCAATTTGTCTGCTATTGATGTGTGGATTAGCCGCAACAGCAGCTAAATCACCTACTTGGGCATCATCATTTGTTCCAGGTCGTGGTTGACGTTTCACATGTGGCTGAACTCTTCCTGTTTCTTTAAATAACTTAACTATCCGGCGAACGGTCCGGAAACTTGGATGATGTCATCCAGGATACCGAGCAGCATATATAACACACGCCCGTTGGACATTTTGGTCACAATAGCCATACATCAACAAGATATCGACCTTTTCCGCAACTGGTAAACGGCCCATAAAAAACACGGGTAATGTATCACGAAGCAAATACCGTCCGCACTGGCGGAATGTTACGTGGTACCACGTACTTATACGTTTGTGACTATTACAGCGCCATCTATCACAAAGCGAAAAAAGTGGTCCAATTAAAACATTCATATTTCTTTACGTACTACACGAATATGTAATAAAAATGGGGGTTCCTATTTAAAATAAAACGTAATTGATACCCCTTTGACCTATGGCAGCGCCATCTAGCGGGAAAACCATAGTGCTATCTGGTTTCCCCCTTGAAGCTAGACGAGTTTCGTTCTTAGTAGTTTTTTCGTTTCACGCTTATTTCGTGAGATATTTGGCCCGGTCACTATCAATGGACCACCCTGTATAGTACTAATACATAGAACGTTTGTCAGTACAAGAAAAAAGCCTTACACACACGAATGTCACAGTGACTGCTTTTATGATCTTTATTAATTTCACTTTATTTATTAGATACTTTTATAATAATTGCCACTGAAAATCAAAATGTAGCATAGATATTAACTTGGTGGCTACATTTGAGAATCCCAATACGAATATTCATTTAGTTAGAACGAGTAAATACTAATCAAATTATTTTCCAGTAAATTGCCAAGGAAATTTCGTTACCATCTGAATGTTGGGAGTGAACTTAATCCTAGAAGATGGGATGAAATCTTCGCAAAGGGGTTTGGGGAGGGGAGGGGGAGAGAGAAGGGGGCTTTTAAGCGACGAGGATATCTGACGTGGAAGCATAGATATAAAATTTTAATTATTTCTTTTAATTTTAACTTCGAAAAGTTAGATAGTTAATTATTAACTTGTTTGCGTATGCATCTTTGCAGTCCCGTTGCTCGGTAAAATATCCGTCACACAGTACCGCATTAGACCACTAGAACAGCCGAAACAAAATAGCGCAGCTCACAGAAAGGGTGCAGTTGTATATTCGTATGCAGTGCGTTCAGTACTTGCCGCTGGAGCCGGCATTACCCTTCAGAGGCGAGCACGATTACATTAGCTACAGTAATGCACTCATTGATTAGTCTCATTTTCTGGTTCCTGGGCGATGAAAGTGGCTGCAATCATCGATAACAAACTGTACCATTTGACTTTGAAGGTCCACGTCGCATTCAGCTCGAAGCAATCCGATAATTACACATGTGTATTTCAGGACGTGTGTATCAAATGTAACACCATAGGTGGCTACCACACAAAACCGACAGGCAGGCAGTATCTATGAAAGGTCCCTCTCACTCTCTCTCTCTCTCTCTCTCTCTCTCTCTCTCTCTCTCTCTCTCTCTCTCTCTCTCGCTTTCTGCCTCTCTCGCTCTCCCCTTCCTTAGTTCCACTCTGTCTTCCATCTGTCGATATACAGCCCGTTTCCTCTCTGTCTTCAAAATAATGACGCCTTTTAAGATCAGTTGTTTTGCATTACCCACAAATCAGAGGAAAGACATTATTATTCTATAACACGACGGCCGAACAACGAAAAGAGAAAGCAACAACCATTCACTATCTGGGGTTACACGTTCAGAGTGATTTGAAGTGGACGACCACACAAACCTACTCGTAGAAAGGCATTGAAAGTATTCTCAGGAAGTAGGTAACTTAGAAAATTCTCGTTGAGTATTCCTCCTCAAACAGGGACCAGATGGGGTTAAGGCAGGAAATGCGGAATATCCAAATAAGAACAGTGCGTTTCGTAACGGATTCATTTACGAGGGCGTGCTGAAAAGTAATTCCTTCCTCTCGTGGAAGCGCTTAAAGCCTTTTAAATAAGACAAACGATACTAACATTCTCTATATACCTATTCTTCATGCCTATATATTTATTTCTCAACATAGTCTGCCTGGCGACGAGCACAATTCTTCCAACGACAGAACAATTTGTTGATATCGTCACTGTAGAGTGTTCGATTTTCTTGAGGGAGTCACAACCTCAATTCAGGTTGCACCGCTTCATCAGTATCAAAGGGAAGTCCTCGAAGGTTTTCTCTGAGTTTCGGAAAGAGATGAAAGTCGGAGGGACCAAGTCGGGATTGTATGGAGGATGATCGATGACAGTGAACCCAAGGCGTCGGACTGTTACAGTTGTCGAGACACTTTCGTGTGGTTTGTTATTATCATGCTGAATGAGAGAGTGCTCCATGTGTGAACGAACTCTGCGAATTCGAAACTCGATTACAGCACGCTGCTTCTCACGCACTGATATAACTACGTTACCGGCCGCCTTCTAGCGGCAGAAGCAGAAAATACGAAGAAATGAAGAACAGAGATGTAGAACATTAGTAAAACATGTATTTTCTACGGAATCTTTCGCATAAAAAATTCGGAGGCAATGATTTTTAGGATGCCCTCACAGCAAACGCGGAAACGTCATGAAGATGCTTAGGCAAATTCAGAGCAGGGTCGTACCGAGTGTGTGGCGATACAGGCCCCCGGAAAGTGCCCAGGGGAGGAGGAGGCGCAAAAACTGACAGGAGAAAAAAACACTGTATAAGAACCAACTGGTAGACGTATGCGAGTTCTGCTACCTCTCGTGTTCCGATCTTCTGTCTACGAGAAGAGGCCTCTCCCTCGACGTATGACTGAAAGCACAAAATGCTGTCACAGTGTCATTTCGTCTATGTGGCTTTATAGAGAAACGACTGTTACAGAAGAGACCTCTCTCGCTAACAAGGTTTATGTGGCAATAGAGTGCTGCAGTCTACATAGATCTTTCGTGGATAAAATAATTAATAAAATAAATTAAATTTTATTGTCGTTCAGCTGATTACAGCTATAGACAACGTCAGGATTACAAAAACATGAATAAACCATCTTACATTAACAGCATTAGAGAAATTATGGTACACTCTCCAACAGTTACTTCTGTGACATCAAATTTTCATATTCATAAAATTCATTAATTGAGTAAAAAGGATTAACCAATAACCTACTGTACAATCTGTGCTTAAATAAGTCGAGTGTAGCTTCTGCCCATTCTACAGGCAGATCATTGAACATTTTCATACCAATAACTTCATAACTCTTCAATGTTTTCTATATCTACAGTAAAGTATGTCAATATGCGTATTATTTATAGTGCAGTGGGAGTGTAGATCCTGTTTAAGCTGGTATTCCGGTAAGTTATTTTTTGTATATAAGAGAACAGTGTAAATGTGTAACTTTATTACAGTTAATATTTTTAGGTCAGTAAACAATGCCTTCAGCGGGCACGATTTTCTGAGTTTGTAATAATCCTAATAACTTACTTTTGTAGTACCAAAATATCCTGAATGTGCGTACTATTACCCCAAAATAAAAGTCCATAGGATATGATACTGTGAAAAAAAGCAAAATAGGCTGTTCTTGCATAAACCAAAGGTACATGATTTTTTTTAAATTTCTTGACAAGTACATCACTCTATACAACCCTGCACTAACATACTTAATGTGTGGCTCCCAGGAAAATTTACTACCAGTGACAATACCTAAAAACTTAACACTATCTAGACAGTCTTCTACTGGCAAATCTCTTAAACTAAGTACCGTTTGCTGAGTATTACGCTCATTGAGCAAAAATCCATGAGCTTGGAACCAGATAGCTGCTTGCGATAGTGTGTCTTTGGTCATAGTTTGAAGGGCATCAAAGTCTAAATCAATACTGAAAAAAGTAGTATCATCAGCGTAGAGGATGGAGTGAGTATTTATATAAAATGCAAATCATTTATCATTAGAATAACAAAGGTCCCAAAACTGAACTTTGTGGCACACCACACTTAACGTCAGCTATCTGCGATCTCTATAACAATGGAGTTCTTGGTGCTGTTTCGCTGCGGTATTGTACAACAGCACAATAAGTCGGCTAGGGGATGCTGAATCAAATAACAGTTTGACTGAAGGCTTCCGATTATTGCCAAGTTCTGTCGACTGAGGACTGGAGGGAGACTTCGCAGTGGAGGAGGCAAGCAGGACACGTACAAGGGATATGTAATTTACTCGTCTCTCCAGCTGGTAGTTTTGAGACTTCCAGTTCTGCTTGATACTGTCTGCTGGTTAGTAAAAAAGAAATACGAAGTAAGTCTTCTATGAATGATTCATAACAGACAGGAGCTGTTAATATTTGTGCCTATAGACAGCTATATCGTCTACGTCTAAGATGAACCACATGTAAACAGACGGATGTTCTGCCGTTGATGCAAGCATACGATGTCTGAAGACCACCGTGCCATTGGTTAATTTAGGAACCATACCCGGATTTTCGGAGCTGAGTGGAGCGTTAGAACTGGAGCACAACCAAAGTTATCTAGCATTCACTCATAGCACCCATTTTATTTAACATCCATATAAGACAGTTTATGTAGATAAACTCAGGGCAGCAACTCTGTATGAACGAAGTACGTGTCTCTCTGTAACGACACATGCGAATGTAAAATCCTCTCTGTGGCCCAGAAGGCAAACTGAAGAAAAAGGTGAGAAACTAGAGGGTGCAATGCAGGAACTGGACCTCAATGTTTTAAATCTAGATGGCCAGCCGAGTACATTCAAGGGAGGAGCGGGTGTAACCTCTAACAGTGAGCATAACGCAATAGTCACCGAAGGGGAAAGTGGCAATAATGGAGGGACACAGGCAGAGCAAAATAAGATTGAGTTAGACATCAGGAAAAAAGACTGGGGTTACATGGTTGCCTACGTTTCAGCATACCCAGTGGAATCGTTTCTAGTGCACGTACACTTGAATGAGCAGCTATTGGCTGAACTACTGCAAAGAGCACAGGACAGTCGTATCCATAAGAAAATGGTCCCTTGGAGCCCACAATTTTCCATGCTGAGGGGAAGGTAAGATCAAAACAGCTTACAGACGTGCTTCAGGGAAATCAGAGCGCAATGTGATGCTCCACAAATACAGGGCAATTAAGATGGCTACAAAAATCAGGAAAATAAAAGAATACACTGGGGGAAACTTCTACGAAAGCCACTACAATTTGACATGAGGGTAGACCATATAAGCTACAGACTGACGAAGTCAAGCAACCTACTCTCGTTTCCATTTGTAAAGAGGATGGCTCAATAGCGGCTGGATGGAGGGAACCAGAAGAATATCTAAAAACCGCCTTAATCCCTGATAATAACACTTACAAGATACTGAAATACACGCACAAATTAGTAGTGGGATAGATAACGAATACAACAATGAGATGTTTGGTGGTACATTACAATCAAGAACCTATCGTAATTTCCAATCTCGAAACTGGAAAGACACCCGGTCACGATGGCGTCTACCCTGAGTCATATTTGAGAGCATTACTAAACGAGGCATTCCGAAAAGGCACTACCCCGGTGACAAGAAGACCAGTTAGATCACTAGAGGTTAAAAAGGGAAAGGGTAAAGGCCCAGCATCATCATAATGATATAGACCTATATGCTTATTAAACGTCTTGGCCAAAGTTCAAGAGCGTCTGCTCTGTGACCAGTTACTGGTGTCCAGGGAAACGTTGGATCTAAACCAGCGTCAATATGGATTCAGAAAAGGGAAGTGCATAGTCGATACGGTTAACAGAGCTCTTCAGATTGTAAAAAATTCAACAACGAAGTATACAGTCGTGCTCATGACTAACATCGTAGGTGCGATCGACAATATTTGGGGGCCTGCGCTGGCTGCACGCCTCCTAGATCTCGATGTCTTCAACTTTCTGTATAAGAGCTTTGCAGATTATTACAGTGGACGTTGCGGGTCAGAGCAAGGTAATCATAAAGGTCAACAAGGAATGTCCTAAAGAATCAATAAATGGTCAATTGTTCATGGATCTTAGTATTGAACCGCTGTAACATTTTTTAGACGGAACAGATGCTATTGAAGGCGTTGTTGCACACGCAGATAACATCCTAGTAGTTGTGTCAGCAGATTCCATGGAGAGACTTGAGTAAAGAGCGAATACGTGCTTGCTCAGATGGAACATTCTTGAAAGAGCTACAAACTGACTATAGCTGTTCATAAAACCACATAAATATCTCTGAAAGAAAGAATTTCTCTTTTCAGAAATTCCTCTCTGAGGCTTCGCGGAATCCCTCTAGAATGCAGCACTGTTTGTGGATATTTAAGCATTCCTCTAGAAGAGAAAAGAAACCTTCTAGAACATGTAGACTCTGATACTCAGAATATCCATAAGACTGCCCGTGCTGGCACTTCTGACTACAAAAAGCCGTTGCATGTGGTGCGTTCATATCACGATGCTATTTCCAACGCCACTGTGTGCTTCGCTGCCAGCGTTTGAGCGCATCGCCTTCGACTAGGCAGCTGCAAAAAAATACTGCGACAAATCCAGTGGAGCGCACTTCTGACACTCAACGGTATCTTTCGCATTATACTTGTCGATGGATTACAGGCGACATTTGGGATACGTTAGATGAATATTGTGCTACGTTACAGGGCAGCACTGCACCGATTGGAGCGTGGACAATATGAACGTGTGTACGAGATCACAGGAACTATTATTACTGATAACATACATTTACGAGCTTGAAAGTTAGATGAACGGCAGTCTCACTGGGACATTAGAAGCACTGTAAGGCGCGTTTAACTCTTGGAGGTTGTAGGGGACATCAAAACAAATATTTATCCCTAATGTCATGTTTTCCTATGAGGATTATTTAAACCGGTGAAGCCCGTATTACGCTCTTCAGTTGTTAGAGGCCGTATTATAATCTTCAGTTTGTAGATGTCGTATTACGCTCTTCGGTGGTAGGCAACTGCTGTCCACCAGCGTAGTAGTGCATTTTCTCTGTTCACTATTGGAGCGATACACCTGGAGCGAGTACACTGATATGGTTGGTGCGTAATACGTAGCGCACCACAACGGACGAGCTGCACAGCGGGTTTATCAACAACAATATCCTAATCGCCGTATCCCGCATCATACGACCTTTGCTGCTGTGTACCAACGTCTGCGAGACACCGCGTCCTTTAGCAGGTTACCTGGATCGGCACGCCGTCGCACGGTAAGAACGCTGCAATTTGAGGAAGCTATCTTGCAGCATGTGGAGCGGGATCCTTCAAACAGCACTCTTGGAAACGCACGAAACATGAGGACGAATCAGACGAATGTAAGAACACTCCTTCGAGAGCAATTGTTACGTCCATTTCACTTACAGCGTGTCCACAACCTGGAACCAGTTGATTATCCACCCAGAGCACAGTTTCCGCAGTGGTACCTGGAACAGTGTGAAATGCATCCTGCATTTCCATCCTCTGTGTTGTTTACCGATGAAGCAACGTTCGGGCGTGATGTCTTCAACACGCACAATTCGCATGTTTGGAGTGAGGATAACCCACATGCCACAGTTACTAGTGCTCATCAAGTGCGGTTCTTCGTTAATGTGTGGGTCGGTGTTGTTTGAGACTGTTTAACTGGGCTGTATCTGCTACCTAGGCTATTAAATGGCAGGCACTATTACAATTTTCTCGCCAGAGCATTTCCAGAATTGCTGGAAGACGTCCCGCTCCCTACAAGACAACGTATGTGGTTCCAACATGACGGGGCGCCGGCACGTTTCAGTCGTCGTCTGCGTCGATTCCTGGATCGACGGTTTCCAAAAACGTTGACTGGCTGAGGTGGTCCTGTACCAAGGCCTGCTCGATCCCCAGATATGTCCCCTCTGGGCTTCTTTGTGTGGGGAGAGATGCGCAAACTTGTTTACGCAACTCCTGTTGCATCAGAAGAGGATCTGGTTGCCCTGATAGTAGCAGCAGTAGGAACAATTCAGAATACTCCTTGGGTTTTTGCCCGTGTCAGACAGAACATGATCCGACGGCGTAACATTTGTTTACGTGTCAATGAAATTAGGTTGTGTTAATGTGTTGTCTCTTGGTCATAAAAAAAATAGAAAAGTGTTTGTTGGTTTAATTAATTTTCCGGCAGAAAAATCTTCCTCTACTGGTTTAAATACTCCTCATAGGAAAAAATGACATTAGGAAAAAATATTTGTTTTGATGCCCCTACAAACTCCCAGAGTTTGTCGGTTTAAATACTTTTCACCCTGTATTCTCAAGCTTCGATAGCAGGCTTAAACTGCGCGACATTGCCCCTACTCGAGACATGGTGTACCTGTTAATACGTCGCGGTCCATAGCCCAAACACTTGCATCGGTTGGGATGTAGTAACACACCAATCTGTAAATGTGGATAAGAAGGTTCCCGCTGATCATGTCGTTCTAGTTGCCCTCCTTTTTAGGTGGAGAGGGCCTGCAGACAATTTGACTGCGATCGGCAAACAAATCTAAGTGTCCAATATTTGTCGAGTTCACATAACGTTATTGTATACTGTGACTGTTTAAAAGGCAACTGCTTAACTCTCAGTCTGTAAGATCAAGTGGACGCTGTGGATATCAAAATAACACCAACAAACCACAAGAAGCGTTTCCCCCGGTATAGACAATGATAGGCACACGTAAATTTAATAAAGAGAAACTTTAAAACACACACACATAAATAGCAAATACTTTTTTTATGAATAATAAAATAAATAAAGAATGCTATGGCCACCCACACAAGTACGTGTAGACTCAAGGAATGGCAGGGCAGGTACTTACAAGGTGACAGTTATTGAACTATATGAAATAAAATCGTCATAACGTCAGAACGGTTTGCGTTAGGACGTTCAAACTTCACGTTCAGGCGCGGAGCATGCTGGGAACTAGTACGGATTTGTTTAGCGACTTTAATTTGTATGGGTTCGTCAACAGGCAAAATCGGCGCGTTTGGGGGACTGAGAATCAGCATTTGGCGATCGAGAAGCCTCTTCACCTTCAACGGGTGACTGTGTGATGCGCACTGTCCAGTCACGGAGTAATCTGTGCGATATTCCTTGATGGCATAGTGACTACCGAAAGGTACGTGTAAGTTTCAGAAGATGATTTCATCTCATTATCCAAAGTGACATTGATTTCGACGAGATGTCGTTAAGGCAAGACGGAGCTCGACCCCATCGAAGCAGGAGAGTGATGTCCTGCAGGAGCACTTTGAATACCGCATTCTGGCTCTGGGGTACCCAGAGGCCACTGGCATGGGCCTCGATTGGCCGCCATATTCTCCGGATCTGAACACATGCGACTCCTTTTTGTGAGGCTATATTAAAAACGAAGTGTACAGAAATAACCCCAAGACCATTTCTGAGTTGAAAACAGCCATTCAGGAGGTGATCGACAGCATCGATGTTCCGACACTTCAGCGGGTCATTACGTTCGTCTGCGCCACATCATCGCCAATGATGGCAGGTGTATCGAAAATGTCAGAACCTAAATCCGAATATCTGTAGTTACGTTTACACGTTGAATAAAGTGTGCGTACACCGTAGTTTGTAACTAATTTATGTTTTCTTTTCATATAGTTCAATAATTGTCATTCTATACCAGTGTGGTCAATGAAGAAGTGTAGCAACAATAGGTTTTGAAGAAGGCAAAGCTGAAGTTAGTCACAAACCTCGAGTTATTCCGAGGCTGCCAGTAACATATCTAGTAATGTAAGCGTAAGTTATTCACTTCTAACTAGATTTAATTCCTTTTCTTCTACATTAAATTACCAATGGTTGTTGTTCACATAATTTACTACTACACACAAAATATCAGTAATTGTATATCACCATGATTATTGAATATGTACAATGTGTTTAGATTTTCCAGATAACAGGGCAAAAAGTCGTGACAATAAAATGAAACTGCAAAAAAAAAATAGAAGTTTATTCATTTCAACAAAACAAATATTCCTCCAAAATTAACACACACATAGATATTGTTCAAAATTGACAATCGTTACTCACAAAATATCAAGCCAATCAATATCTCTAATAATGCGTATCTTGGCAAAACCTCACAAAAACTCCCCACAATGTCTCAATAAGTTTAAAACAATTTCTGAAAATGTTATTTACATAAGACTGCCAACACAAGTATTAAAACAAGATATATAAAACATGATCGTAAGCCTATTAATGAAACACAAAACCATTCAGTTGAACAATAACAAATTTTACAAAAAGCGACAGGCTGACTTGAAGGCAATTGGATCTGTCGAAATCAAAATACCCCTTGCGTCATATATTTAGCATATGCTGAACGCCACTTATCGACTACAGACTACCTCTTTCATTACAACACAAACCAGTTGCACAATATACTCTGAACATAATGCTGTTCTTTTCCTGAAACATGAATACTTCAGACAGAGGCTAATGGTAAATACAGTAGCTCATTCGCAAGCAAGAGACTGACAGGAACACCAGCTGCATGATTTCATTCTCGCCAAGAAAACTGACAGAATCAGTCCATTAAGGAGAGGTGGAATAGTTCCAATAAATCATTTTAGGGTCTAGCGAGACAAGAAAAACACTTCCAGTATCCCCTCAAAGATATATAATAAAACCTTAATCTTAACATAAGTCTTGTGTTTTCATGACCAGTTTTACAGTATCCTAGGCAGTACAAATCACAGACCACAATGTTACTTGGAGCCTCAGATAAAGTAAACATCAGGAATAGTTTACAGGATAAGCATTGCAATATTCTTGAAATAACTCAAACTGCCATAATCCTTACGTACCTTGTAGCAAGATTAAATAATTACTTCTCTGATTAGAGTTCTAATTGCAGTGTTAATCTTTAGACTAGGATGCACAGGCTCAAGCAAACGCAGGAAAGTCACTTATAAGTGACCACAGCCTGCCGTAAAACAGCCTTCAAACTCAGGTCCCATCATCACAACATCAACCAATTCAAAGGTAACCCGACAAGTATAACAGGAGAGTGCCCACTCGCCGCACTCCCAGAGTAGCATTTCTTGTCGAGTGTGGTTGTTACTTCCTTGTGGAGACACATGCACAGGCGCGCTCATCTGTATGCCATAGTAGGGATGTGTAAAGAATTGCTCCCTCCTGGAATGCACTCGAATATCACTGCAACACCAGCAAATATTAACGAGGAGCCCTGTACCGCATCGCAACTAAAGACTGAACTCTTCGACAGTGCAGAAACCGTATGCCATTCCCTGAGAAATAACAGTGTGCTCTCGGCACCATTTCCGACAATTTTGTCGCTACATTCTGAACGTGTATCTCCGTTCGCTTCCTACCCAGTACTCCACACTCTGAGATAACGTGTCGACAGTGTCATCTGACTGCGGTATCTCTGACACGGTCGCGGTCAGCTGCAATAGAGTCTACATTAATATTACCAATGGTTTGTGGTTCGTATGACTTCACACTTGTAGCTCTTGCATGATGTCCCACTGGTCTTCACTATGCCTGCAAGTCGTGCCGATATGGGCGTGTCCCATTCGTCTTGTAATGCATATGTGCATTCCCTTCATGTGTTTAAGCCAAATATTATGCATATTTATGCGATCGGGAATGCTCAGTAGCAGCCAGGCTACAAGTACATTTAACAATTAAGCGTCAGCAAGGAGCATTGGTGATTAAATCATAGGAGGCAATGTTGTGCAACCTTAGTATGGACAAAATCCGACTATTCGGGAGTAGGATCTTAAAATCTGAGACAGTGTTCCGAAACAGAAACGAGAGAAGTGTCCTTATTGGCTGGGCTCTAAAAGAACGGTCGCGAGAGCATATTTCAGATGTTAAACAAGATATAAAGTGAAGTTATTAGTTATCAGGACGCCACGTGTCGTGGGCAGTGTCTATCATTATGTAAAGTCAGAAAACGGTGTTAAAGTTGAGAGGTGGCATGAGCCCCCTCTCATATTTGTATCTTACGATTTTCGTCTCTAATTGCATGCGGTGAAAAGTTGCTATTCCTTCCCACACGGACTTCCCACGCAGCGTCTCTCGTCACCCAAGTGGTCCGGTGACAGGCGGGCTCCGCTGATCTGGAAAGGGTTAAGCCGACGGGTGTGAGGAAGTCGAGTGAATGCTTTGCAGACGCCGACATTGTCAAAAGACACGCCCGGAGGGGTCTGAAGTAGCGGCTGGGCTAGAGGTTCCGTTACTTTGCAGAATCTTAGCGAAAACACTTTCTGGTGGGCTACCAGCGAGGCGTGGGAATGACTTGTGTACTCAGGCAGTTGTGGCGGGAAAATTCCCACGCTTTCTGCAAAATAGTAACTGTGATTGGCTTGCTCAGGGCAAGGCTCTGTGACGTAGCAAAATCAGCGCAGAAATTGGCGCCAAGTATCTCCATTGGTGGAATGGTAGTGCTCTGGCAATGGAGTGGAATTTTCCGCCGGTCTTCGAGTTGCTGATTGGAACGTTTAACCACGGCCACTGTTGTGGGGGCGGGAATGTTGTGTGTTCGGCCTGTACGGGTGCTCTAGGAGTCGGCTCTCGCCTTTCGATCGAGGACATCAAAGCAACCAGCCATCGCCTCCGGTACGCCAGATCGTTTTCTGGCAGTTAAGAAGACAGTTTGGTAATGTATGTCCACAGCACCGGCAGATAAGGATTTTCCTAGGTGATAATCAGAGCTCAGCAGAGCGCGCCAGTTCGTCTTTTTCTAACTTTGTTCTGTCTTGAGCAGCAGCAATTAATGTTGGGTTAGCTGTGTGTCTCTTTTAAGATTTGAGTGGCAAGGAATTGGCTCCACATACCACTTCATCTTAAACCTCACAATCTAGTTTAGGGACAACTTCACCTTCACAGTGTTTGTATGAGTATCCAATTTGAGCCAATTTGATGTATTATAAATTTTTCATGTGTTTTGTTTATTATTTTGTGTTTAGTCTTAATAAATCATATTGTTATTTTGAACAGAACTTTCATTCTGTTAATCGGTAGAACACCCCATCATTTCTCACTACATTAATGAAATCTTCCTTTATTTAACTTATTTATCAAATTAAATTATTGCAGGTGCCAAACTCTTTTCTACTCCACTTGCAGGGTTGATTACAGTCAGGTCGCGTATATGTTTTAATCCATGTGCAACAGTAAAAGTCGGAGTTAGAATAGGGGGGTCTTAGAGCATCATTTACATATGTAGATTCTAGAATTTAGTGTTAAATACACTGCTTGCCCCGGCACCTCGCATAAAAATGGCGACCCTTAGCCTCGGATCTTTCCTGTGAATCGCTGATAAGAGAGTATTATTAGTAGTAGGGACACTCAGAATTTTTTTTGCTTAATATTTTATTGATTAATACTCAAGTTTTTTTTTCTGGTGGTTCCGCGTTTAGTTTTTAAGTAGCGGCGCATATTACAGTTTTTGTTTTCAGTGTATATATTTTTTTTGTTCATTGTTTTTTGTGTTTCGTTGATGTGGTGTCCGTACCACATCGCACTTTGTCGGATTTGTGTGCGGTTTCTGTACCACATCAAATTGTGCATGTAATTACAGCATTGGAACAGCGTTGTTGAAATTTTATGTCTATGTGTAAAAATATAAGGAGTAGATTAGTTTTATCGTGCATTTTAGATAAATTTGTTTTTCGTGAATGATAACGAGAAGTAAGGCACGACTATTACCGAGCGAAGCTAAAACAAAAGAGGATAGCATAATGGATAAGGGGCAGTTTACTGACGGGAATAGGTTCGGAGATGAGATGGGCACATTTTTAGCAGGACAGGACGCCAGGGTCATTGATGAGGAAGGTGATTTGGACGCGATCTCAGAGCAGCGTTGCGGCCGTGATTATGATAGTGAAGTAGAGGATGAAACAGAGACAGGCACACAGGTCGAGACGGTAGCAGAAGTTTATAATCAAACGAACGAGAGCAGACAGGGGCTAGCTCGCCCACGTCAGAGCTCTAGCGCCCAGGTGTCCAGAGTTACATCTCCCACGTTTGAAGAGGATCAAAAAGATGACGTAAACCCAATACTGAGCTTCCTACGATCAATGAAAGAAGAAGATGAGAAACAGCCTAAGAAGGACACTCAGACTATAATTTCGCATATAGGGGAAATTCGTGGGGAATTACTAACAATAAAGAAAGAATGTGGAGAAGCAAAATAAATGTCAATGGCTGCACAAAAAGTAGCAGGCCTGACCAAAACGGCAGCAATAGGGCCAATGAAAGTCGCGGAAGCAACTTCTAAACTCGCAGGGCGCTTGCGACGTACAACACAATCCCACTCAAAATCCTTAGCATTCTTAAAACCTCAAGGTAATATCGCGGTTGCGAACACCACGAAACGAATGGAAGAAGTAGAGAGTCGGATAGCAAAACTAGAGCAAAACGGGCACACGAGCACTGCGCGTTCGGATACCAATGATGGAATACACAGAATTGTGTCTCCGAGGAAAAGCCCGCCGTGCTCTAGCCCAATGACCGAGTGCGGAACTAACAATGCACACGCAGAAACAGCGAGTAATAGCTCCAATAATTATAGCCCACTTAGGAGAGTAAATTCTGAGTGCCACTTCCACTGTGATACAGAGGTAGCACATCACAGTTATCAGCAAGATAGAACTGGACACTCAGCAGACGTGCAAGTATCGGAAACGAGTGACAACACCAGTGCGAGGATCAGACAGGATTTTGATCACAATCACTTCTTGTTGATACTAAAATTCCAGAAGTTCAAAGAAAATGGAGGGTCGATGCATCCGAAGAGCTGGGTGATGCAGTTTACAAATTCATTACCGGCATCATGGCCAACCCAGGCAAAATTAGAATTCGTGTGTGGACACATCGAAGGCCAAGCCGCGGAAAAGATGCGGGGTGTGGCAGTGACGTGTCGGACTTATCATGAATTTGTTGGTGCATTTCTGCGGACCTACTGGTCAAAGGAAACGCAAGACAGGATTAAAGAGGAAATAATATTTTGTCCTGAACTGGAAATGTCCGGGCATAGGAGCGCAACCAAATTTCTTGATGATTTACTCAAGAAGAATCAATTTTTAGATAGTCCATATAGCAATGGAGAAATCATTAAATTTTGCTTTTCCAAATTGCCAGTTAGGTACCAACAGACACTTGTCGGGAAGTGTGGATCTGACATAGAAGCATTCAAGAGTCTATTGCGGGAACTCGAAGTAGTCTTTGATAAACAAGACGCAAAGGACAGGAAGAAGGGGCAAAGTAACAAATACCACGGGCCAGGAAGGGAAGACGACAACAGATCGCATAATCGCACTGGTCAGTTAGGAAACCAGGGTTACGGAAGTCAAGGTTACGCTATTCAAGGTTATGGAAACCAAAGACACGGAAACCAGAACGTCAGGGAGCAGGGTCAATCTAGACAAGGAATCTGGGATAGGAGGAATAACGAACGGCAAAGCGACCGTAACTGGAGAGAGCGAAACCAAGGACAACAGTGGAACCAGGAGATTGAAACTAGACCCGCAAATGCTAATGCACGTCAGAGGAGGGGGAGCTTAACAAGGGATTGACGCCAGACTAGTGCGAACACAGGCCGCCGGAATTTCGCCCGTAATTTCGGACCTGGCCAACTACGGATGATACATTACGAAGATTTATCAGAAATCCTGCTCGAGGAACATAAAGCAACTCCTCGACAAGGTCGGCAGCCTCTTATCACAGTAGCAATAGCTGAAAAGAGTATGAATGCGATAATAGATAATGGAAGCTACATAACAGCAATATCTGAGGCAGCACACAAGAGGTGCTCTCAGGAGATGGACTGGCCTGTCCTATCGGTAAAGAAAACCAAAATAAAAGGGGCATTAGCAGGTAAATGTACGGAGGTCACCCAACAAACAAGACTGGAATTCTACTGCCAAGGACACAAAATAGAGTCTAACTTCTGGATCGTGCCAAATCTGGCGATCGACATGATAATAGGAACGGACTTCCTAAATGAACATGAAGCGATAGTTGATCTAGGACGAGGTGAAGTGGTTTTGAGGAAAGGGAATCCCGTCCACATTAAGTTGGACGACCAGCTGATCCCAGCTCAACTACCGTCTAACTGTTACGGATAAACTATGCGTGTCTGAAAGACAGAAAGGAAGAACAGGTCGACGTTGCGGGTAGGGGAGAGGACACGGATGAGAATGAAGTCGTAATAATGGGAGGAATAAAGGAGAATATAGGAGAAAAAGTAGAAGCAATAAAGAATATAAGGTGCGACCACCGCAAAGAACTTCATAAATTACTAGTAGAACATGCGGAGGTCTTCCTTCCCAAGACAGGATCAATAAAGAACTTCCAATATGAATTTCGTGTACGTCCGCACAACCAGTTTCGTGTGCCACCCTATCCAAACCCCTTGGCATATCGACAGAAAGTAGCAGCTGAAATTACGCGAATGCTGAGCGAAGGAATAATAGAACCTACGGCTTCAGTCTATAATAACCCGTTAAGAGTAGTCGAGAAGGCAGATGGTAGTATTCGTTTAGTCTTGGACTCGCGACAAATTAATACCATAATAGAACCCGAAACAGACAGACCGGAACGATTAGAGGAACTCTTACAAAACTTCCATGGAATATCAATCCTCTCATCAGTTGATCTAAAATCGAGTTTCTGGCAGATCGAGCTCCATCCAAATTGCAGACAGTACACAGCCTTTTTAGCATTTGGAAGATGTTACCGGTTTCGTCGTCTACCATTTGGTTTGAACGTTTCATCTGCCGCATTCATTCGGGGGCTGGACGGCATACTAAGCGATAATTTGAAACGTCATGTCACCAGCTATGTGGACGATTTGCTGATCGCGGAGAAATCTTGGGGAGAACACAATGCGGTCCTCGGTGAACTCCTTGCGACATTCAAGGAATACGGAGTGACTATCAATATCGAAAAATCGAATTTTGGGACGTCCTCTGTCAAATTTCTAGGACATATCATCACGGGTGAGGGCATTGCGCCAAATCCCCAAAAGATCGAAGCGATTGAAAAGTTTCCCATTCCTACGACAAAGAAGCAGTTAAGGGGGTTCTTGGGGATCATAAATTTTTACAACCGCTTTATACATGTCAAAACGCAGAGCAGTCCTAGGTTGCATCAACTTACAGGAAAGAAGATTCCTTGGGAATGGGATGAGGCGGCCGAATCCGAATGGAAAGCATTAAAATTCGCATTATTACAAGCACCCATCCTATCACACCCTAATTTAGCAGAAGAGCCTTGCATGGTAACGGACAGTTCATACTCAGGTCTGGGTGTCATGGAGTTCCAAGACAATGTACATGAAGGAAACAGGGTGTGGAAGACAATTGCGTTTGGTAGCAGAGTACTAGCCAAGAGTGAGAGGAATTACTCAGTAACCGAGTTAGAGGCGCTGGCTATTGTATGGGCCTTTGAAAAATTCAGATACCTTCTGTTTGGTCGCAAGACGAGGGTCTACACAGACCACAAGGCACTCGAATTCTTGATGACTGCAAAGCTTAATCACAGGCGGCTCATTAGGTGGGCATCATATCTGCAGCAGTACAACTTTTCGATAGAATATATCCCCGGCAGTCAGAACATTATTGCAGACGCCTTATCACGGTCACCGATCGGATTTGAGCACAACATTGAAGAAGATCTGGAGGAAAATCACTACTGCCTTTTCAATATGCAGAAAGTGGCCTTTGAAAAGGAGCAAGATAAGGACCCTGCCCTAGTGTTATTGACACAGAAATGGATAGACAGAAGACATGTCACCATCAGGCAGTTCTACCTCTTGCGGAAAGGCATAATTTTCCACCGAAATTATGCAAATGACACTGAATGGGGGCTATGCATCCCTGAACATCTAATAAACAAGGTTATATGGCATACTCACCTCAGCTATGGACACTTCGGACCACGCAAGTGCAATCTCAAGCTAAGGACCATGTGTTACTTTCGAAACATGGAGCGTCGAATTCGGAGGGTACTGTCGGTGTGTAAAGACTGCCAAAAGGCTAAGCACACCACTGTGAGCATGCAGGCACCATTATACCCAATCGTACCGACCAAATTAAGACAATTAGCAGCAACAGATTTGATGGGACCTTTGCCAAGAACAAGAAGAGGATATACTTACGTATTAGTGTTTGTTGAACTAACGTCCAAATACGTTACCTTCACGCCACTGAAGAGGGCGACAGGACGAACTGTATCACGAGCCCTAATCCGGGATTTCCTACCACAGGTTGGTCATGTGAGTAGAATTATTAATAACGGGCCACAGTTTAAGTCAAAAACATGGAAAGAGACCTTGCATCGATGTAAAATTGATCCCATTTTTATATCTTCACACCATCCGGGCTCGAATGCTGCAGAACGGGTTATTAAAGAACTCGGGAACTTGTGCCGGTTGTACTGTAACAAACAGCACACGATATGGGACGTTTTCCTTAAAGACTTCCAGGAGGTGATCAATGAGGCACCCCATGGGATAACAAAATTGGCACCCATTACAGTACTGAAAAACCGGATTCCTAAGGACTTGATAACCGAGGTCGTAAACTTCCCACCAAGGGCGCGAACGCAGCACCGAGCCATAGTGGATTTGGCTCTCAGGAGGATACGGGCTGCAGCAGAGATCAGGCAGAGACGTGCCGACAGGGGAGCTCGTCTACGACACTTCCAAATTGGACAAAAGGTGCTCGTTAAGTCTTTCCGACTTTCGAACAAACAAAAAATGAAATGCCAAAAATTCTATTCTGTTTACAACGGCCCGTACCGTATAAGGAGAGCAGCTCACCACAATGCTTATGAATTGGAGACGCTGAAAGGAAAGAAGTCCATAGGACTCCACCACATCTCTCACATAAAGGAGTTCGTGGAATAGTAGTAGTGTAAGTGGTGTACATAGTAGAATGGGCAAATACATGAACCTTGCTATAGTAGTGGTGTAAGTGGTGTACATAGTAGAATAGGCAAAGATATGAACCTTTCTTCGGGGAACAATAATCGTTGCATTAATAGATTAAGATTGTTAAAGTATTAACACGCTGCGTTTTCTCGCATAAGAATTTACTGCTGTTAACTTTTTTTGTCTATGTTCGGGATCTCCTCTGTCGTTGCGATAAGAGGCACTACCTTTCCATGAGCAATGTTTTTGTCCTTTCCTATCTGGTGTCCATGTTAAGGGATAAAGATGAGTGACGAGATGTCGCACAAACGGGCGCATACAAGAACGTGCTCTTAGAAGCGTTCTGAGAAGTCGTGATACGCTCCATAGCGGCCACAACCAGTTCGTGAGACGTTCATACCAATGCTTGCAGGCACGCGTCAGTGCACTGAAAGATTGTGGTATATTGCGTGATTTCGAGGATGAATATGGGCAGTATAGTTTTTTGCAGAGCTGCGCCAGCATCGTTGTCTTGCAAGTCGGGGTGAGCCTTTGAGCGTTTGACTCCAATGGTGCCCTAGACGAGAGAAATGCGGGCATAAAGCCTACCATGCCAATGTGTTGGTTGGGGATTTGGCGTGCTGCTCGTGACTGTCACAGATGAATAACCAGGGACTTATACTTGGATATTCGTGACATACTGTGTAGCTGGCGTGTGTTGGGCGACTGAATCCTCAACAGGAACCAGTCCTGGCTTGGTCATATTACATTGCCTCTGGAAAGGTGTGCTTTGATCGCGAAAACCGCATCACATAGAGAAGGAAGTTGCAACTATAAATTTATTGTCGTGTATAGCCATGGCTAACCCAGTCTCTGGAGTTTCAGTGAGGCGTAATGAAAACTCGGAGGTCATGTCGTACGGCGCGCACATCACTGTCGTCAATAGCGGCGAGCAGCGAGACATCTCAACGTAACAGGAATTATGTAGGAGTATTGTATAAGGTAAACAAACAAACAAATAAAAAAAAAGGTACGATATACTAGGATAAGTTAAACTGTAGGATTTAACAATAACTAGATTAATATTGTGGGGGTTTTCTACCACAAGTGTTTGGCGCGCGCCTGGTGGGATGTTATTTTTCAGGTCATCAAATCACAGACCCAAGATGGAGGGACGTTCAGCGAGCGAACGTAGAATAGTTGCTTGTTCTTTATAAGCTCAGTAAAACTTCGACCTGCATAATAACATAATTTATTCAAAAGACATAGAATATAGATCGTTGGGAAATGGTAGTTATTTCTTGAGCATGTCTACTGTCGATCTATATAATTAATAGTAATATTAGTGCGGGCCCGCACATTTAGCTGTTCATCCAGTGTAGCGTCAGACACCATGTTCAGTAGTCAGACCGGTCTCTACACAAATATCAAGATAAATTATTTCCATGTCTAGATTACATACACCACGATTATAATGATAGCCATAGATTAATAACTATAAAAGTAAAATAAGAGTGTCTGAAATGACAGACCATCAATGTGTCATTATGTAAATTTATTATAACATAGAAGGTCATGGGGAAAAGTTAGGCATAAGATTTTTGTAAGAATTGTGCAGATGACGGGGATCGTGGCAACGAAGAGGCCAGCCGGAGCAAAAACAAGAGGTCATCGGCTACCGGCAAGAAGAGAGCGTCAGCGCGCCACTTGACATGAAGGGCGCGAGAGCATCCGGTCCTACAAGCTGACAGTCACCGGGCCGTATACCTGAGGGATTATGCGGCAGACAATCCTCGCCGGGCCACAAGCGAAAGTGAGGCTGGCCGTTGACACTGACAAGCGACCCACACGCGACAGCCTGCTAGCTCTCCGGATGCAGCAGCCGTTTGGAGGGATTCCCTGCGGCAGACCACGTTGTCGTGAGTACACGAAGAAGATCACATATCGTGTCAGAACCTGCGCCTCATGTGCCTCAGGACAGTAAGGGACGTTATATACTCACCTGTTTGGGTTTTTACAACTCACTAGCATTGGCCGATCTGCATACACAAAGCAGTATCGTGCCACACACTCTAACAAATGAATGGTCTCATTTCTAACTTCTCCTCTCTATTTGAGAGCAGTTGTAGCAATCGTCGCTCCTAGTTCGATCCTGTATGGATGACCTCACTCACTTGTGGAGTCACTCCACGTGCCATCATCCCTCGTCGAACCACAATATTGGGAAACGTAAAGTACTATCCAGCGAGAGAAGAGACCTAGACTAGTGATGTATCCCAACAAGTAGACCTCAGAGACAATTAATCGACGTGAGGAGAGCCTATCACTGTGTCTTCCTACCATACTGCCGTGATCATATGCGTGGGTTTTGCTGCAATCTCAACAGAGTTCTTCAGATGCTCCAGCACACCCCATTGCCGTTGCAACAACGTAGCAACAACACCTGACGTTTAGCCCTATGTGATGTCAGTACTGTGGAATTTGTGAAGTGCTTCGAATATTTCTAACAATGTGATTTAGTGCCTCATTCTCAGCACAGTCGTCAACATTGTGCAATGTGGAAGCACAACTTGACACCCCATGAACCTTCTCTTTTTTTCTTAAATTTCTTTCTCTAGTGTTGTTTTTGTAATGTATGTTATACCTTGTATGTGTTTGTGTTTTACACTGTAATTCTTATTACAAATTACTGTATTGTTCTCCAAACCATGTTGTTTTTCTGTATTTGGTATTTATTGTTGTGTGTATGCAAACAGTGTGCCTGAAGTCCCCATAAACTGAAGCAGATACCACCACTGTCATTGTGAATGGACCATCAGTTCAGGGAACATTTTGTAAAGGTTATTCTTGCTGCAGGGAGACAGAATGAATCGGAGGTTGTAACTAGATTCTGAAAGCTCACAAAGAGATTGTTAACTTAAATAGTATCATGTGTGAGTGAGTTCAGGTTAGTTTCATGATTCAAATTGTTGTAAAATCTTGGGCATTTAATTGCGGAGCACTCCAACTCTGATTGTAAAGAATAAACTGCTCCATATTTGGATCACATGCCCGGGCCATATTTAGAGCGTGAATGTCTGTGTGAATCGGTGTTTGGAAGGGGCTCCCTGGGTATGGATGTGTGATGTGAGTGTTAGTGTTCCATATTAAGAAGGTGAAGTTGGCTACATCATAAATAATCCTCCCTCTATGAGCTGCATTTTTCGGTTGCAGTGGTTTTTTTATGGAATGCGGCATGTGGAGTCAGTTTGTAAGATTGTTCTTGGGCAATTGACTCACTACCTTGCTCCTAAGTGAGCCAACCGCTCACCAATTACAATCTAAAATGGCGTAGGGGCTATGAGAGGTGGCATGAGCCCCCTCTCATATTTCTATCTTACGATTTTCGTCTCTAATTGCATTCGGTGAAAGTTGCTATTCCTTCCCACGCAGACTTCCCACGCAGCGTCTCTCGTCACCCGGGTGGTCCGTTGACAGGCGGGCTCCGCTGATCTGGAAAGGGTTAAGCCGACGGGTGTGAGGAAGTCGAGTGAATGCTTTGCAGACGCCGACATTGTCAGAAGACACGCCCGGAGGGGTCTGAAGTAGCGGCTGGGCTAGAGGTTCTGTTACTTCGCAGAATCTTAGCGAAAACACTTTCTGGTGGGCTACCAGCGAGGCGTGGGAATGACTTGTGTACCCAGGCAGTTGTGGCGGGAAAATTCCCGCGCTTTCTGCAAAATAGTAACTGTGATTGGCTTGCTCAGGGCATAGCTCCATGACGTAGCAAAATCATCGCAGAAATTGGCGCCAAGAATCTCCATTGGTGGAATGGTAGTGCTCTGGCAATGGAGTGGAATTTTCTGCCGGTTTTCGAGTTGCTGATTGGAACGTTTAACCACGGCCACTGTCGTGGGGGCGGGAATGTTGTGTGTTCGGCCTGTACGGGTGCTCTAGGTAGTCGGCTCTCGCCTTTCGGTCGAGGACGTCGAAGCAACCAGCCATCGCCTCTGGTACGCCAGATCGTGTTCTGGCAGTTAAGAAGACAGTTTGGTAATGTATGTCCACAGCACTGGCAGATAGGGATTTTCCTAGGTGGTAATCAGAGCTCAGCAGAGCGCGCCAGTTCGTCTTTTTCTAACTTTGTTCTGTCTTGAGTAGCAGCAATTAATGTTGGGTTAGCTGTGTGTCTCTTTTAAGATTTGAGTGGCAAGGAATTGGCTCCACTTACCACTTCGTCTTAAACCTCACAATCTAGTTTAGGGACAACTTCACCTTCACAGTGTTTGTATGAGTATCCAATTTGAGCCAATTTGATGAATTATAAATGTTTCATGTGTTTTTGTTTATCATTTTGTGTTTAGTCTTAATAAATCATATTGTTATTTTGGACAGAACTTTCATTCTGTTAATCGGTAGAGCAACCCATCATTTCTCACTACGTTAATGAAATCTTCCTTTATTTAACTTATTTATCAAATTAAGTTATTGCAGGTGCCAAACTCTTTTCTACTCCACTTGCAGGGTTGATTACAGTCAGGTCGCGTATATTTTTTAAGCCATGTGCAACAACAAAAGTCGGAGTTAGAATAGGGGGGGGGCTTAGAGCATCATTTACATATGTAGATTCTAGAATTTAGTGTTAAATACACTGCTTGCCCCAGCACCTCGCAAAGTGTGTAAAGGGTCGAATACAACAGCGTAGTACAGAGCCGCCATATTGCAAATTCTGATTCTGTGACGTGTGTGACAAAGCAATTTCTGTATTAAAACAATTATAGTACAAACGTTGTTGGCAATTAACAACTGATATCCCTAAACACTCCACTTCAGCATGGAACCTGGCGACTGAGCGCTACTACTGCGCTACCGAAGCAGCAAGACACCATGTTAGTCATACCGCCCAGAGAAGTACTTCCTTCTCGCTACAATGCCACTAAGGGTCTTGTAGTGTGCTCATATGCAGAATAGAAAAAAATAGCAGAAAGGTAGTTTTACGGGGGGTGATTTTGGAGGGGGGGGGGGACATATTTTGCAGTTGTGCTAGGGCGCAGGATCACCTCGGTACGGCTCTGCTTCAGTGCAGTTGCTGCAAGAGAGACGTTGTTTATCGCATTGTGGTTCGGCGATGGGATTCCGAGAGCGTTAGTTCCTAGAGAAGCCAGCCTCTGTATTGCATCCTCCGGCATGTTCATTATTCGGCCTCACACGTTCTTCTCGGTCCCGATGGCGACACAAACAGAAAATAGTGCGACACAAAATACCCGTCTTTATTATCGTAAGGTATGTGCGCCAAGGTAACTGGTATAGGCAAGCGTATTCAAATACAGAGATATTTAAACAGACAAAATACGGTGCTGCGGTCAGCAACACCTATATAAGACAAGTGTCTGGCGCAGTTGTTAGGTTACTGCTGCTACAATAACAGCTTATCAAGATTTGAGTTTGAACGTGGTGTTATATTCGGCGCACGAGCGATGGGACACAGCATCTCCGAGGTAGTTACAAAGTGGGGATTTTCCCGTACGACCATTTCACGAGTGTACCGTGAATATCAGGAATCCAGTAAAACATCAAATCTCCAACATCGCTGCGGCCAAAAATAGATCCTGCAAGACCGGGACCAACGACGACTCAAGAGGACCGTTCAAAGTGACAGAAGTGCAACTCTTCCGCAAATTGCTACAGATTTCAGTGTTGGGACATCAACAAGTGTCAGCATGCGCACCAGCGATATGGGCTTTCGGATCCGAAGGCCCCCTCGTGTCCCCTTGATGACTGCATGACAAAAAACTTGACGCCTCACCTGGGCCCGTCAGCACCGACATTGCACTGTTAACTGGAAACATATCGCCTGGTCGGACAGGTCTCGTTTCAAATTGTATCGAACGGATGGACGTGTGCGGGCATGGAGACAACCGCATGAATACATGGACCCTGGATGTCAGCAGCGGACTGTTGAAGCTGGTGGAGGCTCTGTAATGGTGTGGAGCGCGGGCAGTTGGAGTAATATGAGACCCCTGATACATCTAGATACGACTCTGACAAGTGACACGCACGTAAGCATCCTGTCTGACCACCTGCATCCATTCATGTCCATTGTGCATTCCGATGAACTTGGGCAATTCCAGCAGGACAGAGCGAAAACCCACACGTCCAGAATTGCTACAAAGTGTCATCAGGAACACCCTTCTGAGTTTATAGGTTTCCGCCGGCCACCAAATTCCCCAGACATTAACATTATTGAGCGTATCTGGGATGCCTTGCAACGCGCTGATCAGAAGAGATCTCCACCCCCTCGTATTCTTACGGACTTATGGACAGCCCTGCAGGATTGGAGGTATGAGTTCCTTCCAGCACTAATTCATACATCAGTCGAGTCCATGCCATGTCGTGTTGCAGCATTCCTCCGCGCTTGCGGGAACCCAACACGATATTAGGCTCTTCAGTCTAAATTTAGATTACAATTATTGTAAATTGTTTAAATTAAACACATACGTTCCCAACAATAACAGAAACACATAAACAAATCTCTCAACACCATCAGTACAAAGAAAACTAGAAAAACCCGAGTCAAGTATTTGCTACCAAGGGAGCATGTGCAATAATATATGTGATCTTTGCATATATATATATATATATATATATATATACTCCTGGAAATGGAAAAAAGAACACATTGACACCGGTGTGTCAGACCCACCATACTTGCTCCGGACACTGCGAGAGGGCTGTACAAGCAATGATCACACGCACGGCACAGCGGACACACCAGGAACCGCGGTGTTGGCCGTCGAATGGCGCTAGCTGCGCAGCATTTGTGCACCGCCGCCGTCAGTGTCAGCCAGTTTGCCGTGGCATACCGAGCTCCATCGCAGTCTTTAACACTGGTAGCATGCCGCGACAGCGTGGACGTGAACCGTATGTGCAGTTGGCGGACTTTGAGCGAGGGCGTATAGTGGGCCTGCGGGAGGCCGGGTGGATGTACCACCGAATTGCTCAACACGTGGGGCGTGAGGTCTCCACAGTACATCGATGTTGTTGCCAGTGGTCGGCGGAAGATGCACGTGCCCGTCGACCTGGGACCGGACCGCAGCGACGCACGGATGCACGCCAAGACCGTAGGATCCTACGCAGTGCCGTAGGGGACCGCACCGCCACTTCCCAGCAAATTAGGGACACTGTTGCTCCTGGGGTATCGGCGAGGACCATTCGCAACCGTCTCCATGAAGCTGGGCTACGGTCCCGCACACCGTTAGGCCGTCTTCCGCTCACGCCCCAACATCGTGCAGCCCGCCTCCAGTGGTGTCGCGACAGGCGTGAATGGAGGGACGAATGGAGACGTGTCGTCTTCAGCGATGAGAGTCGCTTCTGCCTTGGTGCCAATGATGATCGTATGCGTGTTTGGCGCCGTGCAGGTGAGCGCCACAATCAGGACTGCATACGACCGAGGTACACAGGGCCAACACCCGGCATCATGGTGTGGGGAGCGATCTCCTACACTGGCCGTACACCACTGGTGATCGTCGAGGGGACACTGAATAGTGCACGGTACATCCAAACCGTCATCGAACCCATCGTTCTACCATTCCTAGACCGGCAAGGGAACTTGCTGTTCCAACAGGACAATGCACGTCCGCATGTATCCCGTGCCACCCAACGTGCTCTAGAAGGTGTAAGTCAACTACCCTGGCCAGCAAGATCTCCGGATCTGTCCCCCATTGAGCATGTTTGGGACTGGATGAAGCGTCGTCTCACGCGGTCTGCACGTCCAGCACGAACGCTGGTCCAACTGAGGCGCCAGGTGGAAATGGCATGGCAAGCCGTTCCACAGGACTACATCCAGCATCTCTACGATCGTCTCCATGGGAGAATAGCAGCCTGCATTGCTGCGAAAGGCGAATATACACTGTACTAGTGCCGACATTGTGCATGCTCTGTCGCCTGTGTCTATGTGCCTGTGGTTCTGTCAGTGTGATCATGTGATGTATCTGACCCCAGGAATGTGTCAATAAAGTTTCCCCTTCCTGGGACAATGAATTCACGGTGTTCTTATTTCAATTTCCAGGAGTGTATATACTTCGCAACATCCTTTTCAGAAAATATGTCTCAATGATGAATAGACCACTCTCAACTACAGACAGATTGCAATAGGACAATACGTTACTACTTACTTGGGTTCATATTCTTCACCGTAGTAGGAGGTCGCTAAACGTGGAAAGAGGCATCTGCTCGACATTAAACTTCTTATTAAGCTCACTAGGTGTGCTCTCAGGGGGTTTATCTAACACGCCTTACTAGGTCGCGCCACGTACAGAGCAGTGTTTACCAAGTATCGAATTATGCAAAAGAGCCAACGAGCGACCCGCTTTTCCACGCCGTCTTTCTCCTAAATGAACCGTTCCCGTTGTCTCTCTCAAAATACGCTGAATGAGATACACGTGTAATAACCTGCCTTTCTCCCGCAAGACTGTATCACAACAAGAGATAGGTTGCATTGTGGGCCCTATGGAGCGCAAGAATACCGTCGTGTATCAGTTTGGTGACGTAAAAAAAGAAGAGGAAGGAAAGGATAGAATTAGAAGCAGGTAGAGAAGAAGCCTATCCAAAGATTACGGAAACTGCAATCTGGTGTTCTCCCGCCAACTGAGTAATACAGTTTGATTCTTCCAAACAGATGCTGCTACGCAGAAACACAAAATGTGTAAGTAGGCTGTTTAGGTTTTTATATTAGTAACGTCACGTAGCGCTCTGCATGAAAATCACTGGCTGTGCTGTGTGCAGTCTCTGGCTGATTTGCATTGTTGGAATTTGCTATTGTAGTGTTGGGCAGTTGGCTGTTAACAGCGCGTAGCGTTGTGCAGTTGGAGGTGAACCGCCAGCAGTGGTGGATGTGGGGAGAGAGAGATGGCGGAGTTTTGAGAGCGAAACAGTGAGGTCATCGGTCCCTTCGGATTAGGGAAGGATGGAGAAGTAAGTAATCCGTGCCCTTTCAGAGAAACCACCCACGCTGAGTCGATCTCGCAACCAAAAATCGAATATTTCTCACGTCTGATGCTAGAGAATAGTGTACACGAAGGGATCTCGAAAAGCAAGTTACACATTATTACAGCAGGCCAGGTAACTTTCATTGAACGCTTCAACATACATAAAAGGTCCACAGATGCGTGAACCTAATTTTCACCTCAGTCTTTGTAAACAGCGATCGGAAGATTCTACCAGTCGTTCGGTTTCTCGACTATAGAAATCTGCTCCTTGGTGACGGATCCATTCGAAAACCACTGTATGAACATTTTCATCTTTGGAAAATATGCAGTTACTCCGAATCAGTCACTCGATTGCGTGGGCATGGTCATCCGTGGTCAATGTCGGCAGGCTTCCTTCCCGATCAGCATCTTCCACGTCTGTGTGGCTCTGATCAAATTGCCGCTACCATTTCACTACCATTGGACGCAGTGTTGCTTTTGCTCCATAGCTCGTAGAAATTTCACGGTGAACTGCGTGTAATGTATACGTTTTGGTTACAAGAACAGTACTATCCCGCGTACTTCTACTTCGATGTACGTTTCCAGTTGCCGCCTTATTTCATCCGAGTAGTGTGATAGACCCGTAATCCCTACCGCAAAAGAACGATATCGGCAGTAAGCCCAGAATATTTACTCTCGTTACGCAGTGGTGTTAGCGTCGGACGACATGTATAACTTCCTGAAGTCCCTTTGCACTAGCAATACAGAAACACATGTTAAGGACGATCTCTCTACGAGCGCCGGCCGTAGTGGCCGAGGGGTTCTAGGCGCTTCAATCTGGAACCACGCGACCGCTACGGTCGCAGGTTCGAATCCTGCCTCGGGCATGGATGTGTGTGATGCCCTTAGGTTAGTTAGGTTTAAGTAGTTCTAAGTTCTAGGGGACTGATGGCCTCAGATGTTAAGTCCCATAGTGCTCAGAGCCATTTGAACCATCTCTACGAGCGGAACAGCCCTTGGCTATACTATTTCCGGAGCAATTAATGACGAATAGTATTGAATATAGGCTCCGAAGGAAACCTGAAAAGGTTCAGATTCTTGAGAAGATGTGTAAGAATTCATTTTTCAGTAGCACTTTCCAGAAGCCAGCAGCTCCACGTATGATTTCAGACAAGCCACCATGCATCGATGTCACAGACATTTTCAGTTTCACAGGGGGGGGGGGGGGGGGGGGAAACACCACTGCCATGAGCACCTACTCCAGAAAGCCCAACTAACAAAACCCAACTGTGTAGGTTGCAGGGTTTGATCTTCCCGGTGTCAAACAGCCGAGACTCATCCGCATCCGTACTTGACAAGGGAGATATGATCACGTCTTGCAGAAGTGGGATTATTGTGAAAGCGCGGCGTGTGATCGTGCTGTGGAGGAAAAGACAATAAAGACAGTAAGGCACAGGCATATCGTAGAAAGCAGTCCACTTCACGCTTTCGAGGGCTGTCTCAAAGACATGGATGAGGTTATACCAAGTACTGCGATCTGCTGGCCAGATTTACGCACTAATCCGTAAATTCATTGTCTATGCAAGTATAGTTGCTTTGTTACACCATACGACGATAATAATAATGGTGCAGTTAGTACGGAATAAAAAATGAAAATTAAGTTCACGTCATTATATCAGCCATGGGCAACCTTAGGTGTCCCACAGGCCTCATAGACATATCCGCTTAAAATAGCGGGCCACATCGTCACGTGACGCGACAGCACCCCTCCTGTCGCATAAAGTCGCAACTATAGCGTCAGTGACATTAACGTTTATGAATATAACGCACCAATATAAATGCCAACCGTTTTCTGGCTCACCACGCCATCAAATTGTGCCTCAAAACACGGTGCTGTAGAGTACATTCATTTTGCATTCACCGCATCTTCAGATGTGTACATTTATTTACGTGGTATGAATAATCTTTCGTTAGTTATGACGTTACAACTTAAAGCTGTGCAACGGCTTTAGGAAATAAACGATGCTCATGACACGTAAGTAAATAAAAACTTCTGAAGATGTGTTGCCAGGCGGTTTGAAATATCATCATGGAAAAATAAATCCCCTATAAAAGCAAACTTGGAACCGCCTAATATAAAAATAATGATATATTCACATTTAGTGTAACCTCCCAACGTAAAAATCTCGTTTAAGTTCCCAATAGGAAAATTTCTTTCCAATAATAAAATTTCAAGTTTTAATGTGACCTTCCATTAAAGGCTGACTGCATATCGAGATTAATAACTTTTGACGTCAGCAGCGCTGCATCATGGCCCTGTGAAATCATCCTAAAGAAACTGAAAAATTCTTACCTCGCAGTGACGTCGCCGGATAACACTGTCTATGTATCTGCTCCTATAAGAATTTTTTGGCACAGCCCAGTGCAGTGCTGGCCACTAGATTTTCATTTGCAGGAAACCAACTTCTTTTGATTAATCAAAATGAGCATGCACAGGAAAAATTCGGTAATCTTTAAACTCAAATAAATGACTGGCAAAAGTTTTCTCCAGAACAAAAGTTATTATTGAAACATTTCTGCAAGGAATTATGAGCGACTTTAACATTACAATTGTCATTAAATCAGTTGTGGCAATTAACATATGCGCTCGGCAACAAAGAATAATAATTTTTTTTATTACCTTATACTACATCGCTCAGGCACTGAGATCGTTGTGCACGACCGGCCCAATGCAAGCCAACCTCTCGACTGCCCTGTCCGAACTCTAGAAATCAAGTGCTCTGTGCGAGCTACAAGACACGACTGCTCTCTGCGAGCTATTAAACTCGACTTACTGCCAACACTGCTCCGACCTGCGATTCTATTGTAGCGTAAATATTCCATATCGCAGGCAGCGCGTGAGCAATCCATCCAAATTACATCTGCTCAAGTGCGCTAGCGAATAGTAATGAACCCCTTAGAAATTGGTTGTAAATAATTTCGTATAAATTTCCTTCAATTTCAAAAGGTGCAGTGTTCGAATACGTCCATAACGGACAAGAATAATTTACTAATGTTAATAGGAGATAGTATAGAAAAACAAAGTATAACAATAGTGCGGACAGTCCCAGTCAATACACAACTCGGACTAACTTTGAGAATTTCTTCCACGGGCCAGGAAAAGACGAATTGCAGGTCGGATTCCCACCCGCGGGCCGACAGTTCTCCGCATAGTACCTTACACATTACCGTGGGTATATGTTCTTCAGGATTAAAAGCTCACTGAGGACAGTGGGATGCCTGGGGCTATTCCGGATGCACTAAGCGCTTTTCTTCGAAGTGGACCCACAAAGCCCACATTATCTCCTGTAGACTGGGAGCAATCAAGAGAAGATCAGAAGGGCGTGAAGATCGACTAACAGCAGTTTACCTCCACATGTATTCCCTGGTATGCATGGAGTCGATGGTTACAAGAGGTCATTTGTCTTCATGTTCTTCCTCGTCTTCTGCACGTCTAGGTTTAGGCACTTGTGCCTGCTCAGTCTCCACTTTTCACTGCTCCGTCGTTCTGTGTCTTCCTACGTACATTCTTCGTGTTGTCTCACAAAGTATAGTTTTACATGGGATTCTCTCTATACTCATTTTTGTAGGTGCTCTTTCAATAATGTTTCCTTCATTTCAAAATTTTCATTAATATTATCAATATCTAGTTGATTCTTAATGCCGGCCGGGGTGGCCGAGCGGTTGTAGGAGTTGCAGTCTGGAGCTGCGTGGCCGCTACGCTCGCAGGTTCGAATCCTGCCTCGGGCATGGATGTGTATGGTGTCCTTAGGTTAGTCAGGTTTAAGTAGGTCTAAGTTCCAGGGGGCTGATAATCTCAGAAGTTAAGTCCCATAGTGCTGAGAGCCATTTTTTTGCTTAGTATTCTCATTTCTTACACCGTCTTCTCTGATAAAACTGCTCACTATCCTGAGAAATTTCATGTTGTTGTCTGTAGCTCACTTACACCGCGATTTCAGGGTTGTATGACTCACGTCGATATAGTGATACACGTCCAGTCTTTTTTAAATAACTCACGTTAATGCGGCTGGGTCTGAGATGACTTGGCCCTGTGAACGAAGGTACAAAATTCTCCTCCAGTAAACTTGATTGATATCCCAATGCATTAATACGGAAGCAATATACTCGGGAAAAATAAGTAGTTCAGGTGAAAGTCTGGCTCCGCGAATGCAAGAAACACATATACATATGTCCCCATGTGTAACGGATTAGGAACGGGGCGTGGGCACAAAAGGACAAACAAGTGAGGAAGGCATAATGTAGATTTTATTATTAACCGCAGCCTACACAGTTTTTTCAATGTGAGCACCTAAGATGCTGCATCCGTGTAGCGATGTGATCAGGAATTGCTCGCAGCGA
The DNA here is from genome assembly GCF_021461395.2 of Schistocerca americana. Classification (NCBI taxonomy): domain Eukaryota; kingdom Metazoa; phylum Arthropoda; class Insecta; order Orthoptera; family Acrididae; genus Schistocerca; species Schistocerca americana. The sequence goes on along the minus strand of NC_060124.1, from coordinate 494,610,173 downwards.
TTTGATGGAATCTGAGAAACGTCAGGTACAGACCAAACGTGTTCCTGGCAAATGGGTTCTTTTAGACATCCCCAGAGCCAAGTCACAGGGATTAGGGTGAAGTGATCTTGCGTGCCATGCCTCTGGAAAACCTCTGCAAATAAGACGTTCGAGGAAGGTTGCGTTAAGCAGATCTTTCATTGTGCGAGCAACATGAAATTTTTGCCCCCGTCTTGTATGGAAATAGTGGTTTCCACAAAAAGCTGGGCGCTTCCAAAGAAGGAATCACACGCAGCACAAGGAGGTCTCAATAACGTGCATCTTTGTGTATGATATACAACAGGCTCTAGATACCGGCTCCCAGGTTGATGACATATTTTTCGACTTTCGAAAGGCGTTCGACTCGGTTCCACACTGTCGCTTGCTCCGAAAAGTGCGCGCCTACGGTCTATCCGATGACATATGCGGTTGGATAGAAAGTTTTCTAACAGACAGGGAGCAGTATGTCGTCCTGAACGGGATGACCAACATAAACAAGCGTAAATTCAGGTATGCCCCAGGACAGCGTAATAGATCCGCTGCTTTTTACGATTTACATAAACGATTTGGTTGATGGTATTGACAGCGGCCTGAGACTATTTGCCGATGATGTTGTAGTCTATAGGAAAGTAGTATCACACGAAAGTTGGGAACAAATCAATGAGGATTTGCAGAAAATAAATGCGTGGTGTAATGACTGGCGGTTATCTCTCAATATTAGTAAGTGTAACCTGTTGTGGATTGGCAAGAGGGCCAACCCACTAATGTAAGAGGAAGCCGAAAGGCACGCGTTTTAGCTCACGCAGGCTGGCGTGAGGTCTGGAACAGGACAAGGAAGTTAGACTAGAAAAAAAGGGTGTAGCTGGTGGAATACTTAACTTTAATCCATTAATGTTGAACGTAGCTCTTGTCTGTACATTCTTTACAATGTCAATAGCAACTGATAATGGCGCCTTGCTAGTTCATAGCAAATGACGTAGCTGAAGGCTTTGCTAACTATCGTCTCGGCAAATGAGAACGTATTATGTCAGTGAACCATCGCTAGCAAAGTCGGTTGTACAACTGGAGCGAGTGCTAGGAAGTCTCTCTAGACCTGCCATGTGGCGGCGCTCGGTCTGCAATCACTGATAGTGGCGACACGCGGGTCCGACGTATACTAACGGACCGCGGCCGATTTAAAGGCTACCACCTAGCAAGTGTGATGTCTGGCGGTGACACCACATAACCTAATTGGTATAATAAGGCGAAAATTCCCATTAATGTCTTTGGAAGAGGTAACATCCGTCAAGTATCTGGGTGTGACTGTTCGAAATGATCTCAAATGGAATGATCAAATTACACAAGTAACTGGTAAGGCAAACTCTAGAAAGTGGTTTATTGGTAGAATACTGAAGCGATACAGTCCTTCAACATAGGAAATAGCTTACAATACGTTAGTCCGTCCAGTCTTAGAGTATTGTTCGTCTGTATGGGACCCTTACCAGTTGGGTCTGATTCAAGAGATTGAGAAGGTTCAAAGAAGAGCGGCAAGATCCATGACTGGTACATTTAGCCATCGCGAGAGCGTTACAAATCTCATAGAAAGTTTGAAGTGGGACACACGCTAAACGGCGCGCTAAACGGAAGTGGCTGCTCACTAAATTCCGAAATCCGAACTTCAACGACGATGTAGAGCATATATTATTACCACCAACATTCAAATAGCGCAATGATCACCATTCAAAGATAAGTGAAATTAGAGTTCATACTGGGGCGTTCGAATCCTGCCTCGGGCATGGATGTGTGTGATGTCCTTAGGTTAGTTAGGTTTAAGTAGTTCTAAGTTCTAGGGGACTGATGACCACAGAAGTTATGTCCCATAGTGCTCAGAGCCATTTGAACCATTTGAACTGGGGCGTTCAGTCGTTTTTCCCTCGAGCGATCCGCTAGTGGAACAGAATGCGCGGGGGCGGGGAGGGGGGGGGGGGGGGGATATGGCCTTGGCCCTCCGCCACACACCGCTTGGTGGCTAGCGGAGTATATATGTAGATGCAGATGACGCGGGACGCGCCTTCTTGGCGTATTCTCTTCAACGAAGAACAGACCGAGAGTAAATGTGCTTATGAGTCCACACGCTTGTGAATCCACACCACACAGTCACATACGGCGAGAGCAGTTGCTCTTCGTGCACAACACTTGATTCAGTAGGACCCCAAATTCGACAGTTCTGTATTTTTACTGCACCTTATCGTGTAAAATGTGCCTCATTACTTTTCAGAATACAACCCGACCTCATGTCGTCACCTTTGATCGGTGCCAGAAACTGAACAGCAAATTCAAAACGTTGCTGCTGATATTGAGGTTTCATGTGCAGCATCGTCTGATCTTTTACGGGTACCAGTTCAAAATAGGCCTCAAAATTTTCCGTACTGTTGAATATAGGAAGGACCAGTTCACTGACAATGCACGAGTACTAGTACGTGCTGCATAGTGACTTACAGCAGCTGCCTCGTCCCATTGGCCTTCCTTCTGATCAGCAAACCAAGGAAAGGAAGACAGCCATCCTTTTCCTCCTTCATCATGAAATGAACATTCAGATGGATTGAATTCAGATGTGCTGTTGCAGAGCAATATAACTTTGTGCTGCTAGCTTAAAACTTTTTTTAAAGCTCCATCATGCGAACTCGGAACGAAGTAGGTTAGAGCCGAACCAGTCTCTAAGTCAGGCACCGCATACCGCCTATCAACAAGTATGTAGCCAGTGGGGTGTTCTAGGCGGTCCGGACTACCTCCCCCTTATCACCTCAATGAAATTACACACGATCTAGATGCCGTGCAGTGACACTGAATATGTCAAGGGCAATCAAAACGTTTCCGTTTGAGGACGCTGCTGCAGCGTATATGAAGCGTAGCGTGACTCCTAGTCGGGTATGGAAGCACCGACATATGGGCAAAGGATTCGTGTTGAATTTATGTCTTTCCGACGTGCAAGCGGTTAGTCCGGAAACATGAACTACCGCGACGTTATTACCAAATGCTCCTGACAGGCTCAACACGCTTTCCTTGGCTGGCGAAGGACAAATACCTGTAGACATGACTCGGAGAATGAAGAATGTGTATGGGGTAACATGTCTGTGGAATGACATACCAGGGTGGTGCTGTTTAGTGATAACGCACGTCCCCACGTCGCAAATGTCGTAACGCTGTGTTTACGAGCCGTGTTTTTTAAGTAAATGCCGTTTTGAAATTTTAAAAAAGACGTGCTAAGATATCTCAATAATTTTATTTTTACATAAAAGCCTGTACCTTAATCTACTTTTCTACGTAATTTCCGTCAATATTGGGGCACTTGTCATAACTTTGTACCAGTCTCTGAATACCCTCCTCATAAAAGTCTACCGCCTGACTTGTTAACCACTGCATCACCACTGTTTTGACTTCGTCATCGTCTTGAAGACGCCGACAGCCCAGGTGTTTCTTCAAGTCCAGGAACAGATGGTAGTCACTGGGCGCTAGATCCTGGCTGTACGGAGGAAGATCTAGAGTTTCCCATCGAGAAGATGTGATGAGATCTTTGGTCTGATTCACCACATGCGGACGGGCATTGTCTTGCAGCAAACTGCCATTGCTCAACTTCCATGTACTGATGCTTTGATTCTGGTGTGACGTAGGCCACCCATGTTTCATCACCCGTAACAGTTTGGCTTAAGAAATCGTCACCGTCGTTGTGGTACCGCTCAAGGAAAGTCAATACACTGTCTAAACGTTTAGTTTTGTGCACATCCGTCAACATTTTCGGTACCCAACGTGAGCACAATTTTCGATGATTCAAGTTCTCGGTCACAATGCCATACAAAACACTACGAGAAACGTTGGGAAAGTCATCCCGCAAGGAGGAAATCGTAAAGCGTCTGTTTTCTCTCACCTTATTGTGCACTTCCTGCACCAAACTTTCATAAACGACCGTTGTTCATCATAAACATTTGTGCGGCCATCTTTAAATGGTCTCACCCACTTTCTTACCATTCTCCGTAAACTGCACAGATCTCACGATGAATATCGATCGCTTTTAGGCCTTTAGCACTAAGAAGTCTTGTAACAGCCCGTACTTCACAGTCTGCGGGACTCACGATTATCGGAGACGTCTTAAACACTCAGTACACAACTTAAACAAGGAAGAATCCGACTGTAGTGGCGTCAGTGCGTAGATTAAGGTACAGGCTTTCATGTAAAAATAAAATTATTGAGATATATTAGCACGTCTTTTTTTTAAATTTCAAAACGGTATTTACTTAAAAAACACGCCTCGTACATCATCTTAAGTGGAAGATACTCGAGCACATGCCCTATACCCCTGATCTCTCTCTCCATGCGATTATCACGCCTCCGGTCCCTTAATAAAGAACTTGAAGGGTCGACGATTTCTGTAGGACGACATGTGCAGCAGAGAGTTACGGGAAAGGTGTACTACCAAACTGGTGTCTTCACCCTGGTGCCCTGGTGAGTGGATTGCCTCAGTGCCCACGGCAATTTTGCGTGAGTGACATACCGATTCAGCACTGTACTGTCTTCTAACTGAAACTTTCTCATAGCTCCTTATACTTTCATTTTCAATCATACGACGAAAGAGGGACATGAGACGTGGATAGTCAACAAGGCCATCGATAAATCTATCGACATATCGGTAGCACTATCAGCTATGGTCTATCTCTACTTTCGCAAAGATCTGTTGTGTCCTGATATAGGTGGGAGAGGGAGAAGCGGGGTTACTTGTTAGTCTGCGCTCCCGAGCGGTACAGAGCAGAAGGTAGAAGGACAATTCACAGTGAAGGCATTTGATTGTTTTCTTCTATCTGAGCCAACACCGGTACAGGCATTTACTAGAAATGGAGGTGGTGAAACTTGGTAGGGAACTCGTTGTGGAGACTCTTGGAGAAACAAAGTTTGGAGTAGTTGTTTATTCGAGACAGGACTAACTAATACACTGGAGGCTAGTTCCAGGGTTAGAAAAGGCATGAATAACATTGTTATAACTGAAGCCAGTGCAGAAGTCCCTGGAGTGGATGCTAACCACAGTAGCAAACACAAGCAGCATCTTAAGGCAACAGCTTAGTTGTAAAACAAAATACACTGAATGTGACACTGTTCACTGAGGCGCTCCAAGTGAGAGAGCAGACTTACGCGGAGCTGGACCGAGGCTGGAGTCGACGGACGCGGATTCGGCGTCCAGTTCGTCTGACTGAGAACTCCGCGAAAATGCAGAATATAGTGGTTTTAAAGAGTCGCGTGGGGGCACTGTTTTTGCCATTAAAGCCACCCAGCCAATCCCGCAGGTCTCTTGCAGGCGCCTGCCAATCACGGTTTAGTTAGGTCCCCTCTACTGCTCCTAAGGCGGGGATGTTAATGCGGTTGCACTGAGTCCGTATGTGGTATCAACATTGTTCAGCTGAAAGCTAAGCGTAACTGCTCTGCCAAATAAGGCTTATTGTTATACGTCATTTAGCCCAGCCACTCGGGCTCCCCAGAGTAGGTGGTAACAAGCTGGCTTTATACGCTGGTACGTGCCTGTTGGTTACGAAGTTCTAGTTTGGCAACCTACCACAGCGTCTAGACGACATATGAAGTTACATGTTAATTCCTTGAAGAGTAACTAGCGCCCTGGGACCGCGTCTAGGGGCGTCTGTACTTTTGTAAGGCTCTCCCCCTTACGGTTTACTTCATGTAGCAATATCTCTCCTAGTTTCGTCTGCCCTTAGCATCTACTTCCGCGCCTTGGAGTGCCTGTCCGCCTTTCTCACAGCTTCAAGGTAACACTAGAGTAGCAAGGAGTAATCAATATATTAAAGATCAACTATTATACATTGCTGTCCTTATTTGAGTTCAGTTGTCCTTTTGTTAATCTATTCAGTTCATACTTGTTGTAGAATTTAATGTAAGTGCTGCTGTTTACTGTTTTTGTGCTGTGTGCTGTTCTTATGATTTCTAGTTGTGGATAAGTTTGTAACAAGAAAGAGAAGGAAACCTGATTCTGTTACGTCATTAGCGTTATAATAAGTTTAAAATATGTATGCTATTATAACAGCTTAATTACATATCTATAACAATTAAATATTGACACTGAAATTGTTGTTTGAAGACTGGTAGAACTTTGGTGCTACAATATTTCAGTATTCATAAGGCAGCGGCAGTAAATTTTATTACAAATAACTTTAAATTAAAATTAGTGCATAAATGTACATTTGGATTTGTCTGTGTCACCCAAAATTGCCTTCATGAACAAAAGTGTCTCACAAACGGAGTTGGTTGCGTTTGTTTAAAAATTTTGCTCTAAAATCTATCAGTATTAGCTCCAGTGGCAAAGTATTGGCCAATCTGGTCAGCTGGACGGTGTGAAAATCAGTCTACATTTTATATCCTCTCTACTTCGACCATCATCAGTTATTTTGCTCCCCAAATAGCAAAACTCCTTTACTACTTTAAGTGCCTCATTTCCTAATCTAATTCCCTCAGCATCACCCGGCTTAATTAGACTACATTCCATTATCCTTGTTTTGCTTTTGTTGATGTTCATCTTATATCCTCCTTTCAAGACACTGTCCATTCCATTCAACTCCTCTTCCAAGTCCTTTGCCGTCTCTGACAGAATTACAATGTCATCGGCGAACCTCAAAGTTTTTATTTCTTCTCCATGAATTTTAATACCTACTCCGAATTTTTCTTTTGTTTCCTTTACTGCTTGCTCAATATACAGATTGAACACCATCGGGGAGAGGTTACAACCCTGTCTTACTCCCTTCCCAACCACTGCTTCCCTTTCATGTCCCTCGACTCTTATAACTGCCATCTGGTTTCTGTACAAATTGTAAATAGCCTTTCGCTCCCTGTATTTTACCCCTGCCACCATCAGAATTTGAAAGAGAGTATTCCAGTCAACATTGTCAAAAGCTTTCTCTAAGTCTACAAACGTAGGTTTGCCTTTCCTTAATCTTTCTTCTAAGAAAGGTCAGTATTGCCTCACATGTTCCAGTGTTTCTACGGAATCCAAACTGATCTTCCCCAAGGTTGGCTTCTACTAGTTTTTCCATTCGTCTGTAATGAATTCGTGTTAGTATTTTGCAGCTGTATTATATATATATATATATATATATATATATATATATATATATATATATATATATAAACATATTATTATGGATAAATACAAACTCATTTATGTGGCCGCATACGTTAGAAAACGGCTCTAAGCACATGAGACTTAACATCTGAGGTCATCAGTCCCCTTGACTTACAACTAGTTACACCTCACTAGCCGAAGGACAACTCACACATCCATGCCCAAGGCAGGATTCGAACCTGCGACCGTAGCAGCCGCGTGGTTCCGGACAGAAGCGCCTATAACCGCTCGGCCACAGCGGCCAGCCATACGTTAGAAGTCTATCTGAAATTAATTCTTAAATAAAGGTTAAGATCCCAAAAATGTAGCTCATAGTATCTGTGTATTCCGTTTTGTTTTATAAATAAATTTGGTTGCTACGGTTTCAGGTTGGCTGCTGAAATAATAAGTTTAAAAAAGTTTTGATCATTTAAAGAAACGGAAGAATTTTAATGAAATGAAAGATAATCTAATAAAATTTGAGACTGAATTAAGTAACTTGAGATGCTTTGAAGTGCTGAAGAAATTCTGACTTGGTTTCAGTTGTAAATTTCAATACAAGCCGGCCGTTGTGACCGAGCGGTTCTAGGGTCTTCAGTCCGTAACGGCGCTGCTGCTACGGTCGCAGGATCAAATCCTGCCTCGGGCATGGATGTGTGTGATGTCCTTAGGTTAGTTAGGTTTAAGTAGTTCTTTAGTCTAGGGGACTGATGACCTCTGATGCTAAGTCCCATGGTGCTCAGAGCCTTTTTTTTAAATACAAAATCGCAGGAAGAGAAAGATAGTATTCTCAAAATAGTTTTGAACCTGTTTAACTTTACAAGTTATTCAAACTAATGTTGAGATTCTTCTACGCTGCTGTAGTGAACTTTATAACTAGAAGATTCAGCGCTTTTTTGTTAGCGAAGAAGCAATATATTATATTCAAATTTTAATTCGTTTGGCTGTAGAGTAAAGTTGTCATACCGCCGTATAAAGAAATATATGAGAACATACGTTATATCTTTTTTCTTTTTCAAAAAAAGCCTTTCTTCTTAATTTTATAGACCAAACTTTGTTTGTATATGGAGTTCCTGAAAGCAAATTATGTTTATAAAAGTAACAAATAAATACAATTTTTAAGAGAAAATGAAAAACGTGAGCCTCTTTAACGTAGTCTTTAACAAATACACTACATGATCAAAAGTATCCAGACACCTGGCTGAAAATGACTGACTAGTTCGTGGTGCCCGCCATCGGTAACACTGGAATTCAGTATGATGCTGGCCCACCCTTAGCCTTGATGACAACTTCCACTCTCGCAGGCATACGTTCAATCAGGTGCTGGAAAGTTTCTTGGGGAATGGCAACCATTCTTCACGCAGTGCTGCAGAGGTAATGATGATGGTCGGCGAGTCCTGGCACGCAGTCGGCGTTCGAAAACATCCCAAAGGTGTTCTATAGGATTCAGGTCAGGACTCTGTTCAGGCCAGTCCATTACAGGGATGTTATTACCATGTAACCACTCCGCCACAGACAGGGCATTATGAACTGGTGGTCGATCGTGTTGAAAGATGCAATCGCCATCCCCGAATTGCTCTTCAATAGTGGGAAGCAAGAAGGTGCTTAAAACCTCAATGTACGCCTATGATGTGATAGTGCCACGCAAAACAACAAGCCCCCTCCATGAAAAACACGATCATACCATAACATCACCGCCTCAGAATTTTACTGTTGGCACTACACACGCTGGCAGATGACGTTCATCGGGCATTCACCATAGCCACACCCTGCCATCGGATCGCCACATTATGTACGGTGATTCGTCACTTCACACAACTGTTTTTTCACTCTTCAGTCGTCGAATGTTCACGCTCCTCACACCAAGCGAAGCCTGATTTGGCATTTACCGGCGTGATGTGTGGCTTATGAGCCGCCGCTCGACCACGAAATCCAAATTTTCTCACCTCCCGTCTAACATTCATAGTACTTGAAGTGAATCCTGATGAATTTTGAAATTCGTGTGTGATGGTCTGGATAGATGTCTGCCTACTACACATTACGATCCTCTTCAACTGTCGGCGGTCTCTGTCAGTCAACAGACGAGGTCAGCCTGTACGCTTTTGAGCTGTACGTGTCACTTCACGTTTCCATTTCACTATCACATCGGAAACAGAGGACCTAGAGATGTTTAGGAGTGTGGAAATCTCGCGTAAAAACGTATGTCACAAGTGACGCCCAGTTACCTGACCACGTTCGAAGTCCGTGAGTTCCGCGGAGCGCCCCATTCTGCTCGCTCACGATGTCTAATGACTACTGAGGTCGCTGATATGGAGTACCTAGCAGTAGGTGGCAGCTAAATGCACCTAATATGGAAAACATATGTTTTTGTGGGTATCCGAATACTTTTGATCACATGGTGTATGACCGCCACGGAATTTGACGTAATCTTGGCTACGTCCTTGCCATCAAGGCCCTGTGAGGTAACACTATGTAACTCTGCATCCGAGCACCGCTCGACGGCATGAAACCATTATTGAAATTACCACAGTGAGGAGAGGAATGCTGGTCGATTCGAGAAATGTGACACCCACTTACCGCATCGTAGGCGGGGGTTCGGCCCCCAGTAACAGAGTTTTCGGAGCCCAAGGACACAATCTGTCATGCTGCCATTCCACGTCGAAAAACGAGAGATAACGACTGTCTAATGAGTTTCAGTGAAAGGACAACAAAAGTGTAATCTGTAAGAAGTAAAGATTTGTTTTCTACGACGTACTTTAAAAACCTTTTAAAAATACATTTTGCTCATTTCATCTGGTTTTCACCAATCGGCGTTGCTTGTCCTTTCAGTATCGAATGTGCTGTCATACTAGTTGCGCTACAATTGTAATTTGTAACAAAAGGAAATGTAATACTTGTTCGGTAGAGCGCAATACGTGAAATTAGTAAACCTGTTGTAAACTGGCTTACCTACGCGTGATTTGCTGTGTTGTCTGTTTCTACTTTTTAGTCTTTGTGGGTAATGGCGCAGTTTGTGGTTTTAAATTATTACAATCAAATGTAATTTTTGCTCATTGTATGTAAAACTGTTCTATGCTTTACATGGACACTTCTCTTCTCCATTAGAGGACTGAATACAAACTAATGTGTTGCTTTCGAGATAATCTGCTTAGAAGGGAGTCTTCCTGTAAACTGGCAGGCTAATTTATTTTTGAAGCAGGGGCTGCAGCACATTTTGGGTTTGTGTTTGAAACCTGGTGGTAGTGAAGGGAAAGCAGAATTCGCTTACGATTGTGGACGGCGCCGTAATAAGTTACTATTGGTTGCCTTTTACTGTTACATACAATTTATTTTAAACCAGTAATTCCAGATTCAACAATAAATCAAAGTACCACAGGTTATTAATGAAGGAATAAACAACGGTGTAAATAATAGTGTTTTCAGTGAGTTACAATTTAGCAAATCACCATTAAATACAGATACAGCAGATAATGTTTTAAAAGCAAGCAACTGTGATCTGGGCAGAAGGCCTTACACGCCAGGAAAGGCAATAATATAAAAAAAAATTTGAAACCTGCTGCAGAACAGCAAATACAGTAGCAAAAATAATTTAAAAAACAAGCAACTGATCCAGACGGTGCTCCAGGAATCGACTTCTGAGAAGGTCCAGCAACAAACTCTTTCGCGAGTGATGAGTTAGGCAGCCAAGAGTTGCATTCACTTCACAAGATGGTAACTCAGACTAGTGGCAATCTGATGAATGACTAGTGATTATCTTGCTGAAGCTACCTGATGTCCGATAAACCAAATGCAACGATGGAACAATACGCCAAAGCCGGAACTGGCGGTCTGCACTACGTCCAGAATACTGTGTTTAGAGCCTCCAGAACGCGAAAGGAATCATTATCACCAGAGTAGAGGAATCATCAACCAGCTTACAATCAAGAAAGCTGTCAAAACTACACGCCTTACTGGATAGCAGCGGCAGGGCGAGGACATGTACACTACCGTTACATACATAAACCGCAAGGGCAGGTAACTGGGGCGTTAGCGGCCACCAGGCAAGAAAAATTACCGCTGGTTGAACTTGACAAATTGTAACAAGTTGAACGCAGTAAATTGTAATAAGAAGTCGAGGAAAGCTAATCAGATCCGCCTTCTCAAAGCACTCCACTCGCTGCTCTTCGCCTAGGCGACACTACGAGCAGCAACACGAACCCAAGTCACTGGAGAATCGCGAGATATCACAAGGGTGGAGGTTTGTCTACTTGGATTGAAATGCCGGCCGGTGTGGCCGAGCGGTTCTAGGCGTTTCAGTATGGAACCGCGCGACCGCTACGGTCGCTGGTTCGAATCCTGCCTTAGGCATGGTTGAGTGTGATGTCCTTAGGTTAGTTAGGTTTGAGTAGTTCTAAGTTCTAGAGGACTGATGACCTCAGATGTTGAGTCCCATAGTGCTCAGAGCCATTTGAACCATTTTTTGGATTGAAATGCACTCATCTTAAGGATTGCTAGGTCCAGTTTACGACGAGATCGTGCACCCTCGGGACCACAACCTGTCCATCCGTCAGGCCACGAGTGCCGCCAGTAGTCCCGGCGTGTTCTGGCACTGCGCGGACCTGGCTCCTCCTGAGTCCCCAACCGAACTGCCGCCCCAAAGATAGGGCAACGGTTACCACATATCGATGATCGCCTCTGCTGCCACTAGCGTCCTATTTGCGGTCTCCTTTACAGGTAAACCACGCTATTCTAAAATTCTCCCAATAAGTAGAAGTCGACCATTCGCCTTCCCTACCACAGTTTTCACATGCTCATTCCACCTCATGTCGCTCTGCAACACACGCCCAGATATTTAAACGACTTGACATGCTAGTAATACTGCATCTGAACATTACAGGTTGTTATTCCTACCCATCCGCATTAACTCATATTTTTCCACATTTAGGGCTAGCTCCCATTCATTATACCAATGGAAACTTTGTCTCTCGTCTTGTATCCTCCCACAGTAATTCAGTTTCAACATCTTACCGTACACCACGGCAGATTGCTGCCCACCCAAGCTGCCAAATCATTTGTGCATATAGAGAGCAATAGCGGTCCTGTCGCACTTCCATGGGGCACTCCTGACGATACCCTTGTCTCTGATGAACACTCGTCTGACCGGCTCGTGAGCATCGGCTATCCACGACGGGTGACCAGGGCCTCTCTGCACGCCACCCGTCATCCTGGACCCATGTCTGCAGACTCCACCTGAACGCCTGAAGTGTCTGTCTTCTAGAGCGCTGATTTGGGTAAGTGCAGCATGTGTGGGACCTGTCTCGACCGCTGAACTTATGACGTGTCTGTCTTCTAGAGCGCTGAGGTGGTAGCTGATTTGCGTAAGTGCAGCATGGGCGGCACCTGCTTCGATCGCTACCGCTAGGACCTCACAGCACAAACGAGACACGACCTGCGGCAGCGACGTCAGGATGACTGATAAGGCATCAGCATTCCTTCGCGGCATATGCGAGCGTGTGTCCCTGCTGCCTGCTGCTTTGAAGAAGCCGTACCATTCTAAGCTTTGGCTGACCAACAAATGTATTTATAGATAATGCTATATCAATTACGTCACGAGGCGTGTACTGAACCACTCACCCTCAAACTTCACTCTACCTCGTGGTTACAATGCGACCCCAGCTATGGATCGCTACATTATTGTCAGACTGTCTGTCACCTCAAGACATCGGAGACAGTGGAACAACAGCAACAGGTACCATCCTTGGGAAGATGGCTGGAATACCTCGGGGTCGTAGTTTCGTCAGTGTGAGGTATGGTGAGAGCAGTACTTATTTTTCTATTTTGCTCGACTGGAAGGTTCATAAGTTATCGATGAGAGTCTTGTCAAGTGTCTACAGTAGAACCCCTCTAGTCCGACCTCGGATGGTCCGTCACTCCAGTTAGTCCGACCATGCTCAGGCTCGCGAGCCTGTGCCGACTTGTCACTGACTGGACGCCTGTCGGGCCATTGTTGCGGTGTCTGTCGCTGTGCATATTGTTATACTGTACGTTATTGTGCAGTTTTATCCTTTTTTGGGATTAAAAAACGTCGTTGTTTGCTTTATTCCGTGTTCTCTACAGTACTTATTACTGTAGATTCATAGTTTGTACAGTTGTCTGTTTTTCAACATGTCTGGATTCAAACGTAAACACGTAACTCTTTCATTAAATGAAAAATTAGCAGTGCTACAAAGACTGGACGAAGGAGAATCGCTCCAAAAAATTGCAATGGAACTGACTTTACGACAATTAAGGATTCGAGGAAGAATCAGAAAGACATTGAATCCTACACAGTTACGATTGTTGGTGAAAACACTCTGAAGAATCGCAAAACATTAAAAGAGCCTAAACTTTAACTGCTTAATAACGCACTGTGGATATGATTTTGTCAAGAAAGAAGGAAAGGAACTCCAGTATCCGGGCCAATTCGCAAAGAAAAAGAGATAGTTTTGCACAAAAACTGCCAGTGAAGGCTGGATTGATCATTGGAAAACTCGTCATGGTGTCTGACTTGTTTGTATTTCCGGTGAAAGACTATCTGCCGATGCCGCAGCTGCTAAGGAGATTTCCGTTAAGTTTCAACAAACTGTAGAAGAAAATGAACTGTTACCCTGCCAAGTGTATAATTTCGACGAGACAGGGCTGAACTTTAAAATGTTGCCAACAAACACGCTCGCAGCTTCAAATGAATGCGTGGTAGGAAGGAAACTTGTAAAAGATAGAATAACAGTCATTCCTTGTAGCAACGCAGGTGGTACCCAAAAGCTCCCCTTGTTCGTCATTGGCAAATCTAAGAAGCCAAGGGCATTCAAAAATATAAACTTATCTTCCTTGCTGGTTTATTACCGCAATCAAATATCTGCTTGGATGGACTGCAACCTTTTTAAATCCTGCTTTTTCGACGAATTTGTGCCATCGGTCGAAAAAGACTTGAAGCAAAAACAAATCTGCCTGTTCGTGTGCCACTGCTGTTGGATAACGCACCATCACATTCATCTGAGGAAGATTTGGTGAAAGGGGACATAAAAGCTCTTTTGCTGCCTCCTAATGTGACCTCACTGATCCAACCAATGTAGCAGGGCGTTATCGAATGGTTAAAAAGGCGATATCGCAGAAAGTATATCAGCTCAATCTTGGAAAAATCTGAAGGAGGTCATAACTTATTTGAGGCAATGAAACCCCTGAACACCAAAGATGCTATCTACACAATTGCTGCAGCATGGGATGAACTAAAACCTGACACACTGCGAAAATCGTGGCGTAAGCTTTGGGCCACAAGTTATGACTGAAAATGAGCATACCGAAGATGAGCAAAACAATGACGCACTGGAAATCTTTAAAGATCTACAAACTCTGGAGCCGACGGTTCCTGGCAATGAAGTTCAAGAGTGGATCATCGAATGTGACAAAGACTGTGACACTTTTGAAGAGCTCAATGACGACCAGATTGTTGCCTCTGTTAGCCAGGAAACTGTGAATGAGGACTCGGACGGCGAAGACGAACCCCCCACCCGGATTTCACACAACGATGCAAAAAACGCTTTTGACATGGCCCTTGAATACATCGAATAGAATCCAACTTCAACTGCAATGGACGTTTTGTGGATAAAAAAATGGAGGGACACTGCAGCTAAATCTAGAATAACATCTGCTAAACAAAAATTTTTCACTTTTTTCCCAATTAATTTGTTTCCGTTTTTACTGTAAAAACAATGCATACAGTATAATCATTTCTTAGTTTATACATACAGTAGTTTATTTCTTCGTAAAAAATTCCTTTTTTATATACAGTGCAGTATATATACAGTGCAGTATATATCGATTATACGTTATTAAGTACAGTACAGTACTGTAATTTGCTTGTCCTTTTAAAACCAATACATATTGTAGTGTGTGTAGACGTTTTTTAGTTAATATATCGTTTAACAACGTGTGAAAAACATCTTTTTATGTTACTGTAGAAGTTTTAGTTCTTAAATCGTTTAATCTTTTTGTACTAAATGTCTTTTTGTATTTTTTGCAATAAATATTAGATTTTTCGGATAATCCGACCTTTCTATCGTTCCGACCATGGTCCCAGTCCCGAAGGTTCTACTGTAGTTGTATTGACATGTATAAGATGAGGGCAGTTAATGATCAGACTATGTGTATCACTTTCTACCATTTTGAAGGTGTACTGTTTTTTCTTGTGAGCTACTCTCATCACTCATTGTTCTTAAGTACGGTGAAGTGACACTCGTGAGTAGCCACTCTGACAGAACTTTAACCTGTAGTAGGTGTATGCTAGTGTAGTTATGTGTTCGTAGTCGTTTTAGGTTTCTCTCTCCCATTGGATTTTGTATAACTGTTAGCAGATCAGCCATGTCGTTGCTACAATGGAGGAAACAACGACAATTTTAGCAGATGCTGGAGCTCATTTAAAGGAAACCACTGCAGAGCAACTCTATAGCACTGAAGATATTTTTAACAAAGTAAAGGCAGATTGCACAGTTTTAAAATAGGGAAAAAGGATCAAAGAACAGAGGTAAAAAGAAACAGCTTATCGTAAGACTCCAGAGTTTGCAGAGGAGTTACAGAGAAGTTGAAACACCCGCTTAGAAAAATTATTGAATTACTGTGCTGATAAACCTATTATGTTATTTGATTTTCAAACAGCTGTACAAAACTTAACGTACTCAGACATTTCTCTCTTTACTTTTTCTGATCAACACTAAACTGATACAAAATATTTTTTTTTAGCGCAACGCAATCTGACTTTCAATAATCCCTACATAAGGATGGCCATGACTATCAATAACCTATACCTTTTATAAATAACTTACCACACAAAAATCTTCGTTACTCGAACTACTGCAATACAGCAAGCGCCATTACTACCAGCTAAATAAAGGATTCTAACTACTGAAGGTACTAACTACTGATACGCATAGTTAGCATATGAAAGATTTTGATAGAGAACAAACAATGTACTTACCTTAATAGTGTTCAAAAATCATAATATATATATATATATATATATATATATATATATATATATATATATATATATATATATATATATACACACATCAGTTCATGACATCCAGTCTTACAAATTTACTCTTTCTGATGGACACACGTCCAGATCATCCGCTCTCAAAACTCCGCCATCTCTCTCCCCACATCCACCACTCCTGGAGGCTCACTTCCAGCTGCCCAACACTACAATAGCAAATATCCCAACAATGCAAACCAACCACAGAGTGCACACAGCGCAGTCAGTGATTTTCATACAGTGCGTTACGTGGCGTTACCAACATAAAAACCTAAACAGCCTACTTACAAAGTCTCCGCGACTGATTGATCGAAGAAGGACCTCGGAGCATGAGTAACTGTATTATTATGGAGACGATGGAGAGAAGGGAACGAAAGCAACCAGAAGGATAACCGTTAAAAAGTGCTTGTATAAGATAACACAATGCGTAAGGGTGTCAGTAATGGAAGGTTATGGAGGTTACTGCAAATTTACTTGCTACGCTAAACGTTAGCATTATGGAAGTGACAAGGAGTAATATAATGGTATCAGCTTCAATATCTAGCGAAAATACCTATTCTGAAGTGTCAAACGATGTAAGTGTGTGCTGTAGAGAAGTAAATGGGTAAGTGAGCAGCTTCTGGGCGTCATTGATTTAGGTGCATTGATGTCTGTGCCACTGGGTGAAAATGGATGTTGTTTTGACACCGTAGAGCCTGGGAGATATGTGCATGTGTCACTGATTTTAGCGTCACGACGAGTGCAACTGGTGAATGCTCAGAAAGCTACTGCAGTCTTATATGATATGAAACTAAGAGAAATCGTCGTGTAATTGTTGTTAAAAGAGCAGTAAAAATCGTGGAGGCATTTTTAGCCTAAAGGGACAGCTGCAAGAGAGACAACGTCGCGAGAATCTAATATATGGCACCTATAACCATCTAAATGTGAATAGTATCACTAAGATTCACTGCGCACGGTTAGGTGATGAAGCGCGCAAGGAAGCTGGTTTTAAAAAGGAAACGTACAGGCATGTATGACACTGCAAGGTGTAGCCGATCTCTAAGCAACCGTAAAATAAGAGAGGCAACTGGAGCTTCCAACCAGTACATTGTATGTGGTAGTACCGCAAGCAGTAGTTATGTACGCGTGGTTTAAGGGATGTGTGTTTTGTGTAAACTTCAGAGAAACTTTTGTGGCAAACAGAAATTCCGGATTATGTATTAAAACAGTGGGCTAAGAAACAACCTGATATAATAGTATAATTTTTAAGAAAGGAAACTCGGATAATAGAGCGCAACAGTGAAAAAGTTCGAAATTCGAAAGATAATATCGGATAAGGAAACAATCGATGTAACCAACTCTCCAGAGTAACAATGTTTTGCGGTATGCATAATCATGTAATCTGATTTATAAAATATGCAGAAGCTGAACAGAAGCAAATTTCGAGACGAAGTTTTTGAAATGAGAAACGAATATTGCAAGGCAGAGTAACTATTCTGTGCAGGCTTAAAAATTTTGATAAACTTCCATCAAGCGAGCTGAGGACGGCCTAGGATAGAGCTGAACTGGTGTGCCAGACGTTGTCATCAAGGTATATCGCCAATGAAACAGACCTCATGACGGGGCAGACAGACTTGCAAGCAGTGCTTTGCTACTTAGCAAGGCAGTGTGAGGCAACATTACATAACTCTTCGTGCGCTACAAATTCAAAAGTCTACAGAAGGACCGAGCTTGACCGCCTAGAATCATTACTGAAATTAAGCCTGTGAGACAAAGAGCGCTGACGGGTACGATAAATGGGAACAAATACGCTAACGAACCCAGATCCACCGCGTCGT
Source organism: Schistocerca americana (assembly GCF_021461395.2). Taxonomy (NCBI): domain Eukaryota; kingdom Metazoa; phylum Arthropoda; class Insecta; order Orthoptera; family Acrididae; genus Schistocerca; species Schistocerca americana. Next base: position 494,592,157 of record NC_060124.1, on the reverse strand, counting down.
ATGTGGGGACTCGGCCGCTACAAACAACGCAGCTTTTGGAGCTCCAGAATACATTCTGCTGTGCTGCCATTCTGTTCGTCTGGAAGAACCAGAGAGAATGATAGCGTAATGAGCTTAAGTGAAACCACAGTGAGCTGTTCAATGATGACCACGTTGCTCAACAACAGTGCAAACGACAGTTACTCGTATTCCACACGCCTTCAGTAAGTCAACAGCTAATTCACAAACACTTCCTCGGCTTACGAGAAGCAACAGAGTAAGCCCACTTAATTGCACTAGAATTATAAACAGTGATCATCCATGTAGCTAATCTTTGCGTAACGGTTGAGTGAAATCAACTCCCTTTAAAGCGCAAAATACGACAGCACATGACCGTTCGTTAAATATGCACACCGCACTAAGTTACAGCCAATTGAAGTTAAAACGATTCTTGACGGGAGAAAGAAACATGAACAGTACAACGTGGGCAAATTACTAATATCAAATCACTTTGACCAACCAACTGTGTCATAACATATAATATCATAGTGCAATCCGGTCACAGAATACTATATAATAGCGAAACTGTACTCGTACTTCTAGTGTAACCAGGTTGTGGTACCCACTAACGCTTTAAACAGCCTTTTAGCCACCAAACCAACAAACGGTCACCGCCGTTTGTGAACAGCAGTACAGACTGGCTCCTCAGACATGGGTACAGAACTGCTCGCTTCTTTCACTCTGCCACCAGCCGCGTGACCCGCCACTTCGCGAAGTATCCTCGCACCAACGATGAACCGAACTTGAAGGACTCCAGAGCAACTGCACGGCTTTGAATGGTCTTTCTGTCAAAGACCCCCAGACCAGCGTCTCTGATTGGAACATTAAACCAGGGACGACTATCGATGGCGAGAGAGGCACTACTCTGGCCACGAACCCAGCGGGCACGGCTCAGTTTCCTTCCATATTTTGTTCTTCCATGTTTTGTTTAGCATTCGACGTATTGATCGATATCTGTTAATCTTATTTTAGACATTCTGGTCCAGATAATAACTTATAGCATATCATAAAAAATTAAAGTTGGGGACGTTCTCAATTCGGGTATTATGTTTTATTGTTTTTGAGGTGGTGGGATCAGTTTCTAGACATGTTTCTCGTCTTCTGTGTCAGTTTAGGAAGGTTACATTCTCATTTACTCAATTATTGTAGTTTAGACACTGCTTTTTGTAGGTCATCTTCACTTTCTTCCAAAACTGTTACAACATCTACATACTTAAGGATTTTAATAGCTTTATTTTTAATTATCTGTAGATCCAGCTTTATTTCCTGTCTCCAGTTTAATGAATTCATTTACATACATATTAATAGAGGTTGGTGACTGGCTAAGGACTTTTTTTGTTCCGCATTGCCAATGATTTCTTCATTTTAATTAGTGACAACTTTTACTATTACTTTTGTGTCCTTGTATAAGTGTCTTATAGCTTCAAGAGGACGTATTGGATATCCAGTTTCAGTCATTATGTCAAATAGTTTCATTCTGTAAACACGGTCAAAAGCTTCTTCGAAGTCAAAAAAAAGTTAATCTATATCGGTATTAACTTCTCATATCCCCGCCAGTATTTCGAATACTACCAGCAGAGACAAGACACAAAATGCTGTTATGTAGGCCTACGTTGCTCTCAGTATGATTAACGAACCAATTAAGCAAATCAACGAAAATAATTGTTCGCTTGTTTTGTTTTGTAACAATATAGTATCACTATCAACTAGAAAAATCCATTTAGTTGGATTGAAAAATAATTCCACCCAATGTGGAACTTACTTGTCTGGATTTATACTTTACTTATGAGGAGTTAACAATGCAACATTATTCTTACTTATACTACGAGCAGTTGCTACCGATCTATTTCTGGGGTTTCGTTTTTTTTCATATTCAGGCTCGAAAACTGGATAATGGCTAAGAGTCGAAACCGGTGCTATAAATACATAGGCTTTTACGGAACAGGGACAGCCATTTAATAAAACAACTTCATTTATATGTAAGCTATAAATCTCAAGAATCTCCTAACCATTGAGCACTGCTATGTTCGGAAACGAAATTAAGGTACATACTACTGTTACTTAAGTGCTCCCAGCAAATTCGTCCTAGAATAATCAGCATGGTTCGACAGGGACGCTAGCTGGCTTTGAAATGTAACGCATTCTCATCAACGCATGCAAATTCCAGTGGTAACTACAAAGTACTTAATCATATTTGGCTGATTGCGTGGTCTAATTTCTGGACACTGCTTCAACCAGGACCCTTTTATTATGATTCGAGAGAAGAGAGAATGCGCGCGCGCACACACACACTCACACACACACAGGCATAATGGCGCGCTCGCGCGCGCGCACACACACACACACACACACACACACAGGCAGAATGGCTTTGCAGCAGTTTGATTAACATCATGAATTTTAATTCCTAGCAAGATATTCCCTTGATTTTTATTTCAGTCACCGCATATTTACGATTTTTTAAGAGAGTATTTTCACAGAATTATCAATTTGTTTGAGTGTTGCAGCACAAACTGAAATTAATCTCAGGCTTATTTCTATTGAAAATATTATTGTAATATGGGAATGTGAGCTCAGTGCAGTTCTATCTTGACTTCTCCCTCGCTTGTTACAAACATATATTTACACACGGTAAACTATGATGCAACAAATATGGATAAGAAACATCAGTTTAATCAAAGAACATATCTCCACTCAAGTGGAACGTGGTCTCTCAATCAATATCTCATTCACAAAACTCCGCAGCAGAACTGAAATGAACATCTGTCTTATGCAGTTGTCTGCAAAAACGTTTTAATATAGTTTCGTGGATTACGCTTTAAGTATCTTGGTATACAAAGGTTAATTTCTTCGGTCTGCTGTTTACATCTCTTAATCTGATGTTTCTGCTGTCAGAATTTCAAAATGAAATTTTGCATGACATTTTTATCTGCATAACGCGTAATGAAACACAAAAGTTGCAGAATTTTCGCGTGGAAACAGATATTAACAATCTCCTTTGTTAGATTCACCTACCTGTCTAGGGAGAGAGGGTTAGGGTCTTTTATTAAAGACGTACAGGTAGTCGATGTTTAACACTAAAAAATATTTTCTGAGTAAAGCGATGCTTTATATATAGAAATACAGCTAAGTAACGTTGTTGACTTCAGCATATTCTCTACTTCAAAATTATAAGTATTCTATAAATTATAAAGTATATACTTGCATCTTCGTCACTTTAAGCAATACTTCGTGACCAGACTATCTTACAAAGACACGTATACACTACATATGAATAGATGTCTTTTTGTCAGTACACGTTACCGTAAACTTCAACACTTCGTTTACCATTGTTGTATGTTTAGTGATTCGGAAGATGCATACCTGACGTGTGAATTTCAAAGTATTCGGCAGACAAATAGGTGAACAAATAAAGCAACTCAATTTAAGAGAGCCGAGAGAAAATTTTTGTGCTGCCCGATAAAATTGCCAAACCAGGAATTGTAGCTAAGTACGAATTTTTATTTATTGTGCATATGTACAGTATGGTTTAAATTAAACTTTCGCAACTTGAGTCACAGTAGATGGAAAAATATTTACCGTACGGAAATTATAGGAATTTACAGGAATGATATTCAGACAGCACACTGAAGGATCTGGGCTGTTAGCAATATTATACTCTGTTCATCATAAGGATATACCTGATGCAAACGTTACGCCATGTATTCTTCCGCATTTGTCTGAATCTCATTGGATTTCGTTTCACATGGAGCGGAAGCCAAACTGTGACCAGTACTGTCAAGTACGATCATAAGGATACGTTTTACACTGTGTTACATCCGTATAGATGGAGCTATAATGTGGGACAAGGCTTTACCGGCGCATTAAACTTGAACAGCACTGTCCGGCCAGCGGTCCAACTAACCTACAATGATGTGAGCAGATGCAGTTGAGATGTAAAAAGAGACGAGCAGAGCAGCAATACAGCTTCGAATGTTATTTAAGTTTTAGAGATAATGAAATAACATTCGGAGAAACTCCGGCACTACCGCGCTCTTCTTAGGTGACCAGACGGACGGCATTAAATTAACTTCTTATTCTCACTGACATAGTACTCTAATTACAGACAAGAGTGATGAAAATTTCTAACTTAAACATAGGGTAATGTTTCTGAGCAAGCTGTGTGTAGAAGGAAAAAGAAGGCATATCAAAAATGGCTACATACTAGAACTCAGGTAGACAGAGAAAGTTATGTTGAAGAAAGAAACAAAGCCAAACAGATAATTGCAGCATCCAAGAAGAAATCTTGTGAAGACTTTGGAAACAGGTTGGAGACTTTGGGTCAAGCTGCTGGAAAACCATTCTGGAGTGTAATTAGCAGTCTGCGAAAGGGAGGTAAGAAGGAAATGACAAGTATTTTGGACAGGTTAGGAAAACTTCTGGTGAGTCCTGTTGATGCCTTGGGCAGATGGAGGGAACATTTTGAAGAGTTGCTCAATGTAACTGAAAAAACGATCAGTAATGTTTCAGATTTCGATGTACTATGGGACAGGAATGATGATGGAAATAGGATCACATTTGAGGAAGTGGAGAAAATGGCCAATAGATTGCAGTGCAATAAAGCGGCTGGGGTGGATGAAATTAAGTCGTAACTCATCAAATACAGTGCAATGTCAGGTCTTAAATGGCTACACAGGATAATTGAAATGGCGTGGGAGTCAGAACAGGTTCCATCAGACTGGACGAAAGCAGTAATCACACCAATCTTTAAGCATGGAAACAGAAAAGATTGTAACAACTACAGAGGTATCTCTTTAATCAGCGTTGTGGGTAAAATATTCTCAGGTATTGTTGAAAGGAAAGTGCGAGTATTAGTTGAGGACAAATTGGATGAAAATCAGTGTGGGTTTAGGCCTCTTAGAGGTTGTCAGGACCAGAACTTTAGCTTACGGCAAATGATGGAGATATGTTACGAGTGGAACAGGGAATTGTATCTGTGCTTTATAGATGTAGAAAAGGCATATGACCGGGTTCCTAGGAGGAAGTTATTGTCTGTTCTACGAGATAATGGAATAGGGGGCAAACTTTTGCAAGCAATTAAAGGTCTTTACATAGATAGTCAGGCAGCAGTTAGAGTTGACGGTAAATAGAGTTCATGGTTCAGAGTAGCTTCAGGGGTGAGACAAGGCTGCAACCTGTCTCCACTGTTGTTCATATTTCTTATGGATCATATGTTGAAAACAATAGACTGGCTGGGTGAGATTGAGATATGTGAACACAAAATAAGCAGTCTCGTATATGCGGATAACTTAGTTGTGATGGCAGATTCGATAGAAAGTTTGCAACGTAATATTTCAGACAAACTTCCCATTGGCTTCTGTCTTGGGTTCTTCGGCCGACGTTCATCTAATGATTTTTCTGACGTTTCGCCAGCACGAGTGGCTGGCATTGTCAAAGCTTCACCCTCCATTGTCAGTGGTGAACTGGAGGCGAGCTCGCGGCCGCAGACTCTATGTACCTGGCGCGCCAACGTCCGAGGGCTTCTCCGCGGTCATTTCCGGTGCGGTTCTCCTCTTGCTACCTGCGACGGTCGTTCGCTGCAGTACGGGCAGCCAGGATCCGTTTACCTTAAGGCTTTCCTCTTTCTTGTTGAAACTGTTCGCGTGTTTTTGGATTTCTACAGCTTCTCTGAACAAGCGCGTGTGATAGTGCTTCTCTACAGCCAGAATTTCCGTGTCGGCGAATTTTATTACGTGGTCGGTCTCATTCAGTGCGTGCTCTGCCATGGCCGATTTCTCCACCTGCCCCAACCTGCAATGTCGCTTATGCTCTTTGATCCTGGTGTTAATTGATCGTCCAGTCATTCCGACATAAACTTTTCCTCATGTGCATGGTATACGGTATATTCCCGACATTGCCAGTGGGTCTCTTTTCTCCTTCGCCGATCTAAGACACTCTTTGATCTTCCTTGTCGGTTTGAAAATCGTCTTTACGCCGTGTTTGCGCAATATACGGCCAATTCTGTCCGTCACTCTGGGAATGTATGGCAGAAAGGCCGTACCCGACATTTCTTTTTCTGGTTCCTTACTTCGCCGAGTGTTTGGCTCTGTTACACTTCTAATGTAATTTGTGGAGTACCCATTGGTCCGCAGAACAGTTTCCAGGTGTTGCATTTCTCGTTTGAGGTGTTGAGGCTCACATATTCGTCCTGCTCTCGTTACGAGCGTACTCAGTTTCTTCAGCTTCTCAATGAAATGTCCTGAGTCCTTAATGTATGTGTCGGTCTTCCCCACGTGTGGCTGGAGCAGTGAGGCCAAGTGTTTCGCCAGTTTATACGTTGGTGAGCCAGGAGCGCCAACGTATAAACTGGCGAAACACTTGGCCTCTCTGCTCCAGCCACACGTGGGGAAGACCGGCACATACATTAAGGACTCAGGACATTTCATTGAGAAGCTGAAGAAACTGAAACTTGCACCAAACGACATCCTGGTCAGTTTTGATGTTGCTTCGTTATTTACGAAAGTGCCACTCAGTGACGCTCTGGAGCACATCGGTTCCATGTTCCCGCAAGACATCAAAAAGCTCTTCCATGCATGTCTCACCACGAGCTATTTCACGTGGAATGGCGATTTCTACGAACAGCTGGAAGGTGTCGGCATGGGTAGTCCTCTCAGTCCAGTGGTGGCCAACTTCTTCATGGAACAATTCGAAGCACAGGCACTGGACTCGGCGACTTGCAAACCTATGGTGTGGTACAGGTACGTCGATGATACTTTCGTGGTGTGGAGCCATGGTGAAGAACAGCTCGGCGAATTCCTGAGACACTTGAACAGCCTCCATGCCAACATAACATTTACCATGGAAGTAGAAAAGGACAAGAAACTGCCATTTCTAGATGTGCTGGTCACAAGGAACGGCGAAAACCTCGGACACAGCGTGTATCGGAAACCGACACACACGGACCGATATCTGCACAATCTGTCAAACCACCACCCGAGCCAGAAAAGAGGCATGATTAGTACGCTCGTAACGAGAGCAGGACGAATATGTGAGCCTCAACACCTCAAACGAGAAATGCAACACCTGGAAACTGTTCTCCACAAATTACATTAGAAGTGTAACAGAGCCAAACACTCGGCGAAGTAAGGAACCAGAAAAAGAAATGTCGGGTACGGCCTTTCTGCCATACATTCCCAGAGTGACGGACAGAATCGGCCGTATATTGCGCAAACACGGCGTAAAGACGATTTTCAAACCGACAAGGAAGATCAAAGAGTGTCTTAGATCGGCGAAGGAGAAAAGAGACCCACTGGCAATGTCAGGAATATACCGTATACCATGCACATGCGGAAAAGTTTATGTCGGAATAACTGGGCGATCAATTAACACCAGGATCAAAGAGCATAAGCGACATTGCAGGTTGGGGCAGGTGGAGAAATCGGCCATGGCAGAGCACGCACTGAATGAGACCGACCACGTAATAAAATTCGCCGACACGGAAATTCTGGCTGTAGAGAAGCACTATCACACGCGCTTGTTCAGAGAAGCTGTAGAAATCCAAAAACACGCGAACAGTTTCAATAAGAAAGAGGAAAGCCTTAAGGTAAACGGATCCTGGCTGCGCGTACTGCAGCGAACGACCGTCGCAGGTAGCAAGAGGAGAACCGCACCGGAAATGACCGCGGAGAAGCCCTCGGACGTTGGCGCGCCAGGTACATAGAGTCTGCGGCCGCGAGCTCACCTCCAGTTCACCACCGGCAATGGAGGGTGAAGCTTTGACAATGCCAGCCACTCGTGCTGGCGAAACGTCAGAAAAATCATTAGATGAACGTCGGCCGAAGAACCCGAGACAGAAGCCATTAGGCAGTTTGTTAACAAGTGGCCACGAAAGCCTTACCAATTTTAATATTTCAGAGCTAGATCAGGAATGTAAGGACTATAGTATGAAGATTAGCATCTCCAAAACGAAAGTAATGTCATTGTGAAAGAGATATACACGGATTGAGTGCCAAATAGGAGGAACAAAGTTAGAACAGGTGGACAGTTTCAAGTACTTAGGATGCATATTCTCACAGGATGGCAACATAGTGAAAGAACTGGAAGCGAGGTGTAGCAAAGCTAATGCAGTGAGTGCTCAGCTACGATCTACTCTCTTCTGCAAGAAGGAAGTCAGTACCAAGACTGCCGGCCATGGTGGCCAAGCGGTTCTAGGCGCTACAGTGTGGAACCGCGCGACCGCTACGGTCGCAGGTTCGAATCCTGCTTCGGGCATGGATGTGTGTGATGTCCTTAGGTTAGTTAGGTTTAAGTAGTTCTGAGTTCTAGGGGACTGATGTCCTTAGAAGTTAAGTCCCATAGTGCTCAGAGCCATTTGAACCATTTTTTTTCAGTACCAAGACTAAGTTATCTGTGCGCCGTTCAATCTTCCGACCAACTTTGTTGTATGGGAGCGAAAGCTGGGTGGATTCAGGCTACCTTATCAATAAGGTTGAGGTTACGGATGTGAAGGAAGCTAGGATGACTGCAGGTACTAGTAGATGCGAACAATGACAGGAGGGTGCCCACAATGAGGAAATCAAAGAAAAACTGGGAATGAACTCTATAGATATAGCAGTCAGGGAGAACAGGCTTAGGTGGTGGGGGCATGTTACGCGCATGGGAGAAGCAAGGTTACCCAAGAGACTCATGGGTTGAGCAGTGGAGGGTAGGAGCAGTCGAGGTAGACCAAGGAGAAGGTACCTGGATTCGGTTAAGAACGATTTTGAAGTAATAGGCTTAACATCAGAAGAGGCACCAATGTTAGCACTGAATAGGGGATCATGAAGGAATTTTATAAGGGGGACTATGCTTCAAACTGTACGCTGAAAGGCATAATCAGTCATAAATGATGATGATCATGATGATGATGATGATGATGATGAGTTGCGTGTAATGACAAAGCATACTGCAGGGATTTCCCCGTACTGTCGAATACCGAAGCCACTGAAAGTATTAATTACAGTCAGTCGTCTGGTAATCTCTTAGCTCCTCCCTTATCCGAATTTCAGTTCTGGAAGTGTCAAATGCTACGTTTATAACGAGCATGTCAACAACAGAATCTACGAAGCCAACCAGGCTCCGCATTTTCTCTTCTTCTTTTACGACGAGCCGTTCTATATCCCGCCAGCGTTCGGCAGTGACACTGGAAAAAGATGCGTGCGTTAGTTCCAGTACTTCTGGCAGCTTAACAGTCTTCTTACTTCTCGGGCCAAATCCCGCAACTTTGCTCCAGATCAATTCTGTTGGGTTCATATTGTAATGATTCAGTAGCAAATGTAAAAATGCATCATCTGTATGACTTGCCCGATGCTGTTTCTACGATACTTATCTACCTCTGTAGTATAAAATTATGGACATAGTCCAAAAAAAGAGGATTTGGTTTTCCATTTTTGCCTTAAAAATTAAATTGTTACGTTTTCTCAATTTAAGTAACTTTTGTGAAGAATCTTTCACAAAACATAAGTAATCAATAATTTGTATTTGAAATGAAAACGGGAATTTCGCGTACAATATGTAATTATAAATAAGAAGACGCGTATTATTCGTAAAAATGATGATGAGTTTTATAATTACGAGACGTAGGTATTTCAAATTGAACGAAAAAAAAATTATTCGCGGAAGACTTGAATTAACGAACCATTACCTGTAATTAGTTCACATTCCATTACGGTACCGTCTCCGCTACGAGTACGACATCGATTCATCTATCAACTGTAATACATAGAGTGGCTGGTGAAACTTCATAGGCGATTACCTCCGAAAAATTAATGAAAACATCAAGAACAGCCTATTTCTCGGCACTTTTTAATGGTATTCCACACTCGTGTTTCACTACGGAACAGAGAGCGGCCGCATTAACAGCGCTACAATCAGAGCACAACGCTGCAGAGGCTGTGACTTTGCACAATTTTTTAAATAAAAACTACGTAGGTAAAGCGTGATTAAGAAAAAAGTTGATGGCTGTTACTACATTTGAATATCTTAAAGCTTCATTTAACGTAACTTAGTAATAATATATCAAATATACAGGGTGATCCATTGATCGTGACCGGACCAAATATCTCACTAAATAAGCGTCAAACGAAAAACTAAAAAGAACGAAACTTGTCTAGCTTAAAGGGGGAAACCAGTTGGCGCAATGGTTGGCCCACTAGATTGCGCTGCCATAGGTAAACAGATATCAACTGCGTTTTTTTAAAAAAAATAGGAACCCCCGTTTTTATTAGATATTCGTGTAGTACGTAAGGAAATATAAATGTTTTAGTTGACCACTTTTTTCGCTTTGTCATAGATGGCGCTGTAATAGTCACAAGCATATGGCTCACAATTTTAGACGAACAGTTGTTAATTGCTAGGTTTTTTAAATTAAAATACAGAACGTAGGTACGTTTGAACATTTTATTTCGGTTGTTCCAATGTGATATATGTACCTTTGTGAGCTTATCATTTCGGAGAACGCATGCTGTTACAGCGTGATTAACTGTAAATACCACACTAATGTAATAAATACTCAAAATGATGTCCATCAACCTCATTACATTTGGCAATACGTGTAACGACATCCCTCTCGAGAGCGAGTAGTTCGCCTTCCGTAATGTTCGCACATGCATTGACAATGCGCTGACACATGTTGTCAGGCGTTGTTGGTGGATCACGATAGCAAATATCCTTCAACTTTCCCCACACAATGAAATCCGGGGACGTCAGATCCGGTGAACGTGCAAGCCATGGTATCGTGCTTTGACGACCAATCCACCTGTCATGAAATGTGCTATTCAGTACCACTTCAATCGCAAGCGAGCTATGTGCCCGACATCCATCACGTTGGAAGTACATCGCCATTCTGTCACGAAGTGTAACATCTTGTAGTAACATCGGTAGAACATTACGTAGGAAATTAACATACATTGCACCATTTAGATTGCCATCGATAAAATGGGGGCCAATTATCCTTCCTCCCATAATGCCGCGCCATACATTAATCCGCCAAGGTCGCTGATGTTCCACTTGTCGCAGCCATCGTGGATTTTCCGTTGACCAATAGTGCATACTATGCCGGTTTACGTTACCGCTGTTGGTCAGTGACGCTTCATCGCTAAATAGAACGCGTGCAAAAAATAGGTCATCGTCCCGTAATTTCTCTTGTGCCCAATGACAGAACTGTACACGACGTTCAAAGTCGTTGCCATGCAATTACTGGTGCATAGAAATATGGTATGGGAGCAATCGATGTTGATGTAGCATTCTCAACACCGATGTTTTTGAGATTCCCGATTCTTGAACAATTTGTCTGCTACTGATGTGCGGATTAGCCGCGACAGCAGCTAAAACACCTACTTGGGCATCATCATTTGTTGCAGGTCGTGGTTGGCGTTTCACATGTGGCTGAACATTTTCCTTAAATAACGTAACTATCCGGCGAACGGTCCGGACACTTGGATGATGTCGTACAGGATACCGAGCAGCATACATATCACACGCTCGTTGGGCATTTTGATCACAACAGCCATACATCAACACGATATCAACCTTTTCCGCAATTGGTAAAGGGTCCATTTTAACACGGGTAATGTATCGCGAAGTAAATACCGTCCGCACTGGCGGAATGTTACGTGATACCACGTATTTTTACGTTGATGACTATTACAGAGCCATCTATCACAAAGCGATAAAGTGGTCCAACTAAAACATTCATATTTCTTTACGTACTACACGAATATGTAACAAAAAATGGGGGTTCCTATTTAAAAAAAAAAAAACGCAGTTGATATCCGTTTGACCTAAGCCAGCGCCATCTAGCGGGCCAACCATAGCGCCATCTGGTTTCCCCCTTCAAGCTAGACATGTTTCGTCTTTGTAGTTTTTTTGTTTGATCCTTATTTCGTGGGATATTTGGTCCGGTCACGATCATTGGACCACCCTGTATAAGTAGGACCTACTTCCAAGAGCGTAACATCACCATTATACGTGTGCTACGGCTTCTGACCAATCATCGCGTTTGTGTTTGTTTACATTTGGTTTATTCTTATGATGAACGGATTATTGTGTCAAATCTTGCCGTTAGGCGCAGGTACTGGTACGGCAATGAAGGTATCGAAACACAACCATCGCAGTGTGTCTTACAACTGCAGAAGTCAACATTGGTCTGGACAAGGTGAGCAGAGTTTTACTCATAAAGTATTTTATCAAAACAACAGCCACAGTGCAGATACTCTTCGTTCGTATCGACAAATGAAAGGAATACAAAGACTCTTTCCTAACTGGGGTTGAAGAAGATGACTTGATATTCGAACTAATTGGCGATACGGGACACGACAGAATGCCGGACGCAACGTGCGATCTTCAAGCAGTGCACGAACTGTGCCACGTCAGCTGAGTATTCCATGGTTGTTTCGGACAGCTGTAGCACAGCAGTCTCTAGTGCCGCTCCAGGCTGTCATGGATAAAGATGGTCGTTACACTGAGCAACGTTGGTAAACCGGAAAGTACATATGGTACGCAATTAACCAAAGTCGTCAAGTCGTATTGGAAAAAAATGTGTTTTTTGAATGGTTTATTCGTTATTTCTCTTCCACGTGCCCTTACAAATGTTTCCAGAAAGATTCATTGTCCTACGAACAGCTGCTTTTCATGGAGGCACTTTCAAGCAGCGCAAGTTCTGTTATAACCAATCTGTGGTACATAAGGTGGAATATATAACTGAATCTGTAAGCAATATGCGGATATATACTACATGAAATTTAGTACACTTGCAGCCATCGTAGGTGGTGACGTCGGCTTTAATTCGCCTGTGTGTCGAATTGATTTGACTTTGGATGAAAGACTGGGATACATCATTCCATGCTGTTTCAGTTGTGTGTCAGAGGTCATCAAGCACAATAGCTGGCGATTGGCGGCAAGCCACTCTCTCGACAACTCATGTCCAGAAGCGTTCTTGAGTGAGAGATCTGGAGAACTCACTGGCCGTGGCACCAGCTTTTGCGTTGAGGTAATTTATAACAGGGTGGGCAACGTCTGACTTTGTGCTGTCTTTATGGAAAACACTCTAAAATAGATCTGGAAGGTACCATATAATTCTTAATACCAATACGTCGGAAAACTAAGTCCTGCTATCAAAATTATCGCCTATGCGATGATGGTGTTCTGAACACAACAGCACCCCTTGTTCGCCCACAGCTTGAATACTGCTCACCGGTGTGGAATCCGTACCAGATAGTGTTGATAGAAGAGATAGAGAAGATCCAACGGAGAGCAGCGTGCTTCGCTACAGGATCATTTAGTAATCGCTAAAGCGTTACGGAGATGATAGATAAACTCCAGAGAAAGACTCTGCAAGAGAGACGCTCAGTAGCTCGGTATGGGCTTTTGTTGAGGTTTCGAGAACATACCATCAGCGAGGAATCAAGCAGTATATTGCTCCCTCCTACGTATATCTGGCGAAGAGACCATGAGGATAAAGTCGGAGAGATTAGAGCCCACACAGAGGCATACGGACAATCTTTCTTTTCACGAACGAGACTGGAACAGAAAGGAGAACCGATAGAGGTACTCAAGGTGCCCTCCTCCACACACCGTCAGGTGGCTTGCGGATTATGGGTGTGGATGTAGATTAGCGCGTGTGCTAGGCACTTGTTGATTATATATGGCAGTGTTCGCTCTCCTCGGAGCCTGAACTCATGAATGCGTGTCAGAAAACATAGACACACATCATACAATCAAAGCAATACACGGATAATTTCAGTCTGGTGCTTTAAGCATTACCTGTTATATACAAACAGATGGTACTTAATAACACGCATTTTAAATGCTGTGTAATCAATATTTAGCTATCACACAGTCTTCGATAGTCTTCATGGCTAGCTGAAATCAGATCTTTCAGGGAGCATGTAGCTGGACACAGTTTTTAGACGATAAGATGTTCCACGGTTTGTTCTTCTCTGCATTCACACTGGACGAATTCAAAGAAAATATCCACTTCCTCAAGGTGGTCTTGCACGTGCCGACTCCATATCGTAGTCTACTGAGCGTTTTTAATGTCGACCAACTTTCTTCATGGCCCGAAGGCAAGTTGTCATATGGCACCATCCATTCTGTGATGTTTCGGTCTCAGTTACGCCAGAAATGCTATAGGCATTTCAGTGAGAGTACCTGTAGTATGGGTGAAACCGCTTCTTGATATGAAATGGGTAGTCGCTGGTGAGTACCCATATAGGTGCCCGCCCGGTTGGCCGTGCTGTCTAACGCACGGCTTTCCGGATGGGAAGGAGCGCCTGGTGCCCGGCACGAATCCGCCCGGCGGATTACAGTCGAGGTCCGGTGATCCGGCCAGTCTGTGGATGGTTTTTAGGCGGTTTTCCATCTGCCTCGTCGAATGTGGGCTGGTTCCCCTTATTCCACCTCAGCTACACTATGTCGGCGATTGTTGGGCAAACAAGTTCTCCGCGTACGCGTACACCACCATTACTCTACCACGCAAAACATAAGGGTGACACTCGTCTGGTGTGAGACGTTCCCGTCTGGAACCGCAAGACCGCTACGGTCGCAGGTTCGAATCCTGCCTCGGGCATGGATGTTTGTGATGTCCTTAGGTTAGTTAGGTTTAACTAGTTCTAAGTTCTAGGGGACTAATGACCTCAGCAGTTGAGTCCCATAGTGCTCAGAACCATTTGAACCATTTTTTTGAGACGTTCCCTGGTGGTCCACCGTGGGCCGAACCGCACAATAACCCTGGGTTCGGTGTGGGGCGACGGAGGGGTGAAGTGGACTGCGATTGTCGTCGTGGGGTTGTGGACCACTGCGGCTGCGGCGGGGACGGAGCCTCTCCGTCGTTTCTAGGTACCCGGTTAACATAACATAACATAACCCATACAGGTAATTTCTTTTTGATCGGGTGGTAGAGTCACTTCGGATGCTCGGGTGTCGGACGGATTCCTACTTGAAATTAGACGTTTTGGAGTAGAGTTGATTTCAGGCAGCCTGTGACAGTTCTGGAAATCTCGTTGAGGGCAACGTCAACCTGTCTGGCCTAAACGGGAGCGATAATAGACAGGACAGACAAATTATACTGCAGAGTAACAGGCCTAAGGCTGATTTTCTCATAACACGGGGATCGTCCGCCAAGTTAAATCAGCTAGTTTCTGGAGGATGTTATTTTTTGCTTGTATCTTCATTTTGGTGTTTAAACAGTAGTCGATGAAGGGTAACTCCTAACATTTTGGTGTAGTACTCTGTTCCAGTTGGGTTTCTTCATATGTCACGTGAAATTTCCTTCTCGCTTGTCTGTTTTCTTAGGCGGAAGGTGCGTACTTGTGTTTTTAATGGATTATTCTTTTAGCTGATTGTCTTCGCAGTAGGGACTGCGAGAACTTCCTTTCAACATGTTAGAAACTTGTATCTTGTGCTGCTATTGCAGGGTCGTCTGCGTTGATGTAACCTTTTGTTCCTTCTGGGCAGGTTTGGGCGTTGGTGCAGATGTTAAAGACGATGGACGCTATGACGCTTCCTTGTAAGAGGCTATTTTTCTGGTTCATCCATCGAGTAACGAAGATAATTAAGATGTTCATGATACTGAATGCAGAAACTGTACTCGTAACGAAAGACAACGTGGAGTCAATCCTTATTCGTACGTCGTAGTAGGGCGCACCAGTGCTGGCACTGTCCATGTGGATGCTTCAGTTCAAGCATAGGAGCCCATTTTGTGACTCAGTGCGTGGGGTGACGGGTTAATAATAATAAATAATTTTATATATTATTCTATGTAGTCATAAGTAATAGGAGGAAATGCTTGAAATTGTTGTTGAGTTGCTGTAAATATTGGAATATTGTTAGCCGTCTTTTACGAGAGCCTGGAAACTATTTCTGTGGTCAGCCAGAAAATGACGGAGAGCATACTAACCATAGTTTCCAGTCTGAAAGTCCACATTCTTATCCAGTCCACTGAAAGAAATTTTTCTGTTCCCTGTTGCTCAGCGGCATCGGGACTATAATTACAGATGAAGATTTTGAGTTCTAATTGATAGATATATTTGGCAAAGTTTCACAGGCGCACAACATTGTAATCTTCACTGCGTTAATACAGACAGTTAATTTCTATGTTCTAAACAGCACTATGAGCAGTTCAGAGGTGACTTCTGCGGTACGTTCATACTAAATTGTCTTTCGCTCTGGGTACTGATAATCAAAATAAATGCTCGCCACAAAAGTGGAAAATAATTGTCACTACTTGCCACGCAGATTTTGTTAACATTACGGGCGGCACGCTAACAGTTACTTCCGCGAAATCTAAGCGATTCAGGATGGTGTACAGTCCTCGTGAGTACACTTTCTATTATTTACTGAAAATATGCGTTTAGTAACAGCCTGTTTCTGACGTTATCCGAGGCAACGCGCACTCCGGTGTTTGACGCTGGTCGTACAATGGCTGGGTGCGAAGTAAACCTAGACTTGCCTCTCGGGCCATATACGTGGCGCAGCGTACGGCCAAGGGAACACCTACTGTGATCCGCTCTATGCCCACGGTAGCAGCCTCAAAACGGCCGCTTCCTCGGGCACACAATATTATATAACACTCTTGTGCATTAATTTAGAATCTTCGTAATTTTTGTATGCGTGTACTTAAGATGGTTAAAATCTCAGAAAAGGTTTTAGCTCGCCTGCATTTAAACTTTGTCCTCAAGAGTTTTCAAAATGGAACTGACGGTAGAACCTGACCACTGAACTACAACTTTAATAAACCTTGTATTTGTTATTAGTTTCATCCAGGCATTGAAACTTGTTATAGCTCTAGTATTTAAAAGTTTTCATCACGTGCTGTAACCAAAACATTCTATCATTGATATAACAGATGCTTAATCTACAACAAATAAGGAAGTTTTTGTTCCAAATTTAATTTTTTGCAAATTACTGGAAAACTGTTAGAGGTAGCTCAATGGTGGTTACACAATTAATGTTCTTATGTTGAAGTGAAGCTTCATACAAACTTTCATATTGAAACACGTATGTAACGCAGCAGCGATGGCGAGGCATTGTAGCATCTGTGACCAGAGAGTATGCGCTTGACCGCGCGAGTGTTGCGAGCGGTTCTCAGTCAGTAGTGGTCTTTGCGAGTTAGTTGTCGCTATGCAGAGTAGCAGTCAGTCAGTCGTTGCGAGTCTGTAGCTCTGTCTAGTTGAGAGCAGTACTCAGTCTGTAGTCGTCATGCAGAGCGGTCGGTCAGTAGTAGCAGCCCAGTGCGGTTGTGTGATGTAGGCGGTCGGCAACAATGGTCAAGATGAGGAATAAGGTATACTGTTAATTAATATAATCATTAGATAATGAAAAATTTTATTTATTGTAATTATTCTCCAACAAGTCTCCCAATAATAATTTTTTTATTTCAAAAGCATTTTCTCAAAAATTTAATTTTTTATTGAACTCAAGATTTCGTTGCACTTCCCATTTCATTCCACTTCTTTTGAAGAAAAATTCCACTAAAATCACAAAAAAAGAGAATATTATTATTTGCAATGCAGTTCCTCCAAGCGGTGCGCAACAACAAGAGCAGATATGTGACATCCATTTATTATGAGGTAAGACTTTAATTCTGATTGTTTTACACAGGGCCAAAGACCGATATTTCGGTTTAATTGTATTTTCTTGTCACTGAACGGACTTTAAATTTTGTGAAAAAATTTATATTTGAGTCAGATTGCGAATTTCACATTTTTGTTGCCATTGTCAGTACATTTGATTGTGGGCAGGTTACGTATAGAGCCATGTCCATCAGCATTTCTAATTAGTATCGTCCTTTTCTTTTAAAATTTTTGTGGGGAGATTACACTTGGCTCCCATTTCTATTAAGTACTGCTATATTTTCTTATAAAAAATTGTGGTGGGGAGGTTACACTTGGCGACACCCAGTCCAGGATCGAATTTCGTTGAGAGTCTTTTGAGCGACAGTCAGATATCTGCTCTTATTTGCTTAGATATAATTAGGATTTGGCGCAACGCTTTTATTAACTTGTGACTTTCTTTCTACAGGTCAACGGCAATTTGTTGCTCTATTGTATTTGTGTGTTGTTTTTGCATTTGTGCTTATTGTTTTGTGAAAATTTGTGACTATTGTAAAAATGCCGCGAAAGACTGTGAATAGTGTATCGCGAAGTATTACGAACGAAATTACCGGCTCAAATGACTTTACCGATAGGACATGTGACACGCAGTGTAATGATGACAATCCTGCGTTCACTAACAATCAGTGTATTCCAACCACTAATGATGACTTTTGTCTTAATGATGAACAAACGAACTCGGTTATGTCGTCTGTTAACTTGACGACAATTGATGACGCAGAATGCTCTATGGTAATGAGCGCTGCCGAGCTTAACACACCCGATTTAGAAAATCCAAGTAATGTACAGACAAATTTGTCTAATGAAAATGAACAGGATACTGAAAGTACGACGGATTTATTTAATTCCGAAATAATGTCTGACAGTGTACATCCGACTGCTCAGAATAACCAAATGGTTACAGTAAGCGTGAAAGTTCCAGATCCACCACTAAACAGCACAGAGAGTATAAACGCTAACTTTGGTTTTGAACAAATTATGGCAAGATTGCTCAAACAACAATTTTGTGAACAGGATAAAAAATTTAATAAAATTAATGAAAAACTTGACAAAAATGACGAAAATTTCAAACAACTTAGTGAACAAATTACAGCCGTTGCCGCGCAGTGCCATGACACTAAGGAACAGTTGCGCGTGGAAATTGAGGCTTGTTCACAAAAAAATAGCGAAGAAATAAAGTCTGTTGCGCAAGAATTAAGGGAAACGCAAACAGCCGCGACAAATACACTCAGAGACGAAATTAGCGGAGTCGCCAAACAGTGCTCTGAAAAGCTACACAATTACGGGACGAGTTTAGAGCAATGACGGTAGAACTTTCGCGCACTATGGACGCAAAGATAGACACGAAATTCGAACAGCAGAACACTCAGATTAACGAGCGCTTTAGTCAGTACATACAGAACAGTGATACGCGTTTCCGCAGATTTATTCAAGATCAAAACAAAGTAAAACGACAAGTCATGGAAACAATCACTGCACAAAGACAAGAGGACAAACGTAAAATATTCGCGAAAGCGAAGACGTATGTAGACAATAATATTACTACAGTGTCCGACAGAATTAATACCATAGAACAATTGAACGCGGAATTACGGGATGAAATTTCTGACCTTAAATCAAAAACAGATACACACACAGTAAATATTCAAACAGTGACAGATAGATTCGAACAGTTAGATCTAACACAGGATTGTGATGTTATCAAAGCTGATGTTAAAAAACTGAGCGAAACTACGCGCAAGTTGCAAAAACAGATTAATGCGTCTGATTCTAAAACCGATGATCAGGTTAAAATACTGACTGAAAAATGTGATGAATTGGCCAGTCGTATTGATGTTATCGAAAATACTAATGACAATAAATCAGACGATACTGCACCGGTTTCTTTTATCCAAACACCTGAATTTCAAAATTTACAGCTGACAATTAATGAAATCGATTCATCTAACAACACGTTACGTCGGAAGTTATCAAATTTACAACAAGAAGTAACAGAGATGAAAAACATTTCAGTTAATAACATACCACAACAGACGCCACTTTATGAACATTTGTTAGACTCACGCAGCGTGTATAATGTGAGCAATTTACAGCAACTACGCGACTTAAAATCCGAAAAGTCACGCGAATTAAAATCTGAAAAGCTACGCAACTTGAAAACCGAAATGACAGAGACGAACAGATTCACACACAAACCCGAACGTGTTCTCAAATTCAGTGACGAGAACGTTGATAATAAGCAGTTCGCATTTGTAAGAAAATGTAAGGAATTTAATAATGGCAGAACACAGATACACGATTTGCACTGTATACGACAATTTATTTTTGTACTTTCACCGCTATTATCTGTAATGGAGAAACTAGCTTTGAACCTGAAGCGACAAATTGCTATTGTATTTTCATCAGCATTGCCTGTAATGAGGAAACTAGAATTAACATGGATACAACTATTTGCTTTTGAATTTTTACCGCTATTGCGTGCAACGCAAAAGCTAAAATTTATTTGCAGTGCGTAATGACCTCAGGGGATTCATTACGCTTTAATGAATATGTGCCGTAGCGAGCATAGGGCCCCGAGCTGTAGTAGTGCTGTTTCATCTTTAGTTTTCTGCACTGCTGCCTTTTCTTCTACTATCCTTTATATCTATCCAAACTGCTCTTTAACTATTGCTCTTTGTAGTATTAAGAAACGTATGTAATGAAAACCGGATACGACAAATCTTTTACCGAATGTGACAATTTTCAGTAGGCACTCCAGAACCAGCGTAATTTTAATTACAGATAAAATCGTAATCATCAGTATGTGTAAAAGTAAAATTAACAGCAAACGCATTTTTTGGTAACAATAGATGTTTTTCACCACAATAGCATGAAAGTCAACCGCTTAGCATACGTAACCAACAATGCAGTCTACAAGGTGAACCAAACTTTAATGTTTCGCCGCGTGCATGTATAGTCTCAGCGCCAACAAATAGTAACGCATGGCAGCAAAGAAATAACTACGTACAGACAACACACTATTTCAACTCGCATCGCTATGCGCCGTATAGAAATTACTATCATGACAGACGTAAAAATGATGAGCACAATTTTCAGCGTACATTTAATAACAGTCGATCTTTTCAGCAGCAAGAACATTAGCAACAACACATTATCATGAATGATCCAGACAATAGGTGTCATCCATAGCGTAACACGTCAGTATGAAATAACAGAACAGTTCATACAGTGGATATGCCACAACATTCTCCCGTAAATAATAACACGTACGATAGAATTTAACCAGATACAGCACAGATTGCATACTACAGTAACGCAAACATTACTTTTGACAAGCAGAATTTTGCTCACGAGAATGTTATTTGAAACATGCTCTGTTGAATGCACCACTTTTATCGCACACAGATCTTACTAGAAATTTTTCCATTGCCACCGACAGTTCCAATACCGCTTTAGGCGTACATATTTTCCAAGAAATTGAAGAAGAAGGCTCAACAGTAATTAAAAACATCGCATTTGCAAGTCGCATTTTGTCACCTGCTGAACGAAATTATTCCGTCACAGAACTTGAAACATTATGTGTTGTATGGGCTTTCACGAGATTTAGGCACTTTCTTTACGGCAGACATACCACCGTCTACACAGACCATAGAGCGATACAATTTTTACTTTCAGCTAAATTCACTTACGACAGGTTAAGCAGATGGAAACTATATTTACAGGAATTTAATTTTACAATAGTTCACATTCCTGGTACGCAAAATGTTATAGCAGACGCACTATCGCGTTCTCTCAGTAACAATCAGCAAGACGTAGCAACCAACTTCTGCAAAGCAAATTTCAGTGTCATGTACATTCAGCAGGTTGCATTTGAAAATTTTATTTCATCGTCATTACAGGACATAGCACAAGAACAAAATAAGGACAATGTGTGGAAAGAAATTAAACACCTTTGGCAAGATAGGAAAAATGTTACGATTAGGAACCACTACACTGTACGCAATGACATTCTGTTTCGCCGCTCTCATCCTGACAGCAACATTTGGTTATTATGCATTCCTGACGAACTGGTTAACAAACTAATTTGGTACACTCATTTAAGTTACGCACATTACGGAGCACGAAAATGTTTTCTTATACTGAGACAGAACTGTTATTTTACCAACATGGAAAAACGTATACGACGAGTTTTAGCGTCTTGTAAAATTTGCCAGAAAGCTAAATCAGACACCACTTCACATATTCCTCCTTTATATCCCATTATACCTGTGAAATTAAGACACATGGCCGCAGTAGATATTTTTGGTCCGATTCCGAGAACTAACAGAGGTTTTTGCTACATTTTTGTCGCTGTTGAGCTCACTTCAAAATTTGTTACTTTCACTCCGTTACGCAAAGCTACTGCTAAAACTGTTTCGAAAGCATTTGTAAAACATTTTCTATTTCATGTAGGGCATGTAATGAAAGTAATTTCTGATAATGGATCTCAATTTCGTAGTAATGTATGGACACGCATGTTACGAGCTAGAAACATTTCTCCGATCTATATATCCAAGTACCACGCTTCTTCGAACCCTTGTGAAAGATTAATGAAGGAAATTGGTAAGCTGTGCAGAATATACTGCCACAAAAGACATATTGATTGGGATACACACATACTCTCATTCCAAGATGTAATTAATTCCATTCCAAATGAATCCACTATGCTATCTCCGACTGTTATACTGAAAAACGTTGAACCACCGAACAAAATTAAAGAATTAATAGAATTCCCCAAAAATCGTCGCCTACGACACCACGAAATAATTGACATTGCGCTGAACAACATCAAACGTGCCGCAGAGCGCCGGAGAAGACAGCAAAAACAGGTTTGTACACGCCGCGACTTTCACGTTGGACAGAAGATATTAGTACGTACACACTATTTATCCAGCAAATTAAAAGGTAAGTGCAGTAAATTTGAACTTCTATACGCAGGTCCGTATCGGATTCGCAGTATCCCTCACCCCAATGTTGTACACGTCGAAACTTTGAGAACCAGAAAATCGAAAGGCAATCACCATATCTCAAACATTAAACCGTTTATTGAGTGAAACCACTGTATGATTCAACACACTATGATGCCATTTACTAATGCAATTAATTCACCTGACTAATTATTGATGATTATCGTATTTTTTTTTTCTTGGCAAGTGCCCGGCAAGGTAAGGTTAGCAGGTCGCTTTTCTTGTCGTTACACATCAGACTGTGCACATTTTCCATTTTTTTGTGTATATGACTGTACTCCAGTTTTGTTTGTATGCACTATGAAATAGTTAAGATATAACACACACCAGTCGACTTTGACATTTTTTTTTTTTTGCCTTATGACATCTCAACATCGTGACTGTTTCACATTTTTTTTGCTACTGCATTGTATTATTCTGTGTACATTTTTTCGCATCCGAACACTGTCAATGTCTTGGACATATTACGTTTTCTGTCATGTTATGCTGTATGGTTAATTGTGTCACCATAAACCAGTCATTATCTAGTGGATATATGATTTAAATGCAGGACATTAATCTTTGTTCATCAATTTCAGAAAGGAATGATGATTCTAAGAAATAAATTTAACATAAATGGGAATTTCACCTACGGAATAAACGAAAGGAGATGCAATAACTTTATGAGGAAGAGTAAAGGGATCAGGATTAACTAGCATTAACAAGACTATACTGTACTCATCACAGAATAGCAGTCTTAACTAATTTTTTCTTTCAGATTACAAGGTGATTGATGCAGGCTGTCAGAGAGAACTACACATCTTAGTTTTAGTGATGAAATATGCTAGAGATAAGGAATAGTTATGTAATGAGTAATGAAGTGATTTTTTGCAGATGATAGTGAATACTGATGAATAATGATGAAGGAAATGGTATTATGAATAATGAAGTTTTTCTCTACAGGTGATGATAATGGTGAAGTTATGATGATATGGATAATGAAGTTTTTTTTTTCTTTATGCTACGTAGTTATTTAAGTATTTGTTGCGGTTTGCTTTGACAGCAGGTGTTACATTGCATAGTAGGATGACGGAAAGTTTTGGAAAGGACAGCTATGGAACACATTTTATACACATTTCACTACTTGTTAATTCGAAGTTCACTACTTTTCAGCATAGTGTGCGTTTCTTCTTTCAGGTCAATAATCCGTTTTTGTATTTTTTCCAGGAGAAGTTTTTCATGACACTTACTAAACCTGTTACTTATTATACCTGTTCTAGTACTTGCATTTTTATATTTTTTACCCATTTGTGTTTATCATTTATAAATGTGATCACATGTACTGCCTTGTTACATAATCTTGCTACAGCTGACTCATGACGAATGACGTTACCTATCCTCATTTGCAGCAATAGGTCAAAAGCAAAAAGTATTATGCCTCAGCAATTAATTATCGATCCCAACGCAATGCATTGCTACCAAAAAAAATGTATTACCAGTCCCACATAATGTCACTAGTTTATGATAATTCTGAATAATACTGATCAACTCTGAATAGCATGTCACTCGAGTAATGACCTCTTAATGAGACTATATTCAAAATAATGCTTTGTCACTAGCTAATAACTGCCACTGTTTATTGTAATGCCTGTGATTACTAATGATTTGACTGTAATTAACTGATTTTTAATAATGACTTCGTAATAATCTGAATAATACTGAATGATGATTTTATTCAATACTTGCTGGCCACTGAGTGCCAATAATTAATGTCACTCCACGAATTGTTATTAATTATGCCATTGATTAGCTCTTGTTTCCAATGTTGATACTTTGTAATTTGAAATAAATGTGATTGTTTAATAATGCTTTGTAATTAATTAAGGCTAATAACTCTTAATTTATTGAAATGACAAATGATCAATTAATTAACTGTAATTATACAAATGATTAATTAACTGTAATTAGACAAATGATTAATTAACGACAAATGATTAATTAACTGTAATTATACAAATGATTAATTAACTGTAATTAGACAAATGATTAATTAACGACAAATGATTAATTAACTGTAATTAGACAAATGATTAATTAACGACAAATGATTAATTAACTGTAATTATACAAATGATTAATTAACTGTAATTAGACAAATGATTAATTAAAGACAAATGATTAATTAACTGTAATTAGGAGAAGGTTAATGATTCTTGATTATACTCTGTAACTGAAAAGAATGCGATTATTTCATAATGCTTTGTAACCAGGAAAAGAAGGCTACTGATTCTATGTAAAACAATTAATGAACATTTTTCTGTAATACTACATACTTGGTACAGAAATGTTCAATAACTGGGCTATGAATGCCACGAACTATCAATGAAGACTGTAATTGTCAATATTATGTGACTTGATGTCCTTCACCTCATAAGCTGACTACCCTGAATTACTGCAATGTCCATTTGTCCTGTTTATCCCAGTGATCATGGAGCACTATATTTGGTTTTGCACTAATTCTACGTTGGTGTGCCTTGTAAGAGTGTGGTGTTGACACGACATGCTGTCCACCACCATGAGCGATGAAGACATTATTATGGTCCCACTGTTTGGTGTACCTAATGTACTGCCAAAATGAAAACATGGAACATTACTACGACAGTTCAGTGTCTTGGCTAC
Organism: Schistocerca americana; assembly: GCF_021461395.2. Lineage (NCBI taxonomy): Eukaryota > Metazoa > Arthropoda > Insecta > Orthoptera > Acrididae > Schistocerca > Schistocerca americana. Next base: position 494,566,827 of record NC_060124.1, on the reverse strand, counting down.
ACTGATAAATTCTGATGGGAAAAGAACTTCAAGTTGTGTCACTTGGTGTTGTACTACTGTGGAAAGATATGGACTTTCAGAGCAGCTGTGTGCAATCTAAAGTGCTACAACCATGATGCAATCCTTCCCTTTCCTATCCTGATTCTTGTCACATAAAGAAAAAATTTTTTTTTTTTGGTAACATCATTTATGTTCATAGGTTATACATTTTTCGATTCGCTAAACTCCAGTGTGAGTACACTTATGTCACTGGTCGACATGATGTTTGCCATTATGTTTATTTGTTGTGAAAATACTAAAGACATTTTTCAGTGCATGTGCACTTTGGACATGAATTTTTTTTATTGCCATTATGTTTATTTGTTGTGAAAATGCTAAAGACATTTTTCAGTGCATGTACACTTGTCAACATAATATTTTTTGCCAGTCTGTTTATTTGTTCTGAATATGCTAAAGAATTTTTTCAGTGCCTGTGCACTTTGTTATCTGTCAAATAATTTATATATACTTTTCTGATTTGCTACTATGTTTTGTACTCACATTTTGTCTTTGTCTGATATATTTTGTACTTAGTGCGTGTGCACAACATTTACTTTATGTACTACATCTAATTATTCTTGCCAGTCTGTTTATTTGTTCTGCATATGCTAAAGAATTTTTTCAGTGCCTGTGCACTTTATCTGTCAAAAAGTTTGTATATACTTTTCTGATTTGCTACTATGTTTTGTACTCACATTTTGTCTTTGTCTGATATATTTTGTACTTAGTGAGTGTGCACAACATTTAAATATTCTGTAAGTTGTAGGATTTTGTTAATTAAAGAAAAATTTTGCCGCGCTTGGCAAGTCCAAATGACTCACCATCGCTGCCAAATTTTTGCCCCCCGAGTGGAGGGTTATGAAACACGTATGTAACGCAGCAGCGATGGCGAGGCATTGTAGCATCTGTGACCAGAGAGTATGCGCTTGACCGCGCGAGTGTTGCGAGCGGTTCTCAGTCAGTAGTGGTCTTTGCGAGTTAGTTGTCGCTATGCAGAGTAGCAGTCAGTCAGTCGTTGCGAGTCTGTAGCTCTGTCTAGTTGAGAGCAGTACTCAGTCTGTAGTCGTCATGCAGAGCGGTCGGTCAGTAGTAGCAGCCCAGTGCGGTTGTGTGATGTAGGCGGTCGGCAACAATGGTCAAGATGAGGAATAAGGTATACTGTTAATTAATATAATCATTAGATAATGAAAAATTTTATTTATTGTAATTATTCTCCAACAAGTCTCCCAATAATAATTTTTTTATTTCAAAAGCATTTTCTCAAAAATTTAATTTTTTATTGAACTCAAGATTTCGTTGCACTTCCCATTTCATTCCACTTCTTTTGAAGAAAAATTCCACTAAAATCACAAAAAAAGAGAATATTATTATTTGCAATGCAGTTCCTCCAAGCGGTGCGCAACAACAAGAGCAGATATGTGACATCCATTTATTATGAGGTAAGACTTTAATTCTGATTGTTTTACACAGGGCCAAAGACCGATATTTCGGTTTAATTGTATTTTCTTGTCACTGAACGGACTTTAAATTTTGTGAAAAAATTTATATTTGAGTCAGATTGCGAATTTCACATTTTTGTTGCCATTGTCAGTACATTTGATTGTGGGCAGGTTACGTATAGAGCCATGTCCATCAGCATTTCTAATTAGTATCGTCCTTTTCTTTTAAAATTTTTGTGGGGAGATTACACTTGGCTCCCATTTCTATTAAGTACTGCTATATTTTCTTATAAAAAATTGTGGTGGGGAGGTTACAATATTTAAAAAGGCTAATATTTACCGCCTTCAATGTTTTCTTAAACACGCGCGTTCTGGCCAAAATATTTCTTTAATACCGTTGAGACTTGTACCAGCTAATTCTGACTGACATCTGCACATCATGACCAATTTTTGGGTTTCTAGTTTTATTATTTAGCGCGCCTTATTCTTTTTCGTGAAATGATGTATTTAGGGAAAAATACTGATCGGATCACTCTGAGACTTGACAGTTTACAAATTAATATACTAAACTACATGCTAACAAAGTTTGGAAAAGCAAGTTTAACGTTTAATTCCACTCTTAAATTATGGTGCAATACTTGCGTGCTGCGTAGAGACGCGTTGTGGTGACGTAAGACCCGACACACTCTCTCGCCTCTGTATTTCCCCGATGATACCGCGCTTGTTACGCCACAAGTGAACGTAATATGCCTATACGTACCTGTACGGCCAATCGTACGACACGTCTATCCTCTGGGACGCTAGGCTTATGGGGTCAGATGAGAACGTTCTTGGCACTGGAATGGGATTAGGGACGGCGGTTACCGCTGAAACAACTAGTTTAGTTATATCGCCATTTTAACGTGTTAAAATCACTCGGAATAACCGGCTTCTTAAAAAGAGAATAGGTTTTTTATTGCTTCTGTTTACAGTAATAAACGTAGACATCGAGCAAAGACTGAAAATTTCTAAGACTGCCGCGGATTTCTGCAACGTACATTTCAAGATACGCATAATCTAAATATCAGTTATAGCATGTAGGTAAAAGAAAGGAGTTGCGCACAGTAAAAAGTCATCTGTATTCTCATATTGGTTCTATTTTTTTTTTTTAGTCTCTCCTCACAAATCATGTTTTAATAAAGGATCACAGCAATGTTAACGCATTACGAATATTCTGTGATCAACGATGAATACGAGCGTTGGAGAATATTTCCAATGTCTACAAGCAGATAAATGCATATTACGTAGACACAGCCAGCAGATCAGCTATTTTTCTCTATTTTTATTGTAACTGATTAATGATTGAGCTACAATCTGTCACGGTGTCTTCAACAAAGATGGTGAAGGTGAAGGAGACGATCCCGATGATGGAGAGAGCGAAAGGTCAAAACCTGATCCCTGCATCACGTTTGATGGTATCAGATTTTTCACCCTGAATCAATCACAAATTAACGGTTTACTTACTACCCCAAGTTTATAGTTCATCAACATAATTCAGGCGCACGGGTCCAAGATCCGTCTTATCCATTTTTTATGAAAATTGAGTTATTGCCTTATCTCTATAGCTCATGTTAGTTGGCATCTTTCCCAACAACAAAACTGTCCCTAAACAAGCTTTTTCTCCATGTACATATAGCACAAATTCAAGTGACGTTCCCAAAACGCGCCTTATCCTAAGATGTTTCCAAAACCCACCTTATCCAAACATGTGGTACCTCAACTGTAATGTATCTCAAATAATACTGTATGAAGTAAACGTTAGTACTGTGTTTACGAAGTGCCTAGTTCACTGTGTATTCTTTGAAACAGTTGGTAATACTGTTCCCGATTATTTCGCACCAGTTTCTCATACACACGCGTTTGTGAGACATACCAGTGGTGTTTGGAGTTTAAGTAAAACAGTGTACCTTGTTTTCTGTTGTAATGGAAAACGGAAATGCATTGGACATCAGCCATATACGTAGCAGGAAGAAGACAAGAGGTCCTTCAAGATGGAAAAAGAATACAGCTAAACGGAACAGGTAAACACGCTTATCTATATTTTGATTCAACATAACCTTTTACCTATCTCAGTCTTTCCTTGTAAAAACGAAATTGGTTAGTTTTATTTTCTAAACCATAGCACCTCATTACTCTTACCATCATTTCAGGTATGTTTCAAAACGCCTGCCAACAATGCTCACTTGCAAACACGCGAAAACTGTCTTCCAGTGCAATGAAATTAAAGTGCAAGATGTAAGACGATTTCATCAAACGTGTTATGAGCTGTGATTTCATCAAGCGTGTTACGAGCTTAGTGACAAGGTGAATTTATTCTGAGATACACAACTCAAGAAGCGTCTAAAAGTGGGAGAGCTGTGAAGCCGAACAGTCCCAGGAAATGCATGGTTGTCAAGTGTCTCATCAGAGTCAAGGCAAGCAGTGGATCCATATTAGCGCAGATTTGTCAGAAGACCTTCTTATCAGTATTGGGCATAGGAGTATGTAAGAAATCATTCACCACAGGTCTGTCAACAAAGGAAAATAGAGCAGGTGACATGAGATCTCACAAGTATCTCAAAATACGGGAAGAGATTAAAGTCTTCATTGAAAAACTACAGCCAGTCGATTCTCACAATTGTAGACGCAAATCTACGAGACTGTACTTGCCTACGGAACTAAGTATTCGAAAATTATGGCGAAGTTATAATTCAGGAGCCCTCCAGGAAATGAAAGCAAAGTACGATTACTTCAGAACAATTTTTTTGACTGATTATAATATTAGTTTCAGGACACCAGCTACTGATGTATGTTCTGAATGTCAGTTCCTCGCCCTGCAAATGAAGTGAGCCCACCTATCACCGAAAGAAAAGTTAACTGCAACGACACAATTTCGTGTGCATAAGGTCAAAGGCCGGCCACTGTGGACGAGCGGTTCTAGGCGCTTCAGTCCGTAACAGCGCTGCCACTACGGTCGCAGGTTCGAATCCCGCCTCGGATATGGATATGTGTGATGTTCTTAGGTTAGTTCGGTTTATGCAGTTCTAAGTCTAGGGGACTCATGGCCTCAAAAGTTAAGTCCCATAGTGCTTACAGCCATTTGAACCATAAGCTCAAAGCGGCTGCTTTTAAAGCCATGTTACAGATAGAAGAGTCAGCGGTGATCAAATTTCCTTTAGACTGTCAGAAGAATATGGCCTTTCACAAGCTACCAGATCAAGCGGCATATTACTCGAGGTAGTGAAATTCGCATAACCTTACGATCTGCAGAGGTGGGTCAAATCTCCTCAGAACAAAGAAACGTTTGCGATCTATAATTGGTTCTAATATGAACGCCCCAAAGGGTGCAATGAAATCTACGGGAGGTTACGACTATTGGACTGTATACAGCCGGACGCCCTGGCCAAAATAAGAAATCTGCAATGATTGGAATGCTATGTTATTGGTTGCAGCTTGAACCTCCCAGTAACATTCAGGAAGTACATCTAACGTTTCGTGTTGTTGGACATTCTTTCCTGCCTCCAAGCCGTGTATTTGTAAGAACAGAGAAGAAGGTGCGGAGAAGAAATGTAATTGTGGATCCTGCAGAACATATTGAACTGTTTGAGGAAGAAGGTACTGTTCGAAGTCTCGGAAGTGATTTCCCCGTACAAAACTGGAAACGTGGGGGACCTCAAATATATAGAGCTCCAAGTGGATGGCATTTACAACTTCACCAGTGTAAAAGAATTATCTTCAAGAGAGGCAAGTCTGCAGCTTTGGTTAGAGGTGAGCCCAATTTTTCCGTTCTCACTTGAGGAAACATCGGAAAATTGACAATATTACCTTAAGTAGTCTACCGAAAGATGTGCCACTAAAACGGGAAAAAATAAAGGATATCGACAAACTGCTCTCGAAACGGTATGGCAATAGTGACAAAGTAATGAAGACCTCATCTTGTATCACAGCCTGATGAAAAAGGAACACACAGAGAGTGAGGATTTCGCTGTGCAGCTAAATGAAGGGAAAATGAATGTGGTGATGAAGAAGACACTGACTTCAGAATATGAATGATTCGCTGTCAAATCAGCACTTAGATTATTTTATGGATACAAATTATTACACTTTTACAAATTTGTAGGAAAGTAATGTGTATCGTGCAAAATTTACTTGTCATTTTTGGAAAATTTTCTTGCATTCTGATTGATACTTAGTTTAATTATTGGCTTTGCATATATTTATGTGCTGAAATATTTTGTGATTTCAAATGACGTAAATAATAAAAGAACGTAGATAATAATTCCAATTAATGACGAAAATTATCATTATTAAGTTTTAGCTACTTTTGCAAAACCCGCCCTTATCCATGATGACAGTTCCAAAATCGTTCCCATCCAATGTTGAGTTCCAAAACACGCGTTATCCAGTCTTAATTTGTAAATGTCTTCCTTACAAGTCATGAATTATATGCAGCTCTCAGATATATCAATATATATAAGTGCCTCGACATAATAAACGTGAATAAATACATTTATTTCCCGCAAAATTTGCGAAAAAGGATATGGTGGATTTTGGAACCGTGCGCCTCAATTATTGCTAAATCAAACATATTTTCGTTTTATTCCAACGAACATTGTGGATGTCTTCTCTGTATTAAGTTCTCGCAAGCGTTTTGCGCCTCCTCCTGTTTGTAATCTTTTAAAGTGAATGGAGCACTCCATCCCACCCCTGCCCTGGCGTACGGGACTACAAGTCCCACCGCCACACCTTCACCTGCCCATGTTAGGCAAAATTTTTCTGCCTGACTCATGTAGTACTATCACCGTCAGAGGGTGGTACGGGACTGCAGGTCCCACCGCCACACCTCCAAAGCGAATTGCAGTGACGAAGTCACTGCCCTGTGGAAATTTACTGCCTCACCAACACAGTTAGACCGCAATACACCGGTGACGCTGTATTGCAACATATCACCCCGGACGACAAGTCCATTTAAAAAAAAAAAAAAAAAAAAAAAAATATTGAGCACTTGTACTGCACTGCTGCTCTCTGTAAACTACTTCGGAACTACGGATTGTGCCAGTCTGCAATACAACCGATGGCTGGCGGCAGCTGCGAGAAATTACCGGACAGACCAGGAGCAGGCAGGTCTTGCACACTATACGTACACGCGTGCTGCCTAATAGGCCACATCACATCACAACAGGTACATTACAGTCTGAACGACGTTCATGTGTTTGTAGCTCGTTTTTATTTGTCGTCGTTGTTATTAAAATAGCATTGATCATTGTCAAATTTTCTGTAATAACCCACTGTTTCAAAACAATAGACAGTCAACGAATAAACGTTACTCGTTGTTAAAAAAAAGTTTTATTTAAAACAAAAACTTTCAACACTGCTCCTATGGCAAGTTCATATACCGATTTTAGTCCTTTTATCACTAAAAAATTTTAAAAAATCTTTTAGACCTATAGTACTTACCAAACAAATATCGAAAAATACGGTTTTAACAAGACGATTTTTCCCATCCCTTATTTGGCTCTCCTGACCCCGTCGATTCCATATATCATAGAATGATATACCGCAGTCCACAAAAGCCATGATTCTGCTGCTATCAAATACCGATACGTGCTAGCAGACGTCTATCCTTCTTACAGGAGGTATAACATGATTTTCTCACAAACATAGAAATGTGATTTGTGAATGAGAAATCTTTCCTTATATACAGAATGCAGACTTCGCTACTGCCACCTAGTGGGTGACGATGTGCGTAACACAACAACGTTTATGCCAGGTTGCGTCTCAAAATTTAGCTCCGATACTGAGTTGAATTTACAGCTATACGTATGCGTGGCAGAAGATGTAGTTAGGTTACTCACTCCACTATGACAGATGGTCAAGACACTTGTACCTGGAGTGTGCGAATGTTGCAGTCGGTCCTCGAGCTACAAGAGACCATAGAAAATCCTGTACAAATTGGCGGCAATACACCTAATTTCAAGATACACTGATTGATAAATAACTTGTTAAAATCCAAGGTGACCATACTAAAATGATTAGTCACATCGACAGTTTGAATTTGCAACATCATTTATTTAAATGAACCAACAAACTGATAAAACCAATATGAGGAAAGTAGATGGAGATGGCGGATCTTTCGTGGAAATGGAACTGATAAACTCTTCGGAGTGGACATCAGCTAGTCTAACTAGGTGCTTTCTTCGGACACTGCTTTTAACAACGTAATGAAGTTGCAATTTTTACGTCGTTAAAAGCAGAGTCTGAAGAAATAGTTATATCGAGTGGCAAAGGAACAATAGTACGACAGAAAAAAGAAGAAGAAACGTGGAGAACAGTGTAATAAGGTCAGAACTCAAAGTTGTGCTTATATGTCGGTAATGAAGTGGTAGTGCAACCTCCAGACCAGATGAGAGGAAACGCAGATCAGCAAATCATCCCAATGATGACTCCTTAGAACATGAAAAAGGCGAAACCCGTCTGGGAAAAATAAATTAAGTGGCAGCAGAAAGAGACGGTTTTATTTACAAAACAAATATTTCTATGCTGGCTGCGGAGGATTACCACGCAAAGAAACTTTTTAAGATGTGAACATGACCCAAGAGAAACCAATACAGACCTCACGTCAACATAGACTAAGAACACACTAAGACAAAATTAGCGGGCATCGCCGCCGTCGTATCAATATCACACAACAATCACTGTATTCATAGTATTGTTAAAGTTAGCACATAATCAAATATATAATTAAGGATTATGAATCTCCATAAGTCTAATTGCAGGGTTAAGTTGAATAGATTGTCGCAACGTAACAAGAAATTTTGTAAAAACAGATTTTCACATCGAATTTTTTTTAAAATAAGTTTTGTAAACAGTTACGCCTAATCAGTTCAAAACTACGATCCAGTTACTCAACAGTGATTAGTATTAACATGTTTGTAGTGCATTGGACAAAAGTTGAACTATTTCTTCTAGCCGTATATTCGGTTATTCCTTCGTACATACTCCTAAACCGGCTACAAAATTACTGAGTCTTCTGTAAATAATATTTTATGCAATGTAATAATATTATGGTGTCAAATAGTATCTCTTTCAGTCTAATTGCATATGTATCCTGAAAAATGGTTGAAATTAAGACTGTCACAAAGTTAATTATAGTTACAAATGCCGTCATTCAGACGACCTATGTATATGTCTCTGTTACTGTGAGCCGATATTATAAATAATTCATTTAGATATTTTATACCACTTCATGGTGTTCAGAGCGCGTAATCGCAATTTTTATGTATTATGACGAAGTTATTAGTCGATTCATCACATATGTAGATAGCAATAAATTGCCGAAACCGTTAACGCGAATAGTATAGACTAAGCGAGCTTGACGTAATAAATGATTATATGGAGTGGATGAGTGTTCTACTGCTCTCAGACGTCAAATGGAACTCAGCAGTCGCAGCAATGACTGTAACAAACGTTCGTACTGAAATGTACAGAAATGACATCTCAGGGAGAAATTTGCTGAAGAACAGAAGTAAAAGGGGACATATGTTATGGAATAGACTCAAATATATAGTGTACAGAAAGTCCGCGAACACTTTCAATTATGTATTGCACAAGAAATAAACATTGTATAGATGTCATACATATTGAATTTTGAAGAGAAACTCTGAAAGTGTTTTTTACAAACATTCGATATGCGAACCATGAGTGACACGGCACGGTAATCGAATTCTTGCCGTACTCTACCCAGCAATGAATCGTCGACTGTGGCAGTCGCTTCCCGTCTTCTCTCCCGGAGCTCTGCTACATCACGTGGTAGAGGCGGTACATACACCAGATCTTTAATGTGTCCCCACAGAAAAAAAGTCACAGAGAGAGAGATCTGGTGATCGGGGAGGCCATTTCATGAAACAGCTGTCCCCTTCTGTAGCACGGCCGATCCATCGATGCGGCAACTACGTGTTCAGGTCTCCACGAACTTCACGATGAAAATGGGGTGGAGCCCCATCCTGCTGAAAGAGAAACGGAGAGTCCGATTGTATTTGAGGCATCAGCCATTGCTGCACCATGTCCAAGTAGGAATATCCAGTGACAGTGCTCTCGGCGAAGAAGAATGGCCCGTTCAGTTTTCGACGTGACAAGGTACAAAAAACATTTACCTTTGGGGAATCACGGTCCAATTCATTGCATTCGTGTGGGTGCTTTGTACCCCAGATTCGACAATTATGCCTGTTCACTTTCCCATTAGTGTGAAAAGTGGCTTCGTCACTAAAATTTAAGCGATCAACTCCAACACACAGAAAGCTCGCTCCCCACTTGAACTGGCCTTGTTTGCGACTAGCGTTGACTATCGGCAAATTAACAAACTACGCTGTGGCAATATACATGGAAAAAAAATCTTTCAGGGTTTCTCTTCCAAATGACATATGTATGATATCTCTACAATGTTTGGTTCTTGTGCAATAAATAATTGAAAGTGTTCTCGGACTCTATGTACACCCATACCGATCAGTCTACTCTAAAAGTAATGTTCATCAAATTCTATTACAGAGATCCTCGTAGCTCATATTCTATGCCTTTTTTTTGTTTCTTTTGATCGTTGGTGACGTTCTGGAAATTCTAATGAACGCTTTGGTTAAAGATACAGATTGCAGAGGATACGATTATGAGCACTGCACTGAAGTGTTTAATTTTCTTCCTGATGTAGTTATTGGCACTTTGAATCACCACAGAGAGCTGAGTCCATTCAAGCTGGTTCTTGAAGAATGGCTATTACCATTCTTGTGTTACTCGAACACTCCTGCCACTGCTACTGCCAGGCGATTTTGCCTGAGGATGTGAGAGAGGTTGCATGGCGTGTTCCGATTTCAAGACAGAACTGAATCGGTCATTACTAAACGGCCCTTTTTTATGGCTTATGGTAAAAGTGCTTTGTTGTGTTTTATGGTTCTTCAGAGGAGGATGCATCATACCACAGGGTGTCCATAAAGTCCCTTTAAAACTCCAGAATTTTAATGCAAAGGCAGTTGCACGAAGCACATCAAGACGGTACTCGATTTCTTGCCATGTTCGCTGTAGCATAGCGTCATCAGTGGTGGCAATGGCATTACGAATCCTTTGCTTCAAGTCAGCAGTGTCCCGTATCTGTGTTTCATACACGATACGTTTTACATACCCCCGTAAAAAAGTCCAAGGGAGTGATGTCTGGCGAACGCGGTGGCCAAGGAATTGGCCCATCCCTCCCAATCCATCTGCCTCCAAATGTTTCATTGACGAACCGACGAACATGCACTCCCCATTGTGGTGGTGCACCATCTTGCTAGAAAATGATAGTTGGTGTAATTCAATGAGTTGAGGTGCTATATATTCGGTCACAAGGTCGAGGTAAACATCTGATGTAATTGTTGACCCGCTGAAGAAAAATGGACCAATTATTCGGTTGCACATGATTCCACACCGCACATTCACTCTTGGACTATCCTGGTGAAGCTCGCTAGTCACATGGGGGTGTTCAGATCCCCAGAGTCTCACATTTTGTCTGTTTAATGTCCCAGAAACATGAAAAGTTGCCTCGTCACTGAAACAAACTCCCTTGAGGAATGCTTGATCCTTCGAAAGGCGTTCCAGCATGTTGAGTGCAAACTCTGTCCGTTTTGGCTTGTCATTTGGCTCAAGTGTCTGTAACAGTTGCACTTTGTAAGCGTACAATAGTAAGTTCTCAGGAAGGACATTATGCACAGTTGAACGTGGTAGTTGCAACTGCCTAGCAGCAGTGCTGAAAGACGTCGTAGGTGATCGAGTGAAGACGTTTAAAAGGGGATCGACGTTTTCCTCGGATGTTCTTGGTCGCCCGCTCCTCCCTTTATCCAGCACTGTCTCTGTCTCCATAAATTTTTTGTGACATGCTCGGATTGAAGGGCGCAATGGTGGATCTCTTCCATACTTCGTTCTGAAGTTTCGTTGACCCTGAACATCCTTCTCTTAAGGAGTTGACATTTTATTCAGTTCCTTCCATCAACAGAGTATCTGAAGCACAAAATTTAGTATACATAAAAACGTTAGCAAACAGTGATTGCAATGAAAGAAATTTTGTTAAAATATTTCAACAACTGCCGTTGTAATAAAATTTTGAAATTGTCAAGGGACGTTATGGACACCCTGTATATCTCCATGCGACATCTGGTGTTGACACAGAACGTCAACAATATTTTCACTCATTTCTGAAAGATATTTTAGCTGAATGTAAACGTAGGCTTCCGTGGCCGTTGTCACAGTCAATAAAGTTCTTCTGGATTTTAGGCAGCATTGTCATCACGTTTCGGCGACTGTTGCAAGACGGCTCAGGGTGTATTAGCAATTAAAATTGTAAATAACAAAACAATTGACTCTTTCTCGATGTCCAACATACAACTAAAGTTTCCAGGCAAACAAAATAAAATAGAAGACATCAAGAAGGTTATAAAACCCGTCTAATGCAAGTATCTAAAATATCGTGAAGGTATAGTGACAGTCTCTGTAGAAGCAGACTTGTATCATAGATTTGAACATTATTAGATGAATTGTTCATCTCAGCTGCGGTAGTATATTCTAGTTGTATACCCACAGCTTACAAAACAAAATTGTGATTTTCGTAAGACGAACCTATCCGCTAAAACAGTGCAGCAAAATTTGGCCTTAATGGGCTGTGGCAGTAGACGACGTACGCGAGCACCGTTGCTAACAGCACGACATCGTCTGCAGCGCTTCTCCTGGAGTCGCGACCGTGTCGGTTGGACACTAGACAACTGGAAAACAGTGGCCTGGTCAGATGAGGCCCGATTTCATTTCGTAAGATTCGAGTGAGGCGCAGGTCCCACGAAACCATGGACCCAATTTGTCAACAAGGCACTGTGCCAGCTGGTGGTGGCTCCATAATGGTGTGGGCTGTGTTTACATGTAGTGGACTGGGTCTTCTGGTCAAACTGAACCGATCACTGACTGGAAATGATTATGTTTGGCTACTTGGAAACCATTTGCAGCCAGTAATGGACTTAATGTTCCGAATCATCAATGGAATGTCACCAGATCACAACTGATTGCTACTGGTTTCAACAAAATTCTGGACAATCCAAGCGAACAATTTAGCCATCCCCATCGGCCGATAGAAATCTCAGTACTTCTGCAGGGGTCTTCCAACGACTTGTTGGGTCTATATCACGACAATCTGCTGCATTACGCCGGGCAAAAGAAGGTCCGACAGTATATTAGGAGATATCCCATGACTTTTGTAACCTCAGTGTATACCTTTAGAATATCACAGAGGAGGCTGCGAAACTAGATACAATGAGGCGCTGTGTAGAGGTTCGGAATTTATTTAAGAACTTGGACAATGGATCTAGTGATCAGAAATTGTACGTCATCACCGATCATTCTCTCGTCGACTAGATATTCAATGCTAGCAGTTTATTTCAAAATTAATTCTTCTCAGGATGCATACTGTCCGTACAAGCTGTGCATTGGTCTACGAATTTTCCTTGAATCTGGTAGTCTATTGAAATAAAAATTTTAAATTAATTCAGTCATGAGCAAACATAGTCTCCCACTATAACTGCAAGACCGGGAAGGATAGAAAATAAAGAAATTTTACTTGTTGTGAGTACTCTGTATCGCACGGAGAACACAACATTAAATTTGAAGGTGATTTGGGAGAACACTTGGAACGAAGTTTTAACACTTCTGGAAGTAACAATGGCACTAATCCCGCTGGTCATCAGCTTGAACTGAGATTAGATGACGGATACTGCTTCAGATTTATGCCAGAGCTCAATAACAGTTGTGGCGCAAAATGGTGGCGTTTGAGTTTCTTGGCAGAACGTGGGTGAGAGACCTGGAGGACGTGCTGGCCAGACAAGAGTTAAGCAACCACTGTATCGAAGTAGGTGACGACAGCATAAGAAACGTGCGGTCTTCTGTTATCTTGTTGAGGGATAACGTCACGGAGGCGCTGGAGATGGGGCACAACTACTGGCCTTAACACCTCGTAAACGTAACGACTGTTGTCCAGATTAGCAACCAGGTGATCAAGGAGTGATCGTTTTTTTGCAAAAAATGACACATCAATATCATCAACCAGTGTTTTAGGCTTGTATGACGTTGTCAAATGCAACCTAGCAACGTTCATTCTTCTCGAAGTTCCTACACACGAACTCGTTCACGTGATTACGTTCACAGCACCGGAACTCGTAAAATGCGATGTGGTGCCTCTCGTATGTCCAGCATTGTCGTGGGTGATCTACTGTCGGCTCCCTTATCTCTGCTGCTGCATCACCCATATCTACATCTGCATCCACACTCTGCAACCCATTTTAAAGTGCGTGGCGGAGGGTACTTCTCATTGTACCAGTTATTGGGGCTTCTTCACGTTCCATTCCTGCATGGAATGGGAGAAGAATGATTGCTTGAACGCCTTTGTACGTGCTGTATTCAGGCAATCTTGTCCTCGCCGTCCCTATGGAAGCGATATATGGGGTGTTGTAGTATATTGCTAGATTCATCTCTTAATGCTTGTTATTGAAGCCAAGTAGGCTTTCTCGAGATAGTCTGCGTCTATCTTCAGGAGTCTGCCAGTTACGCTTCCGCAGCATCTTCGTGACTCTCTCCATGGGATCAGACCATTCGTGCTGTCCTTCTTCGTATAACATCAGCTCTTAGTCGTGTTTCGTATGAACAATATTTAAGCGATGTTCTAAGCCCATAGGAGTGTTTTGTAATCAATATGCCTCGCAGATTCACTGCATTTACCTAGTAATCTAACAATGAACCCAAATCTGCCAACACGTTTACCTATGACTGAGCCTATCCTGTCGTTCCTTGTCATATCCCTACAATTCGTTTCACCGAGTTATATGTATGAACTGACCGATTCCTCGTCCTTGTTCAGTCTGCGATGTAATCCATCTTAAATGATCTTAATGTCGATGGTACATTAAAAAGCGTCTACACTTCGTGTGTGAAGTATGGAAAAATAAAAGTAGCATATCGGATGGGGAAGTGGCGGCTTAAAGTGGAATGACTGAACTCAAGTGTGACGTGGAGGTGCATGCAGTGCAGCTGGGTACGTCTGAAGTGGACGAGGCATCCCAGCTATTCTCGTAGGTGATTTACTTAATAACTTCTACTAATTGGCTATCCATGAAGCTGTATGTAGTCAGAAATCACCAATCCCTCTCGTCTTTGCCTACATTAGTGTAACTCGGAAGTCGGACTTTTAAAAGTCAACAATTTAAGGATAGGGTAGATTGCTACTGTACAGGTAGATTGCTACTGTACAGGTCACACGTTAAGTTGCAGACAGGTACAATTAACAGACACTTACACATCAACCTTCGGCCACAGCCTTCATCAGAAAAATGGACAGAAACACACACACACACACACACACACACACTCACTCACACATTCTTACAAGCAAGCACACCTCATGCATACATGACCATCACCTCTGGCAGTTCGGACCAGAATGCAACTGTCACCGGAAAGGAGCTGAGTGGTCAGCGCGACAGAATGTCAATTCTAAGGACCCGGGTTCGATTCCCGGCTGGATCGGCGATCTTCTCCGCTCAGGGACTAGGTGTTGTGCTGTCCTCAACACTACAGGGACTGACACCACACCAATATGGCTTCAGGGAAGGGAAATCTATAGACGACGCAATTAACAGAGCACTCCAAATAGTACACGACACACCCTCCAAATACACACTTGCAATTATGATAGACACCTCAGGTGCCTTCGACAACCTCTGGTGGCCGGCCTTGTTCAAGAGGCTCAGACACTTGCAGGTACCGGAGTCTCTGTATAATAGTTTCATGGACTACTGCAGAGACAGAACGGTCGTTTGGCAAATGGACAACCAAAAAGTGATTAAACGGATTACAAAAGGCTGTCAACAAGGGTCGATCTGCGGCCCCATCTTCTAAGACATAGTTATAGAACCGCTCGTACAGTTACTAGAGGAGCACATATTGACAGATGGAGCTGTCGCTTATGCTGATGATCTACTCGTCGTAGTTTCAGCAAATAACCGTGCCCAGCTAGAAGAAAGAGCCAATGGAACACTTAGGACAATAACCCAATGGTGCACAGATAATAAATTAAAGATAGCAGGAAACAAAACAACTTATACATTGCTAAAGGGTATCCTGCGCAGGAACCCAATAGTCAAAATCGGGGACACAAACATAAAAAGACTAGCAGTCACACGCTATCTAGGAGTATACATTGATGAACGATGGAACTTCCACGAACACATGCGAATATGCACAAACACAGCAGAAAAGATACTACACAAACTGGCTAGGCTAAATTCGGAACATTTCAGACTACCCCTGTCAGTGACACGAACACACCATTGCGCTCTCTTCGAGTCAGTACTATGCTTTGCTGCCAGTACGTGGACCCACAGGTTAAATCTCTCAACCAACAGAACCATTGTACGTCGAGACCTAAGAAGTGTTCTACTTCGACTAACAGGGGCATTCAACACAACATCAAATGACGCACTATGTGTCGTCATGGGAATTTTCCCCATAGATATCACCATCAGGTACCGCGCAGCAATGTACTGGCTTAGGATGGGGAGAATAGACCAGGTTCGGCAGATCACTGGTGTACCGATTGAGACAACACGCCAACTCAGAGCATGGCGAGTGGATACCTGGCAGAGCGAGTGGACCAACAGCGATAAGGGCCGCCGTGTATACAACTTCTTCCCTGACATCCGGGAAAGACTAAAACTAAAACATATTGATCCCAGCCGCGGTATGGTACATTTCATCACAGGACATGGCCCTTATCCCACGCACCTGTACCGCGTGAGTCTGCAGCAGACTAATAGATGCACATGCGGGGAAGAAGGTTCCCCTGAACATACTGTCTTCTTCTGCGGACAACGCACGAACATAAGACACACAGTACACATAAATCGCCTGAACACACAGAACGAACTACATGCCATAATACGCGACCCGGAAAGGTGGACTGAACTCAACAAACTAAGGGACGAAATCTCGAAGATCCAACAAATAGAATACTTGCGCAACAGACCCTACCGAAGGCAAGTCGGTCCAAACAGACGTCACGATGCCCAGGGGGACACAGATATGATTAGCACCACGAGTGATGAAGAAGAAACAGATACAGACTAGGGCACCAACACAGATATTGAAGCGTCCAGCGCGGATGATCCATAGTGTCAACCAAGTCAAATTCAAAGAACAGAGTGGAACAACCGACAAGAGGTGCACAAGTCACACACAATCCTAAAAATAGACTGCACCTTATATGTAAATAGTTAACAGCATCTCCATGTCCAATAAGAGCTTAAAGCTAGGTACCTCTTCAAGGGACCTACGCCTTCCGTTAAGAGGCAGCGCACAGTCTGTATGGAAGGATCTTAATTGTGGTTCCTCTCTGTTGAGCCCAACCCGACGGATACCTATGGTAGATTGGGGAAAACCACCGCTCAGGCTGTGTTGCTGGCGGGGCCGGAAGGTGCTAACTGCCACACCACGTATCACTGTAAGTCTCATTGGCTCAGTGTGAACTGTTTGTACAACCAACCTACACAGCCTATACCTCAAGCTCCACTATACGAAGAACTTCTCATCTGAAGCTTAAAGTTGGGCACCTCTTCAAGGGACCTACGCCCCCCTGGTAAGAGGCGGCGCACGTCCTGGATGGAAGGATCTTAATTGTGGTTCCTCTCTTTTGAGCCCAACCCGACGGATACCTATGGTAGATCGGGGAAAACCACCGTTAAGGTCGTGTTGTCGGCGGGGCCGGGAGGTGCTTGCGCCTGATATACTCTAGTAGGAGCCTTGTAGGCTCAACACAAACCGTTTGCGTCATTACCTTATTACTTTTACCACGAGTAGGCTTTCATTAGCAACTTTGAGCCAAGCACAAAATCAGTTACCTCTCTATTGTATATCGTAAATAGTTTAGCAGGCTGGACATGGAGGTCTTAGTTTTAGTTTCTAGCTTTAACGTACCCTAATCTCTTCTAGTTAAGGTAGTTTTTAGGATGGTAGATATTAAAGGCATGGTGAGCAACGGCCAGCGTCTATTCAGTTCTCTTCCCTCCTTCTTTCTAAATATTTAATTTCGTTTTGTTTATTAATATCTTACTTGATTTTGTATTAGTTATAAGTTTTTGTAATGCTGCACAACAAAAAAGATATCAAATGGATCTAAACAGAGCCCACCTCCATGTGGCGGGACACGGGCAACGGTGTGAGTGGGGACGGGAGCCGGTGTGGTGTTATTTTCAGTCACTCCGGACACCGGACCCAGTCACAGCGGCTAAGTGGCAATATACGACCCACCATAAGAAATTAGACGGTGGGTCATAAAATATAAGCCTCATCATCATCATTCATCCACATCGACGCCCAAGTTGACGAAGTGGCGTCAAATCGAAAGACTTGCACCAAGCGAACGGCATACCCGACGGGAGGCCCTAGTCACACGACATTTACATTTACCTGAAAGGAAGCAGCTATATGGAGGGGGGTGGGGAATGGGCATTGACGACATTGTGAACGTGAGGGGTGGGAGGAGCGCTATTTGGCAGTGAATGAACCTGTAACAAAAAACGCTGCTCTTCTTTGGATCTCACCAGGCCTCTCAGGTACGGCTTCCATACTGCTGAGAATTATTCAAGTGTTGGTCGAACAAGTGATTTGTAAGCTACGTCCTCTGCTGATTCACTGTGTTTCCTGAGGATTCTTCCAGTAGGTCTCAGCCTGGCATCTGCCTTATTGGCGGTTAATTTTATGTGGACACTTCTTTTGCAAATTGTTCCGCAGGCCTACACTTAGATATTTTATGGAAGTAACTGCTTTGAGTGATTGTTCTACAGTTATGTAATCACGCAGTGCAGGGGATTTCTCTCTGTGTATTCGCAATAGATTCTATATGTTTATGTCGTGGCTTGATGCGACTCCATGGACCAAGCGTCGATCCTCTATAGGTCTTCCTTCACCTCTCTACTATTTTCTAGCGTAGCGATTTCTCTGTACACAACAACATCATCCACGAAATGCCTCACAGAACTTTCGACGTTATTTACTGTGTCATTCACACATATTATGAGAAGTGACGATTTTATAACGCTCCACCGGGGCATGCCTAAAGTTATTTTTACGTCTGAAGACTTCTCTCCGTTCAGAATAACACGCTGTGTTCTGTTTGCTAAAAACTCCTCAATGAAATCTGACAGTTAGTCCGATATTCTGTACGCTCGTATTTTCTTCATTAGGGGGCAGTGCGGAAATGTATCGAACGCATTCCGCCGTCAAGGACCACGGCAACTGTCTGGGAGCCTGTAACTGCTGCTTCCTGGGTCTCGATGACGGATAGAGGCAGCTGAGTTTCACACGATCGTTGGTTTCGGACCCCGTGTTGATGTTGCGGTATCGGCCGCCATCCGGTCGGCCGCCGTTTCAAACACGTGCAACCCCAGTTACGCCGCCGCGTTTCCTACAGCCGCCACCGCGACACGAGGGAGCTGCCACGAATGATGACGCCGCTGCCAGTGACATGTATGCGTCCCCATCTCCGGAGCTCCAACGGTGGGAGTACTTAAGCTCTAACATTCATGCACTGTCTCCATATTGCGTGTTTGCCAGTTGAATAACATTTATAGATATTTCGACATTCAAATCTATTGCCAGCGATATACTCTGCACCTCGAGCCGCAAATTTGTTTATTATGTTTACTATTTGATATTAGATGTAGAATAAATTAATATCTGAATTTTCTGCTCATGAATGGCATCTGTTCCTCTCTCCTGCATCCATTAAAGAACCATTTTCTACAGAACTGCCACGTGACATTAGCCGAGCGGTTTGAGGCGCTGCAGTCATGGACTGTGCGACTGATCCCGGCGGAGGTTCGAGTCCTCCCTCGGGCATGGGTGTGTGTGTTTGTCCTTAGGATAATTTAATTTAAGTAGTGTGTAAGCCTAGGGACTGATGACCATAAGATTTCACACACTCTCTACAGAATCACTGTTCTGAATGGTTTGATGCCGCCCCCCACGAATTCCTCTCCTGTGCCAACCTCTTCATCCCACAGTAGCACTTGCAACCTACGTCCTGAATTGTTTGCTGGATGTATTCCAGTATCTGTCTTCCTCTACAGTTTTTGCCCTCTAAAGCTCCCTCTAGTACCATGGAAGTCATTCCCTGATGTCTTAACAGACGTCCTACCATCATGTCCCTTCTTCTTGTCATTGTTTTCCACATATTCCTCTCCTCTCCGATTCTGCGCAGAAGCTCCTCATTTCTTACCTTATCAGTCCACATAATTTTCAATATTCGTGTAGCGCCACATCTCAAATGCTTCGCTTCTCTTCTTTTCCGGTTATCCCACAGTCCATATTTCACTACCACACAATTCTGTGCTCCGAAGGTACATTCTCACAAATTTATTCCTCAAATTAAGGGGGCAGGACGTCAAACGAGCCGACTTGGAGCAGGAGAGTCTATACTTTTACAAATAAATTCATAAGACTTTGTCACCGTGACCAGGAAGGATTGAGGACTTACACTTATCGCAGTGGAATTTCAAAAACGTAGCAAAATACCTTTTTTACATGTGAAATTTCATAATTTTTTCACTTATTACTGGCTGAATTTGTTGCTATAGGTACACTTCCTTAGTAAGAGAGATTCTTCGATGAATTTTTCACAGCTTACAAACAGTAGTTACAGGTGTTTGAAACTCTTTTATTTTCCAAATCTATTAAAAAACCGTGGAAAAAATTAATTAGCTATAAAACCTGATTTTTTTCTAAACATGAAGTTTAAAATGTAACAGTTCATTTATATTTTCATAAATTATATAACTTCTAGAGTTTCATACACCTGTAACTATGGTTTGTATGCTGTGCAAAAGTCATCGAAGAATCTCTCTCACTTAGGAAGAAAAGTGTGCCTATAGCAACAAATGATGAAATTTCACATGTAAAAAAATGTGTTTTGTTACGCTTTTGAGCTTCAACTGCTATGACTATGAATCCTGAATCCTTCCTGATCATGCTGTTAAAGTTTTATGAATTTATTTCTAAAAGTATAAACAGTGGAAATATAAAATGTCCTGTGGTGCCTCTCCTGCTCCAAGTCGGCCCATTTGACGTCCTACCCCCCTTTAGGCCTACGTTTCATTTTAGCAGACTTCTCTTGGCCAGGAATGCGCTTTTTGCCAGGGCTAGTCTGATTTTGATGTCCTTCTTTCTCCGTCTGTCACTGGTTACTTTGCTGCCCACGTAGCAGAATTCCTTTACTTCATCTACTTCGTTATCATCAACCCTGGTGCTAAGTTCCTCGCTGTTCCCATTTCTGCTACTTCTCATTACTTCGTTTTTTTTTGTTTACTCTCAATCCACATTCTGTACTCACTAGATTGTTCATTTCATTCAACATATCATGTAATTCTTCTTCAATTTCATTCGGGATAGCAATGTCATCAGCGAATCGTATCACTGATAGTCTTTCCACCTTCCATTTTAATTCCGCTCATGAACCTTTCTTTTCATCATGGCTTCTTCGATGTACAGATTTGAACAGTAGGGGGGAAAGACTACATCCCAGTCTTACACCCTTTTTAATCCGAGCACTTCGTTCTTGGTTGTCCACTCTCATTATTCCCTCCTGGCTCTTGTACATAATATACACTCCTGGAAATGGAAAAAAGAACACATTGACACCGGTGTGTCAGACCCACCATACTTGCTCCGGACACTGCGAGAGGGCTGTACAAGCAATGATCACACCCACGGCACAGCGGACACACCAGGAACCGCGGTGTTGGCCGTCGAATGGCGCTAGCTGCGCAGCATTTGTGCACCGCCGCCGTCAGTGTCAGCCAGTTTGCCGTGGCATACGGAGCTCCATCGCAGTCTTTAACACTGGTAGCATGCCGCGACAGCGTGGACGTGAACCGTATGTGCAGTTGACGGACTTTGAGCGAGGGCGTATAGTGGGCATGCGGGAGGCCGGGTGGACGTACCGCCGAATTGCTCAACACGTGCGGCGTGAGGTCTCCACAGTACATCGATGTTGTCGCCAGTGGTCGGCGGAAGGTGCACGTGCCCGTCGACCTGGGACCGGACCGCAGCGACGCACGGATGCACGCCAAGACCGTAGGATCCTACGCAGTGCCGTAGGGGACCGCACCGCCACTTCCCAGCAAATTAGGGACACTGTTGCTCCAGGGGTATCGGCGAGGACCATTCGCAACCGTCTCCATGAAGCTGGGCTACGATCCCGCACACCGTTAGGCCGTCTTCCGCTCACGCCCCAACATCGTGCAGCCCGCCTCCAGTGGTGTCGCGACAGGCGTGAATGGAGGGACGAATGGAGACGTGTCGTCTTCAGCGATGAGAGTCGCTTCTGCCTTGGTGCCAATGATGGTCGTATGCGTGTTTGGCGCCGTGCAGGTGAGCGCCACAATCAGGACTGCATACGACCGAGGCACACAGGGCCAACACCCGGCATCATGGTGTGGGGAGCGATCTCCTACACTGGCCGTACACCACTGGTGATCGTCGAGGGGACACTGAATAGTGCACGGTACATCCAAACCGTCATCGAACCCATCGTTCTACCATTCCTAGACCGGCAAGGGAACTTGCTGTTCCAACAGGACAATGCACGTCCGCATGTATCCCGTGCCACCCAACGTGCTCTAGAAGGTGTAAGTCAACTACCCTCGCCAGCAAGATCTCCGGATCTGTCCCCCATTGAGCATGTTTGGGACTGGATGAAGCGTCGTCTCATACGGTCTGCACGTCCAGCACGAACGCTGGTCCAACTGAGGCGCCAGCTGGAAATGGCATGGCAAGCCGTTCCACAGGACTACATCCAGCATCTCTACGATCGTTTCCATGGGAGAATAGCAGCCTGCATTGCTGCGAAAGGTGGATATACACTGTACTAGTGCCGACATTGTGCATGCTCTGTTGCCTGTGTCTATGTGCCTGTGGTTCTGTCAGTGTGATCATGTGATGTATCTGACCCCAGGAATGTGTCAATAAAGTTTCCCCTTCCTGGGACAATGAATTCACGGTGTTCTTATTTCAATTTCCAGGAGTGTATATTACACGTCTCTCGCTATAGCTTACCCCTATTTCCTTCAGACTCTGAAACATTTTGCACTGTTTTAAATTGTCAATCGCTTTTTCCAGGTCAACAAATGTTATGAAAGTGCCATGATTTTTCTTTAGTCTTGCTTCAATCGCGAAGTCCGAATTGCCTCCCTGGTACATTTACCTTTGCTAAAGCGAAACTGATAGTCATGCAGCGTGCAAAGAAAGTCAAAACAGGTTCCCGCAGATGATATTTTCGGCCTCCAGAAATGTCATAATAAGGGAACATATAACATGTTTCAGAATTCTACAAATGACCATCTTCAGAGACACTGTTCTATAGTTTTATGCGTCTGTTTGACAAGCCTTCTTTAAAACAGGAATGAACTCTGCTATTTTTTCTAATCATCGGTAGCATTTCGCTCCTCCAAAGACTACGATATACCGCTGTTAGAAGAGGGGCAAATTCTTTCACATATTTCGAGCAGAAGCAGGTCCAGTGGTATTCCTTCTGTCCAGCAAATTCAGTTGCTTTTCAGTCCCGCTGTCAGCTGTTTCGAAATTAGCTATTTTGTGGTTCGTGCGAATACTTACAGGATGCACTGCAGTGCGATCGTCCCCTGCGAAACAGTTTTCGTAAAACACCTTTAGTATTTCGTCCTTTTCTGTGTCTTCATCCATTCCACTACCATTATGGTCACAGACTGTCTGTGTATACGACTTTCATCCGTTCTTAAAGTAGACAGTTAATAATAAGAATAATTACTTTATGTGATAATTAAAAGGAGATTTGCGAGCTGGGAATTAAGAACTTCAATCAGTAATAAACTGTTGGAGGGTTTGCTGACTAGACATTGCAGTTACAGGAAGTTCGTGAGTTAAGCAGGTTTAAGTTTCGGTTTGAGCGTGAATATGTAGAGTCTCGTAAAGGTCGAGTAGAAGTAAACGATCATTAATTCCCACAAGCGATTTGTTGCGTTTCAAAAATAATAAACAACGACATTTGGAGTAAATTTCAGTTGTCAACTTTATTTCAATAGCTTGGCCCCGTTACTTGTATTGCAGCTGGAAACAATACAGACGTGGACAATAGCTTTCGAACCACATGTCAATGCTGTACACACACAGTCTGTGACAAATGGGCCCTCTTCAGAATGCCATAGGCAGTAACTTACGGTCAAAAATACTGAAAGAAATTTGTTACAAAGTGTAAGACGACGGAACTTAACAGTCGGTAAGCTGTGCTGGCGCAGGAGTGGGAGGAGGGTGGGAGGGGTTCAGACCAAGAATAATTAGTCGCTCTCACGTGACGTTAATAGGCAGACTACCACCGTCCGCGCCAGCTAGTTCGCTGTATCAAAGGAAGGTTGCAGGAAGGATCATATAGCGTATGCCTTCCGTAAATGATTTTAACGCTTTTAAAATCTGTTAAAGAAACATAAATATGTAAATAGCCCTTTACAAATACACAAACAAACAATAATCCACACTAGATGCAATAACTCATGTAGGTAAACGAATATACCAGCGTCCTGTAATTGAACAGCTGAATGGAAAAAGATGACAATCCAATTACCAAGTTTTTTGGAAAATGAAAAACATTATTTCCTTTCCATACTACACGTCTATTGAAAAATGGCTATTAAGCAGTTGTAGTACTAGAGGCAATTGGCTGTCTCAAAATGTCATAGTAGGCGTGTTATTAGTTAAAGACTAATTCATTACTAAACATGCTGGAATATTATCCTTTTTCCACTCACTGTTTAAACACCTCGATGAATAATGACAAGAAAGGCTGTTGGAATAGAAAATACTCGGAAACGAAATACTGAAGACGACAGCTATTATTTACAGCTGTAAATGACTATTTATTTACTGAAAGAGCAAGATTTAAACCTATTAAGGACTTCAGAATCACTTAAAGATACTTCACTTGTCAACGTCGCTGTTCACCGCGTCAAAAGTTGATCAATGATGAATCATCATAAGATAAGCTGTGTTTTTAGGTACATAGTGTTTGACCCTTTACATGTCCTGCAGCTACTTAGAACTGATAGTGATTTTTGCTGCTACGCTTTGTTTTTCGGGAACACCACGTCTTCTTCTTTCTTCAGTTTTTAAAGTCCCTTTACTAGGCTATCGATGAACTCAAAAGCCTTCACCTTGTAATATTTCTGGCTTAGTCAGCCATCATATTAGGCTCCAAGAAGCTGTTCCCAGAGCAGTGGAGATGCAAGAAGTATATAGATGACGAAATGTGGCGTGAGGTACCTGTGACAGACTTTAGATTCGGTACCATTCCAAGGAGAAAGACCACCTGCATAATGCTATTGCTCTGATATTGGCTGCTGTGTTCGGAGCAAGGGCGCCAAAACGTTAAAGTTTAGTTATTATTATTAGTTAAACTACTCATTGGAATGATTTCACTTTTTAATATAAATATCTCTCAACAGCTGACTATCAATCAGTTATTTTAGAATTATTCAAAACAATTTAAATCAAAAACAAAAGACTGACGAAAGTGCAGATGAAGCACTTCGGAAGCGTTCGGGTGACACCTTTTCTGGTATGGCGTGCGTAGTGTTTCGGGCTGTTCGTCACTCTGGATTAGGCAGTCGAGAAGAACAGACATGTTGTCTGTCGTGGGATGTGTTTCCAATTTCTATTTAAGTTCCTCTTCGTCACTCTGGTTTAGGCAGTCGAGATGTACAGCCATGTTGTCTGTGGCAGGATGTGCTTGCCAGTATTCAGTATTAAAAGATTCACTCCGGTAGTCATGAGGCACAGACACGTGCCAAAAATAGTGTAAAGATACATTTTCGTAAACATTGTGTTTGATCATGTACTTTTCTGTAACAGAAGGTGTTGTATTAAGATCATGTAGTCTTCTCGTGTGGCTATATTAAAATACGGAAGTGGCATCCCAAAGAAATGATACATTATTTCAGAACAGAACTTCGCTAAAAGTCAGTTTCAGCCTCAAGATACAGTACCTACGACCTGCGTGCTGTTTTCTACGCTGGGGACATCAACTTGTAGACATCAGGTTAGTGAACTGTAACAGAACCTTCGTATTCCACACAGTGCAGTGGAAACAACTAGGCGCCTCACGTGTACTGCATGCACAGAACAAATGTGCTCAGTGGCACGCCATCTGCAGCAATGCAGAGGAGGTAAAGGAGGATGATCGTTATTAAGACCAACAATCAAATCATTCTTCCTTAATTGCAGTACATTGCGTCCCTGGTGGGGAACTCTTCACTGTTTGAGTGCTTTGGAGATACGAGGCTTGATTATTAGCGAGAACTGTGAACTGTGAAAAATTTTAGTAAAAATTCGTAACATCGAAAGTGACTAATTTCCTACTAAAGCACGACAGAACTGTGTAGGAACTGTGTCAAATGTGTTTGAACTGCATTTGAGCTGTCTTTTGAACTTTACTTGAACTTTGATTACTGATGCCACAGGTATTTCTTTTTTATTCACGAGATCATAACGTTTGTTGAGAGTGAAACTGGATGTGCTGATGTGCTATAGTCAAAAAACCAAATACGTGTTCGCGGTCCATGGGATTACGTTATTATTTCATCGAGAAGTTCCCGTCGTACTACGAGGCAGCAGTAGCAGTGTGTGCGGGAGCAGTTCACCGCGGCAGATACAAGCCTTGGCAGCCAGCAGCAGCGCCGAGACACAGCCGTAGCAGCGTTGCTGAACTTGGTGTTTCAGCAGTTCGGAAAGCAGTACGTCACGCCAGCAGCGGGAGCAGAGAAGGAACTTCTCGACGTCACCACACAGAATAGCATCTAAGAGTAAGTGTTACTCTTGGCACAACGATTTAATCTATGTAACGGACAGTTCAATTGTTGTAAAATCTTAAAGTGTAGTCTAAAATTGATTCATTTAAACATATTTGGCTAAAACCCGTAAATTTTATAAAGTACAATAATGTCTGACGAAAGGGAAAAGAGATATCTTCTTAGAAGTAGGGAAAGAGATCAACTAAATATTGATGGCAATGATCCTTCAGATCAGCCACAAGACTTGCAAATAAAGAACATTGTAGATGATTTAGCAGATCAGTTGCAAAGTTCAGATAATAATGAGATTAATAATGCTTCTGAAAATGTTGATTCTATGTTAAATGATTGCACTGAGAACGTAGATGTTGTCGCTCCTGACCAAAGTGACGTCGTAAATTTGGATCACGACATCAGAGACACGGAATCTGATGTCGACATTACAAATGAGCTGACAGTGGAGTCAGGTAGATTAAGTCACAGAACTGATTCTGCTGACACCTTGCCAGCCGAGTGTTATAGATCAAAATCAGTGTATAATGTCAATGTTGCAATCGATTATAGCAGGGCAAAAAGAAACTGAAAAGAAAATAGTTATTGTGCAATCAGAGTTAAAAGGCACCAAAGAAGGATTGGAAAGGAAAATAGATAATGGGCAAAAAGAAACTAAAGAGGAATTAGGAAAGACAATAGAGAAGGCATATTCAGGAATAACTCAAATCAATAGTAATTTCAAGGCTTTAGAACAAAAGGTATCAAAACTTGAAGCTAAAACTGAAGCTTGTTCCAGTAAAACAGACAGGGAAACAAAAGAATGGGGTAAGAAATTAGAATTATGTAAGCTTGAAATAAATCAGAAGTTTTATAGTAAAGTTAAAAAGCTAAACGATGATACGGAGGCTCAGGATTGTGTAATATCAACAATAAATAGTAATGTTAGACAAGTAATAAAGGAGCAAGTCAAGGCTGCTAAAGAATGTAGTGATAAACATTACCAGCAGTTAAGTGAGTTAGAAAACATCAAAGAAGAGCAGAAAGTACTTAGTTGTAAGGTTTCACAAATAGGTGCTCATTGTAAAGGTACCACAGATGCGATTCAAGGTGAACTGAAAGAAATTAGGGAAGTAGTGAATCGACTTCCAGATAAAAGCAATGATAAAAAGTGTATGCATGTTAGTGATGTAACAAATCCCACTATTGTTTACCATCCTTTCTCTAGTAGAGGTAACATACATCCAATTGATTTTATTAAACAGTTCGAGGGTACACTTCCTGAAAACCTAACAGAACAACAAGACATAAAAGCAGATCTCAAGGAGACGTAATATCACGGGGAACAGGGGTCAGTAACACATGTACTACATACAAGGAATTTGAACAAGCATTCTTAAATCAATATTGGCCTAGTAGCACACAAAACAGCGTCAGGGGTGAAATTTTTGAGGGAAGGAGTTTTGCTAGTAATGGTTGCAATAGCTACAAAGAGTTTTTTCCAACACTACTAGGAAACGAACCAACACTTAACTGACCTGTTAAGAGAATCAGACCTTACGAATCACTGATATTGAGAGAACATTTCAGAATAAATCTCTTAAAGAAAATTTCGCCTACCAGAAACGTTGCGTCACTCAACAGTAAGAGTTACCATACCTTTCTCTTCTCATAAATGTTGTTACTACTTACACAGTCAGTGGAAGTGTATTCATGTGTACACTTATGTAATCATTTCATAACATTATAGTGACAATATTAGAGTGTTAAACATTATGTGACTTCATTTCGTAGGGGCTGACTGAAGTGTTCATAGCTAGCATTTTACTCTTCATACTCTATATTATAAACCAGTGAACTACTCTCCATACCTTGTATAATGTGGCCTTATCTTTAAATCGTAAATGTGTTGTCTGTGTCCCTTGAGATTTTCGTGTTAGTGTTGTCTTACGTAATCCATTTCTCTTGCTTGTGCATCTGTGATCCTATGCTTTTATGTTATAAAACTTCCTGCTCACATATATTCCGCCAGTTCCTGTTTTTCACCCGTGCAATGCCGATGTTTATCCTGCTGGGTTACTATGCTGTCAATAATTGGGTTTGTTGTCACAGTTCGCGTAAAACTTTTGTCATAGCTGTGGATAGAGAAGAACGTTAAATAAGATAGAATACAGCTCAGAATGAAAGAAGAGAAAGAACGAACAGCATGAAAGGAAATGAAGTAATACTGTTAGTTAACTCTGGTACCTGGTAGTCGTCATCTACCTAGCAATGCAAAGAACGCTGTTGTCCCCTGAGGGTACGACTGTAACGAGGTGGCCTATTTTCCTCTGGATTGCGACGCTCATTGCCTCTGTCTGTACCTCGGCTCCGGCTTCACTCACGATCATTACGGCAGTCTGCTCGCCACCTGTTCCTTCTCCAGCCCTCCTGCACTTGCTTGTTGCCCATCTAACTGCTCAAGGACGTGCAGTAGGTTATTGTCACTGCCTTTGTTTACATTGATTAACTTCTCTTGTAAAGACACTGAAAATTTGACTGTGTGCCTATTAATGATTGAGAAACTGTTGAAGTAACAACTTAAATGAGACTGTATTAACAAAATGTAGATATAACAATAAAGAATACGAGAGGTGTAGCAGTCAAATAAGTCTGCATAACGAAACAGTTATACGGCGCAGCGCCATCTGCTAGATTTAAAGCGCAGGACACCAGCTGTCGTCTGCACGAATGAACCAGCGAGTATGTCACATGTTGTGAATGGACACTGACCTTACGTTGCTACGGGCAATGCCCTAGCCATATGTTAGCAGTCACTGTTTGCAAACAGTGGCACTGCATGTAAACAAAGAATAATGTTGACTTTTTGAGTCTGTTTAGGTACATATTCATTGTATGGTATAATCAAAAGTTTATTACAGGGTTTATTTAAGTTCTGTTAGAAATCTAACGTAAGGCGTTTTGCATTGTTACATGAATTGTACCGATCCTGAATGCTGGAGTTGGAGACTGAGAATGGACAGTCACTTGACAAACCCAGCACCAATTGAGACTGAACTACGCAATATAAGACCACAGCATGGACAACGGAATCTCAGTTTCCTGTTGTGGGTCCCATGTGTTTGTTCCTGCAATGGTGAGAGTGAAGTGCTATTTCAAAGTTTACGTCAAATAGTGAATTGCAGTTTTTTCTTTTCATTCTTTGTATTTCTAAAGTGGACGTCAGTTTGACGAGGTGTTAGTGAAGTGTCCTTTAAAAGACGGCAATGAGCCGATAATAATATATATATTTAAATTTTTATGTAATTTACCTAACTGTGTAATTTTCTTTGTGGCTCTAAAAGGACGGCAATGAGCCGATAATAGGTGTTTATTTTTTGAGGTACTATGTGTTTAAGTAACTTCATTACTTTCTTTGGTGAATCTGAAAGACAGCTATGAGCTGATTTTTATCCTGTTTTATGTGATTTATTTTGAAACTTCTCTTATTTCTTATATGTTTTGTGTAATCACATAATATTATGCTATTTGTAAAATGTTGACTTCTTGTTCAGATTATTGTGTAATCAGTAGATGTAACTTCAAGCTGATAATGTTTGTGGTGTAGGTTGTTACTGTTTTGAATTTATTGCAGTCAGCATATTTCTTATTCACAAATTTTGGAAGAGTTTACTTATCATGACAGGGAAAATATGTAAAAGCCATCTCCATATTTACATGTTGATATCAAAGTAGCGATAGTGTTATAGCTTGTCTCTTGAGAGATTACCTATTAGTTTACAGTTCTATCAAAATTTGGTTCAATTTATTTATGTATATCCTAAATTGTGTGTTGTCTTCGAGAACATCAGAATTTTTGGAAATCTCAGAAGGGAGGGAAAGTCAGCCATCATATTAGTCTCCAAGAAGCTGTTCCCAGAGCAGTGGAGATGCAAGAAGTATATAGATGACGAAATGTCGTGTGAGGTACCTGTGACAGATGTTAGATTCGGTACCATTCTGTGATTGGCTGCTGTGTTCGGAGCAAGGGCGCCAAAACGTTAAAGTATAGTTATTATTATTAGTTAAACTACTCATTGGAATGATTTCACTTTTTAATATAAATATCTCTCAACTGCTGACTATCAAGCAGTCATTTTAGAATTATTCAAAACAATTTAAATCAAAAACAAAAGACTGACGAAATTGCAGACGAAGCACTTCGGAAGCGTTCGGGTCACGCCTTTTCTGGTATGGTGTGCGAAGTGTTTCGGGCTGTTCGTCACTCTAGATTAGGCAGTCGAGAAGAACAGACATGTTGTCTGTCGTGGGATGTGTTTCCAATTTCTATTTAAGTTCCTGTTCGTCACTCCGGACTAGGCAGTCGAGATGTACAGTCATGTTGTCTGTGGCAGGATGTGCTTGCCAGTATTCAGTATTAAAAGATTCACTCTGGTAGTCATGAGGCACAGACACGTGCCACAAATAGTGTAAAGATACATTTTCGCAAGCATTGTGTTTGATCATGTACTTTTCTGTATCAGAAGGTGTTGTATTAAGATCATGTAGTCTTCTCGTGTGGCTATATTAAAATACGGAAGTGGCATCCCAAAGAAATGATACATTATTTCAGAACAGAACCTCGCTAAAAGTCATTTTCAGCCTCAAGATACAGAACCTACGACCTGCGTGCTGTTTTCTGCGCTGGGGACATCAACTTGAACACAGCAGGTTAGTGAACTATAACAGAACCTTCGTATTCCACACAGGGCAGTGGAAACAACTAGGCGCCTCACGTGTACTGCATGCACAGAACAAATGTGCTCAGTTACACGTCATGTACATCTGCATCTACATTTTTACTCCCCAAGCCACCCAGCGGTGTGTGGTGGAGGGCACTTTACGTGCCACTGTTATTACCTCCATTTCTGTTCCACTCGCTAATGGTTCGCGGGAAGAACGACTGCCGGAAAGCCTCCGTGCGCGCTCGAATCTGTCTAATTTTACATTCGTGATCTCCTCGGGAGGTATAAGTAGTGGGAAGCAACATAGTCGATACCTCATCCAGTAACGCAACCTCTCGAAACCTGGACAGCAAGCTACACCGCGATGCAGAGCGCCTCTCTTACAGTCTGCCACTTGAGTTTGCTAAACATCTCCGTAACGCTATCACGCTTACCAGATAACCCTGTGACGAAACGCGCCGCTCTTCTTTGGATCTTCTCTATCTCCTCTGTCAACCTGACCTGGTACGGATCCCACATTGATGACCAATACACAAGTGTAGGCCGAACGAGTCTTTTGTAAGCCACCTCATTTGTTGATGGACTACATTTTCTAAGGACTCTCCCAATGAATCTCAATCTGGCACCCGCCTTACCAACAATTAATTTTATATGACCATTCCACTTCAAATCGTTCTGTATGCATACTCCCAGATATTTTACAGTAATGGAAAGGACAATCAACTCATTCTTCCTTTCTTTCCGTAACCTAACCTTTTATTTTATTACTGTACTGCAAATGGCTGTATGTACTAATGTTGAACGAGCAACTACCCCTCCCAATGTCCTTGGATTCCCTTTGAAGTAGAGAGGCCACCAATTCTTGAAGTTCAGCAGTTGGTTGGTTCGAAGGCTCTTAATTACGAAAGGGAGTCTGTGTTTCCTTGCACTTTAGATGATTTCCTCATACTCTTCGTGAAAATAAATCCGATCGAGTCTTCGAGAGACTCTCTTCATGGCTAAGATGTTTCTGTCACAGGGCAAGAAACGAAGTCCTCGAGTCGTATAGTAGTGGTTGATTACCTAGAATCTGTCTTTCATGATGAGTGTCAAACATGGCATTGTTAATGCGTGGTTGCCATTCTGTACAACACATGCATCGTTAAATATACGCAGTTCTTTCACCTTCGCAGTAATCATGTTAATGAAGATAACGATACCTCATTAATACCCCTCTTAGCTTCCCATTTCGTGTATGTGTAGATAACTGATGTCTCTTTTACTACATCACGAATGTTAAAAACATAAAACTAAAATTTACTTAGATAGAAAGTTTCCTGAACTGGCATAAATGTCAGAGGTAGATACTGCATAAAATCGAAGACAATGGCCATGACATCAGTTGTAGTCTTGCAGATTTCCGTGACTTCTTGCGTCTTCTGGTAAAACTTCTTGGTGCGTATTTTGTGAACAGTCAGCTCAGCGACAGCCGCTATCTTGCTACCGCATAAAGATATGTTGTTGTTGATGGGTTGCTGGGTTGATGCAGCTCTCCACGCTACTCTATCCTGTGCAAGCATTTTAATCTCCCAATACGTACTGCAGCCTACGTCCCTCTGAATCTGCTAAGTGTATTCATCTCTCGGTCTCCCTCTACGATTTTTACTCTCCACGCTGCCCTCCAATACTAAATTGGTGATCCCGTGATGCCTCAGAACATGTCCTACCAACCGATCCCTTCTTCTAGTCAAGTTGTGCCACAAACTCCTCTTCTCCCCAATCCTATTCAGTACCACCTCATTAGTTATGAGATCTACCCATCTAATCTTCAGCATTCTACTATAGCACCACATTTCGAAAGCTTCTATTCTCTTCTTGTCCAAACTAGTTATCGCCCATGTTTGACTTCCATACATGGCTACACTCCATAAATATACTTTCAGAAACGACTTCCTGACACTTAAATCTATACTCGACGTTAACAAATTTCACTTCTTCAGAACCGCTTTCCTTGCCATTGCCAGTCTACATTTTATATCCTCTCTACTTCGACCATCATCAGTTATTTTGCTCCCGAAATAGCAAAACTCCTTTACTACTTTAAGTGTCTCATTTTCTAACCTAATTCCCTCAGCATCACTCGACTTAATTCGACTACATTCCATTAACCTCGTTTTGCTTTTGTTGATGTTCATCTTATATCCTCCTTTCAAGACACTGTCCATTACATTCAACTGCTCTTCCAAGTCCTTTGCTGTCTCTGACAGAATTAGAATGTCATCGGCGAACCTCAAAGTTTTTATTTCTTCTCCATGGATTTTAATACCTACACCGAAATTTTCTTTTGTTTCCTTTACTGCTTACTCAATATACAGATTGAATAACATCGGGGAGAGGCTACAACCCTGTCTCACTCCCTTCCAACCGCTGCTTTCTTTTCATGCCCCTCGACACTTATAACTCCCATCTGGTTTCTGTACAAATTGTAAATAGCCTTTCGCTCCCTGTATTTTACCCCTGCCACCTCCAGAATTTGAAAGAGAGTATTACAGTCAACATTGTCAAAAGCTTTCTCTAAGTCTACAAATGCTAGAAACGTAGGTTTGCCTTTTCTTAAGCTAGCTTCTAAAATAATCCGTAAGGTCAGTATTGCCTCACGTGTTCCCATATTTCTACGGAATCCAAACTGATCTTCCACAAGGTCGGCTTCTACCAGTTTTTCCATTCGTCTGTAAAGAATTCGCGTTAGTATTTTGCAGCTGTGACTTATTAAACTGATAGTTCGGTAATTTTCACATCTGTCAACGCCTGCTTTCTTTGGGATTGGAATTATTGTATTCTTCTTGAAGTCTGAGGGCATTTCGCCTGTCTCATACATCTTGCTCACCAGATAGTGGAGTTTTGTCAGGACTGGCTCTCCCAAGGCCGTCAGTAGTTCCAATGGAATATTGTCTACTCCTGGGGCGTTGTTTCAACTCAGGTCTTTCCGTGCTCTATCATGTCTCCCATTTCATCTTCATCTACATCCTCTTCCATTTCTATAACATCGCCCTCAAGTACATCGCCCTTGTATAGACCCCTCTATATACTCCTTCCACTTTTCTGCTTTCCCTTCTTTGGTCAGAACTGGGTTCCCATCTGAGCTCTTGATATTCATGCAAGACGTTCTCTTTTCTCCAAAGGTCTCTAATTTTCCTGTAGGCAGAATCTATCTCACTCCTAGTGAGATAAGCCTCTACATCCTTACATTTGTCCTCTAGCCATGCCTGCTTAGCCATTTTGCACTCCCTATCGATCTCATTTTTGTGACTTTTGTATTCCTTTTTGCCTGCTTCATTTACTGCATTTTTATATTTTCTCCTTTCGTCAATTAAATTCAATATTTCTTCTGTCACCCAAGGATTTCTACTAGCACTCGTCTTTTTACATACTTGATCCTCTGCTGCCTTCACTACTTCATCCCTCAAAGCTACCCATTCTTCTTCTACTGTATTTCTTTCCCCCATTCTTGTCAATTGTTCCCTTATGCTCTCCCTGAAACACTGTACAACCTCTGGCTTAGTCAGTTTATCCAGGTCCCATCTCCTTAAATTCCCACCTTTTTGCAGTTTCTTCAGTTTTAATCTACAGTTCATAACCAATAGATTGTGGTCAGAGTCCACATCTGCCCCTGGAAATGTCTTACAATTTAAAATCTGGTTCCTAAATCTCTGTCTTACCATTATATAATCTATCTGATACCTTTTAGTATCTCCAGGCTTCTTCCATGTATACAACCTTCTTTTATTATTCTTGAACCAAGTGTAAGTTATAATTAAGTTGTGCTCTGTGCAAAATTCCACCAGGCGGCTTCCTCTTTCATTTCTTACCCCCAATCCATATTCACCTACTACAGACTGTTGCCCCTGCAACTACTGAAAAGGCTGCTGCCCCTCTTCAGGAACCATATGTTTGTCTGGCCTCTCAACAGATATCGCTCCGTTGTGGTTGCACCTACGGTACGGATATCTGTATCGCTGAGGCACTCAAACCTCCCCACCAACAGCAAGGTCTATGGTTCATGAGGGGGGGGGGGGGGATAAAGATATGAAGATTTTATTTTTACCTTCCGATCTCTGCACATCATCTTGTGACCTACCAAACTTGTAGTCATGAGTCTCTTTAATTTTTTAAAAATAAAACTGATATTTCACAACTCCGATGAGCCCAGGATGACCTTAAATGAAAAGGGCCTGCATTTTTCGAACTTTTAAACCGGAGTCCAATTACCTTACAGGAATGAAAGTGTAGTACGACGCGTGTTTGGGAAATGAAGTGATATATTCATCAATCTTAGCTATGGTCCTTGTTTCAAAAGTATTTCCACGGTTTAAATGCTTTCCTCTCATGTGAATAGGTGACTGATTATACTATGAAACCTTGTTTAAACGTCGCAGCACGTTATGTGAGACAGCATACAAACTAACATAGGCCTTCCGACAAACCTTAGCCCGATTGACTCCCTTCGGGACAAAATATTTGAAAGGTGACGTGTTTTCTTTAGAATTTTCTGTGGTTGATCGACGTCTAGTAATATCGTGACTTTCTATCAATCCTAAGAGATACGTTTCATTTTTCGGGTGTCCACTGAACAAATTTTCTATCACACTCCGTTTCGATGGAGCACTGAAACCAGCTATGCGTTTCTTACAACATCCACAATCGGAACTACATCTTTTAACATCCACCAAATAATCGTTGTTTATGTCGATTTCTTTACCCCTTTGTCTTTTTAGTTTCTACATTTCCTTTGAATATTTATCTTTGTTGACTTTACCTCGCTTTCTTCTAGGCTCAGTCATATCCTCATCTGACGCGGACATTTCTCACGGAACACAAAAGAATCCTTCACTTACTGAGAAATATCTACTATCTACTATACATAAACACACACAAGCAGTTCCAATTTTCGTTGTTACAGAAACTGTCAACAAATCTAGCTATCATTAACGACCCAATTTCCTGCCATTTCTAAACATCTGAAACAAGTATGCACCCCTCAGTGGAAAAGGCATAAAGTTCCTGGAATATTATCAACTTCCACTTAACCAAATTATCAATATCATTCATGTCAATGAAGTTCCATTGCAATATTCCCTTTTCTTCATTCAGTGGATATCAGATACAAGTTGGCCCAGTCTAACTTCCCTTTTCTTGTGGTATTACCTTTTTCCACTCACTCGTATAATTTTTAAGCGTATAAATCACCTTTTGTGAGTGAAAGAAAGCGAATTTCCGATTTTTACATGGTCGTGATGGTGTTCGCATCAAATTTTTCTTTGCAGCGTTCTTTACTCATGCTTTATTAAAATGCCAAATATGAATAAATTTTCACTTTCTAGCACACAAACTGATTATGTCTTCGCGAACAACAGGGTACCCTGCTTTAATGATGGATGTCAAAGTTTTAACTACTTTGTCACCCATAGCAATGGTATATCCGTGTAAAGTTGTAACTACTTTGTAACACACTACCGGCCATTAAAATTGCTACACCAAGAAGAAACGCAGATGATACAAGGGGAATTCATTGGACAAATATATTATACTAGAGATGACATGTTATTACATTTTCACACAATTTGGGTGCATAGATCCTGAGAAATCAGTACCCAGGACCTGCAACTTGCGGTCGTGCATTATCCTGCTGAAATGTAGGGTTTCGCAGGGATCGAATGAAGGCTAGAGCCACGGGTCATAACACATCTGAAATGTAACGTCCACTGTTCAAAGTGCCGTCAATGCGAACAATAGGTGACCGAGACGTGTAACCAATGGCACCCCATACCATCACGCTGGGTGATACGCCAGGATGGCTATGACGAATACACGCTTCCAATGTGCGTTCACCGCGATGTCGCCAAACACAGATGCGACCATCATGATGCTGTAAACAGAACCTGGATTCTTCCGAAAAAATGACATTTTGCCTTTCGTACACCCAGGTTCGTCGTTCAGTACACCATCGCAGGCGCTCCTGTCTGTGATGCAGCGTCAATGGTAACCGCAGCCCTGGTCTCTGAGCTGATAGTCCATGCTGCTGCAAACGTCGTCGAACAGTTCGTTGAGATGGTTGTTGTCTTGCAAACGTCCCTATCTGTTGACTCAGGGGTCGAGACGTGGCTGCACGATCCGTTGCAGCCATGCGGATAAGATGCCTGTCATCTCGACTGCTAGTGATGCGAGGCCGTTGGGATCCAGCACGGCGTCCCGTACTACCCTCCTGAACCCACTGATTCCATATTCTGCTAACAGTAATTGGATCTCGACCAACGCGAGCAGCAATGTCGCGATACGATAAACCGCAATCGCGATAGGCTACAATCCGACCCATATTAAAGCCGGAAACGTGATGGTACGCATTCCTCCTCCTTGCACGAGGCATCATAACAACGTTTCACCAGGCAACGTCGGTCAACTGTGTATGAGAAATCGGTTGGAAACTTTCCGCATGTCAGCACGTTGTAGGTTTCGGCACCGGCGCCAACCTTTCACCCCTGTCGGTTACATTTCACCGTCTGTACCACGTCATGTCCGTGATGTAGCAATTTTAATTACCTGTCGTGTAGCAACGGTATATCCGTGAAGCCCAGAAAAAATAATTTCGAGCTTGTTCGCTGTGTTCACCCCTTTCTGTTTCTGATTTAAAAGAGGCCCCCGAGAAACAATAGATATCCAGAAATAAGAACATATCCCACGTGTTGAGCGCATATCAGTTTGTGATCTCATGGCTTTATCAGTGTTTTGACACGTAAATGCAAAATAGTCTGACATGTAGTGTACAGTAAGGTGAAACAACCTCTGTATCAGAAATTTTTTCGTCTATTTCGTGGATTGGTATCAGGGAATTCTTCCTCCTATCCCATAATGTGTTCGGTGCTACAACTCCTTCTATACTGAGTTTTCACTTTGTTTTGTTTCATCACTTCAATACCAATGTCACTGGCAATGAATTTCATGAATTCGTCATTGCGTGTTTCGGAGTCTGCAAAGCCTGTACTAATTCTCTCATTAGCAACTGATGCACTGCCTCATAACTGTACGTCGTCTGCTTTTCCCGTTAAAACACGAAGGCGGATTCTGTGCTTTACCTCCACAGTTCTAGGGTTTTTACAGAAAGCACCATACCTCGAATTCTCCAATAATAATTTTTCAGGCAGACTTCATTTAGTGAGGATGGTAGGATATACCTTCCTTTATCTTTTCTTATTTCTTCAAACAGTCCTGGGAACTACACTCCTGGAAATTGAAATAAGAACACCGTGAATTCATTGTCCCAGGAAGGGGAAACTTTATTGACACATTCCTGGGGTCAGATACATCACATGATCACACTGACAGAACCACAGGCACATAGACACAGGCAACAGAGCATGCACAATGTCGGCACTAGTACAGTGTATATCCACCTTTCGCAGCAATGCAGGCTGCTATTCTCCCATGGAGACGATCGTAGAGATGCTGGATGTAGTCTTGTGGAACGGCTTGCCATGCCATTTCCACCTGGCGCCTCAGTTGGACCAGCGTTCGTGCTGGACGTGCAGACCGCGTGAGACGACGCTTCATCCAGTCCCAAACATGCTCAATGGGGGACAGATCCGGAGATCTTGCTGGCCAGGGTAGTTGACGTACACCTTCTAGAGCACGTTGGGTGGCACGGGATACATGCGGACGTGCATTGTCCTGTTGGAACAGCAAGTTCCCTTGCCGGTCTAGGAATGGTAGAACGATGGGTTCGATGACGGTTTGGATGTACCGTGCACTATTCAGTGTCCCCTCGACGATCACCAGTGGTGTACGGCCAGTGTAGGAGATCGCTCCCCACACCATGATGCCGGGTGCTGGCCCTGTGTGCCTCGGTCGTATGCAGTCCTGATTGTGGCGCTCACCTGCACGGCGCCAAACACGCATACGACCATCATTGGCACCAAGGCAGAAGCGACTCTCATCGCTGAAGACGACACGTCTCCATTCGTCCCTCCATTCACGCCTGTCGCGACACCACTGGAGGCGGGCTGCACGATGTTGGGGCGTGAGCGGAAAACGGCCTAACGGTGTGCGGGACCGTAGCCCAGCTTCATGGAGACGGTTGCGAATGGTCCTCGCCGATACCCCAGGAGCAACAGTGTCCCTAATTTGCTGGGAAGTGGCGGTGCGGTCCCCTACGGCACTGCGTAGGATCCTACGGTCTTGGCGTGCATCCGTGCGTCGCTGCGGTCCGGTCCCAGGTTGACGGGCACGTGCACCTTCCGCCGACCACTGGCGACAACATCGATGTACTGTGGAGACCTCACGCCCCACGTGTTGAGCAATTCGGCGGTACGTCCACCCGGCCTCCCGCATGCCCACTATACGCCCTCGCTCAAAGTCCGTCAACTGCACATACGGTTCACGTCCACGCTGTCGCGGCATGCTACCAGTGTTAAAGACTGCGATGGAGCTCCGTATGCCACGGCAAACTGGCTGACACTGACGGCGGCGGTGCACAAATGCTGCGCAGCTAGCGCCATTCGACGGCCAACACCGCGGTTCCTGGTGTGTCCGCTGTGCCGTGCGTGTGATCATTGCTTGTACAGCCCTCTCGCAGTGTCCGGAGCAAGTATGGTTGGTCTGACACACCGGTGTCAATGTGTTCTTTTTTCCATTTCCAGGA
The DNA here is from genome assembly GCF_021461395.2 of Schistocerca americana. Taxonomy (NCBI): domain Eukaryota; kingdom Metazoa; phylum Arthropoda; class Insecta; order Orthoptera; family Acrididae; genus Schistocerca; species Schistocerca americana. The sequence continues at coordinate 494,527,025 of NC_060124.1, read as the reverse complement.
GTGTATTTGCGACTGGAACAGAAAAGGAGGGAATTAACAGTGGTGGAGAAAGTACCCTCTGCTGCACACCTCAAGATGGCATGCGTTGTATAGATGTGGATGTAAACGTAGAACAGTTCACAAGTAGCATCCTGACCGAACACTTCCGAGCTCTAGAAGTACTAGCATTCAACTAAATTCTTCCACCGATGCGCACGTTCGTTGTCTTCCAGTGCCGTCACAACGCCACCCCTTTAACGTGTATTCAAATGAGAAAACTTTCTCTTAAATGTTTTGATTATAAGTGTGGAACACAAAGTGCTCCTACATCTATCCCATATTTCCTCTCGAAATCACAGAACACTTCTGGACTGGAAATCGTGTTCTTGAGTAGCAAAATCTTGGCCCCTGCTGCGTCGGAACACAGGCCTATTTTATATTCACGCCCTCGCACTCCACATACTGCCACTAGCTAGCTGCTTCCTTATCAGCAAATTAATACAGGAATCTATCCTTCCTACCAATGATAGTTTCTTCGTTTCCTGTATTCTGCATAAAGGAAAGCTCAATTATTGACATTCTCACCTACCACCTCTTAAAACAGCCACCACGGCATCCACGTATTACTTTCCTGTACTACTCACTGACACACAAGAGCAAGTACATCGTATGCAACTGTTACTCATTCGTCTATTTTCACGCAATTATCTCTGTTACATAGCTCCACTTCACATCAAATGGCGTCACCAGTTGAACTACAGCATTCTTCACATTTTAATCCATTGCTCCAGTTTATTCTTTATTATGAATCATCATGTAAATGCAAAAAAGATATATAGCTGAGTGCCGTTGTGTCTGGCAACTGCTCGTCGTTATGTGGAGGAAAGAGACAAACAACTAATACGTCCCCCTGTCTCCTCAAACACCCAAAACATTTTCACACGTCCTACAGCATCGTAACAAGTACAACAACATGCCAGTGCATGTCCCGTTCTTGAAAAATGTTGTCTTAGCAGCCTCTTCTCCTAATCTTCAAACAACGCACATTCTTTCTCAGAGAAAATTTGTAATCCCCTGTCTTTCTTAGAATATGGAGCTGTAACGATGTTTACCCATCAAGCAATTTGCGATCTTCCCTTCATTATCCAATTCCAAATTAATGCTGCAACTCGTTGATTCCTGATAAACTGTGAATCATGCCCACCACGTCTATTTTTTTACTCGTACACACCACATACATTATTTTTTCCTGACTCGCACCCACATCTAATTTCATTACCTACGAACTCTGTCAGGAGCTCTCACCATCATCACCACCATGACTCACAGTACCACCCATACAATGCCTTTTTATTTTGCATATCTCTTAATTTACATCAAACTTTGAAAAACGGCTGTACAGATATCACCAACCCACCCAATGCAGAGGGAATGCAAACAATTAAATGCATTTCTTTATTAAGAACTGCATTATACAATGCAGAGCTGTACTATTTATTTATTTATTTTTGTCAGTTTCGGTCGATTTCAGATCATCCTATCCTCGGGTCATAAAACCTTTGAACTGTTTATTCCATAACAAATTGCAATGCTTACTCCTTTTGTATAGTTGTATTGCAGTGCAACGTGTGGTATACTGAATATGTTCCTTGCTTGGAATGTAAACATTAACATTGTCCTTAATTCCGGGGTAAATGTGTTCTAAAATACGACCCCCTAATAAGGAAGTCCGCAGGTTTTCGTATGTGATAAGCACATCTGTCCACAAGAGTTCTTAGTAACAAGGATAAGTGCTTGGCACAATCGTAATTTGGAGGGCCGAAAACAGTTTCGACGAACCCGACTCACACCGATCTACGTTTACATGAGCATAACTGCCACTATGTTTCCTGGACGATGAGTGTTCTCAGTGCTTCGCTTGACACGGCACATATCATTTCTGACAAGAGCAATCTGCAGCGAAAACTTCTACGTACGAGTATAAAGGAATTTTTAAAGCATGTGATTATTCTCTACAGCAGATACTCAAAGCGCTAAAACCTAAGGTTGACATAAGGAACGAGGAAGAAACCACAGAAAGATTTAAATCCATCTCTTTCTTGCCACAAATGCCAAGTGACGTCAAAAATAAGACTGATCCCAAGCAAGCACAAATTAAAGTGATTTTTCGGTTTCCATCGAGGGCAGTGTCACTTCTGTGTTCAGTTAAAAGATTATTTGATGGTGGAAAGGCTTTGGTTTTGAAGGATTCCTGAGTATGGCCTGTCATACATCTGACGGACGAGGGGTGTAGTCGCACAAAACACCGCAGCTACACCTGTCTCTTACAGTTCAATAATTCGGCAGCGGCAGCGCATTGCATTAACACTGGTCGCTCTGCGTCGTATTAAAATGTCAAAACTCTAGCGCCGACCTCATCTTTTGGTATTCGATGGTGAAAGACCAGGCTGAAATTCTTTTGGAGAAGAATTTAGTTAACAGCTTGGACAAGGCGTGGAATCCGGCGCTGTCTTTAATAAACTTCAAAGACGTCGCAACAGTGCAGTTCGTAATGACACATAGATAAGGCAGCATGGATCGACAACGCAGCCACAGTTTCAGTTCACCCATATTTCTTAGCCGCCAATCAACGTCTCTGGCAATTGTGTATCTCTGGCGGCATGTGCCGTGGCACTGTCGGCCGGTTTCGAAGGACGCTGTATCATCAGCCTGTCAGCTTACTCCGAAAATGGCCGAACGGAATAGAGCTGAATATTGGAAAAAATGGAATTTATTCAATTGAGGAGCAAAAAGTTAATGGTTAAGGCATAGCGCAGTGGAAAAAAATGCACAGCCGTAGGTATCATCACTAAAAAGACGATGATACAGACCCTATCAACCCAAGTCGTATCAGCCGGTCTGCCTTATCAACAATTTGGCAAAAGTACAGGAGCACCATTTCTGCAACAGACATGAAACTAAGTTAAGGTATCTACAAGCAATGAGTACGGATTCAAAAAGGGTTGATCGACCGATGATGCCACAAATTAAGCAATTAGCTTTGGAGAGGAGTCAGATGACGCGCATGCCGTGCAGCTGCATTTGAAAATCTGTGGTGCTACACCCTGTTCTCGTGGCCTCGAGAATTCGAGAGTCCTATGGTCGTGTATTTCAGCCTAAAGGTTCATTGTAGAAACCGGTAAGCAACGCTTACACGCTCAAAAGGAAAGCATAACAAAGGCAGTTATTAAAGGCTTTCCTCAGAATTCAGGCTGTGAATCCGTATACTGTGGTGCAGGGTTAGAGCCCTTACTGAAGAAATTAGGGACTGTGTAGTATTTGTAGACGACATCCCACTAATTGTGTGTGGTGCATCTAGCGCACGGATTGCGGAAAGAGGAACAAATGCAATAAAAGTTCTGAGTCATAGGTAAACTAAATATAAACTTCAAAAATGTTTTGCATCACCCCGGTTCCCAGAGCTCCTAAAGACAGACATTCACTGTGGATATTGTAGTCAGACACAGTCCCTTTCACCGTTCAGGGATGTCACTAAACCCGCCCAAAGATGTAAACAACTATAAACAACTATGCATGAGCAGCGCCTATTAGACTGAGGGGGTCCAATAGCCGATCCCTTCCAGTCATTCCACCAGGAAGTAGGTGTACGGCTCGTGTTATCTGTAGTTCAGCCATGCCTAGACAGTCAATACCGCGGTTCGATCGCATCCGCATTGTTACTTTGTGCCAGGAAGGGCCCTCAACAAGAGAAGTGCCCAGGTATCTCGGAGTCAAACGAGGCGATGTTGTTCGGACATGAAGGAGATACAGAGAGACAGAAGCTGTCAATGACATGCCGCGCTCAGTCCGCCCAAGGGCTACTACTGCGGTGGATGCCTCGGAGGAGCCCTGAAAGCAACGCCACCGTGTTGAATAATGCTTTTCGTGCGCAATAGGCTGCATGATGCCGAATTTCACTCCCGACGTCCATGGCGAGGTCCATCTTTGCAACCACGACACCATACAGCGCGGTGCAACAACATGCCGAATGCACCGTTCAGGATTGGCATCACGTTCTCTTCACCGATGAGTGTCGCATATGTCTTCAACCAGACAATCATCGGAGACGTGTTTGGAGGTAACCCGGTCAGGGTGATCGCCTTTTAGACACACTGTCCAGCGAGGGCAGCAAGGTGGAGATTCCCTGCTGTTTTGGGGTGGTATTATGTGGGGCTGACGTACGCCGCTGGTGGCCATGGAAGACACCGTAACCGCTGTACGATACATGAATGCCATCCTCTGACCGATACTACAACCAAATCGGCAGCATACTGGTGAGGCATTCGTCTTCATGGACGTCAGTTCGCGCCTCCATCGTACACGTCTTGCGAATGACTTCCTTCATGGTAACGACATCGCTCGACTAGAGTGGCCAGCATGTTCTCCAGACATAAACCCTATCGGACATGCCTAGGTTACATTGGAAAGGGCTGTTTATGGACGTCGTGACCCACCAACCACTCTGAGGTATGTACGCCGAATCAGCTTGAGGAGTGGAACAATATGGACTAAAAGTGTCTTGATGAACTTGTGGATAGTATGTCACGACGAATACAGGCATCCATCAATGCAAGAGGACGTGCTACTACGTACTAGAGGTACCGGTGTGTACAGCAGTCTGCACCATCACCTCTGAAAGTCTCGCTGTATGGTGGTACAACAGGCAATGTGTGGTTTTCATGAGCAATAAGATGGGTGGAAATGAAGTTTATGTGATCTCTATTCCAATTTTCTGTACAGGTTCGGGAACTCTCGGAACCGAGGTGATGCAAAACATTTTTTGATGTGTGTAAATAAAAAGTGGCTTTGAAAAATCCATATTTTGTTAAAAAAAATCGCTTATCAGTCGCAAAAAATCCTATAATAAAAATTAGCAAAGAATTGAAACTTAGAGTTGCTACGAGTGGCTACGTATTGATCATTCTTGGTGGAAAACAAAATGACAACTCACATGCCCGGTGCGCGGGTAAGTCGCGCTCCAGGGGTGGGTGCGTGCTCTGGCGTGAATTGTGACACTATCACCGGTTTGGCCGAGGCATGGTACGTTGCCACATTACTCTGTGTTGTGACTGAGTGAGAAATTTCTTCTTACCGCCTATCTGCTGCTGATGCGGTTTTTGTAGCCCAGGTATCAACTTGGCGAAGCACTTTGTGAGGGACGTCAGCCTGAGCGAATGAAGTTTGGCACACGACATCTGAGGCTATGAATCCACTATTCCAGGGCGATCGCGGAAGAAAATATTTGGTGAGATCTTTGTGTTAAATTTGTTGCGGTCATCGCTTCGGAACTCACACGAAGATTAGCATTGAACATCTACCTTTCCTGCTTGACGTGGTTAATATTTTACTTATGAGATTATGTTAGTGTGGGTAAGACAGTTACCGGTATTTGCAGTCGATCGGTCGCTGACTGTTGAGGACCATATTTAATGTCTGTAATTTATTACCTTAGCTGGGGACGTTTTCTAAGTACAGGGTGTTTCAAAAATGACCGGTATATTTGAAACGGCAATAAAAACTAAATGAGCAGCGATAGAAATACACCGTTTGTTGCAATATGCTTGGGACAACAGTACATTTTCAGGCAGACAAACTTTCGAAATTACAGTAGTTACAATTTTCAACAACAGATGGTGCTGCAAGTGATGTGAAAGATATAGAAGACAACGCAGTCTGTGGGTGCGCCAACCTGTACGTCGTCTTTCTGCTGTAAGCGTGTGCTGTTCACAACGTGCAAGTGTGCTGTAGCCAACATGGTTTATTCCTTAGAACAGAGGATTTTTCTGGTGTTGGAATTCCACCGCCTAGAACACAGTGTTGTTGCAACAAGACGAAGTTTTCAACGGAGGTTTAATGTAACCAAAGGACCGAAAAGCGATACAATAAAGGATCTGTTTGAAAAATTTCAACGGACTGGGAACGTGACGGATGAACGTGCTGGAAAGGTAGGGCGATCGCGTACGGCAACCACAGAGGGCAACGCGCAGCTACTGCAGCAGGTGATCCAACAGCGGCCTCGGGTTTCCGTTCGCCGTGTTGCAGCTGCGGTCCAAATGACGCCAACGTCCACATATCGTCTCATGCGCCAGAGTTTACACCTCTATCCATACAAAATTCAAACGCGGCAACCCCTCAGCGCCGCTACCATTGCTGCATGAGAGACATTCGCTAACGATATAGTGCACAGGATTGATGACGGCGATATGCATGTGGGCAGCATTTGGTTTACTGACGAAGCTTATTTTTACCTGGACGGCTTTGTCAATAAACAGAACTGGCGCATATGGGGAACCGAAAAGCCCCATGTTGCAGTCCCATCGTCCCTGCATCCTCAAAAAGTACTGGTCTGGGCCGCCATTTCTTCCAGAGGAATCATTGGCCCATTTTTCAGATCCGAAACGATTACTGCATCACGCTATCTGGACATTCTTCGTGAATTTGTGGCGGTACAAACTGCCTTAGACGACACTGCGAACACCTCGTGGTTTATGCAAGATGGTGCCTGGCCACATCGCACGGCCGACGTCTTTAATTTCCTGAATGAATATTTCGATGATCGTGTGATTGCTTTGGGCTATCCGAAACATACAGGAGGCGGCGTGGATTGGCCTCCCTATTCGCCAGACATGAACCCCTGTGACTTCTTTCTGTGGGGACACTTGAAAGACCAGGTGTACCGCCAGAATCCAGAAGCAATTGAACAGCTGAAGCAGTACATCTCATCTGCATGTGAAGCCATTCCGCCAGACACGTTGTCAAAGGCTTCGGGTAATTTCATTCAGAGACTACACCATATTATTGCTACGCGTGGTGGATATGTGGAAAATATCGTACTATAGAGTTTCCCAGACCGCAGCGCCATCTGTTGTTGAAAATTGTAACTACTGTAATTTCGAAAGTTTGTCTGCCTGAAAATGTACTGTTGTCCCAAGCATATTGCAACAAACGGTGTATTTCTATCGCTGCTCATTTAGTTTTTATTGCCGTTTCAAATATACCGGTCATTTTTGAAACACCCTGTACCTAACTATTGTTTTCTTCTTACTCTGCTGTATTAAATTAGGGAGTGTGTACCGTTACCTCCTTTCTGCGTAATTGTTGTGATGTTGAATTAATTCAGTTATTCCGTAGAAGTCACTGCAGATTGCTAATTTCGGTCTGAAATACGGTTGCAGGCGTCAGTCGCAACCTACAGCGATGCTAATGTAACGTAGCAGTTCAAATTTTGCACATTGTTTTTGGGAACTTGAGTGTGAGTAAATGCATGTTAAATATACGTAGCGATACGCAGGCAGAAAGTTATTTATTATTAATGGAAATGTTAAGCTCTCTTTCAATGAATGACAAAGCACATAACCTGCAACCAACCCAGCGATAATACAGAGCATGAAATGATTTCTTTTCCCAACAAACTAATACAATTTTACACAGAAAGAGAGAATAGTACAAACACCTGCGTATTACTAAGATAATGTCAAGGACATTCATTAACTTTATCTCTTTAAGAACTGAGTTAACTTTTAATCCTTTGAATTAACTGAAAATATTTTAAAGCAGAGGTGAAGCTTCATCTAAGCCTCGTGGTGTTAAATCTCTGAATAAGTTTCGTTATCAAAAATATTAGCTAACTTTAACAGTGAAAACCGACTGTAAAATTCATAAAAACGCTTAGAATTATTTTTCTTTGCGAGTGAAGCTCGCAAACACTGAAATTTTTTTAGTACACGTAATGGCACACTCATCGCCATAGAAACAGTCGAAGCCAGATAGGCAATTGAGAGTAATGTTATTATTATCTTTAAATAAATTTCAGTTGGAAGGAGAGGTATTTTTGAAAGGAAACATAAGATACCTTCAGTTAACAATATATTCTAACCTTAAGATGCATACAGATAGCTAGTTATACATTCATCTATCCACAGGAGAGAGAGAGAGAGTAAGCGAAATACAGAGAACAAACAGGACCGAGCAACATGGCTCTTGTGTATATATATTACACCTGAAGTTCCATGCTTTCATGGAACGTATTGAAATACAGTATTTTTTAATGGAAAGTATTTACAATATTTGTCACAAAATATTATCAGACTCGACAAAATGACTTATAAAATCACACATATTACTTTCTTATTTGCGTTACCTTCATATCAGTTGAATAAATCATGTCATACATTAGAAAAGCTTCTAGGTGACGCCATAAGTGCCACAGCAGAACATAGTTTTAGCAGCACTTCAACACAACTACCTTTTATTTATTATCTACTGTAACCTTTAAAATATTATTAGAGCATACCTGACGTATTAAGCCTTGGGTTTTCTAATCAAGTATAATCGGCATCTCGTTTTTTTTTTTCTATTCAAGCGTTCTGCAGCAGTTTTTTATATTGGTGGTTTAACGATGTAAATGCTCCTTCTAATTGTGTTTCATTGTCTCTCTTATACTTCTGCATCATTTGTTATTCTGACTAATTGTTATTGCTTTAACCAAGCTCCGGAGGGTTTTTTATGTCAAAATCTGTGAATTTAATTATTTCAAAAGTTTATTTTGTCAACTGCGCTGAAGTAACTGTTATTGAATGAATTCAACTAGTCATTCGGAGGTTTCCATTGATTATTATTTTCAAAAATATTGTTCACAACTGGTCTGAGTAAATGTCGTTCTCGTATTAAAGTTTGACATCTCTTTTTAAGAAATGCTATGTTGAGTGATTTTGTCATTTCTGCAGAAGATCAAGCTAACAAAATCTAAGTTAAGAACTTTGTTTGTTTATGATTTGGCACCTTACCACTTAAAAATATCTGCCAGCACCCTATCACAAAATTATGTAGCCTATACAAAACAAACCAATAGTAAAGAAGCCGCAGTTGTGCAAAAGATTGTCAATACAGTATGTGCAAATGCATAGTAAATGCGTATGGAATAGATAAATACACTTGACACGAGGACGGTATCCTCTTAAAACTGAAGATTTTTCATTGAGATTCAACATGCAGTGGCATATTAGATCTACATTTTTCAGAGTAAAAACAGTCCCTTTCGCGAAATTGTGTCTGGGGCATCATGGGACTGTCGACAAAAATAAGAAAATCAATCAGTTAGATACAAGTGGAGGAAAAGGACATGGTCCTATCTTGCACGGCTACGCAGACAAAGTGAACTAACAGTAATAATAACTTACGTAAAAGTAGCTGGATACGTGACCCATCAGTCATAAACCCGCATATAATGTAACATAGACACCAAGGTAACCGGATATACAACCCGTCCGTCACAAAACATCTAAACCATGAACTGCACCTAGTGAACGGAGAGAAACAGCCAGAATAACAGCGAGAAAGTACAAATATGTGGTGGAAAATGTTTCCACGGTTGTATGTTACCTTGAGCGCATCAGCGGGATCCGCCGCTGCCGTACAAACAGGGCTCCGCTTACAAAATTGCGGTACGAGCCGCACACGGCAGAATGTCTGTATTAGCGCGCACATAAACATTACTACGAAAACATGAGATACAGGTGCCACGTATAGTATGGCAACAGCCACCCAGGCAGCGCACATGACCGTCTTCAGGCATATTTTCGATAAAAAAAAGAGCATAAAACTAGTAATTAAAATGCATATAAACAAAGTAATGAAGACACATACATAAAATGAAAGAACCCCATATAAAGATTGTGGCGAATGATTACAAGAAAAACAACGAATCAAAATATGTCAGTAAAACTCCGACACATAGAGCTAAATTTTGGAGTACGTTCGTAACGTATGCTTTCTGTATCAATAATACTTCAGGATACCAGGATGGGGGTCAGGGTTAAAAACCGCAAACTAGACGCAAAATTACTTAGTCGTTAAAATAAAGAATCATAAGTTATAAAAAATATGAAGAGGTAAAGTCACCTACGACAGAAAGTCATTAAGAAGACCCCTTTAAAATATGGTTCTCTCAACACCCCACAAAAAACTAGCAAACTGAGAGTGATGATTTCGACATAGAATGATCATTGCAGCAAAATTCGTAACGCTGGTAACATTGTACCATAACATGTTTGATTACTGCTAATCAGTTGATCGTTCAGCAACCTGTCATTTTCAACATCGAGATTTATGATAATTTCCAGCTCCTCTGGTGGATTCAACTTCTTCCCCTTCTGAACAAGGTGTAGTATCCCCAGGTTTTCTATTGCTGGAGACTGGTGCCCGCTGGACTTTAGGTGCTCAGAAAATGCGGAATTTAGTTTAATCTGACCTTCCTTAGTTAACAAGTGCCTCCTGAACCTGGTCTTTAACCTTCTGCCAGTTTCCCTATATATGACTTTTTACAATCGCTACAGTCTTATTTATATACGCCCGATCCTGCATACCTATCTCTCTTCGGGGGTTCATTGTCTATACAGGGTGTTTCAGATTTGATGGTCAATATTCAGGGATATGACACAAACGGCCGGCCGGAGGGCCGAGCGGTTCTAGGCGCTACAGTCTGAAACCACGGGATCGGTACTGTCGCAGGTTCGAATCCTGCCTTGGGCATGGATGTGTGTGATGTCCTTGAGGTTAGTTAGGTTTAAGTAGTTCTAAGTTCTAGGGGACTGATGACCTCAGAAGTTAAGTCACTTAGTGTTCAGAGCCATTTGAACCATTTTTGAACACAAACGATCATTCGAAACAAAAAAGTCAAGAAAATGTCCCATGTAAAACGCATACCTTAAGAGCTATGAGCGATTCTTGATCTTCGATCTGTGAAACAGATCTCTTCTACTGCAAGCTCTTTGCTTTCCGTACTTTGGGAAGTGATAGTATGGACCAAAACAAGAAAAAAATGTCCAGTAAACATGTGCTCTAAAATGCATACCTTAAGAACTGCGAGCACTTATTCATCTTCGCTACTTCGAAACACAACTCTTCTAATGAATAAAGTATGCGTTTTACAACCCATGTTTACTTGACTTTTGGGGTGTTTCAAATGATCATTCCTGACATATCCCTCAATATTGACCATCATTCCTGAAACACCCTCTTTAATTATACTGAAGTTTATTACCAGTAGCGTCAATAAGAGGAAAATCCTGGTTTTTAAAGAGTTTAGCTAAATCATAAGAGACGTTCCCCATGACCGGGATCTTCACAAATTCTGAACTGGAAAACCGTGAGACGGGAAGGCCTCTATGGTCTGCTACTGAAGTTTTTTCTTTATACAGTTAATCAACGACTGAAGGACTGTACGTGTTCCGAGCGGTTCTAGGAGCTTCTGTTTGGAACCGCGCGACCGCTACGGTCACGGATTTGTATCCTGCCTCGGGCATGGATGCGTGTGATGTCCTTAGGTTAGTTAGGTTCAAGAAGTTCTACGTTCTAGGAGACTGATGACCTCAGATGTTAAGTCCCATAGTGCTCAGAGCCATTTGAACCATTTTTAATTGTACGTGTTGTTTACAGGAACGCATTTCAAATTTTACATCTGCATCGACATACGTACTTCGCAAACCATCATATGGCACGTGGTGGACATAACGCTGTATCACTAGTAATCGTTTCCTTTCCTGTTCGACTCGCAAACAAAGCGAGGGAAAAGCGAATATCTTTATTCCTTCGTACGAACCCTAATTTGTGTATTTTATCTTCGTGGTTAATAAGCGAAATGTATGTTGGCGGCAGTAGGATCGTTCTGCAGTCAGCTTCAGATGCCGGTTCTCTAAATTTTTTCAGTAGTGTTCCTCGAAAATAACGTTGCTTTCCCTCCAGAGACTTCCATTTGTGTTTCTGAAACATCTCTCTAACACTCGGGTGTTGCTCGAACCTACCAGTAGCAAATGTAGCAGTCCGCTTCTTAACTGCTTCGATGTCTTCCTTTCATACGACCTGGTGTGGACCCCAAACACTCGATCAGTACTCAACAACAGGTAGCATAACGTCCTGTATGCAGTCTCCTTTACAGGAGAACTACACTTGTACCAAAATTTTCGCGATAAGCCGAAGTCGACCATTCACCTTCACTTCCGTAATCCTTACGTGCTTGTTCCATGCACATTACTTTGGAACTTTACGCGCAGATATTTCAACGACGTGATTGTGTCACGCAGGACCCTACTAGAGCTGTATGCGAACACTACGGGTTTGTTTTTCCTGCACATCTACATTAACTTACATTTTTGTACATTTATAGCTAGCTGCCATTCATCACACCAACTACACGTTTGTCCAAGTCATCTTGTACCCTCCTAAAATCACTCAACTTCATCACCTTCCCGTACACAATCCCATCATCACCAAACAAACGAAGGCTGCTGCCCACCCTGTCCGCCAGATTATTTGTGTGTAAAGATAATGACAATGGTCCGATCACACTTCCTTGGGGCATCCCTAATGATCCCCTTGTCTCTGATGAACGCTTGCCGTCGAGGACAACATGCTCTGTTCTATTACTTAAGAAGCCTTTCAGCCACTCACGTGTCTCGGAACGTATTCTGTATGCTCGTACCTTCGTTAACAGTCTGCATTGGGATACCGTGTCAAATGATTTCTGGAAATCTGGAAATGTGGGATCTACCTGTTGCCCTTCATCCATGGTTCGTAGTATATCATGTGAGACAAGGCAAGCTGAATTTTGCACGAATGATGATTTCTGAATTCGTGCTTATCCGTTGACGTAAGCTTCTTTGTCTCAAGAAAATTTACAGGATGTTCCAACAAGAAAGACTCTATTTCAAGACTCCATATTTACTGATAAAAACATAGTACAAACATAGGATGAACTTCAAAATACTCGTACTTACAAAATCTTAAACTTTTAGAGAAGCTATTAGAAATATTCAATGTCCCCATCAGCAACAGCACGAACAACATGTAAACGGTAGCTAAATTCGTGAAAAACTTCGTAAAATATATCTGCTTTTACAAAAGTTACGGCAATTGTTATTCTAAACGGTTTTTTTTATGTTGCCTGGAAACAGTCACACAGTAATTTTTGAATGAACACACCGCCATTTGAGTATTGTTGTTTCTTTAATTACGACCCAGGTCGCGGCCTTTTATGCTATTTTCAAGTGATTGAGTTTATGTTATTAACACATTTTGCAGGGCATCAAGCTCAAAATTGGCCATAAATTAAGAAACATGTTGGCTCCCCCCGAAATACCAAAGGAAACCTGTTTTTACAAAATATGACATGCTCCCACTATTATTTACTGATCTTTTTACAAAATGGTGATTTTACATGTGGAACTTCGTGGAGAGCCAATATTTTTCTTAATTTATGGCCAATTTTGAGCTTGATGTCCTGCAATGTATGTTAATGACATAAACTCAATCATTTGAAAATGGCTTAAAAGGCCGCAACCTGGGTCGTAATTAAAGAAACAGCAATACTCAAATGACGGTATATTTAGAGAAAACCTTCTTATTCTGTTCTTCACTTCTTCTACGTCAAGAGGTAAAGGGGAGATGGACGCACTTTTCCTTCACATTCCCCCCACAGTAAAAAATTGCATAGTTTCATGTCTAGCGACCTTGGAGGCCGACAATGCAGGCAGTGTCTCGGGATCCCATGTGCTCTATTCAGCGTACAGCTGTTCTCAGATGCTACAGAACTGGCTTTCTCCACAACTTCCCCAGTACTCGGATGACTGCATTTTCCAACAGGATGGAGCTCCACCATACTGGCACAACAACGGACCGCACTTTCTTATTTCACTCTGCCTCAGCTCTGGATTGTACACACGGGATCCCCGACACGCTGCCTTGCAATCTTAGCCTCCACTATCGCGGCACATGACTCCATTCGATTTTTTCTTGTGGGGATATGTGAAGGAAAGTACGTTCATTTTACCTCTACCTCGTGAAGTGAAGAACAGAACAACATCTCTAAAAGGAGTTTGTGATGAATTTAGCTATCGTCTACATGTTGTTTGTTCAAATGGTTCAAATGGCTCTGAGCACTATGGGACTTAACATCTGAGGTCATCAGTCCCCTAGAACTTAGAACCACCTAAACCTAACTAACCTAAGGACATGACACACATCCATTCCTGATGGAGGATTCGAACCTGCGACCATAGCAGTCGCACGGTTCCAGACTGAAGCGCCTAGAACCGCTCAGACACACCCGCCGGACATGTTGTCTGTGCTGTTGCTGGTGTACACGTAGAGAATTTGTAATAGCGTAGCTAAAATTTCAAAATTTCGTGACTATTTTGCAATGTGTTCCTTGTTTGTAGTATTTGTTTATCAATAAATATCGAATTATGCAATCAGGTCATTCATTTTAAAAATGGCTCTAAGCACTATGAGACTTAACATCTGTGGTCATCAGTCCCCCAGAACTTAGACCTACTTAAACCTAACTAACCAAAGGACATCACACACATCCATGCCCGAGGCAGGATTCGAACCTGCGACCATAGCAGTCGCACGGTTCCAGACTGAGGCACCTAGAACTGCTCGGTCACACCGGCCGGAGATGTTGTTTGTGCTGTTGCTGGTGTACACCTAGAGAATTTGTAACAGCGTAGCTAAAACTTCAATATTTCGTGATTATTTTGCAATGTGTTCCTTGTTTGTAGCACGGTATGTGTTTATCGACAAATACGGAATTCTGAAATCAGGTCATTCATTTTGAAACCCTTTGTATTACATCCAAACTAAGAATATGTTCAAGGATTCTGCAGAAAACCGATGGTAGGGATATTGGTCTTTAATTATGCTGTCGTAATCGTTATTGTGAAAAAAATACATCTGACAACAGTTATGTAACATCCCCTTAGAAAAATTATAAATGAATGACTGTGCTGATAAACCTCTTACGTTATTTGATTTTCAAACAGCTGAGCAGAACTGAACGTACTCAGACATTTCTCTCTATACTTATTCTCATCACCACTAAACTGACGCACAATACTTTTAGCGCAACGCAATCTGACTCAATAATCCCTACAAAAGAATGGCTCAGACCAACAATAACCTATACCTTTCATGAATCACTTACCACACAAAAATCTTCGTTACTCGAACTACTGCAATACAGTGAGCGCCAATACTGCCAGCTAAATAAAATATTCTAACTACTGAAGGCACTAACTACTGATAGGCATAGTTAGCAAATGAAAGACTTTGATAGAGAACAAACAACGTATTTACCTTAATAAGTCATCATATATATGAGTTCAAGATATACAGTATCACAAATTCACTCTTTCTAATGGACACACGTCCGGATCGTCCGCTCTCAAAATTCTGCCATCTCTCTCCCCACATCCACCACTGCTGGCGGCTCATCTCCAACGCTCTGTTCACATCCAACTGCCCAACACTACAATAGAAAATATTCCAAAAATGCAAACCAGCCACAGTCTTTACACAGCACAGTCAGTGATTTTCATATAGAGCGCTACGTGGCGTTACCAACATAAAAAACTGAACAGCCTACTTACATAGCCTCCATGCTCCTCACAAAAAATTTTACGAATTTTTTTGGGCAGTGGCCAATACAGATTTGAAATCTTTTTTATTAATTACAACAACAAGGAAATCAAATGCACACACTTATTGATATACTGTTGGTCACAAGGCAAAGATTTTCTCACAGTCCATAAAGACAGTCCTGATCGATCATCACAGTAGAATTGCAGTGTTTTTCTCAAAGTCTGAGCAGTAAAAGAAAATGCACACGGAAGTAGTAGATTTCCATGCAGTCTTGAAGAAGTAGTGTAGTCCTTCCAACAGAAAGACAGTACTAACTCTTGACATGCAGACAGGTAATGGGCCACAACAGAGCAAACGTACAGCAGAGTCAGTCGAAGCTGAAGAATATTGGTAGGTAGGTCTTCACAGAGCAGACCCACTGTAGTCCTGGTAGAGATTATGGTATTGTTGGGTCATCAAAGGTGCAGACCCACTGCAGTCCTTGTAGAGACGGTCAGCAGCCATCTGCTGCGACTGTGCGACACAGTCAACACGGGGTGTGTTGCCATATCTTAAAAATAAAGAAAAAAATAAGTTTTCATACTACTTTATTCTTTTAAATTTTATTTTTTTTTTTTTTTTTTTTTTTAAAGGGGGACGGAGAGGTGGTTTTGTCGAGCCTCCCGTTAGAACCGCCCCTATCCCATGCTTGTAGGTTCCTCTCGCATTCATCTGCCGCGGTCTTTCCTAAGCAAACATAAAAAGGCTTTTAACCTAGCCGGGATGAATACTTTCTCCAATTAGACCTACTGTGTGGCAACTGCCAACCCCGGGGCGAGGTATGCTCAGGAGTAACTGGTGAATTTCCCTAGTTTTTTCCGGCTTCTCGTCATCCGTCACGGCTGACCGCCGGCTGCCCCGGCGGGTATCTCTTTCCTCGGCAGATAGGACCGGCTCCAAGCGAGCCAGCCGCGCGCACCGCAGACCGCGCCCTGCCCGGACCTGAGTCACACAGTGGCGGCGCGCCCATAAATCATGGAGGCGCCAGTCACTCCGGCCACTGGTCCGGACAAGAGGCGAGCGAGCCACCAGCTCACACCGTCTCTCCCCGCTGCCGCAC
This sequence comes from Schistocerca americana, assembly GCF_021461395.2. Classification (NCBI taxonomy): domain Eukaryota; kingdom Metazoa; phylum Arthropoda; class Insecta; order Orthoptera; family Acrididae; genus Schistocerca; species Schistocerca americana. The sequence continues at coordinate 494,510,491 of NC_060124.1, read as the reverse complement.
TGGAGCTTTTTACGTCTTTCACGCGAGCCGTGTGCGTCATTCCTGCCGGACATTACGTGGAAGCATCGCTGCTACACTACAGTGATTAGCTGCAGAGCTGCAGGCAGGACACCTTGCGCGTTTCGTATCGGTTTTGTTCCACTGCTGTTGTTTGTTGTTCGATGTATGTCTGTGCGGCAACGTGAACGTGAACAACACGAGTGATGTGCTTACGTAGACACTATCTGATAAAAAATGTCCCCACGTACTTTTCAAACTGAATTCATTGTTGTTGTTGTTGTTGTTGTGGTCTTCAGTCCTGAGACTGGTTTGATGCAGCTCTCCATGCTACTCTATCCTGTGCAAGCTTCTTCATCTCCCAGTACCTACCGCAACCTACATCCTTCTGAATCTGCTTAGTGTATTCATCTCTTGGTCTCCCCCTACGATTTTTACCCTCCACACTGCCCTCCAATACTAAATTGATGATCCCTTGATGCCTCAGAACATGTCCTACCAACCGATCCCTTCTACTGGTCAAGTTGTGTCACAAGCTTCTCATCTCCCCAATCCTATTCAATACTTCCTCATTAGTTATGTGATCTACCCATCTAATCTTCAGCATTCTTCTGTAGCACCACATTTCGAAAGCTTCTATTCTCTTCTTGTCCAAACTATTTACCGTCCATGTTTCACTTCCATACATGACTACACTCCATACAAACACTTCCTGACACTTAAATCTATACTCGATGTTAACAAATTTCTATTCTTCAGAAACGCTTTCCTTGCCATTGCCAGTCTACATTTTATATCCTCTGTACTTCGACCATCATCAGTTATTTTGCTCCCCAAATAGCAAAACTCCTTTACTATTTTCAGTGTCTCATTTCCTAATCTAATACCCTCAGCATCATCCGACTTAATTCGACTACATTCCATTATCCTCGTTTTAGGTTAGGTTAGTGGTGTTTAACGTCCCGTCGACAACGAGGTCATTAGAGACGGAGCGCAAGCTCGTGTTAGGGAAGGATGGGGAAGGAAATCGGCCGTGCCCTTTCAAAGGAACCATCCCAGCATTTGCCTGAAACGATTTAGGGAAATCACGGAAAACCTAAATCAGGATGGCTGGAGACGGGATTGAACCGTCGTCCTCCCGAATGCGAGTCCAGTGTGCTAACCACTGCGCCACCTCGCTCGGTTATCCTCGTTTTGCTTTTGTTGATGTTCATCTTATCTCCTCCCTTCAAGACACTGTCCATTCCGTTCAACTGCTCTTCCAAGTCCTTTGCTGTCTCTGACAGAATTACAATGTCATCGGCGAACCTCAAAGTTTTTATTCCTTCTCCATGGATTTTAATACCTACTCCGAATTTTTCTTATGTTTCCTTTACTGCTTGCTCAATATACAGATTGAATAACACCGGGGAGAGACTACAACCCTGTCTTACTCCCTTCCCAACTACTGCTTCCCTTTCATGCCCCTCGACTCTTATAACTGCCATCTGGTTTCTGTACAAATTGTAAATAGCCTTTCGCTCCCTGTATTTTACCCCTGCCACCTTTAGAATTTGAAAGAGAGTATTCCAATCAACATTGTCAAAAGCTTTCTCTAAGTCTACAAATGCTAGAAACGTAGGTTTGCCTTTCCTTAATCTTTCTTCTAAGAGAAGTCGTAAGGTCAGTATTTCCTCACGTGTTCCAGTATTTCTACGGAATCCAAACTGATCTTCCCCGAGGTCGGCATCTACTAGTTTTTCCATTCGTCTGTAAAGTATTCGTGTTAGTATTTTGCATTATCACCAAAAATAATTAGAAAACATAACTGTATTCTACATAAGCTATCCTCTGAAAATCTGTGCTGTGCAGTGCAGTGGACAGTGCTACAATGCGTGACGTCACAGTAGCTCTTGCAGTTCCAATACCGAAAACTAAGAAAGTTTGAAATAATAAATGTTCAAAATGAGTCTGTAATGATTTACGTACCAAAACTGACTACAAAAATTTTCGAGCTCCGAATGGCAGACACGCAAGATAGATTTCCAGCATTGCGGGATAGTAACGGGACAGAAACACGTGTTAACCATTTGATGTACAAAACATCCGAAGTCCCAAGATTCAGTTGTTTCATTTAATTGATGAGTAGTTTCCGATTACCTGAAACCGTTCTCAGGTCATCCAAATAAACCAAATCCTATGTTCCGCAAAAGTGTGCAAACCATGTTAAGATTGTACGCGCAAGTATGTCACAGTCAAGCTGTTACGGAATATACCACTTCGTTCTTAGGATGATCTGGAAATGGGTTCAGGTGACAGGAAACTAGTTATCAATTAAGTAAAAAACTGCATCTTGCAACTTTGGTTGTTTCCTTAATCTAACTGTCGAAATTGTTGATTATTCTGCCTGTTAGTGACAATTTCCCATGCGACGGCAAGATATTGCCCTAGAATGTGTTCTCATCTTCATCCTCCTCGACAAGGCCGTTGGCCGAACTAGGATGGCTTACGCGAAAAACGTGACATTCTCACCATTACACAAAGAAACTATTATTTTTAATTTTTTATATTATTGTTTTACACTCTGAAACAGACAAACGACGGCGCACCACGAGAGAATTATCCGAATGGGGCGGAAATCGGAAGATGTGATGTACGTACATGTATAGACAAACTAATGATTACAGTTTCAGAAAAACTGTATGATTGAGACAAGAAATGAGCTTTATGAATTGAGCAATTGCACAACGCATTGGTCCATCTCTTGCCCTTAGGCAAGCAATTATTCAGCTTGGCACTGAGTGACAGAGTTTTTAGATCATGTTGTGAGGGATATCATGGCAAATTGCGTTAAAATACCGAGCTGTTTGGAGGACCCTGCTCCTAATGCTCGAAACATTGTCAGTTGGGCTGAGATGCAGCTATTTCTTCGGCCAAGGCAGCGTTTGGTAAGCACAAAGACAACCAGTAGAAACCCTAGCCGCACGCGGCGAACATTTTCTTGCTGAAATGTAAGCATTGTATGCGTTGATATTGAACCGTGGTACTACTCAGTTCTTTAGAAAATCAAAGTTACAGACTCACCACAGTTATTTGAAGAAAATAGGAACCCCCGGGATCAATGGTGATTGACAAGCTTGTGATTGTTTTATAATTTTCATTTGACTCAAACAGACTTTATTATAAACTTCAATTCGGACATTTGCCCTCTTACAGATGCAATATACAAGTTTTCACTTTAATTGAATTACATAAACACGAATAAGAATCATATTTTGCATCCGCAACCCAAAACATAGACAGCAGACACGGTGAATAATCAGTCATAAACAGTCTTTCTTGTTTAACCATATCTCAAAAGGCTAGTAACACTATACACTTACAACCCAAAGTTACACAGCCACATAATACCTCAACTATATTTAAAACAAAAAGAACAAAAAAAATAGCCCTGAAGGCTTAATAAAACTGAACTCCATGAAGGTCCACAGTGAAACATGCTTATACTAAAAATGCAGAGAGGGCCAACCAAGGTCGCAAAACTGGCAGACAGGAAAAATAACAAGTTGCACATTCATTAAAGATACACAAATGATTAACATAAGTGCTGAATAAGAATGGCTAGTAACAACCAGTAAAATAACTTACAGAAACGCTAATATTAACAAACTGGCCTCACTTAGCTTTAGGGAACAGCGTTAAGGCGCACACCTATATTTGGCAGCAATAACGCTACGGCCAGCAGGCAATACGAGTGTTCACTCCCATCGGCTTGTACACAGCCTCACAAGCAGGCGGTATATATTTATATATAGTCCGACCGGTCCTGACAAGAATCCATAACCGCACCGACGCCAGGAAACGAGCAGACTTAACAAATAGCCTGCAGCACAAATAGATTGCAATGAAAACAAGGTCACATCACAGCCACACTGGAACATATATTAAGCGTGCCCCCACATCCTTATGGATCCATACTCTAACATTACCCGTCTCCCAGAAAATAAGCAGGAAACTTAGAGATCACTTGCAGTTGCCTTAAGGCACTTTCAACATTAAATAAACGTACCAAATCCTCCTGTGACCAATGATTAAACCATTAACTCTACGGCTGCCGGGCGCGTACACAACGGCAACCAGTCCCCAAGCGGTCAGCGGGTCCTAAAACAGGTTAACACTTGCACAAATGCCACTTAACACACACACTCCACAAATGATGAGAAACGGGACGAGGAACATCAGCCCTCTTAAAAAAGCCACTGTGGAACAGAGTTAAGAACTATCTCCGGTAGCTACCCATGTCACAATAAGTTTCAACACTCTTCTTAGTTAAACAAAAAATAACTTCGAGCTTGCAAATTACGAGCTGGAAAGCAGTTTAGCTTGATACGACGAACCCACCAGAGTTTTGCACGTCAAGGCGCCCAATGATCGGCACCGTGCATCTGGAGCGACCAAAGACAAGGACGGCGAGTCCCATGCACCACGGTTAGGGACGCTAGCTTGTTTTCAACACCTACCAGAGACTCTCCGTCACACGTTCACCCGGAAAACCCGCCTGGGGGAGCAGCCAAAGATAGCAAGGCAGCCGAATATCGATATCAGCGATGCAAGTAGAACACCCTAACGCCAGTCTCCACGGCACAGCTATGAAGGGCAAGAAAACGGGACGTAGGATATCGTCGACGTACCGCTGTGCACTAAGAGTGTCGTGGATGGGAACCACGGGAGTTCTGGTTGTCTGGCCGTATGACGAGTGACAGTCGGGTTCGTATGCCACAGTTGTCCAGGGCGTCTCCAGACACCCCTTCGCTGGTCATCAGGGCCCGGTTCGAAGTGACACTAATCAGACCGAACTACTCCGAGATTCCGAGCCTATGACGTATCCGGAAACGCTCCACTCAGCGGTGGGACACCAACGAGACTGTCGCCCGGCAAACAGCCCGAGGACTGATAGTGTGTTCATAGGTGAACCCCTTTGGCTGTCATCCTCGACACTCTTACAGCACCGCGGTAGGACAACGATATTCTAACCCGCCATGAGAAACCAACCTAGGCTTACATTTCAGCAACATAATGCCCGCTCGAACACAGTGAAAGTTCCTACTGCTTGTCTTCGTGCATGCCAAACACTACCTTAGCCATCAAGATCGCCGGGTCTCTATCCGATTGAGATGGTTTGGAGCGTTGTGTGCAGGGTTCTCTAACCAGTTCGGATTTTGACGATCTAAGCCGCCAATTATGTAGAATATAGCACGATATCCTTCAGGAGGACATTCAGCAGCTGTACCAATCAATGGCAAGCCGCATAACTGGTTGCATAAGTGTCAGGGAGAGACCAACGCGTTATTCACTTGCACAATTTGTGAAACTCTTTCTCTTGAACAAATCATCAAATTTTTTTTGGAAATTGTAGTCATTTGTTAGTCTGTACATGTACATCACATCTACCGATTTCCGTCCCATTCGTATAATTCCTTCGTGGTGCGTTGTTTTTTTTCCCTCCTAAGAGTGTATTTTAGGGTATTATACCTCTCTTTCGCTTGCCTGTGAGTCTTCCTCGGTAAGCTTCATCCATATAACCATTTTAATCATTGATGAATGGTTATCTCCGCTTACAGTGTCTTCATTTGCGTGAACACTCTTTCTTGTGTCTTGTTCAAATGACGATCTGCAGTGTGTCCTTCAAAGTATATTAACAATGTAGAGAATAAATGAAAAAATATGTAAATAACGGTATTTAACTGAAATCTTTACCCTGTCCACGAGTGAAATGTTCAGTTCTAAGCATCTTTAATGTAACGGCATATTTTTTTTCTGTGGTCCGTTAACATACCGTGAGGTTTATAATGTATAATGATAATATATATTAGTCCTCCTTAACCCACTTAAACAATCTGACAAAAATAACTTGTCGGTAAGAAGAGTACTTTGAAAATACGAGGCCTGTTCAGAAAGTAAGCTCCGATTGATTGCCAAATTGAAACAACAGTGAACATCGGAAATGTTTTACTTGTAACAATTAGCTACACCTTTCAGCTACTTCTCTACGTAGTCGCCGTTCTGACTTACACTTTTGTCATAGCGTTGTACCAACTTTTCAATAGCCTCATCATAGAAGGCAGCCGCCAGTGCTTTCCGCCAGTTCTCCACGCTGGCCTACACCTCGTTGTCTGTGTCAAAATGTTGTCTTCAAAGACAGCGGTTCATGTGACCAGAGATGAAACTCAGGGGGAGACAAGTGCGGACTGTATTGTGGGTAATCTCACATTTCCATTTGAAAACGATGCAGAATGCGGCTGAGAATTGTCTTGAAGAAGAAACAGCACGACAGTTATAGCTTCAGGCGAAATTTCTCACCAGGCCCTCGTACTTGGCGGCAGACACTATTTTCTAGACATCTTTACGCACTCACTGCGAGCTCAGAAATGAGAAGAGTGACGTGATGCTAACTGGGGTTATACTAGAGACACTACCCAACACATCTGTGCAAAGCTTTATCGGATTTTCATAGTCGTTTCCATTTCGCGACCGATCGGAGCTTACTTTCTGAACGCCCCTCGTATTTCCCACGTGGCTTGGCTGACAAGTAAGTTATGACAATGTCATAGTTATGTTTTAGATATTCCCAGGAAGTAACAGAAGCAATTTTATTAACAGTAATTTTCAACGATTCATCGTTCTCTTAAAAAAAATATGAATTTTTGACTACAGTTGTCTCTGTAATGAACTCTTCAGTTACGTTGCTAGTGTTAATTACTCAGCATGTTTTGTCTCAGATATCAATCAGTTTGGAACCCATTCTAATGTTTATGTCGATGACAGTACAGTAAAAAGAAAATAGTAGGACGACATGCGTCATTATCTAATAGAGTATTTTACAAAGCTCAACAGTCGATCACGAATTACATGAGTCTAGATCAGTGTTGGCAGACATAACACGTATTCGAACATTCGTCGATGAATACAAAGTTAGGCAAAACATCGTATGACGTAGATCTGTCGTATCCTATTTGATCTCCTCTCAGCGTTATGTACGAAAGGATAAGTGATAAAGTTATCACTGAAATGCCAGGATTTGTACATTCTACATACTTGTCATATGGATATTTTAGAGTTCTGAATATGAGTGAGAAGTGAAACTCTGTGAAAGACAGTTTCTCATAGCCAGATACCTACGTGCCACAGACGGCTTCGAGAAGAATTACCTGCACTAGCGTCAGGGATTTAACTTAAATAAATTTCTCTGTATGTCCATCTTTTTAGAGATGGTTGCGGGACTCAGCTGTTCGATACAGGATGTCAAATTAAACACCTTTCACCCGTCTATTTTCCAACCATATTTTATTTGTTAACCAGTTTCGGCGTTTTGCAAAGCCATTTTCAGGTCCCTGACCGACGTGTAGGAAGATTCTACCTTGGTTATGATCGAAACAGGGGACAGCAATACTAGTATTGGTAGATATAGGCGATCACTTCAGCCATCATCTGCCGCAGATGATGGTTGAAGTAATCGCTATAGCAAAGTCCTATTATTGCTGGCCGCTGTTTTCATCATAACCGAGGTAGAATCTTCCCAAATGACGGTCATGGGCCTGAATATGGTATAATAAAACACTGAAACTGGTTCCCAAATAAAATAAGGTTGGAAACTAGACGGGTGAAAGGTCTTTAATTTGACATCCTTACACACATTTCTTCCCAGGTTCCCACAGTAGGTGTCTGGTTCAAGTCCAGCAAACACCCTACATAATAAATTCAATGTATACTCCACAAAAGAGCAGATGAAGTACTGAGGAGGTCTTACCCATTCGCTGCACCTACACAGGCATTAGGTGATGATAAGCATAAAATGCAGCACATGAAGCAGGAAAAAAGGGAATACAGACGTATAAGAAGCGAGACTGACAGGAAGTACAAAATGACAAAGTCGAAACGATTAGACGAGAAATGCTGGGATGTAGAAGTATTCTTACTTAGAGTAAAGATAGATGGAGCCTGTAGGAAATTTAAAGAGACCTTTGGAGAAAAGGAAAGCAGCTGCATGAATGTTAAAAAGATCAAATGGCAAGCTAGTGGTAAGCAAAGGAGCGAAATCTGAAAGTTGGAAGAAACATGTAGAAGGACTATATAAGGGAAATGAACCTGAAGGTAATACTATAAAAATAGAAGAGGAAGTAGACCTAGATGATGATTTGGGAGATGTGATACTGTGAGAAGAATGTACCAGCACTGAAAAAGTCGAAATTAGGCCTATAGAGTAGATGACTTTCCCTAATAATTAATGAATTCCTTGGAAGCTCTAACAAATCTGTTGTGCCAGTTGTCCAAGATATGTGATGCAAGCGAAATAGCTTCATCGCCGATGACATTGTAAATCTATCAGAGACAGCAAAGGACTTTGAATAACAGCTGAATGGAATGGATGGTGCCTTGTAGAAAGGTTATAAAATGAATAGCAAGAAAAGTGAAATAAGTGTAATGTAATGGAGTCAGAATGAACCAAACACGTGATGCTGAAGGACGTGGACTATGAAATGAGACACTAAAAGCAGAGGATGAAGTTTCCTATTTGGGCTGCTTAATAACTGATAATGGCCGAAGTGGAGGCGATATAAAATGAAGTCTGGTTGTAGCGCGAAAAGCACTTCTGTAAAAGAGGCACCTGTAATTATCGAACATCAATTTTAATGATGGAAAGGTTTTTTATGAAAGTGTTTGCCTGGACTGTATCCTTATGTCGAATTCAAAAGTTGACGACAATCAGTTCAGACAAGAAGAGAATAGAAGATTTTGAAATATGTTGCCACTGAAAAATTCTGAAGATTAGAGGGGTTGATCGAGGAACTAATGAACCGGAACGAAATCCAATCACGGAAAAAAGAAATTTGAGACTCGGCTTGATTATAAGGAGGGATTCTGACGCATGAAGGAGTTGTCAGTTTGGGTCAGTGTGGTAATGGAGCGAAGTTGGGGGGGAGGAGGGGAGGGGGTGACGAGGGTTAAAGTTGTAAAGGGAAACCAGGAGTTGAATACGGTAAATAGGTTTCTTTGGTGGTAGTTTGCGGTAATTATTCGGAGATGAAGAGGGCTGCACAGGACAGATCAGTGCAGAGAGCTGCAGCATTCCACCCTTCAGTCATAAGACCACAACAACAATAACAATTATGGTACATACACTATCCACTGAACATTCGACTGATGTAGCAATAGTACCCTTATGTCTTGTGTTGTGTCGGCAGCCGGGCCGACACCGTGAAGCTGAGGTGGCTGAAAATGCACGCGAGACTAACGCAGACGGGCGTGAAGTACTGGAACAGGATACGTAATTAATGTTAGGAAGAAAAGTACGGAGCAGGTTTAATACTTAACTTTAATTAATCCTTGTGGTACATTGATCTTGACGATACACAGGAGACTTTAAGTACAATCACTGTATGGCTAATGGCGCCTTGCTAGTTCGTAGCCATTAATTTAGCTGATGGCTATTCTGTCTCTCGGCTAATGAGAGAGAAAGGCTTCGTACAACTGGGCGGTAGCTAGGTTCTCGTACAACTGGGCGGTAGCTAGGTTCTCGTACAACTGGGGCGAGTGCTCTCTCGTATCACGAGACCTGCCTTGGTGGTGGCGCTAGGTCTGCGATTACACAGTGGCGACACGCGGGTCCGACATGTACTAAATGGACCGCGGCCGATTTAAGCTACCACCTAGCAAGTGTGGTGTCTGGCGGTGACACCACATCTTGTGTCATATGGACAAAATTATTTTGGTATCATACACGATAGTTTAACATATACCCTGTTGTCTGTGTTATAAGAGTGAATTGAAAGCTTGTCTTTACTTAATATCTGCTGCCTCATTTGACCCCTTGATTATTTTCACCAAGCCATTTAGACAACTATGAAGAAAATAGTGTTGGTTAGGTCAGCATCTCCGATCCACTGTTGCTACCGACTGTTCTGAAGCGTCACAATCAAACTGGATTACCTCCCGAAATCGGTGTTGAAGTTAGTTTTTCAATTTCTGTTGCACACTGTTTTATATATGATGCAGTGTGTTACATAAATCAGCTTTTTGTTTCCAGCCATCAACGAATATATCATTAATTTTCTGTCACTTTATTAACAGTATCAATTTATCGCTATAAACCATGTGTTTCAGTCGTTCAAAGAAGTATTACAAGTTGCACCAGCATTAATCTTTAATTGGTTCAAAATGGCTCTAAGCACTGTGGGACTTAGCGTCTGAGGTCATCAGTCCCCTAGACTTAGAACTACTTAAACCTAAGGACATCACACACATCCACGCCCGAGGCAGGATTCGAACCTGCGACCGTAGCAGCAGCGCGGTTGCGGGCTGAAGGGCCTAGAACTGTTCGGTCACATCGGCCGGCTAGTATTTAATTCTTAACGTTCTCAGCGTGTGTGTTCCACAGGCTTAGTCACTAAATTTTCTCCGAATAAGTTATACGATTTGATGTGAACTCCAGTAGACGCCATCAGCTTTTCGCAGAAATGAAGAAAGTCCTCTCTTGGTACAAAGATACGTAACCAGCTTAAATAGAAAATCGGATTAAAGTAGACTAAATTATCAGAGAAATGTGAAGCTCTCTAATACGGCAACATGAGAGTTTTTTGTGTCTTTGCATACGTGCTGATATAATACTACCACGTGTAAATAAGAAAAATATCCTGCATTGTACAAGTACGAACTGACGAAAATGGAAAATGTTACATCAAGAAGAAAAAGTCCGACGTTCGTCAATGTTAGTGCACACGTACATTGTAAAAGGGGTTTAAGCGATTAAACTCGCTATCAGATTCGATCAAGATCAGCATGAGATGTGAACCGCAAGGGCTCGAATACAATTCGATATGATATGGAAAGAATCTGCCTGTATTCTTGAGGAATTTCTTGGGGTCCCCGAGACGCGATCTGTGTCAGGTTATGAATACTGCTTGTTGGAGTCATGTACGCAAGTATACGTCCCTTCATAATCCAGACATTGCATTATCCTAGAGGAATACGAGGGACGTTCAATAATTTTTCTCAAAGCTGAATGGTTTTATTCAAATTATTATTTCGCAGTCTTTGGCTACGAAAACCCTATTTTTCAGTATAATCTCTAGTCAAGGCGACGGCCTTACACCACATTACAAGTAGAGCCTGCGTGCTCCATGGCCAGTAACCTCCACATCACAAGCTAAGTGTGTAGGAATGGTTTTTTTTATTTTCTTTGCTGAGAATATTAAAAATTGAACTGCGTAAGGATGAAATTTAGTCGACGTATCTCACAAGCATGCAGATACCGGAATATCGGTTTAGTGATGTTTGGTCTAGGTGTTCATGTAAAGATTATTTCCGACAGTATATCTTACTTCAGTGCTCTCTTTCTAGAGGGCTATTAACACATATATTGTTGAAATAGACTTAAATACTCTTTCCAAATTCATAAATCCCAATGAAAATTGGTAATTCATACTCATAACGCCACTTCGTAATTGGACTTGCGATTTCCAAATGACGAGCACATGCAGCTAAGGGCAGCTGGCTTTTACGCGTCATTAAAAATCTATGTTTTTATTTCCTTCGCCATTGGTAATGATTTTGTTTAATAACCTGTAGACTGCAGACAGTAGCTAATTATTCTGCGTTTTCCATTTGTTCTCTTTTGTTGTGATACATAAAATATTTTCTATATTTGAAAATTGTTAGTTATTTTGTAGATAATACTGTTGTTGAGACACTGTTGTTTCAGGTATAAACCTTTCTATGAATTCACTATCATCACCCCGTGCCTTATCATTTAATAGCTTTCGTTTTTTCATAACTCGAACTGTAGATTCTAGAGAGCTGCTAGAGTGTTTTGGATCCACATCAATTCAGGTTAAAGGAAGATACCGAAGCAGTTCTGAGCCTTTCTGCTAGATTTGTTATCGGTAGGTTCCATAGGCATGCGAGTAATACAGAATGCTCCGTGAACTCAAATGGGAATCCCTGAAAGGAAGAAGTTCATTTCGCGAATCGCTGTTGAAGTAGTATAGGTAATCAGCGGTTGCGACAGTCAGCAGAATCCTACTGCCACCAACATGTAGATTCTCCATACAGTACCGCTATTATTTCAAAAAACATCATTGCTTGGAAATTATTAGAGACAGAGCAACGTGCTTTTAGCACCTCTAAAAGTTTCTTCTGTTATGCCCTGTTTGTCGCACGCAGAGCATCATGGTGATATTCGAGCTCTGGCTATGTACGGGTAAGCAACGTAGCATCAACAGTTATTATTACTTTATTGGTTCGTGTACGAAATATAGCAGTGTCATTTGGTGGGGTTGTGTATATGCGATCCTTGATATCAGGAGATTTTCACTTTTTCCCATTGTAGCGCTGTTGAGAGTCCAAAATCATACGTAGACCTCGGGCTTCAAATTATGTCATATATCTAGTAGGCGCTGTTACGCTCCTGACCTCCTAAGATATGTCTGTCATCGCAGGTGTATGAAGGGCATAGTGACATTAAAATTGCTTAATGTAGGACTGCCTCCTCGTCACCTACATAACAACCTACCTATGGGGCTCTGTACCGCGCAGTAATGTTGTCGGGTAGTTTTTCGTTGGCCAAGAATATTACCAATAAATGTTACGGAGCAACTATTTTTCTTGTCTCTGATGTGTACAAATGGACAATTTTGGAGTATCACTTACGCTGTAGTCTTAACAACATACTGTCTTTTTTATTTACTTCATATGGTTACGTATGTCTACCTGCTACCAAAATAACTTTATAATTGTATGCCAGTTACCACATGTTTATTACAATTGATAATCATATTGGCCATTAAATACGGCATGAACACACGATTTCACTCTTAATTCCACCCTTAAATAGTGCAAACATTTTGTTAATAAATTTTATTTTACGATTATTTTGTCTTATATCTGACGTTGTACAAAGACTCAATTCTGCAACACGGCTTACGTTGGAGTCCTAATGACATGTTATCTTTCTCAGTTTACTGTTTAACTTCCATATTATTATGTATTTCCGTCTCTTTTTAGAAATTAATTTACACTGAAAAGCCAAAGAAACTGGTATACCTCCCTAATATCGCGTTGGGCATTTGCGAGCACGCAGAAGTGCCGCAACACGAGGTGGCATGGTCTCGACTAATGTCTGAAGTAGTGCTAGAGGGAATTGACACCATGAATCCTGCAGGGCTATCCATAAATCCGTAAGAGTTTGACGGGATTGAGATCTCTTCTGAACAGCACGTTGCAAGGCACCCCAGATAAGCCCAATAATGTTCATGTCTGAAGAGTTAAGTGGCCAGTGGAAGTGTTTAAACTCGGGAAAGTGTTCCTGGGGCCACTGTGTAGCAATGCTGGACGTGTGGGGTGTCGCATTTTCCTGCTGGAATTGCCCAAGTTTTTCGGAATGCACAGTGGACATGAATTCGGAATGCACAATGGACATGAATGGATGTAGGTTATCAGACAGGGTACTTACGTACGTGTCACCAGTCAGAGTCGTATCTAGACGTATCAGGGGTCCTGTATCACTCCACACCATTATAGAGCCTTCACCAAATTGAACAGTCCACTGTCGACATACAGGGTCGGTGGATTCATGAGGACGTCTCCATACCGTACACGTCCATTCGCTCGATACAATTGGAAACGAAACTCTTCAGACCAGGCAACATGTTTCCAGTCATCAACAGTCCAATGTCGGTGTTGACAGGCTCAGCCGAGGCGTAAGGCTTTGTATCGTGCAGTCATCAAGGATACAAGAGTGGGCCTTCAACTCCGAAAGCCCATATCGATTATGTTTCGTTGAATGGCTCGTACGTTGACACTTGTTGATGGCCCAGCATTGAAATCTCCAGCAGTTTGCGGAGGGGTTGCATTTCCGTCACGTTGAACGATTCTCTTCAGTCTTCGTTGGTTCCGTTCATGCTGGATATTTTTCCGGCCACAGCGATGTCAGAGATTTGGTGTATTACCGGATTCCTGATATTCACGGTGCTCTCGTGAAATGGTCGGACGGATAAATCCCCATTTCATCGCTACCACGGAGATGTTGTGTGCCATCGCTGCTGCGCCGACTATAACACTGCGTTCAAACTCGCTGAAATCTTGATAACCTGCCATTGTAGCAGCAGTACCGTTGCCTCATTCTGCCTTTTTACATGTCTCTGTATTTCAATACGCATGCCTATAGCAGTGTCTCTGGCGCTTCGGTGTAAATAATTTTATAACTGAACATCAGTTATTACATTTTAATTAAAATTACATATTTATATTTCAGTCTGACGATGACATGAATACACAAGCGACCTCTAGGGGCACTAAATTTTGACATGTTCTCTAGTAACTCTCGCTGCGTGTCATTTCAGCGGCGCTCTTGCGTCAGTGATAAACCACGTGATCTGTAATATAGGACGGGTTCTCTTGCAGAAATATTTTGTAAATACTGGTTTTAACAAAACTACCTGGCAGATTAAAACTGTGTGTCGGACCGAGACTTAAAATCGGGACCTTCGCTTTTCGCGGGCAAGCGCTCTACCATCTTAGCTACCGAAGCACGACTCACGCCCCGCCCTCACGGTTTTACTTCTGCCAGTATCTCGTCCGCTACCTTCCAAATTTTACAGAAGCTCTCCTGCTAACCTTGCGGAACTAGCACTCCTGAAAGAAAGGATATTGCGGGGACAGGGCTTAGCCACAGCCTAGAGGATGTTTCCAGAGTGAAAATCTCATACTGGTTTTAACTTAGAACATATTCTAGTTTTAACGTTGACCAATGCATCTTACTTCAACTGTCCAGATAATTAAGGTATGGAGTGCACTTATAGCTCAAACTGGGCAAATGTATTAACCTGTACTGAGATATGTGTTATAATAATGCATTATGGTGCACCACCGTGATGGATGATGATGAATGGCTGCAGCTCTTGGATCTATGGTAGCAGGAAATGATCGAACAAGTCCAGGTAAAGAGAAACTTCCTGGCAGATTAAAACTGTGTACCGGGCCGAGACACGAAGTCGGGTATTAGGATCTCGGTCCTGCACACAGCTTTAATCTGCCAGGATGATTCACACCAGCGCGGACTCCACTGCAGAGTGAAAATTTCATTCAAGTCTAGGCAAATATTTCCCGTAACGGGATTCTCTGTGAACAAAAATGGGGTTATCGCCACATGAGACATTAAGCTTTAGGCTGTCATGGATGTATTCATGTATGTTTTGTGGATTTTCTAAACCAAAAATCGTACTATTGTTGTGCTCCGCATGTCCAGATATGTGGAACGTTGTCCCATCTGAAAATAGTAATTTTTTCGTGTCCTCATTGTCAGCATTTATATATACACTCCGATGCATACTGCAGAAGTCGACAGTGTTGCTGTAATGCTTGCACCACTTTTAGTTTGCAACCAAAAAGGAGTAAACACATTGGTAGACGATATTTACCATGGTGGCAACAGCATGGCGCAACGGAGCGATAGATACTGGGTTCCAGTATAGTGGAATACAATAATTACTTGTATTTTCCAGAGGTCTGTACAAAGGCAATATGGCACAATCATTTAAAAGACATAGAGCAGTTAATTTAACACAGTTTAAACAAAGCACTCCGAATCAACCATCGATTGAAATTAAATTTAAAAACATATTTCAAAAATAATGATTGTTTAGGTTATAGCTTGAACTGACCAATTACAACTATCAAAGACGTTTTAAATGCACTAAAGGAATAAGGTAACAGAGCCTTAAATACTTGGTTACTGGTAAGATTGATGGACAGACAATTTTTTGAAAAGAAGCAGGAACATCCAATCAGCACACGAAATTATTTCGGATCTGTAAACGTGGTGTGTGTGCCTTACAAGTATGTGCCGTGACTACAAGATGCACAAAGGAACGCATGCCATACTCCCGACTAAATAGGAAATATAGCTGCTCAATGGCCATCAAACTATGAAATGCACACCAAGAAAAATTGTTAGCTAAGCAATGCTTGACAGTACGCTACAATTAAATATCCGCAGGCACAAATATTCATGTAACATCAGTGCCTCGTTGGCACGTAACTTTCGTTAGCGGACTTCTGGAAACCAATCAGAATACAAACTTATTTCACCACAAGCAAAGCCTTTTAAAATAATGTTCAACTGAGATACTTCGAACATCGCCAAGCACGGCTAGGGACAGTGCAACCAAAGTACGTGTCTCGCAGAACAAATCGCACCTCCTTAGGTTAAAAAATGAAGGCTCACCAGATTTTTAAAAAAACCTGCAGCGCAGATGAGATGGCCGCAAATCACCAGTGAACATGTCTCAGCCACCTGCAGCCAAGTTTAAATCATGTGTTACAGATATCTTCTATGCGAGAGATGCAACACGCTTCCGGGCGAAACTGCTCGAAAACACCGTGCCTCAAGGTGCACCACACCTCGGTGAATAACCGGTCCAACAAGTGAAACGAACCAACTACGATGCGCTCTGCCACACTAGACAAGACATCTAGCGCAAGACCAGGACAGCAAGACGTCTCGCTGTCTCTCTCTCTCATTCTGCTGTGCGGCGATAAAATTCTGATTTGTCCTCTTCGCGTGTCTCCCATCAAGTCGCGGCGAAGACCACTGCGCTGTGCAGCAACACGATCTTTGGAAGCTCTCATCGGGTATCGATAGGAGCTAGCGCATGATCAGTTGATCTCGCTTCCGGCAATCACGTGATGCGTGGCGAAATGCAGCTTGCATTCTGTAAACACATGCTTGGGAGCAAGGGGGACGTCTGCTTCTACAACTACATCTACACAGATACTCAGCAAGCCACCGTACGCTACGTGGCGCAGAGTGAACTGTACCACTACTGGTCATTTCCTTTCCTGTTTCACTCGCAAATGTAGAGTGGTAAAAACGAATCTCTATATTCCTCCATATGAGCCCGAATTTCCCGAATGTTGTCTTCATAGTCCTTACGTGCAATGTAAGTTGGTGGCAGTAGAATCATCAGCCTTAAATCGCGGTTCTCTACGTTTTCTCAATAGCGTTTTTCGAAATGAACGTCGCCTTCCCTCCAAAGCATTCCCATTTGAGTTCGCAAAGCATTTCCGTAACGGCCGACCGATGTGGCCGAGAGGTTCTAGGCGTTTCAGTCCGGAACCGCGCTGCTGCTATGGTCGCAGGTTCGAATCCTGCATCGGGCATGGATGTGTGTGATGTCCTTAGGTTAGTTAGTTTTAAGTAGTTCTAAGTTTAGGTGACTGATGACTTCAGATGTTAAGTCCGATAGTGCTTAGAGCCATTTGAACCATTTTTTTTCCGCAACGCTTACGTGTTGTTCGAGCCTACCGGTAACAACTCTAGCAGCCTGTCTCTGAATTTCTATTTCTTCTTTCAATCCAATCTGGCACGGATCCCAAACGCTAGATCAGTACTCACCAACAGATTGTACCTGCGTCCTACATGCGGTCTCCCAATAAACTGGTCCACCATTCGCCTTCCCTACCGCAGTTCTCACATGCTCGTTCCATTTCATATCGTTTTGCAACGTTACGCCCAGATGTTTAAAAGACTTGACTGTGTGAACTAGTAAAATGTTCAAATGTGTGTGAAAGCTTATGGGACTTAACTGCTAAGGCCATCAGTCCCTAAGCTTACACACTACGTAACGCAAATTATCCTAAGGACAAACACACACACCCATGCCCGAGGGAGGACTCGAACCTCCGCCGGGACCAGCCGCACAGCCAATGACTGCATCACTCTAAGACCGCTCGGCTAATCAGGCGCGGCAGGGCGCTAGTAACACTGCAACCGAACATTACAGGTTTGTTCTTCCTACTCATACCCATTATCTTACATCTTTCCATATTTCGAGGTAGCTGCCACTCTAAGTCGTCTTGTATCTTCCTACAGTCACTCAACTTCGACACATTACCGTATAGCGCAGCATCATCAAATGGTTCAAATGGCTCTGAGCACTATGGGACTTAACTTCTAAGGTTATCAGTCCCCTAGAACTTAGAACTACTTAAACCTAACCAACCTAAGGACATCACAAACATCCATGCCCGAGGCAGGATTCGAACTTGCGACCGTAGCGGTCGCGCAGTTACAGACTGCAGCGCCTAGAACCGCAGCATCATCAGCAAGCAACCATAGACTGCTGCCCACCCAGTCAGCCAAATCATTTACGTATACAGGGAACAACAGCGGCCCTATCATACTTCCCTGGGGCTCTGCTGACGATGCCCATGTCACTGATGAAAATTCGCCGTCAAGGACAACTTACTGGTTTCTATTACTTAAGAAGTCTTCAAGCAGCTGACATATCTGTAAACTTATTCCATATGCTTGTACCTTCGTTAATAACCTGCTGTGAGGCACCCTGTGTGTTAGGCTTGCCCACTCGTCTCGTATAGGGTTCCTAAAGCATGCTGCGTTCTCTGAATGCTATACAACAGTAATAGTTTTACACTACTGGCTATTAAAATTGCTACACCACGAAGATAACGTGCTACAGACACGAAATTTAACCGACAAGAAGAAGATGCTGTGATATGCAAATGATTTGCTTTTTAGAGCATTCACACAAGGCTGGCGCCGGTGGCGACACCTACAACGTGCTGACATGAGGAAATTTTCCAACCGATTTCCCATACACAAACAGCAGTTGACCGGCGTTGCCTGGTGAAACGTTGTTGTGATGCCTCGTGTAAGGAGGAGAAATGCGTACCATCACGTTTCCGACTTTGATAAAGGTCGAATTGTAGACTATCGCGATTGCGGTTTATCGTATCGCGACATTCCCTCTCGCTTCGGCCGAGATCGAATGACTGTTAGCAAAGTAAGGAATCGGTGGGTACAGGAGGGTAATACGGAACGCCGTGCTGGATCCCAACGGCGTCGTATCACTAACAGTCGACATGACAGGCATCTTATCCGCATGGGTGTAACGGATCGTGAAGCCACGTCTTGATCCCTGAGTCAACAGATGGGGACGTTTGCAGGACAACAGCCATCTGCACGAACAGTTCGACGATGTTTGCAGCAGCATGGACTATCAGCGCGGAGACCATGGCTGCGATTACCCTTGACGTTGCATCACAGGCAGGAGCGCCTGCGATGGTGTACCCAACGACGAACCTGGGTGCACGAATGGCAAAACGTCATTTTTTCGGATGAATCCAGGTTCTGTTTACAGCATCATGATGGTCGCATCCGTGTTTGGCGACATCGCGGTGAACGCACATTGGAAGCGTGTATTCGTCGTCATACTGGCGTATCACCCGGCGTGATGGTATGGGGTGCCATTGGTTACACGTCTCAGACACCTCTTGTTCGCATTGACGGCACTTTGAACAGTGCACGTTACATTTCAGATGTGTTACGACCCGTGGCTCTACCCTTCATTCGATCCCTGCGAAAACCTACATTTCAGCAGGATAATGCACGACCGCATGTTGCAGGTCCTGTACGGGCCTTTCTGGATACAGAAAATGTTCGACTGCTGCCCTGGCCAGCACATATTCCAGATCTCTCACCAACTGAAAACGTCTGGTCAATGGTGGCCGAGCAACTGGTTCGTCATAAAACGTCAGTCACTACTCTTGATGAACTGTGGTATCGTGTTGAAGCTGCATGGCCTACTGTACATGTACACGCCATCCAAGCTCTGTTTGACTCAATGCCCAGGCGTATCAAGGCCGTTATTAAGGCTAGAGGTGGTTGTTCTGGGTACTGATGTCTCAGGATCCATGCACCATAATTGCGTGAAAATGTAATCGCATGTCAGTTCTAGTACTATATATTTGTCCACTGACTACCTGTTTATCATCTGCATTTCATCTTGGTATAGCAGTTTTAATGGCCAGTAGTATATTTCTATAAAGCAGGTTGCCAAAGCTTTAACGTATAAAGGTGTCGCACGAGAGAGGCTACAAGCAGACAGTAAAATTCTTGTTATACGCGATGTTCCTGCAAGTTACCGCACGTCACAGCTAACGGATCCGCAAGTGCTGATCTACAATTGTGCCTATACCGTCCACTAATGTCCGTATCCTGAGCCGATCTGAACGGCCGTGGCTGGCGGGAATGGCGCTTATATTCACTTCGGCTTGAGGGCGCTCCTGTCGTTGCGCGGTCCTATTCCGTGCACCATTATCCGACGTCGTTTCACCACCTTCTCTGCCCTTCCGTTCTTAGTCTTCCTTCCGACGCTTGTGGTTACGCCAGAAAACTGTCAAATCCTTTTCGGAAATCTAGAAATATGAATCTTCGATGAACGGGTGAGCAGGAAGGATGTAGTGTCTCTGGTACGTAGCATGGGTCGTGTGGGCCGTTCCAGGGAATCTTGAATTTGTCGCTGTGCCGGGCTGTCGAATAAGCTCGGAGTTTCATGGCGGAGTTAGAGGTGCAAAACAGCGAGTTAGAGGTGCAAACAGCGAGTTAGAGGCACAAAACAGCGCGACCGCACGGATCCGGTACTTGGCAGTTGGTAGCTGGCAGCAAGCGGGCCCTTGCTGGTCGAGGGGCCCATTTTACTGTTGCCTTCTAGCTCCAGGGACGATAGCGGCCAACAACTTGCAGCCGGAAGCAGCCTTCCCGCGAGCCTCCATTTAGAAGCCCGGGAGAGCAGTTTCTGGTTCAAAAAATGGCTCTGAGCACTATGGGACTTAGCAGTTTAAGTTCATCAGCCCCTAGAACTTAGAACTACTTAAGCCTGACTAACCTAAGGACATCACACACATCCATGCTCGAGGCAGGATTCAAACCTGTGACGGTAGCGGTCGCGCGGTTCCAGACTGTAGCGCCTAGAACCACTCGACCACCCCGGCCGGCTGCAGTTTCTGAGACGTTACTCTGGAATCCTGTTCTCAAACGACGTACTTCCTAGCGTGGTTTTCCTCCTTATGAGTCTCCGTCGCTATATGTGTTTAATTGCGAGCTTACTAATGTATGGGATTTGGGAAATGAACTTTTCCGATACCAAGCCTCTATTGTTAGGACTGGAACATGTAGTTGCGTTTGGCTATGCTCAGTCTGCCTCGGGGAAAAATCCTTCAAGTATGTTTATTACTTATTCTTTTACTGTTTTCCTCGTGATGCATATGTATATTAATGTTTTGCTGCGATACAAATTTAATAAAACCTTCTTTTTCACGCCACTTCAATTAGAATAAAATTCTAGAGATTTCGATGGCCACCTCCGCCATCTTCGTCAGAAGTAAAACCACTGTAATTTAGTAATATGTATTGTGTTACATGGAAACTGGAGGCTGTAATGGGAAGCGGAACATGACCAACGCTGATTACAGGTATCAAATGTGAGAATTACGGCAGTGAAAGTTTATTTTATACAAGTGTCTCCTTTGTCGTCTGTTGTATAACAGCAAAATATACAATGTGAACTCTCTAAGACACTGAAATATCTTTAATGCGTATTATTTGAGTTAGCGGAAAGGTTTACACATGAATTCAATTTATTCATAGTACAAGACAAATATTCGTGCTCTCTCTTCTGGAAAAATGTCACTGGTATTATTTATTATACGAAAGTCAAATGTTCACAAACTCATTACTGGTCGTCAAACAGCACATTTATAAATCTAATAACATGCTCTGTGCAAGTTTACATTTAAGAGTTCATCTCATTTCTAGCATTAGTAATATGAAACAAACATTATTAGCTTGATTTACCGTTATCGAATCTGTATTCCAGATCAGTTCTATTTGATGAACAGAGCATAATATTCGCTAATTATTATAACCCCCAGGAAAATTTAATTTCACGGTCAACTGTTAACTTCAGCAATCAAATATTTGCAGCATAGGTTTTCATATCGGTTACATTCTCATTATTTTGGCTTTCTTCGTCATGATTAAAATTCGCTTGCAGATGTGATTTGTGCTGTTGTCGTCATGTTCCATATTTGTTTCTTACACGTAGTTCCCTGTACAAGATGCCTCTCACTTTTACGCTTTACACAGACTCGCCTCACATGAACAGTATTGAACGTGTTGTTCAGAAGGGATCTCCACCCTCTCGTAGCCCTACGGATTTATGGACAGTCCTGCAGGTTTCATGGTATCAATTGACTGCATCACTACTTCAGACAGTAGTCGAGTTCATGCCAACTCCTGTTGAGGCACTTCTGCGTGCTTGCGCGGGCCCTACACGATATTAGATAGGTGTACCAGTTTCTTCGGCTCTTCGGTGTAGATCAGATGAATTAGATTGGTTGAAATAAAGCAAATGTGTGATGCAGATGAAATCCATGAAAATGAACTGACGTGAAAACATATCAGCAAAAGTCAGCTAGAAATCCTGACCATGCGGTATATTTAACATTCCACAAGTCATGAACATTAAGCATGACTCGGACTCGAACCAGAATATCCCGTTTCTCACGGGCATAGCTCTCGTTCGTTCGATTATTCGTTATTCTGAAACATATTCATGTTCGGAAAAGACAGAACATCTTGAACGACTATAGATAGAACGTTCATATTCACAGGACATGTATCTTAGTATGCTCTGGAGAAATAGTATTATTTCAGTCACCTCGCTTCGCATGTGTCCTGTTGCTTGGTAGGCATGGGCACCGACAACTTTTTCCATGCCTGATGGCATCGACGCGTATAAGGAGCGACGGTAGTCCTGTGGTATAGCTATCCATGCTGCGTTCAAAAGTTCATCAGTGATGACTGGCATTGGGTCACAATGATGCACCAGTCGTTTCACCACATCCCACACAGCTTCGATTGGTGATCTGGAGGGCCTGGGCAAAAGGGTGACATTCTGCGACACCAAGAAGGCAATATGTGGTCGTGCATTGTCTTGTTGAAAATGGTGTCTAGGGTGTTGCGCAGAAAAGGTATGACTACGGGTCGCAGGTTGTCATTCACGTAGGTCACACTGCTCACATTGCCCTAGACACGCACCGACTGTGATTTGTAGTTGTACCCAACTCACACCATAAGGCCTTAAGATGGCGTTGTATGCGTTGTGTGAATGCAGTCGCTGAGATGCTGCTCCTCCTGTCTGGGGCGAACAAAAATGCGGCCATAATTTTCAGACAAATAGAACCTGATTCGTCCGAAAACACTGTGTGATCCCATTCCTGCCCTCACTGACGTCGTTCCAAACACTATAGCTGCCTAGCAAGTTTCTGCCCATTCGTCAACGGCAGATGGAGAAGTGCACAAGGCGCACGCTAACCGAACCTTACTAAACTGCGACGGACTGTCGCCCCTGATAGTGTACGATGTGTTACCCTGTTTCACTGTTCCGCCAGAGCCGAGAAGGAAGTAGATCTGTCCCGCAGTAGCATTCGGATGAGATGTCGATCTTTTCGGGGGGTGGTTAGTGTGATGCGAGCTGACCAATCTCGCCGTGTTCCACGACCTTCCGTGAACCATTCTGCGCACACCCGTTACACTGCCGAAACACTTCGTCCCACACGAGCAGCAGTTTTAGGAATGGATGCACCACATTCCTTCATGCCAGTAGCGCGCTCTCTTTCAAACTCACTGATTTGACGGTGAGACACAATCAACATGGGTTTAGAAAACATCGTTCCTGTGAAACACAACTAGCTCTTTATTCCCATGAAGTGCTGAGTGCTATTGACAAGGGATTGGCAGGCCAGGGTGGCCGAGCGGTTCTATGCGCTCCTGTCTGGAACCGCGCGACCACTACTGTCGCAGGTTCGAATCCTGCCTCGGGCATGGATGTGTGTGATGTCCTTAGGCTAGTTAGGTTTAAGTAGTTCTAAGTTCTAGGGAACTGATGACCTTAGAAGTTCAGTCCCATAGTGCTCAGAGCCATTTGAACCATTTGATAAGGGATTTCAGATCGATTCTGTATTCCTGGATTTCCGGAAGGCTTTTGACACTGCACCACACACGCGGCTCGTAGTAAAATTGCGTGCCTATGGAATATCGTTTCAGTTATGTAACTGGATTTGCGATTTCCTCTCAGAGAGGTCACTGATTTCAGGCATTCCCCAAGGTAGTGTTATAGTCCCTTTGCTATTCCTTATGTGTATAAACGATTTGGGAGACAACCTGAGCAGCCGTCTTCGGCTGTTTGCAGATGACGCTGTCGTTTATCGACTAATAAAGTCATCAGAAGATCAAAACAAACTGCGAGACGATTTAAAAAAAAAAAAATATTTGAATGGTGCGAAAAGTGGCAGTTGACCCTAAATAACGAAAAGTGTGACGTCATGCACATGAGTGCGAAAAGGCACTCGTTCAACTTCGGTTATATGATAAATCAGTCTAATCTAAAAGCCGTAAATTCAACTAAATACCTAGGTATTATAATTACGAACAACTTAAACCGGAAAGAACACATAGAAAATGTTGTGGGGAACGCTATGCAAAGGCTGCGTTTTATTGGCAGGACACTTAGAAAATGTAACAGACCTACTAAGGAGACTGCTTTCACTACGCTTGTCCGTCCTCATTTACAATACTGCTACGCGGTGTGGGACCCTTACCAGGTAGGACTGACGGAGTACATCGATAAAGTTCAAAGAAAGGCAGCACGTTTTGTATTATCGCGAAATATGGGACAGAGTGTCACAGAAATGATCCAGGATTTGGGCAGCAAATCATTAAAAGAAAGGCGCTTTTCGTTGCGATGGAATCTTCTCACGAAATTCCAATCACCAACTTTCTCCTCCGAATGCGAAAATATTTTGTTGACACCGACCTACATTGGGCGGAACGATCACCACGATAAAATAAGGGAAACCGGAGCTCGTACGGAAAGATATATGTGTTCATTCTTTCCGCGCGCTATACGAGATTGGAATAATAGAGAATTGTGAAGGTGGTTCGATGAACCCTCTGCGAGACACTTAAATGTGATTTGCAGAGTATCCATGTAGATGTAGATGTAGATTCACTAGTACGTCTACAAGGCATCCCGCATGTCTGCTCGAGTCACACGTATCTATCATTTTCGGTTTACAGCGACAACGAGAGCCGCAGGCACATTTTACCCATAGGTGGACTTGCGTCGCGATACTGTTGTTGACCCTGGACCCGCGAGTCGACATGTTTCAAATTCTAATCATTTCTGCATAACATACTAATGTACAGGTCCTGTGAATATGAACGTCCTATCACTAGTTGTTCAAGGTGTTTTGCTTTTTTCTGAAACTGAGCTTAAAATTATCACTCGAACACTCTCCTTCGGGGAAAGGAGTTTGTTCTTTGTCGTAGTGATTACGAAAGGAGTGTTAGACAAATTCTGATTCCATATGTATCTATATGCTAGTTTCAAGATGTTGTGCATGGGCGCGTTAGATACAGAGACCTTCCATAAGACATAACTGCTTTTAGACACCTATAAAGCTTGACCTTGGGAGTAGAAATGTATTTGATGACTCCTGGAGCTACGTAACATAAATACGAGGGGCGTTCAGTATGTAATGCAACAAATTTTTTTTCTCAGCCAATTTCCGTTGAAAAATGCTGATTTTGTTGTGCGACATTGTGGAATGCGCTTTCTTTAGCCCCTAAAGTTTCATGAAGGTATGATAGGTGGCGGCACTACACGTAGCCTTCAAAATGGCGTCTGTAACGGAGGTGTGTTCCAAATAGAAAGACATCACCGAGTTTCTTTTGGCGAAAAAGCGGAGCATCGCAGACGTCCATAGGCGCTTGTAGAAGGTCTACTGAGATCTAGCAGTAGACAAAAGCAAGGTGAGCCGTTTGGCAGGGAGTCTGTCATCATGGCAATAATGTCGTGCAAACTTATCCGACTTCCCGCCTCCAGTCCGGCCGCATGGAGCTGTGACCCTTACAGTGTTGAAACATGCAGACATTCTCATTCGAGGTGGTTGATGGATCAGTCAAACACCTCGCCGCTCAGTTAGACGTCTCTGTTGGCAGTGCTGACACATTCGTCCACCAGTTTGTGGGGCGGTGGGTAGAAATTGATCTTCAATTTGTTCGCCGTCTTTCTCACGCGAGCCAGGCAACTAATTTTGTGGTCAGCCAGAAAGTGAAGGGAAACACACTGACCTTAGTTTCCAGTCTGCACGGCCACATTCTGGTCCAGCCCACTGAAAGAAACCTTTCTGTCCTATTTCTTTGCGGGATCAGGACTATTATTTTAAATAAAAGTATAAAGTTCCAGTCTAAATTGCATTGAGTGAAGTTTCTAGCATACAGCACTAGGGAATTTGCTATTTTCAATTGAAAGCAACTCTTTCTATTCTGACAGCACATTTAGCAGTTCAGAGGCGACCTCTACGATACGTTCCTATCAGGTTGTCTTTCGCCCTGACTAAAATTTTTCAATGCATGTTTGCAATAAATGTTCAAAATTAATGCTCACCATAAAAGTGGAAATAAAGTCACAACTTGCCATGCGGAATTGGTAATGCACACAGACAGCACACTAACAGCTGCCCTGGCAAATTCTAAGCGATCGAGGACGGTGTACAGTCCTCGCGAGTTCACTATCCGTTTTTACCGCAAAATACGCGATTTGACACGGTTCGGCTCGGACGTCATCCGGGGCAGAGTGCGATCCGACGTTTGACAGACGTGGATATTACGGTGGGTGAGTGCGAAGTGAATCTTCCTACTGCCTCTCGGGCTGCATTTATATAGGTGCCGGAGCGGACAAACAGAGGGAACATCTGTTGTCTACGGATACATGCATACTGCAGCAGCCTCAGAACGACCGCTTTCTCAGGCACATAAAATTTAATAACATATCTACATCTACAACTACATCCATACTCCGCAAGCCACCTGACGGTGTGTGGCGGAGGGTACCTCTATCGGTTCTCCCCTCTAATCCTGTCTCGTATTGTTCGTGGAAAGAAGGATTGCCGGTATGCCTCTGTGTGGGCTCTAATCTCTCTGATTTTATCCTCATGGTCTCTTCACGAGATATGTTGTGTCGGTAATTGGGCCGACACCGTGAAGTTGAGATGGCTGAAAAGGCAAGCTAGACTAACGCAGACGGGCGTGATGTACTGGAACAGGATACGTAATTAATGTTAGGAAGAAAAGTACGGAGCAGGATTAATACTTATCTTTAATATCATTGTGGTACATCGATCTTGACGATACACAGGAGACTTTAAGTACAATCACTGTATGGCTAATGGCGCTTTGCTAGTTCGTAGCCATTAACTTAGCTGATGGCTATTCTGTCTCTCGGCTAATGAGAGAGAAAGGCTTCGTACAACTGGTCGGTAGCTAGGTTCTCGTACAACTGGGTGGTAGCTAGGTTCTCGTACAACTGGGGCGAGTGCTCTCTCGTATCACGAGACCTGCCTTGGTGGTGGCGCTAGGTCTGCGATTACACAGTGGCGACACGCGGGTCCGACATGTACTAAATGGACCGCGGCCGATTTAAGCTACCACCTAGCAAGTGTGGTGTCTGGCGGTGACACCACAAGATATATGTAGGAGGAAGAAATATACTGCTTGACTCTTCGGTGCAGGTATGTTCTCGAAACTTCAACAAAAGCCCGTGCCGAGTCTTCCACCGGAGTTTGTCTATCATCTCCGTAACGCTATCGCGATTACTAAATGATCCTGTAACGAAGTTCGCTGCTCTCCGTTGGATCTTCTCTATCTCTTCTATCAACCCTGTCTGGTGCGGATTCCACGCCGGTGAGCAGTATTCAGGCAGTGGGCGAACAAGTGTACTGTAACCTACTTCCTTTGTTTTCGGATTGCATTTCCTTAGGATTCTTCCAATGAATCTCAGTCTGGCATCTGCTTTACCCACGATTAATTTTATATGGTCATTCCACTTCAAATCTCCTAATGCCTACTCCCAGATAATTTATGGAATTAACTGCTTCCAGTTGCTGACTTGCTATATTGTAGCTAAATGATAAAGGATATCTCTTTCTATGTATTCGCAACACATTACACTTGTCTACATTGAGATTCACTTGCCATTCCCTGCACCATGCGTCAATTCGTTGCAGATCCTCCTACATTTCAGTACAATTTTCCATTGTTCCAACCTCTCGATATACTACAGTATCATCCGCAAAAAGCCTCAGTGATCTTCCGATGCTATCCACAAGGTCATTATATTGTGAATAGCAACGGTCCTGAGACACTCCCATGCGGCACACCTGAAATCACTCTTACTTCGGAACATTTCTCTCCATTGAGAATGACATGCTGCGTTCTGTTGTCTAGTAACTCTTCAATCCAATCACACAATAGGTCAAATAGTCCATATCCTCTTAATTTGTTCATTAAACGACTGTGGGGAACTGTATCGAACGCCTTGAGAAAGTCAAGAAATACGGCATCTACCTGGGAACCCGTGTCTATGCCCCTCTGAGTCTCGTGGACGAATAGCGCGAGCTGGGTTTCACACGATCGTCTTTTTCGAAACCCATGCTGATTCCTACAGAGTAGATTTCTAGTCTCCAGAAAAGTCATTATACTCGAACATAATACGTGTCCCAAAATTCTACGACTGATCGACGTTAGAGATATAGATTTATAGTTCTGCACATCTGTTGGAAGTCCCTTCTTGAAAACGGCGATGACCTGTGCCCTTTTCCAATCTTTCGGAGCGCTATGTTCTTCTAGTGACCTATGGCACACGGCTGCAAGAAGGTGGCAAGTTCCTTCGTGTACTCTGTATAAAATCGAAATGGTATCCCTTCAGGTCCGGCGCCCTTTCCTCTTTTGAGAGATTTTAATTGTTTTTCTATCCCTATGTCATTTGTTTTGATATCTACCATTTTATCATCTGTGCGACAATCTAGAGAAGGAACTGTAGTGCAGTCTTCCTCTGTGTCACAGCTTTGGAAAAACACATTTACTATTTCGGCCTTTAGTCTGTCATCCTCTGTTTCAGTACCATTTTGGTCACAGAGTGTCTGGACATTTTGTTTTGATCCACCTACTGCTTTGACATACGACCAAAATTTCTTAGGATAGTTACAAATTACTTCAGAAACCTCTTAATTTTTATTTGTATTCAGTTAAGCTGTTTGAAATCACCGGAAAAGTTTCAGCTTGCAAGAATGAAAACTTTGCCTTTTAGAATTTTTATAGTGGAACTAGCGGTAGACCGTTACCTCTGAACCATATCTGTACTAGAACTTACGTTACCTGTCATTAATGCTACAACTCTTAAATTTGGTATAATTCTATGATTTGGTATATTTTTCATTGGTTCAAATGGCTCTGAGCACTATGGGACTTAACATCTATGGTCATCAGTCCCCTAGAATTTACGACTACTTAAACCTAATTAACCTAAGCACATCACACAACACCCAGTCATCACGAGGCAGATAAAATGCTTCACCCCGCCAGGAATCGAACCCGGGACCTGGGCGTGGGAAGCGAGAACGCTACCGCACGACCACGAGCTCCGGCCTATTTTGATTGACTTTAACCAAAATTCTCTATCATTACAATTACATTTACTTCATCTATTACGATTAGGTATACTTTATTTACAAAATTGGTTTTTACTAAATTACTCAAAAATTATAAGAGGTAGCTTAACGTGCTCTCTGAGTTATTATTTTTGGGGTGAACTCAGGCATAAAACAACTTTTCATGTTTCTAAGTCCATTATTTAGCGTCTCTGAGTTTTTCTAGAAAGGTGGATTCCGGTGTTAATTTTTGTTATATGGTTTTGGAAACCTGCACCACTTATTTATGAGCTATAATTGCAAATTGTGAGCAAATTCTGGCTCTCTAGCTTCATTATTTAGCGCCACTTATTTTTCTCTTAAAACGGCATTTCTACGTAAACTGTTAAGTCTAGAACATGAAGACTTGGTACTTGAAACATTATAACACTAAACTGTATTTTAACAAAGTTTTAAACATAAATTTTGATTTTTAATTTCATACTTAATTGTGGTGCAATACTTGCGCGTTACGCACAAACACGTTATGGTAACGTGGCACTGCTAGCAGTGAACTGGGGTTAGTCCTGGCACAGTCGCTCGCCTCTGTATCGCACACATGATACAGCGCTTGGCTTGCTTCAAGTTGAGGTACTGAATGGCGTGTACCCGCTGAGTTCCGTGCCGCCAACCATAAAGAGAAACGAAGGACCATCTGCGTGCAGAACTGTTGGCGCTTTACGAAGCTGATCGTGACAGACGAAGGGGAGATTACTGATGCAGCAAGACATTGTCACTGTCGACCAGATTACTAACGTGATTTGCTTAGGCCGTAACTACTGTTCCGATTCTGTAAAGCTCGTTTAATCGACAGTTTGCTATAAAGAGTGAACTTTAAATTAGATTTTTTCCCCTTGTATAAAAATTTTTATTATACTGATGAATCGAAGGTCCGGCAATGCCGTGAGTTAATAATTGAAGTGTATCTTATAATATACCTTTCCGAAATCTGATTAAACTTTGACCAATCGAATGTTACATCTCCGAAATAAATTTGTGACGTCTCTTTATTGTGCTAGAATATTTGTCATTGAATGCTCGCTGTGTGCACTAGTTGGGTTCGTCCCCAAAGTACATGGAATACAGACTGCACTGTGGTATTCAAGACACGCGAAGTTATCTTAAAATCCCCATTCAAGAAACTTGTGGGTCCCAGATCTTTACACTGGACACGCATTCGGGAGTACGACGGGTCCCGGATCCGACCATCCTGATTTAGGTTTTCCGTGATTTCCCTAAATCGCTCCAGGCAAATGCCGGGATTGTTCCTTTGAAAGGGCACCGCCGGTTTCCTTCTCCGTCCTTCCCTAATCCGATGAGACCGATGACTAGCAGTTTCGTCTCTTCCCCCAAACAACCCAACCCAACCCAGATCTTTGACGCTTTTCGATTTGATTACGTCTCAGCACAGATACACTGACGGAAAAAAGTCGCAAGACCAAAAAATATAGAGTAATGAAAAAATGTACAGCAATGAAATTTCGGAAGTACATTTAAGTAATTAACGTTGCAAGATCACAGGTTGATGAAAGCGCGACAAAAGCCATTGAAAATGTGGAACGCTGTTCCATTAATAACCGGTGTATCCCCCAGAACATTGAATGCAAGCATGAAAACGTGCATGGATTGTATAGGTGCCGGAGTTCAGTTTTTGGGACGGTGTTCCACGTCTCTTGCACATGGTTGGTCAATATAGAGACGGTTAATGCTGGTTGTGGATGACGGTGGAATTGTCATCCGATGATGTCCTATACGTTCTCGACTGGAGGCAGATCTGCTGATCGAGCAGGCCATCTACATCTATATGGTTACTCTGCAATTCACACTTACGTGCCTGGCAGAAGATTCATCGAACCATTTTCATACTACTTCTCTATCATTTCACTCTCGAATGGCGCGTGGAAAAAGGAACACCTAAATCTTTCCGTTCGAGCTCCGATTTCTCTTATTTTATTATTCTGATAATTTCTTCCTACGTAGGTTAGTGTCAACAAAAATTTTCGCATTCGGAAGAGAAAGTTGGTGATTGAAGTTTCGTAAATAGATCTCGCCGCAAAGAAAACCGCCTTTGTTTCAGTGACTGCCACCCATCATATCAGTGACAATCTCACCCCTATTGCGCGATAACACTTTGTAAGCTGTCTCTTTTGTGGGTTTGTCGCATCTTTTAAGTGTTCTGCCAACGAAGCGCAGTCTTTGTTTCGCCTTCCCCACAATATTATCTATGTGGCCTTCCCAATTTAAGTTGCTCGTAATTGTAATTCCTAGGTATTTAGACGAATTGACAGCCCTTAGATTTGTACGAGTTATCGTATACCCACAATTTATCGGATTTCTTTTAGTACCCATGTGGATGACATGGTACTTTTCTTTGTTTAGTGCCAATTGACACTTTTCGAACCATACAGAAATTCTCTCTAGATCATTTTGTAATTGGAATTGATCGTCTGATGATTTTAGTAGACGGCAAATTACAGCGTCATCTGAAAACAATCTAAGGGGGCTGCTTAGATTATCACCTAGATCATTTATATAAATCAGGAGCAGCAGAGGGCCTATGACACTACCTTGCGGAACGCCAGATATCACTTCTGTTCGTCTCGATGATTTACCGTCTACCACTACGAACTGTGACCTCTCTGAGAGAAAATCACGAATCCAGTCTCACAACTGAGACGATACTCGATATGCACGCAATTTGATTAATAGTCGCTTGTGAGGAACGGTATCAAAAGCCTTGTGGAAATCTAGGAATATGGAATAGATCTGAGATCCATTGTCGACAGCACTCATTACTTCATGGGAAAAAAAGCTAGCTAGCTGTGTTGCACAAGGCAACATGTCGACACTCTGTGAGCGGGTGCTATCCTGTTGGAAAACACCCCTTGGAATGCTGTTCAAGAATGACAGCACAACAGGTCGAATCACCAGACTCACGTACAGTCCTGCAGTCATATGACATCGCATCCAAGACCATAACTCCATGTGTAGGTCCAATGTGTCTAGCACGCATACACGTTGGTAGAAGGCTCTGAACTGCCCTGCTTGTAACAAAAACATGGCCATCACTGGCACCGAAACAGAACCAGCTTTCGTGAAAAACACGAAAGATCTCCACCCTGCCCTCCAGCTAGCTCTCGCTCGACACCACTGAAATCGCAGGTTGCCATGGTTTTGGGTCAGTTGAATGGAAACTACAGAGCTTCGGCTCGTAGCTTTTTCTTTGTGTGACGGTGGTGCCAACTGCTGCAGATGCCGTACGACGCGCGACGCTCATAGTCGACAACACGACGGTCTTACCTATCGGTAGTGGCACCTGGTCGTCGGAGCCCGGTTTTCTTGCGACCGTATGTTCTCGTGACTACCGCTGGCAGTAATAATGTACAGTGGCTACATACGTGCCAAGTTTTTCTGAAATATCGCGGAAGAAACATTTAGTTTCTCGTAGTCCTATTACCTTCCCCCCATGAACCATGGACCTTGCCGTTGGTGGGGAGGCTTGCGTGCCTCAGCGATACAGATGGCCGCACCGTAGGTACAACCACAACGGAGGGGTATCTGTTGAGAGGCCAGACAAACGTGTGGTTCCTGAAGAGGGGCAGCAGCCTTTTCAGTAGTTGCAAGGGCAACAGTCTGGATGATTGACTGATCTGGCCTTGTAACAATAACCAAAACGGCTTTGCTGTGCTGGTACTGCAAACGGCTGAAAGCAAGGGGAAACTACGGCCGTAATTTTTCCCGAGAGCATGCAGCTTTACTGTATGATTAAATGATGATGGCGTCCTCTTGGGTAAAATATTCCGGAGGTAAAATAGTCCCCCATTCGGATCTCCGGGCGGGGACTACTCAAGAGGATGTCGTTATCAGGAGAAAGAAAACTGGCGTTCTACGGATCGGAGCGTGGAATGTCAGATCCCTTAATCGGGCAGGTAGGTTAGAAAATTTAAAAAGGGAAATGGATGGGTTAAAGTTAGATATAGTGGGAATTAGTGAAGTTCGGTGGCAGGAGGAACAAGACTTCTGGTCAGGTGACTACAGGGCTATAAACACAAAGTCCAATAGGGGTAATGCAGGAGTAGGTTTAATAATGAATAGGAAAATAGGAATGCGGGTAAGCTACTACAAACAGCATAGTGAACGCATTATTGTGGCCAAGATAGATACGAAGCCCACACCTACTACAGTAGTACAAGTTTATATGCCAACTAGCTCTGCAGATGACGAAGAAATTGAAGAAATATATGATGAAATAAAAGAAATTATTCAGATAGTGAAGGGAGACGAAAATTTAATAGTCATGGGTGACTGGAATTCGAGTGTAGGAAAAGGGAGAGAAGGAAACGTAGTAGGTGAATATGGATTGGGGCTAAGAAATGAAAGAGGAAGCCGCCTGATAGAATTTTGAACAGAGCACAACTTAATCATAGCTAACACTTGGTTTAAGAATCATGATAGAAGGTTGTATACATGGAAGAACCCTGGAGATACTAAAAGGTATCAGATAGATTATATAATGGTAAGACAGAGACTTAGGAACCAGGCTTTAAATTGTAAGACGTTTCCAGGGGCAGATGTGGACTCTGACTACAATCTATTGGTTATGACCTGTAGATTAAAACTGAAAAAACTGCAAAAAGGTGGGAATTTAAGGAGATGGGACCTGGATAAACTGAAAGAACCGGAGGTTGTACAGAGTTTCAGGGAGAGCATAAGGGAACAATTGATAGGAATGGGGGAAAGAAATACAGTAGAAGAAGAATGGGTAGCTCTGAGGGATGAAGTAGTGAAGGCAGCAGACAATCAAGTAGGTAAAAAGAAGAGGGTTAGTAGAAATCCTTGGGTAACAGAAGAAATATTGAATTTAATTGATGAAAGGAGAAGATATAAAAATGCAGTAAATGAATCAGGCAAAAAGGAATACAAACGTCTCAAAAATGAGATCGACAGGAAGTGCAAAATGGCTAAGCAGGGATGGCTAGAGGACAAATGTAAGGATGTAGAGGCTTATCTCACTAGGGGTAAGATAGATACTGCCTACAGGAAAATTAAAGAGACCTTTGGAGATAAGAGAACCACATGTATGAACATCAAGAGCTCAGATGGAAACCCAGTTCTAAGCAAAGAAGGGAAAGCAGAAAGGTGGAAGGAGTATATAGAGGGTCTATACAAGGGCGATGCACTTGAGGACAATATTATGGAAATGGAAGAGGATGTAGATGAAGATGAAATGGGAGATACGATACTGCGTGAAGAGTTTGACAGAGCACTGAAGGACCTGAGTCGAAACAAGGCCCCCGGAGTAGATAACATTCCATTGGAACTACTGACGGCCTTGGGAGAGCCAGTCCTGACAAAACTCTACCATCTGGTGAGCAAGATGTATGAAACACGCGAAATACCCTCAGACTTCAAGAAGAATATAATTCCAATCCCAAAGAAAGCAGGTGTTGACAGATGTGAAAATTACCGAACAATCAGTTTAATAAGCCACAGCTGCAAAGTACTAACACGAATTCTTTACAGACGAATGGAAAAACTAGTAGAAGCCGACCTCGGGGAAGATCAGTTTGGATTCCGTAGAAATACTGGAACACGTGAGGCAATACTGACCTTACGACTTATCTTAGAAGAAAGATTAAGGAAAGGCAAACCTACGTTTCTAGCATTTGTAGACTTAGAGAAAGCTTTTGACAATGCTGACTGGAATACTCTCTTTCAAATTCTAAAGGTGGCAGGGGTAAAATACAGGGAGCGAAAGGCTATTTACAACTTGTACAGAAACCAGATGGCAGTTATAAGAGTTGAGGGACATGAAAGGGAAGCAGTGGTTGGGAAGGGAGTAAGACAGGGTTGTAGCCTCTCCCCGATGTTATTCAATCTCTATATTGAGCAAGCAGTAAAGGAAACAAAAGAAAAATTTGGAGTAGGTATTAAAATCCATGGAGAAGAAATAAAAACTTTGAGGTTCGCCGATGACATTGTAATTCTGGCAGAGACAGCAAAGGACTTGGAAGAGCAGTTGAACGGAATGGATGGTGTCTTGAAGGGAGGATATAAGATGAACATCAACAAAAGCAAAACGAGGATAATGGAATGTAGTCGAGTTAAGTCGGGTGATGCTGAGGGTATTAGATTAGGAAATGAGACACTTAAAGTAGTAAAGGAGTTTTGCTATTTGGGGAGCAAAATAACTGATGATGGACGAAGTAGAGAGGATATAAAATGTAGACTGGCAATGGCAAGGAAAGCGTTTCTGAAGAAGAGAAATTTGTTAACATCGAGTATAGATTTAAGTGTCAGGAAGTTATTTCTGAAAGTATTTGTATGGAGTGTAGCCATGTATGGAAGTGAAACATGGACGGTAAATAGTTTGGACAAGAAGAGAATAGAAGCTTTTGAAATGTGGTGCTACAGAAGAATGCTGAAGATTAGATGTGTAGATCACATAACTAATGAGGAAGTATTGAATAGGATTGGGGAGAAGAGAAGTTTGTGGCACAACTTGACCAGAAGAAGGGATCGGTTGGTAGGGCATGTTCTGAGGCATCAAGGGATCACCAATTTAGTATTGGAGGGCAGCGTGGAGGGTAAAAATCATAGGGGGAGACCAAGAGATGAATACACTAAGCAGATTCAGAAGGATGTAGGTTGCAGTAGGTACTGGGAGATGAAGAAGCTTGCACAGGATAGAGTAGCATGGAGAGCTGCATCAAACCAGTCTCAGGACTGAAGACCACAACAACAACAACAGTCCTATTACACGATCCTGATCACACGGGGTGTAGAAAGTGGCGTCTTTGTCGCCTGAAAGGCATTCTTGACTAGCGTACACCCACCATGTCCAATTTCAAAGATAACTAATGTTCACGCCCGTTACCCCGTGTATTTGTCATTAATGTGAACCTGATTTGCATGCTGATAGCGGAGCTATTGCCGCCACTGTGACTGACGCGAAATCGAATGGACATCATCTTCCAGATGCGGAAATACGCCTACCAACTCTCGGTTATGTCGCACAACCCTTTCTTCGCGTTGCGATTTTGTTTCCTCAACACGTTGTACAGCGCATGGCGTTGTACAGCGCAGTCTACAGGCCTCTATATGTGCCCATGACACCTTCTCTTTTATATATACTGGGTGCAAATTTTAAGTTGACAAACCAGAATAACTCAAAAAATAAGCTTCACACGAAAAAATGTGTAGAATCCAAAGTTGGTTATTTTCGAGGGGGACATCTGCTGGTGCTAAACTTAGCCCGCCACTCCAGCCCCGTGGGTGTGGGGCAGGAGGCAACTTTAAAATTTCTAATGGGAACCCCCATTTTTTATTGCAGAATCAGATTCTACATACAAAACTAAGTACGTTCTGTCCTAAACATTTATTTTGTTTCTTGGTAGTTGGCACTGTAATTCAAGCAAACCCATGTTCCCAATTTTGCGTAGAAAATGGTTATGGATAAATAAAAAATACTTATTTACTTCGTAAATTTTGATTCGCTGCAACTAAAACTCTCCCTTTCTCCCCATAGGCTGGGGTATGAAGAAGGG
This sequence comes from Schistocerca americana, assembly GCF_021461395.2. Classification (NCBI taxonomy): domain Eukaryota; kingdom Metazoa; phylum Arthropoda; class Insecta; order Orthoptera; family Acrididae; genus Schistocerca; species Schistocerca americana. Next base: position 494,473,523 of record NC_060124.1, on the reverse strand, counting down.
ACTTATAGTTTTACAAATGTTGACCCAAATATTAATTTTTTCCACAGATTCGGATAAGGTTTGCTTGTTTCGTGGTCATGAGGCCACGCAGATTTTAATTATCTACGAATCATCTGACTAGCTAACTAACTAACCAAACATCCAATTTACTAAAGAGTGAATTCATTAACTAACAGAGTAAAGAAAGTAAAAGACTAACTGAGGAAAAGACTAACCCACTCGCCTAACTAAAGATGAACGTATTTCCATTTAAAATTTGGTGGTCCTGAAGAGGTACAACTGATTTCATTTTATTGTTGATTATTTGCAAATATTTTTTATTTATCCGTGACAATTTTCCACACAAAAATGAAGACATGGATTTTCTTGAATTACAGCGCCAACTACCAAGAATGAAGACAAATGTTTAAGACAAAATTTACGTAGTTTTTTTTAATGTCGAATCTGATTCTGCAATAAAAATTGGGGGTTCCCATTTGAAATTTTAAAGTTGCCTCCCGCCCCACCCCCTGGGGGCTGTGGTGGTGGTCTAAGTTTAGCACCAGCAGATGTCACCCTCGAAAATAATCAACACTGAATTCTACACATTTTTCCGCGTGAAGCTTATTTTTCGAGTTATTCTGGTTTGTCAACTTAAAATTTACACCCTGTATAAGATAAGGCACCCTAGGGCACATAATGGTGATCGATTCACAATATGCTCTCTCTCCTCTTAGAATGCAGTTTCTCTAAGCTTACCCAACTGGGTTTCAGAAGGACAATGCCGTCCTCTTTCAAAGAATTCCCGTTCGTGGATGAACGGTAACGAGTAATCTCCACCAGAATCATGTTACTGACAAATATTGTCTCCAAACCTAGACGTTTTTGATCACTTTAAGATAGATGACTGCTTCTCCAGATACACTTATGAAAATGAAATGCATTCGTATGAAGATTACCTCATGTGTTTTGCAGGAACATTCTACAAATACATATCTAAAGCCTGCAATTCAGTTTCTTAAAGCATGAAGACATGACAGCATGAGCGTAGCGCTCTTCTTAAATATATAGCGTCATTAATATTATTCAGAAGCAGCTACAGCTGTAAAATCAAAAACCGAAGCTTAGGATATGAGTTTTGCAAGCAAGATCGGAGGAGGAAAATATATTTTCTCAGCACTAACATTACTGCAGAAAGCAAATACAGGGTGCATCAGACTTCGATTCAGATCTTTTCAGACTGCTTGGGGCAGCAGAATCAGGAATAAGAAATTGTGTACATCATGACCACTGGTCTAAATAAGAATTATTAAAATAAAAATAAACTTTTAATACACCATTTTATATCGGTCAAAAAAGTATAAAATAATTTCTCCCAGACCCATTCACATGCCTGACCCCAAACATACAATACTGATAATTTGTGATTATAGATTTTTTAATAAGTGCGCAAATACTTTCAAGATTCGAAACGAAAAACTTCGGGTCCATGCAACAGAAAATAGTAAGGAGATGTATGGTAAGGAGGTGAATAGTAAAGAGGTGAAATATTTACGTATAAATTACGTATTGAATGCGCCCCACCGTTTTTCGTTTTGAATCTTAAAGCATTTTCGTAGGTATGAAAAACTGACAACTACAGATGTTCAGTTCTGTCTGTTTGGGGGTAGGATAAATTATTTTATACTTTGTAGCCAAATTTTTCTTAAAAAAATATTAAAAATTAATTTTTATTTGAATAATTATTTTCTGCGTTTTAGTCTTGTGTGTGTGAAATTTTTCAATCGATTTCAAACATTTTGATGAGACTGCAACAGGGACTTGTATAAGTTTCAAGTTTATTTCAGTTTCTCTTCACCAGAGTCAACCAATATATTGCTTCCTTCTGTATACATCACGCGAATAGGTCGTGAAGAGAAAAATTAGAGAGGTTCAAGTTCACACTGAAGCTTACCAGCAATTTTTCTTCCCACAAACCAATGGTGAATCAAAAAGGAAAAGGAAAAATAACAGTGGTACGTAAATTACCTAACACCAAACACCAGATCACAATCAAGTTAATACCGCATTGTCATCCAGTTCACAGCTGTGTCGAAAGTTTCAAGTCCATAGTTCACCGGAAAATTATTTTAAGGTCAATTGCAAAATTTGTACTGAACATACGAGCAGTCACGTAAGAGACTAAATAAAAACGTGTTGAAAAGCAAATACTTTTTAGATGAAAATAGGTTGAAGCCTATGTTACATTAGCGTAAATATAAAGCGATCTTCTGTGCTGAAATAAAGCTGTTTCTATAACGAAAGAAGTATACCGTTCTATTCTGCTGTAGCGGCGAAAGCGAGTCCCTCGAAACGTATTTCACGGATGCACTTTCTTCCACTGTGGACGTTGTGGCAAGGAAAATACTCGTTATCTCCGTTGTGGTTTGTTCGCTGGAACCCCACCCTTACCGACAATGCTTCAATGCTTCCACCGTCGTTCTCCGTTTCTCTTTCACATGGGTGGGTCTCGGGTTCATGGCAGTCTCTCACACTAAATTTCATCTACTGAAAGCCACCGCAGTCTTCCGCAAACTTACTTTATCTCGCCGAGTTCAACGGCATCTCCCTCTCTTTTCCTGCTGGCACATTGGCCTCTGCCATTTCGATAACTCTGAACAATACCATTTTTTCAACTTCGTCACTCTTACAGATTTTGATTTCATTGATTGGACCAAAGACCCCCCCATAAACAGTCCAATACCCTCCTTACAGTATCGCTCGGCTGGTCCCGGCGGAGGTTCGAGTCCTCGCTCGGGCATGGGTGTGTGCGTTTGTCCTTAGGATAATTTAGGTTAAGTAGTGTGTAAGCTTAGGGACTGATGACCTGAACTTAACAGTTAAGTCCCATAAGATTTCACACACATTTGAACAGTATCGCTGGTTGGTCGATAGGTCACTGCTGTTTGTTTCTTTTTCCGCTACATGCTGCATGACTACATTTTTAAATTAAGTTCTCATAGCCTTCACCGTCCAGCAAACACAGCAGGTCTATGAATGTACGCCTCGCTTCTCCCTAATAAGTTGCCTTTGTCCAGAAGCTGCTGTTTCAATCAGAATGTTCTACTACTACTTACATACTTGCATTGTTGTGCGAAATGTTGCTGCTACTGTGACGCTGTTCACGGTTATAATATGTAATCTGTTTCCATAAACCATCAACGTTTAAAAAAAGTTGACTGTCATTATGGTCATTTATGTACCGGTTTCCAAACATGTAGCAGTTTCAAGTTCGTCTACAATAACACTTACGTGGAGGCATAGCGGAAATGGTTGTACATACAAATATGGTCATGCAGGGAGTGTCATTAGTGGGTGTATTTGCGGAAATTGTGTCATTCGTACTGTATGACATTTTATGCAATGCACCCTTCAACTCCCTGCTTCTTATCTACAGTATTTTTTACACGTTCTGTTGCACCTCACGGTTTATGTGATCGCTTCGTTAAGTTACAGGGTGTCCTTTATTAAAGTTCCAGTTTCAAAATGCTATAGAAAGAGGACGACTGCCCAGATCGTCGAATTTGAGCAGCATGTTATTGACGCACGGAAAAACGTAATAGAACTAACAAAAAAATTAACGAAAATTATACCAACACATGACACTGTAAGCGTCCTACGTAAATAGGGTCCGCTAAAAATGACAGATGAATCGCAATACGACGGCTATGGTTTGAGTTGGACATTGCACCATCCGCTCTTTTCAATGTGCATGGCTGCCCAAGTTCGGCAGTCAACATTGGTGGTACTGTTGGATAGTGTGACATCGGTGCCATTTGTTACGTTATATACAAAAATTACATATATATTTTTATTTTTTAATCTATCAGCATGAATTTTTCTTTTTTTAGTGCATGCTTCTTTCTCTCAGGGATATTGTCTTTTCTTATCACTTTTACTTACGTGCGTAAGTAAATATGAGACGGGTTCTTGAAGGGCCTCAGTTATTCATGTACCAACTTTAGACTTTGAACGTGATGACTAAAATATAGTTGCCGTTAACTGAATCGAATGTAATTTTGTTAATTTCTATTTACTGATTGCCACGCAAGGGTCGAGAGAATTTCGATTGTTGCCATGGAGCGACCAAGATAAAACTTACTGAACTCATGGAATCTGTATAATTTCAAAAATGAACTATAACGTAAATTAATTATCTGTTGCAATTTAAAAAGGTTCTTACAACGAAATCTCTCGCATTTACAGTTACTGTTAAAACTTAAACAAAAACAAAAGTACTTCGGCGCGTAATGGCCGACCAGAGGCGGCATCAGAGGATGAGCTACCCGCAGCGCAAATTATTAAAAATAATCAGCCACCGCGAGCATGTGAGGAGACAACTATTACAAGGAAATTCATTTTTTGATAACAATAATAAGTTTATTTTAGAATAATACAGAATAACTTACCTAAAATATGTGTAGCCGCTCTAAATTATCACTGCATATCAGTTGTTTCAAGAACATTAACTGTATCTTTTATACTAATTATATTCAAAAAATACGTTAACTACGGTTTACAACCGATAAAAATGTGTATACTTTGAAGGAGAGACAGCATTGGTCGTATATTTTTGTTTATTATCACACAATCGATTTTCGGTCACTTAGTGACCATCTTCAGTGCGGTAATATATAACTTAAATTAGTAAGCACTGGTGTCAATAAGCTTACGGCGATCACATAGAGTCTATGTGATCGCCGTAAGCTTATTTACACCAGTGCTTACTAATTTAAGTTATATATTACAGCACTGAAGATGGTCACTAAGTGACCGAAAATCGATTTTCCGATAATAAACAAAAATATACGACCAATGCTGTCTCTCCTTCAAAGTATACCCATTATCTGGTCGTAGTGCACAGGACACTATGGAGTCGCCAATCGATAAAAATGTACCGTCAGAATAGGTAAGCCCGTCCACTACGGCACTATATCACAACCGATGGGAAAAAATCAGATTTTAAATGTCCTGAGGCCAAAAACCGCATAAAAAGGAAACAACATCGCTTTCTAGTTGTCGTGGGACGAAAAAACGCATAGAAAGCAAACTGACATCGGTTTCTAATTGTCATGAGACTGGCGCAAGTTATGTTCAGTATGCTGAACATAACTTGTGCTTGTGCCACAAGTTGTAATCGAGAAACAGCACGTTCCACAGCAAATCGGAGTGTCTCGGGAGTCAGATTCAGAATGCGTTGCGCAATGCGTGCCTTCAATTAAGGTACGTTCGCAATTGGATCACTGAACAGCACATCTTTCAAAGAATACCCACAAGCAATGTCTGCTGATCTGCAGGACAAGGCTGTATGGGACCGGTGGTTGATAATTCTAGCATTTCCGGAATGACTCTGCAGCAGCCACCTCACAAGCTGTGAAATGTGGAGACGAACACCATCTTGCACAAAACTGATCCTATACACGCTTCCACGCTGTTGAAGAACTGAAATGACGTTGGCGCTCATAGCGTTTACCAGTGACAGAGGTTGCGCGGTTTGGCCGTGCTGTCAGAGGCGCCGTGTCAAGGATTGCTCCACACCTCCCGCCAGAGGTTCGAGTCCTCCATCGGCAATGGGTGTGTGTTGTTCTTAGTATAAGTTAGTTCAAGTAGCGTGTAAGCCTAGGGACTGATGACTTCAGCAGTTTGGTCCCTTAGGAATTCACACACATTTCAACAATTTTGAACCAGTGACAGTACAGGTAAGAGAACCCGCAGGACTCATCTCATCGACAAAATACGCCTTACGACATACGATGCCGTCAGCGCGCACCACACAGTCACCTCTGCAGAATGAAGTGGTACCGGTTAGTGTGCTTGCGAATTTTCCGGCTACTGACGTGTCCTTGGCGTCGGAGATGTGTTTCGTCTGTCCACAGAATGTTCCACGGCCATTCATTGACCAATTCCATGCGAGCCAGACATTCTAGAGCCAACGTATATCTGGCTGGCATTTCAGCAGGAATCAATTCATGAATATGCGTGATTTTGTGCGCGTAGCAAAGCAGGATGTTTCATAGGCTTTTAGTTAACGTGCTCGCAGGCTTGTCCAACGACGCGCAATAACCCGTGCACTGCATATTTACACTTCACCGCTCGACCCCTCCTTCGATTCTGTGGCCACATCTTCGACAGACGTCGAATTAACTGCTTTTCTCCCTCTGCCACATTGCACTTAACAAGAACTGTATAATCATTTTCTGCAGACCGTTAGCAGACATCGGATCAACGTCTTTTTTCATGCCCTTCAGTGTCCGGAAGTTCTGCAGACCTACTGGCGCACAGTGTTCTTGTAAAAGACCTATACCAGCAACGCGCGACCCTTCATGGAGAAAGTCACGTTAGGTATCTCGGACGCAAACTGAAGGACAGCCGTGTTCAAAATGGTTCAAATGGCTCTGAGCACTATGGGACTTAACATCTGAGGTCATCGGTCCCCTAGAACTTAGAACTACTTAAACCTAACTAACCTAAGGACATAACACACATCCATGCCGGAGGCAGGATTCGAACGTGCAACCGTAGCGGTCGCGCGGTTCCAGACTGAAGCGCCTAGAACCACTCGGCCACACCGGCCGATAACAGCCGTGAGTCGCGCGTCTGTTTGTGTACATATACAGACGCTTACAGCGCCACTTGACAAAATTTCCCCCCGCGTCAATAACTTCCTGTTCAAATCTGACGTCATTCTGAACATGGTTCTCTTTCTACCAAATGTGTGTAGGCTACAATCTGCCATTGCTTGCCTATTAACCGAGCAGACGAGCTGCCGCACTGTATCAGCCGTCTGCTTCACATCTCCTGTGCAGCAAGCTACGTAAATTTAAGTATTAACTGTGTTTTTCTTACTTATCACTTCTTTTTCCGTGTGTTTTTGCTTTTAGGAAAGTTTAATTTTCGAGTACTGCTGATAGTGTTCCATAGATTTCGTTTTTGTTTGAATACAGTCCAGAGACTGTTAGTGCTTATTTTCATTGTTTCCAACAAGAAGTGTCTAGTAACCACAGTTTAGTCAGCCTGTAGTGAATTAGCAGTCTAAAAAATTGATTAACTCTCTACAGTAAATTGTTGATTTCTTAGGATGGATAGGATGTGTGACTGTGGACGCAGGAGGAGCTGGCCACTGTTCGCGAACAGCTGAACGTGCTGATGGCCGCGGTCAGCCGTCTTCAGGCTGCTGCCTCGGAGTGTAGCGGCAGTGGGAGTCTGGTGCGTCGCATGGTACACCCCAGGTGTTACATGCTTCATCCACTGTCCCTGCTGTCGAGACATCTTCACGAGTACCGGGCGCGGTTGGGCCACCCTCTCCCCAAGGGGAGTGGAGGGTTCAGCGGTTTTAGGGACGCACGAGGCGGAGGGTCAATGTGGAAGCTGGCCGTGCGGCATCGCCCGCTCTGCCTGTGAGTGAACATGAGGCCGCTCCTTCAGCAAGGTCCGAGCAGGCACACGGGGGGAGGGGTTTATTAGTTACTGGGAGCTCCAATGTTCAGCGGGTGATGGAGCCCCTTAGGGAAATAGCGGAAAAGTCGGGGAAGAAGGCCAGTGTTCACTCTGTCTGCTTGCTGGGATGTGGAGGAGGCCCTGCCGGCGGCGATAGAGAGCATTAGGTGCACCCGACTGCAAATTGTTTCTCATGTCGGCACCAATGACTCCTGTCGTCTGGGTTCAGAGGTCATCCTCAGTTCATACAGGCAGTTGGCGAGTTGGTGAAGGCGGAAAGCCTCGCTAATGGGGTGTAATCTGAGCTAACTATTTGTAGTGTCGTTCCCAGAACCGATCGCGGTCCTCTGGTTTGGAGCCGAGTGGAAGTCTTAAACTACAGTTTCAGAGGATTCTGCGGAGATCTGGGGTGCAAATTTCTCGACCTCCGCTATCGGGTGAAGAAATGTAGGGTCCCCCTGAATAGGTCAGACGTGCACTACTCGCAGGAAGTGGCTACAAGGATAGCAGAGTACGTGTGGAGTGCACATGTGGGTTTTTTAGGTTAGAGAATTCCCTCCCTAGGCCCGACAAGACGCCCCCTGAGACGCCTCAAGGTAGCAGTAGGCAAAACGCAAAAGGGAATGACAATATTAATGTGGTAACAGTAAACTGCAGGAGCGTCTATAGGAAGGTCCCAGAACTTCTCTCATTAATAAACGGTCACAATGCCCCCGTAGTACTAGGGACAGGAAGCTGGCTGGAACCAGATGCAAAAAGTAATGAAATTCTAAACTCAGACTGGAATGTATACCGCAGAGACAAGCTGGACAGTGTAGGGGGAGGCGTGTTTATAGGGATAAAAAGTGCAATAGTATCGAAGGAAACTGACGGAGATCCGAAATGTGAAATAATTTGGATGAAGGTCACGGTTAAAGCAGGCTCAAACATGGTAATTGGATGTATCTATAGGCCCCCTGGCACAACAGCTGTTGTGGCAGAACACCCGAAGAAAAATTTGGAAAATATTTCGAGTCGATTTCCCTTCCATGTTATAGTTTTGGGTAGAGATTTTAATGTAACTTATATAGACTGGGAGATTCAAACGTTTATAACGGGTGACAGGGACAAAGAATCCAGTGAATTTTTTTTTAAGTGCATTATCTCAAAACTACCTTGAGCAGTTAAACAGAGAACCGACTCGTGGCGATAACATAATAGACCTTCTGGTGACAAACAGACCCGAACTTTTTGAAATAGTTAACGCAGAACAGCGAATCAGCAATAATAAAGCGGTTACAGCATCGGTGATTTCAGTCGTAAATAGAAATATTAAAAAGGTAGGAAGATTTTTCTGTTTACAGGGTGTATACATGGACAAGGAAAAAAATTCCGGGACTTTTCAGGGATTTCCCAGTTAATAATACACTTTCTTCCGGGTGAAAATACACTTTTTCCGTGTTAAGTGACAGTATACTCTTATTCAGTACTGTAAAACTCATCAATCCTTTGAGTGTTTATGTTTTTGTATACCGGAGTATAATTTCTCGGCACTTTAGAAAACGAAACTCGTGGGGCAAAACACGTTTGGAAAGACCTTTGATGTGCAGCAACATGTTCGCTGCATATTTTCGTATTACCAAAGGTATAAATTCGAATTCCACCAAACACTGCATGTCACTTTCCGAAGCAATGAAATCAAAATTGCGATGCGCATTTGTAAGCCAGTCATAGCTCATGTCACATGATCACGCCAATTGATGACAGCATAGGACACGTGATGTAGTCAGCCAATAGCAAGATCACTATTAAGTAGCGCGAACGCATGAATAAGAAAAGTTAATGGATTAAATTAATATACACAGCATTCAAATATAATATTGGTCTCGAGGATTAATAAGCTGCAAGAGCAGCTAAGCTTCCACATATGATGTTGATCTTTTTCGCTCTTGTTACACTTTAAGATACACCACACAAATGTGCCAGTAAAATTTTTAATAACGACGTAAATGTCTGATCTTCTGGGCTCTAAATTCTTCTAAATGGTCCTCCTCAAAGATTTGATTTTTAAATTAGACTCAAATGCTTTGTGATTTAAGAAATTCATCATACATTCTCGCACATAGCTCATCTTACGTAAAAGGAAATCTGCTTTGAATGTAACGCTTTTCAAATAACCATTCGCAACATTTACCCGCGACCTGTTAGAAATAGGTTCGTTTCAGCAGTTGCAAGAGAGCGCCAGATAAGATGCGTCACTGTGCTAGCGCAGCTTCGATGACGCAGGAAGCCCAAATGTTCGTACGTGTAAAACATTAAAAGGTCTTACAATATGTCATAAAAGAAACAAGACATCAGAGGATACTTCAAGAGCGTCGGAATTTCGTGAACCATACTAAAACGCATAATTCGGCTTAAAATGCACATTCGTATGTCAATTTTCTTGGAGTACCAGTACTGTTTTATCTCATGTTTGGTTCTTTATTATGGCCTAATGCCATACGTGCACTTGATATCCAGCGGACAGTTGAAACTAGCCAATAGTGTGAAAGTAAACACTTCGTTTCAGATAAATTGACTGCCTCAACAGAAAAGATTAATAAAAGCCAAATCTCATTAGAAAACCGCCAAAAATAGCTTCATTGTTCTGTAAGGCGATTGATGTTTGACTGTCAGAAAGGTGGAAATAAATTCTAAAACTAATGACACATTTTAGCCTTCCGTAATTACGGGAACGTATTTTAATTCATTTGATAGCTCCCGGCCACAAAATCCGTTTTGTTATCATTTAACGTGAGAGCAATAAACGAAGCGGAAACAACAAAATCACTGAACGTTAACACAGGTCACGTGGAGACGACCCACATCCCCACCCCAACTCAGACTGCTCTGTGCATCAGCCGCAGATTTACTGTATTTTCAAACCGGGGCAATAAAAGTAGAGGCGCCCAGCCACACTTCTGTAACCAGAAGCGGGAAAAGGTACTACTCATATGCGACTCAACTGCGCATGCGCAAGTGTCCGACCGCAACTGCTCAAACGAATCTAATTTAAACAGTTGTCACGTCACGCCCATCGGAGGCAATTTCTTGTTACACAGCATTGCATAGTCTTCCTAAAGAGCCTTTGACACACTTTGCTGTTGGCAGACGCTTGTATGAGCACTGTTTTGTTGTTGTACACGGAGCATTTCCTTTGCAACTTAAGTTTTATTTTCGTTTTTTTTTCTCTCGTTCATGTTTTGTTGCTGCAGTATTTGTGGTGTCACCGCCAGACACCACACTTGCTACGTGGTAGCTTTTAAATCGGCCGCGGTCCGTTAGTATACGTCGGACCCGCGTGTCGCCACTACCAGTGATTGCAGACCGAGCGCCGCCACACGGCAGGTCTAGAGAGACTTCCTAGCACTCGCCCCAGTTGTACAACCGACTTTGCTAGCGATGGTTCACTGACAAAATACGCTCTCATTTGCCGAGACGATAGTTAGCATAGCCTTCAGCTACGTCATTTGCTACGACCCAGCAAGGCGCCATTTCCAGTTACTATTGATATTATGAATAATGTATCGTCAAGAGCGACGTTCACCATTTATGGATTAAAGTTAAGTATGCCACCAGCAACGTCCGTTTTTTCTAAATTCTCATTTCCTTGTCCTGTTCCAGACCTCACGCCAGCCTGCGTGAGCTAAAACGCGTAACTTTCGGCTTCCTCTTGTAACCCGGTGTTGGCTCTCCTGCCAACCCACAACAGTATTATTCTGCATTAGCGGGATACAGTAATTTCCTTTGTTAGAGTATTGGTTCTTACCAGTAAAAATCACAAAATTTTAACTGAAAAGTAAAACAATGAAAAATTCCCGGAATTCTAAACAATTCCCCGGTTTTTCCCGGTTTTCTCCTGGATGAAAAAATTCCCGTGTTTTTCCCGGATTACCTGGTTGTCCCGGGTCGTATACACCCTGTGTTTAGCACCAAAGTGACAAAAAGCAGATTTCAGAGTACTTGACGGCTCAACACAACAGTTTTATCTCAAGTACAGATAGAGTTGAGGATCTGTGGACAAAGTTCAAAACCATTGGACAATAAGCAATAGATGATTATGTGCCAAGCAAGATCGTAAGAGATGGAAAAGAGCCACCGTGGTACTACAACGGAGTTAGAAAACTGCTATGGAAGCAAAGGGAGCTTCACAACAAGCATAAACATAGCCAAAGTCTTGCAGAAAAACAAAAACTACACGAAGCGAAATGTAGTATAAGGAGGCCTATGCGAGAGGCGGTCAACGAATTCGAAAGTAAAGTACTATGTACCAAAATAGTACTGAAACAGAGGATGACAGACTAAAGGCCGAAATACCAAATGTCTTTTTCCAAAGCTGTTTCACGGAGGAAGACTGCACTGTAATTCCTTCTCTAGATTATCACACGGATAACAAAATGGTAGATATCGAAATAGATGACAGAGGGATAGAAAAACAATTAAAATCTCTCAAAAGAGGAAAGGGCGCCGGACCTGATGGGATACCATTTCGATTTTACACAGAGTACTCGAAGGAACTTGCCCCCCCCCCCCCCCCCCCCCCTCCTTGCAGCGGTGTACCGTACGTCTCTAGAAGAGCGTAGCGTTCCAAAAGATTAGGAAAGGGCGCAGGTCATCCCTGTTTTAAAGAAGGGACGTCGAACAGATGTGCAGAACTATAAACCTATATCTCTAACGTCGATCCTACTCTGTAGGAATCAGCATGGGTTTCGAAAAAGACGATCGTGTGAAACCCAGCTCGCGCTATTCGTACACGTGACTCAGAGGACCATAGACACGGGTTCCCAGGTAGATGCTGTGTTTCTTGACATCCGCAAGGCGTTTGATACAGTTCCCCATAGTCTTTTAATGAACAAAGTAAGAGCATATGGACTATCAGACCAATAGTGTGGTTGGATTGAAGAGTTCCTAGATAAGAGAACGCAGCATTTCATTCTCAATGGAGAGAAGTCTTCCGAAGTAAGAGTGATTTCAGGTATGCCGCAGGGGAATGTCGTAGTACCGTTGCTATTCACAATATATATATAAACGACCTTGTGGATATCGTCGGAAGTTTACTGAGTCTTTTTGCGGATGATGCTGTAGTATATCGAGAGGTTGTAACAATGAAAATTGTACTGAAATGCAGGAGGATCTGCAACGAATTGACGCATGGTGCAGGGAATGGCAATTGAGTGTCAATGTAGACAAGTATAATGTGCTGCGGTTACATAGAAAGAAACATCCTTTATCATTTAGCTACAATATAGCGGGTCAGCAACTGGAAGCAGTTAGTTCCATAAATTATCTGGGAGTAGGCATTAGGAGTGATTTAAAATGGAATGATCATATAAAGTTGATCGTCGGTAAAGTAGATGTCGCACTGAGATTCATTGGAAGAATCCTAAGGAAATACAATCCGAAAACAAAGGAAGTAGGTTACATTACACTTGTTCGCCCACTGCTTGAATATTGCTCACCAGTGTGGGATCCGTACCAGATAGGATTGATAGAAGAGATAGAGAAGATCCAACTGAGAGCAGCGCGCTCGTTACAAGATTATTTAGTAATCGCGAAAGTGTTACGGAGATGATAAATAAACTCCAGTGGAAGACTCTGCAAGAGAGACGCTCATTAGCTCGGTATGGGCTTATGTTGTAGTTTCGAGAACATACCTTCACCGAGCAGTCAAGCAGTGTATTGCTCCCTCCGACGAATATCTCGCGAAGAGACCACGAGGATAAACTCAGGGAGATTAGAGCCCACACAGAGGCATACCTACAATCCTTCCACGAACAATACGAGACTGTAATAGAAGGGAGAACCGATAGAGGTACTCAAGGTACCCTCCGCCGCATACCGTCAGGTGGCTTGCGCAGTATGGATGTAGATGTATATGTAGAACAGGCAGGCTACTTCAGCCCCATCCAAGCCAAGCTGAGCCCAACCCAAGGAGTATTGCCTGCCTGCCTATCTTCCTGTTTTGCTACACTACGTAGCACCTTATTACGTACGCTTTTATTGTCGTGTTATGAGTAGGGCTCGGAAGTTGGTCAATAGTCCTTTTTACCCGAGTATACATGGGTATCACAAGACGACGCTTAGTGAAATAGATATTCGTTTTGTGCCATTGTAGGTCAGAAAATGGAGGATTTTATTTGTTCTTTTTTCTTCTTTTCAGCGTATTTTGGGCTTCTTTACTTACTTCTCTGCGACTTCTCCCTCTGTCGACTATTACTGACTGCTCTCAATCCGAAACATAATCAGGTCGCCTCTAATACACGTTTATTGCAGTAACAGGAACCATCTCTGAAAGTCGAAATCCTTTGCAGTTAAGAACCTGAAGATGTCTATTGTAGTGCAACACCATCTAAAGTAAAGTCTTGGAAGTCTAGTTTCTGTAACTTTTGTATGTTTCAACCAAATAAATCCAGTTATAACAATTTAATTACTTTTTCCAGGTTGTGTATTGCGGGCCAATTAAGTTCATTATACATTCACCAACTGCATTTCAGCAAATACGAAGTTCGTTTTTCATATTACGTTAATCTAAAAAGTACATGTCTGAAAGATGGAGCTTTTCTTTCATACTACGCTCTCTTCTCACTACGTTGCACGCTCCCAAAATGTGATTTTTGATATCTTAGCACACATTTCTAAACACTCTTCAGCCACTGTGTCTCTGTCCTCTTCATAAAAAATTGTGGCTTGAAGAAACTGCTGGTTAAATTAGCAGACATGTCGTTGTATACTAGCGGTTCTCGATTGAGTAACTTTTTACACAGTTTGCGTGCTGGACAACTACCGGTTTCTTAACTGCCTCATAAACCTACAAAAATTTTCGCATGCTAGACTTGGGCTCTCTTTAGTTTATGGTATATATCCCCCAATTCTCAATTTCTCCTCAATCTCCTTTAAGTTTGGTATTTTCAATTTCATGCTACCACCGTTTTGATAAATGTACTGCAGTAAAACTATCCTTTCAGACATGTACCTGAGTGTTATGTAATCACGTTGGACTGATAGCACAATCTGTTCTCAGGTGTAGCAAACTGAACGGGTCCCGTGAAGCTTGCCAGGCTAGTGGAAACCCAAGCTGGCCTGCTTTGAGCTATGTGCTTTTGTACACATTCTTGGGGCGGAGATAGAGGCAGGCAGGCTGGAAGGATAATTTGTACACCTCCGCTTTCTGCGGCGTTTTGAAACTGGTACTTCAATTACGGACAACCTGTATTTCCCATCTTGTTTTTTATATTCCTAACCCTATGTTCCTCCGTGGTGTCGTTCTCTTCAAGAGGCTTTATCTTTCGAATTTCTGACGAAATTGCCGAGTAGTTGCTTGAACGGTGGATATTGTGGATCTGATCTGCTACTTGTTGATGGCAACCGTCAGAGTGTTTCTCTATTTTTGTGAGTTTTTCGTCTTTATTGAATGTAATCTCAGCCTAATGTCAAATGTCCCCTGCTTCATTTCTGTCACGTCCTTCGGAATCTGTTTCGATATCGCTATAAGCTTACACAAGAAATGCGTTCGCTGCGCACTGTGTAGAGTTTCTGTTGGTACTGGTACTTGTACGGAAACCTCACCTGTTACAGCTCCCTCATATACAGTAGTATGTTGCTGCTGTCATTTGTGTTCTGTAATACTTATTAATGGACGTAAATTTATGTATGGAAATATATTTCCACTATAGTATACGAGAGTTCTACACAACCAACAACAAACACAGAACACACAACAACAAAAATTATCGAAGGAAACAGAACATGAAAAAAATGAGCATTCAAGTACAATATATAACACACAAAAATTAGTCTCATAAAAACGCTAAGCCACAGATGCAGAGTAAATCGAAAGAGAGGCAGCTATACACATATCCGATTTGCCGTTTTTAGGTGAACCATCCGTGCAAACAAAGATAAATACTGCAAATATCAGGCTAGCAACAGATCTCGAACGCGCCACATGCCTCTACAATCATAGCGCTTCCGTTCCCGTTGTGCAAACTGGATGATGCTGTGCGCTCATAACACAATTAAGTCCTCCATGTTTCAGAAAAGTTGAACCAAACCAACAACACAATCAATTTGCTTCACAGTAAGGAAACCAAACGCACTGGAAATGAAACGAATGGAGCCCATGTTGGAAAAACCAATATAACGTAACTACAATAACAGTCTTGTTGATTTATTTATGTTTTATGTTTTCTCCCTTATGTTCGACAGCCTAAACGTAGATCGCACCTGCTATCGAGTAATATTCTTTCCCGTCTATAACAATGGCAATGCTTGGTAGACTCAGCTGGTATGATACACACTGCTCATTGCAATCTCCAGAAATGCTGTCATCAACTGTTGTTCTTAACCATAGGAGAAGAATTCGAGATAAATCTTCAGTTTGTTTTGCCTTGGAATAGCGGAGAGAAATACTGGAATGGCACTACTGTGGTGTACGCCAAATGAGGGGTGAGAGGGGGGTAAGAAGGAGGCCACTTCCCATGATGGCAGCTCTTTGCCGTAAAATGGCAACGCGCACACGGCCTAAATGTGGCATTGGCAGACAGAGCAGTGTATTCATAGACCCGTTCATGTCTAGAGATATAGAGCTTTTCCTAGAAGCAGGAATTTGGCGCCGATTACTACCTAATTCCCTCAAGAGTACGAAAACAGTGAACGTGTTTTCCAACAGAGCGCATGCTTAGTGCACAAGCGTTTTACGTCCGGCTTGACAGGTCAACTAGTTCTGGACGAGTCTAATGCGATGTAAGCGGCGTTCTAGTGAATAAGAGCCAAAGATTGTGGAAGACTGCCAGTGAAGTACACAAGACAGAGGACAGAAGTAGCACGTATGACAGAGTCATCTGCAAAAAAAAAAAAAAAAAAAAAAATGAAATTTGTGGTAAGGTCTTATGGGACCAAACTGCTGAGGTCATCGGTCCCGAAGCTTACGCATTACTTAATCTAATTTAAACTAAATTACGCTAAGAACAACACACACACCTGTGCCCGAGGGAGGACTCGAACCTCCGACGGGGCGGGGCGGGGGGGGGGGGGGCGAAGGAGGGGGAGCGCGCGGACCGTGTGAAGGGGCCTAGACCGCGCGGTTACTACCCAAACAAGGAATCTACTGGGACAAGCCAAAATTTCTAGAACGTGTGTAACATGAAAGGAATACGTTTTCAAATTTTTCACCGCATGCTGAAAATATGGAGAATTGCCCTAAGATGTCGGTGGAACCCAATAATAGCCACTGCAGAAACGCTGACAATAACTGTCCAGAACAACTGATTATGAACCACTCTACCCCGAATCCCGGCAGTTATCGAAATCACTTCTTTTAGCCACATGCCAACGTCGTTCAGCCAAGCAAGGAAGAAGAATGGGGCCCTTCTCATACATTTAATGAGAAGAAAAAACACAGTCTCCACTTTAAAAACTCTCTGGAAGAGCTGTCAGAAATACCACCAGAGAAGCTGAAGTAGATACGTTCATCAAAGCCATAGGTATAATCACAAAAAAAAAAAAAATTCGGCGCGAACTCGTTACGTACACCAATATTGGAGTTTCAGAATCGTGATGGAGATGGAAGTGTCAAACAAAAAGTGTCAATGCAGTTACAGTTCACCAACCGTGGATTATAATAAAGATCATTCGTTCACGCAGCACTCGTCAGCTTGCAAGGTGAGCAAGTCATTTTGATTTTTGTAAGTTATCGTTGTGCACGTCAGAGAGACAGCAAGTTATGTTACTTTTAAGTAATCTTTGGACTTGTTGTGGCACGGTCTTTGCCTCTGTGCAGTCTGATACATTCTTGGTTGGAGAGTAGGTGATAGAGGTTTTCAGTAGTGCTGTGTTGACCTATGATTGTTAAATGAACCAAGAAAGATCAAAAAGTCAGTATAAGTTTGAAAACTTAAAAAACCACGGAATAATGTAGATAGAGACGTAAAACTTGACACACATGCTTGGAATGACATGGGGTTTTATTAGAAACAAAAAAAAAACATCCCATATTAGTAGAAACGTGAAAGATCTCTAGCGCGCGTCGTTTGGTGATGATCGTGTACTCAGCGGCCACTTTTGTCATACTTGGCCTCCCAGGTCCCCAGACCTCAGTCCTTGCGATTATTGGCTTTGGGGTTACGTAAAGTCGCAAGTGTATCGTGATCGACCGACATCTCTAGGGATGCTGAAAGACATCATTCGACGCCAATGCCTCTCCATAACTCCGGACATGCTTTACACAGCTCTTCACAGCATTATTCCACGACTACAGCTGTTGTTGAGGAATGATGGTTGACATATTGAGCATTTCCTGTAAAGAACATCATCTTTGCTTTGTCTTACTTTGTTATGCTAATTATTGCTATTCTGATCAGATGAAGCGCCATCTGTCGGACATCTTTTGAAACTTTGTATTTTTCTTTTTTTTTTGTTCTAATAAAACCCCATGTCATTCCAAGCACGTGTGTCAATTTGTACCTGTCGATATACATTATTCGGTGATTTATTCAGTTTTCAAATTTATACTGACTTTTTGATCACCCGGTACTAAATGTACATGTACTTTTTTTCGTGAAGAGAAGAAGTTTGAGGTGAGATTTCAGCACTGCGAAGGTACTTTGTCGGAATGATTATTGTCAGATAGTTAACTTTGTTCACTTGGTCATAGCTGAGAGAAAATATCGTTCCACTTCCCTGAGTCACGAGTTAACGTATCAATTGATTAAGCTGTTGTTTTCACAGAAATTCTCTGTCAACAATGTATTCTTTTAAAATCATTGTTAACTTTATTGAGCATGGTATTGGTCAGACCAGTGGTATGTGTGAGGATCACGTGAAATTTTACTCTGTCTTTTTGAATTCATACTTCATTATAAAATCGTTGTCTTGGAATATCATTTCATAGGAATAGTTACTCTACATTAGTCTCTGCCTGCTTGCTAGTTGCTGTTGTGAGTTCGAGAAATCTGCAACAATGCTGTCAGGACGCGAGGTATGTGAAAATTGTGATGAGGGCCAGATAACTGCTTTACTTCAGCTGCGCATTTAACGTATAGACAAGCTGCATTCACACCAGTTCAATTCAGATTGGGTTCTATTTAGACAATGGTTAGAATACGGGTTTAAATTGAATAACATTTTGTGGGTGCTTAGTTTTGATGATATGTAGACTTCTTACAGAGTAAGAGGTAAATCTTGGCTACGTTTCACACAGAAAAACATAGCGGGGAGGTTGCAAGCTTCGTCTACCAGGTCCACCACCAACATGCCTACAACACCTCCCAGTAGAGCTACTCAATTAAGTGACATTGCCAAACAAGTACTCGGTTTTTCATAAAGTTACCTTACTGAAGGGCAGCACAAATACAACAAATAATACAGAATAATACAATGTCTCGTAAAAGGTTTCATACATTATTTGCTGTAAGAAAACTCAAAGGAATATATGAAAATTGTTGTATAGCTGAATGTAGCTGTGTTTTTTGTGGTTATTACAGTCTTGTAAAACGTTTATTTTCTCATAGAATTTCTTGCACGTAATGAAAAGTTATAAATAACAACTATAACAAAAAGCTGCTTTCAAATAGTGTACTGCCCAGACAGCGCACGTGGACTCAATAGTTTATGCGCTTGGATTTCATTTTCAGGGAAAATGGAAATGCGCGTCGTATTTAGGTTTTGCGTTCCTGTCATTTTCGTGCGGAGCAAAATTCCTTCGCCTAGAAAAACCCGTTTTAAAGCGCCGTCTACAGAAGAGCACTGACAAGACAGGTCTATGCTTACCTTAGTCACGTAGATGGTGCTACGTAGCAATTTCCTGCGGTCGCGTCGATACTGCGAAAACTGCTACCAATAAATGAAACTCAAGATAGGTAAATAACGAACGTGATGCAAAACTAATTCCGAACTCTTTATACTGTGTGATTACAATTAGACTTTTCCCATTTAACACGTTATAACCCGGAAACTAATTCCAGTACGAGTACCAAACGTGGTAGCATTAATGTCCAGAGTATAGGGTGCATGATTTCCATGCATCACGGCGCCACCGTCCAGTTCCAACTATGGCCACCAGGCGCCGTGTTTAGTCATCGTGATTCATAGTCTCACACACCTGACTAGTCGTAGAGCACCTGTTGACGTGTCAACATAAGCTTGGACAAAAGGAGCAGGGCATTATCGGTGAAGGTCTATTATCGAAACAAGAGTAATACTGAAGCTGCACTTCGACAATATCGTCGGCTGAAAGAATTACCGAAGGGTCCTCTTCCTCGAAATGCTGAGCGGAGAGTGAAGAAGAAGTTCGAATCAACTGGAGAACTGGCCGTCGCTCCAGGAAGAGGCCAACGACCGGTTGCACCACAGGTGGTTGATGATATCGCTGTTGCTATGGCAGACGAAACTGTGCGCAATTCCTGATCGTCAGGCTGTGCGCTTGCTGCGTCAGGACAGATGAACATCCCGTGGTTCACTGTACGGTAGGTTCTTCTAACCATTCTCAAATGGTATCCGTACAAGATCTATATCGGACAGCAGCGTGCACCACACGATGTACAACTATATGTTGACCTCGCTGTCCATTTTATCGCAAGAAATGAAGTTGACGAGAGCTGGTCCTGGACCATCGTATGGACAGACGAAGCTCATTTTTCTCTGTCAGGTGAGGTGAACACACAGAATTGCTGAGTGTGGGGATCTTCACCTCCAGTCACTGAGTATGAAGTTCCTCTGCATGGTGAATGTGTCGCCGTATAGTGTGGCTTCACGGCGACGTTCATCATCGGTCCGTTCTTGTTTGAGCAGGTCGGCGCTCAAAGACCAAAGATGTGCAGTGTGACTGGCCAGCGTTACTGCGATATGCTTCGCCAGCATGTCATGCTCCCTCTACAGGAAAGAGACGCATTGAATACAACAGTTTTTATGGAAAATGGGGTCCCACCGCACATCGCTCTTGAAGTTCACCTGCTGCTCACATCTGGAAACAGTCGAATTATCAGCCGATCGTTTCCAAATACTTGGCCGGCACCATCACCTGATCTCTTTCCCTGTGATTTCTGTTTGTGGGGCTACCTGAAGAACAGGGTTTACTAGGGGAACATTCACACATGCGCTGATCTGAAGCGCAGTGTATCAAGAGAGGTAGCCATTATACCTACGAACATGCTTAGTTCTGCTCTGCAGGATGCAATCCTGAGCTTTCAGATTCTTCTTGACACCGATGGGCGCCATATTGAGCTCCTTTTGTAGCAGTAGTGGTACCGGTAGGCAATGGTATCATGTACTGTAGCAGCACTTTAAAAGCGTTTCAATTGAACCGATTCTGCATTATTTCTCTTCCCCGTGTGCCTGAAATTACTGCTACCACGTCTGGCCTTCGCACGGCAATTATTTTCCGTGTTGTAACGTGTTAAATAGGGAAAATTTAATTATAACTACCCGGAATATAACTGAAACATGTATGAGTGAATTGTTTCGGCGATGAATTAATGCGTAAAAAAATACAAATTATAATTTGCAATTTTACGTGTCTACCTTTATCGTTTGAACGTACTCTTAATGCAGATTATACCATGTGATTTATTGGTAATTAGAACTGTATTGTTTCATTGTTACGAAAAATTTCACGCAAGGTAAAAAGGTTGCTTGATTTGGGTAAGCATGAAAATACAGTGAAAAATGTTTGTCTAGGGAATAGAGTAAAACGAAACAAAATACATTTGAGCCTCATCCGACTACCCAGTAACGTGGCTCGCTATTTTTCATTATTTAAATAGACCTGTGTTTTCTCTGCAGCACTCAAAACTGCACAAAGGGAAATAGGAGAAAATACACAGGACCGAATTGCGGTTGCAATACTCGAGTTGAGTCAGCAATTATATACGAATACATATTTCTAAAGATTACACTTCAAAGGAAGGATCTTATTATGAAAGTAAATGTCAGGAGTCATTTATTTTGAGACCTCCATCAAAATATCCCGCAGCAAAGGGACGGAACATATTTCATAATTAATTTTCTTTTCGACTCAGAGAAAGTAAATAAGGCTACTTGGAAAGAAATATAAAAATATTCTTTAATTAGTTGGAGAATATTTTTCCGAAATTAGAAAAAAAGACTAGAACTGCTCCAAATATTCCCTGTAACTGAGTGAGTTATTTAATATGCCCTTCTCTCTGATCCCTTCTGCTCTTTCTCTGTAGACTGAGCGTCCTAAATTCCAGAAAAATTGGAACTGCCTTGAAGGATTCATTCATGACTGATGGTTGTATGAAGGAGTTACTGACACCTATTTTTCGTGACGAAGTTCGTCAGGTAGAATATATGGGAAAGCTTTTGCGAACATCACCTCACTTACTTATTTACTTACTTACTTATTCTGGTCACACAAACCGCAACCGGTCCTTGGCCTCACTCAATCCAGCCTTCCACACTTTCCTGTCATCTGCGTTTTCATCTCGCAGCCCCACTGCCTGCATGTCTCTCATTCTCGGCCGTCCCAGCGGTCTCTTTCCTTCAGCTTATCCATCCATTACAGCACTTATTACCGTGTTCTCCCCTCTCCTCCTCACATGTTCGTATCATCTTACAAAGGGAGGCCACGACGTTTGGAACGCGGATTTGCGGCAAACTTCGTACACTCGTAGTAATCCACGAGGACAGCAAAATGTGTAAGCAATAGCGCGTACTTCTCAAGCGTTACTGAGAAAATCGCAAGATAATTTCGGTCGTCAGATATATACAGGGTTATCACAAATGATTGAAGCGATTTCACAGTTCTACAATAACTTTATTATTTGAGATATTTTCACAATGCTTTGCACACACATACAAAAACTCAAAAAGTTTTTTTAGGCATTCACAAATGTTTGATATGTGCCCCTTTAGTGATTCGGCAGACATCAAGCCGATAAGCAAGTTCCTCCCACACTCGGCGCAGCATGTCGCCATCAATGAGTTCGAAAGCATCGTTGATGCGAGCTCGCAGTTCTGGTACGTTTCTTGGCGGAGGAGGTTTAAACACTGAATCTTTCACATAACCCCACAGAAAGAAATCGCATGGGGTTAAGTCGGGAGAGCGTGGAGGTCATGACATGAATTGCTGATCATGATCTCCACCACTACCGATCCATCGGTTTTCCAATCTCCTGTTTAAGAAATGCCGAACATCATGATGGAAGTGCGGTAGAGCACCATCCTGTGGTACGTTTAGCTCCCTGCTTGCTTTATTCGTCGACTTCCGCGGGCTACGCGTGAAACTTGCCCGTACGCGTTCAACCGTTTCTTCGCTCACTGCAGGCCGACCCGTTGATTTCCCCTTACAGAGGCATCCAGAAGCTTTAAACTCCGCATACCATCGCCGAATGGAGTTAGCAGTTGGTTGATCTTTGTTGAACTTCGTCCTGAAGTGTCGCTGCACTGTTATGACTGACTGATGTGAGTGCATTTCAAGCACAA
Organism: Schistocerca americana; assembly: GCF_021461395.2. Taxonomy (NCBI): domain Eukaryota; kingdom Metazoa; phylum Arthropoda; class Insecta; order Orthoptera; family Acrididae; genus Schistocerca; species Schistocerca americana. Next base: position 494,450,612 of record NC_060124.1, on the reverse strand, counting down.
CATACGCTTTCTCAGCTCCTGTCGCCATTTTGTCTCACTGCACTCTCGAGCACTCTGGCGGCAGAAACCTGAAGTGCGGCTTCAGCCGAACAAAACTTTGTGAGTTTTTCTACGTATCTGTAGTGTGTCGTGACCATATGTCAATGAATGGAGCTACAGTGAATTTATGAAATCGCTTCAATCATTTGTAATAGCCCTGTATATCTGTGCGTGGCCATTTTAACCATGAAGCGGCTACACACGAATGGTGCGGCACGGTAGCTCAGCGTGTTCGGCTAGAGCGTTAGCTTTCCTTTCTAATAAAAGAACTGAGCGAACGGACTATCGAACAAACTGAACGGGTATCATCGAACGTCCACCCTGAACAAATTCAACGAATAATATAGAACAATTTTTTTTTAAGTGGTTGGCGTTCATGCCGCTGGATCGCTCGATCGAGTTCCGTTCATCAGTTCTTTTTATTTATTTTCAACACATCCATTTTTTTATTATTTGTATTACAATTGATATAATGGGGAAAATACGTGTAATTGGATGAAATTTTATTAAATTTACAATGTTATTTGGCAATCTACTAATTTTTATGATCACAAATAATGTAATATTCATAATTATCGACTAGTAAACGGCCAAATGCATAAAGTGATACTGAAAATGTATGCTTGTCCGTGATTTGAGAAATCCCTTATACCTGGAAGGAGCCCGAAAGGACTTGTTACCTACAAGTTTTGACCGGCACAAACGGCTTTCGAAAGATGTACAATCAATCGTCGCTTTCGACTTTACAGGTACAAGTGGCAGGATGGTATTTTTCGTAAAAACATGGAAAACATAAAGTTAAACGGCACCAGCTGCATTGAATAAATGCTATGTTTCCGCATACGCAAGGTCTTTTGACGTTTTCCGTGGAAAAACGAACCTCGTTAACACTTTCAGAAACTTCTCTTTCAGACGATAGTTTGGAAGCAAACCATGTATAACGCAGTATTCCCTTAAAAATCGGCCCTGATAAATGGTTATGCAGTATCGAGTGTATTTTAATAGCGTCTTCCAGGAAGCAATTTCTCGTTCTCTATCGATTAAATACGAACAGTTTTGAAGACACGAACAAGCATAGATTTTCAGTATCACTTAATGCGTTTGGTCGTTTACTAGTCGATAGTTATGAATATTATATTATTTGTGATAATAAAAAATAGTAGATTGCCAAATAACATTGTAAATTTAATGAAAGTCCATCTGATTACACATATTCTTCCCATTATATCAGTTGTAATATAAATAGTAAAGAAAATGACTGTGTTGAAAATAAAAAAAAAACTGACGAACGGAACTCCATCCAGCTATCTAGTGGCATGAATGCCAACCACTTAAAAATAAAATTATTCTATATTGATCGCTGAATTTGTTCAGAGCGGACGTCCGATGACACGAGTTCAGTTTTTTCGCTCATCCGTTCGCTCAGTTTTTTTGTTAGAGAGGAAATCAACGCTCTGACCGAACACGCTGCTCTACAGTGCCGGAACCGCTACGCTGCAACCGCTTTATAGTTAAAATGGCCGCGCACAGATATATATATTTGACGACCGAAATTATCTTGCAATTTTCTCAGTAACGCTTGAGAAGTACGAGCTACTGTTTACACATTTTGCTGTCCTCATGGAGTACTACGAGTGTACGAAGTTTACAGTAAATCCGCGTTCCAAACGTCGTGGACTTCCCTTGTTAGTCTCTAAATTTTCACACTCGGTACGACGTCAGGCAGTGTGTATAATTGATGGAGTTCTCTGTTTTTCCTTATTCTACACTGTTCTTTTTCTTTCACTGTTCCATATATTTGTCTCAGTACTTTATTTTAAAAAGTGATGAGGTTTTTCTCTGTTTAGTTTGTCAGGGTCCATGTCGCACTTGCATAGCACAGTATTGGCTTGATGATATGGCTCTGAGCACTATGCGACTTAGCTTCTGAGGTCATCAGTCGCCTAGAACTTTGAACTAATTAAACCTAACTAACCTAAGGACATCACACACATCCATGCCAGAGGTAGGATTCGAACCTGCGACCGTAGCGGTCGCTCGGCTCCAGACTGTAGCGCCTAGAACAGCACGGCCACTCCGGCCGGCGCTTGATGATAGTCCGATATATTCTTATTATTGCCTGCCTAGATAGTAACTTCGATCTCATGATGTTGTGCATAGCTCCTAGACATCTCCCACCCCCCCACCCCCCTCCAGCTTGAATTCTTGTTACTATCTCTTGTTCTGTAAGGTTTTGTTGGTTGATGTTGACACCGAGGTACGTCAATGTCTCTCTCTTCTGTATTGTTAGATTTCCGATTTTTAGATGGTTTTGTCCTAAATCAGCTCTTCTTCCTACTAACATAACTTTGTTTTACTTTCATTTATACTTAGACCTACTTTCTTAGCTTCTTCCATTAGCACAGTCTCAATTTTCTCCAGGTCTTCCATGTTCTTTCCTATCAGCACAATATTATCCGCAAAAGCCAGAATATTTATCTTTTTTTTCCTATGGTGATACCTGCACTTTCACATATTACTCTCCTCAGGGAGTTGTTGTGGGCCAAATTGAACAGAGTTGGTGATAAATATCTCCCTGTATCACTCCTGTTTTTACTTCAAATGCTTCTGAGAACTTCCACTGTACTTTCACTCTACACTTTTATTCCATCACACACACACATTATAGTTGCCTTTATCAGCTTGTCAGGTATCCCATACTCTGCCATTATCCTCCACATTTCCTCTCTTACAATGCTGTCACATGCTTTGTTGAAACCTATAAACAGGCAAAAGGTATCATGACTGTGCTCCCAGTTTTTATCTAGTATTTGTATTAATGTGAATATTTGATCAATTATTGGTTTACCTTTCCTGAACCCTTTTTGTGCTGTGTCTAATATTTCCTCAATGTATGGGTTGAACCTGTTCAGTATAATTCTTGACATTACTTTACAGCATGTGCATATGAGAGATATTCCTCTGTAGTTCTGTGTCAGCATTTTGTTTCCTTTCTTTCATATGGGACATACAGCAGCAGTTTTCCATTCCTCCGGCATTACTTCTTTTCTCCATACCTCTTTTATCAGTTCATGTATCTTCCCTCCCCTTCTTTGATGAGCTTTGCTGATATCATGTCTAAGAAACTTAAAAATGAGCTCTACCTGGAGCTGACAGTAGTACAGACGAAGATGAATTCTCTGAGAAAATAGATGTCAAGTAAATTATCGGTACTGTAAACTGTAAAATCTTGAAGTTATGGTCATGAAAGAGCTAAATCTGCGTCTCATTTGTGAAAATCTAACAAAAAAATTAATGTTCGCGGTTTAAACTAATGACATGCTGGCATAAAATCGATGGTCGATGGTGACTTACGTTAAGGTTCAAATGGCTCTGAGCATTATGGGACTTAACTGCTAAGGTCATCAGTCCCCTAGAACTACTTAAACCTAACTAACCTAACTATATCACACACATCCGTGCCCGAGGCAGGACTCGAACCTGCGACCGTAGCGGTCGCTCGGTTCCAGACTGTAGCGCCTAGAACCTCTTGGCCACTACGGCCGGCTACGTTAAGGTCTCAATCATTTTTTTCAGATTGTGCAAAAACCTATAAGATACGTTGTAAGCGTACTGAATTAATACTGCTTTGTTCCGGTTCCACACTATACATTGCTGGAAGCCACAATTAGAATACCTCCTCTCGAAACAATATGAACGTTACGATGAAAAGGAGGAACTGTAGAGAAACAGAAGAAGATTATTAATGATTAGAAACATGATTTCTAACGAAAAGAAATAATGCAGAATACACTGCTTGGCACAAAACGTGAAGCGCCCATAGGACGTGGACGCATGTCAATGTAACTTCGTTCACGTACAAACCATCTGAGAGTGTGTAAATCATCAGAGTTGCAGTTCTTTGTCACATCACAATGCCCCACAAATCTGGATACTGTACGACTCCATCGGCCGGCGAAATGAGGACACACAACGATGCCCCTTTCAAACTCTGTTAGATGCTGATAACGCTGTCCCAGACGAGCACACAGTTTCTGCGTCTCCTTCACAGTGATCGCTCAGCATCTGATGCTGTTCGCGCCCATTATAACGTGCTCTGCCTGGTCTCGTAACAAAGCTACACGCGAACAGTACTACTGCATTCAGGGCAAATGGTTCAAATGGCTCTGAGCACTATGGGACTCAACTGCTGTGGTCATCAGTCCCCTAGAACTTAGAACTACTTAAACCATTCAGGGCAGATGGGGTGCAAAGTCATGCTGACAAGTGGGCTCATACTGCTAAGTTTTTTGTAAATTTGATTCATTTGTCTAATAACTGAAATAATACTATATTGCGACCCAACCTTCCAGTACTGGTGGTGGTAAAACCCTACCTAAGTAGGGTGATTACCGTCGCTTTGTCATGTCCTACAGCTCCTGCAAGCTACCGTCTGTTGTAAATGGTATATTAGATTCATGTGGTCCACTGGCGCCTGCGAGTTATTGCTGGGTATTAATAATTTCTTGCGGAAGGTTTCAACCAACCGGTAAAAATTTGAACGAGACGGATAACGCAGTATTTTTTTTTTAACCACTACAGAAGGCACCTATACAGGGCTTCCTTTCATGACCCAGAATTCGACTGTGGATGGAGGGAGCAAATAATCAGTCGAGGGTAGAGATTAACTGATACTTATTGAGTTCCGATGGCATTTCAACAACTAGCCGTGTTTCTGTTGCATTATACATCATCACAACTGGTCTCTGTAGTTAACATGGTTCAGTTTCGCCACGTAATTATGGAATGGGAGAGGGGAGCGCAGACCTGGCTTCAATGTAATTTTATACAAACACACCATTATACCTTAACCCATGCTTATTATATCCAATTGCTATAGGTGACTCAGAAGAAGTTCAGCAATGACACTACAAGCAAACTAGGTCAGGGCGGATGAATATTCCGCAAGTGTTTACAAATAAATGGGTATTTAAATCTGATACTTTTCCTAGTGGCCCTAGTTTAAACCATGTATTTTACTTAACGCACAACATTGCCAACAAACCAAATAGTTACGGGGCAGCACAAGAAACATTATCACTTCAACGCTATCCAACACGCGTGGCCAAGTTTCGGTAGCCAACAAAAATCCAGAAAAATACGGACACACAAGATTATTCCTTCCCTATTTTACACTCGCCCACTATCGTATGATCATTAATCGTGTACAATACATTTTCAGACCGAAACTACAATTTATCAATGTGGCGGTTGCTCCAACCGACCACGTGGCGCGAAAGCAAGTTCACAAAGGAAACATGCGGAAAATAAATGAAAAATCCCCAAAAATAATGATGTAAATGAAAGAGCAGATTCAAATACATTAACTGAGTGAATTTCTGTTAAGCACAGAGCAATAATGTGACCGTGAGCTTGAGGCCCATTGTGACTGGCCTGACCAAGGCACAAACGCAAAGTTCTACCGAAATTCGAATAAATTATGAAAATAAATTCCTTACTGGGGTTTCGTGGTAATCTCACACCTGATTTCAACATCTGAACTTCATTACCGAGCAGATTTCAGACAATCTAATACCTTTGTTAACATTACCAAAATCGAGAGCTGCGTCTCCACGTCTGTTCAGCGCCGTAACCCAGGAACAAGTAGACCTCCGGACACCTCACCTAACCGTTCTCCGTTCAAAAAGGTGGTGGAGGGGATGGTTTGCCAACCTAACAGAGCCTATACTCATGCCTTCGCGACCTCTCTGACCTGATTCGCCCACCATCTTTGCCAAACTTGTTCAAGTTTAGGGGTTGGTACTATCCTACCACAGAACGACTCTAACATGCAATGCTACGACCTCTGACCAGAGCTTTCTGCTACTCCGCATACTATCTCATTCATACAGTCCAAGGTCGCATACAGTAAAGGATACAAGGAACGGTGGCACATATGATATAAAATGAATGAATAAATAAACACCACTTGGTCCATTCTCTTCTGGTTGTTATACACAGAATTCACTTCAGCAGAGTCAAAACACTCTGGCTATAGTTCTCCTGTGCCGGAATTTATTGGAAAAATATGGAACGGGACAAAAAGTTCCGTTTCAGTATGACATCTCAATCTGTGAAGCTTCGCTTTGTTCTTTCGTCCCCTTCTGGATTTCTTTTTGCAGCCATTGTATTTATTTTACGAAACACGAGGCTTCCAAGCTAAAAGCAAAGCAGACGAATATACGACTCTGTGAAGCACGAGCTATGAACAGATACAATGAAGAAAATTATTCATAATTTGCAAACACCCCCTCCAGCCAGTGCGGTTGTTTAATTCCCAAAGGCGGCTGTTCGCCTCACAGTTTGAGAGAGCTCACACAGCGGTTAAAGAGACGTATTCACTTTCTGAATAACGTTAACGTGTTTTCATTGAGGAAATAAAAAAAAAGAATATAGTTGGGCTTTCTGACACGATTATAAATTCTCTGCAAACACTTTCCTGCAGGTTTGTCCTACCATATTTAGCGGACAGCAAAACGTAAAATATATTAAAAATAGCCTGTTGCTCCATTCCTGTACTCTGGCGTTTGATATGTACCACAATTTCAGCCACAAAAGTTAAACATATCATCAATTGGAGAGAGTTGGTGTACGAGGGTTATTCGGAAAGTAAGGTTCGATTTCTTAGAAATAATCTCTTTTTTTTTCTAATAATTGCTTTTATATAATTCCTTGTGTGTGTGTCTATATTTCTACTTTAGTTTCTATATTTGTTGAAACATTTGTCAAACATCCTACCAGATTTTGTATCCTTAAGTCATAGACGTCTGCCGCCTATGACGATAACCGTCTTTAACTGCTCCGAGAAACTCCTTTAGATAGCAGAACAAGTGAAAATCGCTCGGCTCCAGATCTGGACTGTAGCTCGGGCGGTCTGTTTATTCCCGTCCAGTCAATCTGATCATATTTCGCGTGTGAATGGCAAAATGGGGTCTGATCGTGGTTCGTCATGGACATTTTCTCGTCCATCGTTGAAAGCTCTCGCCCACGTATGCATTTTGCTGTCTCACTTGAGCCATACACCTCAGTTACCTGTCGATGAATTTCCGCTGCTGCAGAGTTCCTTGCTGACACTGTAAACGGCACTCTGCGTCAGTACCCATGCAAATGACCCCGTTTGACGAGCAAGGCATCCCAGAAGTTGGTGCATAGGTCCGTTTCGGTGTGTACGTGTTATTCGATTAATTGGACCTTACTTTCTGAATAACCCCTGTATATAAAGGACCATCACTCTGTGGAAATGGTTTATCATGGACACAAAATCAGCGTAATATAGTTTACAGATGACGTACCACTGGTCACAGTAAGCTGACAGTATCTGAATCGGCTGCTGAATAAAGTATAGCTAGTGCTAGGTAATATCACTCACATAACCATAGAAAAAACTAAGGTCATGGTGTCTGCAACTTGTAGATACACTAAATGACTACAAGCTAAACTTGGATAAGATACTCCTGAGAATCTGCATAATACTGCTATCTAGAGCGAAGAATAAACAAATAAGGAATAACCTCTACTGATTTCACCGCACTTGATGAAGCATTGAAAAAAACACATGTCACCTGTTTCACTATTCATTTCGTCAACCTAGGTTTAGAATTCTAAGGGGCAAAATACATGGCTCATTTAGATCTGACTTATGGTTATTGGCACATACCCTTGGCCAAAGAATACAGAAAGAAGATGAACTCTTTTTGGGGGGAAAGTGCTGCCAATTCAAAGTTATACCATCTGCATTGAAAGAATTGGTGTCTGACTTTATTCATGTAATAGAACGACCAAACCCAAGCTGGGCTGAGAAAGAACTAGAGCTCACCAGTGCCAGGTGATAGTACCTGGTGAGGGTCCGTTGCCAGCATTATCGTTAATACTGCAATGATACATGAAGCAATGTGGCACCATGTGCTCCCTACAATGGACTGAGGAACGTAAGCAGCAATCCTCTCTACTGGGGTTTAACTGACAGAGCAGATAGCTTTTACTGCAGCATTTCAGTCCATGGCAATTGTTTGTCAAAGGCTAGGGGATGGAAACCTCGATTTTATCATGTCCCCCAGTTTGGAGGGTGTGATAATGGGCTTATGCACCATCCCATGGAAAAAGTGTTATTCTATAGAAACTCACAGTTTAAGTATCAGGTTCCGGACAGATCTAAAGGTATATGATAACTGCTGCATTACTACTGTTGCTATAGTTATATTGAAAATCCAGGATTTATGAACAAAGGAAACTGAAATGAGACTGAAAATGGGATCTGGATGTAGTTGTACTCAGGGGAATGGTGAAAAATGGAACAGGGAAAGAACTAAATTACTATATCCACTTTTGGAGAGGTGTACTAAATCACCATAGAGCGAAAAATGGTGTCTCAGTCCTGATTAAAATGAAATGGCCCAGCGTGTCATAGGGATTGAATATATACGTAACAGATTTTTAAGGCAGGGCATCATGAGGTATGGACAACTTATTACTATAGTGAGGGGTATATGCAGTAAATGACACTAAATATTTTAATGAGAAGGATATTTTTTTAGCAAAATTAACGAAATCTTGAAAGAAATATCTAGCCACACCAATGTAAAATTATTTGGAGATTTAAACAATAGAGTTCGCTGCGAAGACATAGATTGGACATTATGGAAACGAAGATGCAAATACAAAGGGTTAAAGACTGATACACATATGTAGGAAATGTGATGACATAGTTGAAAACACCCTATTTTACCAAATGAAAGTATACATGTATACTTGGGAGGATCCAGTACAACATATTAGATCTGCCAGTGATTTGATGATAGCCTGTACAAACAGAAAGCGAGAGATGAAAAAGTATTTAGGCAGCCTGAATGTGCAACAAACTATTTCTCAAAGAGATGAGTGCACCAGAACAGTCACATGATTACTCTGTCTCCCAAGTGGCCACAGAAGTATTAGGGATTAAGAGACGAAGGTAAAATTTGTGTAAAAATTTATGGAGGATTTGGAATATTGGGCTATGGAGAAGAAAAAAGCCCACCTCAAATGGATATCAGATAAGATTTCTCAATCTAGAAAAGAATAAGTAGTTTTAGGGAACAAATTTCGACGCGAGAAAACATTGTTCTAAGGATTAAAGATCGAAGCGATGATCAAAAAGGAGAAAGTTACCCATTAAAAAAATGTGTCTACTTAAACTGATAATACAGTTCCCTACAAATAATCCGCTAGGGCATGGAAGACCATAAAGAATATGAGAAGTAGCACAAGAGACAGAGATACGGTACAAGCAAAACCACCAGTTCAGTGTATAACACATTACAATGGACTGTTACAAAAATACAATAAACGACGGAGAATGGCAAATGAGGTGGTTTTTGAATGCGAGAAGACAGAGAGTAAATTAACAAAGGAAGGTGTGAAAAAGCTCTGAAGACGGCAAATAAAACAAGGCTTCTTATCCAGAAAAACTCAGATATGACCTCTTGAAAGAAAGAAGTTTAAGGATAGTAAAATATTTGTGTGTAATGTTTGTCAAAATAGTAAATGGGGAAGAAATACCTACAGAATGCAACATGGCTTTAATTAGTACTATCCATAACAATTATAATATCTATATCATTCGGGCAATGGATGAGAATGGATGTACAGCCTTTGCCTTGAGTAACCGAGACTACTGCAAGGGAAAAATGAGTAACCTCTAGATGGAAAAGTCAAAGAAAATGTGAAGAAGGTACGACGTCGAAATGAAAGAAATTCTTGACGAAATTGTTATTTTTTCTGGGACATATAATTTCGGCGGAAGGGATCAAATCTAACAAATTTTGTAAATAACTTCACAAAGATAAAAAGTAAACGCCTGGGACGTGATGCTGTAGCAGAAACTCACGAACTATGTTTTATTATTTACGATGTAATATTAACTACCCTAGGTATGATGGTTTAACACTTAACGACACATGATGGTGATCGATACAATCGAAATTGGTAGTAGGCCTAACTAATTTGTTTGTTCAGAGGACATCGTACATGATAGATTACTTTTAGATACAAGCTATGGTGTACAAACTCGATGAAATATACAACACGTATCCCTTGCGAAGGAAAGTTGGCCACTGGGTGCAAAGCCGCGTGGGATTAGCCGAGCGATCTAAGGCGCTGCAGTCATGGACTGTGCGGCTGGTCCCGGCGGAGGTTCGAGTCCTCCCTCGGGCATGGATGTGTGTGTTTGTCCTTAGAATAATTTAGGTTAAGTAGTGTGTAAGCTTAGGCACTGAAGACCTTAGCAGTTAAGTCCCATAAGATTTCACACATATTTCAACATTTTTTGAACTAGGTGCAAAAAGCACAGTATTTACGTTCGGAGAGAACGCTCTACCAAGGACCTACGAGACAAGTTGGTGGTCCGGGTTTTATTCCAGGTGTAGGCTACGGGATTGGGCCTTCTGTCGCGATGGCGTTGACAATAGCATGTAGCATCAAAAAATCGGTACTGTACAGGAGTTACTTGTTCGTCTGATGGATAAAACAATTTTCTATGATGAGATTTTAAACACACATAAATTTGCCACATACTAGATACATACATTTACTACTGTCAGGGTTAAAAGATGCACCGAATTCGAAATCAGTATTTTAGGTTAGTACTGTACATAATGATATTGCGTATCAATAAATTTCTTCTTTTAGAGTAATATTAAATACGTTGCCAGTTTAGTGTGCCTTCTTGTAATGCCAGATATCTCATAATGACGGAAAAGTGAACAATGACGAGCTATAAATCACTTTCCTGCCATCGTCTCCGCCTTTTAAAACAGGGAGAGCAAAGAATACTTCTAATCATTGGATAGTTATTTAATACTAGCTGAGTATCCGACGTTGCCTGGTATGTATTTATTCCAGTGTTGTATTATTCCACCTTCTCCTCCCCCTTCTCTCTGTCTGTCTCTTCCTTTCTCCCTCCCCTTTCTGTCCACCTCCTTCACCCTCTCTCTCTCTCTTTCTCTCTACCCACCTCCTCCACCCAACTTTCTTTCCATCTCCTCCTACCCCTCCATCTGACCATCTCCTGCTCCACCTCTCTCTCCCCATCAGCTCCTTCCCCCTCTGTCCACCTGCTCCTTCCTCTCTGTGTATCTCATGCTCAACCCTTTAATTCCGTCTCCTCTGCCCTCTCTCTCTTTCCATATCTTTCTCTTTCCTTACTCTGCCCATCTTCTCCTTTCTGTCTATCCATTTCCGCCTCTTCCCTTTCTCTGTCATACTCCTCTCTCTCTCAGTGCTTGATTCTTCTTCCCCACTGCGTCTGTCTGTCGCCTGCTCTTCTCTTTCTCTGTCCGTCCCCCCTCCTCCATTTTTCCATTTCCCCTCCCCATCTCTCTGTCACCATCCTCCTCCCAACTATCTTTGTCCGTCTTCTACTTCCCCTTCTCTACCTATCCATCTCCTTCTCCTCCTTCTTTCTACACATCATCATCCGCAACCAAATACGAGGTTGTGTTTCTCCACAGTACTTCTCTCTAGATCGTAACTAACATGTGTACCAAATTTGGTTGAAATCGTTCCAGGCATTTCAAGAGGAGCTTTCCGCCCGTGCCTTTGCATGCATACGCACACGTCAGATACATTTCTCTTCTGTTTAACATATTTCACACGTATATGCACACGTATTTCACTAGTATCTCCAGCGAAATTCACACTACAGTTTGGTTTTCACGCAGGTCAGTGTTTATGATACATCTCCTGAAATATAGGTACAATCAGCGACATGTGGTTGGTTGGTTGGTTTAGGGACCAACCAGTGAGATCATCCGTCCCATCGGATTCGGGAAGAATGGCGAAGGAAATCTGTCTCCCCTTTCACAGAAACTATCCCGGAATTTACCTGAAGCGGTTTAGGGAAATCACGGAAGACCTAAATCGGGATGGCCGGACAAGGATTTGAAGCGTCGTCCTCCAGAATGAGAGTAAAATGTGTTAAGCACTACACCGCCACGCTCGGTAGCGTGTGTGTATAGCGTCTGCGAAGTGTGTTGCCGGTACTTAGTAGTAAAGAAGTAATAAATTAAAATTTCATGCATGATGCGGCTTTTTTCATACATCTCAGTATTTGACGTCGTCTCACGTGAACCATGTGCTGTGCTATAATATATATTTGTAGGTACATTCAGCGGTACATGAGGATAATATCTGTGAAATGTGTTGCAAGTAAAGCTAGTAGGAAAGAAGTAATAAATTTAAATGTCGTGCATGATGCGGCAGTTTTTCATCCATATCCGTGTTTATTACTGTGAGTGTGTGGGTGCTATTCTGTCATTCTGCGCAACGTATTAATCTGAGATGTACCCTTTACCCTGTGGCACTTGCAAGATGCAATTTCCACCCCCACACTACTACAGAAGTCAGGCAGTCACTCCTAACGTTCTAAAGAGAAACGCCTGAAAAACTTTCAGCAATAAATATCTTCTGGAGTCGTCCGCTGTAAGGAAATGACACAAAAAATCACAAAATTTCTTACGTAACTAGTGAGGTACTTGGGTACTGGAGTAGTGCTAGGTAGTGTAAGAAAAATATGAAACTAACGAAAATTATTATTTAGTTTGAAAAATTCTGAGAAATCACCATGGCACTTTTAGTTATGAACTGAACAAGCTATTTCCAGGTTCTTTTCGGAATGTGAAGTTACCTCTTAAGGATAGGATTCGCTAATGAAATTTCTATACAAAGTTTAAGATTGTTATTGACTTGGCAGAATGGCTGAGAGCCACGCCTACTCAACTTGAATAATTATCCGTTAGCATGTTGCTAGGTATGGTCGAGGCTGCCCTGTGTGAAATGCAGTGAAGTGCACTGTTATGGAGGAAATATGGGGCTCGCAAGAGCTGTAGCGCACAATACCGTAAGCTGCGATGACTGCTATCTGCGCCGCTCGCTGCTGACAAATAAGATAACTCTCGTTCTGTCTGGATTGACGTTCGCCAATCAAACTCTCCCTACACCTTGATGAAGTCAGGGACTCCTATTCGCCCTTAGTCTAACTATTGGCGTGGTACACCGGTCAGATAACCAGTCCACCGCGATGCCACTCAAAAATTCGCTCACAGGCGTTTAACTACAACTCTGTCCGTTCACACTGCATAGTAAGTGTGGCAGCCAACACAGTGAACAACGCTTAATCACAAGGACTCAGTATGGAGTCGCACTCCGATTTGCTCTCGACAGAGGTGCTCTCCCAGTGAAGTACTGAGGAGAGACTTGTTCCTCACTCCTTTAGTACATGTACGAGTGCACGCGTTCTTGTTACGTATTCTCACTCCAAGAGCGACAACGGAACGGCCCCTCTCCACGCCAGACGTGAAGGGGTATATCTTTCGGTCTCTTCCATTACTCCTTCAGCTCAAGGCGTCAGGAATATCGTCTGCCAATCAGCATTGCTCTTCTAAAACGGGAGAGTGACGTTTCGTTTGAGGCGACCAATCCGGAAATCTGTAGCATCGGCATTTGGCGTTTGCTGTCTCCCTGTGAGAACCTCTGAAACTGCGTGCTATGTTTGTAAAGAATGCATAGGCTGGGCGCTCCCACACAATGCAGCGGAATTTGCTTTTAAGCCGAACATGGAGTCGTTCTTCCTTTCACTCGGGCAAACGCTGTCTGCTCTATGGGCGATCGAGGTTGACTCGTCCTTTGAAGGGCCTCCCAGCGTGTGGTCTGCCTCTCCCGAACTTAAGGCTCCAGTGACCGTCGTGTCTGGAATGTATGTGTGTACGCCAGCCTCGAGTATTTCAATCTCGGTGTGCATTTGCGAATTACTAGTTATTTGCATATCGTTTACATGGATTCATACAACATTGACTTTATCTTATTGAGTTTGGGTTCGAATGAAGCGTCTTGATGTGCGGAATGTAATTGTGAAGGCGGACTATGTAAGCAATGAAGGTCAGGAGACCACGACGTCTTACATTACGTCATTACTCCTGAAGTATTTTTTGTACAATGATTTAATTTTGCTGGTACATTCAGTGGTCAAAATTTGAATACTATTCGCAAAATGTGTCGTGAATGCAGTTAGTGGTATAAAAGTACAAAATGAAAACGTCGTGCTTCATGCGGCAGTTTTACTGCATAGACGGCGAAATTTTAGGAGGCGATAAATTTTTCTGCTTTCAACATTTCGGGGGGGGGGGGGGGGGGAGAGGGGGGCGACTTGGCAGCGAGAAGAACTTTAATAAAGGATTGAAATTATTTGTAAAGAATGTTTCAAATCACTCAGTTCTCTCATTCTCAAGTACAAGGTCAATAAAGTATGGTTGGTGGTGCATCCTGAGTTACACTATTTATCCCCCCACCTCCACTCCTTCGATAGGTAGGTTGTTCTTACCACACAGCGATTCTTTCCAGACAGTAAGTGATATGTTCACCAGTCTGGATGAAATACATTCATACCCACAAACATTTCTACATTCACTTTTGTAATATAGATATCTAAATCAATACATGATTTTTTGCTATATTGTGGGTGAATAACAAAGTGATATTAAAACATAAATATCGTGTTTTCAAGTTTTTACAAAAATAATTAAAGAAAAACATTTGTTTGGTGCGAATCGTGTTGCTGTATCTGAAAAAATCGGCCTTTAAATATAATACTATTTTGCTTGCGGTAGATCAATTGATGAAACATTTGTTAGCAATCTGATGTTAGTACATCAAAACCCTGGTTTGCAAGAACAGCTTCCTGTTTTGTCAGAAATAGCTGCCTACGCGTTTTTTGTTGAGATAAGGAAACAAAACCTGTAATGGGATAAATTAGACGAATACATGCAACGAGACATTATTTCGATCTTTTTGTCTGTTTGCCTTAATGTGCGACGGATAACGTTGCCATGATGATGAATGACGCAGTGTTCTTCCTGATTTCATCACTGACGTGTGCGAGAGAAGTTGTTGCATTCCATTCAGCATCATCTTTTCACCGATCTCGGAAAGAATCGTAGTGATATTGCTGATGCTCTTCAATCGAGTTGCACGCAGCATCGAAGTGTTTTGCAAGAATAACAGATACTGGTCGCCTTTCACAAAATCCATCTACACTGAGCCAAAGAAACTGGTACACTTGCCTAATATCGTGCAAAGCCCTATCAAGCACGCATAAATGCCGCAACACGGCGTGGCATGGATTCGACTATTGTCTGAAGTAGTTCTGGAGAGAACTAACATCATAAATCTATGCAGGGCTGTCCATAAATCCGTAAAAGTACGAGGAGGTAGAGATCTCTTCTGAACAGCACGTAGCATGGCATCGCAGATATGATCAATAATGTTCATGTCTGGGAGTTTGGTGGCCAGAAGAAGTGTTTAAACTTAGAAACGTGTTCCGGAAGCCACTCTGTAGCAATTCTGATGTGTGGGGTGCTGTATTGTCCTGCTGGAATTGCCCAAGTCCGTTGGAAAGCACGATGGAATTAATGGATCCAGGTCATACGCTTGCGTACGTGTGACCTGTCAGAGTCTTATCTAGACGTATGTGGGGTCCCATATCACTCCAACTGCACACGCTCCACACCACTAGAGAGCGTCCACCATCCTGAACAGTCCGCTGTTGACATGCAGGGTCCATGGATTCATGAGGTGGTCTCCATATCCGTACACGTCCATCCGCTCGATACAATTTAAAACGAGACTCGTCCGACCAGACAGCATGTTTCCAGTCATCAACAGTCCAATGTCGGTGTTGACGGGCCCAGGCGAGGCGTAAAGCTTTGTATTGAGCAGTGATCAAGGGTACACGAGTGGGTCTTCGACTCTGAAGCCCATATCGATCTGTTTAGTTGAATGGTTTGCACACGGACACTTGTTGATGGCCCAGCATTGTAATCTGCAGCAATCTGTGGAAGGGTTGCACTTCTGTCACGTGAACGATTCTCTTCAGTTGTCATTCATCCCGTTCTTGCAGGATTCTTTTCCGGCCGCAGTGATGTCGGAGATTAGATGCTTTACCGGATTGCTGCTGCTCACGGTATTCTCGTGAAATAGTCATACGGGAAAATCCCAGTTTTTTCGCTACCTCGGAGTTCCTGCATCCCATCGCTCGTGCGCCGACCATAACACGACGTTCATACTCACTTAAATCTTGTTAACCTACCATTGTAGCAACAGTAACCGATCTATCAACTGCGCCAGACACTCCTTATCTCACATACCCATCGCCGATCACAGCGTTGTACTGTGTCTATTTACATATCTCTGTATTTGAATATGCATGCCTATACCAGTTTCTTTGGCGCTTCAGTGTATTATAGATGCAGTGTCCATCCCGTCCGCCTGCGACATCGGCGTCCCGCATGACACGACAGAGATGCGGGATGCCTTAATGACAGCGAGTGAAACCAAAGCAGATGTTTACGGCACGATCGAGGCTGTTGCGAGAGACGAAAACACGGCCTCGTGTCTCAGCCAACGGCCGCCAGGACCCGCTGCCC
This sequence comes from Schistocerca americana, assembly GCF_021461395.2. Classification (NCBI taxonomy): domain Eukaryota; kingdom Metazoa; phylum Arthropoda; class Insecta; order Orthoptera; family Acrididae; genus Schistocerca; species Schistocerca americana. Next base: position 494,434,080 of record NC_060124.1, on the reverse strand, counting down.
GAGCACCGCTGATCGACAGCAGCGCCAGAGGTCACTATCAACAAGCGTGCTATTTTCCTACGGCACTCACGTTATCGAAAAGAGTCGCAGAAAATCCATCCACCACCGGCCAGAAGGCAGTTCGCAAGCCGCCCGCACTTGCAGGGATCTGCCATCCCGGCAGCAACATCCACGCGCCTCGTCTGTCGGTAGTCCCAGATCGTCGGAAGTGATGGCTTCGGACTGTGACTCAAGAGTGTCGTGTAATGGTGGTCTGGCCTCCCTGGCTATGTTTGTGGTAATGGTGTGCCGACCACTATCTAGTATTTTTGTTTCAATCTTTTCTTCAGTGGACTTTCTCGAGTGAGAGGCTTGTGAGGAAAACATTTTATTTTGTTATTCTTCAGTTATAAGATTCGAAGTGGGATCCATACATCGTTCTCGCTTAAATTGTGTTTTGCTTACACTACTTTGTCGACATCAGCAATGTTCTTGTTTATTGGTTTCTCCCAATAAAAGCGGATTGAGGAATATAACTACTACTAGCTCGGGTACATCAATAACACGAACAACTGGCACATAGTCTCTTCTAAAGGTCAGTGGTTATCGAAAGTTGAATAAAGTGATATGAGGCACTGTTGTAGTTTTATGCATTTACGTAAAACTAAAAAAAAAAAAGCTAAACGTAAATCTTGAAGTAAAATTTAGATTTTTTCAGCACATTTTCTCTAAACGCTACTGTGAACAAACTAGATAGGCCGTTTTCGAGCGGTCTTTGTTTTAAAAATAATGTGCACCGAAAGTAATTCACTGCCCACCGCTGAGTAAAATTGAAACGACTGGCAGGGTTAATACTATAGACCACAGAAGCAGGTCATACTTCAGCTGACCAGGCATTGTTACATCAAGCGCTGCCTGCTGATACATTGTGAACTGCCCCAGTGCTGCCTGGCAGTTACCTCGTCACCGGGACGGCTGAGGGATGTGAGTTATCTTACAAGTGACGCAGCAGAATGGCAGAGCTACCGGAGTAGGGGCAGATGTGGCCTCTGACCACAATCTATTGGTTATGACCTGTAGATTAAAACTGAAGAAACTGCAAAAAGGTGGGAATTTAAGGAGATGGGACCTGGATAAACTAAAAGAACCAGAGGTTGTACAGAGATTCAGGGAGAGCATAAGGGAGCAATTGACAGGAATGGGGGAAATAAATACAGTAGAAGAAGAATGGGTAGCTTTGAGGGATGAAGTAGTGAAGGCAGCAGAGGATCAAGTAGGTAAAAAGACGAGGGCTAGTAGAAATCCTTGGGTAACAGAAGAAATACTGAATTTAATTGATGAAAGGAGAAAATATAAAAATGCAGTAAGTGAAACAGGCAAAAAGGAATACAAAAATGAGATCGACAGGAAGTGCAAAATGGCTAAGCAGGCATGGCTAGAGTACAAATGTAAGGATGTAGAGGCTTGTCTCACTAGGGGTAAGATAGATACCGCCTACAGGAAAATTAAAGAGACCTTTGGAGATAAGAGAACGACTTGTATGAATATCAAGAGCTCAGATGGAAACCCAGTTCTAAGCAAAGAAGGGAAAGCAGAAAGGTGGAAGGAGTATATAGAGGGTCTATACAAGGGCGATGTACTTGAGGACAATATTATGGAAATGGAAGAGGATGTAGATGAAGATGAAATGGGAGATATGATACTGCGTGAAGAGTTTGACAGAGCACTGAAAGACCTGAGTCGAAACAAGGCCCCCGGAGTAGACAATATTCCATTGGAACTACTGACGACCGTGGGAGAGCCAGTCCTGACAAAACTCTACCATCTGGTGAGCAAGATGTATGAAACAGGCGAAATACCCTCAGACTTCAAGAAGAATATAATAATTCCAATCCCAAAGAAAGTAGGTGTTGACAGATGTGAAAATTACCGAACTATCAGCTTAATAAGTCACAGCTGCAAAATACTAACACGAATTCTTTACAGACGAATGGAAAAACTAGTAGAAGCCAACCTCGGGGAAGATCAGTTTGGATTCCGTAGAAACACTGGAACACGTGAGGCAATACTGACCTTACGACTTATCTTAGAAGAAAGATTAAGGAAAGGCAAACCTACGTTTCTAGCATTTGTAGACTTAGAGAAAGCTTTTGACAATGTTGACTGGAATACTCTCTTTCAAATTCTAAAGATGGCAGGGGTAAAATACAGGGAGCGAAAGGCTATTTACAATTTGTACAGAAACCAGATGGCAGTTATAAGAGTCGAGGGACATGAAAGGGAAGCAGTGGTTGGGAAGGGAGTAAGACAGGGTTGTAGCCTCTCCCCTATGTTGTTCAATCTGTATATTGAGCAAGCAGTAAAGGAAACAAAAGAAAAATTAGGAGTAGGTATTAAAATTCATGGAGAAGAAATAAAAACTTTGAGGTTCGCCGATGACATTGTAATTCTGTCAGAGACAGCAAAGGACTTGGAAGAGCAGTTGAATGGAATGGACAGTGTCTTGAAAGGAGGATATAAGATGAACATCAACAAAAGCAAAACAAGGATAATGGAATGTAGTCTAATTAAGTCGGGTGATGCTGAGGGAATTAGATTAGTAAATGAGACACTTAAAGTAGTAAAGGAGTTTTGCTATTTGGGGAGCAAAATAATTGATGATGGTCGAAGTAGAGAGGGTATAAAATGTAGGCTGGCAATGGCAAGGAAAGCGTTTCTGAAGAAGAGAAATTTGTTAACATCCAGTATTGATTTAAGTGTCAGGAAGTCATTTCTGAAAGTATTCGTATGGAGTGTAGCCATGTATGGAAGTGAAACATGGACGATAAATAGTTTGGACAAGAAGAGAATAGAAGCTTTCGAAATGTGGTGCTACAGAAGAATGCTGAAGATTAGATGGGTAGATCACATAACTAATGAGGAAGTATTGAATAGGATTGGGGAGAAGAGAAGTTTGTGGCACAACTTGACCAGAAGAAGGGATCGGTTGGTAGGACATGTTCTGAGGCATCAAGGGATCACCAATTTAGTATTGGAGGGCAGCGTGGAGGGTAAAAATCGTAGAGGGAGACCAAGAGATGAATACACTAAGCAGATTCAGAAGGATGTAGGTTGCAGTAGGTACTGGGAGATGAAGAAGCTTGCACAGGATAGAGTAGCATGGAGAGCTGCATCAAACCAGTCTCAGGACTGAAGACCATAACAACAACAACAACAACAAAAAAATGGTTCAAATGGCTCTGAGCACTATGGGACTCAACTGCTGAGGTCATTAGTCCCCTAGAACTTAGAACTAGTTAAACCTAACTAACCTAAGGACAGCACACACATCCATGCCCGAGGCAGGATTCGAACCTGCGACCGTAACGGTCTCAACAACAACAACCGGAGTCATTCAATGACCACCGCGTATGCAGGCAAACCCCTCGTCGCCTGCTTCTGCTCGTCTTGGCAGATACCACTCTTGCTTTGAGTAACCTCATCTACGGTGTGTCCTCGGCGGACAGCCTCTAGTCTGCAGTGAGAGGCAACCTCCTTGCAGAGTACCTGCCGTCTTCGCCGCCAGCCACCCAGTGCTGCAAGCTGTCAGGCTGCTCACTGACGGCTACACCTCGTCACAGGCAGTGCAACAATTACGTCCTGGTCGCACTAACTTCTCCGAGTATAAACACAGCTGTTTTGGTTGACGAAGGATGACTGAACTTTTCCACTCAGAAGATTTTATGCCAACACGTCGAGTGACTACCAAGCGCCGCTCACTATGCTCCGTTCATCATAAGAATAAACTTCATGTAGACAATACTCTACGTATTCTTCCGCGTTTGGTGAAACATAACTCGATTTTTTTTTTTTTCACGTGGAGTGGAAACCAAGCTGTCTTGAGTACAGTCAAGTACGATGATGAAAATACGTTTTATGCTCTGCGATGCTCAAATATCAACTCAGCGATAATACGGGGCCACAGCTTTACCGCCGCACTTAACTTGAGCAGCACTGGCCAGCCAGCTGGTCCAACAGACCTGCAGTGATGTGAGCTGTTACTGAAAACTAAACTCAGTCCGAACAGGCCTTGGAAGGCCGGTACCGACCGACCGCCGTGGCATCCTCAGCTCACAGGCGTCATTGGATCCGATATGGAGGGACATGTGGTCAGCACACAGCTCTTCCGGCCGTATGTCAGTTTACGACACCGAAGCCGCTACTTCTCAGTCGAGTAGCTCCTCAATTTGCCTCACAGGGGTTGAGTGCATCCCGCTTGCCAACAGCGCTCCAAGTGCTAGCCCAGCCCGACATTGCTGAACTTCGGTGATCTGACGAGAACCGGTGTTACCACTGCGGCAAGGCCTTTGGCTGAGCTGTTACAGTTATACACAAAAATAGAAGAGCAATGAATAATATAGAATGAAATTTTCACTCTGCTGCGAACATTTGCCTTTCGAAGGCAAGTGCTCTTCCCCACGAAAGGCAAAGGTCCCGAGTTCGAGTCTCGGTCCCGTACACAATTTTAACTTGCCAAGAAGTTTCAAAGAATAATATAGTTTTGAATGTCATTTAATTTTTAAAGAGAACGAAATAATATGTGGTAAAACTCAGGCGATGCGCTGCCTCGGTGGCCGAACGTAAAACACAACATGCTCTCGATCTTAGCTGACAGACTACTGTAAAAGAACCACAACATACAAAAAAATCCGCATTTCCTCCTCCTCTTTTGCGACGTGCTGTTCTGCATTTCACCATCGTTCGACAGTGACGTGCCACAAAGCTTCGTCCATTAGTTCCAGTGAGTTTGACAACTGAAAGGACTTGTTATTTCTCGCGAAAAATCCACTAACTTGGCTCCAGATAAATTCTGTTGGGCTACGATTGCAGTGGTACGGTGACATCTGTAAAAATGCAGCATTTGTACAGTGAAAATTATTGTTTTCCATGTTTCTAAGTCGCATGTCACTCTGGCTCGTGTGAGTCTACATCTCTCCTGCAAAACAATGGACCTATTCAAACAAACAGTATTTGATTTTTCATTTTTCTCCTAAAAATTTAATTGCGTTATGTTTTCTTAACTTCAGCAATCTTTAACAATCTTTCATACAATATTGATAGCTAAGAAAGTGTATTTTGGATTAAATCCAGAATTTTGAGTGCCATATGTAGTTAGAATACGTGGTAAAGTTTGAGTTAATTACCACGTATTTGATCAACTTCATATTTAAATGATTTAGGTATTCAAACACAACAACAAAAAATCGTCGACCACAGCTAGCTTCGATCTGCCGCCTGCCAGCACACACAATTAATTATCTACGAGCCTATCAATTACACCACGCACGTAATTTATATGTGCCCTAATATTTATTATATAATGTTTCCCGAAAAACGTCAGAGCTGATTTTACTCTGTAAGCTTCTGAAAAACATTAAGAACAACATGTTTATCGCCATTAACGGTGTTCCTTGTCATCCATTTTCACGGTATGTATTAACACCTAGACACTCAGGGCACAAGTAGCGTTTACAGAGACTGACTGTACAAGAATTTAACTTAAAATTACGTAGCACTGGCGGCCGAAGACTTCTTGTATAATAAATCACCCTCATTCTGCCAACGGCCTTGTCAAAGAGAGCGGAGGAGCGGACAGAGGTTCAGTGCACTCTCCTGCCCTTGTGTTGGGAAACTGCCCCTAGAGGCTGAAGAATCAGCAATTATCTACGCCTCGAGGATGCAGAAGACAATGGAAACCACTGCATTAAAGACACGTAACGTGTATCCACAGGACATGTGGCCTGTAACTGAAGAAGTGTCATGATGATCTCTTCATTGACAAAAGATTCCGGAATAGTCCTCCATTCGGATCTCCGGGAGGAAACTGCCAAGGAGCAAGTGACCATGAGAGAAAGGCTGAATGATCAACGAAAGGATTACATTCTATGTGTCGGGGCGTGGAATGTCAGAAAACTGTAAGAATTGAGGCCGTATGTTGCAGGTACTATTCTGAGATGAAGAGGTTGGCACAGGAGAGGAAGTCTTGGTGGACTGCATCAAAGCAGTAAGAAGACTGATGACTCAAAAATAAAATAAAATAAAGGCTTAAGTAAGATTAAGAAAACGTTGATTGCTGTTAATACATCAGAAAGTCTTAAAGCTTCATTTACAGTGACATAGTAATAAGAAGTAATACCTATTTCCAAGAGCAGAACAACTGCAGTATACGAGAGCAATCATGGCGTTTGTGTTCGTTTACTTCAGGTTTATTCTTATGATAAACGAAGTACATCCCATGAACATGTAACCAAGGTTGTTAGACTATTGACCCAGTCCACTTCCACTATACAGCATAGAGAACTGCCATCCTGACAATCTTTCTTAAGAAGGCTAGTAACGACGCATCTTAACTGTGTCTTATATCTCACACGTTTTGACAATATAAACGTGACTGTAACGTCAATCATCAGCCTTTCAGTAATATGAAGCCTACCTGCATTTATACCCTCCGCACATAAATCCCTTCGCCTTTGGAAACTGCTCTGAACGTCACATAAACCCTGCATTACTTACTATCTCGTCGGTTGCTGCACTATTTGTCATTTTTAAGACCTTGCTAAGAGTAATACCTCCGAAATTTTTATCCTTTTCTCACTATCATTTGAGGTACCACACGTCATTCATATTATTCATTCGTTTTTCTTCTCTGCTGGCTCAAGCTACACCCTCTTCCGCCAGAGGGCTCCGAACTGTAGCGTCTAATACGGTGGTGTGTAACGAAAATTGTCGATGCGTGAGGAACAGCGGATTCTAATCGAGTTTTTAACCGCGGAAAACATTCCTCCAGAAGAAATCCATAGAAGAATGAAAGCCGTGTATGGCGACACTAGGGTGTTCGTTCTAGTAACGAGGGAAACGCCTATGCTAACCTGAACGTGTGTGACAGAGCACGGAGTGAACGACTCCGCACGGCAACCGACGAGACACAGTGGAATCAGGCTGATGAATTCATCGATGCAAACAGCACTCACGTAAGTCTGATGTATCAAGGAAGCGTGTACAGGCCGTCATTTCAGAACTATGCTGCAAAAACTGTTTGCATGATGGATGTCTCGATTGCTCACTCCTGACATAAAACTCACGAGATTGGACACTTGTCAGCCTTACCTCGGTCTTCAGCAAGGTCCTGGAATCCATCCCCATCCGACGCATCCACCAGCATCTCCGCCAGCACCGCCTCCTTCCCGCTATCCAGTGTGGCTTTCGACCGTCCTTCTCTGCCGATAAACTTCTCCTTCACCTCACTCTTCTCCTCTTAGAACAGCTCAACTCCCGTCGCTCCGCCATCTTCCTATCCATCGACGTTGAACGTGTTTACGGCCGTGTATGGCATTCCGGTCTCCTTTTCAAGCTCCAAACCTTCGCCCTTCCTATCAACTAAGTCCGTCTGATCGAGTCCTTTCTTTCTCAACGTCCTTCTTATGTCACCATCCATAACACGGATTCCTACACCTTCTACCCCTCCGCCGGTGTGCCCCAAGGTTCTGTCCTCTCTTATCTACCTTCTATATACGGCGAATATGCCGCCGCCTTCACCCGCCGTCCACCTTCTCCAGTACGCCGATGACACCGCCTTCCTTGCCCTCGCTCCCACCCTGCAATGCCCCTAACACCTTCTCCAATCCCATCTTCAGCGGTTCACCACTTGGTGTAACCAGTGGTTGCTCAAGGTCAATCCTTCAAAGACCCAGGCTATGATTGTAGGTAAAACCACCCCTTCCTTCTGTCTCCTCGACTTCTATATCACTATTTATGGCCGTCCTGTCACCCTCATCCCCACCCTCAAGTACCTTGGCGTCACCCTTGACCGTCGCCTCTTCTAAACCCCCCATCTCCGGAAAACCCAAGCCAAGGCACGCTCCCGACTCCGTCTCCTCAAGCTCCTTCCTGCCCACATCTACCCCTCCTACCAACTTTGATCCTCCCCTTCCACACCCTGTGCTTTTCCCAAGGGCACCCTCTCTCCCTTTTCTCCCTCCTCTCTTCCTCACTCCCTCCTCTCCCCCTGGGCTTCGCTTACCCCCCCCCCCCCCCACACACATTCTTTCCTCCCCCTCCCCGCTCCTCTGCCACTGGCATCTATACCCTCTCCCTCCTCCCCCACCTTTTCCCCTTGGCAGGTCCCCGAATTCGTACATGAACAGTGAACATTCGTACGCCAAAGATCATCACCATCAGTTTTTTGCGTGCCAACGTGTTAGTGCCTTAGTGTTTGACTGCCCATGCTCCATCGTTTACGTGTGTCATTTCTGTCATCTATATTCGTGTACCAGTGCTGAACGTTTTTATTTCACTACGCCTGTGAACCTCCATGTATTTTACTTTGTGTGTCTACTGTTTTTTGTCCACAGTTTTGTTTTGTTTTTTATGCCTTCATGTGTACTAATTGTAATGTCTGTGGCCGAAGAGCTGACGGCCTACCTGTATAAGGTATTAAAATGACAATAAAGAAAAGAAAAATCGTTTTGAACGTGAGGGTCGCGAGCTCTTAACAACATTGCGACAGGTAAAAAAGCTGATTTCACCATTTTGACCCCGATAACAGGAGAAGATCAATGGATTTCCACCACAAAGGATCACCGACGTCAAAAAACGTTCGAGGCCATGCAATGTCATACTCACAGTTATCTGGGATGTTCAAGATATAGTGCAACTGGAATTCATGCTTGAAAGCATCAGCATAAACTTTGCAAGATACTGCGAAATGTCTGAAAACTGAAAGCACGAACTTGAAGAGGTCGTCCATACATGTAGCACCCTCCCCCTTCAGCATGACAATCCCTGACCACATACAAACGCTGCAACATCTGCTAAAATCCCTCACCTTGGTTTCGCTGTCACCAGTCATCCTCCGTACAGTCCCGACATGCCCCATCCGATTTTTGTCTGCTTCCAAGTCTTAATAACACCTTCGACGACTTCACTTTGATAGCGACGAAACGGTGCATGAATATGCGAGGTTGTGGCTCCATCAACACACATGCTACAGTGAAGATATCAAAGGACTGCTCTCGTGTTCGTCTCGAGGGTGACTATTTTGAGGAATAGATATGTGGACATGAGGAATAAAAAGACACAATGTTATAAAAATTGTTTTATTTAAAAAGCTGTAAGAATTTTCACATTAAAAAATTCGGAGACATAAGTTTACAGCACGCCCTCTAAGTACTCTCCCCCAGTGTGATGACACTGTTGCCGACAGCTGCTTCTGCATATGTCCTGTCAGTCCTGTTATCGTTATTATTGTTAGATTTTAAAATAGCTACAATGCTTACCTAAACATCTGCAGATGAGGGCATCTGCACTAGCTAAACATCTTCAGATGAGAGCATCTCCAGGGAGGAAGACCTGCGTCGTGCCTTAGAAAAGACTGCGTACACGGCTCCACGTCGATGGCGAAAATGGTGTCCAGGTAATACCGAAGAGCATTCCAGCCGTTCCGCCGTTAAGCCTTAATAATGCAGCTCGTGTGAAACATACAGTTAACAAGCGAAACTGTTTGCGTCGCAGGCGTAAAGTGTTGCAAACTTACGGGGAGAACGGAAAACGCGGAACTGTAGGATTTTCAGTATAATTGCTAATGGCCGAAGTGTTTCTCTCTCTCACTCTCTCATTGTCTTTGTTTGTTTGCCACGCACCGTGCCAGAGGCACAGCCGGTGCAACTAATGGGGAGCACTAAGACCACGTAAGCCCTCGGGCTGGTCGGGTCGCTAATGATAGGAGGCGGAAGTTCCAATTAAGCCCCTGGTGGGCACTAAAGCTGAGGGAGAGTGTTCCTGACCGTCGCTGCTTTATGTGACCATGTGGAGGCTTCCGCGAAATCCGCCGCTGTCTATGTCCGTTTACAGCCTAAGCGGGGAACAGTTCACTAAACCAAACCTAATTTATCGCAGAGAAGCACTCTCGTTGTCGGCATCTCTTCTTTTATTTGCATCGATGGAGAGTTTCGCAATGGCAATATACCGTCCTCTCCTTTTGTTGTTTCAATCTTCCTCGGCCTTTCTACTGGCTACGTACGCCGCACTGAGTCTTTCTCTCAAATTTGCCAGCGTTCCAGTACGACTCGACGAACGTACTCCCTGCAAAATAAACGTACATCTCCTTGTAGATCCACTGTTTAAAATTAAGTTGTTCTTGTTGTTGTGCCCTTCAGTCGGAAGAGTGGTTTGATGCTGCTCTCCGTAACGCCTGCAACCTACATCCACATCAGTGAGCTTACTGCAGCCATCATCCCTTCTCCTCCCCCTACCCCCCACCTCCCTGCCAACCCGCACCCCCGCACTCTTCAAACACTTCTAGCCAAACTATCGTTTGTTGATGCTTCGTGACGTGTCTTGTCAATGCATCAGTTATTACAGGCAAGATGTACCGAAAACCTCTTTCCTCGCCCGTTAGAACTGGCATTGCTTTATTGCTTTATGTCGCTGAGGAAAAGACTGTAACCGGCCACAGTTTTTGAATGACTGATTTATGCCACCACAGCTAGTTTCAGGCCAGGCACCACATTCAGACAGTAGCGAGGATTTCTAGCCAGATTTCATGTTTTTGGGCTGTAACACAACAGAAAATCCGTGATTTCTTCGGTTTACAAAATCTTTTATCTTTATGCAACGTCTTTACACTTTACTTGCTTGAGAAAACTTTTGCCGGCCGGGTTGGCCGAGCGGTTCTAGGCGCTACAGTCTGGAACCGCGTGACCGCTACGGTCGCAGGTTCGACTCCTGCCTCGGGCATGGATGTGTGTGACGTCCTTACGTTAGTTAAGTTTAAGTAGTTCTAAGGTCTAGGAGACTGATGACCACAGAAGTTAAGTCCCATAGTGCTCAGAGCCATTTGAACCACTTTTTTTTTTTCTACATTACAGCGTAGAGGTCTGCTACATTGATACGTGACATGCTGAGCCACGAGAAACATTAAAGACAAGCAGACGGACACGTGCGTTTACCTCTGACCCCACCTAATGATTTGGTTGACTGTGGCCAACAACAAGATGTCGCAGCAATGTGCCTCTATGCGATGGCTATGGTGTTTGTTACTACAAAAATTCCTCTTCCTAGCCTAGATCGTAATGAAAGCTCTACATTTATTTTTATTTTTTCTAATAGTCCTAATCTTTTACAAAGTTTCTCTTGTAGATAACTTTTGTTTTTGATTTTTTGTTTTTGTTTTTGATTAACTAACTAAACAAACTATTACCACACACACATTGTCTGTGTCAGTACAGTCAGCCTCCACAGCCTAATGGCAGTAACACGCTTAGCAGAGCTGAGGCGCGGACGTCTTATTTGCGTCCCTCCAGCGGAGCTGCACGCTTGTAGTTGTTAATTTTCCAGCTGTTGCGGATCGTTAGGCATACTTTCAGTGGCGCACACCCGTTGACAGGCAACGATCAAAATCACTTTTCGAGAGGATCACGCCAGACTGCGCGCGTATGAGGTTGAACGATTCCTACAAGACGATCTACATCTGGATACCCTGGACATCGTAGGCATCCATTTCTCAATTACGGCCACCGTTGTTTATGATAAATGCCGAAATGTGCACAGCTGTGGTGAACAAATTTGCGAACGCACTTCAAATACTCCGATGGTCACATCCGGAAGGTTACAGTGCACCACTCCCTTCTAAGGTGAAGGCCCACGCCGTAACTTGGCCTTCCCACCGGACCGGACGAAAACGTGACCAGCCATGTGGCCGAGAAACGGCAGACGTTTGAGACTTATAAGATGCACAGTAGTACATAAGTATCCAGAGAGTTTATACAAAGGTGATGAACTTCAAAGCAATATTATAGAGAGGGAAGTAGACGTAGATGAAGATGAGATGGGAGATATGATATTGCGCGAAAAATTTGACTTAGTACTGAAAGATCTACGTCAAAAAAAGGTCCCGGGAGTAGACAACATTGCATTAGAACTACTGATAGCATTGGGTGAGCGAGCCATGAGAAAACTCTTCCATCTGGTGAGCAAGATATATGAGACAGGCGAAATAGCCTCAGACTTCAAGAAGAATATAATAATTCGAATCCCAAGAAAGCAGATGTTGACAGGTGTGAAAATTACCTAACTATCAGTTTCATAAGCCAGGGTTGCAAAATACTAACACGAATTCTTTACAGACGAATGGAAAAGCTGGTAGAAGCTGACCTCGGGGAAGATCAGTTTGGATTCCGTAGAAATCTTCGTACACGTGAGGCAATACTGACCCTACGAATTATCTCAGAAAATAGTTTAATGAAAGGCAAACCTACGTTTCTAGCATTTGCAGACCTACAGAAACATTTTGACAATGTTTAGTGGAATACTCTCTTTCAAATTCTGATGGTGGCAGGAGTAAGATACAGGGAGCGAAAGGCTATTTACAATTTGTACAAAAACCAGATGGCAGTTTTAAAAGTCGAGGCGCACGAAAGGCAAGCAGTTGTCGAGAACTGAGTGAGACAGGTTTATTGCCTATCCCCGATGTTACTCAATCTGTACATTGAGCATGCAGTAAAGGACACAAAAGAAAAATTCGGAGCAGGAATTAAAATCCATGGAGAAGAAGTAAAAACCTTGAGGTTTGCCGATGACACCGTAATTCCGTCAGAGACAGCAAAGGATCTGGAAGAGCAGTTGAACGGAATGGACAGTGTCTTCAAAGGAGGATATAAGATGAACATCAACAAAAGCAAAACGAAGATAATGGTGTGTAGTCGAATTAAATCAGGTGATGCTGAGAGAATTAGATTAGGAACTGAAACACTTCAAGTAGTAGATGTGTTTTGCTGTTTGGGGAGAGAAATAACCATGATGGTCGAAGTAGAGAGGATATAAAATGTAGACTGCCTGTGGCAAGGAAAGCGTTTCTGAAAAAGAGAAATTTATTAACATCGTGTATATATTTAAGGGTCAGGAAGTCTTTTCTGAAAGTATTTGTATGGAGTGTAGCCATGTATGGAAGTGAAAAATGGAGGATACATAGTTTACACAAGAAGAGAATATAAGCTTTCGAAATGTAGTGCTTCTGAAAAATGCTGAAGATTAGATGGGTAGATCACGTAACGAATGAGGAGGTACTGAATAGAGTGGAGGAGAAGAAGAATTTGTGGCACAACCAGACTAAAAGAAGGGATCGATTGGTAGGACACGTTCTGAGGCATCAATACATCCCCATTTAGTATTGGAAGGAAGTGTGGAGGGTAAAAATCGTAGAGGGAGACCAAGAGATGAATACACTAAGCGGATTCAGAAGGATGTAGGTTGCAGTAGTCACTCGGAGATGAAGAAGCTTGAACAGGATAGAGTAGCATGGAGAGCGGCACCAAACCATTTTCTTGACTGAAGACCACAACAACAACAACAACAACAACAAGATGTACAACAGTGTCCGCCAAATGAAAATCTGACTGACAAAACACGTCTCATCTTACCGCAGCATTAGCCGTTCCCGTGCGATAGTAATGTACGATGGATAATTAAGCAGGAGTTCTGGCTGCGAACAGGAAGGCGGTATCAAGTCGGAGTGTATTCAACTCCGGCTGACGTGAGCACCGATCGGAGAATCGGCCCCACAAAGGAGGCGACAGGCCCGCTTGGACGAAGATACATCCTGCCACTCCTACTATTGCACGATGCCACCCCAGGCAACGTCAACATACGTCAACATTGCAATCAAACTTCAAGAAAAGGTTGACGTCGGCAACAGGTTTGTGCCAACCTCGGCTTTCCTCACTCCGACGCGGAAACTCATGTCCGTAATCAAAGGTCACCTAGTAAACATAAAAAGTGATGGCGCGCGCCTTGCGACGGTTGTTCCTTCTCACGGCGGAACTGGAAAGTCACGACGTTGCGGAGGGCAAAAGAGGAAGTGACCGCTCCGGGGGCGTGCCGAACTGACAACTTCCATACTCAAGATCTACTCGTCTCCTCTCGACCTGCTGGCTACGACGCCAAGGGAAGCTAACCCTCCATCAGTTACCAGTAGGAAAGAGAAGGGATCTGACTTTTGGAACTTCTACAGAACGGTAGCTGGCAACTTACGGCCCATGGGCAGACGACTTTGAATGTGACGTGACGACTTACGACAGGAACGTACGGGCGATACCCAGTGTGCCCTTATCGCTCCAGCAACCAAATAACGGGCAGTGAGTGGCGTTTAAGTGATGGTATGCACATGGTCTAGGAGTAGCGTCTTTGATTAACAATCAAAATATCGGTTCCGGGTTCGAACCACGCCACATCTTAAAGTCCGGAAAAAAATCATCAGCAACAGCGACCGAAGATCTCCGCGATAAGAAGTCACCCAAAAGCCTTGTGAAAGATGGCGGAAGAGCGGACAGAGTTTCAGCACACTCTCTTGGCCTTGGGGTGGAAAACTGCCCATAAAGGTGAAAGAATCGGCAATGATCAACGGCGTGAGAATGCAGAAGGAAATAGAAACCGCTGTATTAAATGCACATAATGTGTATCCACCGGACATGTGGCCTGTAACTGCAGAAGTGTCATGATGATGAATGACTGAATAACCAAAGATAGGATAACGTTCTACGAGTCGGGCGTGGAATGTCAGAGGTTTTATCGTGTTAAGAATGCTAGGAAATCTGAAAAGTAAAATGTTAAGGCTCAGGATAGATGTACAGGGGGACACTCCAGTAAAATGGAATGGAGACAAGGATTTTTGGACAGATGAATATAAGGTAATATCAACAGCAGTAGATAATGATACAACAGAAACAGGTTTCCTTACGAATTGTACCAGGGTTTCCTCATTACCCACATTTTTTTGGTCACTTCTTCTAGTACCGTTTCATTTCCTGTTTCATGTACCCAAATAATTTTTGAAACCATCAACAGATCAGGGAAATATATGTCGGAAAAACTATCTTTACTTTTGCTTTGTTTGTATAGTCTCACGATTTTTGCATTAAATCTCTAGCTGGTACACAACGCGTCTCTCATAGTGTCTGCATTTCAGTTTCGTTACGGCTTGCATGACGATCTCGCGCTTACTAAGTGACCCCATGACGAAAGGTGTCGTTTCCCTTTGGATGATCTAAAGCACGTGCCAATAAGAATGCACAATTTACTTTTGAGTAAAGCACTTTGGTTACTTGAAAAGTGGAAATATTTTATATTATACAATACAATATTATACAATTATACATACATGGAAAAACTATGTTCGATGAATCACAGCCGATATTTCATTGATACACTTTTAATTTTTAATGAAAAATTTATTGACTTTTTCTAACATTTCTGGATCGTTTTCCACATTAAGGCGGTCAGCTAGATCCTTCAGTTCAGGACTTGTTCTCGGTTTGGTCGCATAAAAATGTAACCCCTCACTAAAAAGCACATGGAAGCTTTAGGTGGCCACTTCTGGTCTCCACGATCCTGAAATTTCTTCAGGGAAGTGACTGGCGCACTGCATAGCACCTGGTGCGATCTGGTGGAACCACTTGTTTCCGTGAGCCATTTCCTCCAATAGCACCAAACAAACTCGTCATTTTATGACAACGTGCAACATTAATCATTTCTGCATTACCTGCGGCATTCTCAGAAAAGTATGATCTAATTATTTCATCCACCCAGAATCCGTACTAAACCGCGGTTGGTTGTTCATGCGTCATCTGTTGAACTATGCGAGGATTTTTCTCGCCCCAAATCCGACAACTATGTTTGCTGACGCGTCCAGTTCGAAATGCATCGCTAAATATGGAATTACAATGAAAGGAACACCCTTGGCTGCTTACAGGCGTTGACATACGTCAACGGGGACGGATGAATATGTCTGCCCCGACAGGGACTCGAATCCAGGATCTCCTGCTCACAGCCGGCCGGAGTGGCCGTGCGGTTCTTGGCGCTTCAGTTTGGAACCGTGTGACCGCTACGGTCGCAGGTTCGAATCCTGCCTCGGGCATGGATGTGTGTGATGTCCTTAGGTTAGTAAGGTTCAATTAGTTCTATGTTCTAGGGGACTGATGACCTTAGATGTTAAGTCCCATAGTGCTCAGAGCCATTGGAACCATTTTTTTTCTCCTGCTTACATGGCAGACGCTCTATCCATCTGAGCCACCGAGGACACAGAGGATAGCGCGACTGCAGGGATTTATCTCTGGCACGCCTCCCGCGAAACCCACATTCTCAACGTATTGTGCTGCACTACATTCGTAGTGCCTCCGCCCATTATACTCATTACTCGCGGCGCGTTGCCGATTCCCGTAAGAGTTCGAACACTGTTTGTGCATTCGCACAGAAGAAGAAGATGGTCAAGTGGCCGGTGAGCCTTAACTATATATATACGAAGATGGTATCTGTTCTTTCTGACACGTGTGACAACCGGGATGGTAGCAGGCTACGTATTTAGCTTTTTCTGTGTCCTTTCGTAATTTAAGTGTTAAATTCCTTGCTTGTTTTGAATTTAAGTGGTGCCCTCTAGCGTTTTAGTAACTGGAAAGTGTAGACTCTCGCAGCTTGTAGCGCAATTGTTATTTCCTTTGAACGGCCAGCTACAAAGCTCAGTGAGGCACCATCCTTCGTTGGTGACCCATCAAGAGAGTGGCAAATCAGCTAATTAGTTTCTGTGTGTGCTTTTAAGGTTAATTCTTAAGCTAGTAGTACTAGGATGGATAGAATGTGTGCTTGCTGTGTGGGGACACAGGAGAAGCTGTCAGCAGTTCACGTACAGCTGAAGATGCTTTTGACCGCGGCTAGCAGTCTTCAGGCTGCCGCCTCAGTGTGAGGTGACTGTGGAGAATGTGGAGCATCGCATGTCACGCCTCATATTTCGCTTGTTTCGCCCACGGATTCTACTAACGAGGCATCTTGTAGCGTACCCGAGGCGGGAGATCCGCCCTCGCAATAGACTGAGTGGCGGGTTGTAACGCGTTTTCATCGCTCGAGGCTGAGAGTCAGTATGGTTGCTGGCCGTCTGGCTACTCCCATTCACGCTGTGAGTGAACAGATGACCGCTCCATCAACAAGGGCCAAGCAGGAACAGGGGTTTGCCAGTTATCGGGAGCTCAAATGTTAGGCGCGTTACAGGGCCCCTTAGTACTCTGGAAAGAAATTCAGTAAGTTCCATGTTCGCTCGGTACGTCTGTGTGTGTGTGTGTGGGGGGGGGGGGGGGGGGGAGCCTCGAGAAATATAGGAGGCCCTGCCTGCAGCCATCGTGGGCTTGGTGTGCAGTCGTCTGCGAGTTGCGCTTACCATCGGCACCAATGACATCTGTCGCTTGGATTCTGAGGCGATTGTCGGTTAGTACGTGTGAGTGGCGAAAGTGGAGAAGACCGCTGGCCTCGCTTGAGAGGTGCATGCTGTTGTGTACATAGTTCCGCGTAGTCAGCGCGTACACAACTTTCCCACTACAGCGCGCTCCGCTAAGCACAACAGCGCAGGCGCAATGCTCGTCCGTCTCCACACTACGAGATGGCGCTGTCTTAGAGACGGACAAAATTCTGCATCCGCCGATCCGCGTATTAATATGTCACGCAGTAAATGAGATTGCTGCTAACGTAGAACCTTTTCTCCTCGCGGATCACACTCGCGCAGTGATACCTGAACGCTCGAGGTATTATAACGAGTGTACAGACCTCCGATTGGTCAGTCTGCATTTGTCTCCACAGTCTGCATTAGTCTCCATTAGTCTATAGTCAAGTTTCAGTCTGCGCCTAATAAGATTATCATATTCCTGTACATAGCCATGAAGAGAAATGTATAGACACTTTGTCAAGTATCAGAGATATGTAAGAATAAGATTAACGTACCAAGACCAAAGGAACTTCAGATTGTCAATTGTAAATAGCATCCAGAACCAAGTTAAGTTATTTTCATGCTTGTTATTACTTTAATATATGTGTGTGAAAATTAATCAAGTTCTGTTTAAAGTTGGTCACCGTCAATCTGCTACTCTAAGCGCGCAAGTGGCATTTCTATCGTCTGACCTAACGGCAGAAGATAAACACGCCACGATAAGACCAAGAGACATATTGCTGACACTCGCCTACTTCTTTAGAGCGACAAGTCAACTAATCTGATGGTGTGTGTACCGAAGGTCGTACGGTACGCACACCACACATACAGGGATCACAGTTTGCGGCGTCTTGTACCCAGAGTTGGTGAGGTTCGTTAGTTTGAAGCTGAGGTCTCAATCAAACACTCCGTCGATTCTGTGACCGTCTTGGCTGCAGATCTGTGGACTTGCGTTGTGGGGTCGTGACTTTAAAGATTGCCTTCGCTTGGCCAAGGGCGCACTACACAAAGGAAGCAGCTAATCGGGTAGCAGAGAGCGAAATCAGTCCGATCGAAGTAAAGAAACTTCGACTATCAAAATTTTAACAATAACAACATTCCTGAATTTACTGCGCTCCAGGAAAGTTGTCGCTTTCATATCCTCTTAATCGATGTTAGAACCCCGAAGTAAAGAGATCCGAAATATTTATCGGGGCATAGAACGTATATCGAAAAGAGTAGGAGAGGAGTATATACTGTGTCGACAAAAATGTTGTGTCCCTCAATGATTTCGGTTTTTGAGGTGCTCAACGGAGCGGTTGTCAGCAGTCGTACAAATTTCCAATATTTGCACAGTCTGCAATCGCCAGTTTCCTGAACGAAGATGAAATGATGAGGACCACAAAAACACCCAAACCCCTTGCGAATCGAAGCCAAGATCCTATGATCCAAAGACAGCAACGCTAACCACTAGACCACGAGCAGCGGACTATATCTGGCGACGTCGAAGTTGGGTCTAGCCGTTACGTTACGTAACAGGCCTAGCTGAATTTAAGTAATTACTGGATCTTGTTACCTGCCACTCGATTCCACCATGAGACGTTTAGAATCATGCAAAGGAAGTCTAAGCTCAGTATTGCGGATGAACTCTGAACAAGCAATATTATCTGGAGGTGACTTTAACCTCCCGAGCATAGACAGGGGTGTCTTTGGATTCAGAGCGTGTGGTACGGACAGACATGTTGTGAAATATTTTTGAACACTGTCTCCGAATACTGCCTTGACCAACCAGTTCGACAGCCCACACGAGTTGGTAATATTTTAGACTTTATAGCTACAGTCCAATCTGACATTACCAAAAGTGTCGTTATACAGATATGGATTACTAACCATGATGTCACGGTACTAATGATGGTTACTAAAGTTACTAAATGCATCAAGAAGGTTGTTAGTCTGGAGTCTAGGAAGAGTAGGTATATAATTGTTACCATTCCACCTACAACGGACACCTTTGACCTCGAACGCTCGGAATCGCACGAAACCACGCTTACAGTAATACTCGATCATATAAACTACAGTGACCTGTCCCATTTCCATGCTAAACTCCGCACTTGTCTACTAGCACCATGAGACGGTGGCATGTTGTAACTGCAGAATGTGTGTCTTAGAGTGCTCGCATGCTGGTTACTGTGCAAACAGTGTATAGTGGTATCGTGAAAAGATTTAATCCAATAAATGTGCTCCTGATATTAGGGATAAAGTTGCGACATCCTGAATAGGGAAATGAAATCGGGTTAGAGAGTTTGCGGTTACATTACATTACATAATAATTCAGAAATTTAATGAGGATAACACAGAAATACATGACGATATGCTGGATAGAGACAGTATACCGATTTTGAAGGACAAAACGAGCCTAAACCTGAAGGCCGCTGTTGAAGCTGTACATGGCTGTACAAGCACTACACGAAAGGTTTCCATCTAAACAGCCGAGGCCCAGTGTATTCGAAGATACTGATGACAGCGTGCTGGAGAACATCTGTGAAGACTATTAAAATCGTGGCTTCAATACCTATTGCAAACTAATAAGTGCATTAAAACTAAATAAAATGGCGGACTAATTCCACATTATGTATCTACGAAACCGCGAGCAAGAGCCCCTTTCGAAGGAAACAGACTGTCACAATTAGAAGCTATAAAAGAGCAGGTAATATCACAATTTGATAGAGCAAGATCGTATGGCTCTACAGTTCAATATCGGCATCTGCGAATGTGGCCACAAGAAACGTCTACAGTGGTTGGCTTGGACAATTTCAAAACTTCGATTTCTTTTGTCTTCAATCTTAAGGTCCAGTATGGCATTTCGTCCAGGCATATTACTACATTTGGCTCACGGAAGGACATAGAAGACGACTATAGTATACATCAGAAGTCAGAACAGTTTGTGGAGAAAGAACATGTTTATGACAGAGCAGGATGCGGAGAAAGGAAATGATTGGAACAGTGACGAGTACCAGTTCCAGTAAGTAATGTCTTCATCACCAACACGGTCTCACAGAGTCTGACTATAGCTGTACCGACATTTATATCATTTGATTTGGCTTTATCAACAACAGGCCGACTATGAAACAAATTGTATATCTGTATTCAAGAGGCACAGGGCACTTTCGGCCAAAATATTTCAAAGAAACTTGAAACAACCTGCCGTGAAACACTCATGTGGAGGAAATTAAAAGCAGAGAAGTGACTAAAGAACATATGAAACGATTTCTTGCTTCAGTCCTTGGCAGACATATAGCAAGCAAAAAGAACCTATTGATGTGTGATTCCTGGCAGGTTATTTGGAAAACATGCATCTAAAAGGATATCTTCCAGACACATGTTTTCCAAACTAAGATATTATACTGAAGATATTACCACCGGAAACAAAGTATTACCAACCCCATATTAGAAGGATTACTGATTTTGTAAGACTACGATGTGGCAAACAACAAGTGAAGATACGAGAGCGTTACTTCATCATCAAACTTCACTTCATCGTTTAGAATCAATTTCATGCGGCAAAGTATACGCCTGTGTTGCAGTATGCTTGGCGAAAGGCAGGTTGTGACACCGGCATACGCATACCATCATTTGAAAACTTAATTGCAGGGCATTTGATATTGGACTGCTTGAATGCGAAAGTAATTTTCCATGTAAAAACGTGGCTTTAGTGACGTGTGCACATTATTCTCTTCCCCTTTGTTTAACCACTTCATCAAAATACCGCATATGCACTCTGAGGACTGATCAAAGCACAATGAGATGTGTAAAATATATGTGTTTTACGCTATTACAATTACTCAAATCAAAGAATTTCTGGCATTGTCCATTGAAAATGTAATGATAGCTGACGTCATTGAATAACGTATAATTGCTCTCTTTTGGTGTTGATATCTTATTACTTTGTTACTCTTTATTGAAATGTCACCTGTGGTAGAATGCAACGTTTTGCATAGAGATGACACGGACCACTGTTTTTAAGATCGTATGTTATTCGAAGCATGGTTTTGTGCGGGTCTGAGCATTCGAGGTCAAAGGTGCCCCTTGTTCGACAATTGATGGACATCATTTAGTTCCAATATGATGGAGTAGAGGAATTGTAGGCAAAGTTCAAACTCACAAAATCGAGGTCTGTCGACGTACATGCCAAGTAAGTAATTAAGGACGGCACAGACCCACCGTGGTTTTACACCAAAATTCGAAAACTGCTGAGGAAGAAGAGGCCGTTGCACTCTCGGTTCAAGAAAGAGCGTGCTAATGACGACACGCAGAAGTTACACTACTAGCCATTAAAATTGCTACACCACCAAGATGACGTGCTACAGATGCGAAATTTAACCGACAGGAAGAAGATGCTGTGTTTAGCTTTTCAGAGCATTCACACAAGGTTGGCGCTGGTGGTGACACCTACAACGTGCTGACATGAGGAAAGTTTTCAACCGATTCCTCATACACAAACAGCAGTTTACCGGCGTTGCCTGGTGAAACGTTCTTGTGATGCCTCGTGTAAGGAGGAGAAATGCGTACCATCACGTTTCCGCCTTTGATAGAGGTTGGATTGTAGCCTATCGCGATTGCAATTTATCGTATCGCGACATTGCTGAGCGCGTTGGTCGAGATCCAGTTACTGTTAGCAGAATACGGAATCGGTGGTTTCAGGAGGGTAATACGGAACGCCGTTCTGGATCCCAACGGCCTCGTACCACTATCAATCGAGATGACAGGCATCTTATCCGCATGGCTGTAACGGATCGTCCAGCCACGTCTAGATTCCAGAGTCAACAGATGGGGACGTTTGCAAGACAACAATCATCTCCACGAACAGTTCGACGACGTTTGCACCAGAATGGCCTATCAGGCCGGAGACCGTGGCTGCGGTTACCCTTGACGCTGCATTACATACAGGAGCACCTGCGATGGTGTACTCAACGGCGAACCTAGGTCGCACGAATGGCAAAACGTCATTTTTTTCGGATGAATCCAGGTTCTGATTACAGCATCATCATGGTCGCATCCTTGTTTGACGACATCGCGGTGAACGCACATTGGAAGCGTGTATTCGTCATCGCCATACTGGCGTATCACCCGGCGTGATGGTATGGGGTCCCATTGGTTACACGTCTCGATCACCTCTTGTTCGCACTGACGGCACTTTCAACAATGGACGTTACATTTCAGATTATTTCCTATGGGGATATCTAAAATCACTTGTGTGTGGGACCCCAGTAGATATGGAGATGGAATTAGTTGCCAGAACTGTAGCTGCCTGTGATGTGATTCGAAACGCCGGCCGTGGTGGCCGAGCGGTTCTAGGAGCTTCAGTCTGGAACCGCGCGACTGCTACGGTCGCAGGTTCGAATTCTGCCTCGGCCATGGATGTGTGTGATGTCCTTAGGTTCGGTAGGTTCTAAGTTCTAGGGGACTGATGACCTCAGAAGTCTCATAGTGCTCAGAGCCATTTGGACCATTTTTTTTTTATTCGAAACACACCAGGGATATTCGTCAGGGTGCGTCAGAACCTTGTTCGCCGATGTCATGCTTCAATTGAGCATCAGTACAAAATGGTACGTTCGTTGTGTCAGTGATGGTATTTTCAGTTAATTGTAACTAACGTAAATAAAGAAGTACACGGTAACATTATTTTATTCCTATTCTCTTCTTAAGCTGGCTTCTCCGACGCCTGGCTCCCCATCTCAAACTGTTCAGTGGAGCATCCTCTATGTCCTGCTAAATTTTTGCACGCTCTTACGGAAATGAGGCAACGGCCTTGCTGCAGTGGATACACCGGTTCCCGTGAGATCACCGAAATTAAGCGCTGTCGGGTGTGGCCGGCACTTGGATGGGTGACCATCCAGCCGCCATGCGCTGTTGCCATTTTTCGGGGTGCACTCAGCCTCGTGATGCCAACTGAGGAGCTACTCGACCGAATAGTAGCGGCTCCGGTCAAACAAAACCATCTTCACTTCCGGGAGTGCGGTGTGCTGACCACACGCCCCTCCTCTCTGCATCCTCAGAGCTGAGGATGACACGGCGGTCGGATGGTCCCGATGGCCAACTTGTGGCCTGAAGACGTAGGGAAATATCCTGAAGACAGTCGTTTGTCCCTCGCTCTATTTGCTAGTGCAGCAAGAAAAGAAAAAAATGGTTCAAATGGCTCTGAGCACTATGGGGCTTAACTTCTGAGGTCATCAGTCCCCTAGAACATATAACTACTTAAAGCTAACTAACCTAAGGACATCACACACATCGATCCCCGAGGCAGGATTCGAACCTGCGACCGTAGCGGTCGCGTGGTTTCAAAATATAGCGCCTGAAACCGCTCGGCCACTTCGGTCGGCAGCAAGAAAAGAAATGCGGTAAAGAAATGAGGTGTAGTGGTACAAGGTATCGTCCGCTGTGCACCCTAAAGTATGTATGTAAATATAGGTGTATATGTGTTATCTACTTGGTTCAACGGCTTCTTGTAAGAATTTTATAGAGAGGACCAGGGGAATGTATTTATAACAACAACGTCGCCACTGCTTGCCTACTGACATCTCGCTGTCTGCGTATGTAGCAGGCGATCTCCTAGACGATATCTAAGCCTGACACTATCATCGACATGATGTAACAGAGAGAATGGCTCATTTCACCAACCAACTCAGTGAGCAGTAATACGAATGCAGTACCAACTAGAAAGAACCATTAGTTGGTAATGAAATGTTCGGGAAATGCAAGTAGAACGGGACATGCAATTGATTAGAAATTCAGAACTGAATATTCATGCCTGCAGTCTGCAGAGACCTATAAGCGGTCGTGAGAAGCGTATAAACAGCAGCGAACAGACTGTCAGTATATCCCCAACAGGGACCTGTGAATTATACAGTACTGGTGGTCACTATAACTCTCAAGCTTTGGAGACACGAATGCAAACTACGAATTCAATCTGAGTGCGGGGACATTTATTAAAGAGAAGTAAACGGAGGCAGGTAGTTCTAAATACTTTGAAGAATGAGGTAGTTATAAATGTGCCTGCAAAAGCAAAAAATGTACACATAGATTTGTCGGTACTCAGATTCCGTGCTGTTTTCATGTGGAATATGCGATGTTATGCGCTCCTCATTGGCATTCTGTCTGGGTACGATGGATTAATTTCAGCTATGCCTCGAAGGAACGGTCCTGGCTCAGTGTCATACAACAAATGATGTGCAGCGCATTTGTTGCATATTATTCAGCGTTTATAATAATGCTTAATATTACGAAACAGAATTAAGCAGGTAATCCAAAACATATCGTCGGTGAATTTTGTAGAATCTGTTCCTCTCAGTTGGCTCTGGCAACGGAGTGGATAAAAAAATTCGTATTAAAATATAGCGCTTCCATATTTTCAAAGAAGTTACACTGCACAGTAAACGAAAAATATAACATTCTTACTGGTAAGTATCCGTCGGTTATTCATTTAACAGAGGTTTCCTTTTAAAAGATTTAAATCATTGACTTTAGTTAGTTGAAATGGCTCTGAGCACTATGGGACTTAACATCTGAGGTCATCAGTCCCCTAGAACTTAGAACTACTTAAACCTAACTAACCTAAGGACATCACACACATCCATGCCCGAGGCAGGATTCGAACCTGCCACCGTATCGGCCGCACGACCGGTCTTACCTTTTGTTAACTGGTCCGATTTTCAATTGAAACAAAACAGCCCTCAGTCACTATTGCAACCCGTAACCGCTTAAGTAACGAGCAGCCCTTAGTGTCTCGCCATCACAATTTTTTATCTTAAATATCTTTGTGACTAATGCCCTTTTGGCATATTTATTATTTTATATATGACATATAAGTACTGCCAGTCTTTCACGATGAGTCTGTACTTATACTCTGTATCATGCGTTTTTAGTCATAATTCTGTGACCATGTTATAGACCATTGTTTGATTTAAATTCTGAGGAAGACACTTGTAGCAGTGTTGAAACCAGTTTAATTCGTTAAAAATAGTCACCGAGGGCTGTTTTCTTTCAATTGTGACTATTCACGGTCTCTGAACGTGCAGTCATGTACAAACATTTCGTTGAATTTGATTCCGTACATCTGAATATGAACGACATCGATCATTATTTTTACAAGTCAGTGCTTTAGAGCTCGAGAAGATGGACAAAAATAAGGGAACAGTATATACAGTGTATACTTGAAAATAAATGCAGATGCTAGCTAAACCATCAGTTTACCACGAACGACACCAGTACCGTGTCCTGGATACGTTGCAAGTTTCAGTCTTGTTCAGAACAGTGTTTTGTGTAGTTGTGAGTGCATTAAGTCTGAGCTCAGTGCATTCGAACATAGGCAAATTGTTATTTCTCATATGGTGTGTGGTTCCGAGGTAGCCGAAGTACGTTGATGTTTCGAGAGGTACCGTATCGAAGATTTATACCGCATACAGGGAAAGTAGAAACACGTCATCCACTAAGCCACAACGCCACAACGCGGACGAAAAGTTTTTGCTCAGTGATCGTGACAGGCGGTCATTGAAAAGGATTGTAACAAAAAATAAGTGGAAGGCAGTTGCAGAAGTGGCTGCAGAAACGAATGTCACACTCGCGAACGCTGTAAACACCAAAACAACTCAAAGGAAGCTCCAGAAGCAGGAAATTGCAAGGCGAGGTGGAATATTCCAGAAGTACACATCAGTTATTCAAATGCTTGTAATAAGAGAACGTGGTGCTGAATCCATAAAACCTGAGCTATGTAGCAATGGAAGAAATTCGTTTGATCAGATGAGTTTTGTTTAACATTGTTTCCAAATTCTGAACGAATTTACATCGCAAGACCGTTTTGGCAAATGAGTTCCGGTACACTGTTGTTCCCCAGGGGTGATGCTGTGATCCAAGTAGACAAGACGGAAACTGTCGCATTTCCCCTGGCCACTAGAGTCACTACACCAGAATGTTGCCCGCATCTCGTGGTCGTGCGGTAGCGTTCTCGCTTCCCACGCCCGGGTTCCCGGGTTCGATTCCCGGCGGGGTCAGGGATTTTCTCTGCCTCGTGATGGCTGGGTGTTGTGTGCTGTCCTTAGGTTAGTTAGGTTTAAGTAGTTCTAAGTTCTAGGGGACTGATAACCATAGATGTTAAGTCCCATAGTATTCAGAGCCATTTGAGCCAGAATGTTAACGAGCCTTTGTGGTCTACTTTGGAGAAGAAGGTCAGTGATCGCTGTCCACCCCCTTCATCGTTACAAGAACTTTCCACTGTTTTGAATGCCAAAGGTTTTTTCTACAGCGTATTAGGTACGGTAATGTGTTGAATTTCTGGTGTTTCCATATTCTTGTCCACCACTGGTCATTGCTGGTAAAATCGGCGAACATTTTGCAAGAGCTCTGCCGATGTGACGCCGGCCGCTGTGGCCGAGCGGTTCGAGGCGCTGCAGTCCCGAACCGCACTGCAACTACGGCCGCAGGTTCGAATCCTGTCTGGGGCACGGATGTGTGTGATGTCCTTAGATTAGTTCTGTTTCAGTAGTTCTAAATCTATGGGACTGATGACCTCAGATGTTAAGTCCCATAGTGCTTAGAGCCATTTGAACCATCTGCCAATGTCTCCCTGCAAGAACAATTGAACGAACTATTATTTCAGAATCAGTGAATACAAATGTATGTCTTTCTGAAACTGAGTATATTCATTTGTTCATGATTCTAGGCACTGTTCCGCCATACAAGTCGCCAGAAATTCGAAAATTTTCAGTTGTTCGCTACACGCCTGTTTCAGCTGTTGTGCCATGGTCGAAAGACGCTAAGAATGTGTCAATTAGTAGATGAATGTCATTCGACAGAAAGACCCACACCACAATAAGTATTTGTTTCCGGGAATCAGTGTATAGGGCTTCATTTCCTAGTTGTGACGAGTACAGTGTTGCCAAGAGTATGTGACTATTATTTTATACTCTCTGCAATGTCCCTGAACTTCTCCCATTTAGTAATGATAGAATGTAGTAAAACTAAAACTTTTCCCGAACAGGCCATGAAGGCCCAAAGGACCGACGGCCGCCGTGTCATCCTCAGCTCATATGCGTCACTGGATGCGAGGCATGTGGTCAGCACACCGCTCTCCCATCAGATTGTCTGTTTCCGAGACCGGAGCCGCTACTTCTCAATCAAGTAGCTCCTCAGTCTGCCTCACAACGGCTGAGGGCACCCTTCTTCAGACTGGATGGTCACCCATCCAAGTGCTAGCCCAGCCCGACAGCGCTTAACTTCGGTGATCTGACGGGAACCGGTGTTAGCACTGCGGCAAGGCCACTGGCCAATAGAATGTAGTAGCAGTCCTTAATTTCTCGTTACTGTGCGCCATCTGATAAACAGTATCTGCACAATCCTATGTAATGCGGAACGGAGTAATACATGTCAGCAAAGGCTGACCCGCCAATATAAAAGGAGGCGGAGTATGTGTGTTGTCATTACAGAAAGTGTAATAGCAGAACGCATCGATCGGGTGAGCTAAGTGACTTCGAAAATGGACTAGTTATTGGACGTCACCTGCATAACAGATCCCTCAGGGACATTTCAGACCTTCTAAAGGTGCCGACTCGTCTACATGTGATGTCGTTACGATGTGTAAATGCGAAAGAACAACCTCAACTAAATCAGGCAGACCACGCGTACCGACGAAGAGTGACCGTTGAGCATTACGGATGACGCTTGTAGAACACGCATGGGATCAGCGGAAGGAGGTACCTGTCAGTACCAAAGTGCTACCAGCAGTCCAACGAGCACAGTGACTGTGCGTTGGAAGTTAAAAGAAAAGGATACAGTAGTCGAGCACTTTCGTATATCCGATACATTTCTGGAATAAATGGCAAGCGACGCTTAAGGTGGTGTTAAGAACGACACCACTCGACAATGAATGAGTGGACGCGCCTGATTTCGAGTAATGGATCACTCTGTATCCTGTGGCAATCCGATGGAGGGTTTTGCGTTTGGTGAATGGCTGGTGAACGTTCCTACACTCATGCTCATAAATTAAGGATAATTTCAGAATGTGGTGCCACACAACGTGGCACTACACAAAACTGGCGCAAATAGCATAGGCACGTAGCAATCACACACGACACATATCTGTAAGTCCACGGTATTGGTGGTAAGTTGTGAAAACATTCAAAAAACACATGTCCTACAAAACGTCACTGTTTCTTGCGCATGTACCCCGACATCAATATGGGATATGATCACCATGCACACGTACACAGGCTGTAAAACGGGTTGGCATACTCTGGATCAGGTGGTCGAGAAGCTGCTGGGGTATGGCCACCCATTCTTGCACCAGTACCTGTCGAAGCTCCTGAAGTGTCATAGGGGTTTGAAGACGTGCAGCGATACGTCGACCGAGAGCATCCCAGACGTGCTCGGTGGGATTTAGGTCTGTTGAACAGGCAGGCCACTCCATTCGCCTGATATCTTCTGTTTCAAGGTACTCCTCCACGATGGGAGCTCGGTGGGGCCGTGCGTTATCATACATCAGGAGGAAGGTGGGACCCACTGCATACACTTGACCTGTTACAGTTCCTCTGTCAAAGATATGCAGGGGTGTACGTGCACCAATCATAATTCCACTCCACACCACCAAATCACGACCTCCATACAGGTCCCTTTCAAGGACATTAAGGGGTTGGTATCTGGTTCCTGGTTCACGCCAGATGAAAACCCGGTGAGAATCACTGTTCAGATTATACCTGGACTCGTCCGTGAACATAACCTGGGACCACTGTTTCAATGACCATGTACTGTGTTCTTGACACCAGGTCTTACGGGTTCTCCTGTGACCAGGGGTCAGTAGAATGCACCTTTCAGGTGTCCGGGCGAATAAACAATGTCTGTTCAGTCGTCTGTAGACTGTGTGTCTGGAGACAACTGTTCCAGTGGCTGCGGTAAGGTCCCGAGCAAGACTATCTGCAGTGCTCTGTGGCCGTGTGAGGGCACTGATGGTGAGATATCGGTCGTCTTGTAGTGTTGAACACTGTCGACGTCCCGTACTGTAGCGCCTGGACACGTTTCCTGCCTGCTGGAATCGTTGCCATAATCTTGAGATCGCACTTTGTAGGACACGGAGTGCCCGTGCTACGACCTGCTGTGTTTGACCAGCCTCCAGTCGCCCTATTGTTCTACCCCTCATAACGTCATCAATATGTTTTCTTTGAGTCATTTACAACACACAGTCACCCTTAGCACGTCTGAAAACGTCTGCACACTTACCCTCGCTGCTGACATGCACCAACACACCTCTGCATATGTGGACTGCTACCAGCGCCACCGAGTGACGACCCCGAGGTGATTTAAATCCGCAAAGCGCCCACCAGAACGTTGTTTCAGCATGTATCAGCATTATCCTTAATTTATGAGCATGAGTGTACAAACCTGTGTGATGCCAGCAGTGAAGTACAGTCTGGGCGTGCCTCGTACTTAGGTTGAGATCCTCTTATTGCGCTTAAGGAAATGCTAAATGGGGAAGGATACGGTCACGTTTTACAGCATTGATAAGTGCATACATCAGAGGAACATTTCGGAGACTGTGATTGTTTGTATCATCCCGTCATTAAGCAGCATCTGTAGGCAAGCGTTTGTGGATTATAAAATTTTCAGAAATGGACTGACCTCTCCAGAGTCCTAACTTGAACCCAGTGGAACACTTTTCTAATCAGTCAGAATGTTGACTACGGTCCAGAAACCAACTTCCACAATTCGACTCTTGAGGAAGATGGGTTGCCATTATTCCACAGACACAAACATTCACACAAATACATGTACTTGTTTCCGGAAGAATTCCGTCCGTCACAAATATGAAGATTGAACGTGTTCAGTATTAATATCCACTGTAAGTGCCAGGATACTTTTGATCACGTATTGATTTATATGTTTGAGATATACTTAAAAGCTGAAACGGTGCTTTTGTTTATCTATATCCTAACAGCTACTTCAGATACACATTGTTAATGATTTTGTATCAGCAAAGTAAACTATTAAAATATATAATTGTGTGGTGTCGGTTCTTTCGGACATGTCCGAAAGAAGGGAGAAAATCATTATCCTGCAGACACTATGAATCAAGACATAATTGAATTAAAGGCATTAGCTGCTATCGGATGTCAATTTATGTCATTGTGGGAAGTTTAAAAGGAATGCCAGACTGAGATTCAAACCCGAGTCTCCTGCTTATTAGGCAGATGCGCTGACCACTACGTCATTAATTCCTTTGTGTCTTGATTCACAGTGGCTGCAGGATCAAAATGGTGTCCGTTCTTTTGGATCTGTCCGAAATAACAGGCACCGCATACATATACACTACTGGCCGTTAAAATTGCTACACCACGAACATGACGTGTTACAGACGCGAAATTTAACCGACAGGAAGAAGATGCTGTGATATGCAAATGATTAGCTTTTCAGAGCATTCAAACAAGGTTGGCTCCGGTGGCGACCCCTACAACGTGCTGACACAACCGATTTCTCATACACAAACAGCAGTTGACCGGTGTTGCCTGGTGAAACGTTGTTGTGATGCCTCGTGTAAGGAGAAGAAATGCGTACCATCACGTTTCCGATGTTGATAAACGTCGGATTGTAGCCTATCGCGATTGCGGTTTATCGTATCGCGACACTGCTGCTCGCGTTGGTCGAGATCTAATGACTGTTAGCAGAATATCGAATCGGTGGGTTCCGAGGGGAAATACGGAACGCCGTGCTGGATCCCAACGGCCTCGTATCACTAGCAGTCGAGATGATAGGCACCTTATCAGCAATGCTATAACGGATCGTTCAGCCACGTCTCGATCCCTGAGTCAACAGATGGGGACGTTTGCAAGACAACAATCATCTGCACGAACACTTCGACGACGTTTGCAGCAGCATAGACTATCAGCTCGGAAATCATGGCTCCGGTTACCCTTGACGCTGCATCACAGACAGGAGCGCCTGCGATGCTGTACCAAACGACGAACATGGGTGCTCGAATGGCAAAACGTCATTTTTTCGGATGAATCCAGTTTCTGTTTACAGCATCACGATGGTCGCATCCGTGTTTGGCGACATCGCGGTGAACGCACATTAGAAGCGTGTATTCGTCATCGCCATACTGGCGTATCACCCGGCGTGATTGTATGAGGTGCCATTGGTTACACGTCTCGGTCACCTCATGTTCGCATTGACGGCACTTTGAACAGTGGACGCTACATTTCAGACGTGTTACGACCCGTGGCTCTACCCTTCATTCGATCCCTGTTAAACTCTACATTTCAGCAGGATAATGCCCGACCGCATGTTGCAGGTCCTGCACGGGTCTTTCTGGATACAGGAAATGTTCGACTGCTGCCCTGGCCAGCACATTCTCCAGACCTCTCACCAATTGAAAACGTCTGGACAATGGTGGCCGAGCAACTGGCTCGTCACAATACGCCAGTCACTACTCCTGATGAACTGTGGTATCGTGTTGAAGCTCCATGGGCAGCTGTACCTGTACAAGCCATCCTAGCTCTGTGTGACTCTATGCCCAGGCGTATCAAGGCCGTTATTATGGCCACAGGTGGTTGTTCTGGGTACTGTTTTCTCAGGATCTATGCACCCAAATTGCGTGGAAATGTTATCAGATGTCGGTTCTAGTATTATATATTTGTCCAGTGAATACCCGTTTATCATCTGCATTTCTTCTTGGTGTAGCAATATTAATGGGCAGTAGTGTAATTACGGCGATGACGGCCAATGATCCCTACAGTGCAGATGTAGACCAAGCTCGAAGTCGTACAGGAATCCATGAGATGTCGGGAGTAATGGGGATAATGAGCAGGGACACTACATCAGCAGTTTGTGGTACAGTCGAGAAATTCAGTCTAACGGGAGGCGTGTTAAGGAAGTCGGAGCTGTTGTGGTGACCACTTTGTCTGGATCGCGCAGTGGTCAGCACATCTGCCTAGTAAGCAGCATACCCGGGCTCAAATGACCGTCTGGCACAAATTTTCAGCTTAGCCCATTGGTATAAGTCGGTGCCCACTGGCAGGTAATGTCTCTAATTCCTTTGTGTCTTAACTTATTAAACTATTAAAAATGTTTCAAAAATTACAGTTACAGAATTTACTCGTATTATATATGGTTTCGAACTATCTGTTTGGTAGATCGTGTACGGCAGTAACAACAGTTGGTAAATAGTAACTAATTAATCGTTTTCGTTATGCAGGACAATGTAAAAGTACGCTCTTGAAAGCCCTCTTGAAAAAATGGCTGATAACCGCAATCAGCTGACGGTGGTGTAAGTGGACGTGATTTTGTGATAAATGAGGTGGTAAATGGAACTGTCCTTCGATAACTTTGGTGCTGTAGTGCCAGTAATGCAAAACGCTGTTAACAATAACCTCCACAATGCGCCCTTCCTTGTGTAGCACGATATGAAACTCGTATACTATTTTTAACTTATTGGCAATTTTATCTCTCCTACAGCGTTTGTAGCTCTTCAAGACTTGTGCATCCTTTTACATAAGCACGTCGTCGTAGTTCAAGTGAACGGGCTTAGCAAAAACATTTGAGGTGCCGCATTTTGTATTTATTAGTCAGAAATTTCTGAGACATTTGATTATATCGGTGCTTACCTTACATGGAATCCGTGAATTAAAATGCGAAATAAACTATCGAGAGTTGCTAGTACTCAAAATATTTTGTCAGCCTCATCGCTGCGATCCAAGAGATGGACGTTCAGTGGCTAGTAAGGAGCCGATAATAACAGCTTCAGTATGAATCAAGACCGCATAAGCGTATTTCTTTATCAGTACATCTACATCTACATTTACACTCCGCAAGCCACCCAACGGTGTATGGTGCAGGGCACTTTACGTGCCACTGTCATTACCTCCCTTTTCTGTTCCAGTCGCGTATGGTTCGCGGGAAGAACGACTGTCTGAAAGCCTCCGTGCGCGCTCGAATCTCTCTAATTTTACATTCGTGATCTCCTCTGGAGGTATAAGTTGGGGGAAGCAATATATTCGATACCTCGTCCAGAAACGCACCCTCTCGAAACCTGGCGAGCAAGCTACACCGCGATGCAGAGCGCCTCTCTTGCAGAGTCTGCCACTTGAGTTTGCTAAACATCTCCGTAACGCTATCACGGTTACCAAATAACCCTGTGACGAAACGCGCCGCTCTTCTTTGGATCTGCCCTATCTCCTCCGTCAACCCGATCTGGTACGGATCCCACACTGATGAGCAATACTCAAGTATATGTTGAACGAGTGTTTTGTAAGCCACCTCCTTTGTTGATGGGCTACATTTTCGAAGGACTCTCCCAATGAATCTCAACCTGGTACCCGCCTTACCAACAATTAATTTTATATGATCATTCCACTTCAAATCGTTCCGCACGCATACTCCCAGATATTTTACAGAATTAACTGCTACCAGTGTTTGTTCCGCTATCATATAATCATACAATAAAGGATCCTTCTTTCTATGTATTCGCAGTACTGCCATCAATCATAATTGCATATCTATTTGCGAACCGCGTCATTTCTTCATGTATTCCTCGCATTTTCACTGAGATCGATACAAATTTTTCCTGTTGTTCCTGATTGTCAAACGCTTAAGCAAAACAAAAGGCGCTAACCATCTCGAATAGAACTAACAGCATCTCTGTGCCGGTGGGACGGACTAGAGGGATCTCGTCTTACACCACTCTGTTATGAAGTGCCAGAGCTCACTGAGGCCTAGCTGCGTGGCAGGTTCCACTACCAGCTCTGTCGCGTGCAAGCAAGGCGACATCTGTTTGGTGTGGCGGATCACTGGTGGTATTCTCGGAAGTGAAGATTTCACTGTAACTGTCGTCTCCACTAGTCGCAACACTAATGGCACACATAAGAGCTAAAACATTAACTTAAATATAGCAGAAATATAAGCTGGCTTTGACGTCATTGGTGGCCGAGCGGTTCTAGGCGCTTCAGTCTGGAACCGCGCGACCGCTACAGTCGCAGGTTCGAATCCTGCCTCGGGCATGGATGTGTGTGATGTCCTTAGGTTAGTTAGGTTTAAGTAGTTCTGAGTTCTAGGGGACTGATGACCTCAGATGTTAAGTCCCATAGTGCTCAGAGCCATTTGAACCATTTGACGTCATTGGTGACATTTCAAGTACAGTGGTACTTACGCACTTCGTAAAAACTGAAGCACGCCATAAAATTCAGACGCCAAGGAATGGTGACGGAGGCCTCATTCTGTTGAAGAATACTGCTCGCCCACATGTTGGCTACGTTCTTTCTGCCATGCTGCACAAGCTTCGCTGAGGAACCCTTACACATCCTCCACACACTCCTGATGTCTCCCGATACGATTTTCATATTTTTGGTGGCCTGAAGGAAAACTGTCATGTGGCGAACGAAGAGGTGCACGCCTGGGTAAAATTTCGGTTTTTTAGGCAACCGCAAATATTTTTCCATGAAGGAATTGACGTCTTGTTCCACAGTGGGTTAAATGCGTTAACAGTTGGGCGATTCATTTTAAAATATAACAACAGTTTACTTACGGCTTTTCCATCTGTCTCGTTTTCATTTGACAGACCCTTACAATAAGAAAGTTGTTGTCAAATTACTTGGATTATAGCAGTTTACCTATATCGTAAGTTGTGAGAGTGAAGACAGTAAGCAGATTTTCAAAAACTTATAAACGTAAACGTGGCTGCGTAGTCACAATGTTGGCGCGGCTCAGTTGAGTTCGTCTTGTCGATGGTATGCAAAGTCTAATCGATCATTATGGAAAATTCCGAATTTTGTCTGACATACCTGGCATGA
Source organism: Schistocerca americana (assembly GCF_021461395.2). NCBI lineage: Eukaryota > Metazoa > Arthropoda > Insecta > Orthoptera > Acrididae > Schistocerca > Schistocerca americana. Next base: position 494,399,019 of record NC_060124.1, on the reverse strand, counting down.
ATAAATCGAAAGATATTCATTAACTCTGAAACAGTAGAAAACTAACCACAAAAAGTCTCTTCTAGCTAAATTAGGCATGATTACGAGCAGAGTTTAATAGGTGTCTTACTACACGAAGGAAATACACAAAAAAGAATATATGAAATCAAAATTGGCGTGAGTTGTAAATAATTGTGGAAGTTATTTTGGACTCTGCTGGTGAGAATCAGCAGTAGAGCACAATTTCCTGTTGTTGTGGTCTTCAATCCTGAGACTGGTTTGATGCAGCTCTCCATGCTACTCTATCCTCTGCAAGCTTCTTCATCTCCCAGTACTTACTGCAACCTACATTTTTCTGAATCTGCTTACTGCATTCATCTCTTGGTCTCCCTCTACGAGTTCTACCCTCCACGCTGACCTCAAATGCTAAATTCGTGATCCCTTGATGCCTCAGAACATGTCCTACCAACTGGTCCCTTCTTCTTGTCATGTTGTGCCACAAACTCCTCTTCTCCCCAATTCTATTCAATACCTCCTCATTAGTTATGTAATCTCCCCATCTAATCTTCAGCATTCTTCTGTAGCACCACATTTCGAAAGCTTCTATTGTCTATTTGTCGTCCATGTTTCACTTCCATACATGGCTACACTCCATACAAATACTTCACAATTTCTTACATCAAAATAATTTGTTAAATGCTTTCCCTCGGCTACCAGTTACACGAATAAAGATAATAGTGATTAGAAGTATGACAAGAAAACCAGAAATTACAGAAGTCTTAAGCGAATTTACATTAAAGACACAGGCATTTCAGCAAGATATATTTGTACTGGATGATTTAAATGTACCTATTACTTTAGACATAGAGTGGTTGTCAGACCACAAGGTTTTGTTAAACTTCCAACAGAAGACAGCAAGATTCCCATATAGGCAACACGATGACTTGGTTGTCATTCATTTCTAGCAAACTAACACAGGTAGATTACGACTCGCTTTATTGAGTGGAGCTACATTAGACCAGAATGACAGGCAACAATCAGGGGCAGACATGGTACAAGTGAATGAGGCAGACATAATTGATAAGATTAAGAAATCAAAGGATCTAAACATTAATAAAAAGGAAGATATGATTTCTTTATTATGTAGGCATATAAAAGTATTTTCAACATGCCCAGGTGATATTAAAGGCCTTGTTTGTAGGTTGAAGATTAAACAAAACAATCTATTTTACGTCCGACCCTACTCCATATCAGTTTCGACAAAGCGATAAATACAAAATGAAACTGAAAGAATGTTACAGTGGAGTATTATAGAAACGTCTGATGGCTGTTACAACAATATATTAGCTGTTGTTAAGAAACCGTCTTCTGTTCTTCTTCATTATTTAACCCTTCTTCTTCCTTTTCCTTTCGTTCTTCCCTTATTCGGGGACAGGTTCTATCCTCCCTCTGGCCACATGCAACAGATCGAGAATGAGAATCCTTTATATCCGGTCTATAAATCTTGTTATAACAAGATTAGTCCAAGGCAGTGCAGCCCTAGAGGGTTTCTGACCCCGTTAGTGTAAACATTACTTGGTAACAATTGGGTATTATTCAGTATCGTAATAAGATTTGAAAGACATATTTTCATTAAGTGTGTGCAATGATGAATTTGATCAGTATATTACCAAATATGACAGTATGTGGAATTGTCGTGTTTAATGGGAAAAACAAGCAATCTCTTCTGTTTTATTGAGTACATACCTGCCATTTAATTTCAACATGTGATGGTAAATGTACTTAAAGACTGATATACAAATAGTTGTATTTGGAACATACAAACTTAAGGAACTATTATACATATAGATGTAATGAATATTCAGAAAGATCTGGACTGTAATCCAACAGTTAATTCTGGCTAGTCTCCATGCCATTCCAAGAGAGTTGAAGATGTACCTTGAGTCAAAGGAGATAAGGGGTCTTCTCCACCAGCCGCGCTATCAAGGAATACCAATGAAAAGAAGTTTATATCAATATATATGTGAGCAGTGGCGCCATTGAATTAGTAGGCTGTTCTGTCTGGCATCGCTGGCTCGGGTGTAGTATCGACTATCCCTCTTGGGGCCCCATTGCCAATATCTATGAGGAAAAGTTGGTATCTGTGGGTTGTGTCCTTAGAAGGTCTTTGCTTGCCGATATATATACGGAGTTCGTTGGCCCGAGGGGGAGGCATGAAGTTTTGGGATTGGCGATAGCGTCGCGACAAGAGGTGGTCACGAGGTTCGAGCGGCAGAAGTCACGAGCTGGGCAAGGAGATCCTGTGCAGAGCGAAGATACCGGAGTGCTTCACCAGGGTCAGCGTCGACTACAAGCAGCAGGCCGACATCCCGTCGGTTGGTTGGCTACATTCGTGTCGGACTTGGCTTTCATCGGCACCACTCAGTAATCGTTGCGACGCACCGTGGATCCATGCAGCTGCTTGCTGATAAAGGGGAGTAACATTCTGTAATCCTCGTGGTCATTTGTTTCATTGTCTTCCTGCTCTTCTTATTACTTTCTGGTTTGTACCCGACCCTCATAGTTTTTCTCGGTCGGCTCTTTGGTCATAAACATAGGCAGTAGTATTGTACATCCATATTTAAACTGGATGAACCTGGGACACAGCTGGAATAATTTTTATAAAAAATGAAATTCCTCCAGCTGTACTTAAGATTTTATACTTGCTTCGCTACTAGTTTCGACGTTGCGTCAACGTCACCTCAGGCCCGTACAGTTCTATAAATCAGTTGTGTGTGGCTCAGTCTAGAATCCCGCAGTGAGACCAACACGTGCCCGCCGTCCATGTGGAGCATGTGTTGGTCTCACTGCGGGCTTCCAGACTGAGCCACACACAACTGATTTATAGAACTGTACGGGCCTGAAGGTGGCGTTGACGCAACGTCGAAACTAGTAGCGAAGTAAATATAAAATCTTAAGTACAGCTGGAGGAATTTCATTTTTAATAAAAATAAGACACTAGTTGTCGTTTGAAAATTTGTCCCGCTATTATATTGCCATTCCTTTCTGGTTTGTACCCAGTCATTAATGTTCTAATTAATCAGCTCTTAGTCGTAAATACCGCCCGAACAATTGTACTAAGGGACAGGTTACCGCTAAACAAAAGAGGGATCTTATGTTTAGCTTTAGCTGTTAACCAGTTCAATTCTCTGATTGTAATTGCATTTCACAGCCATTAGTTATAATCTGAACAACCTGTTGTACTGAGCTGTTCGTTTCTGTGTTTGAAAGACCGAGTCATTATTGGTGTATTTTAGCTGGATCTTGTGGTTCCCTTGTAATAAATGTTCACAAGTAATGTTTTAAGACGTTCCTTCAGAGCGGTCTTAATAACTGACAATCAGTTTAATTTTGAAAATATTAACAGCCAACTGTCACCAGAGCTTTATACAAAGCAAAATTGTGAGAAGGGACGGGTTGGGAGCCAGTCGCACCTTGGTTGCCGGTTAAAATTAATCGGTTAGTTGCTTTGAAGTAAGCCTTATCATTGTCATGTTGTTTGGTTTCGACACACAGCTTTCAAATTAAAAGTTAAGTCATCTGTTTTGAGTAACTGAATCACTGTCGTCATCAATGGCGCTTGTACAGTTTTCATGTGTTGCAGAAGGGCATTTAATAAGAGAGACTGTGTCCAGCGCGGTAGTAAACACCGCTCTGTTTCACCCGATAACGGGCGGACTGCAGGTCAGGCAGTCTTGAAATCATTGTCATATTGTTTGCTGTTTCGCAGTACAGCACTTCAGATATCTTTTGCAAAGACTAAAAGCTTATTCAACTTAAGGTTTCAGGTCAAAAGAATTTTGCAAATTTGTTCATTTTGTTAAAGAAAGTTTTATGGTTAAATGCTTCGATTATCTGTACAAAACAGTTTATATGTTGTTAAATAAACAAGTTGTGTGAAAAGAAGTTATATTGGTAGGTCCTCCCATCCACGTTTTGCTTAATTCCATTAAGTACCACGTATCAGTATGTATTGAAAAAAGCGCTTGTTGTACATTACCCAGATGGTCTCCTGTAGCAAGATACTTATCATCTAACATGTGTCGTATTTAAAGGCACAATAAAAGCCTTAAAAGATCGGAGTTGCCAAGCCCTGGTTTTTAGCAAAAATTAAGTTGTTTGACAAATAAGAATATTTAACAGGTCGGGAGTTCCCGCACTACTCTGAGCTGAAGATCATAATGATATAACTTAAAATATAAACGAACCTTTGCAACTTCTTGGACCTACTGTAAAAATTTGTTTGCACTGCCCCATGTTAAGTATTATTAGTGTGGTATTTGGTACCGGATATGCATCTGTAACCATTCTAGCATAATCACATCAGGACCTGTACAGTTTTCTTCCATCCAGTGGCCTTTGGGTACAGTGACAATTGGTTCTACCCAACGACCATTACTGTCTTCAATAATGTTTTCATTCAAATGCCTGATTCTTGAACGCTCCATTATTGGTGGCAAGTGGTGAGGTCTCTGAGCTCCAGGGAAGCAGGAATTCATGGAAGAGCTAGGCCCGTAGGTTATGGCATTAGTAAAACAACGATAGCAAAATGTTATCAGGCTAACAATCGTTTTGAATTACAAACCCAACGTTTAATGTGGTCATTTAGGAGACCTGACAGATTAAAGCAAAAATTATTGATTGTCAAATGTTAAAACCACCAGCACAGATTTAGTACAGATAAAACGCTAAAACCAAATTAAGTGTCCCAGATTAACAGAATGCTTTGAATTACAGATCACATTTTTTGAAGATGTAATGTAACACCGAATAGCGCAATTTTAGTAACAGGTAAAGTATTTAAACAATTTAATGTCCAGGCTAACAGAATGGTTGTAATTACATATCAATATTTAACACAGTCCTTTGAAAAAAACTAACGAAATTTAAGCTAGACAAGAGCCAGCGAATAGCCAGGCTGACCAAGGAAAACTCGATAGAGAAAGGGCACAGCACTAAACGTGAACCAAGCCAAAAGACAAAAATACACAAACTCTGAAAAGATTTAGGCCCAGGCGAACCAGAGAATAAAAAATTTGACAGGAGCCACCATGCTGCAAAGCTGCTTCACACAAGATAACGGCAGCAACTTATCCAATTGCTGTGCACCAATATCTTGACGCCAGTGCGGTCACGCTTGTCACGCCAAGACAATTGCACGCATAGACTGTAGAAACAGTAGCTGACGCATCAGGCAACAGCAGGGCATTCGTAAAATAAGAGTCAGGCGACAAAAAGATGCCTAGAAACACCAGCAGATCAATTAATATGATAACGCACTTTCAACAAATAGCAGCCTGAACAAGCAGTCCAGAATAGGTTACAAGACCTAGCAGGCAGTGATTAACAGTTTAAACTAAGAATTTCAAAAACAGTACAAATTAAAGACTGCCGAGAACGAAGAATAAGTATATTAACATAACAAAACCACAAACATAGTTCGAGTGTTTTTATACAGCAATCTTGAATCCTGGATCTACTAATAATATAACGGTTAGATACCAGTACAAGACACCTCACAAATCCAATCGGACTCAAGAACCAGGAAAGGAATCTCGGCTTATAACACCCAAAGGTGCAAACACAGAAAACTTCACACATCTCCGGCAGTGCACCCGGTATAAAAATAGATATGGCCAGATCAGAATCTAAAACATAATTAAAAGACCACATTAATCATACATGTTCATAATAAAAACACTAGCAACTGCGACCGCCATCACACTCCCACCCTTGCACAGGCAGTGAGAGTAATAATGTTAGGCATCATTTAGCAAGGAGTAACATTATTAAAATCAAACAATAACAAAAACTATAGCGACAATCGAATCCTCACCCTCAGGGACCACTACTAAGTTGCTCTTTAGGAAAGCAACACAGGGTGCTCAGCAAACACAGAGGTTGGCAGGCTGAAACAGTTTTTAAAAGCGATACAGATCAGATTACGGCGAATCCAAACTTACTGCAAAGCAGAAATTCACAATGCAGGGGAGAATCACATAGGGCAGGAAAGTAACAACAGAACCCGCTAACACCACCAGACTACATCACATAACACGGCCAGACAACAGGAAAGAGGCGCTCTTCTAGAGCGCCGGAATCAGCTAATCATGAAGTCGTTCCTCTTGCAACGCTTCCCACAAAGCGAATCGGTCAAGACACCGACCACAGGGCAGTGACGAAACAAGTTTGTTCAAACCGACTTCCTTCCTCCTTGTCTCTCTATAATTGTACATTCCACACTCGCCCACCCCGCAAACATTTCCAACTGGAGGATGCAGGCTTTCAAATAAAATATGACGTGGTGGCCCTCAACTGCGTACCCTCTGACTCAGCCTGGTTTTGTTGTCTAAGGGCTGGGATATGTAGTTACCGCATAACAAAAGCAAATACTGCTGAGTCTACAGTATACAGTATGAATATATACTTGAATCGAATGGTCGAAGGTTCCTATCACTCGGCAACTGCGAATTTTGAATGTTACTTAGAAATTTATAAATGAAAGATTGCAATTAAATAAAATCTGCATGTACTATTTTAACGACTTTAAATGATGAATACGATAGTAGAAGTACCTTTAAGAATGCCCTTTATTACTGAAAACACTTATTGGTGTCTACAGTCGAGCAATTACATAGAATATAAGTTGAATAACAGAGAAACAATAGATTCCTACTTCATGTAATTAGTTACGAACAACATAACTCGCGAGATATTCACTTCTGAACGCATACTACGTCATTACTGCAGAAGCCACAGAAGTCTCACAAGTGCACAAGTCAGCACTACGAAATATTTCTATCTCCCGTGACACACCTGCAAACTGCTCCATTCTCCAAGTCCTTCCCGCAACTACCCGCCCGTCGCACCGTACTGTCCCGAACTCTCCCGTGTCCTCTCCCGTACTGTCCAGAACTCCCCCGCCCTCTCTCGAAATGATGCTCCTCCCCAACTTCCATAAAGTCTCTCCACGTGTCCTTTTTGGAACGATCGCTGTGATTGGCTAGAGCTCTCCCGCACTGTTCCAAGCCAACACACACTCACAGACATAACGAAACACATTCGAAATATTGGATTTACATTTAAATAACTTGAAATTAAGTAAATATTCCTACGGCTAGACCATAAATACGCTCTAACACACATTATTAAATACATAAACAAATTAAATAAACATATATCAAAGAATAGAACAGAGGTAAGCGAGTAGCATAATGTCTCTGTGCTTTCTAAAACACAATAAATAATAGACCAAGTTCTTCATGAATAGTATATATTGGATATAAACAAAGACATAGATAAATAAATATATTCATAAGCATGCCGCTATCCTGTTTCTTGAACTGTGGAGTACTTATGGCCTGACGCGATCGATAGTAATCAGCCACTTTGAGCTCCAATAACTCATGTACTATTCAAGTTACATGCCTGTAATTTATTCCAATTTAGGTTTACACTAATAGCTTTCTAAAGACACATCGATCGACAAATTAGGATGAACCGCTTATATTTAGGAAATTCGTTGCTGGGTGTTACTTGTATAATTTATTGTCCGATACTAAACTTTAAACTAACAAAGGTATTGAAAATCTGATTACACTATCAGAATCGTTCTGCAAATAATGGTAATGTACATGATTTTTTTTGAAGCATCATGCTTCATCTGGCTACTATTAATTTCTATACGAACTGTGAAATGTCTGCCATTGAGGTTTCACAAAGTCCACCATCTTCGGCACTCCCTTCATGTCTCCTTCATCAACACAGCGTCAGCATGGGATTCCCAGTCACGCGGTCGGCCTGGACCCTGCTGGCCAGTGTTCAGCATCACGTGGCCTCCGAAGCGCCGCAGCCCGCTGAGAGGCCCCAGTGCTGCCACGCCAACTCCGAACTTTAGAATATTTTCAGGGCACCACACACCTCCACTTATTAACGTTCTGGCTTGCCGGAGTGTTCAGAAGTAGCATCCTTCAGTTGATACAAGTACATATAAAAATTACAAAGAATAGTTAAGTGATTAAAACCCCAGGCCAATAGTGTTTACAACTTTTTTGTAGTGCTGTGGGAGCAGCATGAATTTCGAAATAAAACTAAACTAACACAAATTATTAACGAAATGGCATATTAATTAAATGCCTGCATTTCAGTTATGCATAAACAAGCATGAATTTCGAAATAAACGTTAACTAACACAAATTATAAACGAAACGGAATATTAAATAAATGCCCAGATTTCAGTTATGCATGAACAATTTTTTTGATGAGAAATAAATTTTTTAAATGGACTTTCACTTACGTGTTATTTTGTAAGCACTCCTAGTGCCACTCACTGAGCGCTAAGGCCCCTTCTTGCACTAATTTTTTCCCTCGCACTACACACGCTCACAAGGATTTCCGCACGGAGTACTGATCATCTCACATCAGGCTTTTGACCAAGTGCCTCGCAGAAATGGTGTCTGATTCTGAATTCCAGAGTTCCACAGTTTATCATCACAAATCTGTCTACAACCAAAACCAAAAGTAGAAACCCCTCAACAAAACATTTCCCAAAACCAATCAGGATTCTCGCTAAAGGTTCCCTCCGGCGGAAAACGATACTTTCGGAACAAAGTGACAAGGCAAACGACTGAATCACAGTAAGCTCAAATTCCCCTAAGTTCTATTTAATTGACTTTAATTAATCCTTCCTATCTCCACGCACATACCATTACAATTTTAATGCCCTTCAAATTGACCACTAAATTCTTTGCCACACTCTTATACAAAGCATAAATCAATACATATTTTACTTAAATCCCCAAGGTCACTGACCCCCACGCATCCTCAGTCCCGCTCCTGCACACGTACAGTGCCACAATAAACTAGCAAATTATTAATGAAACTTCCTGGCAGTTTAAAACTGTGTGCCAGACTGAGACTCGAACTCGGGACCTTTGCCTTTTGCGGGCAAGTGCTCTGCCGTCTGAGCTACCCAAACACGACTCACGACCCGTCCTCACAGCTTCAATTTTTACAGTATCTCGTCTCCTACCTTCCAAACTTCACAGAAGCTCTTCTGGAAAACCTTTCAGAACCTTCACTCCTGGAAGACAGGATATTGAGGAGACGTGGCTTAGCCACAGCCTGGGGCATGTTTCCCGCAAAAGGCAAAGGTCCTGAGTTCGAGTCTCGGTCTGACGCACTGTTTTAATCTGCCAGGAAGTTTCATAGAATCGCACACTTCACTGCAGAGTGAAAATCTCATTCTGGAAATTACTAATGGATCCCAAACTAAAACATATAAAATCATCCCTCCAAAATTATTACCACTAATTACAGATTAGAAGAGCTTTTCACTTCTGCCCTTTCTCTATATTCCTTAGCAATTTTAAACTTCTCTCGTTTCCACATAAGCGGCAGCAATGACTGTAACGTTCTACCATACCAACTCCCATCAGTCTCACTAGAATTACACTCCTTCTTCATATACCAGTTTGTACGAACTTCATTACACAAACTATCCACACTATTTACTTCAGCCCTATCTAAATTTTCTGTCAGTTCTTCCACACATTTCGCCGATTCACTAGCCACAGCATGCATAACTTCAATGTTTTTCCCCTCCAAAATATCAACCTTGCATCTTCAATAAAATTACACATCAGTTCACTGTTAAACACTTTATATTCCTGAAATAATACATCGATGCCTAAGCCACCATCACCATAAATATTCATCTCAACAATCTTATCTGCTGATACACCATTTAAATCACTACATAAATTCACATCAGAAACCATTCTTTCCTCTGTTGACAAATTAACTTTATGTGAATCGTACACAACTTTATCCTCTGCCGCTACGTTTCACAAATTGCTGCTACCTTGTCGTACAATTTTGGGACTTCCAGCCTTGCTACGTTCCGCTGTAATCGGACAAAAATCAACACACACTGCCATTTCTACACCCCTTTCATCCTCATTAGCTCCAAGTCTTACTTTACATACATTCTCACATTCATACCCTGACAAACGTTTTAGATCTACACATTCATAAATAAGTTTCATTTCTCCTCCATTCGTGACTAGAAGATGCGTAAATTCCTTCCTCCGAAGTATCAATACCAGTAGCTTTTACATGATTACATAAATTACCATTACTCTGTTCCCTTAAACAGAATTCATCTACCTCCGCCAACACATTTTTAACTTCAACTGCTGGCGAGACCAGTACTAAGCCTCTCTTAGTGACATTGACGCTTTCCGCCAAAACACAATCATCCTCACTTGCAGCTGGCGATACCAAAGCTGCGCCGCCTTCACTAACATCGACACTTTTCGCCGACGCACAAATACTTGCTACTACAACACCATCCTTACTGCAATTGCTTCTATTTGCTAATACCTCTTCAGCACCCTCCACACAATTTGCTTTCACAAAATTCATCTCCTCTTTAACTTCTTTTTCAACAACTGAATCTATCCCTACACCATCATTCACAGACTCATTCATTACACATTCATAACTCACATGATTCCCTGCAAATTTATTCCCATTACTTTTACTTAAATCTCTCACAGATCTATGCTTCCGCCATTCGTGCCATCTATATAGCCTTCGTCTTCAACATACTCCATATTATATATTTGTTGCCTTTCTCCAAACCTATCAACATTTCTACCATTACCATTATCTCCAGTCCTTTTCATCGCCTGTTCAGATCGCCATCCCCGGACTTGACATGTGGCAAACATCAGTTTCCCGACTGGTGGTTACGCGATTGCACTTCGCACGAATTTCCCCCATCAAATCTGCGTTCTTTACTTGGGTCCCATTCACGGAAGTTATCACTTCTGTTCGTTTTCCTACCATTCTGCTCATTCCAGCTACTATCTCCCTGAGAATTCTTTTGATTTCTCCCACAATTATTATTTTGCTCATGATTATTTGGATTCCCATTTTGATAACTACCACCCAGTTTGCTCTGAGGTTTGAACTTCAGAGCCCTCTCTAATTTTTCTACAAATTCTAGAAATTCTTCCACAGAATCACATGGACTATCGACAAGACCCCACTGCAAATTTTCGGGTAATCACCTTTTTAACGTGGTGATTTCCGTTAAAATCCTGAACGGATTTTTCACATGCATAAGCTTACCAAGTTCGCGCTTGCAAAAACCTCTCATCGTCGCTTTACCGTACCTGTAACTCGGCCCATTTAAGAATTCATTTTTGATCCATATCTGTTTTGCCTCGCTCCAAAATTTATTCAAAAACACTTTTTGAACTCGCATGAAGTACATTAAACATTTACCCAAGAATGAGGGTCTCCTTCCAAATGCTGTTTAACGTATTTTATTTTCGTTTCGTCCGACATGCAGTGAACAAAAGCATCTCTACACACAGCCAAGAAATTTACTAGGTGATATCTTCCATTATCTATGTAACATTTCACAGATCCGGTATTTGCCCAAGGGATATTTATAACCGGCATGGCCTGTTGAGAGGCTCACGAATTCAAATCTCCTTTTATCTGTTGCATTTGCTTTTTAAAATTATTTTCATTAGTGATATTGGATTCTATTTTATCTTTAATGTTGCCCAGTTCTTCCTCCCCCTCATCTACATGATTGGCAATGTTACTAATTGCTAAATTTATATCGCTTTTATGAGCATCTTGCGCTTTTTTACAATCACTTACCTTGCTCCCAAGTTCCGTCTTTATTTTATCGATTTTTTCCCCAAGCTCATTTTCCACTGATTCGATTTTAGATTTTACTATTACAACTTCGTCTGTAATTTTCCACATAACCATTCGGACACGTTTTAATTTATCATCAATTGCTTTTTCAAGGTTCATCATAATTTTTCAACTTCCTCTTTCATAGCGGAACGCATTTCAATTCGCATTGTACCCATATCAATCCGAACTGTATCCGTAACTGTTCAAATTGTACTGATATTATTTGCCATAGTATTCATATTATTTCCCAATCCCTGGATCATTTGCATTAGCTGATACATCATGTCTCCCCCACATTCATTCTCCTGGCCTGAATTCCTACTAGTTACACTTTCGTACTCTGATTTCGGACTAACTGGCTCACTTCCGTTTTCCGAATTACACGTAGCAGGTGACTGTGTTATATTGGCGAGATCTGTAAGTAGAGCTTGAACTTCACAGTTAAACACTATCTCACTATTTTCGCAGACACTTATCTGATCTGTGATGGTTTCCTCTGCCATGGTGATGCCGTTGGTTGTAGTGGAAGACGAAACTGAAGACTGCCCTGGAGTACTCGAAGGTTGTGCCCTCGTACTGCCATTGATCTGCGTCCGCTACTCGAGAAGTCGCCTGAAGTAACTGTAGCCTCTGCCAGTTACCACGTGTTCCAACTGTCTCCGATACCGCTGTCCATTAAATGCGGTAACTGCTACTGTTTCCTGCACTCAACTTATTTAGACACTGAGCCCCCGTGCACATTGCATTTAACGTGATAGATTAGGACCTCTACTGATAGCATGTGTTAGTTGTGAATATCATTGCATAATTTCACTATTTCCAGCAACCTATTTGCTGAAAAAAACTGGTCTCACACTATTTTTTGTGAGAGTCCACTCTACAGAAATCTCTACTGGTTTTGCAAAGGTTTTTACACTTTGCAGAGTGCACTGAATAACAGAGAGCAAAGGAACTACAACTTTGCCAGACCCAAATCCCGGACGAGCCCCCAATTGCGGGCTTTCAAATAAAATATGATGTAGTGGCCCTGAACTACGTACCCTCTGACTCAGAGTTGAAATACACTCCTGGAAATTGAAATAAGAACACCGTGAATTCATTGTCCCAGGAAGGGGAAACTTTATTGACACATTCCTGGGGTCAGATACATCACATGATCACACTGACAGAACCACAGGCACATAGACACAGGCAACAGAGCATGCACAATGTCGGCACTAGTACAGTGTATATCCACCTTTCGCAGCAATGCAGGCTGCTATTCTCCCATGGAGACGATCGTAGAGATGCTGTATGTAGTCCTGTGGAACGGCTTGCCATGCCATTTCCACCTGGCGCCTCAGTTGGACCAGCGTTCGTGCTGGACGTGCAGACCGCGTGAGACGACGCTTCATCCAGTCCCACACATGCTCAATGGGGGACAGATCCGGAGATCTTGCTGGCCAGGGTAGTTGACTTACACCTTCTAGAGCACGTTGGGTGGCACGGGATACATGCGGACGTGCATTGTCCTATTGGAACAGCAAGTTCCCTTGCCGGTCTAGGAATGGTAGAACGATGGGTTCGATGACGGTTTGGATGTACCGTGCACTATTCAGTGTCCCCTCGACGATCACCAGTGGTGTACGGCCAGTGTAGGAGATCGCTCCCCACACCATGATGCCGGGTGTTGGCCCTGTGTGCCTCGGTCGTATGCAGTCCTGATTGTGGCGCTCACCTGCACGGCGCCAAACACGCATACGACCATCATTGGCACCAAGTCAGAAGCGACTCTCATCGCTGAAGACGACACGTCTCCATTCGTCCCTCCATTCACGCCTGTCGCGACACCACTGGAGGCGGGCTGCACGATGTTGGGGCGTGAGCGGAAGACGGCCTAACGGTGTGCGGGACCGTAGCCCAGCTTCATGGAGACGGTTGCGAATGGTCCTCGCCGATACCCCAGGAGCAACAGTGTCCCTAATTTGCTGGGAAGTGGCGGTGCGGTCCCCTACGGCACTGCGTAGGATCCTACGGTCTTGGCGTGCATCCGTGCGTCGCTGCGGTCCGGTCCCAGGTCGACGGGCACGTGCACCTTCCGCCGACCACTGGCGACAACATCGATGTACTGTGGAGACCTCACGCCCCACGTGTTGAGCAATTCGGCGGTACGTCCACCCGGCCTCCCGCATGCCCACTATACGCCCTCGCTCAAGGTCCGTCAACTGCACATACGGTTCACGTCCACGCTGTCGCGGCATGCTACCAGTGTTAAAGACTGCGATGGAGCTCCGTATGCCACGGCAAACTGGCTGACACTGACGGCGGCGGTGCACAAATGCTGCGCAGCTAGCGCCATTCGACGGCCAACACCGCAGTTCCTGGTGTGTCCGCTGTGCCGTGCGTGTGATCAGTGCTTGTACAGCCCTCTCGCAGTGTCCGGAGCAAGTATGGTGGGTCTGACACACCGGTGTCAATGTGTTCTTTTTTCCATTTCCAGGAGTGTATTAAAAGTTTTGCCTGGTTTCATTGTCTAGGGGGTGGGATACATAGTTGTCACATTACAAGCCAAATACTGCTGAGTCTACAGTATACAATATGAATATACACATGAATCGAGTGGCCGAAGGTTCCTATCACTCGGCAATTGCGAATTTTGAATGTTGCTTAGAAATTTATTAATGAGAGATTGCAATTAAATAAAATCAGCAGGTACTATTTTAACGACTTTAAATTATGAGTACGATAGCAGAAGTACCATTAAGAATGCCCTTTATTACTGCAAAATACTTATTGGTGTTGATGGTCTGACGTGATCGATAGTATTCGGCCACTTTGGTCTCCAATAACTGATGCACTATTCATGTTGCATGCCTGAAAATTATACCAATTTAGGTTTATACTAATAGCTTTCCAAAGACATGTCGATCGACAAAATCGGATGAACCGTTTAGATTTTGGAAATTCGTTGCTGGGTGTTACTTGAATAATTTATCGTCAGCTACTAAACTTTGAACTATAAAGATATTGAAAATCTGATTACACCATCAGAATCGTTGTCCAAATAATGGTAATGTACTTGTTTCTTTTTGAGGTATCATGATTCATCTGGCTACTATTAATTTCTATACGAACTGTGAAATGTCTGTCATTAAGGTTTTATATAGTCCGCCATCTTTGGCACTCCTGGCACGCCTCCTTCATCGACACAGCGTCACCGTGGAATACCCAGTCACGTGGTCCTCCTGGACCCCAGCTAATGTTCAGCACCATGCGGCCGCCAATGAGTCGCGGCCCGCCGAGAGGTCCCAGCGTGGCCACGCCAACTCTGAACTTAAAATACTTTCAGGGCCCTACAACTGGGGTGCTACCTCACAAGGATGCGGCACAAGAACGCCGCCCGGCGTCTAGAGGGAAAAAAAAATCAGGGGTATGAGCAGAAGACTGTAACGATATGAGCCAACACGGCTCAGTATCCTGTACAGTTTTCTGTAGCTTGCACAGGAAACCTGTATCTAGTCGGGATTCTGTGATGTATTAAGGGTGTTGCCAGCAATGGCCCAGTAAGAAGGAATTAATTTGTGAACTTTATCAATCAGTTCTCCATGGATACGCTGTCTTCTTCCTTCAAATTCCGAATTTTTATATATAACACAGCTGTGTTGACGGTTTGCTTATGTCAGAGATTCACACTTGACCTGTCAAAATCGTTCTCATCATAACTTTCAAATTGGTAGCTAACAAACGTTTTCCAAAAACTTCATTGGTGCTGAAATTATCCAAACAATAGCAATCATGTTTTCTCCATCCACTTTTTGCATTTGTACCATGCTTCTATTTACATGCACCACGCTTCTATTTACTAAATAATGGGATGTTTCCTATTAGTCATTAACTACCAGGGCTATACAATCCATAAAACATCATTTAGCTGGTCAGCACCTACACTCATCCAGAGTAATTTCCTTCTGCCCTTCACAGCTTTATCAAGCAAACTGTGTGTTAATAATATGTATACAGTGTGTCTTGGAGAGCCATCTCTTCGTCAGAAAAGATCAATATCTGCACAACTTCTGTTTAAGGTAGCCAGCTTCAAGGCTGCTCAGTGTCCCTCATCCTTATGGGGGAAAAACTCCATATTCCCTCAGAAGTCCTTTGCTCCAGTCTGCAAACTGAGCATCGCTGAAACTAAAAATGCAGCAACCTTTTTTCATACTCCGTATAACCTATTACGTGGAGAGTTCAATCTCATCCTGTCCAAGAGGTCCAGACTCGCCACACACACGTGAACCCCTGTGTTTTATAACAACTTATGTTCTGTTCCATTTGTAATGGCAACCAAGGACCACTCTGCCTCGGTAAACGTCTTTGTAGCACTGTATTTTATTGGGAATGCCATCTGGAGGATTCGGACATGTGTTTAACGACCATTTATCACATCCATGTCTTTTTTTTATTTCTAAAGCCTCGCTCGTGGTTTCTAAGCACTCCACATTTATTGCATTGTGGCTGGCAGCATAGCTTCAGAACGTGGCTGATGCACCCATATCTATAACATTTTACATCTTTAGTGAAACAATTCATTTGTCCTACATTCGTGTCACAACATCTACCCCTTACAGCTCCATAGCCACCGTAATGGCACTGGTAAATACTTTGGGTTTTCCACTCACACACTCCAAGACATATTGTGAGGAAATCCTCTGAAAAAAGCAGCTAATGCTTTCTATGCTCAGCCTCGAGTTGGATGAAAATGTGTGCCTCTTCACTTCCTGTTAACTAACAAGTGTCGTTATTTGTTATCTGGATCCTGTCTAGAAAAGTCTACATTGATTCATTTCGTTTTTGAGATACTCCACTGAGCAGCTGCTATACCTGATAGTGGTGTAAAAGCCTGCTGAAATGTACATGAGTTTCTCAGTTCCTTATGATGCATCCTGTACGTTTTTGCTTCACCTATCCCAACATCCAGGATTACGACAGCTTCTAACTCTACTATAAATGTCAACATATTCTCCATTGTCTGGGTTGAGACAGAGGTAATCTGACTAGAAGCTATAAAAGTGTGACTGCTCTAGACGAACCTTTCCCTGCATCTGTTTCAGCAAATTCCTATGAAAACTGCGTATTGTCTGCTGTTAAAGTCTTCATTTGTTTTGTTAAAGATTTAAAGGCCTTCTGTGAGGAAACACCCTGCTTATCTCTGACAGTGCGAAAAAATTTACCAACCAAAAATCAGAAACAGAATAAGAAAACTAGCAGAACAACTACAGGCACCCTAAAACAGCAACAAAAATGTTCTCAGTAACTTCGTCGATTAATCAACCATCTCGACTCTGAAACTCGTGTGCATAATGACGATAGAGCCGAATATAAGGCACGTTGTGGCCTGACAGCTTGCTTTGCATGCATCTTACTACATACAGGCGTGGTCTTCACTTGTATTACTTCTTAAGCGAGAAAGACTGACAGGTCCCACAGCCATTACAAACTACAGTTTTCAGTTCCTGCGACAATCTGATTTCCCAACCATATCCATGTACAAGAACAGAGTCAGGAAGCAAAATACTAAGTCCACTCACTACACTGTGTCGATGATAATGGTGACAGTCTTGTCATCGGTAGCAGCTGAATCATTCTCTCCACAGACAGCAGCCACTGACATTGCAATGTCGGAGTTAGGTATTGACTCAATGCTAACAGGTGGATTGGGCTGCTGATATGTCACGATTAAGTACAGTTCCCCTTCCAGAGCTTGGTATTCTGTGGTGATACTGGCTGGAGACAAACGGTGATCTGTCAGTGAAACATCTCTGGTTACGAAAGCCATTTATTCAAGATGGGTGCAGTGGCTGTATCGAAGCCAGAGATGTAGGCAGTGACCTTGTGTGATATAGTCAGCCATGGCCGCAGCAGCTTTCTTGCCTCAGTAATTGCCCACCAGAAAGGAGGCTTATGTGTGGTGGTATCAGGTTGTAGCATGCTGCATTAGCACAGCAAAAGAACACTGACACAGAACAGTGGTGCTTACTCGCCACAGACAATGAGAGTCAGATCTGGCTGCCGGCCTCTTCTGTAGCATCAGTGTAAAAACCACTAGAAATAGCGACATTAAACTGCAGCGTCCAGTGTGGCTGGTGACGATGGCATGCACCTATATTGGGCAATTGACAATAATAAACTGGGCCCACATGGAAGGGGGAAGGGTCGACACTAGCTGAAGAGCTAGATGGTCCCAGATCGAACCCATGGCCCAACAGAAAGAGAGCTATCAGCAGAAACTAGTCACCCAGTGAGTGACTTGACACTGTGATGGTGTCAAGTTCATGCCATGCAGAGTTACGCAGAGAGTTGCAGCTAATGCTGGTAAAGTCTGTCGACAAAAGCTGACCGTCCAGAGTGGCCGTGCGGTTCTAGGCGCTACAGTCTGGAACCGAGCGACCGTTACGGTCGCAAGTTCGAATTCTGCCTCGGGCATGGGTGTGTGTGATGTCCTTAGGTTAGTTAGATTTAATTAATTCTAAGTTCTAGGCGACTGATGACCTCACAAGTTAAGTCGCATAGTGCTCAGAGTCATTTGAACCATTTTTTTGACAAAAACTGGCTGCTTCATTTTGGACTGCAAGCGATCTGCCTCTTGTGGTGATTGGCTTGCGTCGACTTTGTCAATGGACATAATGAGCGCAACTGAACACTACCGAGACTGAGGGTCTAAATTGGATGGAATACACTAAGGTGACAAAAGTAATGGGATACCTCCTAAAATCGTGTCGTACCTCATTTTTCTCACAGCAACTTGACGTTGCATGGAGTCAAAAATTCGTTGCAAGTCCCTTGCATAAATATTGCGCCATACTGTCACTATAGCTGTCCATAATTACTAAAGTGTTGGCGTGCGGGATTTTATACGTGAACAGACCTCTTGGGTATGTCCCATCTATGTTCTGTGGGATTCATGTCGGGAAATATGGGTGCCAAATCATTTACTCGAGTTTCCAGATGGTTCTTCAAACCAATCGAAAACTACTGTGTTCTGGTGACAAGGCGCATCATCACCCACAAAAATTCCATTGTTGTTTGGGAACATGAAGTCCACGAATGGCTGCAAATGGTTTCCATGTAGCCGAACATAGCCATTTCTAACCAGTGACCAGTTCAGTTGGACTAGAGAACCCAGTATAATCCACGTAAACACAGCCCACACAACAATGCAGCCACCATCAGGCTGCAAAGTGTGTTGTTGGCAACCGGGGTCTATGACTTCCTGGGGTCTGCACTACACTCGAACCCTACCATCTGCTCTTACCAACTGTGGTAAGGACTCCTCTGATCAAGCCACGGTTTCACAGTTGTCTGGCGTCCAACTTATATGGTTGCAAACTCAGGATAGGCGTCGCAGGTGATGTGCTGTTAGCAAACGCTCGCGCGTCGATCGTGTGCTGCCATATTTCGGGGCACTATCCTAACGGATAAGTTCGTCCTACGTCCTACACTGATTTCTGCTGTTATTACACGCAGTGCTGCTTGTCTATTAGTAATGACAATTCTACTCAAACACCACTGCTATCGGTCATTATGTGAATGAATTCTGTCACTTCGTGGTGAGAGTCTGGTATTCACAGCACACACTTGACACTGTGCAGCGCTGCTGCTACGGTCGCAGGTTCGAATCTTGCCTCGGGCATGTATGTGTGTGATGTCCTTAGGTTAGTTAGGTTTAAGTAGTTCTAGGGGACTGATGACCTCAGATGTTACGTCCCAGAGAGCTCAGAGCAATTTGAACCATTTTTGAAAGTGTGGATCTCGGAATACTGAATCCCGTAACGATTTCCGAAATGGAATGTCCCATGCGTCTAGCATCAACCACCATTCCTCGTTCAGAGTCTGTTAATTCACGACGGGAACCTTTGCATATGAATCACCTGAGTGTAAGTGACAGCTCTACCAATGCACTGCCCTTTTATACCTTGTGTAAGCTATATTACCGCCGTTTGTAAATGTGATATCGCTACCCCATGACTTTTGTCATCTCAGTGTATATGTGAGCCGGGCTAGCTAGCATTTCCTGAACGGTAGTACTTTTGACATTCAAGCCGCAACAGGTTGGGGCAGCCGGTTAACCCTGGTTTTCCTGTCTGGTAAGATCCTTCATAAGCGCTGGCAATACAGTCCGGTATCACAACGTCGGCTTTCAGAGACAGTGTGCTGAATGAGTGTTCTTGTGTACTAGATATGCCGTCTTTCTCCAAACAACCTAGTTATTTGTCCTCTGAAAAGCTGTTGCCGTCAGTCGAGACTTGAATAGATTGGAAACGGACAAAACAGAACCTTTTTCATTGTTTACGTCATTTAAAGGTGATTAGAGTTTTAAAATATTAGCTATGTACTATAAACAGCTTAACAAGAATATTTCAGCGCCTCCTGCCAAATCTTCAACGTGGAAACGAACGAACGTCAAAATAATAATTTCGGAGCGCTCTCTCTGCGTTTATGGTGAGACCACTTCCAAAGAGAGCAGCACGCTTTTAAATCAGAATATAGGGCATTTGCTCCAGAAAATGAGAACAAAGCAAAGATACTAATCTCCGTCTGCAGAGCGACTGACACACTCTGCTGGCTGGGAATGGCCAGAGCGGGCTTCACAGGCAGCAAAGTAGAGGGAGGGAGGACTCGCTTTGAGACCAAACATACTCTCGCTGCGGAGCGAAATGAAACTAGTGCCGCTTACTGGACGGAACTGTTCCCATTCATATTAATCCTTATTCATTTTCGGTCTCTCTCCCCGCTCACTCCTCCTATTTTATCTCGAAAGCTAATCTTTTACAGTCTATAGAGGGTCCTGTGAAAACTCTGGCGTGGACGTGAAAAATCGCGCGCACACCAGAAATGCATTTCTGCAGTGCGGTGCTTTCCTTTAACGTTGCTGCCGCGGCGTGCCGGTTTTAATTTACCTCCGTAATATCGATACGTTTGTACGTTTGTTGCTAAAGAGGGCTAGCGCGCTCTGACAGAATACCTTCCTATTTATTTCTAAGGGGAAATACATTCATGCATTTAGCAAAAATTTTGTCTTTCTTTGACGTAAAGTGGGTAATTAAAATTTTGCATTTATGTAATAATAGGAAACGCAATCTATTGAAGTAGCGCCTCAGTGAGGATAAGTTATAAGTATTATTATTAGCACTCTGCTACAGAAACATTAGTTATTTACGTATACGGCGAAATAAGGAATATGTATTCATTATCTTTGTCCAGATTATACAATTTCCAATAAAATAACTGAGCCCCTCCAGGCACAATCCTGTCATTTTCTGTCGGAGTATGTCGCTCAGTTAATGTCTTTCCCATTTTTATGCACAGCAGGTAATGTTGAAATTCTCTTTTAGTCTACATGAACATATAGATTTCTCCGCTTCGTGTAGTGTTGCACTACATTCTGGAATTCACGTTGCACATTGAGATTCCAGTAGGAATTTCCATGTAGGAAAAGGCAGGAGTTGCTCTAGAGACAGTTGTAGGTTGGTTGTTGAGACTGTTGACCATGAGCTCTAGCTTTCGGAGTTATGTTCTTGTTGAGAAACGGCGGTGTGCCCGAATTCTGGGACTATCTCATCGTCTGTCAGTGAGCATCTTGATTCTGCCATTGCTTCCATCATTTTCTCTCCTCAGCAGCTTCCCTACTTTTACTAGGTACGATGGCAGTTACGTGGTATCCTGGAGTTAGCCTGAGAAATCCGAAATTGAGACTTGTCCTTGGACCGAGGGCTACGCTTTGTGTGTAATGATAAACTCCCTACGGCAATAGTATACTCGGCTGCAGAGAAACACAGTTCCAAGGTTGACGTCCCAAGCACTTTGAGTGCTTCGGCTTCGTATTTCGCACGGTAACGTTTGGAATAAGTATTTTCTGGTGTTCACTTTTTGTATTGAGGTATTGTTGCCTGAATGTCAGACTTGTGTCCTAGGTCACTTCAAGACATTTCGAGTATCAACTGTATTCTAAAGTACGACATTCTGTCGGCATGGTGAAGTCTGTCGTGATTTGGCTTCGTCTTCTTCTTTTTTTTTTTTTTTTTTTTTGGAAATATTTCCTCGCTCTTCAAAATAGTTATTATTGCTCTTTAAAAAATCTTTCGGTTATCATACAAACAATCATCAAATCACGTTACTATGATTGCAGTATGTTGTTGTTGTGATCTTCAGTCCAGAGACTGGTTTGATGCATCTCTCCACGCTAGTCTATCCTGTGCAAGCTTCTTCATCTCCCAGTACCTACTGCAACCTACATCCTTCTGAATCTGTTTAGTGTATTAATCTCTTCGTCTCCCTCTACGATTTTTACCCTCCACGTTGCCCACCTATACTAAATTTGTGATCCCTTGATGCCTCAGAACATGTCCTACCAACCGATCCCTTCTTCTAGTCAACTTGTGCCACAAACTCCTCTTCTCCACAATCCTGTTCAGTACCTCCTCATTAGTTATGTGATCTAATATTCAGCATTTTTTTGTAGCACCACATTTCGAAAGCTTCTATTCTTTTCTTGTCTAAACTATTTATCGTCCACGTTTCACTGCCATACATGGCTGCACTCCATACAAATACTTTCACAAGAGAGTTCCTGACACTTATATACTCGACGTTAACAAATTTCTCACCTTCAGAAGCGCTTTCCTTCCCATTGCCAGTGTACATTTTATATCCTTTCTACCACCATCAGTTATTTTGCTCCCCAAATAGCAAAACTCATTTACTACTTTAAGCGTCTCGTTTCCTAATCTGATATACTCAGCAACACCCGATTTAATTCGACTTCATTCCATTATACTCGATTTGCTTTTGTTGATATTCATCTTATATCTTCCTTTCAAAACACTGTCCATTCCGTTCAGCTGCTCTTCCAGGTCCTTTGCTGTCTCTGACATGTAATCGGAGAACCTCAATGTTTTAATTTCTTCTCCATGGATTTTAATATCTACTCCGAATTTTTCTTTTGTTTCCTTTACTGCTTGCACAATATACAGATTGAATAACAGCGGGGACAGGCTACAACCCTGTCTCACTCCCTTCCCAACCACTGCTTCCCTTTCATGCCCCTCGACTCTTATAAGTGCCATCTGGTTTCTGTACAAATAGTAAACAGCCTTTCGCTCCCTGTATTTTACTCCTTCGACTTCCGAATTTGAAAGAGAATATTCCAGTCAACATTGTCAAGAGCTTTCTCTAAGTTTACAAATACTAGAAACGTAGGTTTGCCTTTTCTTAATCTATTTTCTTAGATAAGCCGTAGGGTCAGTATTGCCTCACGTGTTCCATAATTTCTACGGAATCCGAACTGGTCTTCCCCGAGGTCGGCTTCTACCAGTTTTTCCGTTCGTCTGTAAGGAATTCGTGTTAATATTTTGCAGCCGTGGCTTATTAAACAGATAGTTCGGTAGTTTTCACATCTGTCAACAACTGCTTTCTTTGGGATTGCAGTATATTGACAAATTATTGACGCTGAATTACTTTCGATGTGAATATTAAACTCAGGTGAAACAGAAGTTATGTTATAGGCCCACACCACGGTAAGACACATGGAAACACTGAAAGACGTGCAAGCTTAAAAGTAAATACAGACGCTGTCCAAGCCGGTAAGTAATTTACCACGAATGGCACCTGTACAATCTCAGTTCGTAGCAATTGTCAGTTTTCTGCGTAGCTGAGAGTGCATTATGTGGCAGCTAAGTGACTTCGAAGGTGGCAAAATTGTTGTTGCTCGTATGGTGGATGCTTTCGTAACCAAGGTAGCCGAAATGCTTGGTGTTTAAAGAGGCACCATATCTGAGACAAATACCGGATACAGGAAAAGTGGGAAAAGAACATCCGCTAAGTCACAACGCAGACGAAAGTGGGCGCTGAGGGATCGCGACAGACGGTCCTTGAAGATGATCGTGACGGAAAATAGGGAGGGGGGGGGATTGTTCAAATGGCTCTGAGCACTATGGTACTTAACATCTGAAGAGGTCATTAGTTCCCTAGAACTTAAACCGAACTAACCTAAGGACGTCACACACATCCATGCCCGAGGCAGAATTCGAACCTGCGAACGTAGCGGTCGCAAAATAGAGGGGGGGGGGGGGGGGGGGTTGACTATAGGCGCATGGACACTGTGGAACTGAATGTCACACTCGCGAACATTGTTAGCTCCAAAACAATAGAAGGAGAGCTCCATAACGAGGGAACTGCAGGGTAATCTGGAATTCCAAAACAAGTCATCAGTGATGCAAATGCCCGTATAAGGGAAAACGCGGTGCAAAATAAATGAAATTTGAACTTTCGAGCAACGGAAGAAAGTCATTCGGTCGACTGAATCTCGTTTCACACTGTTCCAAACTTCCGACTGAGTATACGTCCCAGGAGTGAAACAGGTCGGGTGTTCGCTGGTGATTTGGGCAGCCCTATCGCAGTATCCCACAGGTCGCACGGTAACTTTGCAAGGTCACAAAGCTGCCAGGAATTACGTGAGCTAAGATTCGTCCCATGATGTAATTTTTGTTCCCCATTGGTGATACTGGTTTCCAATACGAGAGGACGCCTCTTGACACAACTGGCGTTGTCCAGAACTGGTTACGTGAGCACGAGAAATAATTGTCACAC
The DNA here is from genome assembly GCF_021461395.2 of Schistocerca americana. Taxonomy (NCBI): domain Eukaryota; kingdom Metazoa; phylum Arthropoda; class Insecta; order Orthoptera; family Acrididae; genus Schistocerca; species Schistocerca americana. The sequence continues at coordinate 494,374,662 of NC_060124.1, read as the reverse complement.
TTCCCCTAGCCAACACAGTTACCAGTACTCAACATTATTGAACTTTAGTGGTCTACTTTGGAGAGAAGTAAGCGTGATCGCTATCCAGTTCAGTCGTCTTGCCACTATTCTGCAATAACAATGGTGTAAGATTCTCTTGAAGAGCACACAGGGCTTGTATTCATGCATTCCGAGAAGACTGCGAGCCGTTTTGATTGCCAACGTGTTTCCTAGACCGTACTGGGTATTTCAAAGTGCCATGTTTTTCTTGCTCCCCTATTTTTTTCAAGCCCTGTATACTCGGCGCCCTATTTGCTTCACGATTTCTTGGGTGGAATGCGTACTCTAGAGTTTTTAATAGATTAGAGTTCAGATAATTCTCATCGTAGCAATTCGATAGCTCATCTAGAGCTGTTCTTAGATTCTTTTAATAGTTGCTCGAAGTTCCTCCTTTGTGCAGCTATGATATGAACTGAGTGCTGGGTCATTCTATGAAGAGACTGGCATAAGAGACTTGTGTAACCTCATTCTATTGTAAATGTAACCGCATAAGCTCATTTCTCTTTCTTCCTTGCAGGCTGGCAATGAACTCTGGTTGTGAAAAAAGGTACGAATATAAACAGCAATCAGAGGTCGTCTTTGTACTGTAGCGGGACTTTGCCACCAAATGTATAAGGATGACCAAATGAAGCGGGAAGACACCAAATGTAGTACGTGCTTGCCAGGAGGTGACGTATTAAAATTCGGCGAGAAATTTCCAATTGATTTATTGTTTGGAATTGCAGTGTCCTCGTTCACCTCGGTCTGCGTCACTGGGCCCCGCAACGCTGAGGAGGCACCCCAGCGGCCTGTGCAGTGCAGTGCTGTGTCGCCAGCCTTGCACGCCAGTGGAGTTGTGGCGCCGTCAGAAAGCTGGGAGTTGGCTCAGTGGTCTGCGTCCCTGCCGACTCATCGTTGTGAGCTGCAGGTGGCCAGTTGCGTCCTTCTTCTCGCCGGCGTGGCTGAGAACGCGGCCACAAGCAAGCGCCTGTGATGCGGCGTCCGAATGTGCGGCCCTCGCCTTGAGATGCCTCCGGCGTGTGTTGGAAGCCAGGATGACTGCCCGCGGTAGTGAGCTGTCGAGTGGAACGACACTGACTGGCTGCGGACGCCGCGTCAGCCTCAGACGGTCGAACCAACGACCCGCCGTGGACTGGGACTCTGTCTCCCCATCTGTTGCTGCTTGTAGCCCGGCGGTGTGACAATCCTCACCGTCCAGGAGAGCTGCCACATTTGAATGATTCTCGTTAGAAAACGGCACCTCTTTATACTTGGCTGTGCGCCTCTGTTTTGCCAAGCGCGCCGCTTGGCGTCCCGTATGCATAACACTTAGGTTGGCCAGTGGCCCCATTCCGCCTCTGACTTGCGCCATGGAAACTGCTGTGTGTGCCTTCTCAGGCAGTTCTATGCCCCTGTGGCCTCTATTTGCCTTCGCAACTGCTGGTATGAGTAACTCACTGCAATCCGGCCCGCACCTGGCTGTAACTTGTGCTCAGAATATCGCACAAAACTAACTTTCCCTATCCTAAACGGTGGTGCCGCTACAGTACCACGACTGGCAGGCATGTACCTTTGGACTGTCCTTAGCTGACCAGACAACTTGTCTTAGTGCCTCGAGGAGATATGAGTCTCATTTCGGACACTGCAAGGATTTTTCCGTGTTCGGCAATCTAGAACAGACTCGACTCGTGAGGGCAACTGTAGAGCCACGCGAAATAGACATAGCGGTCCAGCTCGCTAAAGCTGACATTTAGTGCCGGGTGTGATATGTACTAGTCTCATAGCTGATTTTCATCTGTGACTAGTTCTAAGAATTTAAAAGTTTGGACGTCACTAACGAAAGCTGTGATAGTAAAATCTCGAGTTTGCAAGATGTATGTGACAGAAAACACAAGCACTGCGTTTTATTACTTTTCAGAAAAAAAGTATACTCGCCAAATCGTTAAGATACATTCCTTGTATTTCACAATGACACTTTTGTGACACACAAATATAATTTTTTTTTTAATTTTGCGTTCAGTTTGCTGACAGATTGTTGAAACATGGACCTATAACGAAGCCGTGTGTCACCAGGTCCCGTGTGACAGTACTTCATTCAGATTCAAATTAAGTTCCTGTTCGTTGACACTCCATGTCAGCCGTATAGTTGATGTTCGTTAGATACGAAAGAAACCACTGGTGAGGTTTTGCCCTAATCCCGAAATTTTCCAACTTACGCAAAATTACAGAATGGGTCAGCAATCAAGCACTTCGCAAAGGAGATATATATTGCTTTCAACTTATCACTGTCACACACACAGATTATTAAATGGTATATTCTGTTTACTCGCTTTTCATTGAGCTAAATTGCAGGCCTGACATTAAAATATACATATTGAGACATGTTGCCCCTACCTTAGAAACATCGAAAATTTTAGTACAGAAATAATACACTACTGGCCATTAAAATTGCTATACCAAGAAGAAATGCAGGTGATAAACCGGTATTCATTGGACAAATATATTATACTAGAACTGACATGTTGTTACATTTTCATGCAATTTTGGTGCATAGATCCTGAGAAATCAGTACCCAGAACAACCACCTCTGGCCGTAATAACGGCCTTCATACGCCTGGGCATTGAGTCAAACGGAGTTGGATGGCACGTACAGGTACAGCTGCCCATGGAGCTTCAACACTATACCACAGTTCATCAATAGTAGTGACTGGCTTATTGTGACGAGCCAGTTGCTCGGCCACCATTGACCAGACGTTTTCAGTTGGTGAGAGATCTGGAGAATGTGCTGGCCAGGGCAGCATTCGAACATTTTCTGTATCCAGAAAGGCCCCTACAGGACCTGCAACATGCAGTCGTGCGTTATCCTGCTGAAATATAGGGTTTCGCAGGAATCGAATGAAGGGTAGAGCCACGGGTCGTAACACATCTGAAATGTAACGTCCATTGTTCAAAGTGCCGTCACTGAGAACAAGAGGAGACCGAGACGTGTAACCAATGGCACCCCATACCATCACGCCAGGTGATACGCTAATATGGCGATGACGAATACACTCTCCCAATGTGCGTTAACCGAAATGTCGCCAAATACGGATGCGACCATCATGATGCTGTAAACAGAACCAGGATTCATCCGAAAAAATGACGTTTTGCCATTCGTGCACCCAGGTTCGTCGTTGAGTACACCAGAGAAAGCGCTCATGTCTACGATGCAGCGTCAGGGGTAACCGCAACCATGGTCTCCTAGCTGATAGTCGATGCTGCTGCAAACGTCGTCGAACTGTTCGTGCAGATGGTTGTAGTCTTGCAAACGTCCCCATCTGTTGACTCAGGGATCGATACGTGGCTGCACGATCTGTTACAGCCATGCGGATAAGATGCCCGTCATCTCGACTGCTAGTGATACGAGGCCGTTGGGATCCCGCACGGCGTTCCATATTACCCTCCTGAACCCATCGATTCCGTATTCTGCTAACAGTCATTGGATCTCGACCTACGCGAGCAGCAATGTCGCGATACGATTAACCGCAATCGCGATAAGCTACAATCCGATCTTTACCAAGTCGGAAACGTGATGGTACGCATTTCTCCTCCTTACACGAGGCATCACAACAACGTTTCACCAGGCAACGCCGGTCAACTGCTCTTTGTGTATGAGATATCGGTTGGAAACTTTCCTCATGTCAGCACGTTTTATGTGTCGCTACCGGTGCCAACCTTGTGTGAATGCTCTGAAAAGCTAATCATTTGCATATCACAGCATCTTCTTCCTGTCGGTTAAATTTCGCGTCTGTAGCACGTCATCTTCTTGGTGTAACAATTTTAATGGCCAGTAGTGTACAATGCGCACTGTTCTCGTAACCTCGCTCTATGTTACGTGCCGGCCTGTTTGGCCGTGCGGTTCTAGTCGCTTCAGTCTGGAACCGCGTGCCCGCTACGGTCGCAGGTTCGAATCCTGCCGCGGGCATGGATGTGTGTGTTGTCCTCAGGTTAGGTGGGTTTAGGTGGTTCTAAGTTCTAGGGGATTGATGACCACAGATGTTAAGTCCCATAGTGCTCAGAGCCATTTGAACCATTTTTGAACTATGTTTCGTCATATCGATGCTTTTCAGTGATTAATAGCAGATTCACTAACTTGTTTCTCTATTTCCTGTATATTCGCAGTCGTTCTGGAATACCAGCTTCTAGAAATTCTTTCTCTGTGTGCCAGAAATGACTCTTAAATATTTTTCACGGCCGTCATGACGATTAACACTTCGATGCTCCCACAGAAGAGGTGTAACATGCCGAGACCCCTCTCTTCCTCCTCAGATGCTTCAGTTACATCTAACCGCAAATCCACAATAATACTCCAAGAGGTGGCGATTTCACAGGTATAATGCATGGATCAAGTCTAATATTTTTCAGTTTTTTGTGGCATTTACTTTCTTTACTTTCTACAGCTTCCCAGATAGCTGAGGGCATTAACACACCACTACCACGATTCGGAGAGGCGAGTCAGCCGCTGATCGAATCCGCCTCGCCGATAAATGACGAGGGCTGGTGTGGCGGTCAGCCTTGATTGGTTTGCAGGCGATTTACCCACATCCAATTAGCTAAATACCGACCTGATACCCACGTCTCACTTCAGATATACGCTACTCAAGACGTGATGTAAGATATGGCAGAAACGACATGTGGTTCGCATTGCATGTTCAGATGCATGTGGCCTTTTCTCCGGTAGGATTATTGGGGTAGGGTAAGACCGCACAAGTGACTGAAGTGACGTCCAATTGAAGAAACTTACGACAGGTAGCTGAACATCCCTCTTGAGGGACTCCCAGTAAATCATGCCACACGAGTTTACTTTACTTTTACCCAGCTATGTATGTATAATTGTGTTAATTACATTTATTACATTTCTGCGGTTTGAGGGGAAGAAGCACTACTGCATACTATCATTACGTTTCGTGCCTGTGTGTACAAATTATGTTTGGACATTTAAATCACGTAAGTCTACAGGAAAGGTCGTTTACTCTCACATGGTTATGGAAAAGCATTTTTTTTTAATGTCGTATTAGAGAATTTTTCACTTAGTTCTGTTCGAAATAACTAAAAGCTTTTCAATTCTTCATATTTAATTAAATGTCAATGCAGCTTGACAGCTACGTTTTCGACTAAAAATCGAAAAGTGAAGTGGACAAATCCTTAGTCGATGCACTCATCGCTTCTTTCAGTTATGTCAGTGATTTATGTGTGTTAAAATGTCAAGTTGTACACGGTTCAAAATTCTCGTTAGACTAAAGGTCCTCCGGTAAATGACCTTGTAAGTAATGCCAAACATCTGGCACTGACAAGTACACACCATGTCCTATAGGACCATGCTTCTAAAGCAGTGCCATATTCAGTCATTTGGTTGAGGACAGCTTTACCTTACATGTATGCCGGTATACGTGAAATTATTCCCTATATTTTGAAAGGTAATAGCCCTGATTTTTTGCTGTTTCTTGTCGAGAGCCAAACTATTTAAAATACATATCGATACGCTGACTCTACCATCTGCAAAGGAAGGCCTTAATCTTGTGAACGTTAAATTTAAGTACCGCACACTTTCATTTAATCGCATAAAGAAAGCAGTAATAAAGCAAAATCGATGCTTGATCCAAAATCTAGCGCTCAAACGTAAACCAAAAAGTACCACGCCACCGACAAACTAAGATGAAATTAATATTTTATATCAGCATATCAGCTATACTACCGTGAGTTTAGTTAAATAAACAGCAATGTGGACAAAAGTACCTACTTACCAACAGAGACATTTACAATATCCTGACATCAGCAGCCCATCATAATCGGATCGAAGAAAAATATCCTTGATCGAAATGGAACATCATCTGCAAGAAAGTGCACAATGTTCACCTCACGTCAGACGTCATATAGAAATGGTACATCATCATCAATGACGAAATCACAACCAATAAACAAATCCACAAAATACATCTTACTACAAACTTCCGGGCTCATAATGTTGATACATTGAACCACATACCCGTATTTACTTACGGACAAGAAGAAATTGGCATTGATCGACTGGACCACAGAAGCAGCTGTTAATATAACCAAACTGATAAGACGAAATATTCAGATGCCCGGGGACAAAGATCAACAATGCGATCTGTATGCTTGCGGTACTACAAGATATGTAACACATCACCGAGCAGCAACGTACTATCACTATTTAATACACACTGAAAATTAACTCTGGCAAATCATGACATTGACAAATAGAAGGAAAAATTTGGCAAACTGCTAAAAATTATGACCATACCACATGTACAACAAGAAGGAGGGATAGAACAAGATGACGATTGTAATGGGTCTTGCCTCCTCAAAACTTTCGTACTTCAGTTGGAATGTACGATGCCGTATAAATTTCTGCCTGATTTCAGTTAATTTTTATGCTTAGATTGTATGCTCCACATCTATAGTTAAGTTCGCATAGGTCTGATCACCAAAACACTATTTTTCTAATAATGCAATTTTATTTTTGATATCGATCCACTTAACAGCATCGATCTTGAACCATTCAAATTAGTAAGCACAATTGTTAGCTAAAATGAGGCAAAAACCATTTTACAGTGAAACTAACATTATTGCGCTTTAGTTTTCAAAAAAATGGTTCAAATGGCTCTGAGGACTATCGGACTTCACTTCTGAGGTCATCAGTCCCCTAGAACTTAGAACTACTTAAACCTAACTAACCTAAGGACATCATACACATCCATACCCGAGGCAGGATTCGATCCTGCGACTGTAGCGGTCGCGCGGTTGCAGATTGTAGCGCCTAGAACCGCTCGGCCACTCCGGCCGGCTTTAGTTTTCATGTAAACAAAATTTCTGTTTGCAATTTTAACTTTTCTAATTTTACTGTCGACAATTCAATCTAAAATTATACAAAGACAGGAAGCTGATAACTTTTATATTGTCATAATATGCTACCTTCATTTTTAATTACTAGGCGCATAAATCTCAAACAGTTATCCTAGAAAACATTACATAAATTATACCTGACAAATAATTTCAATTAAGTCAGCCTTAATGAAATTCATTTGAACTGCTTCTTTTCCTAGAAGTATGTACGTGATACTTACAGAAACTTTACGCACCGAACAAGCTGTAATAGTCTCAGTAGTCATCGAGACGGGTACGTGTAACTATCAACTTCTTTCTGATGTGTTCAAATGCTGCATAATGAACTTACGTAACAAATGGTGTTGTAGAAAGTATCAACGAATCATGAATAAATACTGATGTCAAAAAGCAACAATATTCCAGTGACTTCTACCAAATCAGGAAATCTTGGGTCTATTAATTGGAAATCATAAACAAGACAAGTAAGTACAATCTTTCTCTCCTGACGAAATTATACAAATATGATAACGTTAGAACAGTTAGTTCTACGTAGGATATTTACTTTCTGTATACGTGCGTACATTTTGACATTAAGGAATATGTAACATTATACGATCAACAACTGGTAGGGACGTTGCTCTGATAGAAAGCGTGAATCTTTTTAATCTGCCGAACACAAAAGATATTTTTTGTGTCCTACTTGATGTTAATATATCTATGTTATGTTACTAAACTGTACAATTACTATTAATAAATTATGTTGGAAAACATAACTGCATCAGAGTATTTCCTGCGCTTGTAAAGTTCCCCACTATAGAAATGAACAGCCACAGTGCATATCTCGGTTATGCTCCAAACCGTCTCTATTGACCTTGATGTCGACGGGACGTTTAACTGTAATCTGCCTTCATTCTTTTCCGCACCAAAGTAGACCCACTTGTGAGTGTTGTAACGTGCGACATGTTCCTGTTCTAACATTCAAAATGCCTGTAGTTTCAGTATCTAAGGAATGCAGCTTCAGTCTTCTGTACTGCTTAATAAAAGTAAACTACTTCGAACTTGTCGTGTAAAAGCTTTTTAACGCCATTTATTGATGACAAGTCTTTTCACCGCGGCTTTGCGAGGGCAAGTGTTCGACACAAACGTTGCATCGTCCCTCTTTTGTCTGTCCACCTATTCATATCCCCGTCTCTTTGTGGAACGCTTACGAATTTCAGTCCCTAACTGAAAATGAAATAATGTGGACAGTCTTTGCAGTGCCATATCCATAGTGTGGTGCTATGTTGACGGCTATCATTTTGATTCTGTTATCAAATGTTCTTAACAGTTAAAATCTGTCCGAAGCGTTCCCAGCTGTAAGGATATCCTTACACTGTTTCGACAATTGGGGGATATGTATCGATCGTCGTGGCATATGTATCGATGATTAATTTAATACTCCACCACGTGTCTGCCCGTCTCCTCCTTGCCTCCCTCTCTCTCTCTCTCTCTCTCTCTCTCTCTCTCTCTCTGTCCACCTCATCCTCCCACCTCTATCCATCCATCTCCTCCTCTTCACTCTCTCTCCATCTCCTCCTCACCCTCTGTCTATATCCTAATTCCATCTCTCTGTCCAATGTCCTCCTCTCCACACTCTCTCTCTCCTTCTCCCCTTCCCTCCATGTCCACCTCCTCCTCCCGTCTTTCTCTGTTAATCTCCGCCTCTCACTATCACTCTTACCCCCTCTTTGTGTCCAACGTTTCCTCCCTACACTACTCTGTGCAACAGATGTGGAGCATTCATTTACTCCAATATGTAATAGATAATGAAAGTGACACATCGGTAAAATGCCTATCCCATGTAAAAATGGTTCAAATGGCTCTGAGCACTATGGGACTCAACTGCTGTGGTTATAAGTCCCCTAGAACTTAGAACTACTTAAACCTAACTAACCTAAGGACAGCACACAACACCCAGCCATCACGAGGCAGAGAAAATCCCTAACCCCGCCGGGAATCGAACCCGGGAACCCGGGCGTGGGAAGCGAGCTTATCCCATGTAATCGAGATCGCAGCGTAGGAGTTAGAACAATTCACAGACAGATTTAAGTAAATTGTAGAGCACGTCTGTAGATACATCATCCACATTAAGAAAAGTATTTCGCAATATAAACAACTGACTGTAATATTTATTTAACTGAAGACTTGATTGTACATGATGTTTTTAATTATACTTCCAGGCGATATGATATATAAATTCTAGATTGAGCCCGCCGTAGCTCAAGCGAGGTGCTGTGTTCATGTTTCTATGGAAACGCCGCAGTGGTGTTGATGCTACGTTGACAGGTAGCACTTTCACTTTGTAGTCGATGCACCTTCGCAGTTGAAAGCTATCTGAATCTTTCCCAACTGTCAGGATTTTCCTTACGCTCTATCAAATGTGGACGTCTATTGTCGCCATAGTACATGGACCATCTAATATGTGTACCATGTGTCTGTCCATCCTTTTCATCCCCATCTGTCTGTTCTTCTCCCACATCATCATCTCTCCACACCCATCTCCTCTAGCTCTGTCCATTTCATCTTTCCCCTGGCTATGACCATTCCATCCTGACCCTTGTCTGTCCACATCCTCCTCCTACCTGGTCCCTCTGTCCCTCTCCTCGCTCCCTTTCTCTCCATCATCCACTCCTTCCCCTCTGTCTGACCATTTCCCTGACTATTTCCTCCTCCCCTCTTTCTATCATCTCTTTCTTCCCCTCTCTCTGTCCATTTCCTCCTTGTAGTCTCTCTTTCTCCACCCACTGCTCCTCATCTCTTTGACTGCCCCATCCTTCTCCCTGTCCTTCTCCTCTTCCCCACTCCATCTGAAAACCTCCCCAATCTCTCAGAGCAACCCTGCCCCTTCTCTCTCTATCTCCTCCTCTTCACTCTACCTGGCAACGTCTTCTTCCCCCTTCTGTTCATCTCCTTCTAACCTCTGTCTGTACACCTCGTCCTCTTCGTCCTCCACCTCCCCTGTTTCTTCTCCTGCCCTCTCTCTCCCTCTGTCAGTCACTTTCTTCCCCCCTCTCTCTTTGTCCACCTAACGCTCCCTCCTCTGTCTGTCCATATACTCCACCCACTCTCTCTGTCTCTAACTCCTACCCCTCTCTCTGTTTCCATCTCTTACTTATCCCCCTAATAAATACGTCCACATCATTCTCTCCCCTCTCTCACTCTCCACCTCAACCTTTCCCATCCACATGCATAGACAATGCAATGCAGACGACTATTAACTGTACGTTGCACCTGTAGGACAGAGCAGCCTATGTAATGAGTTAAAAAACTGGTTTTCAGCCACATCTCTACTCTCTGGGAGCTAGGGAGGTTCTACCCTTCTACCCCCAACCCTCCTCTACACTTGTTGCTCCCCCAGTAGGAAATAGTGTGTGTACCTAGACTGGTTGAAATAGATCCAAGGATTTAGGAGGAGATGGACATGCACACTTACTGCGTATATATAGATGTATGCTGTTGTGTATATGTAATGATATACAACTGCATCTGCCGTGCAGGGCTAGCGCCTTTGAATAGTAAAAGTCCTCAGTCCTGGGTTCGAACCGCTCCAATCATTAAATTCTGAATAAAAATCACTAGCAATGGCGGCCGAAGACTTGCGGTATATGATGTTAGTCTCTTTCCGTTAACGGCCTTGTGAAAGAGGTGGGAGGAGCGGACAGAGGTTCAGGGACCTCTCCTGTCTTTGGAGTGGGAAACTGCCCCTGAAAACCGCAAGAACCACCAATGATCGACGGCATGAGAACGCAGAAGGCAATGAAAATCACTGCATTAAAGATACATATGCATATCCACAGAACATGTGGCCAGTAATTGAATAACTGCCATGATGATCTCCCCATTGACAAATCTTTCCGGACTAGTCTCCCACAAGGATCTCCAGGAGTCGACTGGCAAGGGGGAGGTGATCATGAGAAAAAGACTAAATAACCAAAGAAGGCTAACGCTCTACGTGTCAGGGAGTTTGAAGTTTTGATGATGTAGTGAAGCTAGAAAATCTGAAAATGAAAATTCAGAGACTCTGTCTAGATATGGTTGGAGTGAAGTGAAATGGAAAGTAAACAAGGATTTAGCGACAAATTAATATAATGGTGTATCAAGAGCAGCATGAAATTGTATTACAAGAATAGGATTCGTTACAAATTGGTCGGTAGGGCAGAGAGTGAGGTACCGTGAACAATCCAGTGATAGAATTGTTTTTATCAAAATCGACAACAAACAAACACTGACAACAATAGTTCAGGTATACAAGCCAATGTCGGAAGCAAAAGATGAAAGGACAAGGAAGTAGATGAGGAAAGCAGATGAAACTCTAATAGCAATGGGGTACTGAAATGCAATTGTAGATAAGAGAGCAGAAGAAAGAATTACGGGAGAATATCGGCATGTTAGAAGGAACGAGAGGAGAGAAAGACTAATTGAGTTCTGTAACAAATACGCTAGTAATAGCGAATACTCTATTTAAGAAACACAAGAGGAGGAGATATACTTGGAAAAGACTGGGAGATACGGGAAGATTCTAGTTTGATACACCATGGTCAGGCAGAGATTCAGAAATGACTTATTCGATTTCACTGCACACCCAGGAGCAGATAGAGATTAAGATCATAATTCAGTAATGATGAAAAGAGGGCTGAAGTTTAAGAGACGAGTCAGGAAGAATCAATGTGCAGAGAAATGGGTTACGGAAGTACGAAGAAATGAAGAGATACACCTGAAGTTCTCTGGTTCTATAGGTACTGCCGTAATGAATAGCTCAATAGGCAGTTAACTGGAAGAGAAACGCTCGTCGCCAGCCAGTGTGGCCGAGCGGTTCTAGGCGCTGCAGTCTGGAACCTCGAGACCGCAACGGTCGCGGGTTCGAATCAAGCCTCGGGCATGGATGTGTGTGATGTCCTTGTGTTAGTTAGGTTTATGTAGTTCTAAGTTCTAGGGGACTGATGAACTCATAAGTTAAGTCCCATAGTGCTCAGAGCCATTTGAGCCAAACGCTCGTCACTAAAAAGTGCAGTCAGAGAAGTTGGAAACAACATGTAGGTACAAAGACTGTAACTGCGAAGAAACGATGGATAACGGAAGAAACACTTCAGTTGCTCGACGAAACAAGGAAGAATGAAAATGTGGGGAGAAATTCAGGAATACAAAACTACAAGTAACTTAGGAACGAAACAGATAGGAAATTCAGGGAAGCTAAGGCAAAATGCTTGCATGAAAAATGTGAAAAAAATGAAAAAAGAAATGATTTTCAGAAGGACTGACTCAGCATGTAGAAAAGCCAAAACGATCTTCGGTGAAATTAAGAGTAAGGGTGGTAACATTAAGATTGCAATGGGAATTCCACTGTCAAATACAGAGGATAGGTAGGAAGAGGGGAAGACTTGTCTGAAAAAAAAAAATGGCTCTGAGCACTATGGGACCTAACATCTGAGGTCATCAGTCGCCTAGAACTTAGAACTACTTAAACCTAACTAACCTAAGGGTATCACACACAGCCATGCCCGAGGCAGGATTCTAACCTGCGACCGTAGCGGCCGCGCGGTTCAGGACTAAAGCGCCTAGAACCGCTCGGCCACAACGGCCGGCTGACTCGTCTGAAGATCTCATAGAAGAAGGAAGAGGATAGACAGTGAAGAGGCAGGGAATCAAGAATTAGAAACAGAATTTTAAAGTGCTTTGCAGGATGTAAAATCAAATAAGGCAGAAGGGATACATAACAGTACACTGCAAATTCTAAAACAATGTTCGTAGGTGGCTATAAACCGACTATTCACATCGGTGTTTAGAATCTGTGAGACTTCTGATATACCATCAGACTTTCGGAAAAAAACTTTATCCGCATAATTTTGAAGATAGCAAGAGCCGTCAAGTGCGAGAATTACTAAACAATCAGCTTAACAGCTGATGCCTTCAAGTTGCCAACGAGAATGACATACAGCAGAAAGGAAAAGAAAATTGTGTATCAGTTAAATGACGATCAGTTTGGCTTTAGGAAAGATAAAGGCACCCCAGAGGCAGTTCTGACGCTGCGGTTGCTAATGGAAGAAGACTGAAGAAAATTGAAGACGCGTTCATATGGTTTGTCGACCTGGAAGAAGCGTTCGACACCATCAGATAGTGCAAGGTTTTCGAAATCCTGAGATAAGTATGGGTAATCCACAGGGGAAGACGGGTAATATACAATATGTACAGCAACCAAGAGATAAATATAAGACTAGAAGACCAATAACGATGTGCTCGGATTAAAAAGGGTGTAAACTGGGATGTAATCTTTCGAAGCTACTGACTCTGTATATCGGAGAAGGAATGACGGAAAGGTCAAAAGTGGGGTTAAAATTCTAGGTGAAAGGACATAAATGATAAGATCAGCTGATGAAATTGGTGTCATCAGTGAAAGTGAAGAAGAATTACAGGATCTGCTGAATGGAATGAAGCGTCTAATGAGTGCATGATATCGATTGAGAGTAAATCGAATAAAAATGAAATTAAATGAGAAGTAGCAGAAATGAGAGCAGCGAGAAACTTAACAGAAGGAGTGGTTCCATTCTGTTACTGACCATCTGGTACAGCAACCGGTTAAGAATTTCTAGAAATAAGACAGTCTCGGTTTCAAGATGTTCACAGAATATTTTTTCCTTCCTTAGCAGCCATGAATCCGTTTCTGCAGGTTGACGGTTTTATTAACGCTCATCCTGCATAAGTTGAACAGAGATGAAGCGGGAACCATTCTTCATGCTTGATGTATTCCTCGACGGTGATGGCACCATCCAGCAGGGTAACTAGTAGTCCAAGTCACAAGGACAGATTCGCTTTACAGTGGTTTTAGGATAATAGTGATCTCACGCTGATGTTTCGCGTCCATTACAAAAAAAAAAAAAAAAAAAAAAAAAAAAAAAAAAAAAAAAAAATGGTTCAAATGGCTCTGAGCACTATGCGACTTAACTTCTGAGGTCATCAGTTGCCTAGAACTTAGAACTAATTAAACCTAACTAACCTAAGGACATCACACACATCCATGCCCGAGGCAGGATTCCAACCGGCGACCGGAGCGGTTGCTCGGTTCCAGACTGTAGCGCCCAGAACCGCACGGCCACTCCAGCCGGCGTCCATTACCCAGTGACCTTCAATTTACGGTTATTACGTGATTCGTGTGTAGGTATCTGGTGTCACGTAGCTCTGGAAACCTACTAAGGACTTATCGAATCCAATTCACATAGAAAGGTTATTGCATTGTTTTTCAAAGGAGGACAAACATGCTGTTAAATAGATGGTCATAATGTACTGGGTCATGAGTGTATATTACAAGAAGAGACGTATCTGTTAACTGATCTTAAGTAACAAAGAATCAGTGGGACTAAATATAATTTTCTTACTCAAACTAGAAGCGAAACAGCTCCATCTTTTTCTATAAATCAAGCCTATCCTACAGGTGGTGAAACCTACATTTCTAACCCACTCGATTATGATGACATATCTAACGCTTTGTGTTGGGCGCAGCAGCATCGGGACAGGTATACAGGGTGGTCAGAAAATGTGTGAAATGCTTGTAGGAATGTTACAGGGCAGGTCGTACTGAGGCATAAATGTTAAGAAACAAATTCGATACGTTGCTCCGTTTCCGAGTTATTTAGCATAGAATTTACTGAATCGGGGCGGTCACGCGCTCACAGTCAAGCGGCCTGCCAGGGGCCGTGTTGCCCAACGAGTGCTTTGTCTCGTTAGATGAAACTTGAATTTACGCGCGCGACGATCTGATTGGCTATCTTCAATGCTAAATAACTCGGAAACGTCGTAACGTATCGAATTTTTTTCTTAACATTTATGCCTCAATACAACCTGCCCTGTAACATCCCTACAAGCATTTCACACATTTTCTGACCACCCTGTATAAGCTGTACAGTGCATGATGGATCCACGAAATACGCACAAAATTGTTCGTCAGTATTTCTAAAAAGCTGTTCACTGAATTTTTCATATAGTTTCCCGAAATCACTATCGCTGTTCTTAAAAACATTCCTATTCAGTCAACATGAAGTAACAATTGAAAACTGGTACCATGCAATGACTCGAAGCCGGATTTCCTACTGATCACGTATCACGGACACAAAAGCTAACCTAACCTCTGCAACCAGGCATGAGAACAGCCTGCTTCCGACCTTCAGGATGGATAGGAGGAGCTGGCCACTGTTCGCGAACAGCTGAGCGTATTGATGGCCGCGGTCAGCCGTCTTCAGGCTGCTGCCTCGGAGTGTAGCGGCAGTGGGGAGTCCGGTGCGTCGCATGGTACACCCCAGGTGTTACATGCTTCACCCACGGTCCCTGCTGTCGAGACATCTTCGAAGGTACCGGACGCGGTTGTGCCACCCTCTCCCCAAGGGGAGTGGAGGGTTCAGCGGCGTTCGCGGCGCACGAGGCGGAGGGCCAATGTAGAGGTTGGCCGTGTGGCATCGCCCGCTCTGCTTGTGAGTGGACATGTGGCCGCTCTTTCAGCAAGGTCCGAGCAGGCACACAGCGGGAGGGCTTTCTTAGTGACTGGGAGCTCCAATGTTAGGCGGGTGATGGAGTCCCATAGGGAAATAGCGGAAATCGGTGGCGACAGAGAGCAGTAGGTGCACCCGACTGCAAATTGTTGCCCATGTCGGCACTAATGACTCCTGCTGTCTGGGTTCAGAGGTCATCCTCAGTTCATACAGATGGCTGGTGGAGTTGGTGAAGGCGGAATGCCTCGCTCGCGGGGTGGGATCTGAGCTAACTATTTGTAGTATTGTTCCCAGAACCGATCGCGGACCTCTGGTTTGGAGCCGAGTGGAAGGCTTAAACCAGAGGCTCAGACGATTCTGCGGAGATCTGGGGTGCAAATTTCTCGACCTCCGCTATCGGGTGGAGAAATGTAGGGTACCCCTGAATAGGACAGGCATGCACTACACGCAGGAAGCGGCTACAAGGGTAGAGGAGTACGTGTGCAGTGCATATGTGGGTATTTTAGGTTAGAGAATTCCCTCCTTAGGCTCGACAAGACGCTTCCTGAGAATCAACAAGGCAGTAGTAGGCAAAACCCAACAGCGAATATTATTTTGCTAATATTAAACTGCAGGAGTGTCTATAGAAAGGTCCCAGAACTGCTCTCATTAATAAACGGTCACAATGCCGACATAGTACTAGGGACAGAAAGTTGGCTGAAACCAGATGTAAACAGTAATGAAATTCTAAACTCAGATTGGAATGTATGCCGCAGAGACAGGCTGGACAGTGAAGGGGGAGGTGTGTTTATAGCGATAAAAAGTGCAAGTATCGAAGGAAATTGACGGAGATCCGAAATGTGAAATAATTTGGGTGAAGGTCACAGTTAAAGCAGGCTCAAACATGGTAATTGGTTGTCTCTATAGTCCCCTGGCTCCGCAGCTGTTGTGGCAGAACACCTGTAGGGAAATTTGGAAAATATTTCGAGTAGATTACCCGACCATGTTATAGTTCTGGGTGGAGATTTTAATTTGCCGGATATAGACTGGGAGCCTCCAATGTTTATAACGGGTGGCAGGGACAAAGAATCCAGTGAAAATTTTTTAAGTGGATTATCTGAAAACTACCTTGATCAGTTGAATAGAAACCGACTCGTGGCGATAAGGTATTAGACCTATTGGTGACAAACAGACACGAACTACTTGAAACAGTTATCGTAGAACAGGGAATCAGCGACCATAAAGCGGATATTGCATCGATGATTACTGCCGTAAACAGAAGTGTTACAGAAGATAGGAAGATTTTTCTGTTTAGCAAAAGTGACAA
Organism: Schistocerca americana; assembly: GCF_021461395.2. Classification (NCBI taxonomy): domain Eukaryota; kingdom Metazoa; phylum Arthropoda; class Insecta; order Orthoptera; family Acrididae; genus Schistocerca; species Schistocerca americana. The sequence continues at coordinate 494,357,934 of NC_060124.1, read as the reverse complement.
AAAGCATATTTCAGAGTACTTGACGGCTCATCACAAAAGTTTTGGCTCCAGTACAGATAGTGTTGAGGATCACTGGACAAAGCTGAAAACCATTGTACAATATACATTAGAAGATTATGTGCCAAGCAAGATCGTATGAGATGGAAAAGAGCCACCGTGGTACAACAACCGAGTTAGAAAACTGCTGCGGAAGCAAAGGGAACTTCACAGCAAACATAAACATAGCAAAAGCCTTGCAGACAAACAAAAATTACGCGAAGCGAAATGTAGTGTGAGGAGGGCTATGCGAGAGGCTTTCAGTGAATTCGAAAGTAAAGTTCCATGTACTGACTTGGCAGAAAATCCTAAGAAATTTTGGTCTTATGTCAAAGCAGTGGGTGGATCAAAATAAAATGTCCAGACACTCTGTGACCAAAATGATACTGAAACAGAGGATGACAGACTAAAGACCGAAATACTAAATGTCTTTCTCCAAAGCTGTTTCACACAGGAAGACTGCAGTGTAGTTCCTTCTCTAGATTGTCGCACAGATGACAAAGTCGTAGATATCTAAATAGATGAGAAAGGGATAGAAAAACAATTAAAATCGCTCAAAAGAGAAAAGACCTGATGGGATACCAGTGCGATTTTACACTCAGTACGCGAAGGAACTTGCCCCACTCCTTGAATCGGTGTACCGTGCGCCTCTAGAAGAGCGTAGCGTTCCAAAAGACTGGAAAAGGGCACAGGTCACCACGTTTTCAAGAAAGGACGTCGAACAGATGTGCAGAACTATAGACCTATATCTCTAACGTCGATCAGTTGTAGAATTTTGGAACACGTATTATGTTCGAGTATAATGACTTTTCTGGAGACTAGAAAACTACTCTGTAGGAATCAGCATGGGTTTCGAAAAAAAAAGGATCGTGTGAAACCCAACTCGCGCTATTCATCCACGAGACTCAGAGGGCCATAGACACGGGTTCCCAGGTAGATGCCGTGTTTCTTGACTTCCGCAAGGCGTTTGATACAGTTCCCCACAGTCGTTTAATGGACAAAGTAAGAGCATATGGACTATCAGACCAATCGAAGAGCCCGCATCTCGTGGTCGTGCGGTAGCGTTCTCGCTTCCCACGCCCGGGTTCCCGGGTTCGATTCCCGGCGGGGTCAGGGATTTTCTCTGCCTCGTGATGGCTGGGTGTTGTGTGCTGTCCTTAGGTTAGTTAGGTTTAAGTAGTTCTAAGTTCTAGGGGACTTATGACCACAGCAGTTGAGTCCCATAGTGCTCAGAGCCATTTGAACCATTTGAACCACCAATCGAAGAGTTCCTAGATAACAGAACGCCGCATGTCGTACTCAATGGAGAGAAGTCTACCGAAGTAAGAGTGATTTCAGGTGTGCCGCAGGGGAGTGTCGTTGGACTGCTATTAACAATATACATAAATGAACTTGTGGATAACATCGGAAGTTCACTGAGGCTTTTTGCGGATGATCCTGTAGCACATCGAGAGGTTGTAACAATGGAAAATTGTACTGAAATGCAGGAGGAACTGCAACGAATTGACGCATGATGCAGGGAATGGCAATTGAATCTTAATGTAGACAAGTGTAATGTGCTGCGAATACATAGAAAGAAAGATCCTTTATCACTTAGCGACAATATAGCAGGTCAGCAACTGGAAGCAGTTAATTCCATAAATTATCTGGGAGTAGGCATTAGGAGTGATTTAAAATGGAATGATCATATAAAGTTGATATTCGGTAAAGTACATGCCACAGTGACATTCATTGGAAGAATCCTAAGGAAATACAATCCGAAAACAAAGGAAGTAGGTTACATTATACTTGTTCGCCCACTGTTTGAATATTGCTCATCAGTGTGGGATCCGTACCAGATAGGGTTGATAGAAGAGATAGAGAAGATCCAACGGAGAGCAGCGCGCTTCGGTACAGGATCATTTAGTAATCGCCAAAGCGTTACGGAGATGATAGATAAACTCCAGTGGAAGTCACTGCAGGAGAGACGCTCATTAGCTCGGTATGGGCTTTTGTTGAAGTTTCGAGAACATACCTTCACCGAGGAGTCAAGCAGTATATTGCTCCCTCCTACGTATATCTCGCGAAGAGACCATGAGGATAAAATCAGAGAGATTAGAGCCTACAAAGAGGCATACCGACAATCTTTCTTTCCACGAACAATACGAGACTGGAACAGAAGAGAGAACAGGTGGCTTGCAGAGTATGGATGTAAATGTAGATGTGGACAGCCGTGTCAGATTCTGCAACATGGCGTCACGAATGTGCTCTAGAGGGGCACTGCGTCAGCACACCAATCTCCCGACCGTTTCCGGCTTTTCAGACTTCAGAGCCGCCATTTCTGATGCTTGCATAACGAGGCTGAGTGGATCCCGTTCCAGTCCTCCTAACAAGAAAAAAGACCCTTGTGGTAACGGGAATTGAACACGAGTCTTCCGCATGGCAACAGAAGTGCAGACCAGTCAGCTACCGAGTCTGATACTTTTACAAATATTGTTGATCTTTTTTTATCCTGAGCTTTTTTCCCTGAGACATTAAGTTATTCTATCTTGAAAACAAAAATGAATCATTCGCAGAACTAAAACTATTCTTTCCTAAAAACAAAATAAAAATTCTTCTTTCAAACTAAAAGGTTCTTCACTTCTCAAAGTTAAATATTTTAATTCTTAAAAGTAAGTTATTTTTCTTAAAACGCTACAAATTTTACCATTCTTGGGGACTGAAATAATCTTAATGGCCCAGTAAAGGATATTAGCACTTGAAGATGGTGGTCAGTTCTCGTTGAATTACGCCCGACTTTTCCCATTAGAGAATATCAACAGCTTTTGTAGCGTTTCACGCGTTTGCTGCCAATCTTTTGTTCCATGATGTACTGTTGCTGCTGCAGGTACGATTGAAAAGTACAAAACTGCGGTTGTGAAGTAGCGGAAGAAATCTGAGACTTACCAAATATGAGGCCGTAGTTCAGCACCAGGGAAAATTTACTCATCTACCTGGAGGGCTGGCCGCTCTGGCCGAGCGGTTCTAGGCGCTTCAGTCCGGAACCACGCTGCTGCTGCGGTCGCAGGTTCGAATCCTGCTCCGGGCATGGATGTGTGTGATGTCCTTAACTTAGTTAGGTTTAAGTAGTTCTAAGTTCTAGGGGATTTATGACCTCAGATGTTAAGTCCCAAAGTGCTCAGAACCATTTGAACCATTTGTCACAGCCTCTTTTCTCTGTTATAACTCAACACATGTAAACTGTCATATTTTGTAAACATCATAACGCCTATAAGTTTAATAAACCCACAGCCCTATCGCATCTAAAACGTACCTCTCTTTCTTGAAGTCCTTTCATCCTGTATCATTGAATCCCAGCCAAAACTGTTATTTAAGTACATTTCTGCCACTGATGGCACCATAATTATTGTATTAAAGGTATGCCACATGTTACTGATTACATAAAAGAATATGAAATTTAAGCTATATAAACTTAACAGAAAAATATTTGTGTACCACTTGAAATATTTGTTCGAACGCATGTATTCAACAACTCAAACAAAGATCTCCACAATCCTTCGAAACTTATTCTGAAATAATAATGTTTTGTTATGTATTCTTTCTATTTCGAGATAATGTTTCTGGTTTGCTACATGTTCTTCGCATCTAGTAGTTCCCAGACACCATCTTGTTTACGGAGTATGGCAGTTTACACGTGATGTATTACGATAGGGCAAGGAGCCTGTGAGCACTGGAGGTATTCTGTTTTAGTTTTATGATTTTCACATTTAGATATACGTTTAGTTTTTCGCCAAAAACCTCCCCAAAACAACGGTCTGAAATTGTGTTTCTCTTTCTCCACTAGATAGTGCCACGTTACCCCAAAATCGTAACAGAGCACACACATATCTTTAACACTTGTAAATCCACATGATGTTGAAGGTTTAAACCTTCGAAGCTCGTTGCTGGTGTAAATAAACAGTAACTGGTAACAGTAAATTTGATGTTTCATTCGATATCAATAAGTCAGTGTAAAGCCTAACCTTAAATTTTCGCATTTGAAGTTAAAATTTCGTAACAGATTAAAATAGTGTGACGGACTGGGACTCGAACACCGATCTTTGCTTTTTGGAAGCAGTGCTCCTAATCAGAGTATACTCCTGTTTAGGATGAAAGATTCGTTCTGAATTGCGCAAGGCCTGGGACTACAATTTGTCTTAACGCAATTGTACACAGCGAGACAATGGATACAAATAATGTCGAGCACGTGTCTTACTTATAAAACAAAACCAAAATAGACTGCCGGCAGTTGGGATTGCTAAGATACAGAAAACTAGGAGCAGTAGACCAAGTCGTAGAACCACCGTCAACAATTGTAGCGGAGTGCGGGGGCGATGATCGTCTGCGGACGTGACGCAACACGAACACTACGGCTAGAACCGCAGCTCAGATGGATTCAGCGTGAAAGGAGAGCTGGCTTATGTGCTCATGACCGTAACTTATGGGATCTTCAAGATCGAGGAAACACACTCTCTCAACGCTGCTACGTGCGGACTAAACTGCAGGAGGGCTATACGGTAACATGTGACACACGCCACACGCTTCTAGTACGACGGCACAGTCAGTATTGGGGGAGGGGGGGGGCTATTAACTGTAGTAGATCGATGTTAAATTGGACAAGGACTGGATGGAGAATCGGCCGCGTCCTTTTCAAGTTAAACATGCCAGCATTTGCTTCAATTAATTTAATAATAACGGCAGGTCCCAACAAAAATACTTTGTGAGAAAAATGACATTTTTTGTTTCTTTTCAAAACGTGGGTAGTTGTTAACATTATAGCTTGTTACTTTCTGGGTCTTTAAAGTGAAGGATGTAAGATCTATATGCAAATTCTCGAACCACTGTCATTCATTGTTTCTCTGATTTCTGTGTTCTTTACTACAGCAAAAAATACACAGGAAAAAGTTGTAAAATGGACTATTCCTTCATTTAACATCTTGAAGTAACTAACAGAGCTCTGTTTCCAAATCTTCACATTTCTCATCATCCTCAACGCCATTATGAAGAAGATTTTTACAAAAAGCACGATACACTCATGCTCGTAAATTAAGGATAATGCTAATACATGGTGAAACAACGCTCTGGTGGGCAGTTTGCTGGTTTAAATCATCTCGGAGTACGACATGTGGTGCATTTGACCTTGATGTCGTAGCACGGTGGCGCTGGCAGCAGTCCACATACGCCAAAGTGTGTTGGTGCGTGTCCGAGTACGGTGCAGCGAATAAGTGTGCAGACGTTTTCAGACGTGCTAATGGTGACTGTTTGTTGAAAATGGTCCAAAGAACACATATTGATGGTGTTATGAGGGGTAGAATACTACGGCGACTGGAGGCTGGTCAAACACAGCAGGTCGTAGCACGGGCCCTCCGTGTGCCACAAAGTGTGATCTCAAGATTATGGCAACGATTCCAGCAGACAGGAAACGTGTCCAGGCGCTACAGTACGGGACGACCACAGTGTACAACACCACAAGAAGGCCGATATCTCACCATCAGTGCCCACAGACTGCCACGGAGTACTGCAGATAGCCTTGCTCGGGATCTTACCGCAGCCACTGGAACAGTTGTCGCCAGACGCACAGACGACTGAACAGACTTGGTGTATTCGCCCGGAGACCTAAAAGGTGCGTTCCACTGACCCCTGGTCACAGTAGAGCCCGTAAAGCCTGGTGTCATGAACACAGTACATGGTCATTGGAACGGTGGTCCCAGGTTATGTTCAAGGACGAGTCCAGGTATAGTCTGAACAGTGATTCTCGCCGGGTTTTCATCTGGCCTGAACCAGGAACCAGATACCAACCCCTTAATGTCCTTGAAAGGGACCTGTATGAGGTCGTGGTTTGATGGGGTTTGGTGGGGTTATGATTAGTGCTCGTACGACCCTGCATGTCTTTGACAGAGGAACTGTAACACGTCAGGTGTATCGGGACGTCATTTTGCACCAGTATGTCCGCCTTTTCAGGGGTGCAGCGGGTCCCACCTTCCTCCTGATGGATGATAACACACGGCCCCACCGAGCTGCCATCGTTGAGGAGTACCTTGGAACAGAAGATATCAGGCGAATGGAGTGGCCTGCCTGTTCTCCAGACCTAAACTGCATCGAGCACGTCTGGGATGCTCTTGGTCGAGGAGCTCCGACAGGCACTGGTGCCAGAATGGGAGGCTATACCCCAGCAGCTGCTGATCCAGAGTATACCAACCTGTTGTCTGGGATGCTCTTGGTCGAGGAGCTCCGACAGGCACTGGTGCCAGAATGGGAGGCTATACCCCAGCAGCTGCTGATCTAGAGTATGCCAACCTGTTGTCTGGGATGCTCTTGGTCGAGGAGCTCCGACAGGCACTGGTGCCAGAATGGGAGGCTGTACCCCAGAAGCTGCTGATCCAGAGTATACCAACCTGTTGTCTGGGATGCTCTTGGTCGAGGAGCTCCGACAGGCACTGGTGCCAGAATGGGAGGCTATACCCCAGCAGCTGCTGATCCAGAGTATGCCAACCTGTTGTCTGGGATGCTCTTGGTCGAGGAGCTCCGACAGGCACTGGTGCCAGAATGGGAGGCTATACCCCAGCAGCTGCTGATCCAGAGTATGCCAACCTGTTGTCTGGGATGCTCTTGGTCGAGGAACTCCGACAGGCACTGGTGCCAGAATGGGAGGCTATACCCTAGCAGCTCCTGATCCAGAGTATGCCAACCTGTTGTCTGGGATGCTCTTGGTCGAGGAGCTCCGACAGGCACTGGTGCCAGAATGGGAGGCTATACCCCAGCAGCTGCTGATCCAGAGTATGCCAACCTGTTGTCTGGGATGCTCTTGGTCGAGGAGCTCCGACAGGCACTGGTGCCAGAATGGGAGGCTATACCCCAGCAGCTGCTGATCCAGAGTATGCCAACCTGTTGTGCGGCCTGTGTACGTGTGCATGGTGATCGTATCCCATATTGATGTCGAGTTACATGCCCAGGTAACAGTGGCATATGTGCTTCGGGACGGTTTTCTCAGCTTATCACCAATACCGTGGACTTACCGTGTTCCCTATGTGCCTATGCTATTAGCGCCAGTTTTGTGTAGTGCAACGTTGCGTGGCACCACATTCCTTCATTTATGAGCATGAGTGTAGTTGTGTGATACATATTTCAATGATTTCATGAGGTCATTATATTTAGCTTCCTTTATTTTTCACTGTTCCTTGTACTTCTGCTGTATCGTAAATAATGACCTTTTACATATTTTCCTAAAATGACTTTGCTTCATTCTTCACCATAACATGATATTTGTAGTTAAACTTGCGCCTGCTTTCGTCTCTGAAAAGTTTATCCTTTTTATATGCCTTTCGAGGTAGACTTTTCTCTGTTTATTAAAATCACCATACCCATAAAATTCTAAAAACAATATGTCCATCACATCTCAAGACAAACATTGCAACGCGCAAGTTGAATAAGGAAAGTTGCAGCATTTATCTAATTATTCACGGTTTTTTTCTTGACTCACTATGGAATTTTGGTTACATGATTTGCAACTCCTGCGAAACTTACTTTTGTTTATTACCCATTCAGTTGCCTTCCTCACTCGTTTCTTTCCTTTTTCTTGGAGGTTCAGGAATAACATCTGCAAACGACGCCGCATTGACTACGTCGTTGTGAACTTGTACCGGACATAAAGTAAATCACTCTTAGTTGGAATATGTCATTTTTGCTCTGAGGATGTGTTCGTTTTCAATATGGACAAATTCTAAAGGTGGAAAATGAGAGTTTTGGCATATCCTAATTCGTTTGCTAGTTCATTACATGAAAGGTAGATGGCACTAGTGTACAGCCCTGCTTCTGTCCCAATATTCGAGGTCTGTTCCAATCTTCAGTTATAAGGAGGAGGAGGAGATTAGTGTTTAACGTCCCGTCGACAACGAGGTCATTAGAGACGGAGCGCAAGCTCGGGTGAGGGAAGGATGGGGAAGGAAATCGGCCGTGCCCTTTCAAAGGAACCATACCGGCATTTGCCTGTGGCGATTTAGGGAAATCACGGAAAACCTAAATCAGGATGGCCGGAGACGGGATTGAACCGCCGTCCTCCCGAATGCGAGTCCAGTGTGCTAACCACTTCGCCACCTCGCCCGGTTCAGTTATAATTCTGAGCGCCTTAATTGTCTTTAGGAAAGAACTGAAAACAAAATGTCGATGGTTTTTGCACTAAGATTTGAATATTTTTGCAATAAATGTATGATATTAGTCAGAAATATGTGCACAATTTTTGCTTATGTATGGTTTCGTTTTTAGCTTCATTGGACTTGTGTTTTGCGTCATATAGTCTTCTACGGGAACCGCGACAACTGTGTCAATACGTTCTCGTAGTGCTTTGGTACAGTTTTTTTGTTACGTTTCTAGCTTATTTTTATATTCAATGAAAGTGATGTCAGATCTGTTTTTATTCTATGTGTCACATGTCATAATTGCTCACTGGACATTTTTCAGACAGAAGTCTTCAGTAGTCGATATGTTGCGCCACAAAAGTTCTGAGTACAATCAGTGTGATCTTTGGTTGTCAGTAGCGCTGACGTTGCCCTTGTAGCATTCAGAGAAAATTTAGTGAGAGAGTTGGTTGTTGGTCATGCTGCTGAGCGGTCTAAAACTAACTAGCAGAACACAGACATGCAAATCCAGAGGATGTTGCCTTTTTGGAAACATGATTTTGTGATGACTAATTTGGGAAGTATGAAGATACTCAGGTAATGTTGTCGCTACATTGCTTGCCTGTGCGTAGTTTACTAGGAGTTTGCGAAACGAAATTATTTACCACAATTTTTTTCTTTATTAGTTCATTGTCAAGACGAGAATAAGCAAAATCCTTGCTCACATGGCTTGGACTAAAATTTCTAGATCCACTACTCATTTACTATTTCAGCAACGTACTATACAGTAGACTAATATTTTTAATAAGAAACGAATTTTCCAAATATTGTTGTAAACGTTAAGGAATACAACACAAAATTCAGTATTTGAATGCTAGTCTCTTTTACATTATTCAATAAGTCGGGTCTCTTCCACCGCCTCTTCACGAAAATTTAATTTTTTAATTGTGTGTCGCCACATTGCACTGAGCAGAAACCCAGTTACTCAAAGCAAAAAATATTATATGCTTATTATAGCTCCATTTCCTCACCCTGCACCTGGGCAAGCTTAATTTTCATTAGCTGCTTTGCTGCTGCGCTCCATGTTAACATTCATCAATTCCGAGCAGTGCTGAGTTTCTGCCGCCGCAGTTAAATCACAAAAATTTGTTAGGGACAGTTTACCGTCTCAGTCAGGACACAGCAACATCATTCACAGGCGTTCCTTGCATTACATAATTATTTTCAGGTTCAGTTTAGGTAAAGATCAGATTTTATTTTTTTGTCAGACGTTCTTATTCTCGCAGCAGTACGCTACGTGTTCACATGTGTGCCATATAGGGTTCGGAATTTTGTTCAGTCAGTTTGGACACGTAAATGTGCAGGGCACTTTAACAGAAGCGTTATGGATGTTTGTCCTTTCGAAATTAGAATTTTAATTTTGTGCAGAATTCTTATTCTATTAGAGTGGATATTGGAATTGCAAGACACGTGTTGTGACGTGCCATAATGTTGCATTGCTTTTTATGTCGTCATTGACATTGTAGAATCTTGTACCAGGGGGAGCAAGGCAGAGGATGTTGTTTGGCGTCCAGTATCCTGTTTCTTTAACACAACTGTACACATGTATTAACAGGACTCTTTATTCATAAGAACAAGAAGATACTTATTTTTAAGCAAGTTGTTGTGGTACAGCCTCTTCTGTAGCAGTCCAAGTTATTCTCACTTCTCCTGTAGTCCAGCTATAAACACTACGCTGGTCGCAATGTACCGACAGACGGCAACTAGAATAGTGACTCAGCTAGTAACTGTGACTGTCTGTGGCTGACTGACTGGGCTGCAACTGATGACTCTGACTGGGACTGTCTCTGACTGACTGGGCCCTCCGGTCCGCGGCGGCGACCTAAATACTGGCGGTGGAGAGGGCGTTGGCGGACCATTGCTTGTAGGTCTGTCTTTGGCCTCTTTGCTGATAGACGTGCTTGATTCAGCGCCTATTATCGATATTCTTGCAACCTCTTTGCCAACCAGTGTGCTGGAGACAGCTTATGCCAGCACAGTGCTCTCTGCAATGCACAACAAAGAAATTCACAGGAATGCTTACTTAGCATACAGTTTTACGATTTTTAATTATTGTTGGTAAAAATTAACTGCATTACCCTCATACAAATTCAGATGGATTTGCTTACTGTTTTTATCAGACAGCGTTTGCATAAGTACGTCACTTCTTCGGGTTAACATTACAAGATGGACATACATGATAGTTTAGGAATAGGAAGCCAGTTTACATATACAACAACAACAAACCAACAGTAATTGAAAAATGGCTCTAAGCACTATGGGACTTAATGTCTGTGGTCATCAGTCCCCTAGACTTAGAACTACTTAAACCTAACTAATCTAACGACATCACACACATCCATGCCCAAGCCAGGATTCGAACCTGCGACCATAGCTGCAGCGCGGTTCCGGACTGAAGCGCCTAGAACCGCTCGGCCACAGCGGCCGGCCAACAATAATTATTAAGAGAAACAGTTACAAGCTCTTCATGCTAATCTATCCTGTACATATTCCTTTCTCATGGCATAATTACTGGAAATTAAATCCTCTTTAACCTGCTTACTGTAGCCAAGTGTCGGTCCTCTCTTTACAAGTTCCATTTAAACCCCCACCCTGCAAACTTCTCAATTAATTATTCCTTGATGTGGAGCGATGGGTTCTATCAACTGGTCCCATTTTTAGTCAATTCTGCCATAAAAGTCTTTTCTCTCCAATTCGATATAGTACATCTTCGTCAATTACTCGATGTGCCAATCGAACTGTCAGCATTCTACTGTAACATCACATTTCAAAAGCTTCTACTCCAATCTTGTCCACACTGTTTATCGTACATATTTCACTTCCACATAAGCAATTTTAAATCTCCTCCACTTCTGTCGCTGTCAGTTATTTTGCTGATAAATGAGCAAAACTTTGACAAACAACTGTGTCGTGGCCAAGCATGTGGGAAAGAGCATTAAGGAAACGGTGAAGCTGATAGGCTGATACAGCACTGCTGTTGTGGTCATCTATGGAAAGTCATTGAAAGACGGTAAGACATCGAGTGGGCGACAGTATGCCGGACGTCCACGACTCGTCACGGAACGTGGAATCGGAGACCTGCCTTCTCTGTAAAACAGGATAGGGGGAGGCGAGTGGCAGAGGTGACTACGGAACATATACTGGTGCAGGAAAAGTGTTCTGGAGCACATCGTTCGACTCAAATTGTTGAACGCGAGACTCCTCAGTACACCTACCTCTTCTAATGTTGACCCAAAGACATCGTCGATTACGTTTGTAGTGGGAACGGGCAAATCGGGAATGGAGTGTGGATTTATGGAAACTTGTCGTCTAGTCGCATGAATTACATTTTTTGTCGCACTACGTAGTTGGTAGCGTTCACACACGCCATCATCCAGTAGAACGGCTGCTCGAATCATGCACCGCGCCACTGATACATGGCGGTGGGGAATACTGGAGACATTCGCCTGGGCTTCTATGGGAACTGCAATAGTAAGCTAAGGCACCACGGAGGCAGTAGACCACGTAAACATTATATTGGACAACAGGCGTCCCTTCACGCTTGATGTCTTCCCTGTTGACGATGGCATTAGCCATCAAATTCGCCTGATCTGAAACTGACAGAACACATCTGTGAAGCCAACGAGTGCCTGCTCCACTCGCAGAAATTACCGACGAATCGAGGGAATTGCGTGGCGTTTCCATAGACATCTGGTGGCACATGGCTCTGGGAACCTAAGACGGATATATCAAATCATTGCTACGCAGAATCGCTGCAGGACTGCGTTCCTAAGTTGGACCAACGCACTACTGTGCAGCTGGTCATAATGTTTTGCTTGGTTCAAATGGCTCTGAGCACTGTGGGACTCAACATCTGAGGTCATCAGTCCCCTAGAACTTAGATCCTGAGAAATCAGTACCCAGAACAACCACCTCCGGTCGTAATAATGGCCTTGATACGCCTGGGCATTGAGTCAAACAGAGCTTGGATGGTGTGTACAGGTACAGCTGCCCATACAACTTCAACACGACACCACAGGTCATCAAGAGTAGTGACTGGCTTATCGTGACGAGCCAGTTGCTCGACCATCATTGACCAAACGTTTTCAATTGGTGAGAGATCTGGAGAATGTGCTATCCAGGGCAGCAGTCGAACGTTTTCTGTATCCAGAAAGGCCCGTACAGGACCCTCAACATGCGGTCGTGCATTATCCTGCTGAAATGTAGGGTTTCGCAGGTATCGAATAAAGGGTAGAGCCACGGGTCGTAACACATCTGAAATGTAACGTTCACTGTTCAAAGTGCCGTCAATGCGAACAAGAGGTGACCCACTTCCAGTGTGCGTTCACCCCGATGTCGCCAAACACGGATGTGACCATCATGATGATGTAAACGGAACCAGGATTCATCCGAAAAAATGACGTTTTGCCATTGGTGCACCCAGGTTTGTCGTTGTTGCAGCGTCAAGGGTAACCGCAGCCATGGTCTCCGAGCTGATAGTCGATGCTGCTGCAAACGTCGTCGAACTGTTCGAGCAGATGATTGTTGTCTTTTAAACGTCCCCATCTGTTGACTCAGCGATCGAGACGTGGCTGTTCGATCCGATACAGCCATGCGGATGAGATGCCTGTCATCTCGACTGCTAGTGATTCGAGGCCGTTGGGGTCCAGCGCGGCGTTCCGTATTATCCTCCTGAGCCCACCGAGTCCATATTCTGCTAACAGTCATTGGATCTCGACCAACGCGAGCAGCAATGTCGTGATACGATAAACCGAAATCTGCGATAGGCTACAATCCGACGTTTATCAAAGTCGGAAACATGATGGTACGCATTTCTCCTCCTTACACGAGGCATCACAACAACGTTTCACCAGGCAACGCCGGTCAACTGCTGTTTGTGTATGAGAAATCGGTTGGAAACTTTCCTCATGTCAGCACGTTGTAGCTGTCGCCACCGGCGCCAACCTTGTGTGAAAGCTCTGGAAAGCTAATCATTTGCATATCACAGCATCTTCTTCCTGTCGGTTAAATTTCGCGTCTGTAGCACTTCAACTTCGTGGTGTTATAATTTTAATGGCCAGTAGTGTAGTACAAGGGAATATTCGGATGATGTGAGGAATTATTCTGAACCTCGGCGACAAGAATCCTCGTAGTGTGCGTAGTTTGAAAAAGATGATTCTCCATCTGACAGGTCTCTGCAACGCATGAGCTCTCATCATGTTCTGAAGCTGGCAACTCAGCGAGTAAGCCGACACTGACCCAGCTGGCGAGACAGCTGACGCAGTCCTGACATACCAGCAGAAGGCGCCGTGAGAGAGTGAATATGCATGCCGACAGTCGAGTGACGCGCATACGAACACCGACTAATCTATGCACACACGTTTCTACCGCCCACGCGATCCTGGAGATATTTTACGAAAGTATCTGTTGCTATCAGTAAAAAAATGTAAATGTCGTGTGAGTAGGGCCTCCCGTCGGTAGACCGTTCACCATGTGATTTGACGCCATTTCGGGGACTTGCGCATCGATGGCGATGAAATGATGATGATTGGGACAACAAAACAGCCAGTCCCTGAGCGGAGAAAATCTCCGACCCAGCCGAGAATCGAACCTGGGCCCTTAGGACTGACATTCTGTAGTGCTGATTATTCAGCTCCCGGGGGCGGACGTTACTATCAGTAAAAACATTATTGCACCTCCACTCTTCCTTAGTGGAGGAATGTTGAATGCACCTAGGCAAATTACCTCTTCAAAATCACATATAACAAACAAAAAAATATGATGTGTTGGATACTGTCGCAGTTGTTTTCGAGATAACGTTAATCATTTAGAATATGCGTTACCAAAATTTCATTTCTAAAGGCATAACTCTTTGGACATTTACGTATATTCATAGAGTGTAAGGTAATGATAGAGGATCGGGAGTCATATGGTTTTACAATTACTTCAGAAACTCGTTTTTAAACTAGTTATCTGCCCCATAAAAAGTCCAATATTACAACCGAGCAATTGCACCTTCGATACATTGTTCATGTCATACTCAAGTAACTCCACGTGAATACCTGACGCACATTCGTCAGATATTAGATGCCCAAACGCGTCTACTTTGGGTATGAGGGTGAAACCGAATTACACCGATAAAATGTCAGACGTTCTTCAGGGATATTTTGTGGGAACACAGGTGACCGAGCTGGGCGGAGTTGCCAATCGGTTCTAGGCGCTACTGTCTGCGGCCTGCGGTCTCAGGTTCGAATCCTGCCTCGGGCATGGATGTGTGTGATGTTCGTAGGTTAGTTAGGTTTAAGTAGTTCTAAGTTCTAGGGGACTGATGACCACAGCAGTTAACTCCCATAGTGCTCAAAGGCATTTGAACCTTTTGAACGGGTGACCGAGATTTCCAATGATTCGTTACAAAGTAATAATGTGATTGTTAGATATCAGGTTTGTTATCCTAGGTACCTTCTCAACAATTACACGGCCTATTTTACGCAATCACCAACACGTACAACATAAAACACAAAAGTAACGCTAAAAGTCGTTCGCTAAAAAGTCAAGTTGTTCATTCTTAAGGCGAGTTCCTACTCGCAAAGCCCTGTAGAGACATTCTGTACTGAGATGGTCGGTTTCTAGATGTGCTAAAGTCTTTGCCTGGTAAAGGGAAGGTACGTCTCCTAGTAGATACTTTGGAGGTATAGTATACGGTCCAGTCAGAGGCCTGCGTGGTCACAGTCGTGTGTTATCGTGTCCCGTTCAACACAAGACAAGAGAATTCCTTTTCTTCAGTCTGTTCTGCTTCTGCTTCTGCTTCCGCCTTACTACAGACGATTGGCGTGCCCAGCCTTTCGGCTCCTATTGCAGCTGTCTTATGGACGCTGGGTTTTGAACTGAGGTTAAGCTCTGATGGTCTTTTCCATACTGCAAACTACGTGGATTTCGGTCAGATCTCGCAAGATTAGAGTAATATTCTTCTGCAACATTTTCAGGTCTATCAATGTAGTTTTATTCGCTTTCAGACTTAACTCCTGTCGATCAAAGAGGCAGTAAGTGTTCAAGCGCTATTTCATTTCTTCAGCTGTTAGCTTAGCGCTTCGGCTTCGTCACATTCCCGTCGATTTACATGTGTCCAGAGTCTGCTAGAGCGTACAGTGTTTTCTTTTGTTCTGACTTCCATATATGGTGTCCTTGTATACTACATGGTCCCTCATAGGACAAGTGTAATCGATTACTTGTTACTACTTATTGAAATGAATATTAACAATCAGGAATTCCACTAAAACATCTCCAATTCATTCTTTCCCAGTCATTTAGGAAATAATAGCTGTATTTTGTCTGCAAAAGTACTTTTTTATTAATTCTTGTATCTGTATTTTACTTGAACACGAACCTTATCGTCATGTTTCCCTTCAGCGGAATTATCTAGATCTACGTACATTACCAGTCAAATCAAAGCTAAACGTCTGTCAGCAGAAGTATTACGATTTCCTGACATGCCCGTACAGTACGCAAGGTAATACAGGCGAGACTTCGAGACTGCGAGGTATTCCATATTCCGTTCGACTTGAGTGTTATATTCCATGTTCTCATCTGCAAAGACTTTAGGCTTATAGTATGAGATTTACATCCCCAGTAGACGTTATCTCCTATAAGGGGCCTCGTATCCACATTTATCAGTCACGATAGGTCAGTATCATGTGCAGGATGTTCAAAAAACACCGACAATGCTTAGTATATTGTGCGAGAAGGGAGGCTGATCGAGTTTCAACTATGAACCCATATCCGGAAAAGCGTGTCATCCAAATCTGACTCAAACACAACAGTTAGACAAGGATCTTCTGGCTATGTTCGAAGAGAACCCAGCCACCAGCACTCGGCAAATGGCACAGGCACTGCACATGTGTAAATGTACCGTGTACCGTGCTGTCCATGAAAAGTGGCTCCATCCATACCATCTGCAGGAAATCTGGGCATTACGAGAGGAGGACTACCCACGACGGGTACTGTTTCCGCGTTGGTATTTGCAACAAAAACCACAATTCCCGAGCTTGGTGCTATTCAGGGATGAACGCACGTTTACTAGAGTCGGGTGCAGGTGATTCAAAATCAGTGGGTCGGTATTATCATCTGGGCTGGAATAATTGGTGACCATGTCGTTGAGACATATCTACTGCTAAGCTGACTAACAGGATCGACCAACCCCACATTTGTTAGAGATGCTTTTCCTACTTTGTTGGATATAGTGTAACTATATGTTCTGATGGATATGAGGCTGCAACACAGCGGAGCTCCAGCACACTTTGATGTCAATGTGCAGAATCACCTTAGTGTGGTGTATCTCAGTCGATGGTCGCCAGATCTAACACATCTCAACAATTTCATTTGGGATAACATAAAGAGTATGGAGTGTGACACACCTGTAGCGTCAGCGGAAGACCTAATTGCTCGAGTCCACGGAATGTGTGACACACTTAACCTGTGACGAAATAAGCGCTGTATTATTGAGAGAGATACAGAGGCGAGTGAGTGTGCCAATTCTACTACTAGATCCCATGTCAGCTAACACGCCTGTGCATAGCTTTTCGCCATAATGTAAGAGTGAAATTAAAACAACTTTTCCAAACTTTGTAGTGTATGCTTCAATATATTAATGTTAACACAGTTAAGTCTCAGAATATGCAAATGAATTTATTTTGCTAAATATACGCTTTTAAGAGAAAAGTAAGTGGCGCTAAATAATGAAGCTGGAACGTTAAAAATTGTTTAGGATGTGTAAATGTATGGCAGAATCAAATGTTACAAGTCTCAACCTGCCACGGCAATATTTTGGTCAAAATAGGCGTTTTTACAAAAAATTTAAGGAGCTAAATATTAGAATCAGACAGATGAAAATTCGTATGTAGCCTCAGTTTGATGTAAAACCGTAAACTACGTGGCTCTATTAGTTTTCAAGTTATTCACTAAAAACTAAATTTTAAACGAAAACGTCGCTATTCACATTAGATTAATCATAATTCGTATTTGTTAATAGGAAGTTCTATTTACGGCACTTGATTACAACGCATTAAATAATACAGCTATACAAAGTTTCAAGCTTCTATTTTTAATAACAATCATCAGAACAAATCTTAAAGAGGCAGTTAAGAGGTCATGTTTTAATGTCAATTTCGTTCCAAAAATCATAGCCAGCAATTCAGTCGTGGTTAAATTTTTTCGTTTAATACAGCCAACTTCATAAGTGCAAAATTAAAAATATTAAATATTAGAGATATTATTTAACATATATCCGGGGAAACGGGCCGTTTAAATACTGCTGCCTATGCCTATAATGTTTCGTAACATACTCCGTTCTATGGCCTGCTGCACACACATGTATTTATTAAATATCAGATATATTACATAGCATATACACTGAAAAACGGGCCGTTTAAATGCTGCTATCTTTGCCTAGAATGTTTCGTAACATATTCCGTTCTATGGCCGCTGCACACACATGTATATGTCATCAGAATGGGCATAAGAGCGAGATATAAATTCGTCCGTGTCAGTCAAACGCCTGAGACCGCTGTGCCTCAGATGATGTCACAGCCGGATAGCTACCAAATGCGTTTTCGGTGAAAGTAGGTAGTGATCTCGCGAGGAACATACATTGTCGTGGATCGCTTAGTTTTCACGGAAGTAACTGCTTGTGTGCCGCTCGTAATGCTCACAAACACGTATGTAAAGTGGCGAGATTATTTTCCACTTTTAAAGCGAGTAATTAACTTTGACGATTAGTAGTCAGAGTGATAGAACATTTTACTTGGAACTTCCAGTAGAGGTCACCTCTGAACTGTTAATAGTGCTGTTTCCGATAGGGACATTGTTATTATTATTAAGAATGTTAGTTTATAACGTGCGTGTGAACTTCTGCTTAATATTTCTATCAGTCAGAACTCTGAGCTTTTATTCATAGTTATTGTTCCTGATCCCGCTGAGTAAACAGAAGTAAGAACTTTTTCTTTCATGAAGCACAAGTAGAATGTGGACTCGCTGACTGGAAATTATGGTTAGTATGTCCTCCATTCCTTTCTGGCTGACCGCAAAAATAGTTTTCAGGCTCTTTTGAACGGCAAAGAGAAGATTTTTTGTTTATTTACCTGCCGCCCCACAAACTGCGCATATTGGCTATGCGTGTGCAGCTCAGCACTGGCGATGTAGGCTCTGCATTGCCGTAGGAGGTGCGCAGTTCGAGGCCCGCTTGAAATACAAACATCGTGATGTGCTACTTGTGCTGAGTTTATTGACGTTTAAAGTGGAACGCACACCATCTCTTATTTATAAGCTCTCCAACGCCCAAGCCGTCCGTTGCCGGATATCGGTTCTTTCTTGAAAACCGGTCACTGCACCTTTCTGCACAGAATACTAAGCGTTGCGGGTGCTTCTTCGGAACACCCTGCATGATTGTGATCTTCGAATCATTCAAACATTTATTCATGATCCAGTTTCTTTCCCGTTAGATAATGAAAGCATTCCACTGTTTCCATTACACCGTAGTTAGAGTTACTAATTATTTTTGTGTCAAATTTTTGTACAACAAGGCACATTTTCGCGGCAGTTTATTGAAGTCACTTTTTCGAGTACGCAGTTCAGTTGCAAAACTAGTAGCATGCTCACAATGCCTATGTACAGATGCAGAAGTACTGACGTGGTCGTCGTCGCTCAGCGTGGTTTTTGCCGCTCTAAGATTACTAGGTATAAACTGTATGGAAGGGTATGTGAAGTACAATAACGAAGAGGAAGCCATTAGAACGCAAGACCAAAAGAAGAAAAAAAAACTTGGATTACAAATCGCTTAAGGCAGAGATGCAGACTCTTTCTCTCCGATTGTTCAGCCTGTATACTGAAGAACCAGTGAAGAAAATGAAAGAAAGGTTCGGGACGAAAAGATAACATTGTAAGATTCGCTGGTGGCATTGTCATTCTCAGCTGAAGTAAGGAATCATTAAAGGACCTATTCAGTTCAACGAATTGTCCCATGAGAGCAGAGGGACAAAACTAAAGAAAGACAATGGCACAGAGATCCAGCAAAAATGAAACTAGCGTAAGATTTAACATTTAAGTTGTGGATCATGTAGCAGACAAGGTGAAGAAACTATGTTACACATTACCTTTCCTTAGCAGATGCACAACCTTGTACCTCTTAAATACTCCGAAAAATTCCCCATTGTGAATGACTAGTTTACTGTGTTTGTTAAAGGAGTTTGTATAGTCCGCATTGTTTCACCACACACGCTAGTACTCCATCTAAGCCTACCGACTTCTTATTTCTTAGGTTTTGTACAGTTTTACTGACTTCATGAGGTAACTAGTAACATCAGTGCACTTTCTACATAATTTTTTGCAGGTGTTGAATTTGGTTTTGAGAATTACTTTTGTAATTTCTCGGATATACTTGGAAAATGTCCATTCACATAGTTTACGGGGTGGTGTGGATTGTTTATTACTCCATCACCTCCCATCATCAATACGTCAAAATGTCTTCGTCTTTCCCTGATTCCTGCTTAATGCAATTGCAAAGCGCTTTGCTTTTATTCTATGTTCTCTGTTTTTCAAACAACTTAAACATTTAAATATAAAAATTGGTAAACTGTATGCAATTTAGAAACTAATTTTTTTGTTTAAAACTGCGTTTCCTGTTTGGATCTCATTTGATGTGGGGTACTTCATGAAACGCATTTCAGGATATAAACCTACATTTGACGATGCACGCCGGAACTAAACTATTTATCACAAGACGCAGGACGTTGTTGATTGTATTGCTTTTCAACAGGGTGGTTCATTCCATCATAACAGAACTTCATAACTGAGCTCCTGAGATATCGGCCTTGGCGTCACAGCATCTGTTGTTCCCATCTTCGCAGCTGTCAATAGCGCCAGTATTCTTCTTCGGATGAAATCTAAATAGGAAATACTTGGCGGACAGTACCTGGGCAGAAACCACACGTTCACCACCGCACCATTTACGTAGCACCTGAAGTAGGGCCACCATCACTTCTTTGGCCTCATGCTGATGGAAGAAAGCTATTCAGCCCATACCATGGTTATTGTGGCAAAAGATAGATAGCAGCGGAATGCTGATCCATTTTCCATTCCAGTGCTGGCACTGTGTACAGGTTAGACTTCTGGTATTTTTGTACCAATCACCATCTGACTGTCATCATTCCATCTCAGAAGAGTAATTTTCCTGTCTGAAGTTTATGTGCTTGGAAAAACTCTTTTTATATTTTGGCAGGGCTTCTAAGTGTAAGATTAATTGTGTGATCCTACCTGACTAACAATAACACATAATTTAGACTCCAACATCGAATGTAGCAGAGGCAAAAAAATTAATGTAGTTGTCAAGGAGAACGCAGTTTCCTGGTTGAATAAAATATCTGCGAAGCTTTTTAGTGACTGAAGTGCCTATCGTTCTGTCTTCACATGTATCATCTCTTCTTGTGTAGTGTAAGAACTTTACTAGTTGGCGACTAGGTTTCGTGAGATACCAAAATTTAAAACTAAAACTGGCAGGTTTCTCTCTAATAAATTGCTTCATCGAATGCTGCCCATAGTACTGTTCTGTTGCCTCTTCCAGAGAGAAAGTGAAACTCGTTCAGAAAATTCTTTGAATTTCGAATTTACATCATCAGTCAGTGGTCTTACTTTATACACTTTATGTGATGAATCAATTTCTGAATTATCATTGAGATGTAGGAATTTATGTATAGGTTCTGTTCGTCTACTGGCAGTTAAAATACGGATACCCTTTACTGCAAAATACTTGACAATTTTCTTACAACTGTGAGTTATTATGTCATCGTCAAAAATCATTATGTATTAAACTATAGGCGTGACATTGTTTCTCCGTTATTTTAGTAAATTCAAAAATGTCACGGTATTAGCTTTCTACACATGGGTTTTCCTCCTAGTTGAATTCATATGTAAATGTTTTACTTTAATTTTACAAATCTGAGGAGGCCGCGAAGATGCTTGCATTCTTGCCGTTCTGTGGGTCAATAACTGGAAAGATCAGCCAGCTTCTAAAAATGTGCAGTCATCGAATAGTGTGATAAACCGGCAGGTTAATGCGGGGTAAGAATATCAACCGTCGCGCAAAATTTATAATGTTTGTTAAACAGAAATGTGGTAGTTTTATATGACGAGATAGGCACAGTGAATGAAAGGATGAAAAATTTGCGAGAAAGACAAAATCGACTACTGTATAAAAGCTTTGGATAAATATCCTTGACGATCAAGTCGAGGTCTACACTGCGCTTCGTCAGGAACACAGTAAACTAGTGAATGTAACGAACGAGAAAACTGAGAAATTAGGGAAGGAGGTTAATGATAAGTTGGAGAAGAAAATGTCACAAATTAAAGCTGATGTATAAATCAGAAGTAAATCATCGGAAACTTCCGTCAACCTGCGGTTTTATGAACTGAAATTTCAAGACATACAGAAGTGTAAACTATTGATTCCAAAATTTAAAACGAAGTAGAGATTTTAGAAAACTTTCCTCAACTGAGTACAATTTTTCAGTTTAGAGGAGCATCGAAACGAAATACTGGAATCGATAATGGCAAATATCACACCAAAGGAAACGTCCAGTAATCTTCAATAATTCTTGTAAGGAAGTGAGTCTACAAGCGCATCCTGAAGTCAACAAAATCAAAATTGTAGAACAGAGGCTTACAGGAGATATGTGAAGATGGACAATCAGTGCTGCTGCAGAGTGTAACCCTTTGGAAGATTTTTTCAGAAAATTTTTAGAAAAATGTTGGACAGAGAGTAGATAGATGGAAGTGTATAATGGATTTTTAGGCGTATCTCCAAATAGATCTGAAGATAATAGGAAGATGAATGTAAATTGTGATGATCTATGCAGAAAGATCTATGTAGAAAATTAGAGCACATTAGGATGACAGTCCTTGAACTTACTGTTAGTGACTATGTATGGGATGAGAGAGCCCATTGTGGGGGATTACAATTTGGAAACTTTTTGAGAAAATGGGGTGAAGCAGACACTTGAAATCTAGACTACGATTGAATATGTAATCAACTGGTGACACCAAAACTGTTCACATAAATAGTAGACGTATGGGACACAGTGGAAGTAAGAAGAGTCAGTGGAGGAAAAAGCAAAGAAGTTCTAGTTTGAAGCATGTTAAATCTCAAAAATGGGGAGACGAAAATAGAAAAAGAAACAGTTTCTATAACATTGACAGGAGTTGCCAATTTAATGAGAGAAGTTAAAAAGGGAGAACAGATTCGAATATGGTGCAAGAAAAACTATCCATAGAAATGTTATTATTTACAATCTAGATTAAATAACTAGAGACTGCGATGTAAATGTTTATGGCATCAGTGTAAATATTTCCTGTTGTGAGATAACGCATAAGGAGTGTATCGAATAACTTAATAAGATAAGTGATGGGCTTAATGAATATATAGAAGAAAAGGCTGAAGCAGTGAAAGAAAAGTTTGAAAGATGTGTTGTATATAAAAAAAGTGAAGAGAATAAAGTAGAGTGTAGGAATGAGGATAGTGGGTCAAGTGATAAGTGGGAACAATTCGAAGATGATGTTGAAGAAGAAGGTGGGGAGGATAATGAAATTAGAGATTGTGAGATTCGGAGGGTGAACTACAGCATAAACATGATTTATTTTTAAATGCAATTTTTAGGGTAGACTTTAAGAAAAAATCTAAAAAAACTGGTATAAGGAACGCAATGGATTTAAAATTGTGGAAATAGAGAGTCCACTAAGGTAGTTCACCTCAGTAAGGTTCAGAGTCCTTGAGATCATGTGCTTGGAACAGAGCCCTGAGGCATGCAATTTTCTTCAACCATCTTATCTATGAGTACCTGAAAATTCATTGCTGTCTCGCTTGTAAATAAGTCTTAACACATTGCGGTCTAGCTGCAGGCTATGCCCGCAGTCCCTTTAGTGAGCGTTGCCGATGAGCGACGAGCTATGCCTGCAGTGATGTAGAAAAATGCATAGAAAACAAACTACAGGATATACACGCAGTTCGTGTGTTCCGTTACGCGAAAAATCCGCTAGATAGCAGCACCAACTGGAAAAATGTTCGTTTCTATAGATTCTGTCACATCCATGCATTAGCAGTCTCGACAAGATGTCACTGTGTAGATGAAGACTGACAGATGAAGAAATTTTGGATGTTCTGTTCAATGATTCGGGTTCTGAAGGAGAACTTAGTGACGATTCTGAAGATGACAGCGATACTACAGGTAATTATAACATATTTACTGGAATTTAGACTGTGATACGTTGAAACATGTAAGAAACAGTAGGCTGCTCATACACGTTTGCTGTGTATATTTCGAATAATATATTTTAGACTTATAATGATAATACAAGTTTATCGAGTTGTACATATGACTTATTTATTTACAGAAGAAGAGCTTCAGAACCATATTGACTTCACATCTTTGCAGGAAATGCGTCCAATAGATCACGAATTTCGGAATGGTAATTGCTCTCACTCTCTCTCTGTGCTTATAAATAATCAGTAGACTGTAATAAAAGTAAACAATTTTGGCCAGTGTAATGTAATAACTTGTTTAGGTATTTAGATAAATAATACAATACAAAAAATGGCTCTGAGCACTATGGGACTTAACTTCTGAGGTCATCAGTCCCCTAGAACTTAGAGCTACTTAAACCTAAGTAACCTAAGGACATCACGCACATCCATGCCCGAGGCAGGATTCGAACCTGCGACTGTAGCGGTCGCGCGGTTCCAGACTGAAGCGCCTACAACCGCTCGGCCACCCCGGCCGGCTCAATACAATACATGTTAGCAAATCCTACATACGACTAATTTACAGAAACTGAAGATCAAACTGATGGTGTGGAGACACCCCAGCATGTAGAGCAAGCTGCTCCTGATTATGAAGTTGAAAATGGTAATTATTGTCGACCTTATGTTTCTCATTACCAATAAGAAAACTGTTGATTTAGAGCAAAATTATGACACCCTAAATTTACAAATCTACTTTCATAATGTCATTTTAGTGCATCAACCGAAACCTCAACCTATACGTCGAGTACATCAAGTAAGAAGACCCAGGGCAGACAGTGATGCAGACTTGGGATGGGCTGACATTCCTGTGTCTGCACCTCCTGTAAGGAACACTGTTTATGGAGAAGTTCCGAGAATTGCAGTTCCACTTGATGCCACATCAACTGAATTTGACTTTTTTGAAAACAATTTCAACAGGAATACGGCGAAACTTGTGAAGCAAGTAACAAACAGATATGCTGCAAATACCATTGCAAACTTGTGGCATACCAATCAAATCAAGGAACACAGTTTGTGGTCACATTGAAAACCTGTTACTTTAGCAGAGGTTTACAATTTTTTTCTATAGTAATTCACATGTGCCTGGTAAAGAGGTCATCCATAGCAGATTACTCCCATTCTTCACTCCACATTTGCAGCTAGACTGATGTCCCGAGATCGTTTCAAGTCAATTTTGGTAATGCTGCATATAAATAACAATGATACATACATACTACATGGACAGGCAAATCATGATCCCTTACATAAAATCAGGCCATATTTTGATTATCTTGTGCAGAATTTCAGAGACTCGCTAGTGCCAAGTGAGAATTTGCCCATAGACGAAGGAATGTGTATTTTTAGAGGCAGGATACATTTTAGAGTCTATATGAAGAACAAACCAGAGAAGCATGGCATCAAACTGTTCTTTGTGTGTGACTCAAACACTGGTTATGTTCTAAATATGGAGGTTTACACAGGCAAAGGTGATGACTTCACAATTATTCCATTGTTTGAACGTCTACTTTCACCCTACTTATCTAAAGGTCACACTGTTTACATGGACCAGTTTTATACTAGCCCTAAAGTTATTGACTTCTTATTGAGCAAAAACACTTTAGGTGTTGGCACTGTTATGCTAAACAGAAAAGAAATGCCTAAGAGTTTGAAAAAAGCTATACTGAAGAAAGGTGAAATGACTTTCAGACACAAGCCACATATGATGGTTTGTAAGTGGAAGAAGACCAGGGATGTGGCAGTGTTGTCTTCAAAACATGGGGCAACAGTGTATGATGTAACTGTCAGGGCTAAAGGGGGCCATATAAAAAAATTCAAGCCTGATGCAGTCCTTGATTATAATATAAACAAGACAGGTGTTGATCGAAGTGATCAACTTGTTGCTTACTATCCCTACAAAAAGAAAAGTATGAAATGGTGAAAGAAGCTTTTCTTCCATCTTTTCATTCAGGGGATAGTAAACAGTTACATAATGTATAAAATGTCACGATGTTCTCTGCATAAATTCATGTCTGTGATTGGAGAAAAACTGGCCATGATGGCAGGGGAGGAACAAGTGGGAGTGAACCCTTCGACTGTAGGCGACAGACTAACTGGGCATCATTTTGGAAGAAAAATTCCTCCAACTGACAACAAAGCGAGGCCATGCAGATTGTGCAAAGTGTGTGGTGACAGGGCTAAGAAACTGGAAAGTGGAAGAGGAAAGATACAACTTATTATTGTGCAATGTGTGATGTTGTGCTGTGCATGCCAGAATGCTTTGCACTATTTCATACGAAAGACAATTACGTATAGAAATGATTTGTACAAAATGTAATGTAATTTAGTTGTGCATTGTAATTTTTTTAAATAAATACCTTTCATTTTGTTTTTATAAAACATAATCCAGTGCCATATTCTTCCTACCAACAATAAATCCTACTATAAGACTTTTTTTTCCTTGTTTCAGCTATCAGCTTGTGGTAACAGTGTACATTTAGGTGAAATTGGTAACTATAATGTGTTACTTCATTGTATAGTTTAAGTTACAGTGGTAAATATGAAAAAAAACTGTAATGATTTATCTCTAACCGTTCCTGAACTACGATTTTTTGAAAAACGACAAAAAACCCCAGTCTCGTGTGCCAGAATGTCGTACTAAGTCCCAGACCTTAAATTGTTAATGATTATGCAATATATGATTAGTGAACAGATAAATTTTTTCAGTGTTCCACTTACTAGTAAATAATGTTTTTTTGTATATGTCATCTGTTTTTCTTTCAGTATGATGCAAATTTGTCCACAAAACGTCGTATTGTTTATGATTTTCATTTTACACTTATTTATACCTCTAGATATCAGTTGCGATTTATTTTTTATGCATTTTTAGGTACTCAGTTTACTTACATAAAAAGTGATTGCTTACATTGACAGTTAATGATTTGTAAATGGAGTCAATGATTTAGAATTTTACTGTTGTCATTTATAAGTGACTATAATTATATACCTGGAGAATGAGGTGAAATGGGAGGAACAGAAGAATTAATGAGCAGAATAATGTTACTTGTTGTGAAGTAGCTTATGGAGTAAATACACTGTGTATGGGTCATGAAGGAGTGCAGTAAGAATATTTTTGCTTTACTTATTACGACAAGGAATATTAATTTTTGTAATTAGTTTAGGATTTACCATTATGATAATTTTTATATACCATGGGATAAGTATTCATTGAACCATTTATACCATTTAAAACTGTCTACAAAATCAATCCTCAAGAAATTAATGTTATTGATTGTAATCGCTATTCAAAGTAGAATGAATAGAGTTCCAAAAATACACCAGACGAAGTTTTATGTGAAATTGTGGCTCTACATTTTGTGTCAGCAAGGACTGGTAGTAATTTGTTTCATATGAAATGGCATTACTTGCTATTGATGACATATAAATGGGAAATGGAATAATGGTCAGTAAAGGAAAAAGTGGCAGATGAGAATGAAGAGAAGGAACTCACAGAGGTGACTGGCGTGAGGCACACTCCCCTGTGTGGATGCATGCAGAGGTGATGTTGAACTTGTGATGAATATCAAGCAAGTAACAAATGACCCGAGACTGGTGATGTGAAAACATACAGGGTAATCTCAGTTAACATGACAAGTGAGAGATTGAGTTGCCTACTTGAAGACGTGATAAAAGGGCCAAAGGATGAACACCAATCTAAAACCCATTTTCTGTCTCAGGTACTTGTAAACATAATGTTGTTTGATAATAACACTATTCTCATCTATGGTGTTCGATGTGAAGTGGTTGTAGAAATGCTATATTTAGTAGCCCATGATATGTACGCTGACTTAGGTCCATGAGTTTTACGAATATTTTTCAAAATGTAATGAACTATCTTCAGATCTCAGTATGAGAATAGTATTTGGTAATGTGATGACTCATTTTGTTTATAATACTTGAATCATATAGATACATTAGTTTTCATGTACAGTAATAGCAAGAAGTTTCAGCAACACTTACACAGAGATTCTTGCCTACAGTTTGACAGTCAGCTATTTAAATACTCTGATGTGATAGTAACAAATCACTTTTCTTGGTTCAGATACTAAGACTAAAGTCTGCTTCTTCTCGAACTTGATTAAAGACTATTAACTGGTATAGGATTTTCCATTTAAATTTTGAGGTAACAACATGCATGTAACTTAAGCTTGATATTTAATTTCATTTTTAGATTTTTCGTTTTTGGGTACGTTCTTGGTATAATCACAAATGAAATTTCTATTGAAAACCCATGCTTAAGTGGAGGGACATGCGCAATGACATGGTAAATTCTAGACAATAACGTAGAGTCAACATACCCAGAAATTCATTAGCGTAATACACTACACAACTTTCTTAATTTTAACTGTCAGTTACCTGAATTATGGTTTTTCAGGTATCTCAGCATGTACATCAAAATTCTGCAAGCATAACAAGCAGTGCAATCTGTAAGTGGCGTAGGGCGCTACACTGATGTGCAAAATTGAAGGACAGAAGTAACTTTCGCATGATGTGTCACTGCCAAATAGTAAATCCCTATGAAACGTGGACCGGACATAAAATGAAATGATACAAAATAGGACGGTAACTGAAAGATCAGTTCAAACGAACAAATATGACACTTTTATTCAAAGGCAATAATTACACTGAAGTCTCAGCGATTAGTGATAATCCCGTGCACATTACAAAATGATGGACATGGTCCTTAATAGAGTGTGTGATCATCACAGACATCAGTGCACGCTCTGCAACGTGCTCCCATGGTGGCCGTAAGATTGGTAAGGAGCTACTGTGGGAGGATACCCACTCCACCACTACGGCCGGTAACTTCTGGGCGGTAGTTGATACATATGAACCTGGCCCGGTACTTCTCCCTGAAGCATCCTACACATACTCGTTGGGATTTAAGTTGGGGAAAATGGTACGCCAGTTCGTCCGCTGAATATCCTCTTGTTTCAAGGGCTTCACCAACTACACTCTTCGGTACGGTCGCGCATTGCCATCCATAAAAATGATCCAAGGGCCGAATGCACCCTGAGAAGACGCGGTTGCGGAAGGAGTATAGGTCATGATAACGTTAACTGGTGAGTGTATCGTTTCCAAAGATTTGGAGGTCAGTAACCCCCAAGCAACATTGTGCCTCCGCGCATCATAACACCTGCAACACCAAAACAATCAAGTTCGATCATGTTCCTGGGTGCATTACATGTTCCCATCTATCGTCATATGACGGTACCCCCATAATCACTACATATACTCAATCTACTCTCATCCGAGAAGAGCACGAGACACCTCTCCTCGTTGGTCCAGTCCCTATGCTCTTGGCACCGTCGCAAACAGTGCTACTGATGTGCAGGTCTCACCGGAGCACAACGTACTGCTCTTCAGGCAAAGAGACCACCCATGCAATCACTGTGCTGCTGTGGAACGTCAGACTCCGTCCCTTACAGTCCTGTTAAATGTGGCTGCAGTTATACCTGCTGCTTAACGTGGGCCCTTTCTTGTTTTTTGCACAATGTAGCGGCCGTATGTTGCTGTAGTTGACCATGGTCGGCCACCTTCTCTCCTTGGGGCAGCAATGCCTGTGGCTTGCAACACTCCCCATGCAACAGTGCTGAGCAATATAGAACTCCTGACATACATTCTCATAGTTCGCGCTTCTCCCAGCTTCCCGATAATTCTTGCGCGTGTGAAGTCATCCACATGCCACCAGGCCATGTTGTAGTGAAGACCACCACTACAGTGCACCGTAACTGTTCACTGACTGAGACACATGCTACCTTTTCATCTATCTCGCCCTTCTTTCTTTCTTTCATTTTCTTTTTTTTCAGTGCAGTTTATTTGTGAACACTTCTGTTTTATATGTGCAAAACTGTAAATACATTTTTTAGTATTTTTATGATAGGGTTCAAAATTGTTCAAACGGCTCTGACCACTAAGGGACTTTACATCTCGGGTCATCAGTCCCCTAGAACTTAGAACTACTTAAACCTAACTAAGCAAAGGACATCACACACATCCATGCCCGAGGCAGGATTCGAACCTGCGACCATAGTGGTCGCGCGGTTCCAGACTGAAGCGCCTAGAACCGCTTGGCCACCGTGGACGACTATGCTACAGTTTCTTTAAGTTTTAAATAATATGCAAACTGTAAAGTGTGTGCTAAAAAATAAAATACATGTAAATATTTTTGTTAACGTTTGAGGGGGACTGCTCTGTACAGATTAGTCATTATTTGTTGTTGAAAGAGCCCAGCTGTTACAGTCTTTTGCTAACATGTGAGTAAGTGGGTTTTGGATATAGCGGTGTACGCTTGTAGCGTGATAGTGGCACTTATATGAAGCACCTTCGCTTCCTGTCCAGATAAACTTGAACAGTGACTGGTCGAACACAGTACAGAAACTTTGAAAGTAGTGGCACTCAGGTTTGAAGGCTTCCTTTTTCAAGTACAGTTGGTCGCATAGATGGCAAATGTGTAAATATTGTCGCTTCACTAATAAGCTGCACTTTGAAGGATTGAAAAAGCAGCGGTCCGAATTATGAGGTTAGGAAAAGTACCATAAGCCGGAATTCGCAAGAGACGTTCAACGCACCCTAGAACAGTGACTTACCATGCATGAAGACACAGAACGCGCTACGATGAACACCACTTACAAGAATATTGAACAAGCTCCAGAAAACAGCATTGGCGTACTGATGTATGGCTCCTAATGGTTCTATTTATGAAGCAACCCATACGGTTTGATGATCTCATGGACTGTTAGAAATGGTTCCGTTTATCTGATAATGCTAGACGAACTTTTGCTATTATTGCACGATGTGCAAGATGGGTACTTACAATAGGCTATTTTTCGTAAGTTAAAAGTATTGTTTGGGAGCCGCGCGGAATGGCCGTGTGGTGTAAGGCGGCATGTCATGGACTGCGCGGCCCCTCCCGCCGTAGGTTCGTGTCCTCAATCGGGCATGAGGGTATGTGTTGTTCTTAGCATAAATTAGTGAAAGTTGTGAGTAAGTCAAGGGACCGATGACATTAGCAGTTTGGTCCCTTAGGAATTCACACACATTTGAACATTTGTATTATTTGGATTGCTGTTATTCTTATTGATTATAACATATTAAAATGAAATCTCGAAAAATATCTATTATTTTTGCGTAGTTAAGAATTAAAAAGCATTAAATATCGATATTCGACAACGTGATCTAAAACGCTCTGTTATTGGCTGATGCTCTGGTGACGTCACAGAATAGGAGTAAGACGAAGCTTTACGTGTGTTAAGGAATGTTAGCTGAAGCTACGGGGCTTACACGTCCTTTTTCTTCAAATAGTTTAACTATTTAGTGATGGGAAAAGCAATTACGACTTTCAAGTAACTTCGTGAACGCTGATAGCGGAAGCCTTGTTAAAGTTGATGCGTCTATGCTCCACTCATTTAGAGCGGCGATTAGTGCAACGACGGACATTATTTTCCCTCCTCCCTGCAACATCATTAAACTCGCTCAAAAGTAAGAAATTGTCAAACTTTCGCAAATGGGCCTGCATATTATAACTACACTAATGGAAATGGAAAAAAGAACACCGTGAATTCATTGTCCCAGGAAGGGGAAACTTTATTGACACATTCCTGGGGTCAGATACATCACATGATCACACTGACAGAACCACAGGCACATAGACACAGGCAACAGAGCATGCACAATGTCGGCACTAGTACAGTGTATATTCACCTTTCGCAGCAATGCAGGCTGCTATTCTCCCATGGAGACGATCGTAGAGATGCTGGATGTAGTCCTGTGGAACGGCTTGCCATGCCATTTCCACCTGGCGCCTCAGTTGGACCAGCGTTCGTGCTGGACGTGCAGACCGCGTGAGACGACGCTTCATCCAGTCCCAAACATGCTCAATGGGGGACAGATCCGGAGATCTTGCTGGCCAGGGTAGTTGACTTACACCTTCTAGAGCACGTTGGGTGGCACGGGATACATGCGGACGTGCATTGTCCTGTTGGAACAGCAAGTTCCCTTGCCGGTCTAGGAATGGTAGAACGATGGGTTCGATGACGGTTTGGATGTACCGTGCACTATTCAGTGTCCCCTCGACGATCACCAGTGGTGTACGGCCAGTGTAGGAGATCGCTCCCCACACCATGATGCCGGGTGTTGGCCCTGTGTGCCTCGGTCGTATGCAGTCCTGATTGTGGCCCTCACCTGCACGGCGCCAAACACGCATACGACCATCATTGGCACCAAGGCAGAAGCGACTCTCATCACTGAAGACGACACGTCTCCATTCGTCCCTCCATTCACGCCTGTCGCGACACCACTGGAGGCGGGCTGCACGATGTTGGGGCGTGAGCGGAAGACGGCCTAACGGTGTGCGGGACCGTAGCCCAGCTTCATGGAGACGGTTGCGAATGGTCCTCGCCGATACCCCAGGAGCAACAGTGTCCCTAATTTGCTGGGAAGTGGCGGTGCGGTCCCCTACGGCACTGCGTAGGATCCTACGTCTTGGCGTGCATCCGTGCGTCGCTGCGGTCCGGTCCCAGGTCGACGGGCACGTGCACCTTCCGCCGACCACTGGCGACAACATCGATGTACTGTGGAGACCTCACGCCCCACGTGTTGAGCAATTCGGCGGTACGTCCACCCGGCCTCCCGCATGCCCAATATACGCCCTCACTCAAAGTCCGTCAACTGCACATACGGTTCACGTCCACGCTGTCGCGGCATGCTACCAGTGTTAAAGACTACGATGGAGCTCCGTATGCCACGGCAAACTGGCTGACACTGACGGCGGCGGTGCACAAATGCTGCGCAGCTAGCGCCATTCGACGGCCAACACCGCGGTTCCTGGTGTGTCCGCTGTACCGTGCGTGTGATCATTGCTTGTACAGCCCTCTCGCAGTGTCCGGAGCAAGTATGGTGAGTCTGACACACCGGTGTCAATGTGTTCTTTTTTCCATTTCCAGGAGTGTAGATTGCCGACTATCAGTCATGAGCTACGACCAAAAGAACAATCAAATTAACTTAGTGTTGATTTCCACTTTATAAGACATTCAGCAGGGAAATCACATGTAGCAGGTGTTTGTTGGCGCAACGAAGCGCAGGGAAAGGGTCACATGTTCGAAGTTTGGAAGGGTTGTACATATTTTTAAAAGTTTTACACGATATACGAAAATAGCTTTAGCAAGAATTAATTTAGCAGTTGTTTCGACTGTGTGATGTATTATACTATATAGCTACTATATATATACTATATAGCTTCACATGAGCCTTAGCCTAAGAGATGGGCAACATAGGATAAATTCATTTACTTTGCTTTTTTGGAAAGCACTGCCAGTAGTCAAGATATCACCACTCGCTCTCAGTACAACGAGGTGTAGGACGATGAGGTTAGACGGAGAGATATAAAGAGTGTGCAAAATGCAGATGACACAGACGTAAGGGGTGCAAACCAACGTTAGCGTATGTAGCAGACTTACGTCATCTTTATACGAGGTGCATTCAAGTTCCAAGGCCTCCGATTTTTTTTCTCCGGACTGGAAAGAGATAGAAACATGCGCATTGTTTTAAAATGAGGCCGC
Source organism: Schistocerca americana (assembly GCF_021461395.2). Classification (NCBI taxonomy): domain Eukaryota; kingdom Metazoa; phylum Arthropoda; class Insecta; order Orthoptera; family Acrididae; genus Schistocerca; species Schistocerca americana. The sequence continues at coordinate 494,324,791 of NC_060124.1, read as the reverse complement.
GTTCATTGTCAATACGTCCCAGAGATGGCAGCACCGTATGGCAGATGGAATTTTACCGCCAGTGGCGAGAATGAGAACTGCTTTAAATACTTAAAATGGCGACGTTTTCCTTACTTGAACAGCGTGCAATCATTCGTTTTCTGAATTTGCGTGATGTGAAATTCATCGACAGTTGAAGGAGACATGTGGTGATGGAGTTATGGATGTGTCGAAAGTGCGTTCGTGGGTGTGACAGTTTAATAAAGGCAGAACATCGTGTGACAACAAACCAAAACAACCTCGGGCTCGCACAAGCCGGTCTGACAACATGATCGAGAAAGTGGAGAGACTTGTTTTGGGGGATCGCCGAATGACTGTTGAACAGATTGCCTCCAGAGTTGGCATTTCTGTGGCTTCTGTGCACACAATCCTGCATGACGACCTAAAAATGCGAAAAGTGTCATCCAGGTGGGTGTCACGAATGCTGACGGACGACCACACATCTGCCCGTGTGGCATGTTGCCAAGCAATGTTGACGCGCAACGACAGCATGAATGGGACTTTCTTTTCGGCGGTTGTGACAATGGATGAGACGTGGATGCCATTTTCCAATCCAGAAACAAAGCGCCAGTCAGCTCGATGGAAGCACACAGATTCACCGCCACCAAAAAAATTTCGGGTAACCGCCAGTGCTGAAAAAATGATGGTGTCCATGTTCTGGGACAGCGAGGGCGTAATCCTTACCCATTGCGTTCCAGAGGGCACTACGGTAACAGGTGCATCCTACGATAATGTTTTGAAGAACAAATTCCTTCCTGCACTGCAACAATAACGTCCGGGAAGGGCTGTGCATGTGCTGTTTCACGAAGACAACGCACCCGCACATCAAGCTAACGTTACGCAACAGTTTCTTCGTGATAACAACTTTGAAGTAATTCCTCATGCTCCCTACTCGCCTGACCTGGCTCCTAGTGACTTTTGGTGTTTCCAACAATGAAAGACACTCTCCGTGGCCGCACATTCACCAGCCATGCTGCTATTGCTTCAGCGATTTTCCAGTGGTCAAAACAGACTCCTAAAGAAGCCTTCGCCGCTGCCATGGAATCATGGCGTCAGCGTTGTGAAAAATGTGTACGTCTGCAGGGCGATTACGTCGAGAAAAGGCCTTAGAACTTGAATGCACCTCATATGACTTGCTGTAACTGCAAAAGTTTAAACAATAGGAATCCTAGCTGGACAGTACGAAGTTAACATTGTTTCTAATAAAGTGTGTGGTCATACTAACTAAAAAATAGCTTCTTGAACTTGTATGACTAGCGAATGCAAATGTAAGCGTATGTAAACAGCAAGGAAAAAATAATATTGTGTTTCTGATCAGTATTGTGAATATTTCTAATTGTGAGTTGGTTCTTGTATGAGAGGACTGTCCAGTCGTTGTACAAATAAATTAAATACGTTATTTCGGGTTAGATTCGAACCAGCGATCTATGGACATCATCTTATAAAATTCGACGGTACACCTCTCTGACAACTGAACTATCGACTAATTAAGGTGTAGTTAGGATTATAAATACAAAATAAAATAGAGATAATGCAGGATCAGGTTTAATAATGAATAAAAAATTAGAGTGCAGGTAAGCTACTACAAACGGCATGTTGTTGTTGTTGTGGTCTTCAGTCCTGAGACTGGTTTGATGCAGCTCTCCATGCTACTCTATCCTATGCAAGCTTTTTCATCTCCCAGTACCTACTGCAACCTACATCCTTCTGAATCTGCTTAATGTATTCATCTCTTGGCCTCCCTCTACGATTTTTACCCTCCACGCTGCCCTCCAATGCTAAATTGGTGATCCCTTGAGGCCTCTCCCCCATGTTGTTCAATCTGTATATTGAGCAAGCAGTAAAGGAAACAAAAGAAAAATTCGGAGTAGGTATTAAAACTCATGGAGAAGAAATAAAAACTTTGAGGTTCGCCGATGACATTGTAATTCTGTCAGAGACAGCAAAGGAGTTGGAAGAGCAGTTGAATGAAATGGACAGTGTCTTGAAAGGAGGAAGTAGAGAGAATATAAAATGTAGACTGGCAATGGCAAGAAAAACGTTTTTGAAGAAGATAAATTTGTTATCATCGAGATTAGATTTAAGTATCAGGAAGCCGTTTCCGAAAGTCTTTGTATGGAGTGCGGCCATGTATGGAAGTGAAACATGGACGATAAATAGTTTGGACAAGAAGAGAATTATAGCTTTCGAAATGTGGTGCTACAGAAGAATGCTGGAGATTAGATAGATACACTCCTGGAAATGGAAAAAAGAACACATTGACACCGGTGTGTCAGACCCACCATACTTGCTCCGGACACTGCGAGAGGGCTGTACAAGCAATGATCACACGCACGGCACAGCGGACACACCAGGAACCGCGATGTTGGCCGTCGAATGGCGCTAGCTGCGCAGCATTTGTGCACCGCCGCCGTCAGTGTCAGCCAGTTTGCCGTGGCATACGGAGCTCCATCGCGGTCTTTAACACTGGTAGCATGCCGCGACAGCGTGGACGTGAACCGTATGTGCAGTTGACGGACTTTGAGCGAGGGCGTATAGTGGGCATGCGGGAGGCCGGGTGGACGTACCGCCGAATTGCTCAACACGTGGGGCGTGAGGTCTCCACAGTACATCGATGTTGTCGCCAGTGGTCGGCGGAAGGTGCACGCGCCCGTCGACCTGGGACCGGACCGCAGCGACGCACGGATGCACGCCAAGACCGTAGGATCCTACGCCGTGTCGTAGGGGACCGCACCGCCACTTCCCAGCAAATTAGGGACACTGTTGCTCCTGGAGTATCGGCGAGGACCATTCGCAACCGTCTCCATGAAGCTGGGCTACGGTCCCGCACACCGTTAGGCCGTCTTCCGCTCACGCCCCAACATCGTGCAGCCCGCCTCCAGTGGTGTCGCGACAGGCGTGAATGGAGGGACGAATGGAGACGTGTCGTCTTCAGCGATGAGAGTCGCTTCTGCTTTGGTGCCAATGATGGTCGTATGCGTGTTTGGCGCCGTGCAGGTGAGCGCCACAATCAGGACTGCATACGACCGAGGCACACAGGTCCAACACCCGGCATCATGGTGTGGGGAGCGATCTCCTACACTGGCCGTACACCACTGGTGATCGTCGAGGGGACACTGAATAGTGCACGGTACATCCAAACCGTCATCGAACCCATCGTTCTACCATTCCTAGACCGGCAAGGGAACATGCTGTTCCAACAGGACAATGCACGTCCGCATGTATCCCGTGCCACCCAACGTGCTCTAGAAGGTGTAAGTCAACTACCCTGGCCAGCAAGATCTCCGGATCTGTCCCCCATTGAGCATGTTTGGGACTGGATGAAGCGTCGTCTCACGCGGTCTGCACGTCCAGCACGAACGCTGGTCCAACTGAGGCGCCAGGTGGAAATGGCATGGCAAGCCGTTCCACAGGACTACATCCAGCATCTCTACGATCGTCTCCATGGGAGAATAGCAGCCTGCATTGCTGCGAAAGGTGGATATACACTGTACTAGTGCCGACATTGTGCATGCTCTGTTGCCTGTGTCTATGTGCCTGTGGTTCTGTCAGTGTGATCATGTGATGTATCTGACCCCAGGAATGTGTCAATAAAGTTTCCCCTTCCTGGGACAATGAATTCACGGTGTTCTTATTTCAATTTCCAGGAGTGTAGATCACATAACTAATGAGGAGGTATTGAATAGGATTGGGGAGAAGAGGAGTTTGTGGCACTACTTGACAAGAAGAAGGGACAGGTTGGTAGGACATGTTCTGAGGCGTCAAGGGATCACAAATTTAGCATTGGAGGGCAGCGTGGAAGGTAAAAATCGTAGAGGGAGACCATGAGATGAATATACTAAGCAGATTCAGAAGGATGTAGGTTGCAGTAAGCACTGGGAATGAAGAAGCTTGCACAGGATAGAGTAGCATGGAGAGCTGCATTAAACCAGTCTCAGGACTGAAGAGTACTGCAACAGCGAAAAAGTGTAGTTAGGTAAAACGATAGTTTAGGTGTTTAATTTCATCGAATGACGCAATCCTCCCTTGTAACAGTGGGAGATGATATCTCGGAGACACACGGTGTAACACATTTTTAAGTATGGTAGTAAACTTGTGAGTCGATATAGTGGCAGTTTGCCGGTACAGTGGAGCCGCATTTTGCGCACCTTATTGCCTGTAACACTTGAAAACAACCTTTCAGGAACTTTGATAAATGTACTTGCACAGTATGGTACAATGCGCCATTTGTAACCCATTTTCCGAAAAGTAAAGTCCAAAACAAGAGATCACCGTGAATTACCATTGTGACAGTAGGAGCAGCGAGGTAGCCAGTGACGTCACAGGCATCACACGACTCAAATGGTGCGTTTTAGTGGGCTTTCAAATTATTTGAATTTCATTTCTGTTTTTGTAAAGAATACGGAAATTCACGGAGGAAAAAAGCGTTATGAGCATAAAATGAAATAATTAATCATTTAAGACAATTGTCAGAAAACAGTCAAACACCCTGTTAGAGAATTTAAAATGTTTACTAGTGTATGCTTCCATGATACATACTATCTCTTCACCGGCTAATGTTTTACCGGAGTAGGTCACAATTCAACAAATGTCCACTCTGATCCTGTATGTCGAAACGTCTCACGTTTCCTTTGCAAATAAAAGGTACACCTAATTTCTCACACACATACTAAACCACATATAAATATATTTATTTCAGACTGAAAGTCCTGGTAGAGGTAGGCAACCATGACAAATATGAAGAAAATGGCTCTAGACTGTTGGTTGCTGAAAAACATCTCGTACATGTTTTTGGTGATTTTTTTATTCTCACATTCGCAACATGTCTCGGGCCCACCCCAACGTCTGCTGACCTGTCGGCAGTTAAAATTCGGGATTACAAACTTTTCCCATGCTACAAATGCAGCTATACACAACTGCGAGATTCAAAAATGTACAAAAATAATAAACAATCGAAGGTGTCAAAAAATGGTTCAAATGGCTCTGAGCACTATGGGACTTAACTTCTGTGGTCGTCAGTCCCCTAGAACTTAGAACTACTTAAACCTAACTAACCTAAGGACATCACACACATCCATGCCCGAGGCAGGATTCGAACCTGCGACCGTAGCGGTCACGCGGTTCCAGACTGAAGCGCCTAGAACCGCACGGCCACACCGGCCGGCTCGAAGGTGTCAGAACAGGCGGAAATGTACATACGATATGTAATTATATAAGCTCAAGAGGCAGTTGTAAACGCCTTACTTCAAGAAATGCGTATGGTATATCAGGTGCAATAACAGTCCACAAGCACTGACAGAAACCAAATGGACCAGAGCCATAGCTACAGTTAACGCCCCCTTTAACCGGTAGACGGAACCTTAGGATAACACAATGCCAGGTGGCGGAACCGCCAGTATGATATGGAAATTTAATACAAATTGTATCATCCAGTTTACTAACAGTGACAAAAGTAAAGCTCAAAGGCATGAACACATGTAAGAGCAAATATTACGTATGTGAAAATTACAGCATATAAAAGTAAACTCACAATTGCGCAAACGTTACCATACTATTAACAGTGGCCGCAAAGGACGCATGATTTTTACTTTAAATGACAATTGAAGACATTATCAAAAATAAGAAAAAAACAATCTCTTGTTCCACTGATATGCTCATGGAAGCGCCGTCTATGCATAAAAATCTCTACGTCTTCCAAGATATCCAAATAAAAATCTTTATTCTCATAATGAAGAATCTGTAAATTGTTTACGATGTCATTAAGCTGATGACTGCACTGACGTATATGAGCTCATAGTACCCTCCCACAGCTAGGATAACCGTGTTCCGTATATTACATTCTGAACTCCCTCGCAGTCTGTCCGATGTATAACTTGTCACAAGCTCCACATTTAATCTTATACAACCCCCCCCCCCAATTGCAAAAGTTATTAACAGAATGCTGTATAATACGTCGGAGGAGCTTCCCAAATTTGTTAATAGTATTGAAACCTACCACCACGTTATGCTTTTTGAACTCAACTAAACTTCAGAGAGGGTATGACATGCGTCGTGATTCTGTGCCAGTTTTTTTCACCGATTTTCCTAATCCCAGTTTCTCTAAATCTATTTGCAGTCCCTATCAGTGCAATGGTGCCTATTTCCCTTTCGGTGGTCTCCTGGACAGCTGCAAATGTTTTTAACCTGTGGAACACTGAACGAAAAAAATGCTTTCCTTTGTGATTGGAATTCGCAGTAATAATGACATCCATTGTTTCCAGAATGAGATTTTCACTCTGCAGCAGAGTGTGCACTGATATGAAACATCCTGGCAGATATAAACTGTGTGCCGGTCCGAGACTCGAACTCACGACCTTTGCCATTCGCGGAAAAGTGCTCTACCATCTCAGCTACCCAAGCACGACCCACGCTCCGTCCTTACAGCTTTACTTCTGCCAGTATCTCGTCTCCTACCTTCCAAACTTTACAGAATTTCTCTTGCGAAGCACTTTCCCGCGAAAGGCAAAGGTCCCGATATCGAGTCTCGGTCCGGCACACAGTTTTAATCTGCCAGGAAGTTTCACATCCATTGTTGTCGGCTTACGAAAAACTTCGTATTCTAAGCGCTGGCCATTCTTACTTCTTTGTAACTCCTAAAAGTTAGGGGAACCCTCAGCTTCAAACTCCATAGTGCAATTAAAATTTTCGTTTAAAGAGTTAAACATTTCTAATAGCTTGAGCGCCTCGTCCTTTGTCCCGTTGATAACGACGAATATATAGTCAACATTTGAATAGTACAATCTTATTAACCAGCCTATTATGCTCAGGGAATAGTTCGCGTTTCACACTATTTATAACAAACACCTACGTGATTTTTTCAGCAACCAACAAGCATTTTTAGAGTCATTTTTGTTACATACAAATATGAGATTACAATAACTTTTACTATTTAAGTAGGGAAAATAGACTATGTCTCGAATCAGACAGAGCAACTAAGTATTAATGTCGTTAATGCAAATTTTTCTACGTGAAGTTACAAATGTTTGACCGGTTGAGAATCTATTGAAACTCTGCTAAACAATATGTGCGTAATAAATTGTAACCTACACTGACAAGGGCACCATACGGGCTCTGAAATTCAGTTCGGGATGAAAATTCGCATGTTAGTTGTGTACCTCTTGTGTGTCCTTTCACATAATTTATAAATCTCATTAGCCAGAAGATTCCTAGAAAAAGGGCTCTAAAGCTTTAGAAACAGCTCACATACTGGTCAATTTTTATACTATGGCAGCACAGCAATATGTGTGCGCCTGTAGCGCGGGCGATCCAGGTTCGATCCTACATTCGGGTAACAGTTTATTTTGTTTTTCTAACTGTTATAAGAATTTTAACAACTTTTGAATGGAGTTAATGAACTAAAATATTATCAGTCAAATCATAAATAATATTATTTAATTTTTTAAGTGACTGTTATAGCTAATTAAGATAAAATGCGAGTTACAATTAATGTTTTCTTTTTAAAAATTCGAACAATTTAAAATGCATATTAATGGAAGGAACTCAGAGCTTTAGTTTAAAATGTTGTGAGAAATCTGACGATATTATAAGCTGTGGAGAGTTTGAAAATATTCGTTGTAAATTTAAGGAACTTGTTTCTACATGGAAAGGTTGCTACCCTATTGTAATATACAAATAAGTAGATGGTCAGTAAGTGTCAACTAATCGACCAATGGTCCTTACTTGTTACAGTACAATATATACCCTTGTACCCACCCTTATTCCTCTAGAAACTCGAACCAACCTGCCGGTTCATTCTTCATAGAGATTGGAGCGTTTTGTACTATGAAATAGAACCGAAATTTTTAAATATTGTGATTTCAATGTCTCTTGATGAATACATCGCGAAATTATCAGAAGCTACAGTGTAATCAGTCATCACAGTGAAATGTCGAAGGAGAGGTTAAGAGATTCGGTCGTTTATTATGAAAGTTTGCTTTCTGAAAATCGTTTGATTACAATGGAATCTTCATTGTCAATTTTTCGCGAAGCAGTGTTGATGGGTGAAGAAATTTACGAACTTACAATGGACATGGTGGCTAAAAAAATATTTGTGACTGATGATGAACTTACTCATGAAAATGAAGACTGTGACTAGGAACCTTTTAAATAAGTCGAATACCATGGCTCATCAAATGAATATGAACCTGAAAAAAGTAGTAGGCCAACTTTCTATTGATTACACAATTAAAGTTATTATATCGTAAAGGCTCATCCCACGTGGAAACTACAAACAAGGATGCAGTGTGTTAAAAAAGAAGGAATATGCATCCTAATGGAAAGAAGAAATTGAAATATGATCGTTTTGTTCAAGCTAAAGAGAACTGTCAACATGTGACCACGCGGAATTTACAACAGTGGGCTTCATCAGCAAGACAACGATTTTCATATTTTGAATTTAAATACTGAACTGGATTCACAAATTCGAAAATTAGCATGAAATTCTTCCCCAAAAAGTGACAAAATTTGTTTCAAAAAAAGAAACGACGACGATCGAAGAAACCTTGGTCTCCATGGACACTTTTCGAATCCAGATTTTCTAACTAATACCCAATTTCAACAAAGATTTTGTTATCGCCACTGACGAGACAGGTAGACTATTGCAGAGTATTTACAAATTCATTTAGCTCTCTATTTTTACGAGTCTCTGACAATACAGCAGGATTCGGGCTGGAAAACGAAGCTAAACTATATGAGTTAAAAAGCAAGATATGAGCAAATTGATGAATACATTTACCCATATGCTCTCACTCTATCGGGAAAAGTCCTACCTCAAATATTTGTTTGTCTGGAAGAAGTAACCGGTAACTTAGGCCCTAGGCTGAAAAAATCAGTACATGAATATTTGCAAAAATATAAAAAATGTTGCAATTACGTCTTCTAACCCGTGCAGCCAACTACAGGACTGCATATTGCCACTCTCAACAATTGTTTAATGTCTTGTACGGAAAACGAATAATTTCTGTTAATTATTGACTCTTGGGGCGGACAGCCACCGCCTGAATTATATGACGAAATCTTTGTGGATGACAAGAAATCACCAATGTGTGCAACTGAAGTGATTCATCCAAAATGTATTCCTCTTGTTCAAATTTGCGACGTCTATTTTTACAGACAGGTAAAAACCAATTGAAAAATGAACAAAACTGAGCTTATCTAATTGAAGATAATAAGGAAGTTCCCATGAATATCTTATAAAAACGCAATTAATAGTGTCTCATAAATTGGCATCGCCAATATTTAATGAAATTATCCAGTATGCCTGGTACGCTTCCAGGCTGTCTGATGAACGAGAAGTTTCCATGAATGTTAACGGAGTACGTTTACCAATGAACCCTTTAAAAAAAAGGTTGTTCATGTCAACAATCGTCCTTCATAAATTGCGCAAGATGTCAAAATATTTTTGCTTTACAATGTTTTGAGATAATTATCATTCTGATGCTTGGTTATAAAATACTATATTATCAAATAAATACGATATTGTAGAAATATATATGTAAATAAAAACTCACCCGAAATTTTGTTTCAGTGACAATTAAAGCTTTAATTTACCTCCAATAAAATGCATTTTAAAAACGTTATTGTAAATCGCATATTACGCCAATTACTTATACCGATCATTCCATAAATTAAATAAAGTTCTTTATGATTAAACTGACGATATTTTAGGTCATTAACTTTATTCAAAAGTTGTTACAATTTTTAAAACTATTAAAAAACCAAGTTTACTGTTACCTAAAGGTAGTATGAACCATGGTCGCTCACCTGGCAAGCGAGTCAGCTACAGGCGCAGTTATTTCGCTGTCATGTCGAAGAATTAATTGGCGGGTTAATGAGCTGCGCATAAAACTTCATGGCCCTTTTTTTCGGAATCTTCTGGCTTGTGCACTTTACAGCTTTTATGGGTGGAAGCACTTGAGGTACGCTGCTACCCTGTGAACTCTCATCCCGAACTGAATTTCCGAGACTGTAGGACCCTCTTCTTAAACTGTAAAACGAAATGCTTATAATGAAGTTCCTATCGGCGTGTGTGTAGTGGTACATGTCAAGTACGGTCTTCCATTGACAGGCCAATGTAATGTCGAATTGAACTAATGTCCATACAAAGTTATATTATGAAGAAACGGTAAAAACTAAAAGAGTTGAGATAATATTCCTCTTCTAAGGAAACAAGGTTTTCTTGTGTAACTACAGTTAGTCGCAGAATATAGACACAAGTAATAAATTAATTTTCCAGTAGCATAAAAAAGTATTTAGTTGTATTATTAACTTTAAGAATAACTGACACTGTTCTAATGTACTTTGCTGAACTATATTGAAATAGTGTCAGTAGTACGGTATGTTATTAAATTGATGTGCTGCACATTCGTTTGTTTCTTGTAAACATGGCTTCACCAGAGATGTACACCTTGTTTTTCTTTTTACCTGAGACTGTAGCAGTGGTGGCGGCTGAAGAATATCGCTGACCTCTGGCTTGGTAGGAGTTTCGGTGGATTGCGAAGATGACAATGTAAGGACGAGTTGCTCAGAAACAGATAAATTAACCAAGCCTTCATTGTTTTAAACTGGAGCTCAGTGACCCATTCAGACGCCTAGAACAAAATTTTCACTCTGCAGCGGTCTGATATGAAATTTCAACACAGATTGAAACTGTGTGCCGGAGCTGGGCTAGAACCCGTGACTTCGTCTGTAACAAGTAAGTACTCTAGCTACTGAGCTACCTGAGGACAACTCACGACCTCTTCCCACTGCATTTGTGAGGAACTCGCTTTAGTAAAGCGGTGACGAAGAGTCGTGAATTGTGCTCTGCTAACTCAACTGCTAGCGCACTTGCGAAAGGTAATGGTATCGGTTCCAAATACTCAGTTTTAATTTGTCTTTAAAAAAAAATTGAAGTGGATATGAAGATGGGATTTCAATGCGGTCTTTCATAACAAGTATAACAGTGGATGACTTCCCAATAACTTTTTTATGCAGCGTGGCGCCAGTTTGCTGAACAGTTTTACTCTCGAATTAAATCAGTGTTTGACCTTCACAATAAATGACTTTTCTTTTTTACAGTCCGCTGTGCCTGCAGTTCACTGGCTCTTTCCTGATCTAGATGAAAACAAATAGCTGTTACTTTCTTCTAATCCAGTCCGCAGCTCGTGGTCGTGCGGTAGCGTTCTCGCTTCCCACGCCCGGGTTCCCGGGTTCGATTTCCGGTGGGGTCAGGGATTTTCTCTGCCTCGTGATGACTGGGTGTTGTGTGATGTCCTTAGATTAGTTAGGTTTAAGTAGTTCTAAGTTTTAGGGAACTGATGACCATAGATGTTTAGTCCCATAGTGCTCAGAGCCATTTCTTTTTCTTCTCATACTGCTTCCTTACAATTACATTCCTTTGACGAAAAACCGCACACTCTTCTGGCTTTGATTTGTTCGTCTTGACGATCTCCATCATGATTTCCTTGATAGATCTTCTGAGTCAATAAGTATTCTTCTCAAAGTCTTCTGTTCGTGTTCACCACTTCCAGGGTTTTAATAGTTAGATTTCGTAAAATTCCTGCTATAATTGTAATCACAACTCCAACAATGAGTCCACGAAGAGTCACCGACAGATTCCTCACCGTTCACTAATCCATCTTAGAACTGCTTTACCTGAACTGCTTCTCCAAATCGTGTCTAATTCTGGTTCCTCCACTTGTTACTATCCGTGTTTAGCTAAAAATAAACTTATTTGTCCCAAAAGTTTCGAAAGGGAGCTTCCTCGAATGCGACTTTGATCTGCACGCAATTCTATATCCGAGTTCTCACATTCAGCTTCCACACTGTACGATCGGACTACTACGACAAACGAAACATCGTTCCTTCTACACAATACACTCGTTTCTCCACTAACATACTACCATGTTCCCTCCGGCTATCTTTCCACTTCATACTCCCGTCTTCAACTGTCTCCTCCTCCTCGATAAAATTACAAAATTTTTATGGTTCAAATGGCTCTGAGCACTATGTGACTTAACATCTGAGGTATCAGTCCCCTAGACTTATAACTACTTAAACCTAACCAACCTAAGTACATCACACACATCCATGCCCTAGGCAGGATTCGAACCTGCGACCGCAGCAACAGCGCGGTTCCGAACTGAAGCGCCTATAACCGCTTTTTTTCAGTTTTTCGTTGTTGGTCGTTGTATTTGGTCGTTGCGAACGTCACATGACATCCCTTCAAGTTCGCTTGTTGATCCTTCCAAACAGTTTTTTTTTTTTATAACAGAGGCCAACTAGTTCTCTGATCGATCACGCTGAGCTACCGTGTCGACGAGGCGGGATTCGAACCTGCAACCATAGCAGCAGCGCCGTTCCGGACTGAAGCGCCCATACCCTCTCGGCCACAGCGGCCGGCTCAAAATTTTTATCTATTGCGCCATAATACTCCTGTTTTACAGTCAATATTACTTACATCTGCATTTACATGAAAGATAACAAAACTCATATTTAAGAATTATCTTGTATTCATTTATAATTACGTTGCAATTTATTGATACAGATTATATTAAATTAATGCCAATTCATCGATAACGGCTACAAATCTCCTCTACTTACAACGGAAAAAAAAATTCCGTCATAAACTCATCATAGCACAGCGTGCAAGTATAGTCTTCTTCAGATTATTACAATGAAGCTGAAGAACTTTTAATATAACGATCATAACTAAACAACAATGGTCCATAATTATCATTCAGAGCCCACTCAGTATGGCACGGACCAAGAAAACTAGATGACGACGAAGAAATTGAGCGATAAACGTCCCGCGAGATCGGTGACACTATTTGTTTCTGAGGTTCAAAAGCCCCGGAGCTGTAAGACTACCAGTGCAAAGGTGTATTATCTTCAAAGGTAATCGCCAGAGCTGTTAATACATTTATCCCACTGTCAGACAAGACGTCCAGTGTCTCTATGTAGAAATATTTGCAGTTGCCTGCGAAACCATTATTGTACCTAGGCATCCACTACTTCGTCCAAAGCAAATCCACGGTCAAGAATGCCTTTCTTCAGGCCACCCAAAATATGGAAATCTCATTCTGACAGATCGACACTTTTTACACACCAAGGCTAAACGCCCAGGAATGTTGTCGGATGCCGACCGGGGTGATCGAGCGGTTCTAGGCGCTACAGTCTGGAACCACGCGACCGCTACGGTCGCTGGTTCGAATCCTGCTTCGGGCATGGTTCTGTGTGATGTCCTTAGATTAGTTAGGTTTAAGTAGTTCTAAGTTCTAGGGGACTGATGACCTCAGACGTTAAGTCCCATAGTGCTCAGATCCACTTGAACCACATTTTTTGTTGACGGATGACGTCGTTCTGTTGCAGAATAGTGACCGCCTGTGTGTTGACAAGGTTATTTCGAGTACGCTGCAGAAGTTCCACTGAAAAGCCTGTGCATACCCTCCATTAAGTACCGATCTCTCTCCATGAGAAGTTCTCCAACTGTGCAGATCGATGGCGTCTCTCACTCTCATCAACAAAAATCGGATCAGGCCGAATGCACTACAAAAAAAAGGTGATAGGGTAGAAAAACACAATAAGTTTGTGTGATGAGTGTGCTTAAAGTTTCGGAGGTCAGTATGGTCATGCAGAACTATGCCTCGCCGCACTATAACACATGCATCACGAAAACGATCATGTTCGAACTGTTCGTTGGCGCATTACGTGTTCTCATCTCTCGCCATATGAGGGTACGTTCGGCATTATCGTCTGGGCGGTCTACGCGTTCTCATGTGGGGAGGCATAATGTTGCATGGGCGTACTGACCTCCACATTTCTTATCACGGTGCACTCATTGGTCAGAGTTATTGTATGGCTGTAATCCTTCCCCATGTGCGTATTTTCAGGGGTGCATTCGTCCCTGGCTTCATACACTCGTATAAGGACGAGACTGCGCCATTACACCGCAAAATGTAGGTGCAGGAGCTCTTAGAACGAGAGGATATTCGGCTAATGGACTGAGGTGGCTGTTCCCCGAAGTAAATCCCAACGATCACGTGTGGGATGCGCGGGGGGGGGGGGGGGGGGGGGGGGGATGTACTGCAGTAAGTCCGCATGCACCAGCAACTCTCCAGCAGTTTCCAACGATGTGGCCCACATAGAAGCACGTTATAGAGTACGCATTGCCGTCCGTGGTGAGCGCATATCCTATTAACAATCATGTCCCGCCTTTTATAATGTTCAGGAGACCATCGTAAATCGCGGTGATTTCAGTCTAAGTATTGTCTCTGAATAAGAGTGGCATTTCTGTTCGTCTCATTGCGTATTTCTTTCAGCTACCTTCTGTACTATACTGCAGCCGTTCTTTCTATGTATGGTCCAAGTCTCATCGAGTTACCCGTGTCACATCAATCGAAAGTTACTTTCGTCCTTAAGTTTACACACCAGTGCAGATACGAGGGTGAATCAAATGAAAATCTTGAATATATTTTTAAATATTATTTATTGTGCAGAAGTAGCACAAAGCTGTATCACTTTTCAACATAATCTCCTCCACGCTCAATGCAAGTCCTCCAGCGATTGCAAAGTGTATAAATTCCTTTAGAAAAAAATTCTTTTGATAGTCCCCGCAACCACTCATGCACCGTGTGGCGCACCTTTTCATCAGAACGGAACTTCTTTCCTCCCATTGCGTCTCTGAGTGGTCCAAACATATGGAAATCACTTGGTGAATAGCACCATTCCTTGCTCGCTCTCTTCGTTTCCGGTTGGTGTAAGTGAACCCACGTTTCCTTCCCAGTAACGATTCTTGCAAGGAAGCCATCACCTTCTCGTTCAAAGCGCCGAAGAAGTTCTTCACAAGCATCAACACGTCGTTCTCTCATTTCAGGAGTCAGCACCCACCTTGCAGACACTTTGTGAAACTGGAGCACACCATGGACAATGTGGTGTGCTGACCCATGGATAATCTGCAAACACGCAGCAATGTCATTCAGTGTCACTGAGCGGTTTTCCTTCACTATGGATTCAACTGCTGCAATGTTCTGTGGAGTCACAACTCGTTGTGCCTGACCTGGACGAGGAGCATCTTCCACTGAAGTCACACCATTTGCGAACTTCCTACTCCATTCGTAGAATTGCTGCTGTGACAAACATGCATCACCGTACTGAAACTTCATTCTTCGATGAATTTCAATAGTTTTCACACCTTCACTACGCAAAAACCGAATTACAGAACGCTGTTCTCCCCTGGTGGAAGTCGCAAGTGGGGCGGCCAATTTTATACTGATACTGCGACGGTATGTGTGCATCTGCATTATGCTGCCACCTACAGGCCATTCTGCACACTGCTTGTAGCACGATTACCGACTTACAGGATAACGGCGCGAAATTTCGATTTGTTATTACATATTTGAGATTTTCATTTGACTCACCCTCGTAAACACCAGTGCGTTTGGTGGAAAGCGTCTAATAAACTTCTTGACGCCCTGTATTTGCATTTAAGAATGTATTCATTGCTTCGGTTTGTCTTGCAGGTGATGTTATTGGTGACCTTCCAAACCATAAATATCCAATCACTAAAATGTAAGCTGCTCAAAATCTTTCACATTTTCTATGACATTTGCAATGAAACACGCGATATGAAAGTAACAAAATATTTATTGCAATTAGCTCAGTGAAGCGGTACTCCAAGTAACCTTTTATTTCACTAAGAACAGTCCGCTCTCCTGTGTTTCGATAAATATTGCATTGACGGAGTGGTTGGTTAAAACGACTCAAATTCCGGGGGAACATTCAGGATTAGGTTTACCCTGCTTGTCCGAAATCATTTAAGGAACGCTAGAATATTTCCTTTGGAAAAAGGATATGACTTTTTATCTCCCTCGAGCTCGTGTTTCCTCGCTATTGACTTCGCTGTCAACGGGATATTAAATTTTAATCATGCTTCAAAAATATTAGAAAAGTTAAATGTTACAACGAAACAGAGATCTCTAAAGACGAATTGTACTCACTTACTGAAATACATACACAAGTACAGCTACAGAAGTTGGACAAATATATGGAAACACCGCGTGAAATACGTATTTGAACATGAATGTAGCGGCTAGCCAAGCCTGTGTTTTAAGTTGTATTCGACCTCGAATGGCACCTTTAATATGTCCTCAATGTGTTGCAAGGGTCAGCAGTGGTCAGAACAACGTTCTGTGTAGTTATGAGTGCACTGTGTCGGAGTAAGTGAATCCGAACGAAGGCGGATTGTTGGTGTTCTTATGGTGGGTGCTTCCGTAACCAAGGTGTCCGAAGTGTTTGGTGTTTAAAGAGGCACCCTGTCGAGGATTTACATCGCATACGGGGATAATCGAAAAAATTATAAACTAGATTACAAAGCGGATGAAACTGTGTGTTGAGTGATCATTCCATAAGGTCATTGAAGAGTACTGCGACGAAAAATAAGGGGTCGACAGCTGTAAAACCTACCGCCGAACTCAATGTCAGTCTAGCGAACACTGCTAGCTCTATCACAACACGAATGCAGCTCTAAAACCAGAGAATTGTAGGGCGAGGTGGAATTCTAAGGCGCCACAGTCTGGAACCGCGCGACCGCTACGGTCGCAGGTTCGAATCCTGCCTCGGGCGTGGCTGTGTGTGATGTCCTTAGGTTAGTTAGGTTTAAGTAGTTCTAAGTACTAGGGGACTGATGACCTCAGAACTTCAGTCCCATTGTGTTCAGAGCCATTTGAACCATTTTTTTTTTTTATTTTTTTTTTATTTATTTTTTTTTTTTTTTGAAATTCTAAAGCCTTTCGTCAGTGGTGTTCATGCTTGTTTAGGGGAAAACGTGGTGCCGAAGCGTTACAATCTGAACTACGGAAGAATGACATTTGGTAGGCTGTCTCTTGCTTGACCCTGTTTTCAACTTCTGTTTTAAAGTTTACTTCTGAGGAGTAGAGCATGGTGGCGGTTCGATGATGTTTTGTGCAGCCATGTTGTGATATTCATAGGGCCCCACGTTTACTCTGCAAGATGACAATTACTGCCAAAGATTATGTGAGTTTGCTGGTTAGGTCCATCACATGGTACAATGCTTTTCCGCTGATCGTGATGCTGTTCCAAGAGACGACACGACCCCTGTTCACAAAGCTTGCTTCGTCCAGGATTGGTTTTGTGAGCACGAGAATGAAGTGTGGCATTTCTCCTTGCCACCTGAGCCGTGGCCGGCTCAAGCTGATGCCGTTTTTACTTTTTGGCATTTTCTCACCATCGAGTGGCGCCTTATTGTTCCCTCAGTTACTACCTGAAGGAGTTGCTCATTTGCCTCCTTCCGTGGCAGCAGCAGCGTTTATCAATACTAGTAGTGCTGTACCATCTATGGTATGACCGCAATATTTTCCGTGTGGTGGTGTGTGTGGGGAGTCGGTCGGTTGTGGAGAACAGCGAGGAAGTCTCCGCGGCGTGTGGTCAGGCCAGGGCCGCTGTCGGCGTACACGCGCGGTCGGAGTTGTGAGGCACAAGCTGCGAGAGCTGCAAAGTTCGTCGCCTACCGAACCTGGATACTGGAGCTAAGTAATCAGTTAACCTGTTATGAAACATCAACTGCTGAGACATCTCTTCATTCAATGCTGGTTGTTGCTTCCTGAGGCCCTTCCTGCAAGCAGCAACGTATGGTGTGCTAGAGTTGGCAAATTTTGCAGTCGTCTTCTTGTGTGGTGGTTAACTATTGAAATGCTTGTACCTTATTAGTGAAGTGCACCAGTGTTATCTTCTGCCTTGTGGCCATTAACGTTTCAGTTACCTGCCCTGGTCGTTAGCGTAGTTTTCTGGCAGTGTGTTTTCCTCACCGTGTTGATGCTGTCCAGCATGGCGTGTAGTTCGACAGATTGATGTTGTTCTGTTTTTTTTTTGTTTTTTTACATTGAGTGGTTACTGTGCCTTGACCGCGTTTAGATGCCAATTATCAAGACGTAGTGCTGCTGCGATCTTCGACCTCGCTGATTTGCTGTCGTGCTGTTGGTTGGGTGGAAGGGAATTGATTAGGTTGTTGGTTGGTTCTTCAGCCATCCCTAGGTCGTGCTGCCACCAGATTATTTAGTGTTACGCTTTGCTGCCTGTCTCACCCAAAAAGTTGTTAGAGTTTCCTCCCCAGGCCGACCCTTGTAACACGTCTGAGCACCACTGTTCTGTTGTTTGGGATTGGGATTTTCTTTTGTCTCAAGTACTGTGCGAGGCATTCAGTCGTGTATTAATTTAGTTTGTTTTAATGTTCAGTGTATGGCCTTAAGCCGAACCTTATGTGAAATATTTGAATATACGGCCTTGAGCCACCTGAAGTTAAAAAATATCATCATTTGAAAATTTTCTGTCTGTCTTAATTTATTATCCAGGCCTTAAGCCTTGAGTTGTTCTATGTTCAGTATATGGCCTTCAGCCAAACTTTATGTGAAGTATATTAAGATACGGCCTTCACGCATAAAAAAAAAAACAATTCAAATTTAAGAATTTCCTCTCTGTCTCCATTTGTTATCCAGACCTTAAGCCTTGAGTTGTTCTATGTTCCGTATATGTCCTTCAGCTGAACCTTATGTGAAATATTTTAAGATTGAGTTTTTAGCATACTTAAATTAAGATTTGAAAGGTCTTTGTCTAAAACCTTTTATAATTTCCTTACGGAAGTTCTTGTTATCCAGGCCTTAAGCCCTCAGTTATTCTATTTTTTAACTAAGGCCTTCAGCGATGTGTATTCCTTAACTTGTATTCTGGCCTTCAGCCGTATTGTATCTGAGTTCTTTTAAGACCATGTGTGATTAAGTGTTTTTAGCAAATAAAGTATATTTGTGCAACTAGCAACAACTGATTTGGGCCGCTTTCCACAACCTAATCCACTCTGTCCTGCGAAACCAGATTTCACCATCGCAGTCACCAAATCTCTATGTTACTAAATCTTTGTGGTCTGCTTTGGAGAGAAGGGTGCGTGATCGCCTCCACCATCGTTACCTGAACTTACCACAGTTTTGCCAGAAGAATGGTAAAATATAGCTTTTAAAACCACAAGAGTAATTTCCTGTTGTTATTTGAAACATACGCTGAAGACTAAAAGCATGACCACCTGATCAATAGTGTGTTGCTCAAAATTTGGAATGAACTATAGCAGCTGTCCTCCGTATCACACATTAGACAAGTTCTTGGTAGGTTCGTGAAGGTATGTGGTACGAGATCTCTAAGCACAAGTTACACAATTCCCGTAAATTGTAGGCCGGTTGTTTGTGTGCGAGTGGTTGGCGCCCGTTAGCGTCCCAGATGTGTCCCATCGGGGCTGACAAAAGGCGAATTTGGTGAGTTGACTATGATGCTCCTCAAGCCACTGTAGCATGATTCTGGCCTCGTGACAAGGACAGTTACCTTGCTGAAAGATGCCATGGCCATCGTGAAATGTGGCAAGTGTGAACATGTACAGGTGGTGTGTAATAGTCACGCAGGCCACAGATGTAATAATTCCTGCCATTAATAACACAGTTTCCAAGGAACCCGAGGCAGGTGTCCTCCACAGCATAATACCGTCCCCACCCGACTCCTCCACAGCGTGGTCACGTTTCGAGCAGCCATTTGCTTGGCTGACAACGTATCACGGCACGATATCTAGCTGGTGTAACAAGAGACGTAATTCATCGGACCAGGCCACACATGTCTATTAACTCACGGTCCAATCTGTACGATCCGGTGTCCACTACAATCGCAGTTAGCGATGACGTCAAGTGAACGTGAGAACACGTAGGTGTCGTCTGCTGCGAAGCCTCATGTTCAGCAACGAGCGCTGAACGGTGTGCTCCGATACACTTGTGCCGGCGCCCGCAATGAACTCTGTCGTCACATCTGCCACAGATCGCCGCTATCCTGGTGTCCTGTTCTGGCAAGCCACCGGCCTCCATCGCATGGGCGTCCATCGCCGTGTAGCCTATTCGCGCTTTCGCCGTTCTTAAAGCACTTCCCGTAAATGCTCACGACAGTACCACACGAATAGCCGACCAGCTCTGCCTTTTCGGAGATCCACGTCCTCAGGTGCCAGGCCACCACAGTCTAATCTTTTACTTGGTGCAAACTTTCTAAAGGCAAGATCACATAAATATTTTTTTGTATACAAACAGTCGGTTTCGGCAGATTTTACTGTTGTCTTCAGGGCTTAAAAAACTTTTTGTTGTAAAATGTATTTATTTTGAGTTGAGCTCAAACCAATTTGTTCATGTAGATAAAATGTAGCACGTTATATAAAGCTTTGTCGTATGCTACATTTTATCTCTATGACAACTTGGCGTGAGATCAAATCAAAATTAACACATTGTGTACCAATATTTTTGAAGATCTGAAGATGACTACAAAGACTGTCATAAACGGTTGTTTGTAAATAAAGAAACATTTATGCGATCTTGCCTTTAGAAAGTTTTTACTAAGTAAAACAGATCGCTTCTTCTGATTTCTCAACAGGGGAAAATTCAATCTGCCCTTTGCCGAAGTAGAGTACGTCGGTAGACTACTCTTTTTTTGACCATATCGGCCACACAACGATTCCCCATGTGCTCTGCTTCGCTTATATGCTTACACTTCCGTGTCGGTTGCCTATAATGCCACCAGTAGGCATTCCACCATGTAAGCTTCGGGTTTACTTTTAACCCGATGCAGTTACAGGTTATAAATAATAGTATACATAATTCTATCTGGTGACGTCGATTCCTTATTAAACTGTACAAGGTACATACGATAGAGCACCATATGTGATGGTTACTAGATAAAAGGATGTGGTTTGAATCCTATCTCTTACCGATTGAGTACGTGCTCCGTTTGGGATAAGCCATAACTAAGCGAGACGTTAAACTACTGTTTCTTCTTCCTCGTCCTCCTCCACATTAGTTCTCGCTATTCCTGAGTATTCCAGGTTAATGGCGGATTTGCCGCAAGAGCGTCCAGTGGTCGGCGTTTGTCAGACTTAGGATAAATACGTCTGGGAGACTCCAGGGGCGCCCAGGTCTCCTGCATTTACATACATACATAAACTCCGTGAATCACTGGTAAGTGCACGCAAGGGGACCGTTGTCGATAGTATCAGAGCTCCTCTCCGTTGTAGAAAACGGACGGGGGGCTTTAAATATAGACATTCGCACCTTACTGTTGGCATTAACCGGCAGAATATTCTGTTTCTCTATCCGAGTCTAGACTATGGTTGGGACGGCGAAACGCATACACGAAAGTACTTATTGAAAGCTTGTAGCTTATTCAGTCTGATATACTTCGAGAGCGTGCAGAACATTAAAAATTGCTACTAATGTTCTGCGCTAACTTTTCTGTTTTTAATCGTTATTTAGGTACTGCATACAAGCTGCAGCCTGGAGTAAATTAACAGCCTTGTTGCTATATTTTCTCGCATTGCACGCCAAGAAATGTGTAATGCTGCAAATCAACGTGAGTTTAGATAAAAAACATCACTTTCGGAATATAATGTACAAGCAGACGATACTTTCGATTGTAAGGGGTAATCAGACAATAAATTCCACCACTGACGATATTTCAAATCAAAATGAAACGCGAATCTTAATACAAATACGTATTCCTTACTAGCTTCACAGGCGAATTTTAAATACTTGTAATAAAAGCTACGGTGTGTTTTTGCATTAGTGACAGAGAATTTGCTGTTCACATCTGAAATATAACTTCTTATATCTTTTAACCACTGACTGTGATGTTCGTTGTTTTGAATTTATTACTTGTGGCTTTACTACAACCAGTTAGCATATAGCGTTCCTGAAATCTACTGCTTCTACACTACAATTAAATTCCATCTACACCCAAGGAAGTAAAATACGACTTAATAAACTGGAAATAATTGGAAGGTAGTTTGAGGTTAACCCAGCTTTTCTAGACACAATCTTTTGAATCAGAATGCCACCGATACGTTTTAAGGAAAATATCTTCGTTTAACCAGATCTACGAAACGATCCAAACCCACATCCTCACTGTCTGAGCATAGAAATCGCCACCCCCATCGCGGTTCTCTACTCAAAGAACGTCACAGGTCGTTTGTTGGCTTGTTAATTCCGCCATTGGAAACCCTACACTCTGAGGTAGGTCTCCTGGGCTGATGAGATGCGATGCACGCTGGTAGCAATCGACAAAAACCTTGCTCGTTTCCCAGTAGACCGCCCTTGAAAGGGGTAGTGAAAGCATTCTCGTGTAGGATTCATTTGCATGGGATGATGGGACCAACGACACGTCTGTCATCGTCTCTCGTTGGTGAACAATAAAGGAACCCAGTCCCCAACTACATTGTAGGACTCCCCATACGACTGGGATCATCAACAGGAAATTATAATTACCGAACTGTCTAGGAATTAACAGAACTCTTTGAGGAACACTCCACCGTCTACAGGGTGGAAAGGAATGTTACCTGCAACTAATTACCGCGCGGAGTGGTCACGAATCGGACGGCCACTCCCGCCGGAGGTTCGAGTCCTGCCCGCCGCTGTGGCCGAGAGGTTCTAGGCGCTTCAGTCTGGAACAGCGCTGCTGCTACGGTCGCAGGTTCAAATCCTGCCTCGTGCATGGATGTGTGTGACGTCCTTAGGTTAGCTAGGTTTAAGTACTTCTAAGTCTAGGGGACTGATGACCTCAGATGTTAAGTCCCATAGTGCTTAGAACCATTTGAACCATTTTTGGTTCGAGTCCTCCCTCGGGCGTGAGTGTGTGTGTTGTCCTTAGCGTAAGTTAGTTTAAGTAGTGTGTAAGTCTAAGGACCGATGACCTCAGTAGTTTGGTCCCATAAGAATTCACACACCTTTTTGGCAACTAATTTGGTGTCTTTGAATTGAAAATGAGCACCATTCGCAGTTTTCTTTTTATTTTAGAAATCACGACCACTTTCGACCCCATAGCCCATTATCGAGTGGTATATATACATATAGTCGACTTCTTAGGCGTGCAGGAGGTGGTACTTAAATGGGGGAAGGCGAGTTACAGGGAGCACGAGTAGGGCAGGTAGGCAAACAGGTAGAGGTAATTGATGAAAGTTGATGAAATGCTTTAAAAGTAAAATAAAGTACAGACCGGTATGGTATTTTAAACATTAACATGTATGCTTAATAGACAGACACGTAAAATTATTATTACAGAAGGTTGATCTAGCAAAGCAATGACTGCAAACAAACGGAAGCAGCAAAGGGTATCTCTGCATACAAACACGGCGTTAGTAGGACATGTTGTGCTTCCCCTTTTAAACTAACTTTCCGATCTAGAAACTTTAAATTTTAAATATAGCTCGTGTATTTCTATTAAGCATACATGTTAATGTTTAAAATACCATTTCGGTCTGTACTTTATTTTACTTTTAAAGCATTTCTTGTCTGCCTGATCACGCAGCTCCCACAGTGCCTGGAGCCAGGTCCACCTTCCCGGCCAGTTAGTGCTCGAGGCCACACAATACAAAGGTAGCTGCCCAACGGCTCTGCCTTCAGTTTTGTACTCGTTGGTCTCTCAGATCGCTTTCATTACGCACCGTTTGTCTGGTCTCAGGTGTCCCTACAACTTAGGCTTTCGCTCTTGGATTACTCGTTTGAACATTGCTATTTTGCGATGTCGTCTCTGTTGTCCACTTTCCTCTGATTGTTCTCCTGCTGTTCTCACTTGGCTATCCATTGTCGGTGGTCTCAGAGCATAACCTGTTAGTGGTGAACAGCTGCCCGAAATCGAAGAAGGTATAGAAGGAGGAGTATACTATGGAATGGAATACTAAAACTATAGGACATACTGAGCATGTGACCAACAGCCTAAGCAAGAGCGCCGACAGCAGTTCAGTGAAAAAGAGTGGAAGATAATAAATAATAAAATAAATGACACGAGACAGGAAACTATACGTACAGATACAGTAGAAGCGAAGAAGCTATACATTACTTAGGAATGTTAGAGATTATGGATGAAAAAAGAAAATATAATAATCTTATGAACTGGGTAAAAACGCAGCAGCACATGTTTTTTAGGAATTAAATTTGATATGAAGAGCACACAGACTGAATTGGAATGGATGGAAGACACTGAGAAAGATATGATTGTAGCAAAGGTCAGCTCTTTGTAATTGTAAAGAGCTTCAGAGATCTGAAATGCAACGGTGTTAACCTACGAAGTGCATACAGAAAACCTCTGTTACATCTAGGAGAAAGGACAGACAGATGTCAAGAACACATCGCAGGCTTGTCCCATTGACAGGAACTGTCCTAGTGTGATATAACAGTTGAAGGAAATTGATGTGGAACAAATGGGTGAGAAAGTAATACACTAAAAGAGCTGAAATAAGACACCAAAATCGGGAACCAAATCGTAATGGAAGAAGTGAATTAACACTCCTGTCTAGGGAGAAAGGTTACACATGAAGATTTTAGCAAGGAAGATATCGGGAGCAGATTACCTAAGCTGAAAGAATCTGTCTTCAATAAAAGGGCTGTACTGACGTCAAAGGAAGAATTTGCTGAAAGTGTTCGTCTTCAGCGCAGCACTGAGCGCAAGAAATGGCTCTAAACTCTATGGGACTTAACACCTGAGGTCATCAGTCCTCTAGACTTAGAACTACTTCAACCTAACTAACCTAAGGACATCACACACATCCATGCCCGAGGCAGGATTTGAACCTGCGACCCTGCGACCGTAGCAGCAGCGCAGTTCCCGACTTAAGCGCCTAGAACCACTCGGCCACAGGGGCCGGCCATTGAGTGCAAGCGAAACGTGAACCACCAGTAATTCGGCAAGGAAGGAACGCTAGGCTGTTCAAATGTGGAATGTTAAAAATTTAGTGGAGAAATAGAGAACGAAATGAGCGAGTGATAAAAAGAGTATGTAAGAAATCCACAGGTGACTCCAAAAGAAGGCAGTGATTGGACATCTATGGCATCAGAGAATAGGTAATATGCAGCTGGAACAAACAGTAGAGAGAAGAAATATTAGAGGCTGACAGCGACTAGAGCATGCAGAATCGGTTATACAAAATGTTGGGTGTATAGGTTACGTAGAGATGACGTAAAACTTAGCACAAGGTAGTAAATGCCAGAGGAGAGCCTCAAACAAGTCGAAAAACTAATGCCTTGAATAAAAAGAAGTTCCTTTAGTGGGAGTCTACTGGTGCCATGTAACAAGTTTGTAGAATAAAGTATATCTATTATTTCTAATAGTCGATATATATGAGACAGAATTTACAACAAAAGAACTGCATTTGTGAAACTCATCAGTCACAAGTAACCATTAGAATAGTTCAGACTGTTAACAACAGAAATTGGTGTGTTAGTATGTATCCTTCAATAAGAAAACGGAGGGGGCCTAGTGTGCAGTGAACATTCATTAACAATTTAATAATGAAATAATTCACAAGAACTAAAATTTTTTAAAAAACACTCTTTTTCCAACAGTTGTTCATTTATCAGTTTGTGTTAAATCTGATTGTAAAATTGGTCTCCTCTGGTGCATTATACATTAACACTGTTGTAATCGTGACAGGAACGGTCACGGTGTTGCTGCTAACGAAAGCGCGGCGGGACTGAAAGGGACCGCCCTGCGAACAAACGAGACGGACGAAAGGGAATGGAAGGGCAAGCACGACGACAGACAAACGAGCAAGACACCAATGACAACAACAAAGTATTAAGCAACGAGGCCACAAGAGATAATCTCATCAAATCAAAACAACGTCCAGTTGTAAATGGGAAGTAAGCACACGCAACGTAAACACGATGTCTGTAAGCGAGATATCAACCGACTCAACGCGAATACCAGACTGCCTCGCTGAGTGAGAGGCAGCCGCCTAAATACGAGGTGCATTCAAGTTCTAAGGCATCCGATTTTTTTTCTCCGGACTGGAAAGAGATAGAAACATGCGCATTGTTTTAAAATGAGGCCGCGTTCATTGTCAATACGTCACAGAGATGCCAGCACCGTATGGCAGATGGAATTTTACCGCCAGCGGCGAGAATGAGAAGTGTTCTAAATACTTAAAATGGCGACGTTTTCCTTACTTGAACAGCGTGCAATCATTCGTTTTCTGAATTTGCGTGGTGTGAAACCAATTGAAATTCATCGACAGTTGAAGGAGGCATGTAGTGATGGAGTTATGGATGTGTCGAAAGTGCGTTCGTGGGTGCGACAGTTTAATGAAGGCAGAACATCGTGTGACAAAAAAAACCGAAACAACCTTGGGCTCGCACAAGCCGGTCTGACGACATGATCGAGAAAGTGGAGAGAATTGTTTTGGGGGATCGCCGAATGACTGTTGAACAGATCGCCTCCAGAATTGGCATTTCTGTGGGTTCTGTGCACACAATCCTGCATGACGACCTGAAAATGCGAAAAGTGTCATCCAGGTGGGTGCCACGAATGCTGACGGACGACCACACGTCTGCCCGTGTGGCATGTTGCCAAGCAATGTTGACGCGCAACGACAGCATGAATGGGACTTTCTTTTCGTCGGTTGTGACAATGGATGAGACATGGATGCCATTTTCCGATCCAAAAACAAAGCGCCAGTCAGCTCAATGGAAGCACACAGATTCACCGCAACCAAAAAAATTTCGGGTAACCGCCAGTGCTGAAAAAATTATGGTGTCCATGTTCTGGGACAGCGAGGGCGTAATCCTTACCCATTGCGTTCCAAAGGCCACTACGGTAACAGGTGCATCCTACGAAAATGTTTTGAAGAACAAATTCCTCCCTGCACTGCAACAAAAACGTCCGGGGAGGGCTGCGCGTGTGCTGTTTCACGAAGACAACGCACCCGCACATCGAGCTAACGTTACGCAACAGTTTCTTCGTGATAACAACTTTGAAGTGATTCCTCATGCTCCCTACTCACCTGACCTGGTTCCTAGTGACTTTTGGCTTTCTCCAACAATGAAAGACACTCTCCGTGGCCGCACATTCACCAGCCGTTCTGCTATTGCCTCAGCGATTTTCCAGTGGTCAAAACAGACTCCTAAAGAAGCCTTCGCCGCTGCCATGGAATCATGGCGTCAGCGTTGTGAAAAATGTGTACGTCTGCAGGGCGATTACGTCGAGAAGTAACGCCAGTTTCATCAATTTCGGGTGAGTAGTTAATTAGAAAAAAAATCGGAGGCCTTAGAACTTGAATGCACCTCGTACACGACACAGTACGTCGCTATTGGCCGCTGGGACCACGTGCTCCACAGTGGCGCCCTCGCGTTAGACTCGGGGCCAGGAGGGCGTGCAGCCACTGCTTACAGCACGACTGCTGCAGAGACCTCCAGTGGTCATAGAGTTTCATGCCACCTGGCGTGGATTCGAAACCCGCGGCG
This sequence comes from Schistocerca americana, assembly GCF_021461395.2. Classification (NCBI taxonomy): domain Eukaryota; kingdom Metazoa; phylum Arthropoda; class Insecta; order Orthoptera; family Acrididae; genus Schistocerca; species Schistocerca americana. The sequence goes on along the minus strand of NC_060124.1, from coordinate 494,297,420 downwards.
CTCTGTACCAGAAACACTTTTTTATTGGGTCGCTGTCTCACTTACTAGTTAAACTAACTTACTAACTTACGCTAGGGACAACACACACGACCATGCCCGAGAGAGGACTCGAACCTCTGAGGGGGTGGTGGGGGGCAGGGGGGCAGCGCGAACTGTGGCAAGGCGCCTCGGACCACGTGGATACGCTGCGTGGCCACAAATTTTGCAACTGATTTCATACTAACTTCCTGATGAGCTAGATATTTGAAATTTTAAACGTAGCCCAGAATAGGATAACAATGCAATACTGATTCACTTCCTTGTCTCGTGTTTGGCGGAGGTTACTTCACATGAAGAGGAATTGAACGAACCTGAAATTTACCATATGTCTCTGTTGTAATCTCATCAAAATGTTTGAAATCGACTGAAAATTTTGATACAAAAACACAAAATATTTATTTAATTAAAATGAATTTTTAATACACAATTTTTTTGTTGGACTAACAAGTATAAAATAATATCTCCTAGACTCTTAGAGATTACTAAGACCATCAGATACTCCTGAAAATTTGTAACTGTGAATTTTTAATATCTATGAAAACACTTGTAAGAGTTAAAGCGAAAAACGTAGATCAGATGCAGTACGTAATTGAAGCATGAAGAGATCGCCCGCTTATCGTTTTACTGCTTCAGTAGTCCACATCATTACATTGCTCTTTCCGTTTTATATCTACTAGCTAATGTCATAACGATTAAAATTCACGATAACATATTTTTAGGACACTCTGTATTGGTTATGAATAAGGATGAGGCAAGCAGAAATTATTTTGACTTTAAAGTCAGATTTAAAAACGTGGCATGTTAAAAATCCATTTTCATTTCAGTAACTATTGGTGAGGAACCTCCACCATTTTATTAATCTAGCTTTTGTAGCTCAGTGCACTGTCGGTCATCGTCGTTTCCATTGTCTCCCCCCCCCCTCCAAACCCCCACCAAATCCTACACAGAAGCAACTCATGTATTGACACTCGTCACTGCACCTGAGAAATAAGTATGGCTTCTTCATCGAATTTCTTTTGTACGGTGCGAAATTCCATTTATACGTCATTCAGATGGCAACAAGGATACATGTCGTGCCAGATACAGACTGTTGATCCATTCGGTGGAGAATCTAAGCGGGGGCGAGTTTGGAGGACGCTTCTTGAAACAGGGCCACACACGATTCCATCCGCTATACGTCACCTTATCGAGGGCTGTATTCTATATAAAATAATCTCTTTGCCAATAACACAATCTCTGTACTTCCTTTCTTCTATCTTCTATTCTGGTTCAGTGTTAACCCTCAACCCACTTTTCATACGCGTCCTTGGTCTGTTGTTGTTGTTGTTGTTGTTGTTGTGATCTTCAGTCCAGAGAGCGGTTTGATGCAGCGCTTCATGCTACTCTAGCGCGTGCAAGTTTCTTCATCTCCAAGTAACTACTGCACCCTACATCCTTCTCGATCTGCTTAGTGTATTCATCTCTTGGTCTCCCTCTACTACTTTTACCCTCCATGCTGCCCTCCAATACTAACTTGGTGATCCCTTGATGCCTCATAACATGTCCTACCAACCGATCCCTTCTTCTAGTCAAGCTGTGCCACAAATCCTCTTCTCCCCAGTTCTATTCAGTACCATCTTATTATTTACGTGATCTACCCATCTAATCTTCAGCATTCTTCTGTAGCACCACATTTTGAAAGCTTCTATTCTCTTCTTGTCTAAACTGTTTATCGACCATGTTTCACATCCATACATGGCTACACTCCATACAAATAGTTTTAGATACGTAAATCTATACTCGATGTTAATAAATTTCTCTTCTTCCGAAACGCTTTTCTTGCCATTGCCAGTCTACATTTTATATCCTCTCGACTTAGCATTATCAGTTATTTTGCTCTGTAAATAGCAAAACGCATCTACTACTTCAAGTCTCTCATTCCTTAATCTAATTCCCTCAGCATCACCTGATTTAATTAGGCCACATCCCATTATCCTCGTTTTGCTTTTTGTTGTTATAAAGCTACATATTTACGTTGATTTCGGTTATATGGGAAAAGATATTTCTCACTGAATTATCTGTGACTATTCATCAATGTTTCTGTAAAATTATCAGCATGTGAAAGCTTTTTTTAATGGAATCCACATTTATTTAAACGTTAACAATAAGCAGCAGCGTACAAGGTGGTAGCCAGCCAAAGAACACTCACGGAACTGCTTAAAAAACTTGTTTCATAGGCCGCAGTCTAGTTTTTATAAGTTTCCTATCTGAGCAAATTTGGTTGCGCCAACGTGACACAAGCTGCCTGCCTTTCAGAACCGGGGCAGTTCTGTATACTTAAAGCTGCTGACAAGAGACGCTCTCGGCTCTCTGCTGAAGTTTACTAGAAAATTCACGGCATCGATTTAGCCAATAGCGTCTGTAGGAGGCAGGTCTGGTGTGTGGACTCCAGAGGGTTCTGCACAGCAGAACACAGTTGCTTCTCTCTCTGGTGAAAGACACCTCGAGCAGAACAGTCTTTCTTGGGAGGCAGAGCCTTCCCTGCCGCCGCCCACCTGCTACGTGTCGCCCAGCTGCGTCGCCCACTGGCGCCGGCAGTCCTCTGAGTGCAGTGTGGTTGAGCACGCTGCTTAAACCAGTACTGGCAAAGAATACGATCAAATATTGGTCAAATTTCTTTGACAAAGATCTTTGACGTGGCGCTAAAAAGGAGTATTGCACTGTCATCATATTTTTCACCAGAGTGCAAGATGGCGGAGAACAGCAATTGGTTCTTATGAGCTGCTATTGCTTGAACTACAATTGCACTGCATGTGCATTTGGAAGAGAAGCGGCGGAAAAAAAGGGAACATATTTGGGAGAAGCCCTGGTTTTTCCGTCGCCGCAATAAAAGCGTTCAGCGAAATTTGGTACGAGAGAGCTGCAAGTCAAGGACATCAAGTCTTACACACTATGCGATCAAAAGTATCCGGATACCCCCAAAAACATACGTTTTAAATAGTAGTGGTGTTATGCTGCCACCTACTGCCAGGTACTCCATATGAGCGACCTCAATAGTCATTAGACATCGTGAGAGCAGAATGGGGCGCTCCGCGTAACTCACGGAATTGGAACATTGTCAGGTGTTTGGGTGTCACTTGTGTCATACGTCTGTACGCGAGATTTTGGACACCCTAGGTCAACTGTTTCCTATGTGATTGTGAAGTGGAAACGTGAAGGGACACGTACAGCACAAAAACGTACAGGTCGTCCTCGTGTGTTGACTTATAGAGACCACCGACGGTGGAAGAGGGTCGTAATGTGTAACTGGGAGACATCTATCCAGACCATCACACAGTAATGCCAAACGGCGTCGGTATCCACTGCAGGTACCATGACAGTTAAGAGGGTGATGAGAAAACTTGGATTTCATGGCCTTGCAGCTGCTCATAACCCACACATCATGCGGGTAAATGCCATACGACGCATCACTTGGCGTAAGGAGCGTAAACATCCGACGATTGCACAGCGGAAAAACGTTGTGTGGAGTGACGAATCACGGTGCACAATGTGGCGATCCGATGGCAGTGTGTGGTTATGGCGAATGTGCGGTGAACGTTATCTGCCAGCGTGTTTAGTGCCAACAGTAAAATTCGCCGGCGGAGGTGTTACGGTGTAGTCATGTTTTTCATGGAGGCGGCTTGCACCTCTTGTTGTTTTGCGTGGCACTATCACAGCACAGGTTTAAATTGATGTTTTCTGCACCTTCTAGCTTCCTGCTGTTGAAGAGCAATTCGGGGATGGCGATTGAATCTTTCAACACGATCGAGCACCTGTTCATAATGCACGGCTTTTGGCGGAGTGGTTACACTACAATAACATCCCTGTAATGGATTGGTCTGTACAGAGTCCTAACCTGAATCCTACAGAACACCTTTGGGATGTTTTAGAACGTCGACTTCGTGCCAGGCCTCACCGACCGATGTCGATACCTCTCCTCAGTGCAGTACTCCGTGAAGAATGGGCTGCCATTCCTCAAGAAACCTTCCAGCAGCTGAATGAACGTATGCCTGCAAGAATCAAGCTGTCATCAAGGCTAAGTGTGGGCCAACACCACATTGAATTACAGCGTTACCGATGGAAGGCGCCACGAAATTGTATGTCATTTTCAGCCAGGTGTCCAGATACTTCTGAGCACATAGTGTATGAATTACTTACGAATTAATGAGAGTGCGTTTCAGTGTTTGCTCAGTAAAGTGGCTCCTCATATTACAAAGCAGAATACTCATATTGGAGATGCTATATGTGCAGAAGACACGCTCATCATAACACTGCTACTCTAGCTAACAATACAGCACTCGGTTCCACAGTGTACATTAAGCAAAATAATTCCAGGAACGTGTGAAGCGATTGATAAAGCACTGAAGCAGGAATGTTTGAAAAATAAATAAATGTTTAGTACACTATATGGGCAAAAGAACAGTTTTTATTTTGGAATAATGTAGATAACAGAATAAGTGTTCCAACAACTAAAAATTTAAAAAAAGTACGAAATAGATGAAGCACATTATAACTTGTAGCATCCAGACTTCAAAAGTATTTAGGGTGTGCCCTCCTCCTCTGTTGTGGCTTGCTGGAAAGCTGCCTGGAAGTTTCTGGACGGAGAGGTTGGAGCCTGTAGTTGCGATCGTGGATTTGAAGTCGCCTGCAGCATATCCCATCTGCCTATCAGCATACGATGAATAGCATGCACTGTGCCCCTTGCTCACCTCCCTCCCCTCCCCCCCTATCACCCCTCCCCCGCACCCACCTCAGTCAAAGCAACGTTATTAAAAAAAGTCGAAGAAACACACCAACTAAACCTTGTAGGCATGTTTACAAACACACAACAGACGTCAAATAGCTGTAGCGCTACCAGCGCTCCAAGCGGTTACATTTCAAATTGCAGTGAACACTAGATGAACTACTTTTATGATCAGATCTACCATGAAGCCCTAGATTTGATCATATTTCTTTGACGAAAGGCAAGATTTGACAGTTTCCTATTACACTATCAAATTTCTTTGACATAAATACTTGACATATCAACTTTGACAAATAAACAGTCCTTACCTCACGACGAGATGTCCGCCTCGGGGCCCTGCTGTTGCTGTTGAACAACACCGTGTCTACGATATGTTTGACTCGGGTCAAAATCTTGATAGTGGCGCACCCTCCCCCTTTCCGCTTGAGCGTTTGAGATAGGTCCTCAAAAATTAAAAAAAAACGGTTTTTCAAAGATATTTTCATTTTGTAGCGTACATCTTCCTGAAGAGTTTGATATATAAAACATTTGTTTTCGAGGATATATAAGATATGTTATTAGGTCTTAAGTGTGCCAAAGTGCAATACCATGCCGTTTGAACCATTTTTCTTTCATTTGCATTCTGAGAGAGACCATGCATACATTTTCAAAGTAGATTTTTATATGCCAGATCTCTGTATATAGGCCTAATGCTTGTGGGTATATTGTATGTCTGTAGCATTGCTCAACCAGTACTTACACCATGAATCTTCCCCTTTTGGACACAAACCATGCTGTGGGGTTTCATCTGTTGACATGCCTGTATTCTGGTTCCGGGAGTCAGTGTCTTCTATAATACACCTGTGTTAACGATCCGTAACTAACGACGGAAAAAAACGGAAAAACAAAATAATGCATCAAGTATTCTGACGCACTTCAAACTGACAGATGGGCGTAGCCCCTGTGCAACATTGTGTTCGACCTCAGTTTTAGAACGAACGGAAAATGGTAATGTCCATAAACTATACATTTTTTTTAATCAGCATGAAATGCTCTTTTCTATAGACCAAGATATTTTTTTTCAAATTTTTGGTCATTTTCACGAGCATGTCGCCTCAAGTGATGTACTGTAATATAGCTTATAATGAATTATGGTGGAGGACTGTTTTGTAGTACCCTGTAATTTTTTTAAGTGAGGATATTACGGCATGTGGGTGTTATTCTCTAGGGCCAAGCGAAGTTACGTTGGTATGAAAATATGTCTGAGGTTGTATTTATTGAGGTTATTTGTGAGCAGGCAATAGCTCCTGTGGTTAGTGTAGTAGAAGGCAGTCGTGTGCAGTCAAGAATTCCTGTGTCAGTTATTTTAAGTGACGCTATTTATGTTTAACAGATAATTTTTTGTGGTGGAAGGTGAGGAGGATGCCTTTTTCGATAATGTCGAGATGACTGAGTGATGTTAAACGGTGTATTTTATCCGGTCACTCTCTCAGGTCAGAGCAGAACCGCTTCCCATGGTACATGTTACAATGCAGTGTGTCTCCAGTTCAAACAACAACGTGTTTTGTCTTCTGTGAACGCCTGATATGCAGAGGTCCCACGGTGCAAACACATGGATCGGCACAGCTACCGCCTTGCAATAAGCCAGCCGTACAGGCACGCTACCACTGCCCTTCGTCTTGTCTTCAGTACTAAGGTCTAATTTTTATATGTCACAGGTTTTCAGGAACGTAAACCATAGTGAACTTTGTGTCAAACTGTTCCATCATCTTTGGAATGATATTTTGTCTATTGACTGAGTTCTAAGCTGTAGTTTTTCTCTAAGAATTTATCTTGGGCGATGTACTTGCTCAGTTGACTGTTGGACAGGGTACAAGTTTCTAGTGGTCCCAAGTAAACGTTAATAGGTTTCTGAAAAGAGTGACCCAGGTGCGTACCTATTCGTATTTTGTGGAGAATTAACGTACCCTCTCTCATCTACTGAATACATCTTTGTCATTTGACAACATTAGGCAATTTGCATTATTCAGTTGTGTAGTAGAATTCTGATGTGCTTTATTTCACATCTTCACTAAGAGTTAAAAATAATTGTGCGTTTTTATTTCTGACGTCCACTGAACTGTCCGTTCCCCTTCACTCTCTGTTCATAAAATTTTACTGACCTGTTTCCAGTGAAATTAATATGCATTTTTTCTTATTTACATGTCTTATACAGTATGTGACGACCGAACTTCAGTACTCTATCCCATACTGACCCTTACGTATCGGAACTTTTGTCGGCTTGAAACGAATTTGTTTTACTTTATACGTCTATAACTAATTCATAAGACGATTGGTCAGCAGTTGCCAGAAATCAGCACAGAGATGCACTCTTGTCTTCCTATTTATGTTTCGAAATTAATACGACTACTGTACTAACGATCAGCACAAATCCTCTTGAAACTTTTTTTTTATGATACAGAAGTTAAGATCTTTTCATATACAAACTTGACGTCACTCTGTGCTGATTGTTACTGGTTTTTAACCAGCTGCCAGACAGCATTCTCTTACTTTGTTTGCTTTTACGCATATTTAGCGTCATACCGCTGTCACATATCACTAGCTCTGGTTCAAAAACATGTATTTCTTTTGTGAGCATGCTTGTGTTGGGCCGAGTGCTTTCACCTCTCGCCCAACGTCATCCCTTGCGTTTAGCCCTCCGCGTCCCGCTCACAACTGCAGCGACAGCACGCCACACCTGCTCTTTCCGTCTTCCCCTCTTCCCAGCGATAACGCGATCTCCTGTCTCCGTTCCCACCACATTACGCACCTGTAACACACGAGCGTCCTGTGTCGTCCAGGGCTGCGCCCTTCCTTCCCCTAACGCGTTTGAGCCGCCATTATGTTTTAGTAACGTCACATTAATCACTCTTCCCTTCCATGGCGTACATCTGGTCTCTTGCCGTCAGTCTGTCAGCGGGAATATCGTTTACATGCATACGCTTCTGTCGCGCCAAACCACAATTTTAATTTGCATTTTGTGAACTGGTCAAATACTCAATGCGTTCTCTCCCTTCCTTTATGTAAAGTGTCATGAATAGGACTAGAATATTGTTAGTTGTGTTGTGATTGTGAACACGTATTTAACTTACTTTTTTAGAGTTTTGCCTGACGATAACAATATATTTTGTACTTTCTCGGTGTAGTTTCACAGTTTACCTCCATGATTAATGGGTTCAAAATGGTTCAAATGGCTCTAAGCACTATGGGAATTAACATCTGAGGTCATCAGTCCCCTAGACTTAGAACTACTAAAACCTAGCTAACCTAAGGACATCACACACAGCCATGACCGAGGCAGGATTTGAACCTGCGACCGTAGCAGCAGCGCGGTTCCGGACTGAAGCGCCTAGAACCGCTCGGACACATCGGCCGGCACATTAATGAGAATTAGTAAATATTTATGCGCTTTCCTGCCAGGGGGACGTAGAGTGGTATAATTGTGTTGATGAGATAGAGAGCAATGTTTTTAAGTAAGATCGTTGGTTCTAACGACTTGTCACAGATGGTTCCCTCAAGTACCTTAGTTTTCTCTTCTTTTATTAACTGAGGCGTAATGAGGTGACACATCATTTTATTATGCGCTTCTTGTATTTCGATAAGCATCCAGAGCAGTGTGTGTTGCTACAGTTAGTGAGTATAAGCAGAAACTACATGATGACTTGGAATTTCTTACTCATGGCGCATACGCTCCACAAATATTTAAGGTCATTCCAGATTCTCATTTTGCAATTAGAAATTTTTCCTTTATTCGGAACTGAAATAAGCTGTGTAATATGAGAACAGGTTTTGTGCTTTTCTATTCTGAGATGGGTTAACGCAGATAAGGTTTTCACTTCTTCTGTGAAACTGGTACACCATCTCTTGGATTTCCTAATTGAAGTCTGCATTTTATTGAAATTGTCTTAATATGTTTCAATCTCAGGAATTTTCTGCACCTACAACTCGTAAATAATAGATGGAGGACGTAGCTAGATTTTACCTTTTTATAACACTTTTTCAAATTTACTTAACCAGGTCTTATTCAAGTCAGGTGTCAATGTTTCCATTAAGTTGATTTATTACACTACTGTCCATTAAAATTGCTACACCAAGAAGAAATGCAGATGATAAATGGGTATTCAATGGACAAATATATTACACTAGAACTGACATGTGATTACATATTCACGCAATTTGGATGCACAAATCCTGAGAAATCAGTACCCAGAACAACCACCTCTGGCCATAATAACGGCCTTGATACGCCTGGGCGGATGGCGTGTACATCTACAGCTGGCCATCCAGCTTCAACACGATTCCACAGTTCATCAAGAGTAGTGACTGGCGTATTGTGACGAGCCAGTTGCTCGGCCACCATTGACCAGACGTCTTCAATTGGTGAGAGATCTGGAGAATGTGCTGGCAGCAGTCGAACATTTTCTGTATCCAGAAAGGCTCGTACAGAACCAGCAACATGCGGTCGTGCATTATCCTGCTGAAATATAGGGTTTCGCAGGGATCGAATGAGAGGTAGAACCACGGGTCGTAACACATCTGAAATGTAACGTCCACTGTTCAATGTGCCGTCAATGCGAACGTGACCGAGACGTGCTGTAAGTAGGCTGTTTAGGTTTTTTTATTGGTAACGCCACGTAGCGCTCTATATGAAAATCACTGACTGTGCTGTGTGCAGTCTGAGGCTGGTCGGCATTGTTGCAATAGTCGCTATTGTAGTGTTGGGCAGTTGGCTGTTAACAGCGCGTAGCGTTGCGCAGTTGGAGGTGAGCCGCCAGCAGTGGTGGATGTGCGGAAGTGAGATGGCGGATTTTTGAGAGCGGATGATCTGGACGTGTGTCCATCAGAAACAGTACATAAGTAAGAATGGATGTCATGAACTGCTATATATAGTATGACTTTTGAACACTATTAAGGTAAATACATTGTTTGTTCGCTATCAGAATCTTTCATTTGCTAACTATGCCTATCAGTAGTTAGTGCCTTCAGTAGTTTGAATCATTTATTTAGCTGGCAGTAGTGGCACTCGATGTATTGCAGTAGTTCGAGTAACGAAGATTTTGTGAGTTAAGTGATTTGTGAAAGGTAGAGTTTAATGTTAGTCAGGGCCATTCTTTTGTAGGGATTTTTGAAAGTTAGATTGCGTTGCGCTAAAAATATTGTTTGTCAGTTTAGTGTTGATCAGAATAGGTAAAGAGCGAAATGTCTGAGTACGTTCAGCTCTGCTCAGCTGTTTGAAAATCAAATAATGTAAGGGATTTATCAGCACAGTAATTCACTAATTTTTCTAAGGGGACGTTACAGTGTAATCAATGGCACCCCCTACCATCGCGCCTGGTGATACGCCAGTATGGCGATGACGAATACACGCTTCCATGTGCATTCACCGCGATTTCGCCAAACACGGATGCGACCATCATGATGCTGTAAACAGAACCTGGATTCATCCGAAAAAATGAGGTTTTGCCATTCGTGCACCCAGGTTCGTCGTTGAGTACACCATCGCAGCCGCTCCTGTCTTTGATGCAGCGCCAAAGATAACCACAGCCATGGCCTCCGAGATGATAGTCCATGCTGCTGCAAACGTCGTCGAACTGTTCTTGCAGATGGTTGTTGTCTTGCAAACGTCCCCATCTGTTGACTCAGGGGTCGAGACGTGGCTGCACGATACGTTACAGCCATGCGGATAAGATGCCTGTCATCTCGACTGCTAGTGATACGAGGCCGTTGGGATCCAGCACGGCGTTCCGTATTACCCTCCTGAACCCACCGATTCCATATTCTGGTATCAGTCATTGGATCTCGACCAACGCGAACAGCAATGTCGCGATACGATAAACCGCAATCCCGATGGGCTACAACCCGACCTTTAACAAAGTCGGAAACGTGATGGTACGCATTTCTCCTCGTTACAACTGCTGTTTGTGTATGAGAAATCAGTTGGAAACTTTCCTCACGTCAGCACGTTGTAGGTGTCGCCACCGGTGCCAACCTTGTGTGAATGCTCCGAAGAGGTAATCATTTGCGTATCACAGCATCATCTTCCTGTCGGTTAAATTTCGCGTCTGTAATACGTCATCTTCGTGGTGTAGCAATTTTAATGGCCAGTAGTGTATGTTTGTCATTAAAATACATTTATTTCATAGAATCAAGTACAGGGTGTTCCACTCAAACCACCCTGATTTCAAAGACCCAGGAGAAGAAAACCACAGTAGACACGACAGTGAAAAATGCACCACATTGTAGAGCATCTCAAAGAATTTATTTATTTTACGTCAATACACATCTACATGTGACTCATTCGTAGCAGGAAGAATACATCTACATCTACATCTACATTGATACTCCGCAAGCCACCCAACGGTGTGTGGCGGAGGGCACTTTACGTGCCACTGTCATTACCTCCCTTTCCTGTTCCAGTCGCGTATGGTTCGCGGGAAGAACGACTGTCTGAAAGCCTCCGTGCGCGCTCTAATCTCTCTAATTTTACATTCGTGATCTCCTCGGGAAGTATAAGTAGGGGGAAGCAATATATTCGATACCTCATCCAGAAACGCACCCTCTCGAAACCTGGCGAGCAAGCTACACCGCGATGCAGAGCGCCTCTCTTGCAGAGTCTGCCACTTGAGTTTATTAAACATCTCCGTAACGCTATCACGGTTACCAAATAACCCAGTGACGAAACGCGCCGCTCTTCTTTGGATCTTCTCTATCTCCTCCGTCAACCCGACCTGGTACGGATCCCACACTGATGAGCAATACTCAAGTATAGGTCGAACGAGTGTTTTGTAAGCCACCTCCTTTGTTGATGGACTACATTTTCTAAGCACTCTCCCAATGAATCTCAACCTGGTACCCGCCTTACCAACAATTAGTTTTATATGATCATTCCACTTCAAATCGTTCCGTACGCATACTCCCAGATATTTTACAGAAGTAACTGCTACCAGTGTTTGTTCCGCTATCATATAATCATACAATAAAGGATCCTTCTTTCTATGTATTCGCAATACATTACATTTGTCTATGTTAAGGGTCAGTTGCCACTCCCTGCACCAAGTGCCTATCCGCTGCAGATCTTCCTGTATTTCGCTACAATTTTCTAATGCAGCAACTTCTCTGTATACTGCAGCATCATCCGCGAAAAGCCGCATGGAACTTCCGACACTATCTACTAAGTCATTTATATATATTGTGAAAAGCAATGGTCCCATAACACTCCCCTGTGGCACGCCAGAGGTTACTTTAACGTCTGTAGACGTCTCTCCATTGATAACAACATGCTGTGTTCTGTTTGCTAAAAACTCTTCAATCCAGCCACACAGCTGGTCTGATATTCCGTAGGCTCTTACTTTGTTTATCAGGCGACAGTGCGGAACTGTATCGAACGCCTTCCGGAAGTCAAGAAAAATAGCATCTACCTGGGAGCCTGTATCTAATATTTTCTGGGTCTCATGAACAAATAAGGCGAGTTGGGTCTCACACGATCGCTGTTTCCGGAATCCATGTTGATTCCTACATAGTAGATTCTGGGTTTCCAGAAATGACATGATACGCGAGCAAAAAACATGTTCTAAAATTCTACAAGAGATCGACGTAGGAGATATAGGTCTATAGTTTTGCGCATCTGCTCGACGACCCTTCTTGAAGACTGGGACTATCTGTGCTCTTTTCCAATCATTTGGAACCCTCCGTTCCTCTAGAGACTTGCGGTACACGGCTGTTAGAAGAGGGGCAAGTTCTTTCGCGTACTCTGTGTAGAATCGAATTGGTATCCCGTCAGGTCCAGTGGACTTTCCTCTATTGAGTGATTCCAGTTGCTTTTCTATTCCTTGGACACTTATTTCGATGTCAGCCATTTTTTCGTTTGTGCGAGGATTTAGAGAAGGAACTGCAGTGCGGTCTTCCTCTGTGAAACAGCTTTGGAAAAAGGTGTTTAGTATTTCAGCTTTACGCGAGTCATCCTCTGTTTCAATGCCATCATCATCCCGTAGTGTCTGGATATGCTGTTTCGAGCCACTTACTGATTTAACGTAAGACCAGAACTTCCTAGGATTTTCTGTCAAGTCGGTACATAGAATTTTACTTTCGAATTCAATGAACGCTTCACGCATAGCCCTCCTTACGCTAACTTTGACATCGTTTAGCTTCTGTTTGTCTGAGAGGTTTTGGCTGCGTTTAAACTTGGAGTGGAGCTCTCTTTGCTTTCGCAGTAGTTTCCTAACTTTGTTGTTGTACCACGGTGGGTTTTTCCCGTCCCTCACAGTTTTACTCGGCACGTACCTGTCTAAAACGCATTTTACGATTGCCTTGAACTTTTTCCATAGACACTCAACATTGTCAGTGTCGGAACAGAAATTTTCGTTTTGATCTGTTAGGTAGTCTGAAATCTGCCTTCTATTACTCTTGCTAAACAGATAAACCTTCCTCCCTTTTTTTATATTCCTATTAACTTCCATATTCAGGGATGCTGCAACGGCCTTATGATCACTGATTCTCTGCTCTGTACATACAGATTCGAAAAGTTCGGGTCTGTTTGTTATCAGTAGGTCCAATATGTTATCTCCACGAGTCGGTTCTCTGTTTAATTGCTCGAGGTAATTTTCGGATAGTGCACTCAGTATAATGTCACTCGATGCTCTGTCCCTACCACCCGTCCTAAACATCTGAGTGTCCCAGTCTATATCTGGTAAATTGAAATCTCCACCTAAGACTATAACATGCTGAGAAAATTTATGTGAAATGTATTCCAAATTTTCTCTCAGTTGTTCTGCCACTAATGCTGCTGAGTCGGGAGGTCGGTAAAAGGAGCCAATTATTAACCTAGTTCGGTTGTTTAGTGTAACCTCCACCCATAATAATTCACAGGAACTATCCACTTCTACTTCACTACAGGATAAACTACTACTAACAGCGATGAACACTCCACCACCGGTTGCATGCAATCTATCCTTTCTAAACACCGTCTGTACCTTTGTAAAAATTTCGGCAGAATTTATCTCTGGCTTAAGCCAGCTTTCTGTACCTATAACGATTTCAGCTTCGGTGCTTTCTATCAGCGCTTGAAGTTCCGGTACTTTACCAACGCAGCTTCGACAGTTGACAATTAGAATACCGATTGCTGCTTGTTCCCCGCATGTCCTGACTTTGCCCCGCACCCGTTGAGGCTGTTGCCCTTTCTGTACTTGCCCAGGGCCATCTAACCTAAAAAACCGCCCAGCCCACGCCACACAACCCCTGCTACCCGTGTAGCCGCTTGTTGCGTGTAGTGGACTCCTGACCTATCCAGCGGAACCCGAAACCCCACCACCCTATGGCGCAAGTCGAGGAATCTGCAGCCCACACGGTCGCAGAACCGTCTCAGCCTCTGATTCAGACCCTTCACTCGGCTCTGTACCAAAGGTCCGCAGTCAGTCCTGTCGACGATGCTGCAGATGGTGAGCTCTGCTTTCATCCCGCTAGCGAGACTGGCAGTCTTCACCAAATCAGATAGCCGCCGGAAGCCAGAGAGGATTTCCTCCGATCCATAGCGACACACATCATTGGTGCCGACATGAGCGACCACCTGCAGATGGGTGCACCCTGTACCCTTCATGGCATCCGGAAGGACCCTTTCCACATCTGGAATGACTCCCCCCGGTATGCACACGGAGTGCACTTTGGTTTTCTTCCCCTCTCTTGCTGCCATTTCCCTAAGGGGCCCCATTACGCGCCTGACGTTGGAGCTCCCAACTACCAGTAAGCCCACCCTCTGCGACTGCCCGGATCTTGCAGACTGAGGGGCAACCTCTGGAACAGGACAAGCAGCCACGTCAGGCCGAAGATCAGTATCAGCCTGAGACAGAGCCTGAAACCGGTTCGTCAGACAAACTGGAGAGGCTTTCCGTTCAGCCCTCCGGAATGTCTTTCGCCCCCTGCCACACCTTGAAACGACCTCCCACTCTACCACAGGTGAGGGATCAGCCTCAATGCGGGCAGTATCCCGGGCAACCACAGTCGTAGTCCGATCAGGGGATGCGTGGGACGAGCTGGCCGTCCCCGACAAACCCCCATCCCGACCCCCACAGTGATGCCCATTGGCAACAGCCTCAAGCTGTGTGACCGAAGCCAACACTGCCTGAAGCTGGGAGCGAAGGGATGCCAACTCAGCCTGCATCCGAACACAGCAGTTGCAGTCCCTATCCATGCTAAAAACTGTTTTGCTAAGAACGTCTGAACTAATCTACAGAGAGCGCAAACAAATCGACAAAATTTAAACGGTTATTAAAATACAAGATTGCCTAGTAAATGCAGTAATGCTGCTACTTGTGCACTGCTGACACTGCTCGGCGGCGGAAGGAGACTAAGCGAAATTACACTATTCAGGTACTAAAACGCGATGCTACAACTCTCAAATACTATAATACGCCCGAAATTTATGAATTAAACAATGCAAGTACCAAAAACACGCAAAGAAATTAAGAATTAAACTATGTAACAAATGAGTGAGCTAGGAGTATACGACTTGCTGCTCAGCTGCTTATCCAACGGCGGCAGGGAGCACACTGACTGCGACCAACCGACACTGGCCGTTCAAAACAAAACAGTAGACAAACGACTACGCGAATTTACACTATTCAGGTACTAAAACACGATGCTACACTCTCAAATACTATAATACGCCCGAAATTTATGAATTAAACAATGCAAGAACCAAAAACACGCAAAGAAATTAAGAATTAAACTATGTAACAAATGAGTGAGCTAGGAGTAAACGACTTGCTGCTCAGCTGCTTATCCAACGGCGGCAGGGAGCACACTGACTGCGACCAACCGACACTGGCCGTTCAAAACAAAACAGTAGACAAACGACTACGCGAATTTACACTATTCAGGTACTAAAACGCGATGCTACAACTCTCAAATACTATAATACGCCCGAAATTTATGAATTACACAATGCAAGTACCAAAAACACGCAAAGAAATTAAGAATTAAACTATGTAACAAATGAGTGAGCTAGGAGTATACGACTTGCTGCTCAGCTGCTTATCCAACGGCGGCAGGGAGCACACTGACTGCGACCAACCGACACTGGCCGTTCAAAACAAAACAGTAGACAAACGACTACGCGAATTTACACTATTCAGGTACTAAAACGCGATGCTACAACTCTCAAATACTATAATACGCTCGAAATTTATGAATTAAACAATGCAAGTACCAAAAACACGCGAAGAAATTAAGAATTAAACTATGTAACAAATGAGTGAGCTAGGAGTATACGACTTGCTGCTGCAGCTGCTTATCCAACGGCGGCAGGGAGCCTATATTCAATTTCTTGCCTATTTCTAAGTAGCATTTCCTCTGATATTGTTGAAATCGAATTAGTGATGGGATGTCGCAACGTAGGAACATCAAACCCTTTGATTGCATACACGCGGTCCTCCACGAATCCCCACATGAAGAAATCAGGCGGCGTAATGTCGGGTGAACGTGGTGGCCAGGCAATGGGTCCTCCGTGTCCGATCCAACGACTGGGAAATTTCCCATCCAGGAACTTGCGAATAGCTGTGAAACAATGCGACGGTGCCCCATCTTGTTGAAAAATGATGTTGGGTTGCAAGTTTTGTACCTGAGGGTACACAGACTGCTCCAGCGTGTCCATATACTCTGACCCATTCACTGTTTGTACCGCAAACAATCCTGTAGTGCATTAGCCCACACCAGACGTTTAGTTTAGGGCTATCACGAACTGAATGACAATGTGCGGATTTTGCGAACCACAAATCCTAACATTAGGCCTATTAACCCTTCCTGATAGATGAAAGGTTGCCCCATTTGACAATAAACATCTTTCCAGGAAGCTGGCATCGATATCAATACGCTGAAGTATATCCGCAGCAAATTGTCGTCGGCGTGGTTTGTCGTCCGGCGTCAGATGTTGCAGAATTTGCACTTTGTAAGCACACATACGAACACGTGGTGAATTACACGATGCAGTGTTGATCAAGGTACAGTCGTGGACAAAACGAGCGAGACCCCTCGCCTTTTCGTTATGCTGATCCGCACAGCTTTAAAGTCTGCTACGCAGCATAACAGGCAAGGCGACGAATTGCTACCAACATACTACAAACAGGTGTGAAACTTAATAACTATCCGAACCCTGTCAAACAGTTTTCAATCAAGTGTAAGACTATATAAACACTGATTAGTGTGTTAAACACAATACGTAAATATAAGATATAAATGAAATAAGAAACGCTAATTAGTGTGAACCGTACTAATGAAAATTAATTTCAGCTTATCGAGATAAATATAACTGTTTTAGGAAGACAAAGTACTCCAGATTGTTACGAATTGGGAAAATATTATGCGCATTCGGCCGCGAAACGGTCAGTGTCAGCGTTCAGACCAGTCATACTGGATTACCGTTGCTGACCTACCATGAAATTGTGGAAATTTAGCAATGCGTGAATATTCATAACGAAATTCAGCTAAAAATCATTCAGTGTCACACTTAAGTCAATTCAATTATTGCCTGAAACCGAGAAAGTAGGTAGTAAAAAGTATGAAATTCTACAAGAGTTTCGTATTGACTTCCACAGGGCGCCAATACAGAATAAAGGTAGCAATAAAACGTATTGGGGGCGCGATAATTTCTAAAAATTGCTTTACTGATAGTCTATCTGCTTCCATCGAAATTAAAACGGAAAACAAACCAGACCTCCCTTGCAGTAGCAAACACCTTTCACTACTGTAGCAGACAACCCAGGCAAACAGCCCTCTATTATTTCCCCAGACATGAATAAGCGGACAATTTCGCATTGCAAATGGCAAAATGATCTGCAGTTTCTGTTGCATAGAGCTTTCTGGACTCAGACACATGAATTTTCTGCCTTTATGTCACCGCTTACGTGACAATCATTCGGGATGTTTATCGAAATAACAAAATACTGATATTAGCGAGTAAATTTAGTAGGATAATTCTGCACCACCCTAGGAAATAAACGGCGACATAGCTGTCAAACGTATTCTACAATGTTTCGAATTCTCAATTAGACTCACCTCAGCCAGAAAACGTTCATTAGCCGAAGTGTGTCTTAAGCCAGCTAGCAATGGGAATGATCGCACTTCTAAAACGCGGTGGCATTAATACTGGGATCTGAATTACCATGTGTATAGGCAAATGGATTTTATTTGCATTCCTGTAAATGTGATTTGGATCTAAAGCGTAGCTATGATGAATATACTGGTGTATCGACTGTAGCTAGAACATTTGAATAAAAAGTAGGGGGAATTATTTATGCGGCCCTCATCTTCAGTGGCTATCGTAGCTATTTTCGTTGGTAGGATTTCGTCACCTAAATCGGTAAAAATGGAACCCTACTTGTCTCACTTTCTTGACCGCCTATCTGTCTACCCAACCCTTAAAACCCGTTTACCTCGAGTACGGGTAGACATAATAAGAGGAAATATTTCGCACTTCCTGCGGCATACGGTCCCTTGGTGGTGTAAAACAGTGAGCTTTCATGTCAACGGCCGTTAATGTAAAGAAACTTACGGAAAAGGTCAAAAAATGGCTCTAAGAACTATGCTACCAAACTGCTTAGTTCATCAGTCACCTAGACCTAGAACTACTTAAACCTACCTAACCTAAAGACATCACACACATCCAAGCCCGAGGTAGGATTCCAACCTGCGGCTGAAGCAGCCGCGAGCTTCGTGACTGAAGTGCCTAGAACCGCTCGGCCACCGCACCCGGCGAAACCTTTTTCATCTTATGTATAATGATAATATATACTGTCTAGTGAGGATAAACTGTATTCGCCAGCAACTCAGATCGTTTGCTCACAGAACATTTACGAAGCTACATTCAAATTTTGTTCGAAGTCGTCTGCAATATCCACTTATAAACACCCTAGGAACGTCGTATCCGATATCCACCCCTGAAGACAGTGGCAGATACTGCAGTACAAGTACTAATTAATTTATTGTTATTGGTCCATGCATGGCATTTTATTTCAGCATCAATTTAACGCACCTAGGTGTTGTCTATGGCTGAAAATAATGAACAAAAAATAAATAAACAGCAAACAACTTGATGTTCAAATCAAATGTAATTCACATGTAGCATATTACGACATAATTTCGTTGTTACATCTACATGACTACAGCTACAGGATTTCTTTGCAATCCAGACTTATTTGCCCGGCAGAGGGTTCATCGAACCACCTTTCGACTATTTCTCTACCGTCCCACTCTATAACAGCGTGCGGTAAATGGACCGCTTAAATCTTTTCTTACGAGCCCTGAATTACATTATTGCTATGGTCATTTCTTCCTGTGTAAGTTCCCGAGGAAATAATGTTTTAGCATTCAGAACACATGTTGGTGATTGAAATTTCGTTCAAAGATCTCGCTGCAACGAAAAACGCTTTTGTTTTCATGAATGTCACCCCAACTCGCTTATCAAATCAGGGACTCTCTCCCCCCTATTTCGTGACATTACAAATCGTGCTACCGTTCATAGGACGTTTTTGGCGTGCGTCGTCAGTTACGTCTGTCAAGGATCCCATACCGCGCGGGAATAGCATAGCAGTGGACGGACAAACGTAGTGTAGGCAGCGTTTTCACTAGACCTGTTGCGTATTCTTAGCGTGCGGCGAATAAAACGCAGTCTTTCGTTGGCCTTCCCCACAAAAGTACGTTGGCAACCGTTCCAGTTTAAGTTTTACTGGGTACTGAGACGAATATACAGTATTTCGACTTGTGTTTTGTCCCGTAACCGAAAGTTAATTATTGTTACTGGACGCAGCTTTTGTGTTTAATGTATTCCTCATTCAACACTCCTCGTACACCACACGTAACTGTTTCAAACTATTAAATTGTTACTGATTTCACCAAGTTGCAGTGGTCATCTAAACTTGCCGTTTTGAAACAAAGGAAAATATTGTAACGAAATATGGAAACTAAGAAACGGACTATCCAAATAAACAAACATTTCCGCTTCAAGTCGTTGCAGTAGGTCTACTAGACCGTTACGTAAATTAGGAGCAAAGTCCATTAGTAGATCGTTATCAGGAAAACCAGCCCTCACAATGCAAACTGCCACTACTAGAACGAAAGTTTCCAAACGTGTCAATGAGTAGTCGAGGAAAGTGGACGCATTCTGTCTACTGAATCGCAACGCACGCCACTTACAAGGGGACCCGCCAAGTGTCATACCACGATGTTGCTGAAGCTTCGCTCAGTGAAAGAGGGGACAAAAATAAGCGAACACGTGTTTTGGCTAATCTGCATAAGCTCGACCGCTTCTGGGAAAACGACGGTCAAAGTTTTCAATGCGCAGTCGCTATAGTTTAGATACATTTTTGCAGCTGAGCCACCGCTTCAATTGAATCCTTACACGCTAAAATGTCTGGTTCGTTTTCGACGGAGGCAGATAGACTATCAGTAAAGCAATTTTAAGAAATTCTCGCGCCTCCAATACGTTTTATAGCTACATTTATTCTGTACCAGCGCCCTGTGGATGTCAATACGAAACTCTTGTAGAATTTCATACTTGTTACTGCCTACTTTTTCCGCTTCAGTCAGCAATTGAATTGACTTAAGTCAGGCACTGAATGATTTTTAGCTGAATTTCGTTACGAATCTTCACGCATTGCTAAATTTCCACACTTTCATGGTAGGTCAGCAACGGTAATCGAGTATGACTGGTCTGAATGTTGACACAGACCGTTTCGCGACCGAATGCACATAATATTTTGCTAATTCGTAAAGATCTGGGGTACTTTGTCATACTAAAACAGTTACGTTATCTCGGTAAGCTGAAATTAATTTTTATTAGTACAGTTCATACTAATTAGCGTTTCTTCTTTCATTCATATATTTACGTGTTGTGTATAACACACTAATCAGCATTAACATAGTCTTACTCATGACTGAAAACAGTCTGACAAAGTTCGGATAGTTTCCCAATTTCACACCTGTGCGTAGTTTGTTGGTAGCACTTTATCGACTTGCCTGTTAAGCTGTGTAGCAGACTTTAAAGCTGTGCGGATCAGCATAAAGAAAAGGCGAGGGGTCTCGCACGTTTTGTCCACGACTGTACATCAAGTTGCCTAGATGCTTGACGGATTGAATTACATGGGCTTCGGAGGGACGCTTGTCTGATGTCCTCCACCGTCTCTTCTGAAACTCCGTAACGAGGACCGCCAGAATGTTTCAGAACACTTCTTGTTACCAGAAACTTCCTAGACCATTCCTTAATTGTTTTCTCATCAATTGGACCACGTTCATACACACGACTTTTGGACAGTAATCGGCGATTTTGTTTCTGCAAACCACACTACTGTTTACATGCGCTGCTGTGGAGTCGCAATTTTCACTTCATGCGAGCACGCTGAGCTCTGGCAACGGTACTTGGCACTTCTGACGCGGGAGTATAAATTCTTTGAGATGCTCTACGATGTGGTGCATTTTTCATTCTCGTATCTGCTGTGGTTTTTCTCTCCCGGGTCCTTGAAATCAGAGAGATTTGCTTGGGACAACCTGTGTTTTGACCTGCCAGTGATAGTTTCTTTTTTGGTATTACTTCCTCTATGTAGCACCTAGTGTTTGACAGACAACACAAATAAGAACACGTCCCAAGGGAACCTTAAGAAGAAATTTTGTGATCCATCAAAATTCATTTCATCATTGTCCTATAACCATTCTTCTACAATTATATCTGATTTAGTAAAAATATTCCATCCATGCATAAAAATTGAACACATAACATTTTCCTATTTAATTATCTTATGAAACTATGAAACGTCCCCTTGGAACAATTATACACGACTCTCCTTAAACTGACACACAATATTTTTAGCGCAACGCAATCTGACTTTCAAAAAATCCCTACGAAAGAATGGCCTTGACTAACATTAACCTATACCTTTCACAAATCACTTACCTCACAAAAATCTTCGTTACTGGAACTACTGCAATACAGCGAGCGCCACTACTGCCAGCTAAATAAAAGATTCAAACTACGGAAGGCACTAACTACTGATAGGCGTAGTTAGCAAATGAAAGATTTTAATAGAGAACAAACAATGTATTTACCTTAATAGTGTTGACATCCAGTCTTAAAAATTTCCAAACTCCGCCATTTCTCTCCCCACATCAACCATTGCTGGCGGCTCACCTCCAACTGCGCAACGCTACGCGCTGTTCACAGCCAGCTGCCCAACACTACAATGGCGAGTATTACAACAATTCCAACCAGCCACTGACTGCACACAGCACAGCCAGTGATTCTCATACAGAGCGCTACGTAACGTTGCCAATAAGAAAACATAAACAGCCTACTTACATAGCCCCCATGCTCCCCACAAAAATTTTACAAACTGTTTTGGGCAGTGGCCAATAATGATTTGATAAAATTTTTCATAATTACAATAACAAAGATATCAAATGCATACACTTATTGATACAATGTTGGTCAAAAGCTAAAATTTTCTCACAGTCCATAAAGACAGTCCTGATCATTCATCACAGCGAAATTGCAGTGTTTTTTTGTTGTCAAAATCTGAGCAGTAAAAGAAAATGCACACGGAAGTAGTGGATTTCAATGCAGTCTTGAAGAAGTAGTGCTGTCCTTCCAACGGAAAGACAGTGTTGACTCTTGACATGCAGACAGGTAATGGGCCACAACAGAGGAAACCCACAGCAGAGTCAGTCGAAGTTTTGAAGAATATTGGTAGGTAGGTCATCACAGAACAGACCCACTATTGTCTTGGTAGAGAGTATGGTATTGGTGGGCAACCAGAGGTGTAGACCCAGTGCCGTCCTTGTAGAAATAATGGTGTTGGTGAGTTGTCAAAGGTGTAGACCCACTGTAGTCCTTGTGGAGACGGCCAGCAACCATCTGTTGCGACTGTGCAGGTGCACAATCACCATCGAAGAGTCTTGCGGACAATATAGCAAGTCCATAACAACCACTTGTGCACTCACAAAGTTTTTGGAATTGTCCTTAAAACCAGCAATGCTGTTAACGAGTACCTTGCTGAATTATTAACACACGTGCAAACACTATCCGTCCCTACTTCTCACATATTGTCCATATACTATGACCAACAGAAACGTGTGCGGGGAAATGTAACTTACAAGTTACTTAATTTGATGAACTGGTGTCAATTACAATTTTATAACATAAGAATACAATTACAAAGGTACAAAATACGTCATTAAAGAACATAACAATACAGATAACGTTTGTGGTAATGCAGGCTTTACAAAAGAATAAAAATAAACATGAACCTCAGTGTTACAAGAATTATGACATAAGTACATACATAAAAGATCAGAATAACTTTCGAAACATCAACTTCACACATGAGCATTAAAACAAAACAGAATAAATAATGTCTAAACATCTTTACAAACTAAATAACATATTATTAATGTCAATTATATTTCAGGATAACAGTATTCCTCATCACAGTGAATGTAGCTTAGTATTAGAAGAGAAAAAAATTCTATGAAACAGTACACAGAGACAGGAAGAAAACAAATACACAAGGGTATACAAACACATAGGGGGATAACACAATAGAAAGGACAGGGTTCGTTTTCAGTGTAACATTTGGTATAGCAGTCCACCCCAAAACTTCATTCCATAGGTCTTTCGTCTTATTTCAACATTTGTTTCCACCAAAAAAATCCTATCAAAGCATGCTTTCTGTATTTATATGTTCACATATTTCTTACCTCATTATTTATTTTCCATTATCTTACCTCATTTATTTCCAAGAAAATCCTACGTAAACCTGTTGTCCCTAAACCCTACTTTTTTGCTCATATGCTCTTTCAAAATACTTTTTTGGCCAAACCATATTCTTATAATATTCTTATAGCTTCTCAATGCATTTCTTCCAATTCATCACAACACGTTCTCTTATATAGCCTACCCCATCTTAAGCTAACTTAAATCTACTGAGCTCAGATATATATACCAAAGTACGAGGCAATGCAGCAGCACATAACAAATTAACACAAACAGCAATGATAAAAAATACAAATGCCAAACCAAGCAGCATAAATTAGCAGAGCAATTGCAATATTACAACTAATATAAGGCAATGAGCAGCAAGCAAGAAAAACAAATCAGTAGTAAAACTGGCTTAACAGAGTAATGTAAAGTGAAATTTAGTAGCACTATGCCTGGCAAACAGCAGCAGCAAATGCAATAACTTATATTTAAACATGACATAGCTCAAGCAGAAAAAATATTACACTAAAGACAACTACACAGTAAGGGAAATGTATATTCACATCTTAATATCTATGTCATTAAAGGGTGCACCACAACTTATTCTACAAAATAAATTACCAAGTACTTGAAAAGAAAATTATGTATGCAGTTCCTGTGAAGGTAAATGTCTTTTTGTGCTCCCTCATTTTTTTGGAAAAAATTATTATTTACTCGATCTGTAGACAGAAAATATTTATGTTAGCACATCTATAAAATTTTATTTTAACCAATGCTGCAGTGCAGCTAGAAACTAGATATTAAACAAAATGAGTTAATAAATACATAAAGCAAGCCATATGGCATTTCTCTCAACTAGCAAGACAAAAGCCGTGAAAAGTTTCCAATTGTTTCATTAGGCATTTTAGTGAACATCATAAATTAAGAGCTCAACAGTGTAATCATATGTTTTCAAGTTTGAGCGTGTCATATTTCCGATGCTTTCGACAAGGAAATGTCAACAGCGAAGATAATGGCCTCTTTCTTTTTTTTTTTTTCTCCACCTAATGGCTTTCTTTTGTCAGACGACCATCTCTCAGCTGGGCGCCCAAAACGCATTACGTCAAGGTGACTTACCTTTCTAACTAAAATATTTATGACAGCAGTTTCCGCTACAGTGACAGTCTCATATAAAAATTTCACGGGTCGAGAATTTGCATTATAAATGTGTAGAAACAAAATCCTGTAAATATAACAGTGTCCAAAAAATTTTCGCCGCATTTACACACATTTCATAACTCTTAAAGTACGATTCTTGGTTTCCAACATCCTTTTTCACAGATCAGAGTCCCTAACCACTACTCATTATATATATACATATTCGTTGACACTTCTTCAATATTTCATCATAATAAATACGTAGCATAATCAAATTCCTCATATACGGTAGCATCATCTTATTGATCATAAACATACCTCAACAGCATAATACAAATCGTCGTCGTAAAAATAACATCATAACACCTCAGTCAAATCTCAAAAATGTTGTAGCTTTCTGCAATAATGTCAAAACCTAAAAAAATTCTCTGCTCATTTCAATAGTGTCATCTACCTCAGAATAATGCAGAAAAACTTTGCAGATATAAAACAGAAACACTGCAAAAGCAACACTGTAAATTGTCACTCATTAGTAGCGTCGTGATAAAACCGTGTAGTTGTCACATAAACTAACCACTGTGTCATCTGGTATCTCACAGAAAGTACTTTAAATCCAGAATGTATTTTCAAGTAAACCAAAATGATGCATTAAAATCTCATTAGCAGTACCAGAATATGTTCTAAGTATGTAAGCCTTATAGTCGTTACGTAATCGTGCAACTACCAAGCAAGAATGTACACACACAATAACACTGTGTCATCTGTTCACAATAACAATGCATTCGTAATTTCTGTTTAAATAAATTCTCTTGGTTCTTGACTGGATATTTAACTTCAAACAGTGTTGCATGTTAACAGTTTCTTAAGTCTGACAAAGCATACTAGAAATGTGAAGTGAAAAATTTTATGGCAAAGACTAAGTTAAAAAGCAGATTATCTTTCAATAAACGATTTTACATGTGAAATGTGGTGCAATCCTTTGCTCTTCCTAGTACGCAGAGTTTCAACTTCAACGCAATTATCATGTGGTATACGTCGGATTCTGTAAGGTCCATTGTAAACTAGAAAGAATTTGTGACTCAAGTGTTTCTTCTTATGTGACAATGAATGAGCTTTAATGAGAACTTTCTGACCAATATACAATTTCTTTGCATTTGCTTTACCGTGTAGTTATCTCCTTTTGTCTGCTGCAGATTTTATATTTTTAATAGCCAAATCAATTATGTCTTTGTGTCGAAGTTTACGTGTATTCGGGAAAGGTACAAGCTCTCTGATTCTGATCGATGGATCTTCATTCTTCAGTACAAGAATAGGTGGTGAAGCAGTGGAGTCATGAGGCATTTCATTCAGCACGTTTTGAAATAAGTGTAAATATCTGTCCCAATGCTGATGCTTTCTGTGACAATAAAGTCTGCAAAGCTTATTGATTTCTTTCATAATCCATTCGGAGGGGTTACAATGTGGTGAGTACAATGAAATAAAAACAGGTTTGATTTTATGATTCCGAAGCATGCGTGACCAAACAGCAGATCTGAATTGAGGTCCTTTATTGAAATGACTTTACTAACGTGTCCAACTTCACGTAAAAAAATTTTAACAAAGGCGTTGGATACAGACCGTCCAGTGGCTTTATGTAACGGTGTGAAAGAAACAAATTTTGAAGTAAGTTCAACAGCGACTAGAACGTACGAAAATCCATTAGATGTTCTGACAAGTGGTCCCAAGAGATCAACAGCAGCAAATTCTTTTAATTTAGAAGGAATGATAGCAAACAGCGGAGCACGAAGGGAGACAGTAGATGGTTTCGCCTTTTGACAAAGTTTACAAATAGACAAGACTCTTCGAATTCTCTTTTCCATATTGTTAAAATAACAAGTCGTTCGAAGAATATGATAACATTTTCGTGGGCCAAAATGTGCATAGCTGAAATGAATGTACCAAATGAGATTATTAACAAAATCGTCAGGAATGCAAAGTACCCATAGCTTGTCATCAACAGTGCAGCGTTTGAACAGTATGTTGTTTCTAACCAGATAATAATGCCGAATCTGAGTATGTGTCTTTTCATGCCATTTGCTCTTGATGTCTTTCCAAATCGGATCTTTATCTTGTTCATGAGCAATGTCCTTTAAAGATATGGTGATGAAGCTTTCAAAGGCGACTTTCTGAATGTAAAGAATACTGAAATTTTTTTCGAGGTTGCCTTCTCTGTTACTTTTCTCAATCCCAGCCGGTGCGCGTGACAGTGCGTCCGCAACAATGTTCTTCTTGCCGGGAATGTAGACCATTGTGAAGTGGAATTCTTGCAGAAACAATGCCCAACGCTTTAACCTGTCATGATTTAATTTTGAAGACATAAGAAATTGTAATGCACGATGATCAATGTACACTTTTACGCGCTTACCAGAAAGAAAGAAACGGAATTTGTTAAATGCCCAAACGATAGCTAAAGCTTCTAATTCAGTAATGGAATAATTTTTTTCAGAATTTGTTAGCACTCGGCTAGCAAAAGCAATGGTTTTCTGAACAGTAGTGTCATTTTCTATGGCTTCTTGAAATAAATGGGCACCAAGACCGACTTTAGTAGAATCCATGCTAAGGCAGAAATCTTGTGACAGATCTGGATGAGCTAGTATTGGCGCGTTAAGTAGCGATTCTTTCAAAGAATTGAATTCAAACTGTGCTTGTTCGTCCCAGTTCCAAATAGTATTTTTTCCAGTGAGAGAACAAAGTTTTGGTGTAAGAAGAATTTGCATATTCAGAAAACGACGGTAAAAATTTACGAGACCTAGAAAACTGCGGACTTGCTTTTTTTGTGGATGGAACTGGAATGGGTCTGATTGCTTCTAACTTTTCAGGATCCGGCTGAATGCCTTCAGAAGAAATAATATGTCCCAAAAACCTCGCCTTTGACCTACCGAATTCAGACTTTTCCAAGTTAACAGTAATTCCAGATTCTGCAAAAATACGTAACAAACTGTTGAGGATGCGATTATGTTGTTCCCATGAGGCTTCTGCTATCAGAATACCGTCCACATATAAGGTAATGTGACTATTTAAGCACTCAGGTAATATGGAATTTAGCCCACGAATGAATGCTGCCGAAGAAATGTTCAAACCAAAAGGAAGTTTACGAAACTGATAACAAACGCCGAAACAAAGGAAAGCTGTGCATTTTCTACATTCTGGATGAAGCTCGATCTGATAAAAATTGGATCTGAGATCAATGGAAGACAACACTTTTACACCATTAAAATTTTGAAGAAGTTCTTCCAATGTTTGCGGCCTGTCTGTTTCAAGAATTATGATAGTATTGATTTGTCTCGAATCTAAGACACGCCTGATCGATCCATTTTTCTTCTCAACAACATGTAATGGATTGTTGTATGAGCTTACTGCAGGCTCAATAATGCCCTCGTCAAGCATAGATTGTATTTCTGTTCTAACACGGTCCCTATAATGCGCCGGAATTACGTATGGTCTAACACAAAATTTAGTATGCTCACGAACACGAAATTGGTATTGAAATCCCTTGATTGTTCCTGTTTAGTGAGTAAAAACTGTGGAATGTGCTTGTAAAATCTCAAAAAGGTCCTGCCTATCAGTGTCATTACAATTCTCAATTGTTTGAATTTTATTCTGAATTAACTCATTAGTTTCAAATATGCCGTCGATATCATCCCTGTCAGTATTTGCAGAGTGATTGTTAGTGTCTAGTTCCTTAGAAAATTCCGAACTGTTATCTAACAGAAGGTAAAGCCGATTAATATCCTCGTCATGGTTTGAGAGCCAATCTTCAAATTTCAAAGCTATTGACTTACCTTCTTTCTCTAAACTTATTTCAGCATCGTGAAAGTTTAAGATTGCTTTGTATTCATTCAAAAAGTCTACTCCCAATATAATTTCCGTCGACAATAATCGAACAATAAGAAAGCTCATAGAGAAGCTGTGGCTTTGACAAAAGAATTCTAAGTTGGTTTGTTGGCGTACTTCTACACTTTTTCCAAAGATTGCACCTTGTAATTTAATCTTACGTAACGGAAGTGTGGGACAATCGTTCGATTTGTTGCATTTGCTAAAGGCTGTTTCACTAATTACTGAAATGGGACTGCCAGAGTCAAGTACTGCTGTAAATTTTACATCATTTACTCTAATGTGAATCACAGGATATGCAATGTTGTTATGTTTTACGTCGTGTTCCTGGAGTAAGATGTCCCTAATGTCTTCCATTTTTACGTAATTACTAGCTACGGCAGCTGCGTCGTCAGTTTCATACTTGCGTTTCGTGGCTGCCAGCGGTATGAGTCATTGCCTATTGTCTCTTTGTTGGCGTGCGTCGTTATTGGGATTTGTAGACCTAACTTCTACAAATTCACCTTGTCGAGAGGGCCCTGCTCTGTTTGAATCCCGCCAGTTCTGATGCAATTCAGGTCTGTCGTTATGATTATATCGTCTGTCGTCATGTCGGTAGTTCCTGTAGTTTCTTTCTTGTCGGTTAAGTGGTGGTGAATTTCTCCCTGAATTATCACTGCACAGTGGACCGTTGCGTCTGAAGTTATTCCGTCTCCCGTGATAATAATAGTTCTGGTTGCCATATTGTCTGTTTCTCTGATTGTCTCTGTGATAGTCATTATTGTGGAGAGGTGATCTTTCCCTGTAATTATTACTACTCTGCCAACGGTTGTCATACGGGTGGTGTCTGTTTTGGTCATGATTTGTGTTGTGAGAATAGCCTTGTCGTGTCCAGTTATTATTTATTTCATTGCGGAATTGCGACTGATGTGACCTGTAATTGTTGTGTTCCTGTTTTCGCATTCTGCGATTGTCAGTGTCAATTTCTAATTCTTGTAACAGTCCCTGAAAAGCTTCAATGTCGTCTTTGCAACGTTCTGCCAAAATAATATTTCTTAAATGTTCAGGCAATTTCATTAAGCAAATGCGGATGATTTCTGAGGGGCTGTATGGGTTTGACAGGTACTGATTCTTGCGCAACATGTCTTCAAAATGTTTCACAAGACTGGAAAATTCGGATTGTTCGAAATGTTTCATCATTATGATGCTATGTTTTACTCGGTCTTGTGTAGCTTGAGACCAATATGCTGAGAGGAAGGAATGATAAAATTCTCCTTCACTGTGACAATCGTGAATGACCGATCGCATTCTTACAGTTGGTTCATTCTCTAAGTAGCCACACTTAAATTCTAATCTGTGCTGTAATGACCAGTTGGGAGGAAAACAATGAGAGAATTGATGGAGCCACGCTTGTGGATGAATGTCGTTGGCAGAATTCTTAAACGTTTTGAATTTACGTGTAGTAATGAACAGCTTATAGTCAAAATCATCGTGTCGGCGAGTCGCATATCGGTCATTGTTAGGTCGTGTCGGCGGTTCCATCTCAAAATTCGGTGCACCTTGCCAAATTCTTTCATAATTTCCGAAATGCCCTGTGTTATTATTTTGTGGCTTTTCCGTATTTCTAAGTTCCTCTTCCCGTGTTGGAGCGCGAGTGTCCTCTGAAATATGAAATTTTTGTATTACTTGTGCCAAATGATCTTGTACTTCCCGGATTTCTCTTTTGTATTGCGTATTAATTTGATTCTGATTTTGTTTGAATTTCTTAATTTGTTCATACTCTTCTGTGTCATTAAAGACTACCGGTTTTGTGTCATTCAAATTATCATCTACCTTCGTAGATAAATTAGTGAACTGATCCGAAAGTTCGGCTACTTTCTCTGATAGTGTACTTATTTCCTCAGTGTGTTTTTCTGAACCAAGTTTCAGAGTATCTACTGTGTCCTTTAAGTTTACCTGAGTTTTTGCACGTTGCGTAACCTAATCGGTAGATGCAACTGAGTCAAATGTAGCTTGCAAGGTCTCGTGATTTTCATGAACAATAGTTTGCAGTTCTTTTAGGATTGCTTCGTGATTCTGTAATGCATTTTCATGCCGCGAAAAAATAGGTTGAAAATGCTCACAAATTTGTGTTTTTACGTCATTACAGACTTTTTGACATTTCGATTCAATGTTATGTAATTCAGTAGTTAAATCTTCACGTGTTTGTTCAGGAGTTTGTTCCATCGTGTCTAACTTTTGAAGATTTTGTCCCATTTGTTTCTGATTTTGTTCGAGCGTTGTGTCTAACTTTTGAAGATTTTGTTCCATTGTGTCTAACTTTTGTAGCCTTTGTCCCATTTGTTGCATTAACTGTAATAACAGTGCACCGGTGTCTGAAACATGTTCCTCAGTGCTTTTCGGCAGTGAAGTTGCACCGGCAACATTCACATTTTGACAAGCAGAAAAAGTGTCTTGACTTATTTGAGAAAACAGTGAGGACCCAAAACCTGAGTCTACAGTAGTTGCAATATTGTGTTCTGTCATTTCGGATTCCTGAGGCGAGTTGTTGCCGACCGATCGATCGATAATGCTTCCCTGTTCTCTACTTGTTTCACTGTCTACACCATTATTTGCCGCCCGCTCCATTTCCCTATGCACTGTTACCAAATTACTACTTTGAATGTCTGTTACTTCATTACACAGTGGTGATGATAAGCTACGCTCGTCGTCACTATTATTTCTCTGTTTACTTTGGAGCCTAGTGTTACGTTTTTCACACGCCATTATTGCCACAATATTTCACACGATAACACAGAAAAGCACAATTTGAAGAGCAAAATGAGAAAACACATTAACATAGCACTGAAAATAATATCTAGTTAATCGCAAGCGCAGCTGCGAAATACTTGGTGCAAATCTACATGCATGCCACAACTGTTTTACTGTACAAGAATGAAAAACTACAACTACAAAGGAAATTCTCTCTACAATTACGCGCTAGCAATAAACAAAGGCTGCACTAATTGCACAAACTACAAGGAAAAAATCAGAAGTTTCCAGTGCTGTATCCTAGGCTAAGGGTCGCCATATGAAATGTCCCCGTTTGAAGAATTATATACGAGACTCTGCTTATCCTGACACACAATATTTTTAGCGCAACGCAATCTGACTTTCAAAAAATCCCTACGAAAGAATGGCCCTGACTAACATTAACCTATACCTTTTACAAATCACTTACCTCACAAAAATCTTCGTTACTGGAACTACTGCAATACAACGAGCGCCACTACTGCCAGCTAAATAAAAGATTCAAACTACGGAAGGCACTAACTACTGATAGGCATAGTTAGCAAATGAAAGATTTTAATAGAGAACAAACAATGTATTTACCTTAATAGTGTTGAAAAATCATAATATACATAGGAGTTCATAACATCCAGTCTTAAAAATTTCCAAACTCCGCCATTTCTCTCCCCACATCCACCACTGCTGGCGGCTCACCTCCAACTGCGCAACCCTACGCGCTGTTCACAGCCAGCTGCCCAACACTACAATGGCGAGTATTACAACAATGCCAACCAGCCACTGACTGCACACAGCACAGCCAGTGATTTTCATACAGAGCGCTACGTAACGTTGCCAATAAGAAAACATTAACAGCCTACTTACAACAACACAAATAAGAACACGTTCCAAGGGAATCTTAAGAAGAAATTTTGTCATCCATCAAAATTCTTTTCATCATTGTCCTATAACCATTCTTTTACAATTATATCTGATTTAGTAAAAATATTACATCCATGCATAAAAATTGAACACATAACATTTTCCTATTTACTTATATTATGAAACATGATAAATTTGACTGCATGTAAACGCCGTCCCTCTTACACTAAATGGAAACAAAATTTTGTAACAAATCTCCAACATAGGATCAAGGCCCCTAGTAGGGCAAATCGTCTTACCAGGAAAGTGGCTGATGTCCTTTTGTAAACAACGTGAGGCGTCACTCCTCTGGAAGGGGGAAGGATGTACGAGGTAGCTCCCAGGTACCGAATATTTAAGGCACTGGTCTTAAAAAAATATTTCAGAGGCCCCAGTCAAGCTTTTACAATTTCCTCCCGGAGCAAATTCGGCTGTGCCTACATGACCCAAAGCGCCTGCCTTTCAGAACTGAGGCAGTTCTCTCCAGTTAAAGTTGCTGACCAGAGACACTCTCAGCCCTTTGCTGAGTTTTGCTGGCAAATTCACAGCCATCCGTTTATCCAATAGCCAGTGTTGGAGGCAGAGCAGAACACAGTTGCTTCCCTCTCTTACAAACGAGATCTCTAATAGAACGGGTGTCTTTCGTGGGAAGCGGAGCGTCTGGTTCTGTGCTCCATAACCGTCCACCAATAAAACTTAACATGAACCGCATCCCGTCCTTTTACCTACTTTATTTAGTTTGTTCGACCCCCAAGACTGTTCTATGCCAAGTATATCCCTGTGTATCCTGCAAATTGATATATGTTCCCTTTATTTTACCTAATTTCGTATTATCTTATTTAACATCAGTCCTGGACGCCCACCTTGTAAGTTCTGACCGCTCGACCTCCTGTACATTATCGTCAGCAGTGGGATGCAACAGCTCCCTCTCCCCGCACGTGTATAACATGTGGTCTCACCAATTGCAACAGAAATCACATGTCGGCTTTTTGAAAATCCGCACATGGAAATCAGCCCTTTAGATTTTCGAACTATCCTCGCTGGTTTTATATTTCGTATATACTCTCTGATTTTTGCTCGTGTTTACTGAAACCCATTTGCGATCCCATGTGATGTTAAGGCAAGCCTACCTACCTCCACTAAAAGGTGGTGGGTTCAGGATCTTTGGTACAAAAGTAACGCCAACCATAAAAGTAACGCCAACCATAAAAGTAACGGCAACCAAGCAAAAATTATAATAAAGCAACAAAGGCAAAACTATCAAATTAGGCAAGACAGTCGAAAAGGTAAGACAGGCTACGTTTATTTTATTGTTTTAAGGAATCATCAAAAGGAAACAACATACAAGCAAAGGATGATTGCATTCTCTTTAGCTCATTGGTCTAGCCTATCTTGAAATGTAAGTACTTACAAGTTCAAAAATCCAACAGAGCTTGTCAAGTTGGAATCAACATTAGATCATATTAAAAGTTATTAGCTGTTATTGTGACTGATAGAGCATTGAAGTAGTTAAGCACAGTAAATTCTTAACGTACTTTGCGTTTCCTCTCAGAATATATACACGTAGAATATGATTATGTTATCCATCGTATGGTCCTGTATTGTAGCAGATAATTCAAGTACATGATAGCAGCTATTTATTGCGAATACATTACATTGCAGAAACTAATACAGTTACTGAAACCTTGCATGGGGGCTTAATTAAATATTTTTGAAAATATTTTGTTTTTACGTAGCTGTTAGTCCGATTACGCTGTTTCGTTATCGGTTGGCCCTGACTAGTATTATTACGCTATCTGACTGCATAGAACAACAACAAAGAATGAAATGAAAATTTTCGTTAACACAATTAATTAATTAAGTCCCCAGCAACTATGAAACCTACGAAACCAAAGCACAAGTATAACTGTTCTGTATGTTGAAGTATGACTCAACGCACATCTGGCACGGTCCTTCTTCAACAAGACAAGTATTTTTAAATACCATTTATACTGAAGTAATTAAAAAAAATAGAAATACTGTAATTGTGTAAGGAAACCAGAATTACACTCTAATACAAGAACACACCCCAGATGCTTTGTTGACTGAACCTGTAATGACGCATTACTCAGGACACTGAAATAATGAGAGAGAATTTTTTTTTTTTTTTTTTTACCTTCGTTTATATTGATGAAAAGCACTCTAAACATTACAATCTCTCCACACCGACTCGCCACTACCACATCTCAACCAGAACTCTCCAATATCACATCTCAGCAAGCACTGCCTACTAGCACATCTCAACAAACACACACTACTACGAGCTCTCCCCAAGCACTGTGGAGGCGGCTGAATAATACTCTTTGGCGCAATCTCTGGCGCAGTGGCTCAGTGTAGCCACCTTTCATATGCCCCTCCACCACAGGCCAGAATTTGATGGTATTTTTGCCAGCATTGGTGGTGAAAATACCACCAAATTCATCCACAAAATACAGACAAAAATAAAAGATAATATTAATACCTAAATATCACATAATTAGGTAAAATTTTGGCTTTGCACTGACCTTTCAATAACCTAATATATAAAATACAGTAGGCAATACAAATTCTTTCATACATGTGGCTTTACATAATAGTTTACACAATAAACCAAAAATCAGTTTATACAAATGTTCACATGAAATACTTTTAATTATTCAAAAAAAAAAAAAAACAAATAGTTGATAATTCCAGCCCAGCAATGGTCAACAGGTGCAAACACCAACAAGTGACATCATTTTAGTAAAAGCAGTTCCACCTGTGGCACCCAGTAGTGTTCAGCAGGTACACACAGCAACAAGTCACATTATTTCAGTAAAAAACAGTCCATCAGTGGCACCCAGTAATGTTGAGCAGGTGCAGACACCAACAAGTGACATTATTTCAGTAGAAGCAGTCCCATCTTTGGCACCCAACAAGTTGAGTAGGTCCAGAGAGCAGTCCATAATATTCACTATCACTGATCACACTGTTCATCAGTGTTTATAAGCAGAAATTAAACATGTCCTAGTGGCACCAATCATGTAGAAAAAGTACAAGTAACAGTCCATAATATTCACTATCACTGATCACACTGCTCATCAGAGTATATAAGCACAAATTAAACATGTCCTAGTGGCACCAATCATGTAGAAAAAGTACAAGTAACAGTCCATAATATTCACTATCACTGATCACACTGCTCATCAGAGTTTATAAGCACAAATTAAACATGTCCTAGTGGCACCAATCATGTAGAAAAAGTACAAGTAACAGTCCATAATATTCACTATCATAATCACACAGTTCATCAGCAGCAATTAATCATTTCTAAGTGGCACCCATTATGTTGAAAAAGTGCAGGTAACAGTTCATAATATTCACCATCACTAATCAGACAGTTCAGGCATGAACAATAGTTTGAATCCACATACAAATGCTTTTACACTAAACATATAAATTCTAATAAACACACAAATGATATCAGATAATTGTCATATTAACTATTACGAATACTCAAATATCAGTAAACTTATAATATTTATGGGTGTCAGTGCAAGCCACTACAAACAAACAAAATAATATTTAGGAGATAGGTTGGGACTAATTATTTGGGATTAGGAAAGGAAAACACACAAAACACACTCACTCATCTTTCATCCATATTAAGTACTACTGTGTAATTGAATAGTGTCAACTGTGTAAATGTAATTTTGTCAAAATTTGATGTTCATCATGTGTATCAAGTAGTAGTGGCAGCAATGTATAACATTCAATAATAGTTAAGTCAACGTCATAGTCATCATCTCAAGACCAATGTTTGCCAAGCCAGATCAAAATGTACGGTTGCTGAACAACTGTCAGTGACCCAAGATATGCAACTACTCCCTCTCTTCAAAAAAAGTATGTACTGCTTATTGATTTAACAAAGTGTGTGTAGACAATCTTCCTTCCACTTTAGTGTTCTAGTCTCCTATCTTCATCCTCCTTGTTCCATATAGACCAACAAAAAAAATATGCACCTCACTTACTTTACCTCTTATACACCAAAACTCCAATAATCATCAGCATCACATAATCTCAATTCTTCAATAATACCTCTCACGTCGATACATATAAACCTTATCATTAATAGCATTTACCTTACCTCTTGTCCAAAAAACCTCCAATAATCATCAACTTCACATAATCTCAATAATACCTCTTCAATACGTCGATACATATAAACCTTCTTACCAATATCATTTCACTTCCATAACAACTCTTTCCTCTAGTCAGTCTCCCCAAACAAGTACAGATAAAATCCTAATGCAAACCTCATCATCCCATACAATCCGAAGACACAATGTCAACACACAACCTCTGTGTAATCCATCTGACCCAATCTTCTACTCATTATGAATTATAAACGAAAGAAATGCATACATGACCTCTAACAGACTTAGTTCGAATAACTCTCAGTAATTAAGTACGATTACTGAGTGTGAATGGTCATAATATTTCACAGTGTGTACACCACTTCAAGAATTATGGCAAACAGAAGCAAACATGTGGAGTATTTCTTGTGTTAAGTGCCACTTCCTATTTCAATTGCTCACGAAAAATGCAGTGTAATAACTGTCAATGGTCTAAACCTAGTTTTGGTATGTCATGTCGTTAGCTTCCTTCCTATTAGCATAAATTTCTACAGCTTCCATAAAACCTCCAGCTCATGTGACTTCTATGAAGTTTCTTGTACTAATGTCATTCGTCGAATTATAGCAGTTCATTTTCTTATCTTAAAAATATAAGGCACTGAGCGTAAGCAAAACATGCAATAGCGAGTAAATATACCAGTAGAGAACAGAATGTCAAAAAGTGGATGCAGCACAAATCCTACAACGAGGCTCTGCCAAGCGAACAATCTATAATTAATACCATAGTATGACCTAAACTCTATGTTCGTACACAGTATATCAGCATTTCTATACACCAAATTAAAGACTAGTTATGACAACAAACAGAAATGTATAAATATGCAATCCATACGCATAGCAGCAAACAGGTCATTAGCATCATATCAGCATAAGCAAATAAATGTTCATATGTAATCTTAATAAGTAAACATGAAGGCGCAAGCAGATAAATCACAAAGTATAACTTACATACCTAACCACATCAGCACAATAAATCAGGTGACAATTATAATTTAAATAAATAAGTACAGCAGGCACATAATTAAAAAATATGACATCAGTGAAAAAGCAGTGCAGCCAAGCGATGCATAATATACACAAGTTACAACCCAGTTCATTAATAATCATTGTCAAAATCAGTTAACGTACGCAAGCACGTCGCTTCACAAGTAAATTCATAGAACATGAAATTAGCACAAAGTATGAATCACGTAATCGCGAGCAGCAAATTACGTCTAAAGTACGTACCTAAGTGGAAATATGTTACCTGAAAAATGAACTCAATTAATAGTCACATTTTTTAGTTTATTAGTTTCTTCTTCGAAATTACATTCTTCCTGAAAATTTCTCGATAGCAAGTCGTCTTAACGTCGGACACGCACAGAATTAACCTGAAGTTCTTAAATATTTTATAGAACCGTCCTGAAAAATACTGAATGTTAATAACATAATTCATCAAGTCACTATAGCTTTATACTGAATTTAATCGGAGAAATTAAACTGTGTATTTGTTTACGGCTGTCAGTGCATTCGCACTGAGCGCTCGATCAGCTGTAGGCGCGTGATGTAGGAAATAATTGTTTGCGGTCAACGACTGCCTTGTGCGGCGCGCAGACTTGACTGTTGCTTTGAGTATATGCCGCCGCCAAAACACAGCGCGGTATCCTTGTATTCTCTGCATGTTTACATGTAGCTGTTAGTTTCTCTAAAGTATGTCATTCCAAAAAAATTTTAACGTTAGATATATGATGTATTCCCATAGAGCGTCGTGATTTAAGAGTTTCTACTTCGACAGCGTTATCATGAATAATTTTGCGAATTCTATATGGACCGTTATAAAGCAGAAAAAATTTGCGACACAAGCCTTTTCCTTTGTGAGACAAACGGTGGGACTTAATTAACACCTTTTGGCCAACTGAAAAAGTTTTTAAACGACCAGGGCACTTAGCTGATTTCTCTCTTCTAGCAGCTGCAGATGCAATATTTTGCAGAGCCAGGTTCACAACTTCAGAATGCCGCAGTTTCCGCGTAGGCGGAAAAGGAACGATTTCAGATATGCGATTTGTCGGTGCTTTGTTTTTTAATATCAGTATTGGTGGTAAAGATGTTGAATCATTAGGAAGTTCATTCAGAATGTTTTGAAAAATATGAAGATATTGATCCCACGTTCTGTGATTCTGATGACAATAAAGACGACACAATTTATTGATTTCCTTACTCCATCTCTCTGAAGCGTTAGATTGAGGGTGAAAAAGTGAAATGAAAATAGGTTTAATTTTACGACGCCGTAGAGTACGAAGCCAAGTGTTAGAACGAAACTGTGATCCATTATCTGATATAACCTTATCAACACGACCCACTTCTTTAAGAAAATGTTTAATGAAAGCATTAGATACTGAACGAGCTGTTGCTTTGTGTAACGGTGTAAAACACACATATTTTGGTGTCAGTTCCACTGCTACGAAAATGTACGCAAAACCATTAGTAGAACGAACCACTGGACCGAACAAATCGACTGCAGCCATGTCCTTTAATTTCGCTAGAATGATAGGAAACAACGGTGCTCTGTGAGAAATTGTTGGCGGCTTAGCCTTTTGACATAATTTGCATTTGGCCAGAACAGATCGAATACGTTTTTCCATATTACTGAAGTAGCAATTTTCCCGTAATTTATGAAAGCATTTTCTGGGACCAAAGTGTGCATAACTGAAATGCGTATACCAAATCAGCTTATTAACCCACTCATCAGGAATACAAACTAACCAAACAGAGTTGTCGACCGATTTTCGTTTAAAAAGAATTTTTCAGATAGTTCGCAAAAACGAGGTGTGGCCAAATCGTCCAATCTAACAAAGCGTCTAAGAAAATGACAGACACCAAGGAAACTACGAACATCACGTTTGTGGTAGGAACAGCATAATTACGAATAGAGTCTAGTTTCTCTGGATCAGGTAGAATACCTTCTGTGACCGAGAAATTTCACCTGAGAACGACCAAATTCAGATTTTTCTAAGTTCACTGTAATGCCAACTCTTGCAAAGATACGTAATAATGAATCCAAAATTTTGTTATCCTCCCTCCAAAGAACGTTTAGCAATAAGAATATCGGCAACATATGAAGTAATATTGTCATGAAGATAAACAGGTAAAATTTCGTTTAAACTACGAATGAATGCTGCTGAAGGTACAGTAACTCCACATGGTAATTTCCGAAATCACTTTTGGGTAAATTAGTCAAATCCGGTTATTGTTTACTTACTCACTAGATAGATTGATAGTCGAAGAGTTGGTTTGACAGATGCAAAGAATAGTAAAAGAGTAGGCAGCGATGCAGAAAACTAAAAAGGAAATAGCACCACTACAGCTCGGGGTCCTATGCATGCTACGGCACATATTCACTTAGTGTAGTGAATCCCCTGAGGACATTAATAGCTGCACATAATTTCCAGTTTGTGACTTAGTGGCAAATTTGGCGGAAGTGCGTACGTAAATTGATCTAACCATGCACATGGATGTATGTCGTTCTTAGAATTGCGAAAGATCTTAAATTTCCGAACAGTTAAGAAGTGTTTATAGTCAAAGTCTTCGCCTCGTGGCGACAAAGACCTACCGCGTCTGTCCCAGTCCCAATGACGATTATTGTTAAATTCACGCGCCTGGCGCTCTCTTGTTGCATCCCGTAAATGAAATAAATTACTTTCTTCAACCCCTCTGCTAAACTAAGACTTGTCAATTTATCTGAGATCTCCTCAACTCTTTCCGATGAGTCACTTAATTGTCCTTTCTGTTTATTTACGTCTTCCGTAAGTGTCGCGACTCGGGTTTCAGTATTAACGCATTTGGTAGTTAACTGTTCATATTGTTGTGTTAGGTTATTTATTCTGTCATTTGGTACGGATTCCTCGATTCTCTCAAATATTTCTTCCTTATCGTGTGCGCGTTGTAAATTTAACTCTGAAAATTTCTGTACTATCACGCGATCTCTTTCTTCCTGTTCTCTATCCTGTTCCTTTTGTCTAATCTCTACTGCAATTAATCTATTATTGTGAGAATTCAAAATCGGTTGTACTTCTTCTCTGATTTCTTTCTTTAATTCATCTTTCATATTTTTGAAACATGTCCCTATTCGTGAATCTAACCGTGTTTCCAAAGTTCCCATATCAGTTTTTAATTCAGATCGTAAAGTTCCCATGTCTGTTTTTAATTCAGATCCAAACCGTGTTTCCATTGTTCCCATATCAGTTTTTAATTCAGATCGTAAAGTTCCCATCTCTGTTTTTAATTCAGATCGAAACTGTGATCCCAAATTAAATATTGCACTCATTAACTGCTCCATTTCTTCTGTCGTTAACCTCGTATTCTGTGAATTTTCTGATTGAGAAAAATTTTGAAATGGTTCTGGACTATTTTCCTGACTTATTACATTGTTTTCCCCTTCATTATCCATCATACTGTTTTCCTCTGTCGGCGAGTTCGCCATGTTAACAATTTCGTCATTCTCACTATTCATCATTTTTGCCTTTTTCATCGATCGCGTAATCATTTACAAAATGTA
Organism: Schistocerca americana; assembly: GCF_021461395.2. Classification (NCBI taxonomy): domain Eukaryota; kingdom Metazoa; phylum Arthropoda; class Insecta; order Orthoptera; family Acrididae; genus Schistocerca; species Schistocerca americana. The sequence goes on along the minus strand of NC_060124.1, from coordinate 494,256,465 downwards.
CAAAACTCGTCACTGTACGAAAATTACACACAATGACTTTTTATCTCCAACAATATCATTTACATGAAAAGTTTCCCTCAAACACGATTAATCGAACAATTGAAATAATTGCACTAAATTGTCAAACGCGAATACAAGACAACAAATCAAATTCTGAGAAAAAAATACCATTAGAAGAATGACAATTACCAAATCTACACATGCAAAATAGACTACAATTACTAAACTACAAATTACTACAACAATACTACTATCTACTATTTTTACAATCAGAAGAATTCCAAGGGACGATCCGAAGCAGCGGTCGCCACGTGCATGGGGGCTTTATTAAATATAATGAAAATTTTTTTTTTACGTAGCTGTTAGTCCGATTACGCTGTTTCGTAATCGGTTGGCCCTGACTAGTATTATTACGCTATCTGACTGCATAGAACAACAACAAAGAATGAAATGAAAATTTTCGTTAACACAATTAATTAATTAAGTCCCCAGCAACTATGAAACCTACGAAACCAAAGCACAAGTATAACTGTTCTGTATGTTTAAGTATGACTCAACGCACATCTGGCACGGTCCTTCTTCAACAAGACAAGTATTTTTAAATACCATTTATACTGAAGTAATTAAAAAAAATAGAAATACTGTAATTGTGTAAGGAAACCAGAATTACACTCTAATACAAGAACACACCCCAGATGCTTTGTTGACTGAACCTGTAATGACGCATTACTCAGGACACTGAAATAATGAGAGAGAATTTTTTTTTTTTTTTACCTTCGTTTATATTGATGAAAAGCACTCTAAACATTACAATCTCTCCACACCGACTCGCCACTACCACATCTCAACCAGAACTCTCCAATATCACATCTCAGCAAGCACTGCCTACTAGCACATCTCAACAAACACACACTACTACGAGCTCTCCCCAAGCACTGTGGAGGCGGCTGAATAATACTCTTTGGCGCAATCTCTGGCGCAGTGGCTCAGTGTAGCCACCTTTCAACCTATTAAAAAACTCAGCGCTCAAAATTCGAATTTCTGCAGTGGGGACTAATAGAGTTTACGTTACATGTTCACAACTGGCATTCGGTCTTCGCCACTGTGAATACGTATCTTCTCCAAGGTTTCCGGAAGGACATGCCATCAAGTGTCTTGTGCTAGCTGTAATGACGAGTGCTATTTTCTGTATCTTTAGCGCTTTCTCACAGTTCTTATAGACCTCCTTTATTCTCTGAATTCTGTGTAAGACGAGACAAGATATTAATTCATTTGTCTTTCCCTTGTAAGCAGTACGTCTCATTGCAAAATAACAGCTGAGCTACACTGCTCTGTACTCCATACATAGAAAGTAGGCTCACAGCCATTTACAATGTCGTTTGGTCATATTTTTTCGTTAAAACGCGTGTTATTCCCGGGCTATTTCGCTATTTGGAAGATAGCCAATTCATAGGCGCTTCTTACACTTCTTCTTCCTAGTTCTGCATTTCTTTTCTCATGTTCGCTGCCCCTCTGAACTGTGAACGTTCCACATTGCGATCACGTTACATAAAGGATGAAGGAGACCATGATTATATCGTATCTTTGTTCACCATAACAGTAAGAAATCAAATCCGATACAAATCTATCAATATGAAGTATCCGTAATAAAATGCAAGCGTATTGCCTGCATCACGACTATATAGCAATAACATGACAATTTTATCGTCGAAAGCATTGTAACGACTTTGAAAAAAATTAAATTTGCCCGTTCTGGCCATTAGAGCCGGTATTTACACACCTAAACGTGTACAAGGTGTCAGCTTCCTCTCATTATGCAATCGGCCAGACACTTTCATTACTTTAAATTCGCTGCCAGCTTAAAATACCCGTCCTTTCTCGTTCTGTCGCATTGTAGTGAAAATCTAATACGTCGTTAAACCTCCTGTAACAGTAAAATTGTTCTACTTTTGGGTTAGATCACTAAACCATGAGTTTGAAAGTACTCATTATACAGCGATTGTGTTTGATAACGTTCAAAACGCACTATGTCTCATAAGAGCTACTGTCAATATTTTGAGCCTAACAGTGTAAAAGTAGTGCAACACGCCATTTACTTTAACGACAGGCACGAAACAGGCAGAATTAAAGTATTCTTGAAAATAACTGGGTAGTCGTGAACAAAAATAGCCTAGTCCCCAGTTGTCTTAGTATGAAGTCGAACCCATTATGGTAAATGTCAACTGCGTGAACTATAACCAGACAATTGCAAGCCTGACAGTATCCATGATGACAGTCAAGATCCACTTCAAAGACAGTAACTGACCCTGCTGGACTGTAATCACTCATAGGTGCAACTAGCTGTTCAACCCCTAGAGTAGCCCTAATGAATTTGAAGGTACTTGCAACTTTATGGAAATTGGTGTGGCACATTTATCCAACAGCCACATTACCAGTTTCCAAATACCAAATCATACACTTATCATGACTGATATTACCATAATACGTTATAAAGCCACTGACACAGTAACACTTATTTGAAGTGCACGGATCGTCTATGGTAACAGGGGAAGTTATACCTAACAGCACAAACAATACTTCTTGCGCTATTCAGTTATAGACCAACCAAAAGTTTAATCTGTCGTGATCATCGCTACGCAACCCCAGAAGACAAGCTTTGAATGAATGGCCAAATATTCCTCTTGTGCCAGATTAAGAGTGCCCACTGCAAAAATGTGGGAATTTAAGGAGATGGGATCTGGACAAACTGATTAAACCAAAGGTTGTACAGAGTTTCAGGGAGAGCGTAAGGGAACAATTGTCACAAATGGGGGAAAGAAATACAGTAGAAGAAGAATGGGTAGCTCTGAGGGATGAAGTAGTGAAGGCAGCAGAGGATCAAGTAGGTAAAAAGACGACGGCTAGTAGAAATCCTTGGGTAACAGAAGAAATATTGAATTTAATTGATGAAAGGAGAAAATATAAAAAATGCAGTAAATGAAGCAGGCAAAAAGGAATAGAAACGTCTCAAAAATGAGATCGACAGGAAGTGCAAAATGGCTAAGCAGGGATGGCTAGAGGACAAATGTAAGGATGTAGAGGCTTATCTCACTAGGGGTAAGATAGATACTGCATACAGGAAAATTGAAGAGACCTTTGGAGAAAAGAGAACCACTTGTATGAATATCAAGAGCTCAGATGGAAACCCAGTTCTAAGCAAAGAAGGGAAAGCAGAAAGGTGGAAGGAGTATATAGAGGGTCTATACAAGGGCCACGTACTTGAGGACAATATTCTGGAAATGGAAGAGAATGTAGATGAAGACGGAATGGGAGATACAATACTGCGTGAAGAGTTTGACAGAGCACTGAAAGACCTGAGTCGAAACAAGGCCCCGGGAGTAGACAACATTCCATTAGAACTACTGACGGCCTTGGGAGAGCCAGTCCTGACAAAACTCTACCATCTGGTGAGCAAGATGTATGAGACAGGCGAAATACCCTTCGACTTCAAGAAGAATATAATAATTCCAATCCCAAAGAAAGCAGGTGTTCACACATGTGAAAATTACCGAACAATCAGTTTAATAAGCCACAGCTGCATAATACTAACGCGAATTCTTTACAGACGAATGGAAAAACTAGTAGAAGCCAACCTTGGGGAAGATCAGTTTGGATTCCGTAGAAATATTCGAACACGTGAGGCAATACTAACCTTACGACTTATCTTAGAAGAAAGATTAAGGAAAGGCAAACCTAGGTTTCTAGCATTTGTAGACTTAGAGAAAGCTTTTGACAATGTTGACTGTAATACTCTCTTTCAAATTCTAGAGGTGGCAGGGGTAAAATACAGGGAACGAAAGGCTATTTACTGAAACCAGATGGCAGTTATAAGAGAGGATGGACATGAAAGGGAAGCAGCGGTTGGGAAGGAAGTGAGACAGAGTTGTAGCCTCACCCCGATGTTATTCAATCTGTATATTGAGCAAGCAATAAAGGAAACAAAAGAAAAGTTCGGAGTCGGTATTAAAATCCATAAAGAAGAAATAAAAATTTTGAGGTTCGCCGATGACATTGTAATTCTGCAGAGACAGCAAAGGACTTGGAAGAGCAGTTGAATGGAATGGACAGTGTCTTGAAAGGAGGATATAAGATGAACATCAACAAAAGCAAAACGAGGATAATGGAATGTAGTCGAATTAAGTCGGGTGATGCTGAGGGTATTAGATTAGGAAATGAGACACTTAAAATAGTAAAGGAGTTTTGCTATTTGGGGAGCAAAATAACTGATGATGGTCGAAGTAGAGAGGATATAAAATGTAGACTGGCAATGGCAAGAAAAGCGTTTCTGAAGAAGAGAAATTTGTTAACATCGAGTATAGATTTAAGTGTCAGGAAGTCGTTCCTAAGAGTATTTGTATGGCGTGTAGCCTTGTATGGAAGTGAAACATGGACGATAAATAGTTTGGACAAGAAGAGAATAGAAGCTTTCGAAATGTGGTGCTACAGAAGAATGCTGAAGATTAAATGGGTAGATCACGTAACTAATGAGGAGGTATTGAATAGAATTGGGGAGAAGAGGAGTTTGTGGCACAACTTGACAAGAAGAAGACCGGTTTGTAGGACATGTTCTGAGGCACCAATGGATCACAAATTTAGCATTGGAGGACAGTGTGGAGGGCAAAAATCATAGAGGGAGACCAAGAGATGAATACAATAAGCAGATTCAGAAGGACGTAGGTTGCAGTAGGTACTGGGAGATGAAGAAGCTTGCACAGGATAGAGTAGCATGGAGAGCTGCATCAAACCAGTCTCAGGACTGAAGACCATAACAACAACAACACGTCTTGTACGTGATTACCAGTCACATCACACGGAGATAGTCCCAAACTTTTGCGATCAAAATTGCAGCGGTAGTAGAGGATTCTAAACAGAATGTTTGTAGAAAGGAATTAATTGTCACAAATAAATAAATCGACGGTACGTGTTCGTAAATTGCTTGTTCGTAAATTGCTTGTTTTTAATGCCTGTCGCTTCTACATTGGACCCGCTAGCTTAGAAAACAAAGCATGGTCACCGTTGACGTCGTCGTATGTTTACAGTATTTGACTAGTTATCGAAAACTGGGTATTCGTTGAAGGTACGCAATGGTATCGTGCAGTAGAATTTGGTTCGCTGAATTAACAGGGGAAAATTTCGTAACAGACGCCGTCCCAGATGAGAAAAATCTATCGCCAAGAATATACATTTACAAGAAAACCACTTGTTCGAACCACAGAGGATCTCTACGAAGAATTATTCGCAAAATGGAATGTGATGAGATAGTGTTGCATCGTGTGGCAGTAGACTCGTCAATGACCATACGTCACCTTGAACGAGAAATGCACATTTCAATCAGCAGATTGTGGGGCGTACTGGGGCAGTAGCAAATATGCCTCTGAGTGCAGTCAATCATTTTGAAACCAGAGTTCCGTTTTGTCAAAGAATCGTCCAGTTCAATGCCATATTTCCTGGTTCGCGAGCGAGGCCTCTTTCAACTGCCTTCATATCCATGCCGGGAATGATGAAAATCTATGCGTCTTAGTCGTCTCGGCTCTCCGTCAATTATTCTGTATCATCTTTGAGCATATATTCCAGTCTCTGTCTTCCGGTACTGTTTTACCCTCTAGATTACAGCTCCCACCAGTATTAGGGAAGTTGATCCGTAATGTCTTAACATATGTCCTCTCTCCTGTCTCCTTTTCTTCTGTGCTATCCATATGCTCCTTTCCTCGCCGATTCTGAGGAGATCGTTTTACCACTGTCTATGTTTCATTGCTATACAATGATGTGGTCCAAAAGTAAATTCTCATAAATTTATTCCTGGGACTAAAGCCGATGTTTGATACTAGTAGACTTCTCCAGTCAGGTATTTCCTCTTTTCCTTTGCTAATGTGCTTTTTATTCCCCCCTTGATTCGTCCGTAGTGTGTCGTTTTGCTTCCAAATTAGAAGACTTCCTCAACTTCGCCTACTTCGTACACCCTTAATTTTGAGGTTAAGTTTACCACTATTCTGATTTTTGCTACTTCTCATTACTTTTATCTTTCTCCGCTTTACTCTCAGTTCTCATTATCTACCCATTAGACTTACATTTCGGTTAACACACCCTGTAATTCCTCTTCACTTTCACTGAGAATAGAAATATCATAAGTGAATCTTATCATTGGTGACCTTTCACCCTAAATTTTGATTCCACGCTTGAACTTTTCTGTTTCTCACATTGCTTTTCGGTCAGTGGTAGGGGAGAAAGACTGCATCGCTGCTTTACACGGTGTGTAATACGAACACTCCGTTCTTTGTCTCCCATTCCAATTGTTCCCTCTTGGTTCTTGCACATATTGTGTATATTATCTACCTTTCCCTATTGCTTACTCCTACTTTTCTCAGAAATTAGAACATATTGCAACATGATACATGGTCGGCCGTTTATGCTTGGTCTAGAAATCCTTTGAACGTGTGTTGATTTTTCTCAACTCTTGCTTCCATTATCAGTCACAACTACGTCTTGGTGCCCCTACCTTCCCGAAAGCCAAACTGATACTCATCTAAAAGACCCCCAGTTTTGTTTTCCATACTTCTATTTACTATTAGTCTCAGCAAATTGGATGCGTGAGACGTTAAGCTGGTTGTGCGATAGTTGTCGCACTTATTTGGCCTGCCTACTTCCGGGAACGTATGGAAAACCTGACGATACGTACAAGCTCATAGATTCTGCACACCAACTTCAATAGTCACTTTATCACCATTCCTCCAAAGATTTCAGAAATTCCAAAAGAATATTATCGATCCCTTGTGCCTTATCTGATCACAAGTATTCCAAAGCTTTATTATACTCTGACTAATACTTGCTCCTTCGTCTTACATACCAACATATTTCTTTCATATCGACATATTTCTTTCACAGGAATCCTTCCTCTCGCAGAGGCCTTAACTGCACTCATTCTGCCTATCCACTTTCTCCTCTCATATTAATATCGACACATTTCTTTCACAGAAATCCTTCCTCTCATAGAAGCCTTAAATGCACTCTTTCTGCCTATCCACTTTCTCCTCTCATTTTAACAGTGGAATTCCTCTTGCACCCTTGTTGTTATCACTCTTGCTTTTAATTTCACCAAAGGTTGTTTTGACTTTTCTGTATGTCAAATCAATCCCTCTACAAACATTTTTTTTTTTATTTCTTCACGTTCTTCCTGATCCACTAACCGTGGTTTCTCTGTATTTTCTACCTATTTCATTCCTTAGTCACACAGTTCCTGTACGTCTGCCTTTCCCTGAACTTTCTTGTACTTCAATTTTTCATTTATCAATAGAAGAATTTCTTAAGTTGCCCAAAGTTTCTTCGCAGTTACCTTTCTTATACCTATGTTTGTACGTCCAACTTTGGTGATTACCTTATTTAGAAATGCACGTAACTCTTCAACTGGACTGCCCACAGTGGTATTCGTTATCACACTGTCTAGAGACTTCCTCAATGCTTTTGTACCCCACTTCTTTGCACAATGATTTTTCCAGGCAGGTCTCTTAAACTGCAGCTTAGTCTCAATCACTACTACCATGATTCGAGGCTGTATTTGTTCCTGGCCCGCCGTGACAATCCAGTACCTGATTTCTGAATTTTTGTCTTACTGGGATGTAACCTAGCTGTACTCCTACCGCATCTCCAGACCTTTTCCATGTTCATTCTCCTCCTCCTGTGGATTTTAAACAACGTTTTCACCGTTGCCCTCTGAAATTTATTACAAAACTCAGTTGGTCGTTAACCTGTCTCATTTCTCTATCAAGCCCTCCAGTTATTAGATTATCACCTTCCTTTACATACCAAACTACCCGTTTAGTATCCTCATATACTTTCTGCACCTCATCATCTTCTGCTTGTGACATCGACGAGTATACCTGAATTATTGCTATCGATGTTGGTTTCCTTGGATTTTGTTGAGAACAAGCCTGCCACTGAAACGTGTGCAACAACTCACTCTCTGTCCTATTTTTCTATTCATAATTAATCCTACTCCTTTTACATCACTTCCTGCTGCAGCTGATATTAACCCTCATCGTCTGTGTTATGGGGTAAAGTCAAGCACTGGCACGCCAGTCGGGAGCGACAGAGAAGAGAAGGCTGTGAGAAGGGGTCAGCCAATCGCGCGCTTACTGACCACCCTTCCATGACGACAACGCGACAACAGCGGCCCCTATGTGAAGAGAACATAAGTGCCGCGCCTGATTGGTAGCGGCCCAATTCGATGGCAGCTTCAGTGTTAGGCACTTGGATCGCGGTGTCACCATTAAGCACTTCATTTGTACTCTCTATGTAGCACAGACTTGGATTCGCCTGTTCTGAAGAAGACTGATCATCTTCTACGTCGCCCTTTGCTTGTGACACATTTCAAAGTTAAGTATTGTAACTGTTCTTGTTACAATAAAACTCATTAATATGAGTTGTTTGTTTGTTTGTCCAGCGAACCGAGTAGGCAGAATTCCTAGACACAACAAGATCGCCGACGAAGTGAACGAATACCATAACGACAACCTGTTAACAGATCCGCTAGCTGCCACAGATTTTGCTTCGTCGTGGACTTTTGTGTTTAGCTAGCGCCTTAATTCTACCTTGTCTTTTCTTTGGAGGGGTGTGTTTACATGTTTTCACACTGTCTCTTATTTTTTTTTTTTTTTCTGTTCAGTGTTTTCAGGTAGGCGTTGCAGAACTTCTCTTTGCTTGTGTTCTTACTTTTACTGCTTGTATTGTCTGTTTATAGCATTTTTCCATTCCAGGAAGAGCAGCCCACCTCTCCCACCCCGGCTCAGGCGTCTATGCTGCAAACTACAGATGCAACGCAGCTAACAGAGATGTTTCAGTTCAGATGCAGCACATTGCAACCCTTCTCAATACGGTGTAGCAGTTACTCGCAAACCAAGCCACGAATGCTGCGCCACATGCTACAGCTGTAGGTATAAGTGCCACACCGCCTTTTCGCACGTTTAACGAAAAAGAAGAAGAATGGCTCGAGTGGTTGCAGCAGTATGAAGCCCACGTCAATGCTCAGAAATTATCAGGTACTGTGAAACATTACTTTTTGTCAACGGCAGGAAGTACAGCTTTTCGCCTCTTTCAGATACTGTTCCCTAATGCTAATCTGAGTGAACTTTCCTATGATCAAAAGTTCAACTGTGTGTGTGAATTCCTAAGGGGCCAAACTGCTGAGGTCATCCGTACCTAGACTTACACACTACTTAAACCAACTTAAATAAACTTATGCTAAGAATAACACACACACTTAGGCCCAAGGGAGGACCCGAAACTCTGGCAAGAGGGGCCACACAATCCGTGACATGACGCGTCAAACCGCGCGGCCACTCCACGCGGCTTCCTATGATCAGTTTGTAGGTTCTCTAACTAACTATTATGACCAGCAAGTGAATGTGATGGCAGCTAGGTACCAAATCTTTCTTTGTAAGAAAAGGTCAGAACAAACTTATCGTGAGAAGGTAACGGATCTGCAGCGTATGACGAGGAAATGCAAATTCAAATGTGCTTGTGGTGCTCTATATACAGATGTTATATTTCGTGATAAGATCGTGTAGTGTCACTGAGCCGTGTGCGGCTCGCGTTCATGCCGTTTGTTCTTTGGGATTTTGACACATTTAGTGGCGTCTTGTTTCTTCCTTACGTACTGGCGTAACGAAGTTGCTGGCTTGCCTCCTTGAGTGGAAGCAGCAGCGCTTATCGGTACCAGTACCGTCATATTATGTTTGATGTGGCCACTAGTATTTCTGGGTGGTGGTAGTGTGTGGTGGTGGTCACTTGGTTGTGACGGAACAGCAAGGAAGTCTCCGTGGTGCGCGGCCCGGCCGGGACCGCTGACAGCACGCACACGCTGTCACGTTGTGACGCGCTAGCTGCGAGAGCAACAAAGTTCTTTGCCCACCGAACCTGGACGCTTGAGTGATCAGTTAACCTGTTATGAAACCCCAACTATTGTGACATCTTTTCATTCATTTGCGGCTTGTTGCTCCCTGGGGTGTTCGGGCTAGCAGTAATGTATGGTGTGTTGGAGTTAGCGAAATCTTGCAGCCGTCTTCCTATACGAGGTGCATTCAAGTTCTCAGGCCTCCGATTTTTTTTCTAATTAACTACTCACCCGAAATCGATGAAACTGGCGTTACTTCTCGACGTAATCGCCCTGCAGACGTACACATTATTCACAACGCTGACGCCATGATTTCATGGAAGCGGCGAAGGCTTCCTTAGGAGTCTGTTTTGACCACTGGAAAATCGCTGAGGCAATAGCAGCACGGCTGGTGAATGTGCGGCCACGGGGAGTGTCTTTCATTGTTGGAAAAAGCCAAAAGTCACTAGGAGCCAGGTCAGGTGAGTAGGGAGCATGAGGAATCACTTCAAAGTTGTTATCATGAAGAAACTGTTGCGTAGCGTTAGCTCGATGTGCAGGTGCGTTGTCTTGGTGAAACAGCACACGCGCAGCCCTTCCTGGACGTTTTTGTTGCAGTGCAGGAAGGAATTTGTTCTTCAAAACATTTTCGTAGGATGCACCTGTTACCGTAGTGCCCTTTGGAAAGCAATGGGTAAGGATTACGCCCTCGCTGTCCCGGAGCATGGACACCATCATTTTTTCAGCACTGGCGGTTACTCGAAATTTTTTTGGTGGCGGTGAATCTGTGTGCTTCTATTGAGCTGACTGGCGCTTTGTTTCTGGATTGAAAAATGGCATCCACGTCTCATCCATTGTCACAACCGTCGAAAAGAAAGTTCCATTCGTGCTGTCGTTGGGCGTCAACATTGCTTGGCAACATGCCACACGGGCAGCCATGTGGTCGTCGGTCAGCATTCGTGGCACCCACCTGGATGACACTTTTCGCATTTTCAGGTCGTCATGCAGGATTGTGTGCACAGAACCCACAGAAATGTCAACTCTGGAGGCGATCTGTTCAACAGTCATTTGGCGATCCCCCAAAGCAATTCTCTCCACTTTCTCGATCATGTCGTCAGACCGGCTTGTGCGAGCCTGAGGTTGTTTCGGTTTGTTGTCACACGATGTTCTGCCTTCATTAAACTGTCGCACCCACGAACGCACTTTCGACACATCCACAACGCCATCACCACAAGTCTCCTTTAACTGTCGATGAATTTCAATTGGTTTCACACCACGCAAATTCAGAAAACGAATGATTGCACGCAGTTCAAGTAAGGAAAACGTCGCCATTTTAAGTATTTAAAACAGTTCTCATTCTCGCCGCTGGCGGTAAAATTCCATCTGCCATACGGTGCTGCCATCTCTGCGACGTATTGACAATGAACGCGGCCTCACTTTAAAACAATGCGCATGTTTCTATCTCTTTCCAGTCCAGAGAAAAAATATCGGAGGCCTTAGAACTTGAATGCACCTCGTATTGTGATTAATTATGAAATTGACTGTTACTTGCCAGTGAAGTGCACCACCGGTGTTTTCTGCCCTGTGGCCGTTCACGCCCCAGTTACCTGCCCTGGTCGTTAGCGTAGTTTTCCAGCAGTGTGCCTTTCCTCATCGTGTTGATGCTGTCTGGGATGGAGTGTAGTACGACAGATTTTTAAGTTGTTTGGTTCATATTTTGCTTAGAGTGGTTATTGTTCCCTTGGTTGTTTTTAGACGCCAATTTCTGTAGACGTAGTGCTTTTCGTATCCTCGTCCTCGGTCGATATTTTCCATCGTTGTCCCGTTGGTTGGACGGAAGGGAATTGGTTAAATTGTTGGTCAGTCCTTGGGCCGTCCCTAGTTTGGGTCGCCATCCGATTATTTAACTTCAACTCTTGGCTGACTGTCTCACCTCACCTTACGTTTGAGCAACCTTCTCAGAGCGACCCTTGGAAAACTTCTGAGTACCACTTGTTCTGTTTGTTTTAGATTGTGATTTTCATTTTAGTCTGAAGTATTGTGCGAGGCCTTCAGCCGTGTATTAATTCAGTTTTTTTTTTAATTTTACATAAAGGCCTTCAATCATGTAAAATTAAAATTTTGAAGATTGATTTTATTTAAGAAAAAACTTTTTTCCTTAAAAGTTGTTCTATCTGAAATTGTTTGTAATCCAGGCGCTAAGCCGTTAGTTGTTCATCTACATCTACATGATTACTCTGGAATTCACATTTATGTGCTTGGTAGAGGGTTCATCGAACCACAATCATACTATCTCTACCATTCCACTCCCGAACAGCGCGCGGGAAAAACGAACACGTAAACCTTTCTGTTCGAGCTCTGATTTCTCTTATTTTATTTTGATGATCATTCCTACCTATGTAGGTTGGGCTCAACAAAATATTTTCGCATTCGGAAGAGAAAGTTGGTGACTGAAATTTCGTAAATAGATCTCGCCGCGACGAAAAACGTCTTTGCTTTAATGACTTCCATCCCAACTGGCGTATCATATCTGCCACACTCTCTCCCCTATTACATGATAATACAAAACGAGCTGCCCTTTTTGCACCCTTTCGATGTCCTCCGTCAATCCCACCTGGTAAGGATCCCACACCGCGCAGCAATATTCTAACAGAGGACGAACAAGTGTAGTGTAAGCTGTCTCTTTAGTGGATTTGTTGCTTCTTCTAAGTGTCCTGCCAATGAAACGCAACCTTTGGCTCTCCTTCCCCACAATATTATCTATATGGTCTTTCCAACCAAAGTTGTTCGTAAATTTAACACCCAGGTACTTAGTTGAATTGACAGCCTTGAGAATTGTACTATTTATAGAGTAATCGAATTCCAACGGATTTCTTTTGGAACTCATGTGGATCACCTCACAATTTTCGCTATTTAGCGTCAACTACCACCTGCCACACCATACAGCAATCTTTTCTAAATCGCTTTGCAACTGATACTGGTCTTCGGATGACCTTACTAGACGGTAAATTACAGCATCATATGCGAACAACCTAAGAGAACTGCTCCGAATGTCACCCAGGTCATTTATATAGATCAGGAACAGGAGAGGTCCCAGGACGCTTCCCTGGGGAACACCTGATATCACTTCAGTTTTACTCGATGATTTGCCGTCTATTACTACCAACTGCGACCTTCCTGACAGGAAATCACGAATCCAGTTGCGCCCCTTCAATGTGTTAATAAGTAGTTCTTAGAAAAATAAAGTTGTATGTTTGATTTGTGCAGCTCACAGTAACTGTTTACACACCCCCATCCACAATTGTAACCTTATCACGTGCGCTCTCTGAGTATCTACCAACCAGATTTCAGTAAGTGATATGAAACTTGGAGAACAGATTCTGAAGCAGTCAGATGTATCATTTCATCATGTAATCCAAAGTCTAGATCAGTATTACTCATGTGATATAGCGGCCGATAAATTTGAGCAGCCACCAATTTGTCGGGTTGAGTCGTCCCTTGCTCACGACTGGCCCAGTAGGAAGCAACAGCACGCGTGTACTAAGCTGCGTATACAGTTCTCTCTGAACAGGCGGCTACATCAGTGAATAGAATTAAGTCATGCCCTTGGTGCTGTTCACGGCACAAACCGCAAGGCTGCCCATCCAGACAACCACTGTGTAACGCTTGTGGCAAGGAAGGTCACATACAAATCGCATGTTCGCGACGGAACAAACATAATAATTCTGCCCACTCACAAAAGTCTATTCACAAGGCCCATGTAATCAATGCACTTTATTCAAAGCCTGCTACAGGCACTAGCGAACCTAGCAAGCAAACAGTTTCTTCAGTGCTACGGCAGTCCAACAAACTTTTTGTTCATTTGCATCTTAGTGGAAAACGTGTGACACTTCACTTGGACACGGGTGCCTCTGTTACATTTCTGGATGGTAACACATATGAACTGTTAGGCTCCCCACGCCTGTCTAAAACTAGCACGCACCTGACGGTTTGTAATGGACAAGGCACTCCCGTTCTCACAAAATATTGCCTGCCATGTATCACTTGCTTGCACGAACCTTGACTTTCACTCTGCTACAGTCATGTGATTGTGAGAACATATCTGACCTTGATTCGTTTGATTTGTTTGGCTTTCAAATTCAGGACAATGTGTCGTCAGTGACTCCATTCAGTGCAAAAGACAGTGTTGCTAGCTTTCTGAAAGAGTACCCTAAACTCCTTTCTGAAGGTTTAGGCAATGCTAAAAATTTTGTTGCATACATTACAATGAAATACAATGCTCAGCCGAAATCTTGCGGGGCGGATCTATTCCCAATGCATTATGGGACAAAGTAGCTGCTGAACGTAAAGAATTGCAGGATAGCGGAGCTGTTGCTTCCATACAAGCTAGTCAGTGGGCAAGTCCACTGGTTCTGCTCCCCAAACCTTCAGGTCACATTCACCTCTGTGTTGACTTTAAGTGTACAGTCGACCCACAAACTGTGATTGATACTTATGAACTGCCACGCCCAGAGGAACTCATGGATAGATTAGGGTCTGGTCGCTATTTTCCAAAAATTGATTTGCGCGATGCATATCTTCAAATAGCACTAGATGAAGAATCTCAAAAGTGTGTGTTGTGAACACTCATTTGGGCTTGACTAAATATTTGTGTTTACCTGTTGGCAGTGCCTCCGCACCCCCTATTTTCCAACGTTCAAACTATTTGGACGATATTGTCGTAGTAGGTCGTACACCTGAAGAACACATTGCTAATTTGCGTTCTTTGTTTCGTGTGTTATTTGATGCAGAACTAAAGTGTAAACTGGACAAGTGCGATTTTTTTCAAATCTGAGTTTCAGTATCTTGGCCATGTCATAAACAGTCAAGGTGTACATCCTGTTCAGCCACAATTGCTAGCCATACAGGACATGCCAGTTCCTTCCCATGTCACGGAATTGCAGTCAGTCTTAGGGAAAATGAACTATTATATTCGATTCATATCGAGTGCTGCACAAATCACAGCTCCATTGCATCGCAAGAAAGTCCCCTTTGGTCGGACTGATGAGTGCGAAGTAGCTTTCCAAACACAAAGTGATCGATGCTTGTTTCACTTTGATCCTGACAAACCAGTTGCATCGCAAGTTGAAGCTTCCTTTTACGGAACTGGTGCCACAATTTTGCAAGGATTTGGTGATAAAGACAGGCCTATTGCTTTCGCATCAAAAGTGTTATCCATAGCTCAGTGTAACTATTCACAAACAGAGAAAGAGGCATTTCCTGTTGTGTATGGTGTCACCAAAGTCCACCACTATTTACATGGCAGAAAATTCTACGTAGTAACGGATCACAAGCCAATGCAGTCCTGGTTTCATCCTACGAAACCGGTTCTGTACGAATTGCCCAAAAATTCCAAAGATGGACTTTGGTGTTGTGTCAACACCAGTACGAGATTGTGTATCGTCCGACAGCTCAACATGGTAATGCGGACGCACTTTCAGGTCTTCAGGTTGACCCTGATACAGGCTTCAACGCTTCTGCTGCATCTCGTTGTCACATCGATGCTCAGGATACTGATTGCTTCAATCCTTTCCTCTGAACTATACGAAAATTGCACAGGCCACGGAAGATGATTTAGATTTGAACATTTTGTTAAAATACATTGGCACATCTTGGCCTCGCTCACTGCATAGCATAAAAAACTCCGTAGTTCGGTGATACTGTGCACGTCGGCATAGCTTCGCTATACGGCAAAGTGTGATGCTTGTTTAAAGTGACAGTGGACAGTCATGTTTGTAGATCCCCAAAGCTTTTCAAAAAGAAATGTTGCAGTTATTTCACCAAGGACACTGGGGGATTGTTCGTACGAAACCGTTAGAGCATCGACACTATACTTGGCAGGGTATGGACACCCAAATAGAACAGATGACGTCACAGTGTCACGCAAGTGCGGAAAACCAGTCCGGTCCGCCACAAAAGGCTGCCTCTGTGGCACAGCGGTTCTAGGCGCTTCAGTCCGGAACCGCACTGCTGCTACGGTCGCAGGTTCGAATCCTGCCTCGAGCATGGATGTGTGTGATGTCCTTAGGTTAGTCACGTTCAAGTAGTTCTAAGTTCTAGGGGACTGATGACCTCAGATGCTAAGTCCCATAGTGCTTAGAGCCATTTGAACCATTCACCACAAAAATTCTCTGCCTGGCAATCATGGTAACGTGTGCACATAGTCTTTGCGGTACCTTTTTGGAACACTCGTTGGTTGATTGTGGTTGACTCTTATAGCAAGTTTCCTTTTGCTGCCGCAATGAACTCGACAATGTCACGTAGCACAGTTCAGGCATTGTCCTCCATTTTTTGTCTCGAAGGTTTGCCTGAAGTCATAGTGTCGGACAACGGCTCTCAGTTCACGTCAGATGAATTTGCAACATTGTATGAACGCAGTGGCATACAGCATCTAGCTAGTGCACCGTTCCATCCACAATCCAACGGCGAAGTTGAACGTTTTCTCAGAACCTTCAAGCAGCGGATGGCCAAACTTCGCACTGCACACACCAGCGATAAAAAACTGTTTCTCGCCTCCTATCGTTCGCATCCACGAGATGGACCATCTCCGGCGGAATCGCTTCACGGCCACAGCCATCGGACACTGCACAACCTGCTCCCCCCTCCTCATCATCCGGCGCCGAAGGAAGGCCGCAAGTATCTTATTGTGTTTTTCAGGGTTTTCAGCGACAGCAGACGGTGGGTGCGCGGCGAGATCCTTTGTCGACTTGGCGCGTACATGTACACTACTGGCCCTTAAAATTGCTGCACCGGGAAGTAATGCAGATGATAAACGGGTATTCATTGGACAAATATATTGTACTAGAACTGACATGTGATTACATTTTCACGCAATTTGGGTGCATAGATGCTGAGAAATCAATACCCAGAACAACCACCTCTGGCCGTAATAACGGCCTTGATACGCCTGGGCATTGAGTCAAACAGAGTTTGGATGGCGTGTACAGGTACAGCTGCCCATGCAGCTTCAACACGATACCACAGTTCATCAGGAGTAGTGACTGGCTTATCGTGACTAGCCAGTTGCTCGTCCACCATTGACCAGACGTTTTCAGTTGGTGAGAGATCTGGAGATTGTGCTGGCCAGGGCAGCAATCGACAGCAAACTATCACGATGAGCCTCGTAACACAAGCATTTCGCCACAGGTGGTCCTTCGTTGCTCTTCATGGACTTGTGTTAGGCGGCGAGGAACCCATTGGGCACACGCCTTTGAGTACCCCAGTTGCTGGACGAGTGTAACAGAACTACCAGCGAAGACGTCCAGTGGTGCAGCGATATGTTTGATTTTGCTCCGTCGATCACGTCAAATGAGAGTGTCCGCACGTTTCAAAATTGCAGGAGTCACAGTTGGGTGCAGCCAGTCGTCGAGCGGGAGATTAGGCCGATTTTGTGCGATCTTATTACCATAATAACGGTCATATCGTCCAACGACTCACCGTGCTTTCGTTGACTGCCGTCTCAATATACATTGTGCAAGCTCCTATGAATATCTGCGACGCTCTGATTTGCCGCCAAAAAACACGCAGTGCCAGCTCTCTGCTTGGAACATACCTCCATTACAGGCGCCATTTTGAAGGGTACGTATAGCAGCGCCACCCATCGGAACTATATGAGCTCAAGAGACAATACTCCGCGATGTCCCACAAAAAACTTCCAGTTTTTTCAAACGATATCGGCCAAAAAAAAAAAAGTGTGCGCCGCTTAATGAACACCACTCGCAACATCATATCCTGTTCTCAAACCGAATATTTATTTAAGTACCACAGTGTTTTACCAAGTATGATTCTATGATAGCAATGTGCCCTATTCTTCCTCGACCTTGAACTCATCTGTACAGTCGGTAATAGGGGGTTTACAGTTTAATTTGGACTCCCAACCCCTGTACAACTCAGGATTTTGCACATTAATAAATCATTCTCTGAGTTTGAGACTGTATAAGAGAAAGGAAAAATTCTTAAGACCGGCTTTTTAAACGAAAGTCAACAAGTATAAAGTACTACACAGTTACGAAAAATAAACTTAATTCATGAATAACTGCGTACATTGAGACACACTCATGTTTGTCTTCAATGTGGAGATTGTGGAAGTACGCCTTCTAATCGTTCTCTGTCTCTTTTTATTTTGTCTCTGGACGTGTTAACGTGCGGACCTTTTACCTGTCCCTGTGCGCTCTGAACGTGTTTACACCCGCCGCCAGTCCTTCTACCTGCTACTCTACGCCTAGCCACGTTCAAAGTACCAGTTAGAAGGACTGGTGGCGCGCGTCAGAGCACACAGGGACAGGTACAAAGGCGCGCACGTTAGCACCTCCAGAGCAGTTAAAGGGTTAGGAACAGAACCTATAAATACGGCTCTTTTATAATATCTGTATAATACTTTGTATCATGTTATTACTGCCTGTGATTTTGCATTTCTTCTTTTTATGCTGCATTTTCTTACAATTTGTCAGTTTGCTAAGGCGTAATTACTACCAACAATGTCCGAAATTTTTTTGTATTTCATTTTATTCCTTGGCAATGTAGCACCATTAATCCTGCAGGCTTCTCATGTTTTTCCTCGACGTCTCGTATTATGTACAGTTGCCCAGTAACAAGCGCTTTTTAATTTTTGGATACGGTCTTCTGTCCGGAATCGGTATATCTTCTGTTAGACCAGTAGCTCTGAAACGTAACAGAATGGGCCAAGTATGATACAGTTCTTCATCTTAAAACTGTCATACAAGCAACATGGTTACAAAATACCCCTGATGACGCCTGGAACCGGTACAAGGAACCGCTGTCCGTACTTAACATCACCAGTTGACAGCTGCTGACTAGCTAGCGGGTGCTGCGGTTATGTAGGACAAGCTTCCTATGCCGTTCAAGTTTTACTACTGACGCCATGCTTCGTCCCCTGCTTCGGTGTGGGTCCGCACATGATTTTCCACCCTTTGTTACATGTGTTTTACTTGCTGTTTTATCTTTCTGCACTGGATATTTTACTGACACTTGCCTGTTGGATTATTCTACCTATCACATATGGAATAGTGAGTGGAGCTTTCCCTTTACAATGGCTAGTATCCACTAAATAGTCAGCAATTGTCGACTGATACTTGTTGGTTCGCACGCCACTCCATCAACCGGCTCCCTGACCGTCTTCAAGGAATTTTTGATCTGTTGATGGTCACTTAGAGTGAAACCGGTTACCAGAATGAGCAAACAAATAACCGTTGCGATCTAGAGAATTGATATTGAGGAATTTGATCTATCTGTAGAATTCTACTAAACTGAGAATCTCAGTACAGATTAATCCTAATTTTATTTACTCTATGCGAGCACACGTGTAGAAGGGAACTACAATTCAGCTTCTTCTCTAGATATAAAACGCAATCTGCTGGCTGACTGACTGACTGGCTCATCATCGTCCAGCCCTAACAGCTAAAGATAGAAACTTGAAGAGATTTCTCGATATTCCAACCCTAAGGGGGTGAAATAGGGGATGAAGTGTTTGCTTGAAAAATCTACATCTACATCTACGTGGATGCTCTGCAAATCACATTTAAGTGCCTGGCAGAGAGTTCATCGAATGTAGCTATTCAGGCAATTTTGAATCTAGATCTACGGAAATTGTTATTTGGTTTCTTGGTCAGAAATAAAAAATGCATGGTTTCAACATTTTTATAAATTTAACCCTATGGAGGGTTAAATATCGGGTGAAAGCTTTTTTTCAAAATATTTCATTAATAAAGAACTACTAAAGTATTTTTAAAGCTACATCTATGAACATTGGTATTTGACTTCTTGGTTACAAATAAAAAAATACATGTTTCAATGCTTTTGGAAACTGATCACTTAAGGGGGTTAAACAGAGGGTGAGATGTTTTATGAAAATATTTTAGTATGAAAGCATTTTTAAAGCTTAATCTATGAAAATTTGAATTCGGTTTCTCAGCTAAAAAATGTTTTTTGGAAATTCAACCCCTAAGGGGGTGAAATAGGGTTATACTGATTCACTGACTTATCGTCATCTAGCCCAAACTTCTCTGGATAGAAACGGAGTTTAGAGTGAGTGTGTGTCTTGTACTGTAAGCATCGTTTAAGATGGGATTCTCCGAAAAAAAAAATTATGTATTTCAGTGTTTCTGGAAATTCAACCCCTAAGAGAGCGCAATAGCGGGTGAAAATTTTTAAGAAAATATTTCGTTGCATTAAAAACATTTTAAGGATAAATTTATGAAATTTGGTATTTCACTTCTCGGTTAGATATAAAGAAAAATTTGTTAGGGGATGAATGCTGCTATGGAAATATCTCCACAAGAACCCAAAAGGCATGATTACCAAAAACTTTGGACTCCAGCTACCAGTATCGCTTTTGGATCAGAAGCACATTCAGAAAAGACCTTGATTTTTATGGCCTTAATTAGCGTGAAAAGCTTAGAAGATGTTGCAATTAGTGAACAAAAAACATTAGATTAAATAAAAACAAAACAACATCTCTGCAAGCCACACAGTCTACAGTCTACCAGAGCAAAGCAGCTCGCGTTAAGCTAATGTGACTATAAAATAAAAAGAAATGGAATACAAGCAGGGGACATTGAGACATTTTAACTGCGTCTTAGACCTGCGTGACAAAAAGCAAGTTACTGATGAGGTAACATTAATGATGATCTCTGCATGTTCGCCCCTCAAATGCTTAATTGCTGTTGCATATGCAATAATTGCTCTGATCGAACTGGACATCAGGAAGCAAAGTCATGGATGAGCCGCCTGCTATCAGACATTATATCAAGTTACATTGTTTAATCAGGTTTAAAGAAACGGTCGCAAACACCGTAATTCTCTACCCGTGACAGCCCAAGCTGTAAGATATTCTCATCAGGATCGACGACTAAAACTGACAAGAATTGTGTCTGCTGCGGCCTACTGGCAGCAACAACCCGTCAGTCGTAGAATGATGAGTTGATTCTCGAAATGCAAGGCTGCAGCTCTCTTCCGCATCTGTAACCCAAGAGCTTTCGTCTGTGTCCCATCAACAAGTGCCTTAGCCTCTGCCACATGATCAAGTTGTCTTCTGCTCCAGAGTTTATCACAGAACGTTCACACAAATGTTCCTCCACCAGTGGGAAGACATGGCCAACGATTAACCAATGCAATTTTAAGGGACAACGGTCCAGCATCCCACCTGTCCGACAATTTTGAGAAATGGAGGTCCAGTCTTCCAACTAGCAGATATTTTTTAATTAAGCCAATGAGATGCCGTACCACAATGCAAGAGAGAGAATCTGTTGTCCATAGAGGACAGGCGTCTGGATGACGTACGTCTCACATGCCTCACCTCCTACACTACCCCAACTCCAGGAGAAAGAAAGAGCTTTAACAATAACTGCCACACAGCTCCCAAGTGTGAAAGCAGCGAGATGATTACCTTTCGCCCAAAATTGGATCCCACGAATTTTCTCGGAAGACCGGACGGCAAAAAATGCGCAACTAGGCTGTTCTTTAAGCAGAAATATCGGCTAGTAAGAAAATTTATTATTCGTTGCCCGGATGCACAACATTGCTTCCCAAACTGAGTTTGGACTGTGAGGACTGCAGCTCTAAAGACACACATGCGTCCGTCTGTCGCCGAAATGGACACTGTATCATGGCTGCCAAATACTATGTGCCATGTGCTCTGGCCAGCCATCCTTTTGTTTTTCAGTTATCAGTCCTTTGATTGGTTTGAAGCGACTCATCACGAATTCCTCTCCTGTGCCAACCTCTTCACCCGACTGTAGCACTACGTCTCCATCTACATCTACATCCATACTCCGCAAGCCACCTGACGGTGTGTGGCGGAGGGTACCTTGAGTATCTCTATCGGTTTTCCCTTCTATTCCAGTCTCGTATTGTTCGTGGAAAGAAGGACTGTCGGTATGCCTCTGTGTGGGCTCTAATCTCTCTGATTTTATCCTCATGGTCTCTTCGCGAGATATACGTAGGAGGGAGCAATATACTGCTTGACTCTTCGGTGAAGGTATGTCCTTGAAACTTTAACAAAAGCCCGTACCGAGCTACTGAGCGTCTCTCCTGCAGAATCTTCCACTGGAGTTTATCTATCATCTCCGTAACGCTTTCGCGATTACTAAATGATCCTGTAACGAAGCGCGCTTCTCTCCGTTGGATCTTCTCTATCTCTTCTATCAACCCTATCTGGTACGGATCCCACACTGCTGAGCAGTATTCAAGCAGTGGGCATTGCCAATTTCTTTTCCTTGAGTCAACAGTCCTCTGACTACTTGATGGGCTCACCACGACTTCATTCTGTGCCAACTCCATTACCCGAATGTGAAGCTAACAACCAACGTCTCTGTCCTCTGCTACAATTTTACACGCTAGAGTTCCATCTAGTACAATGGAAGTTATACTCTTGGTAGCTATACCCTGAGGGCTTAACACCTGTCCTGTCACCCACCCCTTCTTCATGGTAATATCTACCATCGCCAATTCTGCGGGGAATCTCCTCATTCTGATCCTTACCTTACATAAAAAACTTCGTGTTCTGCCTTACGGCAGGTCTTGCCATGAAGCCTCGTCAGAGAGGTCCACCGCATGAGCGTCTGGGGAAGTGATTCCAGTGATGGTTTCCCGTTGCCTTCCACTGATGATGAAATGATAATAAGGGCAACAGAAAACCCAGTCGCGGAGCGAAGAAAATCTCCGACTCCCCCGGGAATCGAACCCGCGCCCCTTGACGTGAAAGACAGCCTCGCTGACCACATCCTCAATTATCTGCCGGATGTATTCCAATCTCTGTCTTCCTCTTCAGTTTTTACCCTGTACAATGCCCTCTAGCACCAAGGAAGTTATTTCCTGATGTCTTAACAGATGTCCTATTATCCCGTCCTTTCTTCTCGTCAGTGTTTTCCACTTGTTCTATTCCTCTCTGATATTGGGCAGAACATCCTCATTCCTTACCTTATCATTCAACCTGATTTTCAACATTCTTGCCGGCCGGTGTGGCCTAGCG
Organism: Schistocerca americana; assembly: GCF_021461395.2. Classification (NCBI taxonomy): domain Eukaryota; kingdom Metazoa; phylum Arthropoda; class Insecta; order Orthoptera; family Acrididae; genus Schistocerca; species Schistocerca americana. The sequence continues at coordinate 494,233,534 of NC_060124.1, read as the reverse complement.
GTTCTAGGCGCTTCAGTCTGGAACCGCGCGACCGCTACGGTCGCAGGTTCGAATTCTGCCTCGGGCATGGATGTGCGTGATGTGCTTAGGTTAGTTAGGTTTAAGTAGTTCTAAGTTCTAGGGGACTGATGACCTCAGCTGTTAAGTCCCATAGTGGTCAGAGCCATTTGAACCATTTTTCAACATTCTTCTGTAGCACCACATCTCATATGCTTGGAATCTCTTCTTTTCCGCTTTTACCAGAGTCCATGTTTCTCTAACATACAATGCTATACTACAAACGTGCTTTTTCAGAAATTTCTTCCTCGAACTAAGCAATATGTTTGATACTAGTAGACTTTTCTTGGCCAGGAGTGTCTTTTTGCCATTGCTAGTCTGCTCTTGGTGTCCTTCTTGCTCCGTCCGTCATTGGTTATTTTACTGCCCGGATAACAGAATTCCTTAACTTCATCTACTTCCTGATTATCAATCCTGATGTTAAGTTTCTCGCTGTGCTCGTTTCTGCTACTTCTCATTACATTCTTCTTTGTTCACTTATTCTCAATCTACATTCTATACGCATTGGACTGTTCTTTCCATTCAGCAAATCCTGTAATTCTTCTTCACTTTCACAGAGGGTAGGAATGCCATCAGCTTTACACTCATTTTTCATCCGAGTACTTCGTTCTTGCTCTTCCACTTTTACTTTTCCCTCTTGGTTTTTGTACATGTCGTATATCATCCGTCTCTCCCTGTAGTTAACCTCTGATTTACTCAGAATTTCGAACATCTTGCACCGTTTTACATTGTCGAATTCTTTTTTCAGGTCCTTCCTTAGTAGTCGCCCAGTCCTCAAATGTATGCTTCGGTCACCTGCAGTGTCTTTCCACATCGCCTCTAGTTGGCTCATCCATTCCTCTGCGGAGTTCTGCAACGCATTAAATGTGCAGCTAAACTGACGAATGGAAAAAGTGAAATGAGTTGGTTGTTAGCGGTACACTCTTCGCAGTCACTGCCATTATCCATGATGTCAAGATCCAGATACCTACAAATCTGTACAATCATTATACGGGTTTCTGTAAATCGGTGTGATAACAATGAAATACGAAACGTTTCGGCCCAACAATAGGCTGACGTCTTTCCGAATGTTGGTGGCCAGTACCAATTATCAGAAAAAAGCCTGAAGAATAACAATTGCATTCACAACATCTTTCAGGTGTACACTGGGTAGGACCAAACCAAATACAAAAAAGGATTTCTTGGGTCAAAAAACATGTGAATTTTATTTGCTTGACCGTCAAAAAACTATTACTTTTTTCTGGTTCTTTTAAAAAAGTTTGTGTTGAGTAATGGCTGACATGTCGCCCCATTCACGGATAATGATCTCAGAAAGGTTGGGAGCGAATGTCGTAGTAGATATTCTTGTACAGACAGAGGAATAAATCTAGTAGTACGATCAAATATGTGTGCTCGAGCAAGCTAACGGATGTCAGTTGCATGGCATGTTTTAAAAATGAAACAGAGTTTACGGTAGACGGGCGCCTGAGTAGTCCCTGGAGCAGTGCCGGCGAGAGTATTGTCTGTGAAAGGCAGCACTGAAGTTCTGACCTCCTGCGACTTAAAGTTTTAATCTCTCAGGAAGTTTCCAAACAGCGCACGTTCCGCCGCTGCGCGAAAGATTCTGAAAAACATCTTCTAATTTCTTAAAATCGAAAGCAGCTCTCGGGGAACGACCAGAAAGTTAAAGCTGTTACACACTTGATAGCAATGAGAAAGTACTAAAAGAAAAACTTCGTGCATTTTAAGCGAAATCTGCTCTTGACGCTTATAGAAACTTCAATCGCATAATGTAAGTAAAATACGTGCAACAACAGCACAGAGAGCTCTCTGGCCGTTTAAAAACATTTTTTCTTATTGTGGTCCTCAATCGGAAGACTAGTTTAATGCAGTTCTCTACTCTAGTCCATCCTATACAAGGCTCTTCAGCTCTGCATACCTTCTGGAAACTGCATCTACTAGGGTCTACTTAATGTAGTCAAGTATTGATCTCCTTCTACAGTTGTGCCCGTCTACTTCAGTCAGGAAACTATTCCTTGGAACTTCAGCATGACTTTTAACCAAGTTGTGCCAGAAATTTCCTCTGCATCTGCATCCTCGTAGATACTCCGCAAAGCATCGTACGGTGCGGGCCGGAGGGTGACCTGTACGACTACTAGTCATTTTCTATTCCACGGCCGGCCGGAGTGGCCGTGCGGTTCTAGGCGCTACAGTCTGGAGCCGAGCGACCGCTACGGTCGCAGGTTCGAATCCTGCATCGGGCATAGATGTGTGTGATGTCCTCAGGTTAGTTAGGTTTAATTAGTTCTAAGTTCTAGGCGACTGATGACCTCAGAAGTCGCATAGTGCTCAGAGCCATTTTTCTATTCCACACGCAAAGAGAGAGAGGGAAAAACGACTATCTATATGCCTCCGTATGAGCTCTGTTTTCTCGTATCTTATCTTCGTGGTCTTACGCGCATTGTATATTGGTGGTAGTAGAATCGTGTAGCAGTCAGCTTCAAATGCCAATTCCTTAAATTTTCTCTATAGTGTTTCTCGAAAATAACGTGGCCTTCCCTCCAGGGATTCCCATTTCAATTCCCGAAGCACCACCGTAACACTTGCGTGTTGTACAGATCTACCGGTAACAAATGTAGCAGCCGCCCTCTGTACTGCTCCGATGTCTTCCTTCAGTCCAACCTGGTACGGATACCAAACACTCTCGCAATACTCCAGAACAGGTCGCACCAGCGTCCTGTATGCGGTCTCCTTCAGAGGTGAATCACTCTTTCCTAAAATTCTTCCATTACACCCAACTCCATCATTCGCCTTCCGGATCACAGTTCTCAAATGTTCGTTCCATTCCATGTCGCTTGGCAATGTTGTGCCCATATGTTGAAACGACTTCACTGTCTCAAGCATGACACTAGTACTACTGTATCCGAACGTTATAGGTTTGTTCTTCTTCATCATCAACTTCATCATCAGTTTTCTGCTACATTAGCAGGTCCTTTGCCTCTCCATTTTCTGCGATCCATTGCTTCCTTCTTAAGGCTGCTGTATGTTGCACCGTCCATCACGTCATCCAGTATCTGAAATCTCTTCCTTCCTCGCTTCCTTTTCCCTTCTACGTAACCTTCTAAAACTATTTTTATCAGTCCATCATTCTTTCTTAAAATATGCCCAATACAATTTCTTTTTCTTCTTTTTATTACATCTAGTAACTGTCTTTTCTCTCCCACTCTTCTCAGTAGCTCTTCATTTTTTACTCTGTCCATTCAACTTATTCTTTCCATCCTCCGCCATATCCACATCTCAAAAGCCTCCAGCCTTTCTCTGTCTTTCTTCCTCAAAGTCCATGTTTCAGCGCCATACAGAAGAACACTCCTTACAAGACATTTTATGAGTCTCTTCCTGAGTTCTCTGTCCAGACCGCTGCAGAAAACTCTCCTTTTCTTATAAAACGCCCCTTTTGCCATTGCTATCGTTGTTTTAATTTCTGCGATGCACTTCTAGTCAGTGTCTATCCTGCTTCCAAGATACTTAAAATTTTGTACCTGTTCTAATATTTTTCCATTCAGCATAATTTTTATTTATTTCCTCCTAGTGCCAATACTTTTCTTGTATTTGTGTTAATTTTCATTCCATAATTTTTTCCGTTAGCTTCAAGGGTGTCCACCAAATCCTGTAATTCTTTTTCCCCTGTGGCTAGAAGGACCATGTCATCAGCAAACCTCAAACACCCTACTCTTCTTCCTCCTATTTCTACTCCTTTGTTCTTCATACTCATCCGCATTAACTTACTTCCGCAGCTCGTGGTCTAGTGGCTAGCGTTGCTGCCTCTGGGTCAGGGGTTTCTGGGTTCGATTCACGGCTGGTTTGGGGATTCTCTTTGCCCGGGGACTGGATGTCTGTGCTCTCCTCATCATTTCATCATCATCATCATTCGTGACAGTGACTAGGCGGGCGCTGATGGCCGCGCAGTTGAGCGCCCCACAAACCAGACATCATCATCGCATTAACTTACATTTTTCTACATTTATAGCTACCTGCCATTCATCACACCTACTAGAAATTTTGTCTAAGTTTTCTTGTTTCTTCCTACAGTCTATCAACTTTGACACAGTATCATATACCACAGCATCATCAGCAAACAACCGCAGATTGTTGTCTTTCCTCTACGCCAAATGATTGTATATAGAGAACAGCAGCAGTCCTATCACACCTCTTTGGCGCACTGTTGTCGATATCCTTGTCTGTGATAAACAACCGTCGTCGAGGACAACATACTGGTTTCTATTACTTAAGAAGTCTTGGGACCACTCACATATCTGTGAACTTATTCCATATGCTCGTACCTTCGTTAATAGCCTGCAATGGGTCACCGTGTCAAATCTAGAAATATGTACTCTGCCTGTTGCCTTTCATTTACAGTTCGCAGCATATCATGTGAGACAAGGGCAAACTGAGTTTCGTACGAGTGATGCTTTCTAAATCCATACTTCTCAGTCTCAAGAAAGTTAAATACATTCCAATCGAGAATACGATCAAGGATTTTGCAGGAGACCAACGTTTGTGGTATTGCTCTGTAATTTTTCGGGTCCCTTTTTTTACCCTTCTTCTACACGGTAGTCGCCTGCTCTTTTTTCCAGTCGCTTGGGACTTTGTGCTGGGCAAGAGATTCACGATAAATACAGGCTAGGTAAGGGGCCAATGCCGTACTCTTTGTAAAACCGAATTAGGATTCCATGAGGAACCGGAGATTTATTTGACTTCAATTCTTTCACATGTTTCTCTACGCCAGGGACGCTTATTACTATGTCGTCTATACGGGAGATTGTCAGATGATCAAATTACGCTGCCTTTGCACGATACTCAAGAGTGAACGATTTCTTGAACGTGAAATTTAAAACTTCGACTTTCGTTTCGCTGTCTTCAACTGCCACACCAGAATGGTCAACAAGGGACTGAATGGAAACCTCATACCCAGCCAGAACTCGATTAGTCGGTCTTTATTGATTGTCCACCCTTGAAGTCAAATATTCACCATTCTTAGGCAAATAAAAAGTTTTCGAAGGCTTCTATTCTTCTCTAGAGTGCACTGTTTATTATGGGCGTTTCACTTCCCTATAAGGCTACACCCTAAATGAATACTTTCGAAACCGACTTCCTAAAACTTAAATTTATATTCGATAGTAACAGTTCTCTGTTTCTAAAACAGATCTTCTTGCTATTCACTGGCTGTAGTTCATATCCTCTATACCTTTACCATCGTCAATTATTTTCTCTCCAAATAGCGAAACTCACGTACTAAGCGAATCCCCTCAGCATCACCTGACCTGATTACATTCAATTACCCTTTTATTACTTTTGTTGCTGTTCAGCTCATAAACTTTTTTCACGTTATTAATTCAGGTCAACTTGCTGCATCTCTCTAGTCTTATGCCGTCTTTGATAGTAGTTGCTTTTGTTTCCTCCTCCGCTACAGGGTGATTAATTTTTTTTTTTTTTTTTTTTTTTTGTTTGACAGGCAGTGTAACTGTATAGGCTAATACAGCCAAATAAGGTAACAAAGTAGGGTAATCGGAGTACCTGTTTAGCAGGGAGTTGTAAGATACGCTTCTTCGCGAATTGTTATCACTGCAGCCATTCCTCTTTTTTTTCCGGCAGCTTCTTAGGAAAAACGCACATATATGTTTCCGGCGTTTGAATGTCAAGTAAAGAAGACGTATCTCACTTTCAGTACTACATACTGGCATATTGTACGTGAAATTATTGAATTTAATTGCATGGATGTAATTAACAAATTCTATGGAATGTAAAAAGGACCATAAAATTTGAATATACAACCATTGGCTGGACTAATGTGGTTTATTCATATCCTCTCTTTCTGTTCCACGTAACTGTGACGTCGACTGCTACGGAACTGTTGCCGGCTCACGGTGAAACGTCGAGACCTTGCGACTTCTGACTTTGAGTCTTTTTCCTACTAAATTTTCAAAATTTTATAATCCATGCTAAACATTACCCAGTAGCATTATCTCGTAGTGGACAACGGTTCGATATTTTTCCAGACAAGCCGTAAGGCAAGTTGAAAAGTAGTTCAAAAACAGAAACCGAAAAAAGACAAAAAAATCACTTTTCAATTCTTATTGAGCTTATTTACGTATATACCATAATAATGAATTGCATATGTTGCCCAACAAGTAAAGGTTAAAAATGCATAAATAAAAGACAATAAAAGTTAGCAATCTGCTATAGGTAGTAGGGACGACGACTGTTCAAGAAAGAATGATGATAATTTTTTTTTGACAACATACCTTTACTCATCCTCAAAAGTTTGATGGTCGTTCTCAAAGTAGTCCCCCATGAATTCGATGCACTTGTCCCAGCGTTTCTGCCAGTCTTCAAACACATGTTGGAAACCATTTTTTGAGAGGTCCTTCAAAATTGCCTCTGCAGCCTTCACCACTGTTTCTGATGATTGATAATGCCTCTCACGAAGGCGTTTCTTCATGTCAGGGAATAGAAAAATGTCACATGGAGCTAAATCCAGAGTAGAGGAAGTGTGAGGGGTGCAATTCACGTTGATTTTTGCAAGGTATTCAGCACCAACATTGGCAATATGCGGCCGCGCATTATCGTGAGCAGCAAATGTGGTCTTTTGCGCCTGATATGGACTTGTAATATTTTCAGGACATACCTGTAGTATTGTTCAGTTACTGATGTGTGTGCAGGTACAACATGCTTATAAATCATTCCCTGAATATCAAAGAATTAGATGACCATAATTCTCCCAGCAGAAGCAAGCACTTTTGGTTTTTTGGGGGTTGGTGATGAAAGAGATTTCCACACTGAGTTTTGCTGTTTGTTCTCAGATCAAAATGATGTACCCAAGTTTCATAGGAAGTCATTACATTTGAAAGAACCTCCGGATCTTCCTCTATCATCAACTTTAACTGCATACAGATCTGCAGGCGAATGTCCTTTTCTTCGGGAATCAAAAGTCTTGGAACCCATCGCGCACAAACACGTGTCATGTGTAATTTCTCGGTCACCAACGTGTAGGTGGCACCCAATGAAATGTTCAGTATGTCTGAAAGTGATCTTAAGGTAATTCGTCGATCCTTTCTCACAATGAGAGCAGCAGTGTTGATGTTTTCTTCCGTAAGAGCAGTAAGTGGAGCATCGGGTCTACCTTCCTTTGAAACTGATTGTCTCTCCTCTTTAAACATTTTAAACTACCATCGAGGTGTGCTGTAGGGAAGAACAGACTCTCCATAGGCCTCCCGTAACATTGTATAGGCCTCAGCTGAAGATTCGTAGAGACGAAAGCAGAATTTCAAAGCCGCATATTGTTCCTCGCGTGTTACCTCCATTACAGCGGTAGACGATACTGAACATGTCTGACCTTGCCTGCCTCTTACTGGCGGGAACCAGGAGTCCCGACAATGAAATTACTATTGCGTGTTTGTTGCACATTAAGCTAACAGAATATCACTAAATAAAATTTTAGCACTAGAAATAATAACAATAAAAATTATGATCATTCTTTATTGAACAGCCCTCGTATAAATAATAGAATGCCAAAGGCAACAACGACAAAGGGATGGCTAAGGAAAGACGTTTTCGCGGCCAGCATATTCACTACTGTGTATCCTTGAATTTTAATCTATGGGGAAACCTAAAAAAAAAACTACGTTACTAGGTGGAAAAGACGTATGCGTAGACGTTTTATGGGCGTGATAGGAAGAACCTGCAAAAGTCTTTGAATCATTAGAGGGTCTTCGAAATGTGCAACAGTCTATTATTCGCCGCGTACATGTGTCTGTTGAAGAAGCAAGGTAGGAAAATCTACTGAGAGCGCATTAAATGTGCAGAACAGGTTTTTTGTCGCCATCATCCATTGATCACAACAGTTACGTGACTACGATATGGGGAAAGGTTTGTTCATAAGCTACACAGTCTAATACAAACAGTCGCGGCACTCTCTGGTGCGAAAATTGTTACCGTGTGGCAGATGGGAGTGACACTAGCGCTCCAGACGGTGAGAAAGGAAAGCAGACAGCTGCCTGCATCGTAAAGACATAAATTACCATGAAAGACATGTAAAAATAGCCAAATCTCACTGATTCAATGACATAAACTACAACTTACGAAGAAATACATTCAAATATCCGTATAACTGGTGCTTACTCCAGTGAAAGCAAGAGAATATAAACACATTTTCTGTTGTCTGTTCTGTTTAAGATACGCACTTCCCTTTGGCGCGTAAAAAAATTTTATGTAGTCTAATGGTTGGCCCATTTTCATACACGTAGGTAGATGTGACAGTAATTATAAACACCATGTAGGTTGAGAAGCAGCATAACTGTTGCTCTGTGTTGGAATAACTTTTTACAGCCAACTGCGTTTCGTCATCCTTTACCGCCCCAATAAAACAGAACTTTCTGTGGAATACCCGTGCACAAGTAAGACATTGTTTACTTGCAGACAGTAAACAGTAAACAGTGTGCAGCGACTTACACGCAGCTAAGGAATCATACTGGCAGTTTTTCTTTCTTGATTTTTGACGTTTGAAATAACTAGATTCCCACTTTTCCGGAAAAAGAATGACACAAGTTGCTCTTACGTCTAATCATCATTATGAAGGCTGTGGCTCGTTGCGTCACTGTGTGTGACGGAGAATGAAACCAATATCAGTTTCTCTGTTAATCTCATGAAATCACGGACGTCTACACACAATTATAATGTCGTATTTCATACAGTGAAAACACATTAAGTGCTGTTCCAGTCCGCAGCTCGTGGTCGTGCGGTAGCGTTCTCGCATCCCACGCCCGCATTCCCGGGTTCGATTCCCGGCGGGGCCAGGGATTTTCTCTGCCTCGTGATGACTGGGTGTTGTGTGATGTCCTTAGGTTAGTTAGGTTTAAGTAGTTCCAAGTTCTAGGGGACTGATGACGATAGATGTTAAGTCCCAAAGTGCTCAGAGCCATTTGAACCATTTTGAACTGCTGTTCCGCTATCGATACTGTGCCATCAATCTTGTTCTGAAACAGCTGCCGAGCTAGGAAGTCGCGATGAAGGAAATTAAAATGAAGAGAGTTTGATATTCAATTTGTTTAATTTTTTAAAATTTTTTGCTGTTTTTAAATGCATTCTATTCATTTCGTTGTAAAATTATTTGTTGTCGTCTTCAATCTGAAGACTATTTTCAGGCAGTTCTCCATGCTACTCTATCCTGTGAAAGCTTCTTCATCTCTGAATAAATAATACAACCAATTTCCTTTCGAACCTGCTTGCTGTATTAATTTCTTGGTCTTCCTCTACAACTTTTTCCCCTAACCCTTTCCTCCAATACTGAATTATTAACCCTTGATGTCTCAAAATGTGTCCTATCTACCGATCCCTTCCTTTAGTCAATTTGCGTGGCAACTGTCGTCTCTTGCCAGTTCTATTCTTTAACATCCTCATTAGTTACATGATCTTCCCATCAAATCTTCAGCAGTCATCTTTAGCACAACATTTCAAAAACTTCTATTTTCTTCTTGTTAGAACTTTTCGCCTTCCACGTTTCACTTCCATACATCGCTACACTCCAAAGAAATACCTTCATGAAAGACCCTCTAACGATTAAATCTATATTCGATGTTAACAAATTTTATTTTCTTCAGAAATATTTTTCTTGCAATTGGCAGTTTAAATTTTACATCCTCTCTGCTTCGGCCACCATCAGTTATTTTGCTGCCAAAATAGCAAAACTCTTCACCTACTTTCAGTGTCTTGTTTACTAATCTAATTTTCACAGCCTCGCCTGATTTAATTCGAACACGTTCCTATTCTTTTCTTGCTTTTGTTAATGTACATCTTATACCCTCCTGTCGAGACACTGCCCATTTCATTCAACCCCTCTTCCAAGTCCTTTGCTGTCACTGACAACGCAAAATTTTTATTTCTTCTAACTGAACTTTAATTCCTTCTCCAAATATTTCTTGGTTTCCTTTATTGCTTGCTCAATATACACTATGAATAAAATTGTGCATAGGCTACAACCCTGTCTCACTTCCTTTTCAACCACTGCTTCCCTTTCAAATCCTTCGACTCTCATAACTGTCCTCTGGTTTATGCACAGGTTGTAAATCGCCTTTGCTCCCTGTATTTTATCCCTGCTACCTTGGGAATTACAAAGAGAATACTCCCGCCAATGATGCCAAAAGCTTTCTCTAAGTCTCCAAATACTATAAACGTAGACTTGCCTTTCCTTGAAAATTCTTCTGTAAGGAATTCCTGTTAGTATTTTCCAGGCATGACCGATTAGACTTATGGTTCAGTAATATTCACACCTGTCAGCACTTGTTTTCTTTAGAAAAGGAATTATTACGCGTTACTTGAATTCTGGGGATATTTCGCTTGTCTCATAATCTTACACTCAAGGTGGAATACTTTTGACGTGGCTGGCTCTCCCAAGGATATCAGTAACTCTAACGGAATGTCGTCTACTACAAGGCCCTTGTTTCGACTTAGTTCTTTCAGTGCTCTGTCAAATTCTTCTCGCAGTATCATATATCTCTCACCTCATCTTCCTCTACGTCCTCTTCCCTTTCTATAAATCTCCTCCAAGTTCATGTCCTTTGTATAACCCCTCTACATACTTCTTCCCGTTTCACCTTCCCTTCTTTGCTCAGGACGGGTTTTCCATCTTAGTTCTTGATTCATACATTGCTTCTCTTTTCTCCAAAGGTCTCTCTAATTTTCCCATAGGCGGTATCTATCTTTCCCCTAGTGATATATTCTTATACGTCCCTCCATTTCTCATCTATCTATTCCTGCTACATTTTGTAATTTCTTTATCCAGTAAGTTGGGGCAAACAGGGTTGTACGACGAATGATGGCAATATTATTAGTCACGAATGGACGACTATTAGACAAAAAAAGATGTATGTTGTTCTTTTGTGTCGTGTTGTGTTAATTAGTGAACAGCCGCTCCATTTGCTAATAAGAACTTTAAGTCGATATCGATTTTGCCCTTTACATCAGGCCATTTGGAAACGAATGATAATTTAATCATGACATTACTTCCCAGGAACTCAATTTTTGCGATCCACTTTAAAATGGCCTTAGAAACGCCGAAATCGATCGTCAACTATATAAAGTTGTTACTAGCAATTGGAACGGCTTTCATTTACTGAACATAGTACTGCGGAATCAGCAATTTACGAACGTAGAGAAACTTATGACCTCTGCTTGCTACACAAGGACTTGAAGGATTACATAGATTTGTGCCTCTGTAAACGTTCTGGTAATCTTTAGCCACTGCTGAGATGGTAAGGTGCTGAACTCGCATCGGAAAGAAGGCAAATTCAGTTCCCCTGATTTCCCTAAATAGTTAAAGACGAATGCTGGAATGGTTCCTTTCCAAACGACACGTCTAATTTCCTGCTCCATCCTTGTGAAATCCAAGCGTTTGCTCTGGTTCTAATGACCTCGTCATCGACGGCACGCAAACCTATTTTTCCTTCCTTCGTCTGGACATCAGCAGTCACGAATGCAGAAATTTCATGGAAATAGCTGCAAGTCCACAAGCTAAAACGTTGCTATGACCACAATTTGCTACACTTTATACTTAGATGCTTGTCATGTAATGTTGAAACCGGGCAAGAGAATAAATATTTCTCCAAAAAGAAAGAAATGCAAACGATGGTTTTGATTAAATTTTACTATTTTGCCTCCAGGGCAAGAAAAATATTGTTTTATATTTATTTAAAATAAAAGCAATTGCAGCCCTTAGTCGCAAAAATGAAGTCTTTTGACCGAGGTTTCGGCACTGCTATGAGTGCCTTCATCAGAAGTAAAACACTCAGACTGGCATGTCACGTATGAAAGTAAATATCAAGCGATGAAACTTTAGTCACACAATTTTTAAAATAGAATACATAGAAGGCAAGCCACTATGGTGTGCTCACACGTTTCGAGCTACGGTAGCATCAGACTTCTTTTTTGCGACCGAGAGCTGCATTTGCTTCGGTTTTATTTTGTAGACGGTCGCTGACCACGCAGCCATGTTCAAAACTTTGTATTTATTCATTTTTATTTCACTGACTTTGGAACTTTGCACAAACAATCTTGTACTTGATGTTTCGTTAAATTCGTTAACTACGAGGTCAATCCAGAAAGTAAGGAACGATCGGTCGCGAAATGGAATCTTTTGTAAACCCTAGTCGCCAGTTTTGTAAAGGCCTCGTCGCTACTCCTGTGGAGGCCGAGTTGCCTCTGTAGTTACGGTACGCCGAATTTGTGAGTACGTCAAACGGCTCTGCCACTATGACACAGCTGTGCCCCAGGGTCAGGTAACAGGATAGGAGAACGAAGGTTCTACACCACTCCAACAAATTAGTAACAAAGTTGCACAAATGAGTTAAAAAGGCTTACATATCTTCCTGACTTTTTCAGTAATGAAGTCTGCAACACTGCATGTAATACAACACAAAAAAGTCCTCAATGGCTAACTGCAAATAATTGTAGGTAAATATCACACTACATAGCAAATGCAATTTACAACAAGTGTCTGTCCACTTCTTAAAAAAAATAATAAACTCCGTCTTCAGGCCACGAGTGGCCTACCGGGACCATCCGACCACCGTGTCATCCTCGGTGAAGGATGCGGATAGGAGGGGCGTGGGGTCAGCACACCGCTCTCCTTGTCGTAAGATGGTATTCTTGACCGAAGCCGCTACTATTCGGTCGAGTAGCTCCTCAATTGGCATCACGAGGCTGAGAGCACCCCGCAAAATGTCAACAGCGCAGGGCGGCCTGGATGGTCACCCATCCAAATGCCGACCACGCCCAACAGCGCTTAACTTCGGTGATCTCACGGGAACAGGCGCATGCACTGCGGCAAGGCCGTTGCATGTTCACTTTTAAGAGTTCACTACATGACGATCCGTGTCTAAGTCAAACCTGCACGATGATCTATAACCAAGTGGGCGAGAGCTGCTCTTCTCTCTTCCGAGAAGGCTTCTGTCCGTTGGCGTCCGGTCATTGGCGGATTGTGTGCGGCCGGCAATTGGATGAGACGAAGTCGATATCTTCAACCTCAGCGCCACCCATTGTGCTGCTGCGCAAGTAGCGAATCTGTATGGCACTGGCACCAACATACATTTTTGTGCCTGTGGTGCTTATGCCCTGGCTGTGTCCTGTAAGGACGAGACAGCAGAAACCAGAGTGAAAAATGTTGTGTCTAGACAAGACAGCCTAGACACAATGAGAGGAAGCCGAGAGGCACGCGCTAAGCTAAAGGATGGCGTGAGGTCTGAAACAGGATACGTAATGAATGCTATAAAGAAAAGTACGTAGCTTCTGGAATACTTAACTTTAATCCATCCTTTTTGGTACATCTGGAGATTGTGGCGATACAAGTGAGACTCTTTAGATACATGCAATGTTACTAATGGCGCCTTGCTAGGTTGTAGCCATTGACTTAGCTGAAGGCTATTCTAACTATCGGCTCGGCAAAGGAGCGAGGCTTCGTCAGTATAGTCGCTAGCTACGTCGTCCGTACAACTGGGGCGAGTGCTAGTCCGTATCTCGAGACCTGCCTTGTGGTGGCGCTCGGTCTGCGATCACATAGTGGCGACACGCGGTTCCGACATGCAGTAATGGACCGCGGCCGATTTAAAGCTACCACCTAGCAAGTAAGGTGTCTGGCGGTGACACCACATTCCTCCCCCGCAAATCGGCGAACGGTCGTGTTATAAGGCTTCCGCCCGCCGTGGGGAGGACCCCATGTCGACGTATGAGATGAGGTGGGGAGCCTAACAACAGGCGAGGCTGTGCCACCCGCACCCGGCCATTCGGTCCGAGGGGATCTAGGAAACGCCTGAAAACCTAGTCCAGGGTGCACGTCAACATGCGGTGTATGCGCCCGTAAAGAGACAGGAGGGGCCGAAGGGTCGACCTCCATTGCGTCGGGGCACCTGACGGGCGAAGACGACATCTGGTCCGGAGCGGGCAAGAGTTCCATGGCGGAGGACAGCTGGTCATGGGAAGCGATCGGCTGCGCGTGACCCAGGGAGGCGCTTGGCGGCTGCAGCGAAGCGTCCACTGCGGGCGGCGCCGGCTGGAGAACAGGCGGCGGCGGCTGCGGCGGCGGCTGCGGCGGCGCGTCGCCATGGGGCAAAATGGAAGGCATCGTCGGTAACACCTGGGGATGAGGCGACCCAGTAGATGGGTCCCCAGGGCGCTGACCGGACGGCACCGTCGCTGAAAGCAGACGGGGAGCGGCAGAACCCGTGCGACGACAGAGGCGCAGCTGATTGAGATGCTGACGCACCTCACCAGAGGCCCCCAAAACCAAATACATCGCGCGGCCGAGGCAGCGAAGAATGCGCCCTGAGAGCCAACGCCGTGAACCACGATAGTTGCGATAGAAGACAACGTCGCCTGGAGCAAAAGCAGAAGTCTGCCGCTGCACAGGAATCTGATGCGGCGGGTGCAGCAAAGACATCAAGGTTCGATCAGGACGACCGTGGAGCAACTCAGCCGGCGAGCGACCATCTCGGCGCTGAGAGCGATACGATGACAAAAAGATCAACAACGCGTCCTCCCGAGAATGCGACTCTTTCAACTTCAACATCTGGGACTTGAAAGTCCAGACCAATCGTTCAGCGGCACCGTTTGACTGAGGCGAAAACGGCGCGGACGTCAGATGTTGAATACCTTTGGCCGTGCAGAATGACTGAAATTCTGCGGACATGAATTGTGGGCCATTGTCGGAAACAATAGTCTGCGGAAGACCTTCAATGCAAAAGATAGCAGACAACGCCTGGATGGTGGCAGATGACGTCGTGGAAGGCATCCTGACAACAAAAGGAAAATTACTGAAGGCATCTACCACAACCAACCATCTAGCATTCCAGAATGGATCAGCAAAATCGATGTGCAAGCGTTGCCAAGGGGAAGTGGCGTTTGGCCATGCAAAGAATTTCCGCGGTGGTGCGGATTGTTGTTCGGCACACGCCATGCAAGAAGAGCACATATTCGTAATCGCAGCATCGATTCCGAACCAAGTACAGTGCTGACGAGCAAGTTGTTTCGTTCGCACTATACCCCAATGTCCTTGGTGAAGAAGCCGTAAAACAGAGGACTGTAACGAACGTGGGACCACGACTCTGGACGGATCATTATCAGAACGCAACAACAAAACACCACGTCGAACAAAAAGTCTCTCCTTGTGAGCAAAAAATCGGCAAACCAACGGATCCTCGATCCGAGACTTTGACAAAGGCCATTGCGTAGCAACAAAACGCAGAACGGTAGCAAGGACAGGGTCAGCAGCTGTGGCTGTAGCTACACGACGAAAATCAATTGGAAACGATTCGACCACTTCATCGGTTTCCGAATCAAGGAACATGCAACCAAGTTCGGAAGAATCGAATGCTCCATCCTCAGCAACAGGCAAACGGGACAATGCATCGGCGTTTCCGTGCTTAGCAGTGGACCGATACAAGATATCGTAGTGGTACTGCGAGAGGAAAATAGACCAGCGAATGAATTTCTGCGCTGTACGCGGAGGTACAGGCTTGTTCGGATGAAAAAGCGACGTCAAAGGTTTGTGGTCTATGATGATAGTAAAGTGACGACCATACAAAAAATCATGGAACTTTGGAACACCAAAGACGAAAGCCAAAGCTTCTTTCTCTATCTGCGAGTAATTTCTTTGCGCAGACGAGAGCAATTTGGACGCAAAGGCAATAGGGCGATCATGAGATCCATCTTTGTGCGCAAGCACAGCACCGATCCCGAAATCCGATGCATCTACCATCAACAAAAGGGGTTTCTGGGGATCGAATGGCGTAAGGCAAGTATTTGAAAGCAATGCCGATTTCAACTGGCGAAAGGCGCGTTCGCATTCCGTCGTCCAGACGAATGGAACACCAGTACGGCGTAAGCGATGAAGCGGAACTGAAATGGAAGAGGCATTGCGCACATTCACTCACACCTTGTGATTCGAAATCGTGTAATGTTCTTGCGACCTCATCAAGCAATGTGTGAGGAACATTGCGCACTCTGAAAAATTTCGGTTGCGCGTTGACTTTCAGTTCCAAATGTGCTTCATAGTTTTTAGTGCAACCTAAGCCCGGTGCAAAAATGTCTGCAAATTCTTCACATAGACGAGAAACACTGTCTGAAGGCACAGTCTGATTCACTGATAGGACCTGATTTACTATAGACATGTTAAACAACTGAAATAAATCTAAACCAAACAAGTTCACAGCAGTAGAAGAACGAAGAACGTAAAATGACACAAGTTTTGTTTGTCCCTTGTATGTTGCAAGAAGAGTGCACTGTCCTAACACAGGGATATGCTGTCCTGAATAACTATGTAACTTAACATTCGCGGGACGCAACGGAGGTTTGCCCAGTTGTTTGTACGTGTCGTGATTGATCAATGAAACTGCAGCTCCGGTATCGAGCTGGAATGGGATCACTTTGCCTTCAAAGTCCAGGTCTACAAATAGTTTATTGTCCTGCTGACGACAAGAGCGACTATCTCGTGCAATTTGAACTAGTACAGGTACAGAAGCACTTGCGACTTGACGGGATTTCCGGCGACGTCGACGCACACTTTGTGTGGGACGAACACTGTCACTGTTTGAGAATGAGGCACTGGACGGGGTGGAATTAACTACATGAATGTCCATGGGCGAAGGTCCACGAGCCTGAGTATTCGTGGTTCGATTCCGGCGCGAAGCAAAGGGCCTGGAATGGTTGTGATTGTCTGATCTGAGCTTTTTCTGGCAAACACTTTGAACATGTCCTTTCTTATTACAGAAAAAGCAAATAGCTTGGCGTGACGGGCAATTGTCACGCGAATGTCTAGTAGCACACGGCGGGCATGATTTCACTGCATTTGTATGCCGGCGCGGCACACCTGGTTTAGAGCGTGGCGGCAGCTGCGTGGACGTGCGCGAGGGCAGTTTAGCGGTCCACGCAGCGCGCCCGGCGGGCCGGTCAATGTTACACATGGCAGGCTAAGTTGCAAATGATTCCTGAGCAAAGTCAAGTGTGTCTTGCTGAAGGGAGGGATTAACTAGTTTCAAAATCTGTTCCCGTATGCGAACATCAGAAACGTTCTGTGCTATTGCATCACGTACCATAGTATCTGAATAAGGGAGTCCACATTCACACTCAAAAGCACAATCCCTGGTAAGGCCTTGCAATGTTGCAACCCACTCCATGTTAGTTTGACCGGCCGTACGTTTTGTACGAAAGAAAGCATACCTTTTTGCAACTACATTAACTGTTTCCTTGAAAGAGGCATCTAAAGCAGACAAAATTTCTTCGTAGGACAGAGTTGCTACGTCGTGTCGGGGAAATAATTTCACTATCACATGGTACGTTTGCACCCCTACACACGCCAATAAATGAGGCTGCCGCTCGTTACCTTGAATTCTGTAGGCGGCGAGATGAAATCCAAACTGGCGTGACCACTCCGTCCATGTCTAATTAGCTGGGTGAAATTGCCGGAAAGTGGGTGCAACATGCAACAGCATGTTGTGACTGCGGTAGCAGTGAAGCGGCGGCGGCCGCATCGTTTTGCAGTGCACGTTGACCCTGGACGAGCTGTCCAAGGGCATCCAATAACGCCTGCATCTGCTGATTCTGCAAGCGATAAAATTCGGACAGTGCATCTGGCGAAGCCATGACACAAGTAAATTAGAGCAATACGAACGCGAAATCCTCTTTTAAGCCTCGTCGCCAGAAATGTTGTGTCTAGACAAGACAGCCTAGACACAATGAGAGGAAGCCGAAAGGCACGCGCTAAGCTAAAGGATGGCGTGAGGTCTGAAACAGGATACGTAATGAATGCTATAAAGAAAAATACGTAGCTTCTGGAATACTTAACTTTAATCCATCCTTTTTGGTACATCTGGAGATTGTGGCGATACAAGTGAGACTCTTTAGATACATGCAATGTTACTAATGGCGCCTTGCTAGGTCGTAGCCATTGACTTAGCTGAAGGCTATTCTAACTATCGGCTCGGCAAAGGAGCGAGGCTTCGTCAGTATAGTCGCTAGCTACGTCGTCCGTACAACTGGGGCGAGTGCTAGTCCGTATCTCGAGACCTGCCTTGTGGTGGCGCTCGGTCTGTGATCACATAGTGGCGACACGCGGTTCCGACATGCAGTAATGGACCGCGGCCGATTTAAAGCTACCACCTAGCAAGTAAGGTGTCTGGTGGTGACACCACAAAAATCATAATTGTTTAATTTGCAACCTTCGCTATACCTTCCAGCCACTTCTCTACATATTCACTGCTCCGACTTAGACATCTGTCTTAGCGTCATAGTAGGTAGTCCGTCTATGCTTCCCGACAATTTTCTACGCTGGACTGCAGCTCGTTGTCTTTTGCAAAATATTATCTTCACAGCCAGTGGTTCACGTGAGCAGAGATGAAAATCGGAGAGAACAAGTCTTGGCTGTATGGTGATTGATCAAACACTTTCCATCGAAAACACTGCAGGAGTGTCTTCATTGCTTCTGCAGTATGCTGCCGAGAATTGTCATGAAGAAGGAACTGCATGGCAGATACGTTATGTGGGGTTGTATGATATCTGGCGAAATCTCTCGGCAGGCACCCACAGTTGGCGGAAGACAGTTTTCTAGGCCTATTTACGCGCTCACTGTGCGCTGAAAACCGAGATGAACGAAGTGACACTATTTTCGGGCATATTACAGATACAGCCCAACACAGTGGTGCAAAGAATGAGATTTTCACTCTGCAGCGGAGTTTGCGCTGATATGAAACTTGCTGTCAGGTTAAAACTATGTGCCAGACTGAGTTTGGAAGGTAGGAGGCGAGATACTGGCAGAAGTGAAGCTGTGAGGACGGGCCGTGAGTCGTGCTTGGGTAGCTCAGATGGCAGGGCACTTGCCCGCGAAAGGCAAAGGTCCCGAGTTCGAGTCTCGGTCGTCCGGCACACAGTTTTAATCTGGCAGGAAGTTTCACATTCGTGCAAAGTTTCATCGGATTCTGACTGTGGTTTCCATTTCGCGACTGATCGTTCATTACTTCTGAATAGCCCTCCTATAAAGCAGTAAAACTCTAGGGAACCCATTTCTAGAGCCATACCGAAAATAAAGCAGACAAATAAACAATGGAAACTAAATTATCGGGATGATAGTGAAAAACTAGCATGGTGATATACTTTGTCTGTTTGGTAAAGTATTCGCAGTAAAAGATTTGCATCTGTCGAGGGAGGCCACAAATTTTGCATTTCCGTGAGTTAATAATACTCTGAGTGTGCGCTGTTCTGTTTCAACGCTGGCATCTACCACGAGTGGCGAGCGAGCTGCTAATGAATATGCAGCTTCCCGTACGCGACACTTAAACAGTAGGGCACAACACAAAACGATTCCCGCTGTTACCAGCAACACACGCATTCGAATGTTGCCCAGATGGAGTTTTACAAGACCACCCTAACAGCGAGATACGAGCAGACAGTGCCACATACAAACTAAGCCACCCATTTTCTCCAGCGTTGCTCTACTAACGGAAGTATCCGCACCATTTTCGCAAGCCACCTGCATGTATCTAATGCAACGTGGCACAGCGGGTTTCCAGGGCGCCTCTTTCTATGCAAATAGAACCATTGCGAATAAATGCGGATTTCTATGCGTTTCTATTTTCCGAAGCGGTAGCCATACACTTTGGTTCGTGTACACTAATTAAAATGAAAGTAACGTGGAAAAACGTGTAATGAAAATCCACATAAGCAAATGAGAATTAGACTAAAATTAGAGAATGTTATGCAGACAAAAATAGTCCTAGTCCGTAACAGTAGAGAACGTGCAGAAATTTTCCTCATTCGGTAGTGAATTAAGGAATGTTAATTTCGTTCAATGAATGCACGCTGGACAAACAAATTCTAATTCGTCACCAGAAATGAAGTCTTCACATACATGACATCCCTTCTGATACATGACATATTTCAAACTGTTGTCCACATGTAACTTTGTTACTTTCTTCGTCTGTGCATATTTCCTACAACCAATACCATCTTCCTTCACATTGCAATGGTTCAGCTTCACGTATCCTTTCATACATATGACGTATTTGAAACTGTTCTCGACTACGTCAATTTCTTCACCTGTGCACATTTCCTACAATATTACCTGTGTTTAAAATTTCACTCCTTACCTTCCTGTTAAGTTTCATCTCGCTGCGCCGTCCATTGGCAAAAAAACTGCCTAAGTATCGTCAAGTATTTATCGATATGTACCTTACCCTCAATAAAGGGTTTCCTCTAAACTCTCTCCTAAACTTCTCGCAACAGTATCACTACCGTATTTTTGCTGTCCACTTATCTTTTCCATCCTTTGTTTGCATTTCTAGGTCAATACTTCATAACAATATGGTATTTATTTTTATCTATATTTTTTTCAGGAGCAGATTCTGCCAATTTTTTGTGTATCACGACACCCTGACTAAGAAAATTCCTTCATTAAATACCTTCAGTCGTTCGCAACTTGATATTGTGTAACTCTGGTTTATGTATGGTTTATACTTAAGGGGACCACACCCTGCCTATCTAACCCATGTTAATTTAGGCAAGTATTTGACCCATTTCTGAAAAAAACTATTTGATGCAGGACCTTAATATTTTTACTGTATGTTACATGATGCTAATAGAGTCAACTGTACTAAAATCTACTTTATCCATTTTATAGTTTTTAAGAAATACTTTTTTAAATTTATGAACAAAAAATATTAAGTTTTTTCAGCAGAAAATATTTTTTGTGAACTTCCTAACGGGGGAATATTAATAAGTGTAGTACCAGAGGCGGCTTTTTATGTTATGCAGAATCTCTGAAAATTTCATTCATTTATCTATGATAGTTTCTGATTAATTTGCGGGATATTGACGTTAAAGAAAAAATTTTGAAATTTGCTACTTACAGTTAATTAAAACTGTCCTGCTGCATATGATGGCCCTGCTTTGGCCTCTAGCAGGTATTCCATCTCCTTTTTCACCTTCCTGGATGTTTGTCTTGCTTTCTTGGCAATATTAGACGCAGACCTCTCTGCATCGGCTATCCTCATTTTATCGCAATGTTGCAGGCCAGTGATCATATTTTCACCAGGATTAATAAACATATTTTTCAGTACCCAACACTTTCCAGTATTACCACAACTGAATGTAGTAACAACATCATGAACTATTAGTTTGATTGTATGCATTCCTACAAATACAGTGTTGCGAAGGCGGTTCCAAATTATGCTGTTGAAACATTCATTTGGGTTCTGTGTCTGCCCATGCAGACATTTCCTTAGAAGGTCAGGATGAGCCAGACCTCTGAAAATAGGTTTAATTGCTGTAATAACAGCAGCAGGAAGAGAATGCTCGTGAGAATAAGATTCTCCAGTTGCCTCAGCCCTGTTGTATTTGCACCACGAATTTTCTCCTGATGGATACAATCCATGACATGGATTATCATCAGTAGAGGACTTATGGAAAAATATGGTCCAAACATCTCTCTTCATTGCTTCCAGATTTTCTTTATTTCTCCTAACTGCATGCCCATAGGATACCTGCAAGTTTTCTAATACAGTTTTTGTTATCCGACCCTGTCCGGTCAACAATTTTCCATCATCTAATAGTTTCCCTCTCGTATCAACAGTTACTTTTCTCAGCCTTGTCCCCAAACATTTATGAATATGTCCTACACATTCTGTTTTGCTAATAATTGCATCTTCATATGGCTTAGAGTTCACCACATTCTTGTATGCCTTATTGTCACCGTAGACCAAATATTTGGTGTACCGTACGTCTCTTGTTTCTACGGAGCGATGAAATATTTGTCGTACTCCATGAACTTCCATACCACCACTTGTTCCTCTAAAATTAGCCACACAGTTGTCTTCTTTATGTTCATTGACTTTACAATATTTGCAATATTTAGACATTATCTCCAGATCTAACACTTTACCGATGTCTACACTGGTGGCAGTTACTACTCCATTCAAAGAAGTATGTCCTCTTTTCTGCCAACTTCCATCAAGTGCAACTGCAATATCCGAATATCCATCATTTTCTTCCACAGCTTCCCTAGCAGCCAGTTTCATGCTTTCCTCACTGACTTCACATACAGCTTTCTCTAATATTGCAGTCAGTTTTTCAAATTTATTTGGTGGTTGATGTAAGTTCATCACTGAACAAAATGTTCTCCCAGCAGCCATGTCCTTGTCAACGGATCGTAGGGCATACACTAATTTAGTATTGGTTTCATAAGGGCCACTTGCATCTTGTTTTGAAGAACACATAAATGAAATCACAGCTGAGCATTTAGTGCAAATTAAATCCAAAGCAAATGCGAGGCCTTTTCTCCCACTGGCACTCTCACAAATTTTCATACTCTGTGACTCACCATACTGTCTGCGCAGTACAAATTTAGAAATTACATCTGCTAATATTCTCAAATTTATAATAATGTTACTGCACCCCTTGTCACTTACAGTAAATTCGATGTAACTCTCGTGAAGTGGTGAGAGTTTCTTTGATGATACACTTGTTGAAGAATTACAATTAGAAACATCGTTGCCAGGCGACATAACCTCTTGTACAGAAAGCTTTCTAAATTTGTTTCCTCTAAATTGTCGTTTCTTGAAAATGCCTTTACGTTTAGTCATCTTCAATAAACACAACAAAACACACGTAAACGAGCACTGCAAACGTAAGTATAACAACTACTCGCAGTCACACTTGTACAAAACTAACCGCGTGTTTGAGTGTGTTGTTAAAATCAGCAGAAACAAAAGAATACCGACCGTTGCATTCCAAGGATAGCCAACACACTCGGGATTAAAGAAAAATCCCTAACGTGCAGTGTAGGGGATATACAGTTCTAAAATATATATGCAGAAAAGTGGGCGTGGCACACAAACACACGTAGTAGGAAAATGCTCTTTAAATGCTCGAAAAATTTTTTTCAGCAAAATCCTTTTCAGAGGAATTATCTATCGAAATATGACGAAAACCGAAAATCGATTTTTTCGCCCTGAACCACGGCATGATCCCCTTAAACGGAATGGTGTGTAAAGCAACTGTTATCTACAATGAAATGTAATATCAGTGGGTATTATATGAATCTTAGCAGTCATGTATGAACTACTGAACTATTAGAGTTGAAACTCCGGAAAAGTTCTTAATATGTCAAGTTCTCGTATGGCATGTTGCTATTTTGGTTCTTTTCACCGATCCTACATGTACAATTACTTACATATCCCACAAGGCACTATTCGGTGTTTGGTGGAGGGTACGTTATACCACATTTCTGTCCCACTCGCAAATGGAGCTGGGGAAAAACATCTATATGCCTCCATATAAGCCCTAATTTCTTTTATCTTGTGTTTGTGTTCCTTATGCGAAAAGTACGTTGGCAGCAGTAGCATCGTTCTACGGCCGATTCTCTAAATTTTCTCAACAGCGTTCCTCGAAAAGACCCTCGCCTCCCGGTCAATGATTCCCATTTCAGTTACCGAAGCGTTTTCGTGATACTTGCGTGTTGATCATAAATACTGGTAACACGTCTGGCTGCCCGCCTCTGAATTGCTTCGATGTCTTCCTTTAAACCGACCTCGTAGTGATCTCGAACATTCGAAAAGTACTTAACAGAATGTCACACTAGTGTTCTATGTGTTGTCTCCTCTGCAGATGAACCACACTTTCCTAAAATTCTCCAAATAAATCTAAGCCGACCATTCTCCTTCTCCTCAAAAATGATCACATATTCGTTCCATTTAATGTCGCTATGCAACATTACGCCCAGATATTTGGCTCTGAGCACTACGGGACTCAACATCTTAGGTCATAAGTCCCCTAGAACTTAGAACTACTTAAACCTAACTAACCTAAGGACATCACACACACCCATGCCCGAGGCAGGATTCGAACCTGCGACCGTAGCAGTCCCGCGGTTCCGGACTGCAGCGCCAGAACCGCACGGCCACCGCGGTCGGCCCAGATATTTAATCGACCTAACAGTATCAAGTAGCACACTCCTAATCCGTTATTAGAACATTACTGGATTGTTTTTCTCACTCATCTGTACTGACTTACACTTTCCTTAGATCTACAATTACCTGCCATTCATCACACCGACTAGAAATTTTGTCTAAGACATCTTGTACTCTCCTTCAATCACTCAACGACTACACTTTTCCGTACATCACAGCATCATCATCAAATAGCCGCGGATTGCTGCGAACACTCTGTGCCAGGTAATTTATGTACTATGAAATAACAGTGATCCTATCACACTTTCCTATCACATTGCCTTGGGCACTGCCGACGATACCGTTGTCTCTGATGAACACTCGCCTTCAAGGACAACGTACTGGATCCCGTTACTTTAGAAATTTTCTAACAACTCATATCTGGGAAACTATTTCGTATATTCCCACCTCCGTTTACAGTCTTCAGTGAGGCATCTTGTGAAATGCTTTTCAGAAATCTAGGAATATAAAAACCGTCTGTTGCCCCTTATCCATATTACGCAGAATATCGTGTGAGAAAAGGGCAAGCTGAGTTTTCCTCGAGCGACGTCTACTAAAACCGTGCTGATTTGGTCAGTACCTTATCCCTTTCATGGAACTTCATAATATTCGAACTGAGAATTTATTCAAGAATTCTGCACGAAATCGATGTGAAGGACATTGGTCTGTAATTCTGCGGGTCAGTTCTTTTATTCTTCTTATGTAGAGGAGTCATATGCGCTTTTTTCCAGTCGCTTGCAATTTTGTCCCGCGCAAGACATTCGTGATAAATGCAAGCTGAGTAAGGTACCAATTTGTTGAGTATTCATTAGATATCTGAACTGAGATTCTATACGGACCTGATGACTTATTTGTTTTCAACACTTTCAACTGATGTTCTATGCCAGGGATGTCAACTAATATGTCTTCCATCCGGGAGTCGGTGCGGTATATAAACAATGTTATGTATGTACGGTCCTCCTGTGTGAACGATTTCCGAAACGCGGAATTTAAAACTTCAGCTGTCCCTTTGCTTTCTTCTGCTCCCATGCCAGATTGGTGAACGAGTGACTACATGGAAGCCGTCGACCTGAGGACCTGAGTTTTTCGTGTTCTTGGCTAGATTCTTTGCTATGGTACGACGGTAGTAGTAGCTATATGCTTGCAAAAATTAGTAGAGATTCGTTCGTCTGTAAGAAGTTACACACGAACGAATCTCTACTAATTTTTGCCTATCGTCATCTGCGCAGTCTCTTTAGACCAAAGAATGCAATAGTTTGCAACACGTTTAAAATTTTCCCATAATTCCCATACTTCCATCATTCTGGAACTAAATTCTGTCCATTCATTGCCCAAGTGAGATGCTAGCAACTGTTTATCCGATCCTTCTAGCAAAAGTACTCTCCTGGCCTACTTGATCAATTTGTTAATTTTAGTGGTCAACGTCGCCATTATGACCTTGAGATCTTTAACCCTGTCTCTATACTGACACCATCAATAAAATCAGGCCTGATTGTAGCTACAAGATCTAAAATACTTCCACTGTGTGTGCGCTATCGAAGTAACTGTTCAGGACATTTTTCGAAAAGCGTGTTCAAAGTGCCTCACAATTACCTGCAGTGAATCTAAAGGCGTCCCAATCTATTAATCGTAGGTTAAAGTAGCCTCCAACTAACACTGCATGAGTTGTGTGTTTCCACACCACTGAGCGTACGCTTTCTTTGAATGACTCTTAGCACTGTCACGGTGGAATCGGGTAGCCGGTGGAAACGTTCAACAGTTAACGTGATTTCACAGGGACCTGTTACGCTCTACGACTTCACAGTCCCACTCAAAATCAGCCTAATTACAGACAATAGTTTGGTCGACTGCAATGAACATTACTCCTCCTATTGCGTCTAATCTGTCTTTCTGATATACGTTCGATGCCTCGCTATGTATTTCAGAGCTGTCTGTTTCGAGTTTCAGCGAGCTCTCGGTCCCAAGAATAAATTAAACGTGACAAATTTTCCGGAGAACAAAAAATTCTGGAACTTTGTTACGAATAGTTCCACAGTTTACTGACAAAATTTCGACAGTCGAAGTGCGTTTACTGTGAACGCGGTCTGATTTCGCTATCTGCGTGCCGATTACCGAGTGTTCGTCAGAGTACCTCAAACTACTGCTTAGAGTAAAAAGACCCATGTGCACTCCATAAGTACTCTGTTACCCGAGTAGCTGCTTCCTTTGTGTACGACACCCCAAACCTATAAAGGGAAGTCATGCAACTCACCACCTAATAACGCAGGTCCAGAAATCTGCAGCCAAGACCGTCACATCTACATCTACAACTACATCTACATGGTTACTCTTCAATTCACACTCAAGTGCCTGGCAGAGGGTTCATCGAAACATTTTCATGCTACTGCTCTACCATTCCACTCTCGAATGGCGCGTGGGAAAAAGGAACGCCTAAATCTTTCCGTTCGAGCTCTTATTTCTTTTATTTTGTTATGGAGATCATTTCTCTCTACGTAGGTGGCTGTCAACAAAATATTTTCACATTTGGAAGAGAGTGTTGGTGATTGAAATTTCGTAAATAGATCTCGCCGCAAAGAAAACCGCCTTTGTTTCAGTGACTGCCACCCCAACTCGCATATCATATCAGTGACACTCTCACCCCTATTGCGCGATAACACGAAACGAGCTGCCCTTCTTTGAATTTTTTCGATGTCCTCCGTCAGTCTTACCTGGTAAGGATCCCATACCGCGGAGGACGGAAAAGTGTAATGTGGGCTGTCTCTTTAGTGGGTTGGTCGCATCTTCTAACTGTTCTGCCAACAAAGTTCAGTCAGTGTCTCGCCTTCCCCACAATATTATCTATGTGGTCTTTCCAATTTAAGTTGCTCTTAATTGTAATTCCTAAGTATTTAGTCGAATTGACAGCCCCCAGATTTGTGAGATTTATCGTATACCCAAAATTTATCGGATTTCTTTTAGTGCCCATGTGGATGACCTCGCACTTTTCTTTGTTTAGTGCCAATTGCCACTTTTCGCACCAAACAGAAATTCTCTCTAGATCATTTTGTAATTGGGATTGATCGTCTAATGATTTTACTAGACGGTAAATTACAGCGTCATCTACAAACAATCTAAGGGGGTTGCTCAGATTGTCACCTAGATCACTTATGTAAATCAGGAACAGCAGAGGGCCTATGACACTACCTTGCGGAACGCCAGATATCACTTTTGTTCTACTCCATGATTTACCGTCTATTACTACGAACTGTGACCTCTCTTTGATGAAATCACGAATCCAGTCACACAAATGAGACGATACTCCATATGCACGCAATTTGATTAATAGTCGCTTGTTAGGAACGGTATGAAAAGCCTTCTGGAAATCTAGGAATATGGAATCGATCTGAGATCCCTTGTCGACAGCACTCATTACTTCATGCGAATAAAGAGCTAGCTGTGTTGCTCAAGAACGATATTTTCTGAATCCGCGTTGGTTATGTATCAATAAGTCATTTCCTTTAAGGTGATTCATAATCTTCGAGTACAGTATATGCTGCAAAATCCTACTGCAAACTGAGGTCAGTGATATGGGTCTATAATTCAATAGGTTACTCCTATTTCCTTTCTTGAATACTGGTGTGACCTGTGCTACTTTCCCGTCTTTAGGAACAGGCCTTTCGTCAAATGAACAGTTGTATACGATTGCTAAAAAAGGCGCTATCGTGTCTGCATACTCTGAAAGGAACTTGAGTGGTATACCATCCGGACCGGAAGACTTGCCTTTCTTAAGTGATTTGAGTTGTTTCGCAACAACCTAAGATATCTACTTTTATGCCACCCACGCTAACAGCTGTTCTGGTTTCGAATTCTAGAATATTTACTTCTCCTTTTTTCATGAAAGAATTACGGAAAACTGTATTTAGTACTCCGCTTTATTGGCACCATCATCGGTAACATTTCCATCGCTATCGCGCAGTGACGGCATTGACTGTTTTATGTTTACATACGACAAGAATCTCTTTTGCTTTTCTACCATATTTTGAGACAGTGTTTCATTGTGGAAACTATTAAAAGCATCTAGCATCAACGTCTGCACACTAAATTTCGAGCTCCGTGAAACTTAGCCAGTCTTAGGGATTTTGCGTTCTTCTGAATTTGGCATGCTTTTTTCGTTGCTTCTGCAACGGTGTTCGGACGCGTTTCGTGTACCATGGTGGATCAGTCCCGTCTCTTACTAATTTATGCAGTATGAACCTATCTATTGCTGTCGATACTGTATCTCTGAATTTCAGCCATTTCTGGTCTACACTTACATAATTAGCTTGGAAAGAATGGAGACTCTCTCTTAGGAAGGCATCAAGCGTATTTTTATCTGCTGTTTCAAATAGATATATATTGCGTTTATTTTTAGTGGTTTTGGTTGATATGGTTTTGAGCCTCGCTACAGTGACCTTTTGTGTTCAGTAATCCCTGTATCCGTCATGAGGCTCTCTATTAGATCAGGATTATTTGTGGCTAAGAAGTGAAGTGTGTTTTCGCAACCATTTACAATTCGTGTGGGCTCATGAACTAATTGAGTTGACGAAACTCGGCTCCAGACCAAAGAACCCCTATCAATTCTGGGAACAATGCTGCAAAAA
Source organism: Schistocerca americana (assembly GCF_021461395.2). Lineage (NCBI taxonomy): Eukaryota > Metazoa > Arthropoda > Insecta > Orthoptera > Acrididae > Schistocerca > Schistocerca americana. Next base: position 494,204,841 of record NC_060124.1, on the reverse strand, counting down.
ATGCGAGCTCTGCTTGTACCCTGTGTGCGAGGCCATCACTATTCGCCATTGCCCCAGCGCCCCGTATGAATGGCGGATGATTTCAGAACCCAAGCATTAGGTATCACTGATGTCGACATGAGCCACAACTTGCAGACGACTGCACCCTGAACGTTCGATTGCCGCAGGCAAGGCCTCCAACACATCTCGAATGACCCCCCAACCCCCATCCCGCAGACATCCTCAGTGCATATTGACTTTCTTTCTGGCCCTGAACACTATTTCGCTAAAGGGTTCCATAACGCGCCTAATAGACGCCTTCCCCCGTGTGCCTACTCGGACACTGCTGAAGAAGCAGCCACCTGTCGACTCACAAGATGAATGGCCGACGCCAGAAGACCAACCTCCACATTGGCCCTCCACCTCGAGCAACTCAAACATGTTACCAACGTTCAGTCAGCCTGCAGTGTGAGTGGACGGGCCCTCCCCCCCCCCCTCCCCCCCCCCCCCCCTCATGTCTAGTCCATCGGAAGGTGCCTCGGAAGTAGAGCACGTCGGCGAAAAAAGCAACATCTGATGTGTCCCAGGCAGCGCTTCTGATGCTCCGTCAGCACTACACCCTGAGGCAGCAGCCTGAAAGTGGCTGACAGTAAACAGAATCGTATCCACCTCTTCGTGAACTGCGTTTAGCCCCTCCAGTCTCCGCACATAACATCCACATACCCTGTACGTCGCAGGAATTCCAAGAAAACAGAGAAAAAAGCTAAATACGTAACTTGCTGCTCTGCGAATGTTTACTAGGAGACAGTTGGAACCAGACAGACTGGACTGAAACGAATGGCTGCTGGCTCTTCAAAACAAACAATTCAATAAAATCTGCGCTACAGAGTGCCTGAATTTGCACTCTCAAGAGATAAAACGTAAGATTACAGCTCTTAGTCTGGCCCCGATAGCTGAGTGGTCAGCGTGACGGGATGTCAATCCTAAGGTCCCGGGTTCGATTCCCGGCTGGGTTGGAGATTTTCTCCGCTCAGTGACTGGGTGTTGTGTTGTCCCAGTCATCATCATTTCATCCCCATCGACGCACAGGTCGCCGAAGTGGCGTCAAATCGAAAGACCTGCACCAGGCGAACGGTCTACCCGACGGGAGGCCTTCGCCACACGACATTTCATTTCATACACCTCTTAAATTGCGAACACGCTCGGAATTGATGATATACACAATTAAGAAAACACATAAAAAGCTAAATACACAACTTGCTGTCCTGTAGGTGCGTAGAGGGCCATTTACATGACTTCAGTGCTTACTTTCGAAAAAGTAAGCAATGAACAACGCAGAGCCATCGTGTAAGAACTCACATTCATCAGGCGGCATTCTACTGATTGTGTTGTTCTCAAGATTTTCGCAGTCGATGCTTGGTTTTGGCTGTCTCATATCCAAAATGTTTCAAAAATCTTCATCCTGTTTCACAAGATTTCTGCACGATGAAGATAGAAGTGAATTTTAGTTTGTTTGTACTGGTATACTTGTATTATTCTCAAAAGAAACATCAAATTTCACAAGGATATATATTTTACATGCATGCAAATACAACCTTGGGATACGTTTTAGAATTAATTTTGGTATCTCATTTTCATTTGCTTTTCACAAATAGTCAATGTAGCAGTAACACGAGTCGAATAACACATGCAAATAATTATTCCCAGGTGGTAAAACAACAAACACTTTATTTCTAACACGAAAAATGGATGTAATTCACAAATGTCTGCAGGGAAGCTATTTTCGAGCACGTTAGATTATTCATTTTTTAATAATCTGTGCCTTTCTTCGAGCCTCATTCCTTCTGATCTTCCTTCTACTGTTTCTTCAGCGATTTTGATCGTTCGTTTGATTTTGATTCTGACTTGGAACCTCTCTTTCTTGTCTTTGGTTACTTTTTACGTATTTATCGCAGGGTTATCTCTGAGCATATTTTCTGTGATTTGGAAATACGTTAAGTACTTTTTCCTTTCCTTGAAACAAATTGGTTTGTTGTGGACGTAGTCAAAAAATTTGGATAGGTATATTTTTGAATCCAGGCTTTCTCGGCGAATCTCGATGATAAAATCTTCTCGGGTTGACAGCCGAGTCAATGCCTGTTCTCCAGCTGGAGAACAACGTATTGACCCGACTGTGAACCCGAGAAGATTTTATCGTCAGGGCTATTTGGGTTTATTCTGAGAATGTGTCCGTAGAAATCAGTTCTTCTTTCTCTCGTTGCGTCTGACATTTTTTTCGGTTATTTGGCGAAGGGTTTCATATTTTGTGATATGAATTGTTTGCTGTTTTGGAATATGGGGTATCTGGTTTTTCATAGTACCCGTCTTTCATGTCAAGGGTTTTAACTCGGCTACGGATGGTGTGGGTAGTGTTTCGGCTGTATACAGAATTTCCGGGGTCATCACCATGAGAGAGAATTTACGCTTTGTTTTTTGCTATAGTGGAAGGCCTGTTCAACTTTATTTCTTCTAGATTGGACTGCATTTCTCTCGAAGGCATTCCAGTTGATCCATTCATCAAGATATTTGAACTCTTTTTAAGATATTTTTTGCTCCGACACTTTAAAATTTTTCTATGGGTTTTTACGATTTTTATGGTCTTTTGGAAGGACGTTTTGAGACCTGCTTGATTTTGTAGTTTGAGGATCTGTTCTTTGGCTTCTACTCATGTCTCAGCAAGTAGTGTCATATGATCTGCAAAAGATAGGCAGATCACTTCGATGCCATTATTTTTTGTTCTTAGTTGGATTCCGTAATGGATCTTCGAGTTTCACTCTCTGATTTCTTAGGCGCAGTTAAGTAGCAATGTAGCAGTCTGTTTTGATGTGGTATAGAGCTTTTATCTTAAAAGGATCAGGGAGCTTTAAGATGGTTTGTGGATTTACTGTCTAGTTTTAGTTCTTTTAGTACAGAAATGAAGGTTTCCCTATATATTGAGTCATACGCCTTCTCGAAGTCCGATATATTATTATTTTCCTCTTGATTCTTAGTACGCCATAAGATTCTGGAGGTTTAGAAAGCTCTTTCTTCCCCAGAAACCGCTTGCTTTTTGATGGACTGGTTGGAGTTCTGTTCAGTATAGTGATCCTTTAGAGGATACCTTGTATGGTACGTCTAGGAGTGAGTTCTTCTCTATAGCCTTTGGGGTCTTTTATTGACCCTATCCTCAGGAGTGTGGATGAGGGTCATTTTCCATTCATCTTTCAGCTACATAAATTTGTTCAAAAATCTTTTGGCGATCCTCTATGGTACTTTTGTTGACATTTTTCTAAAGTTCGGTAGTGATTTGGTTCCTCTCTAGGCCTTAATGTTCTTGAGACTCGGTATAATTGATAGTAGTTCTTCGATGGTTGGTGGTTCTCAGTTAGAGTTGGTTGTTGTTGAGGCGCTGAAGTCCATTGTTTCGTAAAATTTTTTTTGTTTATTTCACATTCATGACACATTCTTTACCGGTTCTGGCCATGCAGTGACCATCTTCAGATTCTAAAACGAAACAATGTAGAATTTGAAGCTGTTCGACGATGTTACCAATATTGTGACGCTCCTCTTGTATATGTAAGCCTAGCCCCATCTTATTACTGGGTATGTGTGATATTTAAACCCTAATTCAAAGGACCTGCCTGTCTGTCCGATATAGCTTTTTTCGCAGTCATGACATGATATTTCGTAGACCCCCGATTTACTATATTTATTACTTTTCGTGACAAATTATGACGCACTAGTCTTTTTAAATTCTCTGGAGTCCTAAATGCAATTTTAACCCCGTTTCTTCGGAATATATGTTCGATTTTGTCTCTTATTTTGCCTATATATTTCATAGTGGCGTACTTATACTTTTCTGATGTCGGTTTTACCTGCTGTTTCTCGCTCCTTTTTATCTTCTTTTTAATTTTTCTATGTATGGAGTTACTACATCTGGGTCATAAACATTTCCAAGGGCGACCTGTCTTAATATGTCAAGTTCTTTTTTCACTTCAATTTGACATAATGGAAGACTTAATATTCTGAGTAACATTGAATAAAAATATGCATGTTTCTGACGTAGTGGGTCATTGGAGTGGGCATTGATAATCACATCCGTACAAGTTGGTTTCCTAAATAATTGGAACGCACGCCTACCATATTCGTTATGAATCGTCAGATCTAGGAAATTTATCTTCTTGGCTACTTCAATTTCTGTCGTGAATTTTATTTTGGAATGCATATTGCTTAACTACTGTCCCACATCTTTTATTTGCGTTTTACTACCTCTATAAAGAATAATAGAGTCATCGACATTTCTTCTATAATATACTATATTCGTCAGAATCTCTAGATTCGTCTCGAAGAAAGTCTTTTCTAGCTGGTTAATAAAAATGTCTAATATTGTTCTTGTTAAGCAGTTTCCCATAGCGACCGAGCGAGGTGGCGCAGTGGTTAGCACACTGGACTCGCATTCGGGAGGACGACGGTTCAATCCCGTCTCCGGCCATCCTGATTTAGGATTTCCGTGATTTCCCTAAATCGCTTTAGGCAAATGCCGGGATGGTTCCTTTGAAAGGGCACGGCCGGTTTCCTTCCCCATCCTTCCCTCACCCGAGCTTGCGCTCCGTCTCTAATGACCTCGTTGTCGACGGGACGTTAAACAGTAATCTCCTCCTCCTCCTCCTTTCCCATAGCGAGTCCATCGCCTTGGCTGTAACATTTATTGTCAAATAGAAACTCCTCAGTGAACAGAATGAATTTGCAACAGACGCATACTTCAACATTTACGACGATCTGTTCAGCTGACCGAATCGTTTTTACCACAAACGTGCTTCAGCTGAGGATGGAGCCTTCCGGCGGTCGAGTACTGCACTGTCTAGTGCGGGCCGCAGCAGACGTCAACAACCTCTAAGGCGGAGGGGCGTGCCAGCCACCTGTAGCAGAGCTCTACACTCCTCCTGCTGCCCGTGTCGTCCCTGCCGTACTAATAGACAACGGCATAAACAGGCAATAGCCGGAAATACAGCGCCGTCGGGTGTCAGAAATACACTCTACAAGTGCCACCAATATTTTCATCTATAGCAATATTTTCTCCTTGTTCTGAAATTGTATTTTTACTGATTTAACGCTCTGTTCTGTAATTTTGAATTTTGTACACAATTGACCTAAATATTAATAGTAAATTTGTCATGTTTTAGGCTTTTCAAAAATAAAGACTATCCTATAGAGGACGTGCGCATCTAGCGCAAAGTTGGTGAATAAAATCTAACAAATTTTATATCTATATAAGACCGGTGTTCTACAATTTTCTAGCTAGTCTGACTGCGCATAAACCTGTGTTCAGTGTATGCCACCTTTAGGTATGAACTACATATATTTCGCATAAATTCAGTTAGATTACTAATAAGCCAGGTTAAATATTGCACTTATTTTTAGGTTTTAATATAAATTTCCTTTTGTATTGTTTTAGCAACTGAAGATGGTCATTGTATCTCCGAAACCGGTAATGATTCTGTCATAAGAATGTGATTGCGTCTGTAAATAAACTTCATTGACAAAATATCGTTTTTTCCAATCTCCATTGTTTACATTGGTTTCTCACTGTTGATAAAGTTTCTAGACTATTCTGCTTTGCGGTTATCACTCTTGTTTTCGACACTATTTCCAGTTTTACCTTGGAGTTTCTATCTTCATTCATAAAACAGATATAGCGACATCGGACGGGTCTTTGTGAAACGTTATTTGTAAATTCTGCTGCAAACCATACTTATGGGCCGGGTGAGTGGAGAACGAGCCTTCCTTCTGGCAACAGGTATCAACAACTAGAGCACACCAATGACTATTAATATAAGTAACACGCATGTCGTTCCTTCGAATCGCAGAATTTCTACTAGTATTCCTTCAAATCAATGGAATGGAGATATTAATCCGCTTGCGGTCACACGTCACATTAAATATAGTCAGGGAGCCTACTTTCTGATCTAGGAACAGAGCAGTGTTAGAAATTTCAGCTCCTTCCTCCCCACCCCCCTTCCCCCCTGGGATATGCACTTTCTCACGTAGGACACGCAGGCAGCGCACGAGCGGGGAACCACGTTTGCTGTAATGAACTAGTTGATTTGGATAATTTTAAAATTGGGACAAGCACATCTGCAATAGTTACTCGTGACTGCTTGACAGTTCATACAGCAAACAGTTTTTTTTAAAAGACACACGTGTTAAAACTATTAATATAAAACTGACTGAAATACCCACTGGTCTGCGTAGGTGTATTTGTTCAGATCACTTATAAACCTACACAACCGGTTTCGCAACTTTTAAGTTGCATCATCTGGTGCACATATAAATGATATGTCATACATTGCAGAATGCCGCAGAGTAACAGTTGACGTGGCTAGTAAAGTTTTCAGCCCTCCTCAATTGATAAAAAACCATCGTCAATTGTTAAAAAGATCATCGTCTACTGACAAAAAGACCATCGTCAATGATGAATGTCGTGTCTCTGTTAAGTCGCGATCTGTACATTCACCGATTAAAATATGAATGAATTTTCTATTTATAGGATTATTGAAGGGCGATCTCCTTTAATTGTTAAAAATCATTCAAAAGCCAAGAAACGCAATTTTTTTGTTATTCAAGACAACGGGTTTCAACAGTCTTAGCTGTCATATTCAGGTCTTAAACTTTTTTTTTCTAGTCAACACAGCACCTTGTCCAAAAGGCCCTGTCGGCTGGGTGGTACATTGATCGTGACCGGGTCAAATATCTCACGAAATAAGCGTCAAACGAAAAAACTACAAAGCACGAAACTTGTCTAGCTTGAAGGAGGAAACCAGATGGCGCTATGGTTGGCCCGCTAGATGGTGCTGCCATAGGTCAAACGGATATCAACTGCGTTTTTTTAAATAGGAAGCCCCACTTTTTATTACATATTCGTGTAGTACGTAAAGAAATATGAATGCTTTAGTTGGACCACTTTTATCGCTTTGTGATAGATGGCGCTGTAATAGTCACAAACATATGGCTCACAATTTTAGACGAACAGTTGGTAATAGGTAGTTTTCTTAAATTAAGATACAGAACGTAGGTACGTTTGAACATTTTATTTCGGTTGTTCCAATGTGATACATGTACCTTTGTGAACTTATCATTTCTGAGAACGCATGCTGTTACAGCGTGAATACCTGTAAATATCACATTAATGCAATAAATGCTCAAAATGATGTCCGTCAACCTCAATGCATTTCGCAATACGTGTAACGACATTCCTCTCAACAGCGAGTAGTTCGCCTTCCGTAATGTTCGCACATGCATTGACAATGCGCTGATGCATGTTGTAAGGCGTTGTCGGTGGATCGCGATAGCAAATATCCTTCAACTTTCTGCACAGAAGGAAATCCGGGGACGTCATATCTGGTGAACTTGAGGGCCGTGGTATCGTACTTCGAAGACCAATCCACCTGTCATGAAATATGCCATTCAATACCGCTTCAATCGCACGCGAATTGTGTGCCGGACATTCATCATGTTGGAAGTACATCGCCATTCTGTCATGCAGTGAAACATCTTGTAGTAACATCGGTAGAACATTACGTAGGAAATCAAAATACATTGCACCATTTAGACTGCCATCGATAAAATGGGGGAGGGGGGAGGGGGCTCAATTATCCTTCCTCCCATAATGCCGCACCATACATTAACCGGCCAAGGTAGCTGGTGTTCCACTTGTCGCAGCCATCGTGAATTTTCCGTTGCCCAATAGTGCGTATTATGCCGGTTTACGTTACCGCTGTTGGTGAATGATGCTTCGTTGCTAAATAGAGCGGGTGCAAAGCATCTGTCATCGTCCCGTAATTTCTCTGGTGCCTAGTGGCAGAACTGTACACGACGTTCAAAGTCGTCGCCATGCAATTCCTGGTGCATAGAACTGTGGTACGGGTGCAATCGATGTTGATGTAGCATTCTCAATACCGACGTTTTTGAGATTCCCGATTCTCGCGCAATTTTTCTGGTACTGATGTGCGGATTTGCCGCGACAGCAGCTAAAACACCTACTTGGGCATCATCATTTGTTGCAGGTCGTGGTTGACGCTTCACAGCCGGCCGGAGTGGCCGAGCGGTTCTAGGCGCAACAGTCTGGAACCACGCGACCGCTACGGTCGCAGGTTCGAATCCGGCTTCGGGCATGGATGTGTGTGATGTCCTTAGGTTAGTTAGGTTTAAGTAGTTCAAAGTTCTAGGGGGCTGATGACCACAGAAGTTAAGTCCCATAGTGCTCACAGCCATTTGAACCATTTTTTGAAGCTTCACATGTGGCTGAACACTTCCTGTTTCCTTAAATAACGTAAATATCCGGCGAACGGTCCGGACACTTGGATAATGTCGTCCAGGATACCGAGCAGCATACATAGCACACGCCCGTTGGGCGTTTTGATCACGATAGCCATACACCAACACGATGTAGGTCTTTTCCGCAATTGGTAAACGGTCCATTTTAACACGGGTGATGTATCACGAACCAAATACCGTCCGCACTGGCGGAATGTTACGTGACACCACGTACTTATACGTTTGTGACTATTACAGCGCCATCTATCACAAAGCGAAAAAAGAGATTTCTTTACGTACTACACGAATATTTAATAAAAAAATGGGGTTCCTATTTAAAAAAACGCAGTTGATATCCGTTTGACCTATGGCAGCGTCATCTAGCGGGACAACTATAGCGCCATTTGGTTTCCCCCTTCAAGCTAGACAAGTTTCGTTCTTTGTAGTTTTTCTCGTCTGACGCCTATTTCGTGAGATATTTGGCCCGGTGACTATCAATGGACCACCCTGTATATACAGGGTTATTACAAATGATTGAAGCGATTTCATAAATACACTGTAGCTCCATTCATTGACATATGGTCACGACACACTACAGATACGTAGAAAAACTCATAAAGTTTTGTTCGGCTGAAGCCGCACTTCAGGTTTCTGCCGCCAGAGCGCTCGAGAGCGCAGTGAGACAAAATGGCGACAGGAGCCGAGAAAGCGTAGGTCGTGCTTGAAATGCACTCACATCAGTCAGTCATAACAACGACACTTCAGGACGAAGTTCAACAAAGATCCACCACCTGCTAACTTCATTCGGCAATGGTATGCGCAGTTTAAAGCTTCTGGATGCCTCTGTAAGGGGAAATCAACGGGTCGGCCTGCAGTGAGCGAAGAAACGGTTGAACGCGTGCGGGCAAGTTTCACGCGTAGCCCGCGGAAGTCGACGAATAAAGCAAGCAGGGAGCTAAACGTACCACAGCCGACGGTTTGGAAAATCTTACGGAAAAGGCTAAATCAGAAGCCTTACCGTTTACAATTGCTACAAGCCCTGACACCCGATGACAAAGTCAAACGCTTTGAATTTTCGGCGCGGTTGCTATAGCTCATGGAAGAGGATGCGTTCAGTGCGAAACTTGTTTTCAGTGATGAAGCAACATTTTTTCTTAATGGTGAAGTGAACAGATACAATGTGCGAATCTGGGCGGTAGAGAATCCTCACGCATTCGTGCAGCAAATTCGCAATTCACCAAAAGTTAACATGTTTTGTGCATCTCATAGTTTAAAGTTTACGGCCCCTTTTTATTCTGCAAAAAAAAACGTTATAGGACACGTGTATCCGGACATGCTGGAAAATTGGCTCATGCCACAACCGGAGACCGACAGCGCCGACTTCATCTTTCAACAGGATGGTGCTCCACCGCACTTCCATCAGGATGTTCGGCATTTCTTAAACAGGAGATTGGAAAACCGATGGATCGGTCGTGGTGGAGATCATGGTCAGCAATTCATGTCATGGCATCCACGCTCTCCCGACTTAACCCTATGCGATTTCTTTCTGTGGGGTTATGTGAAAGATTCAGTGTTTAAACCTCCTCTACCAAGAAACGTGCCAGAACTGCGAGCTCGCATCAACGATGCTTTCGAACTCATTGATGGGGACATGCTGCGCCGAGTGTGGGAGGAACTTGATTATCGGCTTGATGTGTGCCGAATCACTAAAGGGGCACGTATCAAACATTTGTGAATGCCTAAAAAAACTTTTTGAGTTTTTGTATGAGTGTGCAAAGCATTGTAAAACTATCTCAAATAATAAAGTTATTGTAGAGCTGTGAAATCGCTTCAATCATTTGTAGTAACCCTGTACATATTGCTCACAGATGCTTGTTCCATGATACAAATACATACACAATAGAACATCTGTCTACGTATGCTGAACACATACTAAACAGTGCAAATCCACTAAAAAAGTTTTGTAAGACCTGAAGATGACACTTAAGACTGTTGAAACGGGTTTGTGCGATCTTGGCTTTTCAATGCTTTTTAACAGTTAAATAGATCGCCCCTCAGTATTCTCTCAGTGAGGAGATTCAACCATATTGTAATCGGAGAGTGTGAGCAGTCACACGGAATGCTGCAGTGAGTCCGCTGCTTGTTCTCGGATAGCAGGCGCAGATGTAAGGGGCTTTAGCTGTGCTTGGCGCGCAGTGTTCCGATCCTCCCTTCTGGTGGTCACACGTGGTCGACCGCAACTTGACGAAGAGCACGCCTTGCCTCTGGTTCCCGTACTGTCCGACATCAATCCACAATCACATCCCAAGGGCTCAGAAATTTGAATACTGAGCGAGTCGATCAGCCGGACAAATGGAGACCAATGATCAGGCCCTTTTCAAGCTGAGTGATGTTTGACAGTATTCCCTCACATGAGTGCGCGGCATCTCCGTGTCTTGCACAGCGATCACCCAGCGTCTGACGCTGTTCACTCTCCTTAGATACCGAGTCCGCCAGAAAAAATGTGTACCCTCTTTGTCAGGCTCTATCGAGGTACCCATGTTGTCGTTAGATTTGAGTTACAGGTGTGGCTCAACAAATGCTAGTACATTCGTCTCGGTATTGAGGAAACAAGAAGGCTGTAGCACGTTTGACATTCGAGCGACGAAAAATTGTGAAGTGATTTTTCAAGTTTGTTAATGCCACTGAAGTGGAATGTCAATCGAGGCGGGAGTCTGAAACAGAAGCGCCAACCCGCCTAACAATTGAACTCATCATTGACAAGTTTGAATTGCATGGGACGATTTGTGATATTCACAAAGGAAGATCAGGAAGACAGCGTACAGCTACAAGCCTTGCTTCGTCGGCTGTCGTGTCGGAAACGTTTGTTAATTCTCCACAGAACCCTGTGACGCAATGTGCACGTTAGCAGTACCAGTGTACGAAGTATTTTGAAAGCTGCGAAGTGGGAAGTTTACATTCCGCGATTACTGCACGCGATTAATGATGACGATCCTGATCGCCGAATGCTATTTTAAGAATGGTATCAGTAAATGGTAACTGATGACGAACAATTTGTGATGAAGGTAGTGTGGAGTGACGAGACACGACTTGAACTAAATGAACCGTGAATCGGCATGCCAGTGTCTACTGGGCACCGGAAAACCCGCATGTTTTTGTGGATAAAGCGGTCAGTCTACCAGGGGTTCATGTGTGGTGGCTTAGTAGGACCCTTTTTCTTTGATGCTACTGTCTCTGGAGAAGTGTTCATGGAAATGTTACACACATCAATTTTGCCAGGTGTACGTGCGCTTTATGGAGCTGATGAAGATGTCCTCTACCAACAGGACGAGGCGCCATCGCGCCACCACCTAGCCGTACGAGCTTTCCTGAATGACAATTCTCCGGAGGATTGGATTGGACGAAGAGGGCCCATTGACTTCCCTCCACGGTCGCCAGAACTAACACCTAAGGACGTTTACTTGCAGGGAACTGTGAAAGATAACGTCTATCGACGTAAACCATGATCGCTGGAGGAACTTCGGCAGGAGATTGCAGCGACATGTGCAACGATTTCCACTGTAACATTGGCTGACGTAGTTGGGGCTACCGCTCGTCGTTCTGTTATGTGTATAGCCGCCAGCGATGAACATTTTGAACATTTGAAGTAACCATGTGCTAAACTGAAGGTTGTATAACAGGTGTGATCAATTATTAAATTTAAAATAAACACTTAAGTAATACTTTTCGTTCCTTAAAGTGTGTATACATTTCTCTGGCGGACTCTTACGCCCCAGTAAGCATGGTAGCAAGACTGAACACGAACAATATCAATGCGCTCTAGTGGCCGTTCTACCGTTCTCCTCCTCACAGAAAATTCCACTATCATCATTTACATATGCGCCGATGGTGAAAGCGTGTAAAAAGCTACAATGACTTCCAACCATGTCTTCCGGGCCTCAGCGTTCTCTCTCTGGTTCTCTCTCTCTCTCTTTTCTTTTTCTTTCTTTTTTCTTTAAAAACCTTTCGGGCAGACACTATCTTCGAAGCAGTCCACCGGTTAAGATCTACCCGATTTCCGTACGGAGTTAAGCTACAGTCGAATGGGCATTCGAATCAAGTATTCAAGTATATCTGAGAGTAGCGGCGCGGAAGTAGATTTCATATCGTATTTTCGTGATGTGATGATCGATTCATTAACAATTCCTAATGCAATATAGACGTCGGTCAGCGATTGCATGTGAAATCGATAATGCCGAAAATTGTTTACTATAAAAATACTGCTGATACAATTAAATTTTGAAAATGACAGCCTCTGAAGATATTTAATTATTGAGATCTACCTCACTGCGTTTCCCGCAGTAGCGGCCGAAACAAAAATATAACGGTAATCAATCCAGCATTAGCTGGCAGATAAATCACACACACACACACACACACATAGACGTCCCTTAGCGCCACATGTGATCTCTTGTGAAACGAGACCTCGATGTGACTACCATGGTGTACAAGCAGAGCTTACAGCTACGTATATTAGTTGTCTTGTTTTTACTAAGGCGTTAGGTGCGTAGAGGACCCTCTCAATAGCTCTATATAAATCACCCCAAGTCATGCCATCTGACATGGGAAGCATGCATGCTCTGGCCAAACATTTTGCTCATCTTTCCCACGATTGTAATACGTACTTCGATGCAACAAATGCTGCTCTAGTACGATCCAATTTTCAAGAGTTTGTAAGAAATCCGGCTTCGACGCTATACCAGCCTGCTGAATACGACACGAGACCAGCGGCGATAGAACAACCGGAAAAGGGCTCATGCATCGTTTTCATTTTCTTTCTTATTTTTTCCGTGTCCTCAGCGAGACATTTCTGCAGCTACAACGAGTCACGTCTCTTCGGAACCGTTGTGGTACCGTAAAATGGGATGAATAAAAACAATGACATGAAGAGAAACGGACCTTGTAAAAAATTCTGTTTTATCGTATCAGAAGACAAATAATAATATCATCCAAAGGTTTGTAAAAAGTTTTCAGTGGAATTAACCACAGTCATGTAATAATTTTTAAAATAGTAAACCACCAATTGACTGTGTATTATTGTACACTCCTGGAAATGGAAAAAAGAACACATTGACACCGGTGTGTCAGACCCACCATACTTGCTCCGGACACTGCGAGAGGGCTGTACAAGCAATGATCACACGCACGGCACAGCGGACACACCAGGAACCGCGGTGTTGGCCGTCGAATGGCGCTAGCTGCGCAGCATTTGTGCACCGCCGCCGTCAGTGTCAGCCAGTTTGCCGTGGCATACGGAGCTCCATCGCAGTCTTTAACACTGGTAGCATGCCGCGACAGCGTGGACGTGAACCGTATGTGCAGTTGACGGACTTTGAGCGAGGGCGTATAGTGGGCATGCGGGAGGCCGGGTGGACGTACCGCCGAATTGCTCAACACGTGGGGCGTGAGGTCTCCACAGTACATCGATGTTGTCGCCAGTGGTCGGCGGAAGGTGCACGTGCCCGTCGACCTGGGACCGGACCGCAGCGACGCACGGATGCACGCCAAGACCGTAGGATCCTACGCAGTGCCGTAGGGGACCGCACCGCCACTTCCCAGCAAATTAGGGACACTGTTGCTCCTGGGGTATCGGCGAGGACCATTCGCAACCGTCTCCATGAAGCTGGGCTACGGTCCCGCACACCGTTAGGCCGTCTTCCGCTCACGCCCCAACATCGTGCAGCCCGCCTCCAGTGGTGTCGCGACAGGCGTGAATGGAGGGACGAATGGAGACGTGTCGTCTTCAGCGATGAGAGTCGCTTCTGCCTTGGTGCCAATGATGGTCGTATGCGTGTTTGGCGCCGTGCAGGTGAGCGCCACAATCAGGACTGCATACGACCGAGGCACACAGGGCCAACACCCGGCATCATGGTGTAGGGAGCGATCTCCTACACTCGCCGTACACCACTGGTGATCGTCGAGGGGACACTGAATAGTGCACGGTACATCCAAACCGTCATCGAACCCATCGTTCTACCATTCCTAGACCGGCAAGGGAACTTGCTGTTCCAACAGGACAATGCACGTCCGCATGTATCCCGTGCCACCCAACGTGCTCTAGAAGGTGTAAGTCAACTACCCTGGCCAGCAAGATCTCCGGATCTGTCCCCCATTGAGCATGTTTGGGACTGGATGAAGCGTCGTCTCACGCGGTCTGCACGTCCAGCACGAACGCTGGTCCAACTGAGGCGCCAGGTGGAAATGGCATGGCAAGCCGTTCCACAGGACTACATCCAGCATCTCTACGATCGTCTCCATGGGAGAATAGCAGCCTGCATTGCTGCGAAAGGTGGATATACACTGTACTAGTGCCGACATTGTGCATGCTCTGTTGCCTGTGTCTATGTGCCTGTGGTTCTGTCAGTGTGATCATGTGATGTATCTGACCCCAGGAATGTGTCAATAAAGTTTCCCCTTCCTGGGACAATGAATTCACGGTGTTCTTATTTCAATTTCCAGGAGTGTATTTATCTTTTGTACTGTCCGGATTTCGGCTTTAATGCCAATATCAAGTACAGTGCTAAAAGCCTTTGGGCCATTATTAAGTCATAAATATTAAGGCAGTAAAAAAAATGTGGACTGAGAATACTCTTCTAGAGTCCACATTCATTGATAATTAGATCCTAAAAATATGTGTTAACCTTGTTAATCTGATTTGGGTTGCCTCAAGAAATATGGTACAACACCTTTTAGGCATAAAAGCCTAAATCTGGATAATACAAAAGATAAATATAATAATACACACTCAAATGGAGGTTTACTATTTTAAAAAATTCGAAGATTAATTTCTTTAGGTTGGTAGTCACCCAGTCTAAATTTGATGTTTCGTTTACTGTATGAAAAACATAGGATGCGTTGCTGAATTACCTTACTTCGTACTTTATTTGTAAGTACCAATTTAAATTGTGTTCTTTCAGTTTTAGCTCATGATAGACAAACTTATAATCCCATTTCATTAATCAGAACTTTAATTTAAAATATGCTTTAATCTGACTTTTCTTCCGGCGAACTCAAAATTTATTGAACTTGTGCGGTGAACAGAAACAGTAATTGTCAGTCTTTATTCAGAAGAACACAAAGAATTTGACAGAACTGAACCACCTAGCACTGTTCTCATCCCGAAAAATTATACTATGAGCAAAGTATGCAGACAAAGTGAACCCTCATTTAGATTGGTGTATGCACGTAAAATTTGTTCTTTAGAAGACATAGGTTATGTCGACGTTTTTATTGAAAAGCAAAGCTGATTAAACCCGTTTGCTTTACTAGATGGAGAGTCACTTTTAGTCAAGGTAATGTTGTTAGAAAGCTCTCCTGGCGATACGACTTTTAGATACAAATACACCACTTTTAAGCACGATGTTAGAGGCGTAATCTATTACCAAATAAACCAATTTCATTAGTTTAACGTACAAGTGATTAGAGCTATAACAATTTATGTTTGGCACACAGCATGAAAAACCACCATTCATGCAATATTTTTAGTTTTGTTTAGAATAATACTTTTCTGAAACCAGATAAATTTTGTTTCTTGTAGTCCTACATCCAAACTACTTTTTGACACGTCCGTATTCACCCCAAAAATCAATAAAGAGAAAAAATAAAAAGGTTAACACCACTGTTTCTATTCCCTCCTCTCTGCAGATGAATTCCGGCATAGGGTCGAAGCTGTACAGAACGACGTGTGTCTGCCATAGAAGCTCATTTCTATGTTCAGGCCAGCGTGGGTTTTTCTTGATTCCTGAGATGGCAGCTGTATGTTGAATATTTTGTCCCTTGTATACCTACAAATTTAATTACGAATTATTTCTACTATATTGCATGCAGACAATGACTAGACTTTTATTTTTCACTATTCGCCACCTTTCATGGCCTACAGGGTAGAGCCCCAATCCCAATACTGCTGGCCGAATCAGTCCTAACTACGAGTACAAAACACGATTCGTTAGTCGCATGTTAGCTTTTCCAAATGCAATTTGTGCACGATTCAGTCCGAGCCTGTAGTTAACGAATTTCATTTCAGTGGACCGAGTGTCTAATCACTCGGATTACCGATTTTTGTTACTCGCAACTCGTACTCAATCCAGCATTACCTATTAGTTTTCGTACCTCACTTCGTTACGCTCAGATACGTGAATTCTTCATCATTGTGAGCGTGCCTCACTTGCTAACAAGATATAATGAAGATTGTGGTGCACATTTCTTGTAGCCAAGAACAGTCGTGACATTTCAAATGTGTTGATGTGATCTCCAGTCCGAAAACGGGTCAGCCACAGCTTTGCAAGGGCGTCTGTGTTGTCCTAGCACTTGACTTCTGCAACGTAAATCCATTTTAAACTGCTTTCTGTACACGAACCTTGGTCTCCTACAATTTTAACCCCCACCCCTCCTGTACTCCACTTATTGTCAAATTAACTATCGCTGGAAGCCTCTGGATGTATTTTATCAACCTATCTCCTTGTTTAGTGAAGTTATGCCGCATATCTTTCTCCCCAATTCAGTTCATTACCTCTTCATTCGTTACCGAATGTAACCACCTAAAATTCAACCCTACAAACATGCTGTTCTTATCTGCACTGTTTATCTCCACGTTTCGATTCCATGTAAGACTACACTCCAGTCAAATACTTTTAGAAATAACATCGTGTCACTTAGAATCATATCCCACATTGTCAAACATACGTTTTCTTAAAATTCGTTTCTAGCTATGGTCAGTCTTACGTTTTCTCTATTTAGCCGTTTGTCAGGTCTTCTGCTGCCCAAACAGCACAAGTCATCACCGACTTTTGGTGTCTCATTTCCTAATTTAATTTCCTTGGTAATGCCTGCTTTGATTTGGGTACCCTCCAGTTCCCGTCGTTTACTTTTGCTGATGGTCACCTTATAAGCTCTTATCGGAACATCAAACACTCTAGTCAACATGTCTTTGAGTGCTAGAGATATAGGTACAGATAATGTGCGTGGGTATTGCAGTAAGTACCAGCTTCCCTGTGTAAGTTGTTTTTTCTCTGCATCTAACAGTCTTCCCACAAACACAAATACATCGATTAATTTACTACCTGATGGTTTTTTTTGCACAGTCGTAACCAAGCCTGTCAGTATAGACTATAATTTTGGCTCGAATCATTCACACTTCAATACCTGACGTCCGCACAGTGGAAGTAAACTTTAATACCTTGCTTGTGCTCTGTGCGCCAACCAAGCTTAAAATGTGCTATTCGTAACAGCTATAAATTATTAGTCAGTAAATCACACACAGACACACACACACACACACACACACACATATATATATATATATATATATATATATATATATATATATATATATATATCAGGGGATGATAAAGTTCATCAATTGTTGTTGTTGTTGTGGTCTTCTGTCCTGAGAATGGTTTGATGCAGCTCTCCATGCTACTCTATCCTGTGCAAGCTTATTCATCTCGCAGTACCTACTGCAGCATACAGCTTTCTGAATCTGCTTAGTGTATTTATCTCTTGGTCTCATCAATACAAGACAGAAATGTCTCATGACCATGGATCCTACAAAGCATACGTCCTGACATATGCCATATGAACACGTGTTCATAGGATTTGCTCCTACTACAGACGAATATCCGATAATTAATGTTAGTTACAACCCTTGGCATTGAATATTGCGAAATAGGATGGCATCAAGAAAAAGTGGCGGCTGGTAAAGGGTGTTTCAAAAATGACCGGTATATTTGAAACGGCAATAAAAACTAAATGAGCAGCGATAGAAATACACCGTTTGTTGCAATATGCTTGGGACAACAGTACATTTTCAGGCGGACAAACCTTCGAAATTACAGTAGTTACATATTTCAACAACAGATGGCGCTGCAAGTGATGTGAAAGATATAGAAGACAACGCAGTCTGTGGGTGCACCATTCTGTACGTCGTCTTTCTGCTGTAAGCGTGTGCTGTTCACAACGTGCAAGTGTGCTGTAGACAACACGGTTTATTCCTTAGAACAGAGGATTTTTCTGGCGTTGGAATTCCACCGCCTAGAACACAGTGTTGTTGCAACAAGACGAAGTTTTCAACCGAGGTTTAATGTAACCAAAGGACCGAAAAGCGATACAATAAAGGATCTGTTTGAAAAATTTCAACGGACTGGAAACGTGACGGATGAACGTGCTGGAAAAGTAGGGCGACCGCGTACGGCAACCACAGAGGGCAACGCGCAGCTAGTGCAGCAGGTGATCCAACAGCGGCCTCGGCTTTCCGTTCGCCGTGTTGCAGATGCGGTCCAAATGACGCCAACGTCCACGTATCGTCTCATGCGCCAGAGTTTACACCTCTATCCATACAAAATTCAAATGCAGCCACCCCTCAGCGCCGCTACCATTGCTGCACGAGAGACATTCGCTAACGATATAGTGCACAGGATTGATGACGGCGATATGCATGTGGGCAGCATTTGGTTTACTGACGAAGCTTATTTTTACCTGGACGGCTTCGTCAATAAACAGAACTGGCGCATATGGGGAACCTAAAAGCCCCATGTTGCAGTCCCATCGTCCCTGCATCCTCAAAATGTACTGGTCTGGGCCGCCATTTCTTCCAAAGGAATCATTGGCCCATTTTTCAGATCCGAAACGATTACTGCATCACGCTATCTGGACATTCTTCGTGAATTTGTGGCGGTACAACTGCCTTAGACGACACTGCGAACACCTCGTGGTTTATGCAAGATGGTGCCCGGCCACATCGCACGGCCGACGTCTTTAATTTCCTGAATGAATATTTCGATGATCGTGTGATTGCTTTGGGCTATCCGAAACATACAGGAGGCGGCGTGGATTGGCCTCCCTATTCGCCAGACATGAACCCCTGTGACTTCTTTCTGTGGGGACACTTGAAAGACCAGGTGTACCGTCGGTATCCAGAAGCAATTGAACAGCTGAAGCAGTACATCTCATCTGCATGTGAAGCCATTCCGCCAGACACGTTGTCAAAGGTTTCGGGTAATTTCATTCAGAGACTACGCCATATTATTGCTACGCATGGTGGATATGTGGAAAATATCGTACTATAGAGTTTCCCAGACCGCAGCGCCATCTGTTGTTGAAAATTGTAACTACTGTAATTTCGAAAGTTTGTCTGCCTGAAAATGTACTGTTGTCCCAAGCATATTGCAACAAACGGTGTATTTCTATCGCTGCTCGTTTAGTTTTTATTGCCGTTTCAAATATACCGGTCATTTTTGAAACACCCTGTATAAGCACCGTTATTGCATTGGTGCTCTGTGTCATACCAGGGTCAATAGCATGCTGGGATACTGCCGTGCAGTATTGATGTAAGCTTTAATTGGATCAGTGGTCTGCTGTGAGTTATTCCGTTTACGTTGTGTGATTAGTACTGTAGTCTTGTTAGATCTGTTTATGTTCACGTACGGTCACTTTTAAAGTACATGATGTAGCGAAGTTTGTGATGTGATATAGCATGTTTTCTCTCTTTCAGATACTCTGACACAACCTAGCAATGGAAGCCTTCTATCCCCTGAGGGAAACGGTAGACATGATTTACTACTACGGTTTAGCAAACGGAGTTAATCTGAAAGCATGTAACCTGTACACTAAACTATTTCCAGCACTCAAGGTACCATCTGTTAAGCTATTCAGCCGACTGTACCAGCGTCTTGGGGAAACAGGTTCCGTAACACACAACAAAATAGGCAGTGGAAGGCCTCGTTCAGTTCGCCCTCCTCAAACGGAGAAGCATGCTCTAGACGTAGTGGAGGACAATCCTGGAACTTGTGTGCTGCGAGTAGCAGCAACTGAAGGTGTATGGTGTGGGTGGTACTTCACGAACACTTGCATCCGTACCATATTCAGCGCGTCCCGGCCTTGAGGGCAAAAGACCTGCCTGCCAGAGAGTCCAGATCCATAATTCGCCTCCACGATTTTCTTTACTGATGAGGCAGTGTTTACAGGAGATGGCACTGTAAATTTCCGTAATGAGCATGTGTAGACTGATGAAAATAACCATGCAGTTCAAGAAATAAGGCCTCAGAATCTATTCTCAGTCACTGTATGGGTAGACATTCTCTGTGATAGATTACTAGGACCATAAGTGCTAACACA
The DNA here is from genome assembly GCF_021461395.2 of Schistocerca americana. Classification (NCBI taxonomy): domain Eukaryota; kingdom Metazoa; phylum Arthropoda; class Insecta; order Orthoptera; family Acrididae; genus Schistocerca; species Schistocerca americana. The sequence goes on along the minus strand of NC_060124.1, from coordinate 494,184,381 downwards.
GAGACTAACGAGCGCTCATTATATCCGCTATATGAATAAAGTACTGCCTAACTTGCTGGAGGACGTGCAATGTCAGGACAGACTACAGATGTCGTTCATGCATGATAGTGCACCAGCACATTTTCTCCACAATGTGCGTCGGCACCTGACGAGTACGTTGGAAAAGCGTTGGGTTGGCCTTGGAGGTTCCATACCTTCGTCTGCTCGTTCCACGGACCTAAATATACTAGAACTCTGGTTATGGGGACACGTGAAGCTGTTGGTATATGACACTCCAATAAACGATGTGCATCACAACACATTTAGAACCAACCGGGGCGATTTCAAAGAGTGAGTGGGTCCTTACACCAAAGGGCAGAGGCATGGATTGAGATGAAGTGACTCATGTGGAGCACCTCCTCTGAACAAGTGAAACAAGTGATCATATGTCAGAATGAATACTTTGTAGGACCCATGGTAATAAGATCTTTTTCTCTTGTTTTGATGTGTACAACCATCCTCTGAAATAGTGGATGGTTTTATCAACACCCTATATATTATTATTATTATTATTAGCTATTAGACCCTGTTGGATCACGCAAAGCTTCTTGATTCCTTTTCCTTTTCTTCACAATGCTCTCATTTTTCTGCATGGGTTCTCTTCCATTCCTGTATCCATTTTGTTCCTGCCTTCTTTGAGGCTTCGTTCTCTGACTTAACTTCCCATCTGTCAACTTTCTGCTTAATATCTTTCTGCCCAAAGTATCTGAATCAACAGCCCATATATATATATATATATATATATATATATATATATATATATATATATATATATATATATATATGGGGAAAGTTAAAGGATATTTGCTATCGTGATCCACGCACAACGCGTCAGCGCATTGCCAATGCATGTGCGAACATTACGGAAGGTGAACTACTCGCTCTTGAGAGCAATGTCGTTACACGTATTGCCAAATGCATTGAGGTTGATGGACATCATTTTCAGCATTTATTGCATGAATGTGGTATTTACAGGTAATCACCTTGGAACAGCATGCCTTCTCAGAAGTGATAAGTTCACAAAGGTACGTGTATCACATTGGAACAACCGAAATAAAGTGTTCAAACGTACCTACGTTCTGCATTTTAATTTGAAAAACCTACCTGTTACCAACCGTTCGTCTAAAATTGTGAGCCATATGTTTGCGACTATTACAGCGCTATCTATCACAAAGAGGAAGAAAGTGGTCCAACTAAAACATTCATATTTCTTTAGGTACTACACGAATATGTAATAAAAAGTGGGGGTTCCTATTTTAAAAAATGCAGCTGATATCCGTTTCACCTATGGCAGCGCCATCTAGCGGGACAACCATAGTGCCATCTGGTTTCCACGCTTCAAGCTAGACAAGTTTCGTTCTTTGTAGTTTTTTCGTTTGAGGCTTATTTCGTGAGATATTTGGCCCGATCACTATCAGTGGACCACTCTGCGTATATATATATATATATATATATATATATATATATATATATATATATATATATATAACGTTTTAATTATAACACAGTTAGAACGGTTATTCTCGTTTAGAGCATATGTGACATATGTTTTACCGCTAGAAGACTTTTCGGCACCCAGTCTCACCATTAGATATACCTGAAATATTTTTGCGTTCTTTCGCACCTCATCTTCAGGTAATGGTTCCTTCCACTGATTGCATGCAATTTTTTACAACCACACTCTGGAACGCCAAGCGGTGCCTGTCCTTCAGTACATGAGGTCTGCCTGGACTTGAATTCAGCTACGGTTGTTCCTTCGTGGTTCCACTTCGCAGTCGCTATCACCAACATCCGACTTGGGCAGCTTTAGATGGGTTGAAATATCCTTAACGGATATGTCATTTAGATGATGTCCAGTGACAAGTCCAAGTTCCAAGTCCATGAGGTCCTGTGACCGTCCCATCCTGCTGTCACTCCTCTACTGACAACACAATACTTCCCATGTTGTTTCGTCTGCCTCCATTGACACGTAGTGGCCATTTCTGCATCATACAGGGGTTACTGCATACCTCTGATCGGGAAGTACACATCACATTTCTTATAGTTAGTGAAGTTATGGACAGCTTACATTTAGCAGAAAGATGAACTAAAATTTGTAACTTTCGAAAAGAAATGAAAAGTTACAGATAACTTCGAAAAGGATGAATCCAGTGAAACCTTCTCAGGATGTTGGAATGGTCATAGGTACAAGGGAGACTTTAAGAAAAATAAAGGAAATTGTTAAATTTTGCAACAGTACAGAAAGCCTCGCGGGAATGTCATGAAACTATCAACTCAATGAAGCTATGTGAAGTACTGCATTTATGGCAGCAGCAGAAACGTGCCGAAGAGGTTAGAGTATCAGACCTGTTGTTGTTAGAGGAAGTAGGAGAAATACATAAAATTCTGAATATAGAAAAAAATTTAAGGTTTCATCAGAACGACTGACTAGATGTCCCTGTGGGATTCGAGAGGTATTTTTGAATTGAGAGAACCATAGTTGTACTAAAAAAGTGTTGTGTACATAGTTCCACGTAGTCAGCGCGTACACAACTTTCCCAATAGAGCGCGCCCCGCTAAGCACAACAGCGCAGGCGCAGCGCTTGTCCATCTCCACACTATGAGATGGCGCTGTCTTAGGGGCGGACCAAATTCTGCTTCCGCCGATCCGCGTATTAATATGTAACGCAGCCAATGAGATTGCTGCTAACGTAGAACCTTTTTTCCTCGCGGATCACACTCGCGCAGAGATACATGAACGCACGAGGTACTATAACGAGTCTACAGACCTCCGATCAGTCAGTCTGCATTAGTCTGTAGTCAAGTTTCAGTCTGCGCCTAATAGGATTATCATATTCATGTACATAGCCATGAAGAGAAATGTATAGACACTTTGTCAAGTGTCAGAGATATGTGAGAATAAAATTAACGTACCAAGACCAAAGGAACTTCAGACTGTCATTTGTAAACAGCATCCAGAACCGAGTTACGTAATATCTATTATTTTAATAAATGTGAGTGAAAATTAATCAAGTTCTGTTTAAAATTGATCACCGTCAATCTGTTACTCTAAGCGTGCAAGTGGCATTTCTATCGTCTGACCTAACGGCAGAAGATAAACACGCCACGATAAGACCACGAGACATATTGCTGACACTCGCCTACTTCGTTAGAGCGACAAGTCAAATAATCTGATGGTGTGTGTACCGAAGGTCTTACAGTACTCACACCACAAAAAGCAACAGTATTTTTGCAATGGATTATTCGGTTACATCGAAAAGAACGGTTTTCTCCCAGAACATATTCATAAAGCTGACGGAACTCTACTGCATTTGAAGGATATCTCCACATTAACATTAGCCTTTCTGACAGGAGCGCATGTGTATTTTGCGTTGTATGTTTTTTTCAGTTATTCGTTGAGTTTGGGGTCCGCATTAACTCGGATAAGGGAGCGCATGATCTCTTCCTTTCTCTGAACCATGGACCTTGTCGTTGGTGTGGAGGCCTGCGTGCGTCAGCCGTACCGTCGGTGCAACCACAACGGAGGGGTATCTGTTGAGAGGCCAGACAAACGTGTGATTCCTGAAGAGGGGCAGCAGCCTTTTCAGTAGTTGCAGGAACAACAGTCTGGATGATTGACTGATTTGGCCTTGTAACACTAACGAAAACGGCCTATCCGCACTGGTACTCTGAACAGCTGAAAGCAAGGGGAAACTATAGCCGTAATTTTTCCGAGGGCATGCACCTTTACTGTATACTTAAATGATGATGGCGTCCTACTGGGGGAAATATTCCGAAGTTAAAATAGTCCCCCATTTGGATCTCCAGCCGGGGACTACTCAGGATGACGTCGTTATCAGGAGAAAGAAAACTGGCGTTCTACAGATCGGAGCGTGGAATGTCAGATCCCTTAATCGGGCAGGTAGGTTGGAAATTTTAAAAAGGGAAATGGATCGGTTAAAGTTGGATAAAGTGGGAATTAGTGAAGTTCGGTGGCAGTAGGAACAAGACATCTCGTCAGGTAAATACAGTGTTATAAATAAAAAATCAAATAGGGGTAATACAGGAGTGGGCTTCATAAAGAATTAAAAAATAGGAATGCGGGTAAGTTACTACAAACAGCATAGTGAACGCATTTTTGTAACCAAGATAGAAACGAAACCCACACCTACCATAGTAGTACATGTTTATATGCCAGCTAGCTCCGCAGATGACGAAGAGATTGATGAAATGCATGATGAGATAAAAGAAATTATTCAGATAGTGAAGGGAGACGAAAAGTTAATACTCATGGGTGACTGGAATTAGGCAGTAGGAAAAGGAAGAGAAGGAAACGTAGTAGGAGAATATGGAATGAGGGTAAGGAATGAAAGAGGAAGCCGCCTGGCAGAATTTTGCACACAGCATAACTTAATCATAGCTAACACTTGATTCAAGAATCATGAAAGAAGGTTGTAAACATTGAAGAGACCTGAAGATACTAGAAGGTTTCAGATAGACTATATAATGGTAAGACAGAGATTTAGGAACCAGGTTTTAAATTGTGAGGCATTTCCAGGGGCAGATGTGGATTCTCACCACAATGTATCGGTCATGAACTGTAGATTAAAACTGAAGAAACTGCAAAAAGCTGGGAATTTAAGGAGGTGGGACCGGGATAAACTGATGAATATCAACAAAATCAAAACGAGGATAATGGAATGTCGTCTAATTAAATCAGGTGATGCTGAGGGAATTAGATTAGGAAATTAAACACTTAAAGTAGTAAATGAGTTTTGCTATTCACGGAGCAAAATAACTGATGATGGTCCCAATAGAGAGGACATAAAATATAGACTGGCAATGGCAAGAAAAGCGTTTGTGAAAAAACGAAATTTATTAACATCGAGTTTAGATTTATGTGTCAGGATGTCTTTTCTAGAGGTATTTGTATGGAGTGTAGTCATGTGTGGATGTGAAACATGGACGATAAATAGGTTAGACAAGAAGAAAATAGAAACTTTCGCAATGTGGTGCTACAGAAGAATTAGATTGGAAGATCACGTAATTAATGAGGAGGTACTTAATAGAATTGGGGAGAAGAAGAATTTGTGGCACAACTTGCCTAGAAGAAGGAATCGGCCTGTAGGACACGTTCTGAGGCATCACTGGATCACCAAGTTAGTATTGGAGGGCAGTGTAGACGGTAAAAATCGTAGAGGGAGACCAAGAGATGAATACACTAAGAAGATTCAGAAGGATCTAGAATGCAGTAATTACTTGGAGGTGAAGGAGCTTGCACAGAATAGAGTAGCATGGAGAGCTGCATAAAACCAGTCTCTGGACTGAAGACCACAACAACAACTATTATAATTTTACAGCTTACTAGAGACCTTTTACATCATCTTATATTTTAACAAAATGTAGATGCGATAACAGAGAGGGAGTTTCACACACTTTTTGAAGGATATGTTCCTAAAACAAGCGAAGGTATAGTTTGGAACACTTGAAATAAGTAATTTACTTTTTAGTCGCTGTTAACATTTCGATGTGTCCCCAAAGTAGGTTAACAACATAAAAAAGCAGATCGTTAACTTCTTTTCTTATTTTCTTTCATTAGTACCTGATGGCATCATATTCCGGGGAAGCTTGTCGTTGAGAAAGAAAGTCTGTGTTGCACAGGAGCCTGTAATAAAGATATGTAGTCTGCACCTTAGATGCTGTTGTAGACAGCTCTTCGAGTATACTGACAACCTCACAGTATCTTAGCTGCCTTATGAAATTTGCTGTTAACATGAATCGTTATTTGCGAGCAAAAGTAAAATTTATAAATATAATACTTGAAAGAGATAAGATTGACACTATCCATCACTCAGGCTCTGTGAAGGACAGAGAGAATAATCAGAAACCTTCATTGATATAAATAGTCTAATAGATATGTCGATTAACTTCAAACATAAACTGAAATCATATACGTTTGACAAGATCTTATAAGAATTTCAACATGTGTACGTGTTGACGTGCGTAAGACAGACAGACGAGATAGTAAACACTTGGCGTGTGTGTACTACTGTATTACGAAAGAATGACGTTGCAGTTACGATTCACTGATGATGCAAATGTGAAGCTAATTGAGAGGATGTTCAACGCGTTGCACTAATGTCCTGGAGGGTGAAACAGAAGTAGAAATAAGGAAGTGACAACGGAAAGGAAATTTGACTGCCTCCATTGAAAAAAAAATAGGATTCCTCCTCATCTATATTTTTCAATTTTTTAACATGTGAATCAGGTTGACACAAGGACGACACATTCTTAAAAGTAATGGAAACGCGTTGATAAGCTTCGATGTATGCTACAACTTGAAAACGGCCCCACGGCTGATACAACCAGATTTAATGACAGCACTGGCGGGAAATGCTGCCGTTTCTGAAATAGTATAGAAATGTGGTCATTGAGCAAAATACAATATTATTTCTTGATTTCAGGTGCAAGTAGTTCTTCTACAGCTTAAAGCTTTACGACCACACCAAAAATGATTGTGGAAATACAAGGAATGTGTCCTAGAGCAAATATTTTATAGTAGTTTGTTCTGATCCAGATTTATGTGCGTCTTTTATTCCCCTAATACAATGTAAAACGAAAGAAGAGCGTTTATAGAAAAATGATTCTTTATTGACAGAAAATGGGGTACAAGCGAAAAAATCTCGTTCCTTAATCTGTGTATTAAACGTATGTTTCATATTATTAGCTGACAAGGAAGACCTGACCCGTCTCTCAGAATCGTGAATCGAGTATCCAATACACGAACGTACCTTCGAGAGAGGCCATGACGAATGAGAATACGGTGGGCCAACTCCCATATCCAGCAAATATTTTTAAAAACATTAATTAAGATTGAATTGTAGGAAAGTCTGTCATTGTTTTGTATTCGAACTGCACTGACGAATTTTTAATTCTCTGCCTATTGGAAGTTAGGCCAACGGCCTTGCTACAGTGGTAACACAGGGTTCCCCTCAGGTCACCGAAGTTAAGCGCTGTCGCGTTGGGTTAGCACTTGCATGGGTGACCATCCAGTCTACCGAGTGCTGTTGGCAAGCAAGGTGCATTCAACCCTTGTGAGGCAAACTGAGGAGCTACTTGACTGAGAAGCAGCGGCTCCGGTCTCATAAACTGATATACGCTGGGAGAGCGGTGTGCGTACCACATGCCCCTCCATATCCTCGTCCAGTGACGCCTGTGGTCTCAGGATGACACGGCGGCCGGTAGGTACCTTTGGGCATTCATGGCCTGTTCGGGCGGAGTTGACACGAAATTAACTTGGCTCACGGTCGCAGGTTGGAATCCTGCCTCAGGCATGGGTGTGTGTGATGTCCTTAGGTTAGTTAGGTTTAAGTAGTTCTTAGTTCTAGGGGACTGATGACCTCAGATGTTCAGTCTCATAGTGCTCAGAGCCATTTGAACTATTTTTTAACTTGGCTCCCACACCTGAAAGACCTACGAATAACATACCGGAAGTTAGTTAACGCAACAAGATTTAGTGTTTGTAATTGTAAAGGACAGCATATCAGCCGTTTATCAAAGGAGATTCTATATCCCACAAGGGACTGGCCCTCTTAGAGTTTCTGATACTGACCTTCAAATTCTTTGTCAGTCTTCCTAAAGCAGTACAAAGCAGTTCTAAAAAAACTGAACTAGAAAGTGTCACATTTGGAAAAATAGAAGCTTTCTTATCATTGTTAACTACAAAACGTTTCAATCTTATCAACGTAGCTTCTACTAACTGATTCTAAAAGACGACGAAACTGATGGTTCTGTTGACTTTCACATGTCATATTGTTAACGAATGGAAGTGTTTTGTCAACAAATATTGAATCATTTTTAAATAGAAATAACATTTCTGATTTAATCACTATTCGGATAGATTTAAAGTCTTCATTACATATTAAAATTTGGTACAAAAGGAAACATCAAACTGAAATTTAAGTACTTTCCTATTTAGAGAGATTGAATAGGATTATTGATGTCGACAACTTTTTCAGTTTACATTAAGGCATTTCGTATGTCTGTCGAATCTGAATATATTTTCACGCACTTAGCAATTAAATTTAAAAACATGTGGTTTTTATAAAATATGGAATATAAATAAAAGTAAAGGAAGTTGCTATTGACGAGTTTTGAAGCTACAGCTTTACGGTTACTACATTTTCACGCTATGCACTCAGCTACCGGCAGCTATGTTAATAACGTTGAAATATTTTATAGTTGACAGCAGTTGGAGATCTAATTTTCAATGCCGGCATTTATGAGTATTTTCTTTTCTTTTTCTTTTTGAGAATTGCACCATACTGCTTTAGGGAATTAGTTTTCTAGAACTGACCTCCCCACTAAAGAGGATCAGCCTTCAAGGTGCTCTTGTTAATAAGTGAGAGTGATCGGGTGGGAAACGTGTGCCTTCAAGTGAATAACTGTATTTGTTTTAGATCGATGTAACGTTTTCAAATGGCTATTCATAATTCACGTAGTCAAGTTAGAAAGTTATTCATTCTTTGAAATTTCAGATTTTAATTAAAAGCTGTCTGTTTATCTGATACGGACTTAGAGAACCACCACAAGTTGAATAACGGAACGGAGCGCGATCGTGTACGCCTGAGAGCACTACTTGCGGCTAGGGCGCCTGCTTGAGCGGCCGCCTGCCGGGCACAGCTGTGTTGTTGGTGGCGGGGCAAGTAGGGGCAGCAGAAGGGCCGCCTCGCCAACTTGGGGGCCGAGAAGAGCGGTCCGGCTGCTCCCGACTCCAGCTCCCCCTCGGCCAGAGCACCGGGTCTGCTCTCGTCTCGCCTGGCGATGACCTCCTTCAGGGCAACAGTCCGGTCACGCCTGGCGCCCACTCTAGCAGCACCGTAACAGCCGTTCCAAATAACAGCGGCCACCCGGCAATGCTCTTTTACGGTGCCATATGCTTCCCACCGCAACAGAGGCGAGGCGGGCAGTTTCTGACATTGCGCACATATTCCAAAGTAGATGAAACGGTTACATCTACGGAACTCCTGATATATTTCATTCTTATCCCGCAAAGGGTTACTGTGGGACGTTTCTCTGTACGACCACTTAGTTAACACAAAGTAGGCAGTGACTTGAGACGACATAAATACTAGCTAGTGTCTCAGTGTTCAGCTTATTCCGAAATAGAATGTTACTGAAAAGTGGGAAGTGGGCAGTCATTGTAATTTTCCGGCGAGTTTTTCCCCAAACAGCATTTTTTCTGTATGTGAAGGAAAGACGAATGCTTCGAATAGATTAGTAATTCAATCACAAAAGTAGACCATTTCACTAGCAATGTCATAGAGAAGTTAGTACTTTAGTTATGAACAGAGCGTTTTCTTTATTTTTTTTTTACATAATAGTATAAACACGTTGTTCGGATGCTGTTTTATCGGGTTGAATTCACTGACGGATTAAGGTAAGGCAGACTTACTACAATGTGAGATAGCTTACCAAAAAGTGTGACTTTGCTGACAGCTTCGACCACCGATTTAGAACAAAGATATTTTACTTATTTTTGTTTAGCGTATAGCATAGAAAACCACATGTGATCAAATACGTGCGCAGAAGAAAGAAACAGTGTAAGTACGCAACAAGTTGAAGAAAGTTAAAATAACAAATATGTCTGTTTGTGACAGTTGTGACTGATATATTCTATTGCATCTTGGGTCATAGTAAGGAACACGATCCGCTAACCAGAGTAAGACATTAAGGGGCATCCTGCAGCAATGTTGCATATTACTCATCTATTGGCACCACACTGATGTTCCGCTGGAGAACGAGTCCGCGCATCTTCCAAAGTGTGTTCGTATTCCATTCAGGCAGGTCCACATGTTTCCGTATAAGTTGAGACCCCTTGTGTTTTTCTGTGATGTCGAGAATATAGTAGATACTTGTTGGCGAGGGCTCATCGCAGTATCTGTCAGGCTTCGGAGGCATTTGAACTGGTGGCAAGTAGTTTGCTGGCTTGTAAATACTGAGGAACTCTGGAGCGATATCTGCCTGCGTAAACACTTTCACGCACTTGAACTGGCAACAAAGGGTTACTTTATACTTTATTACGACCTCTGATGAGAACATGGTCCCCTCATATTTTTAGTAGATGAAGGAGTCTGAGCGAAGAGAGCCAACAGTTGGCTGTAGACCTTATAAAACGCAATAGCAGGACCATAACAAGCGGACACTAAAGGGTAGAAAAATGTGCAATATTTTGGCCAAATTCAGGGGCTTGGTAACTTTATCTTGGATCTGAAAACAAAATTAGTGGCAGTGTTTATTGACGTTGTGGAGGCATATGATGGGATAGGTCATCAACGTTTACAACCAATTTTATCACAAATTGATTTTAACGATATTGTCAACATCCCAGTTGTAGCTAATCAACGTTGCTAGTATTTTAAAGTGGGCGTTCATTAATATCGGTTACCTGTAGTCTTGCAAAATTTTAGACCCCATGTTCCTTCAGACAAACACCATTAGGCCTTCCAGAAAGGATGGGGCCACGCGTAGAATCATTAAGCAATTATTTAATTCTGAAAATTTGTTCCGGATTACATCCCAAAAATTACAAGAAGAAATCGGCTGCCGACGCATCAAATCCTGCTGCTTTCTTTCGAAGTGAAATTCGAAACGTCTCCTATACGTCTTTATTAGTGAACGCAGCTACTGATTCCTTGTTGTCTTCGTTGCATGACATTCCACACTTTTATTTAACTACCTAATACAGATATTAACAATCAGTTACCTCTTTGCGTCCCCACGAACACCTCCAACTGCAATCAGACGGGTTGACATCCTTATTATGAAATCTTCAGCCCATGAGACAAGGGTAGTTATATTTAAACGGAAATCACGCACTACGACAGTCTCATAGTCCGAGCATCCATTCATAGGATCACTAAATGTAGGGAAATCAACACCAGAATACTGGCAACTATAAATAAAATTAGAGTACCACACATAAAAATTTAGGTGAATACATGTTGTGTGACCGCTTTTTCTCCGAAGCAGTGAAAGGTGGCTACACTGAGTCACAGCGCCAGAGATTGCGCCAAAGATTATTATTCCGCCGCCTCCACTGGTGCAGTAGTAGTTCAGAGGATGTTGTTCTGTTGTTCTCTTGAGCGAAAGAGTAGATGGTGTTCGGTTGGTGTAATGTATAGATGGAAGATGTTGCAATTTTCACAGTGTATTTGAGAAGGAGATGGGCTTTTGATTTATGGCTCAAATGGCTCTGAGCACTATGGGACTCAACTGCTGAGGTCATTAGTCCCCTAGAACTTAGAACTAGTTAAACCTAGCTAACCTAAGGACATCACAAACATCCATGCCCGAGGCAGGATTCGAACCTGCGACCGTAGCGGTCTTGCGGTTCCAGACTGCAGCGCCTTTAACCGCACGGCCACTTAGGCCGGCTTTTGATTTATGATGCTGGTGTAATGGAAAATTTTCGTCAATATATAATGAGGTAAAAAGGTATTACAGTTTTCTTTAATGACAATGCCTCTTGCTCACACGTACAGTCAACAAAGCATCTGACTGGTGTTCATTTATTAGACTTGCAATTCTGGTTTCAATGTCCAATTATAGTATTTCTGGTTTTTCAATCAGTTCATTGTAAATGGTGTTTACAATATTTTGTCGTATTGAGAAAGAACCGTGCCGGATACATGTACGTTGAGTCACACTACCTCACACAGAACAGTTACACTTGTGCTTTGTTGTTTCGTAGCTTTTATAGTTGCAGGGGACTTAATTAATCAATTGTGTTAATGGAAATTCCTTGTCATTCTTTATTTTTATTTTATGCAGTGAGATTGCGTGCTTATACTAGTCAGGGCCAACCGGTTACGAGACTTCGTAACCGGTCACACAGCTACTAAAATTATTGCATTAATATTTTTAATTAAGCCCCCACGCAGCAGTCGGGTAACGCTTGTAAAATCATGAAGCAAAGACCCATTTGACCGGAATAATTAACTGAATTGTTCAAATGGCTCGGAGCACTATGGGACTTAACATCTGAGATCATCAGTCTCCTAGAACTTAGAACTACTTAAACCTAACTAACCCAAGAACATCACACACATCCATGCCCGAGGCAGGATTCGAGCCTGCGACAGTAGCAGTCGCGCGGTTCCGGACTGAAGCGCCTAGAACCGCTTGGCCACAGCGGCCGGTAATTAACTGACACCGAGGATTGTGATACACAAGTAATTTTTTCCACCATGTACAAACTCTAGGGATTGATCGATAAGAGGATACGAAACAAAAATGGCTAATGAACTTATGTCCGGAAATGCATGGTTTCCATGCTAGAGACCATTCATTCAATCATACTACAGAGACTGCGGTCTAGTATGCTCTGTACCATGCAGCCACAATTACAGTACGCACGGTTTTATCCCAGACGGTGGCACTGTTCCTCATACATAATGCCCAACGCCCTCTTCTGCCATAGGCAATGTTGTGACCGATTGATTTCTCTAGCTGTCTCACACTGTAGTGGATGTGATACAGCGTTGTACACAAGGGTTCCTTATTGGAATTGAGAGCTTGCCGACATGGTGTTTACTTACGGAAAGGCTAATGGCAACGAGCGGCGGGCAGTAAGGTTGTATCAGGAGACCTGTCCCCGCCGACAACAACCACAGCATATAACGTTTGCAACAGTGTTTCGCCGTTTGTCTGAGAAAGGGTCGTTTCAGAAAGCAGGAAATCATGAAGAACGTGCCTGAAATGTACGGACACCAGACGTGGAGGAAAATGTGATTAGCACTGTGGAAGGCGACCGCCGCGTCAGTGCACGATAGTTGGCCCGCCAGTACCGTGTAAGCCAGACGACGGTGTGGAACATTCTTCATGACAATTGTTACTAACGTTATCATTTACAGCGTGTGCAGGGCTTACTAGCGACAGACGTTCCACATATGGAGCAGTTTTGTCACTGGTTTCTTCCCCAGGCAACCACGATTCCGGGAACTGTGTCATCCATCCTATTCACAGATGAGGCTACTTTCAGTGGAGTGGTATCTTTAACTTTGATAACAGTCATCTCTGGAATAGTCACAGAGAATCATCAGCTGTAATATGTGGGCCGGGATAATTGGCGACCGTATTTTGGGGCCAGTCTTCCCTCCACGTCGCCTAAGAGGCTGGAACTATCAGCGTTTCTTGCAGGTGACTTAGCCTCCCCTACTGGAAGAAGTGCCACTGGTGATTCGAAGCATTACGTGGCTGCTACGTGACAGTTCTCCAGCCCACTTTGCCTTTAACGTCCGGACGCATCTCAGTCCTGTCTTCCCCGGCCGATGGATAGGGCGAGGGTGTCCAGTTGCATGGCCTACTCATTCACAGGATCTCAATCCGTGCAATTTCTGGTTACGGGGCCATCTCAAAAGTATCGTGTAGGCAGAGCCCACTCCATATGTGGAGACACTGGAGCAGCTTATTCATGCTGCCTTTGACACTTTCGGATGCAGCCTTGCCGGTGTTAACACTTGAGACAGAACATGCTACGGCGCGTACACGCATGCGTTGGGACACATGGAAACCATTTTCAACACGTACTGTAGCTGTGGCTGCCTCGTACAGCGCGTATTAGACAGCAGTCTCTGTAAAAATATATCATTCAATAAATGGTCTCTACCAGGAAAACCATGCATTTCAGGACATAAGTTCATTAGACCTTTTTTGTTCCGTATCCTCTCATCGATTAATCCGTAAAGTTTGTACACAGTGGAAAAAAATCACACTGTTTAACAGTAATAATAATTGTCAGTAGCTGACTAATGTAATTTTCTCTTCACTTACTTTTTCATTCGAATTTTCATGCTTTATATGTATGAGAGGATGTTGAAAGTAGACTTGGACAAGCGATTCTTAGCAGGGAGTACCGGGAGGCATACAGATCAATGGCTCCCAGACTACTGGACAGTCCTTTGTAGTACCGCAGCTGGGCATCCAAAGCGCTGCAAACAAACACAGATAACATTCCCAATGGCGCATTGTCCTCAGCCGCAACCATTTTTACAATCCAGTAGTGGAATGTGAAGGAATGGGGCATTTGGCAAAGTCCAAGAACGCTCTACTGTGAACAAAACGTAACAAACTTAATTTTTTACAGAAAGCACTGACTTAGGAACTGCATTTTTGGGACGCTTTTTAGAGATGAGATGCTCCTGGACGTCGATTCTAAAACAATCAAATGTTTACAAAACGTAAGAACTGCTAGTATTGGCTTATTTGAATAAACTACAGGTTAGAGAGAGAAACTCAAGTGTGCCATCTCATTGACCACAGAGAGAGATGGGAAGAGAGTGAGATGCCTTTCTTTCCGTCACGAATTTCTCTCATGTGCCAACCTTTTTCATCTAGGAGTAACAACTGCAACCTACGTCCTCAATTATTTGCTGGATGTATTCCAGCTTCTCTCTTCCTCTACAGTATATACGAACTACAGCTTCCTCTAGTACCATGGAATTTATACCCTGACGTCTTAAAATATGTCCTACCATTCTTTCCTTTCTTCTTGTCAGTATTTTACAAGCCTTTATTCTGTGTAAAACTATAAGACGTTCATTACTGGTTGACCGCCTTAAGAAGAGCCCAGGGAAAGGAGCAGCATTTTCTGAGCAGCAGTTTTATAGCTTGGCACTCGGAAGCCCCATATCCCAGCCAGTTCAAATTGGGTACAGAGTGTAGCGAACACTCAATAAAAAATTATTTCTTTGGAGAGTACCCTCAACATTTCTTTCCATTTCTTCATAGAGAGCCTTCACCATTTCATCTTGATCTCCAAGAGACGGGCTGAAACGATGCCACATCAAGTGAATCGGGGGATTATTAAGATTTCGGACTGATGTCCACTTAGCTGATGGCGAGGATCATTATTATGCCGCCAATGACTGCTTCTGCAGCCACTTCACCCTCCTTCTTCAATTTACTGTGGTGAGATGCAATCGTGAGATAATGTGTAGAGATATTAAAGCCCTTTCATATAATTTTATAATTTCAACCTTCTCTTTGGAAACTGGCACTCAGATTCAGTCACCAGTTTGCTTTCAATTTTGCCCACAGATTTAACGCATTCCCTTCTTTAGTGCTATCTGTCTTTTCTACTATCGTCGTTACCATCAAGGTACAATTACACGATTGCAATTGTTTCGTTTACGTGGTTATTAGATTCCTTCCCCAGACCCTTATATAAGATGCAACAAGGTTTTACTACAATAATATTATCATTTCTTGCCAAATGTTTTCTTTAAAGGAAGACACCCAGTTAATTGTGATTATTGTTTCATTTAATAGTCATTTCATTCCTGATTCTTAATTGGTTATTTTAGATGGTGTTTAATTATGCCAAAAACGAGACCTAATTTACACACCTCCAACTTTGAATCACATGACTGTAACCTAGCACTCAAGCGATTCCTGCCTAGGATTCGTGGATCTGTGACTTCCTGAACCGCAGTTAGTTCCACGAAATTTAAAATTGACAGTGTGGCTTCCGTTGGTGTGTAATCGTTTGTGTGTTATTTTCAATGATGCGAGGTTGGTATGTCCATTGTTGTCTAACTGAAGAACCAGTATGGAATTTTTGAAGGGAATTTTATTGATTTTGTGTATGTTGTATGTAAGGAGGGGAACGAATTTCACGGTATACGCTAAGATTCAGAAATTTTATGATAGTTTGGTTAGTTCATTCTTGAACTTTAAGTGTGTTTGAATTTTAAGAAATGTGTTAGGTACTGCCAAAGTTTACCAGAGCGAGGGTGACAATTTAGCACAGATGAGAGAAGCAGTGAGGAAAATTTCAAGTAATGGAGGAACAATAAACAATGCTTCAGATACTTAGCTGCCACAGGAAAACATTCAGCAAGTAGATACTAGCGAGCAGTGTGGACTAGCATCTCAGAACTAAACCAACATGCTTAAAGAACATGATCAGGAACGAAGTAGTAACAAAATATCTGAGGAAGCAATCAAGAAATCAGAAGAACATTATATTTTACACGTAGCGGAAAACTCAGAAGTTACTGGCTGCCAAAACTCATCGCAAAGTGATACCAATCATGAGCGCACACGACCACTGGCTGCGGGATGCAACTTACAGAGCTTCCTACACGAACAGTTTAAGAAAAGTGACGAAAGAAGTGACGTGAAATTGAAAAACTACCAAGAAGGAAATGACGAACAGTTTAAGAATCATGTCTATCTTTTAAAGAAAAGCAAGCAAAAACAAGACACACAATTTAACGAAAATAAAAAACAATTCAGAAAAAAGAAGCCAGACTAACGGACGTGAACCTTTAATCAGAAACTCGATGGCCGCACAAAGAAATGTGAGGAGCAGGGAAAAACTCTAACCGGAAGACAGGTGAAAGATGCAAAACGTGGATACATGAAGACAGAGTACTAAGGCACGACATAAAAATTGAAACCGTTGACGCTAATATATGAGTGTTGAGACCTTTGCGAAGAATACCTACGCTAGTACTAAAGATATTGAAGAAGCAAAACCGTGGAGTGGGGAATCACAGAGGGATATGATGGAGAAGGTAGAACAAGCCAAATTATCAATCGTAATGAAACATTATCTGACAGACCGGTACCAGCAAACATAGGAGAAAATAGCGATATAAGATATTTAGTGAAACTTAAGAAAGCACGTGAAACTACAAACTGCAGTAATGAAACAGGGAGATGTTTGACCACTCCGAGAAAACAAGGAGAGTAGCAGTTGTTCAAGGAGTAACAACGGGAAAGGAAATGTGGCAATTATAAGTGAACAAAAACGGAACAGGTAAGAGCAAGAAATCGGAGAACTGACCAGAAGATTATGCCGCATCAGAGGAGAAGCGTCACATTCTGATCCAGCAATAATTACCACATCGAGTCTCTATAATGTATCATGTGAGATGAACTGGGGGTATATTACGAACCAGTTTGTGTCATCACAAAAGTTTTAGCTGTTTCTGAACGTTGCAAACCGCCTAAACCCCAAGCTATGGATCGAAGAATTCCTTGCAACACTACCGACATCTTTACCACATGTTTTAAGGATTAGATTCGTATGTGCTCACTTCAGACAGGACGCAGCGACGAAAATGGGAGAACTTCTGGGGCAATTCAAGGCGCATGACGAATTTACACACGCCTTTCTCGACCAATAAAACTGGAAATCATGATGACAGTAAATTGCGTTGGGTCCAGGTGGCCGAATCCACTACAGTTTTTCGAAAATATGGTATCGAGGAGCTAATTTTTAGATGTGCCAGATTGACCGTCTGAAGTCACAGAACTTTGTTTAAGGAAGCTCCCACGTGAAATACAGAATGCGGTAAGGATCGCTGGCAGATATATGCACAACATTCAAGAAATCCAGTATCAAGGGCACGAATTAGGGTACGACAGAAGTTACGAAGCGATAGAGTCGGTACATTTCATTCAGACGAACTTTCCCCTTGAAAATCAGCTAATGAATAATCAGAACTGGATGGTATGTCACGCACCACGACCGTATGGAAATGGGTGGAAAGGATGAAATGATAACCGTCGCTGGGGACCTCAGTATTGGCCGTATGACAACAAACAACTGGAGGCGTGATGACCGACCAAATAATGACAGATGAGATGATATCACGAGGGAAGAGCAGAGATCATTGAAGTGCTCTGGCCAGACCCTAGAAATAACCGTAGGAATGAGGAAAGAGATAATGTGGCAAGAATCCGACTAACCGTGGTCGCTCTGGCACCAGTTTGCCGGCCGCACTATTCCGGAATTGTGCGGAGTTGAAGTAAACCTTAGCTGAGGAATTAAAGTCTTCAGTAAAATAGAAAAGAGGATGTCGCATACCTTTCTGTAGGTGTCACAATGGGGAGAAAAAAGGTGCAATGCACACTCGATTCACGCTGTCAGATCTCAGGCGCTGGACTGTTAAATGAATTATGTGCCACGGTGAAACAGTGGTCAGCATTCAAAATACACGGGATAAAGACGCAAGGTGCGATGTATGGGAGGTGTGCAGAAATTAAAGAACAGGTGCAGGTGGATTTTGATTGTCAGTCACATGTACCCAGTGCCAGCTTTTTAATAACAAAAAATTTCACTCAGGCTCGGTTAACTAAAACACTACCACGTCACACTGCATCTGAAAGAGAGGTTTTTCACTGTTAAAATCAAATAAGAAGAAGTTCAAATTAAGATTTGTGGACAATATAGAACCCACAAATGAAGGATGCTCTACACTGGTCAGTGAGAGACTGTGAGGAATTAAGATAGAAATTTTGACTCCCGGTTCAACCATTAAAACCGATAATGTAACAGTAAGGGTGACTCTCATTTTGCTAGCAGAAATTCATGATGTCACCCCAGCTTCTTTTATAGCAATTTTGAAGGACATAAATGAGTTTAAAAAAGGTAATAAATATGACGACGAATGGGATGATGTATGGACGAGTGGATCTGAAGAGTAAGATACAGAGTACGTAAACTGTAATTTAACCCTTTCATGACCGGCGGGACGTATGTGTCCCACTTCACTTTTACGTGCTTCACGACCAAGTGGACAATAGACTACTGGAAGCCTTCGCTACTACTTGAAACCATTACAGACTTCTTCCCGCCAAACAACTGCATTTTGCTGGAAATTGTTCGATGCAGTGCACTTGTTAGATTTTTTTGGGAAAGTTTTTGCATAATTTTCAGCTTTTCTTTTGTAAATAAGCAAGGCAATCATAATAACCGTATTTATGGTGTTTTTTATCTTTTATTCGTAAATATTACGTGGAATTTCTGAGTAAAATGTGTTTCAGTGACTTGGTAAAAAGTTTTTAGTTTCTGACTGCATGAAATATCAATCACATGGCCAGGGGAACATATTTGTCCCACATATTATTTGTAATTTCGTTATACATTCGACATTTTGGCGTTGTTTCTTTCTCTGTGCGATGTTACATCACTTGGCTCGGTAAAGTATTCATACAATAATAATAAAAAACAACAACAATAATAATAATAATAATAATCAAGCTAAAACTAAACAAAGGTCGCTACATTACGCATACATTGATTACCAAAAAGCTTTTGATAGTGTACCCCACTCATGGTTACTACAAATATTGGAAATATACTAAGTAGATCCTAAATTGATACAGTTCCTATACATAGTAATGAAAAATTAGAAAACTACACTTAATATCCAAACAAATTCAAATAATATCACATCACAGCCAATACAGATTAAACGTGGAATATACCAAGGAGACTCATTAAGTCCTTTCTGGTTCTGCCTTGCTCTGAACCCACTATCCAACATGCTAAATAGTACAAATTATGGATACAATATTACTGGAACATACCAACACAAAATCACACATTTGCTATACATGGATGATCTAAAACTGCTGGCAGCAACAAATCAACAACTCAACCAATTACTAAAGATAACAGAAGTATTCAGCAATGATATAAATATGGCTTCTGGAACAGACAAATGTAAAAAAATAGCATAGTCAAGGGAAAACACACTAAACAAGAAGATTACATATTGGATAACCACAGCGACTGCATAGAAGCGATGGAAAAAACAGATGCCTATAAATATCTAGGATACAGACAAAAAATAGGAACAAATAATACAAATATTAAAGAAGAACTAAAAGAAAAATATGGACAAAGACTAACAAACATATTGAAAACAGAATTGACAGCAAGAAACAAGACAAAAGCTATTAATACTTATGCTATACCAATATTGACCTACTCATTTGGTTCAAAAATGATTCAAATGGCTCTGAGCACTATGGGACTTAACTTCTGTGGTCATCAGTCCCCTAGAACTTAGAACTACTTAAACGTAACTAACCTAAGGACATCACACACATCCATGCCCGAGGCAGGATTCGAACCTGCGACCGTAGCGGTCACGCGGTTCCAAACTGAAGCGCTTAGAACCGCACGGCCACACCGGCCGGCGCTCATTTGGAGTAGTGAAATGGAGTAACACAGACCTAGAAGCACTCAATACACTTACACGATCACAATGCCACAAATATAGAATACATCACATACATTCAGCAACAGAAAGATTCACATTAACCTGAAAGGAAGTAGGAAGGGATTTATTGACATAAAAAACCTACATTATGGACAGGTAGACAATTTAAGAAAATTCTTCATAGAACGAGCAGAAACTAGCAAAATACACAAAGCAATCACTCATATAAATACATCGGCTACACCACTACAATTTCATAACCACCTCTACAACCCTTTAGATCACATAACATCAACAGATACAAAGAAAGTAAATTGGAAAAAGAAAACACTACATGGCAAGCACCTGTATCATCTAACACAGCCACACATAGATCAAGACGCATCCAACACATGGCTAAGAAAAGGGAATATATACATTGAGACGGAAGGATTCATGGTTGCAATACAGGATCAAACAATAAACACCAGGTATTGCAGCAAGCATATTATTAACGATCCTAATACCACAACAGATAAATGCAGACTTTGCTAACAACAAATAGAAACAGTAGATCACATCACAAGCGGATGTACAATACTAGCAAATACAGAATACCCCAGAAGACATGACAATGTAGCAGAAATAATCATCAACAACTTGCCATACAACATAAACTAATAAAACAACACATTCCCACATACAAGTATGCACCACAAAATGTACTGGAGAGTGTTGAATATAAATTATACTGGAACAGAACCATTATAACAGATAAAACAACACCACATAACAAACCTGACATCATACTCACCAATAAAAAGAAGAAATTAACACAACTAATCGAAATATCCATACCCAATACAACAAATATACAGAAGAAAACAGGAGAAAAAATTGAAAAATACATCCAACTGGCTGAGGAAGTCAAGGACATGTGGCATCAGGATAAAGTTGACATTATACCGATTATACTATCAACTACAGGAGTCATACCACACAATATCCACCAGTACATCAACGTAATACAGCTACATCCAAACTTATATATACAACTACAGAAATCTGTAATTATTGATACTTGTTCAATTACCTGAAAGTTCCTAAATGCAATGTAACATATACCGTACAGTTAAAAGGAAGTCACGCTTGATCAAGGTCCGCGTCACCTTCCATTTTTAACCAGACGTAACGTCTGAGACAGGAAAGAGAAGTAATAATAATAATAATAATAATAATAATTTGTTGCACAATACATGTTAGCCCAATTCCACACCTTATTTCCGTTTTCTTTTTAGAAATGTCACGTCTGAAAGATGAAGAACTTCTTGAGTATTACTTTTCGCTTCCTGATAATGAAGAATTTTCGGAGGTAGAAGGTGATGATGAAGCTGCAAATGAACTCACCAGTCTTGATGCTTCCAATAGTACATCTATTGATGCTACACCGCGTAGGACATTGTCTCAGTCACCTAGCTACGATCGTAACAACAATGGTGAAGTGCTAGAATGGAGGTGGCAGAAAATGATGGTACTGCATGTACAGTAAAAGAAAATGTTGCCGAAATTATCAGTGACACTGCAAATGAAGTTATTGTGTGTGCTGAACAAGAGCATGCGGCTGAAAATGCCATTGAAACTGAAACACAGTGGGCTGGCGATGTAACTTAGTTTGAAAACTTATCAGCAGCCCTTGATGAAAGTGCAGATATAAAGCTCGATTTTTGACAAAATGATGAAGAAATTGATTTTTTTCTACAATTATTACCGATGGATGTTTGAGGAAGATCAAAGATGAGATTAATCTCTACGCAACTCAAATGCGTGACAACGTTACAAGAGGTAAAAGGGTAAGACAAGCCAACTGCGACTGGAAAGACACTGACATTGAAGAAATAAAATATTTTATTGCCATTCACATTCTAATGGGAATACATAGGCTGTCTGAGCTGAGTCACTGTTGGTCAACCGACCCACTTTTAAGTGTAAGTGCGATTTTTCAACAAATTAGTAGAACCAGGTTCAAAAAACAGACTGAAAACATTCATTGCAACGACAATGCTACAGCAGTACCAAGAGGTGAAGCTGGCTATAATCTACTACACAAATTACGCCCAATAACTGACGCTATCAATAACAATTTGAAAGAACTATACACTCCATCAAGTATCATAGCTGTTGATGAAAGTATGGTCCCATTCAAAGGGCGTTCTTCTATAATGCAGTACTTTCAAACGAAGCGTGTAAAACGAGGTTACAAAATTTGGTGTCTGGCCGATTCAAAAACCGATATCCATTTTAAGGGAACCCACAACGAGTAGCGAAGGAAGTGAAGCGATGGATGGAAGGAAGCCGCATCTTCAGAGAAGAAGTAATAAATGGAGGACTGAAATAAAAGGAACAAGTATGCTATCCCTACCTCTGAGTGAATTTTATTTCGTACGTATCTGGTTATATGATGAGTTGAGGTACCAGAACAGTAACTTTATTGAGAACATACCATTTTCGATTTCTCATGTAAATTTACGTTATGTGATAGAGCGCGTGCAGCGATGTTATAATACTGCTGCCGGAAAGTTAGCGTCATACTCTCTGGACAATGAACGAGGGTTATTCCTTGGAGTGTAAATGGCATAAAGGAGACAATATTCGGAGGACTTCTAATTGAGCTTAAGCACGACACGCATTAGAAATTAATGTATTGAAAAATCGATATTTATTCTGCGTTGTGTTGTACAAAGCCATTGCACAAGAAATTGTAACATAATGAAATAACTATAAATCTAATTTAGCCGAGTATACTATAACAATTGTTAAGGACATTATTTGGTACTGTGAGCTGATTGTATTATCTTTCCTTGATTCCGTATTTCGTACGGAACGACTCTTGTCAGTGTAAGTTACAGGTCTGAGTGAAGGATGACGGGTTAGTCGAATCCCGCTCCACGAACATTTCAATTCTATGTGAGTTTATAATTACCATAATTGCATATGATGGTACAATATAATCAAAACCCGCTCAGCCTCTACACGGTGCTCCGTACTGGCACAGATATAAAGGCTCCCTTTTTCTTTATTAAGACACAAAAAGTAAAATCTAAAGATAATCGCTTCACTAGCAAGTCGTATTGGCGGAATTTCTATCTTTACGGCATGCAGATGTGCAGTGCTGGTGATTGCATACTTCTGAAGGGAACAAAATTCGATAAATCTGGAGCTCACAGGATGTGACTTAGTGAATGTTCTTGATACACAAGTGATAGATTAAATTATTCACACTTGCCATGCGACCTTACATGTATGTTATTGTAATTGCTGCATTTTATGTATAAATACAATATGTGTCAAACATGGGGTAAACTGTAGTGTAGCCACAGTAGTCTTCAGGTGAAGGAGATGATATAACAATGCACGAGTAATTGAGAGAGGGCTACTGAGAATCAATAGACCTCTCTGGCGTAAATTGTAGTGTTTGAAGTTGGGCGATAACCGCCTGAAGAACTAATCACAAAGATACTCACTCCTGACCTGCCAACCAAAAGTATCCGGCACAATACTTTAAAAAACTTTCTAAGAAGGGAAAGTCCCCGTCACAACCCCCTCAGATACAGTGGTAAGATGGCCCAGTGAATAGTCCCTCAAAAACTGAACACAGATGAAGCATGAAAACAGGAAGAAGGTGTACTGAACTGTGAATGAAGAGTAAAATATGGAAGCAGTGAACGGTCCAAGCTCAAGATTAGCAACGTCGAGTAAATATGCGTAGCCGTGACGTTGTGGTTATGAGATCACGGTGTTGGGATTCGACCGTGGAGATCCGTGTTGAACTCGCCCATGTTCCCCGCAAAGTGTCCACTTCATAATTGACGTGTCTGTTCGCTGTATTCAAATCTGTGTCTGTGTTGTGGTGTAAAGGCCGACTGCAAAAACGAGGTGTAAGGAAGGGACCTCGCTCCAGACGTAGATACATCCTATTTCTCCTTGCGCTCCATTTTGGAAGTTTTGACTCTTGAATTCCTTTGTTGAAACGTAGTTCACAGTTTACGCAGCATCTCCCTGCTCTCACTATTTACCAAATATACTTGCGACGGTAATATATTCTCACCACATGACTTATATTCTATAAGCAATGTATAGCATGACAATTGCCAAAACTGCAGAAGGAAAACGGATAAGAGAATCGTCGGAAGGTAAGTTCATAATTTTTTTGGAAAAAATTGGGCACAAGCGAGACTTGTAGATGTATCTCCTGCTTTGTAGTTCAACACCGTACCTCACAGTCACGACGCCGTGGTTCCTGGAAGTCATTTTATGCTGCACATCTTGAGCGTGAACTATTTACTGTCTGTATTTTCTCTTTTTTTGATTTTTTACGATTCAGTACACCTTCTTTCTGTTTTCATGCTTCACCTGTGGTCAGTTTTTGACGGGTTAACCACTGGGCCATTTTACCACTAAATCTGAGGTGTGTGTGTGTGTGTGTGTGTGTGTGTGTGTGTGTGTGTGTGTGTGTTGGGGGGGGGGGGGTGTTGCCTTGTAAGAGAGAATGATTTATACTGAAAAGTACAAGGATGGAAACTGCTGTAAGTTAAAACTTAATAGGAGTATAATTCTATCATGTGTAGTAATCAAGGAATAAAAAGAAATAAGAGTTAAGGGGACCCGGAACGTCCTATACCTCCAATGTTAAATGCAAGGAACATTTTCTTATGAACTTTTAATACCAGAATGATGAAACTTTTGCAGTATAATATTACATATATTTAATACCATGTACCAAATGGATTTTAATTTATTGGTGTTTTTTGGGAAGATATTAATTATTTTGATACTGAAAATAATTGACACATTTTTTGGCATAGTATCTTTGAAATAAAATCTGTTATCAATTATGTGTCACAGAAAAGCTATGGTACAAGGTTTATATTGGTACTGTTTACATTCCTTGAAAATTTTAAGTCTTTATCTCTAATAGTTTAGCAGAAAATGTTCCTTGTATGGCAAAAAAGTGAACTTGTGGAAAACGAGTTTCAAAGTTTCACTAACATTTTAGTGGAGTCCAGCACCATGAGAGGGGTTTTCACTGTCACTAGACATCTCCCCATCTAGTCTTCTTTTCACACCTTTCATTCTTTGTCTGGCTTGCGTCCCACACTCCTTTTCTTTCCTTTCAGCATCCCGTTTCCTCTCATTGTCTATCAACATCATTGCACTCACCATGTACTTTCCGGGCATCACATCCAACTTCTGCAGCAGATTGCACTTTATAATGTTACCTTTGTTGTACGTAGCAATGGCATCATATACTCAAAAATGAAGAGTATGAATTTCCACAAACACATTTTTTGGGATTCTGGTCCAAAGTACATTGTTCACACTCTCATTTTGATTTTGTGTACGTCCATGGAGACATTTCTTCAAAATTTCAGTTGCAGAAAAATCTCTGAAAATTGGTTTTATAGCTTTCATGAGAGTTTCTGGTAGACAGTGATGATGCTTGTAAGCACGTTCAGATCCCTGATATTTGTTGTACTTGCACCAGGAATTGGATCCCTGTGGGCATAGTCGATGTAGTGGTTCCTCGTCAGTCGATAAGGTGTGGTAGTAAAGTGCCATTACAGCCTTTTACATTGCATCAACAGTGTGAGTATTTTGTCTTATTGCCAGTCCATAGTCTCTCTCCAATCTGTTGATTACCTCGTCTGTCAATCTTTTAGCTCCACCCAAAGGTTTTCCATCACTGAGTACTTGGCCTTTCATTGTGGTCTTCAGTCGACGCAGCCTTGTTCCCATACGTTTCTGAACGTGACCTATGCACTCCTGTTTAGTAATGGTAACATCATTTCCATAAGGTTTCAGCTCAGATACAACAGCAATAGACTTCGAATCACCATCACCCAGGAGCAGTAGGTATCTGACCTTGTACCACAGAAGAGAGCGACCGAAAATGTCTTTCATACCGGAAACTTCCATGGCCCAACTAGACCCACTGTAATTCCTTCGACAGTTTTCTGCGTGCTCATCCTTCACTCTTTTAGGACACCTACAGTGCTTGGATTTAATTATAACATCTATAACTTTTGTAGTATCAGCACTTGTTGCCGTTATTACCCCATTATGTGATTTGTGCCCGCGCTTCTGCCACATACCATCTAGTGCGACAGTCAGGTCCCGAGGATCCTGAACATCTGGAATTTCTTCATTCACCGCCACAGCCTCCTCCACTGCTTCTTTCATGGGCTCTTGGGCAATATCTTCAACACAGGATCCACCAACCGAGATATATTTTGAGAATTTCGTTGGTGGTGGTGGTAGATTCATTACACCACAAAACATTTGACCAGCAGGGTATCCCTTACCGATTGACCTTAGAGCACAAACACATCTAATATTTACACCATAGTACTTGCTTTTCTCACTATCAGTTTCACCTTGGCCTATTTCGGCATATTTTGAGTTCCAAAATGAAACACTGTAATGACAACTAGTACAATGGAGACAGATTTCTGCTGCTAGTCCTATGTGTCGCTTGACATTTACTGACATACTCAATTTGCAACATTCCTTACACAGTACTGAACTCTCAATCACCTTTGAGAGCAAAGAAATGTTAATTATTTCCTTCACATTATCCTCATCACACTTCTCCAATAAACTGCAGTATTTTTCTGTTGATCCATGCAACTTCTTGCTTGTGCTAGAGACAGGAGTAGATTTCAGTTCATGAGTAACCTCAACATTTTCAGAATCATTTCCCAAGGTCGGAGAAATTGTCACAGGTCCACTAGTGTACCACGGAAGAGGCTTCTTCCTCTTGTAAACTCTGTTACGAAATCGAGGCATATTTGATAAGTTCCAGTTACGCAATAGAAATACAACAAAAATCCTGAAATAACCACCAAATGCTCAATGTAGACAACAGTATCCAAAGACTACAATACGCAGAAAAAACAATTGCCTATCAAATCGTGTTGCCAACATAATATAAAGTCTTTGGAAAGACCGGAAGTTTTGAGAAACGATGTTTTCAGTGAACATGTATCCATGGATATTCAATGTCGCGACATGCCCTCTGCAGCACATTATTGAAAATAATATTTTGAATACTTCGAGTTGAGCTACAGGTAAGATTTATATGTCATTTTAAAGAGGAATATCTGTAGTATTTTATTTCACAATAAACTGAAAACCCAAAATTTCATCATTTTTAGGTTCCGGGTTCCCTTAAAAATTATTTATTGATAAATCTTAATTGAATGGTTAGTTAAATTCATGAAAAAATAAAAGTGACGGAACTTCAGGTAACATTAAGGTAATAATCTGAATAAATTTATTAAGAGTAACATTGATATTAATTGTAAATGTTTGTGAGAAATGATAGCAAGGTCAGGCTATATTTGTAATTATGTAAATTGTATTTCTAATGAATATTTTGCAAATTTGTTTCTACGTCGCACAAATCAAACGAACGAATGACTTACGAAAGAACTGCAGAAAAGAAATGTAATGCGAGAATGGGTGGGCACAGAGTCACGGGCGGACGCACACGGAGCGCACCAGAACTGGGCCAGCAAGTTGAACAGCAGCGGTGCGTGGCTGGAGTCAGAACTTATGACTTTGAGCCGCTACCTGCGGAGGCCCCTGTGCTGGGAGCTTAAGCCGTCGACGGGAACAGGGGAGGCTAGGAAGACTGTACGCCATTCCCGCACGAGCGGCCGGGACACCACCCCGGTATGCTGCCTTCACCGCACAGTCACTTGCAGCGTCGCCGGATCTCAGACAAGCGAGCGACAGCAGCGTCACCTCCATACGCATTGCTTCCACGCCGTGACAGAGCGTCAGATGGCTTGTCTACTAACTGCAGTGTATTACCCAGATAATATGAGGTAGTATTTCATTCTTAAAGAACGACTGTGTGATATCACACCCATGAACTTGTATACTGTTGTTATGTGAGGTCATATGGCTGACCACTCCTTGACATTAACACTGGTCACATCCCACAACGTTGACTGTAGAAGGACGATAACCCTGCTCGTTGCAGGGCTCCTTGATTTCATTCGCGGTATAATCCCCCTAAAAGTACTAGTGTGAAGAATGTTGTTGATACTGCTCAGCCTACAATATCTGATGTTTTTATGATAATTACAACCTGTATAATTAATGCGATTTCTGCATCAAAGATTAGATAAATTACGGTGATTAGCAATTCCAGCGCCTGCAGTTTCAAATTTTAATATGTCCAGCCACGATCTCATCATAGAGTTTGACTAACATAGACAGATAAGGTCCAGTGCCATGGGTAATTGGACTTCGAATATTACAGGGTGTTTCAAAAATGACCGGTGTATTTGAAACGGCAATAAAAACTAAACGAGCAGCGATAGAAATACACCGTTTGTTGCAATATGCTTGGAACAATAGTACATTTTCAGGCGGTCAAACTTTCGAAATTACAGTAGTTACAATTTTCAACAACAGATGGCGCTGCAAGTGATGTGAAAGAGATAGAAGACAACGCAGTCTGTGGGTGCGCCTTTCTGTACGTCGTCTTTCTGCTGTAAGCGTGTGCTGTTCACAACGTGCAAGTGTGCTGTAGACAACATGGTTTATTCCTTAGAACAGAGGATTTTTCTGGTGTTGGAATTCCACCGCCTAGAACACAGTGTTGTTGCAACAAGACGAAGTTTTCAACGGAGGTTTAATGTAACCAAAGGACCGAAAAGCGATACAATAAAGGATCTGTTTGAAAAATTTCAACGGACTGGGAACGTGACGGATGAACGTGCTGGAAAGGTAGGGTGACCGCGTACGGCAACCACAGAGGGCAACGCGCAGCTAGTGCAGCAGATGGTCCAACAGCGGCCTCGGGTTTCCGTTCGCCGTGTTGCAGCTGCGGTCCAAATGACGCCAACGTCCACGTATCGTCTCATGCGCCAGAGTTTACACCTCTATCCATACAAAATTCAAACGCGGCAACCCCTCAGCGCCGCTACCATTGCTGCACGAGAGACATTCACTAACGATATAGTGCACAGGATTGATGACGGCGATATGCATGTGGGCAGCATTTGGTTTACTGACGAAGCTTATTTTTACCTGGACGGCTTCGTCAATAAACAGAACTGGCGCATATGGGGAACCGAAAAGCCCCATGTTGCAGTCCCATCGTCCCTGCATCCTCAAAAAGTACTGGTCTGGGCCGCCATTTCTTCCAAAGGAATCATTGGCCCATTTTCCAGTTCCGAAACGATTACTGCATCACGCTATCTGGACATTATTCGTGAATTTGTGGCGGTACAAACTGCCTTAGACGACACTGCGAACACCTCGTGGTTTATGCAAGATGGTGCCCGGCCACATCGCACGGCCGACGTCTTTAATTTCCTGAATGAATATTTCGATGATCGTGTGATTGCTTTGGGCTATCCGAAACATACAGGAGGCGGCGTGGATTGGCCTCCCTATTCGCCAGACATGAAGTCCTGTGACTTCTTTCTGTGGGGACACGTGAAAGACC
This sequence comes from Schistocerca americana, assembly GCF_021461395.2. Classification (NCBI taxonomy): domain Eukaryota; kingdom Metazoa; phylum Arthropoda; class Insecta; order Orthoptera; family Acrididae; genus Schistocerca; species Schistocerca americana. Next base: position 494,154,843 of record NC_060124.1, on the reverse strand, counting down.
AGGTGTACCGCCAGAATCCAGAAACAATTGAACAGCTGAAGCAGTACATCTCATCTGCATGTGAAGCCATTCCGCCAGACACGTTGTCAAAGGTTTCGGGTAATTTCATTCAGAGACTATGCCATATTATTGCTACGCATGGTGGATATGTGGAAAATATCGTACTATAGAGTTTCCCAGACCGCAGCGCCATCTGTTGTTGACAATTGTAACTACTGTAATTTCGAAAGTTTGTCTGCCTGAAAATGTACTGTTGTCCCAAGCATATTGCAACAAACGGTGTACTTCTATCGCTGCTCGTTTAGTTTGTATTGCCGTTTCAAATATACCGGTCATTTTCGAAACACCCTGTATGTACAGTAGAGTCCTGTTAATCCGAAGTAATTGGGACCGGATCTTGTTCGGATTACCGATTTGTGACGAGTTTCTAGAATGAAGTATACCAAGCAGATAAGTAGGTACACCACTGCAACAAATGGGATCAAGTGTAGGAACAACTCCTTGCCCTTGTTGTTCTGCATTGTTGAGACCTACGTAGTGTCTGAGTTCAGTGCACTGCCAGTTGACTCGCAAAGCGGCTGGTTATGTTAGTTATCGCTCACTGGCACGTGTAACTGTTGGACTGTATTCGTTCAGGTATAGTGGTGTACGTATTTTCATCATGAGTGAAGGGAAACATGCAACGTTAACTCTCAAAGAAAATCTAAATGCTTTGAAGCAGATAGATAATAGTGAGGCAACTGAACAGTGTGTTGGTAAAGCAACCATTTGTGATTGGCAGAAGAACCGAGTGAAGCTTGAACAGTCCTGCGGAACGTCTTCGGGAGAAACACTCGAAAGTCGGCAGACTTTGAAACAGTCCCAGTGCGACAAAATAGATGGAGCTCTTTTCCTTTGGTTTATGCAGGAAAGAGAAAGGGGAAATCCTTTGAGTGAAGCACTGGTTCAGGAGAAGGCTGTTTACCTGAACAAGTTAATGAACGGTGATGAGTCTTTTAGTGCGAGTACGGGTTGGTTGGACAGATTCAAAAAACGTCATGGAATCCGTCAGCTAACAATTACTGGAGAGAAGCTTTCTTCTGACCATGATGCAGCGAAGGAATACTTGGGTGAGTTTGAAAAAAATGATAAGAGAGGGAATGTATTCTCCCCAACAAGTTTATAAAACTGACGAGACTGGCCTTAACTTTAGGGCATTGCCAACAAAAAGCCTGGCATCAAAAGCAGAAGACCATGCTCCGGATTTTAAAATGTGCAAAAATAGTGTGACTTTATTAGCGTGCAGCAACACTGCTGGTATTCACACGTTGCCTTTAATGCTGATCGGCAAATCTGCTAGGCCCAGAGATTTTAAAAACTGCAACACGGACTCCCTGCAGGTATATCATCGCAACCAGAAAAAAGTATGGATGGATAGTAAGCTGTTCAAAGGATGGTTTCACGCCGTTTGTTCCCTCTGTTCCACCGTTTTCTAAGGAAAATCATTTGACTCTCCCTGCAATCCTTTTGACTGATAACGGGCCATGTCACCCCAACACTGAGGAATTATGTGATGGAGAAATTGTGGCGAAGTTTTTGCCGCCGAAAGTTACACCACTTCTACAGTCGATGAACTAGGGCGTACTGCAAACATTAAAACTGATTTTCAGAAAACAACTGTTAAGAATGCTGATCCAAGATGACAGCATTCCTTTAGTGGACAAATTAAAAAAGACCAATGTCAGGGATGTTGTTTATTGAGCCGCTGAGGCATGGCAGAATATTTCAGAAACTACCCTGACAAAATTGTGGAGAAAACTGTGGACATCTCTTGAATTTCTACACAACCTAGTTGAATATGAAGAGGAAAATCTACTACAAATTATACAGACAAATCTGGCTGTGAAGAAGCTAGTGAAGGAGACGAAGATGAGTGGACGGCAGCGGATGGGGCGTGTATGGAGAACCTTACTGACGCTGATTTAGTTTCTGCTGTGACTCAAGACCTGGAAGAAGTGGACCGCTGTGACGGAAGTGACAAAGGAGAGCTGCTGCCACACAATGATGCAGCAGAAGCCCTTGACCTCGCCCTACGTTGTTTGGAGCAACAGCCCACTGTTACACCTGCTGATTTGATGTTTATGAGACGATGGCGCAACTATGCGTCATATAACAGACGGTCTTCATTACGCCAAAAAACAATGACTGAGCTTCTGTCATGTGAAAAGTAGGGATAAAATGTCCTCTGTATTTTATTAAGTTTGACAGCTTTTCTTACGTCGTTATGCATTGTTTAAACCTAATGTTTCCTTGCCAATTTTTCTAATACATTTTTTCGTACTGTGTAAATTAAAATAGAGTGTATGTACAGCAGTTTCGTGCACAGTCTTCCGTACTTAGACTAACATTTTTCATGTTCGAATTAAACGAACGTCCGTATTACCGGGGTTCGGATTAGCGGGACTCTACAGGGTGAGTCGCGTAAGACGTAACACCCCCATTATTCCGTTGGAGATTGCATGTATCGACAAGCGGTGTTCGGCGAATCATAGCCGACTATGGGGCACATACTTTGGTACGTGCACAATAATCACAACGTTTATATTGACCGAAATAATGAGGCAAGTACATGTTTTTTAAATGGGACGCCGTACATTTTTTACCATCATTCGAACGCTCTGGAAAAGACGCGTATAGTGAAGTAACGCATGTTGCTATTGTGATTCAAACTTCGCTTAAAACACGCTGGGAAATATTGTACAATTGAAGGTCGAGGCCGTCGGAAGCGGCTGCAGACTGTAAACACGCCTCGCGCGACCCGCAGGCCGAGTTGTCGTGCTCTATGCAGCATGCACGGCCTACGCTACGTAGTTAAATCCTTATCCTTCCTCTTTTAAGCAAATTTTGAATCGCAATAGCAACATGCGTTACATCACTATACGCGTCTCTTCCTGAGCTTTCGAATGATGGTAAAAAAAAAGGTATAGCGTCCCATTTAAAAAATATGTACTTGCCTCATTACCTCGGTCAATATAAACGTTGGGATTATTGTGCATGTACCAACGTATGTGCCCCATAGTCCGCTATGACTCGCCGAAAACCGCATGCCGATACGTGCAATCGCCTCCGGAATAAAGGGTGTGTGTGTGTGCCCGCAACAAATTGAGGAAGAACATTTCACTATGGACGATCTTGCATCGCGATCAGGTCGCCTTATAACAGACCAGAAAATGAACGTATTCCCATGAGGAGTGATCACAGCGTTAACTGTGTACCTCATGTAAGCCAGACTCTGACACTGTACGATGAATTCACGTGTGACGAACCTGCGTTCCTCGAACCGACATCGGTTTGTTTTTTGTAATGGACGTTGCCGTTTACTTTGTATATTGTTGTATGAATTTTGTTGAACAGAGGCTGAGTCATAGGACATACAAATGAACATTATCAATGAATTGTCAACTGTTCTCTTTTGTTTTGTGTAATTACTATTTTCTTTGGAGGACTTACTTGTGAAGATGTTAAACTCCAACAGACTTAACTTAAAACTGAACATATTAATTGAAAACATGTTTACGGACTTGTACTTCAGTTCACTTACACTAACACAATCGTATTCTGAAAACAAAGAGGTGATCTGATTTTCTGTCTGAATCAATATTACTTTCGGGATCTTGTCATTCTGCGATGTTATCTGGTGCAAATCTTATGTCAGTGCAACTGTATGAATTTGGAGTTATTTTATATTGATATATCCTCTTACTTTTGTGTATAGGGTAATATCTGCTTCATTATGTGATACTGCAAATCTCAGAAAAGTTGCATGATTTATTCAAGAGAAAGAGCTTCACAAATTGAGCAAGGCAATAACGCGTTGATCCCCTCTGGCCCTTATGCTAGCAATTGTTGGGCTTTGCATAATTTGATAGAGTTTTTGGATGTCCCCTTGAGGGATATCGTGCCAAATTCTGCCCAAATGGTCCGTTAAATCGTCACAATCCAGTGAGAGTCCTGCCCATAACCCTCCAAAGTTGGGGAGAGATCCGGCGACCCTGCAGGCCAACGTAGGTTTAGGCAAGTACGAAGGTAAGCCGTAGAAACACTTGCTGTGTGCGGGCAGGTGTTGTCTTGCAGAATTGTATAGCCAGGAAGGAGTGCCATGAAGGGCACCAAAACAAGGCGTAGAATATTGTCGACGTACTGCTGTATTGTAACAGTGCCGCTGATGACGACCAAAGGGATCCTGCTATGAAAGGACGTAGCAACCACTCCTGGATATCAGACCGTTTGAGATTCCAGGCCAAAGACGTGCCTGGAGGCACTTGGAAGATCCATAGCCCAGCCAGTCTAAATAGGGTTGTTGTTGTTGTTGTGGTCTTCAGTCCAGAGACTCGCTTGCTGCAGCTCTCCATGCTACTCTATTCTGTGCAAGCTTCTTCACCTCCCAGTACCTACTGCAACCTACATCCTTCTGAATCTGCTTAGCGTATTCATCTCTTGGTCTCCCTCTACGATTTATACCCTCCAGCTGCCCTCCAATACTAAATGGATGATCCCATGATGCCTCAGAATATGCCCTACCAACCGATCCCTTCTTCTTGTCAAGCTGTGCCACAAATTTCTCTTCTCCCCAATTCTAGTCAGTACCTCCTCATTAGTTATGTGATCTACCCATCTACTCTTCTGCATTCTTCTGTAGCACCACATGTCCAAACTATTTATCGTCCATGTTTCACTTCCACAAATGGCTACACTCCATACAAATACTACCAGAAACGAATTACTGACACTTAAATCTATACTCGATGTTAACAAATTTCTCTTCTTCAGAAACGCTTTCCTTGCTAATGCCAGTCTACATTTTATATCCTCTCTACTTCAACCATCATCAGTTATTTTGCTCCCCAAATAGCAAAATTCCTTTACTACTTTAAATGTCTCATTTCCTAATCTAATTCCCTCAGCATCGCTCGACTTAATTCGACTACATTCCATTATCTTCGTTTTACTTTTGTTGATGTTCGTCTTATATCCTCCTTTCAAGACGCTGTCCATTCCGTTCAACTGCTCTTCCAGGTCCTTTGCTGTCTCTAATTACAATGTCATCGGCGAACCTCAAAATTTTTATTTCTTCTCCATGGATTTTAATACCTACTCAGAATTTTTCTTTTGTTTTCTTTACTGCTTGCTCAATATACAGATTGAATAACATTGGGGATAGGCTACAACCCTCACTCCCTTCCCAACAACTGCTTCCCCGTCATGTCCCTCGACTCTTATAACTGCCTCCTGGTTTCTGGTTTGTGTACAAATGGTAAATAGCCTTTAGCCTCTTGTATTTTACCCCTGCCACCTTCAGAATTTGAAAGAGAGTTTTCCAGTCAACATTGTCAAAAGCTTTGTCTAAGTCTACATATGCTAGAAACGTAGGTTTGCTTTTCCTTAATCTATCTTCTAAGATAAGTCGTAGAGCCAGTATTGCCTCACGTGTTCCAATATTTTTATGGAATGTTGACAGCTCTTCCCCGATGTCGGCTTCTACCAGTTTTTCCATTTGTCTGTAAAGAATTCGCGTTAGTATTTTGCAACCGTAACTTATTAAACTGATAGTTCGGTAATTTTCACATCTGTCAACACCTGCTTTATTTGGGATATGAATTATTACATTCTTCTTGAAGTCTGAGTGTATTTCGTCTGTCTCTTACACCTTGCTCACCAGATGGTAGAGTTTTGTCAGGACTGACTCTCCCAAGGCTGTCAGTAGCTCTAATTGAATGTTGTCCACTCCCGGGGCCTTGTTTCGACTTAGGTCTTTCAGTGCTGTATCATACTCTTCATGCAGTATCATATCTCCCATTTCGTCTACATTTCCATCCTCTTCCAGTTCCATAATATTGTCCTCTAGTACATCGCCCTTGTATAGACCCTCTATGTACTCCTTCCACCTTTCTGCTTTCCCCTCTTTGCTTAGAACTGGGTTTCCATCTGAGCTCTTGATATTCACACAAGTGGTTCTCTTTTCTCCAAAGGTCTCTTTAATTTTCCTGTAGGCAGTACCTATCTTATCCCTAGTGATATATGCCCCTACATCCTTAGATTTGTCCTCTAGGAATAACTGCTTAGCAATTTTGCACTTCCTGTCGATCTCATTTTTAAGACATTCGTATTTCTTTTTTGCCTGCTTCATTTACTGCATTTTTATATTTTCTCCTTTCATCAATTAAATTCAGTATTTCTCCTGTGACCCAAGGATTTCTACTAGCCCTAGTCTTTTTACCTACTTGAACCCCTGCTGCCTTCACTACTTCATCCCTGAAAGCTACCCATTCTTCTTCTACTGTATTTCTTTCCCCCATTCTTGTCAGTCGTTCCCTTATACTCTCCCCGAAACACTGTACAACCTCTGGTTTAGTCAGTTTATCCAGGTTCCATCTCCTTAAATTCCCACCTTTTTGCAGTTTCTTCAGTTTTAATCTACAGTTCGTAACCAGTAGATTGTGGTCAGAATCCATATCTGCCCCTGAAAATGTCTTACAGTTTAAAACATGGTTCCTAATTCTCTGTCTTATAATTATATAATCTATCAGAAACCTTCCTGAATAGGGTATACAGCGAAAACGATGAAATGCAAGTTATCCTTATAGCGAACACTCGGTACAAAATTATCTCTTCGGTGAGAGCCTTCAAGTCTTCTTTTTCGTAGAAAGCCTTCCGCTTCGTCTTGATCTCGAAGAGTCGAGCTGCGATGCTGGCAGAGCAGTTGCATCGAGGGTTCATCGGGGCCGATCTGCACTTAGCCGATGGCAAGATTTTTCTGGGGTCCGGCAGATGGCTGATTCTGCAATCACATTAGTCTCCTCCTAAAATTTACTATGGTGAGATCGAGCCGCAACCACGAGACAATGCGTAGGGACATTAAAGCCATTTTATAGAATTTCAGCCGGCCGGTGTGGCCGTGCGGTTCTAGGCGCTTCAGTCTGGAACCGCGAGACCGCTACGGTCGCAGGTTCGAATTCTGCCTCGGGCATGGATGTGTGTGATGTCCTTAGGTTAGTTAGTTTTAAGTAGTTCTAAGTTCTAGGGGACTGATGACCACAGATGTTAAGTCCCATAGTGCTCAGAGCCATTTGAACCATAGAATTTCATAACCTGAAGTCTTGGAAACCGGCGTTCAAATTCAAGAACCAGCTTTATTTCGACTCCGACAACATGTTCAACGCAGTCCCTTCTTCAGCACTACCTGTCTTTTGTACTAACGTTCTCTACTGAAATTGTTTAAATTGCTTGTCAAATGTTTTCTTTAGTAGATTCAATCGAAATCGTTGTGATTCTTGTTTGACGTAATAGTCATTTCATTTCTAATCCACTGTTTTGGAGGGTGTCTGATTAACGTATGTCACATACAGGGCCCAGTTACAAACCTTCAGTTTTTCATCACGTGACTGTAACCTACCTCACTGTAATGACAACATAAAGCAATTAAACACTTGAAGCTGAAATGACTGAATACTAAAAGGACTTGTCGGTATATGTTAAAATTGAGTATCTTTTATTAATGTTACCGAACGAGGTGGAGCTGTGGTTAGCACACTGCACTCGTATTCAGGAGGACGAGGGTTCAAACCCGCGTCCGGCCATGCAGATTTAAGTTTTCCGTGACTTCGCTAAATCGCTTCAGGCAAATGCAGGGATGGTTTCTCTGAAATAACACGGAATTTCCTTCGCCATTCTCGAACAGTCGGGGCTTGTGCTCCGTCTGTAACGACCTCGATGTTGACGGGACATTAAACCCAATCTTCCTTCCTTCCTTTTATCAATGTTTCCATTTTTTCACGCACTTTGATACGTAACGTTTAGTTTAGCCTCAATACAGCCTTAGACACTCTGAGTCCTTCATTTTACCTATTCCAACAGAAAAACTTAGAATTACTTCCTCCCGGTACCACTGATTTCTTAAGCCAATGGGTTTCGGGTTCCGCTGAATAGGTCAGGTGTCCACTATACGCAGGAGGGGGCTACACGGGTAGCAAGGGCTGTGTCACAAAGGGTGCAGGCCGAACACAAGACGAACGTAGATACAGGAACCATTGGTATAACAGTTGTAAATTGTCGTAGCTGTGTTGGGAAAGTGGCAGAACTCCAAGCGCTAATAGAAGGCACTGATGCTCAAATTGTTACAGGCACTGAAAGCTGACTAAAGCCGAATATAACATCAGCCGAAATTTTTACGAAGAACCTAACGGTGTTCCGAAAGGATAGGCTAAACACGGTTGGCGGTGGCGTGTTTGTTGCTTTTAGAAGTAGTCTAACTTGTCGCGAAATTGACGAAAATACTTCCTGTGAGTTGGTACGGGCAGAAGTCATTGTTGGCAGCCGGAATAAAATAATAATAGGATCCTTTTACCGACCTCCCCATTCAGATGATACAGTTGCTGAAAGGTTCAAAGAAAACTTGAGTTTGACTTCAAACACATACCCGACTCATATGATAATACTTGGTGGTGACTTTAATTTACCCTCGATATGTTGGCGAAAATGCATGTTTAATTCCGGAGGTACGCATAAAATATCATCCGAAATTGTGCTTAACGCATTCTCTGAAAATTATGTCGAGCAGTTACTTCATGAGCCCACGCGAATAGTAAACGGTTGTAAAACACACTTGACCTCCGAGCAATAAATAATCCTGAGTTAATAACAAGCATCAAAACTGATATAGGGGTTAGTGATCACAGGGTTGTCGTAGAGAGATTGAATATTGTAATCCCTAAGTCCTCGAAAAATAAGCGAAAAATATACCTATTCAAAAAAAGCAGATAAAAATTCACTTGACAACTTGCTGAGAGACATTCTCCACTCATTCCAAATTAATAATGTGAGTGTAGACAAACATGTGGCTTGAATTCAAAGAAATAGTATAGGCAGCAATTGAGCGATTTATACCAAATAAATTAACAAACAACGGAGCTGATCCTCCTTGGTACACAAAACGCGTTAGAACACTGTTGCAGAAACAACGAAACAAACATGACAAAGTTAAACAGACGCAAAATCCCCTAGATTGGCGATCTTTTACAGAAGCTAGAAATTTAGCGCAGAATTCAATGTGAGATGCTTAGAACAGTTTCCACAACGAAACTTTGTCTCGAAACCTGGCAGAAAATCCATAGAGATTCTGTTCGTATGTCAAGCATGTCAGTGGCAAGAAACAATCAATGCCTTCTCTGTGCGATAGCAATGGAGATACTATCGAAGACAGTGCTGCCAAAGCAGAGTTACTAAACACAGCCTTCCGAAATGCCTTAACAAAAGAAGACCAAGTAAATATTCCAGAATTCGAATCGAGAACAGCTGCCAATATGAGTAACGTCGAAGTAAATACCCTCGGAGTAGTTCAAATGGTTCAAATGGCTTTGAGCACTATGTGACGTAACTTCTGAGGTCATTAGTCGCCTAGAACTTAGAACTAATTAAACTTAACTAACCTAAGGTCATCACACACATCCATGCCCGAGGCAGGATTCGAACCTGCGACCGTAGCAGTCGCGCGGTTCCGGACTGTAGAGCCTAGAACCGCACGGCCCTCGGAGTAGTGAAATAAACTTAAATCATTTAATAAAAGCAAGTCTTCTGGTCCGGACTGTATACCAATTAGGTTCCTTTCGGAGTATGCTGATGCATTAGCTCCATACTTAACACTCGTATACAACCGTTCGCTCGACGAAAGATCCGTACCCAAAGACTGGAAAGTTGCACAGGTCACACCAATATTCAAGAAGGGTAGGAGGACTAATATACTAAATTACAGGCCCATATCGTTAACGTCGTTATTCAGCATGATTTTTGTGGTGTGCGTACTGTAAGACCTTCGGTACACACACCATCAGATTATTTGACCTGTCGCTCTAACGAAGTAGGCGCGTGTCAGCAATGTGTCTCGTGGTCTTATCGTGGCGTGTTTATCTTCTGCCGTTAGGTCAGATGATATAAATGCCACTTGCACGCTTAGAGTAGCAGATTGACGGTGACCAACTTTAAACAGAACTTGATTAATTTTCACACACATTTATTAAAATAATAACAATCATAAACCTTACTTAACTTGATTCTGGATGCTATTTACAATTGACAATCTGAAGTTCCTTTGGTCTTGGTACGTTAATCTTATTCTCACGTATCTCTGATACTTAACAAAGCGTCTATCCATTTATCATCATGACTATGTACAGGAATATGGTAATCTTATTAGGCGCAGACTGAAACTTGAATATAGACTAATGGAGACTAATGCAGACTAAGGCAGACTGACTAATTGGAGGTCTGTACACTCGTTATTATACCTCGCGTGTTCAGGTATCACTGCGCAAGTGTGATCCGCAAGGAGAAAAGGTTCTACGTTAGCAGCAATCTCATTGGCTGCGTTACATATTAATATGCGGATCGGCGGAAGCAGAATTTGGTCCGTCTCTAAGACAGCGCCATCTCATAGTGCGGGGACCTACGAGCGCTGCGCCTGCGCTGTTGTGCTTAGCGGGGGGCGCTCGATTGGGAAAGTTGTGTACGCGCTGACTATGTGGAACTATGTACACAACAATTTTGGAACATATATTGTGTTCAAACATTATGAATTATGTTCAAACATTATGAATTACCTCGAAGAAAATTGTCTATTGACACATAGTCAACATGGGTTCAGAAAACATCGTTCCTGTGAAACACAACTAGCTCTTTTTCGCATGATGTCTTGAGTGCTATTGACAAGGGATTTCATATCGATTCCGTATTCTTGGATTTCCGGAAGTCTTTTGACACTGTACCACACAAGCGACTTGTAGTGAAATAGCGTTCCTATGAAATATCGCCTCAATTATGTGACTGGATTTGTGATTTCCTGTCAGAGAGGTCGCAGTACATAGTAATTGACAGAATGTCATCGAGCAAAACAGAAGTGATTTCTGGCGCTCCCAAAGGTAGTGTTACAGGCCCTTCGCTGTTCCTCATCGCCGGCCGGAGTGGCCGAGCTGTTCCAGGCGCTTCACTCTAGAACCGCGCGACCGCTACGGTCGCTGGTTCGAATCCTGCCTCGGGCATGGATATGTGTGATGTCCTTAGGTTAGTTAGGCTTAAGTAGTTCTAAGTTATAGGGGACTGATGATCTCAGATGTTAAGTCCCATAGTGCTCAGAGCCATTTGAACCATTTTTTTTTTTTTTTTTGTTTGTTCCTTATCTATATAAACCATTTGAGAGACAATCTGAGCAGCTGTCTTAGGTTGTTTGCAGATGACGCTGTCGTTTATCAACTAATAAAGTCATCAGAAGATCAAAACAAATTACAAAACGATTTAGAAAAGATATCTGAATGGTGCGAAAATTGGCAGGTCACCGTAAATAACGAAAAGTGTGAGGTCATCCGTATGAATGCTAAAACCAATTCGCTAAACTTCGGTTACACGACAAATCAGTCTAATCTAAAAGCCGTAAATTCAACTAAATACCTAGGTATTACAGTTACGAACTTAAATTGGAAGGAACACATAGAAAATGTTGTGGGAAAGGCTAACCAAAGACTGTGTTTTATTGGCAGGATAATTAGAAAATGTAATAGATCTATTAAGGAGACGGCCTACACTACTCTTGTTCGTCCTCTTTTAGAATACTGCTGCGCTGTGTGAGATCCTTAGCAGATAGGACTGACGGAATACATCGAAAAAGTTCAAAGAATGGAGTATGTTTTGTATTACCGTGAAATATGGGAGAAAGTGTGACAGAAATGATACAGGATTTGGGCTGGACATCATAAAAGAAAGGCGTTCTTCGTTGCGACGGAATCTTCTCACGAAATTCCAATCACAAACTTTCTCCTTCGAATGTGAAAATATTTTGTTGACACGACCTACATAAGGAGAAACGATCACCACGATAAAATAAGGGAAATCGGAGCTCGTTCGGAAGGATATAGGTGTTCGTTCTTTCCGGCGGTATACGAGATTGGAATAATAGAGAATTGGGAAGGTGGTTCGATGAACCCTCTGCCAGACACTTAAATGTGATTTGCAGAGTATACATGTACATGTAGAAGTAGATGAATAGAAATAAGACATCAGGTCACTTGAAGCTTGTTCTTGCAGAAATTCATGTATTTATTTATGTTATTTTGTGCTCTCATGTTATAGCCAGTCTGATTAAAATATTTGCCCTTATATCGACTTTAATAGGCTACATGCAAACAAGAACAAAATGAAGGCAGGCAGATTGATACTAGCGAAAAAAGCCGCCCATATTGTCGCAGTAAGTAAAAAACTTAAGTTTGCATCCATATCGGCAAATAAACAATTGCTACGCCCATACATTAAAGCTTGTTCCATCTTCTTGTCACAGAGTCAGCGGAGAGCATTATGTTAGAAATAGTGGTTAAGTTCCGGAAAACGGTAACTATTCAAAAAAGTGAATGGTTGCCTTTTAATGTATTTACTTTTACAAAAAGAGTTCGAAATTTTCACCTCTTGCGTGAATACAATTACTGCATCGCGCTATTATCCCTTTACGCACGCTCTCGAAAATGCCCACCATGTTCTGGATCTCCGCAGCAACAACTGCTGTCTGGGCTATGAAGTCCATTTGGGACTGGAGTGCTGTAAACTAACACCTTCATACGAACTCAAAAGAAAAAATTATCTGTTGTTGTTGTTGTTGTGGTCTTCAGTCCTGAGACTGGTTTGATGCAGCTCTCCATGCTACTCTATCCTGTGCAAGCTTCTCCATCTCCCAGTACCTACTGCAACCTACATCCTTCTGAATCTGCTTAGTGTATTCATCTCTTGGTCTCCCTCTACGATTTTTCCCCTCCACGCTGCCCTCCAATGCTAAATTTGTGATCCCTTGATGCCTCAAAACATGTCCTACCAACCGATCCCTTCTTCTAGTCAAGTTGTGCCTCAAACTTCTCTTCTCCCCAATCCTATTCAATACCTCCTCATTAGTGACGTGATCTACCCACCTTATCTTCAGCATTCTTCTGTAGCACCACATTTCGAAAGCTTCTATTCTCTTCTTGTCCAAACTAGTTATCGTCCATGTTTCACTTCCATACATGGCTACACTCCATACAAATACTTTCAGAAACGACTTCCTGACACTTAAATCTCTACTCGATGTTAACAAATTTCTCTTCTTGAGAAACGATTTCCTTGCCATTGCCAGTCTACATTTTACTTCCTCTCTACTTCGACCATCATCAGTTACTTTACTCCCTAAATAGCAAAACTCCTTTACTACTTTAAGTATCTCATTTCCTAATCTAATTCCCTCAGCATCACCCGATTTAATTTGACTTCATTCCATTATCTTTGTTTTGCTTTTGTTGATGTTCATCTTATATCCTCCTTTCAAGACACTGTTCATTCCGTTCAACTGCTCTTCCAAGTCCTTTGCTGTGTCTGACAGAATTACAATGTTATCGGCGAACCTCAAAGTTTTTACTTCTTCTCCATGAATTTTAATACCTACTTCGAATTTTTCTTTTGTTTCCTTTACTGCTTGCTCAATATACAGATTGAATAACATCGGGGACAGGCTGTAGCCCTGTCTCACTCCTTTCCCAACCACTGCTTGCCTTTCATGCCCCTCGACTCTTATAACTGCCATCTGGTTTCTGTACAAATTGTAAATAGCCTTTCGCTCCCTGTATTTTACCCCTGCCACCTTCAGAATTTGAAAGAGAGTATTCCAGTTAACGTTGTCAAAAGCTTTCTCTAAGTCTACAAATGCTAGAAACGTAGGTTTGCCTTTTCTTAATCTTTCTTCTAAGATAAGTCGTAAGGTTAGTATTGCCTCACGTGTTCCAACATTTCTACGGAATCCACACTGATCTTCCCCGAGGTCCGCGTCTACCAGTTTTTCCATTCGTCTGTAAAGAATTCGCGTTAGTATTTTGCAGCTGTGACTTATTAAACCGATAGTTCGGTAATTTTCACATCTGTCAACACCTGCTTTCTTTGAGATTGGAATTATTATATTCTTCTTGAAGTCTGAGGGTATTTCGCCTGTCTCATACATCTTGCTCACCAGATGGTAGAGTTTTGTCATGACTGGCTCTCCCAAGGCCATCAGTAGTTCTAATGGAATGTTTTCTATTCCCGGGGCCTTGTTTCGACTCAGGTCTTTCAGTGCTCTGTCAAACTCTTCACGCAGTATCTTATCTCCCATTTCGTCTTCATCTACATCCTCTTCCATTTCCATAATATTGTCCTCAAGTACATCGCCCTTGTATAATCCCTCTATATACTCCTTCCACCTTTCTGCCTTCCCTTCTTTGCTTAGGACTGGGTTGCCATCTGAGCTCTTGATGTTCATACAAGTGGTTCTCTTCTCTCCAAAGGTCTCTTTAATTTTCCTGTAGGCAGTATCTATCTTACCCCTAGTGAGATAAGCCTCTACATCCTTACATTTGTCCTCTAGCCATCCCTGCTTAGCCATTTTGCACTTCCTGTCAATCTCATTTTTGAGACGATTGTATTCCTTTTTGCCTGCTTCATTTACTGCATTTTTATATTTTCTCCTTTCATCAATTAAATTCAATATTTCTTCTGTTACCCAAGGATTTCTATTAGCCCTCGTCTTTTTACCTACTTGATCGTCTGCTGCCTTCACTACTTCATCCTTCAGAGCTACCCATTCTTCTTCTACTGTATTTTTTTCCCCCATTCCTGTCAATTGTTCCCTTATGCTCTCCCTGAAACTCTCTACAACCTCTGGTTCTTTCAGTTTATCCAGGTCCCATCTCCTTAGATTCCCACCTTTTTGCAGTTTCTTCAGTTTCTAATTGCAGTTCATAACCAATAGATTGTGGTCAGAGTCCACATCTGCCCCTGGAAATTTAATTTAATTTAATTTAATTTAAAACCTGGTTCCTAAATCTCTGTCTTACCATTATATAATCTATCTGATACCTTTTAGTATCTCCAGGATTCTTACAGGTATACAACCTTCTTTTATGATTCTTGAACCAAGTGTTAGCTATGATTAAGTTATGCTCTGTGCAAAATTCTACAAGGCGGCTTCCTCTTTCATTTCTTCCCCCCAATCCATATTCACTTACTATGTTTCCTTCTCTAACACGTTTAAATTCGGGCATATTTCTGGTTGGATCCACCTGTCTGCACACAAATGATTTAACTAATTTCTTGTTGCGATGGCATAGTACGGCCAAGCTCTATCCTGCTGTAGCAACATGATCGTTCGTAGCCTCCAGAGAATCATGTTCAGGTAGCTCTGGCAGAACCTCCCTCAAAAAACTGAGTAATTATGGCAATTTACGTTCTCAGGTAAAATGCACATTCCTGCTGTTTGGCTGCCTACAAATCCCTATCACACCTTACCCTTCAATTTGTCTTGATGGCCTGCTGTTACATTTGATGTGGGTCAACATCGGACCAATAAATGCTTCGTCGGTAAACATAACCAAAGAACTAGAATTAGAGTCGTGCAGGAAACAGTTCTGAAAACTCAGTACAAGGTGTATAATCCCTTCTGCACAACTTGTGCAGTTGAACCTTGCGGTACGCTTCCAGGCGTTCTCCGTTTCACACACCGCTGACTGTGAGGCACCCAGCTGTGTTTACCGTGTACTCATTTCACAGTTCTGCTCGATCCCTGCCAAACAGCTTCCTCCATTAGGTCTCTGACACGCCAACGAGGCCCAATATTACTGGCGTGTCCGAGACTTTAGAAGGTTGAAATTATTGACAAACATCCACAAGTGACGGGAAAATCATGAATTACAGTATGAATGAAAAAGTTGTGGTGACTTTCAGGTTCCAACACTCCAAACAAATGAAAGGTTTGAAGCTACTGTACGTATTTACAAAACTTTCTTTTGAAGCGTTAGAATAATATAAAACAAATAGCAACGAAGTAGAAATCATTTTATATGTTACTAGCTGACCCGGCGAACTCTGTTCCGCCTTAAAGCCAATAAATAATCAGATTTTGGATGTTAAGTTCAATTTTTATTAGGAAATATAAATAAAAAATTAAGTATTTTAATGATTCTTTATGTTTTATGGTGCATAGCTTCCACTCTTCAATTAAGTACCTTGTGATACACGACATGTTTTATTTTATTATCAGGCACAAGAACAAACAACGCAGATGGTCTTCCGACCCGTGAACATGCCACATATAATTGACCATGTGAAAAAGATGGATATTCCAGATTTAAACCACAAACTTTCAAGGGTTGTCCTTGTGATTTGTTAATGGTCTTGGCGAATGGAAGACGGATTGGAAATTGAAGTCTTTTAAACTCAAACGGAATACCGGTTGGGATCATCGGGATCCTCAGAATGAGAACTTCCTCACCTTCGAATTTTCCTTTGAGTATCGTAGCGTAAATAACATTGTTCATCAATTTACTTACCTCCAAACGTGTGCCGCTGCACAGTTTTGGTTGGTTTTTGTATCGAAGCATGATCACTACGGAGCCAACTTTTAGGCGTAAATTGTGCGGTGGTGAGCCAGGCACATCCAAGGAGTTTAAAAATTCAATTGGATAGTTGGTGGCTTCGTCTTCGTTTGTTACACAGTCAATAGATTTGAATGAATGCATTTTATCAATGATCTCATTCCGAATTATGTAGTTTAGGTCATCTACATCTTCATTCTTAGCCGCTAAAATTGCTCGCTCACTCAACCATTCATTATTTTTGTAGTTAGTAATGATGTTTGGGAATACTTTGGTCATAAGTTCGTATTTCGATGAGACAAAGTTACAGAAATTATGGGGAAATGAAATCAATCCGCTCGATTCTTCGACAGGTACTCGACCATTACCGATAGTCAGCAACTGCTCAGAGATATCTTCAGCAGAAGTATCATTAAGCAATGCAGCTCTCACGTTTGTTGTCAGCTGAAGTTTCTTCACATAGCGCCATAGATTCGATGATTTGAGGCAAGCATTTATTTCGTCTGCAGCCGTTGATCTTGGAAGTACTGGCAGTGTTTGGCGGAAATCGCCAGACAGTAAAATCATTGCTCCTCCGAAACATCTCGAGTCATTGCGCAGATCTTTCAATGTTCGGTTAAGCGCCTCTAATTCACGTTTATGCGCCATTGATGAACTTGGATGCTGATAAAACTTGAGCCATTGCTGAGTTTTTTGTAATATTACATGTTGGTTCTTCAATAGCTTGAAGATTTAACGGTAATTTTAATGCCGAATGAGCCGTACGGCATCCTTCTAACAATGGAGCTGCTATTCCAGAAGAAGCAACTGCAACCGCAATGTCGGATCTCGCACGAACAGTGGCTAAAACTACTAACATGAGGAATGTCTTGCCATATTCCATGTCAGATGAGTTTTTGTTATACCTCGTTTTATAGTGACGTTTGGCTGACATTTGCGTTTTGTTATTCCATGCCAGATGCGTTTTTATTACACCACGTTTTATAGCGGTCGAACTGGATAAGAAGTTACCTATGTCCGTCTCCTGGTCCTAAGCTACCTCTCCACCAATTCTCAACCAAATCGATCGAGCCGTCGTTTAGCTGACATTTGAGTTTTGTTATTCCATGCCAGATGCGTTTTTGTTATACCACGTTTTATAGCGGTCGAACGGGATAAAAAGTATCCTTTGTCCGTCTCCTCGTTCTAAATTACCTCTCCACCAATTTTCAGCCAAATCGGTCCAGTCGTCCTTGAGTTATAAATAGTGTAACTAACACCACTTTCTTTTATGTATATATAGATTTCTTCTATGATGATTAACCCTCATTTCAGAACACAGTACTTCAGACCACGGTGTTACCATCTTTCAATACATGTTTTTCCTTCAGTGTTTACTGACGCTCAGGGTCCACGTTCCAAGCATTCGACGACCCCTCTACAAAACGATGCGTGTCAAGGTGAGCATACTGTGGGGAGAGTCCTGCGTGAATATACCATGCTACAAGGGCACCTGAATTAGTAGCACCATAACAGAGAGTCATCTATGCAAGCTCATTTAATGTAAACCGATTAATCGTCGTATTGTATCGTTCTCTTGTATGTAATACACTCTGAGGTAACAAAAGCCACGGGATACCTCCTAATATCGTATCGGACCTCCTTTTCCACGCGCAGTGCAAAAAGTCGACTTGGCATGGGCTCAACAAGTCTTTGGAAGTCCCCTGCAGAAATACTGAACCATGTTGCCTCTATAGCCATCCTTCCCATAATCGTTCATTGTAAATCATGTGCCGACAGCTATGGCCAAGCGGTTCAAGGCCCTTCAGTCCGGAACCGCGCTCCTGCTACAATCGCAGTTTCGAATCCTGCCTCGGGCATGGATGTGTGTGATGTCCTTAGGTTAGTTAGGTTTAAGTACTTCTAAGTCTATGGGACTGATGACCTCAGATGTTAAATCCCATGGTGCTTAGAGCCATTTGAACCATTTTTTTGTGAATCATGTTGGGCGTCGTGGATGGCCAAATCATTAGCACGAATTACCAGAAAGTTCTTCCAACCAATCGCAAACAGTTGTGGCCTTGTGACATGGTATATTGTCATCTATAAAAATTCCAACGTTCTTTGGGAACATGGAGTTCATTAATGACTGAAAGTGGTCTCCAGGTAACCAAACATAAGCGTTTGCAATCAATGATTGGTTCATTTTTACAAGTCCGTTCGATGTAATCACCGTACACACAATTATGGAGTCACCACCAGCTTGCGCAGTGACTTGCTGAAAACTTGGTTCCAGGGCTTCGTGGCGTATGCGCCACACTTTAACCCTACAATCAGCTGTTATCAGCTGAAATCCGGACTCATCTGACCAGACTACGGTTTTCCAGTTGTCTAGATTCCAACCGGCATGATCACCAGCCCAAGAGAGACGGTGCAAGACATGTCGAGCTTTTAGCAAACGCATTCGCGTAGGTCGTTTGCTGTCACAGCCTATTAACGCCAAATTTTTCCGCATTGTTGTAACGAATACGTTCGTCTTGCGTGCCACATTGATTTCTGTGCTTATTTCACGCAGCCTTGCTTGTCTGTTACCACTGACAACTCTACGCAATCGCATCCGCTCTCGGTTATTAAGCGGAGGCTGTCGGCCAAAGCGTATACCTTGGAGAGAGGTAATGGCTGAAATTCGGTATTATGTCGAAATTAGAATTAAGTTAATACCTTCAGCTGCTGACGGGCGTTGATATATATCAACGGGGACAGGTGAAAATGTGTGCCCCGAGCGAGACTCGAACCGGTGATTTCCTGCTTACATGGCAGACACTCCATCCAGCTCAGCCACCGAGGGCACAGAAGATAGCGCGACTGCAGGGACTATCTCGCGCACGCCTCCCGAGAGACCCACATTCTCATCTTGTATGTCCACACACTACATTCGTAGTGTCACTACCCAACACACTCATTACTCGTGGAAGACATTCTCTCCAAGTCCCGAAAGGGTTCGGGGAATATGTGTGTATCCCCACAGAAGAAGAAGGTCACGGCTGGTGTTGCCAGAACTATATACTTATATATGGATGTGGTGTCTGTTCTTTCGTATATGTCCGAAAGAACAGACACCATATCCATATAAGTATATGAAATTTGGTATTGTCGGCACCCTCTTGAAACTACACTCCTGGAAATTGAAATAAGAACACCGTGAATTCATTGTCCCAGGAAGGGGAAACTTTATTGACACGTTCCTGGGGTCAGATACATCACATGATCACACTGACAGAACCACAGGCACATAGACACAGGCAACAGAGCATGCACAATGTCGGCACTAGTACAGTGTATATCCACCTTTCGCAGCAATGCAGGCTGCTATTCTCCCATGGAAAGATCGTAGAGATGCTGGATGTAGTCCTGTGGAACGGCTTGCCATGCCATTTTCACCTGGCGCCTCAGTTGGACCAGCGTTCGTGCTGGACGTGTAGACCGCGTGAGACGACGCTTCATCCAGTCCCAAACATGCTCGATGGGGGACAGATCCGGAGATCTTGCTGGCCAGGGTAGTTGACTTACACCTTCTAGAGCACGTTGGGTGGCACGGGATACATGCGGTCGTGCATTGTCCTGTTGGAACAGCAAGTTCCCTTGCCGGTCTAGGAATGGTAGAACGATGGGTTCGATGACGGTTTGGATGTACCGTGCACTATTCAGTGTCCCCTCGACGATCACCAGTGGTGTACGGCCAGTGTAGGAGATCGCTCCCCACACCGTGATGCCGGGTGTTGGCCCTGTGTGCCTCGGTCGTATGCAGTCCTGATTGTGGCGCTCACCTGCACGGCGCCAAACACGCATACGACCTTCATTGGCACTAAGGCAGAAGCGACTCTCATCGCTGAAGACGACACGTCTCCATTCGTCCCTCCATTCACGCCTGTCGCGACACCACTGGAGGCGGGCTGCACGATGTTGGAGCGTGAGCGGAAGACGGCCTAACGGTGTGCGGGACCGTAGCCCAGCTTCATGGAGACGGTTGCGAATGGTCCACGCCGATACCCCGGGAGCAACAGTGTCCCTAATTTGCTGGGAAGTGGCGGTGCGGTCCCCTACGGCACTGCGTAGGATCCTACGGTCTTGGCGTGCATCCGTGCGTCGCTGCGGTCCGGTCCCAGGTCGACGGGCACGTGCACCTTCCGCCGACCACTGGCGACAACATCGATGTACTGTGGAGACCTCACGCCCCACGTGTTGAGCAATTCGGCGGTACGTCCACCCGGCCTCCCGCATGCCCACTATACGCCCTCGCTCAAAGTCCGTCAACTGCACATACGGTTCACGTCCACGCTGTCGCGGCATGCTACCAGTGTTAAAGACTGCGATGGAGCTCCGTATGCCACGGCAAACTGGCTGACACTGACGGCGGCGGTGCACAAATGCTGCGCAGCTAGCGCCATTCGACGGCCAACACCGCGGTTCCTGGTGTGTCCGCTGTGCCGTGCGTGTGATCATTGCTTGTACAGCCCTCTCGCAGTGTCCGGAGCAAGTATTGTGGGTCTGACACACAGGTGTCAATGTGTTCTTTTTTCATTTCCAGGAGTGTATATATCTCGAAATACTGTACTCCCTAACGACTTCCGAAATGGAATTTATCATGCGTCTAGCTGCAACTACCATTCCTCATTCAAATTCGTGCCGTCTTGGTCACGTCAGAAACCTCTTCGCGTGGATCGCCTGAGCAAAGATAACAGTTCCGCCAATGCGCTGCCCTTTTATACTTTCTGTACACGATACTGCCGCCACCTGTGTACTAAAAAGTGTATATTGCTATCCGATGACTTTTGTCACCTCAGTGTCTCATTGTGCGAAACAGAGGCCAAGAGATACGATGTCAAAGACTGAGATGCGTGAAAAACTGCCTCATCATGCATGCCATTTTCATTTACTACTTCTTTGCTACTAACTCTGTTCGCAACGTATTTTGTAGACAGTATCCACGTATGCCGCTGAATATACCTAGAAAGCAATATCATTTTATGACAGATAGTACAGGAGATATGACGTCACAAACAATGAAATTCCTGAGAAAAACAGATGCATCATACATGATATTTTAATTTATTACTTATTTATTACAAACTCTATTCATAAAATATTTTGCAGACAGTAGGCACATATGCCACTGGATGTACCTAAAAAATTATAGTATTCTACAGCTCATAGATCAGGAAGCACGACGTCTTAAACATTAAGCTGCGTGAAAATGAAACTGCAGGGCGAAATTCGCTGGCATACTGGTGAGATATACAGGGTGTTTCACTAAATGTGTTTGCCTCTGTTAGTTACGAAGTAACAGGCGACGGAAATTATTATTGCGGTAGGTCACCATAAGAAACGTTAAACTATCTGCGGAGCTATGAACATAGTTTATTGTGTTATTATCCAAAGAGTTACAGAAAAACATACAATTTTTAAATGGAACAATAGTTATTTCTATCATGCACTGGAATCAGTAACACCAGCTGTGTAACTATCAGTTTAAATTACATTCCTATCACCTTTAGTTTGGGAGCTACAACCCTTCAAAGTTTCAGGGGCAGATACCACACACGCTGCGCATAACGCAATGCGCCTTCTAAATATGGTGCGGCCGAGTTGTAACGTCGCCGGTGTCAC
This sequence comes from Schistocerca americana, assembly GCF_021461395.2. Lineage (NCBI taxonomy): Eukaryota > Metazoa > Arthropoda > Insecta > Orthoptera > Acrididae > Schistocerca > Schistocerca americana. The sequence goes on along the minus strand of NC_060124.1, from coordinate 494,132,755 downwards.
GGAGCGAGAAGCTTCCTCGATGCGCTGTTAAGACTGCCGACTGTCGCCGCACCCGACAGTTCGAGTCACACAAACAGGGCTCAATGTACCACAGTTACTGACATCCGATGGGCATGGCATACACAAACAACGATTACGTTGACATGTTACTGATGGTCGGCGAGTGCCGACACGATACCACTGAAGCAGCCATGGCGTACGCCGTGAGATATCCCAGGCGAAGAGCTCCGGCAGCCATTACGTCCTTACGAGCCGAACAACGACTTTGGAAAACAGGCAGCTTGGTAATGCACGGCAGTAACAGACGAAGAACTGCAAGAAGTGAGGAAAATGAGGTGTTTGTTTTAGCTACAGTACACCACGATCCTCTTGTCAGCTTACGAGCCGTTGCTGCAGTCGCTGGTGTCAGTCTCACATCTGTGTGGCGTGTAGTACACGGCCACAGGTTTACCCGTACCCCCTGTCACTGACTCAGCAGTTGCACGGGAACGATTTCCGTGCAAGAGTCACATGCTGTGAATGGGCCATGCGCAATTTCAAGCCAGAGTCTTTACAAGGTGTTATGTTCTCTGATGAGTCCACGTTCACAAATTACGGTGCAGTGAATCGCCATAACGTGCACTAGTAGGCCGCATACAATCCTCGGTGGGTATGACCTGTCGGCCATCAACGTAGGTAATCTATTAATGTATGGTGTGGAATCCTTGGGGATGAAATCATCGGTCCACACCACTTCCCAGGTACACTGACAGGTGAGTTATATCGTGCGTATATAGTCGACAGTTTGGGTGGTCTCCTGGAACATGTGTGTCTACACACGACAGTCCATATGTGGATGCAGCACGATGGTCACTCAGCCCATTCTGCGGGTGCTGTTGTGGACGAACTAAGCAACAGGCTTGCAGGTAGGTGGTTGGGGCGCCATGGTCCTCATTCATGGCCCGCAAGACCTCCCGATTTAGCACCATTACATTTTTTTGTGGGGATATCTAAAGTATCGTGTTTATGTGACTTAGCCCACATCCCCAGATGATCTAAAACAGCGCATCGTGGACGCATGTTGCTCCGTGACTCCGGCAATGTTACATCTCATCCGTTGATGCTTTAGAAGGCGCATTGCATTGTGCATTCAGTAACATGGACACACATTTGAACATCTCATTTAAAGCAATTTTCCACCACCAGAACATCCATCACCCACCACACAGCCATGTATTATGTACAGCGTGTGGTATCTGCCCCTGAAAGTTTGAAGGGTTGTAGCTCCCAAAGTATAAGTGACAGGAATGTAATCTAAATTCAAATATATACCGCTGGTGTTACTGATTCCAGTGCATGATAGAAACAACTATTGTTCTATTCAAAAATCTGTATCCTTTTGCTGTAACTCTTTGGATAATAACACAATAAACTATGTTCATAGCTCCGCAGACAGTGTAACGTTTCTTACAGTGACGTACTGCAATAAATATTTCCGTCGCCTATTACTTCGTAACTTACAGAGGCAAACACTTTTAGTGAAACACCCTGTATGTATAGATACGCATGGAATATGTGATATATGTGTGAAGTACGTTTTCCATGTGCGTATATGAGCAAAGGGTCAGGTAAAAAGCTCATCCTAAACCCCTGGAATAATTGTAGGTACATGTGGTACATGTATTTGAACGTTTCTGCATCCATAGCTCGTGCCACGTCTTCCGGAACACGATCTTTGGAACTACCGCGGCCATAGGCGCTGAGGCCTTTTCTCCCGGAGAGAGGCAGTGAGCGAAGCAGCACGGACAGGGCAGTTCTGCAGGGTAACGGGCGGGCTGTTTGTTCTACCTCACCTGTGACTTCCAAGTTTGTCTGGCTGAGCGTCTCCCGGACACGAGGTACGTGCACCGGAATAGAGAGTGAATACATTATTCCTCTGGCCGACTAGATCTGGAGGCAGACAGTGGGTAGTCGTCCCCTACATATCCCCTGGCGGCTCCAAGCTTTTCCAATGTTTGTCACCGCACAGCGGCGTTGCATGCTCGGTGACCTACTTTAGTTCGTAGCTTCGGTGGTGAGACCACGCGGCGTTCGTAAAGACTGATCTTGCTTCCCGCTGTAAGCGTGATAATTGTGACTGGTTCGGTTTCTGCGCGAGTTTGTGTCTTGTTGCTTATATGTTGGACTCGGTTTAGTGTCCTGTTGTTGTTGTTACCTTTTCCTGTGTCAGGCAAGTCAATTTGAGGAGCGCGTCACTCATACGAAAACATAAGAGGGCAGTTCAATAAGTAATGCAACACATTTTTTTTCTCGGCCAATTCTGGTTTAAAAAACCTGAAATTTCTTGTGGAATATTTTCAAACATTCCCGCTTCGTCTCGTATAGTTTCATTGACTTCCGACAGGTGGCAGCGCTGTACGGAGCTGTTAAAATGGCGTCTGTAACGGATGTGCGTTGCAAACAACGGGCAGTGATCGAGTTTCTTTTGGCGGAAAACCAGGGCATCTCAGATATTCATAGGCGCTTGCAGAATGTCTACGGTGATCTGGCAGTGGAAAAAAACACGGTGAGTCGTTGGGCAAAGCGTGTGTCATCGTCGCCGCAAGGTCAAGTAAGACTGTCTGATCTCCCGCGTGCGGGCCGGCCGTGCACAGCTGTGACTCCTGCAATGGCGGAGCGTGCGAACACACTCGTTCGAGATGATCGACGGATCACCATCAAACAACTCAGTGCTCAATTTGACATCTCTGTTGGTAGTGCTGTCACAATTGTTCACCAGTTGGGATATTCAAAGGTTTGTTCCCGCTGGGTCCCTCGTTGTCTAACCGAACACCATAAAGAGCAAAGGAGAACCATCTGTGCGGAATTGCTTGCTCGTCATGTGGCTGAGGGTGACAATTTCTTGTCAAAGATTGTTACAGGCGATCAAACATGGGTTCATCACTTCGAACCTGAAACAAAACGGCAATCAATGGAGTGGCGCCACACCCACTCCCCTACCAAGAAAAAGTTTAAAACCATACCCTCAGCCGGTAAAGTCATGGTTACAGTCTTCTGGGACGCTGAAGGGGTTATTCTGTTCGATGTCCTTCCCCATGGTCAAACGATCAACTCTGAAGTGTATTGTGCTACTCTTCAGAAATTGAAGAAACGACTTCAGAGTGTTCGTAGGCACGAAAATCTGAACGAACTTCTCCTTCTTCATGACAACGCAAGACCTCACACAAGTCTTCGCACCCGTTGGGATATTCAAAGGTTTGTTCCCGCTGGGTCCCTCGTTGTCTAACCGAACACCATAAAGAGCAAAGGAGAACCATCTGTGCGGAATTGCTTGCTCGTCATGTGGCTGAGGGTGACAATTTCTTGTCAAAGATTGTTACAGGCGATCAAACATGGGTTCATCACTTCGAACCTGAAACAAAACGGCAATCAATGGAGTGGCGCCACACCCACTCCCCTACCAAGAAAAAGTTTAAAACCATACCCTCAGCCGGTAAAGTCATGGTTACAGTCTTCTGGGACGCTGAAGGGGTTATTCTGTTCGATGTCCTTCCCCATGGTCAAACGATCAACTCTGAAGTGTATTGTGCTACTCTTCAGAAATTGAAGAAACGACTTCAGAGTGTTCGTAGGCACGAAAATCTGAACGAACTTCTCCTTCTTCATGACAACGCAAGACCTCACACAAGTCTTCGCACCCGAGAGGAGCTCACAAAACTTCAGTGGACTGTTCTTCCTCATGCACCCTACAGCCCCGATCTAGCACCGTCGGATTTCCATATGTTTGGCCCAATGAAGGACGCAATCCGTGGGAGGCACACCGCGGATGATGAAGAAGTTATTGATGCAGTACGACGTTGGCTCCGACATCGACCAGTGGAATGGTACCATGCAGGCATACAGGCCCTCATTTCAAGGTGGCGTAAGGCCGTAGCATTGAATGGAGATTACGTTGAAAAATAGTGTTGTGTAGCTAAAAGATTGGGGAATAACCTGGTGTATTTCAATGCTGAATAAAACAACCCCTGTTTCAGAAAAAAAATGTGTTGCGTTACTTATTGAACTGCCCTCGTAATAGCTTCAATTTGCTAACTGTCATAGCGTTGTGATTTGATCATATGTTTTAAATTATTGAGGTTTTAGACTGCTTGGCGTTATGTAAATTTTTTATGTTCAGTGTGTCATCACTCTTGACGATCAGTTCTTCTTCTCCGATACACTGTGCACTAAATCGCCAAGCCGCTTTATTTTATTTGGAACCTGTAACCTTATGCGTCTTACGAGGCCAAATATTGTTGCACGTACTTTGATAGGTTATGCTTCCCAGCGAAACTTGGATTTAACGTAGACGAGGTTAATCAGACAACCGTTCTCGTCTTCCTTCCACCTATTTTTTTAGTCCCGCGAGTCAGTTAAGTATCTGCCGTTTCCAGCTCGTAGCGTGATTTGAAACTGAATCTCGGTTGGCTGCAGAACGTCTATACAATCTCGGGTCAGTAGACTAATGTGCAGCTGTGATCAAGGTTAGGGCCTTTTATTAATAATCTAAACGTCCTCGGTTCCGGGTTCGAAAACTGTCACTACTTAGGCTTTCATTAATAATCAGCACTGACGACCGATGACTTCCGGCGTAAGAAGTCACCCTCATTCTGCCAGTGCTCTTGTTAAAGAGGGGGGAGGAGCGGATAAAGGTTCAGGGCACATTCTTGCCATTGGAGTGGGAAACTGCCCCTAAGACGGAAGAATCGGCAACGATGAAATGGCATGAAGATGCAGTAGGTAATGGAAACCACAGCATTAAAGACACATAACGTGTATCCACAGGACTTTTGACCTGTAATTGAAAAAGTGTCATCACGCTCTCTCCATTGGCAAAAGGATCCGTAATAATTCCCCATTCGGATCTCCGGAGGGGGGAGGGGGGGGGGGAACTGCCAAGGGGGTGGTGACCATAAGAAAGAGATTGAATAACCAACGAAAGGATAACGTTCTACTAGACGGGGCATGGAATATCAGATGCTTGAACGTGGTAGAGAAGCTAGAAAATCTGAAAACGGAAACGCAAAGGCTTGTTCTAGATACAGTAGGGATCAGTGATGTGAAATGGAAAGAAGAAAACGATTTCTGGTCAGATGAGTGTAGGGTAATATAAACAGGAGCAGAAAATGCTGTAACTGGAATAGGATTCGTTATGAGTAGGAAGGTAGGGCAGAGGGTGCGCTGTTGTAAACAGTTCTGTGATAGGGTTGTTCTTATCAGAATCGACAAAAAACCAACACCGATGACGATAGTTCAGGTATACATTCCAACGTCGCAAACTGAAGAAGAAGAGATAGAAGAAGTATGAGGATTTTGAAAGGGTAAAACAGTTCATGAAGGGAGATGAAAATCTATTAGTCATGGGGGACTGGAATGCAGTTGTAGAGGAGGAGTAGAAGAAACGGTTACACGACAGTATGGGCATGGGACAAGGAATGAGAGAGGAGACAGATTGTTTGAGTTCTGTAATAAATGTCAGCTAGTAATAGCGAACAGTCTGATCGAGAATCACAAGAGGATGAGGTATTCTTGTAACAGAGCGGGTGATATGGGAAGATTTCGATTACACTACACCATGGTCAAATAGATATTCCGAAATCAGATACTGGACTTTAAGGCGTACCTAGGACCAGATATAGACTCAAATCACAATGTAGTAGTGATGAAGAGAAGGCTGAGGTTTAAGAGATTAGTCAGGACAATTCAATACGTAAAGAAGTGGGATACGGAAGTCCTAAGAAATGACGAGATACGCTTGAAGTTCTCTAAGGCTACAGATACTGCAAAAGGAATAACGCAGTAGGCAATACAGTTGAAGAGGAATGGATGTCTCTAAAAAAGAGCAATCACGGAAGTTGAAAGGAGAAACGTAGGTACAAAGAAGGTATCTGAAACCATGGGTAACGGATGAAATACTTCAGTTGATCGATGAAAGAAGGAGGCACAAAAAGTCAAGAGAAATTCAGGAATACAGAAATACAAGTCGCTGAGGAATGTAATAAATATGAAGTGCAAGGAAGCTAAGACGAAATGTCTGCATGGAAAATGTGAAGGAATCGAAAAAGAAAGGATTGTCGGGAGGACTGTCTCCGTATATAGGAAAATCAAAACAAGCTCCAGTGAAATTAAAAGCAATGGTTGTATCATTATGAGTGCAAAGGGAATTCCACTGTTAAATGCAGAGGAGAAAGCAGACAGGTGAAAAGAGAGCATTGGAGGTCACTATAAGCGGGGAAGATTTGTCTGATATGATAGAAGAAGAAACAGGAGTCGATTTAGAAGTGATAGGCGATCCGGTATCAGAATCAGAATTTAAGAGAGCTTTGGAGGCCTTAATATCAAATAAGGCAGAAGGGATGGATAAAATCACATAGAACTTCTACAATCATGGGTGGAAGTGGTAAGAAAACGACTATTCACGTTGATATGTAGAAGTATGAGTGTGACTTTCGGAAAAATATCATCCACACAATTCCAAAGACTGCAAGAGCTGACAAGTGCGAGTATTATCGCACAATCAGCTTAACAGCCCGTGCATCTAAGTTGCTGAGAAGAATATATACAGAATCTACATCTACATCTACATGATTACTCTGCAATTCACATTTAAGTGCTTGGCAGAGGGTTCAACGAACCACAATCATACTATCTCTCTACCATTCCACTCCCGAACAGCGCGCAGGGAAAACGAACACCTAAACCTTTCTGTTCGAGCTCTGATTTCTCTTATTTTATTTTGATGATCATTCCTACCTATGTAGGTTGGGCTCAACAAAATATTTTCGCTTTCGGAAGAGAAAGTTGGTGACTGAAATTTCGTAAATAGATCTCGCCGCGACGAAAAACGTCTTTGCTTTAATGACTTCCATCCAAACTGGCGTATCATATCTGCCACACTCTCTCCCCTATTACAAAACGAGCTGCCCTTTTTTGCACCCTTTCGATGTCCTCCGTCAGTCCCACCTGGTAAGGATCCCACACCGCGCAGCAGTATTCTAACAGAGGACGAACGAGTGTAGTGTAAGCTGTCACTTTAGTGGACTTGCTGCATCTTTTAAGTGTCCTGCCAATGAAACGCACCCTTTGGCTCGCCTTCCCCACAATATTATCTATGTGGTCTTTCCAACTGAAGTTGTTCGTAATTTTAACACCCAGGTACTTATCTGAATTGACAGCCTTGAGAATCGTACTATTTATCGAGTAATCGAATTCCAACGGATTTCTTTTGGAACTCATGTGGATCACCTCACACTTTTCGTTATTTAGCGTCAACTGCCACCTGCCACACCATACAGCAATCTTTTCTAAATCGCTTTGCAACTGATACTGGTCTTCGGATGACCTTACTAGATGGTAAATTACAGCATCATCTGCGAACAACCTAAGAGAACTGCTCCGATTGTCACCCAGGTCTTTTATATAGATCAGGAACAGCAGAGGTCCCAGGACGCTTCCCTAGGGAACACCTGATATCACTTCACTTTTACTCGATGATTTGCCGTCTATTACTACGAACTGCGACCTTCCTGACAGGAAATCACGAATCCAGTCGCACAACTGAGACGATACCCCATAGGCCCGCAGCATGATTAGAAGTCGCTTGTGAGGAACGGTGTCAACAGCTTTCCGGAAATCTAGAAATACGGAATCAACTGTTGATAGCGGCCATTACTTCGTGCGAATAAAGAGCTAGCTGCGTTGCACAAGAACGATGTTTTCTGAAACCATGCTGATTACGTATTAATAGATCGTTCCCTTCGAGTTGATTCATAATGTTTGAATACAGTATACGCTCCAAAACCCTACCGCAAACCGAAGTCAATGATATAGGTCTGTAGATTGATGGATTACTCCTACTACCCTTCTTAAACAAGAAACATGGAAAAGTAAACGGACGATGTATTAGATGACAACGAGTTTGGCTTTAGGAAAGGTAGAGGTACCAGAGAGGCAATTCTGACGTTGCAGTTGATAATGGAAGCAAGAATGAAGAAAAATCAAGATACGTTCATAGTATCTGTCGGCGTGGGAAAATCGTTCGATAGCGTAAAATGGTGCAAGATGTTCGAAATACTGAGAAAAATAGTGGTGAGATATAGGGAGAGCCAATGGATAAACCATCGTGACACTTTTTCAATTACAGACCATATGTCACACTGATATACATTATGTGTCTTTAGTGCAGTGGCTTCCTTTGCCTTCTGCGTCCTCATGATGTTGATTATTGCTGATTATTCCTCCTTTACGAGCAGTAGCCAACCCGGAGAGTGCCCTGAACGTCTGTTCGCTCCTCAGACCTCTTTGATAAGGCCGTTGGCAAAATAAGTGTGACTTCCTATACTGAAAGTCTGCAGCCCATAGTACTGATGATTTTTAGTCAAAATTTAAGCGGTGTGGTGTACGAACCCATATCCGAGGACATTTCGATTACTAATTAAAGACGCTACCCCTTTTTTATCTCATTTTGTTCGTTATTGGTCGCTGCATTTGTTCAGGGCGGAGTCCCACGACGCTTAAGTCCATCGTTGATCCATTCACCCAGTTTTTTATTACAGAGGGCAGCTATCAATCTGATCTGAGCTACTGTGCCGGCTGTTACCAAGACCACGAGTTACAATCTGTAAAGAAATTCTAGAGACCTGAGGCTGATAACGTGGAGAGAGAGAGGGGAAGACGACCAAATGGAGGGACAGCGTGGGGGAAGGAAGAGATAGGAACAGATAGGAGGAGGAGATGGACAGAGGCAGTAAATGGACAGAGGGGAGACGCTGAGAGAGAAAGGACAGTAGGAGGAAGAGACAGGCAGAGAGATGTGGGAGGAGGAGATGAACAGACATAGGGGAGGACGAAATGGACAGGGGAAGCCAAGGAGATGGACAGAGAAAAGGAAGAGGAAGAGATGGACGTGGAAAGGAAAGGATAGGAGACGAACAGGGTGAGATGGAGGAAGACATGAAAGAGAGACGATGGAGGAGGTGACGGAGAAAGGGAGTGCGAATATGAGATTGACAAAGAGAAAGGGACAAAGAAATGGACAGGATGATAGTGAGGGTTGAAGGTGGACGGGGACAGGGGAATGGAGAGAGAGTGTGAGAGAGAGAGAAGGAGGGAGAGAGAGAGAGAGAGAGGAGGGAGGAGAGGTAGGTAAAGAGAGGGGGAGGAAGAGGTGTGCGGAGAGAAGGGAAAGAAGGAGATGGAGAGAGAGAAGGTGAAAGAGCTGATGGACAGAGAGTGGGGGAAGAAGAAGATTGACAAAGTGTAGGGAAGAGGAGGGGATAGACCAGTGGTTGCCAACCTGGGCGTAATTATCCCCTATGGATAAATGAAATTTTCTGAGGGATAAATACAAACGAGTCTGATTATGTGTTTGTCACGTAACTAGATTAGCTTTAAAAGATCATTACTATCTCATAAGACTGTAATACTGCTTACAAAAGTTACCAGTAATTATTTTTTTTTATCACCAACTAGTGTAATAACGTAACACAGATTAGGGGAGCTTACAGCTTCTGAAATGAATGTATGAGCTACATCTCCATCACATAGTGAACCCACTACAAACATACTATCTACGTTTTTGTACCATGCATGTATAACAGTAAAATTGAGACAGATGTCACATATGCTTAGCTATCTCATGAAAATGCCTTATTAGATTTGCAGGCAGTTCTCGCAATGGACCATACATTGTTTTATTATTCACTTCGCAACAGGCAAACAAACAAACCGAGATCATAACATAACACAATAGTAACTATGTATTGCCCGTTCCGTCTGCAGTTGCCATTTTACCTGGAGGCGCAGCGAACTGTTGACGTGTGCTGGTATCGGTTTGTTTCGAATGACGCACGAAAGGTATAACTGCTCTCAGTGAAAATGTAACACAGTTCGTGAGCTGTACTTCGTATACGTGTAGCAGATAAAACAAATATACCTTCTGTAACACATTAATTTACTGAAAAGCATTTGAAATGAACAATAATAATATAAAACTGTAGTTTTACGGTCTAACAGTGCAGCTGTGCGTGCGTCTGGAAGAAATGATACATTCGCTTTTAATGTATTCTTCTACAGGAAAACGTAGAGAACTGTTGCATTACGATCTAATAACTGAATCAAACGCGTGATTCATTTTCTATTAACACATTCTTCTACAGAGAATTTAACAGCTTGAGTTGGGCGTGCAGCAGATAAAAATACATTCCTTGTTAATGGATTATTCTACAGGGAATCTTAAAAAATGGAACTGAAACAGAAATTTCGTTGAACGATCTAATAAATAACAAAGACAGATCCCCACTGAAGGATCCACTTTTGGAATCATATATCGGATGGAACCGGAAGTAAAAATTGCATCATTTATTTACTTATTTTGCGACCGGTCTCTCTCGTCGACTGTTGCCGCTTCCTCCCTCCCGACATGCTGAAATAGAGCAAAAGATGCAAAGAAATCAAAAGTAAACTTTCATCCATTAAGGCCCTATACAAGCAAATCGAAATCACGTATAAAATTATATCGATATTTACTCAGAAATAACCAGTTTCCAACGTACCTTATTATGATACAGCGGATTATGATGGTCATACAGACGCCGTTAGTGAGAAGCGGCTGAGTTAGGACGCTTAATGCTTGTTTGGTCCACTTCATTTCTAGAAGACGAAGCAATCAGTAAAATAATGCTTTTTGAAACCAGCTTGCCGCGCGGGATTAGCCGAACGGTCTAGGGCACTGCAGTCATGGACTGTGCCGATGGTCTCGGCTGAGGTTCGAGTCCTCCCTCGGGCATGGTTGTGTGTGTTTGTCCTTCGAATAATTTAGGTTATGTAGTGTGTAAGCTTAGGGACTGATGACCTTAGCAGTTAAGTCCCATAGTATTTCACACACATTTTCCTTTTTTTTCCTTGAAACAAGCTTGTTTATAACAAAATTTGTTGGCAAAGAATGCTGCTTTAGTTTAATTGTTCCAGTTATAAAATTTAATCGCTGAAAAACTCACAAACTCTCCAACATGAAAAGTTGATGTTAAAGTGCTCGCCACAGATGACAACAACAGCCATAAACAATTAACCGCTTGAAAACCGACACACGCGAATTGCCCCAGGGAAAGGCACGGCGAACATTGGACGACTGCCATCGAATCCTTGTCGAGGTAGCGAGTCCTTACCTGTGGCATAATCACTAGTCCCCCCATGAACCATGGACCTTGCCGTTGGTGGGGAGGCTTGCGTGCCTCAGCGATTCAGATAGCCGTACTGTAGGTGCAACCACAACGGAGGGGTATCTGTTGGGAGGCCAGACAAACGTGTGGTTCCTGAAGAGGGGCAGCAGCCTTTTCAGCAGTTGCAGGGGCGGCAGTCTGGATGATTGACTGATCTGGCATTGTAACACTAACCAAAACGGCCTTGCTGTGCTGGTACTGCGAACGGCTGAAAGCTAGCGGAAACTACGGCCGTAATTTTTCCCGAGGGCATGCAGCATTACTGTATGGATAAATGATGATGGCGTCCTCTTGGGTAAAACATTTCGGGGATAAAATAGTCCGCCATTCATCTACATCTACATTTATACTCCGCAAGCTACCCAACGGTGTGTGGCGGAGGGCACTTTACGTGCCACTGTCATTACCTCCCTTTTCTGTTCCAGTCGCGTATGGTTCGTGGGAAGAACGACTATCTGAAAGCCTCCGTGCGCGCTCGAATCTCTCTAATTTTACATTCGTGATCTCCTCGGGAGGTATAAGTAGGGGGAAGCAATATATTCGATACCTCATCCAGAAAAGCACCCTCTCGAAACCTGGCGAGCAAGCTACACCGCGATGCAGAGCGCCTCTCATGCAGAGTTTGCCACTTGAGTTTGCTAAACATCTCCGTAACGCTATCACGGTTACCAAATAACCCTGTGACGAAACGCGCCGCTCTTCTTTGGATTTTCTCTATCTCCACCGTCAACCCGATCTGGTACGGATCCCACACTGATGAGCAATACTCAAGTATAGGTCGAACGAGTGTTTTGTAAGCCACCTCCTTTGTTGATGGACTACATTTTCGAAGGACTCTCCCAACGAATCTCAACCTGGTACCCGCCTTACCAACAATTAATTTTATATGATCATTCCACTTCAAATCGTTCCACACGCATACTCCCAGATATTTTACAGAGGTAACTGTTAGCAGTGTTTGTTCCGCTATCATATAATCATACAATAAAGGATCCTTCTTTCTATGTATTCGCAATACATTTCATTTGTCTATGTTAAGGGTCAGTTGCCACTCCCTGCACCAAGTGCCTATCCGCTGCAGATCTTCCTGCATTTCGCTACAATTTTCTAATGCTGCAACTTCTCTGTATACTACAGCACCATCCGCGAAAAGCCGCATGGAACTTCCGACACTATCTACTAGGTCATTTATACACTCCTGGAAATTGAAATAAGAACACCGTGAATTCATTGTCCCAGGAAGGGGAAACTTTATTGACACATTCCTGGGGTCAGATACATCACATGATCACACTGACAGAACCACAGGCACATAGACACAGGCAACAGAGCATGCACAATGTCGGCACTAGTACAGTGTATATCCACCTTTCGCAGCAATGCAGGCTGCTATTCTCCCATGGAGACGATCGTAGAGATGCTGGATGTAGTCCTGTGGAACGGCTTGCCATGCCATTTTCACCTGGCGCCTCAGTTGGACCAGCGTTCGTGCTGGACGTGCAGACCGCGTGAGACGACGCTTCATCCAGTCCCAAACATGCTCAATGGGGGACAGATCCGGAGATCTTGCTGGCCAGGGTAGTTGACTTACACCTTCTAGAGCACGTGGGTGGCACGGGATACATGCGGACGTGCATTGTCCTGTTGGAACAGCAAGTTCCCTTGCCGGTCTAGGAATGGTAGAACGATGGGTTCGATGACGGTTTGGATGTACCGTGCACTATTTAGTGTCCCCTCGACGATCAGCAGTGGTGTACGGCCGGTGTAGGAGATCGCTCCCCACACCATGATGCCGGGTGTTGGCCCTGTGTGCCTCGGTCGTATGCAGTCCTGATTGTGGCGCTCACCTGCACGGCGCCAAACACGCATACGACCATCATTGGCACCAAGGCAGGAGCGACTCTCATCGCTGAAGACGACACGTCTCCATTCGTCCCTCCATTCACGCCTGTCGCGACACCACTGGAGGCGGGCTGCACGATGTTGGGGCGTGAGCGGAAGACGGCCTAACGGTGTGCGGGACCGTAGCCCAGCTTCATGGAGACGGTTGCGAATGGTCCTCGCCGATACCCCAGGAGCAACAGTGTCCCTAATTTGCTGGGAAGTGGCGGTGCGGTCCCCTACGGCACTGCGTAGGATCCTACGGTGTTGGTGTGCATCCGTGCGTCGCTGCGGTCCGGTCCCAGGTCGACGGGCACGTGCACCTTCCGCCGACCACTGGCGACAACATCGATGTACTGTGGAGATCTCACGCCCCACGTCTTGAGCAATTCGGCGGTACGTCCACCCGGCCTCCCGCATGCCCACTATACGCCCTCGCTCAAAGTCCGTCAACTGCACATACGGTTCACGTCCACTCTGTCGCGGCATGCTACCAGTGTTAAAGACTGCGATGGAGCTCCGTATGCCACGGCAAACTGGCTGCCACTGACTGCGGCGGTGCACAAATGCTGCGCAGCTAGCGCCATTCGACGGCCAACACCGCGGTTCCTGGTGTGTCCGCTGTGCCGTGCGTGTGATCATTGCTTGTACAGCCCTCTCGCAGTGTCCGGAGCAAGTATGGTGGGTCTGACACACCGGTGTCAATGTGTTCTTTTTTCCATTTCCAGGAGTGTATATATTGTGAAAAGCAATGGTCCCATAACACTCCCCTGTCGCACGCCAGAGGTTACTTTAACGTCTGTAGACGTCTCTCCATTGAGATCAACATGCTGTGTTCTGTTTGCTAAAAACTCTTCAATCCAGCCACACAGCTGGTCTGATATTCCGTAGACTCTTACTTTGTTTATCAGGCGACAGTGCGGAACTGTAACGAACGCCTTCCGGAAGTCAAGGAAAATAGCATCTACCTGGGAGCCTGTATCTAATATTTTCTGGGTCTCATGAACAAATATAGCGAGTTGGGTCTCACACAATCGCTGTTTCCGGAATCCATGTTGATTCCTACAGAGTAGATTCTGCGTTTTCAAAAACGACATGATACTCGAGCAAAAAACATGTTCTAAAATTCTACAACAGATCGACGTCAGAGATATAGGTCTATAGTTTTGCGCATCTGCTCGACGACCCTTCTTGAAGACTCGGACTACCTGTGCTCTTTTCCAATCATTTGAAACCTTCCGTTCCTCTAGAGACTTGCGGTACACGGCTGTTAGAAGAGGGGCAAGTTCTTTCGCGTACTCTGTATAGAAACGAATTGGTATCCCGTCAGGTCCAGTGGACTTTCCTCTGTTGAGTGATTCCAGTTGCTTTTCTATTCCTTGGATACTTATTTCGATGTCAGCCATTTTTTCGTTTGTGCGAGAATTTAGAGAAGGAATTGCAGTGCGCTCTTCCACTGTGAAACAGCTTTGGAAAAAGGAGTTTAGTATTTCAGGTTTACGCGTGTCATCCTCTGTTTCAATGCCATCATCATCCCAGAGTGTCCGGATATGCTGTTTCGAGCCACTTACTGATTTAACGTGAGACCAGAACTTCCTAGGATTTTCTGTCAAGTCGGTACATAGAATTTTACTTTCGAATTCACTGAACGCTTCGCGCATAGCCCTCCTTACGCTAACTTTGACATCGTTTAGGTTCTGTTTGTCTGAGAGGTTTTGGCTGCGTTTAAACTTGGAGTGAAGCTCTCTCTGCTTACGCAGTAGTTTCCTAACTTTGTTGTTGAACCACCGTGGGTTTTCCCGTCCCTCACAGTTTTACTCGGCACGTACCTGTCTAAAACGCATTTTACAATTGCCTTAAACTTTTTCCGTAAACACTCAACATTGTCAGTGTCGGAACAGAAATTTTCATTTTGATCTGTTAGATAGTCTGAAATCTGCCTTCTATTACTCTTGCTAAACAGATAAACCTTCCTCCCTTTTTTTATATTCCTATTAACTTCCATATTCAGGGATGCTGCAACGGCCTTATGATAACTGATTCCCTGTTCTGCATTTACAGAGTCGAAAAGTTCGGGTCTGTTTGTTATCAGTAGGTCCAAGATGTTATCTCCACGAGTCGGTTCTCTGTTTAATTGCTCGAAGTAATTTTCGGATAGTGCACTCAGTATAATGTCACTCGATGCTCTGTCCCTAACACCCGTCCTAAACATCTGAGTGTCCCAGTCTAGATCTGGTAAATTGAAATCTCCACCTAAGACTATAATATGCTGAGAAAATTTATGTGCAATGTATTCCAAATTTTCTCTCAGTTGCTCTGCCACTAATGCTGCTGAGTCTTGAGGTCGGTAAAAAGAAGCCAATTATTAACCTAGCTCGGTTGTTGAGTGTAACCTCCACCCATAATATTTCACAGGAACTATCCACTTCTACTTCACTACAGGATAAACTACTACTAACAGCGACAAACACGCCACCACTGGTTGCATGCAATCTATCCTTTCTAACCACCGTCTGTGCCTTTGTAAAAATTTCGGCTGAATTTATCTCTGGCTTCCGATCTCCGGACGGGGACTACTCAGGAGGATGTCGTTATCAGGAGAAAGAAAACTGGCATTCTACGGATCGGAGCGTGGAATGTCAGATCCCTTAATCGGTCAGGTAGGTTAGAAAATTTAAAAAGGGAAATAGACAGGTTTAAGTTAGATGTAGTGGGAATTAGTGAAGGTCTATGGCAGGAGGAACAATACTTTTGGTCAACTGAATACAGGGTTATAAATAAAAATCAAATAGGGGTAATACAGGAGTAGCTTTAATAACGAATAAAAAAATAGGAACGCGGGTAAGCTACTACAAACAGCATAGTGAAGGCATTACTGTGGCCAAGATAGATACGAAGCCCACGCCTACCACAGTAGTACAAGTTTATATGTCAACTAGCTCCACAGATGACGGAGAGATTGATGAAATGTATGATGAGATAAAAGAAATTATTCGGATAGTGAAGGGAGACGAAAATTTAATAGTCATGGGTGACTGGAACTCGAAAGTAGGAAAAGGAAGAGAAGGAAACGTAGTAGGTGAATATGGAATGGGAGTAAGGAATGAAAGAGGTAGCCGCCTGGTTGAATTTTGCACAGAGCATAACCTAATCATAGCTAACACTTGGTTCAAGAATCATGAAAGAAGGCTGTATACATGGAAGAAGCCTGGAGATAGTGGAAGGTATCAGATAGATTATACAATGGTAAGACAGAGATTTAGGAACCAGGTTTTAGATTGTAAAAAATTTCCATGGGCAGATGTGGACTCTGGCCACAATCTATTGGTTATGAACTGTAGATTAAAACTGAAGAAACTGCAAAAAGGTGGTAAATTGAGGATATGGGCCCTGCATAAACTGAAAGAACCAGAGGTTGTAGAGAGCTTCAGGTAGAGCATTAGGGAACTATTGACAAGAATGGGGGAAAGAAATACAGTAGAAGAAGAATAGATAGCTCTGAGAGCCGAAATAGTGAAAATAGCAGAGGATCAAGTAGGTAAAAAGACGAGGGCTAATAGAAATCCATGGGTAACTGAAGAGATATTGAATTTAATTGATGAAAGGAGAAAATACAAAAATTCAGTAAATGAAGCAGGCAAAAAGGGATACAAACGTCTCAAAAATGAGATCGACAGGAAGCGCAAAATGGCTAAGTGGGGATGGCTAGAGGACAAATGTAAGGACGTAGAGGCGCATATCACTAGGGGTAAGATAGATACTGCCTACAGGAAAATTAGAGAGATCTTTGGAGAAAAGAAAACCACTTGCATGAATATCAAGAGCTCAGATGGAAATCCAGTTATAAGCAAAGAAGGAAGAGCAGAAAGGTGGAAGGAGTATATGGGGAGTGAGGGCGGGTCTATACAAGGGGGATGTTCTTGAGAACAATATTATAGAAATGGAAGAGAATGTAGATGAAGATGAAATAGGAGATATGCTACTGCGTGAAGAATTTGACAGAGCACTAAAAGACCTAAGTCGAAACAAGGCCCGGGGAGTAGACAACATCCCATTAGAACTAATGACAGCCTTAGGAGAGCCAGGCCTAACAAAACTCTACCATCTGGTGAGCAAGATATATGAGACAGGCGAAATACCCTCAGACTTTAAGAAGATTATAATAATTCCAATCCCAAAGAAAGCAGGTGTTGACAGATGTGAAAATTGCCGAACTGTCAATTTGATAAGTCATTGCTGCAAAATACCAACGCGAGTTCCTTACAGACGAATGGAAAAACTGGTAGAAGCCGACCTCGGGGAAGATCAGTTTGGATTCCGTAGAAATGTTGGAACACGTGAGGCAATACTGATCTTACGACTTATCTTAGAAGAAAGATTAAGGAAAGGCAAACCTACGTTTCTATCATTTGTAGACTTAGAGAAAGCTTTTTACAATGTTGACTGGAATAATTTATTTCAAATTCTGAAGGTGGTAGGCGTAAAATACAGGGAGCGAAAGGCTATTTACAATTTGTACAGAAACCAGATGGCAGTTATAAGAGTCAAGGGGCATGAAAGGGAAGCAGTGGTTGGGAAGGGAGTGAGACAGGACTGTAGCCTATCCCCGATGTTATTCAATCTCTATATTGAGCAAGCAGCGAAGGAAACAAAAGAAAAATTCGGAGTAGGAATTAAAATCCATGGAGAAGAAATAAAAACGTTGAGGTTCGCCGATAACATTGTAATTCTGTCAGAGGCAGCAAAGCACCTGCAAGAGCTGAACGGAATGGACAGTGTCTTGAAATGAGGATATAAGATGAACATCAACAGAAGCAAAACGAGGATAATGGAATGTAATCTAATTAAATCGGGTGTTGCTGCGGGAATTAGATTAGGAAATGAGACGCTTAAAGTAGTAAATGAGTATTGCTATTCGGAGAGCAAAATAACTGATGATGGTCGAAGTAGCGAAGATATAAAATGTAGACTGGCAATGGCAAGGAAAGTGTTTCTGAAGAAGAGAAATTTGTTGACATCGAGTATAGATTTAAGTGTCAGGAAGTCGTTTCTGAAAGTATTTTTATGGAATGTAGCCATGGATGGAAGTGAATCGTGGACGATAAATAGTTTGGACAAGAAGAGAATAGAAACTTTCGAAATGTGGTGCTACAGAAGAATGCTGAAGATTAGATGGGTAGATCACATGCGGCGGTATTGAATAGAATTGGAGAGAAGAGAAATTTGTCCCACAACTTGATTAGAAGAAGGGATCGGTTGGTAGGGCATATTCTGAGGCATCAAGGGATCACCAATTTAGTATTGGAGGGCAGCGTGGAGGGTAAAAATCGTAGAGGGAGACCACGAGATGAATACACTAAACAGATTCAGAAGGATGCAGGTTGCAGTAGGTACTGGGAGATGAAAAACTTGCACAGGTTAGAGTAGCACGGAGAGTTGCATCAAAGCAGTCTCTGGACTGAAGACCACAACAACCACATATTTGGTGGTGTAAGCTAGGGCCTAAGTATCACATCCGGGAGCGTTTCACCCTAGCGGGCCCTCGTTTCCAAGTAATGAACGAAAAAAAAGTTTCGGAATTTCGCGCGAGAATCTACAGCATTAAAATTGAGGAGGATTAGGAGGAGATTAGTGTTTAACGTCCCGTCGACAACGAGGTCATTAGAGACGGAGCACAAGCTCGGATTAGGGAAGGATGGGGAAGGAAACCGGCCGTGCCCTTTGGAAGGAACCATCCCGGAATTTGCCTGAAGTGATCTAGGGAAATCACGGAAAACCTAAATCAGGATGGCCGGACGCGGGATTAAAATTGAGTGTACATACTATCAGAAGAAGTAGTGCAATGGACAACCCTTGTTGTTGGTGCGCAAGAGGTTGTGAGTTCAAGTCTTGTCAGACCATGAACTAATTTTTCGTTTTCAAATTTTCAAATCTTTATCGAAAAGACTTTGCTCACTATATTATTACAACTTGTAGAGAAAAATACATTGACCGCATTGTGCAACCGGCTAGAAACAAAATACTTTGTTTCCGTTTTTTAATCAATAAATCAATGTTTTCAAACGTTTAAATGTTATTGTGTATTAATAAAAATAATTAAAATCACATACACAAGGATTCCGATCGAATAAAGAAAGACAAGAGCAAAAAATGTGACCTAGAGGAAAAAGTTAATACAGAGTTTTCGACAGCTTTTAATCCATATGTAAGGGCTGAACACCTAGTTTTTCTGCACAAAATTCTGCCTCATCCGCTGACTCGATAGATTTGTTGCTAATATGTGAAGCAGCTGTCTCTGTCGACCCTGAGTCTGCCTCGTCTGATATATCCTCGAAACGCTTACCAAAGTACGTTTGTTTGTGTAGCCATCCTTCGCAGCGGCTATTAACATCTGTTATTATAGGTTATCTGTCTTGAACAGTCAGCTCAAAACGAGATAAACTATAATAACAAATTTACCAAAGTCGTTGAGACACTTCGTTTTATTCCTCAGTCACTTCTTCCTGGGCGTTACACTTTCGGACCACTCCGTCTGACTTTCTTAACATCGTGCACAACATGACCCGCTGTTCTTATACCCTTTCTTACTGCGGCTGTGGTATTAGCAAACCTTTCCGTTTCCCTGCTCGACAGAATGGAATTACGTTATTAATCAAAACTCTTCCGTCTGAGCGTACTCTTCGATAACGTATATTTACGCGATCACTGTCAATTTCAACAGACGCTAAGAATACCCTTGCAGTAGTAACACACTATGACATAACGTGATTGTACAATGCTGACTGTACAATGCCGAGCCACCTGGGTCATTTGTGTACTGTACTTTCAGAAGCCTGCGGCTCTGTCAGTACGTAAACAAAGCTTAACTCCGCGTTCTGCGTCGACAATTGCAAAATGAACCCGGTAATAACTACACTGCTGCAGGGCCAACACACTGTTATTATTGTTATTGTTATTATTATTATTAGTGGAAATGGTGAAGCACAAAGTATTGGTAGCCTAAAGTCCATCATTTCTGTCAATTCGGGAGTAAGGAGTTCAGCAATCATGTGATTTAGCAACAGAAGTATAGTGCAGACGTTTCAACTTGCTTTATTTTAAATGGGCGTGCAAAGTGTAGGTAAAGCACGTGTCGCTAGGGTGAGGAGTGGTGGAAAGCAAGCATTTTCTTAACAAGTTCAAATGGTCCAAATGGCTCTGAGCTCTATGGGACTTAACATCTGAGGTCATAAGTCCCCTACTTAAACCTAACAAACCTACGGACATCACACACATCCATGCCCGAGACAGGATTCGAACCTGCGACCGTAGCGGTCATGCGGTTCCAATCTAAAGCGCCTAGAACCGCTCGGCCACTGCGGTCGGCTCTTAACAAGTGTCTACCCTAAACGTTGGTGGTTAGCTTTCTTATCTGAGAAGTTGTATTTAGCACTCATGACGCATCATTCTATTAAAATAGCTTTGTATCGCAAGTATTAGCAATTGTATCTGACTTTTTTGTTTGTAGCTTAATAAAACTCCTACAAAAACTAAATGCCGTTTATCTTTATTTGTTTTAAAAATAAAGTGTTCAATGAAAATTCTTTCTGTTTCCAAAGTGTAGTTTGATGGCAATGTTCGTGATGGTGTGGTTTGGGGGGGCGGGGGGGGGGGGGCGTGGAGGGGTGGTAGTGGCGGTACTAGCTAATACCTAATCGCACTCTGAGAGAAGGGTAATCTACGAATACGAGAAGATTGGAATAAATACCCAGGAAAAGTCGGGTACCTCAGCTAGAGTGTTTATTGTTAACAGAACATTTGGAGATTGTTAAAAAAATGGCTCTGAGCACTATGGGACTTAACTACTGTGGTCATCAGTCCCCTAGAACTTAGAACTACTTAAACCTAGCTAACCTAAGGACATCACACACATCCATGCCCGAGGCAGGATTCGAACCTGCGACTGTAGCGGTCACGCGGTTCCAGACTGTAGCGCCTATAACCGCACGGCCACTCCTGCCGGCGGAGATAGTTAAATAAGTCGTTTGGAGAAGAAATGGCCTGCATATTTACTGGAGTTACCACCTCAAGACTTTTATTTATTTAGAAATTTAAAGAAAGAGGTCTACAAGCAAACACACATGACTCCCGATGAGCCGTATAATACGGGCTTGCGCTGCTCAAAGACCAGATTACATTCAACGTACAGTACTGTTTACCAGTAATCGCATTATAACAGTTATCAATGCTGAAACACAAACGCAACCTTTTGAGCACTTTGATGCAAGTCACAGTAATAAACTCACAGAACCGTTCCCGACTTACGTCTTTTCTTACATTTGGCACATTAGGATAGACGTTGGACAGACTTCTTCTGATGACAATAGGACAATGTTTTGCTGAACTTTTAACTGTTTGTCATCGACCACAAATGCAACGACAAAATTTGTAAGGTTCTTCAATGATATCTCCAGTTTATCGTTGTAGACTAATTGTCTATGATTTATTAGTTTTGTTACCCCATTTGCCTTTTTCCTTAGGTAATACAACCACAACAGTGAAAATGCCTCTATTCCTCTTAAGGCGCCTTCTCTTGACGTAGGTTGGCGGTCCTCGTAGCCAGCTTGACGTTGCAGCATGGAAGCCATCTTCTGACGTGCAGTTGTACAATCTCCGAATCTCCTTCAGCCACGTGTTCATTCGACTTCCAACAGACGTTCTCCCTTGTAATGTCCCTTCAACGGTGAGTTTTTATAACTGGTATCTTTCGTCTCTTATAATGATATTGGGTTTCCCTTTGTTCTATAGTAAGAAATAGTTCTTCGTGATTTTCATCCAATGAAGAAGAATTACTTCTTTGAAATTTTCAGCGCCCAAGGTATGTATAAAAGACGGCGATACAGATACAGGGTGTTTCAAAAATGACCGGTATATTTGAAACGGCAATAAAAACTAAACGAGCAGCGATAGAAATACACCGTTTGTTGCAATATGCTTGGGACAACAGTACATTTTCAGGCGGTCAAACTTTCGAAATTACAGTAGTTACAATTTTCAACAACAGATGGCGCTGCAAGTGATGTGAAAGATATAGAAGTCAACGCAGTCTGTGGGTGCGCCATTCAGTACGTCGCCTTTCTGCTGTAAGCGTGTGCTGTTCACAACGTGCAAGTGTGCTGTGGACAACATGGTTTATTCCTCAGAACAGAGGATTTTTCTGGTGTTGGAATTCCACCTCCTAGAACACAGTGTTGTTGCAACAAGACGGTTTTCAACGGAGGTTTAATGTAACCAAAGGACCGAAAAGCGATACAATAAAGGATCTGTTTGAAAAATTTCAACGGACTGGGAACATGACGGATGAACGTGCTGGAAAGGTAGGGCGATCGCGTACGGCAACCACAGAGGGCAACGCGCAGCTAGTGCAGCAGGTGATCCAACAGCGGCCTCGGGTTTCCGTTCGCCGTGTTGCAGCTGCGGTCCAAATGACGCCAACGTCCACGTATCGTCTCATGCGCCAGAGTTTACACCTCTATCCATACAAAATTCAAACGCGGCAACCCCTCAGCGCCGCTACCATTGCTGCACGAGAGACATTCGCTAACGATATAGTGCACAGGATTGATGACGGCGATATGCATGTGGGCAGCATTTGGTTTACTGACGAAGCTTATTTTTACCTGGACGGCTTCGTCAATAAACAGAACTGGCGCATATGGGGAACCGAATAGCCCCATGTTGCAGTCCCATTATCCCTGCATCCTCGAAAAGTACTGGTCTGGGCCGCCATTTCTTCCAAAGGAATCATTGGCCCATTTTTCAGATCCGAAACGATTACTGCATCACGCTATCTGGACATTCTTCGCGAATTTGTGGCGGTACAAACTGCCTTAGACGACACTGCGAACACCTCGTGGTTTATGCAAGATGGTGCCTGGCCACATCGCACGGCCGACGTCTTTAATTTCCTGAATGAATGTTTCGATGATCGTGTTATTGCTTTGAGCTATCCGAAACATACAGGAGGCAGCGTGGATTGGCCTCCCTATTCGCCAGACATGAACCCCTGTGACTTCTTTCTGTAGGGACATTTGAAAGACCAGGTGTACCGCCAGAATCCAGAAATAATTGAACAGCTGAAGCAGTACATCTCATCTGCATGTGAAGCCATTCCGCCAGACACGTTGTCAAAGGTTTCGGGTAATTTCATTCAGAGACTACGCCATATTATTGCTACGCATGGTGGATATGTGGAAAATATCATACTATAGAGTTTCCCAGACCGCAGCGCCATCTGTTGTTGAAAATTGTAACTACTGTAATTTCGAAAGTTTGCCTGCCTGAAAATGTACTGTTGTCCCAAGCATATTGCAACAAACGGTGTATTTCTATCGCTGCTCGTTTAGTTTTTATTGCCGTTTCAAATATACCGGTCATTTTTGAAACACCCTGTACATTACCAAAGCATCTATTCTTTTCTCTAGGTATTGTTTGAGGGTCCAGCTTTCGCATCCATAGAGAAAATGGAAAACACGTAGAAAGGCATCATTCGCATTTTCACTTATAGACTAAGATCCAAATCTGTGGGAAGTTTTCATGCCTCTATGTGGACTCTATGAGGGGGATGACTTGTCTGATGCCGTGGCAGAACAAGAAACAGGAGTCGAAACAGAAAAGAGATCTCGTATTAGAATCAGAATTTAAACGAGCTTGGAAAGACTTAAGATCGAGTGAGGCAGAAGAGATAGATAATGTTCCATAAGGATTCCTAAAATGAATTGGGGAATTCGAACAAAACGATGGTTCACGTTGGTGTGTAGAATGTGTGAGTCTGTCGATATACCGTCTGACTTTCGGAAAAAAACATCAAGGACACAGTTTGGAAATTATCGCACAGTCAGCTTAACAGCTCATCTATCCAAGTTGCTCACAAGAATAACATACAGAAGAATGGAAAAGAAAATTGAAGTTGTGTCAGATGACGATCAGTTTGGTTTTAGGAAAGGTAAAGGCACCAGACAGGCAGTTCTGACACTGCAGTTGATAATGGAAGCAAGACTGAAGAAAAATAAAGACTCGTTCGTAGTTTTTGTCGACTTGGAAAAAGCATTCGACAGTGTCAAATGGTGCAAGATGTCTGACATTGTGAGAAAAATAGAGGTAAGTTACAAGAAAAGACGGGTAATGCACAGTACGTGCAAGAACAAAAATCGAATAATAGGAGTGGTAGATCAAGACCGAAGTGCTCGCATAAAAATTGGTGCAAGACAGGAAAGTAGTCTTTCGCCTCTCCTTTTCAATCTATACATAGAAAAAGTAATGACGGAAATAAAAGAAAGGTTCAGGAGTGGGGTTAAAATTCAAGGTGAAAAGATATCGATGATAACATTCGCAGATGACATTGGTGTTCTCAGTGAAAGTGAAGAAGAATTACAGAATCTGCTGAATGGAATGAACAATCTAATGAGTACAGATTATGAACCGAGAGTAAATCGAAGAAACGCAAAAATAATGAGGAGCAGCAGAAACGAGAACAGCGAGAAACGTAACATCAGGATTGGTGATGACGAAGTAGATGAGATTAAGAAATTCTGCAGCAAAATATTCTATGGTGGACAGAGCTAGGAGGACATAAAAAGCAGAGTATCACTAGCAAAAAGTGCCTTCCTGGGCAAGAGAAGCCTGTTAGCATCATACATAGGCCTTCCACTGAGGTACAAAAGTGATGGAATACCTACTAATATCGTGACGGTCCTCCTTTTTCCGGCGTAATGCAGCATCTCGACTTTGCATGGACTCAACAAGTCGTTGAGAGTCCCCTGCAGAAATACTAAGCCACGCTGCTTGTATAGCCTCCCATAATTGGGAAAATGTTGCCGGTGAACTGTTTTTGCGCGAACTGACTTTATTATGTCCACAAATGTTAGAGGGGATTCATATCAGGTGACATGGAAGCCCAAATCATTCTCTCGAACTGTATAGAATGTTCTCCAAGCCAATCGCGAATAATTTTGGCCTGGAAATAGGCGCATTGTCGTTCATAAAAGTTCCACCATTTTTTGGAAACATGAAGTCCACGAATGGCTGCAAATGGTCTCCAAGCAACTGGACTTAACCATTTCCAGTCCATCCAGTTTCAGTTGGACCAGAGGACCCAGTTCGTACCATGTAAATATAGCGCACACTGTTATGTAGCCACCATCAGCTTGCACAATGTCTTGTTGACAACTTGGGTCCATGGTTTCGTGGGGTTTGGGCCATATCAGCTCTTTCCAGCTGAAAAGCAAGACCCATCGGACCAGGACACCGTTTTCCAGTCGTCTACTGACCAGCCGATGTAGTCATGAGCCCAGAAGAGGCGCTGCAGGCGATGTCGTGTTGTTAGCAACAGCACTCGCGTCGATCGTCTGCTCCCATAGCCCATTAACGCTAGATTTAGCCGCACTGTGCTAACGTACACATTCGTCGTACGTCCCACATTGATTTCTGCGGTTATTTCACGCAGTGTTGCTTGCTTGCTTGCTGACAACTCCATGCAAACTCCGCTGCTCTAGGTTGTAAAATGAAGGCCGTCGGCCTGTGCGTAGTCCACGGTGAGATGTAACGCCTGACATTTGATTTTCTTGGCACACCTTTGACACTATGAAAACGGAATACTGCGTTCCCTAACGATATCCGAAATGGAATGTCCCATGCGTCTAGCTCTACGTACCATTCCGCGTTCGAAGTCTGTTAACTCCCGTCGTGCAGCGATAATCAAGTAGGAAACCTTTTCACTTGAATCAACGGAATATAAATGGCATCTCTGCCAATGCACCGCCATTCTATACCTTGTGCAAGCGATACTGCCACCACCTGTATAATTGCATATCGGTATCGATGACTTTTGTCACCTCAGCATAATTTGAGGAAGAAATTTCTGAGAATGTACTTTTGGACCACAGCATTGTTCGGTAGTGAAATATCGACTGTGGAAAAACCGGAAATGAAGAGATCGAAGCATTTTAGATGTGGTGCTAAAGAAAAATGATGAATATTACACTACTGGCCATTAAAATTGCTACACCACGAAGATCACGAGCTACAGACGCGAAATTTAGCCGACAGGAAGAAGATGCTGTGATATGCAAATGATTAGCTTTTCAGAGCATTCACACAAGGTTGGCGGCGGCGGCGAAACCTGCAACGTGCGTTCATGAGGAAACTTTCCAACCGATTTCTCATACACAAACAGCAGTTGACCGGCGTTGCCTAGTGAAACGCTGTTGTGGTGTCTCGTGTAAGGAGGAGAAATGCGTACCATCACGTTTCCGACTTTGATAAACGTCGGATTGTAGCCTATCGCGATTACGGTTTATCGTATCGCGACATTGCTGCTCGCGTTGGTCGAGGTCCAATGACTGTTAGAAGAATATGGAATCGGTGGGTTCAGGAGGGTAATATGGAACGCCGTGCTGGATCCCAACGGCCTCGTATCACTAGCAGTCGAGATGACAGGCATCTTATCCGCATGGCTGTAACGGATCGTGCAGCCACGTCTCGATCCCTCAGTCAACAGATGGGGACGTTTGCAAGACAACAACCATCCGCACGAACAGTTCAACGACGTTTGCAGCAGCATGGACTATCGGCTCGGAGACCATGGCTGCGGTTATCCTTGACGCTGCATCACACACAGGAGCGCCTACGATGGTGTACTCAACGACGAACCTGGGTGCACGAATGGCAAAACGTCATTTATTCGGATGAATCCAGGTTCTGTTTACAGCATCATGATGGTCGCATTCGTGTTTGGCGACATCGCGGTTAATGCACATTGGAAGCGTGTATTCGTCATCGCCATACTGGCGTATCACCTGGAGTGATGGTATGGGGTGCCATTGGTTACACGTCTCGGTCTCCTCTTGTTCGCATTGACGGCATTTTTAACAGTGGACGTTACGTTTAAGATGTGTTATGACCAGTGGTTCTACCCTTCATTCGATCCTCGCGAAATCCTACATTTCAACAGGATAATGCACGACCGCATGTTGCAGGTCCTGTCGGGCCTTTCTGGATACAGAAAACGTTCGACTGCTGCCCTGGCCAGCACATTCTCCAGATCTCTCACCAACGAAAACGTCTGGTCAATGGTGGCCGAGCAACTGGCTGGTCGCAATACGCCAGTCACTACTCTTGATGAACTGTGGTATCGTGTTGAAGCTGCATGGGCAACTGTACCTGTACACGCCATCAAAGCTCTGTTTGACTCAATGCCCGAGCGTATCAAGGCCGTTATTAAGGCCAGAGGTGGTTGTTCTGGGTACTCATTTCTCAGGATCTATGCACCCAAATTGAGTGAAAATGTAATCACATGTCATTTCTAGTATAATATATTTGTCCAATGAATACCCGTTTATCATCTGCATTTCTTCTTCGTGTAGCAATTTTAATGGCCAGTAGTGTAGATGGGCTGATAAAATAAATAATGTTGAGGTTCTCTGGAGAATAGGCAAGAAAAGGAACATATGGGAAACACTGACAAGAAGAAGAGACAAGATGGTTGGTCATCCGTTAAGCCATCACCGAATAACTTCGATAGTACTAGAGGGAGCCGTAGAGGGTCATAGCTGCCACGGAAGACAGAGATTGGAATACATGCAGGACTTACGTTGCAAGTGCTGCTCTGAGATGAAGAGGTTGCCACAGAAGAGGAATTCATGGCCGGGCTGCATCAAATTAGTCAAGAGACTATGACTCAGTCACAGAAGTTTATAACCCAAAATAATGTAATAATTTCAGATGCAAAAGTGATATCGTTGCCGTCAATGCAGAAATAGCACAAGATGGCTTTATTGTGCTGTCCTTTCAATGTATTCAGTGATTTTACACAGAAAACGCATATTGGCCAAGTCTCGTCAGTAAACTTATCCATACTGCTATGTACCACTGTTAACGTATAACCGGAAAATCGAATCCAAGACCAGAAGCTAGAATTACCGAATGCGAGCTTGAGTAAAGAGGGCACTACTGTTGTCAACAATAGGCACAGCGAATGAATGGAACACGCGGAGAATAGATATATCTCGCTTTGTAACGTAGAAGGGGGTCTCGTAACTGTTGATACACTATCAAATTGTCGAATTGTATCGGAGTAACTTCAAGAAGACTGCAAATATTCGAGGATGGTTAAGTTGTCTCCAAGCCATCTGACGTCAGTGCGTTTAGCACGTTATCAGCAGGTGAACGGTCAAGGATCAGGACGTGTTCCCATGAACAGGTCTGAAGCATCCTGTGAATGACGGACACCGACTAACATCCGCGCGCTCACGCCAGTTTAGGCACAAACCAGGCAGTACATTAGTCATCGCGCCGGATTCTTATGCGGAATAAGCGGCGTTCGCCTCTTCGTGCATCCATTCATCGTTTATTTAATTCACTTCACGTGAATTAGAGAGGGACTGTGTAAATCGACTTAATGTCCCCTCAGATGACAGACAGCTTGTTAACGGACAGGGACATCTGAGACGGAGTGAAATCGTTGACAGAACACACCGAAGACTCAGTCGAATTTGGTCCTGTTGAAGAGATAGCCGCAGCATTCCCAGATTGGTTTGCGCCAACTGATTAAGCACAATCGTGCAGAGTGTGAGTCCAGATTCTTAATCATCCCGCCTCCTGGAAAAGTTCAAGGGGCCGAAATCGCCATTCTGCTTGACCTACGAGAGGAAGAAATCCCGTGGCACTGCTGGGATCGTGGAACTGACCTACCCTTTGGCGCGTCTACGACCACCAGCTGCCCCAACCAACCACACACACACTCACACACACACACACACACACACACACACACACACACAAGCACACACACACAACCATCGTCACTCCACAGTGAACGAGTGGAGGTGCCCTGAGGACTGTAATTGTGAATTTTCCGCGAAACCAACATTCCTCTCTCTCCACTAGCCGCCTTTCGGCCACATTTCATTCCGCGGCTCTCCCTCGTTCTCTACCACTTCGTCTCTCGCTATTTTTTTTTCCACCACTGTAACGAGAGAATAATTTATTCGGCGCGTTTTCCGCCTCTCATAATTAAAGCGCTTGTTACGAGCTGCTGCGTCGAACGTCTGACGCGCGCTTTGCACACACGCCGACCCACGAACCTATCCGAACAAAAGCGCGCGCTTACACACACACACACACGCGCGCGCGCGCGCGCGCGGCACTCACACGCACACAAACTACAAATACACACACACACACAGGCATAAGCACAAACACAGAGAGAGAGACCTCGTTATTCGAGCTGAAACCCACAGAAACTTTGGCGATGTGGTAGAGGCATCAGATTCACTCGTCAGTATTTTAATGTCGTTCATTTAATAAACACTAGTTGTGTTCGGTAAACAGATACTCCCATTCAACCGCCTGTTCGACAGCGAAACCCGGGACAGTTCGCAGACAACGTTACATATCTCCGTAAAGACTCCTAAAAATATTTCACGAAACTCCATCCTCCTTTAAGGTATCTACATATTCTTACGTCGTAAATTTTTACTATGAACCCAAGAAACATCCCGCTTGCTAATGCTTCTTTTATAATACCGGTCCCATAGTAAAAATTCCCAAAAATAGTATTAAAGCGGGAAACGTAAAAGGATTGACAACAAAACTGCGTATGTTCTACAGAAGCAATGGCGCACAAAACTACAGCGTGCAAAACTACGCGTATCCACCGTTCACATAAATCATAGATCATGAATTCATTCTACGAAACAATACCTCTGGGACACCTTGGCTAAAAACTAGACCTCCAGCGTTCAGCTGACGTCACTTTATCCGTGGTCTGCTTAGATCACAGCAGTCGGTTACTTCAAAAATGGTTCTAATGGCTTTGAGCACTATGGGACTCAACAGCTGAGGTCATAAGTCCCCTAGAACTTAGAACTACTTAAACCTAACTAACCTAAGGACATCACACACATTCATGCTCGAGGCAGGATTCGAACCTGCGACCGTAGCAGTCGAACGGTTCCAGATTGAAACGCCTAGAACCGCTCGGCTGCCGTGGCCAGCTCGGTTACTTCCTAGCCTGTCGTTAAGGGGAATCTCTTAGGCAGCGGCTAGTATTGCGAGATTAATAATGCGAGTACGCCCCTCCAGTGTGCAGATAAGTGCGTTACATCTGTTACACGGAATTGTAGATTAATGTCGCTGACGTCCGTTTGTTACAGCATTCTGGAGGAATTATGACGTTAAGACACAAAGGAATTACACATTTTTTTCTATGTATTGCGAATACATAGAAAGAAGGATCCTTTATTGTATGATTATATGATAGCGGAACAAACACTGGTAGCAGTTACTTCTGTAAAATATCTGGGAGTATGCGTGCGGAACGATTTGAAGTGGAATGATCATATAAAATTAATTGTTGGTAAGGCGGGTACCAGGTTGAGATTCATTGGGAGAGTGCTTAGAAAATGTAGTCCATAAACAAAGGAGGTGGCTTACAAAACACTCGTTCGACCTATGCTTGAGTATTGCTCATCAGTGTGGGATCCGTACCAGATCGGTCTGACGGAGGAGATAGAGAAGATCCAAAGAAGAGCGGCGCGTTTCGTCACAGGGTTATTTGGTAACCGTGATAGCGTTACGGAGATGTTTAATACACTCAAGTGGCAGACTCTGCAAGAGAGGCGCTCTGCATCGCGGTGTAGCTTGCTCGCCAGGTTTCGAGAGGGTGCGTTTTTGGATGAGGTATCGAATATATTGCTTCCCCCTACTTATACCTCCCTAGGAGATCACGAATGTAAAATTAGAGAGATTAGAGCGCGCACGGAGGCTTTCAGACAGTCGTTCTTCCCGCGAACCATACGCGACTGGAACAGGAAAAGGAGGTAATGACACTTGCACGTGAAGTGCCCTCCGCCACACACCGTTGGGTGGCTTGCGGAGTATAAATGTAGATGTAGATGTAGATGTAGCGGCAGTGATTTAAATTGATGGGGAAATTTGAAAATTTGTACCAAATTGGGATTCGAACCCGTGCCTCCTGCTTACTAGGCAGATGCGCTGACCACTGAGTCATCCGTACACAGTGGTCAGCACAGCTTCACCCACTACCCCGGCAGCCTCCCGTCACACCCAGATTCTCAACTTCACCACACACTACTTACGTAGTGAACCCTGTTCGTCGATTCCTGTAATAATTCTTGACTGGTGTGTATCTGCACTGAAGAGATCATTGGTAGTACTCACGTTAATCATATAAATGTGGTGTCTGTGATCGGGCCAAATATCTCACGAAATAAGCGTCAAACGAAAAATCTACAAAGAACGGAACTCGTCTAGCTTGAAGGGGGAAACCAGATGGCGCTATGGTTGGCCCCCTAGATGGCGCTGCCATAGCTCAAACGGATATAAACTGCGTTTTTTTAAATAGGAACCCCCATTTATCATTACATATTCCTGTAGTACGTAAAGAAATCTGTATGTTTTAGTTGGACCACTCTTTTCGCTTTGTGATAGATGGTGCTGTAATAGTTACAAACATATGGCTCACAATTTTAGACAAACAATTGGTAACAGGTAGGTTTTTTAAATTAAAATACAAAACGTAGGTACGTTTGAACGTTTTATTTAGGTTGCTCCAATGTCGAACATGTACCTTTGTGAACTTATCATTTCTCAAAACGCATGCTGTTACAGCGTGATTACCTGCAAATACAACATTAATGCAATAAATGCTCAAAATGATGTCCGTCAACCTCAATGCGTTTGGCAATACGTTTAACGACATCCCTCTCAACAACGAGTAGTTCGCCTTCCGTAATTTTCACACATGCATTGACAATGCGCTGACGCATGTTGTCAGGCGTTGTCAGTAGATCACGGTAGAGAATTTCCTTCAACTTTCCCCACAGAAAGAAGTCCTGGGACGTCAGATACGGTGAACGTGCGGGCCATGGTATGGTGCTTCGACAACCAATCCACCTGTCGTGAAATATGCTATTCAATACCGCTTCAACCGTACGCGAGCTATGTGGCGGACATCCATCACGTTGGAAGTACATCGCCATTCTGTCATGCAGTGAAACATCTTGTAGTAACATCGGTAGAACATTACGTAGGAAATCGGCATACATTACTACATTTAGATTGCCATAGATAAAATGGGGGCCAATTATCCTTCCTCCCATAATACCACACCATACATTAACCCGCCAAGGTCGCTGATGTTCCACTTGTCGCAGCCATCGTGGATTTTTCGTTGCCTTATGGTGCACATTATGCCGGTTTACGTTGCCTCTGTTGGTGAATGATGCTTCGTCGCTAAACAGAACGGTGAAAAAAATCTGTCATCTTCCCGTAATTCCTCTTGTGCCCAGTGGAAGAACTGTACACGACGTTCAAAGTCGTCGCCATGCAATTCCTGGTGCATAGAAATATTGTATGGGTGCAATCGATGTTGATGCAGCATTCTCAACACCGACGTTTTTGAGATTCCCGATTCTCGCGCAATTTGTCTGCTACTGATGCGCGGATTAGCCGCGACAGCAGCTAAAACACCTACTGGGGCATCATCACTTGTTGCAGGCTGTGGTAGACGTTTCACACGTGGCTGAACACTTCCTGTGTAACTATCCGGCGAACGGTCCGGATACTTGGATGATGTCGTCCAGGATACCGAGCAGCATACATAGCACACGTCCGTAGGGCATTTTGGTCACAATAGCCATACATCAACACTATATCGACCTTTTCCGCAATTGGTAAACGGTCCATTTTAACACGGGTAATGTCTCACGAAGCAAATACCGTCCGCACTGGTTGAATTTTACGTGACACCAGGTACTTATACGTTTGTGACTATTACAGCGCCATCTATCACAAAGCGTAAAAAGTGGTCCAACTAAAAGATTCATATTTCTTTACGTACTACACGAATATGTAAAAAAAATGGGGGTTCCTATTTTGAAAAAATGCAGCTGATACCCATTTGACCTATGGCTGCGCCATCTAGCGGGACAACCATAGCGCCATCTGGTTTCCCCCTTCAAGCTAGACAAGTTTCGTTCTTTGTAGTTTTTTCGTTTGACGCTTTTTTCGTGAGATATTTAGCTCGATCACTATCAATGGACCAGCCTGTATATTACGACGTTAATTCCAGGTAACAAGCTTCTCTCAGAGCATCGGTATAGGTTCGAGAAAAACCAGTCGTCTGAAACACATCTTAATTTGTTCATACACTACCATAAGCATTCGGATATGGAGGGTAACAAATTACCTCCTCCTGGAAACTGGTGCACAGGCTTTCTGTTCATTACAGATAATTCTCGTACGCTGCTAGATGGGACTATCTGTGATTCTATTACTATATAACTTCCTGAGAATGTAGCTGAACGAACCACAGATGCTGAAATATGATCACACTGCTATAGTTCTTTAAAGGTTGCAGAATACATATCAACTATCACCTTACGCTCTTGCCTTACTGGACGACATTTGAACAGAAATGTGGCACCACAATAATAATTAAACAATAGCCTTTATTATGGGCTTGTTAC
The DNA here is from genome assembly GCF_021461395.2 of Schistocerca americana. Classification (NCBI taxonomy): domain Eukaryota; kingdom Metazoa; phylum Arthropoda; class Insecta; order Orthoptera; family Acrididae; genus Schistocerca; species Schistocerca americana. Next base: position 494,099,109 of record NC_060124.1, on the reverse strand, counting down.
GAAGAGGTAGTTAATTATGGTGCAGTCTGAAGCGTAGAACTTGATTTCCTGAACCTAATACAATGAGACCTCGATAACTTTACTGCCTCCCGCCGGAGGTTCGAGACCTCTCTCGGGCATGGGTGTGTGTGTTGTTCTTACCATAAGTTACTCTAAGTAGTGTGTAAGTCTAGAGACCGATGACCTCAGCAGTTTGGTCCCTTAGGAATTCACACACATTTGAACTTAACTTTACTCTCTCTTGGCAGGCTACGATATATAACTACGTCTGGATATACTAGGGCCGTTCAATAAGTAATGCAACACTTTTTTTCAGTCCAATGCGATATTTATTGTGGGACATCGTGGAATAGTCCGGTTTCATCTCCTGTAGTTTCATGAAGTACCGATAGGTGGCAGAGCTCTACATAGCTTCCAAAATAGCGTCTGTAACTGAGGTGCTTTCCAGGAACAGAGCTGTCACTGAGTTTCATTTGGCATAAAACCAGAGCATCACAGATATATATACACGCTTGCGAAAATGAAGTAAAGTACGGTGAGTCGCTAGGTGAGGCCTCTGTGATCCTCTCAACAAGATCGCGGAAACCTGTCCGATCTCCCACGTGCCGACTGGCCGTACATACCCGGGACTCACAGGGTTCAAACCGCTCTGAGCACTATGGGACTTATCATCTGCAATATCTTCAACATTTCGCTACCCTGTCAGCAACTGTGTAAATATTAATTTTAATTTTAATAACCAACAGCCTCAGTTACACCGTTTACCTAGAATTTCAACATCTACATCTACATACATACTCCGCAAGCCACCTGACGGTGTGTGGCGGAGGGTACCCTGAGTACCTCTATCAGTTCTCCCTTCTATTCAAGTCTCGTATTGTTTGTGGAAAGAAGGATTGTCGGTATGCCTCCGTGTGGTCTCTAATCTCTCTGATTTTATCCTCGTGGTCTCTTCGCGAGATATACGTAGGAGGGAGCAATATATTGCTTGACTCCTTGGTGAAGGTATGTTCTCGGAACTTCAACAAAAGCCCGTACCGAGCTTCTGAGCGTCTCTCCTGCAGAGTCTTCCACTGGAGTTTATCTATCATCTCCGTAACGCTTTCGCGATTACTGAATGATCCTATAACGAAGCGCGCTGCTCTCCGTTGGATCTTCTCTATCTCTTCTATCAACCCTATCTGGTACGGATCCCACACTGTTGAGCAGTATTCAAGCAGTGGGCGAACAAGCATACTGTAACTTACTTCCTTTGTTTTCGGATTGCATTTCCTTAGGATTGTTCCACTGAATCTCAGTCTGGCATCTGCTTTACCGACGATCAACTTTATATGACCATTCCATTTCAAATCACTCCTAATGAGTACTCCCAGATAATTTATGGAATTAACTGCTTCCAGTTGCTGATCTGCTATATTGTAGCTAAATGATAAGGGATCTTTCTTTCTATGTATTCACAGCACATTACACTTGTCCACATTGAGATTCAATTGCCATTCCCTGCACCATGCGTCAATTCGCTGCAGATCGTCCTGCATTTCAGTACAATTTTCCATTGTTACAACCTCTCGATATACCACAGCATCATCCGCCAAAAGCCTCAGTGAACTTCCGATGTCATCCACAAGGTCATTTATGTATATTGTGAATAGCAACGATCCTACGAGGCTCCCCTGCGGCACACCTGAAATCACTCTTACTTCGGAAGACTTCTCTCCATTGGGAATGACATGCTGCGTTCTGTTATCTAGGAACTCTTGAATCCAATCACATAATTGGTCTGATAGTCCATATGCTCTTACTTTGTTCATTAAACGACTGTGGGGAACTGTATCGAACGCCTTGCGGAAGTCAAGAAACACGACATCTACCTGGGAGCCCGTGTCTATGGCCCTCTGAGTCTCGTGGACGAATAGCGCGACCTGGGTTTCACACGATCGTCTTTTTCAAAACCCATGCTGCTTCCTACAGAGAAGATTTCTAGTCTCCAGAAAAGTCATTATACTCGAACATAATACGTGTTCCAAAATTCTACAACTGATAGACGTTAGAGATATAGGTCTATAGTTCTGCACATCTGTTCGACGTCCCTTCTTGAAAGTGGGGGTGACCTGTGCCCTTTTCCAATCCTTTGGAACGCTACACTCTTCTAGAGACCTACGGTACACCGCTGCAAGAAGGTGGGCAAGGTCCTTCGTGTACTCTGTGTAAAATCGAACTGGAATCTCTTCAGGTCCAGCAGCCTTTCCTCTTTTGAGCGATTTTAATTGTTTCTCGATCCCTCTGTCGTCTATTTCGATATCTACCATTTTGTCATCTGTGCGACAATCTAGAGAAGGAACTACAGTGCAGTCTTCCTCTGTGAAACAGCTTTGGAAAAAGACATTTAGTATTTCGGCCTTTAGTCTGTCATCCTCTGTCTCAGTACCATTTTTGTCACAGAGTGTCTGGACATTTTGTTTTGATCCACCTACCGCTTTGACATAAGAACAAAATTTCTTAGGATTTTCTGCCAAGTCAGTACATAGAACTTTACTTTCGAATTCATTGAACGCCTCTCGCATAGCCCTCCTCACACTACATTTCGCTTCGCGTAATTTTTGTTTGTCTGCAACGCTTTGGCTATGTTTATGTTTGCTGTGAAGTTCCCTTTTGCTTCCGCAGCAGTTTTCTAACTCGGTTGTTGTACCACGGTGGCTCTTTTCCATCTCTTACGTTCTTGCTTGGCACATACTCATCTAACGCATATTGTACGATGGTTTTGAACTTTGTCCACTGATCCTCAACACTATCTGTACTTGAGACAAAACTTTTGTGCTGAGCCATCAAGTACTCTGATATCTGCTTTTTGTCACTTTTGCTAAACAGAAAAATCTGCCTACCTTTTTTAATATTTCTATTTACGGCTAAAATCATCGATGCAGTAACCGCTTTATGATCGCTGATTCCCTGTTCTGCGTTAACTGTTTCAAATAGTTCGGGTCTGTTTGTCACCAGAAGTACTACTATGTTACCGCCACGAGTCGGTTCTCTGTTTAACTGCTCAAGGTAGTTTTCAGATAAGGCACTTAAAAAAATTTCACTGGATTCTTTGTCCCTGCCACCCGTTATGAACGTTTGAGTCTCCCAGTCTATATCCGGCAAATTAAAATCTCCACCCAGAACTATAACATGGTGGGGAAATCTACTCGAAATATTTTCCAAATTATCCTTCAGGTGCTCAGCCACAACAGCTGCTGAGCCAGGGGGCCTATAGAAACATCCAATTACCATGTCTGAGCCTGCTTTAACTGTGACCTTCACCCAAATTATTTCACATTTCGGATCTCCACCAATTTCCTTCGATACTATTGCACTTCTTATCGCTATAGACACGCCTCCCCCTTCACTGTCCAGCCTGTCTCTGCGGTATACATTCCAATCTGAGTTTAGGATTTCATTACTGTTTACATCTGGTTTCAGCCAACTTTCTGTCCCTAGTACTGTGTGGGCATTGTGGCCATTTATTAATGAGAGCATTTCTGGGACCTTTCTATAGACGCTCCTGCAGTTTACTATTAGCAGATTAATATTGTTATTCCCTGTTGCATTTTGTCTACTCCTACCTTGCCGCGTCTCAGGAGGCGTCTTGTTGGGCCTAGGGAGGGAATTCTCTAACCTAAAAAACCCACATGTGCACTCCTCACTTACTCCGCTACCCTTGTAGCCGCTTCCTGGGTGTAGTGCACGCCTGACCTTTTCAGGAGGACCCGACAATTCTCCACCCGATAGTAGAGGTCGAGAAATTTGCACCCCAGATCTCCGCAGAATCGTCTGAGCCTCTGGTTTAAGACTTCCACGCGGCTCCAAACCAGAGGACCGCGATCGGTTCTGGGAACGACACTACAAATAGTTAGCTCTGATTTCACCCCGCGAGCGAGGCTTTCCGCCTTCACCAACTCCGCCAACTACCTGTATGAACTGAGGATGACCTCTGAACCCAGATGGCAGCAGTCATTGGTGCCGACATGAGCAACAATTTGCAGTCGGGTGCACCCAGTGCTCTCTATCGCCGCAGGCAGGGCCTCCTCCACATCGGATGGGACCCCCCGGCAAGCAGGCAGAGTGAACACTGGCCTTCTTCCCGACCTTTCCGCTATTTCCCTAAGAGGCACCATCACCCGCCTAACGTTGGAGCTCCCAATCACTAATAAACCCCTCCCCCCGTGTGCCTGCTCGGATCTTGCTGAAGGAGCGGCTACATGTCCACTCACAGGCAGAGCGGTCGATGCCATACGGCCAGCCTCCACATTGACCCTCCGCCTCGTGCGCCGCGAACGCCGCTGAACCCGCCACTCCCCATGGGGAGAGGGTGGCCCAACCGCGCCCGGTACCCGCGAAGATATTTCGACAGCAGGGACTGTGGGCGAAGCATGTAACACCTGGGGTGTACCATGCGACGCACCAGACTCCCCACTGCCGCTACAATCCGAGACAGCAGCCTGAAGACGGCTGACCGCGGCCATCAACACGTTTAGCTGTTCGCATACAGTGGCCAGCTCCTCCTGCGTCCGTACACAGCAGTCACACATTCTATCCATCCTAAGAAATTAATTTACATTAGAGAGTTAGTCAACTTTTAACTAGACTGATAATTGACCAAAGGCGGCTGATAGTTGACTAAACTGTGGTTACTAGACACTTCTTGTAGAAAACAATGAAAATAGCACTACCTGTCTCTGGACTGTATTCAAAACAAACACTAGCACTACTGGCACTATGGCTGACTAAAGGGACTCTCTCTGACTGTATTCAAAACGAACACGAAATTTATGGAACACTATTACTAGCACTCGACAATTAAAGCTTCCTAAAACCAAAAACACACGGAAGAAGGAGTGGCAAGTAAGAAAAATACAGTTAATACTTAAATTAATGTAGCTCGCTGCACAGCAGATGTGACACAGACGGCAGTTAACTAGGTTTCAGTCGGAATAACCCAACCTTCTTCAGAATAACAGTAAATACCGTTTGTCCATAGTAGACATCGTCAAGCTAAAACTACAAATCCATAAATTATGGTCAGACTGTAAAAACTTATCTGAAACTGCCTCGGCTCCACTTCGCGACCGCGATGCGGCAGCCACGAGTGCTGTACTGGAACTCGGTCACGCTGTTCCAGACTGAAGCGTCTAGAACCGCTCGGCCAGAGCGGCCGGCTAGCTGGGACTCCTGCAATATTGGAACGTGCGAACACTCTCATTCGATGTGATCGACAGATCACAATCAAACGCCTCGCTGCTCAACTGGACGTATTGTTGGGACTGCTGAATCACTCGTCCACCAGTTACGGTACTGAAAGGTGTGAGATCGTTGGGTTCCTCACCGCCTAACTGAAGACCATAAAAAGCAGCTAAGAACCACCTGTGTGGAATTGCTTATGTGTTACGAGAGTCATCGAAACAATTTTTTCCGTCACAGGCGATGAAAGATGGGTTCATATCTTCCAACCGGGAAGAAAGTAGCAATCCATGGAGTGGCACCACACCACACCACCTCTCCTCCGAAGAAAAAGTTCAAAGCTGCACCATCAGCCGGTAAAGTCTTGGCTACGGAAATCTGAGAATCCTAAATGTTTGCTCTGTGTGATGTCCGCCCTCATGGTGCAACGATCAATTCTAAAGTGTGATAACCCTAGGAAACTAAAGAAACGACCTTAGAACTTTCGTTGCCACAAAAATGCAAACGAAATTCTTCGTTTCCAAGACAACACAAGGCCCCAGACAAGTCCATGCACCTAGGAAGAGTTCATAAAACTTCTTTGGACTGTTATTCTTGATTCTTCTACAGCCCGGATCTCGCACCTTCTGGTTTCCATCTGCTTTGCCTAATGAAACCTGCACCCCACGGGGAGAAGTTAGTGGATGACGGGGAGGTTTCTGACGCAGCAAGACGTAGGCTCCCAGTTCTACAGCTTCATGTATGCGAACCACCGTGAGGTTCTTGTCAGAGGGTACATCCCTATGTGAGCGATACGCAGGGGGTTGTAGTATGTTCCTAGAGTAATTATGTTGAGCCTCTTCTTGAAACTTTGTTAACAGACTCTCTCAGAATAGTTCACGTCAATCTTCAAGAGTCTTCCAGTTCAGTTCCTTCAGTACTCTCCGAAGGATTAAAGAATCCTGTGACCATTCGTGCTGCCCTTCTCTGTATACGTGTATATTCCCTGTGAGGCACATCTAGTATGGGTCCCACACACTTGACCAGTATTCTAGAATCGTTCGCACTAATGAAGGGGTATCATGCGTACAAACAGACACTCCCAGGAAATGGTGTAAGGCTGTCACATCGTGTTTAACAACGGGATTTTGTAGCCATAAGAGTGGGGAATGATATGGTTTTGCAGCCCAGAGCAAAATCAACTTGCTTTCAGAAACAAAGCATTTCATTAGTTACTGAACAGTCCTCGTAACATTGCGTATTGGAGGTACTCTTGGTTCACTGTCCTCTTACTCTGTAAATAGTTTTGCGGCCACATGTAGTAAGCGTTGCTTCACGCAGTGGAGAATGGCAAAACGGAGACACGCCAGCGACCGAGGCGTTGCGAAGTAGGCAGGCACAGATCGCCTTGCTGACAGTAGCAGTCTACCAACAAGCTGACGCAAGGATACTCACAGACAGAGCACCGAGCGAAGCCTGGAGAGTGCTGAGTAAGGGGAAGTGAGGTCAGCACGCTAAGTTACACTGCAGTATATTGTGGGAGTAATAACAAAAAGCTACCACCGAGGGTAAAAAACGTCCTACTGTCGGATATAAAAAGTGGAGCGCAGGCAGCAACGGACAGAAGCCACTAGGAAGCAGTTCGGATCTGAGGACGGACGTGGTCCGTGTCCGAATGTTCAATTTTCGTAGGTGACGATTCCGGAAGTCTGTTCCAGCTCGCAGGAGTCATCCGTTAGCCGCCAGATGTCAACTTCAGCTCTGGAGGTCGGACCGAGTTCGGTCGGGACCATAGCTGACTAACTACAGCGAGAACTTCCAGCAAGACCGGCTGCAGCGAGGTTTTGGTCTCAGGTGCCACCGGGGACTGACGCCCGGACCTCACGGCAACCCGGCCCCACGGCGCATGGTCCGTCCATGACGAGACCTCTCGGACATCGCAACTGATGGCTTCCCAGCTGCCGGTGCAGCAGGCGTCGGCAGCTGACCTCAAGGCGACGCGGCTCCTTGGGCGTGCCGTACTGGGGCGCCGAGCAGCGACCATCTCAACCACAGGGCATCCTGGCTTCAGCGGAGCACTGGTGTCCTGAGGCTCCCGAGTGCGATGAGCGGCGCGTGCTGCGCGTATTGTCAGAGAATCTACACAGCAGCAGCCAGGCGGAAGGATCCTCAGGGCTGGGCAGCGACGACGAGGGAGAAACTCTCTGAACAGAGCTGTCTGATTGCATAGTCGGAAATGTGCTAGTTTTCTATCGATCGGGGGATGGATTTCCATCTCTGCCAAGTATAAGGCTGAAGCACTGTAGACCACGGTTGGCAGCGCTCTATTTGGCGACTGGCAACACTATTTGCGGGCGACTACGATATGCAGGTGGATGCAGCGCAGAAGCACAAAAATTATTAAGTGCCATCTGTAGGCTGCTGCTCTTAACTGAGAGGTGCCAGGAGAGTTGTAGAAGTTGTCTGGTAGTTGCCTGTCGTGGTATTTGTTGTCTACCTCTTGAGACTAGTACCAACATACTAACTTGGGTTTGGTTGCTAGTCAGGCTGGCGATGGGTTGGTTTCAGCACAGATATGTAGAATATTGCCAAAATAGCCCCAATAGATTCTGTACCACTACCTCATACAGCTCTTACCGAGCAGCAGGACGACACCATCCTAACATGATTACACATGAATTCTGCTGCCTATACCCAGCACAAAATAAACATTACTGCAGTATAAATTCAAAATATTTCCAAAAGGAGGCCAATCTGGCTGTTGCACAGCTTAATCATAACAGTAGTTTCCCGTTTGTCTATGATCAAAGAAGACTAGTCACAGTTGGCTGTTACACTTAGATTCTGAAAAATGTAGTTTTACAATACCTCATGTCTGTTCATCCATACTTCATCTATGGATTCAAATGCATAATTCGGAAAAATACCATTTTCTCCTCAAGAAGAAAGCAAAAAGATGAGAAGTTTCAAGGTAGAAAACTTCTCCATTCCAGGAATCGGGACTTCCTAAAGCTTCAAGGAGTCGAACACAGGTAAAGATGCAGAATCCAGTAGTCCACTTTCGTGGATATGCAACAGTGTGTCGAGCTGGCTGTGCTTGGTTCATCTTGGTTCAGTCCTAGACTGTTAAAAGTCGGTTTTGCCGGTAAGTTTGAGATTGTTTTGACACGTTTTCCACATGCATCTCTTCAAATTCTAAACTTTGCTGCACTTCACTCAAACAATCCAGGAGACAGAGCTTATAAAACCGGTTGTATTGAACTTTAATTATGCCAGTCAACTGTGAAAAATAGAAGGCATGAGCATATCTAGCTTTATTTTTTAATTCGTTAGATGCGCTGGATTTACTTTATTTTTTAATTCGTTAGATGCGCTGGATTTAATCATAGGATGATTCAATTTCAGACTGTTAAATCGAAAGCCGTCATCGAAGTAAACTACTGTTCGAAACGTGCAGCCCGCCACGGACGCAGGCTGATGAAAACAGTGTTATGCTATGGGAGACATTTTCCTCCTCTTGCATGAGACGTGTGATAGTAATTGAAGATAGGCTGACAACTGCAAACCACCAGCATCCCTTTATGTTTGATGCCTTCCCCGATGGCGAGTATAATTGTCCATGTCTAGGATCCAGAACCGTAGTACCATTGTTTGAGGAGCATCATGGCGAACTCACGTTGGTATCTCGGTTCCCTAATTTGCCTGAGGTAAATCCTATGGAACCCATCTGCGTCGCTATGGGGCGCCATCACCGCGTACACAAATGATAGACCCGTTATTTGCGCGAATTCGACGACCTGTGCGTAGACATCTAATGCCACAAACCTTTACAAACCTACCAACAAACTGTCGGATTCCTGGTACACAGATCAGCTGTGTGTTTCTTTCCAAAGACGGACATACAAGCTATTAAGCAGGTGGTCATAATGTTTTGGCTCATCAATGTACATGTTCATAACATGAAAGATATTATTTGCGTAAAGTAGTGAAGTACGCTTACCATCTTTCTATCAAAGTAATCTACCTTAAGAAACACTGAGCTGAAACTACACTATGTGATAAGAAGGATCCGAACATATTAGGTGCATTGTGTTGCCACCTACTGCCAGGTACTCCATATCTGCGACCTTAGTAGCCATTAGACATCGTGAAAGAGCAGAATGGGGCGCTCCATGGAACACACAACTTCGAAAGTGGTGAGGTAATTGGGTGTCACTTGTGTCATACGTCTGTACGCGAGCTTTCCACATTCCTAAACATGCTTAGACCCACTGTTTCCGATGTGATAGTGGAGTGGAAAAGTGAAGGGACACTACAGTGCAAAAGTGTACAGGCCGACCTCGTCTGTTGACTGACAGAGACCGCCGACAGTTGAAGAGGGTCGTAATGTGTAATAGGCAGACATCTATCCAGACCATCACACAAGAATTCCAAACTGCATCATGATCCACTGCAAGTACTATGACAGTTAGGCAGGAGGTGAGAAAACTTGGATTTCATGGTCGAGTGGTTGCTTATAAGCCACACATCACGCCCGTAAATGTCAAACGCCGCCTCGTTTGATGTAAGGAGCGTAAACATTGGACGATTGACCAGTGGAAAAACGTTGTGTGGAGTGACGAATCACGGTACACAATGTGGCGATCCGATGGCAGGGCGTGGGTACGGCGAATGCGCGGTGAACGTCATCTGCCAGGATGTGTAGTGCCAACAGTAAAATTCGGAGGCGGTGGTGTTATGGTGTGGTGATTTTCATGGAGGGGGCTTGCCTCCCTTATTGTTTTGCGTGGCACTATCGCAGCACAGGACTGTATTGCTTCCCATTGTTGAAGAGCAATTCGGGGATGGCAATTGCGTCTTTCAACACGATTAAGCACCTGTTCATAGTGCACGGCCTGTGGCAGAGTGGTTAAATTACAATAACATCCCTGTAATGTACTGGCCTGCACAGAGTCTTGACCTGAAACCTATAGAACGCCTTTGGGATGTTTTGGAACGCAGTCTTCGTGCCAGACCTCGCTGACCGACATTGCTACCTTTCCTCCGCGCAGCACTCCGTGAAGAATGGGCTGCCATGCCCAAAGAAACCTTCCAGCACCTGACTGAACGTATGTTTGCGAGAGTGAAAGCCGTCATCAATGTTAAGGATGTGCCAACACCATATTGAACTCCATAATTACCGATGGAGGGCGCAATGAACTTTTAAGTCATTTTCAGCTAGGTTTCCGGATACTTTTGATCACATAGTGTATCAGCCGTTTGACGTACAATACGCTTAGGATACTTCCTGCCAAATTTAGTTCTCATGCTAGCCTACTCAGTGACATCAAAAACAACAATTTGGGAATGTTGCCTCCTCTTGCATTAATTTTGGCGGACGTCCATGTGTACGAGGCATCGCAGCAAAACGAGTAGCTTCCGCGCCTTCCCAGATTTCCAAAAAAGGCTTTCCACACTATCTAACTTCTAATGGGTGGAGAATCTTCATGGGTACGTTGTTGGCTTGTTTTGCATTGAACTAACAGAACACAGCGCCTTATATTGAGCGGTGAAATGTTCAACAGTAACGAATGTAACATCGGATATTATTCAAGAAAGTATATTAAGACCTGTAATGTTCTGAACAAACATGACAATTCATCACGAAGTCCAGCAGTACTGCAAGATTGATTGTCGGCAATGTTATCTACAAAAAACTGTTCTCGTCGGAAGGCCATAAAAATACAGAAAGACTTGGAGGAAATTTCCACTTGGCGCGGTGAATGGCAGCTCTCTGTAAAAGTGGATGAATATGAATGTCAAATAATGCCTGTAACAAAAAAAAAAAAGAATCCGATAGTATCCGATTACAAGACTAGTAACTATCAGCTTGAGCATCTCACTTCTTATAAGGTGTTTATGGTGATATACTGGATGTGCTGCGGGTTCATTTGTTGACAGCTGTGTGAAATGGAAACATCACGCAGAATCTGTGTTAGAAAAAGCGAAGTCTTACGTTTGCTTGTAACAGTCTGTAAAGGATACTGTATACATGACGACAATGCGGCCAACTCTAGAGTACCGCTTCAGCGTTTGCAGTTCAAATCAAATGGCTCTAAGCACTATGGGACTTAACATCTGATGTCATCAGTCCCTAGACTTAGAACTACTTAAACCTAACTAACCTAAGGACATCACACACATCAATGCCCGAGGCAGGACTCGAACCTGCGACTGTAGCAGAAGCGCGGAGGCGCAAAACAAGACATAGAACGAAACCTGAGACGCACTGCTGAGAACGTGCATTCGAAGCGTAACATAAGTGCTCGGGGAGCTTAAAAGGGAATCTTTGGAAGAAAGACGACGTAGCTGTCGTGTAATCTTGTTGGATAAATTCAAGGAAGTGTATTCGAAGAATACTGTGCGATCACTCTATCGCTATCCCGCATAGAAATCGTTATACACTCCTGGAAATTGAAATAAGAACACCGTGAATTCATTGTCCCAGGAAGGGGAAACTTTATTGACACATTCCTGGGGTCAGATACATCACATGATCACACTGACAGAACCACAGGCACATAGACACAGGCAACAGAGCATGCACAATGTCGGCACTAGTACAGTGTATATCCACCTTTCGCAGCAATGCAGGCTGCTATTCTCCCATGGAGACGATCGTAGAGATGCTGGATGTAGTCCTGTGGAACGGCTTGCCATGCCATTTCCACCTGGCGCCTCAGTTGGACCAGCGTTCGTGCTGGACGTGCAGACCGCGTGAGACGACGCTTCATCCAGTCCCAAACATGCTCAATGGGGGACAGATCCGGAGATCTTGCTGGCCAGGGTAGTTGACTTACACCTTCTAGAGCACGTTGGGTGGCACGGGATACATGCGGACGTGCATTGTCCTGTTGGAACAGCAAGTTCCCTTGCCGGTCTAGGAATGGTAGAACGATGAGTTCGATGACGGTTTGGATGTACCGTGCACTATTCAGTGTCCCCTCGACGATCACCAGTGGTGTACGGCCAGTGTAGGAGATCGCTCCCCACACCATGATGCCGGGTGTTGGCCCTGTGTGCCTCGGTCGTATGCAGTCCTGATTGTGGCGCTCACCTGCACGGCGCCAAACACACATACGACCATCATTGGCACCAAGGCAGAAGCGACTCTCATCGCTGAAGACGACACGTCTCCATTCGTCCCTCCATTCACGCCTGTCGCGACACCACTGGAGGCGGGCTGCACGATGTTGGGGCGTGAGCGGAAGACGGCCTAACGGTGTGCGGGACCGTAGCCCAGCTTCATGGAGACGGTTGCGAATGGTCCTCGCCGATACCCCAGGAGCAACAGTGTCCCTAATTTGCTGGGAAGTGGCGGTGCGGTCCCCTACGGCACTGCGTAGGATCCTACGGTCTTGGCGTGCATCAGGGCGTCGCTGCGGTCCGGTCCCAGGTCGACGGGCACGTGGACCTTCCGCCGACCACTGGCGACAACATCGATGTACTGTGGAGACCTCACGCCCCACGTGTTGAGCAATTCGGCGGTACGTCCACCCGGCCTCCCGCATGCCCACTATACGCCCTCGCTCAAAGTCCGTCAACTGCACATACGGTTCACGTCCACGCTGTCGCGGCATGCTACCAGTGTTAAAGACTGCGATGGAGCTCCGTATGCCACGGCAAAATGGCTGACACTGACGGCGGCGGTGCACAAATGCTGCGCAGCTAGCGCCATTCGACGGCCAACACCGCGGTTCCTGGTGTGTCCGCTGTGCCGTGCGTGTGATCATTGCTTGTACAGCCCTCTCGCAGTGTCCGGAGCAAGTATGGTGGGTCTGACACACCGGTGTCAATGTGTTCTTTTTTCCATTTCCAGGAGTGTATAAGAAGACAACAGAGAGCCAGTTTCTCGTTGTTCAATATGCGAATGGAACATTACAGAAAATCGCTGATATTTCTACCAAAATACTTTCTAACACGTATAATACAATGGCTTGCGGAATATATGCAGGCTGCAAAGTGTGTAAGTGCAGATATTTTTACATGTGGTACCTTAATAAACACACACATCATTGCGTTAGTTGTTTTTTCTCTGTGTGTAGCAGTCTTCCCGTAAGCATGTCACAAACTTTACGACCTGATATTTTCTGTATGGTCGTAACCGCAACATGAAGTGGAATACACCTGTAATAATAGGCTAATCTTTGACTTCCACGGATCCACACTTCAATACCTGACCTGCTGCCCAGGGGAGAACTGACATTAATGGATTGCTTTTGCCGTACATACATGGAGCTACTACCCAACCTAAAAACATATGACTTCTAATAGCTATAATTATTAGCCTGCTAATGATGTAAATACTGACGTAATGTCGTTCTATACCGTTTTCAGTCACCAACACAAAAGTTAGTACTTACACGCATAACTCCCTATATTCATATATTTTCACCTTAGCCTTCTAGCTTCCAGTATCCTTGTCCTGTGACCATTACGCTGACGAATATTTAAATCTTTATTACCTAGTTAATATTAAATAGGCATAAACCAACATAGCCCTGTCCCCAAGATAAACTATTGTATTGAAAGGTACGATACCTATCTGAAAAATAAGAATCAACTCACTTTCTTTCCCTCTTTTTGGTATAAACGCAGTAGCTTGGAGAAAGCTTTTGATCATGTTGACTGGGATCTGCTCTTTAAATTCTAAATGTAGCAATAAGCGAACGGCTATCCACAACTTGTACAGAAACAACTACTGCAAAAATTAAGCATGGTTTAAGTGATTGAAATGCTATTAGCTACATGGTTATTCTGTGACTGCTTAATAAATCTATGGTATGAATTAATATTTTTTTAGAGAAAATCTAGTTCATGTGGCTGTAAGACGATGCATTTGTACCTGTACTTTGAATATCCGAAGTGATTAAATGTACATGAAAAACATACAGTAGTTCCAAAGGGTATGGGATAGGCTGTATCCTATCCATGGCGTCATTCAATCCGTACATTGATCAAGCAGTAAACGAAACCAAAGAGAAATGTTACAAAAAGACTGAAGTTAGCGAGGTACCTTTGCGTTTCTCTTTTGCATAGTGCATGTTTTTGGTGACTGCCTAGGCTTTTTTGTTCTTGCTGATTTTACGTGTTTTTACAATATTTCATGAAGATGTTTTCACAGCACAAGAAAAATAATAACACAGAGTACAAATTTGGTATTTTTAGTTTTATGTTGCGTGTTAAGGGTGGGATGCTAACGCCTGCCTCTGTTTTGTATTTCATGAATACTGTACATGCAGCACCAGCGCCATCTCCTCGCTGTGAACTAAATCCAGTGGTCATTTGTTTATGACACAGAGATAAAGATGACGCATAAAATGATTGTTTCTGTAACTGTAACTGTGAATGCGTGATGGACTAATTTCGCTGCTTGATTGAGACATAGACATATTTGCTTTTTTATTTTGATTTAATCGATAATAGTTGTCATCTAAGTCTCAAAATAAGTGATCTCTTTCTTTTTATATTGTCCTTAGGCATATCATGCAATTTTGCATATCTCATTAAAAATCTATGTATGAATTGTACTGCAAAAATTAATCATGGTTTAAGTGATTGAAACGCTATTAGCTACATAGTTATTCTGTGACTGGTTAATAAATCAATGGCATGAAATAATAATTTTTTTAGAGAAAATCTAGTTCATGTGGCTGTAAGAATATACATTCGTAGCTGTGCTTTGAAAATCCGAAGTGCTTAAATGTAAGTTAATGCAGAGGTATTCTACAGATTGAGGGAAAATATTAATTTGGTAGTTGGCTTGTGTCACTAAGATGAAAGGTATTTGTGTAGTTTATTGACCTTCATAACTTTTTAGTATTTCAGTGTGAGTCTCACGTTTCTTTACAGCAGAAATGCAAACAGCTATTTACTTGAGTAAAGGTAGCCTTTAATTTTGAAAACGAACAGTTTACTTAGGTTTTTTCAATTTTTTTTAAGTTCTTTTATTTATTTTGTTGCAGTGTTAAGTATGGGATATAAAACTCCGAAACCTGACAACAGGTGAACCGAGTTATGACCCTCTTTGTCATACTGCACATATGGGGCCAATAGGTTTACTCCCATCATGGTACAGTTCTGTGTTTACAGTTACTTGACTATCAATTCATAGAGTTAATTTCTTTGTTACTGTGATGAAGAGAGTGTACCATTTGGTCGGTGCATCGGGCAGTTTGTGGAACGTTCATACGGTTGTGAGTATTTATGAATGTTGCTAATTTGGTACCCTTTCTTCCGAATGGCTGTTGTGTGAAGAACAGCTAATTGAAAGAAAACTGAAGCAACACAGTACGTTCAGTTTGCCGTGAAATAAGACTCGCTACGCTCGAATATTCCGATATTGTTTTGACAGTTTTGCGTCTTGGAATATTACAATTAATTCTACGCTATTTTATTGTACTACACAAGGACTGACTCTAAAATTAACAACTTACAACATTATATGTTTTTATATTAGAATTGGTATTTAATGTCTTGACGACCTTCAGCTTGTTTGGTGGTCTTTATTGTTTTGAATCTTCGTAGTTCACACATGTGAAGAAATTCCGATTAGCACAAATAGGACCCTAAAAGACCAGGGAGGAGAAATAAAAGTTCTGGGATTGCTGATGACACTGTAATTTTTTCAGAGATGATGAAGCACCTAGACCACTTGAAAGGAATGAATGGTGTCTTTAATAGAGGATATAAGATGAATATCGGGAACATTAAAGCAACGGTACAGGAGTGTGCTCGTGCTAAAGCAGGTGTTCCTGCGGTGAGTAAATTAGGAAACGAGACACTAAAAGTAACAGATGAATTTTGCTATTTGGCAGCTATTGGGCAGTGAAGTAACTGGCAATGGCTGAAGTATAGAGAATACAAACTGCAATAGACCTGTTACGCCTGAGGATAGCATCCCCAGCGGACACAAAAAAACTTCTACCCTGTCAGCTGCCGGAAGCTGAACCGCCTGTGTCAATGATCAGCAGACTGCCAGCTAGGGGTAAATGTTATGCGAGTGCGGCAAACAAGGAAGCTATCGCAACGAGGCGAGCGACCGAGTGTCGAAGTCTGCGAACAAAGCATAATGACATCAGTGATCCGAGAGATACCACCATACTAGTGACAAAACAGGTTTTTGTTAGGAAGCCTAGGTACAGCTGAACTTCAAGTATAGTGACCAGTCAGCAGAAAAGAGCCTCTGAAATATGAAGCTGCGAAAATCTGAAATGACTAGGAGAGCTGATATCCAGTGTGTAGTCTCAACCCGTGCGTCAGTTCAAGCCATCCAGTGAGAGTGGAGGCTGCCGAGGTCGACCCTCAGCTCACCTAGCTCTCTCTCATCATCTGTGGAAGCATGGATGCTGCTGCAACAACGCTGATCCTTCCAGCTCACTGGCAGCTTCCGCGGCCACACTGATGGGGCACAGAGGCCACCATCACCCTGAAGGTCTGCTGTAGGCTTATCTGTATTACCTGAATTCTGTCCATCATCTGCCTTTGAGTGGTTGAGTGCTGCTGTTGCTCATCCCTTTCCTGTGGCAGAAACAGGTGCTATTGGTTCCTGTCTCCTAAACAGGGGCTGATAGTCGACCTCTGCGGGGCAGTGAATACTTCACATAGACCTGGTAGAGACTCCTGAGTGCAAATATTCGACTTCCAAGAGAGTACTTTGGAGATCGATACGCAGAGCTGGAGCCAACCAATACAGTGGTTGATGCCCGCACATGACGTAGCAACCTCTACTTGACGCAGCGCTGTTCAAATGGCTCTGAGCACTATGGGACTTAACATCTGAGGTCATGAGTCCCCTAGACTTAGAACTACTTAAACCTAACTAGCCTAAGGACATCACACACATTCATGCCCGAGGCAGGATTCGAACCTGCGAGCATAGCAGGAGCGCGGTTCCGGACTGAAGCGCCTAGAACCACTCGGTCACAGCGGCCGGCTGCATCGCTGTGCTGGGGATGCTAAAAGAGGAGAGCAAGCCAACCTCCATTGCGGACGAGGCGTTACTCTGGCGACCTGGTTGTGGCAGAGTGCTTTGGAAGACAATCTTGTATTTTAGCCTAATAAAGCTGTTATTGTCAATGATGTTTTCTTGGAACTCTCGAACGTAACTAGGACCTCAGCACCGCATCATGCCCAGGAATCGTCTGACGACTGTAGGTGTTCGGAACCGGACCCCTTCATCTCTTGTCAGCAAGTTGTTGCCAGTGATAGAGACGTCTATGATTAGTGCCACACCCACACATATAGAACAACGGCAGCCGAACTTCTAAGCAGCTGTTGAAGTTAGTGGCAATACAGTGTGGTGAGTGACTAATATTTGTTTGCTTTCTTGTTCTGTATTTTCTTACGGTTATGTTGAACCGTAGGGTCGTTCAGACAACGTTAAAAGTCTTTTGTTAGACCGTAGGAACCTCCAGATTTGTCTCAGATCCGTGGAAACACTGGAGACCTTCACTTGCAACCAGTGAGGTGTCCGTACTGTAATTTATCTTGTCATGACTTACCATATGTTCAATCTGTGTCTGCTGCTTGTAATACTTGCAGAAGCACACAGTGCATAGAATCTCGTTGGACTATGATACAGCGTAAAGAATAAGTGTAGTTTGATTCCTCTTTTTTTCCTATTGTGTGTGCATTTTAGTTCTTTTCTCGTATAACGGCGGTTGAACTATACCCAAATTGCAGAAACACGATCAGCGGCTCTACATGAAATGGTGAAAGCGTCGAAGGGGTAGATAGCCGCATTCATACAAACTTCCACGCAACATGGGCGAGACAGTGAAGTATTGCATAGGAGTGTTGACTGCGTCAATGGAACGAAACATAAATTTCTGGTGGACACAGGGGCTCACGTGTAGAGCAATGGGAAGCCATTTGGGAGGGAAAGGACTCCTTAATTCAGGAGAAAATAAAACCATGCAGAATGCACTCGCCCATTCGTCCATCCCGCAGCAACTGAACTAACACCACCATTTTCGGGAAAAGCAACCGAGGATGTATCCATTTTTATTAGTGATATAAAGGCTGCCGCCAAATTGAGAAAATGGTCTTAAGAAACATCCTTGAATATGGGTACATTAAGGTTAACAGGTGAGGCGAAAACGTACATTATGTACCCCGAGATCCTCAGTAAGGGCCAAACGTTTGGTGAACTGGCAAACGGTGTAGTACAGAGGTACCGGAAGCAGAACAGCGCGAGGGTCTTTAGGGAAAAACTTAATGGACTGTCGCAGAAGCACGGCGAATCAGTGGAATCCTTACTTGACAGGATTAAGAAATTGAACTCACAAATTTGTGAACTAACGCAGAATGCGGAGGGCTCTTGATGTGCTTCTAACAGGCATTTCTGCTGATATACCAAGGAGGGTCAGAATGGAGAACCCAAGTGACTTACCTGCTGCCATAGTATTAGCCCGCAATTGTTGGAGATCGACAATGCTACACGAAGCCAGACAAGTCTCTGGTTTTTCTTCTCCAGTGAAGTGTGTTAGATGTGGGCCCACGGGCCACATCAGCAAACAATGTTGTTAGACATTGTCGGAGGAAAGCACCGGAAAAGCAACATCCTAATAATTGGTCGTTAACCAGGAGGCGGTGTCTCATCAATCGGACGGCATTCCCAGTAGGACACGAGACCACAGAAACGTATGCAGATATGGAGTGTTGTTTGCTAGGCTAGGCAAATGTTACGAAAGATAAATTTCTGGTGAACACAGTCACGTGTCAGTGGACAGTAGTGAGTCTGGATCTCTTGGGCAGAAAGTGACTGCGTTCGCCACGTTATAGGTTATGCGCAGTAGGTGATGATGACGTGAAGTCACCGCGGACAACGCTTTTCAGTATTAACGTCGGACATGAGTGTTTTCGAGAGCATGTAGAAGTACTACCGCGTGTTGGTGAGGGGTATTACGTTGGTGAGGGGTATTGTGCAATCCTGTGACTCTATTACACTCCTGGAAATTGAAATAAGAACACCGTGAATTCATTGTCCCAGGAAGGGGAAACTTTATTGACACATTCCTGGGGTCAGATACATCACATGATCACACTGACAGAACCACAGGCACATAGACACAGGCAACAGAGCATGCACAATGTCGGCACTAGTACAGTGTATATCCACCTTTCGCAGCAATGCAGGCTGCTATTCTCCCATGGAGACGATCGTAGAGATGCTGGATGTAGTCCTGTGGAACGGCTTGCCATGCCATTTCCACCTGGCGCCTCAGTTGGACCAGCGTTCGTGCTGGACGTGCAGACCGCGTGAGACGACGCTTCTTCCAGTCCCAAACATGCTCAATGAGGGACAGATCCGGAGATCTTGCTGGCCAGGGTAGTTGACTTACACCTTCTAGAGCACGTTGGGTGGCACGGGATACATGCGGACGTGCATTGTCCTGTTGGAACAGCAAGTTCCCTTGCCGGTCTAGGAATGGTAGAACGATGGGTGCGATGACGGTTTGGATGTACCGTGCACTATTCAGTGTCCCCTCGACGATCACCAGTGGTGTACGGCCAGTGTAGGAGATCGCTCCCCACACCATGATGCCGGGTGTTGGCCCTGTGTGCCTCGGTCGTATGCAGTCCTGATTGTGGCGCTCACCTGCACGGCGCCAAACACGCATACGACCATCATTGGCACCAAGGCAGAAGCGACTCTCATCGCTGAAGACGACACGTCTCCATTCGTCCCTCCATTCACGCCTGTCGCGACACCACTGGAGGCGGGCTGCACGATGTTGGGGCGTGAGCGGAAGACGGCCTAACGGTGTGCGGGACCGTAGCCCAGCTTCATGGAGACGGTTGCGAATGGTCCTCGCCGATACCCCAGGAGCAACAGTGTCCCTAATTTGCTGGGAAGTGGCGGTGCGGTCCCCTACGGCACTGCGTAGGATCCTACGGTCTTGGCGTGCATCCGTGCGTCGCTGCGGTCCGGTCCCAGGTCGACGGGCACGTGCACCTTCCGCCGACCACTGGCGACAACATCGATGTACTGTGGAGACCTCACGCCCCACGTGTTGAGCAATTCGGCGGTACGTCCACCCGGCCTCCCGCATGCCCACTATACGCCCTCGCTCAAAGTCCGTCAACTGCACATACGGTTCACGTCCACGCTGTCGCGGCATGCTACCAGTGTTAAAGACTGCGATGGAGCTCCGTATGCCACGGCAAACTGGCTGACACTGACGGCGGCGGTGCACAAATGCTGCGCAGCTAGCGCCATTAGACGGCCAACACCGCGGTTCCTGGTGTGTCCGCTGTGCCGTGCGTGTGATTATTGCTTGTACAGCCCTCTCGCAGTGTCCGGAGCAAATATGGTGGGTCTGACACACCGGTGTCAATGTGTTCTTTTTTCCATTTCCAGGAGTGTATCTTGCTGAACATCGCACCAAAATTGAATCGCAATGAGCAACTTTGTACCTAGCACCGCTCATGGTCTTGCGCATGCGAGCGTGGAAACATAGATGCTTAACTGTGGCTACCTTTACGTTAGGAATTGGATTAATATAAGTATTAAAACTGTTAGTGGCGTAATATGTAACCGAACTTACTCCTGAGGAGAACGAGAACCCTATAAACGGATTCAGAGCCCGTAAGAAAGATTAGCTATTACTCGACAAAATTACTCCTCAATTTTGAATACATTAATATTCGACTAAAGAAAGTGGAGTCAGGCGTCGGCGACTGCGAAGGCAACGTAACATCAGGGCCGGTGAAGCAAAGGTTGAAAGCCTTCGAAAAAGTTCTTATTTTTCAATTGCAGCTGGTCATTAACAAGGTTTTCTTTATCAAGCAACAAGTGTTTAAATATTTGCAACTCCTCAAGGATGTCAAATCTAGTGCCTTTAACCTCGCAATTTAATAGCTCTGTATTATTTGATGGCTTGGGGGCATAGGCCAAATGAACAAGGTCCTCGGCAAAAGTCGAGCCACGCGTGCCATCACCACTTTTCGTGGGCGTATGTTCTTTATACCTAGCTGAGAGGGCTCTCCATGTCTGGCCGATGTAATAACCCGGGCAATCACTACAGATGATTTTGCACATCCCAGAACGAGATAATTTGTCTTTAACGAGTGGACCAAGTTCTTTTTGAGGCTGTTATTCGCAGAATATGCAATCTTAAAGCCGTGGCTCTTTGAGAGTCACCTTATTTTATATGATGCTTTGCCTATGAAGGGAATAGAAATGAAGCTAGTGAAGTTATCCTCTGGTGCGACACCAGCGTAGGTGAGGTCGCAGTTTTTTTCTACCTGTTTTCTTCTTAAAGAGCTGTCTCACAATTTCTGGTTTATATCAGTTATTATACGCGATAACTTCTAGATTCTCCATTGCGTCTGCTGAAAGAGGAATGGCGAGCCCTGGGTGTATGCAAGAATGGAAGGCCATTTTGTGGTCTTGAGGGTGTGTAGAGTCGGCTGCAAGGATATTACCGGAAAAAGGTATTTTTCCGAAAAGTTTTACACCTAATACGGTTGCCCTCTGTTGCCAAATTTAGGTCCAAATAATTCAAAGATTTATTGGGATATTAATTTTCCAGCGTACAGCTTATTTTCTCGTGGAGTTTATGAAAGGTTGTGAAAATTTCGTCTATATCACAACTTGTTCAATTGGCCTATGCTCCCAAGCCACCAAATAAAACAGAGCTATTAAATTGCGAGGTTCAAGGCACTAGGCTTGAGATACTTGAGGGGTTGCAAATCTTTAAACACCTGTTGCTTGATAAAGAAAACCTATTTAATGACCAGCTACAATTGTGAAATAAGAACTTTTTCGAAGGTTTTCAACCTTTGCTTCACCGCCCCTGATGTTACGTTGCCTTCAGAGTCGCCGACGCCTGTCTCCACTTTCCTTTGTCGAATACTAATGTATTCAAAATTGAGGAATAATTTTGCAGGGTAATAGCTAGTCTTTCTTACGAGCTCTGAATCCGTTCATAGGGTTCTCGTTCTCCTCAGAAGTAAGTTCGGTTACATATTACGCCATTAACAGTTTTAATGCTTATATTAATCGAATTCCTAATGTAAAGATAGCTACTGTTAAGCATCTATATTTCCACGCGCGGATGCGCATGACAATCAGTGGTGCTCGGTACACAGCTGCTCGCAGCGATTAGTTCCAGCGGAGCTCTCGCGTTCTACCGACATCGTCGGCGCAATGGGGCCTGGTCTTTCTCTTCACCTAAGTAACGTAGATTTATGACTGGGTACTACGGTGCTATAGTTTTATACTTGACATGGCCAAACTTTGCCATGCAATAGTGTAGTGTTAATAGCTTCTGCAGAAGGCCAAATTATTTTGGCTGAAACCTGAGTAAAGATTAGTTTGTAATTGCAACTGAGGCTGATGTGTTATACACTCCTGGCCATTAAAATTGCTACACCACGAAATGACGAGCTACAGACGCTAAATTTAACCGACAGGAAGAAGATGCTGTGATATGCAAATGATTAGCTTTTCAGAGCATTCATACGAGGTTGGAGCCGGTGGTGACACCTACAACGTGCTGACATGAGAAACGTTTCCAACCGATTTCTCATACACAAACAGCAGTTGACCGGCGTTGCCTGGTGAAACGTTGTTGTGATGCCTCGTGTAAGGAGGATAAATGCGTACCATCACGTTTCCGACTTTGATAAGCGTCGGATTGTAGACTATCGCGATTGCGGTTCATCGTATCGCGACATTGCTGCTCGCTTTGGTCGAGATCGAATGACTGTTAGCAGAATATGGAATCGGTGGGTTCAGGAGGGTAATACGGAACGCCGTGCTGGATCCCAACGGCCTCGTATCACTAGCAGTCGAGATGACAGGCATCTTATCCGCATGGCTGTAACGGATCGTGCAGCCACGTCTCGATCCCTGAGACAACAGATGGGGACGTTTGCAAGACAACAACCGTCTGCACGAACAGGTCGACGACGTTTGTAGCAGCATGGACTATCAGCTCGGAGACCACGGCTGCGGTTACTTTTTACGCAGAATCACAGACGGGAGCGCCTCAACGAGGAACCTGGGTGCACGAATGGCAAAACGTCATTTTTTCGGATGAATCCAGGTTTTATTTACAGCATCATGATGGTCGCATCCGTGTTTGGCGACATCGCGGTGAACGCACATTGGAAGCGTGTATTCGTCATCGCCATACTGACTTATCACCCGGAGGGTGATGGTATGGGGTGCCATTGGTTACACGTCTCGGTCACCTCTTGTTTCTCATTGACGGCACTTTGAATAGTGGACGTTACATTTCAGATGTTTTACGACCCGTGGCTCTACCCTTCATTCGATCCCTGCGAAACCCTACATTCCAGCACGATAATGCACAACCGCATGCTGCAGGTCCCGTCAGGCATTTCTGGATACAGGAAACGTTCGACTGCTGCCCTGGTCAGCACATTCTCCAGATCTCTCACCAATTGAAAACGTCTGGTCTATGGTGGCCGAGCAACTGGCTCGTCACAATACTCCAGTCACTACTCTTGATGAACTGTGGTATCGTGTTGAAGTTGCATGGGGAGCTGTACCTGTACAGCCATCCAATCTCTGTTTGACACAGTGCCCAGGCGTATCAAGGCCGTTATCATGGCCAGTGGTTGTTCTGGGTACTGATTTCTCAGGATCTATGCACCCAAATTGTAATCACATGTCAGTTCTAGTGTAATATATGTGTCCAATGAATACCCGTTTATCATGTGCATTTCTTCTTGGTGTAGCAATTTTAATGGCCAGTATTGTATGTTTAAGATGCGTCTCTTTAGTGGAGGGGTCTCTTCCGCTTGCCCTATGTTTCCAGTGGCGGCGCCGACGGGGTGTCCCCGGGAGGGCCCCTTCCTTGCTCTCGTCGCCCCTGGGTGCCATCGCCAGTAGCTTCGCCTTTCTCACGCGACGCCAGCCGTGCCAGCATCGCTGCGGCGACCGGATGACCATATGGACCAGGTGCCTTCAGCTGTGATAGGTCACAGTGAAATTCCGGTTACAACGCCGTCCACCGCCGTAGAACAGCCTGCACTTCCTGGTTTCCAGTCTTTGTTGCCGGTCGGGTGCCCCGACCCGATGGAGGTCGAACCTTCGGTTCCTCCCATAGTTGTAGAAGCGCAGACACTATATGTTGCCGTGCACCCTGGAGTAGGATTCCAGGCGTTTCCGGTCTCCCCCTCGGTCTGAATGGCAGGATGCGGGTGGGCATGCCTCGCCTGCAGTCAGGCTCCCCACCTCCGCAACTACGTGAGCATGAGGTCCTCCACCCGGCGGTCGTAATCTATATTCAACGACCGTTTGCAGATTTCGGGGGAGGGATGTGGTATCAACGTTCGATACCACACTTGTTAGGTGTTGCAGTTGTCGACCGCGGTCCGTATTAGTATCGTTGGACCCGCGAGTCGCGACCAGCGCCGCTCCGTGGCTTGTATCAAGTTTCTAGCGAGCTCTGGTCCACACTTGCTCGGGACGCCAAGTAGTAAAGTAGCATAGCCTTCAGCTGATAGGAAGCAACCTCTAACAGCGCGCTTAGTAACGTATTTCTTAAGTGAGGCCTCAATAGCTATCTGTTTATAAATTTATGTATGCAACCACTATAACCAATATATATTATTTCTTACCAACTACTTCTAATTATTTTAGTCGTTGCAGATCCAGACCATGCAGTCAGCACCTTATCGACGTTACTGACAAACCTGCTGTGATTTACATGTTTCTATTTAGCATTGGCCACCAGTCAACATTAGTGCGACAGCTCGTTCGTCATCATCATAACAGTTATTATTATTATTAATATTATTATCATTTGAGCACGCAATGGAGTAAACCAGATGATGTTTGTATTCTATTGTGTTACGAATTTAGTTTTCTTATTTATCAAAAAAATGGTTCAAACGGCTCTGAGCACTATGGGACTTAACATCTGAGGGCATCAGTCCCCTAGAACTTACAACTACTTAAACGTAACTAACCTAAGGACATCATACACATCCATTCCCGACGCAGGATTAGAACCTGCGACCGTAGCGGTCGCGCGGTTCCAGACTGAAGCGCCTAGAACCGCTCGGCCTTACCGGCCAGCTCTTCTTTTTCGTTGTGTGTGTTTTTAGTGTTACTTCTTCGTGCATATTGAGCCTTTTTGGTTGTTTTGCTGTAGTATAATTGTTACAATTTTGGGGCCATAATCATTTTGCTCGTCTACGTATTCCAACATTTCTGTTTCCTCCTGCATTGCTTCGTCTTATAGTTGCAAATTTATTAATCTGTTTAATGTTGTGTGGAAGAATGCAAGTTTCTGCGCTTTCGAAACACATGAGTTCGCGCTAATAATCTAGTCTGTTGTGATAGGCTTTCTGTAAATTTCGAAGCAATGTTTGTGGTTTCTGTTCGTAATGGTTAAGTCGAAAAAATTAATTGTTTTGTTAGTTTCATGTTACATGGTAATTTTCATTTTGCGGTGTAATTAATTCAGACCTTTATGTATTTCGTCTAGGTCAGTAAGGTTACCTTCTATAAGCATTAAAGTGCCGTCTACGTGTCACTAGTAGTATACGATTTTTTGATTAGTTGCATTTTTTGTTTCGAAGAATTTTTCTTCAAAGCACAGATTACAATGACAACATTCAGCGATGTTCAATGGACATGCGTAAATCAATACCTACATAACAGCAATGAAAAATCCATGTGTAAAACAGTACTGTATGTAACCATACAAACTTGCTGGATTATCTGTCAAACAAGCTGTCACGAAAATACCGATATAAAGAATATAATCTTACAACTACATAAAATAAGTCAGGTAAGGTGATAACCAACCGTTATTACTGTAATATCACCAACGAAGCGTAACGAACAAACGAACAGATAGTTATAGAGCCAGTGACATCGCGTGGATGTCAAAACCATCAGACGCATGTAAAAATGTATAATAATGAAATCTAATTTAATAAATACCTATTAATTGATGAATAAAGTACCAAAATTATGCATCAATTACCTACAGATATCTTGGTGATGGTAGTGTAGCCGAAATAGGCCTGCTGCAAAACAAAAGCAATCAAATCAAACTTAGCAGCGTACTTGGAATTATAAATTATACAATGTCATAAAAATCGTCAAACATACGTCGGCTGAAGAACCCGAGACACGATATTTGTTGATAAGTGGCCATGAAAGCCTCAACAATCTTGTAAAATGATTTTTGTCAGTTTTAAAATTGAGTGTCAGACTATATTTGGCACATACTGTTCTTTTGTTTTCAAATGAGCCTAGTCTTAATTTGGTGACTTTCGTTGTTAATTACATTGACGTGCCTTATACGTATCATTTCTTTATGGGAACATTGAACTAAGATACAAAGTACAATTTCAAAAACCTGTTACTGTTGCTGACTTACAAATCTCTTTTTCAATTCATAAGAACGGTTTTCCGCTGTAGTATAAGATGCGTGTAATTAACCACTTCTACACATTTTTCTTTGACTTGTACACAATGAAAATGTAAAAATTCCTTTATAGAACTTACATAAATTTTATTAGTACATTTTCTTCGTAAGAGGCAGCTGCAAACCTAAAATATTCAAATTTACACCATGTGATCAAAAGCATCCGGACACCTGGCTGAAAATGACTTACAAGTTCGTGGTGCTCTCCGTTGCTAATGCTGGGTGCTGGAAGTTTTTTGAGGAATGGCAGCCCATTCTTCACGGAGTGCACTGAGGAGAGGTATCGATGTCGGTCGGTGAGGCCTGGCACGAAGTCGGCGTTCCGACACATCCCACAGGTGTCCTATAGGATTCAGGCCAGGACTCTGTGCAAGCCAGTCCATTACAGGGATGTTATTATCGTCTAACCACTCCGCTAAAGACCGTGCATTATGAACAGGTGCTCGATCATGTAGAAAGATGCAATCGCCTTCCTCGGATTGCTCTTCTACAGTGGGAAGCCAGAAGGTGCTTAAAACATCAATGTCGGCCTGTGCTGTGATAGTGAGACTCAAACAACAAGGGGATCAAGCCTCCTCCATAAAAAATACGACACCACCATAACACCACCGCCTCCGAATTTTACTGTTGGCACTACACACGCTGGCAGATGACTTTTACCGGGCAGTCGCCATACCCACACTCTGCCATCGGATCGCCACATTGTGTACCGTGATTCGTCACTCCACACAACGTTTTTCCACTGTTCAACCGTCCAATGTTCACGCTCCTTACACCAAGGGGGGCGTCGTTTGACATTTACCTGTGTGATTTGTCGCTTATGAGTAGCCGCTCGACCATGAAATCTAAGTTTTCTCACCTCCCGCCTAACTGTCACAGTACTTGCAGTGGATCCTGATGCAGTTTGGAATTCGTGTGTGATGGTCTGGGTAGATGTTTGCCTATTATACATTACGACCCTCTCCAACTGTCGGCGGCCTCTGTCAGTCAACAGACGAGGTCGGCCTGTACGCTTTCGTGCTGTACATGCCCCATCACGTTTCCACTTCACTATCACATCGGATTAGATGGGTAGATCACATAACTAATGAGGAGGTATTGAATAGAATTGGGGAGAAGAGGAGTTTGTGGCACAACTTGACAAGAAGAAGAGGCCGGTTGGTAGGACATGTTCTGAGGCATCAAGGGATCACAAATTTACCATTGGAGGGCAGCGTGTAGGGTAAAAATCGTAGAGGGAGACCAAGAGATGAATACACCAAGCAAATTCAGAAGGATGTAGCTTGCAGTAAGTACTGGGAGATGAAGAAGCTTGCACAGGATAGAGTAGCATGGAGAGCTGCATCAAACCAGTCCCAGGACTGAAGACCACAACAACAACATCACATCGGAAACAATGGACCTAGGGATGTGTAGTACTGTAGAAATATCGTGTACAGACGTATGACACAAGTGACACCGAATCACCTGACCACGTTCGAAGTCCGTGAGTTCCGTGGAGCGCCCCATTCTGCTCTCTCATGATGTCTGATGACTACTGAGGTCGCTGATACGGAGTACCAGGCAATAGGTGCCAGCACAATGCACATAATATGAAAAATGTATGTTTTGGGGGGTGTTCGGACACCTTTGAGCACATAGTGCATATAATACCTTGTAACTGTTTAAGGGAAGCCGGAAGTGGTCGAATCCAAAAAATTACGGTTTTTTTTTGCTACCAAAAATTAATTGAAACATTCCTCTTTAATGTAAACTTTGAATTATTGTTCTACTCGCCCTAGAAGTGGAGTTATTACCATTTTCCCCCACGCCTGCAGAGGAAATGGGCGGCCGCTGATTGCATCTAACACCCTCTCGTGACTTCCTGGCGAACTGCTTGGGATTTTCTCGGCCTGTTACGCATACAGCACCTTATGTTACGCATACAGCGAGTGTGCAGGGGTTGGCTACATTGTTTTCTGTGACAAATATTACCCGTATTTCCTTACAGCTTACTCCTATTTTCCTCAGAATTTCGAACATCTTGCTCCATTTAATATTGTCGTACACTTTTGTTCTGGTTACGATGCCACGTTTTAGTAACCGTGTATATAAGAAGAGGAAGAACGTAGGGAAAAGAAAATTAACACTAATACCAAGTTGCGATACTACAATGAATAAGAGCGCGGAACATCGTCTCTTTGCAGTTTACCGTTTCGAATTAGTTCAGTGTTGCGCCTGTTGTTGGTAGTATTACACTTCTTGTGTAAAGCGGGTAATATGCAGTGTGTACAAGAATCAGGAGGGAACAATAAAACCAATTTTTCATGACTTAGCACTGCCAGAATTGTTACACAAATGTCTTCCCGGAAAGACGCAGAATCCTAATGAGAGCGTAAACAATTTGATTTGGAAAGTGATTCCTAAAAGGGTGTTTGTAAGCATAAAAACACTGCACTTTGGCATTTATGATGCAATAGCAACCTACAACCAAGGGAACAGTGTGAAGTGTGAAGTTCTGAAGGCATTAGGCTTTACAGCTGGGGTGAACATTGTACGAGCACTAAGAAATATTGATGGAGGAAGGATAAGAGGAGCAGAAAGAAGAGAAAAGCATATGAAGTATGATGGAACAACAGGCCAGAAAAGAAGACAGAAGTGGAAGCTTTTGGAGGATGAAGAAGAAGACCCTGATAATCCATCCTATAGTGCAGGCATGTATTGAGAAACTTTGATAGCCATTTCCCGTAAATTAGAATTTTTCGAATATAAGGAACATTTTCTCAAAATCCACCCAAGTTAGAGAGATGAAATTTTTATACAGCACTCCTAGTGGTCAAACGTACATTGTAACACAGCCATTTGGCTATATGTTCAGTAGTTTCATTACAGTTTAACTATAAAGCAATTATTTCTAAAAAAAATTTGGGTCATTAGTAAAAAAATTATTGGAAGGAAACTAGAAAAGAAACTCCAAAATCCCTCTGTCATAACTGGGATACTAAACCACTCTATATGTAAAAAAAAATTCAAATTTTTCTATTTGGTAGATTATTCATAAATGTTCCTCAAACTTAGTGATTTTAACATGGGCAGCATAGGCACCTCCGGCTCCCCTTAAAATAAGAATCACACTTTATTAGACATATCGGAAATATCTGGATTGTATTTGGAATAGGTCAGGGCGACTTATCAAAAGTCTATGTATCGGTACGTTACAATTTTTTCTCCTCTCTGGATGGGTGGTCAGTACTGCAGTACTGCTGGAACGCACACAGCCACTAATAACAGCGCTACATGCAGCTACAGACCTGGCACACAGCGACCACATGGCGCCCGAGAAAGAACAGCTTGACTGCTGTCTGGCCGTTACTCGGTGGAAAGTCAGTCGCAAAGGTACACTATTGGCCATTAAAATTGCTACACCAAGAAGAAATGCAGATGATAAACGGGTATTCATTGGACAAATATATTATTATAGATCTGACATGTGATTACATTTTCACGCAATTTGGGTGCATCCTGAGAAATCAGTACCCAGAAATACCACCTCTGGCCGCAGTAACGGCCTTGATACGCCTGGGAATTGAGTCAAACAGAGCTTGGATGGCAGTACAGGTACAGCTGCCCATGCAACTTCAACACGATACCACAGTTCATCACGAATAGTGGCTGGCGTATTGTGACGAGGCAGTTGCACGGCCACCATTGACTAGATGCTTTCAGTTGGTGAGACATCTGGAGAATGTGCTGACCATGGCAGCAGTCGAACATTTTCTGCATCCAGAAAGGCCCGTACAGGACCTGCAACATGCGGTCGTGCATTATCCTGCTGAAATGTAGGGTTCCGCAGGGATCGAATAAAGGGTAGAGTCACGGGTCGTAACACATCTGAAATGTAACGTCCACTGTTCAAAGTGTCGCCAATGTGAACAAGAGGTGACCGAGACTACACATTTACAATGGCACCCCATTCCATCACGCCGGGTGATACGCGAGTATGGCGATGTCTAATACACGCTTCCAATGTGCGTTCATTGCGATGTTGCCAAACACGGATGCGACCATCATGATGCTATAAACAGAACCTGGATTCATCCGAAAAAATGGCGTTTTGCCATTCGTGCACCCAGGTTTGTCGTTGAGTACACCATCGCAGGCGCTCCTGTCTGTGATGCAGCGTCAAGGGTAAGCGCAGCCATGGCCCCCGAGCTGATAGTCCATGCTGCTGCAAACGTCGTCGAACTGTTCGTGCAGACGGTTATTGTCTTGCAAACATCCCCATCTGTTGACTCAGGGATCGAGACGTGGCTGCACGATCCGTTACAGCCATGCGGATAACATGCGTGTCATCTCGACTGCTAGTGATACGAGGCCGTTGGGATCCAGCACGGCGTTCCGTATTACCCGCCTAAACCCACCGATTCCATATTCTGCTAACAGTCATTGGATCTCGACCAACGCGTGCAGCGGTGTCACGATACGATAAACCGCAATCGCGATAGTCTACAATCCGACCTTTATCAAAGGCGGAAACGTGATGGTACGCATTTCTCCTCCTTACACGAGGCATCACAACAACGTTTCACCAGGCAATGCTGGTCAACTGCTGTTTGCGTATGAGAAATCGGTTGGAAACTTTCCTCACGTCAGCACGTTGTAAATGTCGCCACCGGCGCCAACCTTGTGTGAATGCTCTGAAAAGCAAATCATTTGCATATCACAGCATCTTCTTCCTGACGGTTAAATTTCGTGTCTGTAGCACGTCATCTTTGTGATGTAGCAATTTTATTGACCAGTAGAGTATTTCAAACGTAAAATAGATAGTTTAAAATTATTATTGCTTCACTTTGTGAATGATTATCACTGGAAGCTTTCACGCTGGACCATTTGTGAACATGTACTGTCCATCCATCTCAGTACCAAGTGGAAGTCCAAGAGGAAGTCTGAAGCTAATGACAACTGTTACGCTTTTCGCCAACGTTTTTCCTTGTCAGTAACAAAGATCAACAGAAAGATTTAAGAATTTTATATCACTAAATTTGAATCGCAGCATTTACACCGCTTAAGCTATCTTACGATGTATGACTAGTAGTGCCTAGTTTGCCGTTATGAGTAGACCCTCACTTCCCAGTGGGTGAGAACGATTGTCAGTACTCATCAGGATAAGCCCGAAGTTCTGTCATTTTAGTGTTATGGCCATCACATGTGATGTATTTGGGAGGAAGAAATATTTAATCGACTTTGGAGCGTAGGACCTTGAAATTTTAGCAGCAGGCCTGCACCTCTTTCACAATGTCTGTCCTGTAGAGTCTCACAGTGGGGATATAGCAGCAATTCTACGATGTTCTTGAGCTGACTCAACAAACTAGTGAACAATCGGGCAAATCTTTTCTATTAATCCTGCCGATGACTTAATGGACAATGGTAAGAGTCCCACACTTTCTTCTTTATAGAAGAAATCACACTTACTACCTATCTTCCAATAATCCTCTGTCAACTTTGCTCACAACCAGATTGAATGTTCGTCGTTGAAGCGTACCCCTAATTACTGGAGGGTGGGGAATGATTGCATTGATCGTTCGCCGACGTTTTATTCAGTCAGTACTGCCGCTCTTCGCACAGTTAGGCACATGACGTCAGATTTGGAGATCGCATGACGTTTTTGCTTGATTATTGTAGTACAAATATTATTTTTATAAGATGCTAACGAACCGTTACAGCTGCTTTCGTTTGAAATCCTAGGACGACATCATTTCAGATTGCGCGATGCAGAGCAGGCAAGACCCGTGTCACGGGAAACAAAACCAATCAAAATTGAAGGCCTTGTTGGACCTTTAGAGCACAGTGTGACAGTGTTAGAGACAATGGATCACTAGACGTTATTGTTACATCAAGGGTGAGCTTTTGATTATAATAAAGCAGCTGCCCGGGACGTTTTTTGACATTTGAAGATATAAAGTCTGTAAATGAGTTGGCGATCATATGAACAACACGTCCATCTTGATCACACAGATTTTACAATCCACTGTTACCGGTTTCGGCTACTACCATTTTCAGATCTTTTACCTATTAAAAAAAAATGCTGTTACTAAGTTCAATTAGCTGAAGCTAAATCTGAAACAGACCTGGTGATACATAAAAAAATTATTAAAAAATATTTACATGATTAACAGCCACGCATTCGTCATACATACCGTAATATATTCTAATGTAGCGATCAACGAAATCTATACATGTAGGTACAGTGTGACAATTATTTAACTATATGAAAGAAAACGTAAATTAGTATTAACATGTAAACGTCACTACAGATATTCCGATTTAGGTGATGACACGTTCGATATGCCTTCCGTCATTGGCGATGATGTGGCGCAGACGAATAGCGAAATTCTGCATGACCTGCTGAAGTGGAAGATCGATGCGCGTCGATGATATCCTGAATGGCTGTTTTCAGCTGAACAATGGTTTTGGGTTTGTTGCTGTACATCTCGCCTTTAATATAGCATGTGTTCAAGTAAAGAGAATATGGCGGCCAATCGAGGCCCGTGCCAGTCCACCTCTGAATACCCAACAACCAAAATGCTGTCCCCAAAGTCCAGGACATAAAACAGTATCCTGCTTCTATGGGGTCGAGCTCCGTCTTGCATGAACAACATCTTGTCGAAATCTGGGTCACTTTGGACAGTGGGTATGAAATCATCTTCCAAAACCTTCACGTACCGTTCGGTAGTTACTGTGCCATCAAGGAATATCGCACCGATTATTCCGTGACTGAACATTGCACACCACACAGTTACCCGTTGAGAACTTCTCGACCGCGAAATGCGGATTCTCAGTACCCCAAATGCGCCAATTTTGCTTATTGACGAACCTATCCAAACGAAAGTGGCCGTCTTCGCCAAACCAAACCGTTGAATCCCCTTCGAGCCCCGCGGGCAACCGAGCAGTTTGAACGTCCTAACGTTAACCGTTCAGAAGTTACGACAATTTTATTTCATACAGTTCAATAACTGAGGCCGTGCCCGCACGTGTGGTCGAGTTCGCCGGCCACTAGCGGCGAGGAGACTCGGCCCTCTACCGCAAGCTCCGTCACTTAAAAACAACTACATACAGAGAAGGCACGAGGCGGTACCAATGAAATCCCAATCCTGATGTGTTATCGGCTATTGCGTTTTTAATCCATAGTCACTGTTTTTTTAATTACCTTGCACTTACCGTTTTGGTTTTATTGTTTTTCACGCTAGAAGCCTTCGATTTATGGATGTGATGTTATTTTTAGACATTTTTGTTCTGGCATTTAGACAACTATGTATTATTTCCTATACCATGCTAGGAACTTCCCATTATTACTCTTTAAACCTTTTATTTCGATTTTAAGTAAGGATCTAATTCCACATACTGTATTTCAGTACATGTTTTATTGTCAGAGCTCATTTTTCCATGTGAAGTAATTTTAACTAAAGACTACGAATACTGCATTTTCACTATTTAATTTATGATACTGGTTTCTCCAGTACCTCGGATATAGTGGCCCCAATTATTTGACCTCAGTTATTTGTATAAATACCAGACATATGCAGACCATCACCAGTACTTTCTATGTACCTTCACGTGTAGATTTTGACGTTGATATACGAGGGTAACCCCAAAAGTAAGGTCTCCTATTTTTTTATAAGTATATACACTGTTTATTTCTACAATGGTTTACATCAGTTTACAGCTTGAACATTTAGCTATTTTTCGACATAATCACCATTTCTATCGATGCATTTTTGTGGATGCTGTGGCAGTTTTTGTATGCCCATGTCATACCAGCTCGCCGCCATGCTGTTCAGAAAGTTATGAACCTCTTCTTTCACCTCGTCGTCGGAGCTGAATCGCTGGGACCACAATTAACGCTGACAGGTACGGCGAGACTCTGAAAAAACGCAAACGAGCAATTCAGAACCGGAGAAGAGGAATGTTGAGCAAGGGCGTACACATCTTCCATGACAACGCTCGCACACACATCGCTCGACAAACCGCTGCTCTTCTGCAACAGTTTCTGTGGAACATAGTCACCCACCCATCCTATAGTCCTGACTTGGCACCCAGTGACTATTACATGTTATCTAGATTAAAAGAACATTAGGCCGGAAAGCTATTCAGCTCAGACGACGAGGTGAAAGAAGAGACTCATAACTTTCTGAACAACATGGCGGCGAGCTGGTATGACATGGGCATACAAAAACTGCCACAGCGTCTACAAAAATGCATCGACAGAAATGGTTATTATGTCGAAAAACAGCTAAATGTTTAAGCTGTAAACTGATCTAAACCATTGTAGAAATAAAAAGGTCTATGTACTTATAAAAAATAGGAGACCTTACTTTTGGGGTTACCCTCGTATATATATATATATATATATATATATATATATATATATATATATATATATATGTGTGTGTGTGTGTGTGTGTGTGTGTGTGTGTGTGTGTGTGTCTGTGTGTATTCGTTTAATGGTATGTATGGCTGGTATGCTTGACGGTTAATCACATAATTATTTTTATTTTTCTTTTGTATCATCGGGCCTGTTACGGATTTTGCTTCAAAATGGCTCTGAGCACTAGAACCGCTAGACCACCGCGGCCGGCTGGATTTTGCTTCAGTTAACTGTACGTAGATACATCACTGTTTTTTATTTGTAACAGATTTGAAGATGGTAGGAGCCAAAACTTGTAATAGTGAATTGTAAAATTTGTGTGATCAGGACGGATCTGTACTAATAAAGATGTTTTTTGAGTTTCCTCGTCACTGGCTTCAAAGAAGCACATAATATTTGGCACCTAAGTGTACCACTACTGTCACGCCCGCAAAGTGACTGAAGAGAACCGTTTTATCACGCATACGATAGAAACATTTATGGTGGATGTGAATTTATTCAGTAACGAGGAAAATCAGCTTCGTCTCCTTCGATACAGACATGCAGAGGGACAAAAGTACTCATATGCAGTGTTCCACAGACAGTTACACAATAGAAGAGTCAGAAACCACGGATGGTAGATTAGCGAACAATATTTACATTTGTTTACATGAAACAATGGTTACAAAGGAACCGGAAGTAATCTGTCCATGCAGCATCCATGCTGAAAAGAGTAAAAGTGGAAAAATGAGTAATGCGCACGTTAAGATGTTACGTAATTCGGCCTACGGTGAAGACGCCTATTACTTTGTCATGCCTGGTCGGGGCACAAAAAGATACAGTGTGACTGAATAACGGTTTCTCAAGAACTTAACGTTAAAGTACTGCCAATAAAGAAAACAAAATACTGTCATCCTCTGACATTATATTTCTTTAGAAGTAAAATTGTTATGCTAGATGTCTTATTGCATTCGTACGCTCGCAAACTGCAAAAATGAAGGTAACGTAACACGCAAAGTACTTCATTTCTCCTCGTGATCTCCAGCTAACTATGTGCTCTCATGTACACATGTTAACATATGCGTGGCGAACATCTCGTTACCAAGTTCAGTTCGTGTTGCATTAGTTGATAATGTGATCACTGTGGCTTTTGACAGTCGACAATTGAAGTGCAGAAACACCGAAAATGGTTTTAGCAGTCTGTACGTTGATTGCCCCTTTCAGTGTGCATATTGTTCCATTAGAATGTATTTTAATCACTTCACTGAAGCTTCACATTCGGCCTTCGACAGCGAATAAACAGCGTATTGTGTCTGCAGTTCTAGGACGTGGATATGAGGTAGACACTACAAACATGAAGACACAGAGGTGCAGTAGTAAAATTTACACACTTTTATTTACAATGTTATACGTAGACAAGCTGGCAAAAGTAATAACACAAAGTGCTTAGCTTCTGTGCTCAACAGACAATTTGTCATCTGACTACCATGAAGAGCGTTTCTAGTTCAATCATTCGTATACTGATGATTGTTGTTGTTGCTGTGGTCTTCAGTCCACAGACTGGTATGATACTGTATCCTGTGCAAGCTTCTTCGTCTCCAAGTACCTACTGCAACCTACATCCTTCTGAATCTGCTTAGTGATTTCATCTCTTGGTCTCCCTCTACGATTTTTACCCTCCACGCTGCCCTACTCTACCCAATTGATCCCTTGAAGCCTCAGAACATGTCCTACCAACCGAAACCTTCTTCTTGTCAAGCTGTGCCACGAATTTCTCTTCTCTCCAATTCTATTCAATACCGCCGCATGTGATCTACCCATTTAATCTTCAACATTCTTCTGTAGCACCACATTTCGAAAGTTTCTATTCTCTTTTTGTCTAAACTATTTATCGTCCATGTTTCACTTCCATATATGGCTACACTCCGTACAAATACTTTCAGAAACGACTTCCTGACACTTAAATCTATACTCAATGTTAAATTTTCTCCCCAAATAGCAAAACTCATCTACTATTTTAAGTGTCTTATTTCCTAATCCAATTCCGTTATCCTCGCTTTGCTTTTGTTGATGTTCATCTAATATCCTCCTTTCAAGACACTGTCCATTCCGTTCAGCTGCTCTTCCAGGTCCTTTGCTCACTCTGACAGAATTACAAGTTTTTATTCCTTATCCATGGATTTTAATTCCTACTCCATATTTTTCTTTTGTTTCATTTACTGCTTGCTCAATATACAGATTGAATAACATCAGGAATAGGCTACACCCCTGTCTCACTCCCTTCTCAACCACTGCTTCCCTTTCATGCCCCTCGACTCTTATAACTGCAATCTGGTTTCTGTACAAATTGTAAATAACCTTTCGCTCCCTGTATATTACCGCTGCCACCATCAGAATTTGAAAGAGACTATTCCAGTCAACATTGTCAAAGGCTTTCTCTAAATCCACAAATGCCAGAAAAGTAGATCTGCCTTTCCTTAATCTGCCTTCTAAGAAAAATCGGAGGGTCAGTACTGCCGCGCGTGTTCCAACATTTCTGCGAAATCCAAATCGATCTTCTCCGAGGTCGGCTTCTATTTGTTTTTCCAATCGTCTGTAAAGAAGTCGTCTTAGTATTTTGCAGCCGTGACTTTTTAAACTGATAGTTCGGTAATTTTCACGTGTATCAACACCTGCTTTCTTTCGAATTGGAATTATTATATTCTTCTTGACCTCTGAAGGCATCTCGCCTGTCTTATACATCTTGCTCACCAAATGGTAGAATTTTGTCACGCCTGGCTCTCCCAAGGCTATCAGCAGCTCTAATGGCATGTTGTCTACTCCAGGGGCCTTGTTTCGACTTAGGTCTTGCAGTGCTCTGTCAAACTCTTCACGCAGTATCACATTTCCCATTTCATCTTCATCTACGTCCTCTTCCATTTCCACAATGTTGACCTCAGTTACATCGCCCTTGTATAGACCCTCTATATACTCCTTCCACCTTTCTGCTTTCCCTTCTCTGCTTAGAACTGGTTTTTGCATTTGAGCTCTTGATATTCATACAAGTGGTTCTCCAAAAGTCTCTTTAATTTTACTATAGGCAGTATCTATCTTACCCATAGTGATAATATGCCTCTACATCCTTACATTTGTCCTCTAGCCATGCCTGCTTAGCCATTTTGCACTTCCTGTCGATCTCATTTTGGAGACGTTTGTATTCCTTTTTGCCTGCTTCATTTACTGCACTTTTATATTTTCTCTTTTCATCAGTTAAATTCAATATTCCTTCTGTTACCCAAGGATTTCTACTAGCGATCTCCTTTTTACCTACATGATCCTCTGCTGCCATCACTATTTGATCTCTCAAAGATAACCACTCTTCTTCTACTGTATTTCTTTCCCCGGTTCTTGTCGATCGTTCCTAATGCTTTCTCTTAAACTCTCTAGAACGTTTGGTTCTTTCAGTTTATCCAGATCCCAACTCCTTAAATTCCCACCATTTTGCAGTTTCTTCAATTTTAATCTGCAGTTCATAACCAATAGATTGTGGCCAGAGTCCACATCTGGCCCTGGAAATGTCTAACAATTTAAAACCTGGTTCCTAAATCTGTCTTACCACTATGTAATCTATCTGAAAACTTCCAGTGTCTCCAGGCCTCTTCCACATACACAACGTTCTTCTTGAACCAAGTGTTAGCTATGCTTAAG
Source organism: Schistocerca americana (assembly GCF_021461395.2). Taxonomy (NCBI): domain Eukaryota; kingdom Metazoa; phylum Arthropoda; class Insecta; order Orthoptera; family Acrididae; genus Schistocerca; species Schistocerca americana. Next base: position 494,060,379 of record NC_060124.1, on the reverse strand, counting down.
TTATTCTCTGCGCAAAATTCTACCAGGCGGCTTCCTCTTTCATTCCTTATCGCCATTCCATATTTTCCTACTACTTTTCCTTCTATCGAGTTCCAGTACTCAATGACTTCCTTCACTATCTGAATAATTTCTTTTATTTCATCATACATTTCATCAGTCTCTTCGTCATCTGCAGAGCTCGTTGGCATATAAACTTGTACTACTGCGGTAGGCGTGGGCTTCGTGTCTGTCTTGGTTACAATAATGCGCTCACTATGCTGTTCGTAGTAGCTTACCCGCGCTCCTATTTTTTATTCGTTATTAAACCTAATGTCTTGTTCCTTCTGAAACGGATCTTCACTATTTCCCACTATACCTACCTTTAATCTCTCCATTTCCCTTTTTAAATTTTCTAACCTGCCTGCCCGATTAAGAGATCTGACATTCCACGCTCCGATCCGTAGAACGCTAGTTTTCTTTCTCCTGATAACGACGTCCTCGGGAGTAGTCCAGTTCTGGAGATCTGAATGGGGGACTATTTTACCCTCGGAATATTTTACCCAACAGGACGCCGTCATCATTTAACCATACCGTAAAACTGCATGCCCTCGGGAAAATTACGGATGTGGTTTCAAATGGTTCATATGGCGCTGACCACTATGGGACTTAACATCTGTGGTCATCAGTCCCCTAGAACTTAGAACTACTTAAACCTAACTAACCTAAGGACATCACACACATCCGTGCCCGAGGCAGGATTCGAACCTGCGACCGTAGCGGTTACGCGGATCCAGACTGAAGTGCCTAGAACCGCACGGCCACAACGGCCGGCTGGCTGTAGTTTCCCCTTGCTTCCAGCCATTCTCAGTACCAGCACAGCAAGGCCGTTTTGGTTAATGTTACAATGCCAGATCGGTCAATCATTCAGACTGTTGCGCCTGCAACTGCTGAAAATGCTGCTGCCTCTTTTCAGGAACCACACGTTTGTCTGGCCTCTCAGCAGATACCTCTCCGTTGTGGTTGCACCTACGGTACGGCTATCTGTATCGCTGAGGGGCGCAAGCATCCCCACCAATGGCAAGGTCCATGGTTCATGGGGGGACTGATGATTATGCCGCAGGTAAGAACTCGCTATCTCGACAAGGCTTCGATGGCAGTCGTCCATTGTTCGCCGTTCCTTTCTCTGGGGCAATTCGCGTGTGTCGATTTTCAAGGGGTTGTTGACATCTGTGGCGAGCACTTAACATCAGGTTTTCATGTTGGAGAGTTTGTGAGTTTTTCAGCGATTAAATTTCATAACTGCAGCAATTTAACTAAAGCAGTATTCTTTGCCAACAAATTCTGTTATAAACAAGCTGTTTTCAAAAAGCATTATTTGTACTGATTGCTTCGACTTCTAGAAATGGAGTGGACCAAACAAGCATTAAGCGACCTAACCCAGCCGCTTCTCACTAACGGCGTCTGTATGACCATCATAATCCGCTGTATCATAATAACGTACGTTGGAAATTGGTTATATCTGAGTAGATATCCATATAAATTTATACGTGATTTCGATCTGCTTGTATAGGGCCTTAATGGATGAAACTTCACTTTTGATTTCTTTGCATCTTTTGCTCTATTTCAGCATATCGGGAGGGAGGAAGCGGTAATAGTCGACGAGAGAGACCGATCGGAAAATAAGTAAATAAATGATGCAATTCTTACTTCCGGTTGCATCTTCCGTGTACAAAATGGTGTATAAACGCAAATTTATATAAAAATACTCTTGAGCTAGGAATTTTCGTAATATAAAACGAACAGTTCAGCCCATTATTCAAGCCAGTATTATTATTATTATTTCCTTCACTTTCTCAGACGTTAAGTCCGGTTAAAAATGGAGTGACGCGGACCTTGATCAAGCGTCACTTCCTTTTAACTGTACGGTATGTGTTATATTGCATTTAGGAACTTTCGGGTAATTTAACGTGTATCAATAATTACGGATTTCTGTAGTTGTATATATATGTTTGGATGTAGCTGTATTGCATTGATGTACTGGTGGATATTGTGTGGTATGACTCCTGTAGTTGATAGTATAATTGGTATGATGTCAACTTTATCCTGATGCCACATGTCTTTGACTTCCTCAGCCAGCTGGATGTATTTTTCAATTTTTTCTCCTGTTTTCTTTTGTATATTTGTTGTATTGGGTATGGATATTTCGATTAGTTGTTAATTTCTTCTTTTTATTGGTGAGTATGATGTCAGGTTTGTTATGTGGCGTTGTTTTATCTGTTATAATGGTTCTGTTCCAGTATAATTTGTATTCATCATTCTCCAGTACATTTTGTGGTGTATACTTGTATGTAGGAACGTGTTGTTCTAAAAGTTTATGTTGTAAGGCAAGTTGTTGATGTATTATTTTTGCGACATTGTCATGTCTCCTGGGGTATTCTGTATTTGCTAGTATTGTACATCCGCTTGTGATGTGATCTACTGTTTCTATTTGTTGTTTACAAAGTCTGCATTTATCCGTTGTGGTATTGGGATCTTTAATAATATGCTTGCTGTAATACCTGGTGTTTATTGTTTGATCCTGTATTGCAATCATGAATCCTTCTGTCTCACTGTACATATTGCCTTTTCTTAGCCATGTGTTGGATGCGTCTTGATCGATGTGTGGCTGTGTTAGATGATACGGGTGCTTGCCATGAAGTGTTTTCTTCTTCCAATTTACTTTCTTCGTATCTGTTGATGTTATGTGATCTAAAGGGTTGTAGAAGTGGTTATGAAATTGCAGTGGTGTAGCCGATGTATTTATATGAGTGATTGCCTTGTGTATTTTGCTAGTTTCTGCTCGTTCTAGAAATAATTTTCTTAAATTGTCTACCTGTCCATAATGTAGGTTTTTTATGTCGATAAATCCCCTTCCTCCTTCCTTTCTGCTTAATGTGAATCTTTCTGTTGCTGAATGTATGTGATGTATTCTATATTTGTGGCATTGTGATCGTGTAAGTGTATTGAGTGCTTCTAGGTCTGTGTTACTCCATTTCACTGCTCCAAATGAGTAGGTCAATTTTGGTATGGCATAAGTATTTATAGCTTTTGTCTTGTTTCTTGCTGTCAATTCTGTTTTCAGTATGTTTGTTAGTCTTTGTCTATATTTTTCTTTTAGTTCTTCTTTAATATTTGTATTATCTATTCCTATTTTTTGTCTGTATCCTAGATATTTATAGGCATCCGTTTTTTCCATCGCTTCTATGCAGTCGCTGTGGCTATCCAATATGTAATCTTCTTGTTTAGTGTGTTTTCCCTTGACTATGCTATTTTTCTTACATTTGTCTGTTCCAAAAGCCATACTTATATCATTGCTGAATCCTTCTGTTATCTTTAGTAATTGGTTGAGTTATTGATTTGTTGCTGCCAGTAGTTTTAGATCATCCATGTATAGCAAATGTGTGATTTTGTGTGGGTATGTTCCAGTAATATTGTATCCATAATTTGTATTATTTAGCATGTTGGATAGTGGGTTCAGAGCAAGGCAGAACCAGAAAGGACTTAATGAGTCTCCTTGGTATATTCCACGCTTAATCTGTATTGGCTGTGATGTGATATTATTTGAATTTGTTTGGATATTAAGTGTGGTTTTCCAATTTTTCATTACTATGTTTAGGAACTGTTTCAATTTAGGATCTACTTTGTATATTTGCAATATTTGTAGTAACCATGAGTGGGGTACACTATCAAAAGCTTTTATTATTGTTTATTGTTGGCGAATTTTCCCTAAAAGGAAATCGTTAAGCTTATGACTTTGAAGGCTTGTTCTTCTTGTCCTTCCAGTACTCCTTCATTCTCTTGGAGAGGGCCTCTTTTCTCTCCTCAGACCATTCTTGTTTGGTCCGCTGTTTTAGCGCTTCTGACTTTACTTCCCAATTGTCTATGTGTTTTCGGAAGGTGCTTCTGTCTGTGGTGTTTGTGGTGCCAATTGCTTGTAGGTCTTTTCGGACTCCTTCCATCCAGGGTGTCGAGACTTTAAGTGTCTTGATGTGTTCTAGAATTTTCTTGGTGAGTCTTGTTTCAGGGAGTCTATCTAAATGTCCGTAGAATTTAAGGCGCCTTTTTCTCATATCGTTCTCGATGTTCGAATATGCTTCTACTGTCGAGTTCTTCTGTAGTCTGTAGCCATCTGGTGTGGGTCTTCCTCCTAAAATTTTCCTCATGATTTTGCGTTCTTCTTTTTTGATTTCTTCAATTTTGATTTTCCTGTTGAGTGCTAGTGTTTCGCTGGCATACAGTACGGCGGGTTTGATCACTGTGTTATAGTGTCTGATCTTGGTGTTTCTGGAAATGCATTGTTTGTTGTAGACGTTTCGTACCATGCCTAGTGATTTCCGTGTCTTCTGTTGTCTGTCTTCGTAAGCCAGTTTCTCTGTTCCGGTCGGTTCGATGATTTCGCCTAGGTATCTGAAGTGTGTGACCCCTTTAATTTTGCCGTACTTGGTTGTGATGTCGTCGCCTTCTCTTGTTAGGACTTGCGTTTTTTCAAAAGAGATTTGTAGGCCTACTTTCTCGGCGCATTCTTTCAGGATTTCGATCTGTGTTTTTGCTGATGTTGGGTCATAGGTCAGTATCGCTAGGTCGTCTGCAAATGCTAGGTAAGGGATTTCCAGTCTTTTCCTTCCTAATGTGACTGGTCTCCAGGTGTTTTGTCTCCTTACTTCAGCTTCCCATTCGCTCATTACTTTGTCCAGGACGATGTTGAACAATAGCGGGGATAGTCCATCTCCTTGTCTTAGGCCAGTGTGGATTTCAAAGGGGTCCGAGATTTCGCCCATGAATTTGACTTTGGATTTTGTATTGGTTAGTGTCTGTTCGATTAGTCTTCGGGTCTTTTGGTCTAGGCCTTTTTCTCTGAGGATTTGGATGAGGGACGTTCTGTCGATCGAGTCGTAAGCCTTTTTGAAGTCGACGAAAGCGCAGATGATTTTTTTTGGGGCTTGTCATGTGGGATTTTATGATTGATTTCAGGTTGAAGATTTGTTCGGGGCAGGCTCTGTTGGGTCTGAAACCCGCTTGGTATTCCGAGATGGCGGGTTCCAGTTGTCCTTGCGTTCTGGTGAGAAGGCAGGTTGATAGAATTTTGTAGATGACCGGTAGCAGGGAAATTCCTCTATAATTGTTTGTGTCTGTCCTGTCACCTTTCTTGTGTAGCGGGTGAATGAGTGCGGTCTTCCAGTCGTCAGGTATGATTTCGGTTGTCCAGGTGTTCTGTATGATTTGTGTGATTTCGTTTAGCGAGTTTGGTCCTAGGTTCTTCAGCAGTTCTGCCGTTATTCCGTCTTCACCGGCTGCCTTGTTGTTTTTCAGTTTCTTTATGCAGTGGAGGATTTCTTCTTTTGTTGGTGATGGTGAGTCTTCCGGTGCGTTGGCCGGTTCTCGGGGTTCGAAGGTTGAGTTAGGTTCCGGGCAATTTAGTAATTTTGAAAAGTACTTCGCGAGCTCTTCACAGTTTTCTTTGTTGGTAAGTGCCAGTTTTCCGTCTTCTTTTCTGAAGCAGAGGTTCTGTGGTGAGTATCCTTTGACTTGGTTGGCGAACGTCCTGTAGAAATCCCGTGTGTTGAAATTTCTGAAGTCTTCTTCGATGGAGTTTAGCTGATCGTTTATGTATTTGCGTTTCTCTTGTCTTATTGTTTTCGATGTTTGTCTTCGAATTTCGTAGAAGTTGTCCTGTGTTTCTTGTGTTTTGTTGCTGTTGTAGTTTGTGAAAGCTGTTCTTCGATTTTGTAGGGCGATTTCGCAGGTAGTGTTCCACCAAGGGTGCCTGGGTTTTCTAGTCAGCGGGATCAGTTCTTTGGCTGTGTTCACAATTTTTTGTTTAAAGCTGGTCCAATCTTCCGCCTCTTGTTTTTCCCAGTGTTCTGTGATGTTCGATTCTCTGATCTTTCTTGTATCAAATTTCGGTGAGGTCAATTTTTTTTTTTGTGTTGCCTTCTTGGTGTGAGTTTGATTTTGATTCTTGTTAGGTAGTGGTCCGAATCTATGTTGGCGCCTTTTCTCACTTGGACGTCGTGGATTTCTTTCTGGTATTCGTAGGAGATTGCCACGTGATCTATCTGGAATTCGCCTAGTGAGTGGACTGGTGATCGCCACGTCTTTTGTTTCTTGGGCTTTTTCATCAGGGAGGTTGACATGATTTTGAGGTTGTTTTGCTGGCAGAGTTCGATCAGTCTGGTGCCGTTTTTGTTGGTGAATTTGTGTGCAGGGAAATTTCCTACTGTTTTTCTGTAGCGTTTTTCTCTGCCGATTTGTGCGTTGAAGTCGCCTAGTAGAATTTTCGCGTTGTCTTGGGGTATTTTTGCCAGGGTGGTTTCGAGTTTGTCCCAGAATTTGTCTGTTTCTTCTGGTTTGTCCTTGTTGTCTGCGTTCGTGGGGGCATGTACGTTGATGAGGGTGTAGTTCTTGTTGGCGTGTTTGATTCGCATGGTCATGAGCCTGTTGTTGATCGCGTTGACTTCTTTTACTGAGTCTAGGATGTTTTTGTTTACTGCGAAGGCCATGCCGAGGAGTGCTCCTCCTTTGCCGATTTTCCTGTTGGTTCCACTCTTGAAGAATTTGTAGTTTCCGTAGTCTATTGTGTCTGAATCCGTGTATCTTGTTTCTTGTAGCCCTAGGATCGAGATCTTTTGACTGCTGAGTTCCGTTGTTAGATTGTGTAATTTTCCCGTTTGTATTAGTGTCTGTATGTTGAAGGTGCCAAAGTATGTGTGTGTTTTCTTGGGTAGTTTGCCAGAGCGCTCCGACTCGCCCTTTAGTACATCTCCAGGTCCCCCAGAATCCGAGTGCCTGGTTGCCGTCTTGCGACGGGTGGATCGTCCACCTGGGGTAATGTTGTTTTTAGGTGTACTTGCCATTATGCTTGTAATTCGTCTGGCTTGCGCCAGTTTGGTAGAACCAGGGATTTTCAGTTCCTGGAGCTCGCATCAGCCGCACCATTATTATTATTATTATTATTATTATTATTATACAGTATTATTATTATCTTATGATACTATACAATACCATGATAGTTATATAAGAGAGCAAGAATTACTTAATAAACAATAACAACAAAAAATGAAAACAATTGCCTTATAAATAGGAACCTTGATCTCTCAGATAATTTTAATGTGAATGAAGGACTTTACAAGTAATCTGACAGTCCACCCCGAGTTTCGCGCGATGTTGCCGTCTTGCCCGCATGCGTGGGTTCGCCTCAGGATTATCCCGTGTACATTGTACAACCTGGTCTCGTGAATCAGTCTGTAATTCCAAACATGTATGCTTCGGGCGCTGCTACATAGGTGTATACGCTTGGGGCACTGTTGCGTAGGTGTACACCTCAGATGCATCGTTTATTAGAGGCTTTAACGACACGCGGATGAATACTCTTAGCTGCACTGAGGCCGTAGGCATTACATCTACATCTACATCTACGTGATTACTCTGCAATTCACATTTAAGTGCTTGGCAGAGGGTTCATCGAACCACAATCATACTATCTCTCTACCATTCCACTCCCGAACAGCGCGCGGGAAAAACGAACACCTAAACCTTTCTGTTCGAGCTCTGATTTCTCTTATTTTATTTTCATGATCGTTCCTACCTATGTAGGTTGGGCTCAACAAAATATTTTCGCATTCGGAAGAGAAAGTTGGTGACTGAAATTTCGTAAATAGATCTCGCCGGGACGGAAAACGTCTTTGCTTTAATGACTTCCATCCCAACTCGCGTATCATATCTGCCACACTCTCTCCCCTATTACGTGATAATACAAAACGAGCTGCCCTTTTTTGCACCCTTTCGATGTCCTCCGTCAATCCCACCTGGTAAGGATCCCACACCGCACAGCAATATTCTAACAGAGGACAGACGAGTGTAGTGTAAGCTGTCTCTTTAGTGGACTTGTTGCATCTTCTAAGTGTCCTGCCACTGAAACGCAACCTTTGGCTCGCCTTCCCCACAATATTATCTATGTGCTCTTTCCAACTGAGGTTGTTCGTAATTTTAACACCCAGGTACTTAGTTAAATTTACAGCCTTGAGAATTGCACTATTTATCGAGTAATCGAATTCCAACGGATTTCTTTTGGAACTCATGTGGATCACCTCACACCTTTCGTTATTTATTGTCAACTGCCACCTGCCACACCATACAGCAATCTTTTCTAAATCGCTTTGCAACTGATACTGCTCTTCGGATGACCTTATTAGACGGTAAAATACAGCATCATCTGCGAACAACCAAAGAGAACTGCTCAGATTGTCACCCAGGTCATTTATATAGATCAAGAACAGCAGAGGTCCCAGGACGCTGCCCTGGGGAACACCTGATATCACTTCAATTTTACTCGATGATTTGCCGTCTATTACTACGAACTGCGACCTTTCTGACAGGAAATCACGAATCCAGTCGCACAACTGAGATGATACCTCATAGGCCCGCAGCTTGATTAGAAGTCGCTTGTGAGGAACGGTGTCAAAAGCTTTCCGGAAATCTAGAAATTCGGAATCAACTTGAGATCCCCTGTCAATGGCGGCCATTACTTCGTGCGAATAAAGAGCTAGCTGCGTTGCACAAGAACGATGTTTTCTGAGTCCATGCTGATTACGTATCAATAGATCGTTCCCTTCGAGGTGATTTATAATGTTTGAATACAATATATGCTCCAAAACTCTTCTGCAAACCGACGTCAATGATATAGGTCTGTAGTTCGATGGATTACTCCTACTACTCTTCTTAAACACTGGTGCGACCTGCGCAATTTTCCAATCTGTAGGTACAGATCTATCGGTAAGCGAGCGGTTTTATATGATTGCTAAGCTCAAAAATGGCTCTGAGCACTATGGGACTTAACATCTATGGTTATCAGTCCCCTAGAACTTAGAACTACTGAAACCTAACTAACCTAAGGACATCACACAACACCCAGTCATCACGAGGCAGAGAAAATCCCTGACCCCGCCGGGAATCGAACCCGGGAACCCGGGCGCGGGAAGCGAGAACGCTACCGGACGTCCACGAGCTGCGGACGATTGCTAAGTAGGGAGCCATTGTATCAGCGTAATCTAAAAGGAACCTAATCGGTATACAATCTGGACCTGAAGACTTGCCCATATCAAGCGGTTTGAGTTGCTTCGCAATCTTTAAGGTATCCACTTCTAAGAAACTCATGCTAGCAGCTGTTCGTGTTTCAAATTCTGGAATATTCCATTCGTCTTCCCTGGTGAAGGAATTTCGGAAAACTGCGTTCAATAACTCCGCTTTAGCGGCACAGTCGTCGGTAACAGTACCATCGGCATTGCTCAGCGAAGGTATTGACTGCGTCTTGCCGCTTGTGTACTTTACATACGACCTGAATTTCTTCGGATTTTCTACCAAATTTCGAGACAATGTTTCGTTGTAGAACCTATTAAAGGCATCTCGCATTGAAGTACGTTCCAAATTTCGCGCGTCTGTAAATTTTAGCCAATCTTCGGGATTTCGCGTCCTTCTGAACTTCGCATGGTTTTTCCGTTGCCTCTGCAACAGCGTTCGGACCTGTTTTGTGTACCATGGGGGATCAGTTCCATCTCTCACCAATTTATGAGGTATGAATCTCACAATTGCTGGTGCTACTATATCTTTGAATTTGAGCCACATCTCGTGTACATTTGCATAGTCAATTCGGAAGGAATGGAGATTGTCTCTTAGGAAGGCTTCTAGTGACACTTTATCCGCTTTTTTAAATAAAATTATTTTGCGTTTGTTTCTGGTGGATTTGGAAGCGACGATCTCTGTTTGCGTACAGAACCAAGCGCCAACCTCCGATTTGCAGCAAGTGATTGAGATTCCGGAGTGAGCGACGCGCCCTCTGGCGTCACGTGCAGCCGGCGTAAACACTACCAGTCACTCAGAAAGTAAAAAGACTGCACAGAAACTTCTGGAAAACGTAGTAAATCAAATATAAATTTAGAAAGGGCAGCTAATGAAATTTTTACTGACATTAATGAGTGGTTCATAGCCAATTCACTGTCATTAAACTTCGAAAAGACCCACTATATGCAGTTCAGAACCTCCAAGAGATTTCCTTCTGGTGTGTGTATAAAATATGACGGCATGGAAATAGCAGATACGCCCTACCTATCAATTTTGCTCGTCTGGTCGCTTCCTTCCTCTCGCACCGTCCTTCCTATGTCACCCTCCACAACACCAACTCCCATATCTTTTATCCCGCAGCTGGTGTTCGCCAGGGTTCTGTCCTCTCCCCTCTCCTTTATCTCTTGTATGCAGCTGATATGCCCAAGCCACCCCCACCAGTCTACCTTCTCCAGTATGCTGATGACACCGCCTTCCTGGCTCTCTATCCTACCCTTCAACGGTCTCAACGTACCCTCCAAACCCACCTTAACCAGTTCACCACTTGGTGTAACCAGTGGTTCCTCCGTCTCAACCCCTCCAAAACCCAGGCAATCATCATAGGCCGCACCACTCGCTCCTTTCGCCTCCATGATTTCTACCTCACCCTTTATGGTCGTCCCATCCAGCTCACCCCCACCCTGAAATACCTTGGCCTCACCCTCGACCGACACCTCACCTGGACCCCTCATCTCCAGACCGTCCAGCAGAAAGCCCACTCCCGCCTCCACCTTCTGAAACTCCTGTCTGGCCGGACATGGGGATTGCATCCTTCTACCATCCTCCACACCTACAAATCCCTCATCCGTCCTGTCCTCTGCTATGCCAGCGTTGCCTGGATCTCCGCCCCCACCCTCTTTTACAAGGCCCTCCAAATCCTTGAACGCCATGCGCTCCGCCTTGCCTTCCGTATCCGCCTTCCTTCCCCCACACGGCTCCTGTATGACCTGATCCCCTTCCCCCACCTTCTCCTGTTCCTCCAACATCTCCACATCCTTTACATTGTCCGCAGGCTTGATCCCCCCCCACCCTCTGGTTTCCTCCTTCCTCTCCACCCCCCGCCCATTGCCGTGCCTCTATCGCTGTATCCCTCCCTCTGTTCACCTCCACACCCTCCATCTCCATCATCAGGGCAATTTCCAATGCCTCCCCCTCCCGGATGACGAACTTCGCCATGACATCTACCCTTCCTTCCAACTATGACCTGGCCTTGTTCCCCACCCCCCCTCCCCAGGGCCCCCTTTTTCCTCTTCCCTCCTTCTCTCAGAGCGGATTTTCCTCCTTTCCCCCCTCCCCTGAGACCCTGCACCCCATACTTGCCTCTTTCCTTCCCACATCCCTCCCTACCTGGCCCTCTTCAGCGCGCCCCCCGCTCATCTCCCCCATCTCTTCCCCTCCCTCCCTTCTTTCGGTCTCCCTCATCTCCTTGCGCCTGCCAGATCCTCTGTTTTGATCATCATCAGTTTGCCACATCAGTGTTGTGTTAGTGCTGTTTCTCCTGTGCGTCAAGAGGTGTGATTTTAATTGTGTACTGCCTTGAGGTTCGCCGTCAGTGTTTGTTATGTGCTACACCATCTGTCGATACCTTTTATGCTCCAGTCATACTGTGCCTTGTGTTCTTTTAATTGTCACAGTGTGTGGCTTTTTGTGTGTGCAACTTTCAAACAGTTTTTTATCTCCATTTTACAGTTACCCCGTTTTTTGTCTATTGCCTTCCATTATGTTCCCCCTTTTTTTATATTTATGTTCACCATATTCTCTCCTTTGTTATTTTTAAATGTCTTCTATTGTTTGTTCTATGTCTTTTGGCTGAAGAGCAGCGCATATGCTGCTGCCAGCCCGCCCCATGGGGAATTGAAATACAATAAAGAAAAAAAAATAGCAGAATTTGAGAGTTTACAATTCTTGGGATTACAACTTGATAATAAATTCAGTTGGGAGCAACATACTACCGAACTGCTAAAGCGCCTAAACAAGTCTGTGTTTGCAATGCGAATGATGTCAGACATAGGAGGTATAAATATACAAAACTGGCATATTTTGCTTATTTTCACTCCATTATTTCATATGGTATCATATTTTGGGGTAATTCCACAAACACAGAAAAAAATTTTGGAGTACAGAAGCGTATAATAAGAGTAATGAGTAGTGTAAATCCAAGAACATCATGTCGAAATCTATTCAAAGAATTGGGCATATTAACCACAGCTTCTCAGTATATTTATTCTTTAATGAAGTTTGTTGTAAATAATGCATCTCATTTTCCAAGGTACTGCTTAGTACACAGTATCAATACTAGGAATAAGAACAATATACATAAAGATTTAAAATCACTTACTCTAGCCCAGAAAGGAGTCCAGTATTCAGCAACGCATATTTTCAGTAAGTTTCCAGCAACCATTAAGAGTTTAGTTCCAGACAAGGCACAATTTAAACATAATTTAAAAGAATATTTGGTGACCAACTCCTTCTATAGCCCGCCCGGTTGGCAGTGCGGTCTAACGCACAGCTTTCCGGGCGGGAAGGAGCGCCTGGTCACCGGCACGAATCTGCCCGGCGGATTTGTGTCAAGGTCCGGTGAACCGGCCAGTCTGTGGATGGTTTTTAGGCGGTTTTCCATCTGCCTCGGCGAATGCGGGCTGGTTCCCCTTATTCCTCCTCAGTTACACTATGTCAGCGATTGCTGCACAAACAAGTTCTCCGCATACGCGTACATCACCATTACTATACCACGCAAACATAGAGGTTACACTCGTCTGGTGTGAGACGTTCCTTGGGGGGTCCACCGGGGGATGAACCGCACAATAACCCTGGGTTCGGTGTGGGGCGGAGGAGGGGTGGACTGCGGTAGTCATCGTGGGGTTGCGGACCACTGCGGCTGTGGCGGGGATGGAGCCACTCCGTCGTTTCTAGGGCCCCGGTTAACTTCCAATCCAATCCAACTCCTTCTATTCCATCCACGAGTTTCTCAACAAGTGCAGTATACCATTTTAATGAAAATTTATTATACTTTAATTTTTGACAATACTTGGTTGTAATGGCCAAGTAACTACCTATTGTGTGAATGATGGATGTACGGAAAGCAGATGTAAGTCTTAAGTCTGTAAATAGTGGAAGTTTAATTTTAAATCTTGTACATAATCTGACTGTTCTTAACTGAGGATCACTGAAATGAATAATTTACTCTAATTTTTGACAATACTTGGTTGTAATAGCCAAGTAACTACTGTGTGAATGTTGATTTAATGAAAGCAGATGTAAGTATAAAACCTGTAAATATTAGAAGTTTAAATTTAACTCATGTACATAATTGTACTGTTTATTGACTGAGGATCATTAAAATTAATGAAACTCAAGTTTTTCTAATTACATTTTTGTAATGTGTTTATCTGACATGATCCACACCCAGGAGGATTCCCTCTTATGGGTCTATGGAATGAATAATTAATCTAATCTAATCACGTAATAATAACTTCGTCTACTTTTCACTATGCCATTGTACGTTTAGAGGTCAGAGCTTCACCAATTGAGCTTTCTGTTGTTACGTAAAGATCTTCAGTGTAATGTCAGCAAGCCAGAAACGCGTAGCCATTGATTTTGTTGTGTTTAATGACACTAATGTCTTTTTTCAACAATATTTGTGTTGAAATTATGACAGTTGTTGGTTGTAATGCCATATACAAAAGAAACTAACAAAATTTACAGATACGCGTTACTGGCGTGTCGACATCATAATGAAAGGTCTTTGCACGAAACAGAAAGCACTAATGAATGATGCACATTAAAAATGCTATGCCTACAATAGACACATCTTACAAGATGTCAATTATTGAACTACACGGAAAAAGTAAACTAGTTACAAACTACGGCGTGCACACACTTTATTCAACGTGTAAACGTCGCTGCAGATATTTGGATTGCGGTTATGACACGTTCGGTATGCCTGCCGTCATTGGCGATGATGTGACGCAGACGAATTGCGAAATTCTGTATGACCTGTTGACGTGTCGGAACATCCATGCCGTCGATGACCTGTTGAAGGGCTCTTTTCAGCTCAGCAATGGTTTTGGGGTTATTGCTTTACATCTTGTCTTTAATATTGCACCACGAAAAGGACTCGCGTGTGTTCAGATCCGGAAAATATAGTGGCCAGTCGAGGCCCATGCCAGTGGCCTCTGGGTACCCCAGACCCAGAAGGTGGTCCTCGAAGTGCTCCTCCAGGACATCAAACACTTCCTGCTTTGAGGAAGTCAAGCTCTGTCTTTCTTGAACAACATCTTGTCGAAATCATGGTCACTTTGGATAATGGGGATGAAATCATCATCCAAAACCTTCACGTACCGTTCGTTAGTCACCGTGCCATCAAGGAATATCGCACCATTTATTCTGTGACTGGACATTACACACCACACAGGTATCCGTTGAGGGTCAGGAGACTACTCTATCAAGAAATGCGGATTCTCTGTCCCCGAATGCGCCAATTTTTCTTATTGATGAACCAATCCAAATGAAAGTAGGCTTCGTCGCTAAACCAAACCATACAGCTAACTAATTCCCATCATACCTCGTGGTCAACAGTGCAGTTTGAACATCCTAACGCAAATCGTTCAGAAGTTACGACGATTTTCTTTCATATGGTCCAATAACTGTCACCCTGTGTTATTAATTTTTTCATTTATATCTTGTCTCGGCTTGCCATAGATAGCCGTAAAGTTTGGGAAACAGCAACATCTATTTCGGGAAATATAGAATGTTTCAACCAACGTTTAACTTTAACAATGACTCATTTTTACCTCCGGTGAATCTTCAGGTCATAATCGCCTGTAATAAGACATTGTTGTTTCAGCGACTTTTGCTTGTGTTTTGTTTACATTCACAACAATATGGGATTATGGATCCGCCTTGATGCAAGAAACTTTCATTATTTATTTATTACCAAACTAGTTTCAGCGACAAACATCACTGTTATCAATGGGTTCTTTGATTCTAAAACATATAGTAATAACATGGTTAGTCCGCAGCTCGTGGTCGTACGGTAGTGTTCTCGCTTCCCGCGGCCGGGTTCCTGGGTTCGATTCCCGGCGGGGTCAGGGATTTTCTCTGCCTCGTGATGACTGGGAGTTGGGTGATGTCCTTAGGTTAGTTAGGTTTAAGTAGTTCTAAGTTCTAGGGGACTGATGACCATAGATGTTAAGTCCCATAGAGCTCAGATCCATTTGAACCAATTACATGGTTATAATGTATTGTAAAACATTAGTACATGTGTACTGTTCGGTTCCAAATATTGTTTTGTGTGAATAATTTCATAATACCTTATTTACTATAAGTGAAAGCATGGTTTTAGTTTTATTGCCGCTATTTTCGGCATCTTATCCGCGTTTCTTTGTTGCCTTTTTTCGGCACGTAGCATGTCATCTGCAGCTGTATGAGTGGCTGTTCGCAAACACACAGCCGCGCGAAGTGGCCGCGTGGTTTGAGACGCCATGTCACGGATTGCGCGACCCCTCCCGCCGAAGGTATGAGCCCTTTTTCGGGCGTGCGTGCGTGTGCTTGTGTGAGTGTGGGGGGGGGGGAAGGGGGGGTTGTTCTTGGCATACGTTAGTTTAAGTAGTGTGTAAGTTTAGGGACCGATGACCTCAACAGTTTGGTCCCTTAGGTATTCACACACATTTCAAACGAACACACGAAAGTGAACTTACGCATGTCAGCGCTATACAATTGGAATTGCGGTAGTGTTGTGGTACATATCAAAACTGTATCCAAGCTCTACCGGGACTTATTGGTCAGTTCGGAATCGGTTGGTACTAATGTATTAATTGCTCCATCTACATCATTAATTTTTTGGCTGGTGAATCTACACTCCTGGAAATTGAAATAAGAGCACCGTGAATTCATTGTCCCAGGAAGGGGAAACTTTATTGACACATTCCTGGGGTCAGATACATCACATGATCACACTGATAGAACCACAGGCACATAGACACAGGCAACAGAGCATGCACAATGTCGGCACTAGTACAGTGTATATCCACCTTTCGCAGCAATGCAGGCTGCTATTCTCCCATGGAGACAATCGTAGAGATGCTGGATGTAGTCCTGTGGAACGGCTTGCCATGCCATTTCCACCTGGCGCCTCAGTTGGACCAGCGTTCGTGCTGGACGTGCAGACCGCGTGAGACGACGCTTCATCCAGTCCCAAACATGCTCAATGGGGGACAGATCCGGAGATCTTGCGGGCCAGGGTAGTTGACTTACACCTTCTAGAGCACGTTGGGTGGCACGGGATACATGCGGACGTGCATTGTCCTGTTGGAACAGCAAGTTCCCTTGCCGGTCTAGGAATGGTAGAACGATGGGTTCGATGACGGTTTGGATGTACCGTGCACTATTCAGTGTCCCCTCGACGATCACCAGTGGTGTACGGCCAGTGTAGGAGATCGCTCCCCACACCATGATGCCGGGTGTTGGCCCTGTGTGCCTCGGTCGTATGCAGTCCTGATTGTGGCGCTTACCTGCACGGCGCCAAACACGCATACGACCATCATTGGCACCAAGGCAGAAGCGACTCTCATCGCTGAAGACGACACGTCTCCATTCGTCCCTCCATTCACGCCTGTCGCGACACCACTGGAGGCGGGCTGCACGATGTTGGGGCGTGAGCGGAAGACGGCCTAACGGTGTGCGGGACCGTAGCCCAGCTTCATGGAGACGGTTGCGAATGGTCCTCGCCGATACCCCAGGAGCAACAGTGTCCCTAATTTGCTGGGAAGTGGCGGTGAGGTCCCCTACGGCACTGCGTAGGATCCTACGGTCTTGGCGTGCATCCGTGCGTCGCTGCGGTCCGGTCCCAGGTCGACGGGCACGTGCACCTTCCGCCGACCACTGGCGACAACATCGATGTACTGTGGAGACCTCACGCTCCACGTGTTGAGCAATTCGGCGGTACGTCCACCCGGCCTCCCGCATGCCCACTATACGCCGTCGCTCAAAGTCCGTCAACTGCACATACGGTTCACGTCCACGCTGTCGCGGCATGCTACCAGTGTTAAAGACTGCGATGGAGCTCCGTATGCCACGGCAAACTGGCTGACACTGACGGCGGCGGTGCACAAATGCTGCGCAGCTAGCGCCATTCGACGGCCAACACCGCGGTTCCTGGTGTGTCCGCTGTGCCGTGCGTGTGATCATTGCTTGTACAGCCCTCTCGCAGTGTCCGGAGCAAGTATGGTGGGTCTGACACACCGGTGTCAATGTGTTCTTTTTTCCATTTCCAGGAGTGTATTAGTGATAGCTATACGACAAAATTATCAAATTTTACTTAATGATCGATTGAGGCAAAGAAGTATAAATCAAGAACATTTGTTAATAGGTTGTCGACATTTATTAGACAAATGATATACTCCATTTCGCATAAATGTTGTCCCTTCCCTGTTCGTCCGCGTTGTAGAATTTCAGTGCGATTGCGAAGTGACGCTTTGATATTTAAATTTATCTCCTTCAGAGACAGTACCTTCCATTCTTGAAAAATCATATATCCACTTCTGAGGTGGATTCCACATTACCCTTCTCTCCCAACAATCCAAATTTTGGGGACTTGACTGCTCCGTGGAATCTAAGGAGACGTGACAAGTAAAAACGTGTGGCGTTCAGATGAACTGCATGGCGCTAACGACACGTTTACTAACAGGAAACATTTTCGAAGTGAGAATTTTTTTGTTTATTTTTTTAAAAACACTCTTCTCCATAACAAAATACAGACTTGGATTTTATTTCTACATAAAAATCGTCGTTACGTCATCTGTGGCAACACGCCACCATATTTGCATCGCCCATGAAAGAATGATGCTCTCTATGAAGATAGCAAAACGGTATCAGTCTGTTTCATAACTTCGTATTCGTGTGCCTCTTTCCAACAAGAAAACCCGTTACGTGCAAAATCGGACGGAAATCATGAGTTGACCTTGGGGATGTGAATGTTTCCTAACCAAAGTTTGCAACGAATCCATGCATTGCAGCCGACTTAGGGGGAAGGATAACGTATCGGATGATCACAGCATAACGTCTACACACTGATCAGCCAGAATATTATGACCACCTACCTAATAGCCGGTATGTCCACCTCTGGCACGGATAACAGCGGCGACGCGTTGTGGCTTGGGAGCAATGAGGCCTTGATAGGTTGCTGAAGGGTGTTGGCACCACATCTGCCCACACAAGTCACCTAATTGCCGTAAATTCCGGGAAGGGGGGCGATGACCTACGACGCCACATTCGATAACATCCCAGATGTATTCGATCGGGTTCAGATCTGACGAGTTGGGAAACCAGCACATCGATTGGAACTCCTCGTTGTGTTACTCGAACCACTCCATCACACTCCTGGCCTTATGACCTGGAGCGTTATCTTGTTGAAAAATGCCACTGCCGTCGGGAAACATGATCGTCATGAATTGGCGTGCCTGATTTGCAAACAGTGTACGATACTCCTTGGCTGTAATAGTGCCTTGCACGAGCTCCATCGGACCCGTAGATACACGCTCACCAGAGCGTAACGGAACCGCCGCCAGCTTGTCTCCGTCCCACAGTGCAGGCGTCAAGGAGCTGTTGCCCTGGAAGACGACATATTCGCGCCCTCCCATCGGCATGATGAAGAACGTATAGGGGTTGATCAGACCATGCTTCGCTCTGCCACTGCACCAACGTCCAGTGCTGATGGTCAACGTGCCCATTTCAGTCGTAGTTGCCGATGTCACGGTATTAACATTGGCACGTGAGTGGGTCGTCACCCGTGTAGGCCCATCGTTAGGAGTGTTGGGTGCGCTGCGTGTTCAGACAAACTTGTATTCTGGCCAGCACTAAAGTCTGATGTCACTTCCGCCACAGTTTGCCATCTGGCCTGTTTTACTGGTCTACCCGATCTACGACAGCAGACATGAAGGATGGACGCCCAACCCCACGATGTCTGCACGTGGTTTTACCTTCGTTTCGCCACTTGTTGAAGACACTCACCACAGCACTCCTCGAACACCCGACAAGTTGTGCAGTTTCTGAAATGCTCATGTGGAGCCTCCGTATCATCAGAATCTGCCCTCTGTCAAACTCAGTCAGTTCGCGCGTCTTCCCCGTTCTACACGCGGACAACACTCTCACTGATACTACATGCACCGTGCGAGTGTCTATCATCGTCGCCTACGATACATTCGCATCGTGCAAAGTCTCACAGACAGCCGAGTCCGATATCAACGCACTTCTAGCCATGTTTACATTCGGTGTTTATCGACTTTTATTATGTCTCGTCAAACCAGTCTATTGTCACCAGCACCTTTTTCAAAGTAATAGATCCACCATCTAGTTCGAAGCCTTGTCCTAGAAACTACATGCACATGCACTAAGCCTCAACAAACTGCGACATTTACTTTCTATAAAAAAAAAAAAAAAAGACAGAGAGAGAGAGAGACGGAGGCTTGTTTCTGACCGTCGTTAGACAGCCTAGCATCCCGAGCGGCACAGTTTGTACTTCGTCTCGGGTTATCCGATGCGTTAAAATCCCCTGGGAAAATTATGTTAATCAGTATAGAAATTGTAATTGGGCCTATACATTAGTGCCTGACTTTATGAAAAATGTACCGCCGACCAGCACCGCTAATCAGACAGCTTTCCAAGGAGAAAATTACTGCTTTACGCAGCGTTTTAACCCTCCAACTGCTAGCGAAGTATACAACCAGAGTCAGGAGGAAAAGTACATTCTTTGAGGGGTAATAGTATTAGTGACTCTGAACGAAACAATTCATGTGGACATTTGCACTATTGCGAATGTTTCCGAAATATAACACGTTTTATTTACACTGTTATTTATTTTCTGTATCATTCAAACTCTGGCATTGTTTACAACGTATCACGGTAATGTAGAGGAAGTTAAGGACGAAAAGTTTGATACAGATCATTGTGGTCTACCAAGTCGAGGAACAACCTTAAACTGGCCTACAAGGACGGCGCAAGTTTCAGCACATACCCGTCCCGAGAGACTTTCCATACTCTCCGCTCTCTTTTCGCACTATTAGTCCTTCAGGAAAAATTAACGGGACCGTTTTCCGAGGAAATTTTAGATCAATTTTGTACTGCGACACATTTTCGCCAGGCTATTCAACAAAAACGTTCAAAAGTGATAAATTAAGTGTGTTTTACATAGGAAACCGTTCTGAATAGGGCGTATGTCAATACGAAGTTTTTTTTTCTTCAGAGTGACTAATAGTATCACCCCATTAAAGAACATATTTCATTTGTGTATTACAAAGTATGAAGGAAACATGTTGTGCATGTCACTGTATGGAGAAAGATTCAAAGTTTTATTGTCGCACAGGCACTAAACCATACACTCAACATGAGCTCGAGAAATAACGATACGATGGTCCGTTCCATTTCACACACGGATCAACAGATACCTGTTTAATGAGTAGGCACCTTCGACAATTCGATTTCTCAACTGCCACAGATGGGACAAAGACTCTGTCTTTTACCAACTGCCATAGAAAGACAATCGCAAATTGTGTGGAATGCACGTTGCACTTGAACAATAGATTGCAAATTCGAACTTACGGAATAATTTCTCTTGTGGTCTAGCCGCCCGCCGGCCGTTGTGGCCAAAAGGTTCTAGGTACTTCAGTCTGGAACCGCGCGACCGCTACGGTCGCAGGTTCGAGTCCTGCCTCGGGCATGGATGTGTGGTGATGTCCTAAGGTTAGTTAGGTTTAATTAGTTCTAAGTTCTAGAGGACTGATGACCTCAGATGTTAAGTCCGATAGTGCTCAGAGCCGTTTGAACCATTTTTTTCTAGCCACCACGTTGCTACAAATCAACAACAGCGCAGCTGTGTCAGAACCTTGAACCTCCCTCTGTCCAGTGATATGTGCAATGTGTCGCTACTTTTTTCACTTTGTCTGAAATAACCAACTGAAATCTGTTCTTTTTGAGTCACCCGGTATATGCGGCAGTAGCTGAGCGTCCCACTAGTGCTAACGTCGGATATATAAGTTTCGTGGTGTTCTTAGTAAAAACAAGCAATGAAACACGTGCTGTATGTGAATTCTTGGTACACAGATCCATCTCTCTTGTACTATTTGCATGAAAAAAGATTCTGTAGATACGTTTGACATGAACAGAAAAGCTACACCAAAACCTGAAACCATGTTGCAAAACGGTGAAATCGGATTTAGATCCACAGACACTATGACGGCTTTGGAGTGGCATGACAAGCGACATGTCACTCAGTTTCAATGGAATCAGATGTGAAAATGGATCACCAAATTAAGACCAAAAATTTAAACTAAAATGTGTTATGTCTGAAGTGGAAAATGCGACATGATACTTATCTCAATGGAATACACTCGCAGAACACTGCAAAGACCCCGAAAACTCATTTTATTCCTTAGACATGTGCTTGCCAAATTACCACGTTATTTAAAAAGGTTCATATCGGAAAACATACATCAGTCACCATGTTTCAACTCAGTCATGTTCGCGATATTTTGGAGACGTATCACAAAAGAAGGAAAGCATTACGAGGTGTCTATCAGAAGAGGAAAATCGATTGCGGCTTCGAGAAAGACACTTTCAAAGCATCGTTGAATCGACAGTGAAAAGGCATTGTCCTCTAACGAGATAAATCATATGCAGCAAGAACAAAAAAGGAAATCAATCGTGTTACTGCTGAAAACAACGTGAAGTTGCCAGAAAATCTCATTCTGGAAACATCCCCCAGGCTGTGGCTAAGCCATGTCTCCGCAATATCCATTCTTTCAGGAGCGCTAGTTCTGCAAGGTTCGCAGGAGAGCTTCTGTAAAGTTTGGAAGGTAGGAGACGAGATACTGGCAGAAGTAAAGCTGTGAGGACCGGGCGTGAGTCGTGCTTCGGTAGCTCAGATGGTAGAGCACTTGCCCGCGAAAGGCAAAGGTCCCGAATTCGAGTCTCGGTCGGGCACACAGTTTTAATCTGCCAGGAAGTTTCAACGTGAAGTTGGACTGTGTGTTGGGCCTTGTTTCGAAATATATCGTAAAAAAAAAAAAAAAAAAAAAAAATTCAGAGATGTGCTTCTTTGTACTGTATCTAGTTGTAAGACTTCAGTAATAAAGGATATTAAAATTACATTTTATGTTAAGAACTTATTGGCGAGAATAGACACAGAAGAGCCTGCGATTGTAATGACTCAGCGCAGCAGGCGATGCGTTACTCAGCGCCATATCGTGCCCAGCACGGCAGACACTGCCCTGTGGAAGTCCCGACCGCACAGGGATAAGCGCACTGTTATGGACGACTCAGAAGTGAAAGGCTTACTAACTGTACAGTATGCAGACTGACTGAAAAATACGAGGGGCATTCAATAAATAGTGCCAACATATTTTTTCTGAAATTAGATTGGTATTATTCAGGATTCCAATACGCCGTGTTACTCCCCATTCTTTTGGCTACAAAATCCTATTTTTCAACATAATCTCCTTAAACGCCCGCTAAACCCGATGGGTAGAACAAGAGATTAGGATTGTGGAAGTCCAAATAAGGTGTCGGTCAGGTTCACTCAAAATTGTAATTTATTGTAATTTAATAACACCTTTAAACCAAAGCGGCACATAGCCGAACCTTTAGAACTACGAGTTTCAAAAAGCCAATTATTTCACGAACAAGAAATCTTAAAGCAACAAGATAAATATCAAGTGGTAAAAACATGCAGTTAAATTTACAAATAAAATAATTACCATATACATACACAACGAGGCTGAGAGCCTCAAGGCAAGGGTGAGTAGACAGACATAAACAAGATACAATACAAACGGCTGAAGGCCCACAATAAAATTTTCAAGATTTTAAATTAAATTACAACAACCTTTCAAAGGCAGAAGGCCGCAATGTCTTTTTCTTTTTTTCTTTTTTTTAGAATAAGGATTTAAGTGGCTGAAGGCCCACAACTGATTTACCAAAATTCAAAATACGTAAAGTCCAGTGAAAGCAAGAATTTTTTAAATCGTTGGCTATGAAAGATTATAAACAGACAACTAAAGACCGGCGAGAAAGACAATAAAGAAAACGGCCATCAGAAGCCGCCAGGGAGGTCGGTCTGCCCTCGTTCACTTAGGTGATTCAGGTGGTGAGCCCAACTACACTTGATCCATCGGAACCAAACCAGGTGACAGCCACGAACCGACCGACAAAACGACTTGCTTGCCACCAATCGGTACGTGAGAACTCAAACACAAAAGGTTACGAACGTGATTACCCACAATGAAATGTGCATTAGCTGTCAAAACTACACACCATGTTGGACAGCGAAATTACGTTAGTGGCCAGGGTAGGTAACCGGAACACTAATGGCCACAAAGCACAAAATTCCGCTGGTGCACTTGAATTGTAGTCAACCAATATAATTAATTGCACCGCATGGCAGCTACATTTCAACAATAGAAACGCTCGGCATTGCTCACAGGAAAACCTCCCCAACAGCAAACCACCGAAACGAACCACCACAACATGAATGGGCGCGGCTTGGCTAGATGAAACCACTACTCAACTTCGACGTCCTGGGTCGGTGAACCACGTAGCTCGTTGCTATCGGACAGCTCCACACACGCTCCGACACCGCCCAGGGGCCACCAGCGGACCCAGCCGACTGCACCGCGCGGATATAGCTTCCCTGGTCCGCAGCAACCGACCGACTCCACTCAGAATGGCGACAACATCTAAAATAACGCCAACTGCACACACAACCTGACAAACACTTGCACGAAGACCTGAACGCTACCCAACAGTAACTAAACACGCACGAAGACAAATCGGAAGTCGATGCACACACTCACAGCAGACTCATGAACGATCGGCGAGCCAAAACGCGTCGTCTGGTTGGACGACCGACCGACGATCCACCAAGACCGTGGTCCGGCTCAAGTGATGCGTGGCGGCAATGGTCGGCCGAGCCATGTCGACGCAAACCTCACTGCTGCTCCAACCCGACTGCACTAGTGCCGCGTTACAACTCCCTGACGGGAAGGTCCGGGCTGCGCTGCAGACGCGTTCCAAGTGACTGGCAGCCCGAACTCGCGTCCCGAACTCGCAACCCGAACTGCTTACGACAGACAACGACTGGGAAGTAATAGCAGTCAATACTACGAGAGGTGATATATCGATATGCACTGCTAGCGCCGGTCACGGTCAGGCAAAGCAGCAACTCAGTGACAGTAGTAATTTAAATTAACGTAGTGAGGTGGAAGTACGTTAAGAACAGGGTGTAAAATACATGATGGCGGGAACACGAGCCACGCACAGCTCAACTCCATTCAGTGCAGTAGCCTTATGCCCCCTTACTGGGAGGGCCTGTATGACTGCATGGTGCCACTCTACTGGTCGACGTCGGATCCAACGTATTGCAGCATCAATAACCTCCCCATCGACCACGTACTGCTTACCGCGGATTGCATCGTTCACTGAGCCAGCCAGATAGAAGTCGGAAGATGCGAGATCTGGGCTGCAGGGTGGATGAGGAAGAACGCTTCAATCCAATTTTGTGATGTCCTCTTGGGTACTTAGACCAGTATGAGGCCGAATGTTTGACTGTGATCCGCCAATCATCTCGTATGAGACTGTCCGCACGTTCCAAAATTCCAGGAGTGACACCAGTTACGCACCTCCTTTACAGACGCCATTTTGAAGGCTGCGTACAGCGCCGCCGCGTATCGGAAGTTCATAGGGGCTGAAGCTGGAATATTCCACGATGTCGCTCAACAAATTCTGCATTTTTTGAATCGAAAATGACCGAGAAAAGAAATGTGTTGCTTTACTTATTGAGAGCCCCTCGTACGAGCATACTTTCATGTCAACTCAACGTGTAAAATAAATCACTGATTATTGAATTACAGCCGGCCGAAGTGGCCGTGCGGTTAAAGGCGCTGCAGTCTGGAACCGCAAGGCCGCTACGGTCGCAGGTTCGAATCCTGCCTCGGGCATGGATGTTTGTGATGTCCTTAGGTTAGTTAGGTTTAACTAGTTCTAAGTTCTAGGGGACTAATGACCTCAGCAGTTGAGTCCCATAGTGCTCAGAGCCATTTGAACCATTTATTGAATTACAAACATTGTATAAGCTTCCAATAATACACTACTGTCAATTAAAATTGCTACACCAAGAAGAAACGCAGATGATAAACGGGTATTCATTGGACACATATATTACACTAGAATTGACATGTGATTACATTTTCACGCAATTTGGGTGCATAGATCCTGAGAAATCAGTACCCAGAACAACCACCTCTGGCCGTAATAACGGCCTTGATACGCCTGGGCATTGAGTCAGAGGTTGGATGGCGTTTACAGCTGCCCATGCAGCTTCAACACGATACCACAGTTCATCAAGACTAGTGACTGGCGTATTGTGACGAGCCACTTGCTCCACCACCATTGACCAGACGTTTTCAATTGGTGATAGATCTGGAGAATGTGCTGGCCAGGGCAGCAGTCGAACATTTTCTGTATCCAGAAAGGCCGGTACAGATCCTGCAACATGCGGTCGTGCATGATCCTGCTGAAATGTAGGGTTTCGCAGGGATCGAATGAAGGGTAAAGCCACGGATCGTAACACATCTGAAATGTAACGTCCACTGTTCAGAGTGCCGTCAATGCGAACAACTGGTGACCGAGACGTGTAACCAATGGCACCCGATACCATCACGCCGGGTGATACGCCAGTATGGCGATGACGAATACACGCTTCCAATGTGCGTTCACCGCGTCGTCGCCAAACACGGATGCGACATCGTGATGCTGTAAACAGGACCTAGATTCATCCGAAAAAATGACGTTTTGCAATTCGTGCACCCAGGTTCGTCGTTGAGTACACCATCGCAGGCGCTCCTGTCTGTGATGCAGCGTCAAGGGTAACCGCAGCTATGGTCTGCTGCTGCAAACGTCGTCGAACTGTTCGTGCAGATGGTTTTTGTCTTGCAAACGTCCCTATCTGTTGACTCAGAGATCGAGTCGTCGCTGCACGATCTATTAAAGCCATGCGGATAAGATGCCTGTCATCTCGACTGCTAGTGATAAGGTCCCGGTTGGATCCAGCATGGCGTTCCGTATTACCCTCCTGAACCCACCGATTCCATATTCTGTTAACAGTCATTGGATCTCGACCAACGCGATCAGCAGTGTCGCGATACGATAATCCGCAATCGCGATAGGCTAGAATCCGACCTTTATCAAAGTCGGAAACGGGATAGTACGCATTTCTCCTCTTTACACGAGGCATCACAACAACGTTTCACCAAGCAACGCCGGTCAACTGATGCTTGTGTATTAGAAATCGGTTGGAAACTTTCTTCATGTCAGCACGTTGTGTGAATGCTCTGAAAAGCTAATGATCTGCATATCACAGCGTCTTCTTCTTGTCGGTTACATTTCGCGTCTGTAGCACGTCATCTTGGTGGTGTAGCCATTTTAACGGCCAGTAGTGTACTATAGGCACTGCATCAAGTTTGAGTAAGTAATTATAAAAGCAATAGCCCTTGCCTGGCGCAACCGTGAACACGACAGTCCAGGATGGATGCAATACAACGAGTGACGATATTACATTTAGATATTTATCTCAGTTCTTGTGTAAACAATTGCTATTCACCATTGTCGTAGCTGTTGTTCTTAGGCCATTATTCCCCGTCGTCACCACATCCATATCAGTCTTTCGAGTACTTCATTCCCTGGACTGCGATGCTAGATGTCTGATCGAACGTTCTTCCCCAGATGTAACATGACTAATAAAAGAAGTTTTTCTCACCGGTCGCCCTTCTCCTGTCACTCAGTAATCGTTTAATACTCATTATATCCCCTCTGGTATACTCAATTAATAGTTTAAGGACAAATAAAAAATATATCTACAGGCCGGTTACAACACCTCAACCAAAGTCGTAAATGTCGGCCTAGAACATCATGCTTATGCACTGTGAACGCACTTGAAAATTCCTATAAGCCATCTTACCTAAAGAACAACTCTGTCGGTATGGAACACTAATGAATGGCACATCATCCCCAGAGAATGACAGTCGACTACACGATTTCGGAAGATCCATCGAAGGCTGTAAGGGTTAAAAGGTGAGGCCTCTCAAGTAAACAGCCCTGTGGTGAAAATGATTGGCTTTTGTCGTAAGTGCAGAAATTACCATTGATCATACTGCCAGCTACCTCCAAGGTAGATCACATAACTGCCCTATCCCTCAGCCCTTAGGCTGCACTGAAGCCGATGTATAACACCTCTGGAAGACAAATCACACAGGGGACTCCTGTTTGAATCTAGTACTTCATATACTAAACTCTGAGCTGGGCCCGGTCTCATCGCAGCTAAATAGTTCGCCTTCGTTCGACACTACTTGTCTCCATACAAATGAAGCGCTTATCGGCTAAAAATTACTTCGTTTGTTTCTGGCGGACTGCACGACAAGTACATTATGATGGCATCGTCTTGAATGATAAAACTGATCCCATTAACTGAAATTTACTAGATGTAACCAAATGAGCACATTTGGAGCGAAAAATCCATGAAAAATTTTCGTGACTTCCCCCGCAATCACTCTAACGAAGTACATTACATAAAATCATTCGTCATGTGGCAGCATTCCAAAATCCCTGTCCTCTAAGTACCGGTTCACTAATTGTCAACAAAAGTCAAAGTGTAAAGACGATTTCATCACAAGTATCACTTAATGTTTCCAAGAAGAAACATTACCCAAGACTGATTTACACCATAATTTCTCTACCACGCAAACTTTTGAGGTACACTCGTCTGGTATGAGACGCTCCCAGAGGGTTGGGGTGTCCACTGGGGGCCGAACCTCGCACTAACCATATTGGTTCGGTGTGGGGCGGCGGTGGGGTGAGTGGACTGCTGTAGCCTGTTGTAGGGTTGTGAACCACTGAGGACTACGACGAGACGATGCCTCTCCGTCGTTTCTAGATCCCCAGTTCAATATACAATACGCAATACGCACAATACTGACTTCCTAGCATTCTAAATTTCGATATTAGAATTTCGACAACCTTCAAACCATCTTCGGCTGTTTTCGAGTAGGTGACACACTTGCAGTCTTTTTGCAAAAATGGTACTTTTTAGTTAATTAAAAAGAATACCAATACCTTTGGCCCACCTCTGTAGCCGCTACTTATGTTGATTAATGTTTAGCAAACATTTCGTTCTGACGTTAAAATTGCATGTGTATCTGCAGCTGCTGCCCTCACGAGCACCACCGCCTCCATTCCCCCTGCTACAAAAACCTCTGTTGCTACACATGTAGCCTGCGAGTTGCTATTTGTGGGAGCGGCCTGTTCGCGTGCCACCCCACTCAATTTAACCTATGAGTGCCCAGTTTTACTTTAAAGGTGCACATGACCGGATTCCGCTTCTAGTGATTTTTTGAACAACAATGAGCTCCCATAACCTTGTTTTATTCAAGGGTTGTTGCACATCTGTTTTTTCAGTCTTGTGTTAGTTTGTCCACTTCTGGGAACAAATGGCAACTGGATTTAAACATTTTTTTATTCAGCCATTAACTCATTACGCAGTGGATTCAGAGTAAGTATACCAGTTAAAATATTTTATCCTATTGGTTAATTTGTTGTTTTTGTTCTGCTTTGTAATTTCCATTTATATTATATTTATTACGTTCAGTATAAAAACGTGTAACAATTTCTTACACGTGTATGTTTTGCTCTCAATAACATTCAGAGTTACATATATGGTATGGCGTATCACCAGTAAAAATTGCTTTTTCACTTTAGATGCTGCTTCTTCAACGTAAAAACCACGGCACAAGTATCCGGACGCTAATGGCTTAATATTAACGCAAAAATATCTGATGCGTTTTGCTGAGAACCGTTACAGTATCCATTCTCCCAACTTTGTAACACCTTTATTTCACTGTGCGGGAGGTGAAAGAAAAGATGGACGCAAAACAGGAACCAAGTGGCGTGGGTATTTTCTGCACATGGCCACCAGTTTGAGTGTGTCCACACGAATTCGCGATTAAAGATGAGCAAGAAGTCAAGCGAACTTTTCCACCCGTTAAAGATGTGACTTCAGAGAAACCTGTAACAGTCACCGTCGCAAACATAATTTTATTGATTGGTTCAAATGGTTCAAATGGCACTGAGCACTATGGGACTTAACTTCTGAGGTCATCAGTCCCCTAGAACTTAGAACTACTTAAACCTAACTAACCTAAGGACATCACACACATCCATGCCCGAGGCAGGATTCGAACCTTCGACCGTAGCGGTCGCGTGGCTCCAGATTGTAGCGCCTAGAACCGCTCGGCCACTAATTTTATTGATTACTAGGTTATCTTATTTAAAAGCCATCTTCAGATCTGCAGTATAGAAAATTGCATATAAGAAATACACAAGTATAAAGTTCCATCACATGATACATGCAACAACAAAATACATTGATTAGTGTAGAACTGCGGAACGGCGGGACATATCTTCATAACTTGTGTGTGTATACAACCCAATGAAAGAATGATGTAGATTATTCTTAAAAAAATAGTTAAATCGAGAAAATAATATTATAGTGCAAGAACACAAGGAAGTACAAACTGAGCCTACAAATTTTACCCGAAATAAAATGTTACCATACGTAATATGACACTGAGATCAAGCTTGGCACACTGTCCACGTATGCAAACTGTTCGATTCTGTCAGAGAGCATCAGAAGTTCTGTATTAGTTTTGCGTCCGGCAAAATTCCAATAACATCTGGAAGAATCCCTTGCAACATAAAACAAGCAATAACGCAGACTGGAATCCCTTTGACATAGAAATTGTAATCAATACTCTTTTACACAACGTTCGTACCGCATAGACAGAGAAAATGCTACTTCATGTTCAAACCATGTTGTTCATTTAAAGTGCGATTTGCGTAATGGGTGTACATGACGTTATTATTCAAATAAGTTTTGTGCATCTGTCTCTTATTAAAGGAAAGTAGTGCCCGCAATGAGACCTAAATGGCAGATCCTAAAGATCTCGCGGCAATAGCTTAATAATTATAAGCGGATCGGGAGCAGAACCCAGAACCTTTGCCATTCGCGAGCAAATGCTCTACTGAGTGACTTACCTAATTACAACTCACGGTTAACCCCCCTCCACAGCTCTATTTACGTCAGCAACTCTCACGCACTTTCCAGAAGAAGAGGGCTGTGAGGACGGGTCATTGCCATGCGTGGATAGCTCACTGGGCAGGGCATTCGCACAGAAAAGGCAAATATTTTGTGCTAGAGTCCCAGTCCACCATACTGTTTTAATCTACCAGAACGTTTCAAATCAGCGCATTTACGATGGTGCAGTGAATGATCTTTTTTGCAAATATATAATAAGTAAAGTTCCAGAGATACTGTGCCGGCCGAAGTGGCCGTGCGGTTCTAGTCGCTGCAGTCTGGAACCGCGAGACCGCTACGGTCGCAGGTTCGAATCCTGCCTCGGGCATGGATGTGTGTGATGTCCTTAGGTTAGTTAGGTTTAATTAGTTCTGAGTTCTAGGGGACTAATGACCTCAGCAGTTGAGTCCCATAGTGCTCGGAGCCATTTGAACCAAAGATACTCTATGAGAATCGTTACGGGCAGATACCCCGACAGCTGGAACACCGAAACGAATCATAAAATAACAGCAGTTTTCCCAGGATCTATTGGTGCGATTATAAATTATGACTTTCCTTCCAACTGGAGATAAGACGTTAATACTCACTGGACATGCACATTCGTACGTTCTGCAGAAATGATGACAATTTCAGTCATCTCGGTTCAGCATGTGTCCTGTTGGCTATGAGGCAAGAGTGTCCCCCATGGATGCTCATAACTTGTTCCATGAGTGATAGCATTGACGTGTATAAGGCTAGGCACAAACTGAGACGCGTATAGCGCGTGTGGCGCGACGCAGCGCAGCACGCATTTTTGTAACTTCATACGAAATGAGATCGCGCAAATTGCGACGCGACGCGACTGGAACGCGACACGTGCCTGCGCCGGGTCGCGCGTCGTTGTGGTTGCGGCACAGTTTCTCGCACCGCGCGAGTACTGCGGGAGGGGTGAGGCGGGGAGAGGGAAGGCAGTCCTGCCGTATGCTCACTTCGGCATGGCGCATATGGGCAGTGAAAGTATTGTCCATCCGAAAAATACGGCCTTATTGTATACTGAATTTTATTATCACTGAGTAATGTTCCGTTCAAGCGCTCCATCTCTTTTCGTTAGTACAAAATAGTTTTGAGTTACATATATCTGTTCTGTACAGTTCTTTTGTTTTGTTTATTCTTTTGTCAAGAACAATGCACAGTTCAATAACTGGTGAGCCATTAGCCACTGGGATTATATCTTCTGCCTCAACAGTGTTTTGCCGGCCGGAGTGGCCGAGAGGTTCTAGGCGTTACAGTCTGGAACCGCGCCACCGCTACGGTCGCAGGTTCGAATCCTGCCTCGGCCATGGATGTATGGGATGTCCTTAGGTTAGTTAGGTTTAAGTAGTTCTAAGTTCTAGTGGACTGATGACCTCAGAATTTAAGTCCCATAGTGCTCAGAGTCATTTGAACCATTTCAACAATGTTTTCAGATCGTAAGAAGGGACAGCCGGTCATCGTGAAGGTAGTAAATAAGGAAGTAAGGAATATTATAAAATCACGTGATTTAGATGCAAGACAGGAAAGTGAAAGAAAGTTATCTACTTGTTTCCTGTTATGCTGACGCATTTCTACGATCTGTTGTAAATAGTTGAAAAGGCGTAATTTCCACAGATATGACTCTTAGCTCATCTCGAAAAAATCGTTCAAGGAATGAAGTACGTAAGTTTCACTTTCGTTATTTGGATTTGGATGTAATAAGAGACATTATACTATGTACATGTGGACTGCAAGCTAGAAACAGTCGAAAAGTAGTCACAAAGTGCAATGTTGTAATTGGCTCGCCGTGTTGAGAAAAAGCATACAATTTATCAGTATTAATAAACTAATTATACAACAGGCTATACAAATTTTAAAAAATGGTGGGTATTATTACGAAAGTAGGAGTATCCTGAAAGAGTGTGGTGATTAGATATATGTTATTTGTTGAAATCTTTTGCTGACAAAGGCAGCTCTACTTTCATGACAATGTTTTTCGAACTCCCGCTCACAAGACACACATGGCAAGCTTCCGCATTCCTTTCGCTCGGAATGTGGTCAGCTGCTGACACTGCACTGCCGGCCGGTGTGGCCGAGCGGCTCTAGGCGCGCCAGTCTGGAATAGCGCGACTGCTACGGTCGCAGGTTCGAATCCTGCTTCGGGCATGGATGTGTGTGATGTCCTTAGGTTAGTTAGGTTTAAGTAGTTCTAAGTTCTAGGGGACTGATGACCTGAGATGTTAAGTCCCACAGTGCTTAGAGCCATTTGAACCATTTTTGACAATGCAAGACTGTTGTGTTGTGCGACCTATCAATTGTTTATTTTTCTCAGTAACAACTATTTTATTCGAGAATCACACATTGTCAGTTTGGCAAGCCGTAGGTGAGTTACCAGCATCTGGCATCTGGCATATCATTCCACCTGAAGGGAATGGTCGTTATTACTTTAATATTACTCAGATCGGGAGAGTTAATGAAATCCTTTGATAAGTTTCCATTCCAATCATTCAGTGTAAAAAATACGATGGGTTACGGGAATTCCAACAAAATTGACAATTTATTTTTGTGTGAATTGCTAACCTTTTCTCACTCGAAGAAGCATTACCATTTATAATTAACGGCCACATTTCTCTTGCTGACAGGTTTAATTGTACTTCCTTTACCGAAACACACTGTAATTTGTACAAACTCATCTCACAGTAGCTATTGCGACAGAATTCTGAAACAGAGTGTATTAAACAAAATTGGCAATCAAAGGGCTCAATAGCTTACGAAAAACAGCATACTGTCGGTTTGCAGTAACATAAGAGAAGAAATTTCATGTTTATTTTCATGCTAGGAAACTTGTTTTACTGGCTGTCGATAACTCTTAAAAAATTACAGTGACTGGAGTGAAAAAAATAAAAAGGGAAGTATAACTACTGGTATATCGCCATTGATAAGAGAGTTCCGTGTGTTAACGAATTGGTAAAATACTCTTCTCCTTGTGTACTATCATAAGCAGCCGGCCGGAGTGGCCGAGCGGTTCTAGGCGCTACAGTCTGGAACAGCGCGCCCCTACGGTCGAAGATTCGAATCCTGCCTCGGGCATGGATGTGTGTGATGTCCTTAGGTTAGTTAGGTTTAAGTAGTTCTAAGTTCTAGGGGACCGATGACCTCAGAAGTTAAGTCCCATAGTGCTCAGAGCCGTGTGAACCATATCATACGCAAAACTCCCGTTTCGATGTCTCGAGAGGTTTAGGAGACGTGAGAGATGTTGTGAATATTTCATTCTCGCGGGTGTCAGATCGGGAGTGAGCGCGCTACATAGGATCAGTTTTCTCGAGATCGGAGGCAGATAGAGACTTCCTCCCAAGTCTAAAGAAAAATTCAACAAGTTGGCTAAATTGCATACGCAGCAACATATCGTGTAATGCGCACCAAGCCCAAAATTATACAGACCCCTATTTTTCATTGTAAACTTTTCGAATTATGCGTAGCGTCTTACTAAAATGTGTATGCTACAATAATTATAACCATTAGCGAGATGTGAATTGCGTCGTGTCGTATAGACATCCATGCTACGTTCATCATCTGCTTCCAAAGTTCACCTGCGGTAGTTGGCATTGGGTCACAGCACTGCACCCATCGTTTCATCATATCTCACATATTTTCGACTGGTGACAAGTATGGTGATCTGACGGGCCAGTGCAAAAGGTTGATATCCTGTGACACCAAGAAGGCACGTGTTCGTGCAGCGACATCTGGTCGCGCATTGTCTTGCTGCAAAAAAGGCGTCTGTGCTGTTGCGCAGAAACGGTATGGCCTCTGGTCGCAGGATGTCTTTCACGTAGGTCACACTGGCCACAGTGCCATGGACGTGCACCAACTGTCATTTGTGGTTGTATCCAATAGCATCCCATACCAGAATGCCTTGAGTTGGCGCTGTATGTTTTGTGCGAATGAAGTTACTGCGATGCTGCTTCCCCTGTCTGCAGCGAACAAAAATGCGACCATCATTTTCAAACAAACAGAACCTGGATTCGTCCGAAAACACTATCTGATACCACTCCTGTCTCCAGTGACGTTCGTTCCAGACATAATTGCTATCTATAATAGCATGTTTCTGTACATTCGTTAAAGGTTAGCAGAGAAGTGGACGACGCACACGTAACCCATGCCGTAATAAACGTTGATGGAATGTCACCCCTGATAGTGTAGGATGCGTTGCACTATTCCACTGTTGCACCAGCATACTAAGTTTTTGGGTATACATACAGATGAGAATCTTAATTGGAAAATTAATATTTTGGATCTTCTAAAGCGATTAGGTTCAGCAACTTTTGCAATCAGAATAACTGCCGATTTTGAGGATATAGAAATTAGTAAGCTAACATTCTTTGCATACTTTCACTCTCTGATGTCATACCGAATAATATTTTGGGGTAACTCCACATTTAGACGAAAATTATTCACTACTCAAAAGAATGGGGTTAGAATAATATGTGGGGTTCATGGTCGCATATCTTGTAGGCATCTTTTCAAAATATTGGGAACTCTTACAACAGCCTCATAGTACATTTACTCACTAATGAAATTTGTTCTCAGCAACATGGACCAGTTTAGAAACAACAGCGACATTTATAATTATAATACCAGGAAAAAGAAAGACTTACACTATCCTCTACTCAACCTATCTTTGGCACAGAAAGGGGTAAAATATGCTGCTATTAAAATTTTCGACAAATTCAGATGAAATAAACTGACAGACAGCAGTAATAGATTCAAAAATACATTGAAATAATATCTCATAGACAACTCCTTCTATAACGTAGATGAATTGTTGAATAGGAATAAATAAATCTATAAATATAGTATATGCATTTTGTGCCATTTAAGGGAATGGGGTAAAGAATAGAAATATTAAACTTTTACTCTGTATATATTAGAAAATCTTGTTTCATATGTGCATTTCTTGTGCACCTGACAAGTTCCACATCATAACGGCTACCGTACCGTGCGATCGATCACTGTAACACGCAACCAACTAACCAGAACGGAGGAGGACCCAGATCTGTCCTGCAATGCCGTTCGGATGAAGTGTCGTTCGTCTCTGGTGGTGGTCTCGCTGGTGCGACCTGCCACATCTTGTCGTGTTCTACGACCTTCTGTGAACCATTCTGCACACACCCGTTGCAGTGCCGAAACACTTCGTCCCACACGAAGAGCAATTTCCCGGATGGATGTATCACATTCTCTCATGCCAATAACGCGCCCTGTTTCAGACTTACCGATTTTACAATACGGTTCGGGCATACGTCTGCGAGGCGTCCTACACGTCTGCTCATGTCACACTGATCCATTACCTTCGGTTTATAGCGTCAACGAGAAGTGCAGACGCATTTTACCGGTAGGTGATGTTGCGTCACGATATCGGTGTTGACCTTGAACCCGCGGGCCGACACGGCTCAAGTGCTAATTATTTCTGCAGAATATACTAATGTACATGTTCTATGAGTATGAACGTCTTGCCTCTAGTCGTTCAAGGTGTACTTTTTTTTCTGAACGTGAGTGTATACTGTGACGACCCTTCCCTCCTTCTGCACTCGTAGGAACGAGACGTGACTTGTAATGATGTTCGTTCCCGTCAGTATGACGTGGAACAGCACCTGTAACTCTCGTAAAACACAGTTCTTCATGCAGTTAAGAAATATTCTATTGTTCGTCAGTAGCAGTCTTATCAGTTTGCGTTAACTGATCAATTGTTTATCTTATATCTTATGCCCAGTTAGTTTCGTTGAGCAGTGAAATCTTGGTTCTTAATCCTACCATTACGGTCGTTTTCCACATCATCCTTAGCGAGGATTAATAATTGCTGTTCGTAATTCCGTTGCTATGCCGTTGCTACGTCAAATTATTGACAACGGTTCAACGTAACTCCAGAGATCACTTATGTAGAAGTAACGTCCTTGTAACATGCCGTAATGCTGATTTTTATATTATTCACCTTCCACTGTCTGTTATTCCTGTCTTCACACAGTCACTTGAAATTTTTTAAAGGCTCAGTCACTAGTATGAACATACGTAATATTATTCCTTGAAGAATGTAGGTGACACATCTGATTTATCTCTTAACTAATAGTTTATTAAAGTTTTTGTAATTAATCGTTTGTCCCTGTCACGCACAGACGCCGATATGTCATTCGAGATTAACTTCACATCAGTCCAGTAATCGTGACAACTTTTTATTGAACGGCGTATTGGTTTTTCTTCACATTGTATTATTGTGTCCTACTCAAGACTACGAATAGTTTTCGTGTCACTGATCCATTACTATCAAGTTCGTAATTGTTCTTAAGTCCGAAAGTTAAGTCCAGTAAATCAGTATCACTCAATTAAAATCACCGTCGCGTTGATAACGGTAAAAATTACTTTATGCAGTCGAATGACTGAGTATGGCTTTGGTCTCTCTCTCACGAACTATCGAACTTTCATAACTGAAACAATCTAATACCGTTTGCTTCCAGAAAACTATCGCAATAGTACTCTAGAGGGACTCAAGAGCAACTAACTAACATTTCCATATCCGAGTTGCATTGGAGGCACGTTGAATTTCTTTTTCGATGCGGCTACAATTCTTTTCCATGGTAAATTTTACCTATGACCGAATTACCTCCTTGGATTTAACCTTCGTTCGTATGAATTTAAATTTATTCTATAGATGTTTAAAAGACAATGCATGACAACCCTTTCCTTTTATCTCCTCTTTTGTATGTTACTCTCAGTATTTAAGTGTTATAGTTGTTAATCAAAACATTATCAGTGTAATTAATTTTTTTATCACCAATAGTTGTCACTGTCAAGATGACTCACTTCCCTGCTTTAAGTTTTCACAAAGTTTGTTAATTGGGGTTTTCTGTCCTTGGGGCGTTACAATATATAAGGTAGTAAGCTAGCAAACAACCAAGTTTTTAGATGTATTTCCATACGTTCAGGTCCGTTTGAAGTAGATTGTATCGTAATTGCTAATGACTTTTATATTTCAATCATTTTCCCAATTTCTGGCATTCTGTTTGAGGTTCGACAAAGCAGACATAGGTTCTCAGCGTTGGCTGTAGTATTTAAAGCAAAAATTAAAAAAATGTGTACTTGGTACTAGATTCTAAGCGCTGCAAATTGATTATAGATACAATTGTATTTCACAAGCTAGCGGGAGGTGTGTGGTGGAAGGTATGTACCGGCTGGCTATAACTGAAGTGCAGTTTCTCACAGAGGGCCAGCCGGGGTGGCCGAGCGGTTCTAGGCGCTACAGTCGCAGGTTCGGATCCTGCCTCGGGCATGGATGTGTGTGACATCCTTAGGTTAGTTATGTTTAAGTAGTTCTAAGTTCAAGCGGACTGATGACCTCAGATATTAAGTCCCATAGTGCTCAGAGCCATTTGAACCATTTGAACTCACAGAGGTCCAGTGTGGGCTATAATTATCGTATAACACGCAAACTTGGTAGATTCGCTAATGTGTTAATGCGGAACCGATTTACGCTGGAAAACAAATTAGTGCCACATGTGTGTGCAAATCTGGCGCTGTACTTTGTCTAACAGTAGGACATTTACGCTGTCATTTGAAAATTCATACCGTTAGTGAACAGTATGGCTCTCGAGAAAAGAAACCGTGCGCCGTTAGCGAAACTGCTTTGTGTGGACGGCAATAATTACAGTGCTGCATTGAGAGGGTATTTCCGACTGAAAGTTCTGGCGAGAGGCCCGATGTTAATAAATGGTGTAGAGAAAATTATAATGAAATTAAAAAGCACGAAAGAGTCTGGTGTGACACCGGGAAGAAGAAAGCGTCCTGTCCCTGTGGAAGTTATTGACGAGGTTCTGTTGTTGCAACTGACCTTGAAGCACATGCCCCGGGTAGTGTTGGTGCTCGTATAGTGTCTGCAGAACTGTCCATCCCATGGTCAAGAACAGTGCGGAAAATTTTGCGGTCTATTTTACACTGATGCTCGTACAAGGCCGAGGCGCAGCAGCAACTGAAACCTCATGATTTGCAGCAACGTTCTGAATTTGCTCTTCGCTTCCTAGCATGGACCGAACTTGGTGACATAATGCTAGCAAATTCTATGAAGTGACTAGGTACATTATACACTATTTCATTTTACACATTTTACAGCGCAGTGCATATACAGAACTGCCGAATTTGGGGTACTGTTAAACCGCGTGCTGTGCACGAAAAGTCATTGCACTCGCCGTATGTGGCTGTGTGGTGTGGACTCATGAGCACCTTTATTCTCGGTCTGTTCGTCTTTGAAGATAATACAACCAGAGGGCCTCTCAGGTGTTGCGTGAAATCTGCAAGTTATTGAGACCTCCTTGTAAACCACCTGATTCCTATTTTCGAAGAGCGCATTTGTATGAAAATGATTGTTTTTATGCAAGATGAGACAATCAATATCTTACGTCGCTCGGTCAATGAAAGATCTGTTTAATGCAACCTTCCACAAACGTGTTATCTCCAGAGGTTTCCCACATGCACAGATCGCAAGATCACCTGATCTGAATCCATGTGAGTTTTGGCTCTGGGGATACCTAAAAGAACGCGTTTACCAGGGACACGTTCGATCGTCACTAGATACGAAGGCCATTACATAGGAACACGATGCTCAGATTCCAGCTAAACTTCTGCGAGCAATTATTGATCACGTAGTTTTACAGGTACAGCATCTCGTCGACGTCTCCGGTGCTCATACTGAACAAACTAGGTAAGGGGCAGTTAATAATCAAATCAACATTATGCCTCTCTCACTAGTTTGACCTTTCCTCACAATTTAGTTATGATGAAGCTTAAGTGACTTATCAGGAGGAATCAGTCTCCAAAGAAGGGGGGATACTGAGGTATCGAGGAATGATAACAGGCGTTTAGACTTCTCTGAGACTATAGGCACTGCGATATTGAATACGACATTTGGCAGTTCAGTTGATGCGGAATGGACATCTCTATAACAGGGTGATTACAGAAGTTGGACACACAAACATAGGTATAAGGAAGGTAACTAGGAAGAAGCTTTTTGCAACACGAAAAATCCTTGAATTGATCGACGAAAGATCAAAGTAAAAAAATGTTTAAGGAAATTCAGGAATATACAAACGTAACTCACTTCATGAATGAAATGAACAGGCAGTGCAGGGAAGCTACGACCAAATATCTTCAGAAAATATGTGAAGAAATTGGAAAGGAAATGGTCGTCTGAAAGACTGACTCAGCTTATAGAAAAGTCAATAAAAACAACTTTCGGTAAAATTAAAAGCAAGGCAATTCTATAGTTAAGCGCAGAAGAGAAAGAAAATAGGTGGAAGGATAGACTGAAAGTCTGTATGAGAGGGAGCAATTG
Organism: Schistocerca americana; assembly: GCF_021461395.2. Classification (NCBI taxonomy): domain Eukaryota; kingdom Metazoa; phylum Arthropoda; class Insecta; order Orthoptera; family Acrididae; genus Schistocerca; species Schistocerca americana. The sequence continues at coordinate 494,020,948 of NC_060124.1, read as the reverse complement.
CCTAACGACATGACTGAGAACAAAACTGGGGTCTGTATGGAAGACAGAGGGACATTATACTATAGTTCAATCGAGCTTTCGAATATTTGCGATAAAATACGGCAGAAGGAACAAATAAAATTAAAGACTATTCAAGTTGGAGCGTAGAATGTATAAATCGAGAGACAAACTATGGAAGACATAGGGACATAATACTGTAGTTCAAACGAGCTTTCGAATATTTGCGATAAAATACGGCAGAAGGAACAGGTAACATTCCTCCTGAATTTCTAAAGTAATTGGGAGTAGTGGAAATCCAAAGACTATTCAGGTTGGTGCGTAGAATGTATAAATCGGAAGACAGGCCATCAGACTATCGAAAAAATATCGTTCACATAGTTCCGAACAAGTGTGAGAATATCGCAAAATCATCTTAACAGCTGATTCATCCAAGTTTCTGGCATGAATAATATAGAGAAAAACGGAAAATAAAACTGCGGATCCATTTGGTGACGATCAGTTTGGCTTTAGGAAAGGGAAAGACTACAGAGACAATCCTGGCGTTGAAATTGATTATGAAACCTTAAGAAAAATTAGGATAGTGTTTGTCGACGTAGAAAAAGAGTTCAACAACGTAATCTGTTGGAAGATGTTAGATATTTTTAGAAAAATACCAGTATGCTGTAGGGATCGACGGATAATGTAAAATACGTATAGGAGCCAAGAGGAAACAATACAACTGCAGACTTAGAACGAGTTGCTCGGATTTAAAAGCGTGTAAAACAGAAATGTTGTCTGTCGCTTTTACTATTCAGTTTATATATGGAAGAAGCAATGACGGAAATAAGAGAAAGGTTCAACATTGTGGTTAATATTCAGGAACGAAGGATATCAGTGATAATATTCGGTGATGACATTGCTGTCCTCAATGAAAGTGAAGAAGAAATACAAGTCGTGTTGTATGGAGTGTACAGTTTAATGATTACAAAATATGCATTGAGAATAAACCGAACAAAGATGAGAGTAATAAGGAATAGGATACATGAGATTAGCGACAAACTTAACATCAAAATTAGAGAACACGAAGTGAATTACATTAAGGAAATCTGCTATATTGGTAGCAAGGTAACGTTGTAAGCAAGGAGGGTATTAAAATCAGATTAGCAGGGCAAAAGAACCCTGGCAGTAACAAACGTCGGTCTTAATTTCAGGAAGAAAATACTGAGAATGTGCGTTTGGAGCACAGAACTGCGTGGTAGTGAATCATGGACTGTGAGAAGACTGTAAAAGAAGATAATTTAAGCATTTGAGTTGTGGTGCTATAGAAGGGTGTTAAAAACTAGATGAACTAATAAAGGAGGTGTAAGTAGGTTATCCGCAGAATCGACTAAGAAGGGAACCTATTGTAAATACAGCCAAGAAGAAGGAACTGGATGACAGGGCATCAGGACGTGTATTAAGACGCCAGGGAATAACTTCCGCAGTACCAGAGGGAACTGTAGGGGGTAAAATCCGTAGGGGAAGGCAGCGATCGGAAAGCATAGAACAAATAGCGAAGGACATAGTGTGCAGGTGAAGAGGTTGGCACAAGAGACGAATTAGTGACAAGTCAAATGCCTGATGCCTCATCTAAAAACAAAAGTAAAATGTGGTGGATGAGACACACAGGGTGGGCCAAAAGTCGCTACCCACCGTAACCTAACTGAATACAGAACAAACAGTTGGAATTCTAAAATAACTGAACACGTTATTGAAGATGCGGGATTATTTATAACATTCTTTCTCTAACTGTTTTCCATTTTTGTTGATACATTTCGTCAGACGACCTGTGACCCTTAAGCATACTTGTGCACACAATCTTTTATCAGAAACAATGTCTTCAAAAACGTTGTAAATGGCTTCTTTCAAGTCCTCAACTGCTTGCGTTATCGTCGCACACACTTCAACATAAATGAGATATTTGTTACTTAAGTATTACTTTGTACCATGTTTTAAAGCACAACTTCTTTCATCATTAGATAACATCTTCCCAGTAAGTTAGAAACAACAATCAAAGTCAGAGATGTTTAATGTAATAGCAGTGCACTCTGGTGTTTGTATCAAGAATTTTCGCAAATTATAATAGTGCACTCTGGTGTCTGTATTTATAATTATCACAAACAAACAAGATTATCCTATTGTTTCAAAAGGTTGCGATGAGAAGTCACATTCGTCCCATACAGTACAGAGTTTACTTCCTGCAAGAGTATGCGAACCTTTCTGGCTCTGTGAGTGGAAGGTGTCCCTATCTCATACACTGCTGGCCATTAAAATTGCTACACCAAGAAGAAAAGCAGATGATAAACTGGTATTCATTGGACAAATATGTTATACTAGAACTGACATGTGATTACATTTTCACGCAATTTGGGTGCATAGATCCTGAGAAATCAACACCCAGAACAACGACCTCTGGCCGTAATAACGGTCTTGATATGCCTGGTCATTGAGTCAAACAGAGCTTGGATAGCGTGTACAGGTACAGCTGCCCATGCAGCTTCAACACGACACCACAATTCATCAAGGGTAGAGACTGGCGTATTGTGACGAGCCAGTTGCTCGGCCACCATTGACCAGACGTTTTCAATTGGTGAGAGATCTGGAGAATGTGCTGGACAGGGCAGCAGTCAACATTTTCTATACCCAGAAAGGCCCGTACAAGACCTGCAACATGCGGTCGCGCATTATCCTGCTGAAATGTAGGGTTTCGTAGGGATCGAATGAAGGGTAGAGCCACGAGTCGTAACACATCCGAAATATAACGTCCACTGTTCAAGGTGCCGTCAATGCGAACAAGAGGTGACCGAGACGTCTAACCAATGGGATCCCATACCATCATGCCGGGTGATACGCCAGTATGGCGATGACGAATGCACGCTTCCAATGTGCGTTCACCGCGATGTCGCCAAACGCGACCATCATGATGCTGTAAACAGAACCTGGATTCATCCGAAAAAATTACGTTTTGCCATTCGTGCACCCAGGTTCGTCGTTGAGTACACCATCGCAGGCGCTCCTGTCTGTGATGCAGCGTCAAGGGTAGCCGCAGCCATAGTCTCCGAGCTGATAGTCCATGCTGCTGCAAACGTCGTCGAACTGCTCGTGCAGATGGTTGTTGTCTTGCAGACGTCCCCATCTGTTGACTCAGGGATCGAGACGTGGCTGCACGATCCGTTACAGCCATGCGGATAAGATGCCTGTCATCTCGACTGTTAGTGATAAGAGGCCGTTGGGATCCAGCACTGCGTTCCGTATTACCCTCCTGAACCCACCTATTCCACATTCTGCTAACAGTCATTGTATCTCGACCAACGCGAGCAGCAATGTCGCGATACGATAAACCGCATCCGCGATATGCTGCAATCCGACCTTTATCAAAGTCGCAAACGTGATGGTACGCATTTCTCCTCCTTACACGAGGCATCACAACAACGTTTCACCATGCAACGCCGGTCAACTGCTGTCTGTGTATGAGAAATCGGTTGGAAACTTACCTCATGTCAGCACGTTGTAGGTGTCGCCACCGGCACCAATCATTTGCACATCACGGTTTCTTCTTCCTGTCGGTTACATTTCGCGTCTGTAGCACGTCATCTTCTTGGTGTAGCAATTTTAATGGCCAGTAGTGTAGTTGATGGATGAGTACCCGCAATGTAAGGACATCTCGTGACTGCACTAGCTATATATTTCGACTCACCGGGTGTAATTAATGGTAACTATCTTTAAATGATATTCAACGAACAAAACAAACTGGAAAGAATACTAAGAAACTGTTTGAAATGGAACGTTAACCTAAATCATTATTAGAGCAGGCGAATGAAAGACTGACTTGTTGGATGAATTCTGCGAATGCGCGGTACATTTTTGCAGAAACCGAATAAAAGACGAAAGTGCGACCAGTTCCATCGTTTGTATTCCTCATCAATTAGGAATTACAAGACACATCGAACGAATTCTGAGACTCGCTGCAAGGTTCGTAAAAGGTCGGTATAGCCCCTACGAAAGTATGGAACTGTGTTCGGAGAACGTGAAAGTGCGACCAGTTCCATCGTTTGTATCCCTCATCAATTAGGAATTAAAAGAGGCAACGAACGAATTCTGAGACGCTCTGCAAGGTTCGTAAAAGGTCGGTATAGCCCCTACGGAAGTACGGAACTGTGATCGGAGAACGTGAGAGGGAAGTTTCGCAAAACAGGCGACGTCGATCTCGTGAAACCCTGTATACGAAGTACCTTCTCATGTGCACTCAACAGTGGCTTGGAAAGTGTATATGTAGTTGTAGAAATGCATGAGACGCTCTCCGCCGAAAAAATCCAGTTCGCATGCAGTGTTGACCTACATTGGGTGCTTGACTAACCAGGATAGGTATTACCGGACTACAGTATGAGTATTCCCTGTGTATCCTCTATTATCAAACAAGAACAACACAAACTTTATTTAGATTCCGTATGCTATGGGTGGAGCTTGCACGACACAAGGTAAGTGCCACTCATCACATATTCGTCAGTTTTCTCATGTAGCACTAACTTCAAGTTAAATGACGCAGTGATGCCACATCACGTTTTATTGCTCACACTATGCCCGAGGTTCATGTTCTTTCGTGGATCTGGAAGAACCCTTAAATCATGATCGTCGGAGCATTGTTCCAACACCGACAAAGACCTATATAATTTCTTTGTCGTATAACTCTGGTTATTTTTGAAATGGGCTTCTAAGTTTTTCACTCATTGGAGAGCAATTTTCCAGCTTATCGACAGTATCTGTTTCTTGGATAAACTAGACTAACAGAGGAGAAATTTGAAATGATTGACTACTTGAATATTACTGATCGTCACACATAATATTGCTGACAAGCATCCTATGAAGGATAGACGTTTGATTTTATGTACAGATATATTAAATTGATTTGTTCCTACATAAGTGTAGTAAATACTAAAGAATATCTCTACGATTTCGCAGCACCTCTGTCAGAAAATACTGTAACTGTTGTCGTGGCCTTCACTTCGAGAAATGACTGATAACTGTGATATAATTTCATAGCCGACTGTCGATTATTGAAGAAAAGTCGATCATGGTGGCTATCAACAGACTCTTTGACGCTAACCTAAAATGATATTACATAAATTGTACTTTTTTATACATATAACATGTTTATAAAAAACAGCACAACAATGCTGATTGCTTGCTGATTCAATAGATACCACGCAATCCTTCTGAAGCTGTATTTTAGGATTCATGTAACAAGTCCCTATTTCGAATGTTGTAACCAGCTAAATTCATCATCCTATATTTTGCTACAATGAACTGAGGTTCTACAATGACTGTAATAGGACAGAAGGTTCGACGGGAGGCCTAGTAATTTGGCTAACTGCAAAACCATGTCACAATTAACGTAAGCAATATGTTGCAATATAAAAATTCAATTAAACGACTATTTTAAAAATAAAATTCATTCAACTGATGGTAGGAACAAAAGATCATATTTTACACCTGTAACCTAAACGTTATTTTACTTTTCTACGATGGCAGAACGATTTTTGGCAGTAGTAGTTGACTGAAGTATTTTTTCTACCACGTTGCTATACATTAATATTAATTTAATGTATTAGAGACAAATTCTTTTATGTTGAAATAAGGAAAGTAATAGCCGTCAGGCAGCTTCAGTTTACTATTAATTACTTATTCATACAAGTTCTCACCTCATATCTCTTAAACTAATGAAAAGAGGCATCATAGATACATAAAGGTCTTTAGGAGAGGCCTCAGGCAGTTCAGAGTGACTTAATGTTGAGGTCAGTCATTGTGACTAACAATACACTACCTGTATTTTTATAACTGCTTTCCATAGTTAGGTTGGCAGCAATGGGAAAATATGTCTGACGCATGTTGATACTGTGACTATTTTTGTTGACGGTTGATGTTGTTTACATAATAAATGCAGTTCTATGGTCACACGTTTCTACTTATTACTTGGTAGATGGAACACTGTGCCAGAACAAGTGATCCCTGGGATAAGACTCCTGGAATGGACTGCAACCATTGTAATTCACTACTTCAGAAACTATATTTGTGTCATCAGCTGTACAATGGCATTTTTATTCTCTCCTGGTTCCAATTATTACAATCATCTTTAAAGGAGAAAACTATAAGTTGCAAAGGAGACGAATATAGAAAATACACAAGCATTACAGGAAATTGAGGAATTAGAAACAGTTCATTTTTAAAATCATAGTACTTATACAGTGTACCTTAGTAGACTAAACATATATTTTTGTCATGTATGAACCAACTAAATGTAGAATATATATAATTCTCATAATGGTCTGTCTTAACACGTTCCATAAAAATGCACTGTGCCTTTGTACAAATACAGTGTGGTAATGTACACTTAGTGATAACTCCACATTTAATATCTGACACATTATTACTGTCAAAGGTACATACACTATGTGAATATAAAAGATGTCAAGTTGAAACACATACAAAGGATGAATACTTGAAATTCAAATATTACAATAATAGAAATGCAAAAAAGCATGAGCAAGAACATAAATACATAACCTGTTAGTAAGTGGTACATTGACTTTAGTGTTACAGAAATTAAAAAGGAAGTATTTATTTGAACTAAACACAGTGAAAGAAGTCAATTTAAAGGACTGAAGTGGAGTAGAAGATTAAAAACTGTTATACTACGTGATAATTGCAGAAGAAGGTATTATGTACATAGATCAACAAATGCAATAACAGCATAAGAGGTGCTGAAGCCAGACATAGAAACCAACTGTCTCTAAGAACCATTCATCTTGTCTGACTTTAAATTTGTGTTACAGTGACTGCCAGATCTTATTAAGTACTATTTTGTCCTTGTGGAAACCATTAGCTAACAGTAAAAGATCTACAGAATAATCTCGGTTTAACACATGTAGACAATTAATCATACTACTGAACATCTCCATCCAGATTTTGTGGGTATTAATTTACATATGAGGCACTGAAAGTAGCATATTCAATTTATTTATTGTTTAATAGGGAGTTTCAGTGAAAAGCCCACAAATAAATTCAATCCCAAGAAATATAAATCTTAGACCCTGCCATGTAATGTCTAACTAACAATCTTAAGTGGAAAGTTCCACAAATCCCTATAATCAGATCACATATACACATGATATCTAGACCTCTGGCAACAGATAGCACAGAACCTAGATACTGAGTAACGGATGGTGTGATCCCAAGAACACTACGATCTGTCTAGAATTTAGATGGTAAGTGTCTGTTTGTATTATATTTGGACCTTGGGTGATGGGTAATATCTCTGTCTCTGGATAGCCAAATCATGGCTTCAGGCACTTGAAACTAAGACCACAGATGGGGATTTGTGTAACATTTAAGTAACAGATGTCCTGCACCTTGTGCTTATGCCTCTAATCCCATGAGCCTTAATTAACAACTTAATAATTGTAGTACCCAGGTAGTGAAGTGACATTTATTTCTATTTCTACTATCATTTTTTTTAGAAGACGTGACTGTCAAGAACACATACGAAACTTACATCTTAAACATTATATGGCATGGATTTTGTGTAAAACTAGTGGTATCACATTAAACTGAGATTCACGTGACCATAGATAAAGACTTGTACCTAAACTACCTCATATTGAGGTTCAGATTCTTAATTACTTATGGGGTAAGCTATGCTATTAGGTAAACCAATAGTACCTCAAGTCACGTAAAATCCCAACACAGGTTACAAATAAAATTAGTTATATAGTAAGTATATCATCAACTTATATAAGGATAGGAACATAAGAGTTCGTATTGGCTACGCACAACAGTAGAAAATATATTCTAGGGAGAGGAAATACCAGGGATGTTTCATTGACAAAAATCATATAAAATTACATTTTAAAGTATATCTAAAATAAATACATCAGTCAGTATGAATATTATGCTAAAATAATAAAAACAATATATTTTTAAACTGTGACAGAGAAAGAAAGTAAGCAATGATTGGAAGTATTATCACTCACCTTAGTGCCATTGTCATCAAAGTCAATCACATGTATAAGGATATGTGCACCCTATGTCATGTAACTTTATATCAGTCATACAGGCAGATGACTGATAATTTTTAAAGGAATAAAATTACTGGCAGTGGCTATTGATATGCACCTGGAGAGGAAAAATATTTGGTAATGTACTTGATAAAAAACCTTACAGAGTACATGAAAAATGTTGCAGCATGCACCTGAAATAAGACTGCAAAACATCACCCCTGCATCTGATAGCAACCAATGTAGTGTTTATCGTATCTGTTTCTATAAAACTGATCACATAGGGTCAGTCCCAAGTAAAACCGAAGGTCTAAAAAATCTGTGAGTAGTCTCTCTCAGAACTACATACATCTTGAAATGTCAAAAAATCCCACTTAAGTAAATTGAAGCAGTTAATAACCCATTAAACATACCCACATTGTAGAGGTGAGGATATATATATATATATATATATATATATATATATATATATATATATATATATATATATATATATATAACAGCTGTAGAGTGTTGCCTACAAAAACCTCTATAATTCATCACTGTTTGTCGATAAAATTGATGAAAATAGATTTTTCTTGTAATAGTATGGAGGCTCAGAATTTAACTGTTTATTCACTCCAATTTTAGAAGGCATACAGTTCTCCACCCTATTCTATCGTTTGCAAGCCTTTTCATATTTGTGTAACAATGGGAACTGACATCCAATTGAACCTGCCTACAAGCTTAGGTCTCCCTCTTCAGTTCCCCTCCCCCTTACTCATACACACATTTCCCTCCATTATCGTATTTCTCGATGCCTCAGCAAGTGAGGCACAAAGATCTTTCCTCTCTAATCCTTAGTCTGCCAATTTAGTCCCCAGCATTCTTCTGTAACACTATATTTCAAATAATTCTTTTCCCCTCGTGTCGGTGCTGTTTACTGTCCACATTTTATTGCCATACATGGCTGCACTCCAGTCAAACACTTTCATCGAAGACTTCCTAACACATGAATTTATATTTGATGTTAAAAATTTCACGTTTTCACAAGCGCTTTTGTTGATGTTGCCAGTCGTTATTTAATACCCTCTTCGCTTTAAAAACTGTCAGTTATTTTTCTGCCCAAACAGCAAAACTTATCAGCTACTTTTAGTGTCTCGTTTCCTAAAGTATTTCGTTCAGCATCGTCTATTTCCTTCGGCTACACTTCTTTATTCTTGTTTTACTTCCGTTGGCGTAGATCTTACACCCCCTTCAAATGAAGTCATTGCCGAGTGTGCCAGCATTACAATGCCATCAGCAAACCTCAAAGGTTTTATTAATTCTTCTTAGGCGTCAAATCATTTTCTTAAGTTCTCCTTGGTTTCCTTTACTGCCTGCTCTGTGTACAGATTCAATAAGGTGAGGCATAGGCTGCAACCCTTCCTCACTCCCTTCTCTACTATTGCCCCCCTTCCGCATCCTTCGCCTCTCGTAAATGCAGTCTGGTTTCTGTAATAGTTGTAGATAATCTTCCACTCTCCCTAATAACTTCAAAATGACAAAGAGTATACTCCAGTCCACGCTGTTTGAGTACGCAGATAGGGAACTGATACTCGAGTTTCTGGTTTACTAAGACTGGATATCTTCGGTTAAAGGAGACTGTTGTGACTTGGCGAGACAGCCAAGCCACTACGAGGTAGCCGAAAGGCACGCGTTTAAGCTCACGCAGGCTGGCGTGAGGTCTGGAACAGTTAAAGGAGTTGAGTCTAGTTAAAAAAGTACGTAGCTTCTGGAATACTTAACTTTAATCCATAATTGGTGAACATCGGTCTGACGGTACATGCATCACAAGATAAATAGCAATTGATAATGGCGCCTTGCTAGGTCGTAGCAAATGACGTAACTGAAGGCTATGCTAACTATCGTCTCGGCAAATGAGAGCGTAATTTGTCAGTGAACCATCGCTAGCAAAGTCGGCTGTACAAACGGGGTGAGTGCTAGGAAGTCTCTCTAGACCGGCCGTGTGGCGGCGCTCGGTCTGCAATCACTGACAGTGGCGACACGCGGGTCCGACGTATACTAACGGACAGCGACCGATTTAAAGGCTACCACCTAGCAAGTGTGGTGTCGCGGTGACACCACAGAGACAACTCTGACAGGAAATCGAACAGGGCGGGAGCTGCAAAAGTAAGGGGACCACTGCCATACGTAAAGTTTCGTACTCCCTATAGATGAAACATCCCTTTGAACAATTATACAGGACTGTGCTTAACCTGATACACAATATTTTTAGCGCAACGCAATCTGACTTTCAAAAATCCCTACAAAAGAATGGCCCTGACTAACATTAACCTATACCTTTCACAAATCACTTACCTCACCAAAAATCTTCGTTACTCGAACTACTGCAAAACAGCGAGCGCCACTACCGCCAGCTAAATAAAAGATTCAAACTACGGAAGGCACTAACTACTGATAGGCATAGTTAGGAAATGAAGGATTTTAGTAGAGAACAAACAATGTATTTACCTTAATAGTGTTGAAAAATCATAATATACATAACAGATCATGACATCCAGTCTTACAAATTTCCAAACTCCGCCATCTCTCTCCCCACATCCACCACTGCTGGCGGCTCACCTCCAACTGCGCAACGCTACGCGCTGTTAAAATCCAGCTGCCGCTGCCCAACACTACAATGGCCAAAACAATGCAAACCAGCCACAGACTGCACGCAGCACAGCCAGTGATTTTCATACAGAGCCCTACGTAACGTTGCCAATAAGAAAACATAAACAGCCTACTTACATAGCCCCCACGCTCCCCACAAAAAATTTTACAAATTGTTTTGGGCAGTGGCAAATAATGATTTGATAAAATTTTCCATAATTACAATAACAAAGAAATCAAATGCACACACTTAGTGATACAATGTTGGTCAAAAGCTAAAATTTTCTCACAGTTCATAAAGACAGTCCTGATCGTTCATCACAGTAAAATAGCAGTGTTTTTCTCAAAGTCTGAGCAGTAAAAGAAAATGCACACGGAAGTTGTGGATTTCCATGCAATTTTGAAGAAGTAATGTTGTCCTTCCAATGAAAAGACAGTGCTGACTCTTGACATGCAGACAGGTAATGGGCCACAACAGAGCAAACCCACAGCAGAGTCATTCGAAGTTTTGAGGAATATTGGTAGGTAGGTCATCACAGAGCAGACCCACTGTAGTCCTGGTAGAGAGTATGGTATAGATGGGCCACCAGAGGTGCAGGCCCACTGCAGTCCTTGTATAAATAATGGTACTGGTGAGTCAGCAAAGGTGTAGACCCATTGTAGTCCTTCCAGAAATAGTGGTATTGGTGGGTCATCAAAGATGCAGACCCACTGTAGTCCTTGTAGAGATGGCCAGCAGCCATCTGTTGTGACTGTGCAGGTGCACAATCACCATTGAAGAGTCTTGCGGATAATATAGTAAGTCCATAACCACCACTTGTGCACTCACAAAGTTTTTGGAATTGTCCTTAGAACCAGCAGTGCTCTTATCCAGTACCTTGCTGAATCATTAACACATGTGCAAACACTAACAGTCCCTACTTCTGACATATTGTCCATAGACTATGACCAACAGAAACGTGTACAGTGAAATGGAATTTACAAGTTAATAATATGGTGAACTGGTGTCAATTACAATTTTATAACATAAGAATACAATTACAAAGGTACAAAATACATCATAAAGAACATAACAATACAGATAACATTTGTAGTACAGGCTTTACAAAAGAATCGAAATAACATATACATCAGTGTTACAGGAATTATGACATACATAAAAGATCAGAATAACTTTCGAAACATCAACTTCACACATGAGCATTAAAACAAAACAGAACAAATATTGTTTAAACATCTTTACAAAATAAATAACATAGTATTAGAAAAATTCTACGACATAACAACATCAGCTAAACACATAAAGACAGGAAAAACACAAATAAACAAGAGTACACAAACACATAGCGGAATAACAGAAAGGGAAAGGACAGGGTTTGTTTTACTGCAGTATCTTGCAAACAAAACTTTCTTTATTTCTTGGAGATCTCCCTTCGTTCTTCATTATTTTAAAAAGTGCTATCTATACCTGCTTTCCGTACTTTTTTCGTAAAACTTCTCAATGCATTTCTTCCAATTCATTGCAACATATTCTCTTATATAGTCTAGCCCCTCTTAAGCTAACTTAAATCGACTGAGCTCAGATGCTAAACTAAGGGACAAGGCAATGCAGCAGCACAAAACAATTAACGCAAACAGCAATGACAAAATATTCAAATTGGCCAAGCAAGCAGCAATATTACAACTAATATTACGCAATGAGCAGCAAACAAGAAAAATAAATCAGTAGTAAAACTGGCTTAACAGAGTAATGTAAAGTGAAATTTAGTAGTACTATGCCTGGCGAACAGCAGAAGCAAATCCAATAAATTATATCTAAACATGACAAAGCTCAAGCAGAAAAATATTACAGTAAAGACAACAATGCAGATAAGGGAAATGTCTATTCACATCTTAATGTCTATGTAATTGAAGTGGTGCACCACAACTTATTCTACAAAATAAATTACCAAGTACTTGAAAAGAAAATTATGAATGCAGTTCCTGTGAAGGTAAATGTCTTTTTTGTGCTCCCTCATTTTTTTGAAAAAAATTATTATTTACTCGATCTGTAGACAGAAAATATTTATATTAGTACATCTATAAAATTTTATTTTAACCATTGCTGCAGTGCAGCTAGAAACTAGATATTAAACAAAATGAGTAAATAAATGCATAAAGCAAGCCATATGGCGTTTCTCTCAACTAGCAAGACAATAGCCGTGAAATGTTTCTCATTGTTTCATTAGGCATTTTAGTAAATATCATAAATTAAGAGCTCCACAGTATAATCATATGTTTTCAAGTTCGACCGTGTCGTTTTTTGCGATGCTTTCTAATAAGGAACGTCAATAGCGAGGATAATGGCCTCCCTTTTTTTTCTCCACCTGTGCCTCTGAAAGGCACACGTTAATGGCTTTTTTCCAGGCGACTGTCGCCCAGCTGGGCGCCCACGACGCATTACATGCGGGTGGTCACTTAACTCTCTTACCGAAATATTTATGACACCAGTTTCTGCTACAGTGACAGTCTCATATGAAAATTTCACAGGTCGAAAATTTACGTTACAAATGTGTAGAAACAAAATCCTGTGAATATAACTGTGTCCAAAAAATTTTCGTCGGCATTGTGGTACATTCATGCATTTACACACATTTCATAACTCTTAAAGTACGATTCTTGGTTTCCAACATCCTTTTCCACAAATCAGAGTCCCTAACCACTACTCATTATTCCTTACCTCATTATACATATACATATTCATCGACACTTCTTCAATATTTCATCATGAGAAATACGTAGCATAATAAACATTCCTCAACAACATAATACACATCGTCGTCGTAATAATAACATCATAACACCTCAGTCAAATCTCAAAAACGTAGCTTTCTGCAATAATTTCAAACCCTAAAAAAATTCTCTGCTCATTTCAATAGTGTCATCTATCTCAAACATACTTTAAAAATCATGCTCCCTTACCAAATACTTCATTCAATGCTCTCATAGTATCACAATGGTTCTGAAAAAGTATGAACAGTTCACAAAGTACAGACAAAATACAACTTCGTAAGTGTGAAGTTATCCAACTGTGTAATTACGTAAACATCTGTCACTGACGTAGTAAAAAAAATGTTTGTCTCTCTGAGTTAAATGATCAGATAGCTGTGTAATTCTGTCTTAGAGAAATATGGTACCGATGTGTAAAGTTGTATGAGCAAATACCATATTAGCTAGGGCTCCTTGTGCTTGCCAAACACATGGTACACAAAGTAGGCGTGTACCCCCTGAGGATTAATGTAATTATAACCTCAGGTGTTATAGATTACAGCAATGGAATGAAATGTATCACGGAAAACTTTCTTTCTAATTCAAAAATCTTGAAAAATAAATGGTTTAAGTAGAAAATTAATCACTCAAATGCGTCTCCTGTAGCGCTAAATGTGCGTCTTGCTGTAAGATAATTCTGTTGAACTGTCGTAGTTATCGTCCTCTGTAAGCAAAGTTCTGCTGAAGTCAATGTACTTATCTCATCATAAACGAAAGTGAAATGCTTTGCGTATAGATATCGTAGTTATTATGTACCTTACCGTGATCAAGAAAGTACTATAATGTAACGTATTGTTGTGTCACGGAAAAGGCTGTCTCATTGTAGTTATACCACAAAAGTTACTACTAAAACATATTTTACTTTCCAGAATAATTCAGAAAAACTGTGCATTAGCAGTACCAGAATATGTTCTAAGTATGTGTGCTTTATAGTCGTTACTTAATCATGCAACTAACAAGCAAGAATGTACAAATAACAACACTGTGTCGTCTGTTCACTATAACAATGCATTCGTAATTTCTGTTTAAAAATGTTCCCTAGGTTCTAGGCTGGATAGTTAACTTCAAAACATTGTTGCATGTTAACAGTTTCTCAGTGTGACAAATTGTACTAGTAGCGTGAAGTGAAAAATTTTATGGCAAAGACAAAGTTAAAAAGCAGATTCTCTCTCAATAAACGGTTTTACATGTGAAATGTGGTGCAGTCCTTTACTCTTCCTAGTACGCAGAGGTTCAACTTGAACGGAATTATCATGCGGTATACTGAAATTTTTCTCAAGGTTAGCGTCTATGTTATTTTTCTCTAAGCCAACTGGCGCATGCGGTTGCCTGCGGTGCGAGTCATTGTCTGTTCCTCTGTTGGCGCGCGTCGTTATTGGGATTAGGAGACCTAACTTCTACAAATTCACCTTGTGGAGAGTGCCCTGCTCTGTTTGAATCCCGCCAGTTTTGATGGAATTCAGGTCTGTCGTTTTGTCGGTAGTTTACATAGTTTCTTGTTTGTCGGTCATGTGGTGGAGAATTTCTCCCAGAATCGTAACTGCGCGCTGAACTGTTGCGTCTGAAGTTATTCTGTCTCCCTTGATAATAATTGTTTTTGTTCCTATATTGTCTGTTTCTATGGTAATCTCTGTCATATTCATTACTACGGAAATACGATCTTTCTGTGTAACTATTATTTCTCTGCCAGTGGTTGTCATATGGGTGGTGTCTGTTTTGGTCACGATTTGCGTTGTAAGAATAGACTTGTTGTGTCCAGTTATTGTTTCTGTCGTCATGGAATTGTGACGGATGTGACCTGTAGTGATTGTTTTCCTGTTTTCGCATCCCGTGACTGTCTGTGTCAATTTCTAATTCTTGTAAGAGTCCCTGAAAAGCTTCAATGTCGTCTTTGCAACGTCCTGCCAAAATAAAATTTCTTAAATGTTCAGGCAATTTCATTAAGCAAATGCGGATGGGTTTGAAAGATACTGATTCTTATGCAACATGTCTTCAAAACATTTGACAAGACTGGAAAGTTCAGATTGTTCAAAGTGTTTCATCATCATGATGCTATGTTTTACTCGGTCTTGTGTAGCTTGAGACCAATATGCTGAGAGGAAGGCATGGTAAAATTCTCCTTCACTGTGACAATCGTGAATGACCGATCGCATTCTTACAGCTGGTTCACTCTCTAAGTAGCCACACATAAATTCTAACCTGTGCTCCACTGTCCAGTTGGGAGGAAAACAATGAGAGAATTGATGGAGCCATGCTTGTGGATGAATGTCGTTGCCAGAATTCTTAAATGTTTTGAATTTACGTGTAGTAATGAACAGCTTATAGTCAAAATCATCATGTCGGCGAGTCACATGTCGGTCATTGTTACGTAGTTTCGGCGGTTCCATCTCAAAATTCGGTGTACCTTGCAAATTTCTTTCATAATTTCCGAAGTGCCCTGAGTTATTATTTTGTGGCTGTTCCGTATTTCTATGTCCCTCTTCCCGTATTGGAGCGTGAGTGGCCTCTGAAATACGTAATTCTTGTATTACCTGAGTCAGCTGATCTTGTACTTCCCGGATTTCTCTTTGGTGTTGCGTATTAATTTGATTCTGATTTTGTTTGAATTTCCTAATTTGTTCGCACTCTTCTGTGTCATTAAAGACTACCGGTTTTGTGTCATTCAGATTATCATCTACCTTCGTAGATAAGTTAGTGAACTGATCCGAAAGTTCGGCTACTTTCTCCGATAGTGAACACATTTCCTCAGTGTGTTTTTCTGAACAAAGTTTCAGAGTGTCCATTTGTGTTGAAATTGAATGTACTGTGTCCTTTAAGTTTTCCTGAGTTTCTGCAAGTTGCGTAACCGAATCGGTAGATACAACTGAGTCAATTTTAGCCCACAAGGTCTCATGATTTTCATGAACAATGGTTTGCAGTTCTTTTATGGCTGCTTCGTGATTCTGTAATGCATTTTCCTGCCGCGAAAAAATAGGTTGAAAATGCTCACAAATTTGTGTTTTTACGTCATTACAGACTTTTTGACATTTCGATTCAATGTTATGTAACTCAGTAGTTAAATCTCCACGTGGTTGTACAAGTGTGGTGTCTAACTTCCGAAGATTTTGTTCCATTGTGTCTAACTTTTGAAGCTTTTGCTGTGTTTGTCTCTGATTTTGTTCCATTGTGTCTAACTTTTGAAGCTTTTGCTGTATTTGTCTCTGATTTTGTTCCATTTGTTGCATGAATTGCAATAATAATGTATTTGTGTCTGGAATCAGTTCCTCTATGCTTTTCGGCAGAGAATTTGCACCGGCAACATTCACATTTTGACAAGCAGAAAATGTGTCTTGACTTATTTGAGAAAACGGTGAGGACGCAAAACCTGAATCTACAGTATTTGCAAGATTGTGTCCTGTCATTTCGGATTCCTGAGGCGAGCTCTTGCCGACCGATCGATCGATAATGCTTCCCTGTTCACTAATTGTTTCACTGCCTACAGCATTATTTGCAGCCCGCTCCATTTCCCTATGCACAATTACCAAATTACTACTTTGAACATTAGTTAATTCATTACTCGGCGGCGCTGATAAGCTACGCTCGTCGTCACTATTATTTCTCAGTTTACTTTGGAGCCTAGTGTTACGTTTTTCACACGCCATTATTGTCACAATATTTCACACGACAACACAGAAAAGCACTATTTGAAGAGCAAAATAAGAAAACACATTAACATAGCACTGAAAATGATATCTAGTTAATTGCAAGCGCAGCTGCAAAATACTTGGTGCAAATCTACATGCATGCCACACCTGTTTTACTGTACAACAATGAAAGACTGCAACTACAAAGGAGATTCCCTCTACAACTACATGCTAGCAATAAACAAAATCTACACTAATTACACAAACTACAAGAAAAAATCAGAAGATTCCAGTGGGGTATCCTCGGCTAAGGGTCGACATATGAAACGTCCCCTTTGAAAAATTATACAGGACTGTGCTTAACCTGACACACAATATTTTTAGCGCAACGCAATCTGACTTTCAAAAATCCCTACAAAAGAATGGCCCTGACTAACATTAACCTATACCTTTCACAAATCACTTACCTCACCAAAAACCTTCGTTACTCGAACTACTGCAAAACAGCGAGCGCCACTACTGCCAGCTAAATAAAAGATTCAAACTACGGAAGGCACTAACTACTGATAGACATAGTTAGGAAATGAAAGATTTTAGTAGAGAACAAACAATGTATTTACCTTAATAATGTTGAAAAATCATAATATACATAACAGATCATGACATCCAGTCTTACAAATTTCCAAACTCCGCCATCTCTCTCCCCACATCCACCACTGCTGGCGGCTCACCTCCAACTGCGCAACGCTACGCGCTGTTAACATCCAGCTGCCGTTGCCCAACACTACAATGGCCAACAACAATGCAAACCAGCCACAGACTGCACGCAGCACAGCCAGTGATTTTCATACGGAGCGCTACGTAACGTTGCAATAAGAAATCATAAACAGCCTACTTACATAGAGCAAAAAAATTGACTGATGATCTCCAAAGAGAAGGCTTCAGGACTATCTACTAACTCAGTGCTGTACGATTATCCACAGTAAAGCAATATACCCTTAAGGTAAACAAGAGATTCAGAGAAATATCTTTTAAACTAAGGTTTGTGGAAATTGGTGAAATGAATATGGAAAGTAAATGAAACTCAGTTTTCATTTATTACAATGTAACATATGTCAATAATTGTAATTACAGAGCCCCAGCGCTATCCTTGGATTACCAGTGCCTTCCGCGATCGAAACGTAGAGAGGTTGTGGTACTAATAGGAAACGATTAGTGATTCTAAGCAACGTCAACAACACATACAATGAAATGATTCTACTGTTCTACTCGGGAAATGACGAACACGATATTTTTCTATGTTCGACGAATGGTGCTAACCAACAAACCTACATTATGTGCACCGAGCATTAACCAAAACGACATTTTCCACCTGAAACTTGTTTTACCACGCACGTTTTTCCGGAACTTTACACACTTAGAATCATTTTCAATATGAAAAGTAGATGGCTATATCCCTTGCACTGTTCTTAGTCGTATGCAGAGAAGTGCGTGTAGCGAATAGTAGATGATTCCGGAACAAGTAGCTATTAAAGCCATCAACTAAGTCCTTACGCGGCTAGTTTTCCGTAAGCACTTTATCTATAATTAAGCACCCAGAAGGAGGAGTTCCGAAATGAAAGTTGACGGGTTCAGAGGATACGTGATCCAGAATAAACTCCTCGCATAGTAGCGGAGTGTGCGCTGATGAGAAACTTATTGGTAGGTTAAAAGTATATGTCAAACCGAAACTCTAACTCTAGACCTTTGCCTTTCGAAGGAAAGTACTCTACCGACTACGCTACCCAAGCAAGACTCAAAAAAGACCATTGCTCATAGCTCTACTTCCGCCAGTACCTCATCTCCTACCATAGAAACTGCATAGAAGTTCTCCTGCGAAACGTCCAGGACTAGCGCTTCTGTAAGAAAGGAATTGCAGAAACATGGCTTATCGAAAGGTAAAGGTCCCGAGTACGGATCTTGGTCTGTCACATAGTTTTTATCTGTCAGGAAGCTTCATACCAGCGCACATTCCGCTGCATAGTGAAACATTCATTCCTCAAACATTCCCCAGGCGCTGGCTAAGAGATGTCTCCACAAAATCCTTTCTGCCTGGAGTGGTAGTCCAGCAACTTAGGCAGGAGAACTTCTGAGAAGTTAGGAAGATGAGAGATGGGACACTGCCGGAAGTTGAGCTGGGAGGACGGGTCGTGAGTTGTGCTTGGATAGGAAGTCGGCAGAGAACTTGCCCGAGAAAGGCAAGGTCCCTCAGTCTATATTTTCCCTAGGTTCCAGTCTGGGTCGGTTCTGCAGAGAGGACGCCTCATCTTTCCAGTCCATCTAGTTCCCAACCCCCTTCTATAGCACCACGTCTCAGGTGATTCAATTACCTTCTTTTCCCGTTTTCCCACAGTCTATGATTAGTACAACACAATGCTGTGCACTAAACGTACATTCTCGGAATTTTTCCTCAAATTAAGGCCGCTGTTTGTTACTGCGAGACTCTTTTTGGTTCAAATGGTTCAAATGGCTCTGAGCACTATGGGACTTAACTTCTGAGGTCATCAGTCCCCTAGAACTTAGAACTACTTAAACCTAACTAACCTAAGGACATCACACACATCCATGCCCGAGGCAGGATTCGAACCTGCGACCGTAGCGGTCGCGCGGTTCCAGACTGTAGCGCCTAGAACCGCTCGGCCACTTCGGCCGTCAGAGACTTTTTGTCCTGCTAATTTGCTTTTCATGTACTTCTTACTTACCTCGTTACGTGTTACTTTCCTTCCAAGATAGTAGAATTCCTTAATTTAACTCTTTTCTTGGTCCCTAATTTTGATGTTAAGTTTGTCGCTAATCTCGTGCGTGCTGCTCCTTATTACTCTCATCTTTGTTCGGTTTACTCTCAGTCCATATTCTGTAGTTATTAAACTGTACAATACATTCAACACGCCCTGGACGTCTTCTTCACTTTCATTTAGGACAGTAATGTCATCAACGAATACTATGATTTATATCCTTCCACCATGAATATTAACCTCAATCTTGAACCTTTCTTTTATTTCTGTCATTGCTTCTTCGATGTATGGACTGAACAACAGGAGCGACAGACAATATCCCAGTCTTATGCCCTTTCTAATCAGAGCATTTCGTTCTAGGTCCCCAGTTTTAATATTACCACTCGGTTCTTGTACATATTTTACACTATCGGTCTATCCGTACAGCTTACTCATATTTTTCTCAGAACATCTAACATCTTGCACCATTTTACAGTGTTGATTACATCGACAAATCCTATGAACATGTCTTTATTTTTCTTAAGGTTCCATTATCTATTGCAATGCCAGGATTGACTCTGTGGTGCCTTTACCTTACCTAAAGCCAAACCGATCGTATCTAATAAATTCTCAGTTTTATTTTCCATTCTTCTCTAAATTATTCTTGTCAGCACCTTGGATGAATCAGCCATTAAGATGATTCTGCGATAGTCTCGGGTTTGCCTGCCCTTGGCAGTATGAGGTCACTTATCAGTATAACGTTACACCCGTTCTTGTCTGGATACGTGGACTAATTCAGTTGCAAAGGCTGTCACGTGAACTGGCCCAGAACTGATGCAATTGGTCCTTATGTCCTCAGTACCTTCACTAAGACGGAGTTTTCATCCGAGCGTGTCCTACACATGATCTCTGGAGACAGATGTGACGATTTTGCTGGACATACGAGTCTCTCAACACCACACATCGTGCGGTAGCGTTCTCGCTTCCCACGCCCGGGTTCCCGGGTTCGATTCCCGGCGGGGTCAGGGATTTTCTCTGCCTCGTGATGGCTGGGTGTTGTGTGCTGTCCTTAGGTTAGTTAGGTTTAAGTAGTTCTAAGTTCTAGGGGACTTATGACCACAGCAGTTGAGTCCCATAGTGCTCAGAGCCAACACCACACACACCATGTTTATAGAGACGTGTGCCCTGTGTGAACGAGCATTGGCATGTTGAAAAAATTGTGGCATGAGAGGTGACACTTGACAACGCACGATGTCTGTTGTGTCTACCAGCCGTGACCTGAATTCACTCGATGACTCCCCACATCATGATGCCAGGAACGACACCGCTGAGCCTCTCCAACCCATTGGAAGAATTCGACTGGTCGCTACCACACTCAACGGTCACGGCTCCGAACTGTGTTTCTTATCCGAACACAATGCGACGCCATTCATCATTAGTCCATGCTTTCCAGCCGCTACACCGAGCCAAACGCAGACTTTTGTTTTGTCCTGTTAGTGGCAGCCTCCGCATGGGCGGAATTCTGTAGTCCAACAGCTCCTAGTCTCCGACGAATGGTGGGAGCAACACAGTATGTTGCAGGGTGCTCGTTATTTGTTCTCGGATGTCGGCCGCAGATGTGAAGGGGTTACGATGTGTCCTGATGCACAACGTGGAGATTTTCCCTTCTGGTGGTCAGAAGTGGTCGGCTGGAATGTGTAAGACGAATATGCCTGCCCTCGTATCCCATGCTTTCCACCACTGGGCCACTGCCTCAGTGCCCCAGAGCACGATCCATCCGACCAGACGTCCAAACGGACATCAACAACGTGGGCCCTTTCAAACTCTGTCAGGCACTGATAATGCTGTCTCACAGCATCATGCTGAATCACAATGTCTTTCACAGTGGTCACTAAATATCTGACACCGTTCGCGCTCCTTATATACCCCACGTGGTCTGATGACAATACTAGTGTACTTTGATGGCCGTTTGACCTGTCACAGAGAAGCGCAACTAATCGTTTACACACAATCCGGTGGTAAGTACGTCTATGAAGTTATATTGACATCCTATCATGTCTTCTGGCTACTTCACTCTTTTCAGGCAGTCTGCGTCACTTGCCGAGTGCGTAAGCTCTCAGGCCACAGGATGATCACACTTGTGTCAGTCGCTTCTAAAACTAATATCTGAAGATCCGCAGTGCACAGTTTACTGGTGAGACGCTTTTGAGACAAAGCAGAATACTTGACTAGTAACGACAAGTAGCAGCAGCACTCCGTCTTCAGGCCACAAGTCGCCCATCGGGACCATCCGACCACCGTGTCATCCTCAGATGAGGATGGGATAGATGGGGCGTGTGGTCAGCACACCACTCTCCCAGTCGTTATGATGGTTTTCTTTGACCGGAGCCGCTACTAGTCCATAGGGTAGCTCCTCAATTGGCATCACGAGGCCGAGTGGACCCAGAAAAATGGCAACAGCATATGGCGGCCCGGATGCTCACCCATCCAAGTGCCGACCACGCCCGACAGCGCTTAACTTTGGTGATTCGCGGGAACTGGTGTATCCACTGCGGTAAGCCCGTTGCCCAGTAACGACAATTGGGTAGATGTAAATCGTGCACCAGTCACGTAATCAATGCACCACGTTCCCTTTAATAACACTGTAGGAACAAGCCAAACGGACGTAAATTTTACTGCACACATCAGTGGGAGCTGTTTATCGACATACCTGTGCTGCCCACTACCCCCGCTACTGGAGAATATTGCGCTCACAGAAAGACTGTGGATGTGGTTTATGCACGACATAGAAACGCCTCGGTTTCTACTCCTACAGCGACACGAATCCAAGCAACGAACTGTATCAAGATGTATCATGGCCTTCTCGTGCAACTGACTTAACCCTCTCTCCACAGCAGGAAAGGGAGTGTTAGCAAGTACAAATTCTTTTCATATCTAGTGTTCATTGAGTATGTGTACTAGGCAGTAAAATGGGTAAAAAATAGGAAGGAAGGAAGACTAGTGTTTAACGTCCCGTCGACAGCGTTGTCATTATGGACGAAACACAAGCTCGGATTAACGAAGGATGGAGAAGGAAATCGGCCGTGTCGTTTCAAAGGAAGCATCCAGACATTTGTCTTAACCGAATTAGGGAACTGACGGAAAACCTAAATCAGGATGGTTGGCCATGGATTTGAACAGTCGTTCCTGAATGCGAGTCCAGAAAAAAATAGGATAACGAATTACTTAAAGATTGTGTGAAATATGACATCAAAATACCAGAATGTTACAAAGAAATTATACGCCAAAATCAGTTGCTATTTATCTCATATCTTTTATACTTGTGGTGGGTGGACATGCTGTACCACATGTGTACCACAACCATGTTGTATAAATAATTACTTTAGCTCTGATATTTTCTTTTTTCGTTTTAGACTCATGAGTCTTCTGACTGGTCTGATGCGGCCAGCCACGAATTCCTCCCCTGTGTCAAACTTTTCATCTCAGAGTAACACTTGCAACCTAAGTCCTCAATTCCAGTCTCTGTCTTCCCCACGGTTTTTACCCTCTACAGCTCTCTCTAGTACCACGAAAGTTATTCCCTGACGTTTTAACTTGTGTCCTATCAACCTGTCCGTTCTTCTTGTCAGTGTTCTCCATACATCCTTTCCTCACCGATTCTCCGCAGGAGCTCCTCAGTCCTCACTTTATCAGTCCAGCTAACTTTTCAAGACTCTTCTGTAGCACCACATCTCAAATGCTTCGATTCTTTTCTGTTCCGGTTTTCCCAAAGTCCATGCTTCGCTACCATACAATAATGTGGTCCAAACGTACATTCTCAGAAATTTCTTCCTGAAATTAAGGCCTATGTTTGATACTAGCAGACCTTTTTGGCCAGGAATGCCCTTTCCACCACTGTTAGTATTCTTTTGACGTCCTCCTTTCTGCGTCTGTCATGGGTTATTCTGCTGCCTAGAAAGCTGAATTCCTGGACTTAGTCTACTTCGTGACCCCCAATTCTGATATTAAGTTTCTCGCTGTTCTCATTACTGCTACTTCTCATTATTCTCGTCTTTCTTTGATTTACTCTCAGTCCATATTCTGTACCCATTAGGCGGGTTCATTCCATTCAACAGATCCTGTAATTCTTCTTCGCTATCACTGAGGATAGCAATCTCATCAGCAAATCTTACGATTGTTATCATTTCACTCCGAACTGTAATCCCGCACTTGAATTTTTCTCTTATTTCCGTCATTGCTTCATCGATGTACAGATTGAACAGTAGGCGTGAAAGACTACATCCCCGTCTTACGTCCTTTTTAATCCGAACACTTTCTTCCTGTACTTGCGCTCTTATTGTTCCCTCTTGTTTCTTGTATGTACTACGTATTACCCATTTTTCCCTATATCTCACTCATACTTTTCACAGAATTCAATATCTTCCACCATTTTATATCGTCGAATGCTTTTTCCAGGTTGACAGATCCTATTAACGCGTTTTGATTTTCCTCCAGTCTTGCTTCCATTATTAAACGTAACGTCACTGCCTCTGTGGTGCCTTTACCTTACCTAAAGCCGAGCTGACTGTCATCTCGCTTAAATATAGGCTATAGCAGCTTTAAAATGCATTACTTTCTGAATGAGTCGCAGTCGTCATTAGACATACTAGCCGTCAAGTGACTATTAAACAGTCGTTTACAGCTGACAAAATTTTTGCTGATTGTGATTGCGCTTTCGATAATTCGTTATTTTCAAGCATTTGAGCCTTACCCTATATAGGGCGCAGCAGGAGGATGGTCAATACTGAAATATGTGACAGGAACTATTGTTCGAAGCAAAATGGTGTAGCGAACGTGGGCTAAATGCATGCCTTTCTTAATGTATGCGTGAGTACTTTGTTATCTTCGATTTTATGAAACAAACCCGTTGTACTGCAAGCTTCTTGCTTTCCATATTTTGGGAGGAGGTAGTATGCATCAAATCAAGAAAAAATTGTCTACTAAAGATAGTCTCTGAAGTGCATACTTTAAGACCTATGAACATTTGTTGAGCAGAAAAGATTTGTTTCACAATAGTGAAAATGAGCAAGTGCTCATAGCTGTTAAAGTGTGCAGTTTAGAACACATGTTTACTGGACTTCCTTGCTTCGAGTGATTGTTCCTGTCGTATCCCTGAATACTGACCATTCCTCCTGGGAAACCCTGTGTAGACTGCACACAAATATTCAGGAAAGGAGATATGCATTCCAAGCAAAAAGTTTCAAACTGCTGTTGATCAGTGCGTAAATATCATAATTAATGAAATATGCACATAGACCTTACCATGTTTAGACACTTTAGTTGTCAGTAGCCTGTTTGTATGTTGGCAGCGCTATAGACTGTGTTAATAAAACTGACAGCTCGTTGCGCCCTCGGCAAGAGATTCTGTGGTTGGAAAGAGTTGCAGTTAGAGAGTTGATAGGGAAGTGTATGGACATGTTCTTCTTAGTGGAGATTCTGTGTTGGTAGGACATGCAATGTAAAGTAAGATGGAATTTCTTATAAGAAAATATGCAAGGAAAGATATGATAATGAGTGTATGGTTGATAATGTTTCGATAGTGGAATTATTGACAAATATATAATTTTTGAAACTGTATGTCACACGAATAAGGTACAATTTTCTGAATACATTGTCTGCTCTACAACAAAATCTTTCTTTTGCTAGCCATATGCCTCTAAGTAGTTAGAGCCGATGTAATCCTTTTATTTAGATGGCTGTTGTTGCTACTTGCTGTAATTGCTGTAGTTCGTGTTATGAAGATTTTCTGTGAGGTAAGTGACTTACGAAAAAGAATAGGGTTTGTATTATCAGGATTTGTGACTGAAATGAGTTTAGGCAATTAACAGAGTTGCAGATCCTTTCATATTTCTTTAATTTCATATTTTTTGTATTTGTATTATTGTTAGGATTGCTTGCAATTCAGGGCCATTCTTTTGTATTAATCCCTGGAAGTCATGTTGTCAATGTACAGCAGTCAGACTGCGTTGGGCTTGTATATTGTGGGTAATAAATGAATAGGTTAAGTTAGAGTCGTCTTTGTCAGGGAAAATTCGGTAAGTTAGTGTATAATAAAAATAATTAAAGAGTTAGTTTCAAAGTGACAGGGACAATAATCTTAAACTGTTCGGCCCACTTCATGTTTCTATTGAGCAATGCATTTCTAGGGGAAGGACACCTCCTTCCACATTTGCTGATGCTGATATGTAGTTTTGTTCATCTAGCTCTTACGATACAATCTTGCTAATTTGACTGCCGATCCTTACATTTTTCGTTGCTGTACCTGTATTCTTGAATCATACAGTAAAACATATAAACCCAGATTTTTATTATATTCACTGCACTATTACGTTTGATGTTACTTAGTTTATTTAACGTACTTCAAACGATCTCCCATCGCACAAGTAAATAAATTCTTAGAAATTCTGAAAGTTGAGTCCCGCACCCTACATGTTAAAAAAAGGGAAAAAAGTAACCTGTTTAACCTGTTAACACATGTAACACACGCTAGTGAGTAAATGAGCACTGTAGACGAGTACAGAAAGCGGCAGGTAAGCTTCCCAAATACGCGTAAATGCCGGTGCAAATAGAATACCGCACGTCACGGTGGCGACGTAGCCTTACAGCAGGTTGCAAACACGGATACTGACACGTTTCTATCATGAAAGCAAATACGTGGTGCAGTGGGCGATATCCGCCCTGCATGTACTGCGCTGACAAGCCAATCAATCGGCTTACCTCCGACCACGTTCGCGAAATCAGTTACGCGAGATCGCAAACGAGCCAGTCGCAGCGAGCATGGTCGTCTACGTCACTCTAACATTCACGTGTCATGATTGCAGGACACTAAATTTCACAAGCAAACAGTCCATCCACGGAACGTTCTACGCGGATGATTTTGGTTACTGCGTCATCAGGTTCAAAAGCTCTCTCTCCATATGCCTTAAGTCCGTGTTGAAGGCAAACGGTTAACGCTTTGTAGACGCTCAACACATTTATAAAAAAGTATCTCAAATTTACTAACGTTTCATTTTATGCACGACCTAACAGACTAAATGCGACATGCATGTCACAGTGTCGCTAATTAGTTCAGTAGCAAATGGAAACAAAACACAGGCATACACTGGTAACTGAAAACATTATGACTACTGTCCACCGATACGTTGGATGCCGTGTGGTTGCGTTGCGGACACATGGCGCGGTAGCAAAAGTACGTAAGTGGAGCATAGAGGATGGGTGATTATCCCAGCGAAGATATGGACTGCAAATGGGGAAATCCATTGAGATAAGTGACTCTGACAAAGGTCAGATTATTATTACACAGAGCCTGTGAACGAGTACCTCGGAAACAGCGAAACTGATCGAATGTTCACGTGCTATTGTCGTGAAGATGTATGGAAACAGGTAGAACGACAGCGAAACTAACACTAGGCCCTAAATGGTTGGACGTCCACGAGTGGGGTTCGGAGGCTTCTCCGCTCTGTAATGTATTACTGAAGGTCACCTGTGGCATCTCTGACGAAAGAGGACTATGCTGGTGCACGCACAAAGGTTTCGGAGCACACCTTTCGTCGTACATTGTTGAACATGGATCTCCACAGCTGATCACCCCAAAGTTTTCACGCGTTGACCCAACATCAACGTCGATTACGATTGCAGTGGGTACGGGAACATCGGAATTCACCCGTCTACCAATGGAAACGTGTCGGTTCTTCGAGTGAATCACATTTTTGCTACACTAGGACGATGGTCGTCTCGACAAACACCATCACTGAGGTGGAAGGTGACTCGAAACGTGCAGCGCGCCAGTGGAGCCGGCTGGTTGGCTCTGAGCACTATGGGGCTTAACATCTATCGTCATCAGTCCCCTAGAACTTAGAACTACTTAAACCTAACTAACCTAAGGACATCACACAACACCCAGTCATCACGAGGTCAGCTTCTACCAGTTTTTCCATTCGTCTGTAAAGAATTCGTGTTAGTATTTTGCAGCCGTGACTTATTAAACCGATAGTTCGGTAATTTTCACATCTGTCAACGCCTGCTTTCTTTAGGATTGGAATTATTATATTCTTCTTGAAGTCTGAGGGTATTTCGCCTGTCTCATACATCTTGCTCACCGGATGGTAGAGTTCTGCCAGAACTGGCTCTCACAAGGCTGTCAGTAGTTCTAATGGAGTGTTGTCTACTCCCGGGGCCTTGTTTCGACTTAGGTCATGCAGTGTTCTATCAAACTCTTCACGCAGTATCATATAGCCCTTGTATAGACCCTCTATATACTCCTTCCACCTTTCTGCTTTCCCTTCTTTGCTTAGAACTGGGTTTCCATCTGAGCTCTTGATATTCATACAAGTGGTTCTCTTTTCTGCAAAGGTCTCTTTAATTTTCCTATAGGCAGTATCTATTTTACCCCTAGTGAGATAAGCCTCTACATCCTTACATTTGTCCTCTAGCCATCCCTGCTTAGCCATTTTGCACTTCCTGTCGATCTCATTTTTGACACGTTTGTATTCCTTTTTGCCTGCTTCATTTACTGCGTTTTTATATTTTCTCCTTTCATCAATTAAATTCAATATTTCTTCTGTCACCCAAGGATTTCTACTAGCCCTCGTCTTTTTACCTACTTGATCCTCTGCTACCTTCACTACTTCATCCCTCAAAGCTACTGTATTTCTTTCCCCCATTCTTGTCAATTGTTCCCTTATGCTCTCCCTCATACTCTGTACAACCTCTGGATTTGTCAGTTTATCCAGGTCCCATCTCCTTAAATTCCCACCTTTTATCAGTTTCTTCAGTTTTAATCTAGAGTTCATAACCAGTAGATTGTGGCCAGAGTCGACATCTGCCCCTGGAAATGTCTTACAATTTAAAACCTGGTTCCTAAATCTCTGTCTTACCATTATACAATCTATCTGAAACCTTAGAGTATCTCCAGGGTTCTTCCATGTATACAACCTTCTTTGATGATTCTTAAACCGTGTGTTAGCTATGATTAAGTTATGCTCTGCGCAAAATTCTACCAGGCGGCTTCCTCTTTCATTTCTTAGCCCCAATCCATATTCACCTACTATGTTTCCTTCTCTCCCTTTTCCTACTACCGAATTCCAGTCACTCATGACTATTAAATTTTCGTGTCCCTTCATTACCTGAATAATTTCTTTTATCTCATCATACATTTCCTCAATTTCTTCATCTGCAGAGCTAGTTGGCATATAAACTTGTACTACTGTAGTAGGCGTACTGCATTACCCCTATTTGATTTTGTATTTATAACCCTATATTCACCTGACCAAAGGTCTTGTTCCTCCTACCACCGAACTTCACTAATTCCCACTATATCCTACTTTAACCTATCCATTTCCCTTTTTAAATTTTCTAACCTACCTGCGCGATTAAGGGATCTGACATTCCTCACTCCGATCCGTAGAACGCCAGTTTTCTTTCTCCTGATAACGACGTCCTCCTGAGTAGTCCCCGCCCGGAGATCCGAATGGGGCACTATTTGACCCCGGAATATTTTACACAAGAGGACGCCATCATCATTTAACCATACAGTAGAGCTGCATGCCCTCGGGAAAAATTACGGCCGTAGTTTCCCCTTGCTTTCAGCCGTTCGCAGTACCAGAACAGCAAGGCCGTTTTGGTTAGTGTTACAAGGATAGATCAGTCAATCATCCAGACTGTTGCCCCTGCAACTACTGAAAAGGCTGCTGCCCCTCTTCAGGATCCATACGTTTGTCTGGCCTCTCAACAGATACCCCTCCGTTGTGGTTGCACCTACGGTACGGCTATCTGTATCTCTGATGCACGCAAGCCTCCCCACCAACGGCAAGGTCTATGGTTCATGGGGGAGGGGGGGGGGGGGGAGAAGTGTCATAAATTTCTTTTTTCCTCAGTCATATTCCGTACCTGTCATTAGTTATTTGATATACCTCTCTAACCTTCAGTATTCTTCTACAGAGCCACACCTCAAAAGCTTCTATTCTCTTCTTGTATGAACTGCTTATTGTCCGCATTTCATGCCCATACGAGGCAACACTCCACACAAATAACTTCAGAAAAGAACTCCTAACCCTTACATTCATGTTAGGCGTTAACAATTTCTCTTTAAAAGTTTATAATACGTCGCATTCTACTTCTTGTAATGATTTTTCATCAGTTTCGAGGCAGTCTGCAGAAACCAGCACCTGGGACGGAAGATAAGGGATAGTTCGACCAAGAAGAAATGCAGATGATAAATGGGTATTCATTGGACATATATATTATACTATAACTGACATGTGACTACATTTTCACACAATTTGGGTGCATAGATCCTGAGAAATCAGTACCCAGGACAACCACCTCTGACCGTAATAACGGCCTTGATACGCCTGGTCATTGAGTCAAACAGAGCTTGGATGCCGTGCACAGGTACAGCTGCCCATCAGCTTCAACAGGATACCACAGTTCATCAAGAGTAGTGACTGGCGTATTGTGACGAGCCAGTTGCCCGGCCACCATTGACCAGACGTTTTCAATTGGTGGGAGATCTGGAGAATGTAGGGATTTGCAAGGATCGAATGAAGGGTAGAGCCACGGGTCGTAACACTTCCGAAATGCGAACAAGAGGTGACCGAGACGTGTAACCAATGGCACCCCATACCATCACGCTGGGTGATACGCCAGTATGGAGATGACGAATACACGCTTCCAATGTGCGTTCACTGAGATGTCGCCAAACACGGATGCGACCTTCACGATGCTGTAAACAGAACCTGGATTCATCCGAAAAAATTACGTTTTGCCATTCGTGCACCCAGGTTCGTCGTTGAGTACATCATCGCAGGCGCTCCTGTCTATGTTTCAGCGTCAAGGGTAACCGCAGGCACGGTCTCCGAGCTGATAGTCCATGCTGCTGCAAACGTCGTCGAACTGTTCGTGCAGATGGTTGTTGTCTTGCAAACGTCCCCATCTGTTGACTCAAGGATCGAGACGTGCCTGCACGATCCGTTACAGCCATGCGGATAAGATGCCTGTCATCTCGACTGCTAGTGATACGAGGCCGTTGGGATCCAACACGGCGTTCCGTACTACCGTCCTGAACCCACCGATTCCATACTGTGCTAACAGTCATTAGATCTCGACCAACGCGAGCAGTAATGTCGCGATACGATAAACCGCAATCGCGATGGCTACAGTCCGACCTTTATCAAAGGCGGAAACGTGATGGTACGCATTTCTCCTCCGTACACGAGGCATCACAGCAACGTTTCACCAGGCAACGCCGGTCAACTGCTGTTTGTGTATGAGAAACCGGTTGGAAACTTTCCTCATCTCAGCACGTTGTAGGTGTCGCCACCGGCGCCAGCCTTGTATGAATGCTCTGAAAAGCTAATCATTTGCATATCACAGCATATTCTTCGTGTCGGTTAAATTTCTCGTCTGTATCACGTCATCTTCGTGGTGTAGCAATTTTAATGGCCAGTAGTGTACTTCCTCTGCCTACATTACCCTGCAAGTAAGATGAATGCAGCTTGTTCTAAATGTAAAAAAAATGTAAGTTAATCTGTATGAGTAGGAAAAACAATCCTGTAATGAATAGCATTAGTGGTTTGCTGCTTGACATAGTGAGGTGATTAAATATCTAGGCATCAGTACGCGAGGTCGGTAATAGGGTAGGCGTATAGTCGACTTGGGCTTATTAGGAGAACTCTAGGAGAGTTCATTTACAAAGAAGATTGCGTGTGAAACACTAGTAATACTCCTTCTTGAGTACTTCCCGAGTGTTTGGGATCTCCAGCTGGTAGAATTAAAGGAAGAAATCGAAGCAACTCAAAGAGCAAAGACGTCCAGCTAGATTTGTTACCAGTACGTTCGATCAAAAAGCTAGTGCTAAGGAGATGCTTCGGGAACTCAATTGGGAATCCTTAGAGGAACGCGAAGTTCTTTTCACGACGCATTATTGAGGGAATAAAGAGAACCGGTTTCATATCAAAGTTGTGTGGCATAGGTTGTGTCGTATCAGAGTTGCATGGCATAGAGTACTTTGCACCATTTTTATATGGCACCGGGTGCTTCTTACCATTGTTGAATGGTGCAGGGCGTTTCATAAAGATGTTTTATGCCACAGTGTGCTTCATAGAAATACAGGGTGAGTCACCTAACGTTACCGCTGGGTATATATCGTAAACCACATCAAATACTGACGAACCGATTCCACAGACCGAACGTGAGGAGAGGGGCTAGTGCAGCTGTTTCATACAAACCATACAAAAATGCACGGAAGTTTTTTTAACACAAACCTACGTTTTTTAAAATGGAACCACATTAGTTTTGTTAGCACATCTGAACATACAAACTACTACGTAATCAGTGCCGTTTGTTGCATTGTAAAATGTTAATTACATCCGGAGGTATTGTAACCTAAAGTTGACGCTTGAAACCTCCGACGTTCAGTTGCGTGTTGTAACAAACACGGGCCACGGGCGGCGAGCAGCATCTGCAGGGACATGTTTACGATGACGACCCTGTTTACGAGTGTGGCTGTAGTGCACTGTTGTGGTTTGGTCTAGCTGTCGCAGTGTCCGCATGTAGCGCTTGCTGCTATTGTTATTCTGCATTCGTCTCCGCACGCAGATCAACTGTAGTACACCGTGTTACCAGACGTCTGTGATAGTGTAGTGTTGTAGGAACTGTGACCATCGTGTATTCGAACTCTGAAAAGGCGGAGATGATACTCAACTATGGAGAGTGTCGACGAAATGCAGCTGAAGCCTGCAGGGTGTATGCAGAACGGTACCCGGACAGAGAGCATCCAACGTGCCGCACATTGCAAAACATCTACCGCCAACTGTATGCAACAGGTATGGTCGTAGCACGCAAACGGGTCCGTAACAGGCCCGTCACAGGAGAAGCGGGTGCATTTAGTGTGTTAGCTCCTGTTGCCAAGAACCCACACATGAGTACACGGGACATTGCGAGAGCCGGTGGACTGAGTAAAAGTAGTGTCATGAGCATACTGCATCGTCACCGCTTTCACCCGTTTCATGTGTCGCTACATCAGCAATTACATGGTGATGACTTTAATCATCGAGTGCAATTCTGTCAATGGGCATTAACAGAGAATGCGTTGCAGTTCTACCTGTTTACCGATGAAGCGGGTTTCACAAACCACGGGTCAGTGAATCTACGGAACATGCTTTACTGGTCCGTGGACAATCCTCGCTGGCTCAGACAGGTAGAGCGACAGCGACCGTATGGTGCGACCACCTCATTGGTCCTCACTTCATTGCAGGGGCCCAAACAGCTGCAACATACATCGCGTTTCTACAGAATGATCTGCCAACGTTGCTCGAAAATGTCCCACTGGAAACGCGTCGACGTATGTGGTATCAGCATGATGGTGCACCTGTACATTCCGCAATTAACACTAGGCTGAAAAAATTGGCCAGCCCGTTCTCCTGATCTTTCAGTTCTGGACTACTTTCTGTGGGGTACGTTAAAGGAGAATGTGTACCGTGATGTGCCTACAACCCCAGAGGATATGAAACAACGTATTATGGCAGCCTGCGGCGACATTACACCAGATGTACTGCGGCGTGTACGACATTCATTACGCCAGAGATTGCAATTGTGTGCAGCAAATGATGGCCACCACATTGAACATCTATTGGCCTGACATGTCGGGACACACTCTATTCCACTCCGTAATTGAAAACGAAAACCACGTGTGTACGTGTACCTTAACCCTCATGGTAATGTATATGTGCGTCAGCGAAAAAGACCAATAAAAAAGTGTTAGCATGTGGACATAATGTGCTGTTCCAGTCTCTTCTGTACCTAAGGTCCATCACCGCTCCCTTTGGATACCTACGTAATTCGGTGCTCTCCGATACACACGATCGAACAGCGCAGGAGTGGTACTCAACGTCAATTTTAGGTTACAATATCTCCGGATGTAATTAACATTTTACAATGAAACAAACGGCACTGATTACGTATTTGTCTATGTGTTTAGATGTGCTAACGAAAATAACGGGGTTCCATTTTAAAAAACGTAGGTTTGTGTTAAAAAACATAGTTCCGTGCATTTTTTTATAGTTTGTATTAACCAATTACACTAGCCCCTCTCCTCACGTTCGGCCTGTGGAATCGAATCGTCAGTATTTGACGTGGATTACGAAATATATCCAGCGGTAATGTCAGGTGACACCCTGTATAGTGTGGCTGGTGGTGCTTCCTACCAATGTTACGTGACATAACGTGTTTCGCACCATTGCTACATGGCATCGTGTTCTTCGTACTAGTGTTCTGTGGCAGAGAGGGCTTCTTACAAGTTTTCGATGGTGGAGAATGCTTCAGACCGATTTTAGGTGACAGAGATCGCTTCGAACCAATTTCGCATGGCTTAGGGTACTTCTAGCAATGTTTCGTTCCAAAGTGTGCTTCATGCCAATGTTGTGTAGCGGAAGATGTTTTATACCAATGTCACATGGCAGAGAGTGCTCCTTACCCATCGTTAGTGGCAGACAGTGCTTCATACCAATGTTATCCAACATAGGGTGTGTGGCAGAGGGTGCATCCCATCAATATCAGATGCCAGAAAATGCTTTGTATCAATGTTGCTCGGACTAGTGTGCTTTGTACTAGTGTTGTGCGGCAGAGGGTGCTTCTTACAGATGTTGTGTGGCAGAGGGTGCTTTGTACTGGCGGTGAGTGGCACAGGCTGCTTCGTACTGATGTTGTGTGGCAGAGGGCATTTTGCACTGATATTGTGTGGCAGAAGGTGCTTCGTGTCCATGTCCTGTGGCAGAGGGTGCTTCTTAAGAAAGTTGCGTGGTAAACGATGCTTCTACTATGTTACATTACAGAGCGTGCTACGTGCAAATGTTGTGTGGCCGAGAGTGCTTTACATCAGTGCTGCGTGCCATTTGGTGCTTCGTACCAATTAAGCATGGCACTGGGTGCTTCATACTGATGTTGCGTGGCAGTGGTTGCATCCTATCTGTGGAAATGTGGAAGATTTATATCGATACTATCGACGGTTTTCAGAGGACTCCGCATAATGAGTATCCATGAGTGTGTAACAGTCAGCCAGTTTCATGTTAGTTAGTTCGTTGGCTGCGTGTTCTATTGATCAATCGCATGGTACAGTAACCGTTATGATGTGGAATGTGTCAAGAGCACAAGAAATTCACATACGAAACTACATTTTTTATGTATATAAATTACAATACAGAATTAAAGATTAATATTTCTATTATTTACGCCATTCCCTAAAATGGCACAAAATGCATGTACTATATTTATAGATTTATTTGTTCCTGTTCAAGAATTCTTGTATGGTATAGAAGGAGTTGTCGAGGAGATATGATTTCAATTTATTTTTGAAGCTATTACTGCTGTCTGTCATACATTTTACATCATCTGGTAATTTGTAGAAAATTTTTATAGCAGCATATTTTACCCCTTTCTGTGCCAAAGATAGGTTGAGTAAAGGATAGTGTAAGTCTTCCTTTTTTCTGGTATTATAATCATGAATGTCACTGTTGTTTTTAAACTGGTCGATATTGATGAGAACAAATTTCATTAGTGAATAAATGTACTGTGAGACTGTTGTAAGAATTCCCAATCTTTTAAAAAGATGCCTACAAGATGTGCGACTGAACCCCACACATTATTCTAACTACTTTTTTTGAGCAGTGAACACTTTTTGTCTCAATGTTGAGTTACCCCAAAATATTATTCCAGATGATATCAGAGAGTGAAAGTATGCAAAGTATGTTAGCTTACTAATTTCTATATACTAAAAATTGGCAATTATTCTGATTGCAAAAGTTTCTGAACCTAGTCACTTTAGAAGATCCAAAATATGAATATTCCCAATAAGATTCTCATCTATGTGTATACCCAAAAACTTAGTATGCTCTACCCTGTCTACTGACTTCTGTTGATGTGTTATATTTATTGAAGAAACTGCAGCAAAAAATTGGATGTACTGTGTTTTTTCAAAGAGTCCTTAATAAATATGTTTAACATGGTAGCAGTCAGCGGTTCTTAAGCAAAAAGAAGACCGTTATTCTGGAAAGTTGTGATCGGTTGTGAACTAAAGAGAAGCTCGTTATTTGAAAAGTGCGCTTTTTGAAACTGAATGTGGCTGACATTAAGATACCAGTGGTTGTTCGGGAAGATTACAGAAACTGGAATAGACCACTGGAAATGTATCTGAAAATGAAGAAATGTTATAATTTTTCTGCAAGAGCAAACATGACCATGGACAAGACAGATACTTGGGATGAACAGAATCTGACCGCATTAAAGTACATACAGGGGGACAATTATTGAATTATATGAAAAAAAAGTAAATTAGCAACAAACTTCGGCGTGCAGACACTTTATTCAACATGTAAAGGTCACGACAGACATTCGGATTTAGGTTATGACATGTTCGATATGCCTGCATTGCACTTGCGAAATTCTGCATGACCTGCTCAAGTGTCGGAATATAGATGCTGTCGATGACCTCATATGGCAGCAATGGTTTTGGGGTTTTTGCTGTACATCTTTTCTTTAACATAGCCCCACAAAAAGTAGTCACATATGTTCAGATCCGGAGAATATGGCGAGCATTCGAGGCCCATGCCAGTGGCCTCTGGGTACCTCAGATCCAGAATGCGGTCCCCAGAATGCTCCTCCAGGACATCAAACACTCTCCTGCTTCGATGGGGTCGAGCCCCGTCTTGCGTGAACCACATCTTGTCCAAATCATGGTTACTCTGGATAATGGGGATGAAATCATCTTCCAGAACCATCGCATATCGTTCGGAAATCACCGTGCCAACAAGGAATATCGCACCGATTATTCCGTGACTGGGCAGTGCACACCACACAGTCAGCCACTAAGAGTGAAGAGACTTCTGGATCACGAAATGCGGATTCTCTGTCCCCAAATGTGCCAATTATGATTATTGATGAACCCATACAAATGAAAGTGGGCTTCTTCACTAAACCAAACCATACAGCGCAAACTAATTCCCATCATGTCCCGTGGCCAACCGCGCAGTTTGAACGTCCTAAAGCAAACCGTTGAGAAGCTATGAAGATTTTCTTTAACATAGTTCAATAATTGTCACCCTGCATACATGGCGGTTTCGAACAAGTGATTGAAATTCGTGAGTGATAAGGAAACTGCATTTGAGATAGTGAAAAATTCAACGATTATTCTCTAAGGAACCGACAATACTCCAAACTCTGTGCAGATATGAAGTGGACAAACTGACACACACTCTTCAGCATTTCTGAATAAACAGCGAACGAATTAAAATTAGGAGATACGAAAGGGATGGAAAAGAAAAACATCTAAGCAACATGATGGGAACCTTGCCGGATTCTTTGAGCTATATCAGGGACTTAATTGACTATTTGAAAGAAGATCATACAGTCGAACAAATTAAAAGAAAAATTCAAATAATGGTTTTAAAAGACATGAATGGAAGTGAAGCTGCAAAATGCAATTCATTTTACACTGAACAGAAAAGTAGTACGAGCTATCAAGGGCAGTTATGTTATGGATGTGGTAAAACAAGACATTTCATGAGGTATCGTCGCCAGCCAGGAACAAGCAGAGAATCACCGACACATGGCGGACATTCTCGAGAAGGCAGTCGCAGCAGTTGGCAGCATGGATAAAGTGAGCAGCATAGAGGGGAAAAGAACAACTGGTCCCGCAGTCAAAGTGAGCAGTATGGTTCAAGAGACGGTAATCACTAAGGGTGCTGAGGAAATCAACAAGACGTAAATTTTATGAGCAGCTTTGTAACGGACATAGTCCGCAGCTCGTGGTCGTGCGGTAGCGTTCTCGCTTCCCGCGCCCGGGTTCCCGGGTTCGATTCCCGGCGGGGTCAGGGATTTTCTCTGCCTCGTGATGACTGGGTGTTGTGTGATGTCCTTAGGTTAGTTAGGTTTAAGTGGTTCTACGTTCTAGGGGACTGATGACCATAGATGTTAAGTCCGATAGTGCTCAGAGCCGTTTGAACCATTTTTGTAACGGACATACAGGGCCCTCTTAAAGCTCAAGAAACACAAGCCACCACCTGGGGCTCCGAGCTGAGAGGGTCGCCAGAAGCTCCACAACTGTTAGATTTCTATGCAAGATCTGCCATGATTAGTCGGAGCCATTCGAGGTCATATGCTAAGAGGATCGTCAGGGACACTCAAGTCCAAGATCTGTATACAGTGCGAAGCACAGTTAGTAGTGAAAACTGACACAGGTGGAATTGTATGAGGGAAAAGTGTGGGAGGCGCCAAGTGGTAAGCCGCATGTTTGAAGAAATGTTCTAGAACTGGCCTTGCGGAGATATAGGCCACAACGGCATGTAACAATGATGAGTCAGATGATAAAGTAGGAGAAGTCCGACTAAAATGATATACCATTTTGTTTCTAGATCATTATTGCTTCATAAACCGTGATGATAAGTAAAATTTGTATCAGTACCGTGCCTCATTCACTTGTAGATTTCGGTAAATGAACTACCTAAATCTAACTAACCTAAGGACATCACACACATTCATGCCCGAGGCAGGATTCGAACCTGCGACCGTAGCAGCAGCGCGGTTCCAGACTGAAGCGCCTAGAACCACTTGGTCACAGCGGCCGGCTAGATTTCGCTACCTTGGTGCCACGTTTTAAAATTAAAATAAAACATACGTTTTAGACATTCTCGTAAAAAGTGCATAAAACGTCATTTTACGGTAAAATGACATAGGAGTAAGAAAAAACAAGAAATTAAGATAAACATTAAATATTTGTTACATTTATTGGAGTTGTACTTGAGAACAAATAAAAGACTATTCCTGAAATAGTTCTTCAGTAGTATCAACTAAGGTTTCTCACGTGAGGACTGAAAGTAGAATCACGAATGTTTATCCATGAAACAACAAATTTAGTTCCGTGTTTTAAAAAAAAAATATTTCTCACCAATCCTATCTCTTTGCAGACATAACAGATAAAGATTTTCGTTCTGTGGCCTCCTCCGGCACATCCATTGTGTGCACAAAAATTACACTGGTGACACCTGAACCAGTGTTCTCCGAGTTTTGAATGCGAGTATAGTTCGAAGCAGTACAGACAGTGACAGTCCCCAGAAGCATCTTCGTTGTCATCAGAAAGGTCTTTCTTCGTACTATATTTCTTTTCGTGAATTAAGTTTCCTCTTCACTTTTCTCAGCTATTTGGAATGCAAGTTGTCTCACCTTTTTCGTAGTCATACCAAATATGGGCGGCTCCAATAGCTTCAGGCTTTGTACCAGTTCATGTTCCAATGCAGTGTTGAAAGTTGGCTGGAATCTACCCAATCCTTTCTGAACACCAGCTAAAATTTTTTCGTATTCCTAGTTCGTCTTCTAAGCGTAGCATGGGGAACTTCGAATGCTTTCGACGCCCACAGCCATCCCATCTCGCCTCTGGTAATAGGATCTATAGCCTGCTGCATGTGCACCGCATTCCAAGACTGTCTTGACGATTTCCTTACTTCATTGCTTGCCATGTGAAAGCGAAAATTCAGTGCATGTATATTGCCTGCGTAAATTTATTGCATTTGTGTATCATTTTACATTTATCAGTTCATATTTAATATTTCTTTTAATTTACTTTATTATAGAATGACCTATTGCTGCTGTTGTTCATGTGTAAAGATATGTAAAATAAATAGCTTAATTAATATCAAAGATCACACAGAATATAACTAGAATCGACATCGGAGTAAAATGATTACTGTGTCATTTCGCCCTGAAAAATGGTATGTCATTACAGCCTGAAAAGCCTTCTTTGATTTATTAGAGGTACATTCAACTACTGCGTTCTCTATCAGAATCTTCTACCTCTCAACACATAGCTAAAAGTATGCTTTATAAGTTAACATATGCATTTCTCAAACATGTAATAACCTAAAAAACTAATCAATGAATAGATGCGAAGATTTTCGTTCACACTACCAAGACGGAAGCTTGCAGCTCACCACCATATACATAGGAAAAGAGTTTCTAGTAGACCTTCCTACACAACTTAGTGCAGGTGGCGCCACTCAACTGGTTTTGTCCATAGCCTTGCTATGTCATTTTACCCGGGTATGTCTTATTTTGACTACCCCTACATACTGACTGGTTACTGGATATCTTATTAATTTTTTGAAAATTTGTTGTATTACATTGTGTTACCTATGAATAATATGATTTTACATAGTATTTCAATAAACTTCCTCGATTTAACTATAAGTAACAGTAACAGTAGTCATAATTTCGCAATATACTGAAGCCAACAAAAACTGATAATATCATCAATGCAAATTCCTGCCTCTCGAAATCGTACAAATATGCTTGCTTTCACACCTGATCAATAGAATGATTAACCTGCCTCAAGAACAGGACGCTATACAAAGAGAAATTAGAACCCTGCAATATGTGGCACAACAGAATGAATACAATCCACAAATAATCACAGAGCTACATAACAGATGTACAGAATCTTGACACATACTATATGCAAAGGAATAAAACTCATCAGAGAAACAACAATAAAACAGAAAAGTACATATACATCTACCACATACCTGGGAAGTACATCAAATAAAATTAACACACGACTGAAAAACACCAATAAGCATCTCGCTTACCAAACATGACATAATATAAAAACAAAAATAGAGTCATGCAATTGGAAACCCAGTTATATTTAAAGTTCACTGTGAAGACTGTGAAAAATTCTTCATAAGACAAAAAGGCAGAAACTTACCCGCTAGATATCGAGAACATGTTAGACTAAGTAACGACAACCCATCCACCTTTTCCCATCACATTAAAAATTAGCAACACACAACAGACCGATAGCAAAATGCTGCTGATATTTTACACATAACACAAAAAGGACCGATATGAATGTATAGGAGGAAACAGATTTATATTTACACACAAAAAATTATCCACATTAATCCTGAACGAACAAACTAAAGTGAAATATAAACACTTCAAAGAAAACTGTATTGATATTATCCACTAAGATCCTGGATAAAACACAACACAACCAGAGACCAAATTTAACTTAAGTTAACACAACATCACAGATATCCATCAAATATAACCCAATAACATCGCTGATAGAAATATCAGCAAGCAGATGTAACCATATAATATAGCTGATCAGCTGACATAATTGCTGACATGAAATTTCAACTGGAAATTAAGTTTATTTCTGACCATTATTAATGACATATCAAAACATACCGTAACAGACAACGAAAGTATGTAATCACTAAGTAAATAGACAGCAACACAAATAAGGAAATAGCTGGTTATAAGATAGATGATGCACAGATCATATTGTTAGTAATGACAACTATTTTTCTGCATTCATAACTTTAAAAGAGGTATGAATGTAAAAATTGCAATTGGTGAAGTTTTGCAAGCTACAGAAATAGGAAATATAATGAGTTATTTTCCACTTTACGACGAAATGGTTTGAAATGAAATAAAAATTGTATTTTTACATAAAAAAATTGATAGAAATTTGATTAGCTACCCTAAAGTAAAAGAAAAACATAAAAGCATGTCTGTAGGCAATATCTCATTAGTTTTCGATTAATACAATAACTTACTTGCGACTGCTTTGAAATAAAATAGGCTGTATTAAATGACAAGAAGAATTTCTAAGCACGTGGTTAATGTAAATAAGGTCAGAAGTGAAGACAGAAATGGTATCAGTATGTAAATTTTGGTGGTTTGAATATGTTGTGAAAACAGCAGGTAGCAGACGTATTGCCAATAAATTTTGAATCAGAATTAATGAAGACCAAGTTTTGAATTGAAAATAAAATGCACAATTTAGCTTTTGGAAACTACAGTGGCAAACAGAAAGAAATATTAGAGATTATTCCTACTGATTCAAACGAGCCACACTCAACTCACAGTTGGTATGGAGAAGATTTTTCTCAGTTTTAGTGATGATTAGGGTTAAACAAACTAGAGTTTACACTATCTTTCTAAAAATTGCATTTATAATTGTTTTGTGTAACATGTTAACGAAACTGAAAATTTAACTGGTCAAACTATTAAGAAACTGAGATGTGATAATGAGGAAGAATATTTAAATTCAAATGTTTATCAATTTATATGACAAAGATGAATCACTTTAAAAGCATATCCTCCCTATGTAGATAGGTACAACAGGTCAACTATGAATATGTCATGATGCTGTAATATCCACGACACTATGTTCCAGCTCAAGTTGTTAAAATGAACTAAGTGTACAAACTTGAACAAATATTGTCGATACTACGTATAAAAGGATTGTATCATGTAAAAACGACGATAATTATTTTATTATTTCTGTAATAATTTAATTTCTGTGTGCATTAAAACTATTATCAGAGAACTA
This sequence comes from Schistocerca americana, assembly GCF_021461395.2. NCBI lineage: Eukaryota > Metazoa > Arthropoda > Insecta > Orthoptera > Acrididae > Schistocerca > Schistocerca americana. The sequence continues at coordinate 493,978,635 of NC_060124.1, read as the reverse complement.
CACTCATGGACAACGACAACTATAATCTTTTTTGTTATCTGTGATAATTGTGGTTCAGTTTTTCTTCCTTTGCTAACGGATGAACTGTTCGGATGTGAGGCATGAGAGGTCTGCAAAGAGAAAACATGTAACCATATCGTTAATTATTATTTGAAAAATAGAGTCGCTATTGTCTGGATGTGGATTTGTATTTATTTCAATTGTAATCCAATCTAATTAATGTTTTTAAGTGTTAATTTTCAGCTCCACAATTAGGAGTGCATCCATTAGCGCTAGTAACTTACAGCCAAGTTTACTAGTAGCTGGTATAAAAAATATGCATTGAGCATAACTTTAAATGCTAAAGAATAGAGAACAATAGACTTTTATCTAAATACATTAACTTAATATAAAATAAATCTAGAATAACAGTAGACAAATTGACTATCGTATGTCTGCCGCCATCTTAGCAAAAATATCTCCATGGCACTTTTGAATCGAGAATTTTAGCAAACCTAAATGTTGTTAGATACAAATGAATGGAAACAAACATGCACCAGTGGTCCCGAATCTACTTTAAAAGACATAATTCAACTCAGATTGAATTTTTAAAAATTGTGTGCACAGCACATTAATTAATATCAATTTCTTATTTGCTGATGTATGAAGCCTAATTATTTCGGACGATTTACATGAAATAATAATAGGAGACATACGCCAGTGTTGTGCACAGGTAGTATTTTGTGACCAAATGTTCCCTTTGCCAGAGAAAAGTGCTTCCATCTTAAGTAACAGTCGTGTAAAATCTGATACATGATATGTAATTTAGTCCCAGTCACACGACCTTACAGACAACATTTCTACACAACTTCAAGTGGAGATTTCTTTAGCGGAGTGACAAATATTAGCCGTATAATCATATTTGAGATCAAACGAATTGTTACGCTGACAATAGGTAACCGGTTTTACATTTTTGTTATCTACCTGAAATATCATTTATAAGTAATTAAAGTCACAAAATACTATAAACTGGTTCCACCACAACTCCAGCCAGCTAAAGCAAGAGTAGATAGGAGATTCTGGCCTGAGACAGTTTGTGCATCTGCGTACCTTAAAAATAGAACCTTAACTAATTGTACTGAAACGAAAACTCCTTATGAAATATTGTTAGGGAAGAAATCCACGATAAACATTTAAAGCTATATGTAAATAGGGTGTCTGTATGTGCACCAGAACAACTGAGAAAGTCAGTGTCGTATTATAAAACTGACTTGGCAATTTTAATAAACCACAAACTGCCATGTCAGGCAGAGGTCGGTTTGTTTAAGCGCATGACCATCTCAACTTCCTTTTTAATCAGTGACAAATTCTTTAAATACACTGACAGTATTGCAATGCGTAATACCTTGCTACCCATTGTGGCAAAAAAAAATTACAGAAGATTTTAATGAGAAAGTACTTCAGTCAGAGAAATTAAAACCTACATGTGGGTAACACCACTGCAGAGGGATGCATTTTTACACATCTAAACTCTCTTCATTTGGATATCAAGTTTATGACGGGGATAGAGAAAATGGGGAACTATCATTCGTGAACTGTGTACCATAAACCTTATACTTACATGATACTTAGAGGCCGCCAGCTGTCACCAATCTGCACGCTGAAATGGCTCTCTTAAGGGCATGAGCCATATTGGAATCAGAGAGTTTATCCAACGAGCTGTGCCACCTCCATATTATATTTTATAGAATGGATATTCGAGAGATTTGCCACACCTTACACCAGGTGCATGTTAGTCAAAGTGAGAAGCTTGAAGGAAGTGAAGAATGGTCATGTTGCCATAGATCTGTGGTGTTTCTTCGAAAATAGGAAGATTACTGATGAAACACAAAATCAAATGTCTCTTCCATCTGCCAACAAAACTTGGAGTTCTTCTAGGCTCAGTAACAGACAATCTTGGCTTGAAAAGGACTGGTGTCTATTATGTTCCCAGTAACCGCAGGACGTCATACAATGGACAAATCTGCTGCACTGTGGAAGACAGATGCATCTAACATTGCCGGCACACATGTCTGGACCAATCAGAGAAGTCTCCATTGTCTCAGCGTGGGGTACAACATGGTCTGCAAAAATACCAAAATCCTCTCTGACACATCTTCATGCTGGGACAGCTTTATTAAAGAAGCGGTCAGAAGTTAGAACAAAAAGAGAAAATACGTGCAAAGAGAGACAACAAGCATAATCCTAAACAACGTCAAAGTAAAAGGGCTCAAGGAAACAGTGATGAATTAAACGATAAAAATTAGGTCTCATCCAATGAATTAAAGGGAAGTTCATCACTAGATCTGTTTAATTTGAACTGAGATGTGACAACATTTTGGCAAAATTTCCAGATAATGTATTTTTGTAACTGAAGTGTTGAAGCCAGTAGCGGGTAATACCTCACTTTCGAGAAAATAAACAGCTTACATATTTTGTGTTCCCAGGAGCAGAGGATATTATTATGATTCTGTCTTCAACGTTGCCTAAGACTACCAAGGGACTATCAAATTATATTCGATTCCAATCAATTTTGTTACACTTGATGTTCATTGAACAAGACTTATTGTATCTTAATGGAGGAGCTGGCGGCAGATCGTGACAACTGAATGTGATCTTGGCTACGGTCAGCCACCTTCAAACTGCAGCCTAAGGGTGTAGTTGTGGCAGAGAATCTGGCACGTCGCATGGGAAACCTCAGGTGTTGCTTGTTTGCCACATGGGCTCTGCTGCCAAGACATCTAGTATCCCGATGCACTGATATGCCCTCATGGCAGGGTGAATGGCGGGTGGTAATGCATTCGCATTACTCATGGCAGAGGGCTAATGTGAAGACTCGGCATCTGGCCTTGCCTAGTCACTTTTGAGTGAACAGGTGGTCATTCCTTCAGCAGGGTTTGAGCTGGCACATGTGGGCAGCGGCTTGCTAGTTATCGGCAGCTCAAATGTCAGGTGCATTACGGAGCCCTTTAGGAAGATAGCGTTCAGAGCTAGAAAGAAAGCAATTATGTACTGATCCTCATCCGATACGTGGAGGCGGCCTTACTTGTGGCTATTGAGTATGCAGGGTCCAGTCTTCTGCAAGTTGTGGCTCACTTCGGCACCAACGTTGCTTGTCGCATGGGTTCTGAAGGCATCCTCAGTTCATACAGGTGACAGGCGGAAGTGGTGAAGACTACTGGTCCCGCATGCGGGGTGCAAGCAGAACTTGCAATTTGCAGCATTGTTCCAAGAGTTTGGAGCAGAGTGAAGGATCTCAGCCAAAGGATTCGCTGGTTCTGTGATGGTTTTGGCTGCAAATTTCTGGACCTGCGTTATCAGCAGAGGAACTGCAGGATTCCTCTTGACAGGTCAGGGTAGCAATACACAAATGGAGCAGGTACTTGGGTAGCAGAGTAATTGTGGAATGCACATGGAGGGTCTTTTAGACTAGAGGGGAGAATGAGAAACTCTGATGAAAACTCGCCAGTCGATACGCATATATGGAAATCAGACCAAGTTCAGAATAAAGACAATTCGACTGTCAAAATTTTATCAATAAATTGCCAAAATGTTCGTAAGAAAGTTCCCGAATTTATTGGCCTCCAAGAAGTTTCTCTGGTTCAAATTATTCTTGGGACCTAGAACTGGCTAAAACTCGAAATAAAATGGTCTGAGATATTTAGCGAGTCACGGAATGTTTCTCGGAATGACAGATTAGACGGCATAGAAGGCAAAAATGTTCTCGCTGTTGAGGTTGAAACTAAGTGTGATGTGACAGTGAAGATATCGGATCACGTACGAATGGTCTACATGAAACCAAGTTAATTGTCACATGTTTTACCAGTCCCCCGATTCATGCAGCAGTTCTAGAGTCATTCAAAGAAATTCTACAGTCAGCAACGCGTAAATACCAGGTTATGCAATACTACACTGACGGAAAAAAATAGCAACACCAAAAAATAGTTAATGCAGAGTAATGAAATTTCGGGAACACATTTGTGTACATAACATACTTAAGTGATTAGCAGTACAAGATTACAGTTTAATGTGAACGCGAAATAAGCCAATGTAAATGTGAAATACTGTTACAGTAATAACCGATGTAAGCGCCAGAATGTTGAATGCATGCATGCAAACGTGCATGCATTGTCTACTAAAGGTGCCATATGATAGTTTGTGGTGTGGAATTGCATGCCTGTAGCACTTGGTTGGTCAAACCAGAGACGATTAATGCTGTTTGTGGATGACGATGGAGTTGTCGACCAATGATGTCCTACAAGTGCTAGACGAAGGAAACATCTTGACACTCTGTAGAGCATGTTGGGTTACAACAGCGGTACGAGGACGAGTGTTATCCTATTGGAAAACACCCCATGGAATGCTGTTCATGAAGGCAGCACAACAGGTGATGAATCACCAAATTAGCGTATAGTTTTGTAGTTAGGTTACGTGGGATAACGAAGAGAGTGCTCCCGGTGTCATACAAAATCGCATCCCAGACCGTAACTCCAGGTGGAGGTCCAGCGTATCTAGCACACAGGCTATATGGTTGCATATCCTCAGCTAATCTCCTCCTAACCCACACACAGCTGTCACTAACCAAATCAGACAATCGTTTCAAACTTTTTCCTGTTTTTTTCTGAAAGAGCTGGCCGCAGTGACCGAGCGGTTCTAAGCGCTTCAGTGTGGAACCGCGAGACCGCTACGGTCGTAGGTTCGAGTTCTCCCTCGGGCATATATGTGTGATGTCCTTAGGTTAGTTAGGTTTAAGTAGTTCTAAGTTCTAGGGGACTGATGACCTCAGATGTTAAGTCCCATAGTGCTCAGAGCCATTTGAAGCATTTTTTCTGAAGGTAATTCTTGTCTGTATGAAGAACACGAGAATGAATAAATATGAATGTAAATTTTCCTCAGTTCGAAAACAGACGACGCTAGGTAGAACACAAGGGAATGCACGAACTCCACAAAGATTTAAGGGGGGTAGGACGTCAAACGGGCCGACTTGGAGCAGGAGAGGCACCACAGGACATTTTAATTTCCATTGTCTATACAGGGTGGTCCCGAATTCATGGTACAGACTTTAATGGTAGGTGCAGGACATTGTAACAAGGATATATTGTATAGGAATGTATAGTCCCAGGTGACGCGGTGAGGCGTAAACAGGGGAAATAACGGCCGAAAGGAAAACGAAAGATTTTATTGAAATCGTTGTTGACAAGTGTCATGTTTGCAGTAAGTGTTCAAAATTGCGTCCACCATGAGCGATACATGCTTGACAGCGTCGGTGCAGCGATTGGCGTACACGTTCAAAGATGCCTGGTATTTCACGCACACCTGCAGCAGCTACAGATATGCGAGCAACGAGATCCTCATCTGAGTCAACTGGAGTCTCATAAACAAGACTCTTAAGATGTCCCCATAAAAAGTAATCGAGGCAAGAGAAATCAGGAGATCGGGGTGGCCAAGGGACTGGTCCACCACGCCCAATCCATCTAGCACCAAACGTGGCATTCAGGTAATTCCGTACAGCAGTGCTGAAGTGTGCTGGCGCTCCATCGTGCTGAAACCACATGCGGTTACGAATGGCGAGCGGAACATCTTGCAGCAGTTCTGGTAACACTTCTTGCAGAAAAATAAGATAGCTTTCGCCACAGAGTCGCGTGGGTAGTAAGTATGGCCCAATCAAAAAGTCGTTCACAATACCAGCCCACACATTAATACCGAAACGTTGTTGATACGCATGTGGACGCGTTGCATGTGGATTATCTGTTGCCCACACATGGGAATTGTGCGCATTAAAGACACCCTCGCGTGAAAATGTCGCTTCATCTGTAAATAGCACATGACCTACGAAATCCGGCTGCAACGCACATTGCTGCAACAACCACTGGCAGAAGTTCACGCGAAGAGGATAATCTGCCGGATTCAATGCTTGTACTTTTTGAAAATGGAAGGGGTGTAAGCGATTTTCATTTAACACTCTGCATACAGTCTGATGACTCACATGTACGTCACGCGCAACAGTTCTTGTGCTTGACTCGGGTCTATCAGCCACTATGTTCAAGATGCGTTCTTCCAGTCTTGGAGTGCGTACAGCTCTTAATCGACCAGCGTCATGTCTGTTGACGTCGAACGTACCTGTTTCACAAAGTTGACGATGTAACCGTTGAAAAATTCTATGATTCAGCATTCGTCGATTAGGATACTCCGCGCGATACATTCGTAACGCAGCTCTGGCGTTACCATTTGCACGGCCGTACATGTAATGCATGTCTGCTTTTTCTGCATACGTAAAGTCACCCATCGTCTACGGCAGCACAATTGTGAATGGCGCTTGTCCCTACTGCGATACATCATGTTCATCTACTGCCCTCTACCGGCAGTGACACCAACCGATCACTCCATTTCTCTTTCCCCTGTTTACGCCTCACCGCGTCACCTGCGACTATACATTCCTATACAATAAATCCTTGTTACAATGTCCTGTACCTACCATTAAAGTTTGTACCATGAATTCGGGACCACCCTGTATTTTTACAAGATAAATTCATAAAACTTTGTCAGCATGACCAGGAAGGATGCAGGATTCCAACTCGTAGCAGCGGAAGTTCAAAACCATAACAAAATAATATTTTTTTACATGTGAAATTTTATCATTTTTTCACTTACTATTGGCTTCATTGTTGCTATAGGTACAATTTTCTTCATAAGTAGGAGAGACTGTTCGATGAATTTTGCACAGCATACAAACCATACTTACAGGTGTCTGAAACTCTAGAATCTATTTAATTTATGGAAAAAATGTATGAGCTGTTACGTTTTAAACTTTATATTTAGAAAATATCTAATTTTTTAGTTAATTATCTCAATTTTCACCACAGTTTTTAATAGATTTGGAAAATTCTAGAGTTTCATACACCTGTAAGTATGGTTTGTATGTTGTGCAAAATTCACCAAAGAATCTCTCTTACTTGTGAAGAAAAATGTACCTATAGCAACGAAAGCAGCCAACAGTAAGTGAAAAAACGATGAAATTTCATATCTAAAAAAAAATTATTTTATAATGTTTTTGCACATCCACTGCTACGAGTGTGAATCCTGAATCCTTCCTGGTCATGCTGACAAAGTTTTATGAATTTATTTGTAAAAGTATAGACAGTAGAAAATAAAATGTCCTGTGGTGTCTCTCTCCTGGTCCAAGTCGGCTCGTTTGACGTCCTACCCCCCTTAAGGAATGATTAGCTCAGGGACCTCCTGCATGTGTACATGGCACTGACACGACATTGTCATAACCTTGGGCCCTGCACAACGTAATATACAGTCCATATTTTTTCAAACTTCTGTTGAATATCTTTTGATTATCCTCTGCAGTCTTCCCAAAGATTTATTTTGCGTATGTTTTTCATACATATGTGGTCACAAACTCCAAACTGCCTCTTATTTATTGAACATATTTTGGCTTTGTTAGGGGTCTGATTGAAATAGTCTGATCCTGGTGGCCTACAAGTTTCATGGCCCTCGACATTTGAAGGTCCCCCAGCAGTAGAAAACCCGGGGTGGTCCGCCCCTCAGCCCCCTTTGTAGTCTGCCACTGTATCCAAAACCGGCGCCGACCAACTGTGGTGCACCACAGGCCATAGGTGACAGGAGTGAATGACGCGTCCAAAAATATGATGAGCAAATACACGTGCAACTGTTGAGCAACTGACCAACCAGATAAACGAAGGGGCTACCAACAGTGTCTCCTATACAACTGTTCAGCGAATATTGCTGCGTGTGGGCCCCCACCGCAGGCACCTGGTTCCTGCACTCATGCTGATTGCTGCTCAGCAGTGATAAAGGCCGCAGTTTGCACGCCACTACTGCAGCTGGACGTCCACTGAGTGGCGAATGAGGGTGGGGGGGGGGGGGAGGGGAGGGGGGATTTTCAGATGAATCACATACGTGTACGGCGTGAAACGTCTGAGAACCATGGCCACCAGATTCCCTGAACTCAAACCCAATCTAGAATCTATGGGACCATACCAATCGGACTGTTCGCGCCGTGGATCCTCAACTGAGAAACTTACTCCAGCTGGCAACAGGACTGGAGTCGGCATGGCTTCACCTCCCTGTCAGTTCCTGCCTCCTGCACATCTCACAGCAGCCCACACTGCAACTGTGGCTTTTCAGTCTTCTGACATGCAAACACAGTCACAGGGTCACAGTGTCACGGTCACTGTCATGACCCCATATTGATGCTGGTATTTCCAGAGTGTCGATTTGTTGGTATGCTGTTTAGACTCACTTATCTTTTAAAACTGCCAATTGCCTTTCCACAGTGGTAACGCCGGTGCCCGTCATATCACCGAAGTTAAGGGCTGTCGGGCTGGGCTAGCACTTGGATGGGTGACCATCATGTCTGACGAGCGCTGTTGGCAAGCGGGGTGCACTCAGCCCTTGTGAGGCAAGCTGAGGAGCTACTTGAGAAGTAGCGGCTCCGGTCTCGGAAACTGACATACGGCTGGGAGAGCGGTGTGCTGACCACATGCCCCTCCATATCCACATCCAGTGACGCCTGTGGGCTGAGGATGACACGGCGGTCAGTCGGTACCTTTGGGCCTTCATGGCCTGTTTGGGAGGAGTTTAGTTTTCTTTTAGTTTATCTTTTAAAATTTGCGCCTAAACGGTAAGAGCGTGCTGAGTATCGATATTCAGCATTTCAAGTCCGTGTGCACGTTGGTAGTCATCGAATTTTGAGCTTCATTTCAGGAGAATATTGATGATCGATAATTCTGCTACTGACCCTCTATATGCTGATAACGTGCACTGTAATATGTGTTCACATATTGTTAATTCATATTTTTTGTGTAATGTTGTTATTTAACTTTGATTTCGAGTTAGGGTGTTGTGTGATGTCCTTAGGTTAGTTAGGTTTAAGTAGTTCTAAGTTCTAGGAGACTGATGACCATAGATGTTAAGTCCCATAGTCCTCAGAGCCATTTGAACCATTTGAACCATTTCGAGTTATTTTTTCCACAAGCTCGTATTTGCAGCATGTTTATTTTACCCACTTTGGTGATTTATTTTTAAAAATTGGATCCAACCCAGCTCAAGTAGACGGTATAGACGATAAAATTCACGAGCTATTGTAAAATATTAGTAACAGAGATTTGATAAAAGTAACAACTTCAGAACGTTATAATGATGTTTTGCCGATATTTTAAATGAGACAGTAATTCCTTCTGCACAAATATTATCTAACACAGAAGTGCATATTTGCGACAGTCCACAATGTACTTATCAGATATTATGTTTATTATCTCACTAAAAAGTAATAATAATTACACTTTTCTTATGTCACTCTACTGAGAAATTTATGTAAATTTTATGGACATCAGTGATAGGGTTAAAATTAAATTTATATTTTTTAAGATAAAGTTTTTATTTGGTGTGCCATAAACAATTTAAAGTGAACAAGCTTGAAGATCTGAGTATACCGTAACAAACGACATACTGTTGCTGGTAAGCTTTAGTTTTTTTCGGATTTTTAAACTGAATACAGCGTGATATATGGCAGTTTAAAGACAATGCTGGATTGACTTTTTATGATACATCACTATAAAATACCAGACAGCGATGATGTGTCTCTATGAAGCAATGTTTTTACGACTTGAGCACCCCCCCAGATCACCCACCGCTGTTCAGCAACGAAACTCGGAAAATGCTGAGGAAGCAAAGGCTGCTGCACACCCGGTTCAAAGCAGAACATCCAAAGGCAAAGGAGGATTTGCGTGTCTGTTCAAATGGTTCAAATGGCTCTGAGCACTAAGGGACTTAACATCTGAGGTCATCAGTCCCCTAGAACTTAGAACTACTTAAACCTTACTAACCTAAGGACATCACACACATCCATGCCCGAGGCAGGATTCGAACCTGCGACCGTAGCGTGCGTGTCTGTAAAACGATCTATGTGCGAAGCATACAACTACCACGGTTATGCCTTAGAAAAGATCGGCCGAAGAACCCAAGAAAATTCTGGTCCTATGTAAATTCGCTAAGCGGGTCTAAGGATTCCAACCAGTCACTCTTCAACGAGTTTTGTGTGGCAGTTGAAGACAGCAAAACGAAAGCCAAACTTATAAATTACGTGTTCAAGACATCGTTCACGCAGGGGAATCGTACAAACATACCGTCGTTTGACCGTCACAGACAATTCCGTATGGACGGATTGCTAATAAGCATCACTGAAGCAGGAGACAACTGAAAGAGTTGAAAATAAGTATGTCGCCAGGTCCGGATGGAAGCGCAGTTCGGTTTTATTTTAAGGCACTCGGTCCTTACTTAGCTTGCATTTCTCGCGAAACTATCGCCCAGCGCAGAGTCCCAAGCGACTGGAAAATAACTGACTTCTGTATATAAGGCCAAAATTATGGACCCGCAAAATTACAGACCAATATCCTTAACATCGGTTTTCTGCAGAACTCTTCAACATTCCCTGGAGATGTAAAAGGTTATATCCACGAATCAGCACAGTTTTAGAAAGCATTGCTCGCGTGAAACTCGGCTTGCCCTTATCTCACACAGCACACTGCCAACTTTGGATGAAGAGCAACAGACATATTCCATATTTCTAGAGTTCCAAAAAGCATTTGACACAGTAGCCCGATGACGATCGTTAATGAAGATAAGAGCTTACAGGATAGGTTTCCATTAATGTGAGTAGCCCTAAGACTTCTTAACCCAGAACCCAGTATATTGTGCTCAGCGACGAGTTTTCATCGGAGGCAGGAGTATCGCCAGGAATACGACAGGGAAATATGATATGACCACTATTATTTTCTATATACATATATGATCCGGCAGAAATGGCCCCAGAAATCTGCAGTTCTTTGCTGCTGACGCTGTGGTATACGGGAAAGTGTCGATGATGAGAGACTGTAGGATAATACAAGATGACTCAGGCATAGTTTCTAATTGGTGTGACGAATGGGAGCTGGCTGCAAATATAGAAGAATGTAAGTTAATGAGGATGAGAAGGAAAAACGAACGTCTAACATTCGGATACAGTGGTAGTAGCGTCCTGCTTGATACAGTCAGCTCGTTTAAACATCTGCTCATAACGTTGCAATACGATATAAAATAGAACAAGTATGTGAGAGGTTTGGCCAAGACCGGTGTGATTGTCCGTGGAGGCGCGACATTGTGCAGTCACATGTTCTGTTTGCTTATCTTAACCAAGACACATACAATGTTGGCGCACCAACTGCTCCGTGCCAACCACTCCCCAATGACCTCTATGGAGGAGACTTAAAGCGTGTGCACTGAGCAGTCGGGAACTTGTTTTCACGGATGAAACAGTGTTGTCAAGGACTGATCGTCTGTGAATAGGAAATATTCTCTGCCATACAGGTAATGACGAAATTTGGTGACATTATACAGGGTGAGTCACCTAACATTACCGCTGGATATATTTCGTAAACCACATCAAATACTGACGAATCGATTCCACAGACCGAACGTGAGGAGAGGGGCTAGTGTAATTGGTTAATACAAACCATAAAAAGATGCACGGAAGTATGTTTTTTAACACAAACCTACGTTTTTTTAAATGGAACCCCGTTAGTTTTGTTAGCACATCTGAACATATAAACAAATACGTATTCAGTGCCGTTTGTTTCATTGTAAAATGTTAATTACATCCGGAGATATTGTAACCTAAAGTTGACGCTTGAGTACCACTCCTCCGCTGTTCGATCGTGTGTATCGGAGAGCACCGAATTACGTAGGGATCCAAAGAGAACGGTGATGGTACTTAGGTACAGAAGAGACTGGAACAGCGCATTACGTCCACATGCTAACACTTCTTTATTGGTCTTTTTCACGGACGCACATGTACATTACCATGAGGGGTGAGGTACACGTACACACGTGGTTTCCATTTTCAATTACGGAGTGGAATAGAGTGTGTCCCGACATGTCAGGCCAATAGATGTTCAATGTAGTGGCCATCATATGCTGCACACAATTGCAATCTCTGGCGTAATGAATGTCGTACACGCCGCAGTACATCTGGTGTAATGTCGCCGCAGGCTGCCACAATACGTTGTTTCATATCCTTTGGAGTTGTAGGGACATCGCGGTACACATTCTCCTTTAGCGTACCCCACAGAAAGAAGTCCAGAGGTGTAAGATCAGGAGAACGGGCTGGCCAATTTATGCGTCCTCCACGTCCTATGAAACGCCCGTCGAACATCCTATCAAGGGTCAGCCTAGTGATAATTGCGGAATGTATAGGTGCACCATCATGCTGATACCACATACGTCGACGCGTTTCCAGTGGGACATTTTCGAGCAACGTTGGCAGATCATTCTGTAGAAACGCGATGTATGTTGTAGCTGTTTGGGCCGCTGCAATGCAGTGAGGACAATGTTTCAAGCGTCAACTTTAGGTTACAATATCTCCGGATGTAATTAACGTTTTACAATGCAACAAACGGCACTGATTACGTATTTGTTTATATGTTCAGATGTGCTAACAAAACTAACGTGGTTGCATTTAAAAAAACGTAGGTTTGTGTAAAAAAACATACTTCCGTGCATTTTTATATGGTTTGTATTAAACAATTACACTAGCCCCTCTCCTCACGTTCGGTCCGTGGAATCGGTTCGTCAGTATTTCATGTGGTTTACGAAATATATCCAGCGGTAACGTTAGGTGACTCACCCTGTATACACTGATCAGCCAGAAGACTATGATCGCCAACCTCCTATCGATAACGTCCAGGCGACAGCGAAGAATGACTGCTAGTCACACGCGCGCACTGTACGTGTAGCATCGGTGAGCGTGCTGTCCGTGTGTAGAATGAGGAAGACGCGCGACCCATCTGAGTTTGACCGAGGTTTGGAGGCTCGGCACGAGCTTTCGGAAACCGCACGACTTGTTGGGTACTCAAGGAGTGCTGTGGTGAGTGTCTTCAACATGTGGCGAAACGAAGGTGACACCACGTTCAGTTGTCGTGGGGTTGACCCATCCATCCGTCATTACAGATGTCGGACGTAGTAGGCTGGGCAAACTGGTACAACAGGACAGGTGGTGAACTGTGGTGGAACAACATCAGACATTGCTGCTGGGCAGAGTAGGGATGTGTCTGAACACATGGCACACAGTGCACTGAACAGTCCTAAAAATGGGCTTCCAAAGCCGATGACTGATGAATGTGCCAAGGTTAACACCACAACATCAGCAACTACGACTGAAATGGGCACCTGACAATCAGCACTACACGTTGGTGCATTGACAGACCATTGCATGGTATGATGAATCCCAGTAATTCATTCACCATGCCGATGGGATGGCGCGAATCCGTCACCTTCCAGGGGAACAACTCCTTGATGCCTGTACAGCGGGATGAAGATAAGCTGATGGCGGGTCCGTTATGCCCTGGGGAATATTCGCGTGGGCATCCCTGGGTCCAGAGGAGCCTGTGAAGGCACCATGACAGCCAAGGATTATCGTATACTGATTGCAGACCATGTACCCCACTTCATGACGATCATGTTTCCTGACGGGAGTGGCATATTTCAGCAAGATCATGCGCCATGTCACAAGGCCAGGAGTGTGATGGAGTAGTTTGAGGAACACAGTAGTGAGTTCTGGCCCTCCAGCTCACCGGATCAAACACATCTGGGATGTAACTGAATGTGGCGTCAGAGATTATCGCCCCCCCCCTCCCACCCCAGAATTTGCGGGAAGTAAGTGACTTGTGAGTGCAGATGTGGTGACAACTCCCTGCAGCGACCTGCCAAGGCCTCATTGTCATGCCACGATGCGTCGCCGCTGTTATCCAAGCCAAAGGTGTACATACAGGCTGTTTAGGTAGGCGGTCATAACATTCCGGGTGATCAGTGCACTATAGCTAGGGCTTCCTTCTCCAGCTGACTATAATTAATCTGAGTACAGTTCAAATTTTTGGAAGCAAATTCGACGGGCCGTTCTGTTTTGCCAATTTTGTGGGGTATAACTACCACAATACCATGGGACGAGGCATCGAGTTGAAACACAGTGTTTCGAGCAGATCGCAGGGAATAAGGCAATGCATTTTGCAGTCTTGGAAAAGCTTGGTCACGGTCTTTTGTTTAATTGAATAGAAAATTTTAATGTATGAGGCGGTTCAGAGGAGTGGCAATATGTGCTGCATTAGGAATGAACTTCATGTAGTAAGTCAATTTCCCAAGAACAGCTTGCAGTGCATGTAAATTCCTAGGAGGTGGCAACTGCTGAATTGCTTGTGAATATTTCGTTGAAGGACGAGCGCCATTGGTGTCGATGATACACTATGTGTTCAAAAATATCCGAACACCTGACTGAAAATTGCTTACAAGTTCGTGGCTTTCTCCATCGGTAATACTGGAATTCAGTATGGTGTTGGCCAACCCTAAGCCTTGATGACAGCTTCCACTCTCGCGGGCATACGTTCAATCGGGTGCTGGAAGGTTTCTTGGGGAATGGCAGCCCATTCTTCACGGAGTGCTGCACTGAGGAGAGGTAGCAATGTCGGTCGGTGAGGCCTGGCAAGAAGACTGCGTTCCAAAACACCCCAAAGGTGTTCTGCAGGATTCAGGTTAGGACCCTGTGCATGCCAGTCCATTACAGGGATATTATTGTCGTTTAACCACTCTGTCACAGGCTGTGCATTATGAAAAGGTGTTGAAAGACGCAGTTACCATCCCCCCATTGCTCTTCAACAGTGGGAAGCAAGAAGGTGCTTAAATCATCAATGTAGGCCTGTGCTTTGACAGTGCCACGCAAAACAACAAGGTGTGCAAGCTCCCTCCATGAAAAACACGACCACACCATAATAAAACCGCCTCCGAATTTTGCTATTGGCACTACACACGGTGGCAGATGACGTTGTTTTGTTTGGTGACTCTGAAACTGCGCAAGAGAAGTTAAACGCTGCTCAGCATTTAGATGTTACACTCAAAATATAATTCAATAGAAAGAAAAAAATTGTCCTGCTCTGGTGTCCAAAGCTCCTTGTTCCACTTTCCATTTTCTCATCGCCAGTGTGTAGTATTTTGCTTTGCACGCTGTGTTGTTCTTTAATGGACACAGGGGCGACAAGCAGATGCCATTCACGAGCAGAGAATTCAAATATTAATTTATTCTGCATCCAATATCAAATAATAAGAATAATGCATAACTTTGTTGCTGTAGATGCAACATCAGTTGCTAACAGTAGATTTGCATGTAGAAACATATGGATACAAAAGATTAAGAAATCTGTTCCTCTTCAATAAAATGTCTATTTAGAAGATATCGAAAGTGGCTACTATGGAAATCTTTACATGTTATTCAACTAGTAAACACACAAAATTGGGGTCAGTGCATGAATGTTCCAACTTAAATAAGCCCGTTGCTGGAGCACCGAAGAAGGGATGCTTGCATCTCATTGGCAGTGCTGTAATCGTTCATGACAGTGTTCTTGCACCACGGTGGCGGCTGTAGGTGATGCAGCAGCGTAACTGGCGGCACACGTATTTGAAAAAGCAGCTGACGAGAGTAAAGACCGATATCACACAGCCAGCGGGTTTGAACAACTTGCAAATGCTTCGGGAACTCAAATAGGAATCCCTGCAAGGAAGGAGAAATCCTTTTTGAGGAGTCCTGTTCACAAAATTTAGAGAATCAACATTTGAAGTTGACAGAAGAACAGTCCAACTGCCATCAACATACATTTCGTGTAAGGACCACAGAGATATGATTCAAGGAATTAGGGCTCATATGGAGACATACAGACAGTCGTTTTTCCCTCACTCTATCTGTGAGCAGAACAGGAAAGGAACCAACTAGTAGTGGTACAGGGTACCCTCTGCGACGCACCATATGGTGGCTTGTGGAGTATGTATGTAGACGTAGCTGTAGATGAATGTTTGTATGTAAACATGGACAGTCATTTGTTAAAATGGTAGCCATCCATCAGAATGAATTTTTGGATGCGAAGGGAAAACTTATTTATAACCACATATCATGAGGTTTCTCTCACTTTACCATTCCAATATACAGTAGTGCCTCTCCTAATGAGGATGTCTGATCCAAAATCTCTCATGCTGAGCACAGTGGCAATGTTACTAAATTTCAAAAACTACAGACTTGTGCCTCTTAACAAATTTTGGAAAAATAGCAAACATATGAATTAAAAATAATTATTTTATTGGATTTTTTATTGCTTGAACATGACCCACTTTTACTATGATTGGAAAGAAAATTAAAAAGGAAAACATGTGTAACAAGTTCATATTAGTCCTCTAATTGCGTGTTTTCTTCCACCAAACTGTCCTGTAGAATGTCCACATAAAATTCGCGGCAGCTGTCTTTCACACACTGAATGAATTTGTGAAGAGCCTCCATCTTTTCTTTTTTATGCGCACTTTGACAAAAGATACCATACTTTCTAGGTAGTTCAACATGCTGGGTAAAGGAACATAAATGCTATGCTTGACAAGATCATTGTTGAATGGCAATCCCACAGTACAGCAAGGGATGCTGGAATCATAAATGATGTGATGTAGTAAACGTATGCTAAAATGCATTTCCTCATTTCTCTGTTCGAAAGGCATTTGTAGGTGGAACTAATTAAACTTAAGGGACCAAAATACCAAATAATATGATAGTACATACATTCTCTACCAATTATATTGGCATCTACATTATTTCCAGAGTAGTTCTTCTAAGATGCTCGTCTCAGTCTTGCTTGCATTTCTCTTACAACTTTGTTGTTATTGTTATGGTCTTCAGTCCTGAGACTGGTTTGATGCAGCTCTCCATGCTACTCTATTCTGTGCAAGCTTCTTCATCTCCCAGTACTTACTGCAACCTACATCCTTCTGAATCTGCTTAGTGTATTCATCTCTTGGTCTCCCTCTACGATTTTTACCCTCCACGCTGCCATCCAATGCTAAATTTGTGATCCCTTGATGCCTCAGAACATGTCCTACCAACGGGTCCCTTCTTCTAGTCAAGTTGTGCCACAAACTCCTCCCCAATCCTATTCAATACCTCCTCATTAGTTATATGATCTACCCATCTAATCCTTAGCATTCTTCTGTAGCACCACATTTCGAAAGCTTCTATTCTCTTCTTGTCTGAACTATTTATCATCCACGTTTCACTTCCATACATGGCTACACTCCATACAAATACTTTCAGTAATGACTTTCTGACATTTAAATCTATACTCAATATTAACAATTTTTTCTGCTTCAGAAACGCTTTCCTTGCCATTGCAAGTCTACATTTTATATCCTCTCTACTTCGACCATCATCTGTTATTTTGCTCCCCAAATAGGAAAACTCCTTTACTACTTTAAGTGTCTCATTTCCTAATCTAATTCCCTGTGCATCACCCGACTTAATTCGACTACATTCCATTATCCTCGTTTTGCTTTTGTTGATGTTCATCTTATACCCTCCTTTCAAGACACTGTCCAATCCGTTCAACTGCTCTTCCAAGTCCTTTGCTGTCTCCGACAGAATTACAATCTCATCGGCGAACCTTAAAGTTTTTATTTTTTCTCCATGGATTTTAATACTTACTCCAAATTTTTCTTTTGTTTCCATTACTGCTTGCTCAGTATACAGATTAAACAACATCGGGGAGAGGCTACAACCCCGTCTCACTCCCTTCCCAACCACTGCTTCCCTTTCATACCCCTCGACTCATATAACTGCCATCTGCTTTCTGTACAAATTGTAAATATACTTTCGCTCCCTGTATTTTACACCAGCCAGCTTCAGAATTTGAAAGAGAGACTTCCGATCAACATTGTCAAAAGCTTTCTCTAAGTCTACAAATGCTAGAAACGTAGGTTTAACTTGCCTTAATCTTTCTTCTAAGATGAGTCGTAGGGTCAGTATTGCCTCACGTGTTCCAACATTTCTACGGAATCCAAACTGACCTTCTGCGAGGTTGGCTTCTATCAGTTTTTCCAGTCGTCCGTAAAGAATTCGCGTTAGTATTTTGCAGCTGTGACTTATTAAACTTATAGTTTGGTAATGTTCACACCTGTCAACTCCTGCTTCCTCTGGGATTGGAATTATTATATTCTTCTTAAAGTCTGAGGGAATTTCGCCTGTCTCATACATCTTCCTCACCAGATGGTAGAGTTTTGTCAGGACTGGCTCTCCCAAGGCTGTCAGTAGTTGTAATGGAATGTTGTCGACTCCGGGGGCCTTGTTTCGACTTAGGTCTTTCAGTGCTCTGTCAAGCTCATCATGCAGTATCATATCTCCCATTTGATCTTCATCTACATCCTCTTCCGTTTCCATAATATTGTCTTCGAGTACATCGCGCTTGTATAGGCCCTCTATATACTCCTCCCACCTTTCTGCTTTCCTCTCTTTGCTTAGAGCTGGGTTTCCATCTGAGCTCTTGATATTCATACAAGTGGTTCTCTTTTCTGTAAAGGTCTCTTTACCTTTCCTGTAGGCAGTATCTATCTTACCCCTAGTGAGATAAGCCTCTACATCCTTGCAGTTCCTGTCGATCTCATTGTTGAGACGTTTGTATTCCTTTTTGCCTGCTTCATTTACTGCGTTTTTATCTTTTCCCCATTCATCAATTAAATTCAATATTTCTTCTGTCACCCAAGGATTTCTACTAGCCCTCGTCTTTTTACCTATTTGATCCTCTGCTGCCTTCACTGTTTCATCCCTCAAAGCTACCCATTGTTCTTCTACTGTATTTCTTTCCCCATTCCTGTCAACTGTTCCCTTATGCTCTCCCTGAAACTCTGTACAACCTCTGGTTCTTTCAGTTTTTCCAGGTCCCATCTCCTTAAATTCCCACCTTTTTGCAGTTTCTTAAGTTTTATTCTACAGTTCATAACCAATAGATTGTGGTCAGAGTCCACATCTGCCCCTGGAAATGTCTTACAGTTTAAAACCTGGTTCCTAAATCTCTGTCTTACCATTATATACTCTATCTGATATCTTTTAGTATCTCCAGGCTTCTTCCATGTATACAACCTTCTTTCATGATTCTTGAACCAAGTGTTAGCTATGATTAACCTATGCTCTGCACAAAATTCTACCAGGCGGCTTCCTCTTTCATTTCTTAGCCCCAGTCCATATTCATCTACTATGTTTCCTTCTCTCCCTTTTCCTACTTTTGAATTCCAGTCACCCATGACTATTAAATTTTCGTCTCCCTTCACTAAATGAATCATTTCTTTTATCTCATCATACATTTCATCAATTTCTTCATCATCTGCAGAGCTAGTAGCCGTATAAACTTGTACTTTTGTAGCAGGCGTGGGCTTCGTGCCTATCTTGACCACAATAATACGTTCACTGTGCTGATTGTAGTAGCTTACCCATACTCCTATTTTTTAATTCATTATTAAACCTACTCCTGCATTACCCCTATTTGACTTGGTATTTATAACCCGGTATTCACCTGACCAAAAGTCTTGTTCCTCCTGCCAACAAAATTCACTAATTCCCACTATATCTAACTTTAACCTATCCATTTCTCTTTTTAAATTTTCTAACCTACCTGCTCGATTAAGGGATCTGACATTCCACGCTCCGATCCATAGAAAGCCAGTTTTCTTTCTCTTGATAACAACATCCTCTTGAGTAGTCCCTGCCCAGAGATCCGAATGTAGGACTATTTTACCTCCATAATATTTTACCCAAGAGGACGCCATCATCATTTAATCATACAGTAAAACAGCATGCCCTCGGGAAAAATTGCGGCCGTTTTTTCCCCGTCCTTTCAGCCGTTTGTAGTACCAGAATAGCAAGGCCATTTTGGTTAGTGTTACAAGGCCAGATCAGTCAATCATTCATACTGTTGCCCCTGCGACTACTGAAAAGGCTGCTGCCCCTTTTCAAGAACCCCACGTTTGTCTGGCCTCGCAACAGAAACCCCTCCGTTGTGGTTGCACCTACGGTACGGCTATCTGTATCGTTGAGGCACGCAAGCCTCCCCACCAACTGCAACGTCCATGGTTCATGGGGGGAGGCTTACTGCTTTAGGGGTTTCATTTTCTTTTCCCCTCAGAAACACATCCATCTTCATCTGAGGAAACCATGGTGCTAGATGCCCTTTCAAACGGTAAAGTTTATTCACTTTAATGCAGATTTTATAATGCATCGTAATTGAAGAACCCCCCCCTGGGCATTGCCGTTGGTGGGGAGGCTTGCGTGCCTCAATGATACAGATAGCCGTACCGTACGTGCAACCACAACGGAGGGGTATCTGTTGAGAGGCCAGAAAAACGTGTGGTTACTGAAGATGGGTAAGGCTTTTCAGTAGTTGCAGGGGCAACAGTCTGAATAATTGACTGATCTGGCCTTGTAACACTAACCAAATTGGCCTTACTGTTCTGGTACTGCGAACGGCTGAAAGCAAGGGGTAACTACAGCCATAATTTTCCCCGAGGGCGTGCAGCTTTACTGTATGATTAAATGATGATGGCGTCCTCTTGGGTAAAATATTCTGGAGGTAAAATAGTCCCACATTCGGATCTCCGGGCAAGGACTACTCAAGAGGATGTCGTTATCAGGAAAAAGAAAACTGGTGTTCTATGGATCAGAGTGTGGAATGTCAGATCCCTTAATCGGGCAGGTAGCTTAGAAAATTTAATAAGGGAAATGGATAGGTTAAAGTTAGATATAGTGGGAATTAGTGAAGTTTGGTGGCAGGAGGAACAAGACTTTTGGTCAGGTGAATACCGGGTCATAAATACAAAATCAAATAGGGGTAATGCAGGAGTAGGTTTAATAATGAATTAAAAAATAGGAGTACGTGTAAGCTACTGCAAACAGCATAGTGAACGCATTATTGTGGCCAAGATAGACACAAAGCCCACGCCTACTACAGTAGCACAAGTTTACGTGCCAACTAGCTCTGCAGACGACGAAGAAATTGATGAAATGTATGATGAGATAAAAGAAATTATTCAGGTAGTAAAGGGAGACGAAAACTAAATAGTCATGGGATACTGGAATTCAAAACTACGAAAAGGGAGAGAAGGAAACATAGTAGGTGAATATTGATTGGGGCTAAGAAATGAAAGAGGAAGCCGCCTGGTAAAATTTTGCACAGAGCACAACTTAATCATAGCTAACACTTGGTTCAAGAATTGCGTAAGAAGGTTGTATACGTGGAAGAAGCCTGGAGATACTAAAAGGTATCAGATATAGTATATAATGGTAAGACAGAGATTTAGGAACCAGGTTTTAAACTGTAAGACGTTTTCAGGGGCAGATGTGGACTCTGACAACAATCTATTGGTTATGAACTGTAGAATAAAACTTAAGAAACTGCAAAAAGGTTTGAAATTTAAGGAGATGGGACCTGGATAAACTGAAAGAACCAGAGGTTGTACAGAGTTTCAGGGAGAGCATAAGGGAACAATTGACAGGAATGGGGGAAAGAAATACAGTAGAAGAACAATGGGTAGCTTTGAGGGATGAAATAGTGAAGGCAGCAGAGGATCAAATAGGTAAAAAGACGAGGGCTAGTAGAAATCCTTGGATAACAGAAGAAATATTGAATTTAACGGTTGAAAGGAGAAAATATAAAAATGCAATAAATGAAGCAGGCAAAAAGGAATAGAAACGTCTCAACAGTGAGATCGACAGGAAGTGCAAAATGGCTAAGCAGGGATGGCTAGATAACAAATGTAAGGATGTAGAGGCTTATCTCACTAGGGGTAAGATAGATACTGCCTACAGGAAAATTAAAGAGGCTGTTGCAGAAAAGAGAACCACTTGTATGAATATCAAGAGCTCAGATGGAAACCCAGCTCTAAGCAAAGAAGGGAAAGCAGAAAGGTGGAAGGAGTATATAGAGGGTCTATACAAGGGCGATGTACTTGAGGACAATATTATGGAAATGGAAGAGGATGTAGATGAAGATGAAATGGGAGATATGAGACTGCGTGAAGGGTTTGGCAGAGCGCTGAAAGACCTGATTTGAAGCAAGACCCCGGGAGTAGACAACATTCTTTTAGAACTACTGACAGCCTTGAGATAGCCAGTCCTGACAAAACTCTACCATCTGGTGATAAAGATGTATGAGACAAGCGAAATACCCTCAGACTTGAAGAAGAATATAATAATTCCAATCCCAGAGAAAGCAGGCGTTCACAGATGTGAAAATTACTGAACTATAATTTTAATAAGTCACAGCTGCAAAATACTAACGTGAATTCTTTACAGACGAATGGAAAAACTGGTAGAAGCCGACCTCGGGGAAGAGCGGTTTGGATGCCATAGAAATGTTGGAACACGTGAGGCAATACTGACCCTACGATTTATCGTAGAAGAAAGATTAAGGAAAGGCAAACCTACGTTTCTAGCATTTGTAGACTTACAGAAAGCTTTTGACAGTGTTGATTGGAATTCTCTATTTCGAATTCTGAAGGTGGCTGGGGTAAAATACAGGGAGCGAAAGGCTATTTACAATTTGTACAGAAAGCAGATGGCAGTTATATGAGTCGAGGGGTATGAAAGGGAAGCAGTGGTTGGGAAGGGAGTGAGACAGGGCTGTAGCCTCTCCCCACTGTTATTCAATCTGTATATTGAGCAATCAGTAAAGGAAACAAAAGAAAAGTTCAGAGTAGGTATTAAAATCCATGGAGAAGAAATAAAAATTTGAGGTTCGCTGACGACATCGTAATTCTGTCAGAGACACCAAAGGACTTGGAAGAGCAGTTGAACGGAATGGGCAGTGTCTTGAAAGGAGGATATAAGATGAACATTGACAAAAGCAAAACAATGGTAATGGAATGTAGTCGAATTAAGTCTGGTGATGCTGAGGGAATTAGATTAGGAAATGAGACACTTAAAGTAGTAAAGGAGTTTTGCTGTTTGGGGAGTAAAATAACTGATGATGGTCGAAGTAGAGAGGATATAAAATGTTGACTGGCAATGGCAAGAAAAGCATTTCTGAAGAAGAAAAATTTGTTAACACTGAGTATAGATTTAAATGTCAGGAAGTCGTTGCTTAAAGTATTTGTATGGAGTGTAGCCATATATGGAAGTTAAACGTGCACAATAAATAGTTTAGACAAGAAGAGAATAGAAGCTTTCGAAATGTGGTGCTACAGAAGAATGCTGAAGATTAGATGGGTAGATCACAAAACTAATGAGGAGGTATTGAATAGAATTGTGGAGAATTGGAGCTTGTGGCACAACTTGACTAGAAGAAGGGATTAGTTGGTAGGACATGTTCTGAAACATCGAGGGATCACCAATTTAGTATTGGAGGGCAGCATGGAGGGTAAAAATTGTAGAGGGGGACCAAGAGATGAATACACTAAGCAGATTCAGAAGGATGTAGGTGTCAGTAGGTACTGAGAGATGAAGAAGCTTCACAGGATAGAGTAGCATGGAGAGCTGCATCAAACCGGTCTCAGGACTGAAGACCACAACAACAACAACAATTGAAGAACACACTTTGTATGTCTCAGTCACAGTGTAGACATTTTATTGTTCTAAGATGTCCAGTTTTCACAAGTCTTTTGCTTCCATCATCTGATCATATGAAATTTGTTATAAAATTGTCATGTTACATTTCAGGTAATCACAAAAGGCACTCCACACATATACATATCTTGATAAAATCCAGATGATAAAATGCACACAGCTGATAAAATGCACACAACTGAAAAAATCCTTATTTCCGTCCACGCATATTGGCGGTGACCACGATTCACGTTGGCCGCCAGTATGGATGGGTGGTACGAATATTTCATCTACTATGCACATTTTATATTATCAGGAAACATGGGTCATGTTCACTGCCAATACGCATGGATGGTATGAGAATTTTATCAACTGAGTGTATTTAGCAACTGTGCGTACCTTATCAACTGTGTTCACTTTATCAACTAGATTTTTATCAAGCTATGTAAGTGTGTTGAGTGCCTTTTATGCTTTGACTCCATGTTATGAAATATGGCAATTTTATAACAAGTTTCAGAAGATCAGATGATGGCAGCATAAGACTGTTTAAACTGGTCATTTCGGAACAATAAACAGTGTCTACAGTGTGACTGCAGAGTATGAAATGTCTTCTTCATTTCCAACCATACTGATTGCCCCACAGCACAACATGTGTACCTTACATTATCATGGATAGTTGTGCCCTGAACTAACAAGGGCCAAGTATTGTCAACTATAATGCTGTGTTGTACTTTCCAACAAGTACCAAAATACTGTACTAGCTCAATAACAAGGTAACATGAAGTATTTGGTTAAAATGGCAGAAGTCCAGGAGATTTGACCATTCAAAAAAAAAAAAAAAAAAAAAAAAAAAAAAAAAAAAAAAAAAACCACAAAGGAAATGCAATGGACATAACAGCATATTAAACTTACTTACAATTAAAATATTTCTGCCCTTTTAATGCAGAATGATACACCTACCTTTAGGGTTTCATAAACAGTGAAACAGTGAAAATCAGACATCTGTGCTCTTAACAAGTGGCTGTTCATGTATTTTATGCTTTATGTGTAATCTAAGCTATTCAAGCTTTACTATTCACATTTCGTTATTATGTATCAGCTTCAGTACTGCAAGTAAAAAAGCAAATAGAGCTTCTACAAAGTGAAGCACTCTAAGATTGTATTGTCTAAATTAGCAGCCTTTACTTGACATTCTTAATAGGACAAACTTCCAAAGAAACAGACATTACTGCATAATATGTGTAAAACAAAGTGTAGGGCTATAGATGTAGAGATGCTGAATGAAATGCATTTGGCTGCCAAAAGACATGACGCCTTCAATCACTGTCATAGCATAATATTGTCAAGTGATCTTTCACAGGACCCAAAGAAATTCTGATCTTGTGTAAAGGCTATTAGTGGCACCAAAGTTAGTGTCCAGTCCCTAGTGAATCAGACAGGAGCTGAAATTGAGGGTAGCAAAGCAAAAGCTGAAATGCTTGGCTCCATTTTCAAATGTTCCTTTACAAAGGAGAACAGCCCCAATGCAATCCTCATATCACTGAAGAGATGAAGCAGTGAGTAATAATGGTTTTTGAGAAACAGCTGAAATTGTTAAAAATGAACAAAGCTCCTGGTCTCAATGGGATCCCTGTCAGATTTTATACTGAATTTTTGGCTGAGTTAACCCCTTTTCTAACTATAATCTGTTGTAGAACTCTTGAAAAAAATTGTGCCCAGTTCTTGGAAAAAAGCACACATGTCTATAAGAAGGATAGTAGAAGTGATCCACTAAAGTACCATCCAATATCCTTGAAATTAATTTGCTGTAGAATCTTATAACATACTCTGAGCTCAAACATAATGGGGTATATTGAACACAATGACCTCCTCAGTGCCAACCAGCATGGATTTTGGAAACATTGATCACCTGAAATCTAATTCACACTTTTCTCACATGACATACTGAAAGCTTTGGATCAAGGCATTCAGATAGATGCAGTATTTCTTGACTTCCAAAAAGCATTTGACTCCATACCACACCTATGCTTATTTCCAAAGTACAGTCATATGTGATATCAAGTTAAAATTCTGACTGGATTGAGGACTTTTTGGTAGGGAGGACACAGTATGTTACCTTGGATGGAGAATCATTATCAAATGCAGAACTACCTTCAGGTGTGGCCCAGAGAAGTGTGTTGGGGTCCTTGCTGTTTGTGTTGTATGTTAATGACCTTGCTGACAGTATTAATAGTAAAATCAGGCTTTTTGCAGGAAGTGCAGCTATCTATAGTGAACTACTCTCTGAAAGAATCTGTATAAATATTCACCAAGTGGCAGCAGAACACACACATAAAAGACTGTTGTGATTAGCAAGCTTTTGCAGCCAGTGACTCCTTCTTCAGGCAGAAAGGTTGAAGGGGAAGGAAGAAGGGTGAAGGACAAGGACTGGAGAGGTCTAGGAAAATGGATAGATTTTGGGAAAGTCACCCAGAACCACGGGTCAGTGGTGCACTTAGCTTCTCATTTTTGTTAACTCCTGCATGATGTTTTAGTAGTAATCTGTGTCTTACATATTACCCTGTCTTCCATCTTTACGCTCTTAAGTTTTCGAATCTCATCTGATGCAGTCCCCACCAATCAGTCTTTCCTTCTCATCCCATACGGTAAGTCTCTGCTGACACAAAGTTCTGGGTGACTTTTCCTAAATCTACCCCTTCTCCTAGACCTCTCCAGTCCTGTCCTTCACCCTTCTTCCTTCCCCTTCAACCCTTCTGTCTGAAGAAGGAGCCACCGGCTTGAAAAGCTTACCAATTACAACAGTCTTTTATGTGTGTGTTCTGCCACTGTTTTGTGAGTAGATTTTTTATCTATGCTATTAAATAATTTTATCAGCAATTGTTTGTTTTCGTTGTTGTATAAATAGTCAGTCAAATCTTAATAAGGTTTCAAATGGTGCAAAGAATGGCAACGAGTTTTTATGTTTGGAAATGTAAAATTGTCACTTCACAAAATAAAAAAAATTTGTATTCTATGACTATAATATCAATGAGTCACAGTTGGAATCAGCCAACTCACACAAATACCCAGGTGTAATACATTGTAAGAATATGAAATGGAATGATCACATAGTCTTAGCTGTGGGTAAAGCAGTTGGCAGACATTGGTTTATTAGTGGAATACTGGGGTGTGCAGTCAGTCTACAAAGGAGATTGCTTACAAATCATTCATGTGACCTGCTGTAGAATATTGCTCAAATGTGTGGAACTCATACCAGATAGGACTAATATGGGACATTGAATGTATATAGAGAAAGACAGCATGAGCAGTCACAGGTTTGTGTGGGAAAGAGTCACAGAGATACTGAAGGAACTGAATTGGTGAAATCCTGAAGATAGAAGTAAACTATCCTGAAAAGTCTATTAACAAAGTTTCAAGAGTCAGCTTTAAATGGTGATTCTAGGAATATAAGGTCTGTTCATAAAATTCTGGAACATTGTTAAGTTCGTACCAGCGGTTTGTTGGAGAAAAATGCAGTTCATATCCTGGCACATGCCTGTGTTTAGTGTAACTGCTGGAAGTTTCAATTATGAGATGGCAGAGATAGAGTAACAACATATCTGCATTAAATTTTGCATGAAACTTAAGAAAACTTTTACAGAGACTCACCAAATAATGCAGAAAGCCTACAGTGATGAATGCTACAAGTGGTTCAAATGGTCTAAAAATAGCTAGACAGATCTTCTTTGATGTCTACCAATGACATTCTTGTCAGAAATGTCAATGAAATTGAGCATGTCAGTCGAAGACTGCCTGTTCAAGAAATTTCAGTTGGAATAAGTCATAAATTCCTGGTACAGAACCTTGTAATGCATCATGTTGCTGCCAAGTTCATCCCACTGCTCTTGAGTCAAGGCCTGAATGAACTTCACTGTGCTATCTTTGAAGAGCTTTTGGATAGAGAAAATGAGAACAAGATGTTCGTAAAGAGAATCATAACTGGTAATGAGACATGGGTCTATGATTATGATGTTGAGACCAAGGTTCAATCTTCACAATGGATTGGAAAAGGTTCTCCAAAATCAAACAATGTTGTCGGGTCAGGTCAAAACGTCAAAGCCATGCTGATAGTTTTCATTGATTTTGAAGGATTAATTCATTATCAGTTAATGTCACAGGGATAAACTGTTATTTGATGGTACTATACAATGTGTCACGACACCTGCAAGAAAATGTGAAAAGGAAATATACTGAAATGTAGTGAGACAATTCATGGCTCTTGCCACATGATAACACACCTGCACATTCCTTTCTGTTGGTGCATGACTATTGCACAAAATATGACATCACTGTGGTGCCTCATCCTCCATACTCTTGAGATATGATCCCGGCAGACTTTTTTTTTTTTTATTTCCAAAGTTAAAAACAAATTGGAAGGACAAATATTTGCAATGATAAATGAGATAAAAGAAAATTTGCAGATGGCTTTTTTTGTGATCCAGCAAGAGGTGTACCAAGATTGCTTCTGGAAGTGGAAATGGTGGTGAGAGTCATGTATCAATTATGGGAGGAGAGTATTTTGAAGGAGATCATTCACAATAAGCAAAAGGTAAGCTCAGAAAAATTTTGTGGATAAAGTTCTGAAATTTTTTGAACAGACCTCGTATACTACATAACCACCTATGTATCACTCACATAGGGATCATGAGGATAATATTAGAATAATTACTGCACACATGGAGACATTCAAATAACCATTCTTCCCATGTTCCATATGTGAATGGAATAGGAAGAACCCCTAACAACTGGAACAGTGAGATGTACCCTCTGTCATGCACCTCACAGTGGTCTGTAGAGTGTACATGTGGATGAGATGCTCCATTGGCAGTAGTATTGTTTTATTAGGTATAGTAGCTACCTATTTCTCTATTCTGAGTATTTTACTAGTAATAGACTTTAATAATGGATATGAATGAGAAAGATCAGCCACACATCAAAGCTATAGAAGAAGTTGAAGAAATGTTAAACAAAATCAGATCTTCAACTGTTGCTGCCAAAACCATTTTCACTACTCAGGTCAAGATGGAAAATGAAATGCCAGGTAAAACTGAACAAATTTCTTCAAGCTAAGGAAGAAATTTCTCATACACAGGAAGAAAAATCTAGTGCTCACGCTGAAGCGAGAACTGGCGTGCTCATTAAAACTGAACAGTTACCTGCTGAGCATGTCAAAGCCCAAAATGACCTAGAAAATAAAACAGAAAATGTTACTGATGGTCAGGAAAGATTAATAGCTGAACAATTCAAATGTCATCAAAGAATAATGAAATATGAAATAGTCAAATGACATCAAGAAAAAGATAAAAAAGCAACAGCTTTAACTGAGAAAATGGTTTTCCACTGTTAGATCTACAAAGGAATTAAAAAACGCACTTAAAGAATGTAGTGAAGAGACAGACAGGTGTGCTGGCAAAATTGTAGCAAAGCAATTTAGTGCAATAAAGAAGGAACATGATGTTCAAGTGCAAAATATAAATAAACAAATTTCAGAGATGAAAGTTTTCGTTACTCCTAAATTCAATGAATGGTGTAAATCTGTATTACAAAAAATCAGCATCATCAAACAAGAAGGACTAAAATCAACCCAGGGTAGTGAAGCTAACAGTTGAGCAGAAATTAGTGACATTACTAACCTATCTGGTCTGAAAGGCATGTTGATATCATGAGCTGGACCCAGTGCACAACAATACATGATGCTGTGACTAAAATCGAAAAAATGTACAGAATAGATACATCATCTGGCACAGCTACTTTGGTCTACTTATGCCCAACAAAAAGAGTTCCATTCAATGGTGTTTGTATGTTCATTCAAAGGGAATCTACACCATTCATGAATTGAGGTACAAAAAATTAAATTTGTCAAAGATATGTGTATACTGATGCAGCACTCTGACCAACAGAGCATGCAGACATTTTCCAAATGTATTATGTATTTTAAAGGTCATTCCTCACAAAATAGTGGTCCAGAGGAGTGCAAAAATGCCTCCATAAAGAAGTCTTTAATTCTGGGAGAGTAGCCTATGGGGCTTCTTCAGAAAATACATTAATTAAACAAAATTTTGAGAAGACGCAGTTACAAATCAAGATGTGCTTCATATTGTGAAAGCCCAGTTTCCTGTTCAAATGAGAGAAAAGTTAATAAATCTAGTAGACAAAGTGCTAGATGTACTTATGTCAGTATTAGGTAACGGTGTATTAGGTAACAGTGACCCAACACATGAAGATGCAAGGGCATCACAGAACATGTGAGCACACAAACCAGAAAATGAGAATTCATCATGCAACTAAGACGATGGAGTATCAGAGCATACTGAAAGCCATCAGTATTGCAGGGAGCAGTGTAGATCGAATAGTCATTCTTGTTCATTTTGTCATAAGCCCAGAGTAACTGTATCAATATCTACATCTACATTCTGCAAACCACCATGAGGTGCATGGTAGAGGGTACATCCCAT
Source organism: Schistocerca americana (assembly GCF_021461395.2). Classification (NCBI taxonomy): domain Eukaryota; kingdom Metazoa; phylum Arthropoda; class Insecta; order Orthoptera; family Acrididae; genus Schistocerca; species Schistocerca americana. The sequence goes on along the minus strand of NC_060124.1, from coordinate 493,948,680 downwards.
TTTTCCATTTATAAGGGTTCCTTCCTGTTCAATTCACATATGCAGTGCAGGAAGTGTTCCATCCATGTATGGGGCATGGCAAGAATGATTGTTTGAATGCATCTGTAATTATTCTAATCTTATCCTCATCTTCCTTACGTGAGTGATACATAGGGAGTTGTAGTACATTCCTATAGTAATCATTTAAAGGTGCATCTTGAAACTTTGTTAATAGTCTTTCTCAGGATAGTTTACATCTATCTTCAAGACTCTCCCAGTTCAGTTGCTTCAGCATCTCTGTGACACTCTCCCAAAGATTAAACGAACCTGTGACCATTCTCGCTGCCCTTCTCCATATATGTTCAATATCTCTTATTAGTCCAATCTGGTACATGTTCCACACACTTCAGCAATATTCTAGGACAAATCACATGAATAATTTGCAAGCAATCTCTTCTGTAGAGCGATTGCCTAGGTAAAGTCTGGCACTGGTGGGCAAGCGCTACGGCCGCAGCAACATCAAAAGGACTGGAGATAAAGTGCCTGCGACCCTCTGCCTCACGTTGCCTTGATGCTTTGAGACATTATGACACCACAGCTATATAAAGCCCAACCTGCTGTCACAACATTCAGTGTGGATAGTTTTGTTCAGTGCATGCTGCAGACATGTTTAGTGTTCCGACTTTAGTGGACTATTTTATATGACTATATTTTATTTGTTTACTTTAGTCTCTTAGTGTATTGTGAATTAAGTTTCCAATGTATAAATTTGTTACCAAAAGGCACATTTGGAAGTTGATGATACTGCAAGTCAACCTCCAACAATTATTGTGTTGTCAATTGCTTCGTCGTCTTCAGGTGAGAACCATTCACAACCGAGACATGGACAATCCAGTAAGGGAAGATTATTACAGAATTCTTGGTTGATCAAATATACATGAATACAATTTGAAGCATCTATTGAAAAATCTATTACAATTTTCTTCATAAAAAGAAGATTCATTTACTTCTGTAGGGTTTTCTAACTGGAAAAAGGCTTTGGAAAAATTCTGTCTTTATGAAAATACATTTATGCATAAGGAAGGTGTTCTGAAACTAAATTCTGTCACTAACAAAAGACTGGCCTCCCAATTGAATGAACATTTAGATAGTGATATGAAGAAAGGCCATTTAGCTCTTGAGACAATTTTTACTACTGTGCAATTTCTATGCCAAAGAGGATTAGCAATTAGAGGGCATAAAGATGTTAACTCAAATTTTTTTCAATTGTTGGAACTCCAAAAGAATGACATACCTGAGTTTAAAGACTGGTTAGGGCATTCGGGGTATAATTGCACTCTCGCCTACTCTGGCGGGTTCTAGCCAGAATATTTATTTAAGTGGGACGAAATATGAGCAATGGTTAATTGTTGGCAAGAGGAATATATGCGCATGAGATGCTGCCCCAACAATCAGTGCTGTTACATAGCCGTGTGTTGTGTGAGGATGAGACTGCTGATGCTGTGTGGCTCAGATGTCTGATCATCTGCGATTTGGAAGGCAATGAATAACACAGGTAGGAAGAGAAGGAATGGATACTGAGTGAAGTAAGGTAAATCTAAAGTCAGTTGACAGAAATAAAACCACTAAGATAAAATTAAGCAGCGCAACAATAATTCACGTATACAAAAGAAAATATTGCTTGAACGGCTCCACTTAGGAATGAAATGTGATTCCTTTAAACTTTAGACTACGATCAGATTGATTAGTACAACCATAAACAACACAAACTGGCGATATCCAAAACAAGATCATTAATCTTATAGGAAAGTCTGTGTTGAGAAAGGCATTGGCTTCAATCAAGAAGACTGCAAATTTTTCTATTACGGTTGATGAAACAACTGATTCTTCAATTCATGAACAAGTGTCATTTTGTATTCATATTGTCAATGATTCCTTAATCATCAACGAAGACTTTATTGGCTTATCCAAGACCCCAGCACTGAATCACAAATTCTGTTTAGTATAAAGATGTTTTTGCTCGTCTTGATTTGTCAAAGGCTTACTAAGAGGACAGTGCTATGATGATTCTCAAATATGAGGGGCAAGTTCAAAAGACTAAAAAAATAAGTTTCAGATGTACAACTTAAAGCACATAAAGTGCACTGCACTGCTCAAAGTTTAGACTTCGGAGTTGTAGACAGACTCCACCATCTTACGTCTATGAGGAATATTATGGCTTTAGCCAAGGACTTAATAAACACAGTAAGGGAATCCAACAAAAGGATGGGACTTTTCAGAAGCAAACGCTGCGAGTGCACCAACAACCAAGATGGCCTACAACCCCTTTGCCCGACTCGATGAACTATGAGAGCTTCTAGTATCTTGAGAATATTGAAAAACTTTGAAAAACTTCTAGAGTTTTTTGAAACATTTTCTGCAGAGGAAAAACAGGGGCAGGTTACAAATATGCAGACTACCCGAGCCAATGTTACAATTCATGACTTATTTCTTTTTATGTCTTTATTGCCATGCAGTGAACCCAGTAGAGGATGTCAATGAAAAAAATCAATGTCTTCATATAAATGCTGCTGATCTGGAAAAATTATATGATGGCTTGGTTTATATATTTAATGGAAGGGGTGATAGTTTGAACACTTTTGGGAATTGTGTTTAAAAGGAAAACCTTCATAAGCTGATGTTCTTTCACCTCCTCAGAATCGAAGTATACCAAGGAAGTATGAAAGCAATGAAACCAGCTCACTGCATACTTTCAAAACCCCAAAGGAATACTACAAAGCTATTTACATTGAAATTTGTGAAATGGTGCAATCTTGCATTACTGAGAGGTTTGCTCCAACAGGACTCACACAGGTCACTGCAGTTGAACAAGAGTGCTTGCTTTTGGTAAATAGAGGTGAAACAAATTTGGAAAAAATTGTTTTTCAAAAACGACCTGGATATTGAGAGATTGCACTTACACTTGAATATCTTAGCCAATATCGCTAATAAAAAAACAACTTGTCTTCAAAAACATACGTGATGTAAGAAAGAACATTACACAAGAGCCTGCAGTTGGAGAAATGTTATGTGAAGCAGTGAAGTGCATTAACCTTCACCTAGTAGTTCCAATCATGACAGCAACAGCAGAACAGTCATTTAGCACCCTTAGATGTCTGGAGTCATATCTCCAATCAACAATGGGACAGAAGTGATTGAACAACTTGGCTGTTCTTCATGTCCACAGAGATGTTTTTGATGAATTGGAAATCGACCAGTCATCAATGACTCCATATTCAGTAATCCAGTCGGCTGGTCAACATTAGCACCTTTCTAAAGACACTGTAGCCCTAATAACAGCATTTAGAACAATGTTAAAAATCTTTATAAAATAGAGAATTAAATACATACATAATGTTAAGTTTTGTTTAAAAATACTAGAACTAGTTTAGTACTGTATTACTATATTACTATAGTACTGTATTAGTCATTTTCAAATACTTAAATAGTTGTAGGGTGTAAGACCCAATTAAAACCCATTATTTACATACTTTTTGACTGAAAGTATTAAGCATACTGCATTAACTGTATTAACTGTATTAAAGCATTAACTTTGAGATATTGGTTTTATTTAATGAACCCTGAGCCTTATTCAAAATAAGCTTAAATTAGCTATTTCATTTATTAATCAAAGTGCTATTACTGTGCAACAGCAATATTTTATGTTTTATTCTTTTAATGATAGTTTAGGATTTATTTAAATATAATTTCAGTCTTTTCAGAGCTATATATTCACTGCTCTGTAATACTCTATTATTACTGTAAATTAAATTAGCTTTTTATGAAAATACCATGCGTGTTTATGTTTTGTTTCTTTTTTCACACCCAAAAAATGTGTCAGGCTTGTCGAGTCTCCCAGAGTGTCAAGTTATCATGAGTCTGGTTTTTGGGGTTCTAATGTTGATCATATGACTCTAAAATGCTTAAAAACTTCAAAACTCACTATTTTTCATCTAAAATTTAGAAAATTTGCCAGGGCAAGACCCCCAATATGGGCCCCCCTATATTTTTTTATAAGTCAGTGTCGCTATCCTATATAAAATGCAGAACTGCTTTTTGGGCAAATTATATTCATGGGACCAGTATTATGAAATAAAACGAAAGCGCAGAATTCAATGTACAATATCCTCTGAAAATATTGACATACGTGGAAACAACGTTATCAGCAAAAATGAGAACTAGAAATTTGGTGTACAATCTTTTCTCAGGACCACTGATATCCAGAAAATGAGAATGCAAAATTTAAGGTACAATATTTTCTCAAAGCATCAGTGTGACAAAAGAGGACCTATAGCATTATATGTAACTCAAATTCAATAAAAATACCTACAATGATGAAATTAAATATTATTATTTGGAAAATAGAAAAGACATCTAAAATAAAAATAACAGAGAAAAAACATTTCATGAAATCTTCTTTGGTATGTCTTCAAAAAGATAACAAAATGTTTTTTTCTGAAATCTTGTTGCTAATTAAGCATGGATCAAGGTTTATTTTTATCGAGCACAAATTTCTCTCTCTTCCATTTTATTAAGTAAAAATGATTTCTATGCATTGTAGAGAACTTTCAGGTTGCAATAATAGGTCCTTCAGAGCAGTTGTGATGTGTCAAGTGTTGTCCAAAAATTGACTTATTATGAGACATACCAGAAGTGTTGTTGTTGTGGTCTTCAGTCCTGAGACTGGTTTGATCCAGCTCTCCATGCTCCTCTATCCTGTGCAAGCTCCTACATCTCCCAGTACCTACTGCAACCTACATCCTTCTGAATCTGCTTAGTGTATTCATCTCTTGGTCTCCCTCTAAGAATTTTACCCTCTAAGATTTCTACTATCCCTCGTCTTTTTACCTATTTGATCCTCTGCTGCCTTCACTATTTCATCCCTCAAAGCTACCCATTCTTCTTCTACTGTATTTCTTTCCCCATTCCTGTCAATTGTTCCCTTATGCTCTCCCTGAAACTCTGTACAACCTCTGGTTTTATCAGTTTTTCCAGGTCCCATTTCCTTAAATTCCCACCTTCTTGCAGTTTCTTCAGTTTTAATCTACAGTTCATAACCAATAGATTGTGGTCAGAGTCCACATCTGCCCCTGGAAACGTCTTACAGTTTAAAACCTGGTTCCTAAATCTCTGTCTTACCATTATATACTCTATCTGATACCTTTTAGTATCTCCAGGGTTCTTCCATGTATACAACTTGCTTATGCAATTCTTGAACCAAGTGTTAGCTATGATTAAGTGCTCTGCACAAAATTCTTCCAGGTGGCTTCCTCTTTCATTTCTTAGCCCCAATCCATATTCACCTACTATGTTTCCTTCTCTCCCTTTTCGTAGTTTTCAATTCCAGTCACCCATGACTATTAAATTTTCATCTCCCTTCATTATCTGAATAATTTATTTTATTTCATCATACATTTCTTCAACTTCTTCGTCATCTGCAGAGCTAGTTGGCATATAAACTTGTACTACTGTAGTAGGCGTGGGCTTTGTGTCTATCTTGGCCACAATAATGCATTCACTATGCTGTTTGTAGTAGCTTACCCGCACTCCTATTTTTTTATTCATTATTAAACCTACTCTTGCATTACCCCCTTTTTGATTTTGTATTTATAACCCTGTATTCGCCTGACCAAAAGTCTTGTTCCTCCTGCCACCGAACTTCACTAATTCCTACTATATCTAACTTTAACCTATCCATTTCCCTTTCTAAATCTTCTAACCTACCTGCTCGATTAAGGGATCTGACATTCCACACTCCGATCCGTAGAATGCCAGTTTCCTTTCTCCTGATAACTACGTCCTCTTGAGTAGTCCCCGCCCGGAGATCTGAATGGGGGACTATTTTACCTCCGGAATATTTTACCCAAGAGGACGCCACCATCATTAAACCATATAGTAAAGCTGCATGCCCTCGGGAAAAATATGTTCGTTATAATGAATAACAAGGTTTCTACCATGACCAGTGGCACTTGCCCTTGTTCACTTTTGGCACCACATGTGAATTACTTCATCATTAAACTGTTTTACTGTTTTCTTGCCATGTGGAACCATGAACTTTGTATTCATTGTACAGTATTCATTTGTTTCATTTTATACTTGTGAGCCACAAATTTATTTGTGTGTTTATTATGTTGTGGATACAACAAATTCACATGTTTCCCACATGACAACACCATATGCTTTCACTCAAGAAATACACTACATTGCAACTGATTTTACTACCATCACATTATATTTATTGTGTGTGACAATGTACTCTTCATCACAATCATCACACGTTACTTTAAAACACCAGAATGTAAACATTATTTTTGCAGTTTTCAGTTGTATGTTTCAGCCTGTTCTACAAAAGACTGTTGGTACTAAAAGCTGTTGTCAATTCAGTATTTGTGAACAGTTTATTATGGATCATTTTGGTAAATTTGCAGTTAGGAATTGTAAGATTATCATGAGATTGTCACAACTTCATTAGAGTTGGAATAGTTAACTTTGACAATTTGCTTTCAAACATTTAGTTGTTTTTGGATTTCTGGAATTTTTCATGACTAGCATATGTTATGTAACTGTAAACAACTATTTCCCAATATCTTTTTTGTTTTGACTGCTCATTTTTTTCATTAATGGCTGCCTTGATGGTTTGTATTAATAATCTGGATAATAAATATGTTATATACGAGAAGATTACCAAAGACACAGTTAATACAAAACTTTATTTTAATGGTATATTATTGCTATTGTGAAATGATAGGTAGTCAATACATATGAAGTACTGATATATAGAAAGTAGGAAATCAGACTATGAACAAACTTTACCATTGCAATGTAGTTATAGTCAGCTGCAGGGTTGTTAATTGTTGGAAGATCCAAAGTTCTGGTAACTGGAAATGTTGATGTGAAATGAAAAAATATTTAAAGCTAATTTTTGAAAGCTATTTCACCTGTGTAGCATTACTCATTAATGGGAGGAAGGGCTTAGTAGTGGAGGAATAATTTCCAATCAGCGCTCCCTTTCATAGGCGCATATGGCGGGTGGTGCTAAATGTATCTGCACAGCCATGTCACCTCCTACCAACTGTTGATGGAGACATTGGGTGGTGAATGACACCTGGGTGATAGTTCAGCAATTACCACATCCATTACTCCATGGCTAAGAAATGAAGTGTGACTTGGCATGGTGACCCATGCATCGTCGGGCTCACGGCAGTGCTACAAACCAGGCTTTTGTCATCAAGAGTGCCAAATGGCCCCTCTGGCTTCACCAATTCCCAGTCAGCACAGACTGGAGCTCATGACCAAAACGTACCCACCTGGCAGTGCTATCAGCATCACTGCAGATTGTGGAAGCCATGCCATATCCACAATGGGTTCCTCCATGGAAAGAAACAGAAGACTTGGGCATGGCACCTATGAAGCCATTATCACATACAAAAGTGGGGATGTGGGCTGTGCACAGGGCAGAGAAGGTGAAGGCAGGAACAGCTCAGGCATAGGAAGGGAGGGAGCAAAGGGCATGACACAGGAATGGTGAATGTTGTGGTGATGTCACCAGCAGAGGGTCTGGGGGACGGTGTGGCTGGGTCTCCTGCTCCAGGCAGAGCTGATTTTGAAGGCACATCACCATCCAGTCCTTAGTGTCCAAAGTGAACACATGACAGCCCCACTGCTGCTGGATGACCATGGGAATTCACATGCCCTGGCACCTGAACCAGTGCACTCACACACAACTGTGTGTTTAATGTGCACACAAACCTTTCAGACTCACTGTTTGACTGGAGGTGGAAAGGTGGTGAGCAGATGGTGAATGTCATTGCAGTGGCAAAACTTGCTGAAAACTTGTGAACAGAAGCGTGGACCATTGTCTGAAGCCAGTGTAAGAGGAAGAACTTCTAGAGTGAAAATCCTGCTGAGCACAGGACTTGTGGACTGACAGTTGACTACACACAGAAAGTTAAGTTAGAGGATGCATCAATAACAATCAGCCATGCCATATCCAAGAAGTGTCCCGCAAGATCAACATGAACCCATTCTTGAGGGAAGGAAAACATCAGCCAGGAAGATAAGATCTGACAGGGTGCCCCTGCTGTTGTTCACACTGAGAACAACTGTAAACAAGATTCTCAACCTACCAGTCTGTGCTTGACCTGTACATGTGACACTGGGTAAGCATTCAGGTATCAGAGACAACCCATTGACCCTCATGTAGGATCCACAGTACTGTTGGGTGCAAAGGTTTTTGCAGGAGCACCTGGGGATATTGTTGGCCAGTAGTAAGGAAGAGGACACCTTCTACCAGGATGACATGGTGGCAAAGGTGAAAATAGTGGCACAGTAGGTCTGAGACAGAACAAGAATGTGGTCAGGACAGCCCTGTTGGATGTACCACTGCACCTTGCCGTGACATCTTTTGCCATCACTGCTGCCACAAGGGGCGCCATTATAGGAAAAGTGTCCACCACCTGCTGAACCTCTTCATCCAGGAGGAAGCACAAAATCTTGTCTTGGTCAAACTCCAGGCTAGGACATATTCCATGGTATTGCAGCAGAGAATTAGTAATGATGCCCACTGTGAAAAAGCACTCAGTGCTGGAGGCAGTAAAAAGTCTTCTCAGGCAGCTACCAATGAACTGAAGAGACAGGGTAATGGCTTATGATCTGTAAAGAGGTGAAGAACTTATTCGGCGGGGTAAAACATAGAATTCCTTCAGCGTAAAGATAGTCTCAAGGGCTTACTTTTTGATTTGAAATTGTCTCTTTTGTGCAATATTTAGAGTCTTTGACACAAAAACAATCATCTTTTCGACGCCATCCATGTCTCTGTGAGCCAGAAGGGCCCAAAAACACTGTTAGATGTATCCATTGCCAATACCAATTGTTTACTTGATTGAAATGTGGCCAGACAGGGGGCTGGTATAAGGGCTTGTTTCAGAGACCTCAATGCCTGCTCACACATTGCCAACCAGACAAAAGGGATAAACTTCTTCTGTAGATGGAATAATATGATATGCATGAAAGTAGTGCAAGTTACACAGGAAAAACTAATACACCTTGACAGGTGGATTAAGACAAGCCAAGGCAAACCTTACTAAGCCAAACTCAGAAAAGGAGAATCCCAAATGAAAAATCACATAAAAAGGACCAGAGCATTTTATTAGTAAAATAATTCATCAGAACATACAATGCATAAAAAATAAGCTATACCAATTAGAAATTATTCTAATTGAAACTTCTTATATTCTAGCTCTGACAGAGTATGTTCTAAATGAATATGAAATTTTAAATCTTACTGTAGTGAATTACAATGTAAGAGCTCGTTCATGCAGTAGTAATAGTAAAGGTGGTCAAGCTGCTATATTAACTCATAACAAGATAAGCAGAAACTGTATTGTAGTCATGGCTGATGTAGAAAAACTTTTCAGTCTGTTTCTGATCACCCTGTATATGCAAATAAAATGCCACAAAACTCACAGGAACATAGAAAATTACGGTCTGTGATACCAAAAAAACTGTAACAGAACACAATAAGATGACAAATCTCCTCACTGGTCGAAAACTAAGAGAAAAAAACTAATTCTAGATATGACTCCCTGTAAGAAAAGTATTTAGTCTACATAAGAGAAGTATGGCACTGTTTCCAGCGACAAGAAGAAGAATCATTACAGACAATAAAAAAACCTAAAAGAAACAGAATCATATGGAACTAATGGAATTTCATCTGTACAAATTATATACTGTATGCAGGAACTCAAGAAATGTCTTACGCAATGAATGATTCTTGGAAGGAATGATTCTAAATTGCTTGAAACAACCATTAATGAAACCATGATATAAAATGGGAAATGAATATGGACCTGAAAGTTATAGATCCATGGCTCTTCTACAAGTCATATCAAAAATATTTGGATGAGATTATGCACAGAGCTCATTGCATTTCTGATAAAATATGTAATAATCAACAAAAATCGATTTGGCTGCAGAAAGATAAATGTAGTCCTACCGTAGATCTCACTGAGAATGTCATAATGAATTTACAGTCTGAAAATAATCCTGTATTAGTACTTATGGATCTAGCTAAGGTATCTGACTGTGCAGACCATAAAACTTGCATGGAAATATTAGGCTTACATGGTATAAGAGGGAAGACATAGGATTGGATCCTATCGTACCCAGAAAACAGGAGCATATACAGAAATTAGAAAAACATCAGGAGAGAGAAGAAGATCTGAAGCAAGAAGTCTTCTCTGTACCACAGGGATCTATACTTGGTCCATTGCTTTTCATTTTATGCACAATCGCACTTAAGATAACATTATTTATGATACATCTCTAATATTTAAGTATAATGAGACAAAAATCTGGAAATAAAACGCAAATTGGTATTAAATAATGCTATCCAAAGGTTTTCTGAAATAAATTTGCATAGTAACATTGCTTAAACAATTAGTCAAAATTACAGTCTTAAAAGCCAACACAGTGAAGAGCTCCCATTACCAAAGATCAGTGCATGGCAGAAAACTCCAAACACATTGTAAACCTCTGCTGTCTTCCACCACAAAAACTTTGTGTGAATTATAATTTAGCATAGAAAGAAACTCTACATTAGCTTCTGCTGTGTCTCAACTCAAAACTTGATTCAAACATTTACTGTTTCTTTACTTTTAACCTTAACATTAACTAAAATTTAATTATATAATGTGTAATGTAACATGGCCAGCACTGCTAGAACTATGGTTTTTCCTATCCAAAAAATCAGTGTTAACTTTTACTGCACATCACAAAATAAAGCATTATAATGTAAAAACTTAATCATATAACACATGCAAGAATTGCAGAACCATTTTAGTAAAATTAGATGAAAGCCTGTAAACCTGAATGACTACGAAGGGCAACTGGGAAGCCCTTACACAATCCATTCAACTCCATAAGAGGAAGGAACTGAAGTTGATAAAAATATTTGGAGATTCAGTTCCTCAGGATGCATTTGTGCATGATGACATGCCATCTGTTAAAATATTATACAAGAAATGGATGAGAAACCTGTGTTGTCATGAGATTCACATGATACAAATCTTCATCACATCTTTCAATAACAGTGCATGTAGGTTGAGTCATATAATTTGTACCTTATCCAATCATGATGAGGATCCATGAATACTTGAACTTTTACCTATAAAGTCACGTTCTTATCAAAGCACAACACATAGGGAACATGTAAACAACATCCTTGACAAAAATCAGAAAAAAATATTCAAATGTGTGTGAAATCTTATGGGACTTAACTGGTAAGGTCATCAGTCCCTAAGCTTACACACTATTTAATCTAAATTATCCTAAGGAGAGATACACACACCCATGCCCGAGGGAGGATTCGAACCTCCACCAGGACCAGCCACATAGTCCATGACTGTAGCACCTTAGACTGCTCGGCTAATCCCACATGGCAAAATCAGAAAAAAGTGTGCTGTTATGCTGGTGATGTAGTTCAATATCTATTGCCTTGTATTGGCAGAATTCTACAGGATGGCCAAAATAAAGAAAGAGAGCTAAGTTACAGTAACTACAAGAGGTATAATGCAACTGTGATATTCTGAATTGAAAGATATGTGCCAATGGCATTATTGGATCCCTTTATGTACTTTTCATGTTTCCTGAGGAGCCAGTGTGATACACACTGCTGGCCACTAAATTGCAACACCAGGAAGGACAGCAAGAACTGTAATTTTTCTTATTATGCATATATAGTATACTAGGAAGAATGCTTAAATAAATTGGTAGGTGATTTAGGGTATACAGAGTGCAAAATTTAGTACACGGAACTTCCAATGTCTTTAATCTAGCTGAGCATCAAGACAAAGTAAGCCTGGATGACAGATATGAGTACCTTATTCCACACTGATTCATCTATATCTCAGAATTTACCAATCATAATGGTTGGTGAGTGTTGGCAAGCCAGTCTCTTGGAGTCCCTTGAGTGGATGTTTTCGATGAGACAGATATCAGGAGAACATGCTGGCCAAAGCAACAGTCAAACACCCTCTGTATTTAGATATGCCTGGGTAGCACAGGCAACATGTAGTTTTGTGTTATTTTATTGAAAGACAATGTCACACTAACCTCAAGGGTAGGTCATGTAAATGGACACCCTCCTCTAGCATCACTTTCCCTCAACAGAAGTAGTCAACACCAAAAATAATTACATTTTAAACAGGTTAACATTATCTCAGCAGTTTTTCTAAAAGAATTAAATATGGTTTTGTACACAATGTGGTATATTTCATGCTATAATCGATAAAAAGAAATTACTTTATTTTTGTTGTTATAATTGATATGTACTAGCTCTGTATGTACAATTAAAATTACATTTTTTTTAGAAATATTTGAAATTACGAAATATCTGGCACACTTAACATTACTATTATTAACTATGCAATCTTATGACATTTATTATGTTCACTTCTGGATTCATTCATAAAATAATGATATAAATTGGTGGCGATTCATTTGTGAAGAAAATTTGTAATGTCTTTGGAATATTGTTAGTATCACAGAATGGATGAGCATGCCTCTGATGTGATTGGATATTGTTTTATTTTTGGGAATAACAATATGATTTTCAGTTTTGTTGAAGCAGAATTTGTAAAGACAGTGTGATATAGAAAAATGTGAAAGAATAAAAATGACAGAAACAGAAATTACAGCTCAGGGAATACCTCAGGATTCTTTACATCAATTGGAACCATGAGTACCTGTAATACCAAAAATTTCAGCTTCAAGAATCAGCCCCTAGACGTGAAGAACTGGACCCAACTCCGAGAAAAGAAGATAATTAAAAAGTTTATTGTAAGTCTTACTGCTCTCGAAGCTTATTAGAAGAGTTAATTATGAAGTTAGTGAAATCAACAAATGATGTGGTGGCATAATTCGGGATCAGTTGGCTGATAATGAAGTTTTGTCTGTTGGAGAAGGAGAGAGAATGATCTGTGTCATTTGCAGTTTGTATATGAAAGGATTTCCAATCACTTGAAGAAAGAAGACCAAGATCTGCCCAACAAAGTCATATCAACTGTGATGATTTACTACCTACAACGAAAGAGGGCTTTACAGCTACACAAGGGATATCAAAAAGAAAAGACAAGTACTATTTGTGAAACTAATTTGTTTGTGGACTCATCTGCTTGTTAACAAAATGAATAGAGGTGTGCAGGTGTGATGCAGAAGTGAAAGCTGTGGGACCCAGTCAGGACATGTTTGAGCCGAGTGAAAGTGTAATCAGCAAAGACACAGTGAAAACTGACATTTTGCAGTTAATTTTGGCAAAACTAGAGGAAATGGAGACAGATAACAATAGCAAATTTTGTGCAGTTAATGACCAGTTAACCAAAAAATTTACTTTACTACAAGGACAATTAAATGACCTAAAAACTGAAAGCACTAGTAAAATTGATAGTGTACAATACCAAATAGACCAACTTAGTAACCAAGTTTCAGAGCTAAAAAGTTGGTTGTCAGAGGGGTTAAAAAGGGTGAATGACAAAATTGATGTCTTAGAAAATAAATGTATTGTTTTGGAAAGTGAGTTCCTTGTTGAATCAGCAAGACAGTCAAAGAATATTAATGATATCAGAGTTGAAGAGATGGCCATAGTGGAAGAAATGGAACAAATCATTACCAGTTTAGACCCAAAAAATTTAAATCTTGAAAACAATATGGAAACTAATGTAAACCAAACAATTTCAACAGTTCAGAAAAATTGGATTCACAAAAATATGTATTCAAACAATGGTATTGTATGGTCCGACACTCCAATCAAAAGTTTTCCATCAAAAAATTTACATCCAGGGGATTTTCCGCACCACTGTAGAGATAGTGAGAGTGATTATTAAAAAATTAAATTTGTTAAAAGATGTCTTGAAGGTGAAGCTTTATCATGGGTAAATTTAAATTTAAGTCAGTGGGAAACATATCAAAATTTCAAGAAAATTTTTTTAATAAATTTTGCAAAAAATTGTGAACCAAGTTGAGTACCAGGTGTCTGATGACAATATAGATTTTGATGAGAATGAGGATCAGGATTTGAAAGTGTAATAGATTCTAAAGTATGAGATGCTTCAACTCTCAATGACATACAAAAGGAACAACTTAAGAATTTGTTACTGGAGTTAGAACTCTGTTTGCATGCTTTACCTTAGAGATCATCAACCTTTCTTTCTCAAGCCATATAATATACCATTTTCAAATAGGAAAAATGTAGAGAAAGAAATTCAGAAAATGAAAACATGGGGTTATCTCAGAGAAGTAGGAGAGCTTATAATAATCCTTTAGTTGTGATAAGTAAGAGAAATGGTGAAGTGAGAATTGTTTTGGACTCTATACATCTTAATAAATTTCTTATCAGTGAGAATGACCGTCCTGAGAATACGGATGAGCTGTTACACAATTTTGACTATGTGAAATACATGAGTAGCTTGGACTTGACCTCTGGATTTCACCAGATCCCACATGAAATTTATTCTAGAAAGTATACAGCATTTTTGTATGGAGGTAAGTGTATTCAATACATGTGGTGCTGTTTGGGCTAAATGTACTTGCAGCTGAATTCATATGAGCTCTGGATTCTGTTTTGGGAAGTGAAGTGAGTTCAAAATTAATTGCATATGTTGATGGCATTCTGGTCACTGAAAAGACTTTGGAACAATGTCTGGATCTGTTAAGAGATGTGTTTTCAAAATTAGAATCAGGAGGCGTGACTCTGAAAATACGTAAGTGTAAATTTGGTGTGAAAGAAGTTAAATTTTTAGGACATGTTATATCTGAAAAAGGAATTACACCTGAGAAAGAGAAACTTGATGCTATTGCCAATTTTCCTACTCTTCACAACAAAAGACAGCTTAAATCATTTTTAGTGTTAACTGGATTTTATGGAAAATTTTGTAGCAGCCAAGCTTTGAATGCTCCATGCTTGTGTGAACTTTTGAAGAAGAGTACAATTTGGGATTGGAAATTAGGAGTGTCAGGATGCTTTTGATGAGATCAAACGACAGTTGTGTTAAGAGTCAGATATTGTTCAGGCTGGATTTGTCTCTTCCATTTTTCTTCCTTCCACTAAAGACTGTAGTGATGTTGGTTTGGATGCTTATTTATTTCAGGAGGTTGAAGTTGTTGGTGTCATTGAGCTTAGATCTCTTGCACTTGCTATTAGAGTATTGCAGAAATGAAAATCATACACTGTAACTGAGAAAGAACTTTTGGCTGTACATTGGGTGTTGTACAAGTTTAAAAATTACCTACTAGGTCACTAAGTCAACATCTACACTGATCACAAAGTATTTGTTACCTTCAGGTCTATAAGCTGCACCATAACAGAATTACTCATTGGGCCTTGTTTTTACAGCAGTTCAGTTATGAAATCAGATACATTGAGAGCACAAAGAGATCTTGAAAATTTGCAAAGACATCTGCAAGTATCAAAGTCATAATCAGAATTGGAAATTGGTTAGGATCATGTTGGGTAAGAAAGGAGGAGGAAAGGTGGGACAGTATTATAAAGTGCACAAGGGTATTTTATTCAGGAGACATAAGACTGACTTGGAGGACTGGAAACTATGTTGGCTGGAACAATGTATTCATACTTTAATTACTTACACACATGAGAGTTTTGGTCATTGTGTATCAACCAAATGCATGCAAAAGATTCAGGAAAATATCTGTTTTTATAATGTAGAAGGGAGAGTCAAGAAGATGGCCAACTGTGACAGAGGTCAAAGTGTGAAGGTATATAACCAAACAGGCAGAGAAAAAAAAAATGTCTAATAGTAACCTAGATCTGATGTCTCTGAATGTTTATAGACCTTTGTCTAAGTCTAAGAATGGATCTTGTCATGTTTTCGTGGTGGTTGATGTATTTTCGAAGTTCATAAAGCTGTTTGCTCTTAAGAAAGCTACCAGTAAGCAAATCGCCTCTACGTTTGAAAACACAGATTTTCGTCAGATGGGTATTCCTAAAACAATTTTATCTGATAGTGGTTCTCAATTTACTTCACAAGCTTGCAAAGAGTTTGTTGATCATACAAAAATAAGGCATTTTCTAACCTCGGTGTACCATCCTTTGAGTAATCCTGCAGAAAGATATATCAGAGAGATTGGAAGACTGTTCAGAACATATTGTAGTAAAAATCATACCAGATGGATAGATTATGTCAGTGGTTTTGAGGATATTATGAACAGCTAACAACATTCCTCAACAGGTTTTTCACCATCTGAAATCATGTTTAATCATAGATCATTAACCCTTATTTCTGAGAATGTCACTGCAAGAGAGGGAAGAGTGTGTTAGGGAGATGATGAAAAAACGGGAGTATAGAAGACAGCACAGACATGATGCTAAAAGTAGATTTTCTAAGTCTTAGGTAGGAGATCTTGAGTTGGTGAAAGCAAAAGAGAAATATGAAGTGTTGACTTCTGAGATAAGGAAATTTTTAATATTTATATTGGACTTTTCAAAATTCTGGAAAGTCCACAGCCTAATGCATATAGACTTGCGTATCCTAAATCTAAACCGAGCGGGGTGGCGCAGTGGTTAGACACTGGACTCGCATTCGGGAGGACGACGGTTCAATCCCGCGTCCGGCCATCCTGATTTAGGTTTTCCGTGATTTCCCTAAATCACTCCAGGCAAATGCCGGGATGGTTCCCCTGAAAGGGCACGGCCGACTTCCTTCCCAATCCTTCCCTAATCCAATGAGACCGATGACCACGCTGTCTGGTCTCCTTCCCCAAACCAACCAACCAACCTAAATCTAAGGAGTTGTTTGGATTACACAGTATCACTGAACTGAAAGTGTATGGACATGATCCATAAATATCTAATTCTCTTTTTTTTCCATTGTCAGGAATACAGTATGTAAGATGATGTGATTTTTAAAGTTCTGGCTTAGCTACTGAATGAGTTTAAATCTATGATACACTATATAATAATGTTTTGTAATAGTTTTGTGCTTTAGAATTTGAAACATATATGCCATGAGTAGATTTTTTTTACAATTTTGAATTGGGACAATGCCATTAAATATCTAGTAGTGAGTTTTCATACTGTAAAAATTAGAAATAGTATCTTAGTATATCTGTGTGTGTCTCATATTAGTTCATTTTTTTCTTTGCATGTAGCTCTGTTGCATATGTGAATACTTTTTAATCTCATCTATGTAAATTCTTTATACTTGCTTTTGGAATATAAATAGGGAGAGTGTATGCCATGTGATGTGAAGAAGGTGTTGAACAACATATTTAGTAAACAAAACAATGTTCCAGGATTTGATTGTGTTACAGTGTGTGATGAGAATTCTAGGGAGGAAACTGAGAGATGTCGGTGGATACACTCCCACACTGCTGTGTGGCTGTACCCTTTGGACCAGTCGACTTACAACAGATCATAGATGCTGGGTAATGTACTCAAACACCTGTCAACTACATCAGTGTTGTGACTGAGATTAGTAAATTGTTAGCCAAGACTGCCGAAGACAGTGTTATTCCACATAAATGCATGTTTTTTTCAACTAGGGGGATTAACTTTCCAATACAAGATGTAACTTTTGATCAGTATTTTTTTTTTATCTGTTGTGAATGAATCTTCTAGGCCTTTTTGTATGTAGGTTAGTTAGTATGGACAATTGGCAAATAGTGTGGAAAATTTTTACTAGTATAGACAATATAACAAGATGTATACATGCCTATTTTCATACACAGATTTTGGTCCTCAAGCCACTCAATTATGTCATAATTCAAAGGTATTTATGACTCTGTTTACCTTTATTTATCCCAAGTGCTGCAATATTGTATCTGACTGGAGCTTGAATTGTGGGCAAACTCATACTTAACTCTGTTATGGGTACCCCTGGTGATGGTGACTCTGTGTGTGTACTCAAGGGGAGTGTGCAACTATTGATTGAGGCTAGATGCTTCTTGTAATTACCCTTTATATATGATTGAACTTATCGATATGATTATGGATTTTATTCATTTTGTGTGTCGAAACATTTGTTGCTGGTCTGTACCCAGTGTGGTTTGAATTCATGATTCGATCCCCATATTGTAAACTTAGGCCCCAATATTTTTTCATCATTTTGTCTTTTCATGAGTCAACATATCCTTAAATGCTCTGGTTTATGTGGTTAGTTGATTTTGTGCTATATTCCTACTCTGGTCTGTTTTCTTGTCAACTCACTTGTTGTACACTTAGGCTCTGAATTTTTTTTCTCTTCTCATTTGAAAATTTTGAAGGTGTGATTTTATGGATGTAAACTTGAAATTTGTAATTCCAGTAATTTACATTGTCTCTGTATTTATTTCTATGGTTTAGCGTTGTAATGTGGTTTTGTCTTCTTATCAATTGCCTTGTGACAGAAGGTTCCACAGATCAGAAAATATGAATGTCATGTCCTGACATATGTATAATTATGATTTGTATATTAGATATTTTTCTTATGTTTTCTGTAATATGTTATGTACGAGACACTTTTACACATCTGTACTCCATCTTTTGGCTTTATTTTGTACACCATTTGCCAGACCTCATAGTCTGTCAAAAAATACTGTAAACACATTTCCAAAATTTTTAAGGGGATATTTTAAAGGGATATCCTCCTCTAGCCTTACTTTTCCTCAACAAAAGTAGTCGATACCAAAAATAATTACAACTTTTTAAACAGGTTAATATTGTCTCACCTGTTTTCCTAAAAGAATTTCATATGATTTTGTGCATGATGTGGTACATTTCAGGCTATAATCCATAAAAAGAAATTACTTTGTTTTCGTTGTTTCAGTCAATGTGTACTGGCTCTGTATGTACAGTTAAAATTATTTCTTTTTAGAAATATTTGAAATAATGGAATATCTGGCACACTTAAAATTCCTGTATTAATTGCCCAGTATTATGATATTTATTATGTTTACATCTGGATTAATTTATAACAAATGATATAAATTGCTGGAAATTCATTTGTCAAGAAAATCTGTAAAGTCTTTGGAATATTGTCAGTAGTGGATAATGGATGAGCATGCCTCTAATGTGATCAGACATGTTTTTATTTTTGGCAATAACAATGTAAATTTCAGTTTTGTTGAAGTAGAAATTCTAAAGATGATGTGATATAGAAAAATGTGAAAGAATAAAAATTACAGAACAGAAATTACTGCTCAGGCAATACTTCAGCTTTATTTATGTCAATTGGAACCATGAGAGCCTGTAATATCAAAACTTTCAGCTTCAAGAATCAGCCCCTGGACGTGAAGAAATGGAGCCAACTATGAGAAAAGAAGATAAGTAAAAAGTTTATTGTAAATCTTACTCCTCTCAAAGCTTATTAAAAGAGTTAATTATGAAGTCAGTAACAATCAACAAACAATGGGAGGGTGTGGTAGATTACAGGTACTCACACATCAGTAATGGCTGCGAGCAAATTACCGTCTATGTGAATCAGAGGTTCTCATGTTAAATAATAGAAAATCCAGGATGTAACATACTATATAATTAAAAGGATAGTTGCCACTCACCATGTAGAACAGATGCTGAATCACAGAAAGGTACAACAAAAAGACTGTCAGAAAGTTGTTTTGTTGTGCCTTTCTGCAACTCAGAGGTTGTCATGTTATACACCTAATTGCAACCAGTGGCATCATGCCAATTGCTGAGCCTGTAGAACAATCAAGTGTACAATATAGCGAAATTTTTTCTCTTCAGAGCCTCTATATACTGATGTGTCCATTGTGACACAGTACACTGAACCAGGACTTGTAAGAAAATATGTGATAATGTCACTCCAGCATACAGTGTTGTTAGTGGGGGTAGCACTGACTCATGTGTCCATTGTTGTTGTTGAGTATTGTATGTAGTACTGTCACGGTACCTTTATCTGCTGCTGCATTCACCCTCACAATACCAAGGGGAAGGAGGTGTGGGGGAGGGGTGATTGCTTTATGCCCACCTTTTGAAAATATTGTAAACTAGTCAGTTAGTTTTCCTGTTCTTCTTTTTCCATATGGGTTCTCTAAGAACTACACACCAATTTCAATGCTTTCTCCTCTGTTCTTGTTTTTTATTCCTCCAGTATTCTTTTATCTTCTCTCTATGTATCCTTTATCTCTCCCGAGACCATTTTGACCCTGTTTTCTTCTCCCTCCAGCTTTGGAATCCCTCTGTTTTTAACACTTTCTTCTTAAAAATGCCGTTTTTTCTTGCATCTTTTTCACTTATGTTGTTTCTCTCTAAATCTTCCCGAACTTCTTGAATCCAGGCTATTGCTGACATCATATCCCAAAGATGTTTCCAATTCTGTTTGCTGTTCATCATGTACAAATGTCTGAAAAATAGCGGTTGCCTCTTCCATAGCATTTGAATTATGTTTTCTGTGTTGTGATATGCTTCTTCATTACTTCTTCATTCTGGACCTCTGTATTTCTTAGCAGCCTGAATATTTTTTGAATTATTCTTGTTTCTAGGACTTCACGTTTGTGCAACTTGTAATTCAGTATTAAACATTCACTCACATAGAAACATTCTGGTTTCACTACTGTGTTGTAGTGCTGTATTTTCAAATTTGTAGATGGAGACCTTTTGTTGTAAAAGTTCCTGGTTATACCATATGCTCTCTCAATTTTACATACTCTTTCTTTAGCAGCAAATTTTTCTAAACCATTTTCTTGAATAATTTCTTCCAAGTAGTGAGATTATTAACTCTCTTTATCTGTCCAATATTTGTAACCAGGATTTCTGGAGCATTTTTTATGTTGTCATAAATTTTGTAAGGCGACTGATGACCTCAGATGTTAAGTCCCATAGTGCTAAGAGTCATTTTAAATTTTGTATTTCTACAGTAGTTCTTAAACCTGCTTTGTTTGCTATTTCTTCTAAAAGGTTCATCTGTATTTCTGCATTTGTTAGGCTATCAGAAAGAAGGCCAAAATCATTCATAAATGCTACACAGTGAATTTCAGTACCTTTGTTCTTTGTCCCCAGTCTTATTGACAATAGCTTATGTTCTTTTAGTTCTTGTTTTCATTCTCTTACTATTTACTCTAAGACACAGTTGAAGAAGAGTGGAACAAGTTGTCACCTTGCCTTATACCTTTTATTATTCTAACTGCCTTAAATATTTCACCCCAAAACTTTACTTTTGCTTTCATGTGTGTTGGGATTTCATGAATAAGATTTGCTAGTTTGTATTTAATGCCAGTCTGTCAAATTACTTTACCTAGTATTTCCCTATCACTCAAATCAAATGCCTTTTTAAAATCTATGTGTTACAACTATATCTTTAGAGGTTGTAAATCTATGACAGATTATGGGCTTTGGGTTGAAAATCTATTCTCAGTAAGGTCTGCTCTTTCTAAATTTACTCTGATATTTTCCCAAATGGCTATCAAGTGTTGCTGCTATCCCGCTTAGTAATATTGTTGAAAATATTTTATAACCTGCTTCCAAGTGCGATATTTAGTAATTTACATCATGCTTATCACCCTTCTTGTGCAAAGGTTGTATAAGAGCCACTTTCCAGTCCTCTGTAATCTTTTCATTTTCCCACATGTCTTCAACATTACCTGGAGATTAGTTTTGGCTAAGACCATTTTATTAGTTTAGCTGCAATACAATCTGCTCCATAAGCTTTGTTGTTTCTCATGGTATTTACTGTTTCTCTTTATCTCTTTAGCTGTAGGTAATGGATGGCTCCTTTGTTTTCATGAAGATCTGGAAACTCTAGCTTACAGTTCAGTTCTTCACAGTTCCAAAAGTTGTTCAAAGTACTTCCTGAGTATTTCAAATTTCTGGGTGTTGCTTAGGCCTATTTTATCATTTTCATCTCTGAAGCAAATACTTGGAGCTTGGTAGCATAGCCCTTCAGAGATTGTTAAACATGTGACAGAAGTTCTGGGAGTTATTTTTAACAAAGCAGTTTTGTGTGTCAAGAGGTCATGACTTCTCAAAAGATCATTTAGCACTCCTTAGTATTCTTGCTGTTTCTTTTCTGTGGATTTTAAATTCATCAAGGTGTTCAGTTGTCTTCCCAGAACATTTCCATTTCTTCCACTGTTTTGTTCTTTCTGCAACTGCTTTTCCACATGTTTCATTCCACCATACTGTCTTCTTCATTTTTGGTAATCCAAATACATTTTATGCTGCCCTGTTGATTCATTTGAATAATTCTTCCCATTTCCCTGATTTAGCTATTTTAATTCCTTCTTTAAAATGTTTTGTTGCTCCTTTTGTGGTGCTGAGCCTGTCTGTGTTATATTTAATCAATTTTTGCTGTCTCTTTTGGTTTTTATTAGGGAGATGTTTCAGTTGAGTTTTAGCCAGATAATGATCAGATTCAAATTCTCTGTTTCTTGTTACTTGTACATTCTTGATTTCTTTAGTACTGCTTTGAGAAATAGCCATGTGGCCCAACTGGAACTCCCCTAGTATTATATTTGGAGATATCCATGTTTTTGCTTTTCTTGCCAATTTTTTGAAGGAAGTTGATATTAACTTCAACCGAAATGCTTTACAAAGATTGCTTACTCTTGGACCATTTTTGTTCAGCATTATTAAAATGATAGTTGCCACTCACCATATAGTGGACATGCTGAGTTGCAGATACGCATAACAAGGCCTTTGTCAAAAATAGATGACAGACAAAACACGCACACACACACACACACACGCACACACACACACACACACACACACACACACACACACAAATGCCGCTCACATGCACATGACTACAGTCTCAGATGAAGCCAGATTATGAGTAGCAGCAGCAGTGCATGATGGGAGAGGCAACTGCATGGGAGGTAAGGAGGCTGGGGTGGGGAGGGGGAGGGATAGCAGGGTAGAGGTGAATTGCTGCTGGAATGCATGGAGGGCAAGGTGAAGAGAGGGTAGGGCAGCTATGTGCAGTCAGGAGGTTAGACGGAGGGGGGCAAGAGGAGGTACTAAAAAGGCTGGGTGTGACGGTGGAATGAGGACTGTGTAGTGCTGATTCCAAGCAGGGAAGGGCCTGGATGGGTGAGGATAATGACTAATGAAGGTTGAGGCCAGGAGGGTTACTGGAACACATGACAGATTGCAAACAAATCCAGGGTACGGTTATGGGCACCCGCATGGCACCAACCCATGCCGACCTATTCATATGCCATTTAGAGGATTCCTTCTTAAACACACAGAATCCTAAACCCCTCTGGATCGAGGTTGAGGCCACTGTATGCACATTCCTCCAGAATCTCAACACATTCTCCCCTATTTGCTTCACCTGGTCCTACTCAACCCAACAAGCCACCATCCTAAATGTTAAACTCCACCTCAAAGATGGCTACATCAGTACCTCTGTCCATATCAAACCTACTAACCACCTGCATTACCACCACTTTGACAACTGCCACCTAATCCATACCAAGAAGTCCCTTCCCTACAGCCATGCCACCCATGGTCATCACATCTGCAGTGATGAACAGTCTCTCTTGAAAAATACTGAGACTGTAACCATCCTCACAACCTTGTACAAAAACAGATCTCCCATACCTTATCTTTCCAGTCACCAGCACCTCTCAAAATCCCACTGTCTGGTCTCAGAGGAACATACCTCTCGTTACTCAGTACCACCCACGACTGGAGCAATTGCTGTTCTTCAGTTTTAAGAACAGGGATATGAGCCCTGAGGAAATGGGTTGGGTGCAGGGGTTGCATAGGGAAGACTGAAGAAACTGCAAAAAGGTGGGACTTTAAGGAGATGGGACCTGGATAAATTGAAAGAACCAGAGGTTGTACAGAGTTTCAGGGAGAGCATAAGGGAACAATTGACAGGAATGGCTGAAAGAAATAAAGTAGAAGAAGAATGGGTAGCTTTGAGGGATGAAGTAGTGAAGGCAGCAGAGGATAAAGTAGGTAAAAAGAAGGGCTACTAGAAATCCATGGGTAACAGAAGAGATACTGAATTAAATTAATGAAACGAGAAAATATAAAAATGCAGCAAATGAAGCAGGCAAAAAGGAATACAAACGTCTCAAAAATGAGATCAACAGGAAGTGCAAAATGGCTAAGCAAGGATTGCTAGAGGGGGAAATGTAAGGATGTAGAGGCTTATATCACCAGGGGTAAGATAGATACTGCCTACAGGAAAATTAAAGAGACCTTTGGAGAAAAGAGAACCACTTGTACGAATATCAAGAGCTCATATGGAAACCCAGTTCTAAGCAAAGAAGGGAAAGCAGAAAGGTGGAAGGAGTATAAAAAGGGTCTATACAAGGGCAATGTTCTTGAGGACAATATTATGGAAATGGAAGAGGAGGTAGATGAAGATGAAATGGGAGATATGATACTGCGTGAAGAGTTTGACAGAGCACTGAAAGACCTGAGTCGAAACAAGGCCCCAGGAGTAGACAACATTCCATTAGAACTACTGACACCCTTGGGAGAGCCATTCCTGACAAAACTCTACCATCTAGTGAGCAAGATATATGAGACAGGCGAAATACCCTCAGACTTCAAGAAGAATATAATAATTCCAATCCCAAAGAAAGCAGGTGTTGACAGATGAGAAAATTACCGAACTATCAGTTTAATAAGTCAAGGCTGCAAAATACTAACACCAATTCTTTACAGCCAAATGGAAAAACTGGTAGAAGCCGACCTCGGGGAAGATCAGTTTGGATTCCGTAGAAATATTGGAATACATGAGGCAATATTGACCCTACGATTTATCTTAGAAGCTAGATCAAGGAAAGGCAAACCTACGTTTCTATCATTTGTAGACTTAGAGAAAGCTGTTGACAATGTTGACTGGAATACTCTCTTTCAAATTCTGGAGGTGGCAGGGGTAAAATACAGAGAGCGAAAGGCTATTTACAAATTGTACAGAAACCAGATGGCAGTTATAAGAGTCGAGGGGCATGAAAGGGAAGCAGTGGTTGGGAAGGGAGTGTGACAGGGTTGTAGCCTCTCCCCGATGTTATTCAATATGTATATTGAGTAAGCAGTGAAGGAAACAAAAGAAAAATTTGGAGTAGGTATTAAAATCCATGGAGAAGGTTCGCTGATGACATTTTAATTGTCTTGAAAGGAGGGTATAAGATGAACATCAACAAAAGCAAAATGAGGATAATGGAATGTAGTCGAATTAAGTCTGATGATGCTGAGGGAATTAGATTAGGAAATGAGATACTTAAAGTAGTGAAGGAGGTTTGCTATTTGGGGAGCAAAATAACTGATGATGGTCGAAGTAGAGAGGATATAAAATGTAGACTGGCAATGGCAAGGAAAGCATTTCTGAAGAAGAGAAATTTGTTAACATTGAGTATAGATTTAAGTGTCACGAAGTCGTTTCTGAAAGTATTTGTGTGGAGTATAGCCATGTACAGAAGTGAAACATGGACGATAAATAGTTTGGACAAGAAGAGAATAGAAGCTTTTGAAATGTTGTGCTACAGATGAATGCTGAACATTAGATGGGTAGATCACATAACTAATGAGGAGGTATTGAATAAGATTGGGGAGATGAGAAATTTGAGGTACAACTTGACTAGAAGAAGGGATTGGTTGGTAGGACATGTTTTGAGGCATCAAGGGATCACCAATTTAGAATTGAAGGGCAGTGCGGAGTGTAAAAATCGTAGAGGGAGACCAAGAGATGAATACACTAAGCAGATCCAGAAGGATGTAGGTTGCAGTAGGTACTGGGAGATGAAGAAGCTTGCACTGGATAAAGTAGCATGGAGAGCTGCATCAAACCAGTCTCAAGACTGAAGACCACAACAACAACAACATATCCCTGTAGTACACCTATGTGCAAGACCTCCCCCACACGTCCTCCCACCACTGCCTATTCCTGTCCAGTCACAAACATCACCTATCCCATCAAAGGCATGGCTACCTGTGAAGCCAGTCAAGTTATCTACAAGCTAAGCTGCAAGCACTGTGCTACATTCTATGTGTGCATGACAACCAACAACCTGTCTGCCCAGATGAATAGCCTCTGGCAAACTGTGGCCAAGAAACAGTGGACCACCCTGTTGCTGAGCATGCTAACCAACACAACAGCCTTCATTTTAATGACTGCTTCACAGTCTGAGCTGTATGGATCCTTCCCACCAACACCAGCTTTTCTGAATTGAACAGGTGGGAACTTTCCCTGCAATATATCCTATGTTCCCGCAACCCTCCTAGCCTCAACCTTCGTTAGTCACTGTCCTCACCCATCCGTCCCTTGCCTGTTCCCATTCAAGCACTACACAGCCCTCAATTACACCAATGCACCCAGTCTTTTTATTTTTCTCCTTTTCTGCTACCCCACCCCCCTTTCCACCCCACCCCCCAACCCCATCTAACCTCCCGACTGCGCCTAGCTGCCATACCCACTCTCCACCTCATCCTAGCATGCTCCCCAGCACCACTTTACTGTTCCCCACCCCTACTCTGCTCTCTCTCCCTCTCCTCACCCAAGCCTCCTCCTTACCCCCACCCAGTGACCTCTCCAATCATGCACTGCTGCTGCTGCTCATATTCTGGCTTCAGCTGCGAGGGACTGTAGTCTTGTGTGTGTGAATTGATTCACAATTGTGTGTGTGTGAGTGTTTTTTTGATGAAAGCCTTGTTGTTTGAAATCTTATTTTGTGACAGTCTTTTTCTTGTGTCTCTCTGTGACTCAGCATCTTCACTATATGGTGAATAGCAACTATCTCTTTCATAATATTGTTACATTATTCCATCATGGATTTTCCATTGTTTGTTGTTGCCATTTCTGTTCATTCTTTTGTTGGTTGGTCTCCTACTATTTTTCCAAAAGTTTTTCCCTCCCTATTTATGCATTAAAATCCCCCAGTTGTATCATAACGTATGATTTTGGAATTTTTAACATTTTGTATTCCAAAAGTTCCCAGAATGTTTCTGCTTCAATTTTATTTTTCTTATTGTTATCATTAATTGGAGAACGGCAATTAGCAAAAGTGTACTGTTTATTTTTGCATTTCACTGTGAGAAGAGAAAGTCTTTCTGAGCTGCATGTGAATTTTGCAATGTTACCTACTAAATTTTATGAGTATAGAAGGCAGTACCAAGTATTGCCATGCTTATAATTTTTATTGTTGGTTTACACTTAAAAATACTTTGGTTTTTGGTTTCTATAACATTTTCATCCAAAAATCTTGTTTCTTGTACTGCTCAAATTTGTATTTCATGCCTATCTAGGAGAATTTCAAGTTCTCTCCATTTACCAACTTTTAGTAGTGAGTTTGCATTCTAGGTAATGTGAAGAATATTCTTTTGAACTTGAGTTGGAAAGATACAAAGGCTGCCCCAACTCATTCTTACTGCTGAAGTTGAGACTCCCCAGAAGGTGCCAATGCACTGCATAAAGCAATTGTGGATTCCTTTTTCATGTTACCATCTGGTGCAGTGCTTACTTTTAGTGGACTTTCCATTCTGCAACTGAAATTGTACATGGTAGGAAATCAATACCGAGATAAGATTTGATTGTTAGTCCAAAAAGATTATTTTCTTGGTTTTCTCCATTAGGTGCTACCACTCTCTCTACCATTAGGAGCTAGGTTTACTCTTCCACCTTTGAGGCTGTTGACCAGGTTGATTCTGTAACCCTAGGCAGAGGCCCTCACAGGGCCAGATGGACCCAGGTTTTTTTTAATGAGATTGTTACTCCTCAGGGGTCAGGGATTTTCTCTGCCTCATGATGACTGGGTGCTGTGTGATGTCCTTAGGTTAGTTAGGTTTAAGTAGTTCTCAAAGTTCTAGGGGACTGATGACCATAGATGTTAAGTCCCATAGTGCTCAGAGCCATTTTTTGTTACTCCTCTCCTTCTCGTTCCATCATTTGTGAGATAAGATCCCAGGTATGAGACTGTAAGTGGCAGAGTTCTTGTCAGCTACTTTATACTTTAAAATTTTGAAGAAATATTTAATGAATTCTTCTACCCGATTCCATGTATTTTTTAGATTTTCCAGTTAACCTAACCTAAAAATTTAAGTCTCAGAAGTAAATGCCACTTCCCCAAATGGTTGTGGTACTCAGTACTTCCAACACACACACACACACACACACACACACTGTAGCACCGAAGATACTGGTATAGACATGTGAACTAAAATACAGACATGTGCATTCCAACAGACTTGGGCATTTACAGCAGACAGTGCAACACCCCACACATCCAGAATTGCTACAGAGTGGCTCCAGGAACACAGGAAGAACTTGTCTCTGCAGTGGGCAACATCTATATTAGACAACAAGTGTCCGGTGCAGTTGTTAGATCAGTTACTGCTGCTACAATGGCAGGTTATCAAGATTTAAGTGAGTTTTTTAACATGATGTTATAGTCAGCGCATGAGCGATAGGACACAGCATCTCCTAGGTAGTGATGAAGTGGGGATTTTCCCATATGACCATTTCATGAATGTACCATTAATATCAGGAATCCAGTAAAACATCAGATCTCTGACATCGCTGTGGCTGAGAAAACATCTTGCAAGAATGGAACCAACGATGACTGAAGAGAATTGTTCAACATAACAGAAGTGCAGCCCTTCTGCAAATTGTTGTGGATTTCGGGGCTGGGCACCAGCAAGTGTCAGAGTGTGAACCATTCAATGAAACATCTTTGGCATGGGCTTTTGCAGCTGAAGGCCAACTTGTGTACACTTGATGACCACACAACACAAAGTTTTACACCTCGCCTGGACCTGTCAACACTGACATTGGACTGTTAATGACTCGAAGCATGTTGCCTGATCAGACAAGTCTTGTTTCAAATTGTATCGAGTGGATGGACTTGTTAGTGTATCGAGACAAACTCATGAATCCAGAGACCCTGCATGTCAGCTGGGACTGTTCAAGCTTGTGGATTCTCTGTAATGGTGTGGAGCATATTCAGATTGAGTGATATGGGACCCTGATATGTCTAGATATAATCCTGACAGGTGACATGTACGTAAGCATCGTGTCTAATCACCTGCATCCATTCATGTCCGTTGTGCATTCCAACAGACTTGGGCATTTACAGCAGACAGTGCAACACCCCACACATCCAGAATTGCTACAGAGTGGCTCCAGGAACACTCTTCTGAGTATAAACACTTCCACTGGCCACGAAACTCTCAGACATGAACATTACTGAGCATATGCCTTGCAACATTCTGTTCAGAAGAGATCTCCACCCCCTTGTACTCTTATGGATTTATGGACAGCCCTGCTGGATTCATGCTGTCAATTCCCTCCAGCCTACTTCAGACGTTAATCGAGTATGTGCCATGTGGTGTTGCGGCACTTCTGTGTGCTTTTGGGGGCCCCACACAATATTAGGCAGTTGTATCAGTTTCTGTGTCTGTAGTCTATATTTTTTGTGGTGGTCATGAAGCTGGTAGTACACATTACTGAAAGTGAGTTGGTACTGCTAAGAGTGTGCTGAAAGGTATTTTCAGTTTCTGGACCCAGTCAGTACCTCTTTAAAATGTATATTGGTAATATAAATCAATAACAGTTAAAAACATTTTTAAATTTTTTTTCTTTTGGGTGGGCACAAAGTACCCTCTGTCCCTGATAATGCACATTATGAAAATTGCCTTGGTATTGCTAGAGTTATGGAAAACCACAAGAATGGTTGCAATACTGGCAGTCTGTTGTGCACCAGACATTTTCAGTGTCCATGTGAGTAGTTGACTTGCTAGAAACTAGCCATCTTCCTGATGCTAGTTATACGATGTGACTGTACGACCCTGTACCGCCAAGTGACCACCTTTTACCACAGGGATCCAACATGGTCTTGAGTATGGCCCTCCTGAGTCCATTGATTCCATATTCATGTGACATTCATGGGATCCTCGACAAATGGAGCACAGACATCATGGAATAATAATGATAATTAACCTACTGTTTAACATGTAATCTGAACTATATGTCATTCTGGGAGAATCTTCACATCACTGAGAGGTAAGAGTTAGATTAAAGGCAGACTGAAGATTTACACGGTCTGACCAGGATTTGATCATGTGTTCTTTTGGTTTCCACACACATGCTTTCCACCAGTCCACCAGGTCCAAAGTGGGACAACAAACTGCAGTCTCAGTCCTGTCACTGTGAAACACCAACACATGTTGATAGATATTTCTTCTTTTACACAAGGTGTAACATGATCGTCTTACAACAAAACACCATTCAGATGTGATTTCTGAAAGGGAAACCTGCTATGTAATTTTTCCTTGTGTACAAAGTGTAGATGGCATCACATAAACCTACTTCGTGCAGTTGTTCTGGAATGCTAATCATTTCATTATTGATATGCACCAGTATGGTATTTGTTGTCTGTCATCTTCAGGCTGTTGCACTTTTATTCACCAGCAGTGTGCACTGAACCTGCTTGAAGAACATGCTTTTCACTGGAGATTATAAACCTGTTTTAGAACACAGTGCTTCATTTACTTTTTGTACACTGGACAATATCAGTATTACAGAATTATCCAGGGCACAATTCCACTGCATGACTGTTTCTAACATGCAAGCAATGACAATGCTTGTATAGCACTTACAAAGAAAAATGGGAAGTGTAAGCTGCCATTCATGGGAGATTTGGGTCAATAGAACTGCATAATGATCTTAGTCAATGGAAGTGCATAGCTCGACACATGCATCAACAGAGTGGCATTAAATTCTGATTATCCTTCCTTTATTCATTAACAAAGAAATTCTTATAAGAAAATAATTCTGTAGACTGTAATGAAAACAAGAGTATCATTAAACCATTACATTCTATTTGTGCTGATGTAGATTATAAATGAACACTCCAACATAATCAGGAAAGATTCCATTTGCAAAAAATAAACACAACAAATTAAAAATAAACCTGATGTTTCCTCAGTTTTCCAGGTAGTTTTTACAAACTACTGCTTGCCTGATGTTTTCATGACCACTCTGATAATTTCTGAGAACTGATAGTTCATTTCAGTAGTCCAAAATTGACATGGTGTACTGCACATTTCTTTCAACATTTGTGGTTATTCCAGTGTCATCCAAAGAATGAGGCCCCATTTAGAAGTTGGTTCCTCATGACAGAACTACAAGTAAGGACAATCATTGTCTGATGCAGCAATGAATAGGAGACATCAGCATAGATACGCCATCAAGAAGTTCCATATGCTAAATCTCTGTATGCTTACTTATATCAGATAAATGGTAAGTTTCACTGTTCAGTGAGAGTAACATATACATAGTGACATTCCTGTGGATCTGCATTGTTTCCAAGTTAAGTACTCTATCTTGTTCAAGTTTTAATTAAGTGATCTAATATTTTGTGTGTGCTGTAGTATCTGTTCAACCTCCTCCAGAAGTATACCTAGAATTGCTACAATACCACTACAATAGGACAAGCAAGTGTGTATGTTACTCCTATGTATATACTGCCCTGGTCTGCCTCGTGCATCCTCTTGGCATTCCACTCACCAGTGGCCAAAATATTCATTATGTATTCTATCTCCTGTTGTGTCTAGCGCAACGTGTTTAACCATATCTGAGCCCTCATGAGAAATGTCTCCAAACAAAGTGTCCAGTTTCATGTACAGCAGACTAAATAATTGCTGCTGAGTGTCTAATAAATGACACCTTACTGTCACAACAGGCAGTTCCATAACAACTGCTGCTCCCATATTTCATCAGTTTAACAGTAAAAACAGTAAAGAAGAGGACAGGTCTGGATATTGCATGCAACTGGAAGCCGACTTCACAGCTCACAACCTTATATGAATGGTGTGTATTGCTTTCTTTTTGTCAATTATTGGATGTAATATATTTTCTCCATGTACAAAATTGTTCCCTGATTCTTATCTAGAAGATATTGCATATGAAGAACATGTTCATAAATTATATGTGCATTTTGAATCACAGACTAATATCACTGTGGTGAAGATTAAATACCTTCATCTTAATGAACACCATGAACAGTAATTAAAACTGGAGATTGCTGAACTTTAGGGGGCTAGCAACCCATTTCAGGTTTAAGTATTTTTTTGGATTAAGCTATAATGACATTATGTTACATAATGCAATCACACAAATAGTGTCAGATGCACGCATTCATGCTGCTGTACTAAAATTGTGATTTGTATCTAGAAACATTTTTGTCAATTGTAGGATCTCAACGTATACTGGACACAACTGAAGCTGATTTTGAGGCTCTGCCTATTTCTCTTTTTCATAATGCATGAGGCACTTACTATAAGTGAATAAAGGGATGGCTCAGATTGAGATTAAACATAAAGGTAAAATCGTTCATTCACATGGTATGCAAGGTTTACTTCAGAAGTTTCATTCTCAGTGTTTTTCACATCATGATAGAAAAGCTTGTCCTTGATATGATGCAAATGGTTTCCAGTGTTTCCACATCCAGACCTCCTGTCAGCAAGGCAGCCAGCGCAGGTGCTGTTTGTGAAAATGGGTTTCAAGAAGTGAAGGCTCACTTCTCTGCATTGCAGAACCTTTTACTGTAGTCCACAAACAAACAAACTTTTTGTTCAGTTAAGAGTGGCTCGAAAGACAATTAAATTTCAATTAGATGCAGCTGCATCTGCTGGTCTCATAAAGAAAACACCTATGAAGTGACTGGTAGCCCATAGCAACAGATGCCTACTTCTGTTTTGTCTGCATATAATGGACACAAAGTACCAGTACTCGACAAGTGCAGTTTGCCAGAAACTTTTTGTTATGTTACAAAGAGTGTTTCATTTCATGTACTGTGTTCTAGAATAAGTACAAACATTTTTGGTTCAGACCTGTTTAATTTGTTCAGCCTGTGCATACAAGACAATATGATACATACCACTGTTTCAATGCTTCATGCTGATATTTAATAAATACAGTGGACTTTCTGACCCAGGATTAGAAATGTATAAGGATTTTGAAGCACACAATTTTGTTAAAGACAGTGTGAAACCACCATTTCCTCATGCCTTACCTTTCCTCCATGCTATATGTGAGCAAGTTGTTCAGGAACTGCAACAATGGAAAGACAATGGAGTGATATGACCCATGTCTGAAATTCAGTGGGTGTCACCCTTGGTCATATTTAGAGAGAAAAAAAAATCATGTGTTTTCCATATGCGTGCTGATTTTCAAGCCAAGACTGATTTATATGAGTCATACTACAGTTACCACTAGATGAAGAGTCCAAGCAGTATTTTGTAACCAACATTGATTTGAGATTCTTCCACTTTAGAGGCTACCATTTGGAAGCTGTTCAGCTCCTGCTATTTTTCAGTGTTTCCTAGAACAATTAACTGTTGAAGTTGCCTCATATACAAATTATCTGGATAATATCATTGTCACAGGCTGAACACCTATGGAACATTTGGCAAATTTAGAACATTTGTTAATAGTATTTCCTGTGGATGGCTTAAAGTGTAATTAGGGAAAGTGCTTCCTCTTCCACATAGAACTTGAATATATTAGGACATGACATAAATGCACAGGTTATACTTCTTGCTTCTTCACACTTGTCCGTGATCAGTGATTTTCCATTGCCCCATAACATCAAGGAGTTCCAGGCTGTCATGAGGATGCTTACATTCTCGTATTACATTAAGTTTATTGTAAATGTTATGCAGATTGCTGCTACACTGAACCAGCTGCTCCAGAAAGGTGTTACTTTTGTGTGATCCCTAGAATGTCAGGATGCATTTTAACAGCTATGTATCATTAAGGGGAGTTGGAATGCCCTATCTCGCCAATGTTAAATTTGCTAACTTTGTGTACCTTTTTCTTTGGAACTATTATCTTCAGAACTTTGAAATTCTGGCAGAGGTTTTCAGCATATATTGTGAGCCCACTGAACTAGAACCAATGTTTTCTTTTTGTTGGTATAGTATTTATGAATTTTTTACCATTAAGCCATTTTTTATTGGAAAAAGTATAACATAAACTTCCCTAGTTCAGAGAATAAGCCAGTTCTTGTCATGATTCTAGTTCAGTGGCCTCTTTGAACTGTTTTGCAGCATTTCTGAAAATTTGAATGTTGTTGGTTGAGTGGTTTATGAGATAAAGGTACATGTAACACTAAAAATGTCAAATGCCAGAAAATGCGATTAAAGTAATTTATTATGAAAATTCACAAATACCTTTTATTCTATTATCAAAAGTGTCCAGCAGAGTAATCAGGGTCATCTTCTAGTTCTTCTTCTTCACCTAGAAGCTTTCTTCTCCTTGCTGCCCTTGCTTTTTTTGTATTAAATTCAGCTGCATACTGAGCCTTCCTTACTCGCACGCTGTCCAGAAGCTGAAGACCTCTGATGGTGTTGATACCAGGAGCAATGCCGAGCCTTGCCATGACCTTTAGCCTACCCATATGACCATCATTGAATGAAATAACAGCATCACTGACTCCCCATTTCAATGTTTTTATCCCAACAAATACATTCTTAGGTACACGAGTCCAAATGAGGTTGTTGAACGACTCGTTTTGATTCTGGGTACAACCATGAAGACATTTTCGCAGAAGATCAGGATGCCCCAAGTCTCTATATATTGGTTTAATTACTTCCATAACAGCCAATGGAATATAATTTTTATGGTGATAAGGATCCCCAGTAGCTTGAGATTTTCTATAATTGCACCATGACTGAGGACCATCTGGACAAGCAAAATGTTGAGGATTATCATCAGTTGATGATCGATGTAAATATGTGGCCCATACAGCTTGTCTCATTTCCTGCAAATTATTTGCATTATTTCTTATTGCCATACCATAGTATTGTTGTAATTCATTTATAATTTTATCTGACAGGCGACCTCTAATGGTTTTACCATCTGACAAAATTTTGTCCTTCAGATTCTGTTTCAGTTTCCTTAGACGAGTGCCCATTCGTTTCTGAACATGACCGACACATTCTAGTTTAGTTATTGTCTTATTGACATATGGCATGGATTCTGTAACACTTTTGTATGCCTTGGAGTCCCCATCTCCAAGGAATTTTGTGTAAAATACTCCCCGTTCTTTTTCTGATCTGCTAAACATTTTCACAGCAGCGGCAGCCTCCATGCCTCCACTCGTACCTTCATAATTCTTGCTACATATGTGAGCTGCTTCTATCTTACCAGATGCACAATGGTAACAATGTTTAGTGAGCACTTCATAGTCCAAAACTTTACCGCTGTCCACACTAGTAACAGTAGCAACAGCATTTTTGGATGTGTGACCCCTTTTCTGCCAGGTTCCATCAAAAGCAACAGGGATATCTGGGTTTCCTTCATTTATATATTTTGCTTCACTGGCAGCAGCTTTCATTGATAAATCTGCTACAGACTGAACAGCATCTCCTATCACTTCAGTGTAATTGTCAATTTTAGCAGGTGGAGGTGGAAGATTCATTATGGCACAAAATGTTTGAGCAGCAGTATGTCCTTTACCAATTGCTCTCATTGCATACATTAGCCTGATATTACTCTCAAACAAATTGCTACTGCATGTTTTAGAGCTCCAAAAACAGGTCTCATTTTCACAACTGGCACAAACTATAGCAATTTTGCAGGAAAGTCCTATAGATTTTGTTATGTTCATATCAAAAGAACCTCCACAAAGATTACAACACAAACATTTCTTCATAAACTCAGTAAAAACAGGAAAGTCGACTAAAACATATTGTTCATTAGAAGCTTCATCTGTAATTTCACTTGCACAGTTTGATAACTTCTTTTTTGATGCACTGGTGGGCGTGTCTCCTTCACACATCTCAGCTGTACAAACGTCAGAACTTTCACCAGCATCAACAGGTGCTGAAGCAGAATCACTTGAACAAACGTTATTTGTAAATCTATTACCGCGAAACTTTCGCTTTTTAAATAATGATGCACTCCTAGGCATCGTAGAAACTACGCACTCACCACTGAAAGTCAAAACAAGACAGATAACAAACTCCAAATGAGCGACAAACTAAACTCGAGGCTCAAAACAAACACTCACAGATCAAAAACTGAACAATAAACACAGCTAGTCGTAAAAACAATGGTACCTATGGAAGGATCAAAGATTCTACAACTGAAGAGTGAAATCCACAGCCTTCTATATGTAATGTTTTCGGAAATGCGAAGATTTAAATGTGTACAAATCACAAGATGGGTAACTTTGCTGGGCGCACATGTAATTTTGAAAAATTAAATAAAAATACTTCCAATTGGAATTTCTTAACAAATTTTGCACCATTTTAAGCAGAAAATTTCAAATTAAGTTATAAGGTTAAAAACTGAAAATGTGAATTTTTTCCATTTTCCGGCATTCCAACTCCCCTTAAGTCATCATTGTCCAGTTGATTCTGATCCATCTAAACCTGTTGTGTTAGCCATAGATGCATCTTCTTATGGGATTGGAGTTGTGCTCTGCTGTGGAATTTGTTCATCTAATAGGCCCACTGCTTTTTCCTTGAAAACTGTCCACAAAACACAGAGATATTACAGTCACTCTGACAAAGAGGCATTCACCATTGACTGTGGTGTCCCCAAGTTCTGTCAGTATTTGTATGGTTGCAAGTTCTTTTTGATTACAGATCATCAACTTTGTGCAATCCTGTCAATCCTGTCCCTCCTCAGACAGTGCAAAAATTGAAACATGAGGCTCCATTATTTTCTAATTATCTATACAACAACAGGCCAGCTGCACAACATTTGAATACTGACTTCTTGTTACAGTTACTGGTTGGTAGACACATAGCATCTGACTCAACTGAGGAATCATGCTGCCAAATTTATATTCAAGATTTTGAAATTCTTCAAAATTTTCCTCTCAATTTTTGGCATATTTCTGGAGCCAGTACTTCCAACCCAGCTCATTGTGTTAGTTTTGCAATACATGCATCATGGGTGACCACGTATTTTGAAAGAAATTCCTCATCCAGTGATGCATCACTGCTTTTTCCTTTGTCACGTGCTATCCGCACAGTCAGGTGTTCTGCCATTGCACATGTTGAATGACAGTACATGCATTGTGATTGCCAGCCGCGGTGGTTGTGCGGTTCTAGGTGCTTCAGTCCGGAGCCGCAGGACTGCTATGGTCGCAAGTTCGAACCCTGCCTCGGGCGTGGATATGTGTGATGTCCTTAGGTTAGTTAGGTTTAAGTAGTTCTAAGTTCTAGGGGACTGATGACCTAAGATGTTAAGTCCCATAGTGCTCAGAGCCATTTGAACCATTTGAGCCATTGTGATTCCTCAGACCCTCCAGTGGGAAGTTCTCTCATTATTGCATCATGGTCATCGGGGCATAGTTCATATAAAGCAACCTTCCCAATGTTGTTGTACTTTACAGGGCATGGGCCCCCAGATTTGGCAAATGACCCCTCATTGTAATGAGTGTGTGGTGCATCAGTCTGCTCCACCACAAAGATTTTATGGTCACCATATCTGTACAGATCATGGCCTCACAGCCATATTGATTTCACAGATCCACTCTGGAATATGTCATGATTTTGATGGTAGACAAATACAGTTAATTTCCTTTTGCAGTCCCCATGCCATCCATCACTATTGCTAGTATTGTACCACCCTTGTCTTGTCTTTTTTTTCTTGGATGTCTTCCTGGAGTCCTTGTCTTGGACAATGGATCACAATTAACATCAGCTGATTTCCAACAATTTTGTGCCACCAATGATATACACAATGTAACTATTGCTCCTTTTCACCCTCAGTCTGACGGTGAAACTGAACAGTCCATTCTAACATTCAAAAGTCACATGGAGAAACTCCATTCCTCCCACACATTGAAGCAACCATTAAATATTTTTCTTTCTTCCTACTGCTTCTCGCTACACAAAGAGAAGTTGCCAGCAGGACTATTACACAGCTGTTGTCATTGACCCTGTTGCATCTTTTGCAGACACCACAGAAACAGTTCATTCTGCCAGTTCAGACAACGTTTCAGCCACAGGGTAGAGTTAGCTTTAAAGTTTCCAGCAAGAAACAGCATTGGGAGAAAGGTGTCATCACATAACCTGGATTGTTTCCAAGTTTAATACTCTATCTTATTCAAGTTTTAATAAAGTGATCTAATATTTTGTATGCATCATACTATCTGCTCATCTTCCTCTAAAAGCAAATCTAGAACTGCTACAATGCCACTACACTTATCATTGTCCCATGAATAAGAGAGCTGTTCTGAACATACAAGAAATGTAAACAAGAGCAGATGTAGATAAACTTAAATAGCTTTAAATATTTCTAAATGAAAGCTCCTGCTATTTTTCAGTGTTTCCTAGAACAATTAACTGTTGAAGTTGCCTCATATACAAATTATCTGGATAATATCATTGTCACAGGCTGAACACCTATGGAACATTTGGCAAATTTAGAACATTTGTTAATAGTATTTCCTGTGGATGGCTTAAAGTGTAATTAGGGAAAGTGCTTCCTCTTCCACATAGAACTTGAATATATTAGGACATGACATAAATGCACAGGTTATACTTCTTGCTTCTTCACACTTGTCCGTGATCAGTGATTTTCCATTGCCCCATAACATCAAGGAGTTCCAGGCTGTCATGAGGATGCTTACATTCTCGTATTACATTAAGTTTATTGTAAATGTTATGCAGATTGCTGCTACACTGAACCAGCTGCTCCAGAAAGGTGTTACTTTTGTGTGATCCCTAGAATGTCAGGATGCATTTTAACAGCTATGTATCATTAAGTCATCATTGTCCAGTTGATTCTGATCCATCTAAACCTGTTGTGTTAGCCATAGATGCATCTTCTTATGGGATTGGAGTTGTGCTCTGCTGTGGAATTTGTTCATCTAATAGGCCCACTGCTTTTTCCTTGAAAACTGTCCACAAAACACAGAGATATTACAGTCACTCTGACAAAGAGGCATTCACCATTGACTGTGGTGTCCCCAAGTTCTGTCAGTATTTGTATGGTTGCAAGTTCTTTTTGATTACAGATCATCAACTTTGTGCAATCCTGTCAATCCTGTCCCTCCTCAGACAGTGCAAAAATTGAAACATGAGGCTCCATTATTTTCTAATTATCTATACAACAACAGGCCAGCTGCACAACATTTGAATACTGACTTCTTGTTACAGTTACTGGTTGGTAGACACATAGCATCTGACTCAACTGAGGAATCATGCTGCCAAATTTATATTCAAGATTTTGAAATTCTTCAAAATTTTCCTCTCAATTTTTGGCATATTTCTGGAGCCAGTACTTCCAACCCAGCTCATTGTGTTAGTTTTGCAATACATGCATCATGGGTGACCACGTATTTTGAAAGAAATTCCTCATCCAGTGATGCATCACTGCTTTTTCCTTTGTCACGTGCTATCCGCACAGTCAGGTGTTCTGCCATTGCACATGTTGAATGACAGTACATGCATTGTGATTGCCAGCCGCGGTGGTTGTGCGGTTCTAGGTGCTTCAGTCCGGAGCCGCAGGACTGCTATGGTCGCAAGTTCGAACCCTGCCTCGGGCGTGGATATGTGTGATGTCCTTAGGTTAGTTAGGTTTAAGTAGTTCTAAGTTCTAGGGGACTGATGACCTAAGATGTTAAGTCCCATAGTGCTCAGAGCCATTTGAACCATTTGAGCCATTGTGATTCCTCAGACCCTCCAGTGGGAAGTTCTCTCATTATTGCATCATGGTCATCGGGGCATAGTTCATATAAAGCAACCTTCCCAATGTTGTTGTACTTTACAGGGCATGGGCCCCCAGATTTGGCAAATGACCCCTCATTGTAATGAGTGTGTGGTGCATCAGTCTGCTCCACCACAAAGATTTTATGGTCACCATATCTGTACAGATCATGGCCTCACAGCCATATTGATTTCACAGATCCACTCTGGAATATGTCATGATTTTGATGGTAGACAAATACAGTTAATTTCCTTTTGCAGTCCCCATGCCATCCATCACTATTGCTAGTATTGTACCACCCTTGTCTTGTCTTTTTTTTCTTGGATGTCTTCCTGGAGTCCTTGTCTTGGACAATGGATCACAATTAACATCAGCTGATTTCCAACAATTTTGTGCCACCAATGATATACACAATGTAACTATTGCTCCTTTTCACCCTCAGTCTGACGGTGAAACTGAACAGTCCATTCTAACATTCAAAAGTCACATGGAGAAACTCCATTCCTCCCACACATTGAAGCAACCATTAAATATTTTTCTTTCTTCCTACTGCTTCTCGCTACACAAAGAGAAGTTGCCAGCAGGACTATTACACAGCTGTTGTCATTGACCCTGTTGCATCTTTTGCAGACACCACAGAAACAGTTCATTCTGCCAGTTCAGACAACGTTTCAGCCACAGGGTAGAGTTAGCTTTAAAGTTTCCAGCAAGAAACAGCATTGGGAGAAAGGTGTCATCACATAACCTGGATTGTTTCCAAGTTTAATACTCTATCTTATTCAAGTTTTAATAAAGTGATCTAATATTTTGTATGCATCATACTATCTGCTCATCTTCCTCTAAAAGCAAATCTAGAACTGCTACAATGCCACTACACTTATCATTGTCCCATGAATAAGAGAGCTGTTCTGAACATACAAGAAATGTAAACAAGAGCAGATGTAGATAAACTTAAATAGCTTTAAATATTTCTAAATGAAAATGAAGAGACCTAACAGAGAAAAGTCCATCTATTATGAATGGTAAAACAATGACCTTCCAGTTATTCTGTGTGAACAGCTGAAGCTGTCATCACACCTCCCACTTCACAACTGACAGATGCGATTAGCATCACTAAACTTTTGTGTATTGCAGTAGTGCTAGTTCTGTGAGTTCTACTTTGTCTGCAGATTCTTCATGTATGAACAGACAATACTTTACTTCAGACTATTCTTGTTTGCAGCATATTACTGTGTATTCGTCAACATGTACACTATGTGATTAAAAGTATCCAGACAGCTACAAAAATATACATTTTTCATATCACGTGCACTGTGCTGCCACCTACTGCCGGTTACTCAATATCAGCAACCTCAGTAGTCATTAGACATCACAAGAGAGTGGAATGGGGCACTTCGCAAAACTCACGGACTTCAAACGTGGTCAGGTGATTGGATGTCATTTGTGTCATATGTCTGTATGCAAAATTTCCACACTCCTAAACGTCCCTAGGTCCACTGTTTATGATGACATAGTGAAGTGGAAACGCGAAGGGACATGTACAGCACAAAAGTGTACAGGCCGGCCTCGTCTGTTGACTGACAAAGACTGCTGACAGATGAAGAAGGTCATAATGTGTAATAGGTAGAAATCTATCCAGACCATCACATGGGAATTTCAAACTGCATCAGGATCTGCAGCAAGTATTATTACTGTTAGGCGGGAGGTGGGAACACTTGGATTTCATGGTCGAGCAGCTACTCGTAAGCCACAAATCGCACTGGTAAATGCCACACGACACCTTGCTTGGTGTAAGGAGCATAAACATTGTTTGATTGAGCAGTGGAAAGACATTGTATGATGGGACAAATCATGGTATACAATGTGGAAATCCGATAGCAGGGTGTGGGTATGTATGGTGAATGCCCAGTGAACATCATCTGCTAAAATGTGTAGTGCCAACAGTAAAATTTGGAGGTTGCAGTGTTATGGTGTCGTCGTGTTTTTCATGGAGGGGGTTTGCACCCCTTGTTGTTTTGCATGGAACCATCACAGCATAGGCCTACATTGCTGTTTTAAGCACATTCTTGCTGCCCACTGTTGAAGAGCAATTTGGGCATGGCGATGGCATCTTTCAACACGATTGAGCACCTGTTCATAATGCAAGGCTTGTGGCGGAGA
Source organism: Schistocerca americana (assembly GCF_021461395.2). Classification (NCBI taxonomy): domain Eukaryota; kingdom Metazoa; phylum Arthropoda; class Insecta; order Orthoptera; family Acrididae; genus Schistocerca; species Schistocerca americana. The sequence continues at coordinate 493,906,870 of NC_060124.1, read as the reverse complement.
GGTTACATGACAATAACATCCCTGTAATGGACAGGCCTGCGCAGAGTCTTGATCTGAATCCTACAGAACACCTTTGGGATGTTTTGGAACGCCAATTACGTACCAGCCCTGGCCAACAGACATCGATACCTCTCCTCAGTGGAGCATTCCGTGGAGAATTGCCTGTCATTCAGCAAGAAACATTCCAGCACCTGACTGAATCTATGGCTGTAGAACTGGAAGCTGTCATCAAGGCTAGGGGTGACCAACACCTACCGGACTTCCGGGAGAGGTTCCATGTGGAGACAATAGCCGTGCCAGTATCATAGATGAACACTAGCAGAACGAGATGACAGTGTCCACAATGCTGATGCAATAGCGCATCACCTTCTTAAAGCCGAAACAACTCCTGGGGGTCACAGTAGTCTCTTGGAGAGAAGTTGGCATGTAGCCTGTAGTATTCAATTACGATTCAATTTCAGTGTCGCATCGTCACTATGAGGGTTATAGTGAACGGGCAGTGGTGCATCGGATACAAGCCACTGGACTCCCAAGAGAGGTTTGAACCCGCACAAGTATCAAAGATGTACACTAGCAGAATGACACTCAGTATCATATTGTGGCTTAAGCAATAGCCCAGATCCCACCTAATGGTGAGACAACAACTGATTGTGGCATTAGTCTCTTGGAGAGAAGTGGGCATGGAGATTGTAGTATTCAATCACAATGTAATTTCTGTGTTGCATCGTCAAGCTGCGGGTGCGAGGGTTACAGTAAATGAACAGTGGTGCACTGGATACAAGCTACAGGACTCCCAGGAGGGGTTCCATGCAGTGACTGTAGCCTCGCCAGAATCACAGATGTGCACTAGCAGAATGACTCTGACAGTGTCCTCGAGGTTTATGCAATAGCCTAGCACCCGCCTAATGCTGAAACAACTCCAGAGCGGCATTAGTCTCTTGGAGAGAAGTCGCCATGGAGCCTGTAGTGTTTAATGACGAGGCAATTTCTGAGTCAACTCGTCAACGTGAGGCTGCAAGGGTTACAGTAAATGGGGAGTGGTGTATCAGATACAAAGTACTGAATGTACAGGAAAGATTCCACGCGGTGACGCTAACTGTGCCAGCAACGCAGATGTACACTAGCAGTATAACTCCAGCAAAGTCCTCGTCATTTAAGCAATAGTCCAGCAACGGTTTATTGAGAGACAACTTCTGAGAGCGGCATTAGTGTCTTGGAGAGGTTGGCATGGAGCCAACACAAAGGCGATGCAATTTTTGTGTTGGATCGTGAATGTGAGGGTGCGAGCATTACAGAAACAGGCAGTGGTTAATCGGATAGAGTCTACTGGACTACCGGGAGAGGTTCCTTGCAGTGACAGTAGCAGCACCAATATCATAGATGTACACTAGTAGAACGACTACGACAATGTCCTCAAGGGTAATGCAATTGCCCAGCACTCACCTAAAGAAGAGGCAGCTCCTTAGAGCAGCATCAGTTTCTTGGAGAGATTTCGGCATGAAGCTTGTACTATTCAGGCTAGATTCAATTTTTTGTAGCGTCAATATGAGGGTTACAGTAAATGGGCAGCGGAGCATTGGATACAATCTACTGAGTCCCAGGAGAGGTTCCATGTGTAGACAGTAGATGCATCACTATCATAGATGTACACTAGCAGATGAGAATGTCCTCAAGGCTTATGCAATAGACCAGCACTCCCATAATGGTGAGTCCACTCCTGAGGGCAGCATTAGTCTCTTAGAGAAAAGTTGGCATGGAGCCTGTAGCACTCAGTCGCAATGCAATTTCTGTGTTGCATTGTTGATGTGAGGGTGCAAGGGTTACAGTAAATGGGCAGTGGCGCATCAGATATAAGCAACTGGTCGTTCTGGAGAAGTTCCATGCGGTGACCATAGCCACACCAGTACACTAGCAGAATGACTCAGACAATGTCTTCAACACTTATGCAATAGCCAAGCAACTGCCTAATGCCAAGACGTCTCTTGAGGGCGGCATTAGTCTCTTGGACAGAAGTGGGCATGGAGCCTGCAGTATTAAATCGTGATTCAAATTCTGTGTTCCATCATCAATGTGAGTGTCTGAGGCATACAGTAAATGGGCAGAGGTGCACCGGATACAAGCTTTTTGACAGAAGTCGTCATGGAGCCTGTAATAACCAATTGTGATGAAATTTCATAGACTCATCATCAATGTGAGGGTGCAAGGGTTATAGTAGATTGTCAGTGTGCAGTGGATACAAGCTACTGGAAACCCAGGAGTCAGCCATAGTGGCCGAGCGGTTCTAGGCGCTTCAGTTGGGAACCACATGACCGCTACGATCGCAGGTTAAAATTCTGCCTTGGGCATGGATGTGTGTGGTGTCCTTAGCTTAGTTAGGTTTAAGTAGTTCAAGGTTCTAGGGGACTGATGACCTTAGATGTTAAGTCCCATAGTGCTCAGAGCTATTTGAGCCAAACCCAGGAGGGGTTCCATGTGGTGACCATATCTGCAGCAGTATCGTAGATGTACACTAGGAGAATGTCTCTGACAATGTCCTCGAAGGTTAAGCAATAGCTCACCACATGCCTAATGATGAGACATCTCCTAAGGTTGGCGTTAGTCTTTTGGGAGATGTCAGCATGGATCCTGTAGTATTACAACGCGATGCAGTTTATGTGTCACATCATCAATGTGAGAGTGTGAGGATTACAGTAAATAGGTAGTAGTGCATCAGATACTAGCTACTAGACTCCCACGAGAAGTTCTGTGCAGTGACCGTATCTGCACCAGTATCATAGATGTAGAATGGCAGAATGACTCCTAAACTGTCTCAGAGGCCTATGCAATGGCCCAGCACCCGCCAAATGGTGAAGAATCTCCTAAGGGCAGCATTAGTCTCTTGGAGAGATGTCGGAATGGAGCCTGAAGTCATGAAAAGTGTTGCAGTTTCTGTGTCGCATCGTCAATGCGAGGGTGCGTAGACCCCAGTAACCAGGGAGACGTGAATCAAGAACAAGCTACTGGACTCACAGGAGACTTCCATGCGGTGTCCGTAACTGTGCCAATATCATAGATCTGCAGTAGCAGTATGATTCCAAAAATGTCCTTGACGCTTACGCAATAGCCCAGCAGCCGCCTGATGGCAAGACAACTCATGAGTGAGGCATTAGTCTCTGGGAGAGAAGTCGGCATGGAGCCCTCTGTATTGAATCCTGATGCAATTTCTGTGTCGCATCGTCAATGTGAGGGGGTTCGAGGGTTACAGTAAATAGGCAGTGGTGTATCGGATACAAGCTACTGGACTCCATGGACTGGTTCCATGTGGTGTCTGTAGCAGCGCCATTATCATAGATTTACACTATTAAAATTACCAGTACCTTGTTCTCGAGGCATATACAATAGCCCAGCACCAGCCTAATGGCCAGACATCTCAAGAGGGCAGCTTTAGTCTCTTTGAGATAAGTCGGCACAGAGCCAGTAGTATTAAATCTCAATTATGTGTCGCATCGTCATTGTGAATGTGTGAGGGTTACAGTAAATAGGCCAAGGTGCACCAGATGCAAGCTACTGGATTCCCAGGAGAGGTTATTGCGGTGACAGCAACCGCAAGATTATCATAGACGTACAATAGCAGAATGACTCATACAATGTCTACGACGCTTATGCAATAGACCAAAACCCAGTTACAGACGAGACAACTCCTAAGAGTGGCATTAGTCTCTTGGAGAGTAGTCAGCATGAACCTGCAGTATTCACCGCGATGGAATTTCTGTGTCGTATGGTCAAAGTGAGTGTGCGAGGGTTACAGTAAATGGGCAGAGGTGCACCGGATGCAATCTACTTTATGGCCAGGAGGGTTTCCATGCAGTGGCCGTAGCCACGCCAGTATCGTAGATGTACACTTGCAGAATGTCCAAGACAATGTCCTTGAAGCTTATGCAATGGTCCAGCACCCGCCTTTTGGCGAGACAACTGCTAAGGGAATCATTAGTCTCTTGGAGAAAATTTGACATGGAGCCTCCAGAACGCAATCCGAATGAAATTTCTGAGTCACGTCGTCAATATGAGGATGCGAGGAGTACAGTAAACGGGCAGTGGTGCATCAGATACAACCTTATGGACTCCCAGAAGAGATTCAATGTAGTGCCCGTATCGGCGCCAGTAATATAGATGTACATTAGCAGAATGAATCTGACAATGCCCTCGTGGCTTATGCAATAGAACAGCACCAGCCTAATGGCGAGACAACTCTTGAAGGTGGCCTTAATCTCTAGGAGTGAAGTCGCCCTCGAGCATGTAGTATTCATTCACAATGCAGATTCTGTGCCCGACAATGTCCTTCACACTTATGCAATAGCCCAGCAACTGCGCATTAGCTACATTACTCCTGACCGTGGCATTAGTCTCTTTGAGCGTATTCGGAATGGAGCCTGTATTTCTGTGACGCTTCATCAATCTGAGGGACTACGGGATACAGTAAACGGTCAGAAATGGATTAGATACAAGCTACTGGACTCCATATGGCGATCGCAGCTGCGCAGTATCATAGACATACACTAGCAGAATGACTCTGAGAATGCCCTCGACGCTTATGCAATAGCCCAGCACCCGCCTAACTTTGAGACGACTCCTGAGGGTGGCATTAGTCTCTTCAAGAGAAGTCGGCATGGAGCTTGTAGTATTCAGTCAAGATCCAATTTCTGTATCGTATCGTCAATGTGAGGATGCGAGGATTACAGTAAACAGGAAGTGGTTCACCGGATACAAGCTACCGGACCCCTTGAAGAGGTTCCTTTCGGAGACTGCAGCCGAGCGCTTATCATAGATGTACATTAGCATAATAACTCTGATACTGTCCTGGACGCTTATGCAATAGACCATCACCCACCCAATGACGAGATAACTCATGAGGGAGTCATTAATCTCTTGGAGAGAAGTCTGCATGGAGCCTGCCATATTCAGTCCCGATGCAATTTCTGTGTCAGTGTCAACGTTCGAGGGTTACAGTGGTGTATCAGATACAAACTACAGGTCTCCTGGGAGAGATTCCATGTGGTGACCATACCAGCGTATTTACCATAGATGCACATGAGCAAAATTACTAATACAGTGTGCCGGCCAGAGTGGCCGTTCAGTTCTAGGCGCTGCAGTCTGGAGCCGGGCGACCGCTGCGGTCGCAGGTTCGAATCCTGCCTCGGGCATCGATGTGTGTGATGTCCATAGGTTAGTTAGGTTTAATTAGTTCTAAGTTCTAGGCGACTGATGACCTCAGAAGTTAAGTCGCATAGTGCTCAGAGCCATTTGAACTAATACAGTTTCCATGAGGAATGGAGCTTGTTGTATTAAATCGCGATGCTACTTCAGCGTTGAAACGTGAATGTGGATTTGCGAGGTTTACAGTAAACAGGTATGAGGCACATGAGATACAAGCTACTTGACACCCAGGAGAGGTTCAATGTGGTGACCGCAGCCGTGCCAGAAACGTAACCTTACACTATCAGAACGACTCAGAAGACTACCTCGACTGTTATGCAGAAGCCCAGCGCCAGCCTAATGGCGAGAGAACTCCAGAGGATGGCATCGGTCTCTTGGAAAGAAGTTGGCATGGAGCCTTTAGTATTCATCCGCAAAGTTTTATTGTCGTATCATCAATGTGAGTGTGTGAGGGTTACAGTAAACGGTCAGAGTTGCATCAGATACACACTACTGGACTAATAGGGAAGGTTCCATGCGGTGACCATAGCTGTACCAGCATCAGATGTACACAAGCAGAATGACTCCAACAGTGTACTCGAGGCTGAATGCAATAGCCAAGCACCGACCTAATGGCGAGACAACTCCTGAGGGTAGCATTAGAGTCCTGGAGAGAAGTCAGCATGCTGCCTGGAGTACTGAATCACGATGCGATTTCTGTGTCGGCTTTGTTGCATCGTTAATGTGAGGGTACGGAGGTTCAAGTCAATGGGCTCAAGAGCATCGGAAACAAGATACAGGAATGGCAGTAGACGTTCCATCAGGTAATCGTTGCCAAATTCGTCTTTCGGAAAGAAATATGCATGGAGCCTGTAGTATTCAACCGCGATGCAATTTCTATGATGCAATGTAATTGTGGTGGTGCGAGGGTTACAGTAAAGGCGAAGTGGTGCATCGGAAGCGCGATACTGGGCACCCAGGAAAGGTTATGTGTGGTGACCGTAACGACGATAGTCTCTCGGAGAGAAGTCGTAATGGAGCCTGTAGTATTTAAACGCGACTCTATTTCTGTGTTGCTTCGTCAATGTGAGGTTGCAGAGGTTACAGTCAATGGGTTGAAGTGCATCGGAAACAAGAAATTGGCCAGCCAAAAGTCATTCCATGAGGTGATCGTTGCCACGTTCGTGTCTCGGAAAGAAATCGGCATCGGACCTGCAGTATTCAATAGCGATGCAATTTCTATGATGCAGTGCAAAGGTGCGGGTGCGACTGTTACAGTAAAGGGGATGTGGAGCATCGAAAGAAGCTACTAGACTCCAAGGAGAATTTTCATGCAGTGACCGTAGGAACGTAAGTCTCTCAGAGAAGTCATCATGCAGCCTGTAGTATTCAATCGCGACGCAATTTCTGTTTTGCAACATTAATGTGAGGGTGCGAGGGGATGCATCGGTAACAAATTACTGGACTGCCAGGAGAATTTTCATGCACTGGAAATCGTCATGGAGCCTGTGGTAGTCAAACATGACTCTATTTCTGTGTTGCATCGTCAATGTGATGGTGCAGAGGTTACAGTCAACGGGTGGAAGTGCATCGAAAACAAGCTACTGGCCTACCAGGAGACATTACATGAAGTGATCGATGCCACTTTCGTCTCTCGGAAAGAGAACGGTAAGGAGATTCTAGTATTTAATCGCGATCCAATTTCTATGATGCAATGTAATTGTGGGGGTGCAAGTGTTACAGTAAATGGGATGTGGTGCATCGGTAACAAGTTAGTGGACTACCAGGAGAGGTTACATGCGGTCACTGTAACCACCTTTGTCTACTGAAGAGAAGTCGTCATGGAGCCTGTAGTATTCAATCGCTATGGAATTTCCGTTTTGGATCGTCAGTGTGAGGGTGGGAGGGTTACAGTAAACGGGTTGTGGTGGATCCAAAACAAGCTAATAGTTTCCCAGGAGAGATTCCATGAGCTGACCGTAGAAATGTAACACTCTCAGAGAGAAGTAGGAATGGAGACTGCAGTATTCAATCGCGATGAAATTTCTATGATGCAACATCAATGTGACCATGCGAGGGATATAGTAAAGGCGATGTGGTGCATCGGAAACAAACTACTGGATTCCGAGGAGAATTTACATGCGGTGACCGTAGCCGTTATACTCTCTCGGAGGGATGTCGTCATGAACTCAGTAATATTCAATCATGACACAATTTCTCTGTTGCACCGTCAAGGTGTAGGTGTGAGGGTTACATAAAAAGGGTTGGTTTGTGTCGGAAACAATATAATTGAGTAAAAGGAGAGGTTGCATTTGGTGACCGCAGCCACGTTAATCTCTCGGAGAAAATTTGGCATGGAGCATGATGTATTAAATCTCGACGCAATTTCTTTGTCGCATTGTTAGTGTGATGGTGCGGGGAATACAGCAAAGGGGATGTGGTGCATCGGAAACAAGGTACTGGACTCCCAGGACAATTTCCACCGTAGACACGTTAGTCCCTCGTAGTGAAGTCGTCGTGCAGTCTGCTGTAAACAATCGGGAGGCCATTTCTGTGGTGTAAACGTCAATGTGAAGGTGTGAGGATTACAGTAAACGTCTTATGGATAATCGGAAACAAGCTAATGGATTCCCAGGAGAAGTTTCATGCGGTGACCGTATTAACGTTTGTCTATCGAAGAGAAGTGTTCATGGATCCTGCAGCATTCAATCGTGACGCTATTTCTGTGTTGCATCGTCAATATCTGGGTGCGGAGGTTACAGTAAATTGGCTGAAGTGCATCGGAAACAAGCTACTGGCCTGCCAAGAGACGTGACATGAGATGATCGTTGTCACGTTCGTCTCTCCAGAAGAAATCGTCATATAGCCTGCAGTATTCAATCGCGATGCAGTTTCTATGATGCAATGTAAATGTGAGGGTGCAAGTGTTACATTAAAGGGGATGTGATGCATCGGGAACTAGCTACTGGACTCCAAGGAGAGGTTAAAATCGGTGGCCGCAGCCACGTTAATCTCTCGGAGAAAATTTGGCATGGAGCATGATGTATTAAATCGCGACGCAATTTCTTTGTCGCATTGTCAGTGTGAGGGTGCGGGGGTTACAGTAAAGGGGACATGGTGCATCGGATACAAGCTACTGGACTCCCAGGAGTCGTTCTATGAGCTGATCGTTGCCACGTTCGTCCATCCAGACAAATCGGCATGCATCCTGCAATATTCACTCAGGATGATACTTACATGATGCAGAGCTAATGTAAGGGTGCGAGGGTTACAGTAAAGGGAATGTGGTGGATCGGTAACAAGCTACTGGACTCCCTGGAGAATTTCCCTGCGGTGACTGTAGCCACGTTATTCTCTCGGAGAGAAGTCGTCATGGAATCAGTAGTATTAAGTCGTGACGCAATTTCTGTGTCGCATTATCAATGTGAGAGCGAGAGGGTTACAATAAATGTGTTGTGGCGCATCGGAAACAAACAATGGATTCCCAGGACAGGTTCCATACGGTGACAGTAGCTGAGTTACTCTGTCTCTGAAAAAAGTTGGCATGGGGCCTGTAGTATTGATTCGCAACGATATTTCTGTGTTGCATCGTCAATGTGCGTGTACGGGGGCTACAGTAAAGGTCTTGTTGTGCATCGGAAACAACCTACAGGACTCCCAGCAGAGTTTCCATGAGGTGACCGTAGAAACGTTGGACTCTCGGAGAGAATTCCTCATGGAGCCTGTAGTGTTCAATCGCGATGTATTTTATACGATGCACCGTCATTGTGAGGGTGCGAGGGATATAGTAAAGGGGATGTGGTGCATCGGAAATAAGCTACTGGACATTCAGTACAGGTAGCGTGGGATAATAGTAGCCACGTTTGTCCCTCCGATGGAAGTCGTAGTGGATCCTGTACTATTCAATCGCTACTAGAGTTCCGTGTCGCATCGTCAATGTGAGAGTGCAAAGGTTAAAATAAATGGGATTTGGTGCATCAAAAACAAGGTATTAGGCTCCAAATAGACGTTCCATTAGGTGGCCATATCCACGTTAGTGTCTCGGAGAGAAGTCATAGCGGTGCATGTAGTTTTCAATAACGACAAAATTTCTGTGTTGAATCGTCAATGTGAGGGTGCAAGGTTTACGGTAAACGTCGTGTGGTGCATCGGAAGTAAACTACTGGATTCCCAGGAGAGTTCCATTCGGTGTCTGTAGCCACGTTAGACTCTCGAAAAGAAGTCGTCATCTAGCCTGTAGTAGGCAATCGCGACTCAATTTCTGAGTCGCATCGTCTACGCGAGGGTGTGAGGGTTACAGTAAAAATTTGTGGCTCATCGGAGACAAATAATGGATACCCAGGACAGGTTCCATACTGTGGCAGTAGCTGAAAAAAGTCGGCATGGAGCCTGTAGTATTGATTCGCGACGATATTTCTGTGTTGCATCGTCAGTGTGAGGGGGCAGGGGCTGAGTTAAGGTTTTGTTGTGCATCGGAAACAACCTACAGGACTCCCAGGAGAGATTCCATGTGGTGACCGTAGACACGTTTGTCCCTCGGAGAGAATTCGTCATGCCGGCTGCTGTATGCAATCGCGAGGCAATTTCTTTGTCGCAACGTCAATGTGAGTGTGCGAGGATTACAGTAAACATCTTATTGTTCATTGGAAACAAGCTAATGGATTCTCAGGAGAGATTCCATGTCTTGACTGTAGTCACGTTAGTCTCTCGCAAAGAATCTGGCATGGAGCGTGTAGTATTCAAACGCGAATCAGTTTCTGTGTCCCATCGTCAATGTGAGGGTGTGAAGATTACAGTAAGTGGATTGTGGTGCATCGGAAACAAGATAATGGACTCCCAGGAGAGGTTCCATTCGTTGACCATAGTCAAGTTTGTCTCTCGGAGTGAAGGCGTCATGGAGCGTGTAGTATTCAAATGTGATGCAAGTTCTGTGTTGGACTGTCAATGTGATGATGGGAGAGTTATAGTAAACGGAATGTGGTGTATCAGAAACAAGCTAATGGGCTCTCAGGAGAGTTTCCATGAGGTGACGTAGAAACGTTAGACTCTTGGAGAGAAGTCGAAATGTAGCCTGTAGTGTACAATGGCTTTGCAATTTCTAGGATGCAACATCAATGTGAGGGTGCGATCATTGCAGTAAATATGTTGTGGTGCACCGGAAACCAGCTAATGCACTTTTAGGAGAGATTCCATGCTGTGACCGTAGACAAGTTGATGTCTCAGAGAGAAGTCGCCATCTATCCTGTAGTATTCAATCGTGGCATTTCTGTTTGACATCGTCAATGTGAAGATGCAAGGGTTACAGTAATGTGGATGTGGTGTATCGGAAACAAGGTACAGGACATCTAGGAAAGGTTCGTTGTGGTGACCGAGGAGACGTTAGTCTCTCGGAGATAAGTCATCATGCAGGCTGTTGTATTCATCGCGGTGCAGTTTCTGTGTCGCTACGTCAATGTGAGTGTTCGAGGGTTACAGTAAACATCTTGTGGTTCATCGGAAACATTTTCCTAGCGGTGACCACACACGCGTTCCTCTCGTGGAGAGAATTCGGCATGAAGCCTGTAGTGTTAAATCGTGACGCAGTTTCTGTTTCGCATCGTCAATGTGTGGGTGCGAAGGTTACAGTAAACGTGATGTGGCGCATCGGAAACAAGTTACTACACTCCCAGGAGCTGTTCCATGTGGTGACCATAGCCACGTTACTCTCTCGGAGACAAGTCGGCATCGAGCCTGTAGTATTCAATCACGTCGGAATTTCTGTGTTGCATCGTCAATGTGAAGGGGCGAGGGTTGCAGTTAAGGGATTGGTTTGCATCGGAAACAAGCTAATTGACTCCCAGGAGATTTTCCATGCAATGACCGTAGCCACTTTTGTCTTTCGGAGTGAAGTCGTCATGGATCCTGTAGTATTCAAATGCAACGTAATTTCTGTGTTGCGTCGTCAATATGAGGGAGCAAGGGTTACAGTAAAGGGGATGTGGCGCATCGGAAATAAGCTACTGGACTGCCAGGACAGGTTCCATGCGATGATTGTAGCCACGATTGTCTTTAGGAGAGATGTCGGCATGGATCCTGTAGTATTCAATAGCTACTGAATACCTGTAGAGCTTCATCAGTGTGAGAGTGCGAGGGTTATAGCAAACGTGATGTGGTGTATCGGAAACAAGCTACTGGTCTCCCAGGAGATTTTCCATGCATTAACCGTAGCCAATTTTGTCTTTCGGAGCGAAGTCGTCATGTATCCTGTAGTATTCAATCGCAACGCAATTTCTGTGTCGCATCGTCAATGTGAGGGTGAGAGGGTTACAGTAAACGGGTTGCGGTGCATCGGAAACAAGCTAATAGACTCCAAGGAGAGGTTCCATTCAGTCCCCATAGCCAAGTTAGTCTGTCGGAGAGATGTCGTCATGTAACCTGTAGTATTGTGTACAGGATGGCAGCCAGTCAAGAAATATTTTAGGGAACTGGTGTAAGAAATTTATTTCAAAAGCCCAGTGGAATCCTTAACAGTTTTCTCAAGGAGTAATTAACGCCGTTCTTACATGACACAAGTCGCTTGCCTTTCAAAACCGAGGCAGTTCTGTCCAATTTAAACTGCTTGCAGGATACTCCCTGAGCCCTCTGCTGAAACTGCTAGCGAATTCACGCCACTGATTTTAGCCAATAGCGTGCGGGACATTCTGATCACGTGTGTGGACGCCAGAGCGTCCTGCAGTACAGAACACACTTGCTTCGCTCTCTTGGAATCGAGACTTCCAGGAAACCAGGCGTCTTCTTGGAACTCAGAGCCTCCGGCTCTGCTCTTCACGACCGGCCACCAACATAAGTCAGCATGAACCGCTTCCCCTTCTGTCGCCCGTTTCGTTTAATTGTTCGACCTAAACATGCTAACTTCCGACCCTAGGCGCGCCTTTTGAACACTGTACATTGAAATACATCCTCTTTATTCCACCTTATTCCCAGTATTGACATTTAACGGCAGCCATGGATGCCCACTCTCTAATCCTGACCGCTCGACCTCCTGCACCCTGGCATATGTAACAACCGCCTCAACCTTTCCATAACTGTGTGAACATTTATGATTGGTGACAAAAAATGGGATCATAAGCACTTTACATTTGGTGTCAGAAGTGCCCGTATAAATTTACAATTCAATTGTATCACAATTTCTGTGTTGCACCATCAATGTGAGTAAGCGAAAGTTACAGTAAACAGGTTGTGGTGCATCGGAAACAAGTTTCTGGACTTCCAGTAGAGGTTCCAAGAGGTGATCGTAGCCGCGTTAGTCTCTCGGAGAGAAGTCGTCATGGAGCCTGTAGTATTCAATCGTGACGCTATTTCTATGTTGCATCGCCAATGTGAGGTTGCGAACGATGTCGCAAACATGCTGTGGTGCATCGGAAACAAGCTAATGCACTAACAAGAGTGGTAACTAATGGTGAGCGTAGACGCATTAGTCTCTTATGGAGAGAAGTTGTCATACATGCTGTTGTATTCATTAGCGAGTCAATTTCTGTGTTGCTAAGGCAGTGTGAGGGTACGAGGGTTACAGTAAACGTCACGTGGTGCATCCGAAAGATGCTAATGGACTCCCAGGACAGGATGAATGAGGTGATCGTAGTAACGTTAGTCTCTCGGAGAGTAGTCGTTATGGAGCCTGTAATATTAAAGCGCGACGTAATTTCTGTGTTGCATCGTCAATGTGAAGGTGCGAGCAATGTAATAAACATGCTGTGGTGCATCGGAAACAAGCTAATACACTCCCAGGAGAGGTTTCATGCAGTGACTACACAGGCTTGTCTAGCAGAGTTGGCATGGATTCTCTAGTATTCAATCGTGACGCAATTCCTGTGTCACATCGTCAGTGTGAGGGGCGAAGGTTCATCGGGTTGTGGTGCATTTGGAACAAGCTACTAGACTCCCAGAACATGTTCCATGAGTAAATCGTAGAGACGTTAATCTCTCAGAGAGAAATCGGTATTGAGCCTGCAGTATTCAATCGCGACGCAATTTCTGTGTTGCATCATCAATGTGAGGGTGCGAGCAATGTAATAAACATGCTGTGGTGCATCGGAAACAAGCTAATACACTCCCAGGAGAGGTTTCATGCAGTGACTACACAGGCTTGTCTAGCAGAGTTGGCATGGATTCTCTAGTATTCAATCGTGACGCAATTCCTGTGTCACATCGTCAGTGTGAGGGGCGAAGGTTCATCGGGTTGTGGTGCATTTGGAACAAGCTACTAGACTCCCAGAACATGTTCCATGAGTAAATCGTAGAGACGTTAATCTCTCAGAGAGAAATCGGTATTGAGCCTGCAGTATTCAATCGCGACGCAATTTCTGTGTTGCATCATCAATGTGAGGGTGCGAGCAATGTAATAAACATGCTGTGGTGCATCGGAAACAAGCTAATACACTCCCAGGAGAGGTTTCATGCAGTGACTACACAGGCTTGTCTAGCAGAGTTGGCATGGATTCTCTAGTATTCAATCGTGACGCAATTCCTGTGTCACATCGTCAGTGTGAGGGGCGAAGGTTCATCGGGTTGTGGTGCATTTGGAACAAGCTACTAGACTCCCAGAACATGTTCCATGAGTAAATCGTAGAGACGTTAATCTCTCAGAGAGAAATCGGTATTGAGCCTGCAGTATTCAATCGCGACGCAATTTCTGTGTTGCATCATCAATGTGAGGGTGCGAAGGTTATAGTAAACAAGTTGTAGTGCGTACGAAACAAGCTACTGGACTCCCAGGAGAGGTTCCATGAGGTAATCATAACGTTGTTAATCTCTGGGAGAGAAGTCGGTATTGAGGCTGTAGTATTCAACCGCTACACAATTTCTGTGTCGGATCGTCAATGTGACTGCACGAGGGTCACAGTAAAGAGGTTGTTTTGCATCGGAAACAAGCTAATGCACTTCCATGGGATGTTCCATGCGGTGATCGTACGCACGTTATTCTCTCGGAGAGAAGCCGTTATTATTCAATCTTGACGCAATTTCTGTTTGGCATCATCAATGTAAGGGTGCAAAGGTTACAGTAAACAGGATGTGGCGCATCGGAAACAAGCTACTACACTCACAGGAGAGGTAGCATTCGATGAACGTAGCACCGTTTGTCTGAGCAGCCATCCCGCAATGAGTCAGCTACCTTTGTGAGCACCTCCCTCACACAATTCTTGTTCGGTAGGCGGAGCCACTCGAATTCCAGCTCATCGTCTTCTTCTCCCTCGGTATCCTTGGGCTCCACTGTCTGCGTAACTGCAGAGGCAGAGGGGGCGGCCGTTTCCGTGGGGGCCGTCTTCTTGTTGTCGGTCGGTGCCCCCGACTCCGTGTCCACCTGCCTAGCAGCTTGCGTTGCCGCATCGGCCAGGGAGGCGGTCTTCTGAGTTGCAGCGTCCACCCCCACCGGGAGCCCCACAGTGGAGGCGGGTGCGGGGGCAGGCGTCTGCTTCTTGAGAGACCGCAGCTCTTTACGCAGCTGCTAGAGCTGTCGGTGAACAGAAACGAGCTCGTCTTTGAGTGCGGCACGTTCGGCCGCGAAGGCTGCTTGCAGGTCCGCCATAGCGTCGTCGGTGGCAGCTTCGAGTCGGCGCGGCTCTCACCCCTCGCCAAGGCGTGAGGGGGGGGGGGGGGGGCGGGCGGAGCGGCCGTCTTTGCACCAGACACAACCGCAGGTCGTGTTGCGGGGTTCTGGGTGCGGGACTCCTTCAGATATCTGCAGCTGAGCGAGTTCGCGGCGTGAGGACCGCCGCAGTTCACGCATTTGCTTGCCACCCCTCGTGGCTTGGTGCAGCTGCGAGTGTCGTGGGCTGCTGCGCACTTTAAGCACGCAATTGCTGGCATTGGTAGCGATGCATCTCACTGAGAGTCCGCTGGGTGCGCTTCGGCTGTCGTCGGCGGCGACCGCTGCCGCTGTGACCACCCATCACGTTGACGAGTAGCTCTAGCGCACCTACGAGCTGCTTCCTCTTGCGTCCAGACATCTTGGTCTAGTAGCATAGGCGAGCGACGATAGCGAAGTGAGCCGCAGCGAGTTGAGCAGCGGAGTCCGACGCGTGCGTGACCCGTCCGTGCGTGCGTGCGTGCGTCCGTGCGTGCGTGTTTGCACGTGGTGACTGTTGACACTTTAGTCTCTCGGAGAGAAAGTCGTCAAGGAATCTGTACCATTCTATCAGCACGCAATTTCTGTACAGCATCGTCAATGCGGATTTGTTAGTGTTACAGTAAACAGTTTGAATTGCATCAGAAACTCCCTGGAGCAGTTGCATTAGCTTCTGATGGAAACAAAGGTGTCTCTGGTAGCTCCCTCACATTCACATTGACGATGCAACAAAAAAATGACTTCGTAGTGGAATACTATAGCCTCCAAGACGACATCTCTCCCAGAGACTAACGAGTCAACGGTCACCAAGTGGAACCTATCTTGGGAGTCCTTCAGCTTGTTTACGATGCTGTCCTAATTGTTTATTGTAACCCTTTCACCTTCACAGTGACGTTACAATACCGAAATTGAGACGCGATTGAAAACTACAGAGATCATGACGACTTTTCTCAGAGAAAAACGGTGGATACAGTCACCGCAAGTCACCTCTCCTGGAAGTCCATTAGCTACCTTGTCAATGAAACGAAAGTGTTTACTGTAACCCTCTCACCTACACTTTGACGATGCAACAAAGATATTGCGTCGCGGTTCAATAACACAGACACCAAGGGGGCATCTCTCTAAGAGACTAACGTGTCTACAGACACCGTGTCGAACCTTTCCTGGGAGCCCTTTATCTTGTTTCTGATGGAGTCCAAATTGATTATTGCAACCCCCTTACCTTCACATTAATGGTGCAATACTGAAATTGACTAGCGATTGGATACTACACAGTTCATGACGACTTTCCTAAGAATAAACTGTGGCTACGGATACCGCAAGTCACCTCTCCTGGAAGTCCATCAGCTTGCTTCCGATGGAAACCAACGTCTTTACGGTAACCCTCTCACCTTCACATCGACGATGCCACACAGAAATTACGTCGCGGTTGAATACTACAGCTCCAAGGTGGCATCTCTCTGAGAGAATAACGTGTCTACGGTCACCAAATCGAACCTACTCCGGGAGACCTTTAGATTGTTTCCAATGCAGTCCAAATAGTTTATTGTCACCCTCTCACCTTCAATTTGACGATGCAACAAAGAAATTGCTTCACGGTTGAAAACTAAAGACACCAAGGCGGCATTTCACTGAGAGACTAACGTCTCTACGGACAGCGAGTCGAACCTTTCCTAAGAGCCCTTTATCTTGTTTCCGATGGAGTCCAAATTGTGTATTGCAACCCTCGCACCATCACATTGACGGTGCAATACTGAAATTGAGTTGCAATCGAATACTAACGAGTTCATAACGACTTTCCTACGAGAAAAACGGTGACTACGGATACTGCAAGTCACCTATCCTGGAAGTCCATCTGCTTGCTTCCGATGGAAACCAACGTCTTTACGGTAACCCTCTCACATTCACATCGATGATGCAACACAGAAATTGCGGCGTGGTTGAATACTACAGCTATAACGCGGCATCTCTCCGAGAGACTAATGTGTACGTTGTCACCAAATGGAACCTACTCTGGGACACCCTTAGATTCTTGCCAATGCAGTCCAAATAGTTTGCTGTATCCCTCTCACCTTCACTTTGCAAATGCAGCAAAGAAATTGCGTCGCGGTTGAATACTACAGACACCAAGGTGGTATCTCTCTCAGAGACTAACGTGTCTACAGACAGCGAGTCGAACCTTTCCTAAGACCCCTTTATCTTGTTAATCATGGAGGCCAAATTGTTTATTACAACCCTCTCACCTTCACAATGACAATGCAATACTGAAATTGAGTGGCAATTGAATACTTCAGAGTTCATGATGTCTTTCCTAAGAGAAAACTGTGGCTACGGATACTGCAAATCACCTCTCCTGGAACTCCATCAGCCTTCTTCCGACGGAAACCAACATCTTTACGGTAGCCCTCTCACCTTCACATCGACCATGCAACACAGAAATTGCTTCGCGGTTGAATGCTAATGCTCCAAGGTGGGATCTCACCGAGAGACTAACGTGTCTACAGTCAACAAATGTAACCTATACTGGGAGACCTTTACATTGTTTCCAACGCAGTAAAAATAGTTTATTGTAAACCTCTCACCTTCAGTTTGACGATCCAGCAAATAAATTGCATCGCGGTTGAATACTGCAGACACCAAGGTGGCATGTCTCTGAGAGACAGAGGTGTCTACAGACACCGAGTCAAACCTTTCCTGGGAGCTTTCCATCTTGTGTCCGTTGGAGTCCAAACTGTTTACTGCATCCCTCTCACCTTCACAATGACAGTGTAATACTGAAATTGAGTCGCAATTGAATACTAATGAGTTTATGATGACTTTCCTAAGAGAAAAACTGTGGACACGGATACTGCAAGTCACCTCTCCTGGAAGTCCATCAGATTGCTTTCCGATGGAAACCAACGTCTTTACGGTAACACTCTCACCTTCACATCTTCGATGCAACACAGAAACTGCGTAGCGGTTGATTACTACAGCACCAAGAAGGCATCTCACCGAGAGACTAACGTGTCTACTCTCACCAAATGGAACCTACTCTGGGAGACCTTTAGATTGTTTCCAATGCAGTCCATATAGTTTATTGTAACCCACTCACCTTCACATTGACGATGCAACAAAGAAATTGCGTCGCGGTTGAATACTACAGACACCAAGGCGGCATCTCTCTGAGAGTCTAACGTGTCTACAGACACTGCGTCGAACCTTTCCTGGGAGCCGCTTATCATGTTTACGTTGGAGTCCAAATTATTGATTGCAACCCGCTCACCTTCACATGGACAATGCAATAGAGAAATTTGGTCGCTATTGAATTCTAATGAGTACATGATGACTTTCCTACGAGAAAAATGGTGGCTACGGATACCGCAAGTCATCCCTCCTGGAAGTCCATCAGCTTGCTTCCGTTGAAAACCAGCGTCTTTACGGTAAACCTCTCACCTACACACCCACGACGCAACAGAGAAATTGCGGCGCATTGAATAGTACAGCTATAACGCGGCATCACTCCGAGAGTCTAACGTCTGTGTTGTCACCAAATGGAACCTACTCTGGAACACCTTTAGATTATCAAAATATCCACGGGTGTGCTGCCGGTCTATAGTGTCCAACGGGCACAATATTTCGGCGATCATACATGTCGCCATCATCAGGTGAACTGACGGACTGAGCTCCTGTGAACGTGCCGGCTCGGAGATCCGTACGCTATGGCTGCTCAGAGGGAACTGGGTTCGGTCGCGGCGGCGGCCGATTTAAATACCCTCAGCCCGCGGCGCGCTCCCTCGCCGTCCGCGCCCCGCGCCACGGTCGCGCGGTGGAACATATTGCGACGCCGTCTGAGATGACGTCGGTTGATGGCTCTGTCCGCCGTGATGATGGCGACATGTATGATTGCCGAAATATTGTGCCTGTTGGACACTATAGACCGGCAGCACACCCGTGGATATTTTGATTATCAAATACACCGGGAGAAACTCAAGAATCACACCTTTAGATTGTTTCCAATGCAGACCATATAGTTTATTTATTTATTTATTGTTCCGTTGGACCAAATTAAGGTGAAGCCTCCATGGTCATGGAACGAGTCAGTACATGAAATTATAACACGTTATTAGAAACAGATAAAATTAAATATAAAAAAACATATTCAGGTGACAAGTCGTAAGTGTAAATAAAGAAAATCATAAATGTAACACTGGAATTTGCTTAATTTTTTAGCTCTTCCAGGAGCTCCTCGACAGAATAGAAGGAGTGAGCCATGAGGAAACTCTTCAGTTTAGACTTAAAAGAGTTTGGGCTACTGCTAAGATTTTTGAGTTCTTCTGGTAGTTTATTGAAAATGGATGCAGCAGAATACTGCACTCCTTTCTGCACAAGAGTCAAGGAAGTGCATTCCTTATGCAGATTGGATTTCTGCCTAGTATTAACTGAGTGAAAGCTGCTAACTGTTGGGAATAGGCTAATATTGCCAACAACAAACGACATTAAAGAAAATATATACTGTGAGGGCAATGTCAGAATTCCCAGACTATTGAATAGGGGTCGACAGGAGGTTCTCGAACTTACACCACATATAGCTCGAACATCCCGTTTTTGAGCCAAAAATACCCTTTTTGAACTTGAAGAATTACCCCAAAAAATGATACCATACGACATAAGCGTATGAAAATATGCGAAGTAGACTACTTTTCGTGTTGAAGTGTCACTTGTTTCAGATACTGTTCTAATGGAAATAAAGCAGCATTTAGTTTCTGAACAAGATCTTGGACATGGGATTTCCACAACAGCTTACTATCTATCCGAACGCCTAGGAACTTGAACTGATCCGTCTCGCTTATAATATGGCCATTCTGTCTGATCAAAATATCGGCTCTTGTTGAATTGTGAGTTAGAAACTGTAAAAACTGAGTCTTACTGTGATTTCACATCAAATTATTTTCCACAAGCCACGAACTTATTTCAGGAACTACATTATTTGATGCTGTTTCAATATTACGCACAAGATCCTTCACTATCAAGCTGGTGTCATCAGCAAACAGAAATATTTTTGAATCACCTATAATACTAGAAGGCATATCATTTATATAAATAAGAAACAGCAGCGGCCCCAGCACCGACCCTTGGGGAATGCGCCACTTAACAGTGCCCCATTGGGACTGAACATCACTACCACACTCAATATTGCGGAGAATTACCTTCTGCTTTCTGTTCTTAAAGTAAGAGGCGAACCAATTATAAGCTACTCCCCTTACTCCATTATGGTCCAACTTCTGCAGTAATATTTTGTGGTCAACACAGTCAAAAGCCTTCGTTAAATCAAAGAAAACACCTAGCATTCGCAAACATTTATTTAATCCGTCCAAAACCTCACAGAGAAAAGAGAATATTGCATTTTCAGTTGTTAAACCATCTCTAAAACCAAACTGAACATTTGACAGCAAATTATGTGAATTTAAATGCTCCAGTAAACTTGTATATACAATCTTCTCAATAACTTTAGCAAACACCGATGGCATAGAAATAGGTCTAAAACTGTCAACACTATCAATGTCTCCCTTTTTATAAAGTGGCTTCACTACCGAATACTCTAATCGGTCAGGAAACCGACCACTCCTAAAGAATAGTTACAGATATGGCTAAGTACTGGGCTAACATACATAGAACAATACTTCAGTATTCTGCTAGATACCCCGTCATATCCATGAGAGTTCTTAGTTTATTGTAACCCTCTCAGCTTCACTTTGACGACGCAACAAAAAAATTGCGTCGCAGTTGAAAACTACAGACACCAAGGCGGCATCTCACTAGAGAGAAACGTGTCTACAGACACCGTATCGAACCTTTCCTGGGAGCCCATTATCTTGTTTCCAATGGAATCCATGTTGTTTATTGCATCCCTCTCAACTTCACATTGATAGTGAAATAGAAAAACTGAGTTGCAATTGAATACTAACGAGTTCACGACAAATTTCCTAAGAGAAAACGGTAGCTATGGATACCGGAGGTCACCACTCCTGGAAGTCCATCAGCTTGCTTCCGAAGGAAACCAACGTCTTTATTGTAACCCTCACACCTTTACATCGACGATGTAACACAGAAATTGCGTCGCGGTTGAAAACTACAGATACTAAGGCGGCAAATCACTGAGAGACTCACATGTCTACAGACACCGAGTCGAACCTGCCTGGGAGCCTTTATCTTGTTTCCGATAGAGTCCAAATTGTTTATTGCAACCCTCTCACCTTCGCATTGACGGTGAAATACCGAAATTGAGTCGCGAGTAAATTATACAGAGTTCATAACGACATTCCTAAGAGAAAAACCGTGGCTACGTGTACCGCATGTCACCTCTCCTGGATGTCCATCAGCTGGCTTCCGATGGAAACCAACGTCTTTACGGTAACCCTATCACCTTCACATATTCGATTCAACACAGATATTGCGTTGCGTTTGAATATTACAGCTCCAAGGCGTCATCTCACCGAGAGACTAATGTGTCTACGGTCACCAAATGGAACCTACTCTGGGAGACCTTTAGATTGTTTCTAATGCAGTACAAATTGTTTACTGTAACCCTCTCACCTTCACCTTGACGATGCATCAAATAAATTGCGTCGCGGTTGAACACTACAGACACCAAGGCAGCATCTCTCTGAGAGACTATTGTGTTACAGACACCGAGTCGAACCTTTCCTAGGAGCCCTTTATCGTGTTTACGATGGAGTCCAAATTGTTTATTGCAACCCTCTCATCTTCATATAGACAATGCAATATTGAAATTGAGTAGCAATTGAATACTAACGAGTTCATAACGACTTTCCCAAGAGAAAAACGGTAGCTACGGACACCGCAAGTCACCTCCGCTTTCAACCCATCAGCTTGTTTCCGATGGATACAAACATCATTACGGTCACCCTCTCACCTTCACATCGACGATGCAACACCGAAATTGCGTCGCAGTTGAATACTACAGCTCCAAGGCGGCATCTCTCCGAGAGAATAACGCGTCTACGGTCACAAACTGGAACCTACTCTGGGAGACCCTTAGATTGTTTCCAATGCAGTCCAAATAGTTAATTGTAACCCTCTCACCTTCATTTTGACGATGCAACAAGAAAATAGCGTCACGGTTGAATACTAAAAATACCAAGGCGGCATCTCTCTGAGAGACTAACGTGTCTACAGACACCGTGTCGAACCTTTGCTGGAAGACCTTTATCTTGTTTCTGTTGGAGTCCAATTTGTATATTTCAACCCTCTCACCTTCACATTGATGGTGCAATACCGAAATTGAGTAGCGATTAAATTATACAGAGTTTGTAACGACTTTCCTAAGAATAAACGGTGGCTACGGATACCGCAAGTCACCTCACTTGGCAGTCCATCAGCTTGCTTCCGATGGAAACCAACACCTTTACGGTAACCCTCTCACCTTCACGTCGACGATGCAACACAGAAATTGCGTCGCAGTTGAAAACTAGAGATAGCAAGGCGGCAAATCACTGAGAGACAAACGTGTCTACGAAACCGATTCGAACCTATCCTGGGAGCCCTTTATCTCGTTTCTGATGGAGTCCAAATTGTTTATTGCAACCCTCTCACCTTCACATTGACGGTGCAATACTGAAATTGAGCCGCGATCTATCTATACAGAGCCTATAACGACTTTCCTATGAGAAAAACGAGTGTTACGGAAACTGCAACTCACCTCTCCTGGTTGTACATCAGCTTCCTTCCGATGGAAACCAACATCTTTATGGTAACTCTCTCACCTTCACGTCGACGATGCAACACCGAAATTGAGTCGCGGTTGAACACTACAGCTCCATGTTTGCATCTCACCAAAAGACAGACTTGTCTACTGTCACCAAAAGCCACTTACACTGGGAGACCTTAGATTGTTTCCAATGCAGTCCAAATAGTTTATTGTAACGCTTTCACGTTCACTTTGACTATACAACGAAGAAATTGCGTCGCGGTTGAAAACTGCAGACACCAAGGCGGAATCTCTCTGAGAGACTAACGTGTCTACATACACCGAGTCGAACCTTTCCTAAGAGCCATTTATCTTGTTTCCGATGGAGTCCAAATTGTATATTGCAACCCTCTCAACTTCACATTGATGGTGCAATACTGAAATTGAGTAGAGATTAAATTATACAGATTTCATAACGACTTCCTAAGAAAAAACGGGGGCTACGGATACTGCAACTCACTTCTCCTGGTTGTATATCAGCTTGCTTCCGATGGAAACCAACATCTTTACGGTAGCCCTTTCACCTTCACATCGACGATGCAACACAGAAATTGCGTCGCGGATGAATACTACAGCTCCACGGCGGCATCTCCCCGAGAGACAAACGTGTCTACGGCCACCAAATGGAACCTACTCTGGGAAATTCTTTACATTGTTTCCAATGCAGTCCAAATGGTTTATTGTAACCTTCCTACCTTCACTTTGACGATGCAGCAAAGAAATTTCGTCGCAGTTGAACACTACCGGCACCAAGGCGGAATCTGTCTCAGGAACTAACGTGTCTACAGACACCGAGTCGAACCTTTCCTGGGAGCGGTTTATCTTGTTTCTGATGGAGTCCAAATTGTTTATTGCAACCCTCTCACCTTCACATTGACGTTAAAATACTAAAAGTTGGTCGCGATTGGATACTACAGAGTTCATGATGACTTTCCTAAGAGAAAAACGGTGAATACGGATACCGGAAGTCACCTCACCTGGAAGTCCATTAGCTTGCTTCCGATGGAAGCCAACGGCTTTACAGTAACCCTCTCACCTTCACATTGACGGTGCAATACTGAAATTGAGTTGCGATTAAATACTACAGCTCCAAGGCGGCAACTCTCTGACAGGCTAACGTGTCTATGGTCACCTGATGGAACCTACTCTGGGAGACCTTTAGATTGTCTCCAATGCAGTGCAGATAGTTTATTTAACCCTCTCACCTTCATTTTGACGATGCAACAAAGAAATTAATACTACAGACACCAAGGCGGAATCTCTCTGAGAGACTAATGTGTCTACAGACACCGAGTCGAGCCTTTCCTGGGAGCCCTTTATCTTGTTTCCGATGCAGTCCAAATTGTTTATTGCAACCCTCTCACCTTCACATTGACGATGCAATACTGAAATTGAGTCGCGATGGAATACCAATGAGTTCATGACGACTTTCCAATTAGAAAAACGGTGGCTACGGTTACTGCAAGTCACCTCTTTTGGAAGTCCATCAGCTTGTTTCCGATGGAGACCTATATCTTTACAGTAACCCTCTCACCTTCAGAACGACGATGCAACACAGAAATTAAGTTGCGGTTGAATACCACAGCTCCAAGGCGGCATCTCTCCGAGAGACTAACGTGTCTACGGTCACCAAATGGAACCTACTCTGGGAGACCTTTAGATTGTTTCCAATGCAGTCCAAATAGACAATTGTAACCCTCTCACCTTCACTTTGACGATGCAAAAAGAAATTGCGACACGGTTGAATACTACAGACACAAAGATGGCATCTCTCTGAGAGACTAACGTGTCTACTGGCACCGAGTCGAATCTTTCCTGGGAGACCATTAACTTGTTTCCGATTGAGTCCAAATTGTTTATTGTCACCCTCTCACCAACACATTGACGGTGCAAAACCGAATATGAGGCACTATTTAACACTACAGAGTTCGTGACGACTTTCCTAAGAGAAAAACGGTGGCACAGAAAAAGCAATTCACCTCTCATGGAAGTAAATCATCTTGTTTCTGTTGGAAACTAATGTCTTTATGTTAACCTTCTCACCTACGGATTGACGATGCAACACGGAAATTGCGTCGCGCTTGAATACTACAGCTCCATGGCGGCATCTCCTCGAGAGACTAACGAGTCTACTGTCACCAAATGGTACCTACTCTGGGAGTACTTTAGCGTGTATCATATGAAGTCGAAAATGTTCATTGTAACCCTCTCGCCTTCACATTGACGGTGCAACAGAGAAATTGGGTCGTGGTTGAATACTACACCTTTCAAGGTGGCATCAATCCATGCGACTGACGTTTCTAACCTCACCAAATGGAACCTATCCTGGGAGACCTTTAGTTTGTTCCCGACACACCCCAAATGCTTTATTGTAACCCTCTCACCTCCACATTGATGGTGCAATTCCTAAATTGAGTCGCGATTGAATACTACAGTGTTCATGACGACTTTCCTAAGAGAGGAACGGTGGCCACGGATACCGCAAGTCACCTCTTTTGGAAGTCGATCAGCTTGCTTCCGAAGGAAACCAGCGTCTTTACAGTAACCCTCTCACCCTCATAACGACGATGCAACACAGAAATTGGGTCGCGGTTGAATACTACAGCTCCAAGCCGGCATCTCTCTGAGAGACTAACGAGTCTACTGTCACCAAATGGTATCTACGCTGGGAGTACTTTGGCGTGTATCATATGAAGTCGAAAATGTTCATTGTAACCCTCCCATCTTCGCATTGATGGTGCAATAGAGAAATTGGGGCGTGGTTGAATACTACACCTTCCAAGGCGGCATCAACCCGTGCGACTGACATTTCTAACGTCACCGAATGGAACCTATCCTGGGTGACCTTTGGTTTGTTTCCGACACACACCAAATAGTTTATTGTAACCCCCTCACCTTTACTTTGACGATGCAACGAAGAAATTGCGTCACGGTTGAATACTAC
Source organism: Schistocerca americana (assembly GCF_021461395.2). NCBI lineage: Eukaryota > Metazoa > Arthropoda > Insecta > Orthoptera > Acrididae > Schistocerca > Schistocerca americana. The sequence goes on along the minus strand of NC_060124.1, from coordinate 493,881,400 downwards.
AGACACCAAGGCGGCATCTCTCTGAGGGACTAACGTTTCTATAGACACCGAGTCGAACCTTTCCTAAGAGCCCTTTATCTTGTTTCTGATGGAGTCCAAATTGTTTATTGCAACCCTCTCACCTTCACATTGATGGTGCAGTACTGAATTGAGTCGCAGTTGAATACTACAGAGTTCATGACAACTTTCCTAAGAGAAAAAAGGTGGCTACGGATACCACAAGTCACCTCTCCTGGAATTCCATCAGCTTGCTTCCAATGGAATCCAACGTCTTTACGGTAACAATCTCACCTTCACATCGACGATGCAACACAGAACTTGCGTCGCAGTTGAATACTACTCTTCCAAGGCGGCATCTCTCCGAGAAACTAACGTGTCTACTGTCACCAAATGGAACCTACTCTTGGAGACTTGTATTCTGTTTCCAATGCAGTCCAAATACTTTATTATAACCCTCTCACCTTCACTTTGACGATGCAACAAAGATATTGCGTCGTGGTTGAATACTACAGATATTAAGGTGGCATCTCTCTGAGAGACTAACGTTTCTACAGACTCCGAGTCGAAGCTTTCCTGGGAGCGTTTTATCTTGTTTACTATGGAGTCCAAATTGTTTATTCCAACCCTCTCACCCTCATATTGACGTTGTAATACTGAAATTGAGTCGCGATTGAATACTAACGAGTTCATGATGACTTATCTAAGAGAAAAACTGTGGCTACGGATACCGAAAGTCACCTCTCCTGGAAGTCCATTAGCTTGCTTCCGTTGGAGACCAACGTCTTTACGGCAACCCTGTCACCTTCACATCGACGATGCAACACAGAAATTGCGTCGCGGTTGACTATTACAGCTTTAAGGCGGCATCTCTCTGAGTGACTAACGTGTCTACGGTCACCAAATGGAACCTATTTACGGTGACCTTTAGTTTGATTCCGACACAGCCCAAATTGTTTATTGTAACCCTCACACCTACACATTGACAGTGCAATACCGAAATTGAGTCGCGTTTGAGTACTACAGAGTCCATGACAGCCTTTCTCCGAAAAAAAAAAGCGGTGGCTATGGTCACTGTAATCCACCTGTCCTTGAAGTCCATTAGCATGCTTCTGATGGAAACCGCCATGTTTTCGGTAACACCCTCACCTTCACATTGACGATGCAACACAGAATTTGCGTCGCGGTTGAATACTTGAGATAACCAAGGCCGCATCTCTCTGAGAGACTAACGTGTCTATGGACACCGAGTCGAACCTTTCCTGGGAGCCATTTATCTTGTTCCAATGGAGTAAAAATTGTTTATTGCTACCCTCTCACTTTCACATCGACAATGCAACACAGAAATTGCGTCGCGGTTGAATACTACAGCTCCAAGGCGGCATCCCCGTTTTCAAGAAGGGACGTCGAACGGATGTGCAGAACTATAGACCTATATCTCTAACGTCGATCAGTCGTGGAATTTTGGAGCACGTATTACGTTCGAGAATAATGACTTTTCTGGAGACTGGAAATCTACTCTTTAGGAATCAGCATGGGTTTCGAAAAAGACGATCGTGTGAAACCCAGCTCTCGCTATTCGTCCAGGAGACTCAGAGGGTCATAGAGACGGGTTCCCAGGTAGATGCCGTGTTTCTTGACTTCCTCAAGGCGTTTGATACAGTTCCCCACAGTCGTTTAATGACCAAAGTAAGAGCATATGGACTATCAGACAATTGTGTGATTGGATTGAAGAGTTCCTAGATAACAGAACGCAGCATGTCATTTTCAATGGAGAGAAGTCTTCCGAAGTAACAGTGATTTCAGGTGTGCCGCAGCGGAGTGTCATAGGACCGTTGCTATTCACAATATACATGAATGACCTTGTGGATGGCATCGGAAGTACACTGAGGCTTTTTGCACAAGATGCTGTGGTGTATCGAGAGGTTGTAACAATGGAAAATTGTACTGAAATGCAGGAGGATCTGCAGCGAATTGACGCATGGTGCAGGGAATGGCAATTGAATCTCAATGTAGACAAGTGTAATGTGCTGCGAATACAAAGAAAGATAGATCACTTATCATTTAGCTATAAAATAGCAGGTCAGCAACTGGAAGCAGTTAATTCCATAAATTATCTGGGAGTACGCATTACGAGTGATTTAAAATGGAATGATCATATAAAGTTGGTCGTTGGTAAAGCAGATGCCAGACTGAGATTCATTGGAAGAATCCTAAGGAAATGCAATCCGAAAGCAAAGGAAGTAGATTACAGTACGCTTGTTCGCCCACTGCTTGAATACTGCTCAGCAGTGTGGGATCCGTACCAGATAGGGTTGACAGAGGAGATAGAGAAGATCCTACGGAGAGCAGCGCTCTTCGTTACATGATCATTTAGTAATCGCGAAAGCGTTACGGAGTTGATAGATAAACTCCAGTGGAAGACTCTGCAGGAGAGACGCTCAGTAGCTCGGTACGGCCTTTTGTTAAAGTTTCGAGAACATATATTCACCGAAGAGTCAAAATGGTTCAATTGGCTCTTAGCACTATGGGACTTAACTGCTGAGGTCATCAGTCCCCTAGAATTTAGAACATCTTATACCTAACTAACCTAAGGACATCACACACATCCATGCCCGAGGCAGGATTCGAACCTGCGACCGTAACGGTCGCGCGGTTTCAGACATTAGCGCCTAGAGCCGCTCTGCCACTCCGGCTGGCCCACCGAAGAGTCAAGCTGTATATTGCTCCCTCCTACGTATATCTCGCGAAGAGACCATGAGGATAAAATCAGAGAGATTAGAGCCCACACAGAGGCATACCGACAATCCTTCTTTCATTGAACAATACGAGACTGGAATAGAAGGAAGAACCAATAGAGGTACTCAAGGTACCCTCCGCCACACACCGTGAGGTGGCTTGCAGAGTATGGATGTAGATGTAGATGTACACTAACGTGTCTACAGTCACCAAATGCAACCTACTCTGTGAGGACTTTAGCTTAATTCCGATGCAGTCCAAATTGTTTATTGTAACATCTTCACCTTACAATTGATTGTGCAATACCTAAATTTAACCACGATTGAATACAACAGAGTCCATGACAACGTTTTTACGACAAAATCAGTGGCTACTGTAACCGCAAGTCACCTCTCTCGGAATTCCATTACCTTACTTCTGATGGTGCAAAAGAGAAATTGGGCCACGGTTGAATACTACACCTTCCAAGGCGGCATCATTCCGAGCGACTGACGTGTCTACGGTCACCAAATGGAACTTATCCTGCGTGACATTTAGTTTGTTCCCGACACAGACCAAATTGTTTATTGTAACCTTCTCACCTTCACACTGACAGTGGAATATCGAAATTGAGTCGCGCTTGAGTACTTACAGACACCAAGGCGGCATCTCTCTGAGGGACTAACGTGTCTACAGACACCAAGTCGAACCTTTCTCTGAAAAAACAAGCGGTGGCTATGGTCACTGTAAGCCACCTGTCCTTGAAGTCCATTAGCATACTTCTGATGGAAACCGCCGTGTTTACGGTAACCCTCTCACCTTCACATTGACGATGCAACACAGAAACTGCGTCGCGGTTGAATACTAGACACCAAGGCGGTAGAGGCTAACGTGTCTACAGACACCGAGTCGAACCTTTCCTGGGAGCCCTTTATCTTGTTTCCGATGGAATCCAAATTGCTTATTGTAACCCTCTCACCTTCACATTGACGGTGCAATTCCTAAATTGAGTCGTGATTGAATACTACAGAGTTCATGACGACTTTCCTAAGAGAAAAGCGGTGGCTACGGATACCGCAAGCCACCTCTTTTGGAAGTCCATCAGCTTGCTTCCGATGGAAACCAACGTCTTTACGGTAACCTGTAGTGGTTAATAAAAACAGAAAAAGAGAAGAAAAGAAAAGAAAAGAAATGGTTGAAAAGATGGGAAGTAATCGTGAGTAAAAAGGGGTTTTTTAAAATCGTAAATGACCGTGAAAAAGGGAAAGAATGAAATGCAAATCGGACTTCGTATTACAGAAAAGCTTTCGGACTTCGTGATTCGGAAAAGCTATTGTTGGGGTGGTCCTTGTGGCGTTTTTTAGCAAAAATTAAACCAATTTCCACTACAAAAATTATTGAAAAAGAACAGAGAATAGCAAAATGTAACTGACAGGGGGAAATGGCGTAGATTAGAGTTCATCCTTTACCATGTTAACATGTCTTCTTTCGTGCGGCGTCCAGGTCTTCAAAATTCTGCTACTTCATTTCTGCGTGAAAAGTCTGCTCCGAATCTTGCAATAAGTTTCATTGTACAGGAATTTCTAATGTACCCAAAACCGTCATGATATTAAATGCAATTTATTTTACGTTGCTTCCCTTCTCCAAATTTCATAACAACTTCCTGAATATGTCTGCACATTAAAATCAAATCAAGACCAGCTAAAAGTTTTTTACGTCTGCATTAACCTTCCGCTCTCAAGAGACATTGAGACGGATAAAAAAAGAGTTACAATTTTAGTATTTTCTCTGCCGTCGAACGCACATACCGCTCCGACGGTATGATTTATATCTGATGGAACGAGTGTAGCGCGGCTTAATTCAGACTCCCGCTACATCGCCCCCTCGACTGTCACGCTAAAACATTTAGCTTGGTAGGCTAGCAAACAATATAATAGATATACGTAAATGTCAATATATACATATTTTCATAGGAAAGGCCACGTGCATTCATAAGGGATAATCTTTGACAATACTTACTTTCTAAACCTATATACTAAATACAATTGTTACAGTTTTGATCCCTTTTACAAAATTAATATACATATATTTACATAGAGTTTGTTTGAGCAAGCTGCTCGCCAGCGCAGTTCATGTTGTGTGCTTCCAGCGTTGGTTTCCCAATGCATCTCTGGCAGGACGTAGTCTTTGCGCATGCGCAATAGCATCACTGAATTTCGCATGCGGCAGTTTCAAAATCGCTGTGTTATGACAGTCTTGAACAGTATTCACTTTCACATAGTATTCATTACAAGTTGTTATTCCAGCATAAATGGCGTGTTAAGTCCGGTGACACCATAAGATTGAGCGTGTGCGTGATCTGAAGCAATGTCCATGTCTTCTGTTACGACACAACACTCCAGGTCCTTGTGCGTTTTCATGACTATTGTTCCCGGGGCATATGTGGTCGATGTAGTTTTAGTCTACATATCGCCTACGACAGGTGATGAGTTTTTTTGTCTCCAAAGCATCTGAAGGCCGGCCAGGAACAACGGCGTCGATGTTTGCAAAGGTAGGTGTTTCATCACGTTGTTTACACTCGCCAACAAACGTTCATTTGCAGTGTGAAAATCCTCATCATCGTCGAAGTAAATTGCAGTTTATATCGATTTACAAACAGTTATTTGGTTTATGCACCATAAGTTTCACAAATAACACAAAATTCTTCGTTTATAACGTTCACAGTTTAACACAATTTGCAACACTTTTTTGCCATATTTACATTTTAACAAAGTTCACTGTGTCCCAGCAGGTTGACATCGTTAATTATGAAAGCTTACATTTCGTGGTCACATTTCAAAATATGTTGACAATATGCAAAGTTTTAACACATATACAAATACATATAAATTTACAAGAATATGCATGTGAAATATTTACACTAAAGAATTATACAAAGTCCCATTGGCTTTCTTTTATTGGGGTTTATGGTCATTTTGATTTTCTTTATTAAGGTCTGGGCGTGCCAAGGGGTATCAGACTTAATATTTAAAGCACGGGCTTTCCTTCATTTATTATTTCTTTCTTTCTTTTGATTCCATATATTGGCTAGTGGTTGACCAGGCTTGTAATGCCATCAATATTCATGTCTTTTCATTCATACCTGAAAGTTTACTGTCACACAATATATTCTTACACATTCCATAAACAAACAACACCCAGCTGCAGGGGGTGGTAGGATAATGGAGAAAGAAAGAAAGATAGAATAGAAGAAACTATTCATTACCTGTAAACTACCAAATCCTAAAGCTATTACATAAAAGAGAAAATAATGCATTATAACATTTGCATCACCTTCAAGGGGTGTGTGAAAGGAGGTGCTTACCATTTACCAAATCATGGGTAAATGTAAGTGTCCTTACGTCAAGTCTGTGTAATGTAACATCATGACAGATTCTCTGTTTGTGTTCTGACTATTCATATGACTGAGTGTATTATACATTAACAAATCCTTGCATGAGTAAATCACATAGCTGCTCAGTACTTCCTCGATATCTCCACTTCTTGTGGATACCGTCTATACAAATGGAATATATATCTCACAGAGATTGTCTCTCTCATAATGTGTATTATATAATAACATACAAAATTTCCTCTCAAGAGTTCAACCATGAACTTTCTTCTACTTTAGTAAAGGTTAAACATCATGTGTGTGGTGTATATATATAATTTCTTTCTATAAAACATAAATAAAGAACATAGTATTATAATTGACAGTAAAATGTCCGTTGCTCGACGTTGGTTGCACAGGTGGTCACTGCTCCTTTACGCTTACCTTGCATTACCTGAAAAGTCAAATGTTATCTTCAAAGTAGATGTAATTTTGTCATCTGTTCGCTTAAGTGGAGGTGTTGTACGAGTCGCAAAAACGGCCTTAATAACGCTCCTATCTTTTGCTTCCTCAGGGTTTACTGTTGTGTGTAAGTATAATAAAGGCTAACATCGCACTAAATTTCACTTTGGTAAAAAAAAATTTTTTTACAAATTTATTCACATGAGGGTTGTGTGAAAACTATATTTCAACTTAAGTTCCTTCAAATATCATTCTCCTGTCTGAACATGAACCATAAATGTTTTCATCCACACCGTGGCTTAACAAAATTTAACGAAAGGTTACTAAGTTACACTTCTGAAATAAATTAAAGCTAATGTGTTTCCAAGTTACATTCTTATTACACTTCTTTCCACAGCTGTAATCATCGTTATGTTCACTCTGCTTTTCTTGCAGTCGTTCATTTACAAGGGCACTGCAAATAGATTCACATTTAACGTCTTGTACTCACGTGTTCTAACTCATCACAAATGTTTTCTTTCAAACTGAAATTCTTATGTAATCTTAAAGATGTAGACTGTTTACTCACTTCTCTATGTAGCACAATATTACCAAAACATTCTCACTCATTCCTTACTCACATATTCATCATAATATATATATATCCTGAAATATTAAACTTATTCCTCATCAAACATTAACGTATCACATACGTGGGGCCATCTGGCACTTCCATTCTCGTAAAACTCCAATAATATTTTCCTCAAATAATCTCTTGTCTCCATCAACTACTTCACAGTAACTTACCTTCTCATATTAACTTAAATATTAACTCATTCATACTGAGCATTCATTCTTACATCCTCATTCATTCTGCTACATACCTATGTCATTACTGATCTCAATAGCTATTATCTCCTGTCATTAGAGTGCCTTGAAATAACTAACTAATTGTTGATTCACCTTATAATTTACAATTAACAACAAATGTAACCTGTGTAGATCTCGTTCCTATACGAATATCTTTTCTCATTCAGTAAGCGTACTGACCTGGGTTTACATTCTCTTCATAATTATGTGTACAAGTGTAATGCAGTATATAATTTCCATAAATTAACGTTTGTGTTCTTAGGCTGTATAACTTAATGTTCATGTATTCAATACAAATATTTATGATCTCATTTTCACAGCGACTTGCTCATGTTCAAATTAGTTGTCATTATATTATGTTGTTTTAGTGCACAAAGAGTTTCAAATGTCTGTGGGGATTCAGCCCCCTCAGCTTGTGAGATAACGGGTATTCTAGGGAGTAACAACCTGGGTGAGGTATGCTTGCTATTCCGATAGGACCTGAGTATAATAGCTGTCATTTTCTGTTCAGTTGTTTTAATTTTGTAGACTTGGGATGTGATCGCAAAAGAACAAGGTCATCAACCTGATAGATTTGTTAATTCCTGTTCTACTGTCATTTTGTCGACGTACCTGAGGAAACAAACCGTCTCAGCCGTTGCGCTCTTACAACACATCACGACCGAAGCACGAGCGCTTAGCTCGGTCGTCGACTGTTTTCCGTCGTCTGCTGTGTTTGGCTGGGTTCATCGACCAGCTCCACTATGTTTACATTCCGGCCGGTTGGCGCCCACGCGTCAGCTGATGATGCGCCGCGATTGTTATTGCTACTTCGTGGCGGGGAGTGCATAACTGCACTGGGGAACGGCCGCGGTTTCCGTGGAGGGTCATGATTTGTCATGCGTGAATTTTGTGTGTTCCACATATTCTGTCGGTGATTGTTATTGTTTTGGTGGTAATTATGTCTGTTATATGGCATGTTCCTGTCAAAGTAGCCCGGGTTGTACCGGTTATTCTCACGTCTCCTATTGCGGTTGTTGTTGTACTGTCTGTGATTTTCATTTTGCATGTAGTTACCATTTTGATTTGGGTGATAATTATTGTTGTTATTATTATTCCACGAATTTCTGCGGTTGTTCCTACCGTCATACACGTTTCCATTTGAATGTGTTTCTCGCGCAGGCATCGTATTGTGTCGCGGCGTGGACGGATGGTTCCACCAACCACCGTCACTACGGTTCCTTTGGGGTGGGTGCTGATATTGGTTACTAATATGAGTAAAATTCGAATGGCGTGAATCGCCTCTGTAAACTACGTCCATTTGATCTAAGAAGTTTAAGAAAGTCTTAACGTCATTCTCCGGTACTCCTACTAATCTGTCTCGGTATGGAAAGGGTAAGTGGCTCTTATAAGTGTCAATTATCGCTGGCAAGTCGGCTGGTTTGGACCAGTACAGTGTCTTGTCTAGGTACCTCTCAAAGTATTGTCTTAATGTTTCTTTTTTAGGGTCATAGGTCTCGGGGTTGCACACTTCTCTCCTTAGACTCTGTTGCTCATTCTCGGACCAGAATTCGTCCAAGAAGGCTCGTTCGAACTGTTCAAACGTAAGGCACCACCGTTTCATAGCGGCACCCCACTTAGCTGCTCGTCCTCTCATGAGATTGGTGACGTATCTGATTTTATCGACTTCTGACAAACTACGTGGAAAAGCACCGTCAGATGATCTAATAAACACAATAGGTTGGACTTTGTGCTTGTCCTCACTGGAAAAGTCTGGAAATACCCATGCCTTACAAACGTGTCATCGGCCATGCCGGTTGGCGGAACTGTATTGATGTGATTTACGTCACCTGCTACTCTAGGTGTCGTACCGTAATATTGCTCGTTTGGTGGAAAAGAAAGCGGCGCATTGTAATTTTGATTGGAAATAGGTGATTCCACAATAGGTGTTCTGTCTGTGTCATTAGCCTGACGACGCGTTTGCACCAATCGCCAAACACGACACAACATTCTCTCGTAATTTTGTCACTTCGTCTTCTATGTGTTTTGTCTCGTCTTTAACATGTGTCTTTGTTTTTGAAAGTATGTCCTGTGTAATTGTTTCAAGTTTTTTGTCCAGATAGTCGTCACACAATTTGCATTCATGTACAATTCTTTCGGCTATGTTGGTGTCGTTGTTTAGTGACGGGAGGTCCGCTCGATCTTCTAATTTTTCTATCTTTTCTTTGAGGTGGGTTTGTTCAAGAATACCATTGTGAGCTGTTGGGTAATATTTCCCACTTCTTCAGTCAGCTTTTCTTGGGTGAGCTAGTTGAAGTGTGGGCCTGAGCTAGCTCTTCCACACGGGTGTTCACTTCCTGCTGCACATTAACTATTTGAGTTAACTGACTCTCACATCGGGTGATAGTGTTTTTTGTTTCCTGTGTGAATGTAACCAAAGTTTCTTCCTGTTTAGTGACTCGGTCGGACGATGTGTCAAAACGCTGGCTGAGCTGTTGAGTGGTGGTATTTAATTCTGTCATCTGTTTTGTCGTACGTTCAAACTTTTCGGTCATAGTATGGTTTAATATGTCAATTTTCTGAATAACGTCTCGTTTCATGTCTGCAAGTAACTCTAATAGTCGGTCCAGTTTGTCAGTTTCCTGTGTCCGATTTGTGTCACATTGCTGAATTTGTCTCATACTCGGTTCTGACATTGATGTTAACAATGGCGCTGGCGGTCTAGTCTCGCGTCCATTCCACATTTCGTCATTTAAAGCCGCCATCTGTGTATTATCACAAATGTTGCGAGTTTGAGGCAAAACCATTGCATTGATCTGTGAACTCGTCCATGGAGGGAAACGCGAACTTTCTTGGTGGTTGAACGATGAATCTACTTCACTTAACTCATCTGCCGAAACTATCTCTACCTTACCGCTTTCCATTGTAATAGGATGTATAATCGTAAGTCAAAAAGGGAATAATATAAGTCTGATTAATAAAGATTTGACTCAAATTTAGGTTGAAATATTTTTTCGTCAATGTAAATGATTGCTCTATTGCAAACAATGGTTGAGAAAGATGCAGCAGGGCGGCCAAAATTTTTCGTAACAAATGACTGTTTGGCGGTCAAATTCACGATCTTCATATGCTACAACAATACCATAATTACCACAAACTACAACAGAGATAGATAATTTTGAAAAAATCTAGAAGAAAACTGGAGGATGTGTGGAAAGGGAAAAATGGATTCTGCAGTTGGCTATTGAATGCTTGAATGAAACATAATTGTGTGCCTCACCATTAAATTTTCTGTCCTGCAGCGTCTGGTCAATCACTTCTGCGTAAATCGTATTCGTCAAAATATGGATTTTCTTAATACATCTCCATCGGATAATCACCAAAAGGTCTCAAAACAACAGTTTTGCATCAATATATGCCATGCAAAGAAAAACAGATTGAATTAGTTACAAAAGTTCTTTACAATATTGTTGTATGATCATTTGCTTAGGTATAATAAAGATGGTCTTTTAGTTACCATTTCAATTTCAGGATTTTTGGTTATTCTGTGTTGGGAAAAAATACAAATTAAAGTTTCAAATTTGCTCAAAAACGACACATCCGAAAATTGCGTCCTGTCGCGGGAGCCAGTTGTAGTGGTTAATAAAAAAAGAAAAAGAGAAGAGAAGAAAAGATTGAAAATGTGGGGAGAAATCGTGAGTAAAAAGGGGTTTTTAAAAATCGTAAATGACCGTGAAAAGGGAAAGAATGAAATGCAAATCGGACTTCGTATTACAGAAAAGTTTTAGGACTTCGTGATTCGGAAAAGCTATTGTTGGGGTGGTCCTTGAGGCGTTTTTGAGCAACCAGTTTCCACTACAAAAATTATTGAAAAAGAACAGAGAATAACAAAATGTAACTGACAGGGGGAAATGGTATAGATAAGAGTTCATCCTTTACCATGCCAACATGTCTTCTTCTTTCGTGCGGCGTCCAGGTCTTCAAAAATCTGCTACTTCATTTCTGCGTGAAAAGTCTGCTCCGAAATCTTGCAATAAGTTTCATTGTACAGGAATTTCTAATGTACACAAAACTGTCTTGGTATTAAAGGCAATTTATTTTACGTTGCTTCCCTCCTCCAAATTTCATAACAACTTTCTCAATATGTCTACACATTAAAATCAGATCAAGACTAGCTAAAAGTTTTTTACGTCTGCATTAAGCTTCCGCTCTCGAGAGACAAAAGAAACGGATAAAAAAAAAGTTATAATTTTAGTATTTTCTCTGCCGTCGAGCGCTCATACCAGTGCGATGGTATAATTTATGTCTGATGGAACGGCTGTAGCGCGGAGTAATTCAAACTCCTGCTACAAACCCTCTCACCTTCACATCAACGGTGCAACACAGAAATTGCGTCACGGTTGAATACTACAGCTCCAAGGCGGGATCTCTCCGAGAGACTGACGTCTCTACGGTCACCAAAAGAAACCCACTCTGGGAGACCTTTAGATTGTTCCGATGGAGTCAAAATTGTTTATTGCAACCCTCTCACTTACACATTGACGGTGCAATACCTACATTGAGTTGCGATTGAATACTACAGAGTTTATGACGACTTTCCTAAGAGAAAAACAGTGGGTACGGATACCGCAAGTCACCTCTTTCGGTCCATCAGCTTGCTTACGATGGAAACCAACGTTTGTACGGTAACCCTCTCAGCTTCACATTGACGATGTAACACAGAAATTGCGTCGCGGTTGAATACTACAGCTCAAAGGTGGGATCTCTCCGAGAGACTAACGTGTCTACGGTCACCAAATGGTACCTACTCTAGGAGTACTTTAGCTTGATACCGATGCAGTCCAAATTGTTTATTGTAACATCTACACCTTCACATTGATTGTGCAATACCTAAATTTACCCACGATTGAATACAACAGTGTCCATGTCAACTTTTGTTCGAGAAAAGTAGTGACTATTGTAACTGCAAGTCTCCTCTCTTGGAATTCCATTAGCTCACTTCTGAAGGAAACCAACGTGTTTACGGTAACTCTCACACCTTCACATTGACGTTGCAACAAAGAAATTGCTTCGCAGTTGGATATTACAGCCAGAATTAGGCATCTCTCCGAGCCACTAACGAATCTACACTCCCAAATTTAACCCATTCTGGGAGTCGTTTAACGTGTTTCAGATGAAGTCGAAAATGTTCATTGTAACCCTCTCACCTTCGCATTGATGGTGCAAAAGTGAAATTGGGTCACGGTTGAATACTACACCTTCCAAAGCGGTATCATTCCGAGCTACTCAGCTGTCTACGGTCACCAAATGGAAACTATCCTGGGTGACATTTAATTTGTTTCCGACACAGACCAAATTGTTTATCGTAACCCTCTCACCTTCACATTGACGGTGCAATACTGAAGTTGTGTCGCGATTGAATACTAATGAGTCCATGACAGACTTTCTCCGAAAAAAATCGGTGGCCACCTGTCCTTGAAGTCCATTAGCACGCTTCTGATGGAAACCGCCGTGTTTACGGTAGCCATCTCAGCTTCACATTGACGATGCAACACAAAAATTGCGTCGCGGTTGAATACTACAGCTCAAAGGTGGGATCTCTCCGAGAGACTAACGTGTCTACGGTCACCAAATGGTACCTACTCTAGGAGTACTTTAGCTTGATACCGATGCAGTCCAAATTGTTTATTGTAACATCTACACCTTCACATTGATTGTGCAATACCTAAATTTACCAGCGATTGAATACAACAGAGTCCATGACAACTTTTCTACGAGAAAATCAGTGGCTATGGTAACCGCAAGTCACCTCTCTTGGATTTCCATTAGCTTACTTCTGAAGGAAACCAACATGTTTACGGTAACTCTCACACCTTCACATTGATGTTGCAACAGAGAAATTGCTTCGCGGTTGGATACCGCAGCCGCCATTAGGCGTCTCTCCGAGAGACTAACGAGTCTACAGTCACCAAATGGAACCCATTCTGAGAGTCCTTTAGCGTGTTTCAGATGAAGTCGATAATGTTTATTGTAACTCTCTCACCTTCATATTGACAGTGCAAAACCGAAATTGAGTCGCGCTTGAGTACTGCAACCTTTCTTCGAAAAAAAAAAAATAGCGGTAGCTATGATCACCGCAAGCCACCTGTCCTTGAAGTGTATTAGCATGCTTCTGATGTAAACCGCCATGTTTACGGTCACCCTCTCACCTTCACATTGACGTAGCAACAGAGAAATTGCGTCGCCGTAGAATGCTACAGCCTCCAAGGACGCATCTCACCGATAGACTAACGTGTCTACGGTCACCAAATGGGACCTACCCTGGGAGGCCTTTAGATTGTTTCGAATGCAGTCCAAATAGTTTACTGTAACACTCTCACCTTCACTTTGATGATGTAACAAAGAAATTGCGTCGCAGTTGAATACTACAGACACCAAGGCGGCATCTCTCTGAGAGACTAACGTGTCTACACACGCTGAGCTGAAGTTTTCCTGGGAGCCCTTTATCTTCTTTCCGATGGAATCCAAACTGTTTATTGCAACCCTATCACCTTCACACTAACGGTGCAATACCGAAATTGAGTCGTGATTGTATACTAATGAGTTCATGACGACTTTCCTAAGAGAAAAACCTTAGCGACAGATACCGCAAGTCACCTCACCTGGAAGTCCATCAGCTTGCTTCACATGGAAACCAACGTCTTTATGGTGACCCTCTCACCTTCACATCGACGATGCAACACAAAAATTGCGTTGCGGTTGAATACTACAGCTCCAAGGCGGCATCTCTCCAAGAGACTAACGTGTCTACGGTCACCAAATGGAACTCATCCAGGGAGACCTTTACCTCGTTTCCTATTTAGTCCAAATTGTTTATCGTAACCCTCTGACCTTCGAATAGACGACGCAACACAGAAATTGGGTCGCTACTGAAGACCACAGATTCTAAGGTGGCACCTCTCTGAGAGACAAATGTGTCTACAGTCACCAAATGGAACCTATCCTGTGTGCCGCTTAGCTTGTTTCCGACACAGCCCAAACTGTTTATTGTAACCCTCTCACCTTCACATTGACGATGCAACAGAGAAATTGCATCAGGGTTGAATACTACAACCTCCAAGACGGCATCTCTCCAAGAGACTATCGTGTTACGGTCACCAAGTGGAACCTCTCCTGGGGGTCATTACCTTCTTACTGATGCAGACCATGTTATCTATTGTAATAATTGCACCTTCACAATGACGGTGCACACCGAAATTGAGTCGCGATAGAATTCTACACACTCCATGACGACTTTCCCTGAGTAAACACGGTGGCTACGTTCATTGCGAGTCACCTCTCCTGGAAGTCCATTAGCTTGCTTCTGATGGAAAGCAAAATCTTTACGGTACCTCTCGCATCATCACATTGACGGTGCAAAACAGAAATTGCGTCGTGGTTGAATACTACAGCATCCAAGGCGGCATCTCTCCGAGAGACTAACGTGTCTACGGTCATCATGTGGAACCAATCCTCGGAGTCCTTTAGCTTCTTTCCGATGCAATCCAAATTAGTTATTATAACCGTCTCACGTTCACATTGACGGTGCAACACAGACATTGCTTCGCGGTTGAATACTACAGACTCCAAGGTGGCATCTCTCCGAGAGACTAACGTGTCTACAGGCACCAAGTGGATCCTATCCTGGGAGTCATTTAGCTTGTTTAAGATGCAGTCCAAATTGTTTATTCTAACCTTCTCACCTTCATATGGACGGTGCAATACCGGAATTGAGCCGCGATTGAAAACTACAGAGTCCATGACGACTTTTCTCCGAGAAAAAACGGTGGCTACGTTCACCGCTAGTCACCTCTCCAGGACGTCCATTAGCTTGCTTCTGAAGGAAGCCAACGTGTTTATTGTAACTCTCTCACCGTCACATTGACGGTGCAATACAGAAATGGCGTCGCGGTTGAATACTACTGCATCCAAGGCGGCATCTCTCCGAGAGACTAACGTGTCTACGGTCACTATGTTGAAACAATACTGGGAGTCCTTTAGCTTGTTTCCGATGCAGTCCAAATTGGCTATTGTAACTCTCTCCGCTTCACATTGACGGTGCAATACTAAAATTGAGTCGCGATTGAATACTACAGAGTCCATTGCGACTTTACTCCGAGAGAAAGATTGGCTACAGTCACTGCAAGTCACTTCTCTTGGAAGTCCATTATCTAACATCTGATGGTAACCAACGTGTTAACGATAACTCCCTCACCTTCACATTGACGGTGCAACAGAGAAATTGCGGCCCTGTTGAATACTACAGCCTCCAAGGCGGCATTTCTCCGAGAGACTAATCTGTCTACGGTCACCATGTGAACTTATCCTGGGAGTCCTTAAGCTGGTTTGTGATGCCGTCCAAATTGTTAATTGTTACTGTCACACTTTCACATTGTCGATGCAACAGAGAAATTGCTTCGCGGTGGAATACTACTGCCTCCAAGGCGGCATTTCTCCGAGAGACTAACGTGTCTACGGGCACCAAATGAAACCTATCCTTGGAGTCCTTTAGCTTGTTTCCGATGCAGTCCAAATTGTCGATTGTCGCCCTCTCACCTTCACATTGACGATGCAACAGAGATAAATACGTTCTGGTTTGAAAACTACAGCCTCCAAGGTTGCACCTCTCCAAGAGACTAACGTGTTACGGTCACCAATTGGAACCTATCCTGGGAGTCATTAGCTTGTTACCGATGCAGACCATGTTATTTATTGTAATAATTGCACCTACACAATGACGGTGCACTCCGAAATTGAGTCGCGATAGTATTCTACAGAGTCCATGACGATTTTCTCCGAGTAAAGACGGTGGCTCGTTCACCTTGAGTCACTTCTCCTGGAAATCCATTAACTTGCTTCTGATGGAAACTAACGTGTTTAAGGTAACTCTCTCACCTTCACATTGACGATGCAACAGAGAAATTGCGTCGCGATTATTACAGCCTTCAAGGCGGCATTTCTTCGAGAGACTAACGTGTCTACGGTCACCAAATGGAACCCATCCTCCGAGACTTTTAACTTGTTTCCGATGCAGTTACCTTCACGTTGACGATGGAACAGAGAAATTTCGTCGTGGTTGAATACTACAGCCTCCAATTCGGTATCTCGCCGAGAGGTTACAAGTCTACGGTCACCCGGTCGATCCCATCCCGCTATTCCTTTATCTTGTTTCCGATGAAGTCCAAATTGTTTAATGTGATTCTCCCACCTCCACATTCATGGTGCAATATCGAAATTGAGTCGCTCTTGAATAGTACAGAATCCATGACGACTGTTCTCCATGAAAAGACGGGGGCTCAATTCACCTCTCCTGAAAGTCCATTAGGTTGCTTTTAATGGAAGCCAACGTGTTTACTTTAACTCTCTCACCTTCACATTGCCGATGCAACACATAAATTGCGTCGCGGTTGAATAGTACTGCTTCCAAGGCTGCATCTCTCCGAGAGCCTAATATGTCTACGGTCACCAAGTGTAACCTATCCTGGGAGTACTTTAGCTTGTTTCCGATCGAGACGTGCTTCTGTCCGTCTCGTTTAAACACGCGCCCTAGTTACGCCTTTGCTTTCCCTCCTGCGCTTTTCCGCAGTCTGTTCTCCTCGTCTCATGCCCCGCCCTCTAGGTCGGTGAAGTGGAGTGACTGAGTCGTGAAGAGTGGCAGTACGCCATCGAATCCGGAAGTGTTTGTTTGTGTTACTTGCGGTGGTTTTTGTGGTTTCGGGCGGCTCATTCCACCGTGAGATTCTACGGCATAGCGTGTCTGACTTGGAGAAGCCGTTAGCTCCGATTATGCTTGTTCTTGTCGGAAGAGAATTGAAATAAGGAGCTGTGATGTTGCTGTTCCGGGGAATAGTGGGAGTCGGCGAGGACGACTGCTCCGGGAATGTTTTGAGCACTGAGGGCGGCAGGTTTTCCTCCGGGACTGAAGTTGAGTATATTTCGCTATTGCCGTTGGTGCCTTGTATTAGGGTGGTGTTTGCGACTTCCGTTATGTTGCTGCCGCCGACGTTGTGTGTTTTCCGTCCACCGCCTTAGCTCGCCGGTTCTGAACCTATGAAGGAAAAGGTTGAATGTTAGTTCTGCACTGCGTTTGCGGACTTTGCCTTCGAGTGTGTAGGTTGTTCTTGTACTGCAGGGGCTGGTTCCTCGGTTAGGTGTCAACGTGAGCGTGAATTGTTTGGTTAAAATTTGCAGTATGCACTCCGGGCATGGTCGATGCTGTACAACGAGGATAGCAGAACATGTTGAATCAAAAGCTATGAATGTGAACTGTTGCTCTGTCTTGTCACACTAGGAGACTGTCTAATTAGGTACTGATGTATTGGTGGCTGTCTATTGATTCTTGTGACCAATTTGGTAGTCAGTTCAAAGACTACGTGTTCTATGTATGTGAGAGAAAGAAAAGAAATTTGTGAAGTACGTGGCTGTGCACACCTTAAAAGTTGTTGGTGCATGTGTTTATCTTAAAGATTGTTTCTATACCGTATGTTATTATCAGCCCCCTTTAAGACTGAAAATTTTACAGGGTTAGAGAGTCTTATTTGTATGTTTGCCTATATGAACAGGGTCGATTGAGCTGGTGGCTTTTACGCCAGTCTGTGAAATATGACAGCTTTACGCTGCGGTTTAATGATTTGTAAGTGAAGGGCGTCATTTAATTCCTCTTTGGGGCTCGCCTTGTATTTTTTTTGTTTCGTACCACCTGAAGATTGTAAATCATGATATTGGGGCACGATGACTGATTGGTAGCCTTGCAGCTGCTTGTATTTCATACTCAGCAACTGTGGTTAAACTTTTGTAAATTTGCTGGCCATGTTGGTGTGCGATTGTTTGCATTTTAAATTTAGATTTTATGCAAGTTTACCTTTTAGAAGTATATGCATGTATTGTTGTCCCTAGGTTTTAAGCTGGATATTATCAATTGATTTATTTAAAGTTGCTAAGTTTTAGGGAATTGCTTGGCTGTACGATAGTTCTTAATGCTTGATGTGGATTCTAAATGTACTGTGGCCCTTAAGGCTCGATTACTGATAAATTTGTTGATTTGCCTTCTATTTTTGAGAACTTGCCTAAACTTAACCATCGGCCAGCCCTTCAGGCTGAGCTGTTTATTAAGTACCTTGATGAATTGGCCATTCAGCCCCCTCCCCCCACTTTGGAAGCTCTACAGACTTTAAGGCTTTGAAATCCTGTTTTAATGCTAAACCTCCCTTGTTAGTGTACTGGGGCCCTTAAGGCCGGCTTCCTGATAAATTTCTGGCCATTACTTACTTATTGCAGAATTTGTTCGACTAATTTCATTTGTTACCTGGCCCTTAAGGTCGAGTTGTTAATAAGCACTCGTTATTTTTTAGTTGATATTTTTAAGATTTTCTTATCTTGTTAATTTGGCGCTTCAGGCCCCTTACTTGGAAGCTGCACGGCCCTTAAGGCCTCTTTATTGTTTCACACTGCCTTGCCTAAACTGTTGGAAAATCTGCTCTTTAACTAAAGTTTAGTTAACTATTTGGTGGCCCTTCAGGCTCAAACCTTTTGTTCATACGTTTATATTTGAATATTTTCTTTGTCTGTGGTATTGCCCTTTTATATCTTAAATTTTGAAGTGAAGTGAATTTTGGTTTGCAAATTTACTAGCCCTTCAGGCTGAACACGTTATATGTATTCTTGCTAAATTGGCCCTTCAAGCTTTCTTTGCGATTGCAGCCCTTAAGGCATACGCAGTACTATGTTGCGTGGTACAATGTTAAATTGTTGATGAACAAGTTTCTTAAGGTTTGATTCTCCCTATATTCATTATCTTGGCAGATTGTATGTTGTATTTTAGCTAGTTTCAATAAATGCATTAGATGTAAGGTGTTGTGTTACTTCTACCAGCACTTAGCCCTGCTTCCTCGCCCGATCCTAGTGGATAATTTTTGCCCGTTATCCACTATTATCGGTTTCACCGATGCAATCCAATTTGTCTATTGTAACCCTCTCACCTTGACATTGACGATGCAACTCAGAAATTGCGTCGTAGTTGAATACTACAGACTGCAAGGTGGCATATCTCCGAGAGACTAACGTATCTACGGTCACCAAGTGGAACCTATCCTAGGAGTCATTAGCTTGTTTCCGGTGCAGACCAAATTATTTATTGTAACAATATCACTTTCGCAATGACGGTGCAACACCGAAATTGAGTCGCGATAGTATTCTACAGAGTCCATGACGACTTTTCTCCGAGAAAAATCAGTGGCTACTGTCACCGTAAATCACCTCTCCTGGAGGTCCATTTGCGTGATTCTGATGGAAACCAACGTCTTTACGGTAACTCTCACACCTTCACATTGACGTTGCAACAGAGAAATTGCTTCGCGGTTGGATACCACAGCAGGCATTAGGCATCTCTCCGAGAGACTAACGAGTCTACAGTCACCAAATGGAACCCATGCTGGGAGTCCTTTAGCGTGTTTCAGATGAAGTCGAAAATTTTCATTGTAACCATCTCACCTTAACATTGATGGTGCAACAGCCAATTGGGTCGCGGTTGAATACTACACCTTCCAAGGCGGCATCATTCCGAGCGACTGACGACTCTACGGTCACCAACTGGAACCTATCCTTGGAGTCCTTTAGCCTGTTTCGGATGCAGCCCCAAATGTTAATTTAACCATTTCACCTCCACATTGACAGTGCAATACCGATTTAATACTACAGAGCCCATGACTACTATACTCCGAGAAAAGACGGTGGCTATGGTCACCGTAAATCACCTCTCCTGGAGGTCCATTTGCATGATTCTGATGGAAACCAACGTGTTTATGGAACTCTCTCACCTTCACATTGACGGTGTAACAGAGAAATTGCGTCGAGGTTCAATACTACAACTTCCAAGGCGGCATCTTTCCGAGAGACTAACGTGTCTACGGTCACCAAGTGGAACCCATCCTGCTAGTCATTTAGCTTGTTTCTGATGAAGTCCAAATTCTTTATTGTAACCATTTCACCCTCACATTGACGGTGCAATACCGATATTGAGTTGCGATTGAATACTGCAGAGTCCATGACGACTTTACCCCAGAAAAAACGGTGGCTATGGTCACTGTAAGTCACGACTCCTGGATATCCATTAGCTTGCTTCTGATGGAAACCAGCGTGCTTACGTTATCTCTCTCAACTTCACATTGACGATGCAACGCACAATTTGCTTCGCGGTTGAATACTACAGAGTCCAAGGCGGCATCTCTCCGAGAGACTAACGTGTCTACGGTCACCATGTTGAACCAATCCTGGGATTACAAACTCTTGTTTCAGATGCAGTCCAAATTGTTTATTATAACTCTCTCTCCTTCACATTGTCGATGCAACAGAGAAGTTGCGTCGTGGTTAAATACTACAGCCTCCAAGACGGCATCTCTCCGAGAGACTTACGTGACTACGGTCAGCAAATGGAACCTATGCTGGGAGAACTTTAGCTGGTTTCCGATGCAGTCCAAATTGTTTATTGTAACCCTCTCACCTTCACATTGACGATACAACACAGAAACTGCTTCGCGGTAGCCACATTAGTCTCAAGCAGAGAAGTCGGCATGGAGCCTGTATTATGCTATTGTGACGCAATTTCTGTGTTGCAACGTCAATGTGAGCATCCGAGGTTTACAGTAAAGGGGTTGGTTTGCATTAGAAACAAGCTAATGGACTCCCAGAAGAGGGTCCACCAGATGACTGAATACACGTTAGTCTCTCGGAAGTCGTCATGGAAGCTATAGTTTTCAATCGAGACACAATTTCTGTGTTGCGTCGTTAATGTGGGTGTGCAAGCGTTTACATAAACATGATGTTGTGCATCCAAATCAAGCTAATGCACCACTAGTTGAGGTTCCATTATGTGCCTTTGACACGTTGGTCTCTCGTAGAGTAGTCGACACCGATCCTTTGGTACACAATCGCGATACAATTTCTGTTTCACATTGTCAATGTGAAGGTTCAAGAGTTATAGGTAAATGGGATGTGATGCATTGGAAACAAGATACTGGACTCCAAGGAGAGGTTTCTTGTGGTGACCGTAGTTTTCAATGTCTTTTGGTGAAAAGTTGACATGGATCCTGTAGTATTCCAACGCGATGGTATTTCTGCGTTACACGAGATGTGGTGCATCAGGAACAAGCTATGGGACTCCAAGTAGAGATTCCTTGCAGTGACTGTAGATAAGTTTGTCTTTCGGAGAGAAGACGGCATGGAATTTCTGTGTCGCATCGTCAATGTGAGTTTGCGAGGGCTATAGTAAACGCCATGAGGTGCATCGGAAACAAGCTACTGAACTCCCAGGAGAGGTTCCATGCGGTGTACGTTTATCTTTCGTTCAGAAGTCGTCATGGAGCCTGTAGTATTCAATCGCGATGCGATTTCTGTGTAGCATCATCAATTCGAGGGTGCAAAGGTTACAGAAAACAACTTGTGTTGCATCAGAAACAAGCTACTGGAGTCCCAGGAGACGTACTAAATGGTGACATGGTGAGCGTAGACACGTTACTCTCTCTAAGAGAATTCAGAATGCATGCTATTGTATCGGCACTCATTTTCTGTTTCGCATCATCAATATGAGGGTACGAGGGTTATAGTAGACATTTTGTGGGGCATTGGAAACAAGCTACTGGGCTGGCGGGGGAGGTTCGATGCCGTGTCCATAGCCACGTTAGTCTCTCAGAGAGAATTCATCATCGAGCCTACAGTATTCAATAACGACGCAGATTCTGTGTTGCTTCGTCAACGTGAGGGCGCGAGCGTAGCAGTAAACATGATGTGGTGCATCGGGAACTAGCTAATGCCTTCTCAGGAAAGGTTCCATTCAGTGACAGGAGGGTGCGCCAGAGAGCAGTTGGCATGCATCCTGTAGTATTCAATCGCGACGCAATTTCTGTGTTGCTTCGTCAATGAGAAGGTGGAAGGTTTACAGTGAGCGGGATTTAATGCATTGGAGACATGATACTGGACTCCCAGGAGAGGCTCCGTGCGGTGACCATATCCACGTTACTCTCTCGGAGAGATGTCGGCATGGACCATGTAGTATTCAATAGCGACGAGATTTCTGTGTTGTATCATCAATGTGAGGCTGCGAAGTTACAGTAAACGGGTTGTGGGGCGTCGGAAACAAGATACTGGACTGCCACTAGAGGTTCCATGATGTGAACGTAGCCACTTTAGTATCTCGGAAAGTAGTCGGCATGGAGCCTGTAGTATTCCATCATTATGCAATTTCTGTTTGCATTGTCAATGTGAGGGTGCAAGGCTTACAGCAAACGGGTTGGTGCATTGGAAACAAGCTACTGGAATCCCTGGAGATGTACCGTCTTGTAACTGTAGACACGTTATTCTCTAGGAGAGAAGTCAGAGTGGTGTCTGTAGTTTTCAATCACAACGCAATTACTGTCTTGCGTCGTCAATGTGAGGGTGTGAAGGTTATAGGAAACAAGTAGTGGTGCATCAGAAACAAACTACTCGACTCCCTGGAGAGGTTCCAGGCAATGACCGTAGTCACGTTCGTCTTTCGCAAGGAAGTTGGCATGGATCCTGTAGCAATGTTTCACGACGCATTTTCTGTGTCGTATCCTCAATGTGAGGATGCGAGTGTTACAGTAAATGGGATGTAATGCATCAGAGACAAGATAATGGACTCCCAGCAGAGGTTCCATGCGGTGACCATATCCACGTTAGTCTCTCGGAGTGATGTCAGCATGGGGTCTGTAGAATTCAATCACAATTCGAGATCTGGGTCGCGTCGTCAATGTGAGGGTGTGAGGGTTAAAGTAAATGGGTTGTGGTGCATCATAAACAAGCTAATTGACTGCCAGGAGGGGTTCCATCTGGTGACCGTAGACATGTCAGTCTCTCAGAGAGAAGTTGTCATGAAGAATGTAGTATTCAATCGCGTCGCAATTTCTGTGTTGCAAGGTTAATGGGAGGGTGCGAGCGTTGCAGTAAACATGTTGTGCTGCATCGGAAACAAGCTAATGCACCACCATACTAGTTACCGTGCGGTGACCGTATACAAGTTGGTCTCTCGAAATCGACACGGATCCTTTAGTATTCAACCGCGGCGCAACTTCTGATTCACATCGTCAATGTGAAGGTGCAAAGATTATAATTAAATGGGATGAGGTGCATGGGAAATAAGCTACTGGACTCCCAGGAGAGGGTCCAGACAGTGAACCTAGCCACGTTTGTCTCTCGGAGAGAACTCGTCATGGACTCTGCGGTATTCAACCGATACGCAATTTCTGTGTTGCTTCGACAATGTGAAGGTGCAAGGTTTACAGTAAACGGGATGTAACAGTACAGTTGAAGAGGAATGGACATCTCTAAAAAGGGCCATCACAGAAGTTGGGAAGGAAAACGTAGGTACAAAGAAGGTAGCTGCGAAGAAACCATGGGTAACAGAAGAAATACTTCAGTTGATTGATGAAAGGAGGAAGTACAAACATGTTCCGGGAAAATCAGGAATACAGTAATACAAGTCGCTGAGGAATGAAATAAATAGGAAGCGCAGGGAAGCTAAGACGAAATGGCTGCAGGAAAAATGTGAAGACATCGAAGATATGATTGTCGGAAGGACAGACTCAGCATACAGGAAAGTCAAAACGACCTTTGGTGACATTAAAAGCAACGGTGGTAACATTAAGAGTG
This sequence comes from Schistocerca americana, assembly GCF_021461395.2. NCBI lineage: Eukaryota > Metazoa > Arthropoda > Insecta > Orthoptera > Acrididae > Schistocerca > Schistocerca americana. The sequence continues at coordinate 493,857,324 of NC_060124.1, read as the reverse complement.
CAACGGGAATTCCACTGTTAAATGCAGAGGAGAGAGCAGATAGGTGGAAAGAATACATTGAAAGCCTCTATGAGGGTGAAGATTTGTCTGATGTGATACAAGAAGAAACAGGAGTCGATTTAGAAGAGATAGGGGATCCAATATTAGAATCGGAATTTAAAAGAGCTTTGGAGGACTTACGGTCAAATAAGGCGGAAGGGATAGATAACATTCCATCAGAATTTCTAAAATCATTGAGGGAAGTGGCAACAAAACGACTATTCACGTTGGTGTGTAGAATATATGAGTCTGGCGATATACCATCTGACTTTCGGAAAAGCATCGTCCACACAATTCCGAAGACGGCAAGAGCTGACAAGTGCGAGAATTATCGCACAATCAGCTTAACAGCTCATGCATCGAAGCTGCTTACAAGAATAATATACAGAAGAATGGAAAAGAAAATTGAGAATGCGCTAGGTGACGATCAGTTTGGCTTTAGGAAAAGTAAAGGGACGAGAGAGGCAATTCTGACGTTACGGCTAATAATGGAAGCAAGGCTAAAGAAAAATCAAGACACTTTCATAGGATTTGTCGACCTGGAAAAAGTGTTCGACAATATAAAATGATGCAAGCTGTTCGAGAGTCTGAAAAAAGTAGGGGTAAGCTATAGGGAGAGACGAGTCATATACAATATGTACAACAACCAAGAGGGAATAATGAGAGTGGACGATCAAGAACGAAGTGCTCGTATTAAGAAGGGTGTAAGACAAGGCTGTAGCCTTTCGACCCTACTCTTCGATCTGTACATCGAGGAAGCAATGATGGAAATAAAAGAAAGGTTCAGGAGTGGAATTAAAGTACAAGGTGAAAGGATATCAATGATACGATTCGCTGATGACATTGCTATCCTGAGTGAAAGTGAAGAAGAATTAAATGATCTGCTGAACGGAATGAAGAGTCTAATGAGTACACAGTATAGTTTGAGAGTAAATCGGAGAAAGACGAAGGTCATGAGAAGTAGTAGAAATGAGAACAGCGAGAAACTTAACATCAGGATTGATGGTCACGAAGTCAATTAAGTTAAGGAATTCTTCTACCTAGGTAGTAAAATAACCAGTGACGGACAGAGCAAGGAGGTCATCAAAAGCAGACTCGCTATGGCAAAAAAGGCATTTCTGGCCAAGAGAAGTCTACTAATATCAAATACCGGCCTTAATTTGAGGAAGAAATTTCTGAGGATGTACGTCTGGAGTACAGCATTGTATGGTAGTGAAACATGGACTGTGGGAAAACCGGAACAGAAGAGAATCGAAGCATTTGAGATGTGGTGCTATAGACGAATGTTGAAAATTAGGTGGACTGATAAGGTAAGGAATGAGGAGGTTCTACGCAGAATCGGAGAGGAAAGGAATATGTGGAAAACACTGATAAGGAGACGGGACAGGATGATAGGACATCTGCTAAGACATGAGGGAATGACTTCCATGGTATTAGAGGGAGCGGTAGAGGGCAAAAACTGTAGAGGAAGACAGAGATTGGAATATGTCAAGCAAATAATTGAGGACGTAAGTTGCAAGTGCTACTCTGAGATGAAGAGGTTAGCACAGGAAAGGAATTCGTGGCGGGCCGCATCAAACCAGTCAGTAGACTGATGACCAAAAAAAAAAAAAAAAAAGCATTGGAGACATGAGACTGGACTCCCAGGACCCCAGGAGAGGCTCCATGTGGTGACCATATCCATGTTACTCTCTCGGAGAGATGTCGGCATGGACCATGTAGTATTCAATCGCGACGAGATTTCTGTGTTGCATCATCAATGTGAGGCTGCGAAGTTACAGTAAATGGGTTGTGGGGCGTCAGAGACAAGATGCTGGACTGACAGTACAGGTTCTGTAGTCTCTCGGAAAGAAGTCGACATGGAGCCTGTAGTATTCCATCATTAAGCAATTTCTGTTTGCATCGTCAATGTGAAGGTGCGAGGCTTCCACAAACCGGCTGGTGCATTGGAAACAAGCTACTGGATTCCCTGCAGCTGTTCCATCTCGTGACTGTAGACACTTATTCTCTAGGAGATAAGTTGGAGTGGTGCCTGCAGTTTTCAATCACGACGCAATTTCTCTGTTGCATCGTCAATGTGAAGTTGCGAAGGGTATAGTAAACAAGTTATGGTGCATCAGAAACAAGCTACTGGACTCCCTGGAGAGGTACCATGTGGTGACCACAGACACGTTACTCTCTCCGAGAGAAGGTGTAATGGAGCCTATAGTATTCTATCGCGACGCAATTTCTGTGCTGCATTGTCGATGTCACGGTGCGAGCATTGCAGTAAACATGTTGTGGTCCATCTTAAACATGTTAATGCACTCCCAGGAGAGGTTCCATGCAGTGACCGTAGCCACGTTAGCCCCTTGGAGAGAAGTCGGCATGGAGTGTGTAGTATTTACTCGCGAACCAAATTCTGTTTTGCATCGTCAATGTGAGCTTGCGAGGGATACAGTAAACGGGAAGTAATGCATCGGAAACAAGCTAATGTACTCCCAGGATAGCTTCCATGTGGTGACCGAAGCCACTTTAGTCTCTCGGAGAGAAATCGGAGTGGTGCCTGTAATTTTCAGTCACAATGCAATGTGTGTGTTGCATCGTCAGTGTGAGGGTGGGAGAGTTACAGTAAATGGGCTGTGGTGCAACGGAAACAACCACTGGACTCCCAGGAGACGTTCTATCCGGTGACCATAGCCACATTAGTGCCTCGGAGAGAAGTCGGCATGGAGCCTGTAGTATCAATCGCGAACAAAATTCTGTGTTGCATCGTCAATGTGAGGGTGCGAGGGTTACGGTAAACGTCTTTTGGTGCATCGGAAACAAGCTAATGCACTCCCAGGAGAGGTTGGTCTCTCGGAGAGAAGTCGTGATGGATCCTGCAGTATTCAATCGCGACGTTATTTCCGTGTCACATCGCAATGTGAGAGTGCGAGAGTGAAAGTAAACGGGATGTGGTACACCAGAAACTACTAGACTCCCAGGAGAGGTATAATACAGTGACCGTAGCCAAGTTTGTCTTTCGGAAAGAAGTTGGAATTGATCCCGTAGTATTCAGTCGCGACGCAATTTCTGTATTGCATCGTCAATATGAGGGTGTGAGGTTTACAGTAAATTGGTAACCTTTGATCTGCACTAAATTCGGTGCCGTATTTCCTTGAAAAAGAAGCTAGAGTGCTACCTACTACCAACAAAATAGCGATTCTCTAAAATTTACCATATAGGTACGTCCAGTTCCCCTCTCCGTGAAACAGTAAAGCGAATGCTCCCATCTTCACTCAGTTACGATTCCTACAGTTTTCTTTTCTCCGTCCATCGCACCACTTTCTTCTCTCCTGTCGGCATCAATCATTACTTGCTTTTTTATTTTACATCCGTTCCTCCTTCTTCCACTCCTTCTTCCATGTCCATTGCTGCTAGCGCTTGTATTTAAATCTACATGTCTGCAACACGCGCAGATGAGCGCTGTCTACGGGTGCTGTACACTGAACCGGCGAATTTCGTTGACATTCCACACTGGGCACCCATTGCTGGATTTTGCCCAACGACTTTTCTTCCATCCCACAAACCAGTGAAGTTTCCCTTTGTTACTATCCTCTAAGTTTTTACTTTATCCAGTGTCAGTTCTTGCTCTTGCTTCCTGTGTTTTTCATTGCCTTCCAAACGCAAAACACTCCGACGTTCAAGCCACACTATATCAACGTTGTCGTCACCGCACAACACGCAGCTACGAGACCGCATTCACTGTTGGCGCAGCACCTCATGCCCTAAATCCCTCCCTCCCCCAGCTAATTATTCATTGTCCACATCTCCTCCCTCACTGAAAAAGACTCTGGCTAGAACAGTCGGAGTCAGCGGTCATGGATGTGTGAGTTTTATGTGTATGATTGCATGAATATATGTTCGTGCTTTGCTTCCTTCCTGATGAAGCAACGGCCAGAAAGTTGTGTGAACATTCTTTCCACCGTGGCTGCCTGCTGCTCGGCTTGTGATAGCAATGTATCCACTTCACGGCATAGTCATTCCTTCATGAAGTCCGCTGTAAATAATTCACAGTACTTCAGCAGGCACAATGATGTACATAGTTAATACCATAAGGAAACAATGACCTTTATTACCGCACAATATGGTTGTCTGTAGCACAAACAGGAGTTCACAATGCTGCAACCAAAAGTTTTGATCAGTTACCCAGTAATATAAAATGCCCGACAACAGCAAAATAAAATTTGGAACTAAACTGAAAACGTTTCTCTTCGACAACTCCTACTCAGCAGAAGACTATCATTCTAATGTGTAAATGGCGATGGAAAGGAATTACTAATTTAATATCTGTTTGTCTTTAATTTAAAAGCGAAAAGCTAATAAATGATCAGCAAAGAGGCACACACACACACACACACACACAAAGATTGATGTTAATCATAATCGACTCATTCCATATCATTAAGATTTATCATGCAAATGATGCATGGAAAATGAAACTAACTTCTAATAATTTCCGGGTATGCAGCCGGATCCCGTCGACATTCTGCCACGATATTAGAACACTTGGAGGAGGTTTTCAAAGAGAATGGCTACACTTCTCGCCAAATAAGGAAGGCCATGCGCAACTATCATAACAAGAAGCAACGCACTGAGGACGCAGATGATGACTTTAAATCAACTGCGTTCCTTCCATACGCCGGGAATGTGTCGTCGAAAATAGGCCGATTACTGAAGAAAAATAAAATCAAGGTTATCTTCCGTCCACCAGCAAAGAACCGGGCCCTGGTTGGATCCGTTAAAGACGATTTACAACTGAAGAAGGCAGGCGTCTACAAAATTCCCTGTGAATGTGGCGCTGCATATATTGGCCAGACGACAAGAACTGTCCATGAACGATGTATAGAACATGAAAGATACACCCGTCTGCGGCAACCGTCAAAATCGGCAGTAGCAGAGCACTGTATTTCTTTGGGACATTCAATGGAATACAATGTAACAAAAATTTTATCCCCGGTTTCCGGTTTTTGGGATTCCGTAATCAAGGAATCAGTGAAAATACGTCTTGCCAATAATCTTATAAATCGTGACAACGGCTTTCAGCTGGATAAAAATTGGAATCCTGTTATTAAAATTATACAATCACAGCGGAATCAACAGTGTCATTCGATACTCAATGACTAGATGAACCTTTATTTCCACCACCGAGGGCAGCACGTACAACTCGGCTATGCTGCGCATGTCAACACCTGACGCATGCGCTGTAGGATGCCAGTACATTTCACATGCGCGAGATTCGGCATAAATACCGCGACTGCACCTGGGCTCTTCAGTAGTTGTGTACTCACCTGATGATGGCCGGACGTCTCTGGGCCGAAATATCGTGGCAGAATGTCGACGGGATCCGGCTGCATACCCGGAAATTATTAGAAGAAGAAATACGCCGGGAAAATTTCAGAAGTCACATGAAACTAACTGTTGGTATATCACACAGCGTGGGATCGGCTTATTTAATTTGAAAAACTTCGAAAAGGAATTTTAAAGTAAAATAAAGCGAATAACCAAAGTAGACGTACATTCCAATGTGATAGGTTTGCTTATTCGTGAGAAACTGACAGTGTTACGGCGGGAAATATTCCGGGGAAATAACTAAATAGGCTACTGCTGGAAAGATAGGCCTACATATTACACAGGCTAGGCTGTCAATGCTAAGAATGACTTACATACATGTTAAAGCAAAATAGCGATTTTACAGAGTCTAAGCGTTTGAGATAATTCCCATATATATATCCCTATATGCTGGAACAACTTTTAAAAAATCATATCTTTTTTTACCCTATAAATTGCTAGTATCGGCCACACTCTGGATGTTACATCATAGATTAGGTTTCAAAATGAGATGTGTAAACTACGGTGAGATTAATGTAGTGATAAACTAGTACAAGTACTCGATTCCGCATGCGGTTCTATGTCTTTGACATTTCAATCATCGTTTACGTCGTTGACATACAGAATATGCTATAGCATGTCCTGCTTCTTTCCTCATTTTGCAAGTTTACGGGCTAAAGCCGTTGCCTCACGGACCGTGCTGCCTGTCGAATTTCATCGTTGAGCGTGCCGTGTTCAACGTGCTGCTGAACGGTCAGGAACGATGCGACTTGCGCATACGATACACTGGTCACATCGTGGATGCGCGATCGCAGCGCCCTCCAGCCACACTTGTCTGCAGTATGCGACTCGTAGATCACACTGTTTACGAAATGGAGGGGCGTAAAATTCCTATATTAGGTCTGTTAAAACGTACTTTTCTCCTTTGTCCATATGCTAGTCAGGTTGTTCTATGTTTAGTATAGGTAAATGAAAGCTTCCATACATGTGAGAATTTTATAAGGCAATAAGGAAATTATCTTGTCCAGTCAATGGTTACATTGGCTTATATAAGTTCCATTACAAATAGTGCCATAAAAATTTACAATAGTCCTCCACATCAGATAAAAATTATTTCACCATTCTCCCTTTTTAGTGAAAACCGAAGGACATTCTTATCTTATCACTGTTTCTACTTAGTAGCAGAATCTCTTCATTTGAATTAAAAAACTTTTAAAAAAAGAGCAAAATATCTTACTGCAAGCAGTGCAAGGTGCCCTGTAGATTAAGCCAATCGAATGAACTCACCTCTCAAAAGCGGTCCCTTGTATTTACATTACATCGACTATTATAGTATATACTTATATTAAACTAATAAGAAAGTATCAGAACCTATTAAAAAAGCGAAGATTAGAAGAAAAAATATTTGAGTTTTGTGGGTTGCGAACCACCAACTCATCTAATAGTATAACAATGACACTGGAACGCTGCTTTCTTTTTTTGAACAATATCGTAAAACATTATTTCTTGTAACAATGTACAAAGATAACAATGAGGTATAAAATTTATGAATTTCATCTGTTGTTTCAATTTTCCCAAGTAGTAAATTTTCCTTTTACATTTTCCTTTTGTTGTTTGTCTTCATGTCAAAAGTTCATCACATAGCTCCTCCGTGTTATTTGCTTGTATTCAGTTTTAGGTACACAGTTCGCTACAATCAATGTCAATTTTGTTAATTTTGCGGCATGGCAGTAAATACAGTAACAATAGTGGCAAATATATAGTACAAATTATTACAATGAAGGGTTACTATGTTTATCAAAGGTTACATGGGGCTTGGAGCGAAGAGACACAACACATATTAATGTCACAAAAAAGGGGGAAAAGGAAGGAATTTAAATAAGAAAGCACTAAGTCACACACGAAGTAATAAAATTAAATATGAAGGGTTACAGGGGTAGATGGGTTTGGCATGATTTTTATTTTCGCCGAATCGAGTTAAACGGCAGAGAGTGGCAC